>NC_064641.1:803737788-806733621 GCF_023864345.2 Schistocerca serialis cubense
AATCTCGAGCCCAAAAGTCAGACACCAAGACGTCGAAAAAAGAGCATACTCCTGAAGAGTTTTTACGTACCGCAACTTCCCAACAATCGGTTCCTCCTTCATCTAAACATTATACTTCCAAGAAGGCTACAAAGAAACCCAGTTCCTCTCCTTCTCCGCCAAGGCGTGTCCCATCTACAGCACCACCTGGCGGAAATCGCCCTCGGCCGTCTTCTGTGTCGCCGAGGCGCACTGCTGGCGGCTGATCAACGGGCCGATCGCTGGTGGCAGGAGCTGCTCCTGACCAACCTATGGATCAGGATCTTCTGCCTTCGGCTGAATGCCATTCCATGCTGTCGGTCGCAAGCTCCGAGTAGTCGTTGAGTTGACAGCAACCTTGGTCACATTCCTCCATTTTCTGTTCACCCTATGTCCATTATCCACTGGAATATCCGCGGTATTCGGGATGAATTGTCGATCCTCTTACGATCCTACTCGCCTGTCATCTTCTGTCTTCAGGAAACAAAGCTGCGTCCCCATGACCACTTTGTTCTCCCTCATTTTCAGTCCGTCCGATATGATCTCCCCTCTGTTGAAGGCACTCCATCACATGGAGGACTCATGATTCTTCTCCATGATACTCTCCATTATCACCCAATCCATTTAAACACTTCCTTCCAAGCTGTCGCCGTCCGTCTTTCCCTTTCCGGATACACGTTCTCTCTTCGTACAGTATACATTCCATCATCCACACCAATGGCACGAGCTGATCTCCTTCATCTTCTTGGTCAGCTTCCACCCCCCTATTTGCTGGTTGGGGACTTCAATGCCCACCACCCGCTTTGGGGATCTCCACATCCTTGTCCACATGGCTCACTATTGCTAGACGTCTTCCACCAAGCGGATCTAGTTTGCCTCAACACTGGGGTCCCTACATTTTTGTCTGCCTCCACGACAAATTTATCTCATTTGGACCTTGCGGTCGGTACTGTTCCGCTAGCTCGGCGCTTCGAATGGTTCGCCCTTGATGATACACACTCGAGTGACCACTTTCCATGTGTCCTTAGACTGCAGCCTCAACTGCCATACATGCGCCCGCGACGCTGGAAGTTTGCCCAAGCTGATTGGACACTTTTTTCGTCTCTAGCGACATTCGATGACCGTCACTTTCCCAGCGTCGACGATGAGGTCACACATATTACCGACGTTATTCTTACAGCTGCGGAACATTCAATACCACACACCTCCGAATTGCCCCGGCGCCCCCCAAGTTCCTTGGTGGAATGAGGCATGCCGTGATGCAGTACGTGAGTGGGGATGTGCTCTCCGCGTTTTTCCGCCACCATCCTACTTTGGCCAACTGTATCCGCTATAAGCAGTTTCGAGCGCGATGCCGTCGTGTCATCCGCGATAGCAAGAAGGCAAGCTGGAAATTCTTTATTAGCTCATTTAACACCTTCACTCCCTCCTCGGAAGTTTGGAGTCGGCTTCGACGGTTCTCAGGCGCGCCTAGTTTCTCCCCGGTCTCTGGGCTCACTGTCGCGCATGACACATTAGTGGACCCCGTCGCAATTTCTAACTCGTTGGGTCAGCACTTTGCTGAGATTTCGAGCTCTTCAAATTACCCGCCAGCGTTTCTCCCGAAGAAACGTGCAGCGGAAGTGCGACCTCTTGCTTTCTTGTCTCAAAATCGCGAAAGCTACAATACTGTTTTCTCCATGCGGGAATTCCAACATGCACTCTCTTCTTCTCGCTCCTCCGCCCCAGGACCGGATGGTATCCACGTCCAAATGTTGCTGCATTTATCAACCCATAGTCTGCGTTACCTCCTTCGCCTTTATAATCGAATTTGGACCGACAGTACTTTTCCCAGACGATGGCGGGAAGCTATCGTCGTTCCTGTTCCGAAACCTGGAAAGGACAAACATCTCCCCTCTAGCTATCGCCCCATTTCTCTCACGAGTAGTGTCTGTAAGGTTTTGGAGCGTATGGTGAATTACCATTTAGCGTGGTGGCTGGAATCCCGCAGTCTTTTAACACCTGCCCAATGCGGTTTCCGAAAGCACCATTCTGCAGTTGACCGTCTCGTTGCTCTCTCCACTTATATCATGAACAATTTTCTCCGGAAACGCCAAACAGTAGCAATATTTTTTGATCTGGAGAGAGCATACGATACCTGTTGGAGGACAGGCATCCTCCACACACTGTTCTCTTGGGGCTTTCGAGGTCGGCTGCCCCTTTTTCTTCGCGAATTTATGGCAGAGCGCACATTTAGGGTGCGGGTGAACACTACTCCCTCCCGTACTTTCTCCCAAGAAAACGGGGTACCCCAGGGCTCCGTGCTGAGTGTTGTACTGTTTGCCATTGCCATCAATCCAATTATGGATTGTCTCCTTCCTGATGTCTCGGGCTCCCTCTTTGTGGACGATTTTGCGATCTACTACAGCTCTCAACGGACCAGCCTTCTTGAACGACGTCTTCAAAGCTGTCTCGATCGCCTCCACTCTTGGAGCATCGAAACCGGTTTCCGTTTTTCTCCCAGTAAGACCGTTTGTGTTAATTTTTGGCGACGTAAGGAGTTTCTTCCACCCTCCTTACATCTAGGTCCTGTCAACCTTCCGTTTTCAAACGTCGCTAAATTCTTGGGTCTTATGTTTGACAGAAAACTGTGCTGGTCCTCCCACGTTTCCTATCTTTCGGCTCGCTGTCTGCGATCCCTTAACACCCTCCGTGTCCTGAATGGTACCTCCTGGGGAGCGGACCGAGTGGTGGTCCTCCGCCTCTATCGCGCCTTAGTGCGCTCGAAATTGGACTATGGAAGCATAGTCTACTCCTCTGCTCGGCCGTCTATTCTTCGGCGTCTCGACTCTATTCACCACCGTGGATTACGTTTAGTGTCTGGAGCTTTTTACACCAGCCCTGTGGAAAGCCTTTATGCTGAGACTGCTGAACCTCCGCTGTCTAATCGGCGAGCAGTCCTTCTGAGTCGTTATGCTAGCCATCTGTCTTCCATGCCTGCTAATCCGGCCCATGACATATTTTTCGACGCCTCCTTTGATGTAGGGTATGCAGGCCGCCCCTCCTCCTTACTACCACCAGGAGTCTGCTTCCGTCAACTTCTCCATTCTCTTTACTTCCGCTTTCCTAAAACCTTCTTGACAACTTGGGGTACAGCACCGCCTTGGCTCCGTCCCCGGATCTGCCTGCTCTGTGACCTTTGTCGATTTCCCAAGGATGGTACCCCTTCACTTGTTTATCGTCGGGCATTTGCTGCTCTATGTGCACAAATGACGGACGCCACATTTATTTACACCGATGGCTCGAAAACATCATTAGGTGTAGGGAGTGCCTATATTGTTGGCGACACCCCAAATCACTTTCGGCTTCCCGATCAGTGTTCGGTTTATACTGCGGAGCTTTACACTGTTCTCCAGGCTGTCCACTACATCCGCCGCCATCAGCGGATACAGTACGTTATCTGCTCAGATTCTCTCAGCTCTCTCCTCAGTCTCCAAGCTCTTTATCCTGTGCACCCTCTGGTCCACCGGATTCAGGACTGTCTGCGCTTGCTCCACCTGGGGGGCGTCTCGGTGGCGTTTCTCTGGCTCCCGGGACACGTTGGTATCTGTGGAAATGAGGCGGCCGATATTGCAGCCAAGGCTGCAGTCTCTCTTCTTCGGCCAGCTATTCAATCGATTCCCTTCGCCGATCTACGGAGCGTTTTATGTCATCGTGTTGTTCATTTATGGCACGCGCATTGGTCGACACTTCCCCATAATAAATTGCAGGACGTGAAAGCTCTTCCTTGTGCTTGGACCTCTTCCTCCCGAACGCGTCATCAGGAGGAGGTAATTTTATCTAGACTCCAGATAGGGCACTGTCTTTTTAGTCATCGACATCTTTTAAGTGGCAATCCTCCCCCACTCTGTCCCCACTGCTCTCAGCTGTGGACGGTAAGACACCTTTTAATTGAGTGCCCCTATTTTAATCCGTTACGCTCCCGTCTACAGCTATCGCCTGATATATCTTCGATTTTAGCAGATGACACGCGATCAGGTTACCACGTTCTCAAGTTTATTAGTGCCAGTGAAATGACGTCAGTCATTTGAAGCTTTTTTTGGGGACAACCAACCCCATTCTGTAGTGGATTTTTAAGCCTTCCTTCTGCTTTTAGTTTCTCTAATTTTATGATTTTCGTTCCCATTGCTGCTGGTTTTCAATTTCGGTTTTTTTACTGTTTCCTAAGTCACGGACCAGGCGCTAATGACCATAGCAGTTTTGCGCCCTAACAACAAAACAAAAAAAAACTAACTCACTCACACTCACTCTCACTCTCACTACTCTCACTCTCACTCTCACTACTCTCACACTCTCACTCTCCTCTCACTCACTATTACATATCCAAGACACTGTGTAGCCTATGATATGTCACAGCGGTCTACGGTGCTAGTGAACATGAATTGAAAGTGATTTATGTTACTGGTAACAGTACAATATTTTTGTTGGTAGCTAGTTTTGTGATGCAAAGAAATAAAATATACTCATATGATGTGGGCTATCAGTTGAAAGTGATAGCATATGCAGAACAACGTGGAAAATGAGCACATCAGCAGCATTTTGGCCCTCCACCAACAGAAAAAAACCATTTGCAATTAGTGGGCTAGTAAAGAACTGGAAAAAATGAGGAAGGCTAAATATGCAAATAAAAACTGAATGCAAAATGGCCATAACTAAATGATGTATTGAAGTGGATTCAAGGACATTATTAAATGGCATTGGAATTAATGCAAAAATCATTCAAATACTCTTGTAACCTAGCACTACAGAGAAGCTTAATAGACTTAAGGGTGGAGTTGTTTGATACTACAGGTTTACGAATCATTGTGGACTTAGCATGCAAACCAAAACCAAAATGTGTCAGAAAATGGCACAAGAATATGAAGAGAAAATATAATCTTTCCATAACATTACTATTCAACACCAAAAGAAAATTCGTGTGGAACTAAGCCCAATAGCAAATACGGATAAAAATCATCCTACATTTGATGTGCCGAGTAACAGAACTGTTCCCATGAAAGGTGCTAAAACTGTAACTATTAAAACAAGTGGACATGAAAAAGTGTACTACACTGTTATTCTTTCATGTTATGCTGATAGTAATAAACTTAATCCAATGATCATTTTCAAGCAAAAGAAAAAAAAGGAAATGCCAAAATTTTGTGAACTACTGCCTGTTGGTGTTGGTAACATACATGACAAGGGTTGAATCGATGAGGCTTGTATGAAATTACAGATTAGCAGATTGTGCGAGAGAAGGAAAGATGTTTTATTGAACAAGAGTTCTCTTCTTGTGGTAGATTAGTTTAATAGCCATTTGAAAAATTGTGTGAAAGAGTAATTGAGACAGGAAGGTACAAAGCTTGCTGTAGGGCTTACTTTGAAATTGTAACATCTTTGCATCTCAATAATAAACCATTTAAAATGTATATGAGATAGGAATGGAACAAACTGATGATGGATGAAATCTAACATGAATTCACACCAAAGTGAGCTTTAAAATGATCTGCCATGAAATGAGTGTGGTGGTGGATAAAACAATTATGGTGTACAGTGAGAGAAGATACTATTGTTAACTCTTTCAAGGAGTGTGGTATAAGTAACACTCTAAACGGCAGTGAAGACAGTCTTATAAATGAAGAGGACAACAATGAGGAGGAAAGTTCAGATGACGACCCTGCACGGGTAGCCCTCCTGGGGCCACCTGTGGTGGGCCATGTCTTGTGCACATGGAATAGCATCTGCCACACCACCTACTGGAGCCTTCCTCTTTTTAAGCATAGTGCAGCAAAAACTCACACCCATATTGCATTAATACTTATTGCCATTTTGGCTGAAGTGTTAAATATTGCTCAATCTTTCAAGGTATCTCATACTGCTGGTGATTGGATTGAGGCTTAATGTGACATTGCCATGACGGATCCCATTTGAATGTCAGGTGTCAGTTGTTTCTTGGATTCTATATCTCCATCTACATTCATACTCCGCAAGCCACCCAACGATATGTGGCAGAGGGCACTTTACGTGCCTGTAATTACCTCCCTTTCCTGTTCGTCGCGTATGGTTCGCAGGGAGAACGACTGCTGGAAAGCCTCCGTGCACGCTAGAATCTCTCTAATTTTACATTCGTGATCTCCTCAGGAGGTATAAGTAGGGGGAAGCACTATATTCAATACCTCATCCAGAAATGCACCCTCTCGAAACCTGGACAGCTAGCTACACTGCGATGCAGAGTGCCTCTCTTACAGAGTCTACCACTTGAGTTTGCTATACATCTATGTAATCCTATCATGCTTGCCAAATAACCCTGTGACAAAATGCACCACTCTTCTTTGGATCTTCTCTATCTTATCTGTCAATCCGACCTGGTACAGATCCCACACTGATGAGCAATACTCAAGTATAGGTCGAATGAGCGTTTTGTAAGCCACCTCCTTTGTTGATGGACTACAGTTCCTAAGGACTCTCCCAATGAATATAAACCTGGCACCTGCCTTACCAACAATTAATTTTATATGATCATTCCACTTCAAATCGTTCTGTACGCATACTCCCAGATATTTTACAGAAGTAACTGCTACCAGTGTTTGTTCCGCTATCATATAATCATACAATAAAGGATCCTTCTTTCTATATATTCGCAATACATTATATTTGTCTATGTTAAGGGTCAGTTGCCACTCCCTGCAACAAGTGCCTATCTGCTACAGATCTTCCTGCATTTCACTGCAATTTTCTAATGCTGCAACTTTTCTGTATACTGCAGCATCATCCGTGAAAAGCTGCATGGAACTTCTGACACTATCTACTAGGTCAGTTATATATTCTGTAAAAAGCAATGGTCCCATAACACTCCCCTGTGGCATGCCAGAGGTTACTTTGTCTGTAGACGTCTCTCCATTGAGAACAACATGCTGTGTTCTGTTTGCTAAAAACTCTTCAATCCAGCCACACAGATGGTCTGATATTCCATAGGCTCTTACTTTATCAGGCGACAGTGCGGAACTGTATCAAATTCCTTCTGGAAGTCAAAGAAAATGGCATCTACCTGGGAGCCTGTATCTAACATTTTCTGGGTCTCATGAACAAATAAAGTGAGTTGGGTCTCACACGATCACTGTTTCTGGACTCCATGTTGATTCCTACAGAGAAGATTCTAGATTTCCAGAAATGACATGATATGCAAGCAAAAAACGTGTTCTAAAATTCTACAACAGATCGATGTCAGAGATATAGGCCTATAGTTTTGCGCATCTGCTCGACAACCCGTCTTGAAAACTGGAACTATCTGTGCTCTTTTTCCAATCGTTTGAAACCTTCCGTTCCTCTAGAGACTTGCAGTACATGGCTGTTAGAAGAGGGGCAAGTTCTTTCGCATACTCTGTGTAGAATTGAATTGGTGTCCTGTCAGGTCCAGTGGACTTTCTTCTGCTGAGTGATTTCAGTTGCTTTTCTATTCCTGGGACACTTCCTTCGATGTCAGCCATTTTTTTGTTCGTGCAAGGGTTTAGAGAAGGAACTGCAGTGCGGTCTTCCTCTGTGAAACAGCTTTGGAAAAAGGTGTTTAGTATTTCAGCTTTATGTATGTCATCCTATGTTTCAATGCCATTATCATCCCAGAGTGTCTGGATATGCTGTTTCGGTCCACTTACTTATTTAATGTAAGACCAGAACTTCCTAGGATTTTCTGTCAAGTCAGTACATACAATTTTACTTTCGAATTCACTGAACACTTTACGCATAGCCCTCCTTATGCTAACTTTGACATTGTTTAGCTTCTGTTTGTCTGAGAAGTTTTGGCTGCATTTAAATTTGCAGTGAAGCTCTCTTTGCTTTTGCAGTAGTTTCCTAACTTTGTTGTTGAACCACAGTGGGTTTTTACCATCCCTCACAGTTTTACTCAGCACGTACCTGTCTAAAATGTGTTTCATGATTGCCTTGGACTTTCTCCATAAACACTCAACATTGTCAGCTTCAGAACAGAAATATTCGTTTTGATCTGTGAAGTAGTCTGAAATCTGCCTCCTATTACTCTTGCTAAACAGATAAACCTTCCTCCCTTTTTTTATGTTCCTATTTACTTCCATATTCAGGGATGCTACAATGGCCTTATGATCACTGATTCCCTATACTGCACTTAGTCGAAAAGTTCAGGTGTGTTTGTTATCATTAGGTCCAAGATGTTATCTCCATGAGTCGGTTCTCTGTTTAATTACTCAAGGTAATTTTCGGATAGTGCACTCAGTATAATGTCACTTGATGCTCTGCCCCTACCACCCCTCCTAAACACGCCACCACTGGTTTCATGCAATCTATCCTTTCTAAACGCCCTCTGTGCCTTTGTAAAAATTTCAGCAGAATTTATCTCTGGCTTCAGCCAGCTTTCCATACTTACAATAAGTTCAGCTTGGGTGCTTTTTATCAGCACCTGAAGTTCCGGTACTTTAGCAATGCAGCTTCAACAGTTTACAATTACAATACAAACTGCTGCTTGGTCCCCGCATGTCCTGACTTTGCCCTGCACCCTTTGAGGCTGCTGCCCTTTCAGTACTTGCCCAAGGCCATCTAAACTAAAACACCACTCAGTCCATGCCACACGACACCTGCTACCCGTGTAACTGCTTGCTGTGTGTAGTGGAATCCTGACCTATCCAGCGGAACACGAAACCCCACTGCCCTATGGTGCAAGTCGAGGAATCTGCAGCCCACACGGTCGCAGAACCGTCTCAACCTCTGATTCAAACCCTCCACTCGGCTCTGTATCAAAGGTCCGCTGTCAGTCCTGTCGATGATGCTGCAGATGGTGAGCTCTGCTTTCATCCCACTAGCGAGAGTGACAGTCTTCACCAAATCAGATAGCTGCTGGAAGCCAGAGAGGATTTCCTCCGATCCATAGCGACACACATCATTGGTTCCGACATGAGCGACCACCTGCATATGGGTGCACCCTGTACCCTTCATGGCATCTGGAAGGACCCTTTCCACATCTGGAATGACTCCACGTGGTATGCACACGGAGTGCACATTGGGTTTCTTTCCCTCCCTTGCTGTCATATCCCTAATGGGACCCATTATGTGCCTGACGTTGGAGCTCCCAACTACCAGTAAGCCCACCCTCTGTGACCGCCCAAATCTTGCAGACTGAGGGACAACCTCTGGAACAGGACAAGCAGCCATGTCCAGCCAAAGATCAGTATTAGCCGGAGACAGAGCCTGAAACCAGTTCATCAGACAAACTGGAGAGGCATTCCGTTCACCCCTCTGGAATGTCTTTCACCCCCTGCTACATCTCAAGACAACCTCCCACTCTACCACAGGTGAGGGGTCTGACTCAATGTGGGCAGTATCCCTGGCAGCCACAGCCATAGTCCGATCGGGGGATGCGTGGGACGAGCTGGCCGTCCTCGACAAACCCCTGTCTGGACCGCCACAGTGATGCCCATTGGCAACAGCTTCAAGCTGAGTGATAGAAGCCAACACTGCCTGAAGCTGGGAGGGATGCCAACTCAGCCTGCATCCAAACACATCAGTCGCAGTCCCTAACCATGCTAAATACTGTTGTGCAAAGAACGTTTGAACTAATCTGCAGAGAGCACAAACAGTTTGACACTAAGTTTAAACAGTTATTAAAATAATAGACTGCCTAGTAAATGCAGTAATGCTGCTACTTGCACATTGCTGACACACTGCTTGGCGGCAGAAGGCTAACTGTACTGTCAGTAACGTACAATGAAATGATCGTACGGCACTGTTGGCCGGGAGGCCCATGCAGGGAAGTTCGGCTGCCATATTGCAAGCTCTTTTTAGTTGACGCCTCTTCGGCGACTTGCATGTGTCAATGATGATGAAATGATGATGAAATGATGATGAAGAACACACAACACCCAGTCATCACGAGGCATAGAAAATCCCTGACCCCACCGGTAGTCGAACCTGGGACCCCGTGCGCGGGAAGCAAGAATGCTACCACAAGACCACAAGCTGCGGACAAAGACTATTTGAAAGAAATAAACAAATGACAGACGACTATGCAACTTTACACATCACAGATATTAAAATGCAAATCTGTCCATGATAAATACGAAACTACACAATGATTTGGCGGATTTAACTAAACAAGTGCACTAAGAACACTCAAACAAATTTTCAACTTGACTACAACATTTGCAACAACTCTAAATAAGTCACTTGCTGCTACTTGCGCACTGCTGACACACTGCTCAACAGCAGAAGGCTAACTTGCCAGCCATACAAATGCAGCAGCCATGCCCCACATTCCAAACAACCACCACAGCTCCATGCTCTCATTTTGTCCATACTGTTCATGCAACATGACGGGACTGCATGCCGTAAGCATTGGAAGACTTGCAACAACTTGAGGAAAAAGGACATGTAGTGTCTGTGTGTCACTCCTAGTCCCCTTCTGTGGACATGGACATTAACTGTGTGTTTCCAGTGCTTCCAAATCAAAACGAACTGTTTATTCAGGTGTGAGTGATGGAGAACGTGCTCAGGCTACAAGTGGACACGTATACAGCCATCACTGTACTGAACTAGCAAACTTTTGTGGATTTGGGCTCTCTGGCATCATCACCAATTACTCGATGATTGGTGAGTTACAATTAGCAGCGTATTCCAATTTTTGGGCAATTTATGGCTTCCACTATGAATAAATCTGTGGTTTGTTCTTTGATTTTTTGAAGTAGATGATGCTGGTAACATGAATTTATTTGGTTTGGATGCTTTCAATACTTCTGGTTTTTCCATTTTGGATACAGTATACTTCATTTATGACAAGGTCTCTTACTGACAGTTAGATTCTCTGTATTCTGAATTTTTATCTCTCTTTCTTGAATGGACTAGGTTGTGTCATTAATTTTGCAGACCACATTAACCTGAGACCTATGGTGAGGGTCATGCTTTCCCCATGCCCTGTTTGTGTCTTTGCATGATCAAGTGAAATCAGAATGGGTCAGGCTGATGTCATTTGGAGTGGTCTACCCCCTCATGACTGTTATAAAAAACGGATGTTCACCTTCACTCCTGGGGCTACCTTCTAGTTTCAATTACTTCTCAATCTATTTTTATCACCTACATTTTCCACCATCTGGTTGATTTATGTGCTAAACTCACTGGGGGCCATTATTTTCTCCAAAACTGATTTGTCTCATGCCTATTAAGAGGTTTTGTTGGATGAGGTTTTCAAAGAGCTCCTTGTGATTAACATGAACTTCAAACCAATATCAACACCTCTGCTACAGTGTGGTTAGCAGTGCTTTTTGAGAAAACTGATAATGCCCATTCTGTGATGCATCAACTATCTTGATAACATCATTGTGACATGTGCATCCAAGAAAGTGTATTTACATATCTTATGCACCTCGTTCATAGTCTTACATACTGCAGGGTTGAAATAACACTTTTTCAGCCATCCATTGTGTTTTTGGGATTTGAGGTGTCTTGGGATGGTGTTAAGCCTTTGTCATCATGTCACTGCAGTCACAGCTCTGCCTTACCCTACAAATGTCAAAGAACTCCAAGCAGTTTTTGGTGAAATTAGTTACTACCACAAATGTGTTCTGGATGTGGCTGTATTGGCTCATCTCCTCTGGGAGTTGTTCCAGAAGAAGGTTCCTTGTTTCCTTTACAGTGGATGCTGGCCAGTGAGAGCATGTTCATACTTTTGAAATTTAACTTACATTCTACTCCCTGATTGGGCACTTTCCATCCTGGCCACACCAGGTTTTGTCTATGGACGCCTCTCAGTATGGACTCGGGGCCATGGTTACAAACACCCAATGTGCTGATAGCCACACAGTTAAATGCCCCACAAACCAAACATCCAGTAGGTTATGCATAAAAAATTCTCAGTGTACAACTGTGAAATTAATTTTTGGCTTACCAAGCAACATGCCATTGCAGATGCACTGTCCTGGCTTCCAATGGCACTGCATCCTACTTTTTATTAAGATGATGTCCTTTGTTTTGATTTAGATGTTGAAGAGCCGCATACAGTGGAAGGGTTTTCTATTATGGGCTCCTGGATTGTAAGTGTTATTGCTGCTGATCTGGTGTTCCATCAAGTTGTTCCCGTCATTCAGCATGGCTGACCTGACCGGCCTCCAGACATGGCTTCTGATCCTTTGTGTAACTATTTTTCCCTCTGTCACTGACTTTCAGTATGTAAATGTACCAACGGAAGAAACAATAGATATAATTCTTGAAAACTTAATAAAACATAAAAAATTGTCAATTTCAGAAATATCAGAAGTCAAGGACATGTTGCAGCTAATATTGTCTCACAATTAATTTACATTCAGTGGGAAAGTTTACCAGCAGAATGAGAATTCTCAAGAATGAGATGGATCCAATAAAGAAAATTGCCATAAGCAATGGCTACACAGCCAAAACAATTGACAATTTAGATGGACGAATGACAAAACTATGAAAGAAGAGAAAATATTCGTCAGTATCCCATACCTGGGCCCCATATCACAAAAAATAGCTAACCTTAAAAAAAAAAAGTAGCAGTTTCATTCTCAACTAATAATAAATTAAGAAACTTACTCATCCATAACATAAATTGGATCCACAAATATACAAAAACAGTGGAGTGTACAAAGTATCATGCCCCAGTTGTCCTGCCTACTTTATAGGGAAAACAGGCAGAAACTTCAAAACCATTTTCAAGAACGTGTAAATGCTTTCAGGCTAAACCACTTTGAAAAATCAGTCATTGCACAACATATGTTGGAAACAAAACATATCATCAACAATATAGAAAACAATTCAGTAGTATTACGTAATGAAGCCAATGGTGAGACCCTAAATCTGTCAGAACAACTTTAGATATACCTTCACAAAATCAAAAAACCAGAGTCGATGTTAAATGAACAAACAGATTTGAAAGCCATGGCTGTTTCAGTAATTTTAAAGATCTGTTCTAAAGTTATTTCCTGCATATGTCAATTGTTTAATGATTACTATCTTTAGCACTATGAAAAATTCATGTTTGACTACACCATGTACAAAAACATCTGTGAAGTGTTTACAAAATGTGTTTTCGAATGTGCCTCTTGAATGAAGTGATTTTCTTGAGAACAATGGAGGAAAAAAACTTATGCTGTTACCAAAACATCAAAAACATTTTTCTTGGATTATTTGGCAAGTTTACACTATTCATCTTTTCCACTATTTCACACACATTTTCTGCATCTCAATTATGAAATTCGTAACCTAACATCAAACATTTTCATAACGGGAATATGCGTTTCATCTCATTCAAGAGAACAAAGCATGTATTCAGATGAATTACACACGAAGATGGACCCACATGGTCTGAAATGCATTGTGTACTGAATAAAACATGAAAAATTGTGACTGAAGGCGTTTTTTAATTCATACCTCGACTGTTTTCAGTATTAGATAGTGTTGTCCTCTTAGCTAAGGATGTGCTGTCACTAGGGTTGTAATCTTGGCCACTCTACGGTGGGATATGCTTCAGCTCCTACATCAGGGTACGCTGATGGCTCTCAGGAACAAAGTTATTGGCCCATCAATATTTGCATTGGCCCAAACTGATTGTGACATTGTATATCTTGTTGTGGCCTACTCTGGTGGCCTATGCAAGAGGTGGTACTGTGGTTGATGCTCTCTCCATAGCCACACAGCAGTGTCTGTGGGAACATGTCCTTGTAGATTTCAATGATTTCTCTAAATTTCCATATGTTATCCATTATCTTTTGACATTATCCAAGGCTATGATCAGACCCTGTCCAAAATTTTTTCTACTGAAGGATTGCCTTGTATGCTTGTGATGGATAATTATTCAGTTAGGGGCTCAGGCCTTACACAACCATTGCATATGTCAAGGCTCCTCCTTTTCAGACCAAATCTAATGGCAAGGTGGAATGTCTCATCCACACATTCAAGCTTCAAATAAAGTACATCACAGACTCTTCCACAGATGATGCCTTAACATGCTTCTTAAGTTAATATAGGTTTACTGATGGGGGTTGGAGTCCAACTGTGATGCTCCATGGTTGCCAACCCTGCACCTTCCTGCATCTGCTCATGTTGCCCCACCATCACCTGTCAGCATGGCCCTTCACCAAAGATAGACTGATTGCACACTACAACAACCAGTAGCATCCTTGTGCCATGGTGAGAGTTGCAGGTCAACTGCCACTGCCTCCACGTCCCCCTCAGCATGTGGGATATCCCTGCTGCGGGGGCACACCCATCTGACTTTTGGATGTTGCCACCTCCTCCAGGTTCCAACCCCCATCTCCCCTGGCACCTACTGCTGTGCCGTTTTGCAATGTTTTGGTGCCACTGGCTATTTCACGGTCAGCTGGATCATCACCTCTGCACTGTTCAACATTGACTCTCCAGCACTCCCAACTGAGTGCCTAGTGCCTTCACTGTCAGCATAGTTTCACCAATTTGAGGAACCAGACATAATGATGCTACCAGAACCCTTTTCATTGTCCTCTCTTGTGGTTCTTTGCGGGAGAGTGGCCTGTGTCTACCACTGCACCAGTTCCATCCCTACACACTGCTTATGGCATAAAATCTCCTTTCACCACTGCCATCATTGCCCTCAGTCTCTGCCACAAAGGCCATAGGTGTTCCAAAAGGTACCCCAATGTCTGCATTGATGGAGCACCCTTTCCCTAACAGGGGAGTGGTGCTGTAATGCTGCACATAATTTTTTGTTATGCATTATTACACCAGGCCACTTGCGTGCACTTCGAATATTCCGCCAATGACATTTGTATTGGACGGTCACCAGAAGACACCTGTAATGGACTATTTGACTTGAGCATATGTTACAGTATTTACCATGCCATCGACCGGAGCCCTCCTCTTTATAAGTGCAGTGCAGCAGACACTGGCTCTCATATTGTGTTCATACTTATTGTCAGAAACTGCTTGTATCAATACCTGGATTGTTTCTAAGTTCGTGCCTGTGTTTTCAACTGTTTGCTTGTATGTGCAAGAACAACAAATTTTGGCTCATTATGTTTGAGCTGTTGTCTGTGTCTTATAGTATGATACAAACATGCATAGCAGAATTGAGCTTTTTTCTTATAAAATTTTCTATTTTTCTTCCTGTTGTTGGAGATAAAAAAAGGGAGTTTAGGGGAAAAGTTGGGTTGGTAAGAGTACCTAAAGCGTTCTTTGTGCCATGCAATAGCTTTTGAGCAATTTCTGAGAAATGTCTTTAGAATTCATTGGCAGTCTTGTATGTGTAGTTGCTTACATTTTTCATTAATTAGCAGCTCTCTTTCTTCCAGTCTTCCTGTTGAAGTCTTGGACTATATTGGATATGTTATAAGAATTTCTAATTAAATATTCATATAATAGAGGGAAACATTCCATGTGGGAAAAATATATCTAAAAAAAAGATGATGTGACTACACACACACACACACACACACACACACACACACACACACACACACACACACACACACACACACACGTCTGCTTGTGCCCCTTTTTCCCCCCTAAGCTTTCCGCTCCCAGGATTGGAATTTTGTGTGTTTGTTTGTGTGTCTATCAACCCGCCAGTGCTTTTGTTTGGTAAGTCACATCATCTTTGTATTAGATATAATTAAATATTCATTTTTTTGTAGCTGTGATTACTTTCCTATAGAAGTATTTGTATTTCTTGAAGTAATAGAGAAATGCTACATTGCTTCCTATAACTTTTTCCCAATGTTGTGCAGTACTGTCTCTGGGGACACCGCCTTAATGTAGCACTGCCCATGTGAGCAAGGAGTTTCGAGTGATCTGGATCTGGAGGACTCTTCTGCTGTTAGCTCAGCT
The DNA here is from genome assembly GCF_023864345.2 of Schistocerca serialis cubense. Lineage (NCBI taxonomy): Eukaryota > Metazoa > Arthropoda > Insecta > Orthoptera > Acrididae > Schistocerca > Schistocerca serialis. The sequence continues at coordinate 803,753,659 of NC_064641.1, forward strand.
GCCAGATGTGTCATCCAAGCTGGACAGGCCAAAGTGGAGGAGCCAGATTGTGTCCCATACTGGGCTATTGGTACCTTTCTCCTATCCTAAGTCTGTCCTCCTCATGTGCCTTTCCCTGTCATTTCCAGATCCAAGTCAAGGGTAGAGAGGACTCTAATGTGTAGGGAAGCCAGCCTCCCTAGGGCAGTAAACCCTTAATAAAAGAAAATCAGGTGGGTTGGAAGGCCACAAATAGGCAGCCCCACTATCTGACTATTTTGTGCAGCCCTCATAAGGTCACATGAATTTCCCCAATTGCTGCTAGTACCCAAAACAGCTCTGGATCAAGATCAGATGTACCAATAATGAACCTGCCAAAGAGAGAGGTCAAGAATAAATGAATTGCTAATACAATTAAGGTAACAACATGGAATGTCAGAGGTTTAGCAAACAAAGAAAAATAAAGAAGAGTTAGCATAAATTTAAAAAAAGGACAAGGTAGACATAGCTGCCATAACAGAAACAAAGAAAAAGCTACAGGGAAACATGTACATAGGAGAATATGTTGTTAAGTAGTGGAGCACAGAAACATGAGAGCAAGCAAAGGGGTTGCCATTTACATACATAAAAGATGGGAAAAGAGAATTACAGGGTACAGTTATATAAAAGAAAGAATTATAGTTTTAACTTCAAAGAAAATAGACGAAACTTCACTATCATTGCAGATTTCACACCTGATGAAGGGAGAAAAGAGGAGTCTACAGATTTCTATGACATTAGATTAGATTTTTAGATTAGATTAGATTTTTAGATTAGATTAATACTAGTTCCATGGATCATGAATACGATATTTTGTAATGATGTGGAACGAGTCAAATTTTCCAATACATGACATAATTAAGTTAATTTAACAACATAATTAAGTTAATATAACAACTTTTTTTTCCCCTCCTTAATTTATATCTAAAAATTCCTCTATGGAGAAGAAAGGGTTGTCATTCAGAAATTCTTTTAATTTCTTCTTAAATACTTGTTGGTTATCTGTCAGACTTTTGATGCTATTTGGTAAGTGACCAAAGACTTTAGTGGAAGTATAATTCACTCCTTTCTGTGCCAAAGTTAGATTTAATCTGCTATTACTTTTGAATTGGGTTTGGTTGTTAATAACAAATTTCATAAGAGAGTATATATACTGAGAAGCTGCTGTGAATATCCCTAGATCCTTAAATAAATGTCTGCAGGATGATCTTGGGTGGACTCCAGCTATTATTCTGATTACACGCTTTTGCGCAATAAATGCTTTATTCCTCATTGATGAATTACCCCAAAATATGATGCCATATGCAAGCAATGAGTGAAAATAGGTGTAGTAAGCTAATTTACTAAGATGTTTATCACCAAATTTTGCAATGACCCTTATTGCATAAGTAGCTGAACTCAAACGTTTCAGCAGATCATCAATGTGTTTCTTCCAATTTAATCTCTCATCAATGGACACACCTAAAAATTTTGAATATTCTACCTTAGCTATATGCTTCTGATTAAGGTCTATATTTATTAATGGCGTCATACTATTCACTGTAAGGAACTGTATTTACTGTGTCTTATCAAAATTCAGCGAGAGTCCGTTTACAAGGAAAGACAGTATTGACAATTTCATCAGTTAATTCTTGTTTGTCAGGTGTGATTACTATACTTGTATCATCAGCAAAGAGAAATAACTTTGCCTCTTCATGAATATAGAATGGCAAGTCATTAATATATATTAAGAACAACGAAGGACCCAAGACTGACCCTTGTGGAACCCCATTCTTGATAGTTCCGCAGTTTGAGGAATGTGCTGATCTTTGCATGTTATGAGAACTGCTTATTTCAACTTTCTGCACTCTTCCAGTTAGGTAAGAATTAAACCATTTGTGCACTGTCCCACTCATGCCACAATACTTGAGCTTGTCTAGCAGAATTTCATGATATACACAATCAAAAGCCTTTGAGAGATCACAAAAAATCTCAATGGGTGGTGTTCAGTTATTCAGATCATTCAAAATTTGATTGGTGAAAGCATATATGGCATTTTCTGTTGAAAAACCTTTCTGGAAACCAAAGTGACATTTTGTTAGTACTTCATTTTTACAGATATGTGAAGCTACTCTTGAATACATTACTTTCTCAAAAATTTTGGATAAAGCTGTTAGAAGGGAGATTGGATGGTAATTGTTGACATCAGATCTATCCCCCTTTTTATGCAATGGTATAACAATAGGATATTTCAGTCTATCAGGGAAAATGCCCTATTCCAGAGAGCTATTACACAGGTGGCTGAGAATCTTACTTATCTGTTGAGAACAAGCTTTTAGTATTTTGCTGGAAATGCCAGCAATTCCATGTGAGTTTTTGCTTTTAAGCAAGTTTATTATTTTCAGAGGGAGAAGTGGGTGAGATTTCAGTTCTATCAAATTTCATAGGTATGGCCTCTTCCATTAACAGCATAGCATCTTCTAATGAACACCTGGATCCTACTATATCCACAACATTTAGAAAATGATTATTAAAAGTATTTTCAACTTCTGACTTATTGTTCGTAAAGTTTTCATTCAATTTGATGGTAATATTGTCTTCCTGTGCTCTTGGTTGACCTATTTCTCTTTTAATAATATTCCAAATTGTTTTAATTTTATTGTCAGAGTTGCTGACTTCAGACATGATACACATACTTCTGGATTTTTTTAATAACTTTTCTTAATATAACACAGTAGTTTTTATAATGTTTGACAGTTTCTGGGTCGCTATTCTTTCTTGCTGTCAGATACATTTCCCTTTTCCGGTTACAAGATATTTTTATACCCTTAAGTAAGCCATGGTTTGTTACAAGGTTTCTTATGAGTATATTTAACTCTTTTCTTGGAGAAGCAGTTTTCAAATGCATTTACAAAAATGTCATGAAATAAATTATATTTTAAATTGGCATCAGGTTCACGGTACACCTCATCCCAGTCTAACTGCTGTAGGCTTTCCCTGAAATTTGCAATTGTTAAATCGTTGACTGAACGTACTACTTTGGAGGACTGTTTAGTATTGCTGAATGTAGCTATGTCATATATTGTCACTAGCTTTGCACCATGATCAGAAAGACCATTCTCAACAGGCTGAGCATTTATCTGGTTAAACTTAACTTGGTCTATAAAGAAGTTATCTATCAGTGAGGTGCTATCCTTTACCACCTGAGTAGGAAAATCAATAACGGGTGTAAAATTGAAAGAACGGAGTGATACTTCAGGGTCATTTTTCCTATTACCCTCTTTCAGAGAATCTACATTGAAGTCCCCACAAATAATAATTTGCTTCCCCCTGTCTGATAGATAGCACAACAAGGAGTCCACATTTTTCAGAAATAGATGAAAATTTCCTGATGGGGACCTATATACAGTTACAATTATAAAAGTGCCTTTATTTAATTTAAGCTCACAGGCACATGCTTCTATATGTTTCTCTACACAAAACTTTTTTGTTTCTATACTTTATGCACAATGATAACTTTGACATATATGGCAACTCCTCCTTTCTCCATATTTTCTCTCATTACATGTGCAGAGAGCTTATATCCACTTACATTTACCTTATCCATATCAGTAAAAATGTGATGCTCAGACGGGCATAGTATATCTATTTCATCCTCAGCTTCTAAATCTTCTAAACAAACCAGAAGCTCATCTATTTTATTCTTTAAACTCCCAATATTTTGATGATATATACTTACATTATTTTTAATAATGCTTTTATGAGAACCTTTCCTTATTCTAACATTTGCAGTACTCTCCTGTCTGAGTTTCTCATTGTGCTTAGGCCTAGTTCCTATATCAGTGGTCACATGGTGTTCAGAGAGGCAGATTATGTCAACTGGGTTGGGTGACTTTAATTCATCAATGCAATTACCTGGGAGTGAGATACAACTTGGTGGAGATAAAATTTCTGGTGATCGGTGAAAATTTATAATTGACAGCTGTGATTGGTGATCCAATGTGCTAGAATTATGCTGTTTAATTTCTTTCCTAAACTGAAGATTTGATTCAATCCCGACCTCTCATAGAACTTGACATCTTTCTGTCATACCTATCCTAAAAAAGGTGCTGCTCCAACACCTGTAACCACTGGTATTTTACCATTCATGGCAGTGCCTCCCCCCTTTAAATTTCCTGCTATTACCCCAGCCAGTTTTCCCTTCCCTTTCCTGTTGAGATGTAGGCCGTGCCTGGTATAGTCCCACCTAATGAGAGAATCAACAGGAACCACACCAATATGAGCCCCTGCACCCGACCCAAGCAGCCGTTCCAACTTCAAATTAACTCTCCCAACAGAAGGGTTCAAATGAGGCCGGTCATGGCGTCTCAGGACAGATACAAATTCAACATTGGTGTGTCTCGATGCTGACGCAATCTTTACCAGGTCACACTCTATACTGTACCCAGGATCTCTGTCTATGCTGTTCCCTGGCCCTCCCACAATAGCCACGGTGTCTTCCCTGGTAAATCCTTCACAGAGTGAACCTAAATCCTCTGTCACCTGACCCAGACTAGCACTTGGTTTGAAAAAAATTGTGACCTGGTATTCTGGTCCTAATTCCTCATGCAGAAGTTGGCCTACACCTCTGGCATGAGAACTGCCTAACAACAAAACTTTCTTCCTTTTCGATGACTTTCCTACATTCTTTTTAAATTTCCTATTGAAAGTTGGATGTGTCCTGTCTACACCTACCTCTGCAATCAGTTTTGGACAAGTATAACAACAAGCATTAAGTAACATTAAAAAGAGATTTAAATGCAGGGGTAGGGAATAAACCAATCATAAAGATCATGGCGATGAAGGGAGTAAATGTCATAAGTAACAATGCAAGATTGTTTAGAGATTTTTTCTTTTAATAATCTTAAGATAACCAATATATTCTTAAAAAAAGATATCCATGAATATACATGGTCAGCTACTGTCAGGTTGGGGATTTTAATCTGTTACTGTCCACAGCATCATTAATGAAAAATTAGAAGGCAAAGTAAGACACACAAGAGTATATGGGGGATATGACATAGGTTCTGACAATTTCTTGATGATACCTCAGATAGATATGTGCATGAAATGGAGAAAGAACAAAAAGTTGTCAGAGGAAAAGATGAAGGAAGAAATCTACAAAGTACATTTACTAAATCGAGAGAGTATAAGAGATCCGTACAAGAAGAAACTCATTCAAGAACTAGAGAAACAAGAAGAAGTGGAAAAGACAAAGAAGGAATGGAAAATACTGAAAAAAGAAAAAAATAAGAAGAAAGAAAGGGCTAAAAATTTGAAATTTGGACACCAGTATTACATGAAGGTATAAGGAAAAACAAGTCGCTTGTATTAAGTACCTCAATGAACCAACAAAGGAGAATCATCAAATTTACAAACAAGAGACAAATGCAGCAAATTTAGAAGTGAAATATGCTCATCAAGAATATTGGGATAGATTTATAAGCATAATAGAAGATGATATTCTCAGAAGGCAAATGATAGCTTATAAAACTATGAAAATCTTAAAGAAGTTGCTCAAATAAATAACACTCAACAAGCAAAATGGATAGAACATTACAAGAACTTGGGAAATGAAGAAAATTGTTCCACAGAGAATAGAGGAAAAATTTGAAATAGGTTTGTAGATGATTTATGTACGTATGAGTTAAGACAAGCCCTCAACTCTGAAGAAGAAAAAAAAAATGTCAGTGGTAATGATGGTATAAATGCTGAGCTGCTAAAATATGGAGGCACCCTACTACAAAAGAGATTACTATACTTACTTAATATGTGCTGGAGAAAGAGACCTACCCCCATAGCTTGGTCGCAAGCAAGGGTAATACCATTGTTTAAAAAAGAACTCCAGAACAGCTGCAAGAACTATAGAGGAATCATCGTACTTGACACCACATACAATGTTTATGCAAGAACAGTGAACAAGAGATTAAAGGTTGCAGCTGATAGTTTATTAGGTGAAGAACAAATGGGATTCCAGAGGGTGATATAGATGAAAGGTGCAGCATTTATAGTAAAACAAATACTCAAGAAACAGACAGATTACAGTAGTGAAACCAATTTAGCATTCATTAATTTTATTAAGACATTCAATAATGTTGAGAGAGGAAAACTATGGATAACTATGAGGGCAAGAGAATATCCCCAACACATAGTAAACGTTTTAAAAAGTCTGTACAACACACAGAACTGTAATTTTAGATATGAATGGCACTCTATAGCCACAAGGAGTCAAGATTGCAGCATTTCCCTCACACTTTTTAACATTTATTTAGATGATGCAGTTTGGAAATGGAAGGAGAATTTTAATGGGGGAATGAAGATCAGCAGTGATTCCTGCTTGAATCGTCTTCTATATGCAGATGATGTCACACTGCTGGCAGATAAGGAAGATGACATGCAAAGGGGAATATAGTTATTAGATAAGGTTTGTGAAAAGTACCATTTGACGATTTCAGAAAAGAAGACAAGATCCTGGGCTTTCAAATGGAAATATCATGTAAGGGCAAAAACTGTTATTAACAGGTAATGGCGATGAGATTTCTATGAGCAGTAAAGGGATGCACACAGGCCAACAGACTTAAAATTCAAAACTTAGGGAAGAGCTGATTATTTTTAACAGTCTTAATACAATACAAGAAAATAGAAGAAACTGGAATGAATATCTCAAAATAATGAGTGGAGAAAGGTTACCTCTCCAGATAAAAATATTAAAGCCAGGTGGGAGAAAGGAAAGGCCAAGGAAGCAATGGGTGCCATGAAAGGGAATGCATGAAGTGAAGTGCAGATGGTCTAATGTTATCGTACGACAAGAGACAGTGTGGTATTGGGTTGCAAGGCACACATGTCTCTCTATTCAGTTAACTTGCACGTTGTGTGAAGCTGATCCTCTTCTCAGGGTAATCAGCTATGCTGATCTTCCACAAGCCTCTTCTCTAAAGACTACAGCTGGTTAAGGGAATTTATTAAAATACTTCTCTGTTCTTGAAATAATTTGTGTACTCGTAGAATATTTTTCAGTTCATCACTTTGTATTTTCCACTTTCACAGATAACTTCTGCAAGCTAACTTATTCTTCAAACATTAGAATCATTTAAACTACTTCAAAATAGCTTACATCTGTCTTGCTTCGATCATAACCAAGCCATGAAATAATTTAAAAGTCTCTATTCTCAAGTGAGTCCAATACATGAATATGTCCTTAGGAAACTACTTTCAGCTGTTCAATAGTCTTTTTTACAATCACCACAGAGACAACACATCAAAGAATATGACATAGTTATTCACTGAGTTCTTCTCACATCTTCTGTGGTGCTGGTGGCAAAAACTTGTTGTCGTCGGTGGCTTGCCCCTCTTACACTCTTCAAATAACAAACTTCCAACCTGCACATAGTCATACCTAAAATATTGGTTGTTTGAGATGGTTTAAGGCCGAGTGTTTCTAGAATTTACACTGAAATTCTTGAGGCGCTACAATAGTGGTGATGAACCTTGTCGTAATTATGAAATTTTAATGCCTTTTGCAATCCAAGTCCTTTTACTTTTCTGGTTCATGATTTTTACTCTTTTTAGGAAATGATTTGCAAAGTAATACTGTAAAACACAAATGAAATTATCAAACTTTTCATTTACTTTTGAAGCATTAAGCACACTTTACTATTCCTCATTTTGTAATATAGGGAGAGAGAACTTGTTCTGGTTGAAAAGATTACAAGTTTCAGATAATAAGGAACTGTGTATAGTTTATTTCTCTTACTATGTTACTTTGATCATACCAGTAGATATAATGGGTAAGACAACTAGCATTGTAGAACTAAAAAAGAGAAATCTATTATAGTGGCTATATCTTTGCCACACTTACATTTATGAGCTCAAACAATGGAAAATCCAGAATGGAAAAATATGTGTTCTCATGCTGCTACTGAGTGAGTAGATCTTTTATCTATCTGACTGTATTAGATAACGTGAATGAACAGGTAAAAAAATCTACTCACCAAGCAGTGGAAGCGAAACGTTCACACAAAAGTATTTAACCTTCACAAGTTTCAGAGCCAGTAGCTCTTTCTTCTGGTGGAAGAGTTGAAGGGGAAGGAAGAGTGGTGAAGGAAAAGGACTGGAGAGGTTTAGGGAAATGGATGTAGTTCAGAAAAGTCACCCAGAACCCTGGGTCAGGGGTTCTTTTAAACAGTTACCCTTTCCCTAAACCTCTCCAGTCCTTTTCCTTCACCCCTCTTCCTTCCTCTTCAACTACTCTGCCAGAAGGAGGAGCCACTGGCTCTGAAAGCCTGTGAAAGTTAAATCCTTTAGTTTTTCCCCTGCTGCTGCTTGGTGACGAGATTTCTTTTATCTGTCCATTTACATTATAATATAAATAATTGATTATTTTTGTGACTATATTATATTTTGAAAAGTATATATGTAAGTTTTCAGCCAAAAGGCCTCGTTCTGAAGTAGAAAACACGCCAGTCATGTGTGTTTTATTTGTGCTTAAGTGGATATGTATGTCTTTCCTACTTCAGCAGAAGGTCTTTTGGCTGAAAGCTTAATTGTATAGCAGTCTTTTCAGTGTGTTTGTGACTCAATGTCTCCTCTATATGTTGAGTAGCAATCTATCCTCTCTGTAACATTGTTGGTAATGAGGCCATTTCGATATAAACTACTATTAATTTTCGGCTTGCTTGTCAACTCTCATGTCACATGTTATCGATAGGGACAGCACATTATAATTGTCTATAAACTGAACCTAACTATGATGTAGTTAGCAAAATCATGAATGTCATATGATAAGAATAAGGGTGATCAGAGGGCTCAGAAATCTGTTTTTTCTAGTCAAATGCCATTAGTACAAGCAAGAGTAATTACAATATCTATGTAATAGTGGATGTAAAAACTACCAAGTGAAATTTGATGCTACTGTGAGGAGAAATTTGTTTTTTTGACTCACTTGAAATATGAAAATTCATTTTACCTAGAAAAATCAGATCTACCTACATAGTGAACAGCAGAGTACATTTGTGCATTTAACATTATTAGCCTGCTATCTGATGATATAAGCAAATATATATTGACTTCATGAAGTAATGCATAATGATTATTTGCTTTATTTTCACATTCTAGTGGTGATAAAGTTTCGAGTAACTATGGAGTGAGAAGCTTAGGTAGAAGTGCAGCACAGTGTGTATTGATGTAATGGGATTAATTTGTTAAAAGATAATGGTGATCAAACTATATTAGGAATGTTATTAGAAGGTGATGGTACTGATATTCATATGTGTGGCATCAGCCGGTAGCCAATCAATTGCACTTCCAAATCTATGTGCCGCCAGTTATGCTGCCACAGTTCCTACAGCCACCATTGTGATAAGAAGACCCTACCTTGAATGATTATTCCGCTGCCAAGGGCACCATGCAAGGAAGTTAAATCAGTATGTATGTCCTGAAGAAGCACATAGATAATCATAAGAAGAATGATATACAGTGATAAATACACACTTTCAAGATTTTAAACATGGCTGAAACAGCAACTGTTGAAATTCTTCACGGTAAATGATGACAGCCAAAGTTGCAGAATAAAGATTTATTAAAATTCTTGGCCAAGGTTTTGGTACATATATATAAATACCTTCATCAGAAGAAAAATATCTAAAATTACATCTTGCAATGGAGGTTAATAAAACAATTGTGCCAAAGGTGCATATACTGAAACCTTGGTCAAGAATTTTAATAAATCTTTATCCTGCAACTGTTTTGGCTGTCATCATTTACCGTGAATAAATACAAACATCAAAAGTTTTGCATCACCCCAGTTCCCAGAAATCCTGAAGATAGATGTTGACTGTGTAAATTGTATCACAGACATAGTCCCTGTGACTGTTCAGAGATGTCACTAAAACCATCCAAAGATGTAAACAACCATGCATGAGCAGTGCCTGTTAGGTGGAGGAGGTCCAAAAGCTGATCAGTTCGTCATTTCACCAGGAAGGAGGTACATGGCTTGTGTTGTCTGTAGTTCAACCATGCCTGGATGGTCAATACTGCAGTTAAATCACATCCACATTATTACTCTGTGCCAGGATGGGCTCTCAACAAGGGAAGTGTCCAGGCATCTCGGAGTGAACCAAAGTGATGTTGTTTGGACATGGGGGAGATACAGAGACAGGAACTGTCGATGACATGCCGTGCTCAGGCTGCCCAAGGGCCGCTACTACTGCAGTGGATGACTACTACCTATGGCTGTGGATAGTGGCTCAGAGGAACCCTGACAGCAATGTCACCATGTTGAATTATGCTTTTCGTGCAGCCACAGGACATCGTGTTTTGGCTCAGACTGTGCACAATGGGCTGCATGATGTGCAACTTTACTCCCAATGTCCACAGCGAGGTCCATCTTAGCCACCATGACACCATGCAGTGCAGTATAGATTGGGCCCAACAACATGCCGAATGGACCATTCAGGATTGGCATCACGTTTTCTTCACCAGTGAGTGTTGCATATACCTTCAACCAGACAATCGCCAAAGATGTGTTTGGAGGCAACCTGGTCAGGCTGAATGCCTTAGACATACTGTCCAGTGAGTGCAGCAAGGTGGAGGTTCCTTGCTGTTTTGGGGTGACATTGTGTGGGGCCGACGTACTCCGCTGGTGGTCACGGAAGGCACCGTAATGGCTGTGTGGTACGTAAATGCTATCCTTCGCTGATAGTGCAGCCATATCAGCAACATATTGGCGAGGCATTCATCTTCATGGATGACAGTTTGTGCCCCCATCATGCACATCTTGTGAATGACATTGCTCAACTAGTGACCAGCATGTTTTCCAGACATGAACCCTGATCGAACTGGGATACATTGAAAAGGGCTGTTTATGAGTGATGTGACCCACCAACCACTCTGAGGGAACCACACCAAATCACTATTGAGGTGTGGGAGAATCTGGACAAACTTGTTCTCATGAACTTATTGATAGTATGCCATGATGAATACAGGGATGCATCAATGCAAGAGGACGTGCTACTGGGTATTCAAGGTACCAGTGTGTACAGAAATTTGGACAACCACCTCTGAAGGTCTTGCTGTATGGTGGTACAACATGAGCAATAAAACGGGAGGAAATGATGTTTATGTTGATCTCTATTCCAGGTTTCTGTACAGGTTCCAGAACTCTCAGAACTGAGGTGATGCAAAACTTGTTTTGATGTGTGTAGTGTAATTAAGTTGTAGTGGGGAAACTGCGACCATGCATTTAATCATATATTCATATAATAATGTATTCATTATAAATACACGAGATAAATTTTCCACTTAATTTTGAGATAATAATGTTGAAAGCAACATGTAAAGTCATTTTCTGCTTTCTAAGTGAATTAAATCATTGCAATAACAGCATTCTATTTAAGAGCCAAAATTTTACTTGTACATTCAATTGAACAGTATCCATAACATTGAAGCATATGAATTAGTTGAAACTGAGCCTCTGAACACAGAAAATAGATCATATGTTAGCAAAGAATATTATAAGTAAAACTGCTAAGGAACAGAAATGATGTTATATATTGACCAATTTTAATTACACACTGCAGTCCAGTGTCTGGTTAATAGTAGCATTAGATTGTACCTTGTAGAATAATCCAATTTTTGCATCAAATATTGAATAATTTTAAAAATTTTCTTGCAATACTGCATCGTGGAAGATGATGATGCTGTCAAATCTCATGATATTTACCTGTAGGCTATATGCCATATGTTTGCTTTTACATGTTGTTGTAGGTAATAAGGATATGTGATTCCTGCCCACAGTCCCTTGGATTGTCATCTGATACACCCATAGAACTATTGATGATGCCTTGTAAATAAATATTTTGTAAATAATTTGTACTAATTATACTATCTAGGATAAAGAATAATTCCTTCTCATTTTCAGGTATACTGTGAATTTATAACTTATTACAAGTCCCACCACCACACCTTCAAAGTAAATTGCAGTGAGGATTAATTTACTGCCTGTTGGGAAGGAAACGATACGTTTGGCGGTAGACTTGGGATTTCAACAGGAGAATAATAAAGAGGAACAACTTGACAAGAAGGAGGGACCGGTTGGTAGGACATGGCATTTAATTCTTTTACAGACTTTGACAGTTAAGAAAATGGTGGTATATGTTGCACGTAAAAACAAGAGCATTGCTTGACTCGTGTTCTCAACATACTGCTTTAGCCTCTTTCAACTTCATTTTGTAAATGATTTTGAATTATTATTTCAATATAATTTGTCCTGATGAGGAAATGTGGCAAATTTGATTGGACAGCCAAGTAACTGAAGTACATAAGGGGTGCCAGATACAAAATACTGGTGAGACAGAAAAGGAAGACCCGATGTTTAATTTCCTTCTAAAACCAAATTCACTGAAATTCTGCGAGCAGTTAAATTTCATGGAAGTAGAAAGAGTTCTACAAAAAGTTATAGAATGGATATTTATCAAAGAGGAAAATTTAGGCTGGGTAACTAACATTTTTACTATCTAATATTTGCTTTAATTTGTCTGATACACTGTTGTTTGTATGGTCAAAGAGAGTAATGGCTAGATTCCTGTATATGTATGTACACAGATTCTGATATGTTTAATAACAATCTTTGCCTAAAAAGGATTACTGTATAAAATTTGACCTATGACTAGATATTCCTGTAATATGCCTCTTTTAAATTGATTTTATTGTTTGAACATGTGTATTAAAACATTGTGTCACAATTAATTTCATTAAATTCTAATGTGTGTTTTTTATCAGAAAACTTTTACTTATGTCAGTATGTTTAGTGACACAGTGACTAGAATTTAAAATGTTCAGTTTCATTTGTAACATTGCCAATATTCTTTGGCATTTCTGTGGAAGTATGGCAATGCAACACTGCATAAGCCATAGGTAGCTGGATATTTTGGGATATTGTTATGCTGGCTATAGAGGAGGAGCTGTTAACCCACTGTGAGACAGATCAGGACTGGCACAGTAACTTTTCAATGAAACAGTAACCCGAGGGTCTTACAGAATGGGCAAATCAGTTTCTCCACCAGTGGGCCATGGAAATGTTGTCAGGAATGCCTATTGATATGTTATGTGTAAAACAGCCACTAAAGGAAAGTGATGCATTGCTTTGTTTTGTCAAGAGAAGCAATGTACACATACAGGAGATTTGGAGGGAAATTGGTACCCATAAATCTAGGCATTTTTGGCACCAGTGAAGTAAGGCAACAAAGTGATGACGACTGGGACACATGAGATGTGAACCATGGTCAGCCATAGGCCACTGCTAAAACTGCCTTATGTAAAAAAAGAGGAGCATTTGCAGAGGACAGAGAAATGGAGAAGTTCCTACTAGAATTCAACGACTTGTGTTATGGGCATTGCTGGCAATGGATCCCGAGGACAAAACAAGATCAAATTTCAATGGGAAATGAAGCACCAGTGAACCATACTGTATACCTTGACACCTACAGTCATACTGAGGGTTTTGTAAACCAACAGTAAACCAACTGAACAATGGAGGAGAGAACAAGTCCATGGGGGCTGCCCTTGTGGTCATGCCCAAAAAGTCAACAGACAGTTGCAAGAAGTATAGGTTCTGCTGTGACTATCAACCATGTTAACAGTAGGAGTGTATCCTATTCATACCCCCTGTCTAATATTGTGGAGACCACCAATGACTTGGGACAATGTCCGTACATCTCTACCATGGATTTAAGGAGGAGCAACCAATGACAGCATTCGAAGTTCCCTGTGGTCAGGCAGTACCAAAAGATACCGATCAGATTAAAGAATGCCCAGCAACATTTCAGTGGTTGTTGCAGAGGGTACTAATGGTGTTAAAACATCAGCAATGTTTGGTGGACGTTCATGATGTAATTGTGTTCTTGAGGGATATGGAGGGACATAGTCAATAGTTGAGAGAGGTTTTTAAAAGATCTGATGTTGACTGTGGAGTAATGTCATTTTGTGTTGGAGGAAGTGGCTTACTTAGAGCATATAATTACTAAGGAAGGGGTAAAGACAAATTCAAGACTGAGGTAAGTGGTTTGGGATTTTAGTGTTCCAAAGTTGAGCAAAGAGTTAGTGTTACTTTTAGTACTCTCAAATTACTTGGGAAAACTGTGAAGGGGTTTGTGGATGTCCCATAGTCACTCAAGCCACTATTAAAAAGGGCTTGACTTAGAGTGAACAGAGTAATGTCATGTCACTCCTTTGAGGAACTGAAGAAAGCTTTGATATGAAGCCCAGTTTTGATTTTTCTAGACTATCAGATGGAATATGTGGTGTCACGTGATGTACCCAATCAGAAAATAGGGTTCATTTTGAGTCAGGTGATGGATGGTGAAGAATGTTCTGTGACTTACGCTTCACAACAACTCATTAAGGCAGAGAAGAACTATTCCACCACGGAGAAGGAAATTCTCAGCTTGATGTACAGATTTATGTATTTTTGCTGAAACATGTATGGCAAAAAAATCAAGGTAATAAACAATCATGTGCCTCTAAAATAGTTATCAGGGTTGAAGGACCCTTCTTGCAGGTTGGAAAGGTGGGCATTAAGACTCATTGAGTTTGATTATGAAGTGGTGCATGCACCAGGAATGAAGCATGAAAATACAGATGGATTGAGCAGGGTGGTGGTGGTGGTGGTGGTGGTGGTGGTGGTGGTGGTGGTGGTGGTGGTGATTTTAAAGATCAGTTCTCTTGATATATGGAAGTGGTTGCCATCCCAAATCAGCAAGCTGCTATGGTGTCAGAAGCCACTGTCAACAACTGGTTGTTCAAGTGTGGTGTGACTGAAACAGATGGGACAAATGTCGTGCCAGACTTGATGAAACAACTTTCATTTGCTATGGGTTCAAAAAGTCCATTGCACCCACAAACTAATGGTAGAATGGAGCAGGTGCACCATACTACTAGTAGGGTGTTGATTTACTTCATGATCTCTCACCATAATTACCTGGTTATGTCACTGTCACTTGTCATGGCAGCGTTGTTGTTGTTGTTGTTGTTGTTGTTGTTGTTGTTGTTGTTGTCTTCAGTCCTGAGACTGGTTTGATGCAGCTCTCCATGCTACTCTATCCTGTGCAAGCTTCTTCATCTCCCAGTACATACTGCAACCTACATCCTTCTGAATTTGCTTAGTGTATTCATCTCTTGGTCTCCCTCTACGATTTTTACCCTCCACACTGCCCTCCAATACTAAATTGGTGATCCATTGATGCCTCAACACATGTCCTACCAACCGATCCCTTCTTCTAGTCAAGTTGTGCCACAAACTTCTCTTCTCCCCAATCCTATTCAATACTTCCCCATTAGTTATGTGATCTACCCATCTAATCTTCAGCATTCTTCTGTAGCACCACATTTCAAAAGCTTCTATTCTCTTCTTGTCCAAACTATTTATCGTCCATGTTTCACTTCCATACATGACTACACTCCGTACAAATACTTTCAGAAATGACTTCCTGACACTTAAATCTATACTCGATGTACTTGGAGAGCAGAGCACATAGCACATTTTTCCAGACAAGATGATGTGATAACCAGCCATTGATAGAGGCTGAGGCTTGTCTTTAATGAACGGAAGTTGAGGAATGATCTTAGGAGGTTTGGGGATCTATTTTCTGGACTATGATAGGAAACAAACAGCAAAAGGAAAAAAATTATGATATGGACTACCTGAGTAATTCAGACTGGCACAGAGACATGCTGGGTTCAATTTTTTTTACGCACAACAGATAGTTAATGTTTTCAATATCATTGAACCTAAACCATACTTCCAACAAGCAGAGCTACATTAGATCTCCTCCATATGACACCATAGTGGTGGTGATGAGCTGCAACAAACAGGTTAGACTTGAAGGTGTGAAGTGATTGGAACTGAGTAATAGTGCACTACTAGTTAATGGAACAGTGTGTGACATAATAGGGATCAACATTTCATCTACCAGCCACAGCTACAGTGATTATCAGGTTAAACATATCACAGTCACAGTTGTACTGACTGATGGAGGTGTTTCCAATCAGAATTTAACATTCAACAACAACACATTGAAACTAGACCTAATTCACTCCATAAACCGTATCATAGAAACACAGAAAGGGCATATTTCAGCAAAAAGATGCTACAGCATGTGTAGCAGTATAGATAGGGACAGTATTGCATGGCTGTGAGCTTAAATGATACTCTGATACTATTCTTTGCAGCCTTCATCTATGTTGGACAGAATGATGCCACCACCTTCTGCCCCCTCTATCATCCAGTAGTACAGATCCCAGTAGAAGGGATCACTAATGTGCTTAAGGATAGTAGCTGGAGAGTGAAAGTGATTGTATAATTCCATGTGTCACATTGTGATATGTATGGTAATAAGGAATGTATTTCCTAGATTTTAAGAAGTATAAGGCTATAGAGCAGACCTTGAGACCCTTGAAAAGTGTGATAAGTGGTATATGGAGAGTTATCAAGATGACATGGAAAGTGGATATTAATAGTCGTACATTGTGTTGTACAGTCTATGAGAACTAATGAACTAGGAATTAGCCCTGTGACACAAGTGTATCCTGAAATTTCAGATAAATATCTAATGAACTAAACATTGAAGAGTAAATTTACAGGCTCTAAACCTCATAGTTCAAGCTACCTGATACTTATTAAGTAAAAGTTCTTGTAAACATTGAACACTGTTGTACGTGACTTTTGAATTTAGTTGCAGACTGGTCCTGGATGGGGGTGCAAGGACCAGGACTTCCCAAGGAGGGTGTACTGTAGTGCTTCCACTATTTTTGGAGATTCTATGGGAGGATAGCAGTGCTGCATCACAAAAGCAATAGGCAGCTAGTGAGTGCAGGATGTCAGCATACCAGTTACAGTAAGGGGTTTGTTTACGCATTGTGAGACATACCAGGCCTGGCACCACAAACCTGCCAGTGCAGTGGTAAGACAGGGTTCTTAAAGAATGTGCCAAGAGTTTTTTCCACAGCAGGCCATAGAAATGTTGCCAGGAACATGACTATAAGTGGCAATCAGCATAAGAAATGAGCTCTCTCTCTCATAAATAGTTACGACTTTTTAACAGAAATATTCACTTCCAGGTAGAGTGACTATGATAGGGGTGTTACCCTAGGCACCACCACATGAAGGGTCAGCAAGCACCCACATGAACCTGGCTGGCTGCCACCACAGCACCATCTACTAGCAACAAGCCCTCCTTCCAGGCCTTGGTGCCACTCCAGCAGCAGCTCGACTCTTCCCAGAAGGCAATGTGTCATAATGAAGATGATATAGTTGCTCTCCCTTCTGCACTGGTATGGACACTATGGTGCTTTGAAATGCCACTTAAAAGGTTGGTATCCTCTGAAAGTGCCACAGTCATCTTCTGTGCCACAGATATCACTTACATGCAGCGTGGCATGTCTAACGTCTGTTTCAGGACCCACTGGTTGGTCAGCTGGTTGCCATCCATGCACCCTATTGCCAATGGTGATATGAGTGGTGTGGTTGCCACACCATGGCATCAAAATGTAGCTATGTGGGTTGTAATAAAGTGATTGACTTGTTAATGGTGTTTTACTAAGTAGCCACCAACCTGCATCCATGCCACAACCCACTGCTCCCTCACAGTCCTGTGCAGAAGTGTCCTGTCATCCTTGGGTCAACTTCACATTATGCAACGCACAATTATTAGATATAAGAAATCATATACATCAAAAGGCACAGCTACTTTACAGAGTTTATGTAACAATTTCTTTTCTGTCACTTTTCTAAATGTATATGTTTGTATATACCAAATTGATTTGTCTGTTGCATGAATGCAGTATCTCATATATAAATTTTGTGCAAGAGGTATGGAGTAGATGTGTAATATGGTGGACCAAGTTGGCATTATGAAGTGTGCAGACTTGTGATTTTAAATTTTGTATATTTTTGAAATGCAGATTACATTATTACCTCTTCCAAACCATATAGTTCAATGAGAGAATTACCAATAAATGTAAAATTTGGTAGAATGCTTAGTTTTGAAAGCTACATTGTAAAAAAAGTTGTGGAGGAATGTGAACACTGAAATACACAAATTGAGAATCAAATTACATTTTCCAAACAAATAATTATTAGCATATCATGTGGTAACAATATATAATGTACTTAAATATGTGAAAATTGGTGCAAGTTTACAGGGTGTTTATAAATTAGTTATACAAAAGTAAGCTTCATGAAAATCATTAATAACATACAGAAATGTTTGATCAGCACTGTATGTAGCATATCTTCAAGTTTTATTTCCACCTAACATTGTTAGTTTCCAATATTCCCACTAAGTGGAGTGCATGAATGAGTTACTTGATCATCATGAATCCGAATAATGAACCAGAGTATATGCTGTTTTGTTTATGTAGCTTCATGAATCAAAGTCCACTTCTGTGTTTCAAAGACAATTCAGGACTAAATATTGCAAGCAATCATCTCAAAGACTGTTATTAATTGGTACAATCATTCCCCAAAAAGAGTTGTGTATCATTTAGGATGATGGGCCAGGGTTAGCAGCCTCTACCACAACAACTGAAAAAGTTTGGCAGTCTTACATTCATAGTCTAGGTAATTCAAAGACATATGCCAGCTTAGAACCGAAAACGCCTCGTGTTACAGTGTGGAAGGTATTATGGAAACACCTGTCATTCAAATCCTACAAATTGGAGCTGCTATTAGCTTTAAGAGAGAGTAACAAAAAGAGCTAAGTTTTATGTTGAAATGTTTAACAAAATACAGAAAAATAAAATTGTGGTCAGTGATGAAGCTACCTTCCATACCTGTGGTAAAGTGAATCAGCACAATGTTCGGATATGGGGTGAGCAGAAACCATGTCACATAATTGAACATGTATTGGACTTGCCTAAAGTAAATGTTTTACAGTCATTTCTTTTTTGCCGAGTCAGCTGTAACTGGCATACCATACCTGGAATGCTTGAACATTGTTTAATGCCTCAATTACAACAGGATATGGGCACAGAATTTATTTTACAGCAAGATGGTTCTCCAGCAAATAATCATGTTTTCTCATACCTCCATAGGAATGTGCCAACTTGGACTGGACGTGGTGGTGGTGGTGGTGGTGGTGGTGGTGGTGGTGGTGGTGGTGGAACAATAACCTGGCCACCGTGATCACCTGATTTAACCCCAATTGACTTCTCTGTATGTGGCTACATTAAAGACAGTGTTCGTTCCTCCAATTCTGAGAAACATCAATGAGCTGCAACAGAGGATAACACAAACAGTTGCTACCACACATTAGGACTTGCTTCTTAGGATTTGGCAGGAAACTGACTACAGATGCGACTTTTGTCATGCTACAAAAGGTAGCTTTACTTGAAGATATAGTGCATTTAATGCTCTATCAAACACTTCTTTAAGTTATTTTCCTTTTTCACAATTAAAGGTTATATAAAAATAACTAATTTACAAATTCACTGTATTTTATAGCTTCATCTTTCATTGAAGAAAAAAAAAGTCTCACTGAACTGAACTTTTACTGGTGGGAGCAGTGAGTCAGTGTCTTAAACTCTGCTGCAGCACCATGAGAATCAAAATGTATCTCAAATGAAGGGTCAGGTTATCTAAATGAAAGATCTAGTTCTCATTTTGCATGGCTATATGTTGTAGCAGGATTTGACAGAACCAATTTTATACATTTTTTTGTCAATGTAAAAAATATCAGGAATTAGAGGCAGCACAAACTTACTGTATAGTTTCAAACTATATATAAAAATAGAGGGAAACATTCCATGTAAGAAAAATATATTTAAAAACAAAGATGATGTGACTTACCAAATGAAAGTGCTGGTATATATAATAGAAGGAAACATTCCACGTGGGAAAAATTATATATAAAAACAAAGATGAGGTGACTTACCGAATGAAAGTGCTGGCAGGTCGATAGACACACAAACATACACACAAAATTCAAGCTTTCGCAACAAACTGTTACCTCATCAGGAAAGAGGGAAGGAGAGGGGAAGACGAAAGGAAGTGGGTTTTAAGGGAGAGGGTAAGGAGTCATTCCAATCCCGGGAGCGGAAAGACTTACCTTAGGGGGAAAAAAGGACAGGTATACACTCGCACACATGCACACATACAGACACAAGCAGACATGCTTGTGTCTGTATGTGTGGATGGATATGTGCGTGTGTGCGAGTGTATACCTGTCCTTTTTTCCCCCTAAGGTAAGTCTTTCCGCTCCCGGGATTGGAATGACTCCTTACCCTCTCCCTTAAAACCCACTTCCTATCGTCTTCCCCTCTCCTTCCCTCTTTCCTGATGAGGTAACAGTTTGTTGCGAAAGCTTGAATTTTGTGTGTATGTTTGTGTGTCTATCGACCTGCCAGCGCTTTCATTCGGTAAGTCACCTCATCTTTGTTTTTATATATAGAGGAACTACTGTGAATATCCCTAGATCCTTAAATAAATGTCTGTAGGATGATCTTGGGTGGACTCCAGCTATTATTCGGATTACACACTTTTGTGCAATAAATACTTTATTTCTCAGTGATGAATTACCCCAAAATATGATGCCATGTGCAAGCAATGAGTGAAAATGGGTGTAGTAAGCTAATTTACTAAGATGTTTATCACCAAATTTTGCAATGACCCTTATTGCATAAGTAGCTGAACTCAAACGTTTCAGCAGATCATCAACGTGTTTCTCCCAATTTAATCTCTCATCAAGGGACACACCTAAAAATTTTGAGAATTCTGCCTTAGCTATATGCTTCTGATTAAGGTCTATATTTATTAATGGCGTCACACCATTTACTGTACGGAACTGTATGTACTGTGTCTTACCAAAATTCTGAGAGAGTCTGTTTACAAGGAATGGCAAGTCATTAATATATATTAAGAACAACAAAGGGCCCAAGACTGACCCTTGTGGAACCCCATTCTTGATAGTTCCCCAGTTTGAGGAATGTGCTCATCTTTGTAGTGTTAACAGTTAGCCAACACTACGCACACTACTTGGTTTAGGATGCCGATATGCACGCGTCAACTCACGCAGGCTGGCGAGAGGTCTGAAACAGGATACATAATGAATGCTATAAAGAAAAGTACGTAGCTGCTGGAATACTTAACTTTAATCCATCCTTGTTGTACCTCGCTCTTGACGATACAAGTGAGACTCTGTAGATACATGCAATGTAATGCTAATGGCGCCTTGCTAGGTCGTAGCCATTAACTTAGCTGAAGGCTATTCTAACTATCTGCTCTGCAAATGAGCGAGGCTTTGTCAGTGTGCATCGCTAGCTAAGTCATCGGTACAACTGGGGCGAGTGCTAGTCCGTCTCTCAAGACCTGCCGTGTGGTGGCGCTCGGTCTGCGATCACTGACAGTGGCGACACGCGGGTCCGACATGTACTAATGGACCGCGGCCGATTTAAAGCTACCACCTAGCAAGTGTGGTGGCTGGCGGTGACACCACACTTTGCATATTATGGGAACTGCTTATTTCAACTTTCTGCACTCTTCCAGTTAGGTATGAATTAAACCATTTGTGCACTGTCCCACTCATGCCACAATACTTGAGCTTGTCTAGCAGAATTTCATGATATACACAATCAAAAGCCTTTGAGAGATCACAAAAAATCTCAATGGGTGGTATTCGGTTATTCAGATCATTCAAAATTTGATTGGTGAAAGCATATATGGCATTTTCTGTTGAAAAACCTTTCTGGAAACCAAACTGACATTTTATTAGTACTTCATTTTTACAGATATGTGAAGCTACTCTTGAGTACATTACTTTCTCAAAAATTTTGGATAAAGCTGTTAGAAGGGAGATTGGACGGTAATTGTTGACATCAGATCTATACCCCTTTTTATGCAATGGTATAACAATAGCATATTTCAGTCTATCAGGGAAAATACCCCAGGTGGCTGAGAATCTTATTTATCTGTTGAGAACAAGCTTTTAGTATTTTGCTGGAAATGCCATCAATTCCATATGAGTTTTTGCTTTTAAGCAAGTTTATTATTTTCAGAGGGAGAAGTGGGTGAGATTTCAATTGTATCAAATTTCATAGGTATGGCCTCTTCCATTAACAGCCTAGCATCTTCTAATGAACACCTGGATCCTACTATATCCACAACATTTGTGAGGAGCTATGTCTATCTGCAGCTCGTGGCCTTGTGGTAGCATTCTCGCTTCCTGTGCATGGGGTCCCGGGTTTGATTCCCAGTGGGGTCAGGGATTTTCCCTGCCTCGAGATCACTGGGTGTTGCTGTGTCCATCATCATCATCATCATCATCATCATCATCATCATCATCATGCCTGTGTGCAAACTTTCATGTAGAGGCATAACAGTAACAGAGGATGGGAGAAAGTGATCTTCATTGAATACATCGTGATAAAATGGAAAATTGTCTGTCTTTTTAAATCTAGCTTGATAGTAACTGGAGTCATTCCTTGGGGACATGTTATTCTCACACAACTCTGTCACCTCTATTGAGAGGTGGTTGTCATGATTATCCATGAATAATAAAACCTGATTTGCTTTTGAGCTGGCAGAAAATTTTTTGAAGTATTCAATGACCTTCATTAAACTTTGAGTTCATCCATGTTGTACACTCCTAGAAATTCATAAGTAGAAATATCATTGGGGGTGGGGGCGTAGGTAGCCTATTACCAACAACATTTAGTATATAACATGTTAGAACCAATGTTCCATGCTCTGCACAGGTAGTTTTGTTAAGTTGTTTATACCCCTTTTAAACAACCCAGACCTACAGTCTAATTAAACAATGATGTTAGTTAACTGACTAAAATTATCTCTTCAAGATTTCTAGTTAAGGCAATAGATGTAGAAATATTCATGGTTCACTTTATGGGACAAGGATTGCAGATAAGCACCACCTATGTTAAAGAAACTCCCTGGCAGATTAAAACTGTGTGCCAGACCGAGACTCAAACTCAGGACCTTTGCCTTTTGTGGGCAAGTGCTCTACCAGCTGAGCTACCCAAGCATGACTACTCCCTGTCCTCACAGCTTTATTTCTGCCAGTACCTCATCTCCTACTTTCCAAACTTCACAGAAGCTCTCCTGTGAACCTTGCAGAGCTAGCACTGCTGGAAGAAAGGAAGAGTAGAAGACGTGGTACTGGTAGAAGTAAAGCTGTGAGGATGGGGTGTGAGTCGTACTTGGGTAGCTCTGTTGGTAGAGCACTTGCCGCGAAAGGCAAAGGTCCTGAGTTTGAGTCTCGGTCTGGCACACAGTTTTAATCTGCCAGAAAGTTTCATATCAGTACACATTCCACTGCAGAATGAAAATCTCATTCTGGAAACCACCTATGTTAACTGTTGTGAATATTAGAAGTTAAAAAAAGTTGTGCTCATCTTAGTTCTCTTATTGTTGAAGTAGATGTCATGGAATAAAATAGGAGGCCTGGGTTTGTCACATTTCAGCACAACATCCAACTTTTTCTGCAATCAATGTTTTGATGTACACTAAGGTGTCAAAACTCTTATGTCGGACCCCCTTTTTCCCAATGTAGAGCAGCAACTCAACATGTCGTTGGAAAAACCCTAAAGAAATACTGAGCCACGCTCTCCTTTATAGCAGTCCATAATTGTGAAAACATTGCCAATGCAGGATTTTGTGAGTGAACTGACTTTTCAGTTAGGCCCCATAAATGTTTGATGGGATTTGTGTCAGCTGAGCTGGGTGGCCAAATTATTTGCTTGAATTGTCCAGAATGTTCTTCAAACCACTCATGAAAACTGTGGTCCAGTGACATTGCAGGTTGACATTCATAAATGTTCCATTGGTGTTTGGAAACATAAAGCCTATGAACAGCTACAAATGGTTTCCAAGTAGTGGAACACAACCGTTTCAAGTCAAAAACCAGTTCAGTTGAACCAGAAGACCCACTCTATTCCATGTAAACACAGGCCACAACATTATGGAGCCACCTCCTGCTTGCACAATGCCTTGTTGACAACCTGGGTCCATAGCTTCACAGGATCTGCACCACAACTGAACCCTACCATCAGCTCATATCAACTGATATTGGGACTAATCTGACCAGACCACAGTTTTCTAGTCACTCAGAGTCTAACTGAAATGGTCACGATCCTTGTAGAGGTGCTGCACATGAAGTCGTGCTGTTAGCAAAGGCACTTGCATCGGTCATCTAATGCCATAGCCCATTAATGCCAAATTTTGGTGTGTTGTTCTAAAGTGTACATTTGGCATGCATCCCACATTGATTTCTGCAGTTATTTCATGCAGTATTGCTCATCTGTTAGAACTGACAGTTGTGCACGAAAACTGCTGCTCTCTGTCATCCAGAGAAGGCTGTCAGCCACTGCATTGTCTGAGGTGAGAAGCAGTGTCTGAAATTTGGTATTCTCAGCACACTCTTGGTACTGTGCATCTCTGAATATTGTGTTCCTAACAACTTCCAAAATGGAATGTCCTGTCTGTCTCTAGCTCAAACTACGATTCTGTTTCCAAAGTCTGTTTATTCCTGTAATGTAGACATAATGATGTTAAACACCTTTTCACATGAATCTTCTGAATAAAAATGACAGCTCTGCCAATGCACTGCCTTTTTATGCCTTGTGTAGATGATACTACCATCATCTGTATATGTGCGTAATGTTATCCCCATGACTTGTCACCTCACTGTAATCCATTCATCAAACAATTAAGTTAATAATGAAGTACTGTTCATCTCTAAAATGATGAAAATGGGCCAGCTCAAAACATTCTTGAATGAAACTTTTTAAAGCACCACTTTTATGTATTTCACATAATCAACAGATCACATCTTGAATGCACACATTTTTTGTATGTTAACGTAATTTTACAAATGCATTTTACATGGGGGCAATGGAGACAAGTACCAGTCTTGCCTCTCCATGTCTGTCCATCATCGACCCTTCACACTGACACTCCTCAAACTAACTTATCACAATGTAAGAGAGATATTGCATTTCAACAATTAAGTGTTTCTCAGATACTGATACAATTCAACTATGATAACATTTGGTAGCAAATAATATTCAAATTATAAGTACATTTTGTAAAATATAAATTGTTACGTAATTTATAAAATATACCTTTCATAAAAGATTTTTAATATTTTGGGTGTGGAAAGAATAAAGTTATGTGCTGGTAGCTGGTATAGAAAGGATCACATAGGATGATAATTTTCAGTAAATAGGTGAAAGTAGGAAGAAACAAATATTAAAAATGTAATAAAAATATGAAAAACAAATTTTCAATAAAATAATTACCATTCATCATAACAGGTCCACAAACTCACACAGAGAAAATGTGTTTTGTAAATGTCACAAAATATCAGTACAATGAGAATGGTATCAAAAGGTTCATACGACACAGCTGTATCATCATCTACTATTGCACAGATGTCATAAAAGTATAGGTCTATTTCAGCCATCAGTGATGTCTGGACTATTATTGAACCAATTCCACTTACACTGAAAATGTGTGATCCAGCACCAAAATCTGGATGACACTTTATAACACCATGTAGTTTATCAAAGAAGGTTGATACATTGTATTTAGCACAAATTGTACCTCTAGACAAAGTGCATCCTTCTGGTGTTTGAATAGAGAGTTGGGGAAATCTCTGTTGAAATCCTTTCACCCAGTCAATGATTGGTTTCTCATTTTAAGTAAATGGTTTAGGCACATGTTATTTTTAAGATCCAGTTCATAATGTTTCATCAGTAGAATGTCTATAAAACATTTTAAAGAATACCATTAAATTTTTAAACAAATTAAGTGAAATTCTGGTGAGAAAATGAGATTCAGTGAGTATCATAGAATGGGGCAAAGTGGGACAGATTTTCAGGTTTTTAGTAAATTTATCTACCAATTTTGTTACCAAACTTTATGAAACTTTATATACATAATCTTCTAACAACTTTTTTCACTGTGTTTGGGTTCATATTTTTTTTAAATATGTTAGATAGAGGGACTATTAAAGTGCTGAAATGTGTGTTCCACTTCACCCCAGATGGGATGAAGTGAAACAGACATTAATCTGTGTTCAAAATACTCTCAAGTTCACTATGGAGGTGAAGCAGGACAGGGAAATAGCACAAATGAGTACAGTAATCAGAAATTCTTTATATTATATGCTATCATATAAAAAGTATTGTAGAGAAAACTTTTTATTTTAAATTCAGGAACTTTTTCTACAAATAAGACTATTTTAATGCACTATAACATGATAATAATGGTCTTACAGATCTATATGCAGCTTTGCTATACTTTTCATTGCTAATTTTCACATTGATCTTTTGCAATGACAACAATCTTGGACAGTGTTGGGAAGAGAAATCTTCCTCTCCTGAAGTCTTGATGCACATCAATTTTCCAAACAGTATCAATGTAGAGAACATCTCAGATGTGATTCACTTGCTGGAAATGGAACATTGTCACTTTTTTCCCTACTTTTTTCCTTAGAAATTTTATTTCAGTTGTCTTATCCTTTGGTATGCCAATGATTTCTCCCACGTAGAATTTTATTTGGTGGTCCTGCTCTGTGATGAATTTCACCACAAGGAAGTCTCTGGGTTGTTCTCTTGTTGAAAGTGCATTTCATTTCCCTACTTCTGTTCTTACCTCTAGGCATTTGAATATCTTATTGGGTACCCCACCCCCCATGAATCATGGACCTTGCCGTTGGTGGGGATGCTTGCGTGCCTCAGCGATACAGATAGCCGTACCGTAGGTGCAACCATAACGGAGGGGTATCTGTTGAGAGGCCAGACAAATCCTTGGTTCCTGAAGAGGGGCAGCAACCTTTTCAATAGTTGCAGGGGCAACAGTCTGGATGATTGACTGATCTGGCCTTGTAACACTAACCAAAACAGCCTCGCTATGCTGGTACTGCGAACGGTTTAAAGCAAGGGGAAACTACAGCCGTAATTTTTCTCGAGGGCATGCAGCTCTACTGTATGGTTAATGATGATGGCGTCCTCTTGGGTAAAATATTCCAGTGGTAAAATAGTCCCCCATTCGGATCTCCGGGCGGGGACTACTCAGGAGGACGTCGTTATCAGGAGAAAGAAAACTGGCGTTCTACGGATCGGAGCGTGGAATGTCAGATCCCTTAATCGGGCAGGTAGGTTAGAAAATTTAAAAAGGGAAATGGATAGGTTAAAGTTAGATATAGTGGGAATTAGTGAAGTTCGGTGGCAGGAGGAACAAGACTTTTGGTCAGGTGAATACGGGGTTATAAACACAAAATCAAATAGGGGTAATGCAGGAGTAGGTTTAATAATGAATAAAAAATAGGAATGCGGGTAAGCTACTACAAACAGCATAGTGAACGCATTATTGTGGCCAAGATAGACACGAAGCCCATGCCTACTACAGTAGTACAAGTTTATATGCCAACTAGCTCTGCAGATGATGAAGAAATTGAAGAAATGTATGACGAAATAAAAGAAATTATACAGATAGTGAAGGGAGACAAAAATTTAATAGTCATGGGTGACTGGAATTCGGCAGTAGGAAAGAGGAGAGAAGGAAATGTAGTAGGTGAATATGGATTGGGGCTAAGAAATGAAAGAGGAAGCCGGCTGGTAGAATTTTGCACAGAGCACAACTTAATCATAGCTAACACTTGGTTCAAGAATCATAAAAGAAGGTTGTATACATGAAGAAGCCTGGAGATACTGACAGATTTGAGATAGATTATATAATGGTAAGACAGAGATTTAGGAACCAGGTTTTAAATTGTAAGACATTTCCAGGGGCAGATGTGGACTCTGATCACAATCTATTGGTTATGAACTGTAGATTAAAACTGAAGAAACTACAAAAAGGTGGGAATTTAAGGAGATGGGACCTGGATAAACTGACTAAACCAGAGGTTGTACAGAGTTTCAGGGAGAGCGTAAGGGAACAAATGGCAGCAATGGGGGAAAGAAATACAGTAGAAGAAGAATGGGTAGCTTTGAGGGATGAAGTAGCGAAGGCAGCAGAGGATCAAGTAGGTAAAAAGACGAGATCTAGTAGAAATCCTTGGGTAACAGAAGAAATATTGAATTTAATTGATGAAAGGAGAAAATATAAAAATGCAGTAAATGAATCAGGCAAAAAGGAATACAAACGTCTCAAAAATGAGATTGACAGGAAGTGCAAAATGGCTAAGCAGGGATGGCTAGAGGATAAATGTAAGGATGTAGAGGCTTATCTCACTAGGGGTAAGATAGATACTGCCTACAGGAAAATTAAAGAGACCTTTGGAGAAAAGAGAACCACTTGTATGAATATTAAGAGCTCAGATGGAAGCCCAGTTCTAAGCAAAGAAGGGAAAGCAGAAAGGTGGAAGGAGTACATAGAGGGTCTATACAAGGGCGATGTACTTGAGGACAATATTATGGAAATGGAAGAGGATGTAGATGAAGATGAAATGGGAGATATGATACTGTGTGAAGAGTTTGACAGAGCACTGAAAGACGTGAGTCGAAACAAGGCCCCGGGAGTAGACAACATTCCATTAGAACTACTGACGGCCTTGGGAGAGCCAGTCCTGACAAAACTTCAAGAAGAATATAATAATTCCAATCCCAAAGAAAGCAGGTGTTGACAGATGTGAAAATTACCGAACTATCATGGCTGCAAAATACTAACGCGAATTCTATACAGACAAATGGAAAAACTAGTAGAAGCCAATCCTAGGGGAAGATCAGTTTGGATTCCATAGAAATATTGGAACACGTGAGGCAATACTGACCCTACTACTTATCTTAGAAGCTAGATTAAGGAAAGGCAAACCTACGTTTCTAGGATTTGTAGACTTAGAGAAAGCTTTTGACAATATTGACTGGAATACTCTCTTTCAAATTCTAAAGGTGGCAGGGGTAAAATACAGGGAGAGAAAGGCTATTTACAATTTGTATAGAAACCAAATGACAGTTACAAGAGTTGAGGGGCATGAAAGGGAAGCAGTGGTTGAGAAGGGAGTGAGACAGGGTTGTAGCCTCTCCCCAATGTTATTCAATCTGTATATTGAGCAAGCAGTGAAGGAAACAAAAGAAAAATTCAGAGTAGGTATTAAAATCCATGGAGAAGAAATAAAAACTTTGAGGTTCGCCGATGACATTGTACTTCTGTCAGAGACAGCAAAGGACTTGGAAGAGCAGTTGAACGGAATGGATAGTGTCTTGAAAGGAGGATATAAGATGAACATCAACAAAAGCAAAACGAGGATAATGGAATGTAGTCGAATTAAGTCGGGTGATGCTGAGGGTATTAGATTAGGAAATGAGACACTTAAAGTAGTAAAGGAGTTTTGCTATTTGGGGAGCAAAATAAGTGATGATGGTCAAAGTAGAGAGGACATAAAATGTAGACTGGCAATGGGAAGGAAAGCCTTTCTGAAGAAGAGAAATTTGTTAACATCGAGTATAGATTTAAGTGTCAGGAAGTCATTTCTGAAAGTATTTGTATGGAGTGTAACCATGTATGGAAGTGAAACATGGACGATAAATAGTTTGGACAAGAAGAGAATAGAAGCTTTCGAAATGCGGTGCTACACAAGAATGCTGAAGATTAGATGGGTAGATCACGTAACTAATGAGGAGGTGTTGAATAGGATTGGGAGAATAGAAGTTTGTGGCACAACTTGACTAGAAGAAGGGATTGGTTGGTGGGACATGTGTTGAGGCATCAAGGGATCACCAATTTAGTATTGGAGGGCAGCGTGGAGGGTAAAAATCGTAGAGGGAGACCAAGAGATGAATACACCAAGCAGATTCAGAAGGATGTAGGTTGCAGTAGGTACTGGGAGATGAAGAAGCTTGCACAGGATAGAGTAGCATGGAGAGCTGCATCAAAGCAGTCTCAGGACTGAAGACGACAGCAACAACAACATTGAGTACCAATGGATGGCTGGTGCTTGCAGACACTACTATGGTTGCAGAAGTTGTGGAAACATTCATGACAAAATCTGCAGGAGAAATTCTCATACCAGGATGAACGGTTAGTTTTCTTCCACTGCTTCTTGTGGAATCACTAGATCTGGCTATGACAAACTTTTAAGTGAGAACATCTGTCCAAACTTTCACAGACTTGGAATGCCAAACTCTCCTTGGAATCTTCTGCAGCACTCTTTCAGGATCTAATGGTATTATACCACATACTCTAAACTCAGAGATGATGTTCCTCTGCACATTATCAGCCTTCTCAAGTGCTTCCTTCAGTTTTTTTTTCTTTTTTTTGGAAAATGGTCTTTAGGCAGACAGCCCTTGTACAGTTTTTTCCAGTCCAGCAAACCAGCTCTCCATGCTGCTTTAATTGGTCTGAAGACTGCAACATCCAAGGGCTGTTTTATATGTGTAGAACTTGGAGGCAGCATTATAAAGGCAATGTTATGATCATGACACAATCTTATCACTTCCTGAGAGAGATGACTTGAAAGATTGTCTGCTATGTCACCTTTTCTTCCATCAAACCTTGTCAGATATGGCAGAGCTATTTTGACAAACCGTTCTTCAAATAATGGCATGTCAAACCAATCAGATTTGCTTACTGCATAATGTGAGCCTTCAACACCACCTTCTGTCCAAGTTGGGTAGAGACTTGTGCTCAAGGTCTTGTAAACAGTAAAAGGGGGGAGCATTTTTCCATTAGCAGAAACAGTAAACATTGCACTGGTTGATTGTTTGCTATGGTCAATAACTCTTTCTGGAAGTCAACATCCTCTTCTTATAATGACTCTGGAAGATCCAGGATCATCTGTGAAATTTGTTTTGTTATAGTTTAGAATCCTTTATGGAGGAATTTCTTTCAAATTAGCTTCAAAGTTTTTGAAATATCCTGTAAGGCAGTCTTCAATAACAGCAGCTCTTGATCTTTTCACATTTTCTGAAAGACGAAATGTGAGGTTAGGATGTCAATGAAAAAGATTCTGAATCCAATCTCTCCCAGGTATATTGTCTTTGAATTTTTTCACATGATATCTGAGTTGATCAAGAAAAGTTTTTACTGTGTCCTTAACATCATTACTTTGAAGAGGAAACCCCCACTCTGCACAGGTTAAAATTCCTGCCACTATTAAATTTCCTGCTCCTCACTTAAAACTTGTTGACCTCCATGTTTCTTCTTAAATTTTTCATTTGCCCTATTTGCCAGCATATTTTTTGGGAACACCATATTCCTCAGCTATGATCCCAAGCTTGTGCTACTTCTCCTGTACTCTGCAACAGCATTTTGCATCGCATTTTCATCATATTTAAAGAGCCCACCACTGCCACATTTTTTTTATAGTTTTGCACCATGTCCCACTTCACCCCTGAAAATGGCAATTACTTAAACTAATTAGTCTCATGAGTACATTAATGACAATAACATCATGACAATTTATATACAACATAACCTCAATACTAGTTCTGAGACTACAGGTTAAGCTGAGGATTACATTAATGTTCTTCTGAGCACTGGAAGCGGTTTTTAAGGATATTTCATAATTTAACCTTTTTGGCATGATAGGAAAAAACAATCTGTGAAGCACTTACCAGCAAAATAAGTTTCAAACACTATGTATTCTCTTTGTTAACTTTGATGAACAAATTAAGTAAAGAGATCACTTTCAGAGAGAGCCACTCAATGTCAGCACCAACAAAATACGAAAGATAATATAATGTCCTACTTCACCTCACATGTCCCACTACACCCCCTTCTATGGCAGCTGGGACACATGTCCGCAAGAATAGATACCGTTGTTGATCTTGATGCTCTAGAAGAATGAAATTACGGTGAAATCCAGACCTTTAGCTGCTGACAGGCATTGACAAATATCAACAGGGACCATCTACATATAATTAAGGCTTACTTGCCAATGATGTTCTTCAGTGCAGATGCATTCACAATCCTTGAACTATTGTGGGAATTGATAGATTGACTGCTGTGAGTAATGAGTATAGTGGACAGAGACACTACAAATGTAGTATGTGGACAGTAAGTTGGAAATGTGGGTCTCATGGGGAGTGGGCGAGAGATAAGTCCCTGCTGTTGCACTGTCATCTATGCCCTTGATGGCTCAGTTGGATAGAGCATCTGTCATGTAATCAGGAGATCCCAGGTGCAAGTCCTGGTCGGGGCACACATTTTCAACTGTCTGATGATATTTATCAATGCCTGTCAGCTGCTAAAGGTCTGGATTTCATTGTAATTTCACATTTTTGAAGCATTATCTTCGTGAAATCTCTACATCTCAACTGACAGTTTGAAAAGAATAAGCCAGTTTGTTTAAATGCACTACTGGTGCTCAATTTATTTTGGTTACCAGCACAATGGCTTCCTTCATTGAAGATTCTGAAAATCTTCCTATTTTGTAATTAGGATTCTTTCTCTTGGGTATTGTATAACCCAAAAGTAAATTTTTCAAACAAAAAATATAAATACCACTGTTTTATAAAGCATGAAAATATTATCAGGAACAAGGAACAAGCACTGGCAACAGTGAAACATGTCACACTGTACCCTCATCATTCATGTATTACTGTCCCCTCATTATTCATGTTTCACTGTTCCCAATTGCAGGCATTTTTTTTCAAAATGGCTCCAAAAAGCACAGCCTATACCAAAATGTCAATAAAGGTGGTTTCTGTGCTGTGGAAAGACAATAATTTTGAGTAATAAGTCAAAAGTTTCACAGATGTTTGATGCTGTACACAGAAACCAACAACTGAAATATAATAAAAATTTGCTTTTCTTGCTTCTGAGAAGTAATGTACTGTGTGTGTGGTTTTTTTGCCTATTTTGGATAGAGGCCTATTTGACTTGTTTGACAGGCTTTTTGTTGTGCCTATCTGTGACTCAACATCTCCGTGATACTGTGAGTGGCTATCGATCTTTTTCGTAATACTGTCATTATTCCATCCTAGACTTTCCATTGTTTAATGAATGTTATATAAGTTTTACATAGTTAATCAACTGGAAAAAAATCAATTTTTATATAAAATGCTTGTATTTCACAACAAAGAAAACATCGTACTAATTTGTAAGTGTCTGTATCAAATGATATGTGTAAAGTAAAGATTAATATTATATGACAGCCCATGAAAACAAACAATAATAGTTCTTGGTAGAAATAATATAAGCAACATTCCCTGACTGAAATTAAAATACAGTAATTCCTAACTGTATTTGACGTAAGTCCTAGCTTTGCTACTTCCTTATGGATGTGTACTGAAATGATAGTACTAAGCAAAGTTCCACATGAGTCTGGTTGGCTGGAAACAACAGGCGCATCAGGGAAAGCACTTGACAATGCAAGTCTAAATCTGTCCAGGCAACACCAGCAGTGCCTTGTTATAGAGATGAACTTGATTAAGAACAACTGAGCTTGAATTTGCCTTCAGGTGGCCTTATATTTGTTCTCTATAGCAGTTGACATGACTAACCTATGGTATCAACAGCTTCCCCACTGCAGACCCACTCATCTGTAATGGATGATATTATGCATATCTATTTGTCCACATCTTCCATTTGCACATCTAACAGATTACTGAAGTTCCTACAGTAACCTCCTGGTCTTTGATACAAGCTTCACTGTGATCATCCTTTAAGAGGTAATGTCTGTTTGTTACCATTATATTTAATACATTTCCATCAAGAATCAGCTTCTAAACTGTTTGTTCTATATAGTTTTCACAGAAGGCATTCAATAGTGTTTTGTAGGATATCTTTCTCATCCAATAATTACAAAACAGTGTTTATTCCAACTGATTGTTGGCCAATTTAAGTCTCCTTCAGTGTTGACAGTTGGATAGTGGTTAATAGAAAAACCTTTTTATGAGTTTATTTCCACTATATGTACAGAGTCTTGCTCAAACAATAATGAATGCAGCTTCATTTTCCTATCTCACTGGATTAGAGTTTACTGTCCACTGCGACAAATATTTTTTTCAATTTCCCATAAGCTTACCCTTTGATATATATTTGGATTTACTCTGAGAATCTCACAGCTGTCAGTTCTGAGTTTTCAACTTGCTTTTTTACTTAGTATTATGTGAGTTACACTGCTTTTAATGACCTCTTCAAGTTCTGGAGCTTCATTGCAAATGCTACAACTGATAATTTGCATTTTAATAATCTCATCTGTGAGAGATATTAAAAGCCAACAATGGCCAGAACAGTGGTGTGATGATCCCATGCACCTCTGTACTACATACAAATGACATGAAATGTATTCGCAGTTGTGGATATGGACAACCATTAACTGTATAATGGAATGATGATGATGAAAATTTGTGCCAAACCAGTACCTCAACCTGGAATTCTGACTTACCATGAGGAGACACCTTACCATTAGGCTATCCAGGCATAACTTGTGGCCAGATCCAAACTTCCATATATTGTCAACCGTGTAGCATACACACAAATGATGCCATGTGGCAGAGAGTGACACAGTAGCCAGTCAACACTGCAATTCTTCGGGCCTGACCACAATATTTTTTAAGTGGATGTGTTTCTTTCGGTCTGATACTGGCATAGCCCACATCAGTTCAGACAGGCTAGGAAAAAATCTTACCTCCATAGTCTCGGATGTTATGGAATTTAGCATATGTTAAAATGAAGGACTGAGTAAGGAACACATACTTTTTTTGTTTTCTCCAAAAAAAATTTATTTTCCTCCCATGTCGCATATGTAATTTCTGCAGAGTTATCTGCTATATCTTCCAGGCCATATATTTGTAAGGACAGTCCTCCCTTTCCAGTGCAGTCACCATATTTTTGAAACAAGCAAGTCTCTTGTTTTACATCACAGACTACTAATGACTTCACACACCCAACCAAGGTGTCATATGTCATGTCCCCCAGTAAGTTCTTCAAAGTTATGACACAAAGTGCAAAATTCGCACAGTACACACTCATAAACCGACATCTCTAGGTGGGTGTGGAGCCACCCACTTTGGTCATAGTGCATAAAATTTTGATCTTCCAAT
The DNA here is from genome assembly GCF_023864345.2 of Schistocerca serialis cubense. Lineage (NCBI taxonomy): Eukaryota > Metazoa > Arthropoda > Insecta > Orthoptera > Acrididae > Schistocerca > Schistocerca serialis. Next base: position 803,788,693 of record NC_064641.1, read on the forward strand.
ATGTGAAGTTGTATACTTGCCCTTATAAATTGCAAAAGTTTCTTTAATACTGCAAGTCATGTATCTCTTCACTTTCACAACTTTTTGACCTTCACTTTTACAGTTATAGTGTCTTTTTTGTTGGCACTCTTGCACAAACAGTCCCATTTATCTTCCAGATAAAGTGACTGCACTATTTGAACTTCAGCTGCTTCAACAGGATGCCCATAATAAGGATCTGGTCTTCCAAAGGCTCCTTTTAAAGACCTCACATTTCTTTATTTGTCTACCATATATTTTGATAATGATGGAATGTGGTTCAAAATGTTTTTTTTTTACTTTATCTGGAATAATAGTTAAAACTTGCACGTTTTCACTGCAGGATGCACAATATTCAACAGCTGAATTGGTATTTGTGAAAAATTCCTGGTAAGAAGTGCAAGTGTGCTTTGGTTCATTTTATTCTGAAGATGGAATTTCTACTTTGAAGATTGTGGTCAGTTTTGCTGTAGTGTATTCATCCATAGCTTTAGTAATTTATCTACACTTTCTTGATGCATAGAGCTTATGACTCATCATCACTGACCAGTTTCTTAACAGGACTAACCTCTACTTCTGTAGTTGACTGATTCAGGGTATTTAATTCTTCCTCTTTTGATGCAAAAATCTCCATCATCTGCACGACTGGAGGCTTCACCTTCCTCAGATACTATCATTGTTGTTATTCTGTCAAAACATTAAGAACACAAAAAGTTGTCACTGGAAACTCTTCACTTTGAAACAGAGTCTTAAAATGAGAACACTTATTCCCAACCTGAACAAAGTTTGTTTTTGTTTGTCTTATATATCACTCTTTGATGGATATGTAAATAGTCAGCACACTTCACTCTCCTGTGGCTCCAGTAAGAAGACATTTCAAACAGTTCTTTTCACAAAACACATTGTAACTGTGTCAACTGGCAAATTCCTCACAAAAACGCAGAACTCAGTGGATGGTCTCAGATTTCTTAGAAGCCTCTTCAGTAAACAAATTAGATCCGAACAACTACAATACAGCCGGCCGCGGTGGTCTAGCGGTTCTAGGCGCGCAGTCCGGAACCGCGCGACTGCTACGGTCGCAGGTTCGAATCCTGCCTCGGGCATGGATGTGTGTGATGTCCTTAGGTAGTTAAGTTTAAGTAGTTCTACGTTCTAGGGGACTGATGACCACAGATGTTAAGTCCCATAGTGCTCAGAGCCATTTGAACCATTGTTTTGAACTACAATACAGAAACCTGCAATAAACAACCACGGCAAAGAAACTGAAAAGAAATAACTGCAACAATGAAAGTGAAAAGAAATAACTGCAACAAAGATAATAGAAATAAACATTGTAAAAAAGAAATTAGTTAGAAACAACTTCAGTGAAGACATGCATTACCATTGAAAGTTAAAAAAAAAAAAAAAAAATTTTTTTTAAAGTAAAACTTGTCCAACTTAAAAGTGGAATCTTTCCTTTACAGAGAATATAGTACTACATGGTACTAATCAATACAAATAAATATAACATTTTCTGGACTGATATTTTAGAAAAAGAATTTTTTTTCTGTAAATTATATATAAAAAAAATTGAAACCATACAGTAAAATAACTTTGACAGATATGTCCAATTGAGGGATACCACTGTAATCATAAAGCAATTATATTTGAAATAAAAAACGCTAACAAAATATCTAGACTGTTACAGAGATCCAAATGTCGGAAAGATTTTTTAAATGCTGTATCTTCAAAATGGTGTTTGCAGTGTCATCTTTGCAGGCCTGTATCTCAGGGCAGGAATTTTTGGGGAAAAAAAACAACTTGATTCTTACTTACTCCTGAGTTTTAACATACGCTAAATTCAGTAACATCCAAGACTATGAAGGTAACCCCCCTGCCTGAAGTGATATGGATTATGTGTATAGGAAATGGGTGGGGGGTTGCCTGATTGAAAAAACCCTTGCGTGCACCCCACACACAGTCTCTGTAGCAGTCTTCGGTATGTAATGCATCCCTGGCACATTTTCAATCAAGAATCAGGGCATCATGATCAGTTCCGGGTACAGTGCCACAGACGTGGCCCCCCCCTCCCTCTCCCCCCCCCCCCCCCCCACATGCACATATCTTCCACTTCCACTTATTGACTCAGCATCTGAAAATGTGTGTCGCCTCCTAGAAAATGTGAAAAAAAAATACCTGGAGAAGATTTCTTTTAAGTGTTATACTTGTTTTGTAGATGCCATGAATTCAAAATGCAGTACACCAGTGTTTGAGCATTTCTGTGATGCGTTATTATCTGTCACCTTGGAGTCCAGAGAACTTACAGCATACAGTCGGATTTGGCCACTGAGAATGTAGTCTACAGCCTTCACCAACAATATTAAGATTGTTAAAAGGAATAGTGGTACTGTAGATTTCCCCAAATTAATGGTTCCAATTTATTTTTTTAACATTGTCCAGCTAGGCAGACTGTTTCAGCAAAACTGGTGTTCAGTTTGAGTCTTGTATGGAGATAGTCTTGGTTAAGATTGTTATTGGGAGCAAGCTATTGAGTTCAGTAAGTCGTACAATAGGAAGAAAGTACTGATGTTATTTATAGCTTCACACATTCTCCCAAGACAAATTTTTGGAAGAATGGGTTTCGATACTTGTGGTTAACAGAGCTCGGATTCAACTAATGGTTTGTGTGTTGAAGAGGGATCTTATTAATGAGCCTCAATTATTATTTATTGTTGCAGTAACCTGTTTATGGGGCTGTAAGGAGTAAGTATTAATGACTGTGATTGTGATTTGCTGGTTTGATGACATTGGAGTGGTATCCACATTTTTCTGTGGGGCCCATTCTGAGATAACGGAGTTATGGCTAATTTATAGTTGTGTATAGTTGGAATATTGGCCTTGAGTGAGGTAATGTCTCAAGTCCATTGCATTTCACATGACAGACCCTAGCATTGGAGAGTGGAAACATATGTTGTACTTAACAGTGTGAATTCCCCTGTGAGTTTGTGAAGATCTGCCCATAAATAGTTAAAGGAGACTATCCTTTTCAAGGTGGCATTATTGAAAGAATTTGTACTGCAAACTATTACTTCAGATTTATCAGGGTCGAGTGATGTTTTCAAATAGGGATTTATAGTGGTTTGCATATCACCAACATCTGAAGGGAGTTTTATTTTGTTTAAATTATTTACATTATTTACCTGAAAGGACCGAAGTGATCATGACCCATAGGATTTTTGTTTGTTATTTCTTTTTTATGATTACTGTCCATTAGTGGGGATAAGAGAGTTTGCTGTCACTCATACACTTGTGTGATTGGCTGCACCTGACATTGAAGATAAAAGAAATAAAGAGCTTTGGTGGTTAAACATATATGTGCTCCTCAAATTATAATTTCAATAAATTGCACTTTATTAACTTTTATCATCCCAAGAGTAAAGATAAACAAGAGTTTGAAAGGTTATTTAAAGGAAGACAAAGATCCTTAAGATACTCTAAATAGTTGTAATTGAATTCAGTTCAAAGCAAAGAGTTCTTAGTTACATTGCGACTAACTGTTTTAAAAGGAAAGAATATGTATGAGGTTATAAATATTACCAAGTTAACTGCATTTGAAAGAGATTAGAAGTAAAAAGAAATCAGATTTCTTTCTTAAAAGAAATCTAGTGTGGGTAGTAAAATACATCACTGTCTTGTCTCACAGCTTAATCTCTGTGAGGTGGTGATATATTTTACTGAACAAAAGAATGTAATTTTTACTTGACAGAAATATTATTGGTGAAAGTTTACACAAGTAGTTTTCTCTACTGATACTGATTTAATAGAATTGAGGAAAAGATGTTACTATAGATATTCTGTCTTTTAGTTAATTCTGGACAGGTGTAGTCAGAATAGATTTTTCAATAAAAACTATTACAAGTTATGATATATAAATTTGTGATGCACACTAAGTTCAAAAGCATTTAAGTAACCTTCGGAGTAAATAAAACTTAGACAGATCTTTTGTTTGAACATATATTAAAATAATTCCACTTAATTATATTTACACAAAGAGAGAGTTGGCTGTGCCTGTCACCAAATGCTATCCTTACATTCAAATGATTCAATAGGATGTATAAGCTGTGAATTAAGAATTAAGGAATCTCTAGGAATGTACAGTCAAAAGGCACACTGTGAAGGAATTATCCAAATGGGGCAGATATCGATAGATATGACTACATGTGTGCCTTTTTACTCTCTACAGCTCCCACTAGTGCCATGGAAACTATTCCTTCATGTCTCAGCAGATGCCCTAGCATCTTGTCCCTTCCTCTTGTCTGTGTTTTCCATATATACCTTTCTTTGCTGATTCTGTGGAGAACATCCTCATAGCTTACCTTATCAGTTCACCTAATTTGCAATATTTCTCAGTAGCATCAAATTTCAAATCCTTCAATTCTCTTCTGTTCCAGTTTTCCCACTGTCCATGTTTCACTACCATACAATGCCATGCTCCAAAAATACAATCTCAGAAATTTCTTCCTTAAATTAAGGTCTATGTGTGATATTAACAGACTTCTTTTGGCCAGGAATACTGTTTTTGCAAGTACTAGTCTGCTTTTTATGTCTTCCTTGCTCTTTCCATCATGGATTATTTTGCTACCTTGATAGCAGAATTCCTTAACTTCGTCTACCGTGTGATTCTTAATTTTGATGTTAAATTTCTCACTGTTCTCATTGTTGCTAATTATCATTACTTTCATCTCAATCCATATGATGCACTCTTTAGACTGTTATTCCATTCAACAAATACTGTAATTCTTGATGTGCTGTATAAGACTTTCCTGACATGGTAACTCATTTATTGGTTCATAGGCACAACATTATCTAATACGATGCCTACAAGCCAATGAAGCACTGAAATATTCATCTTCACTCTCACTGGGGATAGAAATGTCATTACTGAATCTTGTCATTGATGTCCTTTCACCCTGAATTTTAATCCATCTCTTGAAACTTTCTTTTATTTCCACCATTGCTTCTGAACTCGTAAATGTTAACAATATTGGGTGCAGATTCCACACATTACATGGATTGCATGTTAACAACATGGGGAAAAAACTGCTCATTGGAAAAATTGAAAAATTATCAACAAGGGGCATCAAACACTCAAAAGCAAAATCATCATAGATTGGCCCCCCACCCCCAATATTCGAAGGAAATAACACCAGCAAGACCTCACTCACCAACATCAACAACAACAAAAGAAGAAACAAGGTGCCTCCAATATTCAGGCACAGCAATAATATTGAATGCAGTAACAGCTTCACCAATTGCAGACCCAGCTCTAACACCAGCAGCAATATTATCAACAGTAGGATCAGCAGCAGAATCAACAACCAGACCACCTGAACGACTACCAGGAGAGTCAGACACAGAAAAAAAATTCTGCTGCAGATGATAATAGAAGAATAGGTGCAGTTGGGAAAAGAAAAGCAGTACTTCCAGCACACCTGAATGCTTTTTTATTGACAAGATAAACGTAAGTGATCAATTAAATATGCCGAAGTCCAACAGTATGCCAAAGCCTAAAAAATCTTTTAATTTTATGCTGATTCATCAAAATGTTCAGTCATTGCTAGATAAATTAAGTTAACATGAAATTTTATGTACTGATGAGCTAAAAAACACTTCTGTAATTTGTACAACAGAACACCAGCTGCCAAAGATGCAATGTCAGTCATAAAACTTCATCATCATTCTCTAGAATTACGTCCAGTCATGGAGGGTCATGTATATTTGTTAAAGGTGGCTGAACAGAAAGTTTTTGAAGTATCCACAGTTGAACTCTCTGCATTAAAATTAATAATCATCTGTGTATATAGGAGCCCTGATGGGAACTTAAATGATTTCTGTCATCAACTAGAAGCAGTTTTAAATACTAGAAAAAACTTCAACAGAACAGTATTCATATGTAGAGATTTTAATATAGATTTTCAAGAAATCTCAAAAGTCCAGCAAAGCCTAATGGCCCTACTGGAAACATATAACATAAAAGCCACCATAGATTCTCCTACAAGAGTTACACCAACAACTAGCTCAACAATTGATCAGATATTAATAAACACAAATGTAAATCACAATTTCTGTGCCATAACTCTTAATACTGGCTTCAGTGATCTCTATACACAGTTTATTGCTTTCCACACCCCAAGTGAAACAACTGAGAAAGAGGAACTTGCAAAAGAAACAAGAAAATTCACCAACAAACAAATAAACTTTTTTATACAGAGACTAAGTGAAGAAACCTGGCGTGAAGTGTATACTTGTGAAAATACTAACAAAAAGTTTGAAAAATTCATGGAAATCTTCATGTCATACTTTGAAGCTCCATTTCCATTAAAAAATACAAAAATGTCAACCTAACCTCAAAAAGAAAAAAAATGGATTACAACAGGTATTAGAATCTCTTGTGCAGAGAAAAGAAGATTACACAATATAGCAAAGACACAGAACATGCCTCAGAAATTTCATTTGTACGTGAAGAATTGCAAGAGGATCCTCAAAACTGTTGTAAGGAATCCCAAAACAATGACAATTACATTGAAAATTCAAAAAACAAATCTAAAGCTATATGGGAAGTTATAAAAAATCAAACAATAAGTGAAACTAAACAATATAAAAATATAAACTTATGTCATGAAGGACAAATGATTTCTTGCCCAACAGAAATTGCAGGGATCTTCAACAAATATTTTGCAAACGTAAGTGAACAGTTGGTGAGTGGACTGGAAGAACACAACAAAATATCACCTCCATCGTCCAGTAGCATGAGAAATGTGTCCACATCATTGTTCCTTTCACCCACAAATACTGAAGAAATTTTATCAGTTATAAAAACCTTGAAAACAGGGTACTCATGTGGAATTGATGGAATACCAGATGCAATTATTAAAAAAATGCTGTCTTGCCTTAGCTGAACCCTTGACACACTTGTGCAACAGCTCACTGGCATCAGGAACCTTCCCTTCATGCTTAAAAACAATAAAACTGAAACCACTGCTCAAAAAAGGAAATCCAGAATGTATTTCAAATTATAGACTGATAGCCCTACTGCATGCATTTTCAAAAATTTTAGAATTTTTTAAAATATAAGATTGTCTGATTTCGTAAATAAAAATAAAATTCTCTCTCCCTCACAGCATGGCTTCAGGAAAGGCTATTCAACTGAAAGTGCAATATTGGAATTTCTTAATGAAATCTATGCTAAACTGGATGCAAGTGAGTTTGTGATGGGCATATGTCTTTATTTATCTAAAGTTTTGATGTCATTGACCATAATGCCCTATTGCAGAAGCTTGACCAATTAGGAATATGAGGTATATCCAATGAGTGGCTCAGGACATACCTATGTGGTCGCAAACAGGTGGTTGAAGTGCAATATACTGACCATAACAAAATCAGCTACTACTATTCAGGATATGAAAATGTGAAATGTGGTGTCCCTCAAGGATCAGTATTAGGACCCATTCTGTTTTTCCTCTGTCAGTGATCTTATGTACAACAAGTATTGCCAAACTACCCTCCAATTTGCAGACGATACAAGCTTCCTTATTAGTGGTAAAACAGAAGATAAGCTAAAAGACTCCGCTATCCAAACAATGAACAGTGGTTCAGCTGTAACAAGCTAATTATAAACAAAGAAAAGACAGTAGCACTGAACTTCTATAACCTAAAAGGAAGACACCACCCAAACACACGAATAGAACTTAAGGACAGAGTTCTTGAAAGTGTTGACAGCACAAAATTTCTGGGTCTCTGGCTCCAGAGCAACACAAAATGGGAGGTACACATTGAATATTTGCAAAGAAAACTAAGCAAAACCTGCTACATGATAAGGATCATAAAAACTTGTTACAGCAAAGCCAGCCTGTTAAATGTATACTACTCCTATATGCATTCTGTAATAAAAATATGGCATAATCTTCTGGGGCAACGCAACAACAAATATTAAACTTTTCAGGATGCAAAAGAGAATATTAAGAATTATTGAAGGGGTAAACAAAATGAAATCATGCAGGCCCATATTCAAAAAACTGTCAGTTCTTCCTCTTCCTTCCATTTTTATCTACAAAACATCAGTTTTCATCAAACAATATATTGATAGACACGTAGATTTCTTATTAAAAAATGAAGATATACATGCATACAATACAAAGCAAAAATCTGACCTTCATATGAAACAGGTGAGAACATCGTTGTGCCAAAAAGTCACACTACATACTGGGATAAAGATTTACAGTAATCTGCCTTACCATATTAAATCAGTAGGTAAACTCAGTAGTTTTATGGCTGAACTAAAGGCATATTTATTTGATCATTGCTTTTACAGTCTGATAGAGTACCTAGAAGCCAAACAACAAAAATAAAGATGCATTATGAATATTCTACTTTGTATGTTGCCTCTAATGTTTGTTGTATGTATGATTCTTTGCTAAATTACTTCAAAATCTAGTCCTTAGGAATGTAATACAAACTGTATTTTATCTTGTAAATACATAACCATGTCCAATATTCTTCGATATATTCTATACATGTAGGATTTGAAAGACTAAATAAATAATAAGTAAGTGATAGCAGGGCACAGGGCTGTTGAAGTGGAACGTCTGAACCCAACTGAGGATACAATATAACAATATTCCTTATTTACCAAAACATAATAGTATTGCACACTGGTAAAAAAGTCAACATCCAGATTACAACAGCCGGTGCTTAGCACCTAAAAATGAAGAAAAAAAAAAAAAAAAGAAAAGAAAAAGAAAATGCAATGTATAAAAAGTTGAGTTGAGACTATATGGGTATATGTGTGTATGCCTTACTTCGAAACAAGTTAGCAACCATAACAAGACATTTTTAATGTGAAATTGAGGTACTGCAACTAGAATGATACTTCAAACTAAATTTAGAATTTAAGTCCAATAATTAATGATTTCATGAATCATAAGCAAAATGATCATCAAAGATTCAACCAACACCTTCAAAAAGGGGGACTTTTAGCAGAATACAAATTCAAAAAATTTATTTAATCAAAATTACTTGGATAAAATATTTTAGGCAACAGGTTAATTCATCAAACCTCTGGCTGGATGGGCCAGTAAATCAGAACTCTTTACTCGTTTAACTTAGATAGTATAACTTACAATCTATAATTTTAAGAGAAAATTCTTACTTGACAATATACATACATCAATTATGGTGCCATTCCACTATGGCAACCTTCAGTGAGCATGGCTCACCTTACTGCACTGGATGGCAATAACTCCTGAGACAGTGCTTGACACAACACAGACAAAATACACAACACTTAAAAGACAATAAATTCACCACTGTGTATTGTGGTACTTCCTGAGCAACAAGCTTTAAGAAGTGTCAAGATAAGACAATGAACCTTTCACTTAATCATCTAGTGAAAGCAAAATTTTTTTAGAAAATAATAATAAATCTCAAAACTGGCAGCTGTTGCATTTCAAATGGCCAAAATAATTCTGTCTTCAAACTGTTACCCAGCAAAGTGAAAAATAATGAAACCACTTCTCTGCCTTTCTTACGTAACTACAACCAAAGCAGGCAGTGGATCAGTACTTAATTACATAACACAGTTCACAGAAGCACTAAGTAATTAAAAATCAGGCTAGCCTAAGCAATACCAATTTGCTATAAGATGATGCAGACAGCTTTGGAATGTTACAGTGGTCTTAGAATTTTTACTGGTTTCATACAAGAACACCTTAAATAGTAAATCCCTCCCACAATGATTACAAAACCACTTTGAAACCACAATCATTAACACTAGCTTCATCGATAGGCACAGCCAACTGGTTCAAACATATGTGGCACAATAGGAGGGACAAAATTCAGACCCTGCTGAACCAGAACAGTAAGACAGTGCAATTACAGCACAACACAGTTTCAGGCAAGAAATGGGCCAACAAAAACTTAATAATTTGGGGCACAGAACTTATTTCAGCAAACATCTCACCTGCGAGAAAGGATGCAGTCAGCATTAACAATGAGAAGGCAGAAGACAAGGTGTGATACCACAGGACAGACATACCCACACCCATGTGTAAACTGCCAATGGAGAACAAGGGCTTCCACTGTGAACACTGCCCACTCCAGTTCCACTATGCCAAGGAGGCTTTGCACCATGCAGTTCCACTCACTGTGCCACCCCTCTGCATCACATTGATCTAACACATGACCAGTGCCATAAATAAAGAAAACGCGCTATGGATCAGCTCTCAGCTTCTTTACATGTAAACTGAACAGCAGGGGCTAAAGAATACGTCCCTGTATAATTCCCATTTTAAACCAAGCACTTCATTCTTGGTCTTCCATTCTTATTTTTCCCTTTTGGTTCCTGTACTTATTGTATAGTGCCTATCTTTCCCTGTAGCTTACCCCAATTTTTCTCAGAATTTCAAACATCTTGCATCATTTGACACTGTAGAATGCTTTTTTGTGGTTGAGAAGTCCCATGAACATGTCTTGATTTTTCTTCATTCTTATTTCTGATGTGAACCGAAACATCAGAATTGCTTCTGTGGTACCTTTAGCTTTCAAACAACCTAACACATCCTCAACTTTCTTTTCCATTCTTCTGTTTATTATTCTTGTCAACAACTTGGATGCATGAGCTGTTAAGCTGGTTGTGCGATAATTCTCACACTTGGCAGCTCTTGCCATATTGTGAACTGTGAGGACACCGTTCTTCTGAAAATCTGATGGTATATCACCAGTCTCGTACATTCTAGACACCAAAGTAAATAGTCATTTTGTTATCACTTCTTCAAATGATATTTTAAATTCTGGTGGAATGTTACCTGTCCTTTGCACATCATTTGATTTTAACTCTTTCAAAGCTGTTTTAAATCCTGATTCTAATACTGGACCCCCTATCTCTTCGCTGTCAGCTCTTATTTCTTCTTCCACCATGTGAGCAGGTAAGACTTGTGCCTCACACAGTCTTCAGTGTGCTCTTTCCACCTATCTGATCTTTCCTCTGCATTTAAGAGTAGAATTCTCTTTGTGCTTTTGATGTTACCAACCTTGCTTTCAATTTCACCAAAGGTTGTTTTGACTTTTCTATATGTTGAATCTGTCCTTCTGACAATCATTGTTTTCTATTTTCCTTCACATTTTTCAAGCAGCCATTTCACCTTAGCTTCCCTGAACTTTACATTTATTACAATCCTAAGTAATGCATATGTCTATATTCCTGAATGTCCTTGAACATTTTTATAATTCCTTCTTTTGTCGATCAATTTAAATATTTCTTCTGTTACCTAAGGTTTATTCACAGTTATCTTCCTTGTACATACATTTTTATTTCCAACTTCTGTGATTGCCCTTTTTAGTGACATTCTTTTCTCTTCAAGTGAACTGCCTACTGAGCTATTTATTATTGCAATACGTATAGCCTCAGAGAGCTTGAAGCATATCTTTACATTCCTTAGTACTTCCGTATCACACTTCCTTGTGCACTGATTCTTTCTCATCAGTCTCTTAAACTTTAACTGACTCTTCATCATTACCAATTGTGGCCTGAGACTATATCAACCCCTGGGTATGCCTTATAACCTAATATCTGACTTTGTAATCTGTGCCTCAGCATGATGTAATGTAACTGAAATAACTGAAATCACCCTGTATCTCCTAGCCTTTTGCATGAATACCTCCTTCTCTTGTGATTATTGAGCAGAGTATTCACTATTACCATCAGAAATTTATAGCAGAACTCAATTAGTGTCTCTCCTCTCTGATTCATACTACCAAGCTCATATTCTCCCATAACCCTTCCTTCTACTCCTTTCTCCACAACAGCATTCCAATCCCCCATGATCATTAGATTTTCATCTCCCTTTTTGTACTGAATTACATGTTCATTAACCTCATATACTCTTTCTACCTTACAACGGTACAGCCTCCCCCAGGACTCATATGAAATGTCCAATACCACCTTTTTTCATATGCATCCGGATAGTTATCAGACAATTCAGTGTTTCCTAAGGCCTTGGATGTGTGTCTATATATATATATCATTCTGTCCTATTTGATAAAAAACTTGATATTCACTGCGAAGGCATGTGGAATGCCCTGGAAGGACGTGCGTTGTCATAATTATTGGTGGATTGTTGTCACTGATAAAATTAGGTACATATACTAAATTAAGTAATTAATCAAGAAATTGAAGTGATAAGTCCTTAGCAGTAAATAACTTGGGACTGCAGAGATGTCAGCATGAAAAATCAATGCTTCTAATTAACAAAATGGTAATCTAAAAAAAAATCCAGTAACAGACGACCTCACTATCTTGAGAAACAGCTTAAAAGTAATTACCAAGTGATGTACTTTCATTTGTTATTTATTTTTATGTCTTCCTCTGTAATTAATATTCTTTTAAATTATATTTCTAATTAACTATTACAGTTTTCCAATTTCCAGAATCTGAGGCCTTATTTATGCATTTTATGTATGTAATCCGATAAAGCACGAGCTCTGTACTACCGTACATATTAGTAACCAAATCCAAACTGTAATTAATTACACAACTAAAATAATATGAGAGACATTATTGTAATTAAAGTTCAGAATGATTTTCTTATGGAAAACTAAAGATATTACCGTAAAAGATTGTCATTGAATATTGTATTTTATACCTTGTTCAGCTGTAACATCAGTTTCTTTACATTTTGTAAATTTTAATTCTAACATCAAAATTGTACAAAATTAATAATGCTTTATTTTGGAAGCTATTGTTAAAATTCTATATAAAGCAATGCAGTGATGCTGCGACAGGTTCAGTTTTGAAGTTAGTTTTGGAAGTCAAAGAGATCAGTGACGTCAGTCAGTGTTTTGTTTACATGAAGAGGTGCAGTTCAGATGTCAATTAATGTGAATAAATTTTGTGAAGCATGAAAATTTTGCTTTCATTCATCAATGGACCAGGCAGAAAAAACTTAAGTTAAATAACATTCAACATGAATCGTTACAACCTCTTCATCTTCTGCTTGTGATGTTATCTTGTAAAACTCAACAATTGTTTTGGTGTTGGTTTCTGTCAATTCTGATGAGAACAACCCTGTCATTGAACTGTTAACAGTAACTCACTCATCCATTACCTTCCTATTCATAATGAATCCTACTCCTGTTATACCATTTTCTGCTGCTGTTGATATAACCCTATACACATATGACCAGAACCAATCATGTTCTTTTCATTTCACTTCACTGACCCTCACTAAATCAAGACTGAGCTGTAACATTTCCCTTTTCACTTTTTCTAGCTTCCCTTCCATATTCAAACTTCTGAGATTCCACACACTGATTCATAGAATGTTACCATTTTGATGGTTTCAATCTTTTTCTTGTAGTCATTCCCATTTGGCAGTTCCCAACCAGAGATCCCAATGGGGAACTAATCTGGAATCTTTTGCCAATGGAAAGATCATCAAGGCACTTTTTCTGTCATAAACCACATGCTCTGTGTATATACATTTTGTGTCTTTAATACAGTGGTTTCCATTGCCTTCTGCATCCTCATGCCATTGATCATTGCTAATTCTTCCATGTTTTAGGGGCTGTTTCCCACCCCAATAGCAAGAGAATGCCCAGAATATCTGTCTGCTCCTGTGACCACTTTGACAAGGTTATTGGCAGAATGAGGGTGTCTTATTATGCCGGAAGTCTTCGGCTGTCATTGCTGATGATTTTTATTCAAAATTTCAGAAGTGGCAAGGTTTGAGCCCGGGACCCAGGAGATTTTGATTACCGGTCACAGATGTTACACCTAGAACATGGGAACACATGTACAGACAAATACATGGTTACAGTTTCATAAAAAAATTGATTTATTCAAGAGCAAGAGATACACAAACAGAGCAAATCAATAAAGTTTTAGTCCAGGTCTGGCATTTATGCAAGCAGTTATATGGCTTGGCGTTTATTGATAGTGTTGCTGGATGTTCTGTTGAGGGATATTGTGCCAAATTTGCCAAACTGGCCTGTTAGACCATCAAAATCCCAAGCTGGTTGGAGGGCCATGCCCATAATGCAACAAACATCCTCAGTTGCAGAGAAATCTGGTGACCTTGCTTGCCAAGGAAGGGCTTGGTAAGCATGAAGACAAGTAGTAAGACTATTGCTGTGTGCAGTCAGGCATTATCTTGTAGAAAGATAAGGCCTGGATGGCTTGCCTTGAGGCGCAACAAAATGAGCCACAAAATATCATTGATATACCACTTTTCTGTAAGGGTGCTGTGTATGACAACCAAAGGGGCCCTGCTATGCAAATAAATGTCACCCCAGACCATCACTCCTGGCTGTTGGACCATCTGGTGGGCAACATTCAGTATGGTATCCCACCACTGTCTGTGGCATCTCCAGACACTTCTTTGTTGGTCACCAGTACTCAGGTCGAATGGGATTTGTCACTGAAGGCAATTCTACTCCAGTCAATGAGATTCCATGCTGAAGATATGTCTGGAGATTCCCGGGACAGTGGTGGGATACCAAGCCCAACAACCAGGAGTAATGATCTTGGGACAATTTTTTTCATAGTAGGCAGCCTTTGGTTTTCATATGTGGCACTCTTACAGAGATATGTCAGTGATATACTACACCCCATTTTGTTGCCATTCATGACAAGCCATCCTGCACTTACATATCAGCAAGATAACATCCACGAGCACACAGTGAGATTTGTTACTGCCTTTCTTCATGCTTGCGAAGCCCTCTCTCAGGCAGCAAGGTCACCAGACGTCTCCCCAGCTAAGAATGTAGGGCCCCCCCAACCATCTGGGGATTTTGACAATCTACCAGTGGATGGAACTAGGCATGATATCCCTCAGGAGGACTTCCAGCAACTTTATCAATCAATGTTGAGCTGAAAAAGTGTTTGCATAAGGGCCAGAGGTTGGACCAATGCGTTGTTGACTTGCTCAATTTGTGAAGGTCTTTCTCTTGAATATATCATCCAATTTTTCTGAAATTGTTAACATTTGTTTGTCTGTACATGTACATTACATCTGCTGATTTCCATCACATTTTGATAATTCATTCACTGTGCCTCATTTTTAATGATTTAAATCAGACGTATTAAAACTATAATTGCTGGTATATATACTAATAAATATGTGCTGGAAAACCTAGATTGAGGTGCAGTTGCAACAGGGGTCAACTCCACTACATGGCATCACTAACACAGACATAGAGTGTTGACCTGATAGCAATGTTAAGGCTATTCATACCTGCTTCTGTGGTAGCACAGTGTGTTGCTCAGGTGATTTAGAACCAGAATATCATGATCAGTTCCTGGGAAAATGCTCCAGATTGTAAGCTTCTTTCAGATGCTGTAAGTGAATCTTCTCAGCATTCTCTGCCTAGTCACTGAAACATTCTGAGTAGACTTCAGAGTCAAGTTGATAGGTATCATTTATTTGAACACGTGTGACAATGTGTAGGTTGCTGTATGAAGCTCACTGTAAATAGAATTCTATTTTTAAAGCATAAAATTGTCTGTTCTTATTTCAGAATAATTGGTCTAATGATGTAAACATTTAGAAGCAATAACACATGTTATTATACAGGGTGGCCCAAAAAGGATGATCACATTTTAAATAACTATAACTCCATCAGTTTTACAAATTAATTTTATTCAATTACGTAACTAAATGCTCCCAGGCACCCAATTACAAGAACTAACCACAAAAAATCATGTACGGAAAATGACTTCCGGAAGATGGTGTCCTTCCTCGGTGATGCATTCCACAAGTCTTTCCTCGAAATTTTCCATCACTTTCACTACTGTTTCCTTCTTGAATTGCCATAATTTCCGCACTGATTGCCTCCTTCAGATCAATTAAGTTTCGGGGCTTCTTTACGTAGACTTTTGACTTTAGGTATCCCCAAAGAAAAAAATCACAGGCTGAGAGGTCAGGTGATCTCGCGGGCCAGTGGACATCTCCAAAACGCGAGATGATGTGGTGGGGGAACATCCGCCTTAAAACACACATGGAGTCATTGGCTGTGTGGGCCGTGGCCCCGTCCTGTTGAAACCAAATTCGATCTCGATTTACATGTAACCCTCGCAGTTTCGGCACCAAAAAGCTACGTAGCATGTTAACGTAACGTTTCGAGTTCACTGTGACTGTAGCGTTGTTCTCCTCAAAAAAAATAAGGACCAACAATCTTGAAATTCCACACCAGACTGTTACCTTAGCACTATGAAGAGGCTTTTGGTGCAATTCTCTGGGATTATCTGCTGCCCAATACCTGCAGTTTTGTTTATTGACATAGCTGTCTAAATGGAAATGGGCTTCATCTGACATAAGAAGCACAACATCATTATTAGAGTACAAAATGTCAAGCATTGATTCACAAAATCGTCTTCGCTGCTCAAAATCACGATCATACAGCTTTTGCGTGATCATAATTTTGTATGGGTGAAACTGTAACTCACGGCTTAAAATACGCTGCAACGAACTACGGCTGAGGCCTAAAGTTTGAGCACGACGCCTAGTGGAACGACGCGGGCTTTGCAGCACTGACGCTCTAACATCATCAATGTTCTGTGGAGTAACTGCCGTACGTGTACACCCTGTAGATTTACCACTTTTGACAGACCCTGTTGTCTGGAATGCAGTCACCCAACGTGATATGGATCTGCGATCTGGAATGGGTCCATCACGCGCTACACCAAAACGTTGTCGAAACAATCGTTGCACAGTAATAAACGATTCATCATTTCTGAAAAACTGTTCCACAGCAAAAACACGATGCTCGACCGTCCACTGCGCCATCTCGTGGCAAACTGGGTGTAATGGCCGACTTGCAGACGGCCGGCAGTGGTCCCCCCTCCTCACCTTTCAATGGTACTACGCAGTTCAAATCCGACCATCCTTTTTGGGCCACCCAGTATATGGAAAGTAGGAACATATTATGTGTCTAAGTAGTTGCTTTTTGGTCCAGTTTATTATGTTCATTTATAAACTGTCACAATCTGAATAGTTTGTATCAGAAGTGCCTTTGAGACACTATTTGAGAGCTGCTGTTCATTTTGTAGATATTTTGAAGTATGCTAACAATTTAATACACTTAGCTGAATTGAATGTTCTTCTATGGACAAGTTAAACAAATTTTGAGTAAACTTACGTATTCAGACAAAAACATGTTTTTGAATTTATCAAAAAGTTACTTTGCTGCTTTAGCAATTGACATGAATCTGTATCTTGTCACTGTATTACAAACACCTGCCACATGTTATGTTCCTATAATCTTAATTGCATATATCTGATAATGGCAGTTGCCCAAATGCTGTAATAAATTTAAAAAAAATTAATACCAATCTAGACGGTTTTATTCACAAAATATGATAATCACTATGCTGCACTGCATGAATCGTAGTTCACAATATTGTTCCCTCTCTTGGAGAAACAGTGACCCACTGTTCCCGAAATTCTCATTGGAGATAAATGTAGCACCATGGTACTAAAACATGTTCATGGCTGATACCTCTTACTTACTTGGTCTGACAGTTCTGGATGACATAAAATACTGTATCTCATCTCTCACTACCTGTCATATGAGAAAGGTGAGTTCCTGGTGGTCTTCCAGTATTGCAGTAGATACCACATTTGTCCAGTTCTTTTCTGTTGCATTTCCTCAATGTGCTGGCACTACTTGATGAATTCCTTGGTTGCTGCACATGTATTCTGCAACTCATCAGGTAGATACGTTGTCAGCTTCTGTCATACTGGTGTAACATCAAAAACATTCTGTATATAGTTCTGTGTTGTTTTGTCATGATATTGGGCTCTGTTCTTCATTTGTCCTTCTGCTAAGTACACTTGCTGCTGATGATCACCAAACATTACTTCCTTTAGTTTGGCCTGAAGTTTATCCCAACTATTGAGCTTCTCTTTGTTGTTCTTGACCCACTGCTGAGCTGTGCCGTTCTAGTAAAAGTACACATTTGCGGAACACATCATGTCATCC
Organism: Schistocerca serialis cubense; assembly: GCF_023864345.2. Classification (NCBI taxonomy): domain Eukaryota; kingdom Metazoa; phylum Arthropoda; class Insecta; order Orthoptera; family Acrididae; genus Schistocerca; species Schistocerca serialis. Next base: position 803,806,723 of record NC_064641.1, read on the forward strand.
CATCTGCTGTACACGATGACTCAGCCCAATCCTTTCAGTCATTTCGTTGGGGCCTGACCAGCATCTCCAAAGAACACTGATGGATACTTGATGCACAGCTGACTTACAGCTGGCTTGGAGTCCATTGGTTTCCTTAATATATTAGATGCTGGGAATGTTGTACTGCTTGAATTTCAGTTCCTGTCCATGTAGGCGAAGATTTTTAGAGCGTCTAATTGGAGCCACAGTGATGCAGATATTTCGAAATATCCAGCATCTTCACCAATGTTACGTCGCAAAAACACTCAAATCCAAAACCGAAAGGGGGTTGTCAATGAGACAGGACACGTAGCACTGGAAGCATGTTTGTTATGAACACGAATGTACAGCTGGAAAATAACTCACTTCCTGGATGGGACATTCAACTAAGTAGACAAATATCGAACAGTTCACAATGCTGGTACTTACACAAACATGGAATAACCCAGAATATAGAAACACTAAAAGCACGAGATGTTTCAAGGAATAATAAATGCTAAATACTAAATAATTACTGGTGGTCGGGTCTGAAATGATGATCCGCAGCATGCCGTCAGCCACTACTCGTACGTCACACTGCATGCATGACAGCTCATGTGACTTCCGTTGCCAAGGCCACGCTGGTCACGCAGGCGTGCTGTGTCAGTGTTGGACTGCAAGCACTTCCAATGACATTATCCTAGGCCGTGCCTGAAAGTTGGGGTTCTTTGGAGTCACAGTTTGGGGTGGCGGTATGACGATTCACCTATAGTAAATGTTGGCCTACTAGTTGTTTGGGCTACTGCTAGATCTCAGGTACATTTGATGATGGAGCTAAGACCCTGAAACTGTGGTAGCTTATAGCGACTTCTGTCCTCCAAGACTTCGGTCAATAAAAGCATTTTATGACTGTAGCTGATTTATTTATCAGGAACATGTTGCAGAGCAATTGTGGATGTCCCACAAATAAAAATTTGTCATTGTATTAATATTTGTAAAGGCAGAACTAGTGTACTTACCAGTACTGGTACCAGTAGCAGTTTTTTTCTACATTTTACTCCTGCATCTACGTCTACATACATACTCTGTGCCGGCCGGAGTGGCCGATAGGTTCTAGGCGCTACAGACTGGAACCGCGAGACCGCTACGGTCGCAGTTTCGAATCCTGCCTTGGGCATGGATGTGTGTGGTGTCCTTAGATTAGTTAGGTTTAAGTAGTTCTAAGTTCTAGGGGACTGATGACCTCAGAAGTTAAGTCCCATAGTGCTCAGGGCCATTTGAACCATTTTTGAACATACTCTGTAAAGCTCTGTGATACACAGTGGCGGAAGGTAGTTAGCCTGGTACCACAAGTTTGTGATTCTTCCCATTCCAATTGCATAGGCAGCATGGGAAGAATGCAGTAAACCTCCAAAAATTTCCTTTAAATCGGCCTGCAGAAGCGACTCTTAGCAGTGTAAGACTGCATCAAGGCTGTGTTTGACTCGCCAGTTGTACAATACGTAACCACGCCAACTAGCTTACAGAATTCGTAACTCTATGACAACTCTCACGTGAAATTCAAAGCGTTTTCTTTTTATAGTGATGAAAATGAAGTTTACTCATTTCCAGTGTTGCATATTCACTCACAGGTGAAGCACAGATGGCCGCACTTTATAACGTGACCATCTTCTTCAGTATCTACAACAATCGCACTGTCATGTAAAAGTGAATTTAGTCTCACCAAGCCACCATGGGTTTTGTTCATTCACGGACAAATGTTGCGATTACATTGTACAGCAGGGAAAGAGGGTGTCCTTCTGTGAATTGGGGATGGATGTAAACCAGGTATAGTAAAACAATACTGGTGTGAGAGAAGAAAGCTTCCTGGCAATACATGCCGGACTCCTCATTGGATATCGAACCAGCCTTTCCAGTAGTTTGGTAAGCTCTGGACAAGCAAGGCACAGAAACATTTGACCGTTCTGTTTCGGCTTTTTTCTGTAGAGGTTTGCCTTGACTTAAGGCAGAACAAAAACTGGCACTGCTCCAAGGAAACTGGATTTTTTTTTCTGAATAACATGATAGTCAACTTAAACCTCGTGTAGCGGTTTGTAAGGACACGGTATTTTCCGTAGCACTTGGGGTGGTTAATTCTGCGGTTTAATAGAATCTCAGTCGATTTCTAGAAATACGCCATAATTCTAATGCGAATCAGGAGTCTTCGCCTCTTGCCCCCGTCCTCTTCCCTTGCGAACAACTGCTATTGTGGCGTTGGTAATTGGTATCTATGTAGCGAATAAACTAATGTAGCGACAAAGACATGCGCTAAGTCACACACGGAACGTGCAATGCTCACGTATCACACTATAGACCCTGTGTCTACCCGGCCACTAATGGGCTGCATCATGTTCTATCTTACTTCTGCAACAGTGACTCTGACAAAATGGCTGCGGTATCTGTAAACAGTGTGGGATAGAGAAGCGCAGGAACTGTGAAATTGTAGAATTGCACCAAAGAAAGACACATGATGGTTAAATGGAGCATTTACCTTGCAAACACTTCACGTCAACCCAGCCTCACTTCTACTACTTTCTCACTCTCTCCTTTATTTTCTAGCCCTCTCTTTTCTTCTGAAAATAAAAAAAACCCTCGCAATTCTAGTGCCAAGAGCTGCTAGTAAATACTTTTTTGTTCCCAACCAGTTTCTGTCTTTATCAACAGGTACCTTAAAATCATTTAATACAGCTTACATGACAACGTTGAAACGGCTGTTGTAAATTATTTTATGATACCCGGTAATGATCTGATAACTGAAGCCGGTTGTGAATAGAGAACTATTTGTTCGCAGATCTTGTCGGTGCTATGGCGTTTTTTAAGCACTTACAATATGTAGGATAACACCGTTACAAAATATGTTGCTTCCCTTACTGTGTTGTACTAAAAAACATGTCACAAACACGAAATCTCGAACTATTATTAATAATAATAGTTGTAGTTACTAGCTGCTACTTCTCCAACACATTGAGCTCCTTCCCGACAGCACATGATGAAGTATCATTATCAACGGAACCATCTCCCTTCCCCTTGAGGTCTCACCCCCCCCCCCCCCCTCCACCGCCAGAAAAAGGAAAACTTTATTTCGCGCCAGCAGATGGTCCCTGACATCGTTATGGATTTCCAAACGTTTTAATTTTAGAGTCACCGATACAGCGTCGCAGTCTTTTAAATCTGACTTGCAGATTGATGCGTTCAATACTAATATCTCACACGATACCATATTGTGCGCACCTGTCAGTCGAGAAGCGAAATTTCCGTCATGTGTGATACGCACGTCACGTCATTACGGGGTGCGGGTAACAGGGCGAGGACTCACTGGCTGCATAAAGACTGAAGTAACAGAATTTCTCTGGTCTATTGGAGACAAATTTTCGTTAGCGAAAAACGCGAAAAGAAATTATTAGTAAAGATTGCTTCACGATGAGGCCGATATGCGACAAAGTCAATTGATATGAAATGTACTACATGCTTGGATACGCAAATGATTACCATTTCTGTGCAACCGCGGTAGGTTTGCTGGAGTAAAGACATATGCATTCTATATGTAAGGAAAGATTACACAGCGAGTCTTTCATTCAGAAAAAGCGTTTGAATGTTGGTTGGCTGGATCAGATGGCTCTGAGCACTATGGGACTTAACATCTGAGGTCAGCAGTCCCCTAGAACTTTAGAACTACTTAAACCTAACTAACCTAAGGACGTCATACACATCCACGCCCGAGGCAAGATTCGAACATGCGACCGTAGCGGTCGCGCGGTTACAGGCTGAAGCGACCTAGAACTGCTCGGCCACATCAGCCGGCCGATGTTGGTTGTTTATGATAAAAACTGTTGTGCAGTGGCGGCTCTTGATGATACATTCTGGGTGTCCGCAAATTTTTAGATCCAGATAAATTTGAGAGTGTGAAATTAATAGCTTGTGCTCATAGAACGAAGGCTTTCACGGCAGGTGTTGTCACCACTTAGCACTTCCGGGCTGAGATGCCGTGGTCCATACATAAGACTCTCCCCTGATGTTTCGCCTTCGACTGCGGAAGGCATCCTCCGAGGACAATCGGCGAACTGCAACGACAGCGCGAATGGGCGCCGCTTTCAATCACGTGACGTCGGCTGTGCTGTGATCTCTGATATTGCCAACTTTCTCGATTGAAATTAATCGATTGTCACTCTGTTGCTGCAATGTTGACATCCATATCTTATCCAGCTTAATGCCTTCATCATTTCTATTAAAATTACTGCTGTGTTTGGTAATCTCAATAGCTTCTCTGTACATTCGCACATAATAATGCGACGTCTTTGCTATGACGGTCGTCTCGCTAAACTTTATTTCATGATCACCTTCCTGACACACATGTTCCGTTACATCCGATTTATCAATATGTCCGAGGCGACAGTTCCTTTTATGTTCACCCTGAAGTGTGTTGACGCTTCCTTTTGTTGTGCCTATATAGACCTTTTCACAACTGCACGGAATTCTATAGACACCTGGTGTAGCTAGAGGATGTCGTTTTTCTTTTTAGGATCCTAAACATGTGGTGGGTCTGAAAACAGTTTCCACATCGTACTTGCTCAAAATTTTTCCTATGCGATCAGTGACCTTAATGATGAGTGGTGAGAACACTTTCCCCTTGGGTTGGTGTCGATCCTCGTCCGTCCTGGTTGTCAGTCTAGGGCGTAGTGCACGATCTATCTCTCTGTTGGAATACCCATTCTTCTTGAAGGTTGCTATAAGGTGTTCAATCTCATCATCTAAGTGAGCTGGTTCACATATTTTGTGCGCCCTGTCTATTAATGTTTTAATCACCCCTCTTTTATGTCTTGGGTGGTGGTTGGAATCTTTCTGTAGATAACGATCAGTGTGCCTGTCTTTTATGAAAACCTTATGACCCAATGACCCGTTCTCTCGTTTGATTACAGTTACAACTAAGAAGTTCAGGTGACCATCGATTTCCTTTTCCATAGTGAATTGAATTATTCGATTAATACTATTCAGATGTAACAGGAAGACATCCAGTTCCTCTTCCCCATGGGTCCCATATAACAAATGTATCGTCTACATAAGGATGCCATCTGGCTGGTCTTTTTCTAGCTGTTTGCAGCGCCCGTTGTTCAAAGTTCTCCTTGAACAAGTTAGCCACAGCTGGTCTAAGAGGAGTTCCCATAGCCACCCCGTCAATCTGTTCATAAAAAACATTATTATATTGAAAATAAGTTGTTGTAAGGCAATGTCTGAATAATGCCAAAATATCACTAGGAACAAAGTCCGCTATACATGTGATCGCTTCATTCACCGGAATCATGGTAAACAACGACACCACATCAAAACTGACCAGGATATCATTAGGGCCCACACTAATTTCCTTAATACCGGTGAAGTGATATGAATTGACAGCGGCGCCCTCTGGATGGCTTATATATATGGCGCTCACTCGCGCTCTCGTTGCAGTTCGCCGATTGTCCTCGGAGGATGCCTTCCGCAGTCGAAGGCGAAACGTCGCGCGAGAGTCTTATGTATGGACCACGGCATCTCAGCCCGGAAGTGTTAATGATGAATAGCTTCTGCTGTTTAACAATTACGCATATTAACAAGTTTATACTACAGCCACTGCCAATAATAATGATATGAATAACTTGTCTGAACAAGAAAGAATTGTTTTGTACATAATTAAGTATAGTTTAGGGCAGAAGGAAATAATGTTAAGCTTTTTCTGCTACCCGTTTCCCATTTTTGTGTATGGGGAGTTTTCGTGCTTTTTTAATTTTTTCGCGGACAAACGTACAAGACCCGTAACATATGCATTAGTCCACAAATTAACTTCCAGGACATTCTTACGTTGCACCTACACAACTTACGCTTATTGTACACTTCTTCGTTAAATGTTCGCTTGCAGGCAGGCTTATTTGATTTCATCACTTCCTGAGTCAACGGATCTAATATGGAAGGCCTTAGTCCCTTTGCGACTAATTTTTCCTAGTAATTTTCTTTTCTGTTAGCACTAACAGATTCAACAGAATTCATGTTGACACTGCACATGAAAACCGAATCCAGCACAGTAAGCAACCTACTCCAAACTGCCATTAGTGGAAAACATTAAATTCGGATAGTAACGTCTACCAGCATGGTCACTTGACTAGAATAGAAATGAGGCGCTAAGAAACATGAGGACCGGAAGTACACAGTCGCTGATCCCATATTCAAGTGAATATCAAACCAGTGAGAAAGTTTTTCGTGAATGTTTAGGTATACCGTATACAATGTGGGTCTACAGCACAGATAAACCTGACTCACATTTCAGAAGAATGAATAAATGGTACAATATCAGAATCGCTGATGATATTCTTTATGGTTCTCAGCGCCTCACATGGATTACTGTATGAGAAAATTCCAAACTTAATATACTATAACTCATTCAGAACCCCCCAAAATAGTATAACAATAGCACATACTGATATGCGATCTAATTTTACTATATAGTGAGTGAATCGGCATATCTGAGGAGTGTGCTGCCATCTAGCGGGATTTATGCCAAGCGAATGTGGATAAAAGCCTGCTGCAGTGTGCTACCACCTGGTGACACTGACGTAAACTTGTATTGCGTGGTAAGGGCTACTAGCTGTGCACGCTGTGAATACCGCACGTTGTGTATCAGATCCGTAAGTATTTGGTCCGTCATGCTCAAAAGCTTCTTAAAACTTGCGCAAATGAATGTGTGCTCACGATCCTGATGCCAAATTTCACGAAGTCTAGAGGAGTAGCAACGTTTCATAGCGTGGTGGATTTAGTGCTATGTATTTCACATCACCACATCTACATATTGTTTAACAGCATTCAAAGAAAAGTAGCCAGAAAGTCCGCCAAGTGTTAAAAGTTAGGATATTCATGTGCTCTTACGCAGCTACCACTCATGTTATGTCTTGTGTAACAAGGAATAGGTCTACTGGCACGTATGAGAATTTGGCATGCCTGTCAAGACTGCAGTCGTATCATTCTGCAATTTGGTTGCTCGTATTGATCGGGATCCCACGACTGTTACAGGACCACACAATCGACTGATTCGGGAAGGAAATGTTCGACATTAGGCCCCACGCGACCAGCGCCCGAGAGGAGAGGCATATTAGTCATTTGGCAGTGCAGGATTGTACACCCTCGTCACATACCTGGTTTGTTCGCAGTATGACAAGTAGCGACACGGTCGCTGCCACAACATCGGGAGAAAGAGATCTGTCGCCACATGGACATGGCTGTGGCTTCCTTTGATGTGGCAATAAAGAGTGGTGAGCTGATAGTGCTGTTTCCAACCACAACACATGTCACAGGAATGGCACTACGTCGTCTTTTCAGTCTGGTTTCTGTTCACGGAATTACGATTGGCTTATCAGCTGAAATGAACAAACGTTACCAAATTACATTTGTCATCGACATATGGGTGCAGCAGCTAAGGTGATGGGGTGGGGTGCCACTTGACACACAATAACTTCACCTCTGATATGCATAGCCAGTAATTTGGGCAGCACCCATTACATTTCTGATGTATTAAACCTGGTGGTGGCGCCCTATCTTCGCATATCAGCCTGCATGACGTTACCTTTCAGCACAATAACGCAAGAGTGCCTACGGTGTCCTAGCTTTCCTCGATGCAGTGGGCGTTGAACTGCTGCCGCAGCCAGAATGTTCTCCAGATCTCTCACTCACTGAAAACATCTGGTCATGCTTTACTAAGAGACGGGCAGTCACCACTCGCCATCCACTACGACTGGTGAACTGTGGCACAGAGCAGAAGCAACATGCACTGGTGTAACCGAGTCTATTATCCAAGCTTGTTTGACTAAACGTTCAGCTGCATTGGAGTCGTCATTGCTGCCAAAGGTGGCAGCTCTGTTTGCTATACTGGAACCCTGTGAACCCCGAAATGACATACAACTTTAATCACGTTTGTTTCCTACTATATACACGCAAAATATTTAAAAATAGGTTGCTTTCGTGTCCTCACTGTTGTAGTAATTTTAATGGCCAGACGCGTAGTTTTACAGAACATCTGAATAGGCGGACTGCCCCTGTTTTCTTAATCCTTTCGGTCATGGCGTCCTCATATACTAAATAAATGCTTAGTATATTAAAATTCGTTAATTTTTACCATTTGTGATTGTTGTCCTCGTATTGCTACAACCAGAGAGTTTATTTGAGAACAGTGTCGACATCTCCTGTCAATCTGTGGTACCACAAAATAAAATTGTATGTCCACAGTCACATGGATGCTTCCGAGTAATCTTTATACCTCCCATCAGCCAATTAATATCTTCTGAGTTTTGGTAAAAGAAATTATTTGTGCATAGAAAGGTGCATTCTTGAACGTGAAAACTAAAGTTGTCTTTCGCAACGAAAGGTCAGTGACATAACTTTATACATGTCTCTAAAAGAGGACATTGTAATTGAAAGGTTGTAATAGCTTAGACATTTAGACATTATTTCGCTGTCTTTTTAGTTATCTTACGGTGATTTCACAATGCCCCAAGTCCAAGATAGACGAAGGACACTTACAGAAGAAGAAGTTATAGAGCTGCTTACTTCATCTGAAATTGACTATCTATCCGATGATCCTTGCGATAATTTTGAACAAGAGGACAATGATGGAGGTCATTTTAGACGTTTCATGTCATACGGTATATTGTAAGTTGAGTAGCCTAGACGCAAAGCTCGCTAGCTGCATGTTAAGTGACACTGAGATAATCACGAAACACTCGTCCCATCCAAACGACAATGCATTGGTAGCGAGAATGTTATTGTTGCGCACGAATTTGTTACAGCGCATGCAACATAAATAAGAAAAATAGCCATCTAATCGTAAGAGACTGAAAGGTATGTTTGAATGTCCAGATTGGTAAGTCTGATGTCTGTTCACGTACTTTGCTTCCAGACATGGCAGGGGAACAGCCGCGCCTCCGCCTATTGGGCATTTAGCGGGCTTTGCACTCGAAGACAACATGCAGTTAGCTGCTTTTGAAACCGAACACGATTTTCGACAGCTATTTTCGACGGTTTATAACCGGTTTTGTAACCTGAAACATATTCTTCATGTAGGCGCTCGAAAAATCTATACGGCCGTATGCCCACCTCAAAATAGACATAAAATTAATTTAACGGTATTTTGATCTGGGCTACTCAGATGTACGTTTTTTTTATGAGTTTTTCTTTTTGTAATAGCATTTTTTGTTATAGGTTCTGGAGATCCCCTTACCATCAGAATTAGGTATCCTAAAAATGAGGCTCTTGATTTGTTTCACTTTAGGGTAAGTGTGGCGATAGTACTGACAAAAACAGATAAGCCAGCTGCCAGGGAAAGGAGGCGTCACACTAGTGAGAGTCCAATCCCGTCTCCAAGTATTTCAAAACGAGCCAATGTAGAAGTTCGTCCAGAACCTGAAGTTCGTTTGGACAACGGTGGGCATCTTCCAGTGGTCACCGACAAAAAATCATTTGACAGGTGCAAGAAACTGGGTTGCATAGTTAAAACCAAATTTTATTGTGTAAAATGTAACATTCACTTATGTCTGGGTAGAAGAAAATTGTTTCTTTGATTATCATTCTTCACAAGTGTAAAATCATAATTTATGTATATAATCATTAAGTAAGCTTTGCTTAATTTATGTATTTTGGTGAAATATAATCAAATAAAATACTTTGACTTTCCGACTTATACTGCACCCACTTGAACACATTTTCCTCATTTCCTACCTTGGAGGGGGGGGGGGGGGGGCAGCTCGAAATATTTATATTTTATACATCTGAAAAGTCATAATTTAATTCGAAGAACTGGACAGCAAAGCCATGATTTTTCTTTCAGGAAAAAAATAATTCGTGACCGGAAGGGTTAACGTGCTGTGACGTGACAATAAAATACCACTGTCTTTCATGTTTCTGAAATAAACCGCCTTCAGTTGTATGTGAACTTTTACAGCAACATGACAGGTTTCGTAGTTTCAGATCACATCTTCAGGTGCACATCTACTAGACAGGAAGCGTACAATCCACATTGCAATAAAAAAAAAAAACAGACACCTGTCCTAATACTCTACGCCATATGGTAACCAATACGAAATTTTTAAATTGTTTTGGATTGTCCTTATGTTAAAATATGTATTTAATAACTATTTGTTCTTTGTTTGTTTAGTAATTGAAAAGAGTAAAAGATAAACGCGCTTTTAACATGTAAGTGTTTCGGCTGATCAATTTGAACTATGTCGCCCTGCTTGTTCTGGTTAACAGTACTTTATTTTGTCCCCGTTCCTCCCGTATCAGGGCTGAAACGTTTTACTGACGTGTGAGTATTTCATATTGGTTGCCATAGAGCATAGATTATTAGGATAGGTATCTGTTTTTATCATAATGTCGACTGTTTGCTTCCTGTCTTGTAGATGTACGCCTGAATATGTGATTTGAAATCGCGAAGCCGGTCGTGATCCTGGAAAATTTCATATAGAGCTGAAAGCGGTTCATTACAGGAACATGGATTACTTCGGCCGCGGTTTGCCTCAATGGAAAATTATTTGTAGCCGCTATCTTTATCTCAAACGAGAAATGATATTACATGAACAAGCGCCCTCGTTTTTCAATCCACAACCACATTATTGCGAGCTGGGCTGCTTTGAGCACCTACATTTACAGTGCCAGGAAAAGAATCCCAATGCAAAAATTCCTGACATGGCCAGTCTCTGCGGCTATCTACAATGTTCGGTAACTTAAGAAAACTTCACAAGCGAAAATCACTAAAAAAACCATTTTATTGGTTGACCGGTTTCGACAGAGCTATGATATCATCATCGGGTCTTACGATTTTGAATTTTTACAACATATTATCCATCCAGCATAAGACCCGATGACGAAAATAGCTCTGTCGAAACCGGTCATTCAATAAAACATTTTTTTAGCTGTCTTGGCTTGTGAAGTTTCCTTCAGTTACCAATCCTAATGCTACGCTCGGAATGCTTCACGATTTGTTGAATCATTCTTTCGCATTCGTTACGCTGAACAGCGAATGTTCCATAGAAACGAAAGTAACGTCTCATGTTCCACAAGGACGCGTAGTGTTCTCAGTGTACATAAACGATTTATCAGACAAGATCAACAGCGCTGTAAGGTTGTTCGCCGAGATGCTGTTGTGTATAGAAAAATTATCGTAGTTGGACGATCGGAAGTAGCAATAAAAAGACAGGGGCAAAATATCTGCTTTGTATAATGAAGGGTAGCTCTCTTTAAATGGGTATAAACAGGAGACAGTGCCTACGACTAGGAGAAAGAATCCGATAGAATCTGATTCCAAGATTAGTGGTGAACATCTTGAGCACGTCACATCGCACAAGTATTTAGGTGTAATACCTAGAAGCGGTACGACATTGGGAGATGACTTAAGTTAGTATTAGAGAAGGCGAATCGTTGACTCAGATTTGTTGAGAGGGTCCTGGGAAACTGTGGTGCATCTTTAAGGGAAAACGCATATACGACGCTGGAGAGACCAATCATAGAAATTATTCTAGTGTTTAGAGTCCTTATCAAGTCGGCATGACAACGGATATCGAGCGAATCCAGAGACACGCTGCTAGGATCGTAACAGGTCGGTATGGCCCATACCAAAGTGTAACAGCAATGCTCAGGAAAATTAAATGGTAATAAATAATGTAATCTTCTTACTGGAGAAGTTTATTTCTCAGATAGCAACAAATACAGGGCGTCCATAATCAAAGTCCCAGTTTGAAAACGCTGTAGAAACAGAAACATTGTTCAGGATGACGTCAAAATTTAAACAGCATGTTATTGGCACAGGGGAAAACGTTAAGGAACACAAACAAATTAATGAAAATTTTACCGATAGATGACGATGCAAGCGTCTTCATGTGAATGATGGTTCAGATGGCTCTGAGCACTATGGGATTTAACATCTTAGGTCATCGGTCCCCTAGAACTTAGAACCACTTAAACCTAACTAACCTAAGGACATCACACACATCCATGCCCGAGGCAGGATTCGAACCTGCGACCGTAGCAGTCCCGCAGCGCCTAGAACCGCACGGCCACCGCGGCCGGCCATGTGAATGAGGTCGGCGACAAATGACAGATGAATCGCAATGCGGCAGCTATGATTTAAGTTACACACTAAACCACCAGTACGGCACAACCTCGGCAGTCAACAGTTGTGGCACCATTAGTTAGGCAAGACAATCTACAACGGTAAGGAAGTACCACATCGAATGAAAAAAATCGGTTTTTAACCACCCTGAGGCCAAAAACAGAACAAGAAGCAAAATGTTAACGGTTTCTAATTGATCTGGGGCCAAAATCCGTATAACAAATAAATTATATCAGTTTCTGCTTGTCGTGAGCCTGGCACAAGGCATGTTCAGTATGCTGTCTACCGTTTTCTGCCTCAAGTGGAAACTGAGGAACAGCTTGTTCCACAACCAATCAGAGAGTCTCGGGGGAATCACGTTCAGAATGCACTGCACAGTGCGTACCTTAAATTCAGCTACGTTGGTTGTAATTGGAGCACTGACCGCAACATAATTCAGTTACCAGACAGCCATAAGTCAAACGGATTAAGGTCAGGTGATCTGGATGGCCGGGCTGTAGGGAAATCACGGCTGGTAATTCTAGCATTTCCGAAATGCCTCTGCAGTAGCCACTTCGCTGGCTGTGCGACGTGCAGAGGAGCGCCATCTTCGATAAAAATGTTCTTACCCACATATCCAAGCTGTCGAAAGGATGGAATGACGTTCGTGCCCAAAAGACTCTCGTAGTGTGAATGAAATCAGTGACGGCACAGGTAAGAGGACCCCGCAGGACTCATCTCCTACTAAAAATATGACCCTATGATAAACTATAGCGTCAACCCGCACCAGAAAGTCACTTCCGCGGAATAAAGTGACACCGATTGATGTGCGTGCGGATTTTCTATTGCCCATATTATACAATTCTGCGTATTGACATGTCCTTGGAGATGGGAATGGGCTTCGTCTGTCCACAGAATAATGGATGCCCATTCATTGTCCACATCCATGCGAGGGAGAAATTGCAGAGCGAAAGTTCGTCTTGCTGGCAGGTTAGCAGGAAGCAACTTCTGTATGGATAGCAATGCAGGAGGTTTCGTAGGATTTTGTGTACTGTGCTCGCAGGCATGCCCAACGTTCGGGCAATTCCCCGAGCCCCGCATATAGCACACCATCGCTTGACCCCTACTGCAATGCTGTGGCCACGTCTTTTCGAATCTTGTAATCATTTTTGAAGTTCTCTAACGCTATAGATACAGCAATAAGGAATAGCGCAGTAGGCAGAACAGTTGAAGAGGAATGGACATCTCTAAAAAGGGCCATCACAGAAGTTGGGAAGGAAAACATAGGTACAAAGAAGGTAGCTGCGAAGAAACCATGGGTAACAGAAGAAATACTTCAGTTGATTGATGAAAGGAGAGCCGGCCGGTGTGGCCGTGCGGTTCTAAGCGCGTCAGTTTGGAACCGCGCGACCGCTACGGTCGCAGGTTCGAATCCTGCCTCGGGCATGGATGTGTGTGATGTCCTTAGGTTAGTTAGGTTTAAGTAGTTCTAAGTTCTAGGGGACTGATGACCTCAGTAGTTAAGTCCCATAGTGCTCAGAGCCATTTGAACCATTTTTGATGAAAGGAGGAAGTACAAACATGTTCCGGGAAAATCAGGAATGCAGAAATACAAGTCGCTGAGGAATGAAATAAATAGGAAGTGCAGGGAAGCTAAGACGAAATGGCTGCAGGAAAAATGTGAAGACATCGAAAAAGATATGATTGTCGGAAGGACAGACTCAGCATACAGGACAGTCAAAACAACCTTTGGTGACATTAAAAGCAACGGTGGTAACATTAAGAGTGCAACGGGAATTCCACTGTTAAATGCAGAGGAGAGAGCAGATAGGTGGAAAGAATACATTGAATGCCTCTATGAGGGTGAAGATTTGTCTGATGAGATAGAAGAAGAAACAGAAGTCGATTTAGAAGATATAGGGGATCCAGTATTAGAATCGGAATTTAAAAGAGCTTTGGAGGACTTACGGTCAAATAAGGCAGAAGGGATAGATAACATTCCATCAGAATTTCTAAAATCATTGGGGGAAGTGGCAACAAAACAACTATTCACGTTGGTGTGTAGAATATATGAGCCTGGCGACATACCATCTGACTTTCGGAAAAGCATCATCCACACAATTCCGAAGACGACAAGAGCTGACAAGTGCGAGAATTATCGCACAATCAGCTTAACAGCTCATGCATCGAAGCTGCTTACAAGAATAATATACAGAAGAATGGAAAATAAAATTGAGAATGCGCTAGGTGACGATCAGTTTGGCTTTAGGAAAAGTAAAGGGACGAGAGAGGCAATTCTGACGTTACGGCTAATAATGGAAGCAAGGCTAAAGAAAAATCAAGACACTTTCATAAGATTTGTCGACCTGGAAAAAGCGTTCGACAATATAAAATGGTGCAAGCTGTTCGAGAGTAGGGGTAAGCTATAGGGAGAGACGGGTCATATACAATATGGACAACAACCAAGAGGGAATAATAAGTCGACGATCAAGAACGAAGTGCTCGTATTAAGAAGGGTGTAAGACAAGGCTGTAGCCTTTCGCCCCTACTCTTCAATCTGTACATCGAGGATGCAATGATGGAAATAAAAGAAAGGTTCAGGAGTGGAATTAAAATACAAGGTGAAAGGATATCAATGATACGATTCGCTGATGACATTGTATCCTGAGTGAAAATGAAGAAGAATTAAATAATCTACTGAACGGAATGAACAGTCTAATGAGTACGCAGTATGGTTTGAGAGTAAATCGGAGAAAGACGAAGGTAATGAGAAGTAGTAGAAATGAGAACAGCGAGAAACTTAACATCAGGATTGATGGTCACGAAGTCAATGAAGTTAAGGAATTCTGCTACCGAGGCAGTAAAATAACCAATGACAGACGGAGCAAGGAGGACATCAAAAGCAAACTCGCTATGGCAAAAAAGGCATTTCTGGCCAAGAGAAGTCTACTAATATCAAATACCAGCCTCAATTTGAGGAAGAAATTTCTGAGGATGTACGTCTGGAGTACAGCATTGTATGGTAGTGAAACATGGACTGTGGGAAAACCGGAACAGAAGAGAATCGAAGCATTTGAGATGTGGTGCTACAGACGAATGTTGAAAATTAGGTGGACTGATAAGGTAAGGAATGAGGAGGTTCTACGCAGGATCGGGGAGGAAAGGAATATGTGGAAAACACTGATAAGGAGAAGGGACAGGATGATAGGACATCTACCAAGACATGAGGGAATGACTTCCATGGTACTAGAGGGAGCTGTAGAGGGCAAAAACTGTAGAGGAAGACAGAGATTGGAATACGTCAAGCAAATAATTGAGGACGTAGGTTGCAAGGGCTACTCTGAGATGAAGAGGTTAGCACAGGAAAGGAATTCGTGGCGGGCCGCATCAAACCAGCCAGTAGACTGATGACCAAAAAAAAAATCATTTTCTCTAGACCCCTAGCAGACATCGAACTAATACCTTTTCTCATCCCCTCGAGTGTCCGGAATTCCTGCAGGGATACTGGCGCACAGTCACCATTCTTGTAAAAGAGTTTTACCAGCAGCGCTGGACCCATCACGGAGACAGTCATGTTTGGCTTTTCGGACGCAGACAAAGGAACAGCCGTGTGCTGTGCGTCTGTTGGTGAGCTGATGTTTGCAGCTCCATCTACTCGTCAAATTTTCGCTAACTTTTTTATTTGTTCCATGGCGTTTCTCCCTGCGTCAATAATATGACGTTCAAATTTGACATCATTCTGGCATGGTTGTCTTTGAAGCATTTTGAAGCTGAAACTTTACTTATGGACAAGCTGTGTATACAGACAACTACTAGTTTCGGCAAGTTAAGTTACCATCTTCAGCTACGAAAAAGTATTACAAAAAGTTTTACAGTCTAATAATCGTTACTCGTTATAAAGAGGAATTTCTAATTCAAGTATTACGTAGGACCTACAATCTACAAACATAGACCGTTGTGCCACTCTATGTTGTGCACGGTCATTTAGCAGTGGACATATTGGAAACAACTATAATATAAGTAAAACAGTTGTGGAAATTCCAACGTCAAAAATATAAAAATAACACGTCCGAGGTAAACATATTTTAAACAGGTGTAGATGTACTCTGTGTTAATCTATAACCCTTACTGTTGGTCAGCAGTTATGAATCATATTCTGTTTTTTGCCGATTGTTGCAGCCGGCTGCTGAGTGTTTTGAGTAGTTTAGATGTATTCTGCGTATAACACCTGTCAGCAATCATGAACCCTATTTGTATTTCATCGCTATACTTTCGATGTATTTCAAAACACTGTAAATATTTACCTACGTTATTCGTGATTTATAATAATGTGTTGCAGATGGTTGAGCCCAACCGCCTCCTGACAAGTTCCACCTTTATCCTGCGATTTTAGTAGTTGAAATTTATGAGTTATATTTAAAAGCTATTCACTTTTTAATACAAAAATACGGAAGCGAGATCTTCCTCTTCTGATGTTAACTTGTCTTCTTGTGTTTCATTAGTGAACAGAGGTATGTGTAATTGCACTGCGTAATTTATCATTATTATTATTATTATTATTATTATTACTGAATAATAAGTTACTGTCTTACAAAATTTGTGTGTAGACATTTGTAGAATCCTTTAAAATCACATACGCTAATGTGGCTTATGATTTTAATATTTCAGGTCTGTGTATCAGAATTGTTCACACATTGTTAGGAAACAAAACGGTCGTTATCATATCGTGTCGAAGTGTTTCACTACTACTTACTATCATACACAGTAGTATCCGAACGACCTGAATTGCGCAAG
This sequence comes from Schistocerca serialis cubense, assembly GCF_023864345.2. Lineage (NCBI taxonomy): Eukaryota > Metazoa > Arthropoda > Insecta > Orthoptera > Acrididae > Schistocerca > Schistocerca serialis. Next base: position 803,823,653 of record NC_064641.1, read on the forward strand.
GATGTTGAACTAACCAGTTAAAAGCAACGCGATTGACGGCGGCAGGAGCTCTATGGAAAGCTCAACATTAACGTCGTATCACCAGTAATTTCTCTGTTCTCATGACTGACCAACTATTTGTGCACATTTTTGAGTTATAAACGACATGACGAACTTTTTTGTTCTGGATCTGGATTGAAACCAAGCGCATAAAGCCATTGTAACTGACCAAAGCTTTCGCCCCTGACCGAGACTCGACCACAGCAACGTTGGTCATTGATGACTAAAAAAAAAAAAAAAAAAAAAATCACGAAAAGCGTTTAATACAATTCCAAGTATCAAAGTATGCACGTGTTTAAAACGATGTGCCATGATGTAAAGTTTTGTGACGGGCACTCGAACCCAGCACACAATCAGGTTGTTAAATATGTAAAATCAGATGTTAGATGTCGAATTTTTTCACCATCAGCGAGATACAAATTTTTTGTATGTCCGAGAATCGAACCTCGTACCTACCGCCTTGCCGGGCTCTGTGGCCGAGCGGTTCTAGGCGCTTCAGTCCGGAACCGCGCTGCTGCTACGGTGGCAAGTTCGAATCCTGCCTCTTGGCATGGATGCGTGTGATGTCCTTAGGTTAGTTAGGTTTAAGTAGCTCTAAGCCTTGGGGACTGATGAACTCAGATGTTAAGTCACATAGTGACTAGAGCCATTTGAATCTACCGCCGTCGTTTTCTATTCACGAACTGTTTGCTCACCAGTAGTGAGATGTGTGCATTTTTGACTAGAAATAATGTCACTTATGATTCTTGTTGACAGCACATGAAGAGACGCTGAAAACAAAAATTATTTATCACTAATAGTTTGGTGTGCACATGCTAGGGCTTGAAATGAAACCATGAATATTTTTGCGCTGGGCCAGTATTTGAACCCACATATGTGTCTTTTGTGGAGAGCTACAGGAGTTTGCAGTCTTGGGGAGAACAACGAAATGATCGAACCTCATCGTTCTGTGTGCGTCAGATACCACGAAGGAGGAGATCCGAAATCGAATCCTATTCCAGCACCAAATATTCCAGCGTCTCACGTTAAATAAAATAAGAACCTTGTGACCTGACGTGGGACAGTGCTCGTAAAATAAAATAAAGGTTCTAGTGTAAGGAAGCTCACTGGTGACAGAGTTTCTGTTTGCCGCAACCCCCGCCTCTGCTATGGACCAACCTAAACTGGCTCTGCCCCAGTTGATAGCGAAGGCGTATGATGTTTATAATACGGATTTTTAAATGCGGTGCAACCTGACGTTCTTCACGTGGCATTACTAGAGTTGAAGGAGTTCTCTTCGCTTGTGTTTAAAATACACGCTGGAAATGAGAATACAACCCAGACCTCACATCTTGAAAACTAAGATCAATCCACCAGACCACTGAAGCCCACATATGCTACACCTATGATTGTGTCGTAAAGTATGATTCCATTAGTTTACAAATTAGAGAGGGTCAAAAAGATCAGTTCTCCATTAACAGACTTTTGACACGGAAATTATGCTAGTCTCATGTCAGGAGGCTGTGGCAACGGTTTTAGCCTCGGTTCGAAGCCATCTTGAAATATTCGTTATTTCAAGAAATTTCTTTGATCTTTAAGGCTCCTGCTACTTGGAAAATAAGCTTTACTTCTTTGTAAAATTCTGAACTTTGCTGCTTAAGGTGTTTTAAGATTAAACTAAATTCGTTTGCCTACCACAACGTTAAAGGAAATCTTCTTAACAGCACCAAATAGCGGTTTGTGAAGTGATTACTTGCGTTATTTTGCCGCATTTCGCTGGTTAGCAGGGAAAAAGCTTATTGGCCAGTAAAGTAATCTCCCAGAAGGAAAAGAGGAACGAAATAAAACATCTCATGTCGGGAGTCATGTGATTTTTATTTCAGTGATTACAAAATGAAGTGAGACGAGCAATGAAGTTGACAGTACGGGCACACTGTTGGTGTCAGTATGACGTTGCAGTATCTGGTGACTGAAATAATACAGAAGCAGTTTAGGCCAGGAATATACAGAACTGGAAGTCACGGCACTATTACATTCTGGAGCTCATATGCACTGCCTGCTCACGAAATTACTGTTACAGTATAGGTAGAGAGCCTAATAAGTCAGTTACGTATTTTCCGGTGAGAGAGAGCAATGGTAAACAGTCTTCGCTACATCAGTTTACCGAAACAGGTGTTCCACAGAGTTAGAATTTCTGGTTTTCGACTAAGTGTAAGGCCTCAGAGTCGGATGTGAGTTTTGGAACGATGAAATATTTTTCTGCATTGTCGAAATGGAAACTACAGTTAGAGTAATTCCGCGAAAATGTGAACTAGGACCACGTGGAGTGGGTTTATTACAACGGAATAACAGCTGTACTTCTGCAATATTTTCTTTCTTATTCTACTTAGGTGACGTCGACAAAGCCATCTGGAGAGAATGATCGCGACATTTAACAGAAGACAGTAACATCCTCCGGCTTTGAAAGTGGCGTTTACTGCCAGTATTTGCATTTTACAAGCTTCGTTGCTAAGCGCAAATAAGTGAAATAATATAACCCAATTTCTGTTATGAAGTAACGTCTTCATCAGTTAATTTAGTTTTAACGTAATTTATGAATAATTGGAGAGGTCCGATATTAACTTGAAAAGTATGCCATTGACATGGAAAGAACTAAATAACTACTAGTTACGGTCCAGCTGCCACAGAACGCCGCAACGTTTTGCTACGAACTAAATATTTAATGTTTATGGGCAATTGTTTCTAAAAATGATCACGAAGCATTAAATGCTTCCTTATAGCAAGCGAGTGGCAGCAGCAGAATGAAGAAATTAGTAGCGATAAGGGCAGTAGTAGTCGAAGTATTTAGTAAAATCACACTCTGCAATGGTATTTCTCGACCTAAGAAATTTCTTGAAAGAGTGAAAAATTAGAAATGGTTTCGAATCGAAGCTATGATGGTTAAAATCGTCTTCACATCCTACTGACATGAGACTAGCATAATTCCCGTCTCAGAATACTGCTGAAAATTAGCCGGTTGATGGAGAACCGAAATTCTTTCATCGTGTCTAATTTTTAAGCTAAGCGCATCATACGATTCCAGTCTATCATAAAAGTAGCATACGTTGGCTTTTGCTGTCTCTAGGATTGATTCGACTTCCTTAACGCGAGTTATGGGTTCGACTCCCATTTAAAGCATGTCTTTCAAACACACACGAACAGCACGCCTTCAGCTCTAGTAATGCCAAATGAAGAACGTCAGGTTGCACCGTAGTTCAAAACCCGGATTATAAACGACATATTCCTTTGCTGCCGACTGGGGCAGAGCCGGTTTATGTTGGGCCATAGCAGAGGCGGAAGTCGCTGCAAACTGAAACTCTGTCGCCGGTTTCATACTTTTTGACACTTTGTACATGGACGTCAACATATTTGCAAGCTTAGTGCTTTCAAACGATGACGATGTACAATCCCACTAGGACCTGATACATCGAGAGGATACCAAAATAGCAGAAGTCGATGGCAGAAGTAAGATACAAAAGTTGGTAAAAGTTAACGAACTAATACTAAATTATTCGACGTATGTTAAACTAGAAACCGCATCTTGCCATCCCATTTGTGACATGTCTTTTCCGATGTAAATCTTTCTTAACTGCATTGCATTCAGTTTGGTAACAGTTAAACTTTTTTTTTTGAATTTTATTCTGCCTGTAAGGAAGGTTACAGTACAACTGGCAACATCTCTTTCATGTGTACCTACTTTAATTCATAGGGCCTACTTCAGAGCTAATTTCTATATGGATTGACAAACATCTGCGCCAGCTCAGGCAAGGAAAAAAGCTTTCTGCTCCGTGTCACCCGTGATTCCGTGAGCAAAGAGCTGCTGTTTCACCTTGGCAATGCAGTCCAGCCATGGCTCCAACTTCTTGTCGAAACTCTGTAACGGGGGCGATGGCAACCTCATCGTCTCTGCTGGGTCAGTGTCAGTATTGGGCAATTTCGTTAGCAAAATATCCTGTTCTCTGCACATTTTGGAGCGTAGCGTGATAAATGCCGACACTGATACATCCACCAATGGCGTTGCCATACTGAAATGTAAAAGCGTTACTATTAGTTTCCAAAAAGTGATGGAGATGCCAAAATTACTGACTGGGAACGGTTCGAAAATTGCACTTCATGATGTAGCTGCGAAGTAAATTCAATTTATAACTGACTGCCAAGAATCCTTATCACAATTTTTGTTGTGACAATCGTCACAATGTGCTATATTTCACGCCAAGTTTTAGTCTCAGTTTATCGAGATGGCTAAATAACTACTGACATAGCTGAATCATAGTCCTCACATTTATTACAAGCACAGTAAATACAGTTCTAACTCTTTTCAATAGTATCAATAATCACTTAGACTCTTAAGTGCAAAGTCCTAAACAAGGTAATTCACAAGTACCTGAGTCGAAGTCTGTCTTCTAGAGCATCGTCCAGGAAGCAGGCTCTGGCAGATCACCTTACAGCTCTTCGCGACACACGTATACAACTCGCAGACAAATCGAAGATCACTCAAAGACAAGTCCTTGGGCCGTGCGGTTCTCAAAATACGCTAAGAGCGGAAGGATACTGCCACGTTCTAGTAAAAATAATCTTTCAGTACTAGTAACTGGCGTTGCAAAGTATTACGGCCACTTTGGGCCATCCTTGAACATGGCTGGAAACCAAGTGGTGATTACGCTGTTGATGTCTGCCGAGTAGGCAATCTTGTGTACACGACTGTACCGCGGGAGAACGCAGTGCCCCTTGGATACAGGAGATCTTGGTCGGTTTGTAAATAGTCTTTAAGCCGTATTTGCGCGATATAGGTCGATTCTGTCCATAATCTCACGAATATATGGCAGAAAGGCTGTACTCGATATTGCTTCATCGAGTTTTAGGCTTTTTAATCTTCTTGTGCAACGTGTAGAGTACACATTGCTCCTTAGGACGCATTCCAGGTTTTGCGTCTCGCATCCGAGATGCTATGGCTCACATATTCAACTTGTGCACTTTACGAGGGTGTTGATTTGCCACTAGTTTCAACAAAAAAGAAGAAAGCGCAGCAATGAACAATTTTCTAGACGCTGGAGGTTCTCTAACAGTTGGAACACATGTTCTATCTGTATTGCACCTGTCTGTAGCGCTAGTTGTCAGAGGCAAATTTATTTTTATATCACATTGGATTCCATCAGTTGAAAACTATAATGCGACAGTTATAATAAAACAACTCTCGTTCTAAGAAAATGACACGCTTGGATACAGTGACGCCACAAAAGATTGTCGAAAGGACGTTGTTTTTAGTGTAATGTCGCTGTATAACTTCGTTACCTTCAATCTGTCTCTGCTTACAATTTAGAATCACGCTACTTTTTTAATCTTGTACATCAGAAATCCGCTTGCACTTTTATAATAGTCAGGAAATACCCCCATAAAGCAGGTAGAACAAGTACATTGTTCTAGAAGAGCGAAACAATGTTACCTGTTTTTCTGCCCTACTCTGCGTAGGTAGAACACTGTTTATGACAACTGGAACTGGTGATAACGTAGAGACCGGCAGAAAGAAACAGGCGGTTCCGGAGATAAATGACAGCGCATATCACGAAGTGAATGAATATCGAAGCCAAACCCAGAGTACGGTGTAGTAAGGTCGTCTTAAGTGTGTACAGTACGTAGAGACCGGCAGAAAGAAACAGGCAGTTCCGGAGATAAATGACAGCGCATATCACGAAGTTAATGAATATCGAAGCCCAGAGTACGGTGTAGTAAGGTCGTCTTAAGTGTGTACAGTAACCCAGAGAACTATCGAAATCACAGATGTAAATCAGGTAAGGTCAAAACTCGGCTATTCAATGACACATAACTATTGGCCTCAGTAACTAGAGAGAGGCTAACCAGCAATAGCCGGTTGGCGATATTTAAAGGTAAACACTCGTCAGAGACGCCCCTTCACGTCCTTGCCGCGGCTATTGCGCCCCAAGCAAGCCGCATCTGTCGCTTGGAGCCCGAGTATCTGTGAAGGTTTCTCTCTGTCGATACGTAGGCTAAACGGAGAATCCGAGTCACTGCTAGATACTAAACCTAACTTTTAGTTATCCGAGTCTTTTCAGGAGAAGTTGTGCACAACCTGATTATCACAATAAGTGTAATATGATAAGAGAGATGTGGTGGATGACAGTGACGTAATTTGATGAAAGTACATATGTAATCATGCCAAGAAAATCTAGTCCAATTATATGCAGTGACATACAATGCAATTTCACATTCCCATCTCTTCTCCTTCCCTCTCCTATCCTCTCTCTCTCTCTCTCTCTTTCAAAGATTTTGCATTATTGCTTATCTGTTTTGTTCTTGTTGGCGTCATATTCATTTGATCTAACATGTAAAGAAAGGAGGATGTAAAAATGACAATGAAGCAATATGCCTTTAAGTTACTCGTCAAACAGGGAAAAGACTTCGTATTTTATTTTTGTGTTTGCAATTTTTATTTTTGAATTCTTCGAAGAAAATGGCTATTTTTATAAAAGCGTGGTTTGTGTTCCATGAACGTAGTGATTCATTTTATGTGTTTAATTTGAAGATGGGAATTTAAGATTTTGCTTTTACTTGCGGCAGAGTTAGGTGATTTCAATATGTAGGGTCTGCAAAGGTTGGAAATCGGTGAATACTCTACAGGAGATCTTATTCATGTATCTGCTGTATTTGTAATGTTCATTTCTCCTTTATAAGTGAGAACAATGTCTGAGATAGATGGAGAGAGCACTCACAATATATATTACGCTATTAAAGCAGAAATGGTTAGTGTCAACAGTCTCTGATCTCATGCCATGCTATGCACTGAAGTAGTCTTAATTCTTGTTTTTAGATATTCAAGTTCAGGAAAGTGGTTTCAGATATTTTGCAGCTGAAGTTGATCTGCTGCCTCTTCACACTTTAGGCATTCCTACATGGCGGCAGTTATTTATGTAGAGCAGCAACAATATCGGAATAAACCTTAGATTGTGTAGTCTAATGTTTTTTTGTTCTTTTATTAGAGTGTATTGACGAAACCAAGGTAATAGTGAGGTGTATTAAGTTTTAAAAAAACTGTTTACAAAATATATGCTGCATACAGTACCAACAAAAATAAATGTATTAGAATGATAAAACGCGGTATGCTACCAGTCTATGGTTTGCCAAAGAATCACATTTAAAAAAATGTAAGGCGAAAACAATACAAATTAAGAAATAACGTAACTTAGAGAAGATATCAGACACATATCAGAAACATGGTTTGTGATCGAAAAAGTTGTTTCGCGGTAGGCAGATTTGTAAAACAAATCATTTATTCTGCTAAAGTTGTTAATATATTTGAAACAAAACGCTTTATTCCTTACTATGGGCCAAATTCGCCTGATTAGCCACCTGTAAGTGAATATCTACAAATGTTCATACGTACATCATCAAAAGAAAGAAATTTGACATCAGTCCAGGAGCACCAGAATTTCGTAAATCATAATGAAAAGCATAATTCGGCTTAACGCGTACATTCGTATGTCCGTATTCGCAATAAAATACCTGGTATTAAGCTTTTCAGTGTGGTTTTTGGGATGCCAATTTTCTTGGAGTATTCTCTTAAGTGTAGTTCTTTATTGCGGCAACATATGCAGTCTGTTAATGCCATACGAATGAGGACATAAATATGTGTACAAGAAATTGAGCAGACAGTTGGAACTAGCCAATACCCCGGAATGAAGTACTCTGTTTCAAACAGACTGACCGCCTCTGGTGAAAAGAACAGCTCATTTTAGCTGATTAACAAACGCCAAATTTATGCAGCAAACCGACAAAAATAACTTCTCTATTCTGCAAGACCATTAATGCTTGATCTGATAATAACGAGGAAATAAAATTAAACCAGGAAACTGAAATTAGTAACATATTTAATCTTCAGTGATAACGGGAAAGTATTTTAATTCAATTGTTAACTCCAACTCACAGATTTTTTTTTTGCTTTCATTTGACCTGAGAGTTGTACATGAAATAGAAAAAGGAAACAATAAAAACACGAGACGTAAACACGTGTCTTGTGGGAGGAAGGAAGTAAGGAAGATTAGAGTTTAACGTCCCATCAACATCAAGATCATTAGAGACGGAGCAGAAGCTAGGATTGATTCAGGGATAGGGAAGGAAATCGGCCGCGCCCTTCCAAAGGAACCTTGCTGGCGATTTACGGAAATCAAGGACAATCACAATCAGGATGGTTGGACACAAGTCTGAAACGGCGTCCTCCCGAATGCGAGTCCAGTGTGATGATCACTACGCCACTTTTACTCATTGTGTCAGCTGGAGACTACCACCACTAGACTCAGACAGCTACGCACATGCAAGCAAGAATCTTGCAGTTTACGAGCACGAGGGAACAAAAAAAAAAAAAAAAAAAAAATCTGGCCGGTTCGGACTGCTTATTTCAGCTACGTACTTACTGAAAGAACAAATTCGGCTAACCCCTTAGAAAGCAGAATCGGTAGAAGACGCTGTATGACCGCGAATTCAGCTCTGCGCATGTGTATGAGCTGGAAATTGCTACGCGAACGAACCTATAATCTCCTGCCGCAGGCTCGATTCCAGCCCGCCACCAGCAAAGGAAGGTGAACCTTTGACGATGCCAGCCATTACTGCTGCCGAAACATAGGAAAATCACTAAACAAACGTCGGCCGGAGATCCCAGTATGGAAGCCAACAGGTTATTACTGTTTAGTTGGACCTTAAGGAAACTGCTCAACAAATAACGAAGTAACTTGTGGTTTCCACCGACACAGCTATTTTGGAATAAATTACTGTCCGATGATTATGTGACGTGGAATATTAGCTCATCTATTGAGGCTGAGACCTCATCAACGCGTAAATTTCAGATTTGCCCGGAGTCCACAGTCATTCGCTTCCGTCGACAGTGAGGTCAGAGACAACGCACAATATCAAAAGCAGCTAGACAGGTGAGACAAATCGACTTATTCGATTTAGGGGGAATCATTGAACACCAAATTGTGGGGGGCACACCAGGTATTTGAGCCCCACGCCTGAATGTATTCCTGTGTATCAGCCACTCGCTTGGTCGATGCTACGGGATAACATTTGAGTGAGTTCATTTCCTCTTTTTCTGTTGTATTTAGAGCCCTGATTTTTAAATAGTATCTACCTGTAAGAAATGTGCTTACGTATGGAATGAAAATGAGAAAAATCTTTAAGAAAATATGTAATATCACATATCTGAATAAACGTTTGGCATGAAAAGTAATTTTAACTGAAATCAACCCCTGAATTACGTCATGGCGTATTATACACTCATGTTCAGAAAAAAGAGAACATCGTGAACGGCTAGAGATAGGACGTTCATATTCATAGGACATGTATATTAGTATGTTCTGCAGAAATGATTAGCATTTCAGTCACTCCGATTGAGCATGTATCTTATTGCCTAGTACGCAAAGGGTCCGTCATGGGCCCTGGTAACTTGTTCCTTGAGTGATGGCTTGAATGCCGTCCTATAGTTTAGCCATCCGTGCTGCATTCACTTGGTTCCAAAGTTCGTCTGCGGTGGTTGAGTTGGGTCATAGTGCTGCACCCATCGTTTCGCCATATCCCACACATTTTCGATTTGCGGCAAGTCTGGTGATCTGGCGGGCCAGGGTAAAAGGCTGGCATTCTTTGCCACTAAGAAGGACTGTGTTTGGGCTGCAACATGTGGTTGTGCATTGTTTTGCTGAAAAATGGCGTCTAAGGTGTTGTGGAGAAAGCGTATGTCTACGGGTGGCAGGATGTTACAATGGTCCCGAGCGTCTGTTTTTTACGACATTTTGGCAAGTAATGATATGTCATTTTATGCAGGTTAAAGTTAAAACATGTATAACATATAATTACTCTGGAAATTACGTCCAATGCTTCTTTGCAGAGCGTAGGGGAACGATGCCGGAGACCCGCATCGCCGTATTAGGCAAGGTCCTAATGGAGGTGGTTTTCCATTGCCTTCCTCCGACCGTAATGCAGATGAATGATGAAGACGACACAGCAACACTCAATCATCTCGGGGAAGGTGAAAATCCCTGACCCTGCCAGGAATCGAAACCGGGACCCCGTGCTTGGGAAGCGAGAACGCTACCGCGAGACCACGAGTGGCGGACATAACTACTCTAAAATACGTAAAAATATTGAACGATAAAATGAAATATATCACAACTGGGAACATGACTGAGGAACATTTACACCTACATGTATGTGGGAGCGAAAGAAAAGTATATGTAATTACATAAAAATTATAGTCCTAATTATTGATACACGACGTCTTTATGTTCAAGCACACACACACGTTAAATGTAGATCCCTCGAATAAAAAACGGCGACCCGTCGTTGGAAGAAAGCACAGGTCGCATACTCCTACGAAAAGGGTAGTAGAAGTGATCCGCAAAACCACCGAGCAGCATTATTAACATCCACAAGTTGTAGAATCTTAGAAAAAATGTTAGGCTCAGACATTATAGGTATCTCGAACGGAACATACCACCTTCAAGTCAACCAGTAAGGGTTCTCAAAACATCTGTCATATGAAACTCTACTCTCGCTTTTCTTTTATGACATCATGAAAGTCGTCGAGCTAGGTGATCAGGGGAATGAAGTAATTCTAGACTTCTGAGAAGTTTTTCGCTCAGCACCATACCAAAGATTATTAACGAATGTAGGGTCATACCCGGTATCAAGGAATGCGGTGAGTGGATTGAACATTTCCTGATAGGAAGGATTGGGCTTGTTATCTTGGATGGCGCCATCGACAGAAACAGAAACTTCAGGAGAGCCTTAGGGAAGTACATTGGAACCCTTGCTGCTCATACTGTATAACAATGACTTGGCAGGAAATACTGACACTACTCTTAAGCGTTTTACAGATTATGCAGTTATCTATATTGATGAACTATCTGAACGTAGCTACAGCAGTGTCCAGTGAGAAGTTGATGCGAATTAAAAATGCGCCAAAGGTTGGAAACTCTCTTTAAATTTTCACAGCCGTAAATTCGTGCCTTTCACAAAACGGAAAAAAACTTAATATACTATGACTAAAACATCAACGATCCACAGTTTGAATCATCCACAACAAGTAAATGGATGTAACAATATGTGAGGATATGAAATGGAAAGACCATAAAGGCTAAATCGTAGGGAAAGCAGGTAACAGACTTAACTCATTGGAAGGTTACTGGGAGAATGCAGTCAGCCTACAAAGGAGATTGCTTACAAAACACGAATGCGAACCACGTGCAGCTACAGAAATTCTGTTTCTTTAATCGACATTTCAACCGTATACATTTCGGCCATCTTTTGAGTCACTTCACAAATTGAAGCTGCACCATTTTTAAAAAATGTTTTTCATTCTCTCTGTAGAGAGATCGAGTAGTGACTGGCAGAAGCATGAAGACAGTTTAGAAAATAACGTTATAAGATAGCCTGGCTATACTTTTCCTGCAACATTTTGAACATCTCGCCCAACTCAAAGTCCCAAGTGACTGTGGAAAAAGCGCAGAATAGAACCTGCAAAATTACAGACCAGTATCCTTAACATCGGCTTGCTACAGAGTCCTTGAGCATATCTTAATTTGGAATACAATAAATTACCTTGAGAAAGAAAATCTTCTATCCACAAATCAGCACAGATTTAGAAATCATCGCTCGTCCGAAACTCAGCTTGCCCTTTCCTCGCACGGTATCCTGCAGACCATGGATGAATGGCAACCGGTAGATTCTACATGCCTAGATTTCCAGAAGGCGTTCGGCACATTGCAGCACTGCAGACTGTTAACGGATTGTCCGAGCATGCGGAACAGATTCCCAGATATGTGAGTAATTCGGAACTTCATTTAGTTTATAGAACCCAGCACGTTGTCCTGGCCTGGACGGCGAGTGTTCGTGAGAGACAGGAGTGCGTGGGTGAAGTGTGATTGGACCGCTCTTCTTCTCTATATACAAGGTGTACAACTTTGCTTCCGCCGTTTGCCGATAGGTGGCGACAACGGCAAGTAGCGGTCGAAAGAAACAGATCGCAGACGTCAGGCAGTTAGCTTGGACCTCGGTCAACATAATCTCATTCAAACATTAGTCGAGTTATGTCTGCATCATAAAGTTGTTCTTGATTGAAAATGTCAGTTTACGAGCCTATTTCTCGTCATTTGCAGGAGGTGTTACTGCTTTGTTTCAATATGAAGAAAACAGAGACTGAGTCTCATCGACTGTTCTGAAGTACGTATGGTAAGGACGGTGTTAGTGAAAGAACTTGTCGTGAGTTGTTTCAACGCTTCAAGAACGGTGATTTTAACGTCGTAGACCGGCATAGTGGTGAAAGAGAGAATGTTCTCGAAGATGCAGAATTGGAGACACTGTTGAGTGAAGACTTGAGTCAAACTCAAGAATAATTGGCACAAGTAGTGGGAGTGGCACAGCGAGCCATTTCAAAACGTCTCAAGGCTATGGGCATGATTCATAACGAAGCAATTTGGTTCCCACGTGAGCTGAAACCAAGAGACGTTGAACGGCGTTTGTGTGTTTGTGAACTGTTGCTTCAGAGGCAGAAACGGAAGAGATTTCTACATCGCATTGTGACCGGAGACGAAAAATGGGTTCATTACGGTAACCCTGAATGCACAAAATCATGAGGATATCTCGGTCATGCTTCCACGTCGACGGCCATTCCGAATTTTCATGGCTACAAGATCATGCTCTGCATTTGGTGGGACCAGCTCAGCGTCGTGTTCTAGGAGGTGTCAAAACCAAGTGAAACAATCACAGGTGTTCGTCATCGAACGCAGTTAATGCGTTTGAGCAGAGCATTAAAAGACAAACGGCTGCAATACAGCGAGAGGCACGATAAAGTGATTTTGCAGCACGACAACGCTCGACCCCACCTTGCAAAAGAGGTCAAAATGTACTTGGAAACGTTAGAATGTGAAGTCCTACCCCGCCCGCCGTATTCTCCAGACATTGCTCCCTCTATCACCTGTTTAGATCAATGGCGCGTGGCCTGGCTGACCAGCACTTCCGATCTCTTGGAGATGTCACGGATTGGATCGATTCGTGGATCGCATCAAAAGACGAACAATTTTTTCGATGAGGGATTCGTACACTGCCCGAAAGATGGGAGAAAGTAGTGGCCAGCGATGGAAAATACTTTGAATGATACATGTGTAGCCAATTTGTTTCATCAAAGCCTCAAATGTTAGGAAAAAACTGCGGAAGCAAAGTTGTACAACTTATACGTAAAAGATCTGACAGATAAGGTGAACAACAATCTGTGACTGATTGCCGATGACGCTATAGAGCAAGTGAAAATGTTGTCGCTGAGTGGCTATATTAGGATACAAGACAACTTAGACTTCCTATTTGTGACGAATGGCAGGTTGCGCTACGTGCAAAAAATTGCAAGTTAATGCAGATAGTTAGGATGCATAATCCCGTGATTTTCGGATACTTTATTAGTGGTGTAGTTCTTGACACAGTCACATTGTAAATATCTACACGAAACGTTTTAAAGCGATATGAAATGGAACGAGGACGTAAGGTCGGTAGTAGGGAAAGCGAATGGTCGGCTTCGATTTATTTCGACACTTTTAAGAAACTGTACCTCATCTATAAAGGAGACCGCGTATCGAACACTAGTGCACTCCATTCCCGAAAACTGCACGAGTGATTGGGACCCACGCCAGGTTAGAATGAAAGGAAGACATCGAAGCAATTCAGAGGCGGGTTGCTAGATTTGTTACCGGTAGATCAGTTCAACACGCGAGTAGTTCGGAGATGCTTTGTGAACTCCAGTGGGAATCCCTGGAGGAGGGACTACGTTCTTTTCACGAAACGCTGCTGAGAAAATTTAGAGAACCAGCATTTACCGCTGATTGCAGAACGATTATATTGCCTCCAACGTGCATATCGCGTAGAGATCGCGAAAATAAGCTAAGAGTCATAAGGACTCGTACGGAGACGTGTAGACATAATTCCCTCGCTCCGTTCGGGAGAGGAACAGGAAAGGGAATGTTTAGTAGTGCTACGAGGTATCTTCCATCATACACCATACGATAGCTGGCGAAGCGTGTATGTAGAGAGAGATGTAGATAGACGAAAAACTATCCCACGGAAGCCTAATTACAAAGTTTAGATAACCCCGAAAGTAAATGTTGAATGTAGGAGTATACTACAATCGCCTACATTTCGATCCAGTAGGAACGGCGTAGACCAGCTTGGATTAGCTACAGCGGCACAGAGTCATCATTCTCTTGTTCGTTAGGGGGAGAACTGGAAGTATCCTCTTCCATGCACTTCACAGTGATTGTGGGGCACGGATGTCGATGTAGATGTAGTTTTATTTCTTCTTCAGACGTGCAAGGCAAATTCCGGTCTATTACGCGTCGTGGACAAACATTGACGCGGCTTCTGGGTCCTCGCATGTAAACTCGCCCCTGTGTGGCCATAGGCTGTGCAGCACACACAGCGGGTGACCCGGTCCCCAGGAGCCTCACAATGGACGGGGGAGCCAGGGCAAACTCCCAGCACACTGTTTACAGTCTGAATCACAGCTGTATTAATGTGCCTCATAGCCGGCCGCGGTGGTCTCGCGGTTCTAGGCGCTCAGTCCGGAACCGCGCGACTGCTACGGTCGCAGGTTCGAATCCTGCCTCGGGCATGGCTGTGTGTGATGTCCTTAGGTTAGTTAGGTTTAATTAGTTCTAAGTTCTAGGGGACTGATGACCACAGATGTTTAGTCCCATAGTGCTCAGAGCCATTTGAACCATTTGCGCCTCGTATTCATTCACCCATTCATTCATCCATCGTGTTTCGCAGATCACAATTAAAAGAACAACCTTAATGAATGTAGACGAGTCAATGCACACATTAACGTGACGTAATAGAAGTATAATCTGTATACTACATTGACAATAAACTACACGACTGTATATCACTTACCTGCTTTTGTATTCTTATATTGTCTGGCTTAGTTCATGAACGTAGGTATCGTGTTACGATTCTCTTCCAGTGACGAAGGTGTTCTTTAAGGGCTGCAAACAGATGAAAATGGGATGGGGCCCAGTCGGGACTGTATGAAGAAGGATCATCGATGACAGTGAGCCCAAGGCGTCGGGTTATTGCTGATGCCGCGGCGCTCGTGTCTGCTCTGACCCTGTAATGCTGAAGGAGAGGGCACTCCATGCTTGGACGAACTCTCCGAATTCGAAAGCCGGCCGGAGTGGCCGTGCGGATCTAGGCGCTACAGTCTGGAGCCGAGCTACCGCTACGGTCGCAGGTTCGAATCCTGCGTCGGGCATGTATGTGTGTGATGTCCTTAGGTTAGTTAGTTTTAAGTAGTTCTAAGTTCTAGGGGACTGATGACCTCAGAAGTTAAGTCGCATAGTGCTCAGAGCCATTTGAACCGAATTCGAAACTCGATTAGAGCACGCTGTTCCTCACTCACCGACACATAAGGCACGACCAAAAAGTTTCCGTTCGAAGGTTGTACAGTTCACGATTGGCATGTCAATCAGGCAAAATCGCCGTAAGCATTGAGGCAATCATCCCACCCCCGCACCAGGCTGAGGATACCCGTTTGGGAAAACACCACGTCCTACTGCGTGGAGAAGTTGTAGTTGCCTGCCGCACATCCTCGTCTGACAGTCGATCCTTAAAGAAGGACAAAAGGCGCGAGTGCTGCAGTGTCTCCTACTCCTGCATTACGACAATTGTGATATGGAGACGAATCGCGACCAGCAAGGGACTTGGTGCACCATTCCATAGCGATGGTTTGTGATGTGCAGACCAATACACAATCTTCATTCTTCGATGGATGTCTACAGGTGTTTGTACTTGGGCACCCAAGAAAAGAACAACAGCACAATGGCCCTTTCTGTGCGCATTTCGTACGTCGCCACAGTTCACATTTCCGCATTTACAGCACTTTCGGTGGAAAGACACGAATGTCGCACTAATTCTTTTCCTACATGTCAGTGCTGATAAACGCGCATCTGAGTCGAAATTTTGGAAATTTGTGATAAGCTCCTATGGGACTAAACTGCTGAAGTCATCGGTCCATAAACCCTCTATTTCCGGTGTAGATGTAACTTGAAATCACGCAAAAGTGGAGTGCACAGTTCACTGCCTTTGTCTGTCCAGCTGTTGTTGCTGTTCTAGTTGTTGTGGTTTGATGCAATTCTCCGCACTAGCCTACCCCGTCATGTCTGCACAGCTACGGCAAACTTCATCTATTTGAATCTTTTCGCTACATCGATTATTGGTCTCCTACAATTTTTACTTTCATATGTATAGGGCAGCTTTATAAAGTTTCCCTGTATGCAAGAACGATCCAATGGATCCAACAACTAATTAGATACGCCACACACAACTGAAATATACGAGGCGTGTTTTTTAAGTAAGTACCGTTTTGAAATTAAAAAAAACGTGCTAAGATATGTCAATTTTATTTTTTACTTGAAAGCCTGTATCTTAATCTACGCACTGACGCCATTACAGTCTGATTCTTCCTTTTTTACGTTGTGTACTGAGTGTTAAAGATGCCTCCGATAATCGTGAGTCCCGCCTACTGTGAAGTACGGACTGTTGTAAGATTTCTTAGTGCTAAAGGCCTAAAAGCGATCGATATTCATCGTGAGATCTGTGCAGTTTACAGAGAAAACATTATGAGTGATGGAATGGTAAGAAAGTGGGTGAGAGCATTTAAAGATGGCCGCACAAATGTGCATGATGAACAACGGAGTGGGCGTCCTTCGGTCGTTAATTAAAGTTTGGTGCAGGAAGTGGACAATAAGATGAGAGAAAACAGACGCTTTACGATTTCCTCCTTGCGGAATGACTTTCCTAATGTTTCTCATAGTGTTTTGTATGACATTGTGAAACGTCCCCATAGAACAATTATACATGACTGTCCTTAAACTGACACACAATATTTTTTAGCGCAACGTAATCTGACTCAAAAATCCCTACAAAAGAATGGCCCTGACTAACATTAAAGTATACCTTTCATAAATCACTTACCTCACAAAAATCTTCGTTACTCAAGCTACTGCAATACAGCGAGCGCCACTACTGCCAGCTAAATAAAAGATTCAAACTACGGAAGGCACTAACTACTGATAGGCATAGTTAGCAAATGAAAGATTTTAATAGAGAACAAACAATGTGTTTACCTTATTAGTCATAATATATATATAGCAGTTCATTACATCCAGTCTTACAAATTTCAAAACTCCGCCATCTTTCTCCCCACATCCACCACTGCTGGCGGCTCACATCCAACTGTGCAACGCTACGCGCTGTTCACATCCAGCTGCCCAACACTACAACGGCAGACAACAATGCAAACTAGCCACAGAATGCACACAGCACAGCCAGTGATTTTCATACAGAGCGCTACGTGGAGTTACCAATAAGAAAACCTAAATAGCCTACTTACATAGCCCCCATGCTCCCCACAAAAAATTTTACAAATTGTTTTGGGCAGTGGCCAATAATGATTTGATAAAATTTTTCATAATTGCAATAACGAAGAAATCAAATGCACACACTTATTGATACAATGTTGGTCAAAAGCTAAAATTTTCTCACAGTCCATAAAGACAGTCCTGATCGTTCATCACAGTAAAATAGCAGTGTTTTTCTCAAAGTCTGAGCAGTAAAAGAAAATGCACATGGAAGTAGTGGATTTCCATGCAGTCTTGAAGAAGTAGTGTTGTCCTTCCAACGAAAAGACAGTGCTGACTCTTGACATGCAGACAGGTAATGGGCCACAACAGAGCAGACCCACTGCAGAGTCAGTCGAAGTTTTGAAGAATATTGGTAGGTAGGTCATCACAGAGTAGACCCACTGTAGTCCTGGTAGAGATCACGGTATTGGTGGGCCACCAGAGGTGCAGACCCACTGCAGTCCTTGTGGAAATAATGGTACTGGTGAGTCATCAAAGGTGTAGACCCACTGTAGTCCTTGTAGAAATAATGGTATTGGTGGGTCATCAAAGATGCAGACCCACTGTAGTCCTTGTAGAGATGGCCAGCAGCCATCTGTTGTGACTGTGCGGGTGCACAATCACCATTGAAGGGTCTTGCGGATAATATAGCAAGTCCATAACCACCACCTGTGCACTCACAAAGTTTTTGGAATTGTCCTTAAAACCAACAATGCTGTTAACGACTCCCTTGCTGAATTATTAACACATGTGCAAGCACTAACAGTTCCAACTTCTCACATATTGTGCATATACTATAACCAACAGAAATGTGTGCAGTGAAATGTAACTTACAAGTTACTTAATTTGATGAACTGATGTCAATTACAATTATAAATTTACAACATCAGAATAAATTACAAAGGTGCAAAATACATCATTCAAGAACATAACAATACAGATAACATTTGTAGTAAAACAGGCTTTACAAAAGAATCGAACTAACATATACATCAGTGTTACAGGAGTTATGACATGAGTACATACATAAAAGATCAGAATAACTTTTGAAACATCAACTTCACACACGAGCGTTAAAACAAAACGGAATAAATAATGTCTAAGCATATTTACAAGGTAAATAACATATTATCAGAAAAATTCTACAACATAAATCTTATTATCTAGACACATACAGACAGGAAAAACACAAATTCACATAGTGTAATAACACAAAAATACAGGACAGGGTTTGTTTTCAGTGTGACATTTGGTACTGCAGTCCAACCCAAAACTTCATTCCATATATCTTTCCTCTTATTTCAACATTTGTGCCCACCAAAAAAATTGTATCCAAGCATGCTTTCTGTATTTATATGTTCACACATTTCTTACCTCATTATTTATTTTCCATTATCTTACCTCATCATTTATTTCCAAGAAAATTCTACTTAAACCTGTTGTCCCCAAAACCGTACTTTTTTGGTTCATATCCTCTTTCAAAATACTTTTTTGGCCAAACCATTTTCTTATAGCTTCTCAATGCATTCCTTCCAATTCATCATAGTTAGTTTCTTATATAGTCTACCCCCTCTTAAGCTAACTTAAATCTACTGAGCTCAGATGCTAAACTAAGGGATGATGCAATGCAGCAGCACAAAACAATTAACACAAACAGCAATGACAAAAAATTCAAATTGGCAAAGCAATTGCAATATTACAACTAAAATAAGGCACTGTGCAGCAAATAAGAAAAATAAATCCGTAGTAAAACTGGCTTAACAGCGTAATACAAAGTCAAATTCAGTAGCACTATGCCTGGCACACAGCAGCAGCAAATGCAATAACTTATATCTAAATATGACAAAGCTCAAGCAGAAAAAATATTACATTAAAGACAACAATGCAGACAAGGGAAATGTATATTCACATCTTAATGTCTATATAATTAAAGTGGTGCACCACAAGAAGTTATTCTACCAAAAAAATTACCAAGTAGTTGAAAAGAAAATTATATATGCAGTTACTGTTATTAGTACCTTCTTATTGTTCTTTCCATTCCAAGAGCTCCTTTTTCGAAGAATGTGGATCAGAAAAGAATTATTTAATAGATCAGTTGACAGAAAGTGTTCACATTAGCAGATGCATTTAACTTTATTTTATAAAACCAATGCTGCAACACAGATGGAGACCAGATATTAAACAAAATGAGCAATCTCTCAACTAGAAAGACAATAGATGTAAAATGTAGCTCATCATTTCATTAGGCATTTTAGTAAATATCATAAATTAAGAGCGCCACAGTGTTATCATATGTTTTCAAGTTTGAGCGTGTCGTATTTGCGATGCTTTTGACAAAGGAATGTCAATAGCGAGGATAATGGCCTCCCTTTTTTTTTCTACCTGTGCCTCTGAAAAGGCACACATTAATGGCTTTTTCTCCAGGCGTCTGACACAGCTGGGTGCCCACGACGCATTACATGCAGGTGGTCACTTAACTTTCTTACGGAAATATTTACGACAGCAGTTTCCGCTACAGTGGCAGTCTCAATTTAAAAAAAATTCACAGGTCAAGAATTTGCGTTGCAAATGTGTACATACAAAATCTTATGAATATAACAGTCTCCAAAAAATTTTCGCCGGCATTGTGATACATTCACGCATTTACACACATTTCATAACTCTTAAAGTACGATCTTGGTTTCCAACATCCTTTTTCACAAGTCAGAGTCCCTAACCACTATTCATTACTCCTTACCTTATTACACATATAAATATTCGTCGACACTTCTTCAATATTTCATCATAACAGATACGTAGCATAATCAAATTCCTCATATAGCATCAGCTTATTGACCATAAACATACCTAAGCAGCATAATACACATCGTCGTCGTAAAAATAACATCAGAACACCTCAGTCAAATCTCAAAAACGTCGTAGCTTTCTGCAATAATTTCAAACCCTAAAAAAATATTCTCTGTTCATTTCAATAGTGTCATCTACCTCAAACATACCTTAAAAATCATGATCTCATACCAAATACATCATTCAAAGCTCTCATAGTATCACAATGGTTCTGAAAAAATATGAAGAGTTCACAAAGTACAGACAAAATACAATTTCGTAAGTGTGAAGTTATCCAATTGTGTAATTACGCAAAACATCTGTCACTGACGTAGTAAAAAAAATGTTTGTCTCTCTCAGTTAAATGATCAGATAGCTGTGTAATTATGTGTTAGAGAAATATGGTACCGATGTGTAAAGTTGTATAAGCAAATACCATATTAGCTAGGGCTCCTCGAGCTTGCCAAACACATGGTACACAAAGTACCCCCTGAGGATTAATGTAATTATACCCTCAGGTGTTACAGGTTACAGCAATGGAATGAAATGTATCACGGAAAACCCTTGTATCATTGTACTTCAAATATCTTAAAAAATAAATGTTTTAAGTGCGAAATTAATCACTCAAATACGTGTACTGTAGCGCTAAACTGTGCGTCATGTTGTAAGATAATCTCTGTGGAAGTCTCGTAGTTATCGTCCTCCGAAAGCTAAGTTCTGCAGAAGGCAATGTACTTACCTCATGATAAACAAAAGTGAAATGCTTTGTGTATAGATATCGTAGTTATTATGCTTATTGTTGTGATGAAGAAAGTACTGTACTGTAGCCTATTGTTGTGCTACGGAAAAGGCTGTCTCATTGTAGCTATACCACAAAAGTTACTACTAAAACATGTTTTACTTTCCAGAATAAAACAGAAAACTGTGCAGATATAAAACAGAAACACTGCAAAAGCAACATTGTAAATTGTCACCCATTAGTAGCGTCGTGATAAAATCGTGTAGCTGTCACATAAACTAACCACTATGTCATCTGGTATCTCACTGAAAGTACTTTAAATCCAGAATGTATTTTCAAGTAAACCAAAATGTTGCATTAAAATCTCATTAGCAGTACCAGTATATGTCCTAAGTATGTTAAGCCTGATAGTCGTTACGTAATCGTGCAACTAACAAGCAAGAATGTACAAATACAACACTGTGTCGTCTGTTCACTATAACAATGCTTTCGTAATTTCTGTTTAAAAATGTTCCCTAGGTTCTAGACTGGATATTTAACTTCAAACATTGTTGCATGTTAACAGTTTCTTAAGTCTGACAAAGCATACTAGAAATGTGAAGTGAAAAGTTTTATGGCAAAGACAAAGTTAAAAAGCAGATTATCTTTCAATAGACGGTTTTACATGTGAAATGTGGTGTAAACCTTTACTCTTCCTAGTACGCAGAGTTTCAACTTCAACGCAATTATCATGTGGTATACGTCGGATTCTGTAAGGTCCATTGTAAACTAGAAAGAATTTGTGACTCAAGTGTTTCTTCTTATGTGACAATGAATGAGCTTTAATGAGAACTTTCTGACCAATATATAATTTCTTTGCATTTGCTTTACCATGTAGTTTTCTCCTTTTGTCTGCTGCAGATTTGATATTTTTAAAGCCAAATCAATTATGTCCTTGTGTCGAAGTTTATGTGTATTCGGGAAAGGTACAAGCTCTCTAATTCTGTTCGGTGGTTCTTCATTCTTCAGTACAAGATGTAACGTCTATTAGCAAAAGACATATTTTGTAGTAAAGAGAAAATATTGTGTATCATGTTTTGATATTGTATGGAATTATGTATTTTTTTATTATTATTTATTTTAGATGATATCTGTGTCGGCGAGTACTGAAACCGCACAGACGATAAATATCATACAAAGATGAAAAAATACCACTAGTATAAATAATACAGAACGAACATTAATTTCTCTGTCTTCTTCTTGGAGTTGTACGAGTAAGATAGCCTGTGACGTTGCAGTAAATGCTAACGTAGTCTTCTTTTGTCATGGTCAACAGATGTACGCCATTACGTAATCATTGTAAAAGGTGTGTATTAGTTAACATATTTGAATGTTTTGAATAGAGTTATTTAATGAAACCTTGCATTATTATTTCTAGTAGCTTGCTTGGTATATTATCCCATCCTTTTAAGAAATTTTCAGTTATTTAAATATTATCCGTAGTGCAGAGCTGCGCTACGAACGAACGAGCCGCTGCCGCGGCGCATTCAAACTGCATTAAAAGACATCGATCATACCGCAAAGAAGCGGGAAGGTAATCGTGAAATAAAATCATCTTTTTCAGCTTCCGGACTTGCAGAGCAGCGCAGCAGATTTTATGATGTGTTTTGCAGGTTGACGCGGGCTGCTGATAATATATTGCTAACAGAACAAAAAAGATAATTTACCTTCGTAACACAATAGGAATTTTGCTGTGCTTAGTTCTGGTCTGGCAAACCTTATAGTAAAACGTATTTTTCTCCGACAATAGTCTCATGTTCTTGTGCTGGTCGTGGTAATTATTGGTGTTTTACTCTTAACAAAAATCCACTGCAAAATTTTGATGTTGAACAATCTTCGTGAACTGTAACATCAGTATTTCATAACAAAGTAATTTTCATTTTCAATAACGATAAAGTAGGGAAGATATGTTGACTTTTATAGTGAGTTACAGTAACGGAAAATGTTCCTTTAATAGAAAGCCAGATACAGAATAATAAGAATCCAATATATTCTGTTTTGTTGAAAATTAATGATTATAAAGAAATTCATGGCACAGCATTACTAAAAGGTATTTCGCAGCTCTTTTCGTATATGCGTTATTACGCGAGCAATGATAAAGCAAATAATAGAAAAGAGTTTTTACGAAAAGTGAAACAGACGCGAAACTGTCGCCCAAAAACGCGGGGCTCGAATTTGGAGTGGCCACGAAAATAAATGTTTATGTAATTTCATTTCAGTGTCTATTGTTATATATATATATATATATATATATATATATATATATATATATATATATATATATATATATATATATATTTAGTGATAAATGTATGTATGTGTATCACTATTAATGCCATGTATTAATGAATGTACAAAAATTTTTCATGAAAAAACGCACAACTGCAAGCGAGTCAGAGGAAACGATCCTGATAGTACTGAGAAACTGTAACGACTAAATAATCCGGGGGCAGCCGAAGCCCGAGATCAGATAAATTAAAGGTAAGACTACAGTGTAGTTGTCCTGTTTGTAGAAGCTTAACTCCAGTGAAGTGATCTCATATCGCTAGTAGTGTGTAGTTTGATGTAAGTGTTTATGACAGGACAAAGCTGATTGTAGATAGCAATTTTTGTGTGCATTGTATTGTAGATAAATTAACATATTTTGTGTGCAAGTGGAAACTGTCAGGTCTTGTGTTCGAGTAGGTAATTTATGAATATGGTTAAATTGCGTAGTCAACGTCCAAGCAATATGGATACTGAGGAACAGCCATTAGTTAGTGCAGGAAATGTAGAAACGGGTGCATTAAGCAGTACAAGTACTCTCTTTGAGGATATGCCATGCGAAAATGTGGGGGCAGGGGCACAGGAAGTGATGCCACCGCCCACCAGTGTTCAAGGAGAGGTAGATAAAGAAATTACACCACCTCCAGAAAAGCAGGAACCAGAGAGTGGTAATCTGCCTGGTGGATATTCACTTCAGGCGATATTAGAGCGCGTGCTGGATTACCAGGCAAAATTTGCGCAACAACAAGCTGAAAAAGACGAAAAAATTGAGATCGTTCTTGCACAGCAGGCTGAGCGAGATCGCCAGCAGGCTGAGCGAGATCGCCAGCAAGCTGAGCGAGATCGCCAGTTAGCAGAAAATTTACTTGCCCAGCAAGCTGAGCGAGATCGCCAATTAACAGAAAATTTACTTGCCCAGCAGGCTGAGAGGGATCGCCAGCAAGCGGAGCGAGATCGCCAGCAAGCTGAGCGGGACCAGCAACTTGTGCAATCGTTAGAACATATGAAAAAAGAGATTGCCTGTATGAAACAGAATTATGAGTCGATACCTAAGGCCGTGCAGGAGTTGACTGAACAGGTCAACAACCTGCAAGTAGCAAACACTAACATGGTAGATGAAATAGGTGTCTTAGCCAACCGATTAGAAAAGCTAGAAGTAGATTCCACACAGCTTGTAGTGCAGAAGTGGAACGAACAAGCAACTAAAATTGAAACTGAATTCAACTCATGGCTAGAAGTGAAGGAGAGTGAGATCGACAAAAATATTAATTCTAAGGTACAAGCAGCTATGGCAGATAGAGATTCCGACTCGTTCAGTACCGCAATAAATAGTCAGGTACAGAACGACGTGCAAACCATCAAACAAATACTCAGTGAGGATATTCCGCAGTGGCAAGTGAATATTAACAAACGGATATCCGACTTGGAAAAGGGTTTAGCACAAAGTAGCAAACATCTTGAACATGAAACTATGTCGCCATCAGCCAATGTGTTTGGCAACGCACAAACTTATATGCGACGCAACAATGGTGAATCTTTAGGCGATAATGCGAAGAGCTGTAGCTTCGGTTCGGAGCACACAGCATATGTCCCAGGAGCAAACCAGTATAGTCCAAAAATATTAGTTGAAGAAATTTTGATAAAAAATAGGCAATTTCAAACGTTTACTACTGAACGGAAGTCCGTACACCCAGTAGTATTCATAAAAAGCTTTAAAAATATCTTGCCTAGTGTGTGGAATGAAGCACAGAAAATTCAGTACGTAATGTCATACATTCAGGGTGATGCAGCGTTGTGGGCTACGGAAGTAGCAGACAGCTGCATGACATATGAACAATTCGAGAGGGCGTTTTTGTCGAAATACTGGTCGCCTTGTATACAAGAGCGGCTAAGAAAAGAAGTATACAATCCGGAACCGTACTCACCCCGTCTTGGGAATCTGAGACGGTATTTTGAGAAGTACATAAACAAAACGCGCTACTGGGACGAGCCTATCTCACCAAGAGACATAATAAGACTCCTAAAATCACATTTACCCATTAATATCAAAGAGAAATTAATACACGTACCAGAAAGCGACATGGAACATTTCCTGTCTGTTCTATATTCGATAGACTTAATCCAGGAAGACGCAAAAGCAGCGTGCGATCACTCGCGGAATAATGGATCAGGGTGTAAACATGACAGAAATAATAGTGCACAAAACCACAACCATGGAAATGGTGGGAGTGGTAACAAGCGGCAAGAGCATTCGCAAAATTGTAATAATGGTAGAAATCAAAACGGGTATGGTCAGCCGTCTCATAATAAAAAGCGTCGGTTTGACGACCGGTACGATTCCGGACTGCCAGGGACCAACCGCTGGAAAAATGCGCGAGGTCAGTGGCATAGCAATTACAATGACGGTAATCGTAATTGGAATCAGAATCAGCGACCAAGCCCAGAACGGCAGGGTAATGACCGGTACGATAACAACAGACCACCACTGCAAAACGCGCCAATTGCGCAGTCGTGGCGGCCCACAAACCAAAACGTAAACATTGTAGAGGTCGCGGACAATAGCCGTCTAAGTACCTCGCAAGCAAGCCATCCAACAAACTAGAATCGGCCTCGATATGCTCTCCATCGCTGGCCGAGGGGTGGAGTGAGAGCAACACGAATGACAATAATATCCCTGGAATACATATGCTGCGATACAACGACGGTATCAGTATGGATAAAGATCTACTGACCGAACCGCATGAATGTAAGAGAGATAGCAACGAAAATGTGCAAGCCATAATAGAAGCGAAAATCAAAGATGTTGCAGTGAATACAATCATTGACACAGGTGCCTCAGTGAGTGTAATGAGTACAGAATTGTTTAAAGTGCTAGGGAAGGGACGTAGCATACCGACTTTCCCGGTTAATAATTGCAAGGTGTCTGGAGCTATAAGTGCACAGAGCCAATTACTTAAGTACCAGGTGCAGGTGGAAATTTGTAAGGAGGGCGAAGCCATAGTGAGCTCGTTCCTCATTGTTAAAGGGTTAAAGGTGGCCTGCATTCTGGGAGTAGATTTTCTCCGTGAGAGGGACGCAGTGATCGACCTCTCCTCGGGAAAACTAAGCATAGTTAACAAAGGTAGGAGGGTTGAGTTGTCTATGATGAAATCGAAGGAGGTACTTGTGCCATGTTGTAATCGAATTAATTTCAAAGGTAGGAACCCCTGGGAACTACACTTCAATGATTATTCACCTGTGACGGATCTCTATTATCCGAATATAGAAGATAGAAATTTTGAACCAAATGTTGCTGAATTTTAAACCAAAGTACAGGAATCTGAAAGTTTAAGCAACATACAAAAGCAACAGTTGACGCAGCTGCTATCAGAATATAACATGGTATTTACCGACCGACCAGGAATAGTCAAAGGGTACCAATATCACATAGAGGTGATGCCCCACAAAACATACTGTCGCGCATCTTACTCCATCCCTTGGTCGAGGAGGGAAGTAGTGGCTAAAGAGATTCGGAAGATGTTGCCACACGAATGTAGCTATTTGTTAGCACATAAAAGGACTGTATCCAAGTAAAGATGTAAAATTATTTATTCAGTGACATGTCTGATGTAAATAGTAGTAGTAAGAAGATTTCAATTGTGTTTTAGAGTATAAGTATGTTAGTTTTATGAAAGAATGTGTGTATAGTTAAAACTTTGAGGAAGTAAAGTCAGTAAACTGAGCAATAACAGGCAAATTGAAGACTTTGTTTACAGACAGTTAGTGTCATTAAAATACGATATGCTCTTCAGGCAATGAATAATCTTTTTGTTGACAAAATAATGATTAATTTCTTGAATCATTTTTCATTTGTAGTAAGTAAGTACAATTAATGATGCAATCTCATATAATTATGTAACAGATGTAATTGTGTTAGAATTAAGGAACCCTGAGAGAAAGTCTCTACTAGCCAAAAATGGACTTTGTAGTACGAAATAATTATGTGATGCAATTACTGCCAATAGTGATCTGAGAACGACACTGGAGCAAAATTCAATCAAAACAAAACCGTTCCGTGTGACCTAAGCTTTGTATGTATCGATGCTTCAATTGAAGCCTGTGTACTTGGTACACGCCCTTGAATATTAATTACGCGGTACGCGAATCAAGTTACGCGGAAACTACACTGTAGTCCTGTAGGACAAACCGTTAAAAATAATACTAGTACTAAATAAAGTATTTATTGAACAATATGCCCAAGTCAAGCTGTCATGCACATGGTAAAATCTGTTTGCTAGATGGGTGATAACCTGGCAAGCTACACTAAAAAAGGAAAAGAAAGCTATGTAACAAAAATCACACACCTTTAAATAATTACAAAAAAAGCCATATATGCCTAGTAATAGTATTAAAAGTGTCTAATGACAAGGTAAACACAATGGACTCAATGGAGATGAGAGTGATTATGCTAAGAACAGTTGTTATGCATTAAAAATAAACTGTGTGCATAAACAATCTAGGAAAGGACGGAATATTGTGTGTAGTAGGGACAGAAAATGACTGTTGTATCTGCACCAATATATACGTCAGTATAAGTTAAGTGTTGAGTGACTAACTGTCATAGTGCAGTGCTCAACGAACAAGACACTGTGAGTGAAAACGGTAGTTAGTGATCCGTTCGGAGTCGATACAAACTAACATCGCTCGACGGAAACATTTAGTGTGTGTGTGAACCGAAACATTTCACGTGTTGAGAGACGCTCTGGCAGCGAATCGACAGTGAGAACAAATGAAAGTGTGTAGTACAATGTGTGTGTGACGAACCCTAAATACCAGTGTCGCAAGAAACCTGTTATCACGCCAAAACAGCCTGTGCATACCAGCGAAGCGACGGCGTAATGAACAATAAACGCTTTTAACCAAAGTGCATTTTCTTCCACAGCTAATAATTTGTATCCTTAAAGACAGTACACCGTTGTGGAATATTTGTTTCATGCGTTACGACGGGGAGCCATGCGGAGAAGCAGAGACGGGTGCCGTGCCGCCAGCCAGCCGGTCGCGGGAAACCACTGCAACGCGCCGACATTGGTGAATGGTTCGGCGCTGTTCGCGACTGCTCGGGCGCCACACCTCAGCACGCCGTCGCTGTTACTGCGAGCAGGTCGTCGACCTCAGCGGTCGTTGACACGCCGCGTTCCAGACGACGCTACGCAACAACTGCTTCGCGCCGCCCGCTCCGGACGACATTGTTGACAATCAATCGAACATTACCAACTACGTTGTTAATGTACTAATATGAAAATGATTTATTGAACACGAAATTACGTGACAAACATTTTTCCTTTTTTAATTTACTGTGTATCAACTCAAAACATTCACTTGTTCGATGATATATGTGATACGTTTTCGTCATATTAGCGAAGCAAACTGACACGAATGCCATACAATGGTAGAACATTTGTCGTGAGTAAGTGTAGAGACAATCCATTACTTTGCTATAAAACTGTTTAATGATTGACTTTCATTGTGACACAGAACACAAATGTGACAGAGTGTAGAAGGTACATTTTTAACAGAGAGACTAAAAGTTTAACATTGGGTAATAAATAACCTTTGTTATCTGTGAACATTGGATAAAGTCCAACCTTTTTTGATGAATAATCAAACCGCGTGTTAAGACAAACCAGGTGAGATGACCATGGCTCCGGCGCAGTTTTCCCGGGTTTTCTGACCGCACGTAGCCCAAATGGGGGAGCCAGAAAGCTGTGATGACCCTGGGACTAGGTTTACGGTCACCTCGCAAAGTGTGAAAAACTCTAAAAAGTGTAATTAAAACTATAATGCAAAAGAGTAAAGAAGTGAACAGTGAATATTTCAAACAAGGTGATAGACAATGACAAAACGGACGTTAGTGGCAGCATATTGCCGAACATTCTTAACGTTAGTCAATTGCTGCCAGGGGGCATTGTAACGTCTATTAGCAAAAGACATATTTTGTAGTAAAGAGAAAATATTGTGTATCATGTTTTGATATTGTATGGAATTATGTATTTTTTTTATTATTATTTATTTTAGATGATATCTGTGTCGGCGAGTACTGAAACCGCACAGACGATAAATATCATATAAAGATGAAAAAATACCACTAGTATAAATAATACAGAACGAACATTAATTTCTCTGTCTTCTTCTTGGAGTTGTACGAGTAAGATAGCCTGTGACGTTGCAGTAAATGCTAACGTAGTCTTCTTGTGTCATGGTCAACAGATGTACGCCATTACGTAATCACTGTAAAAGGTGTGTATTAGTTAACATATTTGAATGTTTTGAATAGAGTTATTTAATGAAACCTTGCATTATTATTTCTAGTAGCTTGCTTGGTATATTATCCCATCCTTTTAAGAAATTTTCAGTTATTTAAATATTATCCGTGGTGCAGAGCTGCGCTACGAACGAACGAGCCGCTGCCGCGGCGCATTCAAACTGCATTAAAAGACATCGATCATACCGCAAAGAAGCGGGAAGGTAATCGTGAAATAAAATCATCTTTTTCAGCTTCCGGACTTGCAGAGCAGAGCAGCAGATTTTATGATGTGTTTTGCAGGTCGACGCGGGCTGCTGATAATATATTGCTAACAGTACAAAAAAGATAATTTACCTTCGTAACACAATAGGAATTTTGCTGTGCTTAGTTCTGGTCTGGCAAAACTTATAGTAAAACGTATTTTTCTCCGACAATAGTCTCATGTTCTTGTGCTGGTCGTGGTAATTATTGATGTTTTACTCTTAACAAAAATCCACTGCAAAATTTTGATGTTGAACAATCTTCGTGAACTGTAACATCAGTATTTCATAACAAAGTAATTTTCATTTTCAATAACGATAAAGTAGGGAAGATATGTTGACTTTTATAGTGAGTTACAGTAACGGAAAATGTTCCTTTAATAGAAAGCCAGATACAGAACAATAAGAATCCAATATATTCTGTTTTGTTGAAAATTAATGATTATAAAGAAATTCATGGCACAGTATTACTGAAAGGTATTTCGCGGCTCTTTTCGTATATGCGTTATTACGCGAGCAATGATAAAGCAAATAATAGAAAAGAGTTTTTACGAAAAGTGAAACAGACGCGAAAAAGAGTAGGTGGTAAAGCAGTGGAATCATGAGGCATTTCATTCAGCACATTTTGAAATAAGTGTAAATATCTGTCCCAATGCTGATGCTTTCTGTGACAATAAAGTCTGTAAAGCTTATTGATTTCTTTCATAATCCTTTCAGACGGGTTACAATGTGATGAGTACAATGAAATAAAAACAGGTTTGATTTTATGATTCCGAAGCATGCGTGACCAAACAGCAGATCTGAATTGCGGTCCGTTATCTGAAATGACTTTACTAACGTGTCCAACTTCACGTAAGAAATTTTTAACAAAGGCGTTGGATACAGACCGTCCAGTGGCTTTACGTAACGGAGTGAAAGAAACAAATTTTGAAGTAAGTTCAACAGCGATTAGAACGTACGAAAACCCATTAGATGTTCTGACAAGCGGTCCCAAGAGATCAACAGCAGCAAATTCTTTTAATTTAGAAGGAATAATAGGAAACAACGGAGCACGATGTGAGACAGTAGATGGTTTCGCCTTTTGATGAAGTTTACAAATAGACAAGACTCTTCGAATTCTCTTTTCCATATTGTTAAAATAACAAGTCGTTCGAAGAATATGATAACATTTTCGTGGACCAAAATGTGCGTAGCTGAAATGAATGTACCAAATGAGCTTATTAACAAAATCGTCTGGAATGCAAAGTACCCATAGCTTGTCATCAACAGTGCAGCGTTTGAAGAGTATGTTGTTTCTAACCAGGTAATAATGCCGAATCTGTGTGTGTGTGTCTTTTCATGCCATTTGCTCTTGATGTCTTTCCAAATCGGATCTTTATCTTGTTCATGAGCAATGTCCTTTAAAGATGTGGTGATGAAGTTTTCAAAGGCGACTTTCTGAATGTAAAGAATACTGAAATTTTTCTCGAGGTTGCCTTCTGTGTTACTTTTCTCAAGCCCAACTGGTGCGCGTGACAGTGCGTCCGCAACAATGTTCTCCTTGCCGGGAATGTAGACTATTGTGAAGTGGAATTCTTGCAGAAACAATGCCCAACGTTTTAACCTGTCATGATTTAATTTTGAAGACATAAGAAATTGTAATGCACGATGATCACTGTATACTTTTACGTGCTTACCAGAAAGAAAGAAACGGAATTTGTTAAATGCCCAAACGATAGCTAAAGCTTCTAATTCAGTAACGGATTAATTTTTTTCAGATTTTGTTAGCAGTCGGCTAGCAAAAGCAATGGTTTTCTGAACAGTAGTGTCATTTTCTATGGCTTCTTGAAATAAATGGGCACCAAGACCGACTTTAGAAGAATCCGTGCTAAGGCAGAAATCTTGTGACAGATCTGGATGAGCTAGTATTGGCGCGTTAATTAGCGATTCTTTCAAAGAATTGAATTCCAACTGTGCTTGTTCGTCCCAGTTCCAAATAGTATTTTTTCCAGTGAGAGAACAAAGTTTTGGTGTAACTAGAATTTGCATATTCAGAAAACGACGGTAAAAATTTACGAGACCTAGAAAACTGCGGACTTGTTTTTTTGTGGATGGAACTGGAATGGCTCTGATCGCTTCTAACTTTTCAGGATCCGGCTGAATGCCTTCAGATGAAATAATATGTCCCAAAAACCTCACCTTTGACCTACCGAATTCAGATTTTTCCAAGTTAACTGTAATTCCAGATTCTGCAAAAATATGTAACACGCTGTTGAGGATGCGATTGTGTTGTTCCCATGAGGCTTCTGCTATCAGAATATCGTCCACCTATAAGGTGATGTGACGTTTTAAGAACTCAGGTAATATGGAATTTAGCCCGCGAATGAATGCTGCCGAAGAAATGTTCAAACCAAAAGGAAGTTTCCGAAACTGATAACAAACGCCGAAACAAAGGAAAGCTGTATTTTCTTCGTTCTGGATGAAGTTCGATCTGATAAAAGCTGGATCTGAGATCAATAGAAGACAACACTTTTACGCCATTAAAATTTTGAAGAAGTTCTTCCATCGTTTGCGGCCTGTTTCAGGAATGATGATAGTATTGATTTGTCTCGAATCTAAGACAAGTCTGATCGATCCATTTTTCTTCTCAACAACATGTAATGGATTGTTGTATGAGCTTACTGCAGGCTCAATAATGCCCTCATTGAGCATAGATTATATTTCTGTTCTAACACAGTCCCTATAATGTGCTGGAATTACGTATGGTCTAACACAAAATTTAGTATGCTAACGAACACGAAATTGGTATTGAAATCCCTTGATTGTTCCTGTTTTGTGAGTAAAAACTGTGGAATGTGCTTGTAAAATCTCAAAAAGGTCTTGCCTATCAGTGTCATTACAATTCTCAATTGTTCGAATTTTATTCTGAATTAACTCATTAGTATCAAATATGTCGTCGATATCATCCCTGTCAGTACTTGCAGAGTGATTGTTAGTGTCTACTTCCGTCGAAAATTCCGAACTGTTAGTCAAAATATCCACGGGTGTGCTGCCGGTCTATAGTGTCCAACGGGCACAATATTTCGGCAATCATACATGTCGCCATCATCAGGTGAACTGACGGACTGAGCTCCTGTGAACGTGCCGGCACGGAGATCCGTACGCTATGGCTGCTCAGAGGGAACTGGGTTCGGTCGCGGCGGCGGCCGATTTAAATACCCTCCGCCCGCGGCGCGCTCCCTCCGCCGTCCGCGCCCCGCGCCACGGTCGCGCGGTGGAACAGATTGCGACGGCGTCTGAGATGACGTCGGAGTGATGGCTCTGTCCGCCGTGGTCTTCACAACTATACGTTTGCTCGATTTACTCTTGATTAACCCGATCGCTGGTTCCCAAGCCTTGCTAAGATTATAGCCACAGTCACGGTTTATGAGGTCATCATTGGTGCGAATTTCGATGGCCTCTCTAACAACGCTGTCCCAGTATCTCGACGTCTGTACCAGAATCCTCGTGCGGTCGTATTCCATGGCGTGATTTCCCGACAAACAATGTTCAGCGACCGCCGACTTGCTCGGATACATCAGACGAGTGTGCCTCTGGTGTTCACGGCATCGATCCTCGACGGTACGCATCGTCTGACCAATATACGACTTGCCACATTGACACGGAATCTGGTACACGCCGGCCTTCCTCAAACCGAGGTCATCTTTGGCGCTCCCCACCAGTGCACGAGTTTTATTTGGAGGACAAAACACAGTTCCGACCCGGTGTTTCTTCAGAATGCGGGCGATTTTCCCCGAGAGTGCGCCTGTGTATGGAATAAATGCAGTGCCTACCTCCTCCCTCGTGACTTCATCCATCTCAACAGGTTGTGCTGCAGTGGTTGGGCGGAGAGCACGTTGAATCTGCCACTCTGAGTACCCAGACATCCATAAGAAGGCTACGGGACGTCAAACAGCTAAGTTCTCACGTCTCCTTGACAAACCATCTCTGCAGGTTCCGTGCAAGACTGTCATCAATTTGAGTGGCATGGTGTTCAGTGATGATGCAGTCTCAGTTTTGCAGAAAGGTCTCAACTTCGCTCCCACCCCCAAGTTCACTCCGGTCGCAGAAATTGTTAGTGCTGTTGAAGAGGTTGCAGCTCGACTTCCGCCAGAATCAGCCGAGGAAATACGTCGTGAAACTTGTCGTGCGTTGACGAAATCCAAGCCGATGAAGTCAAATATCAGCAGTAAAGAGAGGGCGGCCATTCGTGATTTGAGCGCGCGCTCTGAAATTATTGTCTTACCGGCTGACAAAGGCAATGCTACAGTTGTTGTCTCCCATAAGGACTACACTGATAAGATGCAGAGCCTGCTAAATGACGATTCCTACCGGAAGATCAGCGTTGACCCTACAAAGAAGGTGGAAAACAAGACGAGGGCGCTTCTCAAGGACGCAGATTTACCGGAGGGTGACGCTAAGAAATTGTTACCCCAAGGTCCGGTACCGCCTAGACTGTATGGACTCCCGAAGGTTCACAAAGAGGGGATACCATTACGCCCCATTGTCAGCAACATCAGGGTACCTACATACACTCCTGGAAATGGAAAAAAGAACACATTGACACCGGTGTGTCAGACCCACCATACTTGCTCCGGACACTGCGAGAGGGCTGTACAAGCAATGATCACACGCACGGCACAGCGGACACACCAGGAACCGCGGTGTTGGCAGTCGAATGGCGCTAGCTGCGCAGCATTTGTGCACCGCCGCCGTCAGTTTCAGCCAGTTTGCCGTGGCATACGGAGCTCCATCGCAGTCTTTAACACTGGTAGCATGCCGCGACAGCGTGGACGTGAACCGTATGTGCAGTTGACGGACTTTGAGCGAGGGCGTATAGTGGGCATGCGGGAGACCGGTGGACGTACCGCCGAATTGCTCAACACGTGGGGCGTGAGGTCTCCACAGTACATCGATGTTGTCGCCAGTGGTCGGCGGAAGGTGCACGTGCCCGTCGACCTGGGACCGGACCGCAGCGACGCACGGATGCACGCCAAGACCGTAGGATCCTACGCAGTGCCGTAGGGGACCGCAACGCCACTTCCCAGCAAATTAGGGACACTGTTGCTCCTGGGGTATCGGCGAGGACCATTCGCAACCGTCTCCATGAAGCTGGGCTACGGTCCCGCACACCGTGAGGCCGTCTTCCGCTCACGCCCCAACATCGTGCAGCCCGCCTCCAGTGGTGTCGCGACAGGCGTGAATGGAGGGACGAATGGAGACGTGTCGTCTTCAGCGATGAGAGTCGCTTCTGTCTTGGTGCCAATGATGGTCGTATGCGTGTTTGGCGCCGTGCAGGTGAGCGCCACAATCAGAACTGCATACGACCGAGGCACACAGGGTCAACACCCGGCATCATGGTGTGGGGAGCGATCTCCTACACTGGCCGTACACCACTGGTGATCGTCGAGGGGACACTGAATAGTGCACGGTACATCCAAACCGTCATCGAACCCATCGTTCTACCATTCCTAGACCGGCAAGGGAACTTGCTGTTCCAACAGGACAATGCACGTCCGCATGTATCCCGTGCCACCCAACGTGCTCTAGAAGGTGTAAGTCAACTACCCTGGCCAGCAAGATCTCCGGATCTGTCCCCCATTGAGCGTGTTTGGGACTGGATGAAGCGTCGTCTCACGCGGTCTGCACGTCCAGCACGAACGCTGGTCCAACTGAGGCGCCAGGTGGAAATGGCATGGCAAGCCGTTCCACAGGACTACATCCAGCATCTCTACGATCGTCTCCATGGGAGAATAGCAGCCTGCATTGCTGCGAAAGGTGGATACACACTGTACTAGTGCCGACATTGTGCATGCTCTGTTGCCTGTGTCTATGTGCCTGTGGTTCTGTCAGTGTGATCATGTGATGTATCTGACCCCAGGAATGTGTCAATAAAGTTTCCCCTTCCTGGGACAATGAATTCACGGTGTTCTTATTTCAATTTCCTGGAGTGTATTTGTTGGCCAAATACCTGACGGGAATATTAAGTCCTTATGTGGGTAAATGCCCTCATCACATCCGTAATTCCGTGGATTTTGCTAAACGCCTTGACAGCTTCAGGTTGGATGAGTCAGATATCATGGTGAGTTTTGACGTCGTTTCCTTGTTTACGAGGGTACCCCAGCGAGAGTCACTAGAATTGATTAGTCAGAAGTTTGACGAGAAGACCACTGAACTTTTTAGGCATGTCTTGACTTCCACGTATTTTCTTTTTAATGGAGAATACTACGAACAAACGGAGGGAGTCGCCATGGGTAGCCCACTCTCACCGGTGGTAGCGAATTTGTACATGGAGAACTTTGAGGAGGAAGCCCTGTCGTCATCCGTATGGAAACCTACTTGCTTTTTCCGTTACGTGGACGACACGTTCGTCATCTGGCCACATGGTATGGATAAACTCCTTGACTTCCTTACACATCTAAACTCCATACACCCCAACATCAAATTCACTATGGAGACTGCAACGGAGGGTAAATTACCTTTCCTTGACGTCTTGGTCAAGAGAAGGGCTGACGGCACCCTAGGTCATGGGGTGTATCGCAAGACTACGCACACTGATCTGTATTTGCACGCAGACAGCTGCCACCACCCTTCACAGAGGAATGGGGTACTTAAAACTCTAGTACATAGGGCGCGCACTATCTCTGACGCAGAGTATCTACCCCAGGAATTGGAACATCTGAGAACTGTATTTCGAAGAAATGGGTACTCAGAGTGGCAGATTCAACGTGCTCTCCGCCCAACCACTGCAGCACAACCTGTTGAGATGGATGAAGTCACGAGGGAGGAGGTAGGCACTGCATTTATTCCATACACAGGCGCACTCTCGGGGAAAATCGCCCGCATTCTGAAGAAACACCGGGTCGGAACTGTGTTTTGTCCTCCAAATAAAACTCGTGCACTGGTGGGGAGCGCCAAAGATGACCTCGGTTTGAGGAAGGCCGGCGTGTACCAGATTCCGTGTCAATGTGGCAAGTCGTATATTGGTCAGACGATGCGTACCGTCGAGGATCGATGCCGTGAACACCAGAGGCACACTCGTCTGATGTATCCGAGCAAGTCGGCGGTCGCTGAACATTGTTTGTCGGAAAATCACGCCATGGAATACGACCGCACGAGGATTCTGGTACAGATGTCGAGATACTGGGACAGCGTTGTTAGAGGGGCCATCGAAATTCGCACCAATGATGACCTCATAAACCGTGACTGTGGCTATAATCTTAGCAAGGCTTGGGAACCAGCGATCGGGTTAATCAAGAGTAAATCGAGCAAACGTATAGTTGTGACGACCACGGCGGACAGAGCCATCACACCGACGTCATCTCAGACGCCGTCTGAATCTGTTTCACCGCCTGACCGTGGCGCGGGGCGCGGACGGCGGAGGGAGCGCGCCGCGGGCGGAGGGTATTTAAATCGGCCGCCGCCGCGACCGAACCCAGTTCCCTCTGAGCAGCCATAGCGTACGGATCTCCGTGCCGGCACGTTCACAGGAGCTCAGTCCGTCAGTTCACCTGATGATGGCGACATGTATGATCGCCGAAATATTGTGCCCGTTGGACACTATAGACCGGCAGCACACCCGTGGATATTTTGACTATCAAATACGCCGGGAGAAACTCAAGAATCACATTCCGAACTGTTGTCTTACAGAAGGTAAAGCCGATTAATTTCCTCGTCATGGTTTGAGAGCCAATCTTCAAATTTCAAAGCTATTGACTTACCTTCTTTCTCTAAACTTATTTCAGCGTCGTGAAAGTTTAAGATTGCTTTGTATTCATTCAAAAAGTCTACTCCCAATATAATTTCCGTCGACAGTAATGGAACAATGAGAAAGTTCATAGTGAAGCTGTGGCTTTGACAAAAGAATTCTAAGTTTGTTTGTTGGCGTACATCTACACTTTTTCCAATGATTGCACCTTGTAATTTAATCTTACGTAACGGAAGTGTGGGGCAATCGTTCGATTTGTAGCATTTGCTAAAGGCTGTTTCATTAATTACTGAAATGGGACTGCCAGAGTCAAGTACTGCAGTAAATTTTACGTCACTTACTGTAATGTGAATCACAGAATATGCAATGTTGTTATGTTTTATGTCGTGTTCCTGGAGTAAGATGTCCCTAATGTCTTCCATTTTTACGTAATTACTAGCTACAGCAGCTGCGTCGTCAGTTTCATATGTACGTTTTGTGGCTGCCAGCGTTATGAGTCATTGCCTATTGACTCTTTGTTGGCGCGCGTCGTTATTGGGATTTGGAGACCTAACTTCTACAAATTCACCTTGTCGAGAGTGGCCTGCTCTGTTTGAATCCCGCCAGTTCTGATGGAATTCAGGTCTGTCGTTTTGTCAGTAGTTTACATAGTTTCTTGTCTGTCGGTCATGTGGTGGAGAATTTCTCTTAAGTTATTCTGTCTCCCTTGATAATAATTGTTTTTGTTCCCATATTGTCTGTTTCTATGGTAATCTCTGTCATATTCATTACTACGGAAATGCGATCTTTCTCTGTAACTATTATTACTCTGCCAGTGGTTGTCATATGGGTAGTGTCTGTTTTGGTCACGATTTGCGTTGTAAGAATTGACTTGTCGTGTCCAGTTATTGTTTCTGTCGTCACGGAATTGTGACGGATGTGACCTGTAGTGATTGTTTTCCTGTTTTCGCATCCCGCGACTGTCTGAGTCAATTTCTAATTCTTGTAAGAGTCCCTGAAAAGCTTCAATGTCGTCTTTGCAACGTCCTGCCAAAATAATATTTCTTAAATGTTCAGGCAATTTCATTAAGCAAATGCGGATGAGTTCTGAAGGGCTGTATGGGTTTGACTGGTATTGATTCTTGTGCAACATGTCTTCAAAATATTTGACAAGACTGGAAAATTCAGATTGTTCAAAGTGTTTCATCATCATGATGCTATGTTTTACTCGGTCTTGCGTAGCTTGAGACCAACATGCCGAGAGGAAGGCATGATAAAATTTCTCCTTCACTGTGACAATCGTGAATGACCGATCGCATTCTTACAGCTGGTTCATTCTCTAAGTAGCCACACATAAATTCTAATCTGTGCTCTAATGACCAGTTGGGAGGAAAACAATTAGATAATTGATGGAGCCATGCTTGTGGATGAATGCCGTTGCCAGAATTCTTAAATGTTTTGAATTTACGTGTAGTAATGAACAACTTATAGTCAAAATCATCATCTCGGCGAGTCGCATGTCGGTCATTGTTACGTCGTTTCGGCGGTTCCATCTCAAAATTCGGTGTACCTTGCCAATTTCTTTCATAATTTCCGAAGTGCCCTGAGTTATTATTTTGTGGCTGTTCCGTATTTCTATGTCCCTCTTCCCGTATTGAAGCACGAGTGGCCTCTGAAATACG
Organism: Schistocerca serialis cubense; assembly: GCF_023864345.2. NCBI lineage: Eukaryota > Metazoa > Arthropoda > Insecta > Orthoptera > Acrididae > Schistocerca > Schistocerca serialis. Next base: position 803,862,956 of record NC_064641.1, read on the forward strand.
TAATTCTTGTATTACCTGTGTCAGCTGATCTTGTACTTCCCGGATTTCTCTTTGGTATTGCGTACTAATTTGATTCTGATTTTGTTTGAATTTCCTAACTTGCTCGCACTCTTCTGTGTCATTAAAGACTACCGGTTTTGTGTCATTCAGATTATCATCTACCTTCGTAGATAAATTATTTAGCTGATCCGAAAGTTCAACTACTTTCTCTGATAATGAACTAATTTCCTCCATGTGTCTTTCTACTGTGTCCTATAAGTTTTCCTGAGTTTTTGCAAGTTGCGTAACTGAATCGGTAGATACAACTGAGTCAATTTTAGCTTGCAAGGTCTCATGATTTTCATGAACAATAATTTGCAGTTCTTTTATGGCTGCTTCGTGATTCTGTAATGCATTTTCATGCCGCGAAAAAATAGGTTGAAAATGCTCACAAATTTGTGTTTTTACGTGGTTACAGACTTTTTGACATTTCGATTTTATGTAACTCAGTAGTTAAATCTTCACGTGTTTGTTCAAGCGTGGTGTGAAGATTTTGTTCCATTGCGTCTAACTGTTGCTGTGTTTGTCTCTGGTGTTGTTCCATTGTGTCTAACTTTTGAAGCTTTTGCTGTGTTTGTCTCTGATTTTGTTCCATTGTGTCTATCTTTAGAAGCTTTTGTCCCATTTGTTGCATTAATTGTAATAACAATGCACTGGTGTCTGAAACATGTTCCTCAGTGCTTTTCGGCTGTGAATTTGCACCGGCAACATTCACATTTTGACAAGCGGAAAATGTGTCTTGACTCATTTGAGAAAACGGTGAGAACCCAAAACCTGAGTCTACAGTATTTGCTATATTGTGTTCTGTCATTCCCGATTCCTGAGGCGAGCTGTTGCCGACCGATCGATCGATAATGCTTCCCTGTTCACTACCTGTTTCACTGTCTACTCCATTATTTGACGCCCGCTCCATTTCCCTATGCACAGTTACGAAATTACTACTTTGAATGTCTGTTAATTCATTACACAGCGGTGCTGGTAAGCTACGCTCGTCGTCACTATTATTTCTTTGTTTACTTTGGAGCCTAGTGTTATGTTTTTCACACGCCATTATTGTCACAATATTTCACACGATAACACAGAAAATAATAGAACACATTAACATAGCGCTGAAAATAATATCTATTTAATTGCAAGCGCAGCTGCGAAATACTTGGTGCAAATTTACATGCGCGCCACAACTGTTTTACTGTACAACAATGAAAGACTGCAACTACAAAGAAGATTCTCTCTACAATTAAGCGCTAGCAATAAACTAAAGCTACACTAATTACACAAACTACAAGACAAAATCAGAAGATTCCACTGAGTATCCTCGGCTAAGGGTCGACATATGAAACGTCCCCATAGAACAATTATACATGACTGTCCTTAAACTGACACACAGTATTTTTTTAGCGCAACGCAATCTGACTTTCAAAAATCCCTACAAAAGAATGGCCCTGACTAACATTAAACTATAGCTTTCACCAATCACTTACTCACAAAAATCTTCGTTACTCAAGCTACTGCAATACAGCGAGCGCCACTACTGCCAGCTAAATAAAAGATTCAAACTACGGAAGGCACTAACTACTGATAGGCATAGTTAGCAAATGAAAGATTTTAATAGAGAACAAACAATGTATTTACCTTAATAGTCATAATATATATAGCAGTTCATGACATCCAGTCTTACAAATTTCAAAACTCCGCCATATTTCTCCCCACGTCCACCACTGCTGGCGGCTCACATCCGACTGCGCAACGCTACGCGCTGTTCACATCCAGCTGCCCAACACTACAATGGCAGACAACAATGCATACTAGCCACAGAATGCACACAGCACAGACAGTGATTTTCATACAGAGCGCTACGTGGAGTTACCAATAAGAAAACCTAAATAGCCTACTTACAATTGTGACCGAGCACTTGAATTACCGAAAATTGTGCGCACGTTGGGTACCGAAATGTTGACGGATGTGCACAAAACCAAACTTTTAGACAGTGCATTGACTTTCCTTGAGCGGTACCATAACGACGGTGATGATTTCTTAAGCCAAATTGTTACGGGCGATGAAACATGGGTGGCCTACGACACACCAGAATCAAAGTAAAAGTCCATGGAAGTTGAGCAATGGCATCGTTTTGCTGCAAGACAATGCCCGTCCGCATGTGGCGAATCAGACCAAAGATCTCATCACATCTTTCCGATGGGAATCTCTAGATCAACCTCCATAGAGCCCCGATCTTGCGGCCAGTGAGTACCATCTGTTCCTGCACTTGAAGAAACACATGTATGGTCAGCGTCTTCAAGACGATGACGAAGTCAAAGAAGTGGTGATGCGGTGGTTAACATGTCAGGCGGCAGACTTCTATGAGGGGGGGGGTATTCAAAAACTGGTACAACGTTATGACAAGTGCCTCAATATTGACGGAAATTATGTAGAAAAGTAGATTAAGGTACAGGCTTTCGTGTAAAAATAAAATTATTGAGATATCTTACCACGTCATTTTTAAATATCAAAACGGTACTTACTTAAAAAACACGCCACTATAAACCTGCTGGCTACACACACACACACACACACACACACACACACACACACACACACACACACACACACAAAAATAAACGGACATTTTTTCAGTGTTGTAAAAGATATTGGGAATACTGACCACGATGCTGTTATATCAACAATGGGATCTAAAGGCGTAAGAAGGCTAGGAGTTATCAGTGTTTGGAAAAACCAATGGTTATTAATATGCCACCATCTAAAAAACCAATGAAAATATCTTGTTCTGGTTTAACAAACATGGTTAAAATCAGTGCACCAATTTTTTTCTGAATCATCAGTCTTCTCACTGGTTTAATGCGGCCCACCACAAATTGCTGTGAGAGTAGCACTTGCAACGGACGTCCGCAATTATTTGTTGTTTGTTCAATGAAGTTATTCTCTGATGTCCTAACACATATCTTATCCTCCTGTCTCTTCTTCTCGTCAGTGTTTTTCAGATGTTGCTTTCTTCATATGGAGAACCTCCTCATACCCCGATTATCAGTCCACATAATTCTCAACATTCTTCTGTAGCACCACATCTCAAATGCTTCGTCTCTCTTCTGTTCCAGATTTTCCACATTCCACCTATGATTCACTACCAAGCACTGCTGTACTCCAGACGTACATTCTCCGAAATTTATTCCTAAAATTAAGGCCTATATTTAACACTAATAGATTTCTCTTAGCCAGGAATGCTATTTTTTCCTGTGCTAGTCTGCTTTTTATGTCCTCTTTCCTTGGTTCGTCATGGGTTATTTTGCTTCCAAGGCAGCAGAATTTCTTACTTTCGTCTACTTTGTGATGACCAATTTTTATGTTAAGTTTCTTGCTATCCTCATTCCTGCTACTTCTCATTATTTTCGTCTTTCTTCAGTTTATTCTCAATACATATTCTGTACACTTTAGACTATTCATTCCATTCAACAGATCCTGTAATTCATCTTCACTTTCACTGAGAATAGCAGTATCATCAGCAAACTTTATCACCGATATCCTTTCATCTTGAATTTTAATTCCAATCTTGAACCTTTCTTTTCTTTCCATCGTCGCTTCTTCGATTTGTAGACTGAATACATGAGTGAATGACTGCATCCGTGTCTTACATTGTATACAAGTCAAGATCCTTTCAGAGAATGCTGGTACAATAGCTACGTACTGTATGATATACATCCGATCACTCGTAGAAAGGTCCGTACCCAAAGACTGCAAAGCTGTACAAGTCACACCAATACCCAAGAAATGAAATAGGAGAAATACGCTGAATTGCAGATCCATATCACTAACGTCGATTTGCAGTAGGATTTTGGAACATATGCTGTTCTCACCTTTCCCCGCAAGCGACTTTTATTAAATTGCGTGCGTATGGAGTATCGCGCCAGTTGTGTGAATGGATTCGTGATAACCTGTGAGAAATGTCGCAGTTCCTAATAACTGATGGAATGTCATTGAATAAAACACAAGTAATATCCGATGTTCCCCAAAGAAATGTTATAGGTCCTGTGCTGTTCCTGATCTAAATAAACGACTTAGGAGACAATTGATCAGTCCTCTTAGATTGCAGACTTTGCTGTCAGTTACCGTCATGTAAAGTCATCAGACGATCAAAACGAATTGTAAAATGATTTAGACAAGATATTTGTATCAGCACGGTGCAAAGAAATGGCAATTCACTCTAAATCATGAAAAGTGTGAAGTCCTCCACATGAACACTACAACGAATTCACTAAATTTCAATTACACGATAGATCACACAATTTTAAAGGCTACAAATTCAACTAAATCCTTAGGGATTGCAGTTACGAATAAGTTAAAGTCGAACAATCACGTAGGTAACGTTGTGGGAACAGCACACCAAAGACTGCGATTTATTGGCGGAACACTTAGAAAATATAGCAGGTCTACGCTTGTCCGCTCTCTTCTGGAGTATTGCTGTGCGGTGTGGGATCCGCATCAGATGAGATTGATGGAGTACATCGAAAAAGTTCAAAGAGGGGCAGCTCGTTTTGTATTATCGCAAAACAGGGGAGAGTGTGCCAGGGATATAATACACGAATGAGGAGGCAGACATTAAAACAAAGGCGTTTTCCGCTACGACGGGACTTTCTCTTGAAATTTTAATTGCCAACTTTCTCCTCAGAATGTGGCAATATTTTTTTAGTGGCCACCTACATAGGGAGAAATGATCATCATAATAAAATAAGAGAAATCAGAGCCCGTAAGGCAAGATTCAGGTGTTCATTTTTTCCATGCGCTGCTGGATGGTGGAACGGCAGAGAAGTAGCTTAAAGGTGGTTCGATGAACCTTCTGTCAGGTACTTAATAGTTATTTTAATGACCATTTTTAGAACAGTGATCAAATATTTTTTTTAAATTTTCTTTTTAAAATTCAGTCTTGATCACACCACATATGCTACAAGAAAATAGGTGCACGGTTTCAGTCATATCACATAACCATCATCAGACCTGTAATTTAATTTAGAAAGTAATAGAAACCTTACTAGATTGACAATAGAATATGAAGAAATGCTTATAGGGATAAAATACAATAAGACTTGTTATACCCATGGCATCCTTCGAAGATAGTAGGTGGAGCACTCTTCTCAGCTGCTGCGATGTCAACTGGTGCCAGCAAGTGAAGGGCATACGCTTAAATACGAAGATGCTCCGCCTACCTCTTCTCCCTCTACCTCATGTTAACCAATCAGTGTAAAACCGGTTCACATCATCGTCAAAACGTAGAAAAACAAAGTACAATTATAACATAAAATTGTTATGTATAAAATATCTCGTTACAACTATGGAACTACTTAAATATTGTATAAAATATCAGTTAAAAGCCTTAAAATAACTGTACAGACGATGTAAACTCAGTGTGCCCTCTGTAGGCTAAGGTGGTACTACCACAATAGTTTCAAAGTCAACGATGTTGTGCAGGTCTTTGGCCTTGTGGCATCATATCGATATATGGGTTGTGACTCGACTGCAAGTATACACCTATGCTAGGTTCAGTCTGTCTCTCTTATATTAACTTTATTTGGCACTGGAGATATATGTAATAAAGGAATGATCAGCTGCAGAGTGGTATGATATTACATACATTTTTTAAAATGTCATAAAACTGATTTATTAAAAATGGAGTTATATTTCGTAATATTTCTAGTTGGAAGTTTAAGATTGTGATATAAATATTTACGTACTGTTCTAAGGTGCATTTCTGCCATGGATACAACTGGGTCCTATGATTTTCTGAACAAAAGATTACATATGTGTTCATAGAATTTTGTCATAGAGATCATAAAAATGTTTTTCACGAAAAAGCCAACTGTTCATTGAGAAGCACTGACAGTTCGTCTCTATTATAGTATTTTATCCTTATAAGCATTTTTTCATATTTTATTGTCAATCTAGTAAGGTTTCTATTACTTTCTACACTACTGGCCATTAAAATTGCTACACCACGAAGATGGCGTGTTACAGACACGCAATTTAATCGACAGGAAGAAGATACTCGATTCACACAAGATTGGGGCCGGTGGTGACATCTGCAACGTGCTGACATGAGGAAAGCCGCGCGGGGTTAGCCGAGCGATCTTGGGCGCTGCAGTCATGGGCTCTGCGGCTGGTCTCGGCGGAGGTTCGAGTCCTCCCTCGGGCATGGGTGTGTGTGTTTGTCCTTAGGATAATTTAGGTTAAGTAGTGTATAAGCTTAGGGACTGATGACCTTAGCAGTTAAGTCCCGTAAGATTTCACACACATTTGAACATTTTTTTGACATGAGGAAAGTTTCCAACTGATTTCTCATACACAAACAGCAGTTGACCGACGTTGCCTAGTGAAACGTTGTTGTGATGCCTCTTGTAAGGAGGAGAAGTGCATAGAGAAATGCGTACCATCACGTTTCCGACTTTGATAAAGGTCGGATTGTAGCCTATCGCGATTGCGGTTTATCGTATCGCGACATTGCTGCTCGCATTGGTCAAGATCCAATGACTGTTAGCAGAATATGAAATCGGTGGGTTCAGGAGGGTAATACGGCACGCCGTGCTGGATCCCAACGGCCTCGTATCACTAGCAGTCGAAATGACAGGCATCTTATCCGCGTGGCTGTAACGGATAGTGCAGCCACGTCTCGATTTCTGAGTCAACAGATGGGGACGTTTGCAAGACAACAACCATCTGTACTAACAGTTCGACGACATTTGCAGCAGCATGGACTATAAGAGCGGACACCATGGTTGTGGTTACCCTTGACGCTGCATCACATACAGGAGCGCCTGCGATGGTGTACTCAACGACGAATCTGGGTGCACGAATGGCAAAATGTCATTTTTCGGATGAATCCAGGTTCTGTTGACAGCATCATGATGGTCGCATCCGTGTTTGGTGACATCGTGGTGAACGCACATTGGAAGCATGTATTCGTCATCGGCATACTGGCGTATCACCCGGCGTGATGGTATGGGGTGCCATTGGTTACACGTCTCAACATCTACATCTACATCCATACTCCGCAAGCCACGTGACTGTGTGTGGCGGAGGGTACCCTGAACACCTCTATCAGATCTCCCTTCTATTCCAGTCTCGTATTGTTCGTGGAAAGAAGGATTGTCGGTATGCTTCTGTGTGGGCTCTAATCTCTCTGATTTTATCCTCATGGTCTCTTCGCGAGATATACGTAGGAGGGAGCAATATACTACTTGGCTCTTCGGTGAAGGTATGTTCTCGAAACTTTAACAAAAGCCCGTACCGAGCTACTGAGCGTCTCTCCTGCAGAGTCTTCCACTGGAGTTTATCTATCATCTCCGTAACGCTTTCGCGATTACCAAATGATCCTGTAACGAAGCGCGCTGCTCTCCGTTGGATCTTCTCTACCTCTTCTCTCAACCCTATCTGGTACGGATCCCACACTGCTGAGCAGTATTCAAGCAGTGGGCGAACTAGCGTACTGTAACCTACTTCCTTTGTTTTCGGATTGTATTTCCTTAGGATTCTTCCAATGAATCTCAGTCTGGCATCTGCTTTACCGACGATCAACTTTACATGATCATTCCATTTTAAATCACTCCTAATGCGTACTCCCAGATAACTTATGGAATTAACTGCTTCCAGTTGCTGACTTGCTATTTTGTAGCTAAATGATAAGGGATCTATCTTTCCATGTATTCGCTGCACATTACACGTGTCTAGATTGAGATTGAATTGCCATTCCCTGCACCATGCGTCAATTCGCTGCAGATCCTCCTGTATTTCAGTACAATTTTCCATTGTTACAACCTCTCGATACACCACAGCATCATCTGCAAAAAGTCTCAGTAAACTTCCGATGTCATCCACAAGGTCATTTGTGTATATTGTGAATAGCAACTCCCCTGGGGCACACCTGAAATCACTCTTACTTCGGAAGACTTCTCTCCATTGAGAATGACATGCTGCGTTCTGTTATCTAGGAACTCTTCAATCCAATCACACAATTGGTCTGATAGTCCATATGCTCTTACTTTGTTCATTAAACGACTGTGGGGAACTGTATCAAATGCCTTGCGGAAGTCAAGAAACACGGCATCTACCTGGGAAGCCGTGTCTATGGCCCTCTGAGTCTCGTGGACGAATAGCGCGAGATGGGTTTCACACGACCGTCTTTTTCGAAACCCATGCTGATTCCTACAGGGTAGATTTCTAGTCTCCAGAAAAGTCTTTATACTCGAACATAATACGTGTTCCAAAATTCTACAACTGATCAACGTTAGGGATATGGGTCTATAGTTCTGCACAACTGCTCGACGTCCCTTCTTGAAACGGGGATGACCTGTGCCCTTTTCCAATCCTTTGGAACGCTACGCTCTTCTAGAGACCTACGGTACACCGCTGCAAGAAGGGGGGCAAGTTCCTTCCCGTACTCTGTGTAAAATCGAACTGGTATCCCATCAGGTCCAGCGGCCTTTCCTCTTATGAGTGATTTTTATTGTTTCTCTATCCCTCTATCATCTATTTCGATATCTACCATTTTGTAATCTGTACGACAATCTAGAGAAGGAACTACAATGCAGTCTTCCTCTGTGAAACAGCTTTGGAAAAAGACATTTAGTATTTCGGCCTTTAGTCTGTCATCCTCTGTTTCAGTACCATTTTGGTCACAGAGTGTCTGGACATTTTGTTTTGATCCACCTGCTGCTTTGACATAAGACCAAAATTTCTTAGGATTTTCTGCCAAGTCAGTACATAGACCTTTACTTTCGAATTCATTGAACGCCTCTCGCATAGCCCTCCTCACACTACATTTCGCTTCGCTTAATTTTTGTTTATATGCTAGGCTTTGGCTATGTTTATGTTTACTGTGAAGTTCCCTTTGCTTCCGCAGCAGTTTTCTAACTCGGTTGTTGTACCACGGTGGCTCTTTTCCATCTCTTACGATCTTGCTTGGCACATACTCATCTAACGCATATTGTACGATGGTTTTGAAGTTTGACCACTGATCCTCAACACTATCTGTACTTGAGACAAAACTTTTGTGTTGAGCCGTCAGGTATTCTGTAATCTGCTTCTTGTCACTTTTGCTAAACAGAAAAATCTTCCTACCTTTTTTAATATTTCTATTTACGGCTGAAATCATCGATGCCGTAACCGCTTTATGATCGCTGATTCCCTGTTCTGCGTTAACTGTTTCAAATAGTTCGGGTCTGTTTGCCACCAGAAGGTCTAATATGTTATCGCCACGAGTCGGTTCTCTGTTTAACTGCTCAAGGTAGTTTTCAGATAAAGCACTTAAAAAAAATTCACTTGATTCTTTGTTCCTACCACCCGTTATGAACGTTTGAGTCTACCAGTCTATATCCAGCAAATTAAAATCTCCATCCAAAACTATAACATGGTGGGGAAATCTACTCGAAATATTTTCCAAATTATCCTTCAGGTGTTCAGCATAACAGCTGCTGAGCCAGGGGGCCTATAGAGACATCCAATTACCATGTCTGAGCCTGCTTTAACAGTGACCTTCACCCAAATTATTTCACATTTCGGATCTCCGTCAATTTCCTTCGATACTATTGCACTTCTTATCGCTATAAACACGCCTCCCCCTTCACTGTCCAGCCTGTCTCTGCGGTATACATTCCAATCTGAGTTTAGGATTTCATTACTGTTTACGTCTGGTTTCAGCCAACTTTCTGTCCCTAGTTCTATATGAGCGTTGTGACCGTTTATTAATGAGAGCAGTTCTGGGGCCTTTCTATAGACGCTCCTGCAGTTTGCTATTAGCACATTAATATTGTTATTTCCTGTTGCATTTTGCCTACTCCTACCTTGCCGCGTCTCAGGAGGCGTCTTGTCGGGCCTAGGGAGGGAATTCTCTAACCTAGAAGAACCCCATGTGCACTCCACACGTACTCCGCTACCCTTGTAGCCGCTTCCGGCTTGTAGTGCACGCCTGACCTATTCAGGGGGACCCTACATTTCTCCACCCGATTGCGGAGGTCGAGAAATTTGCACCCCAGATCTCTGCAGAATCGTCTGAGCCTCTGGTTTAAGCCTTCCGCTCGGCTCCAAACCAGAGGACCGCGATCGGTTCTGGGAACGATACTACAAATAGTTAGCTCTGATTCCACCCCGCGAGCGAGGCTTTCCGCCTTCACCAATTCCGCCAACCGCCTGTACGAAATGAGGATGACCTCTGAACCCAGACGGCAGGAGTCATTGGTGCCGACATGAGCAACAATTTGCAGTCGGGTGCACCCAGTGCTCTCTATCGCCGTCGGCAGGACCTCCTCTACATCTCAGATGAGACCCCCCGGCAAGCAGACAGAGTGAACACTGGCCTTCTTTCCCGGCCTTTCCGCTATTTCCCTAAGGGGCTCCATCACCCGCTCCCAATAACTAATAAACCCCTTCCCCCGTGTGCCTGCTCGGACCTTGCTGAAGGAGCGGCCACATGTCCACTCACAGGCAGAGCGGGCAATGCCACACGGCCAGTCTCCACATTTACCCTCCGCCTCGTGCGCCGCGAACGCCGCTGAACCCGCCACTCCCCTTGGGGAGAGAGTGGCCCAACCGCGCCCGGTACCCGCGAAGATGTCTCGACAGCAGGGACAGTGGGTGAAGCATGTAACACCTGGGGTGTACCATGCGATGCACCAGACACCCCACTGCCGCTACACTCCGAGGCAGCAGCCTGAAGACGGCTGACCGCGGCCATCAACACGCTCAACTGTTCACGAACAGTGGCCAGCTCCTCCTGCGTCCGTACACAGCAGTCACACATCCTATCCATCCTAAGGAATCAATTTACTGTAGAGAGTTAATCAACTTTTAACTAGACTGCTAATTCACTAAAGGCGGCTGATTGTTGCCTCAACTGTGATTGCTAGCAACATCTTGTAGAAAACAATGAAAATAGCACTACCTGTCCCTGGACTGTATTCAAAACAAACACTAGCACTACTGGCACTGTGGCTGACTAAAGGGACTCTCTCTGACTGTATTCAAAACAAACACGAAATCTATGGAACACTATTACTAGCACTCGACAATTGAAGCTTCCTAAAAGCAAAAACACACGGAAGAAGAAGTGACAAGTAAGAAAAATACAGTTAATACTTAAATTAAGGTAGCTCGCTGCACAGCAGACGTGAAGCAGGCGGCAGTTACGCCGACACTGCAACAGTACTTTATTTTGTCCCCGTCCCTCCCGTATCTGGGCTCAAACGTTTTACTGACATTGGTTGTCATAGAACATAGATTATTAGGATAGGTATCTGTTTTTATCATAATGTCGACTGTACGTTTCCTGTCTTATAAACGTACGCCTGAAAATGTGATTTGAAATCGCGATGCCGGTCGTGATCCTGAAAACGTTCTTACAGGGTGGTCCATTGATCGTGACCGGGCCAAATATCTCACTAAATAAGCGTCAAACGAAAAAACTACAAAGAACGAAACTTGTCTAGCTTGAAGGGGGAAACCAGCGGTGTTGATATGATGGGATACCATAGCAAATCGTTTAATGGTCTTCTCGTCGCGGCTGCCATATATGGCAATGAGACGGCACTCTGAACAGTGCACGTTACATTTCAGATGTGTTACGACCCGTGGCTCTACCCTTCATTCGATCCCTGCGAAACCCTACATTTCAGCAACTGGCTCGTCACAATACGCCAGTCACTATTCTTGATGAACTGTGGTATCGTGGTGAAGCTGCATGGGCAGCTGTACCTGTACACGCCATCCAAGCGCTGTTTGACTCAATGCCCAGGCGTATCAAGGCCGTTATTACGGCCAGAGGTGGTTGTTCTGGGTACTGATTTCTCAGGATCTATTCACCCAAACTGCGTGAAAATGTAATCACATGTCAGTTCTATTATAATATATTTGTCCAATGAATGCCCGTTTATCGTCTGCATTTCTTCTTGGTGTAGCAATTTTAATGGCCAATAGTGTAAATTAAATTACAGGTCTCATGATGGTCATGTGATATGACCGAAACCGGTCACATATGTTCTTTTGCATACGTGGTGTGATCAAGACTGAATTTTGTAAAGAAAAATTACGTAATAGTTAATTGCTGAGTAATCATGTAGGTGTAGATGTAGCTTTACATTGTCGAACGTTTTCTTCAGTTATACAAATACAAGCGTAATGTCGGGAATCACCCGATTTCTGAAACTAATAAACATATACAATGAATTTTGTTTTTTGATGAACGGAAAACTCAAAACGTCTTTTTGCCATATCGTTTCATGGGTGTTCAATATGCTCCTCTTGAGATACACGGCATATGTCAATGCGGTATTCAAGTTGTTCCCATACTGCAGCGAGCATGTCTTGATTTAAAGCTTCCATAGCTGCTGTTATGAGATGTCTCAGTTCATTCATTGTTATTGGTAACGGAGGCACATAAACAGACTCTTTTATAAACCCTGACACGAAATAGTCACATACAGTCAGGTTCAGTGACCTTGGACGCCAGTAACGTGAGGCTGAATCATTTGGTCCAGTGCGTCTGATCCATAGTTCAGTAATCCCTTGATTTAAAAATTTCCGCACTTCCAGGTGCCAGTGTGGCGGGGCCTCATCCTATTGGTAAATGAAATTTAATCACTCTCTAGTTGTGGGAAAAGGAAGTTCTCAAGCATACCGAGATGCCTTGTCGATGACAGTCGGTTTCACATCCCGCTGGAATTGCTGCTGTCAATGAATACAAGTCCTTATTAACCAGTTGCAAGCAAAAATTGTGAAGGAAACTGCATGCAGTGGACATTTGGAGTTGGATATCTTGCAAATGGCCATTGCTCACAGCGGCACATAAATCTGAATTTCTTCGGTCGACCAGACACTGGAAAGTAGCATGGAGACATGTCCCGAATTTCTCTCTTTTCAAATGACGCAGGCATGGAGTGCACAAATGGTCTAATATGGTGTTTAATCTGCAGTGTGTGGAGGGTGTAGTTCAGGCCGAAGCTGGTTCTGTGATTGTGTCTTTGGCACCATGACTTGGATCCACGTATTTAGCTTATTGTGAACATGAACCGGGATGCATATTTCAATATCTTCAGTCACCAACAGTTGCCATTCCTTTTACGTACTCATTATTGGAATTGAAGCGCTATAGGATGAGCAAAAATTTCACATTCGTCGCTTGGTACTACAAGAGGCGAGCGAAGCAGGCCAATATGCACCAGCCAGATGGAATGTCAACAAGGAACGACCGCTGATATTCCATGTAATACAGCTGTAGGACAATGTGCCCAAGGCACCAGTGCAGTAGAGTGACATTATAGAGAGAGTAGGATGCTGTCTTTGCTTAGCCTATACAGAATGGAGTAATAAGGTTTAACTCAGATCCGAGAGTAACTATTCAGTTTACTGACTCTGAAAAATATGTCTGCCGTAACTCCTGCGGAACAAAGTTCAAGTAGGACGACCAGAGAAGCTGATCAGACAAGAAAAGTAGTCCAGTTGATGTCATGGTCGGTCCACTGTAGCAAAACCCTTTAAAAATATTACTCCTGTTCTAGTAAAAGTATGCTAGTCTGCAGCTGACAGGCCTGGAGGAGGACCTGCCTCAGTCTGCCATCCACTCATTTCTGATGGTCTAACCAATGGGTCGAAGAAGCAAACTGTCATCCTCAGGCACGTCATTGCTACAACCTGCTTTTGTCCCTCTAGGCAAACTTCGAAGTTGCCGTCGTTTCTAGTGACTGAAAGCTGCTGCATAACTCGGCACGTCTACATGCAGGGTAGATCCTGACCTTGACGACCTACCATCATCACCCAGTGTAGCGTCAGGTTCCACAGATATTACAGAATGCTGTGGACATTCCCGTCTTCAAGAACAACAAAAACCATGTTCACAGAGCTGGTTTGACCTAGACAGCATCGCATTCTGTGTGGACCGCGGACTCACCCAAATTAAATCCCATGGGAAATTTCTGATAGTATTTGGAGTAGTGGATGAAACCTCGCAGTCAACATCTTCTAGAGGATCTAATCATCAATGTGTAGTTTCGAATGGTTAAGGCATACCTCAAGAAGCTATCATCAAGGCTAGAGGGGGTGGTACATCATATGAGCGTAGTGACTAATGGTTGCAGACCGGGTTTCTAAGGGCTTTCAGGAACAACAAAAATTTGATTTCCATTATTTCATATAATTACTAGCCGAATTAAAAAATTTAAAAGGCTCTCATAATCTACTCATTAAGAGATATAATCTTACGTGAAAGATTTATAATAGCAAGACAAATATTACAGTTAGAATTTATGTAAATGTTCTGAAACATCGTAAGTGACGGCACACAAATACCTGGACTATGTTTATTCAGTATTTAACAACCAGAGCAGTTAGCGACTTGCAACAAATTTTAAATATAATTTCAGACATTAAGGAAAATTGTCGGTGACACTCAGCACATTATGATAAAAGGAAAACAGTTTCTCGTTTAGTACGTTTTCTCTGTTCTTGCGGTAATACTTCAGAATCAGCCATGACGTTTTATTTTTTTTACTTCTGTTCCCAACATATTTTGCGGACGGTATCCACATATGACACACAATGTACCTGCAAAATTATCGTACGAAACATAATTCAAGAGTTTCTTTCTTTCACTTACGCCATAGTCCCGCAGCAATCGCCGGATCGTCGTGGTTACAACGGATTTGACAGCGTTAGTGCTAGGGGTGGCCGGATGCGCTTTCTGCCGCCACCCCATACCCCCCCCCCCCCCCCCCCCCCCCAGGACGGAATCAGTGCACCCCAACTGTCTGCGTCCAGTGTAAATCGTGAAATAGTGCGGACGTGTTTCAAATGTCTGCGGCGCGTGTAACTGAGGCGGAACGTGGGGATCAGCCCGGTATTCACCTAGCGGGATGTGGAAAACCGCCTAAAAACCACATCCAGGCTGGCCGGCACACTGGCCCTCGTCGTTAATCCGCCGGGCGGATTCGATCCGGGGCCGGTGCATCTACATCTACATTTATACTCCGCAAGCCACCCAACGGTGTGTGGCGGAGGGCACTTTATGTGCCACTGTCATTGCCTCCCTTTCCTGTTCCAGTCGCGTATGGTTCGCGGGAAGAACGACTGCCGGAAAGCCTCTGTGCGCTCTAGAATCTAATTTTCATTCGTGATCTCCTCGGGAGGTATAAGTAGGGGGAAGCAATATATTCGATACCTTATCCAGAAACACACCCTCTCGAAACCTGGACAGCAAGCTACACCGCGATGCAGAGCGCCTCTCTTGCAGAGTCTGCCACTTGAGTTTGCTAAACATCTCCGTAACGCTATCACGCTTATCAAATAACCCTGTGACGAAACGCGCCCCTCTTCTTCGGATCTTTTCTATCTCCTCTGTCAACCCGACCTGGTACGGATCACACACTGATGAGCAATACTCAAGTACAGGTCGAACGAGTGTTTTGTAAGCCACCTCCTTTGTTGATGGACTACATTTTCTAAGGTTCATTGGATCAAATGGTCAAATGGTTCGGAGCACTATGGGACTTAACTGCTGTGGTCATCAGTCCCCTAGAACTTAGAACTACTTAAACCTAACTAACCTAAGGACATCACACACATCCATGCCCGAGGCAGGATTCGAACCTGCGACCGTAGCGGTCGCGCGGTTCCAGACTGTAGCGCCTAGAACCGCTCGGCCACCCCGGCCGGCTTCATTGGATCTCAACCTGGCACCCACCTTACCAACAATTAATTTTATACGATCATTCCACTTAAAATCGTTCCGTACGCATACTCCCAGATATTTTACAGAAGTTTTTGCTTAAAATCGAGCACAAATTACCCAGACTATATTGATCTAGTGTTTCACAATGAGAGCACTTTGCGAATTCTAGCAAACTTTAACTCATTTTAATGAAATGAGACGTTTGAAGCTTTATTATACATGAGAGTTCGATTGTTTACAGCATCGGGGATTTGTTGGTCGTACCTAATGCAAACGAAATAAAGTGAGTGAACGGGAACTTTGCCTCGTGTCTTCAGCCAGCTTCTGTATCGTTTGGAACGGACAGACAGCAGAGTTCAGCTGTCGGACAGCCGCGTTCCCCTCTACCGCTGACACAGACGCCCAAAGCGCTGTTCTGCGCGCACGTGCTGCCCTCGCCGACAAACCGCAGCGTGACGTCAGCAACGATGAAAGCGGCGCTCGCGTCCACAGTCGTCGGAATTAACGCCTCAGGCTTCGGCGCGCCGTCCGTCCAAATGCCCTGCGATACAGGAGCGACGAATGAAAATAACGACTGGAATACCTGTTGTGAAACACTTCCTCGTATATATTTTTTCAATTCGGCGCTCGCTGCAACAGCAACGTCAAGCCATTCGGTGACAATATTAACCATCACAAGGTAATAAAAATACTGTCACCGCGTGTCACTCAATTTCTGTTAGCGTGCCAACGGCATCCGACATCTCACACTGCCGAAGAAGGCCGGTTCTGTTTAATTCTTTGTTTGCCAGCAATAACATATTTATTAAAATTATTATTTTTTTGACATGAAATGCATGTCAAATTAACAGAGGTACAAGTGATTTCGGAAATGAAATATTTTAATTGTTTGCGGTTTCACAGCGAAACCACTGATAAACGAGTGATCGTTCATATTTTGTGGTACGCCACAAAGTAATTATTGATCATGCGGAGTGCAGCACCACACGTCTCCTTCACCAATTGTGTGTTGTGGTGGTGTCTACTCGTAACTATGCTGCGCAGTATACGTTTTTGATGTTGCCTTTGCTGACATATGTGCAGCTTCATTTGCCCTTTTTGTTATTGAGACGTGTGGTTTGTAACAGCTGATGCGTAGTGCTTTATTAGATCTTGTTGTTGGCGAAGACACTGATGTTTTCCACAATCCCTGCAGTTGAAACGCATCAGGCTACAGCCTCGCACTTCATTCTAACTACGCAAGTGTTTTGCATCAGTAACATAATAGACAGATTTTGCTCTCGAGAATGCAACGTACATGTAAGTAATGTAGAGCTTAGTTCTCAAGGGGCGTGTGTGACGATTGCTGAGATTACTCATCCCTAATTTTAATATGTTTTTGAACCTCTGTGCAGATAGAGATCAGAACAGCAGAGCAGTGGCCTGGGGGCGATGTTAGGACAGGGCTATATTGTAGCCGACCGGTGTGACCGAGCGGCTATAGGCGCTTCAGTCTGGAACCGCGCGAGCGCTACGGTCGCAGGTTCGAGTCCTGCCTCGGGCATGGATGTGTGTGATGTCCTTAGGATAGTTAGGTTTAAGTAGTTCTAAGTTCTAGGGGACTGATGATCTCAGATGTTAAGTCCCATAGTGCTCAGAGCCATTTGAACCATTTTTGAGCTATATTGTACAGGCATTTTACCAAGGTCCTTCAGGAATTCTTATGTCTTGAGCATAAAATTCATTCCCACCAATGAAACCCGCTATGTCATTAGCCAGTGGGAGTCTTCGCAGCCACAGAGGTTCCGTAGCACTCATTGAAAGCTGTAGTGGCGGAACTGATCGTGTATGCTGTGCAGTGGAATTGGCGTGATAATGAATTTATTCTGTCAGTTCGTATGGACCTCTCAGCAATGTGCGTAAAGTACAGCGAAATGCGCGAGGTGAAGTTAAGTTTCCCAGGGACGACGGCGAGTGTTTAGTATTATGTCTGCAGGAAGAACTTGTTCCAATGTTCAAAGAAACGACTGTATCCACTCGTGACACAGTAAGTAGCTTTATATAAGAATTAGTTTATTTATTAAACATCGACTCATCAAATCTATGATAGAGGATACAACTCACTTTTACATTTTTATAGTAGTTTTATTCGTTCTATCAATGGCTAGGAACAGTAATAAATTCCTTGGTACATTTATCGGGTTACATCTTTTGTGCCCCTTATTTTGATGCAGTTTTAAACGGAGAGTTTACTTCAATGCGCTTAAAAGGGTATTACCTTGTATCAACGGCCTGTTGCCGGCCGGAGTGGCCAAGCGGTTCTAGGCGCTACAGTCTGGACCCGCGCGAGGGCTACGGTCGCAGGTTCGAATCCTGCCTGGGGCATGGATGTGTGTGATGTCCTTAGGTTAGTTAGGTTTAAGTAGTTCTAGGTTCCAGGGTACTGATGACCTCAGAAGTTAAGTCCCATAGAGCTCAGAGCCATTAGAGCCAACGGCCTGTTCTCTCAATAATACCCTTGGCTTCTTCATTGAAGTCACTTAATCCATGGTTGTTAGTATGCTGTTTATTCTTGTTGGCCACGAAATGTACTCACTTTATCCTAAATTTAGTAAGGCTCAGATATTTATTTTCAGAAACGCTTTCCTCTGCACACTAATATTTTTGAATGCTGAAAATTTTAAAAACTTTAAATAGGCCAATATTGACTTATAAGATTGATACAAGAAAGTTTAAGTTCGATCAAGACATTTTTTGCAAGGAAAGTAGTATCACTTTGGTACAGTGTGCACTCCCTCTTCAATCTTGCCTAATGAATGACTTGTAAAATGTTTGTAAAGTACTGTTGCCCCCCATGAGATGTTAGGTGATATAGACCGGTCATAATAAAACTGCACTGGAAAATATTTGAGGCCGAAACTTAATAGATTAATTAATTAAGTTAGAAAATTAACCGTTTAAATTCTACTTACGACTGAAGAAGTTAATTGTCTGACTCTACGGATGTTCTTCTAACCAAATCTTATACA
Source organism: Schistocerca serialis cubense (assembly GCF_023864345.2). Lineage (NCBI taxonomy): Eukaryota > Metazoa > Arthropoda > Insecta > Orthoptera > Acrididae > Schistocerca > Schistocerca serialis. The sequence goes on from NC_064641.1 coordinate 803,881,715, forward strand.
CTGACTAAGATAATGAACAGAACATTCCAGAAATCGCTGCTGTTTTCGTGAAATGTTATCGGACTGTTAGCACAAAATATCTGTCGCAGGAGAGTTTCATTTTGCCTGTCCTTCAGTAACTGTATTGCTCCCACCAGATGTCATATTTTCCTTCCAGATAGGGTTCCCCAGTAGCAGACTAACTACATTTCTTTAGTCTATATTCTTAGTAATAGTACCTCAGTAGAAACTATAAATAAATAAATTTCATGTGGCACTTACAGCCCGATGCAAGTCTTTCAATAAGCGTCACTTCAGCGATTTGCGTGTCCAAAAGTCCAGCGGCACCTGGTCACTCATCGAAGTAATAGCCGAGCCCATAGCTGCTTAACTTCGGTGATCGGGTGGTAACTAGTGTTACCAACACGGCAAGGCCAGTAGAAAGTGCGAATATCATTTAGTTCTGTTAAAGACAATTTCTGCATATCCTACATGAATTGAATGTTTGTGTCATTCTTGCTGAACTCCAGTAAGCTTCATACCTAGCACCAATTATGGATTGTGTGAACTGTTCAGATGAGGCAATTTGCTGTCATACAGGATTCAGCCTGGAAGAATAATATAAAATGTAGAATTTGATGCAGAATTAGAAGCATTTGTTTAGTGTTTGTAGTTGGGCTAACTACTGAAATTTTACAGGTGGAATTGGAGAAGGAGGACTTTGGATGGTGTGAGAGACTCTATTCACTCTGAGAATCCGCCTTAATACTTGGAAGGACCTCTATATCCTGAGGGAATTTGACATTAGTGATAATCAGCACCTGCAAATGAAGTGTTGCCTGTGTGTGTGTGTGTGTGTGTGTGTGTGTGTGTTGGTTATGATCACATATACTGCAAAAAAAAAAAAAAAAAAAAAAAAAAAATTGGTGCCTTTTGTGGTGATGTGGATATTAGCTTTTTTAATTAAGAAAATAAATAATTTATGTGCCTCTTTCGGTTCATACGTTCATCCCAGTACACAAAGCTAAGCTTTAACTGAAATACTCAGTTGATTATTTCAATATTAATTGGACTATTTGCATTTTAATGGATTTCCCACTTTTCTTACGGGATGCATCACTACCGTATCTACTCAAGTTGTGTAAAAAAGCGAATTCCAGAAGTGTGTAGTACAGTGCTGTTAGTCTTGCGTGCAGAAATTTTTACAATTGCATTTTTTCTTATTTATTACTCATCTGTGCCAAAAAATGCAATGAGTAAAAGACAGAAAAATTGTGGATTAGAACTTTTTTAAATATTGCTTTATTCCCTGAGATTTTCCTTGTCTAATTCTACAGATTTAACTAGCTTTGTAGGTGCTCTAAGTATAGGCTACATGGATTTGGGACACCACAGACTGTGAAGGTTCTGCCAGAGAGCGTTAATTTCTGTCACCGATTGAATTCTACATCTTGCTTCCTTAACCAGTTATTCTACAGTATTGTAAAAACATGTTTCAGACCTATAAATCTGTTAGGAGCAGGAGTGGCCGAGCGTTTCTAGTTCTAGGCGCTGCAATTGTGGAGCTGCGCGATCGCTACGGTCGCAGGTTCGAATCCTGCCTCGGGCATGGATGTGTGTGATGTCCTTAGGTTAGTTAGGTTTAAGTAGTTCTAAGTTCTAGGGGACTGATGACCTCAGAAGTTAAGTCCCATAATGCTCAGAGCCATTTGAACCATGTTAGGAGCAATAAGGACTATTAAATAAGAAAATGTAAATAGAATCACTTGTTTTGTATTTAATATTTAGAGTAAGAATACTGAAGCCTCAGTGTTATAAAGTCTACAAATGAAGCAGTAGAAGACAAATGCATCCTAGTTTCCGTTGGTCAGAATACAAAATGAAAGATTTGCTTGAATGTGCCGCAACTACATAATAAATGACTCTACATACACCCAGCATTATGTAAAATGTTTGATTTTATATATTGCAACTGAGAATAGATAATTGAATAGAATAAAGATCCAGAAATATATCTGATTCCATTTAGAACCAACCCTGATAGTTATCGGCACAGACACCCATGAAGCTGTGACAGTTACAAGCATTAGCTGTACTTAGAAGTACATTTACTCAGAAAAACTTAACACATTTTGTTATAAAGCACACGTGGACAGTTATACGAAAGATGCAACGCCTGAATGAGATACGTCTATATGTTCAAACAAATTGTATCATTCTGGTACATAAACTTCATATTCTATTCATTTTAAGAGACTAGGCTTTAGAATACTTCCATCCTAAAACATTTTTAGACGGCTTACATTTAAATAGGTTAAGCTTCATGAGTCTTAAATTACGTGTGGACATTCAGAGAATAATAACACGTAAGAAAAGTTAATTAGGGTGAAGATCAAAAAGAGGGAACTCAAAGTAAAACATATAATTGGAGTAAAGATTTACTTGCAACTCACATAGAGAAAAATACTTGTCAGTGCAGTGCAATATAAAAATAAACTTCAGAATTTCCGAATGTTTCTGTAATTTTCTTCTTTAGTCCAAATACTGGGGATGCAGCTCTCCATGCTAGTCGATCCTATGCAAAAATCGTCATCTATGCACCAGCTGCAACCTACATCCATTTGGATTGCCGTATTGTATTCAATTATAAATTTTCATCAATCACCAGAAATTTCATCTCCACCAAGTTGTATCTCAGTCCTAGGTAATTGCATTGATGAAGTAAAGTCACCCAACCCAATTGACATAATCTGCCTCTCTGAACACCATGTGACCACTGGTATAGGAACTGGGCCTAAGCACAATGAGAAACTCAGACAGGAGGGTACTGCAAATGTTAGAATAAGGAAAGGTTATCATAAAAGTATAATTAAAAATAATGTAAGTATATTTCATCAAAATATTGGGAGTTTAAAGAATAAAGTAGATGAGCTTCTGGTTTGTTTGGAAGATTTAGAAGCTGAGAATGAAATAGATATACTATGCCTGTCTGAGCATCACATTGTTACTGATATGGATAAGGTAAATGTAAGTGGTTATAAGCTCTCTGCACATGTAATGAGAGAAAATATGGAGAAAGGAGGAGTTGCCATATATGTCAAAAGTTATCATTGTGCAAAAAGTATAGAAACAAAAAAGTTTTGTGTAGAGAAACATATAGAAGCATGTGCCTGTGAGCTTAAATTAAATAAAGGCACATTTATAATTGTAACTGTATATAGGTCCCCATCAGGAAATTTTCATCTATTTCTGAAAAATTTGGACTCCTTGTTGTGCTGTCTGTCAGACAGGGGGAAGCAAATTATTATTTGTGGGGACTTCAATGTAGATTCTCTGAAAGAGGGTAATAGGAAAAATGACCTTGAAGTATTACTCGGTTCTTTCAATTTGACACCCGTTATTGATTTTCCTACTCGGGTGGTAAAGGATAGCAGCTCACTGATAGATAACTTCTTTATAGACCAAGATAAGTTTAACCAGATAAATGCTCAGCCTGTTGAGAATGGTCTTTCTGATCATGGTGCACAGCTAGTTACAATATATGACATAGCTCCATTCAGCAATACTAAACAGTCCTCCAAAGTAGTACGTTCAGTCAACAATTTAACAATTGCAAATTTCAGGGAAAGCCTACAGCAGTTAGACTGGGATGAGGTGTACCGTGAACCTGATGCCAATTTAAAATATAATTTATTTCATGACATTTTTGTAAATGCATTTGAAAACTGCTTCCCCAAGAAAATAGTTAAATATACTCGTAAGAAACCTTGTAACAAACCATGGCTTACTAAGGGTATAAAAATATCTTGTAACCGGAAAAGGGAAATGTATCTGACAGCAAGAAAGAGTAGTGACCCAGAAACTATCAAAAATTATAAAAACTACTGTGTTATGTTAAGAAAAGTTATTAAAAAATCCAGGAGTATGTGTATCATGTCTGAAATCAGCAACTCTGACAATAAAATTAAAACAATTTGGAATATTATTAAAAGAGAAACAGGTCAACCAAGAGCAGAGGAAGACAGTATTACCATCAAATTGAATGAAAACTTTACGAACAAAAAGTCAGAAGTTGAAAATATTTTTAATAATCATTTCCTAAATGTTGTGGATATAGTAGGATCCAGGTGTTCATTAGAAGATGCTAGGCTGTTAATGGAAGAGGCCATACCTATGCAATTTGATACAATTGAAATCTCACCCACTTCTCCCTCTGAAATTAGGAAAATAATAAACTTGCTTAAAAGCAAAAACTCACATGGAATTGATGGCATTTCCAGCAAAATACTAAAAGCTTGTTCTCAACAGATAAGTAAGATTCTCAGCCACCTGTGTAATAGCTCTCTGGAACAGGGCATTTTCCCTGATAGACTGAAATATGCTATTGTTATACCTTTGCATAAAAAGGGGGATAGATCTGATGTCAACAATTACCATCCAATCTCCCTTCTAACAGCTTTATCCAAAATTTTTGAGAAAGTAATGTATTCAAGAGTAGCTTCACATATCTGTAAAAATGAAGTACTAACAAAATGTCAGTTTGGTTTCCAGAAAGGTTTTTCAACAGAAATTGCCATATATGCTTTCACCAGTCAAATTTTGAATGATCTGAATAACCGAACACCACCCATTGGGATTTTTTGTGATCTCTCAAAGGCTTTTGATTGTGTAAATCATGAAATTCTGCTAGACAAGCTCAAGTATTGTGGCATGAGTGGGACAGTGCACAAATGGTTTAATTCATACCTAACTGGAAGAGTGCAGAAAGTTGAAATAAGTAGTTCTCGTAACATGCAAAGATCAGCACATTCCTCAAACTGGGGAACTATCAAGAATGGGGTTCCACAAGGGTCAGTCTTGGGTCCTTTGTTGTTCTTATTATATATTAATGACTTGCCATTCTATATTCATGAAGAGGCAAAGTTAGTTCTCTTTGCTGATGATACAAGTATAGTAATCACACCTGAGAAACAAGAACTAACTGATGAAATTGTCAATACTGTCTTTCAGAAAATTACTAAGTGGTTCCTTGTAAACGGACTCTCACTGAATTTTGATAAGACACAGTACATACAGTTCCGTACAGTGAATGGTATGACGCCATTAATAAATATAGACCTTAATCAGAAGCATATAGCTAAGGTAGAATATTCCAAATTTTGAGGTATGTCCATTGATGAGAGATTAAATTGGAAGAAACACATTGATGATCTGCTGAAACGTTTGAGTTCAGCTACTTATGCAATAAGGGTCATTGCAAATTTTGGTGATAAACATCTTAGTAAATTAGCTTACTACGCCTATTTTCACTCATTGCTTTCATATGGCATCATATTTTGGGGTAATTCATCACTGAGGAATAAAGTATTTATTGCACAAAAGCGTGTAATCAGAATAATAGCTGGCGTCCACCCAAGATCATCCTGCAGACATTTATTTAAGGATCTAGGGATATTCACAGTAGCTTCTCAGTATATATACTCTCTTATGAAATTTATTATTAACAACCAAACCCAATTCAAAAGTAATAGCAGTGTGCATAACTACAATACTAGGAGAAAGGACGATCTTCACTATTCAAGATTAAATCTAACTTTGGCACAGAAAGGGGTGAATTATACTGGCACTAAAGTCTTTGGTCACTTACCAAATAGTATCAAAAGTCTGACAGATAACCAACAAGTATTTAAGAAGAAATTAAAAGAATTTCTGAATGACAACTCCTTCTACTCCATAGAGGAATTTTTAGATATAAATTAAGAAAAAAAAGAAAAAAAACAAAAATATAAAAAAAAAATAAAAAAAATAAATAAAGAAAAACAAAAAAACACAAAAAAATAAAGTTGTTATATTAACTTAAGTATGTTGTTAAATTAACCTAATTATGTCATGTATTGGAAAATTCGACTCGTTCCACATCATTACGAAATATTGTATTCATGATCCATGGAACTAGTATTAATCTAATCTAATCTAATCTAATCTAAGCCTTGATCTCCCTCTACAGGCCCCCCCTCCTCCCCTGTTCCACACAATTATCTGATCTATCCATATAATTTTCAGCATTCTTCTGTAACATTACATTTCAAAAACTATTTTCTTACCCATTCCAAAACAATGAACTTTCAGACTGTGTAACCACCTATTTTACCTAACACTGGCATAATATGACTGAATATGCATTTGGTAATGGTGGGAAGGCTAATCTATAGCACTGCCTGAGTCAAGGTTAAGTTGCAAATTGGCACAGCCAATGAATGTGGAAGTGAAATAAAAGTTGTGGTAACTAACTGATTTGATATCTACGTTCACGCCATACTTAACACACAGTTCATTATAAAAACTAAAACTATAAGGTGAACCGAGGAAGCCTGAATTGGATAATATACAAATGCCTGCCAAATGTTTTGGAGAATGTACATATCTTATATCTAAACAATGAAACACAAACTTATGGGGAGGCCCTGAGATATATTAGTTCTGGCATAGATGTGGAATACAGAGTCCATAGCATATACCCAACGATACTGTTGAAGCGTTTGCATAATTTTTGGAAAAATGATATTTTATTTTGAAAAATGGTCTAAATACTGGATTTTAATTTTTGGAGACAAATGTTGATGTACCGTAAGTCCAAAGACACCAAAGCAATTTCATTTTCTTAATATGCAAAGACTGCATGACCTATATTGCATTAATGATTCAAGTAGACAATTTTCCTGTCTTGATAATGCAATCAACAATGTTCACAGGAAGAGCAGGAACATGGATTGCTCTATAAAGATCACTAGAGTGTGATAGTCGAACACCTCCTCAACCCCACTCCTCGATATCTAGGTTTTAGTGACTGACTGATCTGTAGTACCTCGAAGTCTAGGTTTGGCTGGAAGACAAATTATTTGGCTGTTAGTGCAAGTGCGATCGGTTATGTAACTTATGCTCATAAAGATATACGGATAAAATTAAAAACTAAAATGCCTACATGACACTGCAACAAAAGATGTATTAGGCTTCTGAATGGCGAGAACATCGAAAATTACAGGATACAGCCAGGGGTAACAAAATATGATCACATCCTTGGAAATTCTTATCTTGAGGAGTATGCATTTTCATTATTTATCAATACTCTCAGGTACGTTAAAAATCGGGTACCCTAAGCAACTGAAACAATAAAGCTGCTTGTAGGAAATAATCTCTCACACCTGTGCATAAAGGCACCGCACCTGACCTGGACAGTCTTGGAACACTGTTCACAATTTCTCGAGAAAAATCAAAAAATTGTGATTCAGAGAAAGGCAACTTTCCCTGGGAGGGGCTTGCTAGAAATAAGAATACCAATGTTGTCTCTGAATATGGAATCTTTCAATTGTTTTTTTTTTTAATTAATGCTTGTGATTCACATAATATTTTTACGAATGAGAGATTAAGATTGGCAATATGCAGAACTCAAATAATGATAACCATTTTCTGAAACAGTTTGAACTCGTTGTTCTTACCTTTAAATCCAAAGAGATTAAATTACCTTGTAAGTAACAAAGTTAAATGACTCAAAATTAGAGGCCGCATATGGTCTCTCCAATTAGCCAATTAAAAAAAAATTGTGGATGTTATAGCACATGAATTATGTTCACAGATTCATTGGATATTTAGAAGTGTCTGCCAACTTCAATCCTTAAACATTATAGTTGTTAAACCTCTACTGCAAAATGGTGACAAGTCACATCGTAATAATTACTGTCAAAACTCTCTTGTACTCATCGTTTCAAAGGTACTAGAGTAGTTCATACATCTCCACATCTGTGAACATCTATCAAAAAGTAACGTTCTCAGTGACTCACAGAGAAAGCGGGTGAAGATATTGTTTCATTTGCGCTGTACTGGTTTGAACCACAGTTACCTGTCAGTGCTGTGCTGGTGGATCTTATGGCAACGCACCAATTTATGCCGCCACTGTGACCACAGAATTCGTATTTTGTGCTGCTTGCGAGAAGGAAAAACGAGAGCGCCAGCTTCGCTCGGTGGCAGCGCGCCAGACGAGTGGTCCCTGCGTAACGCCGCCAGTGGGGCGCCACCCTCTCTTGCTTGAGACGTGCTTGGTGAGAGTTCTGTTTAGAGCCCGATTCTGCATGACGAACATGCCGTCTTATCGGACTCTATCTGGACTACTATTCTTCTGTTAATGTTCTCACATGCCTGTGCAATTCTGGTTCGCTGCTCACCGCCGATATACTTCTTGTCTCTTGTGATGTAGGTAAAGAACTGTAGGTGCTACAGATCTCGAGAAGGCATCTGAATGGGTCGGTCACGTGACTGCTTAAAAAAAAGAAAAGTAAAGCTCTATATGCTCAGCTCATAACAGAGTGAGCGTAAATAAGTACTACAGTTCAATGACAGAACGAATGTTTTTGATGTCATGTGGGGTGTGTCGCCAAGTTCTGCGTGTGGATCTTTTGTATTCGTAATCTGTGTAGATGAGTTGTCAAGTACTGTGTTGCGTAAGTCCACACTGTATGCTGATGCCACCACAGTTATTACAACTGTAAAAGACCTAGCAGCATTAAAGCATCAAAGTAAAAATCAGTTAAGAACAGCCAGTGCATGGTTACAAACAATGATCTGTGGGTTAATCTTGAAAAAAATGTAGGTTTTTCTCTTCAGTTTATATAGTAAATATGGCAATGACTGTGCTTCTGCTAACATTCTCAGGATTCATCTTGGCTCAAAGTGAACTTCGAAAAGTCGTGTGGAATAGTTACGTACAAAGTTAGCTTGTGTTACTTATTTCTTAAGTAAACTCAGATCCTATGTTGGTAGTAATTTTTAATGTCTAATATGCCTTTTTTTTCAACCAGTTGGCATATGGAGTTCTGTTGTAGGACAATTCGTCTTGGGAAAGAAAAAATTCTTAATCGACAGAAGACGGCAATCAGATGACTTTGCAGAGACTAAGTTAAAAGGTCTTGTAGACCATATTTAAAAAAGCCAACAGTTACGTCGCTTTTTATTCTAAATTGTTACATACACACAAACCAAAACCAACCAACCATACTGTGACAGCCTGTTCACCGATATAATACACATACAACAGCAGACTGACATCCCAGCTGCCAGACTTAAAAAATCCAAGCCAGTTACAGGCACTTGTATTAGCAGGTACTGGTATTTAACAAATTGCCAGCACAGGCACAAAGTGTGTTCAGAATCACCACTTGAAACTCACTTAGACAAAAGGCATTCTAATCAATAGAAGAATTTAAAATGTGTCTCCAAAATTATATTGAATACTAATACTGTTTAATTTATGTTGTATGTGTATTTATATAATGTGATGTTTCACAGAAACATTATATTGTGATAGTAATTTATTTATTTATTAGTCCAGGAATCATCTCACAATGATATAGGATGTGTCATCAAATGCAAAAAAAAAAAAAAAAAAAAAAAAAAAAAGAAAAAAGAAAAGGATAGGAAAGGGGAAATAGCTCGAATATACGTATTAGGAGAAGTGGTTGGCCATGACCTTGAAATTTGTGTGAATTGATTTAGGAAAATTCAAATCAGGATGGCCGGACTTTTTGGCCTCTATCTTGCCAAACATGAAGTCACTGACTTAACAATAGCACAGCCTTATCTGGTTTATCCCCTATTACCTAACATTCCTTTTTTCAAACACAGTTTGCACCAAATATAATGTAAAATGTAATTTTTCAGTGTATCACTACAAATCCCTGGTGGTGACTTCAGAGGCATAAACCTTGTGTCTCACTATATCTTCCTCATATTGTATATATTTGTTTTTACACGTATGGATGTAAGTACACGAAATGAGGCTTAACTGAACCTATTGATACTGGATGTCGGCTTTGTCTCGTGGCGTATAGTTGTGACGTGTGATGCAATAGATGTGCAAACCGGAGGAGAACAGACTACCGACATTTTTTTCTTCTTTTTCTTACTTTTAGAATTTAAGTTGTGGTGACAAGGCTCATCTCTGGCGTAGCCCAAGGAATAGATTAGGTTGCAAAGAGACAATTTGGTTGCGAGTTAGTGAAGCCAAAGAATGTGAATACGATATCTCAATTGTGGTGGCACACCCCATTGAGATAATAGTTTAGCTTGACTCGGGGAAACGGTATCGAATTGCATTTATATTCTTAAAGATAGATGACTTTTATACGTAAAAATAATAACATAGACGCAGTTTTTATCATTATTTGACTATTTATTGACTATTGATCTTGATTACACATTTTGCGAAAATAAACTATGCAAAAGTGTCTCTGAGCTGCGAGGGAATGGAGACAATGACCGTATATCCATCAGTTTTCTGATTAAGATGATAAGCTACACAATACTTACTACAAGTCGGCCTGTCATTCAGTTACTAATTCCTAGTCACATCCAGTGGCTTCCGACTGTTACTTCCCAATCCAGTCTCTAACTAACTACAGATCAGTCTGTCGCTACATTTGAAATTATGAAACTCGAGTCTTGTTTCTTAACATATTACTATTATGCAGAGCCTAAGTCCCATGCAGCATTATAGAGAGTATTTACGAGACCAACACTACAATATAGACCACGAAGATTAGTGAATGCTACTGACTTCCTTGAACTTCTGCCAATCGGTATTATTTTGATCGCAGGTATTCATGCACAGCATTCCAAGACTGAGCGTTAGCTGTCTTTGGTGATAGAATATTCGCTCGGAAAGATTTTTTCACTTGCAAAATATGCACACGTCCGTCATTCAGATGGGTGGCGGCTTCCTTTCTTGATGGGATTAGCGTTTGCACCAGTTGACGGTGTCTGCGCTGGCATGGTCCGTCAGCGATATTTTCTATAGAACAATTTCAAGCTGCTATTGCTCACTCGCATAGTGGGTGGGTAGCGTATTTGGTCGGCAGGCGGTCAAAGCGTGCGATCCCACGTGCTTCGCAAGATAAGATAGCTTCATAACGTGGGAAGAGCAAAACTCCACCTTTAGGACCAACTTTGAAGCTTTCTGATGCCTCGCTGGGTCCGCTATTAAAAACATAGTCAACATAGAATATAGGAAGGAAATTAAGTCTGAGTTACGACTGATCGGCGTTCGCAAGCTATTGGAACGATGGCTTACCATTCGTCGGCAATCGTAACTTCCCGAAAAAGATCAGACTATTTTGCATAATGAGTGCCTCATTTTTGACACGCCATTTCCCACTGGCAGAGACTGAGACGTTCATTTAGATTGGATTATCAGCAGTTTTGGAGGCATCACGAGGGCAGAAGCGGTGAGCGCAAGTTTTTAGTGACATTAGGGACGGAGGCTTCTTCAGATTAAGGATGGAGTCGTCTTCGGAGACACTTGAGACGGGACAGCGGAGGGTAGAGGTTGATAGTCGCTTACTTATCAGACCATCACTCGCTGCAATTTCATCTAACCTCCGCAACGTTTAACTTTTGTAAGTTACGCAGCAACGTGGTAAGCGAGCAGCACTCGGGGGGGAATAGACGTACTTTGATTTCACTTGGCGCTAATCGGTCACAATGTGTTCTTGACCCCTCGGCAATGACTTTGTTGTTCGGTTTTTTCGCATGCTTATCCCCCATCTTCATCAAATCGATGGACTTATCACGATCAGAAGGACAGCTCGATTAAATTTATTTAGACTTTGCGCGAAACGTTTTTTTCAGAGTAATCTCCATTCTTTTATGAGCCATAGAAGTTTAACGTACCTATTTCCATGAAATCTAGTTGTGTACTCATGTCTTTTAAGAAGAGAATTAATTTACCTTTTTTTATCTGCTGATAATCTACATTCAGCAAAATTGTCAATAATGTTTCTGAATTCCTGTTGCATTCCAGCAGACATCTGTCTCCAATGCTGCTCTCATAATTATTAATTTCTTGCTAGACTCACAACTAACGGTCATATGTCAGGGTCAGTGTTCACTTCCGTTTCCTTGTGTTTACATCATTAGCGTACATTTGAATTGCAATTTGTATATCGAGAAGGGATACTCGGTGCATTTGAAAGGCTCGTTTAGTAATGATAACCATACCCCCAATGGCACAATGACAGTAACTCCTTTAATTTCATTCTGTCTTCTGGTTAAATTTCGATAAACATTATGTTGGTACTGACTACAGCCATGTAAAGAAAATGTCACGATGCCACCATTTCAGTTTCATCATCACCATCGGATGTTACTGACTTGCTATCACTTGGTAATTCATATGGAAGCATGTCACTGGTCAGGTTTGCAGCACATTTATTAAATGATTCCATTGCTGAGAACAGGAGATGACTCTTTCTTGTCAGTACTTAGAGACTGAAACCAAACACAATTGTCTTGTTTGGTATGAAAGCTGACTCACAGTAATGACTTGCAACACACATCAGTACTTACGATCAACAAAACAATAAAATTCTCTGAAACGCATAATCGCGAGAAATCGCCGTACAAGGTTTATAAACAACAAAGGTCACAAGGGTCGTGTGCTACAACGGTGATGAGAGAGGTAGGAAAAGCGGGAAACGCGTTCTATTCTACACCGAGGTTTGGCGATGGCCGCTAGAGCTAAGCTGCTATCAGTAAACGCCATGGTTCCACTATCACACCACTGGCAAGCTAGCTGCAGAGTGGCCCACTGGAAATTATGCATTTTTAATTGGTCACACTGCTAAGATGTAGCTGTCCTCGCGCAGTCTGCTGCAATTAATCGTCCCACGTAATATGCCATTCAGTTCTGTGTGGAGCGTTAGTCAGTTCCATGCGTACTGAGAAAGTGGAGGAATTCTGTCGCGTCCAGAGGCCTGGAGCTGTATAACGCACTATGAGCCGTGAAAGAGACCATCGAGCGGTTCTAGGCGCTACAGTTTGGAACCGCGCGGCCGCTACGGTCGTCGGTTCGAATCCTGCCTCGGGCATGGATGTGTGTGATGTCCTTAGGTTAGTTAGGTTTAAGTAGTTATAAGTACTAGGGGACTGATAACCTCAGAAGTTAAATCCCATAGTGCTCAGAGCCATTTGAACCAAAGAGACCATCATTTCCGGGTTCCAGACAGAAGGACAATATCCAGGTGGATAAAGCTATGGCGCGAGACGGATTATGTGACTGATGTGAAGCATAAGGGACAGGAAATGCTACTTCGAACACCGGAAGTTCTAGCAGCTCTGCAGCGAAGCACACAGTGATCCGTCTGTCGCCTTCCGGAACGCTGCAAATCCTTCGCACATCTTTGCAGACGACTGTGAAACACGGTTTAAAGTTTCATCCTTACAAGCTGCGAGTGGCTCAACATATGAAGGGCTTATTTCAATAGTGGTACAAGTCCAGTTTTGTTCAGTCTGAGATACAGAGTCCTAAAGTTATAATTTCTGGTATCTCAACTGCAGATTTTTCAGCGCTCATTTAACTTTAGGATTCTGTATCTCAGAACGAACAAAAATGGACTTGTATCACTATTGAAATAAGCCCTTCATATACGGCCGGGGGTTAAAGTGATTACGCGCAATTTCTCCACAACATTACTGGACAGCACTAATGAGAATAACTGATTTTTGTAAAATCGTAATGCGTTTGTCAATGAACAAATATTCCGCTAGTTCATCAAATGGACCAAAGGTTGTCTCCTGGTGTGCTACTGGGCTGTCCATTGGAATCGTTGGGGCATACAGGATGACAATTATTGAACTACATGAAATAAAATCATCACAGATTCTGAACTGTTTGCGTTAAGATGTTCAAACTGCACGCTTGGCCGTAGGGCAGCATGAGAATTGCTATACGCATGTGTGGTTTGGCTTAGCGACGAAGCCCACTTTCATTTGGATGGGTTCGTCAATACGCAAAATTAGCGCATTTGTGGGTCTGAGAATCCGCATTTCGTGATCGAGAAGTCTCTTCACCCTCAACGGGTGACTGTGTGCTGTGCAATGTCCAGTAACGGAATAATCAGTACGACATTACATGATGACACGATGATTACAGATGTGGTTCATGCAAGACGGTGCTCGACCCCATCGAAGCAGGAGAGTGTATGATATCCTGGAGGAGCAATTTGGCGACCGCATTCCGGCACTGGGGTACTCAGAGGCCACTGGCTTGGTCCTCGATTGGCCACCGTATTCCCCGGATTTGAACACATACGACTCCTTCTTTGTGGGGCTGTATTAAAGACAAGCTATACAGCAATAACCTCAAAACCATTGGTGAGCTGAAAACAGCCATTCAGGAGGTCATCGATAGCATCGGTGTTTCGACACTTCAGCGGGTCACGCAGAATTTCGCTATTCGTCTGTGCCACACCATCGCCAATGATGGCAGGCATATCGAACATGTCATAACCTAAATCCGAATGTCTGTAGTGACGTTTACGTGTTGCATAAAGTGTGTGCACGCCGTAGTTTGTAACTAATAACGTTTCTTTTCATATAGTTCAATAATTGTCACCCTGTATTTTTTTAAGGGTACAGCGGCAAGCCAGTAATTGCCAATTCCGAGCGCTATGCGGTCATGATTGATTCATTCCAAAGCTGCAGGGACATAGCCGTCTAAACGCGATGTGGATACCTCAGCTTCCTTATCTGTTGCCGGTTCTACAACTTTTATTATTACCTACACATACAGATATCTATAGATGTATGTGCTTGTGCTGATTCATATAATTTAACGTTATCTTGTGTCAACTTAATTGCATATACTTGTAAAGTAAATTCACTAAGCCATACGCTAAAGAAAATAAACGGTTTCAGCAAGGTGGGGCTACAGCCCAAACAACTCGTAATTCAGTGACTAAACTGAGGCCTCACTTTTATCATCGATTTTTCTCATTACCCGGTGCTATCCAAGGCCGGCGACGTCACCTGACCTTTCAGTCTCCGATATTTCCCTGTGAAATCATGTCAGGCATAAAGCTTTTCGGGGCGACTCTACGATACTGATGGAATCGAAATCCGGTAAGAGATACAGGCCATTCCTCAAGAAATGGCTGAGAACATATTAAGGAGCTTCCGCAAACGTCTTAAGCGAAGCATGGCCAACGATGGAAGCTATCTGTGTGACGTACTGTGTAAGAAAAAACTTATGTTTGGATTTTCAGGAATGGCAATATCTATAGAATTATCTGTAGGTTATGTGGATATCCAACACGTTTGGATGTTGAAGGGTCACCAACTTATGATACTATTTCAATATAAGGACAATCGTTTTCGAAAGCAGTACAATGCAAATGACCATGAAACCTGATACAAACGGAATTCGGTTTATGATCACTTGCCTATACTCCTTTGGATAACGATCGTCATGAGTTTTTGCTACTTGGAGTAATATTTATTCTGAGTGGATGGACGATTTAAGACTGGGTTATGAATAAAAAAACCGAAACTAGTCATCAACAAGTAATAAAAAGAGCTACGAGGGTCACTCCAAAAGAAATGCAAACTATTTTTTTCTAATCTATCTTTTATTCTACTTGTTTGAAAGTTTTACAGTGTCTAGATACATACTTTATGAACAATATTTTCATTTCTCCACATAATTTCCATCCCTCTCAAATGCCTTACGCCACCTTGGAACCAGCGCCTGTATACCCGCACGGTAAAACTGGACGAACCTGTTGGAGCCACTGTTTGCCAGCGTGCAGAAGGAAGTCATTATCTTCAAACCTTGTTCCACGAAGAGAGTCTTTCAGTTTCCCAAAGAGATGACAGTCACATGGAGCCAGGTCAGGACTGTAAGGCGCTGCATACCGTTTTTCTTGTTTCTTTGTGAGCCACTGTCAACATCCTGGGAACCCACCTGGCACAAACCTTTTTTAATGCCAATGTTCTATTGCGAACCACTACACGGATCGTCTACAGGATGAACGTTTACTATAAAAAAAATCTGTGGCAGTTCATGGATATTTTCCCATTTTGTTGGTATTATGAACCAATCGAATAATTATCATTTATTCGGTTTGTTAATCCGGTTGCCTCCGTTTCTGCGAAAATACCGTCACAACGGTGAAAAAACCTGTAACATGCGAACACCAAAACATGCACCACAAAACACAGCATAATAGAACCACCCTTTGATGCAGAACTATCGCGGGGTGGTTACCGCCGCACCAGAAACAGCTCAGCATAGCGTAGTTGTGCCGCCATTCTATTGCATTAAGTGAACTCACAAAAGATTTTTTCAGTGTAATACAGATAAAATGATTAATGGTGGCAAGAAATCAAGTAAAATCAAATTACTTTGTAATGGGCGACTGGAAACTATGAGTCCCTTATTCCAAAATACTCGGAACGTATCCCTTAACAACTAGCGAAGTTTTCTCGGTGGTATTGTGGGTCAGAAGAACAGCGACTGGTACAAACCGACACGGTAGGAGAAACAATTTGGGCCCCAGAGAAGTCTGTAGCGAAGTCGACGTTTTAACTCATCCCAAAGCTGTTCCATTGAGTTCAGGTCGAGACACTGAACAGGCCATTCCATTTCAGGAGTATTATCGTCTTCAATCGATTGCTGAACAGATGATATTTTAAGACAGGGTAGATTTTCATGCTCACACGAATAGTCATCGAGTCCGAACTGTTCCTCTACTATTCGCAATTGTAAAATGTGGTCATATCGTTTCGAATTTACCGTGTTCTTGGACGCAATATTGGCGCAGTATCCCGCGGTGCGTGACGCCGTGAAACAAATCAGACTCCGTCACACTCCCCTTAAGACTCCACGTAGCTACAAATTACGCAGCTGAATTGCTATCTTCAAATGCCCTAACATAGAACCGCAAGGGGGGAAATTGCAATAATCCTGTTATATAATTATCCGTTCCATCAGTAGAATAAATCAGTGAACTGAAGAGAACTGTGCGTTTTCAAACAAAAATACAAATGAAACACGAACAAATTATTTGTTATATTAAACAATCACAAAGGACTGGTTGGCTCTGAGCACTATGGGACGTAACATCTACGGTCATCAGTCCCCTAGAACTTAGAACTACTTAAACCTAACTAACCTAAGGACATCACACAACACCCAGTCATCACGAGGCAGAGAAAATCCCTGACCCCGCCGGGAATCGAACCCGGGAACCCGGGCGTGGGAAGCGAGAACGCTACCGCACGACCAGGAGCTGCGGACTCACAAAGGACTGGCAACAACATTCTGCACAAACATGTTAGTTGCTGATAACAACTCGGGGGGACGGCCACCATATTCTAGCTGCACATTAAATCATTAATCCAATACAACCCAACGGTTAATTTAGAAACTCCAGTGGTCGATTGAATAGCACGCCAGTGGGTACTAAGGCATGAAGTGGCATTAGCGGAGCTACGGGAACGGTACGCTTCCTTTCTAAGCATTGAATCCCATCTAGTGTGCTGTATACTCTCACCAATCCGCTGTGGCGGTAAGTCGGAGGAGCGCGGTCGTGGTGAAGAATCAGTCTCGCTCATCAGAACTCGGACACTTCCACGTGCCACGACATCTAGAGCCACCCACCATCAAACCAAGAGTGTTCCTTTCTCTTCCACTAGCTCGCGACTCGGTAGTTTGTGACAATCTGGTCGCAAACGCCAATCATGAAAAATGTTACTCTTTTCCTCCAATAGCATGTCAGTGGCAGGTTTAACAAAGTCCCATCCCGCAATGTCTTTAGTCACGATCAAATAAGAGATCTTCCTCGCCAGTTTTTCCTACAAATTCCTGTCTGATGTCAGCTGGCGATGATTGATACTTCTGACTTTCCCAAGGACAAACTAACTTAATGTGTCCTCTGCGTGGTCCCTGTGCTCACTGAAGTTTGCCCCAGCATTCCAAGACTTGTACTTTTCTGCCATAAATTGTAGTGTCCCAGCAAGCACCTAAAACTGTTGCCCTTGGCCATCTCAAGAGGTGAGTCGTGCCTCATTCCGCTAACCCCGACTTAGTAAAAAGGACCGGTACGTTCCTTGAGCTTATGTCGGTGGCCACTCGGCACACTCAAGCCAGCACAAATCTCCGAGTGCCCTCAACACACCTGCCGCATTCAGATCAGTGCACAAACTGTGCATTTCTCACGTATCATGGACTGGAACAGTTAGTCCCTTTACCGGTCATCACCGAAATTTTATAAAATACATTTCCCAGTAATAAATCAACGTATTGAAACTTTAAGTAGATGCAACCAAAGTGTCGTGCCTATCGCCACCAATGGAAAGAGGAAGATAAATTTAGTATAAATGGAAGGAGGCAAGCCAGACGGGTTATAATCTTCCAAGTGGATAACACACTAACCATGAAAAATACCTAATACCGTAACACCACCCGCTCTGGACTTCACTGTTGACGTTACATGTGATAGCAGATAAAGTCCTCCAGGCATCTGACAACCCCAAACACTTCTATCGGGATGCGTAAATCAACACTCCAGATCACTCGTTTCCAGTCAACCGCGGTCCAGTGACGTCGCTGTTTACACGACCACAAGCGTCACTCAGCACTGACTGCCGAAATATGGGGCTTTGAGAAGCTGCTTGACCATTGTAGCCTAGTCTTTTTAACTCCCTACACACACTGTGCTTAGCTGTACGGCGATAGCGTTTTGGAACTCACGAGTGATTCCTTCTGCTGATTTCATGTGACTTTTTACACAGCCACCCTCTGCCAATTTTCGACGACCCCTATCCGTCATTATATGAGGTTTACCTGGTCTTGGTTTTACTGTGGTTTCTTATTTCGCTTTTCCACTTCACAGTTACATTACCGACAGTCGATACAGGCTGCTTTAGAACAAGTTAAATGTCGCTGATGGATGTGTTATGTGGCGTACAATGACTAGGCCATGTCCAAACTGAGCTCTTGTGATCGACCTCGTCTGATGACAACACAATACTTCCTGCTCCTTTTTCGAGGGGGCTGCCTGTCGTGACACCATCCGCGTTACATAGCGGTGTCCAGATACTTTTCAGCACATGTTTTATATTAACATCGAATTTAAACTGATGTGTATGGGTCGCTGGGTAGAACGGCTCGCACACTTCGTATTATTCGTATTAGGTTTAGGTGCTTTCAGGGGGATGGAGGAACCGTGACAGTGCAATCAAATTCGTGACACACACATACACACTCTATTGCGCTGTGCTACTTAACTAAAGTTGTACAGCAATTCGTTGGATGTGCTTGCGGACAGATACAACAAAGCAGTGGCCTGTCAGGGCGTGTATTACTGAATACAATGTCAACAAGACGATGCTCATAAAAAAAGGTTGAAATGACACTGAGCACTATGGGACTTAACTGCTGAGGTCATAAGTCCCCTAGAACTTAGAACTACTTAAACCTAACTAACCTAAGGACATCACACACATCCATGCCCGAGGCAGGATTCGAACCTGCGACCGTAGCGGTCACACGGTTCCAGACTGTAGCGCCTAGAACTGCTCGGCCACTCCGGCCGGCGATGCTCATCCTACGTGCCACATTGTAAATCACTGTAAGCACTAGTCCCTATGCGAAGGCTGTAGGCAACTCCACTTATAGAGTAAGTTTCACAGGCTGATCTCCACTACGAACTACGCTACCCTAGAACTCCGGACTAGAGCCAACACTGAACATGAACCCCGTTGCTGCCTGTGGCTGCCACTTGCCGCAACGTGGAAGTCTTGTCTCCTTGGCGGAGGTGCAGAGATTGCTGACTGCGCCATGATTGTGGTGGGTGGCGAACTTCGAAGCGCCACCGGTGGCGCTTGGCCCGTTGCTACTGTGACGGCGACTATCGCATTCCCTGCTGCTAAGACCACTACATCCGAAATTCCTTCACCAGGGAAGACGAATGAAATATTCCAGAATTTGAAACACGAACAGCTGCTAGCATGAGTTTCTTAGAAGTAGATACCTTAGGGGTTGCGAAGCAACTCAAATCGCTTGATACGGGCAAGTCTTCAGGTCCAGATTGTATACCGATTAGGTTCCTTTCAGATTACGCTGATACAATAGCTCCCTACTTAGCAATTATATACAAACGCTCGCTCACCGATAGATCTGTACCTACAGATTGGAAAATTGCGCAGGTCGCACCAGTGTTTAAGAAGGGTAGTAAGAGTAATCCATCGAACTACAGACCTATATCATTGACGTCGGTTTGCAGTAGGGGTTTGGAGCATATACTGTATTCAAACATTATGAATCACCTCGAAGGGAACGATCTATTGATACGCAATCAGCATGGTTTCAGAAAACTTCGCACGAAGTAACGGTAGTTATCGACAGGGGATCTCAGGTTGATTCCGTATTTCTGGATTTCCGGAAAGCTTTTGACACCGTTCCTCACAAGCGACTTCTAATCAAGCTGCGGGCCTATGGGGTATCGTCTCAGTTGCGCGACTGGATTCGTGATTTCCTGTCAGGAAGGTCGCAGTTCGTAGTAATAGAAGGCAAATCATCGAGTAAAACTGAAGTGATATCAGGTGTTCCCCAGGGAAGCGTCCTGGGACCTCTGCTGTTCCTGATCTATATAAATGACCTGGGTGACAATCTGAGCAGTTCTCTTAGGTTGTTCGCAGATGATGCTGTAATTTACCGACTAGTAAGGTCAACCGAAGACCAGTATCAGTTGCAAAGCGATTTAGAAAAGATTGCTGTATGGTGTGGCAGGTGGCAGTTGACGCTAAATAACGAAAAGTGTGAGGTGATCCACATGAGCTCCAAAAGAAATCCGTTGGAATCCGATTACTTGATAAATAGTACAATTCTCAGGGCTGTCAATTCAACTAAGTACCTGGGTGTTAAAATTACGAACAACGTCAGTTGGAAAGACCACATAGGTAATATCGTGGGGAAGGCGAGCCAAAGGTTGCGTTTCATTGGCAGGGTACTTTGAAGATGCAACAAGTCCACTAAAGAGACAGCTTACACTACACTCGTTCGTCCTCTGTTAGAATATTGCTGCGCGGTGTGGGATCCTTACCAGGTGGGATTGACGGAGAACATCGAAAGGGTGCAAAAAAGGGCAGCTCGTTTTGTATTATCACGTAATAGGGGAGAGAGTGTGGCAGATATGATACGGGAGTTGGGATGGAAGTCATTAAAGCAAAGACGTTTTTCGCCGCGGCGAGATCTATTTACGAAATTTCAGTCACCAACTTTCTCTTCCGAATGCGAAAATATTTTGTTGAGCCCAACCTACATAGGTAGGAATGATCATCAAAATAAAATAAGAGAAATCAGAGCTCGAACAGAAAGGTTTAGGTGTTCGTTTTTCCCGCGCGCTGTTCGGGAGTGGAATGGTAGAGAGATAGTATGATTGTGGTTCGATGAACCCTCTGCCAAGAACTTAAATGTGAATTGCAGAGTAGTCATGTAGATGTAGATGTACATCCTTGTCATCGCGTAGTCCTACTGATGATTATTGGCAGATGACCGACACCTTACTACAAGATTCAACGTACAAAGAAGTTCGGAAAGACGCGACTGCTTCTGCTACGCGCAAGACCATCGATCTCCTCAACAGCTCAGGACTTGACAGAAACACCGGCTCCACTGCGACTGTATGGCCTCCCGAAGATTCATAAGGAGAAAGTCCCACTACGTCCTATATTGAACACCATAAATTCTCCGACGTATGGTGTACCCAAGCACCTAGCACAACTGTTAAAAACACTCGTGGGTCACTGCCCTCATCATGTCAACAACTCGACCGAATTTGTTAAGGTACTCCAAGGGTTACGCCTGGACGAGAATGATCTACTAGTAAGCTTTGATGTCACTTTTCTTTTCACCCGGGTGCCACTGGATGATTCCCTAGCTCTACTCGAAGATTACTTCGATGAGCACACGCTCAGACTCTTTCGTCTCGTGTCAACCAGAACGTACTTCAAATGTGGTGGGAAATTCTATGAGCAAACAGATGGTGTTGCCATTGGTTCCACCCCTCTCCCCAGGTATTGCCAACTTGTACATGGAGTACTTTGAAGATGTGGCAAGGTACACCGAGCGCCATAAACTAAATGTGTTCTACAGTTACATAGACAACACTTTTGTAGTGTGGCCACATGGCAAAGAAAAACTACAGGGTGATCTTTCGCCATCTCAATGGAATACATGACAGCATCAAATTTACCATGGAGGTAGAATAGAATGGCTACCTTCCCTTCTTGATCAAGAAAAATCCGGACGTACGTTGGGACACGCGGTCTACAGGAAGAAGATGCACACGCACTTATATCTCAATGGTCGGAGCTGCTTCCATCCAGCACAACGTAACTCGGTACTAAACACCTTACAAGGGAACCTCCCCATCGCAACCCCCTCAGATTTAGTTATAAGTTGGCACAGTGGATAGGCCTTGAAAAACTGAACACAGATCAATCGATAAAACAGGAAGAAGTAGTGTGGAACTATGAAAAAAATTAGTAAAATATACAAACTGGGTAGTCCATGCGAGCATAGGCAACATCAAGGAGAGTGGGAACCAAGGAGCGGCGTGGTCCTGTGGTTAGCGAGAGCAGCTTCGGAACGAGAGGTCCTAGGTTCAAGTCTTCCCTCGAGTTTATGTGACACACTCTTATGTTTTCATCACTTCTTTGGGAGTGATTATCACATCCACAAGAAAACCTAAATCGGGCAAGGTAGAAGAATCATTTTACCTATTCGTTAAGTGTACAAGTTAGGTGGGTCGACAACATATTCCTGTCATGTGACGCACATGCCGTCACCAGTGTCATATAGAATATATCAGATGTGTTTTCCTGTGGAGGAATCGGTTGACCTATGACCTTGCGATCAAATGTTTTCGGTTCCCATTGGAGAGGCACGTCCTTTCGTCTACTAATCGCACGGTTTTGCGGTGCGGTCGCAAAACACAGACACTAAACTTATTACAGTGAACAGAGACGTCAATGAACGAACGGACAGATCATAACTTTGTGAAAATAAAGAAAGTAAAATTTTCACTCGAGGAAAGACTTCTTGAACCAAGGACCTCTCGTACCGCAGCTACTCACGCTAACCACGGGACCACGGCGCTCCCGAGCCCAGATTCTCCTGGATGATGCCTATGTTGCACATGGACTACTCAGTTTGTATACTTTAGTAATTTTTTTCATAGTTCCACACTACTTCTTCCTGTTTTCTGGATTGATCTGTGTTCAGTTTTTCAAGGCCTATCCACTGTGCCAACTTATAACTAAATCTGAGGGGGGCCGATGGGGAGGTTCCCTTGTTAGTACAAAGTGCCAGGTTGATCTGTGGCAGCGAGAGTTTTTCGCGTGAATTAGCACATCTGCGGGAAACCTTCCGAAAGTCATACGCGACATAAATAAGACGCACCTTGCGTGCAGAAAGGGCGGGAGGAGAAACCAGAAGAAGACGAAGCCAAACGTGTGGCGTTTCTTCCGTTTGCTAGACCGACGACTGCCAAGATCGCAAGCGTATTAAAGAAGCACGAAATAACGGTCATCTTTCACGCACCGAAAAAAGTTAAAGATATACTTGGCTCAACCAAAGACCAGCTGGGGTTGCGGACGACGGGAATTTACAGTTGTTGTTGTTGTGGTCTTCAGTCCAGAGACTGGTTTGATGCAGCTCTCCATGCTACTCTATCCTGTGCAAGTTTCTTCATCTCACAGTACTTACTGCAACCTACATCCTTCTGAATCTGTTTAGTGTATTCATCTCTTGGTCTCCCTCTACGATTTTTACCCTCCTCGCTGCCCTCCAATACTAAACTGGTGATCCCTTGATGCCTCAGATCATGTCCTACCAACCGATTCCTTCTTCTAGTTAAGTTGTGCCACAAACTTCTCTTCCCCCCAATCCTATTCAATACCTCCATATTAGTTATATGATCTACCCATCTAATCTTCAGCATTCTTCTGTAGCACCACATTTCGAAAGTTTCTATTCTCTTCTTGTAAAAACTAGTTATCGTCCATGTTTCACTTCCATACATGGCTACGCTCCATACAAATTCTTTCAGAAACGACTTCCTGACACTTAAATCTATACTCGATGTTAACAAATTTCTCTTCTTCAGGAACGATTTCCTTGCCATTGCCAGTCTACATTTGATATCCTCTGTACTTCGACCATCATCAGTTGTTTTGCTCCCCAAATAGCAAAACTCCTTTACTACTTTAAGTGTCTCATTTCCTAATCTAATTCCCTCAGCATCAGCCGACTTAATTCGACTACATTCCATTATCCTCGTTTTGCTTTTGTTGATGTTCATCTTATACCCTCCTTTCATGACACTATCCATTCCGTTCAACTGCTCTTCAAAGTCCTTTGCTGTCTCTGACAGAATTACAATGTCATCGGCGAACCTCAAAGTTTTTATTTCTTCTCCATGGATTTTAATACCTACTCCGTATTTTTCTTTTGTTTCCTTCATGGCTTGCTCAATATACAAATTGAATAACATCGAGGATAGGCTACAACCCTGTCTCACTCCCTTCCCAACCACTGCTTCCCTTTCGTGCCCCTCGACTCTTATAACTGCCATCTGGTTTCTGTACAAAATGTAAATAGCCTTTCGCTCCCTGTATTTTGCCCCTGCCACCTTCAGAATTTGAAAGAGAGTATTCCAGTCAACACTGTCAAAAGCTTTCTCTAAGACTACAAATGCTAGAAACGTAGGTTTGCCTTTCCTTAATATTTCTTCTAAGAAAAGTCGTAGGGTCAGTATTGCCTCACGTGTTCCAACATTTCTACGGAATCCAAACTGATCTTCCCCGAGGTCAGCTTCTACCAGTTTTTCCATTCGTCTGTAGAGAATATGCGTTAGTATTTTGCATCCGTGACTTATTAAACTGATAGTTCGGTAATTTTCACATCTGTCAGCACCTGCTTTCTTTGGGATCGGAATTATTATATTCTTCTTGAAGTCTGAGGGTATTTCGCCTGTCTGGTACATCTTGCTCACCAGATGGTAGAGTTTTTTCAGGAGTGGCTCTCCGAAGGCCGTCAGTAGTTCTAATGGAATGTTGTCTACTCCCGGTGCTTTGTTTCGACTCAGGTGTTTCAGTGCTTTGTCAAACTCTTCACGCAGTACCGTATCTCCCATTTCATCTTCATCTACATCCTCTTCCATTTCCATAATATTGTCCTCAAGTACATTGCCCTTGTATAGGCCCTCTATGTACTCCCTCCACCTTTCTGCTTTCCCTTCTTTGGTTAGAACTGGGTTTACATCTGAGCTCGTGGTATTCATACAGGTGGTGCTCTTTTCTCCAAAGGTCTCTTTAATTTTCCTGTAGGCAGTATCTATCTTACCGTTAGTGAGATAACCCTTTACATCCTTAAATTTGTCCTCTAGCCATCCCTGCTTAGCCATTTTGCACTTCCTGTCGATCTCGTTTTTGAGACGTTTGTATTCCTTTTTGCCTACTTCATTTACTGCATTTTTATATTTTCTCCTTTCATCAATTAAATTCAATATTTCTTCTGTTACCCAAGGATTTCTACTAGCCCTCGTCTTTGTACCTACTAGGTCCTCTGCTGCTTCACTACTTCATCTCTCAAAGCTACCCATTTTCCTTCTACTGTATTTCTTTCCCCCATTCCTGTCAATTGTTCCCTTATGCTCTCCCTGAAACTCTGTACAACCTCTGGTTCTTTCAGTTTATCCAGGTCCCATCTCCTTAAATTCCCACCTTTTTGCAGTTTCTTCAGTTTTAATCTACAGTTCATAATCAATAGATTGCGATCAGAGTCCACATCTGCCCCTGGAAATGTGTTACAATTTAAAATCTGGTTCCTAAATCTCAGTCTTACCATTATGTAATCTATCTGAAACCTGTCAGTATCTCCAGGCTTCTTCCATGTATACAACCTTCTTTTATGATTCTTGAACCAAGTGTTAGCTATGATTAAGTTGTGCTCTGTGCAAAATTCTATCAGGCGGTTTCCTCTTTCATTTCTTAGCCCCAATGCATATTCACCTACTACGTTTCCTTCTCTCCCTTTTCCTACCAGCGAATTCCAGTCACCCATGACTATCAAATTTTCGTCTCCCTTCACTATCTGGATAATTTTGTTTATTTCATCATACATTTCTTTAATTTCTTCGTTATCTGCAGAGCTAGTTGGCATATAAACTTGTACTACTGTAGTAGGCGTGGGCTTCGTGTCTATCTTGGCCGCAATAATGCGTTCACTATGCTGTTTGTAGTAGCTTACCCGCACTCCTATTTTTTTATTCATTATTAAACCCACTCCTGCATTACCCCTATTTGATTTTGTATTTATAACCCTGTATTCACCTGACCAGAAGTTTTGTTCCTCCTGCCACCGAACTTCACTAACTCCCACTGTATCTAACTTTAACCTATCGATTTCCCTTTTTAAATTTTCTAGCCTACCTGCCCGATTAAGGGATCTGACATTCCACGCTCCGATCCGTAGAACGCCAGTTTTCTTTCTCCTGATAACAACGTCCTCCTGAGTAGTCCCCGCCCGGAGATCCGAATGGGGGACTATTTTACCTCCGGAATATTTTACCCAAGAGGACGCCATCATCATTTAATCATTCAGTAAAGCTGCATGCTCTGTACTGAACACAACGTACGACTAGGACAGACAAACAAGTCCGCGGTAGCAGAACACAGTATTATCGAGGGACACACCTTCGAATTCGAAAAAACGAAGAAGTTGTTCAGCGCCAACGGTTTCTGGGACTCGATCTTCAAAGAGGCAGTGGAAATATGTCTGCACTACAATTTAGTAAACAGAGATAGCGGTTTTCAGCTCAGTGCAGCGTGGAGTTCCGCAACTGACAAAGTACGTCAGGAACGCTCCAATCTGAAGGCAGCGGCGTCCGCAGACAAACTGGATAGCCACCGGGTCTCGACGCCGGACCGCGCCGCGGTCCCCCACCAATACCGACGCGGTAGCCCCTTCCGGAGGAACGTGATTGGCCGGCCTACAGAAGCGGACGACGGCCAAGCAGGTATGTAGATATGCAGAATACAGCAACCCAAAAAAATGGAGGCAGGTCCGACGTGTTAGACATAGCCCTCACTAGGAGGATCGTGGGGTTTGTGGCCGCAAGGACAGTCAACAGAATGTCCTCCGACCACAACCCAGTGATTCTAGAGGTCGACGTAGGAGAATGGGTAGCACTCCCACGGTACCAGACGTCTTACAAACGTACAGACTGCGAGCGATACCGAGAAACTGTCGCCTAAGATATCGCACGCGCTCCGCCACCTACTACCGAAATAGTAGAACAAGCGCTACAGAACTTAGCAGGTACCATCTTGCAGACTGCGGAAGAGGCCACCCCCCCCCCCCCCCACCCAAGGGATGGGCCGCCCCTGCAAATACAGCCCCCAGAACACTTGCTAGCTCAAATTCGAAATAAGAGCAGAGTGGCAAAAGAGTGGTAGTTCACCAGAAATCAGGCCACCAAGAGGCTACTCAATCGTCTACAGAAAGAGCTGAACGTAGCACTCAATGCACACAGGAACCAGCAGTGGCAAAACCGCCTCACAGCTCTCTAAGTAGACGATCACACGCTATGACAAGCAACCAAGCATTTCACAAAAAGACGCGCTGGGATGCCGCCACTGCACGGCGAGCGGGGTCTGGCGTACAGCCATGCTGAAAAGGCCAACGCCCTCGCCGACTCTTTCGAGAAGCAGTTTCAAGCGACGGAATCCCAGGATGAAGAACATGAAGAGATAGTTCCTCGTCAACTGGCTATCTTCCTCAGTGCTGAGTAGGACTCAGAGGACGAACTCACACTTTTCGCCTCCGAAGACGTGGCAAAAGTAATTAGGTCCCTCCCCACAAAAAAGGCGCCAGGACATGATAGTGTCACAAATCAGTTAGTTAAAAGCTTCCCACCCTCGGCAATCACACAACTCGCGAACGTCTTCAACGAGATTATTCGTTCCCGCGAGTTACCAGCTTGCTGGAAACAGGCGGAAGTGGTCGCGATAAACAAACCAGGGAAAGACCCTCTATTTCCGCAGCACTACAGGCTGATTAGCCTTTTGCCAACTCTCAGCAAGATCTATCAGCGCCTCCTGCTAATACCCATACAGGACCATATTACCTGAGAGCAACTTCTGCCGGATTTCCCATTCGGATTCCGGTAGATCCACTCTGCCCTTCAACAGATCATGAGAGTGGTTGAAGTGGCCACAGAGGGCTTCAGGAACAGAGGCTACTGCGGGATAGTGCTACTAGACGTAGCCAAAGCCTTTGACTCCGTATGGCATAGAGGGGCACTCTACAAGTTGTACACACAAGGGTTCCCCGGGAGCATAGTTAGGCAGATCAAAAGGTATTTCACGGATAGAACTTTCTCTGTCAAAGTAGAAATTTCCACCTCCATCAAAAGGCGTATTCGTGCTGGGATGGTGCAGGGATCGGTCCTGGGGCCCGTTTTGTATAATGTGTACACTGCAGACACGCCAAAGGCCCCCCTGGTGCACACCACACCGGACGCAGATGACACAGCCTTCTACACACGAAATGCGAACAAGGACCTGGTCATACGTAGGCTACAAAGGGTTTTAGATGACACAGAAACTTGGGCCCATCGCTGGCACATCCCAATCAACTCTGAGAGGACGCAGGCTATGCTGATCACCCGTAGGCTCGGATGGCAAGGACCTCCTCAACGCACCCCAGGCCAGACTATCAGCTAGTTCATTTCCCGGAATCCCAACATGGCCCAGGATCTAGACGAAGGTCGCTAAACATCCACATTGTTCAAGGGCATACAGGGAATCCTGGATAGCCATGACCAAGGGATAACGAGGGTAACACTGGTCGAGAGCTTGCAAACTCCCCAAGGAGTCTCTGGAGATGAGAAAGTACACACCCAGAGCAGGAACGGATATGCACAAGAGCACGAAAGGTGTTTACCAACTACGCAGTGAAAACACTACAGCCATCTGGCAAGGAGCGAAGTTCAGTATCTTACGTTTGAGTATAAGCAACTATCGAGCCATCAGTACAGACTTCTTCCGAACCCCGGGATGCGCCAAGGATGAAGAAAAAGTGGTGGCGGAAGACCTCGGGATGAACCGAGTCTTTTGGAGGTCGTGATAGGCCAAGACACAGCCGTGGCCGAAGGAAGCACCACGTAATGGTGAATGGGCCTAGAGGAGTGGTGGTTGAGGGAACAACTGGATCCCAGAGAGAAGGGAACAGACGTGGATTGCGATCGTAATGCCTGATCTGGGCCGCCGTTGTGGGAGATGGATTCCCTTGTTTAGAAAGAGAAGACAGTAGTTTGGATGCTTCGGGGAGCTGCGGAAGTGTGTAGCGTAATTGACAAACTGTTGTTGGCACCTGATCCACAATGGAGAGACCCCAGCCTCCATGAATAAGCTGTTTACACAGCTAGTTCGAAAGGCTCCTGTCGCAAGTCGAACCCCACGGTGGTGTATCGGATACAGTAGCTTCAATGCTGAGGGCGATGAGCATTGGTTTTCTTTACTGCTTGGTCAAGATACAGAATGAATATCAAATGGGACAGACGAAAAACCTGTCTCACTCCCTTCTCAACCGCTGCTTCCCTTCCACGCCTTTCAACTCTCGTAAATGGAGTCTGATTTCCGTAAATGATACAAATACTCTTTAGTTCCCGTATCTTATTACTGCTACCCTCAGAATTTCAATGTGCGAGTTCCAGTCAATGCTGTCAAAAGCTTTCTCTAAATGAACAAATTCTATATTTGTAGATTTCGCAGTCTCTACCTGGCTTCTAAGATGAGTCGTGGGTTCCTGTTACATCCATCGAATTTACTAAGATTGAATTTCGAGACGCCATCTGGCCCACCTGTCAGTGTTGGTGTCGTTACAGTGGGAACGCGGCACTGGAGGTCCCTACGTCGGTGACGTCACGAGGCGCAGTGAAACCCGCATCTTTACGGCGCGCTGCGGAAGGCGTGGCCCCTGGAAGTGCAACACACCCGCACAGCACACTACTGCCCACGGCATAAAACGGCAGCTTGCGCGCTGCCATTTGAGGGGCAAACCTGAGGCAGGCAGAAACAGCTGCAGGAACTGCAGTAAGGCGTACTATACGTAAAATCATACCTGACGAGGCTAAGGTAAATAATTTTCCCACAGATTCACTTGAACCCCACCTTTCCTCGTCTGGCCAAAAACCCAAAGAAACACTAATAATCCAACATTCATTGTCACTTAATTTACATCTACATCTACATATTTCGCAAGCAGCGTTACGGTGTGTGGCGGAGAATGTGTATCACAGCCACAAATGGTCCGTGGAGAGAACGACTGTTGGTGAGCCTTTGTGTAAACCCGAATATTTCCAATTTTTTCTTGATGGTCTTTTCGAGAGACATACGTTGGAAGAAGAAATATATTGGTTCAAACTCCTGGGAAGGTACGATTCCGGAATTTTAAAAGCAAACCGAACCTTGATGCACAGTGTCTCTCTTTTAGCGACTGCCACTGGAATTGGCAGAGCCAATTCCTGGTTACTAAATAGACCTGTAACGAAACTCACTGCTCTTCTTTGCATCTTCTTTATTTCCTTTATGAATCCTACCTGATACGGATGCCAGGCTGACGGGCGTGATTCAGATATTGCCCGAGCTAAGATTTTGTAAGCAAACTACTTTATAGGTGGACAACACTCCCTGATAATATGTCCTGTGAATCTCAATGTGGCGTACACTTTACCTGCGATTAATTTTGTTTTCGTTCCACTTTAAATTGCTCCGCACGTATACACCTATACATACACATCAAAAAAAGTTTTGCATCACCCCTGTTTCCAGAACTGAAGAGAGACGTTGACTATGGATATTGTATCACAGACATAGTCCCTTTGACTGTTCAGAGATGTCACTAAACCCACCCAAAGATGTAAATAACCATGCATGAGTAGCGCCTATTAGACGGAGGGGGTCCGACAGCCGATTAGTTCCGATCATTCCACCAGGAAGGAGGTACACGGCTCATGTTGTCTATAGTTCAACTATGCCTAGACGGTCAATACCGCCGTTCGAGTGCGTCCCCATTGTTACTTTTTGCTAGGAATGACTCTAAACAAGGGAAGTGGTCTCGGAGGGAACCAAAGCGATGTTGCTCGGACATGAAGGAGATACAGGAACTGTCGATGACATGCCTCACTAAGGCCGCCAAAGGGCTACTACTGCAGTGGATGACCGATACCTAAGGATTATGGCTCGGAGAAACCCTGACAGCAACGTCACCATGTTGAATAATGCTTTTCGTGCAGCCACAGGACGTCATGTTACGACTCAAACTATGCGCAATAGACTACATGATGCGCAACTTCACTCCCGACGTCCATTGCGAGATCCATCTTTGCAACCAAGACACCATGGAGCGCAGTGCAGATGGGCCCAACAACATGTCGCATGGACAGCTCAGGACTGGAATCACGTTCTCTTCACCGACGAGTGTCGCATATGCCTCCAACCAGACAATCGTCGAAGATGTGTTTCGAGGCAGCCCGGTCAGGTTGAACGCCTTAGGCACACTGTCCAGCGAGTACAGCACGTTGGAGGTTCCCTGATGTTTTTGGGGGCGGCATTAAGTGGTCGTGTAAGGCTCCGTAACGGCTGTACGATGCGTGACTGCCATCCTTCGACCGATAGTGCAACCATATCGGCAGCGTATTGGCGAGGCATTCGTCTTCATGGACGACAATTCGCGCCCCCATCGTGCACATCTTGTGAATGACTTCCTTCAGCATAACGACATCGTTCGACTAGAGTGGCCAGCATTTCTCCAAACATGAACCCTATCGAACATGCCTGGGATAGATTGAAAAGGGCTGTTTATGGACGACGTGACCCACCAAGCACTTTGAGGGATCTACGCCGAATCGCCGTTGAGGAGTGGGGCAATCTGGACCAACAGTGCCTTGATGAACTAGTGGATAGTATGCCACAACGAATGCATCAATGGCAGAGGACGTGCTACTGTTCTTCCAGCGACCTGCAGTACACCGCTGCTAGAAGAGGAGCAAGTTCTTTCTCATACTCTATGTAGAATCATATTGATAGTCCGTCAGCTCCAGTGGCCTTTAGCGATTTCAGCTGTTGAGAGTCTGACTGGAAACCAAGAGATCGCGGGTTCGATTGGACCTTGGATTTTTCAGTCTCCGTTCTAACCTAGCCGTCACCTCTCGACGATGTGAGGGCATACCAGAAACGACACGTGGTTCGGATTCCACGTTAAACTGTACGTCCCCTTTCCCCAGTTGAACAACTGGGATAGGTTATGAAAACGCATGTCGTTGAAGTGGCGTTCCGTTGAAAGACTTGTGCCAGACCACGCCAGTGAACCAACTGATCTCTGAGTTCTTAAAACTTTGTATTCACTGATTACAATAGATTCGAGGCTTTTCACAGAACTTGGGGTAAGGCATTAACTATCCACGATAGCTAACCACGAGTACCCTAATTCATTGACTAAGTCACATTCACAACAACCTAACTGTATTCCACACAGAAAACCATGGTAAAAACTTGATCTACTAGAACAGTAGAAACAATGTTACACAAATAAAAATCTTCTGAATACATGTTGAATGAAATAAAAAGGATTTAGCGGCTACAGATTTGCTAAAGAAACATGTTTAATAGTGCAACCATTTGGTAAGATACAGCCACATTTGACATATTCACAAATCTTTAGTTTATAAATAATATCTAAGTGTCATTTATAATATAACAGCTTTGTATCGTCTTTGAAATAATAACAACTGCAGAAATTCAGCATCTTTGTATTTGAAATTATTCGACTTCTTTTTACTTTTGTTTACAAATGTACTGTAGAATGGAAAATGTTTATATGTACATAAACATGTCTGCTCATATTGTACTTCAAAACCATGTAACAGCTGCTGGAAACAGTAAGTTATTTTGCGATCTATCTTAGTTTTGTGAACTTATATTCACAATGTGCCACTTTGTAGCGTGCCAATGTAAACTTAACAGAACGGAAATTGACCTAAATTTGAAAAAAATGATGTAGACTGACAAAGCATCTGAAAATGAGCCCTCAGGGCTTGAAATGCATCTTGTATTGAAATAAAATCACGTCTGTGACTAAAGAAGGTTGCTCTTTATTTCTAGATCGTGTTCGATGTAACTGTGATAATAACTTTCTTGTGAGGGCGAAAGCTAGGCTTTCAGTATGAGGTTCACGTCCACATTGCACGTGGTCTTCCTGTAAGAATATTCACGCATATATTCACCAAATCAGGTTACGAATCTTGGGAAAGTAACAGCGATTTTAAATTCATTCAGATATTAATTAATGTTCCGGTTTCTTCTCGTTGCCCAGGGTAAGAATTTCGTACACTTGATTATATCTAGAAAGGGATGGTCAGATACCGTTAACGAATATTTTTTGGATCAAAACTGTATAAAAAAGGCCACTTTTCGGGCCAGCTTACTGAAGTGACATACGTATTTTCATGTGTTCATTTAATTCAAACGGAGGCTTACAATGTTCTGTTGTCAACAATATTGATCACTGTACCCTTCGCTCTCGAGTTATGTCTCCGGATTGTTTTTCTCGCAGTATCAGTTGCACGTTAACTGTACTACGCAGTACTATGGATAGGTGAACGGAAAGTTCCAGATCAAAAGTACTGCGATGTGGTTGCATCGCTTCGGCACAATACTGCTCGTCCGTTGCACTCAGTGAACTCATACGCGAGTTGCACATCGGTCAACGCTTCAGTAATATTTACACCGCTGTGTGTCACTGTTATTGTACGACTAACATTGCCAGAAAAACAATTCTGAGGCAGACCCAAGCCGACCTGAGAGCAAGCTGGAGCGCATGCAGCTAAGCAGCCAGGACTGTGCCCAACAGAAATGTGTGGAACGAGTTTGTATCCAAACAAGACGCATAACTGGATTGTTTTGAATATCAGACTTATGCAAACACAATTAGTTTATTTTTATATTTACCCAGACATGTTTCTACACCTAAGTGTCATCTTCTGTAGGTAAAATTTTTATTTCTGTAAAGTAAAATATCAAATTTATAAAATTTAACTGTTGTAGGCCTAAGAATTACAATATGTGCAATTTGGTTTGTTTTGTTTAGACATTCACCTTAAAATTACATCGCTAACTGAACTGTATTATTATACACCGGCTTTAGCGCTCGTTTTCTTCGTTTTTTTTGACAACGTGTCATCTGCAAACTAGCCATGAAGAAAATTATTTCGAATTTGTGAAGAACTGTTTCGTGGGTAGAGGTTTTGTGTGTTTCTGTACTTAAATTTTCGTCCTATTTCCTGTCTCTGGTTGGTGTCTCGAACAACTGCTATTTAGTACATTGTTTTCTCTCAGTTTTTCACAAGTTTCCGCTCACTACTTCACCTCATACGCACATCCACAAAATGTGGCGAAACGTGATCTGAGCAGACACTGCTGACAACATATCCAGTGAGAGGTGTTATGTTATTGTCTCTGGTCACTTGTTCATAGCTGGTCTTGTGTTTGCTGTGGCGCTAATTTTGAATGTTTCGTCAGAACTGGTGTGGCATGTGGCATGGCTGCTGGGAGAGGGCAGAATGTATGTAATGTGTATATATGTGTATGTGTGTGTGTGTGTGTGTGTGTGTGTGCGTATGAGTGTGTGTGTGTGTGTGTGTGTGTGTGGGAGAGAGAGAGAGAGAGAGAGAGAGAGATGGAAGGAGGGGTGGGGAGGTAACCCAAAGATACCATTTTTAAATTTTTTCTTATTTGTTTTTTTTTTATTTTCTAAATTTTTTTCACTGTATGACTGTTATGTTCTTTTTGTGGGGAAAAGCCTTTGTATAGTTCACTGAGTGTTCCAAACAGTGTTTTGTTGCACAGTGTTGTATTTTCATTCAGGACTCTCTTTCCCTGTATTAATGCTTTTTGTATGTGGTAGTTCTCCTCTATTGTGAGTTTTTGGTAGAGACTTGCTTTCTCTGAGGGTCTTAAGATCAGTCTCCATGTTTTTTGGGTGGTGTTTCTCTTGTATTAGATGGTCTGCAAAAGTGGAGACAGTACAATCACATCTTAGGGCTCTGAGGTGTTCGGAGTACCTCGTTTTCAAATTTTTGCATGTCTGGCCTATGTAGGCCGACTGACATGAACGACAGATTAACTGATATATTCCAGAATCGGCAAATATAAAAATAAACTAATTGTGTTTGCAAAAGGCTGATTTTAAAAACAACCCAGTTTTCAAGTCGCAAACACGGAAGAACATAAAGAGGAGCTTCAAACCTAGGTAAAATGAGGAAGACCTATAACACATATTTCAGTTATCTGCGCTGTTGTGCAGATATTTTCAGCGCAATATAGATACGAAAATAAACAGAGGAAAGAGAGAAATCGAAATGCATTTACTCTGTAGCAGTCGAGTGGAGTACAGGGGACTCTTTCGCCAAAGTATTAAAAAAAAATCTCTAGATCCACCCGAAATATTGTCAGTGCAGTTCAGATACAGTCAGAATAAACTTAAATGAGGGGCTGTATTTGGCCAAACCATTGATAATTAAGTATGGGATGCAATAACAGAATTTAAAACCGAGCTATTATTATTATTTATCTTTATTAATTGTCCATCTCATAGGTAAATAATACATGCCGTATGTTTTTATATAACATTTTTAAACGATTTGTACAGAAAACACACACATTTTACCTGTTATCTCTTAAAATATCCATTATATTGTTGAAATTTCTTTCCTTGTTGGCAGTGAACTCGGGTGTGGCTTTTTTTCCTCAGACAAAATCCTGGTACCTAACTGTTAATAATAATTCACTTCTTAAACCTAACTTCCACCCAGTATTATAAAAGAAAAACTGCCAGACAGCTAGCAACAATAATACTAATAAAAGGTAAAAGGCAGAGTCTGTGCCGCAAGACCGAGACCGGGTCATTGACCTGGCAGCTGCCAGAGTGCAGGCTTTTGTTCGTCACGGCACTTTGAATCGGAGAGTGGCGCGCCCGTCGCTTCAGTCGCCCTTTACCCTGGTGCTCATTTGATAGCAGGCTGTGTGGACCTGAAGCCGTCCTGGAAGGCCTGGAACGGGGAAAAATCCACGCACCTAATCTGGATTGCACACTGCACTTCCAGTGGCGGAGTACAATGCTGTACGAACTAAATCATCACAGCCACTAGTAATGATAATGATAATAATAATAATAATAATAATAATAATAGGCCCGGGAAACGAATAGGCCTCCGGTATGTTCTGCCAGTCGTAAAAGGCGACGAAAAGAACAAACCACTAATAGGGCTACCCCGCCTTTTAGTGTTGGTGCCGACCGCAGTGGCCGTGCGGTTAAAGGCGCTGTAGTCTGGAACCACAAGACCGCTACGGTCGCAGGTTCGAATCCTGCCTCAGGCATGGATGTTTGTGATGTTCTTAGGTTAGTTAGGTTTAACTAGTTCTAAGTTCTAGGGGACTAATGACCTCAGCAGTTGAGTCCCATAGTGCTCAGAACCATTTGAACCATTTTTTTTTTAGTGTTGGTTCAGGACAGAACTAATGAAGCCTGGACAAGTGCTGTCATGGTCAGGGCTGACGCTTGAACCCTATGCCCTTCCACAATGGTAACGACACTGCTAGTTACACGGAAAATGATTTAAATCCAAATAGAGGTGTGTTGCAGAATATGCTTCCTGCAACCACTCTAGAAGGAGAACAAAGACAGAGGATGAGATGGTCAGATGAAGTTAACCGACACCTCATGTTCTGTTATTACCAAGCAACAAGCTTAGGAACCAACACAACTGGATACAGATCACAAGTATACACAAAATGTATTACCAGATACCCAGAATTAAAATTTTTAACAGAACAACGACTAGCTGATCAGATCCGTGTAATAATCAAAAATAACTGGATACCCCAGTCAGAATTAGAAAACATCAAACAACAAGTACAACAAATACTGGAACAAAATAATGTGCAATCAGAAGAAGAAGAAGAAAATACAGTAAAGGACTCAAACATCCCAGAGCAAACAAACAAAGAACACCACGCATCAATTAAACAATCAGAGGGAAACGAAATCTTAAGACAGCCACCAGAACAAGGGCAAATAGAACATGAAGTGACACACATTTTAGATATAGAAGAAAAATTTCAGCTAACATATATAGAATACAAAGACACAAATACAGACGTTAGACCATTCCTGCATAGACAACCAAAGAACCCACAAGTCGAAACAACAATAACAACTATCAACACAATTATACACAACAAAATAAATGAAAATACAAATATGGAAGAGTTACAACTACTGGTTTATGTAGGAGCACTCACTACACTAAATACACACACTAGGCAGAGATCAGAACAAACCAACACACAGAAGAAACTCACAAAACCAGCATGGCAACACAGGCTAAAGATCAGAATAGAAAAACTGAGAAGAGACGTCGGACAGCTAACACAATTTATAAGAAATGAAATATCAGACAAAAAACGAAAAAGCTTAGGTAAAATCTCACAACAAGAAGCGATAGAGCAATTAGATGAAAAGAAGCAGAAATTACAAGCATTAGCCAAACGACTTAGAAGATACAAAAAAGTGAAAATAGAAAGAAACAAAACCAAACATTCAACACAAACCAAAAGAAATTTTATCAGACAATAGATAACACATAGATTAAAATAGACAACCCACCAAACATAACAGACATGGAACACCTCTGGAGCAACATATGGTCAAACCTGGTACAACATAACAGGCATGCATGGTGGATACAAGCAGAAACAGACACGTACAAGAAGATACCACAAATGCCTGAAGTGATAATTTTGCAACGTGAAGTCGCCTGAGCAATTAATTCTACGCACAATTGGAAAGCCCCTGGAAAAGATAAAATAGCAAATTTCTGGCTAAAGAAGTTCACTTCAACACATGCACATCTAACTAAATTATTTAACAATTACATTGCAGACCTGTACATATTCCCTGATACACTTACACATGGAATAACTTATCTGAAACCTAAAGATCAAGCAGACAGAGCAAACCTAGCAAAATATCGCCCCATAACATGCCTACCAACGATATACAAAATATTAACTTCAGTCATTTCACAGAAATTAATGACACATACAACACAGAACAAAATTATAAATGAAGAACAAAAAGGCTGCTGTAAAGGAGCATGAGGATGTAAAGAGCAGCTGATAATGGATGCAGAGGTGACATATCAAGCTAAAACTAAACAAAGGTCGCTACACTATGCATACATTGATTACCAAAAAGCTTTTGATAGTGTACCCCACTCATGGTTACTACAAATATTGGAAATATACAAAGTAGATCCTAAATTGATACAGTTCCTAAACATAGTAATGAAAGTTGGAAAACCGCACTTAATATCTAAACAAATTCAAATAATATCACATCACAGCCAATACAGATTAAGCGTGGAATATACCAAGGAGAATCATTAGGTCCTTTCTGATTCTGCCTTGCTCTTAACCCACTATCCAACATGCTAAATAATACAAATTATGTATACAATATTATTGGAACATACCAACACATAATCACACATTTGCTATACATGGATGGGGTAGATGGTGACAGCCTCGACGTGGCCTACACCCCCCCCCCCCCCCCCCCCCCGCAGTATCGTGCCGCACAACGATCGCATTGCGAGAAGAAAATCGAAATGCTCAGAACGAGCTGCGACACGAGAAGCAAATGTCACCACCAAACGGCGGCCGGACGTAGTAATACCTCCCGGCCCTTACAGGCGAAGTTACGCAAGAGAGCGAGACAAATGCCTCAGTTTCCCCCCCGGAGCCAAGTGCGTGGACGAATACGTATATGCCAAGTTAACATAGAAGGATACACGAGGACAAAAGGAGACATCCTCACAAAGCTACTAACAGAAGAAAAAATTGATGTGCTGACCTTGCAGGAAACACATCTATCAGAAGAAAATATCTCGAGACTTCTAATACCAGGCTATGAAATTGTGGGCTATAAAGCCCATAATAAACACGGTATTGCAACACTGATCAAGAAAGAACTGGTTGATAATATTGAGGAAACTATGCACCACGAATTTGCCGTGGGAATTAAACTAAACGATATGACTGTGTATAACGTGTACAAGCCACCTTCAGAAAAATGGGAAAAACCTGTTTTACCTAACCCACAACACCCTGCAGTCATAATTGGCGATTTTAACTCCCACCACCCCAGATGGGGCTATCAGTCTTGCGACAAAGAAGGACTCATGCTGGCAGACTGGGCAGATATAAATAATTATACATTAATATACGATGCAAAAGATACCCCCACCTTCTGTTCAGGAGCGTGGGGCACAACATCAACGCCCGATCTTTGTTTTGTCTAATCTGGAGAAACTGGAATAGCACTTCCGTCCAAGAGAACTGTACTGAGCCGTATTCCTCGGAGCCAACACAGACCAGTTATTATAGACCTTGGGATCCAAATACCAGTAATAAAGAGCCCCCCTATAGCCCGCTGGAACCTCAGGAAGGCTAACTGGGTTAAGTTTAAAGATACCATTGAAAATAATGTAAACAGAATTCCCCCAATTCCAGAAAATTACGACAGATTTACGAAGTTAATTATCAAAGCGGCACATAACTCAATACCAAGAGGAGCGCGGAAAGAATACATCCCATGCTGGACAAAGGAGTGCGAACAACTACTCGATGAATATAACAAAACAGAGAATCCAGAACTAGGAGAACAGCTCATAAGAGCTATGGACGAGGAACGCAAACAGAGATGGCAAAAGCGGATGGAACAAATGGACTTTACGCACTCCTCACAGAAGAGCTGGAGTCTACTGAGGAAACTTGGCGGAGCACAATTCAAGGGACGGAACATCAATAATAAAATGACCCCTAACAAGATATGCTCTTCTATACTACAAACATCCAGAATCCACGCCTCCACCTCGAAGAAAAAAGAACTGCACCAACTGATGAACGAAGAGCTAGATGCAAGCGAGGAGGAAGCAGGTTTAGCGAACTGGGTAACACAAGAAGAGATAAATATAGCACTAAAGAAAATGTCACCTGGTAAAGCAGCTGGCTGTGACGGCCTTCTTCCAGAATTCTTGAAGAACCTCGGGCCAAAGGGAAGAGTATGGCTGTCTTCTCTTTTCTCTAATATCATAGATACCAGCCGGTTACCAAAGCAATGGAAAAACGCACAAGTCATAGCCATCCAGAAACCAGGGAAAACAGGAGAGAATGCTAAAGATTATAGACCGATATATTTATTGTGCACCACTTACAAGCTGTTTGAACGAGTCATCCTAGGCAGAATAGAAAGTAAAATAGAAGCTGCTCTTCCCCCAGAGCAAGGCGGTTTTCGAAAAGGAAGAGACTGTTGCGACCAAGTTCTCGCCCTAACCACTTTCATTGAAAGAGGTTACCAAAACAAAAAGAAAACGGGCATGGTATTATTAGATCTCACCTCAGCATACGACACCGTATGGACAAAAGGGATACTGTATAAACTGTCAAAAGTCGTGAAATGCAAGAAGATCATAGATCTAGTCAGAAATATGTTGATAAACAGGAGATTCAAGGTATCTCTGAATGGGAAAACAAGCAGCTACAGGACACTACAAAATGGTCTCCCCCAAGGGTCTGTGCTGGCTCCATGCCTTTTCAATTTATACATAGCGGACATCCCAAACCTGGAATCTCGTTCTTTTATGTATGCAGATGACATCGCTATCGCGGCTCACGCTAACACTTTCGAAGAACTGGAAGAAATTTTAAACAGGGATCTGGAACGACTACAACAATATTATGACAACTGGCACCTCAAAGTAAATCCGACTAAATCCGTGGCATCAATAATGCACTTGTGTAACAAAGATGCAAATCGTGAGCTAAAAGTGCAAATAAAAGGTGAATTGTTGAAAAACGATAGAACGCCAAAATATCTGGGTGTTAAGCTAGATCGCACTCTCACATATAAGAGCCACCTGTACGAAGTCGCCCAAAAAATGAAAACAAGAAACAACATCATAATGAAACTGGCAGGAACAACCTGGGGATGTTCCACTGAAACTCTACGCACATCAGCACTGGCACTTCTGTATAGTGTAGCGGAATATTGCGCACCCGTCTGGGCCCGCAGTAGGCATGCCAGATATATTGATGTGCAACTTAACGAGACAATGAGGCTCATAACAGGAACAGTAAGACCCACCCCGAAACCTTGGCTACCCGTCCTTGCCAATATCGAACCACCCTCGATTAGACGTGAAAGAGCAATCCAGAGGTACAAAGAAAAGTTCAGGGACCTACCTCCTCCCCCTGACAGATTGATGTCAAGAAATCCCTTCTGGAAAGAACTCAAACAACAGATTGATATCGATAACCTGTGGAAACAGCAATGGCAGGAAAGCAAAGTGAATAACAGTTTCCTTATTGAGGACCCATCTCAACGAGTTCCAGGCTTCCAACTCCAACGTAGAGTGTGGGTAACTCTAAATCGTCTGCGGACAGGTGTTGGTCGGTGCGGATATTTGTTGAAAAAGTGGGGTTTCTCCCAGGACCCCAATTGTGAGTGCGGAGAGAGTCAAACCATGCAGCATATAGTTGAGTGCGACGTACACGGACTTAAGGGAGGAAATCTGATGGACATACATGTGATAAGTGACCAAGCACTTTTGTGGCTGGAAACCCTGAAAATTTTATTGTAAATCATTGTTAATGTTAATTTAAATTTTTATGTTGATGTTTGTAAGTGTATCACGCTTTGCCTGTAGCTGAACGAGAAATAAATAAAAATATACATGGATGATCTAAAACTACTGGCAGCAACAAATCAACAACTCAACCAATTACTAAAGATAACAGAAGTATTCAGCAATGGTATAAATATGGCTTTTGGAACAGACAAATGTAAGAAAAATAGCATAGTCAAGGGAAAACACACTAAACAAGAAGATTAAATATTGGATAACCACAGCGACTGCATAGAAGCGATGGAAAAAACAGATGCTTATAAATATCTAGGATACAGACAAAAAATAGGAATAGATAATACAAATATTAAAGAAGAACTAAAAGAAAAATATAGACAAAGACTAACAAAAATGCTGAAAACAGAATTGACAGCAAGAAACAAGACAAAAGCTATAAATACTTATTCTATACCAATATTGACCTACTCATTTGGAGTAGTGAAATGGAGTAACACAGACCTAGAAGCACTCAATACACTTACACGATCACAATGCCACAAATATAGAATACATCACATACATTCAGCAACAGAAAGATTCACATTAAGCAGAAAGGAAGGAGGAAGGGGATTTATCGACATAAAAAACCTGCATTATGGACAGGTAGACAATTTAAGAAAATTCTTTCTAGAACGAGCAGAAACTAGCAAAATACACAAAGCAATCACTCATATAAATACATCGGGTACACCTTTGCAATTTCATAACGACTTCTACAACCCTTTAGATCACATAACATCAACAGATACGAAGAAAGTAAATTGGAAAAAGAAAACACTACATGGCAAGCACCCATATCATCTAACACAGCCACACATCGATCAAGACGCATCCAACACGTGGCTAACAAAAGCAATGTATACAGTGAAAATGAAATGAAATGTCGTGTGGCTAGGGCCTCCCGTCGGGTAGACCGTTCGCCTGGTGCAGGTCTTTCGATTTGACGCCACTTCGGCGACCTGCGCTTCGATGGGGATGAAATGATGATGATTAGGACAACACAACACCCAGTCCCTGAGCGGAGAAAATCTCCGACCCAGCCGGGAATCGAACCCGGGCCCTTAGGATTGACAGTCTGTCACGCTGACCACTCAGCTACCGGGGGCGGACAATGCATACAGTGAGACGGAAGGATTCATGATTGCAATATAGGATCAAACAATAAACACCGGATATTACAGCAAGCATATTATTAAAGATCCCAATACCACAACAGATATATACAGACTTTGCAAACAACAAATAGAAACAGTAGATCACATCACAAGCTGATGTGCAATACTAGCAAATACAAAATACCCCAGAAGACATGACAATGTAGCAAAAATAATTCATCAACAACTTGCCATACAACATAAACTAATAAAAAAACAACACGTTCCCACATACAAGTATGCACCACAAAATGTACTGGAGAATGATAAATACATATTATACTGGAACAGAACCATTATAACAGATAAAACAACACCACATAACAAACCTGACATCATACTCACCAATAAAAAAGAAATTAACACAACTAATGGAAATATCCGTACCCAATACAACAAATATACAGAAGAAAACAGGAGAAAAAATTGAAAAATACATCCAACTGGCTGAGGAAGTCAAAGACATGTGGCATCAGGATAAAGTTGACATCATACCTATTATACTATCGACTACAGGAGTCATACCACACAATATCCACCAGTATATCAACGCAATACAGCTACATCCAAACGTATATATACAACTACAGAAATCTGTAATTATTGATACATGTTCAATTACCCGAAAGTTCCTAAATGGAATGTAACATATACGGTACAGTTAAAAGGAAGTCACGCTTGATCAAGGTCCGTGTCACTTTCCATTTTTAACCAGACATAACGTCTGAGACAGGAAAGAGAAATAATAATAGTCCATGCGTCAGACATAGGACATGGGAAAAATAACATGAAAGAAAATACAAGAAAGAGATTTATTATCGATTACATGAAGGCAGTGACAACTACTATGACAGTATCGAACAATCTGATCACTAGGGTACGCTGTGTTCAGTTTCCTTTTCACACTAATAAAAACAAGTCGATAGTGTAACGGAAAGTTTTCTGCTTCACCGCTTGTGTGATAGTTTAGATGCTGGAGGTAAACTCTCGCCTTCGAACTCGTCTTCAGACCCGAACACAACTTATAAAGGCTTGGTAAATTTGTAGTATTTGGCACATAATTAATTTTTATTTCTCTTCGTCCTCAATTTATTACGTATTTTAAGCATCTCAGTATATGCGTCAAAGTGCTGTAAAAGTAACAACCGTGCCGCCTGTTTGCAGCTTGTAAAACTACCTCAAATTTTTTATTGTCTGTACGAAATTGTAATTTTTTATTACTTTTCAATGGTACATTTAAATTCATTTGTAAAGATTTAAATGATATGAAAATAGTATAAACATTTTGTTAACATCCGAGAGAGAGATACATTACGTAGATAAAAGGCATTACTTGTTGATTAGGAGACAGTCCGTCAGCCATGGTAGTCAGTGTGCATCATCTCTCGAAGTTTGTCAATAGCGGTGAACGATGGCAGATATG
Organism: Schistocerca serialis cubense; assembly: GCF_023864345.2. Classification (NCBI taxonomy): domain Eukaryota; kingdom Metazoa; phylum Arthropoda; class Insecta; order Orthoptera; family Acrididae; genus Schistocerca; species Schistocerca serialis. Next base: position 803,925,970 of record NC_064641.1, read on the forward strand.
GCTCGATGAATTCTAGACGTTAATAATCGTGTGATCGCGTGGATCATCATTTAATTTTATGGACGGAGACACTTCATTACATGGAATGCCGATACTTCTCAAGCCATTCGTTGTGGACGACGAAAATGCACTGAAATGTTCTACAGCTAAGTAACATTCTATAAATCAGCTCGCTCTCTCAATTTTGGTTTACTTACAAGTTAATAAATCATTGAAATGTGCTGTTATTTCTGATGGTTATTTTAAGTAGTTGACTTCAATTGTTTCCACCTATAATTTTACAGAAAAGGTGAGACTGTGTAATGGATATCAAAGCTATGAAATAAATTGTCGCAGATTGAATTATAATGATTGAAGACGTTACAGACATTCAGGTATCTAGATTATTTTATCAAACGAATACTCTTCCAGCAAAAGTGGCTAAAAGTAACCACAGTTTCGAGTGAAGTCAATCAAGACGAATTAGTGGAATTAATTAACAAAGCTGTAATTAAAATGGCAGAATTTAGCCGCTGAAGGTGGTGTACAAATTACATATTAATTTTGCAGAATATAGAACAAGACTGATTAGAGACTCTTGTCTTCTTTACTAAATTGAAACTGTTGGCACTGAAATTCGTTTTAAATAACCACTATTTTCGTTTCAAGTAATAGATACTGTATGAATTTGGTTCTGAAGACTACCACATTCGTTTCTTAACACTACACTGGCTACATTATCGTGGCTATATTGATTGTGAATATTCCATTTTGACTTTTTTTGCATGCTTAGTGATAATGTTGTGTGCATGTGTTTGATGTGGATCCATGGTACTATAATGTTATTTGTTGTGTAACTTATTACACGAAGGAAATGTTGTTAGACCTCACTGTAAGTCGTTTTATCACACATCCGTCATCTGCGATTAAATTGTATTTTCTAATTTGAACCATTTCTTCATTAAAAGACGCGATCAAGTATAGTGGGAGTGGCAACTGACCCTTAACATAGACAAATGTAATGTATTGCGAATACATAGAAAGAAGGATCCTTTATTGTATGATTATATGATAGCGGAACAAACACTGGTAGCAGTTACTTCTGTAAAATATCTGGGAGTATGCGTGCGGAACGATTTGAAGTGGAATGATCATATAAAATTAATTGTTGGTAAGGCGGGTACCAGGTTGAGATTCATTGGGAGAGTCCTTAGAAAATGTAGTCCATCAACAAAGGAGGTGGCTTACAAAGCACTCGTTCGACCTATACTTGAGTATTGCTCATCAGTGTGGGATCCGTACCAGATCGGGTTGACGGAGGAGATACAGAAGATCCAAAGAAGAGCGGCGCGTTTCGTCACAGGGTTATTTGGTAACCATGATAGCGTTACGGAGATGTTTAACAAACTCAAGTGGCAGACTCTGCAAGAGAGGTGCTCTGCATCGCGGTGTAGCTTGCTGTCCAGCTTTATAGAGGGTGCTTTTCTGGATGAGGTATCGAATATATTGCTTCCCCCTGCTTATACCTCCCGAAGAGATCACGAATGTAAAATTAGAGAGATTAGAGCGCGCACGGAGGCTTTCAGACAGTCGTTCTTCCCGCGAACCATACGCGACTGGAACAGGAAAGGGAAGTAATGACAGTGGCACGTAAAGTGCCCTCCGCCACACACCGTTGGGTGGCTTGCGGAGTATAAATGTAGATGTAGATGTAGTGCTTTTACAACTTGTGACTGCATTTACATTTACAAAAAATACAAACAAACAGTTACAATTTCAGAAAAACTGAATGATTTATTCAAGAGGAAGAGTTTCACAATTTGAGAAAGTCAATAACGATTGCTTCAACTCTTGGCCGTTGTGCAAGTAGTTGTTCGGCTTACATAGATTAATAAAATTAATTGATATCCTCTTGAGGGGTATCGTGTCAAATTCTGTCCAACTGGTGAATTGGATCGTCAAAATCCTGAGCTGATTCGAAGCACTCCGTCTTCAGGCCACGAGTGGGCTACCGGGACCATCCGACCGCCGTGTCATCCTGAGTGGAGGATGCGGATAGGAGGGGCGTGGGGTCAGCACACCGCTCTCCCGGTCGTTGTGATGGTATTCTTGACCGAAGCCGCTACTATTCGATCGAGTAGCTCCTCAATTGGCATCACGAGGCTGAGTGCACCCCGAAAAATGGCAACAGGTCATGGCGGCCTGGATGGTCACCCATCCAAGTGCCGACACGCCCGACAGCGCTTAACTTCGGTGATCTCACAGGAACCGGTGTATCCACTGCGGCAAGGCCGTTGCAAGCTGATTCGAAGGCCCTGCCCATAATGCCCTAAAAATTCTCAATTGGGGAGAAATTCCAAGACCTTGCTGGCCAAGGTAAGGTTTGGCAAGTACGAAGGCAAGCAGCAGAAACTCTCGAAGTGTACAGGCGGGCATTCTCTTGCTGAAATGTAAGCCTATAATGGCTTGCCATGAAAGACAACAAAACAAGGAACAGGATAACAACAACGTACCCGCTGTACCGCGAACGCGATTCGGCTGACAACCGAAGGGGTTCTCCTATCAAAATAAACAGGATCCCAGAACATCAGTGCTGATTGTTGGGCAGTATGGCGAGCGACGTTCAGGTAGGTACCCTATCACTGTCCGGGGCGTCTCCAGACACATCTTTGTGGTTATTTGTGGTCAGTTGCAAGCAGGGCTCATCAGTGAAGACAATTCTACTCCAGTCAGTGAGAAAGTAGGCCGAGGCATTTTGACGCTCTATCGCGCCTATTGGAGTGAATTTGACACGGTACTCCTCAGGAGAACATGGATGTGTTAGGTAAGCAGGAAACATGCTGCCGGAACGGAAGGACTGAACCTACGTCGGGGAAAATAAAAAAAGAATATATTTTTGATGTCAAAATATAATCTTTTTTTATTTTCCAAGATACTATCAACACTTTCAACAGTGTGCACTAGCAGTATGCATAGAAGAATTAATATATGATTTTACAGACAAGCTCAGCAGTCTGAATGGTAAAACAGAGACTCACAATAAATGTTTATACAGACTTTAATTAAAGTAAAATATCACTTGACTTGAAATTTGAAAATACTAAAAATTTTTCATTGTAAAAAAATTGGGAAAATTCAGATACTTGAAAATATACGTACACACGAGTTCCATAACTTCATTTGGGATTCAACAACACCTGGCAGTATGCAGCACATTTACAGTATCATTCTTACGCGACAAATGTTGCCGCAGAACAAGATTCCGACATGACATGGCGTTCGTCGTGGGTCCTGTTAGTTGACCTAGGCACCGGGGTAAGCGTGGAATAATGTGAGCAATATTTTTTAAAAAAATGGAGTTCATCTAAACACACCAAACAGTAATTAATGCATCATGCTCTAACTTCAACAAGCTAGTGTGAACCAGGTGATGAAGACTTATGCTTAACTCTAACGCAACCACTAACTAGAGCATAAAAGAAAACATTAAGTTTTATAGTTTCAGCCATTTTTTACAAAAGTGAACAATTCAACTGAGCCAACTTTAAAGAGTGGATTAAAGCCTTTTCAAAACTTTAAGCATCTTTAAAAGGTGAATTAAAATAGAGAAAAAAATTATCCTGAGGTGTGTTTAGAAAAGAATTATTTCTTTTTTTAAAAACCATAAGCATATATTCACAACGGTAAAGTTACCGTGAACATTCCTATTAGAGCGAACTAAACCCTTCAAACTTTAAACAAACGTTCACGATTTGGCAGTAGTGAGGCTGGATTGAATCGCCTTTAATGGGAAGTTAAAATTTTTGAAACTTTAAACAAGGTTCACAGTAGAAAAATTACACTGAGGCATCCTCAAACGATGAACACACGCTCTTACAGATCGCCTTCGGTTCAGGAGCAGAAGTTCCGGAATTACAATGGCCAACCACTAATTAGCCAGTAACGTTCAAATAAAGCGGCGACAACGAGCAGAGCAGCTGACACGGACTCAGTACTGCAAGCAATTCCGTGAGACGCCGGACACTGCCTCGACGAAACCCAGTTCCACCGTGTGACCCGCTGCTTCTGCCTAGCGTTCCGACAGTAACTGGCGGCTCCAGAGTCATCACTGCACTGCAGCCGAAGCGCATTCCGCGAAGCACTACCGCTGCTTCACACACACAGCCGTACCGCCGGCAGCCAGCCCTCCCCCCTATGTGTCGCTTGCTTACACCGCCTGTCACCAGCCCCCCCTCCAGACTCTACTCACAACTCCGCGATGGCTACCACTTAAGACAATGCAGCCTTTCCCTCCTTCCACAACACAGTATACACCATATGATCAAAAGTATCCGGACACCTGGCTGAAAATGAGTTACAAGCTCGTGGCGCTCGCATCTCGTGGTCGTGCGGTAGCGTTCTCGCTTCCCACACCCGGGTTCCCGGGTTCGATCCCAGCGGGGTCAGGGATTTTCTCTGCCTCGTGATGGCTGGGTGTTGTGTGCTGTCCTTACGTTAGTTAGGTTTAAGTTCTAGGGGACTGATGACCATAGATGTTAAGTCCCTTAGTGCTCAGAGCCATTTGAACAATTTGAAGCTCGTGGCGCTCTCCATCGGTAATCCTGGAATTCAGTATGATGTTGGCCTACCCTTAACGATGACAGCTTCCACTCTCACAGGCATATGTTCAGTCAGGTTCTGGAAGGTTTCTTGGGGAATGGCAACCCATTATTCACGGAGTGCTGCACTGAGGAGAGGTATCCATGTCGGTCGGTGAGGCCTGGTACGAAGTCAGCGTTCCAAAACATCCCAAAGGTGTTCTATAGGCTTCAGGTCAGGACTCTGTGCAGGCCAGTCCATTACAGGGATGTTATTGCAGTGTAACCACTCCACCACAGGCCGTGCATTATGAACAGGTGCTTGATCATGCTGAAAGATGCAATCGCCATCCCCGAATTGTTCTTCAACAGTGGGAAGCAGAAGGTACTTAAAACATCAACGTAGGCCTGCGCTGTGATAGTGCCTCGCAGAAGAACAAGGCGTACAAGCCCCATCCATGAGAAACACGACAACACCATAACACCACCGCCTCCAAATTTTACGAGTGTTGGCAGTACACACGCTGGCAGATGACGTTCACCAGGAATTCGCCATACGCAACCCTTGCCATCGGATCACCACACTGCCTACCGTTATTCGTCGTTCCACGCAACGTTTTTCCATTGTTCTGTCATCCGATGTTTACGCTCCTTCCACCAAGCGAGCGGTCGTTTGGCATTTACCAGCGCAATGTGTGACTTATGCGAAGCCGCTCGACCATGAAACCCAAGTTTTCCCTCCTCCCGCCTAACTGTCATAGTACTTGCAGTGGATCCTGATGTAGTTTGGACTTCCTGTGTGATGGTCTGCAGAGATGTCTGCCTATTACACATTACGTCCCTTCTCAACTGTCGGCGGTCTCTGTCAGTGAACAGACGAGATCGGGCTGTACGCTTTTGTGCTGTACGCGTCCCTTCACGGACTGTGCGGCTGGTCCCGGCGGAGGTTCGAGTCCTCCCTCGTGCAGGGTTGTGTGTATTTGTCCTTAGGATAATTTAGGTTAAGTAGTGTGTAAGCTTAGGGACTGATGACCTTAGCAATTAAGTCCCATAGGATTTCACACACATTTGAACAGTTACTTGTCCCTTCACTTTTCCACTTCACTGTCACATCGGAAACAGTGGACCTAGAGGTATTTAGGAGTATGGAAATCTCGCGTACAGACGTATGACACAAATGACATCCAATCACCTGACCACGTTCGAAGTCCATGAGTTCAGCGGAGCGCCCCATTCTGGTCTCTCACGAAGTCTAATGACTACTGAGGTCGCTGATATGGAGTACCTGGCATAGGTGGCAGCACAATTTACCTAATACGGAAAACGTATGTTTTTGGGGGTGTCCAGATACTTTTGATCATATAGTATATCATTTTGCCCTTGGCACCAAGTAGTTGGTCGTCTTCCTGTTTTTTTGGATGTCTGCAGCTACTGAGTTTGTTAGAGTCGCGGGGCCAGCGATCACTTCTGAGAGGAGGTTCCACTTTATTGCTGTGTCTCTCCCTCCCCTCAGGTATAGCTTGTCACCACATCCTGTGTTATGGATCCTTACGATTGTAATAACAGCAAAAGTAGAATACAATACTTATGTATGAATGTAAATGTTTGTTTTCTTCAAAATCACAATCCGGAAGTCCATAACTGATTGCTTTGAAATTTTGACAGAACAATGCATGGTATACGCACGTACTTTTGTATACCTGCTGCAGCAACATATTATATACGAGGGTTGGAGCTTATATAGTGGCAAATATTTATTCACAACTGATACAAAAGAGTTTGCACTTTTTACTGTCTTTCAACGTAGTCACCAGCGTTTTGTAGAATCCGCTGCCAGCGATGTGGAAGGCGTAGTATAACGGCCTACTGCCTGTTGAATCTCTAGAACAGTTCTGAAGCGAATGCCACGAAATGATTGCTTCAGAATCAAATCAAAGTCACAGTGACTTAAGTCCGGGGAGTATGGTGGATGGTACAGTACTTCACAGTCCCATCGACCGAACAGAGCAGCCACAGCTTGCGCTGTATGCGCCTGCGCATTGTCGTGCTAAATAATGGGTGGATTGCGCAGAATGTGTAGCCGCTTCTTTCGCAAAGGTGGTCGCAGGTGATGCTCCAAACACGAGCAGTAATACTGTGCACTGACGGTCTGCCGTGGAGGAGCGTAATGCGTTAGGATAACACCATCACAGTCGTACACGAGAATTACCATAGCTTTCACCATGCTGGGGCTCTGACACACTATATATATATATATATATATATATATATATATATATATATATATTAAAAATATACATGTAATATATAAAAGGGGAATCATTGTTAACAAAAAAATTTGAAAAATTCTTGATCGATTTACTTCAAATTTTTACACGTTAATATACGTCCGAATGGACATAGACTATAGATTTTTAAAATATGTGGGAGAATGAAAAAGGACTTTACAACTTCGGAATGATATAGAAATTTATTGAGATAACTTACAGAATCGGTAGATGTGTCTCTTTAGCAAACAATCTGAAAATTGATTCACGTAGTGCATCAGTTCCCCATTCCGCCTGCAAGAGCGCCAGCGTAGTGTAGAGTTAAAACGACTACTTCCAGTGGTGTTGAGGGAGCTCGGTGTGTGTTTTTCATTCATGGAACGAACTGTGCAACAACTGTTCGCCGCAAATTTCGCACCGAATACGCTAAAGAAGCTCCAGGCAAGCCTACAGTTTGCTATTGGCTCAAGAACTTTGGTGAGTCTGGTTGTTCACTGCGACATTATAAATCACCATGCTGGGGCTCTGACACACTTTCGACTTTCGCGCCGACCCATAACGACGCCAATCGTTGCATTGGCGTTTCAGTTCTGGCTTCGTGGCATTCGCTTCAGAACTGTTCCAGATATTCGACAGGCAGTAGACCTCTCCATTCGCACCATCAACAGAACAGGCTCTGCTAACGGTATAGTACGCTTTCCACATCGCTGGAAACGGTTTCAACACAACTCTGGTGACTACTTTGAAGGACAGCAGCATGTAAAAACATGTAACTCTTTTGTATCGGTTGTGAATAAATAGTTACCACTATTTAAGTTCCAACCTCGTAACTGCATATCTAATATAGAAAGGAGAAATGTTATCAAGAAGCTCGAAAAATGCTTGACCGATTTACTTCAAAGTTTTACTTGAAACTTAAATGGACATTTTCGACATATATATATATATATATATATATATATATATATATATATATATATATATATATATATATATATATATAAAGGGGAATCGTTGTTAACAAAAAAATTTGAAAAATTCTTGATCGATTTACTTCAAATTTGTACACGTTAATATACGTCCGAATGGACATAGACTATAGATTTTTAAAAAATGTGGGAGAATGAAAACGGACTTTACAACTTCGGAATGATATAGAAATTTATTGAGATAACTTACAGAATCGGTAGATGTGTCTTTTTAGCAAACAATCTGAAAATTGATTCACGTAGTGCATCAGTTCCCCATTCCGCCTGCAAGAGCGCCAGCGTAGTGTAGGGTGAAAACGACTACTTCCAGTGGTGTTGAGCGAGCTCGGTGTGTGTTTTTCTTTCATGGAACGAACTGTGCAACAACTGTTCGCCGCAAATTTCGCACCGAATACGCTAAAGAAGCTCCAGGAAAGCCTACAGTTTCCTCTTGGCACAAGAACTTTGGTGAGTCTGGTTGTTCACTGCGACATTATAAATCACCAGGTCACCTACGTGTTGATGATTGTGTTGAATATATTAGGAAAGCTTTGCCCTCAGTCCACCAAAATTTATGAAGATGACCGAGATGGGGTGGTTTACTGCCAGCGAGACGGTGCTTCACCTTATCTCCTGACGGAAGTTCCAAGTTTCCTCAACAATCGCTTCCCATGTCGGTGGACTTGCCGTGAAGTTCCAATCGCATGGCCACCCCGTTCCCCGTACTTGACACCACTAACCTTCTTTCTATGGAGTTTCATTAAAGACCATGTGTATGTTCCTCCCCTACCAAACACATTAGCCGACCTGAAAAATCGAATCTGTGCTGCCGTTAAACAAGTTACGCCCGATTTGCTGCAACCCGCTGCAACGAGCGTGGGAAGAAATTGATTACCGGCGGGAGGTTTGCCGCACCACAAATGGTAGCCACATTGACCCAAAATGACTCTTGACTGTTTTATGAGCAAGTTGACGTTGTTTGCTACAAAACGACGCATCTAACCATTCTGTAAGTTATCTTAATAAATTTCTGGACAATTCCAGTTGAAATGCCCTTTTTGTCTCACGTTTTGTAATAGGGAAACGTCTTTAGCAAAAATCTTGACAAGTTCTTCACCAATTTACTTCAGGTTTTTACAAGACTCGTCAATGAACTTTCATACGGACCAGGCTGTAAATTTTTTTAAACAACAGCGTACATGTTTCCTGTTAAAACGCTCTGCGAGGAAAAAAAATGCTGTGCTCTGATCTGCTGTGAATATGTGCGGTTTTGTTTACTTTCTCGCAGCCAGTTTTACCTGTGATAATTGGGCATTTAAACCATTAAAGCCGGCCTCTGTGGCCGAGCGGTTCTAGGCGCTTCAGTCCGGCACAGCCCTGCTGCTACGGTCGCAGGTTCGAATCCTGCCTCGGGCATGAATGTGTGTGATGTCCTTAGGTTAGTTAGGTTAAAGCAGTTCTAAGTATAGTGGACTGATGATCTCAGATGTTGTCCCATAGTGCTTAGAGCCATTTGAACCATTTGAAATCATTAGAAAAATTGTTCCTACCAGCATATTCTTTCTCACTGAAGAAAAACTTCATGCACAACAATGTTCATTTTGTTCTCTTCCTCGCAGTTGGCTTTCACACAAAACAGAAAAGTTATATTTATGGATTATCAGCTTACGATTAGAATGCTACTACGGAAACTGAACGAGAAGCAACCCTCAAGATCAGAAAGAGGGGTAGCAGTATATGGAGATAGAAAGGGGGAAGAAATGGACATACGTGGAAGGAGAGATGGACTGAAAGAGACGGAGGAGGATATAGAGGAAGCGGGAGTAAGAAGAGGAGATGGACAGAGAGGGATGAGGAGATGACAGAAGAGAGAGAGTGTGGGAGGATGAGAAGATGGACAGAAGGAGGAGGATGGAGGGAAAGAGGAGGAGGAGATGGACATAGAGAGGGTGGAGAAGGACGTTAGGGCATATATCCATTTCCAATATACAGCAAATGCGCAGCATTGTCAAGTGTGCTTTTTTTTTTTTTTTTTTTGCTGCCCCATTGGACCACTTTAATCAATCATTTCCTGGTCCTCTTCTTCAGTAAGCGCATGTTTCGTTCTTTCCTCGTCTGTAAATGCCCTTTTCATTGTGCGCCGTTTGTCTACTTTTGGTTGAAATCTTATTTTCTTGTGTTTTTGTTTCTTCAGATTTTCTGTCTTGCTTTGCAGATCATCCAAGGTTATATATAGTTCTCCCATATCCTCTTTAATTTCCTTGACCCATCCTACTTGTTGCTTCAGATTCCACAGTTTCTGCATAATTTTTCTTGCTAATCTGGTTTCTGGTGTCCTTATTATACGGCCAATGAAAGAAATCCTCTTTTTGCGTATAGTATCTGTGATGGACTCCAGTTCCCTGTGCACTACTTTATTCAACACTATCCGCCACTGTCCTTCCTTCTGGTGCTTTTGATTTATACATGCTCTAGCTATTCTTCTCTCTACTTTTAGTATTTTGTCGCCTCTTTTTCTCTGAGTGACATTAAAAAGAATCTCGCTTGCGTGTGTTACCTCTGGCTGAACCATCATCTTGTAGTGTTTTAATTTTGTTTGAACTGATAAACATTTCTTATTGTATGTAGACCATGTTTTTTTCTTGCCAAGCAGGTTTTTCATCCAAGTTGTGTGTTGTAATCTCTCCAAGATATTTAAATTGCTTCACTATTTTAATTTTTCTGTTGTCTACTGTTACGTTGTCTATTATTAGCGGGTCTGTTACCATCATCTCGGTCTTTTCGTCCTACTTTTGCGCTATATTTTGCAGGCTCGTTATTTGATTTCTAGCTTCTTGTACATTATTAACTAGTAATGTCAAGTCATCTGCGAATCCCAAGCAATTTAGGTTTATAACATCTTTCTTTGTTGCAATTGTTATGTTTTTAGGATTCTCTTTGTACCATTCTCTCATCAAGTATTCAAGAGCACAGTTGAAGAGCAGTGGTGATAGACCATCTCCTTGTCTAAACCCTGTTTTAATCGTAAATGGCTCAGAATGTTCTCCTCTGAATTTTGCTTTGGACTTGGTGTTTGTAAGGGTTCATTTTATCATTTTTATTAATGTGGGATGAAGTCCAAAAGTTCTTAATATGTCCAGCATAGAAGATCTGTGGATGCAATCACAAGCTTTTTTGAAGTCTACAAAGGTTATGACTAGTTGCTTCTGTCTCCTTTTGTAGGCATTCACTATTAATTTTAATGTGATAATCTGTTCAGAGCAGCTTCTCCAGGGTCCAAATCCTCCTTGATATTCTCCTAGTTCCTTTCCAAGTTGGTCTTTACGGCGATTGTTGAGAATTCTTTGGCAATATTTTATATGTGCAATCCAGTAGGAAAATCCCTCTGTAGTTGCCCGGATTTGATTCTTCTTCTTTTTTGTGTAATGGATGTATGATATTTGTAGTCCAATGTCCTGGTAGCTCTTCTCCGATCCAGATTTTAACTATGCATTGATGTAATGATATCTTCACGGGTTCTGCTGCGTATTTCCACAGTTCTGCAAATGTTTGATCTTCTCCACTTGCTTTGTAGTTCTTGAGCTCGCTCAAAGCTTTGTAGACTTCCTGAATTTTCGTTGGGTTTATATTTTCTGGTGGGATTTTTATTGGAGTTTCTGTGTTTATTTCAAGAAGCTCAGGAGAATCCTCGCAATTTAGTAGTTCGTTAAATGTTGTATTAATGCTGTTGTATTAATATAATAATAATAGTTTATTTAAGCAAAATAAAATATGTAAAATAATACAATAATAACAATAATAATAACAGTCTGTTTACATCAGTGCTTAGTACATCACTTCACAAGAATATCCAACTAACGTCCATTGTTGGTAGTTTAGAGGCATGGAGGCGTCCGAGATATGCAGCAGCCACGTCCCTAGATAGTGATCCCGGTCCCATCGCGAGCCTGCCGTGGACGGACCCGGAGCGACTGGCAAGACTGGCAGCAGCTTAGAAGCGAGCCGTCAGGAAGGGACGAGCGTATAAGGAGACCAAATATTGGAACAGACGTACAGATCGTAGATGGTTGAAAGTGGTGCGAAAGCAATCAGGAAAGTATGTGAAAAAATTGTACCCAGAGGTTGGAGGAGGGGATGGAGGGAGAGGGATTGGGAGTAGGAGATGGACAAGAGAGAGGGACAAGGTGATGGACCGAGGGTGGGGGAAGATGAGATGGAGAGAGGGAGGGGGAGGAGTTGGGCAGAGAGAGGGTGGAGAAGGAGATTAGGAGTGGAAGCGCTCGGTGAGGAAAATTGGTGAGCTAAGAGGGCGCAAGTGAGCGCAGGAGCACATGATAAGTTGGCCTGTTGACTCTGGAGGGCACGAAAACACGGAAAGAAGAAAATGATGCTACTGGAAGGTCAGAGGTGGGTGTGGTATGGATGTAAAATCTTTACGCCCAGAGGGTAGAGAAATTTGCTTGGAGGTCATAGGTGGGTGCAGAAGCATTTGAAACCGTAAACTATGACTTTACCGTCTTGTAAAGTCATCAAATGGCCAAAACAAATTGCAAAAGGATTTAGATAAGATATCTGTAAGTTGCGAAATGTGGCAATTAACCCTGAATAAAGAAAAGTGTGAAGTTATTCATATGAATACTAAAAGAAATCCGCTAAATCTCGATTACGTGGTAAGCCACACCAATCTGAAGGATGAAAATTCAACTAAATACTTAGGGATTACAATTACAAATAACCTGCCGTGGCGCGCACAGCCACGCAAATACAACGGGCGGCTACCGCTGCAGAATAAGCCGCACCTGCTACGTAGTTCCGTCGCTTTCCGCCAGACGGCACTAGAGGCGTTTCCCGCCAAACATGAAAGCAGCCGCGGAATACGCACGCGCGCGACCGCTTTTTCCGACGCGGATGGTAATACGATGACATCACCATCCGCCAGTCCGGTATCGGCAACGGCCGCCAGTCCTCACCGCAGAATCCGCGGAGGAAGACTAGAGCCGCCGGGTTAAATAGCCGGCAGGAAAGAAAACAGGCGTCTTTCGACCTGCCGCGGACCGCCGCCAGGAGGAAACATCGTCGCAGCCGGATCGACCTGGTGCCCGTCTTCAATACGCCAGTCTTCGACCCGGAAGCGGCGCCCGTCTAACTCCTCAGCATTCGTTGGAGAGCATCGAGAGAACACTACCAAGGAACGTAAAGTCAATTTTATTAAGGTTGAATATTCGTGTTTTGATACTAAATTTTTGGGCAGGAGAAAAGCCTTTTTATTTTCCAAAGAAGGTTATCTGTTGTAAAATTAAGTGGTGTCCTGGCTACACGTAATAAAGGAAATTTTATTATCACGTGGGTGTTGATCCGCATATTAGCATAACTTAAATTGGAACGTTCACATAAATCACGTTGTGGGTAGAGCAAACCAAAGACTGCGATTCATTGGCAGAACACTTGGAAGGTGCGAAAGGTCTACTAAAAAGAATACTTACACCACGCTTGTCCGCCCTATTCTGGAGTATTGCTGTGCTGTGTGGGATCGGCATCAGATAGGACTCACGTATGACATCGAAAAAGTTCAAAGAAGGGCAGCTCGTTTTGTATTATAGTGAAATAGGGGAGATAGTGCCGCAGACCTTATACGTGAATTGGAGTGGCAATCATTAAAACAAAGTCGTTTTTCGTTGCGACGGGATCTTCTCATGAAATTTCTATCACCAGTTTTCTCCTCCGATTGCGAAAACATACCGTTGGCACCCACCTACATACGGAGAAATGATCATTACTATAAAATAAGAGAAATTAGAGCTCGCACATAAAAATTTAAGTGCTCCTTTTTCCCGCTCGCCGTTCGAGAGTGGAATATAGAGAGACTGCTTGAAGGTGGTTCATTGAACCCTCTGCCAGACACTTTATTGTGGATAGCAAAGTAATTACGTAGATGCAGATATAGAATAAATGGTTGCGGGATCTCTGGTGGGGAATATGATTATGCCCAAAGGCACTGGACAAAAAGCAAAGCGAATCCAATAATCGTGCCTAAAAAAAAAAAAAAAACATTGTGCTGAGATAAACACATAACATTGAATCAGACATTTCAGGCGTGGATGAGGCACGGGATGGGCTAGGTGGAAGGGAGGTGTGCGGGTTCGAGACGTTGGAAGGACTGTGCGTGATTGTAGATGTGGACTCAACTTCAGGTTCTGAAAAAGGAAGAAGCTACTGCGGTGCCGTCCAGTGGCGGTTGACCTTGAAGTAGTGTCAGGGATGATGGGTGAAGTCTGACGGCATCGTGATAAGGCTGGCCAAGGGTTTCGGTGCCGCTCCAGAAGGAGGAAGCTGTGACAGACTTGTCTGGAGATTGCTGACCCTGGAGAATGTCTGGGACGGTGGCGAAGTACTTCTGGTGTTGTGGAGATATTGGCCAACCGTTTAATGAAGTGTCTTTACATATGGTGTATGTCAGACACCATTGCGGCTTTATGACCACAGTGCTTATATCGAAAGAGCGGAAGTATCCTAAAAATTCGATTACGCCTTTGATCATTAAAAGTGCAACACAGGAAGCATAGCCAATAAATTGAATTTGACTTATTTTGCATATATAGTATTGTAGAAAGAATACATAATTACACTACTGGCCATTAAAATTGTTACACCAAAAGATGACGTGCTACAGACGAGAAATTTAACCGACACGAAGAAGATGCTATGATATGCAAATGGTTTGCTTTTCAGAGCATTCACACAAGGTTGGCGCTGATGGCGACACCTACAACGTGCTGACATGAGGAAAGTTTCAAACCGATTTCTCATACACAAACAGCAGTTGACCAGCGTTGCCTGCTGAAACGTTGTTGTGATGCCTCGTGTAAGGAGGAGAAATGCGTACCATCTCGTTTCCGACTTTGATAAAGGTCGGATTGTAGCCTATCGCGATTTTGGTTTATCGTATCGCGACATTGCTGCTCGCGTTGGTCGAGATCCAATGAATGTTAGCAGAATATGGAATCGGTGGGTTCAAGAAGGTAATACGGAACGCCGTGCTGGATCCCAACGGCCTCGTATCACTAGCAGTCGAGATTACAGGCATCTTTCCGCATGGCTGTAACGGATCGTGCAGCCACGTCTCGATCCCTGAGTCAACAGATGGGGACGTTTGCAAGACAACAACCATGTGCACGAACAATTCGACGACGTTTGCAGCAGCATGGTCTATCAGCTCGAAGACCATGGCTGCGGTTACCCTTGACGCTGCATCGCAGACATGAGCGCCTGCGATGGTGTACTCGACGACGAACCTGGGTGCACGAATGGCAAAACGTCATTTTTTCGGATGAATCTAGGTTATGTTTACAGCATCATGATGGTCGCATCCGTGTTTGGCGACATTTCGGTGAACGCACATTGGATGCGTGTATTCGTCATCGCCATACTGGCGTGTATCACCCGGCGTGATGGTATGTGGTGCCATTGGTTACACGTCTCGGTCACCTCTTGTTCGCATTGACGGCACTTTGAACAGTGGACGCTACATTTCAGATGTGTTACGAACTTTGGCTCTACCCTTCATTCGATCCCTGCGAAACCCTACATTTCAGCAGGATAAAGCACGACCGCATGTTGCAGGTTCTGTACGGGCCTTTCTGGATACAGAAAATGTTCGACTGCTGCCTTGGCCAGCACATTCTCCAGATCTCTCACCAATTGAAAACGTCTGGTCAATGGTGTCTGAGCAACTGGCTCGTCACAATACGCCAATCACTACTCTTGATGGACTGTGGTATCGTGTTGAAGCTGCATGGGCAGCTGTACCTGTACACGCCATCCAAGCTCTGTTTGACTCAATGCCCAGGCGTATCAAGGCCGTTATTACGGCCAGAGGTGGTTGTTCTGGGTACTGATTTCTCAGGATCTATGCACCCAAATTGTATGAAAATGTAAACACATGTCAGTTCTAGTATAATATATTTGTCCAATGAATACCCGTTTATCATCTGCATTTCTTCTTGGCGTAGCAATTTTAATGGCCAGTAGTGTACATTTTTAGGTAATTTGTTGACACCCTGGAAGCGAAATTTAATACAAACAGCCGCAATCTAAGGCATCTATAATGGTTGTAATCAGGTGGGCATCGAGTCAGCTTGCTGTCATGTACGGGTAGTACGACATTCCATGATACTTCAACTCTTTGCCAGAGGCCAACAATCACAGTGGCTGGCGATTGGTGACGTGCCGATCTCTACCGCTCATTATCAGTTGTTTTCCATCTGCGAGAGATCTGCTGAACGCGTTGAGCAGAGCACAGTCGAACAACCTCTGTATAGAAGCAGGTGAGGACAGCAGGGCCACATGTAATTGCGATGTCTTGTCGAATAAAAATGTCACGGAGACCTCGAAGATGGGGTACAGCTGCTTGGCGAAAACTGGTGGCGAAAACTGGTGGCTATGTGAGTCAGAAGTGATCGTGTTCTGTAGCTACTCAGTGGTACCCCATAACGCCATGTGCTGGGCCACGACGATGACGAACACTATCTTACAACGTTCGCTTTCCCTGCAGGCCGTACACAGGGATACGTTCATAGTGACGCTGTACACAGAACCGGAAAGTGGTGCCACACCTGTGTCTAGTGTTGTTGTTGGTGTACTGTTTCGGCGAGTCAAGCGCTCTCTCTCTCTCTCTCTCTCTCTCTCTCTCTCTGTCGGTCTGTCGAGGGAACATACGGCAGTGGTCGGCGTACTGACAGTCTGTAGCGCTATAGACCTCCTAAGGCTCCCTGTTCCCGCTGTGAAGCTACTGACGCTGCTGTGGAGCTCTCGCCAGCGGTTTTAGCGTATCTACGTCGCACGCTGTGCTTTCCATCGATTGCACCACACTGTTTCACGTAATTACTGATACTTTTTCCTATCAAATTTCTACGTAAAAGGGAGCTGAGTTCAGGGGGATGTAAAATATTCATTTACCGACACATAAGTTTTGATTATTTATCAATTAATAAAAATGTGGCGCTACAACGAAAGTTTCAAAAGGCATGGTCACAGAATATCCTGGCCGGTAGAATAAATTTTAAAGAATAACCGCATGTATCTGATGTCAACTTGTAGTCATTGTGGGGTTCCTTAGACTCGTCCGAGCCACAGAGCACCGTGGACATAAAACAAAACGAAAGAATTAATCATTGATGATTTGCTACCATAATTACTACAGTAGAGGCTTCTTTGTAATGGGGAAAGGACTGGGTGGGGGCGGGGGAGGCTGTTGGATGGAGAGGGAGGGCAGCTGGAACTGGGTAATTGATCGCACAGTTCCAATACATGCTAGGTTAGATTAATATTTTGGATTGTTAAAAATACCCTCAGCCACAGGAAAAAGGTAATTCAGACCAATTTTGAAGTCTTTTCTATAATTACCTTTCATTAGTTTCCATTTGTACTCTGAAAGCTCTGCAGGGCGTTGCTGGGCTGCTTGCGAGACTCTTCATCGCACAGCAAGGGGTTTATGTTGCCATTTACGTTTTAGAGTTCTCGAAGGCTTTTGTGCCGGAAGGATAATGTTCGTGCCGCATAAACTGGGACCGCGCGGCTGACGAGTGGCCTGTGATACGCTGGAGGGCTGTAAACGTTTTACACAGCGACGCCACGCCTACGACGGGGCTCTGTGTCATTATATTGCCCAGGAGGTACTTGCAGGCTTGACGCCATCTTCCCCAGGTTATAAGCCTCAGACACTAGGCTCGACGACTGTTAGTTCGAAACGGCAGGCCGTTGAATGCATTAGGCACGTCGGAAATTTTCCTAAAGAGGGCTACTGTTCTCTCGTGTCCTCTCTACAGCCGACAGTTAACGCCGTCTGCATATCTAAATGGAACCATCAGGTCTTTCTGAGCACCCCTCCAAAGATATTGTAGCTATCTGAAGACGAAGTATTCTCTTGTAAATTGCAGTTGTTGATGTGCTACAGGGTAGTTAATCCGAGCTCGCAATGTTGTTCTTAAAACAGAAGATTTTGCACAGTGTGCGTCTTCTGTTTGCTAAGTAGCTAAGTGTCATATTGCTAATCCAAAGTGCAACATTACGAGGGCGTGATGAAAAGTAACGCCTCCAAATTTTTTTGGGTGAAAACTCTTAAAACTTTTAAGATAAAACGAACTTTATTAACATTCTAAATCTTTGCTTTTCAAGCCAACCTATTTATTTCTCAACATGGTAACACTGGCCACGAACACATTTCTCCCAACCTGAGACAAGTTTGGTGGTACCGTCACTGTAGGATGTCTGACTTTGTCGATGAAGCCACAACCTCACCTCTGCTTGCACCGCTTCATCGCTATCAAAGTGAAGTCCTCAAATATGTTCTATAAGTTTTGGAAACACATGGTCATCGAACTGGGTCAAGTCGGGACCTTATGGAGGATGACCAGTGACAGTGAACCCAAGCTATCGGTTTATTGCAGATGTCGCAGCGCTATTTTGTGGTTAGCTATTATCATGCTGAAGGGGAGGGTGGACGAACTCCCCCATTCGTGCTTTCCGTTTTTTGAGGGTCAGGCGGTATCTTGCAGAGTTTATGCCTTCTGGCATATATTCCATATGGACCGCACATTGAACATTCCAGTACTGCTGACTCTGGATCACTTTTGGCTCCGGTGACCCTTTGTGGCCGGCCGGTGTGGCCGTGCGGTTCTAAGCGCGTCAGTTTGGAACCGCGTGACCGCTACGGTCGCAGGTTCGAATCCTGCCTCGGGCATGGATGTGTGTGATGTCCTTAGGTTAGTTAGGTTTAAGTAGTTCTAAGTTCTAGGGGACTGATGACCTCAGTAGTTAAGTCCCATAGTGCTCAGAACCATTTGAACCATTTTTTTGACGCTTTGTGGCGCAAATACATTGATATTCTCCTGTTTTATGCGTCAAAGTAGTGAACCCAGCTTACGTCACCTGTCACAACGTTGTTGAGGGACTCATCACCATCACCTTCACAACGCAAAAGAAACTGATGATAGATGTTACAAACATCGAAATTGTCACCACCCATGGCAGTCTGCCGCCGGCAGTGCTGCGAGGCGGTCACGCGCCAGAGCGATGCTGGCGAGGCGCGCACCATGTGTTTGTGTTTACTTAGGCCGCTGTATGTGCCGTTTTCCTTCTAGACCACCATGGCGCACAACTATCGGAAGAAAACATTACGTTTCAACTTTTGTTCCGACCCAACGCCCTGGAGGTAGAATAATTTATTGGCGATGAAGTTAAAATACCACCAACGGATCTAATTGGTATCCACTTGTAGTTAGCAGTACCGTCTACGTCAAAATGATCAACGATGCGGCTTGCGACAAGGTGTTTCAAGAGGCAAAACGTGGACTGCGCTTCTGTCATTCCGACGGCAGCGTCGGACCCGTTACCGTCGATCGCGCAGGTCTCGGCACACGAACGATAAGGATCTTCGAACTGTCTTTCGAACTGCCTGCAGACGTCGTCATCGCGGCGCTTCGTCCCTATGGCAACGTTCTGGAACATGTTGCCGAACGATGGGTACAATTTCAAACCTATCCCGTTTTAAACGGTGTTAGACAGGTCCGCATCGTGTTGCAGAAACACGTGCCTTCCTATCTACGTATCGGAGGCTGCCGTGCCATTATAATGTACGACGGCCAACCTCGGACCTGTTCCGGTTGCGGGAAAGAACCTCATCTATGGTCTGAATGCATTCAACAACGTGTCGCGCAGCTCCCGTTGTCGGAAGCGTCCGTCACACCCACGATGACCGCCCTACCGGTCACTTACGCGGCTGCTCTTGCCACGTCTACAGTTTCGGCCCGGCCCTTCCGATCGGCTCGTCCCACCGCCCCAGTCACCTACGGACGGTGCAGACGTCCCACCTGACAAACTTGCCGCCGAACAGGCTCCCGCACCGGACGCTAAGGAGACCAGTATTTCTTCACAACACCTGTTTGACAATTTCATTGTACCCACCGACACCTTCGAATCAGGTCGACGCTCCTCCTTGCCGTCGTCCGACACTGAGGAACACGTGCGCAAACGCCGCCGTCGTTCACCCACGGGCTCTCAAAGCGTCGCCACCCGCGACGACGAAGACGACAACCAACCAGCCGACATATCCGCGCAGAGGTCGGTAGACAGCTTTCACGATGAACAAGACGTTTCGCAGGACGGGACCACCATGGAGGTCGCCACGCACAATGTAACGATCGATGCGCAGGTTGAGACGCCTGCCTCCCCGCCGACAACTCCAGATCTCTCTCACCACGACGCAATTCTCATGGACATTGGACAGACCCACGGCATAGGAGCAAGGGCCGACGACAATGAGGAAGATACGCCCCCTCCTCTGGATGAGTTGCCTCCGCCGGACGAGGCTGCCTGTTAACATCAAAAGCGAGGCACTGCAGCTGATGGGATGGGACTTCCTGTAGGTGCCCTCCTCATACTTCCCTTGGTGATGGTAGATGCGCATCCAACACCACTGAAACAAACGTACCGGTTCGCCACACTGAACATAAACATGATCGGCACTGCACCCAAGCTGCAGCTCCTATGCGACATGCTTCGGGCCTCTAACGTCGACGTCGCCCTTCTTCAGGAAGTACGCGTTGCCACACTACCACCAGTCCACGGGTACGACTCATACACGTCCACATGTGATCAGTCAGGGCGTGGAGTGGCTTTCTACATACACGAAGGAATCCCACTCAAGGACACGACAATCCTTCCCTGTGGAAGGGACATGGCTGTAACCATCTTCGACACGCGCGTCATCAATATCTACGCTCCGTCTGGCTCCACGAACCGTCGGCAGCGGTCCACTTTCTTGACGTGGCGCCCCTGTTTTCTGGACGATATGATCGCCTTATCATGGGAGGCGATTTCAACTGCGTCCTCCATCCGCAGGACCAAATAACTGGTTATTCGCCGTGCCCGGCGCTGCTCACCTTAATCGAAGATTTTCATCTAGTGGACGTTTGGGAGAAAATTCATGGCAATTTTCCCGGTTTTACCCATTATACAGCACATTCTGCGAGCCGACTGGACCGGTTTTATGTCTCTGCCCGCCTTGGCAACGAAGTCGCCCAAGCTGAACGATGGCCCCTTGCATTTTCGGACCACTGCGCCGTCATTTGCTCCCTGGCTCTGCCACCTCAGTAAGTGTGGCGCAGCAGAGATTACTGGAAGCTTAATACCTCCCTCCTTAATGATCCACACTGCCGACAATGTATTGCCACTACATGGGTGTCTTGCGAAAGACGCCTCCCGCAGTACACATCCACGTTCCATTGGTGGCTCAAATGTGCCAAACCTGCGATCAGAATGGTCTTCATGCAATGTGGCAAGGAAGCAGCAGCATGGCATCGAGACACCACAAATTTTCACTACGTCGTCCTCCGTGAGCTCGATGCGCTCCCTCCATCACCTGAAACCCATAGGAAACGACAGCGTACTAAAGCTCGTCTCCTCTCTCTCCAGCGTGCACGACTGCATGATGTCATGGTGCGTTCATGACGACAGAACCTCCTCCACGACGAAACACCATCCACGATCTATGCCACATCCGACCATAGTCGTCGACGTCGACTTTTCGTCCCCAACATCACGACCACCGACGGTGTTCACCACACAACACAGGCGGCAGTGGTGTCTGCCTTTGCTAAACATTATCGCCAATTTTATGATGATGAACCGATGGCAACGCCAATTCCTGATGATCTCCGTCCTTCCCCTGATCGGACCCTCACCGTAGCGGAGTCAACATCCAAGATGTCTGCAATCACCGCAGATGAGGTGGTAGATGCGATCAACAAGGGGGCCAAGAACAAATCACCACGACCAGATGGTCTCCCCGTGGAGTTTTACCGGGCGTTCACCACGTTAATGCTTCTTCGCTGGGCGGAAATGATTCAGGAACTCTTTACTCCGTCCTTCCCAATTCCACCTGAATTCGTCACTAGCATTCTTATACCTGTGCCTAAGCCGAAGGGAGGGTCTCATGTTTCTGCATATCGCCCCCTTACACTGATAATTGCAGACTATAAAATCTATGCACGCCTCTTAGCAGCTCGGATACGCACCATCTTACCTATGGTCCTTTCACCGGAGCAGACTGCACGTGGTTGTGGGGCCACCATACAAACAGCCCTAGGAGAATGCCGTGACTACATCGCACTGGCGTCGGTTTGTCGACTTCGTGCAGCACTGGTATCCATCGAGTTCACAAGTGCCTTTGATCGCGTTAGACACCCATTCCTCCTCATGGTGGCGACACGTATGGGGTTCCCATTACTTTTTGTCGATGCCATTCGCCGGTTACTACTTCCCGCGGTCTCGATGGTACAAGTCAATGGGAGGCTTGTAGGACCGATTCCTATACGCCGCTCTGTGCGTCAAGGATGCCCTATGTCTACTTTACTATATGCCATTGCACTTGAGCCCCTCATCACTGGTCTTACCTCTAGACTGCAAGGTCTCACTTAACGTGACTACATCTTTCACTGCAGGGGTTATGCGGACGACATCCTCTTTCTCACCTGCTCCTCCACGGATCTTAATGACGCCATCCAATGGATCCATCAGTATGGACGTCTTTCTGGTAGCATTCTTAATGTCCGTAAATGGACTATGATGCACATTGGCGGCTGCCTCCCGGCTATGGTGCCGACCCCACTCCCATTCAGTACCATCCTTCGTTACTTGGGTATCGAATTTACGAGCTCCACACACCGCACAGTGGCCCTCGCTTAACGGCGGCTTTTGCAGTCGATTCGGCTCGATGTCCGCGGTCAAGTGCACCGTAACTTAAACCAACTCTAACGTGTGTCCTATGTCAACATGTATGTCGCCCCTAAACTGGTACACGTCGCCCAGATCCTTCCAATGCCGTTACTCCTTGGCCGCCACATCCAATCAGCCTTTGGATATTTCATGTCAGCAGGGACACTTTTCAGTCCGCTACAACACTCTAACACTGCCTCCTACAAAAGGTGGCCTCGGACTCGTCAACGTGCGGGCACGATCCTCTCCACTCTTTGTCCACATTATGTTGCGGCACTGGCAGGGGCCGGTCCCGTCCTTAAGGCCGGTCCCGTCCTTAACACGCAGTCTCTTAGATATCCTCCGACCAGCTTCTCTCGATCCACCGATCACTGTGGCAACTATTTCTCCATTATTGTACCACGTCGCCATTTGTTTCATAGAACTCAGCTACGTTCGGGCCGATCTTCCAGTCACCCGTCCTCCCCGTACAACGATTATTATCGTTTGTTTATGCTGTCCAACCCTTGCGACCCCATGGAGCAACAGCACCTCGACATTAACTGGCGAAAGGTTTGAGGGTGTGTGCATGCACACTTTTTACCGACGTCTGTGTCTGCACTCTGGTATGTTGTAGTCTATGGCAAATTCCCGACTAATAGTCGACTTTATTGCATAGGACTGGCCACCTCCCCACTCTGCCCTGACTGTCAGCTCGAAGACACCGACGAGCACCGCCTTACGTGCCCCCTGAAACGAGACGTATGGCTCCTCATCCAACGAATCGTGGGCATTTACCTCCGTGTCCCGCCAACGACGGTAACCCCGCATTTCTTGTTGTTGCCCCAGAAATTTCACTACCCTCTTGCTGAGCACCATACCCTAATCTGGTTTCGAGGACAGGCTTTAGAATACCTCTTTCAGAGTGGTCCGCATACAGTCCTTGACTTCTGGTACAAAGTTGTGACCGCGCGTAGCACCCTCACCCGAAAACCATCTTACCGACAAACTTTTGCCGGTTATCTCCGCAGCGTCTTCCTTGCCCCCCTCAAAGTTGGGGTGTGCCATACCTACCTGTCGTATAAGGCAACACCCTCATCCACGTTCTCATGTATCGAAAAAAAAGGAAGAAGAAGAAGACAGCATATGTTATATTTTGTTGTATTTAATGTTTTTCAAATTTTTTTTGTTTAACTAAGTCATTTGTATATGTTTAAATGGTACCTTGAAGAACTCTTGCATAGTGTATATATATGTACTGTTAGTTTGTTCAGTAAAGATTATTAAAAAAAATGGTCTATGGGTAACGTCTTTCATTCATAATCAAAAACGTTTCCGGTCCCGGGTTCGAATCCCACAGTTCCTTAAATTTTGATCAGAATTGGCGGCCGAAGACTTCCGGCATAAGAAGTCACCCTTCATTCTGCCAACGGGCTTGTCAAAGAGGGCGGAGGAGCGGGCCGGAGGTTCGGGGTACACTCTTATCCTACGGGTGGGAAACTGCCCCTAAAGGCGGAAGAATCAGCAATGATCTACGGCATGAGGATGCAGAAGGCAATGGAAACCACTGAATTAAAGACACGTAACGTTTATCCACACGCCATGTGCCCTGTAAATATAAAGTGTCATCATTATCTTCCCATTGGCAAAAGATTCCAGAATAGTCCACCATTCGGATCTCCGAGACGGGCCTGCCAAGGGGTAGGTTGCCATGAGAAAAAGACTGAATAATCAACGGAAGTATTACGTTCTACGAGTCGGAGCGTTGAATGTAAGAAGCTTGAACGTGGCAGCGAAACTAGAAAATCTGAAAAGGGAAATGTAAAAGCTCGTTATAGATATAGCAGGGGTCAGTGAAGTGAAGTGGAAAGAAGACAAGATTTCTGGTCAAATGAATTTAGGGTAATATCAACAGCAACGGAAAATGGTAAAACTGGAGTAGGATTCGTTATGAATAGGAAGGTAGGGCAGAGAGTGTGTTACTGTCAACAGTTCAGTGACAGGGTTGTTCTTATCAGAATCGACAGCAAATCAACACCGACAATGATAGTTCAGGTACACATGCCGACGTCGTAAGTTGCAGATGAAGAGACCAAGAAAGAGTGAGGATATTGAAAGGGTAATACAGTACGTAACACTGTTGCATTACTTTCTAGCGTTAAGTCGATATTACTGCTCGTACCATCGTACCCTTCTTATGTTGGTATAGGTCCTTCTGTATTCATTACATGTAATTGTGTTTCTTGCATTAGGTCGGTGATTATGCGTCTTCTGTTATCTGTTCTGTTTGAGTTCCAGAGGGTCGATCTGGAATTAATGTCAGCACTTATGACAAATTTTTTGCCTGTGGCATACATTACTAGGTCTCTGATTTGAAGGTACTGTTACTGGAGAAACGTACCAAACAATTCTTGCTGATTCAAAAATCAAATGTTCAAATGTCTGTGAAATCTTATGCGACTTAACTGCGAAGGTAATCAGTCCTAAGCTTACACACTACTTAACCTAAATTATCCTAAGGACAAACACACACACCCATGCCCGAGGGAGGGCTCGAACCTCCGCCGGAATCAGCCGCACAGTCCATGACTGCATCGCCTTACACCGCTCGGCAAATCCCGCGCCGCTTGCTGATTCCATATTCCCTGACATTCGTGCATTATACGTTAATGATGAGTTTTATTTCTAAGAATATGGCGCCCCACTGCACTATCATAGGGACGTACGAACATACCTGGATCACAATGTGGCAGGCCTGTGGATAGGACGCAGGGGACCAATCGAATTTCCTGCACGCTCTCCAGACCTCACGCCGCTAGATTTCTTCTTATTTGGCACAGTAAAAGATGAGGTGTACAAACGTAAACCACGTAACCTGGACACACTTTGGAATGAGATTCAGGCGGTATGCGCAGAAATCTCATTGGACACTTTGGTACGATGTACGGAATCAGTGGTGACTCGTACTCAGAAATGTATTGATGCTGAAGGCCACTAGTTTGAACATTAATCACATTGGCATCTACATCTACATGATTACTCTGCAATTCACATTTAAGTGCTTGGCAGAGGGTT
The DNA here is from genome assembly GCF_023864345.2 of Schistocerca serialis cubense. Lineage (NCBI taxonomy): Eukaryota > Metazoa > Arthropoda > Insecta > Orthoptera > Acrididae > Schistocerca > Schistocerca serialis. Next base: position 803,951,587 of record NC_064641.1, read on the forward strand.
CTGCGTACGGCTATTTTTGATGGCTGTATTGGGCGTACATGGGTGCAATAACCCATGTGACGTTCCCATTAGTTATCTCTATGGTAACCAAGTGTTGATTACATAGCTGTGTTACCTTAATTATGTTATAAGTTCTATTTAGAATTACTATTGCAGCCTTACAGGCATTGCTGCTTGTTATTGTGGTAGCATGTTTTGGTAGACATATCAATTGCCGATTTCTATTATAAGGTTCTTGTAAGCACATGATGTCTGCCTGCAAGACTTGTGCTATTTTAGGGATTTCCGCGCTGACTGTCGTACTGTTTTTTGTATTATGTCGTAAGATATTCATTTTTTGTCTATGTGTTCTGGGTGTTTTACTTCTACAAAACATTTACTGCCAGTCTGTGAGCAATCGAAATATGTTCGTCCGTGTGCTCTTACATGATATATATATATATATATATATATATATATATATATATATATATATATATATATATATATATATATATATATAGATCATGTTTTCCAGTAACTGAGCAAACAGACAGAATCCGCCCAATTCCGCTGTTTTATGTGAGACTGAACGGCTCCTTTCACAGCTTCCTCGCGTTTGATGGGTTGGTGCACTGCCGAAACGGTGAATTGCTTCACCAATAGTAATATATATATATATATATATATATATATATATATATATATATATATATATATATATATATATATTGTCGAAGGCGAAAGGTTCTGACCTGGAGCATGAGATCGAGCAGCGTCTCTGCTGATGTAGGAATATTTTCTGTCCTTTGGATGATTCTGTCTGTTTGCTCAGTTACTGGAAAACAGAGAGAATCTCCCTTTGGATTGCACAATCTAAGTAGCATCCGCTGTGCAGTCTGCAGTATCTCTTTTTTCTCTAGCCTACTTAAAAGTAAGTTAAATTCTAAATTATCATAATTAGGTGAAGCTGGCTTGCTGTTGGTGCTGGTTTCTGTTGCGGTCTCTGAGGTGGTACTAGACTGATTGCGGCTTGGTGTTGGCCGCTAATTGAGATACATTTTAAGACCTCTTTGGGATGTCGCACGGTTACATTTCGTTTTGTCACACGCTTCTTCAATGCTTTTTGCCTTCACACGTTTTTCACTGATGTCGGTGGTGCTGGTGCTTGCTGGTGTGGTGTCGGCGATAGTTGGTGATTTGTGTGGGACTGATTGTATGTGTTATGTTGTCTTCGTTGATGTTTGGAGTGGAGGTTGTTTCTAGACGCACGTGGATATAGTTGCAAATGTCACATGTCTCTCTCTCAGATTTGTCCTCACATAATGCTCCCCGGTATTGCAAAACCTTTCTGTTTTCTTTCCAGTCGGCAAATACTTCGCTTAACATGAACTGATTGAAGATCTAATACATCATTCTGGGTGAGCACATCCAAGAGAACGCCTGTCTTCGGCTGTTTCCGATTGATGACATCTATCCAAAGAATTTTTCCACTTCCTCCTTTTATCCTTACAGGGACAGTGGTATTTATCGCCCAATTCCGCGGTTTTATGGGAGACTGAACGGCTCCTTTCACAGCTTCCTCGCGTTTGATGGGTTGGTGCACTGCCGAAACGGTGAATTGCTTCACCAAACTGCACAGTTCGCATTCGATAATTCACTGTTCCCTGATAATTGTGCAAGAAGTCATTCTCTAATATGATGTCAAAATCACCTTTCTTTAATCTCACCACTTCCATCTCTTGATTGTATGTATTCTCGTCTATTTGCAGATTCACTACACACGAACCTCCAGGGGCAATTATTTCTTCACCAAGGCCACTGATATGGAATCGGGGTGGCTGTAGCACCCTTCGATCATATTTATCTACAAATAATACACTAATTTGTGCACCTGTGTCAACTAAAATCTTAACTACTTTGTTCCCGAGTATGCCACTTAAACTAACATGTTCCACCTCTTTACTTTCTCCGGTCCTCACCGGGTGTATGATTCTGTTTGAACCCTCGTTGCGGCATTGGCCGCGGATCTGGTTAGAAAATACGGACTTTGTTGGACAGGCATTATTAAGATCTGGCAAGTAGTGCAGAAAGGCGCGCGACAGCACATTGCCGTGTGGTTCGGTCTCTCACAATGCTGACAAAATACTTCTTTTGCTAATACCGGTACTGAAACCGGCAGATGTGGTGAGCAGCGCAGAAGCACAATGCATATTCGCATACAATTGCCAAAGGAACAGCTTCAAACAAAGAGGTGGGGGAGGCTGCTTTAACTTCTCCTCCGATGCAGGGATCAATACCGCGAACAAACACATCAATTGCACGCGCTTCTGTCTCCGAGCGCAAAATCCTATTTTCACTGTCATTTTCGCCTAGCTTGTAGTTACAAGATACGGCTCGAAGGCGATCTCAAAAAGCATCAAAATCCTCATTAGGCGTCTGCCTAAGGGTTCATAATTGATCTCTGTAACATTCGGTACCTCTGGTATCGGAATAACGCATAGTTAGTCCGCGAGCCAAAACTTCGAAGTCACGCGTATCACGCAATTTGTCCGCTGTCTCTATAAACATTCGGGCTTCCCCTGTCAGCTTTAATCTGGCTACATTGACCAATAGATCATCCGGCCAGGCACAAGTGCGACCCACATCTCGAATATTCTGTATGAACATAGCCACATTTTCATGGGACTTTCCAGAAAAGGTGGGAATAAAATCAGCCGCAGGAAAATTACTTACAGTTGACGTGTTAGCCGAAATTGTGGTAGTTGCAGTAGTGACAGAATCACTGGATGCACATCTAGTTACTGGCGTGGAGCTAACCACTGATACAGAAGGTCGTACACTGGCTTCCAGCGACTGTTTCAAGACGCGATTTTGCTCAAGTAATTCTCGATTTTATACGAAGAATTGGTGCGTTTGAGTATTAATAGCTTTGAGGACAATATTATGGAAATGGAAGAGGATGTAGATGAAGATGAAATGGGAGATACGATACTGCGTGAAGAATTTGACAGAGCACTGAAAGACCTGAGTCGAAACAAGGCCCCGGGAGTAGACAACATTCCATTAGAACTACTGACGGCCTTGGGAGAGCCAGTCCTGACAAACCTCTATCATCTGGTGAGTAAGATGTATGAGACAGGCGAAATACGCTCAGACTTCAAGAAGAATATAATAATTCCAATCCCAAAGAAAGCAGGTGTTGACAGATGTGAAAATTACCGAACTATCAGTTTAATAAGTCACAGCAGCAAAATACTAACGCGAATTCTTTACAGACGAATGGAAAAAGTGGTAGAAGCCAACCTTGGGGAAGATCAGTTTGGATTCCGTAGAAATGTTGGAACACGTGAGGCAATAGTGACCTTACGACTTATCTTAGATGAAAGATTAAGGAAAGGCAAACCTACGTTTCTAGCATTTGTAGACTTAGAGAAAGCTTTTGACAATGTTGACTGGAATACTCTCTTTCATATTCTAAAGGTGGCAGGGCTAAAATACAGGGAGCGAAAGGCTATTTACAATTTGTACTGAAACCAGATGGCAGTTATAAGAGTCGAGGGGCAAGAAAGGGAAGCAGTGGTTGGGAAGGGAGTGAAACAGGGTTGTAGCCTCTCCCCGATGTTATTCAATCTGTATATTGAGCAGGCAGTAAAGGAAACAAAAGAAAAATTCAGAGTAGGTATTAAAATCCATGGAGAAGAAATAAAAACTTTAAGGTTCGCCGATGACATTGTAATTATGTCAGAGACAGCAAAGGACTTGGAAGAGCAGTTGAATGGAACGGACAGTGTCTTGAAAGGAGGATATAAGATGAACATCAACAAAAGCAAAATGAGGATAATGGAATGTAGTCGAATTAAGTCGGGTGATGCTGAGGGAATTAGATTAGGAAATGAGACACTTAAAGTAGTAAAGGAGTTTTGATATTTGGGGAGCAAAATAACTGATGATGGTCGAAGTAGAGAGGATATAAAATGTAGACTGGCAATGGCAAGGAAAGCGTTTCTGAAGAAGAGAAGTTTGTTAACATCGAGTATAGATTTAAGTGTCAGGAAGTCGTTTCTGGAAGTGTGTGGAGTGTAGCCGTGTATGGAAGTGAAACATGGACGATAAATAGTTTGGACAAGAAGAGAATAGAAGCTTTCGAAATGTGGTGCTACAGAAGAATGCTGATGTTTAGACGGGTAGATCACATAACGAATGAGGAGGTATTGAATAGAATTGGGGAGAAGAGGAGTTTGTGGCACAACTTGACAAGGAGAAGGGACCGGTTGGTAGGACATGTTCTGAGGCATCAAGGGGTCACAAATTTAGCATTGGAGGGCAGCGTGGAGGGTAAAAATCGTAGAGGGAGACCAAGAGATGAATACACTTAGCAGATTCAGAAGGATGTAGGCTGCAGTAGGTACTGGGAGATGAAGCAGCTTGCACAGGATAGAGCAGCATGGAGAGCTGCATCAAACCAGCCTCAGGACTGAAGACCACAACAACAACAACAACAACAGCTTTGAGCGGGTCTTGCGAGGCTGGTGCATCTGCACGAGTATCCCGTTCAGTTGCTCTCGTTCCCATAGGCATGTTAACAAAATTAGGGGGGCGTTAGTGGCCCAAAAATGATTGTTACAAAAAAGAAAGGTCACAAATAAACTGTTCCCGCGGTGGACGGCTTGATGTTAAAGTTGAAAGCGTCGCGGTGACTTACATGAAAGTGGAGTCGGCTAGACGCGTTGGCGGCGGTGACAGCGTGGTGGAGTGACGGGGTGGGCGATACGCTGGCAGCAGACATAGGTGCAGGCGGGCGGTTGCTGGAACCTCGGGCGCCGGCTGACATGTTGGCGGCGGTCGACACTGGGTCAGCTGGTACTCAGCGACGGCAGGCTCCTGGCACGGGCGCGGCGGTGGGCGGTGTGACTGCGTGGTGGAGGAGCGGCGGCGGGCGATGTGCCAGCGGCGGGCGGCTCGCGTGGCTGCCTATCTCGGACTGCGTCACTTGTTCGGGCGGACACCGACGGCCGCTACACTGCAGCGTGCGCCCGGTGCGTTTCTATGGCCGTGGCCCGTGCGGGGCGAATACAGGGTGCGTCAAAAAAATGTATACACACTTTGAACCGTCATAGAAAATTTATTTCCCGTTCTACAATGTTAAATTTCTGGAAATGGAAAGCTTAAAGTCCAATTGGAAAGATAAATGTACTTTGCAGTAGGGTTTTGCAGCATATACTGTATTCAACATTATGAATCACCTCGAAGGGAACGATCTATCGATACGTAATCAGCACGGTTTCAGAAAACATCGTTTTTGTGCAACGCAGCCAGCTCTTTATTCGCACGAAGTAATGGCCGCTATCGACAGGGGATCTCAAGTTGATTCCGTATTTCTGGATTTCCGGAAAGCTTTTGACACCGTTCCTCACAAGCGACTTCTAATCAAGCTGCGGGCCTATGGGGTATCGTCTCAGTTGTGCGACTGGATTCGTGATTTCCTGTCAGGAATGTCGCAGTTCGTAGTAACAGACGGCAAATCATCGAGTAAAACTGAAGTGATATCAGGTGTTCCCCAGGGAAGCGTCCTGGGACCTCTGCTGTTCTCGATCTGTATAAATGACCTGGGTGACAATCTGAGCAGTTCTCTTAGGTTGTTCGCAGATGATGCTGTAATTTACCGTCTAGTAAGGTCATCCGAAGACCAGTATCAGTTGGAAAGCGATGTAGAAAAGATTGCTGTATGGTTTGGCAGGTGGCAGTTGACGCTAAATAACGAAAAGTGTGAGGTGATCTTCGTGAGTTCCAAAAGAAATCCGTTGGAATTCGATTACTCGATAAATAGTACAATTCTCAAGGCTGTCAATTCAACTAAGTACCTGGGTGTTAAAATTACGAACAACTTCAGTTGGAAAGACCACGTAGACAATATTGTGGGGAAGGCGAGCCAAAGGTTGCGTTTCATTGGCAGGACACTTAGAAGATGCAACAAGTCCACTAAAGAGACAGCTTACACTACACTCGTTCGTCCTCTGTTAGAATATTGCTGCGCGGTGTGGGATCCTTACCAGGGGGGATTGACGGAGGACATCGAAAGGGTACAAAAAAGGACAGCTCGTTTTGTATTATCACGTAATAGGGGAGAGAGTGTGGCAGATGTGATACGCGAGTTGGGATGGAAGTCATTAAAGCAAAGACATTTTTTGTCGCGGCGAGATCTATTTACGAAATTTCAGTCACCAACTTTCTCTTCCGAATGTGAAAATATTTTGTTGAGCCCAGCCTGCATAGGTAGGAATGATCATCAAAATAAAATAAGAGAAATCAGAGCCCGAACAGAAAGGTTTAGGTGTTCGTTTTCCCCGCGCGCTGTTCGGGAGTGGAATGGTAGGGTGATAGTATGATTGTGGTTCGATGAACCCTCTGCCAAGCACTTAAATGTGAATTGCAGAGTAATCATGTAGATGTAGATGTAGATGCCAATGTGATTAATGTTCAAACTGGTGGCCTTCAGCATCAATACATTTCTGAGTACGAGTCACCACTGATTCCGTACATCGTACCAAAGTTTCCAATGAGATTTCTGCGCATACCCCTGAATCTCATTCCAAAGTGTGTCCAGGTTACGTGGTTTACGTTTGTACACCTCATCTTTTACTGTGCCAAATAAGAAGAAATCTAGCGGCGTGAGGTCTGGAGAGCGTGCAGGAAATTCGATTGGTCCCCTGCGTCCTATCCACAGGCCTGCCACATTGTGATCCAGGTATGTTCGTACGTCCCTATGATAGTGCAGCGGGGCGCCATCTTCTTAGAAATAAAACTCATAATTGACGTATAATGCACGAATGGCAGGGAATATGGAATCAGCAAGCGGCGAGGGATTTGCCGAGCGGTCTAAGGCGATGCAGTCATGGACTGTGCGGCTGATTCCGGCGGAGGTTCGAGCCCTCCCTCGGGCAAGGGTGTGTGTGTTTGTCCTTAGGATAATTTAGGTTAAGTAGTGTGTAAGCTTAGGACCGATTACCTTCGCAGTTAAGTCGCATAAGATTTCACAGACATTTGAACATTTGATTTTTGAATCAGCAAGCATTGTTTGGTACGTTTCTCCAGTAACAGTACCTTCAAAGCGGGAAGGCCCAATGAGTCCCGTTGCAGACAAACCACACCACACATTTACACCAGTCAAATTAACAGCATTTTCAACTGTAATGTGAGGATTATCTTCAGCCCAGTACACACAATTGTGCCTATTGACAGTTCCATTGAGTTTCAATTGGGCTTCGTCCGACCAAATTGTGCTATCCACAAATCCCGGTTCACGTCTCACCATCAAATGGTTCAAATGGCTCTGAGCACTAAGGGACTTAACTTCTGAGTTCATCAGTCCCCTAGAACTTAGAACTACTTAAACTTAACTAACCTAAGGACATAACACACATCCATGCCTGAGGCAGGATTCGAACCTGCGACCGTAGCGGTCCTGCGGTTCCAGACTGTAGTGCCTAGAACTGCACGGCCACCCCGACCGGTGTCTCACCATCTCCTGAACCCATTCACAAAATTCTAGCCTTCGATCTGGATCGTCGTCACTTAGCTGTTGCACCGGCCTTGGAATGTACACACGAAACTTGCCTTTCTTCAGAATGCGTAGCACACTACTATCACTTACATTTCCCTCACGTGCCGCTTGCCTTGAAGATTTTTGAGGCGAACGCTGAAGCAGATCCAAGACCGCAGTTGTGGAATCGTCACTTGTAGCTGTACGAGGACGCCCTGATCGACTTTTACGCACATTACACACTGATCCATGAATTTAGAATTTGTCTCGTAGACGTGTAATTGTTAACCTTGAAGGTGGTTCTGTACCATACTCACTTCTCCAATGTCTTCGAACCGCAGCTACATTCTCAAACTTCCAGTACCACTTAATTAACTGCTTCCGCGCTTCAAAGCTCAAACGCACGTCCGCCATGTTGCAGTTACTTCCTTGCCACTGCTGCCACCTGTTGAAGAAACATAACATTACTTTCTCACAGATATTTAACCTTGTAGAACTGGAAATAAATTGTCTATGACAGTTCAAAGTGTGTACATTTTTTTGACGGTTCCTGTATGTCAGCCCGCTGGCGCATTCTATGCTTGAAATGCTCGGTTCTTCGCCGGAAGAATTTCGAATAGCGGTACTTCTGACACCAGTTTGTTCATGAGAGCCGGATTAGAAACCGGTGGGCGTGAAAGAACCGTTAGGAAGATTTTAAGTAATAAGTCTTTTATTGGCCATTTTGCCTTCTAAAGGGTCACATAGCCAGGCCTAGAGAGGCGAGAATGAGCTAGAGCGTAGTCAGGGGCGAATCGTAGTTCGCATAGTTAAGGAAAAGCGGTGTTTGGAAGGACAAAGTCCGCGGTTCTGCAGCACCGGGAAAGACAGGAGATGTTGACGGGCCGGCCGTGCTGGCCGAGCGGTTCTAGGCACTACAGTATGTAACCGCAGGACCGCTACGGTCGCAGGTTCGAATCCTGAACTAACTACTTAAACTTAACTTAAAACTACTTAAGAACTACTTAAACCTAACTAACCTAAGGACATCACACACATCCATGTCCGTGGCAGGATTCGAACTTGCGACCGTAGCGGTCGCGCGGTTCCAGACTGTAGCGCTTAGAACCGCTCGGCCACTCCGGCCGGCCCTAGTTTATACATAACAAACACAGTGCAACGCGCAACTTTGGAAAGAGCCGTTGCCGAGCGAAGTACTTTGGTAATCAGCTGGAAAAAAACTATTAAAAGTGTTATATCCTAGCCAGTAATGCCACCCGAGCCCGCTGCCAAAAGGTTGGCAGCATCAAAGTCCGGACGCCGTCCGCATAAGCAGCGCCAGCGAGACAGGAAATCGCCGCAAGTCTGCGCGCGCCACCGCTGGCTTCTGGGTTCTTAAGCGCTGGAGTCGCGAGCGCTAGGACAGTTCTGTATTCGCCGCTCAGTTGTATACTCGCCATCGAATTGTGTACTTGCTAGTCAGTTGTGTGTTCATCGCAGCAGAGTTGTTGTTTGTCGTCAGCCGACGCTGACCTAGCTGCTCCGACTCGAACTAGACAGATCTCTGTAGACACGGAGTTCACTATTGTGTTTCTGTATCTTCGTCAATAAAGATAAGTACCGACTTTTATTTAATCAGAGTGTTTGGGTTTTCATCTTTCTGTTCACTGTTCCAGCGGACCGGTCGGCCCGCTGTTAAAAGTGTGGCGGTGACTTCGTAAGCCGTTTCTACAGCGATTTGTTTGTCGCTACGAACACCGCCACAAAAAAAAGTATTTCCAAGCAGTTTAATAGTTTTATAGACATGAGGTGGTAAGTTTAAAACCGTTAACCAGGCAGAAAAAACTCAATCGTATAAAAAAATTACCGTAGGAATACACTTAACAACACAAAAAATGGTTAAAATGGCTCTGAGCACTGTGGGACTTAACATCTGAGGTCATCAGCCCCCTAGAACTTAGAACTACTTGAACCTAACTAACCTAAGGACATCACACACATCCATGCCCGAGGCAGGATTCGAACCTGCGTCCGTAGCGGTCGCGCGGTTCCATACTGTAGCGCCTAGAACCGCTTGGCCACTCCGCCCGGCTTACTCGAAAAAGAATAGGTCATTGCCAACGTGCAAGAAAGGCTTGAAATTACTTTAAACACAGTATACAGAAAAAAATATGTGTATGAATGGGGATTACAAGATACCTACATGTCCGAAAGAGCAGACACCATTGATGAATGACCTACAGCCGTCTAGAACGAAATTAGAATTATATATTAATATCTTCAGCTGCTGAAGGGCATATATACAGGGTGTTACAAAAAGGTACGGCCAAACTTTCAGGAAACATTCCTCACACACAAAGAAAGAAAATATGTTATGTGGACTATTGTCCGGAAACGCTTACTTTCCATGTTAGAGCTCATTTTATTACTTCTCTTCAAATCACATTAATCATGGAATGGAAACACACAGAAACAGAACGTACCAGCGTGACTCAAAACACTTTGTTACAGGAAATGTTCAAAATGTCCTCCGTTAGCGAGGATACATGCATCCACCCTCCGTCGCATGGAATGCCTGATGCAACCCTGGAGAATGGCGTATTGTATCACAGCCGTCCGCAATACGTGCACGAAGAGTCTGTACATTTGATACCGGGGTTGCGTAGACAAGAGCTTTCAAATGCCACCATAAATGAAAGTCAAGAGGGTTGAGGTCAGGAGAGCGCGTAGGCCATGGAATTGGTCCGCCTCTACCAATCCATCGGTCACCGAATCTGTTGTTGAGAAGCGTACGAACACTTCGACTGAAATGTGCAGGAGCTCCATCGTGCATGAACCACATGTTGTGTCGTACTTGTAAAGTCACATGCTCTAGCAGCACAGGTAGAGTACCCCGTATGAAATCATGATAACGTGTTCCATTGAGCGTAGGTGGAAAAACATGGGGCCCAATCAAGACATCACCAACAATGCCTGCCCAAACGTTCACAGAAAATCTGTGTTGATGACACAAGCACCGAAGTCGATATTACCTTCCTTCAATTGGGCCAACTGGCGGTGAATCGAGGAAGCACAGTACATAGTGACGAAACTAAAATGAGCTCTAACATGGAAATTAAGCGTCTCCGGACACATGTCCTCATAACATCTTTTCTTTATTTGTGTGTGAGGAATGTTTCCTGAAAGTTTGGCCGTACCTTTTTGTAACAGCCTGTATATATCAACGGGGACAGGTGAAAATGTGTGCCCCCACCGGGACTCGAACCCCTGATATCCTGCTTACATGGCAGACGCTCTATCCGAAAGAACAGACACCATATCCATATAAGTATATAGTTCTGGCAATACTGGCCATGACCTTCCTCTTCGCCGGCCGGAGAGGCCGAGTGCTTCTAGGCGCTACAGTCTGGAACCGCGCGACCGCTACGTCGCAGGTTCGAATCCTGCCTCGGGCATGGATGTGTGTGAGGTCCTTAGGTTAGTTAGGTTTAAATAGTTCTAAGTTCTAGGGGACTGATGACCTTAGCAGTTAAGTCCCATAGTGCTCAGAGCCATTTGAACCTTCCTCTTCGATGCGGATGCACACATATTACCCGAACTCTTACAGGACTTGGTAAGAATGTCTTCCACGAGTAATGAGTGTGATGGGTAGGAACACTACGAATGTATTGTGTGGATATATAAGGTGAGAATGTGGGTCTCGCGGGAGGCGTGCGCGAGATAGTCCCTGCAATCGCACTATCCTCTGTGCCCTTGGTTGGTCAGATGGATAGAACATCTGCCATGTAAGCAGGAGATCCCAGGTTCGAGTCCCGGTCAGAGTACACATTTTCACCTGTTCCCATTGATATATATCAACGCCCGTCAGCAGCTGAAGGTATTAATACATAATTCTAATAACATTTAAATTCGTCACACTCCAAGCCAATAGTCTTTATTCAATGTTTTTCGAGATATCTGGAGTTTCTTCTGTTTCGGTTTCTAATGTGTTGCAGTCTCTTGTACCAAATATTTTAAACATTAATATTGTGTTTGCCACTGTGGATTCCACTTAACAGAACTTCACCGTTACGTCCATCACGTCATAAGCTTCTCCTATGTATTTCACACACACCGTCCAGAGAACGTCATCGATTCGTCACGTCACGTCAGCATCACGTCAAGATTTCTTGGGAAGAATGTTTCGACGGGCCATAGTGTAGCCTATTTGGTGAGAAACTGTTACATTAAGTACAAAGTGTGAACTAATACGGAAGTATTCCCCACTGAGTGCTATTGCGAAAAGTGATTTATATGTACTGGAGGACAATACTAATTTAAGGTATACACTGTCAAGTAAAAGATACACATCTTGTTCAATGTGGTTTACTCGCGATTTTCCAGTGGAATAAAAAAAGAAAAAGAGTGAGTAAAGCTGATGTGGCACGCAGAAGTTTAAAATAGAATTCGTAATAAATTAACGACGAACAGCAGGTAGCAGAAAAATATGTAAACAGAGTTGAAATACACTGAAACGTCCCATCTAGACAAGACCATCAGTATCTGTCAAGGTGATATTGGACGCCTAAATCTTGATTTCTATTCGTAATTTTCATTTGTATCTCGCTGATGTACTCTATGGTATTACTATTATTCAGCCGTTTAAGTTTGGTGTATTATGGCCTCCAGATAATGGTAAGACCTTAGCTAGTTGTCGTTTATATTCCTTCCTGGAAGGATTTACAGTTCCCTTTCAGTAGTTCTCTTTTACACCTTACATTTTTAGCGAAGCTAATTTTCTAGGCCGTATGATATTACTCTACTGGCCATTAAAATTGTTACACCACTAAGATGACGTGGTACAGACGCGAAATTTAACCGACAGGAAGAAGATGCTGTGATATGCAAATGATTAGCTTTTCAGAGCATTCACACAAGGTTGGCGCCAGTGGCGACACCTGCAACGTGCTGACATGAGGAAAGTTTCCAACCGATTTCTCATATACAAACAGCAGTTGACAGGCGTTGCCTGGTGAAACGTTGTTGTGATGCCTCGTGCAAGGAGGAGGAGAAATGCGTACCATAAAGTTTCCGACTTTGATAAAGGTCGGATTGTAGCCTATCGCGATTGCGGTTTATCGTATCGCGACATTGCTGCTCGCGTTGGTCGAGATCCAATACCTGTTAGTAGAATATGGAATCTGAGGGTTCAGGAGGGTAATATGGAACGCCGTGCTTGATCCCAACGGCCTCGTATCACTAGCAGTCGAGATGACAGGCATCTTATCCGCATGGCTGTAACGGATCGTGCAGCCACGTCTCGATCCCTGATTCAACAGAGGGGGACGTTTGGAAGACAACAACCAACTGCACGAACAGTGCCACGACGTTTGCAGCAGCGTGGACTATCAGCTCGGAGACCATGGCTGCGGTTACCCTTGACGCTGCATCACAGACAGGAGCGCCTGTGATGGTGTACTCAACGACGATCCTGGGTGCACGAATGGCAAAACGTCATTTTTTCGGTTGAATCCAGGTTCTGTTTACAGCATTATGATGGTCGCATCCGAGTTTGGCGACATTGGAAGCGTGTATTCGTCATGGTCATACTGGCGTATCACCTGGCGTGATGGTATGGGGTGCCATTGGTTACACGTCTCGGTCACATCTTGTTCGCATTGACGGCACTTTGAACAGTGGGCGTTACATTTCAGATGTGTTACGACCAGTGGCTCTACCCTTCATTCGATCCCTGCGAAACCCTACATTTCAGCAGGATAATGCGCGACCCCATGTTGCAGGTCCTGTTCGGGCCTTTCTGGATACAGAAAATGTTCGACTGCTGCCCTGGCCAGCACATTCTCCAGATCTGTCACCAACTGAAAACGTCTGGTCAATGGTGACCGAGCAACTGGCTCGTCAAAATACGCCAGTCACTACTCTTGATGTACTGTGGTATCGTGTTGAAGGCGCATGGGCAGCTGTACATGCACACGCCATCCAAGCACTGTTTGACACAATGCCCAGGCGTATCAAGGCCGTTACTGGATCTATGCACCCAAATTGCGAGAAAATGTAATCACATGTCAGTTCTAGTATAATATATTTGTCCAATGAATACCCGTTATCATCTGCATTTCTTCTTGGTGTAGCAATTTTAATGGGCAGTAGTGTATTAGAGAGGTTCAGTCGTGGTTAAACAGTGACTTTCACTTGTGATGTTATTCAGTGACACATTTAGGTCCGGTGTTTGTTAACAGCATCTACTACGCTGCCTGGAGAGCGCTCCTTGGCGGCGGCTGCTGGCCGCATGGGCCTGGCTCACTGGTGGCAATGTGGGCGGCTCTCGAGCATTTTCTAGCTCGTCTTGTGCTTGCTATTGGTTTTTGGTCAAGCGTCCTGACTCTCTGAGCTCAAGTTGAGTACCTTATGTTAACTGACTTGCACTGTTCATGAAATTTTTCTGTCAGCCAAGAGGCCTTTGATTAACTGATTAACTGATTAGGGAGTTTTCCATTTAATGTTAGAGTTCTGTTTATTACATGTTGTAACCTTGTTCCAAATTTTATTGATAATATTATTTCGTATAAATCGTTTGGGGAAGCCGTAGAGGCGCATAGTTATGTCTTGTTAACTAGTTAATATTTATTTTTAGGGGGTCTGCCTAAAGTCTTGCATTTGAGTTCGCTTTAAGAAATTTATCTAGAAACCAGATTTAATTATTTTTATTTGGTGGTTTACTTAAATTTGTTTAAATTGAAATTTTGTTAAAGACTAGTATTGTTAAAGTATTATTTTCTTGTATCTACTTTGAGGCCATAATCATTCCAAGTCAATGACTGTCATTCATCATTTTGGACGCCTTCAAGTCTGTAACTTGGAGTTTCCCTACCTGGTTTTCTTAAAGGAGACCTGTTGTTATTTATAAAAAATAAATTTTTGTCAAAAGGCAAATGATGTTCGTTAAAGGGGACTAGTCCTTCCTTTCCAATTCCCTGATCCTGGTGATTCCCAGCTTCCCTCATTCTTAAAAGACAAATCAGCTGCTTCAATCATCATTGCACCTTCCTCACAAAGTCTTCTGGCACGCGGACGTATTCACGCTCGTTTAAGACAGTCATTCTAAGTTTTTTTACACAGTCTCTCTTTGTAGTGAAGCTTTCATACTATCTCTCACTGGCACTGTCTTCCTTTTTCCATCATTGGCACTTTTTCCTTTCTGTCTATCACGCTGTCTTTGTGTTCATCTCTTCCTTACCACTGACCCCTTCTATGCCACTTTGTCTCCCTGTCCCACTGCCATTGTCATTGTCCCATTCTTTTCCTTTCCCATTGGCACTATCTCTTTCTTTCTCGCTTACAGTCTGCTTTTCCCTTCAGCCACCATTGTCTCCTCACCTCACATGTCTTTGGACATGGTTTGCTTTGGGGGAAGCAGGGAGGCATCTAGACTATGTCCCCACTCATCTCTCTTCTCCATTTCCACTGTCTCCTCTATTTTGCATCCACTGCTAGTGTCTCCATCCATCTCTCTCTCACACACTCTCTCTTTCTCTCGCTCTCTCTTTTATTGTCACTGTCTCTCACAGACCATCACTGTCTCCTGACGTTTTTCCTAAATGTGATGGTGTATCGCAAGTCTCACCTACGTGAATAACCTCGCACCTTTGTTTGTCTTCCCAACTTCTGTAACTGCCCTTTTAGAGACGTACATTCCTCTTTAACTGTTAACTGAACTGCCTACTAAGCTATTCATTATCACAGTATCTATAACCTCAGAGATCTTCAAGCGTATCTCTTCATTCCTTAGCATTTCCGCATCCCACATCTTTGCACATTGATTCTTTTCGACTAGTCTCTTAGACATAAGCCTACTCTTCATCATTACTAAATTGTGGTCTGTGTCTATATTTGCTTCTGGGTACGCCTTACAATCCAATGTCTGATTTCGGAACCTCTGCCTGACCATGACGTAATCTAACTGGAATCTTCCCGTATCTCTCGACCTTTTCCAATTGCACCTCCTCTTGCGATTCTTGAACAGAGTATTCGTTATTACTAGCTAAAATTTATTGTAGAATTCAATGAATTTTTCTCCTCCCTCATTGCTACTGTCAAGTCCATATTCTCCTGTACCCCTTTGTTCTACTCCTTCCCTATACATACATTTCAAGCCCCCCTGACTATTTGGTTTTCGCCTCCGTTTACGTACTGAATTACCTGTTCCATATCCTTATATATTTTTTCTACCTCATTATCTTCCACTTGCTACGTCGGCATGTATTTCTGAACTACTGATGTTGGTGTTGGTTTTTTTGCTGTCGGATCTGATGAGAGCAACTGTATCACTGAACTGTTCGCAGTAATATCACTCTCCGGCGTACCTTCCTATTCATAACGAACCCTACTCCCGTTATACAATTTTCTGATCGGTTTGGTATTAAGCTATCCTCATGTGACCAGAAATACTTGTATTCTTTCCATTTCACTTCACTTACTCCGCACCATCTAGAGTGAGGCTTAACATTTCCGTTTTCAGATTTCTTCCTTCCCTACCATCTCCAAACTTCTGACATTCCTTCCATTGATTATTCAGTTCGTTTCTCATGTTGTATAAGAAAATAAATGTTTTGATTCAAGTGGGAGACAGAGTTACTCAAAGTATTTTCGTCGACAAGAGTCTAAAAGAAGGTTGTGGAATGTAATAAATCTGGAAAAGACTGCGTGCCCCGTATAGAAAAGGACTTGATGAAAATTGGTGCACAGCAAGAAGAAATAAAATCCTGCAGAAGGTACAAATATCGGAAACAACAATACATAACTGCAGTAAATGTAACTAGGATATCAGTTCCAGAAGAGCATTGGGGAAGGGAGCTACCAAAGTTTTGCAAGGGATATTGTAGAATAATAATGTTTAGCAGGACATTAAGACAAGAGTATTTCACTGTGGTGGAGAACATAGTTCGATATGGAGTTGATATGTGGCCTTAAACAAAGATAGGAAGTTGAAATATACTATATAAGAAATTGTCTGCAGTTAATAGTGCAAGATGGAAGGTGTAACGAGGAGTTGTGGAAGAGAAAGGAAATTAAGTGTTCCATAGCAAAACCTTTGGAGAATAGAATGCTTCAGTGGCATGGACATGAACAGAGAATGTACAGTCATAGGTGGCCAAGGAAGATTTTCATTTGGAAGCCGCCAGAAGAAGGAAGAGGAAAGCCAGGGCTAAGATGGAAAACAGAAATCAGAGCTGGACGGCTGGAACAAATTCGGTCTGTGAGAGGGATTCAGTGTCACATTCTTCATTAGCCGGTGACCAATGGAGCTCAATGAGCTTCACATTGATCTAAAGTAACAATCACTACATTAATTACTGTTCACATGCTCATACAAATAATTAGTCCTTTATTAACCAGTTGTACAGGATAGTAATCATAATCCTAAAACTCAGTCTCTACACTACAAGTGTAGAATGGATTGGTTATTAACCAGTTATACTCGTACAGCTTACTTTTAAAATAATGGAAAGGTGTACTGATTGCACGATTTGGCGATTCATTAAACATTTCATTGTGTAAGAGTTACCTGTTTTTGTCAGCCTCTGCATAGGTATGTCAATACGTTTGTTTATAGTGTATGCTCTCTCTGGAGTCAAACTGTGCTATGCTGTTTTTAGCATGTATCAGTGATGCATAGATATAAAGATTTATTAATGTCGTTATTTTGGTCTTAGTGAGTAAAGGACGGCAGTCTTCCCTTGGACCAGACTTACACATTATTCATAACACCTTGTACGGAACCAGCAATAAATCACTGACATGACACGAGCGTTCCCATAACAACAGCCCATAAGATATCTGTCATTGAAAAAGTCTGAAGTAAGCTGTCGTAAGATGTTCTTTTCTCACTGGATAAGATAATTTCCATATGAGATAGGACACCCTTGAACTCTTTCTGTAGACATGATTAGTATGGAGTTGCCAGTTTAGTTTGGAATCTATATGTATTCCAAGCAATTTTGCAGAGTTTGCTTCTATGTCTTTAGCTAGTACCAGCTACAAGTGTTGAGTTTTCTCTGTATTGCACAGTATCTGATTAGATGAGAATCACTTTAGTGTCAAGGATAGAGTGTCCTGCAATTTCTAGTGTAATATTATTATATATTAATCTCTGATGATTAAAATTGTATAATCCACACAGCAGATATCTGACTGAAGTCCAAAATAATGTGTAAAATCGTTAATTGCAACAATGAAGAAGAACTGACCAAGAGCAGAGCCTTGAGGCACACCTGATGTGATTTTCTTCAGGGAACAATGCCTATTTTAAATTGACACAATTTGCCTCCTTTTATTTATAGAAGAATTAATTATTTCTAATGCTGTATTAATTATTCCATAATACCTTAGCTGAGCTAGTAAGATGTCATAGGGGATACAGTTAGAAGCCTTACTCAGTTCACGTAGCTCAAGAGGACCATACTCTCATTTTCAAATGCAGTTAATGTCTGATCAACACTTTCAAGGATAGCAGAAGTGGAATTTTTTCTTTGTCGAAAACCGTGCTGCTTACTACAAAGAAGGTTACGTTTTTCAAAGTAGTTACTAAGCTATATGCGAAAAATTGCTCCTGATATTTTGGAAAAGACTGTAACGATAGACACTGGCCTGTAGTTATGATAGGGGATGCTTTTCGCTCTTTTTGTACACAGACTTTTGAAATTTTGAGCTGGTCAAGGAGAACTCCAAACTCTAGACATTTTTTCACAATAAAAAACAAGTGGTTTGTAAATAAGTTGTATTGTCCCTTTAGTTAGATAGCCAGTAGCAGTCAAAGCTTTTCGAGTTGGAAAATTATGAAACAGTATTTACTGTATGTGTGGATGTGACAAGATCCCAATAGAATTCATGTCCTCTGGGAAGCTGATCAGCAAGTATATCAATTGCTGTTGTGTTTCACTGGTTAATTTTAGATCCTAATTCATTTACTGGAGTACTGAAGTATTTGTTGAGCTCTTCTGGGTCAAACGAAATGTCTTTAGTGTGGGTAAAAGTGGATTCTTATGTTATAATATCATAGGCAACCTTACATTTGTTCACAGCTCCTACTATGCAGGTCTAATGGGCAGCTTGTTTGGTAACTTTAATTTCAGATTTATAATGTTTTTTACATTTCCGGTAATGCTCTGTGCCATGTTTGCAATTTCTTTTATATATCTTGTACAGTGGAAACATCTCTTCCCTCGTACCTGCAAGGTCATCAGTGTGCCATTTAAGCGCTTTACTTTTTCTACTTGGTTTAGAACTGTGAGCAAGAGTAACATAACTCAATATATATCTTAAAGAAATTATTAAACAGACTTTCAACAGTTGATTTGTCTGCATTATTTACAAACAAAGTCGCAGTTTGTATTTTTAAGGCAATCTGTCAATAACTTAAGAGATTCCTCTCTCTGACCTCTAATCCATGTCATGCCTGGCTTCTTATCTGCAGTCACATAACCATTATACAACTGAGCATAGTGGTATGTAATGAGTAGTGGATCATAATCTGCAAAGCATTAATCTGCTATGCTATTAGTGTACAGATGTCTTGAGAAATTAGTTATAATATTGTTCCAACAGGAATTCCCACTAGTTCGTCTGTTGGTAGTACAATATAAATTTAATGATCTGAGTAGATTTAAAAATGTTTTTGAACTGGGCTCATCTGAGCCTGACAACTGTATGTTTAAATCACCACATACTACAAATTTTTTTGTAGTTTTAAAATTTTCCTCATCACTTGTTCAAATCCCTAAAAAATATTCACATCGCCATTTAGGATCCATACCAACTGACCGTTGTGATATTCTGAGCGATCAGTCTTATACAACTAAATTTTCCATTTAATTCAGAGGTGTATTAACTGGGATTTATTTTACAAAATTAGGTTTTGTCTAATAAATATTGTAACCCCCATTTTTTATTCCATTTCTGCTCATTATAGATGCCAGAATGTACTTATTAAGCATGAAAAAATCCACTTGACCTCTTGTAGGCCAGTGTTCTCAGACACACAATTCATTGCATTTCTTGTCTTACAAAAATGTTCCAACTATAATAATTTATTCCTAATACTGCTGATGTTGACTTGCAAGAGGGTAAATAATTTGCATTTTTGTTTCTCTCTAAACTATCTGAAACCTGTTTTATACATGAAGTACTAGTACTCTGTGCTGACCGTGGAATTAAGCTTTCACAGTTTTTTCTAAAAAAGAGGCTAGATCCTTGTTGACTATACACTTTGTTGAACCCATTCCTTTATTTGTTTAGAGTGTTTTTTTGATTGTTCTGTGAACCTATTCGTACAGGAAAAGATCCCTTTGTAATTTAAATGTTGTCCATGTTTGGTATGCAAAGATCTACTAATATGCCTTTATCTATAACGTCACAGTTATCATATTGTGAGCAAAGTTGTATGATCCGGAAGTTTGTTTTGTGCACTTCTCTGTTACCACATGAATTTGAAGTGAAATCGCGTCTATGGGGTATCGTAATAACAACCGAATTTTTTGATAGGTTATGTTCCAAGAATGTCATGATACTTGTAATAATAGGCGTCTGCTTCATTACATCGCAACACCGTTCGAGCCACTTCGACATACACATTAGTCTATTACTTGCAACATGACATTCTTTTGGCTGATATCTTTTATGACAGAGCTTATTTTTGCTCCAGGATTACAGTAGCTGCAATATCTTTGTTTATTTACTTTATTACATTTGCCAGTTTCCTGCAGTGACTGTCCGCCAAAAACAGTACATTTTATTTATTACTTCGTGTATTTTTCTGAATCGCCGCTGTCTTTAGCCGACAGTTTAGTTTTTCATTATTTGGAAAAGTGTTCGTTGTCGTCGTTATTAACAATGCCTTCGGCGTGTGTGCTGCTTTCGTGGCAGTATGTTTGCCTTGGCTTTCCTTCGGTGGTGAAACGATCATTATTCTTGGTGTTCTCATTTGAACACTAGAATCCTTGTTCTTAGTAATGAGTTCGTTAATATCGGAGTGTTTAGTCACACGTGAGTCACACGAACACATTAGACTTTCTGTTGTTAGTTGTTTTTCACTTCTTCGAATTTCTTCATGTGTAATAGCCTGCGATGCAAAAAAAAAAAAAAAAAAAAAACTATGAGATTGCTTAAAACTAAGCACTGAGCAGGTGGTTTTTCTGTTACTGTTGTTGTTGTTGTGGTCTTCAGTCCTGAGACTGGTTTGATGCAGCTCTCCATGCTACTCTACTCTTTGCAAGCTCCTTCATCTCCCAGTACCTACTGCAACCTACATCCTTCTGAATCTGCTTAGTGTATTCATCTCTTGGTCTCCCTCTACGATTTTTACCCTCCACGCTGCCCTCCGATACTAAATTGGTGATCCCTTGATGCCTCAGAACATGTCCTACCAACCGATCCCTTCTTCTGGTCAAGTTGTGCCACAAACTTCTCTTCTCCCCAATCCTATTCAATACTTCCTCATTAGTTATGTGATCTACCCATCTAATCTTCAGCATTCTTCTGTAGCACCACATTTCGAAAGCTTCTATTCTCTTCTTGTCCAAACTATTTATCGTCCATGTTTCACTTCCATGCATGGCTACACTCCATACGAATACTTTCAGAAATGACTTCCTGACACTTAAATCAATACTGGATGTTAACAAATTTCTCTTCTTCAGAAACGCTTTCCTTGCCATTGCCAGCCTACATTTTATATCCTCTCCACTTCGACCATCATCAGTTATTGTGCTCCCCAAATAGCAAAACTCCATTACTACTTTAAGTGCCTCATTTCCTAATCTAATTCCCTCAGCATCACCCGACTTAATTAGACTACAGTCCATTATCCTCGTTTTGCTTTTGTTGATGTTAATCTTATATCCTCCTTTCAAGACACTGTCCATTCCATTCAACTGCTCTTCCAAGTCCTTTGCTGTCTCTGACAGAATTACAATGTCATCGGCGAACCTCAAAGTTTTTATTTCTTCTCCATGAATTTTAATACCTACTCCGAATTTTTCTTTTGTTTCCTTTACTGCTTGCTCAATATACAGATTGAACAACATCGGGGAGAGGCTACAACCCTGTCTTACTCCCTTCCCAACCACTGCTTCCCTTTCATGTCCCTCGACTCTTATAACTGCCATCTGGTTTCTGTACAAATTGTAAATAGCCTTTCGCTCCCTGTATTTTACCCCTGCCACCTTTAGAAAAAGGAGAGTATTTCAGTCAACATTGTCAAAAGCTTTCGCTAAGTCTACAAATGCTAGGAACGTAGGTTTGCCTTTCCTTAATCTTTTTTCTAAGATAAGTCGTAAGGTCACTATTGCCTCACGTGTTACAGTGTTTCTACGGAATCCAAACTGATCTTCCCCGAGGTTGGCTTCTACTGGTTTTTCCATTCGTCTGTAAAGAATTCGTGTTAGTATTTTGCAGCTGTGACTTATTAAACTGATAGTTCGGTAATTTTCACATCTGTCAACACCTGCTTTCTTTGGGATTGGAATTATTATATTCTCCTTGAAGTCTGAGGGTATTTCGCCTGTTTCATACATCTTGCTCACCAGATGGTAGAGTTTTGTCAGGACTGGCTCTCCCAAGGCCGTCAGTAGTTCCAATGGAATGTTGTCAACTCCGGGGGCATTGTTTCGACTCAGGTCTTTCAGTGCTCTGTCAAACTCTTCACGCAGTATCATATCTCCCATTTCATCTTCATTTGCATACTCTTCCATTTCCATAATATTGTCCTCAAGTACATCGCCCTTGTATAGACCCTCTATATACTTCTTCCACGTTTCTGCTTTCTCTTCTTTGCTTAGAACTGGGTTTCCATCTGAGCTCTTGATATTCATACAAGTCGTTCTCTTATTTCCAAAGGTCACTTTAATTTTCCTGTAGGCAGTCTCTATCTTATCCCTAGTGAGATAGGCCTCAACATCCTTACATTTGTCCTCTAGCCATCCCTGCTTAGCCATTTTGCACTTCCTGTCGATATCATTTTTGAGACGTTTGTATCCTTTTTGCCTGCTTCATTTACTGCATTTTTATATTTTCTCCTTTCATCAATTAAATTCAATATTTCTTCTGTTACCCAAGGATTCCTACTAGCCCTCGTCTTTTTACCTACTTGATCCTCTGCTGCCTTCGCTACTTCATCCCTCAAAGCTACCCATTCTTCTTCTACTGTATTTCTTTCCCCCATTCCTGTCAATTGTTCCCTTATGCTCTCCCAGAAACTCTGTTCAACCTCTGGTTCTTTCAGTTTATCCAGGTCCCATCTCCTTAAATTACCACCTTTTTGCAGTTTCTTCAGTTTTAATCTACAGGTCATAACCAATAGATTGTGGTCAGAGTCCACATCTGCCCCTGGAAACGTCTTACAATTTGAAACCTGGTTCCTAAATCTCTGTCTTACCATTATATAATCTATCTGTTACCTTTTAGCATATCCAGGGTTCTTCCATGTATACAACCTTCTTTCATGATTCTTAAACCAAGTGTTATTTATGATTATGTTGTGCTCTGTGCAAAATTCTACCAGGCGGTTTCCTCTTTCATTTCTTAGCCCCAATCCATATTCACCTACTATGTTTCCTTCTCTCCATTTTCCTACACTCGAATTCCAGTCACCCATGACTATTAAATTTTCGTCTCCCTTCACAATCTGAATAATTTCTTTTATTTCATCATACATTTCTTCAATTTCTTCGTCATCTGCAGAGCCAGTTGGCATATAAACTTGTACTACTGTAGTAGGTGTGGGCTTCGTATCTATCTTGGCCACAACAATGCGTTCATTATGCTGTTTGTAGTAGCTTACCCGCATTCCTATTTTCCTATTCATTATTAAACCTACTCCTGCATTACCCCTATTTGATTTTGTGTTTATAACCCTGTAGTCACCTGACCAGAAGTCTTGTTCCTCCTGCCACCGAACTTCACTAATTCCCACTATATCTAACTTTAACCTATCCATTTCCCTTTTTAAATTTTCTAACCTACCTGCCCGATTAAGGGATCTGACATTCCACGCTCCGATCCGTAGAACGCCAGTTTTCTTTCTCCTGATAACGACATCCTCTTGAGTAGTCCCCGCCCGGAGATCCGAATGGGGGACTATTTTACCTCCGGAATATTTTACCCAAAAGGACGCCATCATCATTTAATCATACAGTAAAGCTGCATGCCCTCGGGAAAAATTACGGCTGTAGTTTCCTTTTGCTTTCAGCCGTTCGCAGTACCAGCACAGCAAGGCCGTTTTGGTTATTGTTACAAGGCCAGATCAGTCAATCATCCAGACTGTTGCCCTTGCAACTACTGAAAAGGCTGCTGCCCCTCTTCAGGAACCACACGTTTGTCTGGCCTCTCAACAGATACCTCTCCGTTGTGGTTGCACCTACGGTACGGCTATCTGTATCGCTGAGGCACGCAAGCCTCCCCACCAACGGCAAGGTCCATGGTTCATGGGGGGGGGGGGGGGGAGGGGGGGGTTTCTGTTACTATTTAGTGTTTAAGAGTTCTTCATGTTCAGAACGCATTGCCGCCAGATACTCTTTTACTTTATTTGTTTCCCTTTCCTCCAGCGTTAGTGAGTCCTTTAAATTAATTTCTATTAAACTTTCGACACATGTACGTTATTGCCACAGATGTTCATCGTTTCCAAATTTTAGATTTATTTTCATTCACTTATCATGATACTAACACTTGCTATCTGTGCACGAAATACTTCTTAGTACCTTCTTGAAGCACCCATTGCATACGAAATGATCACATAATAACGAAAGCGAGAGTCGATGTTAGTGGCTACCTCTACTTTGCGCTATCTTCTTGGAACACAGGAAGCTGGTAGCCGAAGCCGAAGGAGGAGTGTCGTGCACTGCCAGATCCTAATTCAGTTACTCATTGGTGTTTAAAACACACACACACACACAGAGACACACAGACACACACACACACACACACACACACACACAATTCCAACACAATTACGAAAACTAACACTTGCTGTTTCTAGATTCCGATTACACATATATAAAGTCTACTCTCTGTGCTGACTGGCTAAAAGTTGGCTTCACTTGTACCAGATCGACTAGGACGTACTATTAAACATTTCTGGTAAAGTTGGGTCAACTTCGGTAAAATACTGTAAGAATTTATTTATCTTATGTGTCTTTAATATCAGCGGTCAGTGTTCCTGACAGTCACGACCAGGAAATGGGTTTAATTCCCCGTACATCCGTGTAGTGGAAGGACTCAGAGGGGTTACTTGATTGAGAAATAGTGGCTAGGTTTTAAGATACGGGAAAGTAGCAATGGCTAGGACAGCGGTGTGTTTATACTTTGCTCCTCCATACGGCATCCAGATGCCGTCACTGGCAAAGGATTGTACGGCGGCCGGCCAGCTTCGTTGGAACACAGCGTTTGCACATATCATCGTTAGTTTTTGTACAGTAGCTTCAATTAACGTTAGTTCTATCGCTGATCCTCTTGGAAAATGTCTTTTGTAACACTGTTCGGCCAATAGTAACGTAAGGGCATTTTACTTTTCGAGGAATTTGGTAACGTTTCCGCTTTCTATATTAAATATGTAGTTATACACTGAAGCGCCAAAGAAACTAGCGTAGACATTCGTATTCAAATACAGAGATATTTAAACAGGCAGAATACGGCGCTGCGACCGGCAGTGCCTATATACAAGTGTCTGGCGCAGTTGTTAGAAGCATCTCCGAGGTGGATTTTCCCATACGACCATTTCACGAGCGTACCGTGAATATTAGGAATCCGGTAAAACATCGAATCTCCGACATCGCTGCGGCCGGGAAAAGGTCCTAAAGAACGGGACCGACGACCACTGAAGAGAATCGTTCAGCGTGATGGAACTGTAACCCTTGCACTAATTGTTGCAGATTTCAATGCTGGGCCATCAACAAGTGTCAGCGTGCGAACCATTCAACGCAACATAATCGATATGGACTTTCGCAGCCGAAGGCACACATGTGTACCGTTTCTGACTACAAGAGACAAAGCGTTACTCCTCGTCTGCGCCCGTCAACACCAAAACTGAACTGTTAATGACTTGAAACATATTGCCTGATCGGCGAGTCTCGTTTCAAATTGTATCGAACGGATGGACGTGTACGGGTATGGAGACAACCTCATGAATCGACCGACCCTTAACGTCAGCAGGGGACTGTTCAAGCTGGTGGAGGTTCTGTAATAGTGTGGGGCATGTGCAATTGGAGTGATATGAGACCACAGATGCGTCTAGATAGGACTTTGACGTTTGACACTGCTTAAGCATCCTGTCTGATCACCTGCATCCATTCATGTCCGTTGTGCATTCCGACGGACTTTGGAAATTCCAGCAGGGCAATGCGATACCCACACGTCGACAGTTGCTACATAATGGGTCGAGGAACACTTTTATGAGTTTAAACACTTCTGCTGACCACCAAACTCCCCGACATGAACATTATTGAGCATGTTTGGGATGCCTTGCAAAGTGCTGATTAGAAGAGATCTCGACCCCCTCGTACTCCCATGGATTTATGGGCAGTCCTGTAGGATTCATGGTATCAATTCCCTCCAGTGTTACTTCATACATTAGTCGAGTCCATTCCACGTCGTGTTGCGGCACTTCTGCGTTCTCGCGGGGCCCCTACACGAAATTAGGCAGGTGTACCAGTTTCTTTGGCTCTTCAGTGTATTACATTGACATGCTGCATAACTTGTACCTAAACAAATATTTACTAAACCAACCAGTAGTTCCTTACATTGGTTTCAAGCTCACCAAACGGTCATCTTCAAATGAAAGTGCAACATAGTAGTCTTAATCTCATTGACGACCTGACTACCAGTGCATGGTTGTTTGTGAGGCTAAGACTGTTATTTTGCGCATTGGTATACAGGTGATTGTTCCACATGGTTAAAAATGATAATGCAAAAATCCAGTTGTGATTGTCTCAGGAAACAAGAATTGTTTTGACAACGCAGAACAGTCACGGCGTCTCCACAGGATTGGAACATCCTAATTCAAAATTAGGTGTCTTACACCAAAACAATAGACGATATGTTTCCGATTTTAAAAACTGAAAAGAGGTTTTGAAGAATGTATAGTGTTATGAAAACGAAGAAATTACAAAAGCAGTAGCACTGGATTTGGAGACTTAGCTGGCAGCGTAAAACTAGCTCCAGAATGGAAAGTAAACTACCTCGTAGGTCATCTCTGTATACGTACAATTTTAAGACGATGTCCCAACCGGCTGATTCACTCACTGCCTCATCACAGCCCAGCCCAAACCACTAACGATAGGAACTTGAAATTGCAGAGAGCGTTGATCTTATACTGTAGGCGTCGTTTTTTAAGAAGGGATTTTTCGAAATTCCAGCGCTAAGGTGATGAAATAGGCGATGAAAGGTTTGTTGAAAATATGTCTCTTTTAAGACTCTTTTGAAGCTAGACCTATGAAAATTGGTATTTAGTTTCTCGATCAGAAATAAAGAAATATATGTTCCTGAATTTCTGGAAATTTTGCCCTTATGTGGGTGAAATAGTGGGTGAATTTTTTCGGTAAATCTTTATTAAAGAATTAGCAAAGTATTTTTGAAGCTACATCTGTGAAAATCGGCGTTTGGCTTCTAAATAACAAATAAAAAAATACGTATTTAATTATTTTTGTAAATTCTCTCCCTAAGTGTGTGAAATAGGAGGTGTTTCATGGAAATATTTCATTATGAAAATATTTTTGAAGCTAAATCTACCAAAATTTGTATTTGGCTTCTCTGTTGCGAATAAAAAAGTTTACATGTCATTATTTTTGGAAATTCAACCCATAAGGATGAAATATATGGTGAAATGTTTTATGAAAATATTTCACTGTGAAAGCATTTTTAAAACTAGATCTTTGACAACTGGTATTTGGCTTCTCAGTTAGAAATGAAAACATACGTGATTCACTGTTTTTTGAAATTAAACCCCTAAGGGGGTGAAGTAGGGTCAGACTGATTCACCGATTCATCATTCCCCAGCCAAACGGCCAAGAATAAATACTTGAAATTTAGAGTAAGTGTAGCTCTCATACTCTAGGCATCGTTTAAGAATGGATTGTTCAAAATTCCACTTCTAAGGGGGAGAAATAGGGGATGAAAGGCTTTTTGATAATATGTGTCTATTAAGGTCATTTTGGAGCTAGAACTACGAAAATTGGTATTTGTTCTCTCAATGAGAAATAGAAAATACGTAATATTATAAAGGAAAACACTTCTAATGTTCTAAAAAACTATATTTATTTGGTCACGAACCTGCTTTCGGCTCCTCAGGCCGTCATTCAGTTAATGTTAAAAAAAAATGTGTTTCAGTATTTTTGGAAATTCAGCCGCCAAGTGCTAAAATAGTGGGTGAAAATTTTTTTGAAAATAAATCATTATTAAAATACTAAGCTAGACCTACGAAAACTGGTATTTGACTCCTCGGTTGGAAACAAAAAATATGTTTCAGTATTTTTTTCGAAATCCAACCCCTAAGGGGGTGAAATAGGGGATAAAAATTTTTGTGTTAGGAGATGACAGTTTCTATGCATATATCACCACAAGAACTCAAAGCAGGATTAACAAAACCCTCAGACTCCAGTTATCAGATTCGCATTTTTGTCAGAAGTACATTCGGGAAAGACTATGCTTCTATGGCCTAATCAGCGTCAAAAGTTCAGGTCATGTTGCAGTCTGTGAACAACATACAAATTGATCAAAGAACAGAAAAAAAATCTGTGCAGACCGTACAGTTTACGCGAGCGTTGCGGCGAGCGCTAAGTTAGTCCATAAATAAACATCGACTTTATGCCACCTAAAGATCTGTTACACTTTCAGAAAGTTTTAATACAATCTAATTTTCAAATAATGAGTAGGATATTGAAGGGAAGTGGGGCTATAAAGGCCGCAGCTACCTTCGAATCTGAGCAAGGGTGGAGGCGAGATGCGTGATGAGAAACGACAGGGGAGGAAGCCACCTTTGTGCCGTGCTCCCTCCCTCTCCCTCTTCTTTCCCCCACCCCCACTTCTCCACCTACCCCCTCCACAGACAGGCTCTTCTCATAAAACCGCAGGTGCTTTTAGGGCTGCGTCTCCGAGACGCTCGGTCACTTTGAAAGGCATCTGCTGTGTTCCACACAAAAGCCCTTTAAGGACACAAAAGAAAATGAAGAGCTGTTGCAAAGTGCCCAGCGAGGAAATTCGTCGCCTCCCAGTGGCAACTGTGTTTGTGTAAATGCTCAGGTCAACTGCTGGGCTACCGGAGTTAACAAACAGCCACCAGCACCCAACACCGTATTGCCGGCCGGAGTGGCCGTGCGGTTCTAGACGCTACAGTCTGGAGCCGAGCGACCGCTACGGTCGCAGGTTCGAATCCTGCCTCGGGCATAGATGTGTGTGATGTCCTTAGATTCGTTAGGTTTAACTAGTTCTAAGATCTAGGCGACCGATGACCTCAGAAGTTAAGTCGCATAGTGCTCAGAGCCATTTGAACAAACCAACACCGTATTGTGGTACATTCTCCGAGAACCGAGATGAAGCCAAGAGCAGTTAGATCCTACGATTATTAAAATTAGTGGTTGCTATATTTTTTTCATCCTGAATGTCGAGATGTTGTTACGGTCGTCTTCACCCCGAAGATGTAGTTCGCCATCATTGTCTCTCCGCGCAAGCCTCTAGAGCGAAGTGACGCAGTGGTCAGGTTAGAATCCGAGTTTTTCTTGAGCTAGTTGTGACGTAAACTTCCCGAACAAATAGTCGTACTCAGACGTAGCACTAGTTTTCGCATTTGAATATGATGCGCGCTGTGAATTGGATGGAAAATACCGACCGGTTGAAACCGATACCGGTATTTTAGTACTGAGGAAGCGGTATTTTTCGATATTTGTTTGGTCTCGGTTGTAAAAGATGTTTCTTATTTTTTAATAATAACCGAGTAAAAATGGAAATGTCTGTTACCTATAGTAGCAGCGCAAAAAATTTTCGTTTTTAAATAAACCTTTCGTAAAAAATAATAATTTTTATTCTTGAAATTTTCTTTGATTTGAGATACTGCGTTTTTGTAGAAAATCGGAAAAGCGATCAGTGCTATTTTAATAACAATGCCAACAGAAAGGAGCAACAAACGCGTGGCATGAGAATTGTTACAGAAGTGCTGAGACTATAATGCCCATGTCGGCGTGTGTCGTGGCTTAAAGTACGCGTTTACGTGCAGTGTGCAAGACTTCTCCCCACCTGGTCTACATGGCACGTAATTTCTCGATATCATCGCCGGACATCCGTCGTATTGGAGAATAGCATCAACCCTTGTCTGGAAATAAGGGACGTAGCAATGAAGTACAATGCTTCATTCGCTTTAGAAGACTAAAGATTTGCCTGCCATTTCTATGAAATAATGAAACAGGAAGGAAATTATAAGAACAATAATAAATTAAAAGCTTAACAACAATTCATTCATCGTATACAATAAGAATTGAAAGTAGCTGATGTGCTGCCATTGTCTACATAAACGCCTTCCTCCTCTTGCAGCCCTTGAAAACAGACAAATTAACAAGAAAAACACAGTTCTTCAACCACAGATAAATGCAGCGAATGGTGGATAGATTAAATTCTATTCTATTTGCCTATGTAAAATTTTGAGTCTATTTATCTTGAAAGTGAGTCAAAATTTTTTAGTCTTTGTCCGATAGCTAAGTTAATTACATGAAATAAAAGGAGTGAAAAACCGAAAATCGGTTATTTCAGGAACTAGTTATTTTGTTAGGCTTTGAGAGTTAGATTAAACTGTCGTGAAAGAAAACGATATAATTGAAAACCAGTTGTTTCAGTGATAACCACTAACAGTATCTGTGAGTCGCTTCTGTACCTCAAGAAGAAGGCGACCTAACGTCAGTATGTGGGCCTACCTCGGTACGGGTATCTCCCTGTTCCTGAATATGGGGTTAGGGAAGGAATCAGGAACAGCCGACCCACTTCGGAATCAGCAACGGATAAGCAAGATTGTGTTTCCATTAAAAGTTAGAAGGCGGCCCGGTGGACATCAACATGTCAAAAGCAGACACATTCAGCATTCCGTCAGCGACGGCGCATGCTGCATGGACCGGAAAGCGACCTGCCGCCGTGAACAGCCAACAGGAAGGAAGGAAGGGCGGAGGGGTGGGACGACACACACACGCACACACACACACACACACACACACACACACACACAGCGCTGACGCAGCACTCGCCGACTTCTGGCCTCAGCTTCTGTGCACCGCTGCGACTCTTCCTGGCCTGATTCCAGCCGGAAGACTCGGCGTTGAACAGCTGAGGGACCAGTCGCTGACCACTGTGTAGTGTACGAACTCTCTGTTACAGAAAGCAGTAAGAATTGAACTGAAGACTGGAAATGGAAAACTCTGAAAGTGCAAACAACTGAATATTTTCGATTATTTCCCCTTTCGAAAAAGACGGTCGTGTGAAACCCAGCTCGCGCTATTCGTCCACGAGACTCAGAGGGCCATAGACACGGGTTCCCAGGTAGATGCCGTGTTTCTTGACTTCCGCAAAGCGTTCGATACAGTTCCCCACAGTCATTTAATGAACAAAGTAAGAGAATATGGACCATCAGACCAATTGTGTGATTGGATTGAAGAGTTCCTAGATAACAGAACGCAGCATGTCCTTCTCAATGGAGAGAAGTCTTCCGAAGTAGGAGTGATTTCAGGTGTGCCGCAGGGGAGTGCCGTAGGACCGTTGCTAATCACAATATACATAAATGACCTGGTGAATGACATCGGAAGTTCACTGAGGCTTTTTGCGGATGATGCTGTGGTATATCGAGAGGTTGTAACTGTGGAAAATTGTACTGAAATGCGGTAGGATCTGCAGCGAATTGACGCATGGTGCAGGGAATGGCAATTGAATCTCAATGTAGACAAGTGTAATGTGCTGCGAATACATACAAAGAAAGATCCCTTATCATTTAGCTACAAAATAGCAGGTCAGCAACTGGAAGCAGTTAACTCCATAAATTATCTGGGAGTACGGATTACGAGTGATTTAGAATGGAATGATCATATAAAGTTGATCGTCGATAAAGCAGATGCCAGACTGAGATTCATTGGAAGAAACCTAAGGAAATGCAATCCGAAAACAAAGGAAGTAGGTTACAGTACGCTTGTTCGCCCACTGCTTGAATACTGCTCAGCAGTGTGGGATACGTACCAGATAGGGTTGATAGAAGAGATAGAGAAGATCCAACGGAGAGCATCGCTCTTCGTTACAGGATCATTTGGTAATCGCGAAAGCGTTACGGAGACGATAGATAAACTCCAGTGGAAGACTCTGCACGAGAGACGCTCAGTAGCTCGGTACGGGCTTTTGTTGAAGTTTCGAGAACAAGCAGTATATTGCTGTCTCCTACGTATATCTTGCGAAGAGACCATGAGGATGAAATCAGAGAGATTAGAGCCCACACAGAGGCATACCGACAATCCTTCTTTCCACGAACAATACGAGACTGGAATAGAAGGGAGAATCGATAGAGGTACTCAAGGTACCCTCCGCCACACACCGTCAGGTGACTTGCGTAGTATGGATGTAGGTGTAGATGTAGATGTAAATAGCTGCATGTGCCATGGCTCCTAACTCGAGAATGGTTGGAAGTACCAGAAAAACCTCCCTGTACTTTAAAAATACCTCCACTAGATCTAGCAGTGTGAAAGTTGATTTGTTCGTGACACGAGGAACGCTGAATGTGCAATGCGTCTCTAGCCACGGTGGTAAACATGTTTAACCTGTTTCTCGCCACTTTCTAACAAGCAACAGGCGGTAATTTTTACGTTTTACTTCGTCTTAGATATTTTGGACATGAATCTTTTGTGTAAAATGCTCTACGATGGAAAGGGTAGGCAGATTAGAAACATACTGAGCTAAGAATTCAAGGCAAGCCATAGGTAACACACAAAGGAGACAGCCGTTACTCAGAAAGGTCCACCAAAAGTGATGTAAGCTGAAACCGTCAGAATTTAAATGCTTACTGTCCAGCATAATGAAACGCAAAAAAATATCACATGATTTTGGTGTTCAAACTGCATGAAGTTCCAATTGTAGAAAATGAAATATTCCTACCCTTCCATTGACCAATGAAAAAAAGAAAGATGTATTAGCCACTGTCGATTTTCTTGGAATGAAATACAGGGAATTTTATTTCTCACTCTGTTAGTGATGTCAATAACATGTCTTTCGTTACTGTCCAGAAACAGTTTCATGAGGCTGATCAAATTCCGTGATTCCTTGGAAGTAATTATCTAAATTTTCAGTTTAATTTTTTTCCGCTTTTGAAATGATTAGACGTTTCGAAAACTTTTTTCTTTTCAGACGTTACAAATATCTGAAACTACCATAGTTTACATTCCATCAAAAAAAGATTTTCAATCTGTTAAGGGTTTTTCTTTCTTCTTACATTTTGACATTTCTTACTTTCGGCGTTTCCCATTTCTCGTCTACAATAACTATCACTCTTTTTTTAATTATAGATCACAGAACGTGCCTAATACAATTAGATGAACCATGTTTTAATAAAGTTAATAATAAAACGTAGTTACAAAAAACGAGTAATAGTTACTCTGATTTACTAAATAAATCTTTGTATTATAATCAATTTCAGCAGAAAAGAAAAAAAAGTCTTTCGGTAGTAAGTTTATTAACAATCCGCGATGACGGTCTCAGTGGCCGAGTGGTTCTTGGCGCTTCAGTCTGGAACCGCGCGACCGCTACGGTCGCAGGTTCGAATCCTGCATCGGGCATGGATGTGTGTGATGTCTTCAGATTAGTTAGGTTTTTTAGTAATTCTAAGTTCTAGGGGCCTGATGACCTCAAATGTTAAGTCCCATAGTGCTCAGAGCCTTTTTGAACCATTTGAACCATTCGCAAGGTAAATTTATTAAATATGTAACTATTTTTCATGGCGCTTAGGAATATTTTCAGTATTTAAATAACTGCACAGAACATAAAATACACCAATGTAATAAAATTCTAATGTATTCATGTTACTAGATGAAAAGTGGAAAGGGAAATATGTGGTACAAATTTATTTACAACGCAACAAATTGTAACTTACCTTACTGCAATATTCAACGTTATTCTGATTACTCATTCGTTGTTGAAACTTTTGTGACCAGATAACAAACACGGATCTATAAATTTTATTCGATGTACGTTTTTAAATTCAAACGCCTTTTTCGTTCTACACCATGTTTATTTACCTTTAGAAGTGTTTCTATATTAAGTGAATTTGCTCTGATTGCTCGTCTGTTCTGTCGAAATCTACGGCTCATTTTATCTAGACATAGTCTAGAAAGCGGACTTCTACTCACGTCGAGATCTTTTCGTTTCTTAGGTATCGTATTTCAATTATCATGAGCGAGTGCTATGAAACACTTTACTGCTGATAAGGCAAGAACTTCAAAATAATTCAATGAGGATAGTGACCAATTTTTGTACCAAGAAATTTGATAGGATAGACGAGCAGCAAAAGAAAAATCTACTCCTATGCCTCTAACATAAAAGGCGAAAAGCATCTGCAACCTAAATAAATACTATAACGCAGCGTTTGATGTTAATGTACTTTCTACGGAAAATAGCTACACCAGTATTTTTTAAATGATCAGATAGTCAAATTTTGGTGTGGATTGTCTTTAGCTGCGAGAAAAAATAGCGAAATTCATTCTGAAGGCACCTCAATAACCAAATGGCTCTTAGCACTATAAGACTTAACTTCTAAGGTCATCAGTCCCCTAAAACTTAGAACTACTTAAACCTAACTAACCTAAGGATATCACACACATCCATGCCCGAGGCAGGATTCGAACCTGCGACCGTAGCGGTCACGCGGTTCCAGACTATAGCGCCTAGAACCGCTCGGCCACCAACATCGGCGAAGGCACCTCTCTTCATATATTTTGTGTACCGCGTTCCTCTTTTGCGCCAACGGCCTTGCCACAGTGGTAACACCGGTTTCCTACTTGGTTGAGAAGTAGCGGCTCCGGTCTCGTAAACTGACATATGCCGGGCGAGTAGTGTGCAAACCACATGCCCCTTCATATCTGCATCCAGTGACGCCTGTAGGCTGAGGATGACACGGCGGCAAGTCGGTTCCGTTGGACCTTCCAAGGCCTCTCCGGGCGCAGTTTAGTTTAATTTTAGTTCCTCTTTCGCTAGATTGTCCTTATGAAGGCTAACTTTAATTTTCCTTGTTAAGGCTAATTTTGTAGCCGTGTTCTCGTGCAATAACATTCGTCGGTTTTTCGGCGCCAAGTACGTCAGTCAGTCGGCTCAAGCTGTCACAGAAATTCGTAGCTCGGTTGCAGGAGACCCATGCAGCCGACCGATGCTGCCGCTGGTAGACAATGAGTACCAGCTGCAGCAAGGGGTCGCAAGACGTCACTCGCTTCTTTCGTCCATGCGGAACGTCGACTAAACGTATATTTGGAAATTTGTGGGATGTTCCTATGGGACCAAACTGCTGAGGTCATCGGTCCTAGGCTTACGCACTACTTAATGTAACTTAAGCTAACTTACACTAAGCACAACACAAACACACCCATTCTCGAGGGAGGACTCGAACCTCCGACGGGAGGAGCTGCGCGAACAGTGGTAAGGCGCCTTAGAGCGCATGGCTACCCTGAGCGGCGGACTAAACGTATCATATTGCTTGTAAACACATGCTGAACGGACTGGTTGTTGTTGTTGTTGTTGTTGTTGTTGTTGTGGTCTTCAGTCCGAAGACCCGTTTGAGGCAGCTCTCCGCTCTAGTACAGGGTGTACATAAAATCCGGGATGCAATATGTATGTCATACGTCCAATGTTTAGTTCTTGTGCAATAAATAATTGTAAGTGTTCCCGAACTTTACGTGCACCCTGTGTATCTGTGCAGATCTTCTTATCTCCTCATAACCACTGCGACCCACATTATTTGAACCTGATTACTATATGAATCCCTGAGTTACCTCTGCAATATTTACACTCCACACTTCCTTCTACTACTAAACGTACAGTTCTTTGATTCCTTAGCATGCGTCCTGTCAGGCCATCTCTTGTTATAGTCAGATTGTGCCAAACGTTTCATTTTTCTTCGGTTCGATTCAATACTTCTTCATTAGTTATTCGATCTATCCATCCAATATTCAACATTCTTGTATGACACCAAATTTCAGAAAGTTCATTCATTTAGTCTGTATTATTTATCATTCACGTTTTCCTTCTGTACAAGGATACACTTCAGACAGATACCTTAAGAACAGCCTCCTTCAGGACACTTAAATTCATACATTTTTTTCTGGAAACGCTTGTCTTGCTATTGCCAGTCTGCAAACTGGTCGCAAAAGCCGACTAGAGCTCCATCCTAAAATTCCTAGTTTGTCGAGTGAAAATTGATAAAACCACACGTATGAAATGTTATCTTCAACAATTTGGACTAGTTTTTCATGTAAATCCACACGTAGCCGCCATTTGGTAACCATCCAACAGAAGGCCCACAATAGACCAAACCTACTATCTACATACAGAGCCTCTATCGGAGCCATTTTCTCCCACCGAGCGAAGTGTCTCATTGGTCAGCGCACGGGACTCGTATTCAGACGTCCTGGTTTAGATTTTCCGCGAGTCTTCCCAGACCGCTTAAGACAGATATCGGGACAGCTCTTTTGAAAGAAAAGCTCTCCGTCTTCAGGCCACAAGTGGCCCATCGGGACCATCCGACCGCCGTGTCATCCTCAGCTGAGGATGCGGATCGGAGGGGCGTGTAGTCGGCAAACCGCTCTCCCCGTCGTTATGATGGTTTTCTTTGACCGGAGGCGCTACTATTCGGTCGAGTAGCTCCTCAATTGGCATCACGAGGCTGAGTGTACCCCGAAAAATGGAAATAGCGCATGGCGGCCCGGGCAGTCACCCATCCAAGTGCCGGCCACGCCCAACAGCGCTAAACTTCGGTGATCTGACCGGAACCGGTGTTTCCACTGCGCCAAGGCCGTTGCCTCCTTTGAAAGAGCACGACTGATAGTCTTTTCCATCCTTTGCTAATATGAGTTTTTGCTCCGTCTATCATGACTTCGCTGTCGATGAGACAAACAGTAATCTTCCTCCCTTTTCCTCCCATACTCAGCTATCTAACTGTCGCTCGAGTTTACTTACCCAACCACCAAATATCAATCACTCCCTCCAAATTTCTGAATAGAATTCCCTCCAGCTTTTCAGTCACCTAGCCCCTTCCAAACCATATTTTCGGGCCATTTAATGTGAAGCAAATAGTAACGGCACTCGAAGCGGGAAAGGCACCATGGCCTGACGTAATTCATACCAAATTCCTCTTGAACTGCGGAAAATGTACAAAAATGGCGGAGTTCTTTGCCGAACGGAATAAATGAATCATGATGATGATGTTTGGTTTGTGGGGCGCTCAACTGCGTGGTTATCAGCGCCCGTACAAATTCCCAATCTTTGCTCAGTCCAATCTCCCCACTTTCATGAATGATGATGAAATGATGAGGACAACACAAACACCCAGTCATCCCGAGGCAGGTGAAAATTCCTGAGCCCGCTGGGAATCAAACCCGGGACCGCGTGCTAGGGAAGCGAGAACGCGACCGCGAGGTCACGAGCTGCGGACATAAATGAATGAAAAAGTCCGACGTCATCATTATCTTCAAGCCAGGAAAGCAAAGCAACGAGCTAAAGAGCTATCTTCCTATATAGCCCTTCTTAGCTCAATATAAATGTTTCTTGATTTAAAAGGATAGCGGCTGCAATACAAGAGAAAATTCCGATTAAACATGTTGGTTTTCGCCCAGATAAAGTCACTCTTTATCTACGTGCACTCTAATACAAAGACGCATCACGAAGGAATTATCTGAATAAGATGAAAATCATTAGATGTGAATTACATGTGCAGACAAACAGATGATTGCAATTTAAGAAAAAATGGATGATCTGTTCAAAAGAAAGAGGTTCGCAAATTGGGAAAGACAATAAAGCGTTGATCCACCTCTGGCCATTATGCAAGCAGTTACTCGGCTTGGCATTGATTGACAGGGCTGGTTGGATGGCCCTGTCCATAATGTTCCACACGTTCTCAGCTGGGAAGAGATTCGGCAACCTTAATGGCCAAGGTAGGATTTGGCAAGCACGAAGACAAGCAGCAGAAACTTCCGCCGTGTGCAGGCGAGTATTATCTTGCTGAAATGTAAGCCAGGACGGATTTCCATGAAGGGTAACAAGACGGGGCGTAGAATGTCGTCGGTGTACTTGTGTGCTGCATGAGTGCCGAGGGCAACAAAAGAGCCTGCTACGAAAAGAAATGGCGCCCCAGACCACCACTCGTGGGCTGTGTGGCGTGCGACCGTCAGGTTCGTATTCCACAGCTGTCTGGGGTGTCTCAAGAGACGCGTCTTTGCTGGTCGTCAAGGCTCAGTTCGAAGCGGAACTCATTACTACAGACAATTCTACTCTAGTCAATAAGATTCCACGCCGAACACTGTTCTCGAGATGCCGCCGACACCAGTGGGAGACGATGCTGATTGACGCCCACCCTACAGCATAAGAGCCAGGAGTGATGGTCTGCGGTGCCAATTCTTTTCATAGCATGACCCTTTGGTTGTCATCCCCGGCACCTATACAGCACATTCGACTGTCTAGTTGCTCTTCAGTTTTAAATTTATTTTCACGCGACCGGTTTCGGACTGTTATAAGCCCATCCTCAGGTGTCGTAGCTGTGGTGTCCCCGAGCATCGCATGTACCAGGCGCGGTGAGCGCGGAACAGGGAGTCTACATAGCATATTTTTAATGAAATTCGGTCAGCTTGGATCATCTTAAATCACATTTCGATGACTTCGGATCGTCTTCATTCCTATGTAGTTTCATAAGCAACCCGTCTTCTCTGTTCACAACTTCGTATCAGAGTACTGTCATTTGCAGCCCCTTATAGAAATTTTGGTGAATCACCTGGCCTATTGAAATGGCTATTTCCTATTCAGCAAGTACGCATAAGCCTATTAGACGATAGTTTTTCCATTCTCCACTTATATTTTGAAAAATAACGCTTATGTTGTTATATATCTTGTGGCAAACTGTGCAATTATATTCTGTTTTCGTAATTGTAAAATATTGTCTAGCTGTTATGAGGTAATCCATAAACATTTTTCTGTGTGGAAGGTAATCAGGTGGGTTTGTTTTGAATATATTGCTGGAAAAGAGAATGTGGTTCATCCTATGGGGAGGCGGGCACGCACAAGTGTTGATATTTTAATTTGTTGAGAGACATTTTGGTAACGGGCTGAGCGTCGACAGTGAGTACTTTCGGTAGGTTCCACAGAGACCCTTTAGGTTGTACTGAACCATTGTGTGGGCCATTCATGTATTTTACATGTTGTGTGTGTGTGTGTGTGTGTGTGTGTGTGTGTGTGTGTGTGTGTTTGTGTGTGGACTTACTTACTTACTCACTGGTCATACCGGACTCGAGAGCCCATTACCGCAGCAACGTATTTTCGCCATCTGTCCCTGTCTTGGGCTATTTCCTTCCATTCACCTTCAATACCTAGGCTCCTCAAATCAGCCTTCACATTGTCCTCCCATCTACGCCTCCGTCTCCCGACAGGACGTTTTCCTTCTAGGTGTCCTACCAGTACTCTGCGCGCTGCCCTGCCCTCATCCATTCGAGCTACGTGACCCGCTCATCGCAGCCTACGTGATTTAATAATACTGATTATGTCAGGGCTTGAATAGAGTTCGTGAACCTCTTCGTTATGCAGTTTTCGCCACTCTCCGCTAATGTCGTCCCTTTTTGCTCCGAAATATTTCCTCAATATTTTGTTTTCAAATACTCGAAATGGCTTTTCATTTTGCACAGTGAGAGACCAAGTCTCACACCCATACAGCATAACTGGTAGAATAATAGTTTTGTATATTCTAATCTTTAAATTCCTAGACAATATCCGTGATGAAAGTAATCTATTTAGTGAGAAATAGCACGCATTTCCCGCCCGTAATCTCTTCTTCAGTTCGGATTCAATGTCATTTCTCGAAGTGATGTACACGCCTAGATACTTAAATGTGTTCACTTTCTCAAACTGCATGTCTCCAACTCTTAACATTTCCTGATCCACTACTGTTGGCATTCTAGTAGTAACCAGGTATTTAGTTTTGTCTTCACTTATCCTTAAACCTACATCTTCACTAGTCTTGATTAACGCATTCGCATTTTCTGTTGCAGATTCGTTCCTATCGCTAATGATGTTTAGATCATCTGCATACCCTAGTATCTTAATATTTCCATTTAACTCCACACCCTCTGAATTATCTGCTGCCATTCGTACAATATATTCTAGGACTAAATTAAAAAGTAGCGGAGACAGGGCATCTCCCTGGTTAAGTCCATTCTTTATTTCAAATTCTTCTGACTCCAATTTCCCCACGCGTACTCTACCTTTTGTGTTTTTCAAACTCGCTTCTATAAGTCTAACATACTTCTTTGGTATTCCAAGTTCCAAAAGAATTCTGTACAATTTTAACTGCAATACTGAATCATATGCTTTTTTAAAATCTATGAAAAGATTATGAAATGGTTTATTGTATTTCCATTTCTGTTCCAAAATTTGACCCAGGGTCAATATTTGATCTATAGTTGATCTGTTCCTCCGAAAGCCGGCTTGGTAATCCCCCACAATTTCATCCGCATATGGTGTAAGCCTGCTTAGCAGAATATTCGAGAAAATTTTTGGAACATACTGGTGATAGCGATATCCCTCTATAATTACTACAATCCATTTCGTCACCTTTCTTAAAAATTGGGATCACAATCGACTCCTGCCACTCTTCAAGTATCATCTCTGAGTTCCATACTTTAGTTATCACTTTGTGAACTACTTCCACCAATTTCTGTCCCCCATTATTCACTGCAGTTATGCAATCTGATCCTGGTGCTTTATGGTTTTTCAGTTTGTTGGTTGCATCTCTTACTTCCTTTAACTTTGGCTGAGGTATCTGGGGTTCTGCTGTATGTATTTCGTACGCCTGCTCATTTCCTGCTTCCTGGTGTACATTTAATAGATACTCAAAATACGCCCTCCATTTACTTAATATAGCACTGGGGTCTGTCAGTATTCCTCCAGCATCCCCTCGAAGTGCATTTGTCCCAGCCTTGAAGCCCTTCCTATACCCATTTATGTCTAGGTAAAGTTCCCTAAAGTTTTTTGTTTTACTGTTTGTTTCCATTTTTGTAATTTGATTGTTCAAATAACCCCTCTTCTTTGCCCGTAGCCTACTACCAACTTCCCTTCTCAAGTTCAAGAACTCCTCTCGTTTTCTGTCTCCCATTCTATCCCAATATAATCGCGCTTTTCTCCTTTCCTCTACCAATTTCTTGCATTCCTCATCAATCCACGGTTTCCTCCTGTTCTTCTTAATTGTACCTATTGCGACCTTCGCTGCCTCTTTGATATTATTCCTCACAGTGATCCACTGTTTATTTACATCCTCGACTTGATCTTCGTGTGTCCTGAGAGCATCAAACCTATTTGAAACTTCTATCATGTACCTTCTTCTAAAGTTTTCATCATTTAGTTTGTCAGTGTCGAACCTAACAAGTTCTGCATTGTGACACCTTGATGTTGCTGTAGATAGCCGCTGGTGAGCCTTGTCAACTACAAGAAAATGATCAGAATCACAGTGTGTTCCCCATTTACTGTACTAGTGTGCCATCTCCGATATACAAGAATATGATCAATTTGGTTTCGGGTGTGTCCATCCGGAGGGACCCAAGTTGCTTTATGAATGTCCTTCCTTTTGAAATATGTGCTCTCAACAATCTTGTCTTTTGAAACAGCAAAATTAACCACCCTTGTGGCATTATCATTCGAAATGTTATGCAAACTTTCTTTCCCAATTGTAGACCGGAATGCTTCCTCCTTCCCTATCTTCGCATTAAAATCACCTATGATTAATTTTGTATCATACGAGGAGAAGTCATCCCACAGTTGACGTAGTTCTTCATAAAAGCCGTCTTTAACAACCTCTTCAGTGTCCTCAGTTGGTGCATGAGTCTATTCCACCTGCCGGACAACACTATAACTGGTAGTCGGTCACTAATGAACCTTACATCTCTGATTGCGTGAAGCACTTTTCTCTGTACTGCGAAACCTGTTCCGAAACTGTGAGCTTCTGCACCTCCATAGAAAAATGTATAGTTACCCCTCTTTATGCTACACTCCCCCTGCCACCGAGATTCTCGAATAGCTGTAATGTCTACATCGTATCTATCTAATGTTAGGGGCCCACGAGACAATGTGTGTGCGGACGCTGTGATAAAATAAACTTGGAACTGGGGCGTACTAGTGACTGTATTAATCGTGTTTCGCCCTAGTTGATCCTCACATACCTATCCCGGTATCCGTCTGTGATTGTTGTAATTTCCAGCATATCGCAAACTGTCTAAAGGTCGACTCCCAGCGCAAGACGCCATTAGGTTGAATTTTTATCCGATGTTTACAGATATCAAAAATTGCAGATACGCTGTTATAAAGATTGTCCATTTTTCTTGGTGTGCGGCGGTCACAGATTTTCTAGCAGCATCAACAATGCCGCGTCATACCAAAACATGTATTGACATCTCGTCTTTGACAAAGAAAACACGTTGCATCTATTGAGAACATTGCACGTAAGATAAATAATCAATTTCCGCAGCACATGAAGTGTCTGACGAAAAACTTGGAAACAGAGAAAATATTCAATGTTAACTGTCACAGTTCCATGAGTTCCGTGGCTCACACTATCTGTGCACTTGGCGGTGTATGTCATTGGTAGAAGAGACAGGGTACAGGTGAAACGGAAAACAAAAAAATGGCTCTGCGCACTATGGGACTTAGCTTTTGAGGTCATCAGTCCCCTAGACTTAGAACTACTTAAACCTAACTAACCTAAGGACGTCACACACATCCATGCCCGAGGCAGGATTCGAACCTGCGACCGTAGCGGAGGCGCGGTTCCAGACTGTAGCGCCTAGAACCGCTCGGCCACCCCGGCCGGCGAAACGGAAAACAACCTTTCGACATTTGACTTACGACTTTCGGTGTTAATACATAGCGGTCAGTGTATTATTGACCTTTCAATGTACCAGCAAGGAGTTTCTTTGCTGTTTGCCAGAATCATTCGATACTGTTATTAAGTCTACCGGAACTGGGTGTCTTGCTGTTTAGGAAACTTTTCATTGTCCCCAAAAGACCTGACTGCTGCGAATTGATTGCATTCTAGGACGTGCTGATGTAGTTGATCGTTTCTGAATCGCCGCAGCTCGCCACGTGACCTAGAACTGCATCTGACACAGGCAGATTCTTCGTTCCCTTTGCGGAAGAGAGTCCCAATAAGGCCGAGGAATCGGAGGCTGTGCGGTCAAAGCGACCGCCAGTCTGATTGCGACGTTCCTCTGCCCCACCGGGATTCCCAGGCCTCCCATCCCTTCCCACTCTGTCCTCCGAGACAGTTTTTCTTCGAGGACAAAGGATTACTCGACCATAGGCTACTGCCCGCTTGTTAAGACTTGTTACACTAGTGGCTCCGAAACTATGCTCCCTGGAGCGAAACTGCTGTGGTGCTGGACGTAGCTAAAATCTTCGACACCTTCCACAACAGATGTGTATAGGACGAATAAATATCATTTCTTTTATGCGAAAAAAACCAATGACGTCGAAACCTCCTAGGTTGATGCCATATTTCTCGACTTTCGAAAGGCGTTCGACTCACTTCCGCACTGCCGCTTGCTCCAAAAAGTGCGCGCTTACGGTCTATGCGGAGACATATGCGGTTGGATAGGAAGTTTTCTGACAGGGAGCAGTTTGTCGTCCTGAATGGGGTGATCTCAACAGAAACAAGCTTAACTTCAGATGTGCCCCAGGGCAGCGTAATAGGTCCGCTGCTTTTTACGATTTACATAAACGATCTGGTTGATGATATTGACTGCGGCATTAGACTGTTTGCCGATGATGCTGTAGTCTACGGGAAAGTAGTATCATTCGAAAGTTGTGAACAGATCAATGAGGATTTGCAGAAAATTAATGCGTGGTGTAATGACTGGCAGTTATCTCTCAATATTAGTAAGTATAACCTACTGCGTATAGCAAGACGAAAATCTCCATTAATGTACGAGTACAAAATATATGTCCCGTCTTTGGAAGCGGTAACATCCGTCAAGTATCTGGGTGTGACTATTCGAAATGATCTTAAATGAATGATCACATTACACAAGTAGCGGGTAAGGAAAACTCTAGATTACGGTTTATTGGTGGAATCCTGAAGCGATACAGTCCTTCAACAAAGGAAATAGCTTACATTACGTTAGTTCGTCCAGTCTTATTGTTCGTCTGTATGGGATACTTACCAGTTAGGTCTGATTCAAGAGATTGGGAAAGTCGAAAGAAGAGCGGCAAGATTCGTGACTGGTACATTTAGCCATCGCGGGAGCGTTACAAATCTCATAGAAAGTTTGAATTGGGCCACACTTGCAGATGGACGGCGTGCTAAATGGAAGGGGCTGCTCATTAAATTCCGAAATCCGATCTTCACCGAGGATGTAGACCATATATTATTACCACCAACTTTCAGATCATGGAATGATCACAATTCAAAGATAAGGGAAATAAGAGCTCGTACTGAGGCGTTGAGACAGTCGTTTTTCCCTCGCGCGATCCGCGAGTGGAACAGGGGGGTGTGTCCATTGCCCCTGAAGCGTACGGCCGAGAATTGACATGAAGAAGGAACTGCTCGACAGCTGTGTTATGTGGGATGCATGACACAGACAAAATCTCTAACCAGGCCCTCATATTTGGCGGGAGACGCTATTCCATACGCTTCTTTACGTGCTCACTGTTCACTCAAAACTGAAGAGAGCGACGCGACACGATCAGCGGGCATACTAGAGACACTACCCAACACA
The DNA here is from genome assembly GCF_023864345.2 of Schistocerca serialis cubense. Lineage (NCBI taxonomy): Eukaryota > Metazoa > Arthropoda > Insecta > Orthoptera > Acrididae > Schistocerca > Schistocerca serialis. The sequence continues at coordinate 803,996,092 of NC_064641.1, forward strand.
TTTGTGCAAAGCTTTACCGTATTTTCCCAGTGGTTTCCATTTCGCGACCGATCGGAACTTACTTTCTGGACAGCCCTCGTATTACAAGCTAACTGACAAGATTGGGGAAGGTATCAGCTGGCTATATGGTTGTAGGATAATGTGGAAATCATTCTAGAGCACGCAGCCGAATGCCAGTCCCTTCAACGTTTTATAAAATCAACCTTAACCGAACAGCAGTGGTAAATCACTATGTCAGCCTTTGTTTGTTTTTGCAGATTAGTTATGACGAAAATAACCACCTCCCAGCAGATGGCACAGCGTGTGGAATGGTTGATAGTGACCAACTCTGAGACCGGAGTCTAACAGAACCTCCAGACACGTTACAGAAGCACACCACCATCACGTCCAACAATCAGACAGTGGTACGTAAGTGCCATGGAAAGGACGAGTTCTAGGCATCGTAGCACGATTGATGTGCAGATGTGGAACTGGTTAGACCAGCATTTATTCGGTGCCCAACCATATCAATCCGTCAAGCACAGCTACCACCAACGACGGTGCACAGACTGGAGTTTCGTGACTATGAGATGCATCTGCTTCATGGGCTTCATCCTAATGACAGGCCAAAGCGGAAAGCATTTACAGTTGAGATTCTGAGTCGCATCGACAGTGATCAAGATTTCCTGAAAAAGGTGGTATTTACGGACGAAGCTTGCTTTCATTTGTCCTGGAAGCTAAACCGATATAATTGGAAGATCTAGGAGTATGAGAACCCCACTTTAGCATGGAAAGTGTGCGCAACAGTCCAGATGTAAACGTTTGGTGTGGTCTGTTTCATGAACGTTTTGCGGTACCGTTTTTCTTTGCAGAGACGTCAGTAACATCTAATGTTTATCTGGATATGTTAGAACGGTTTGCATCCCCAGAACAAAGTACTACAGCCTGACCTCAAGCTGGAGCAGAATGGTGCCCGTTCTTCCTGGGTAGAGATCGTTATGAAGACTTTGGATGATACATATCGCTGGAACGGCAGAGCAGGGTCCATTTCCCGGCCCTGAACGTCTCGGGTCATAACTCTATTGTATTTTTTTTATTTGGGCTTTGTGAAGGATACTGTCTACTAGACACCAGAGTGGGAACTGCAGGAATAGTGAGCTTGTATCAGAGCAGCAGTTGCTCATGTTGATGAAGACATGTTAGGCAGGACATGGGGAGAACTGGATTTAGATATCCTGCGTACTACAAAAGGCGCACACGCTGAACACTGTTAAGCGGGTATTAGAACTTTAGATGTCTGTGAACATTATGCAGCAACCATGAAATATACGTGATCAAAGTTGTAAAGATGATTTTGAAACATCCTGTACCTTCAAGCAGATATCAACAAGTTCTTATGGTTCATGCCCTTTTGAGGGCTACAGTATCATCTCAGTTTTCGTCGCAGGAGGAACATTCACTGACAGAAAAAAAATCATAACGCCAAAATATAATTAAGATAGAGTAAGGAATTTTTGGGAATACATTTGATTAGGTAATATATTTAACTGATAAACAATGCAATATCACAGGTTAATGTAAGCGCGAGGTAAGCCATTGTAAATGCGAAATGCTGGTACATTAATAACCGGTGTATCCGCCAGAATGTTGAAGGCAACCATGCATTTGTTGTTCAGGTGCCGGATGTCTGTCTGTGGGATGGGGTTCCGTGCCTGTTGCACTTTGTCGCTCGATAAAATGATGGTCAATGCTGAAGTTAGCGGTAGAAGGCAACGTGTCAACACTCTGCAGAGGATTTTGGGTTACAATAGTGGTATGTGGGCGAGCGTTATACTGTTGGGAAAGAGCTCCAGAAATATTGGTCATGAATGGCAGCACAGCAGTTCGAATCACCAGATTTCCATACAGTTGTGCAGTCAGGGTGTGTGGGATAACAACCATGAAAGCGTTCCTGCTGTCATACGAAATCGCACCCCATACCATAATATCAATTGCAGGCCCTGTGGCTGCAGGTCCTCAGCTGGCCCCCTCCTAACCAACACACCGCCATCACTGGCACCGGGACCGAGCAAATTTTCATACGAAAACACAAAAGATCTCTGCCCTATCCTCCAATAAGCTCCCGCCTGAGATCACTGAAGTCGCAAATGTGGGTGGTTTGGGGTTGGTGGAATGCACGCTACAGGGAGTCTGGCTCGAAGATGTCCTTGAAGTAATCGATTTTTAACAGTTAGTTGTGTCACTGTGGTACCAACAGCTGCTCATACTGCTGCAGCAGATCCAGAACGATACCGAAGAGCCCTACGGCGAATACGATGTGCCACGTGGCCGTCGTTAGCCCGGCCTTCTTGCGACCGTACATTCTCGTGACCATCTCCACTAGCAATCGTGTACCGAGCGAGGTGGCGCAGTGGTTAGCGGACGACGGTTAAAATCTCCCTCTGCCCATCCTGATTTAGGTTTTCCGTGATTTCCCTAAATCGCTTCAGGGCAAATACCGGCTACTGAAAGGGTACAGCCGACTTCCTTCCCCATCCTTCCCTAATCCAATGGGACCGATGACCTTGCCGTTTGGTCCCCTCCACCGTATTAATCAACTAGCCAATCATGTACAGGGGCTACATTCCTGCTGTATCGCGAAGGATAGTACACTACCTCGTTCAAACTACGAGGTGTTGGCAATGGCGTTTTTGTCGCCTTAAAGGCTTTCTTGACTAACGTCAACTATCCGAACCAGCCTCAAAAGCAACTAACACTCACGACCGTTACGGCGGGTGTTTAAAGTAAACCTGATTTGCTTTGTCATAGCGGTGCCACTAGCTGCACTGTTATGCGACTGGGGCGAAAGTTGAGTAGGCATCATCTTTCAGATGTAGAACACCCCTACCAACATTCACTCATGTCGCACAACTCCTCCCTGATGCTCCGATTTTTTTCCGTTAGTGTATTATTGAGTTAAATGATAATGAAATCAAGACCCTACCGTGGTGTCACCGCCAGACACCACACTTGCTAGGTGGTAGCCTTTAAATCGGCCGTGGTCCGTTAATATACGTCGGACCCGCGTGTCGCCACTATCAGTGATTGCAGACCGAGCGCCGCCACAAGGCAGGTCTAGTCTAGAGAGACTCCCTAGCACTCGCCCCAGCCGACTTTGCTAGCGATGGTTCACTGTCTAAATACGCTCTCATTTGCAGAGACGACAATTTAGCATAGCCTTCAGCTACGTCATTTGCTACGATCTAGCAAGGAGCCATATTCTTCAAGAATGTATTCTGAACAGATAATATTGTGAATCATGTACCGTCAAGAGCGACGTTCATAATTAATGGATTAAAGTTAAGTATCAAACTAATTACGTCCGCTTTCTGAATTCTAATTCCTTGTCATGTTCCAGACCTCATGTCAGTAGAGTCCTTCCCTCCTCACGCCGTCCTGCGTAAGACGGTGTTGGCTCTTCTTCCAACACAACATTGGCGACGAGTGTAAAGAAGGATCGCCGCTCCACCGCTAACGCAGCCACAAAACGCAGTTGCACCGACCTTCAGACCTTTTGATGCTGCACTGGAAAGCTGGATGGAGTGGTCACACCAATTTGGTTTCCATCTCACTGCCTACAGAATTTAAGGTAACGAGCGGCAGCCTTTTCTTTTGTCGTCCGTCGGTGTGCGTACTTACCGTGTAATAGTCAAATTATTTCCCCGACGTGACGTAGCAACTCTGTCCTACGAACAAATTTTGTCTGCATTAGATGCATATTTCAAACAATCAGTCAATGTACACTCCTGGAAATTAAAATAAGAACACCGTGAATTCATTGTCCCAGGAAGGGGAAACTTTATTGACACATTCCTGGGGTCAGATACATCACATGATCACACTGACAGAACCACAGGCACATAGACACAGGCAACAGAGCATGCACAATGTCGGCACTAGTACAGTGTATATCCACCTTTCGCAGCAATGCAGGCTGCTATTCTCCCATGGAGACGATCGTAGAGATGCTGGATGTAGTCCTGTGGAACGGCTTGCCATGCCATTTCCACCTGGCGCCTCAGTTGGACCAGCGTTCGTGCTGGACGTGCAGACCGCGTGAGACGACGCTTCATCCAGTCCCAAACATGCTCAATGGGGGACAGGTCCGGAGATCTTGCTGGCCAGGGTAGTTGACTTACACCTTCTAGAGCACGTTGGGTGGCACGGGATACATGCGGACGTGCATTGTCCTGTTGGAACAGCAAGTTCCCTTGCCAGTCTAGGATTGGTAGAACGATGGGTTCGATGACGGTTTGGATGTACCATGCACTATTCAGTGTCCCCTCGACGATCACCAGTGGTGTACGGCCAGTGTAGGAGATCGCTCCCCACACCATGATGCCGGGTGTTGGCCCTGTGTGCCTCGGTCGTATGCAGTCCTGATTGTGGCGCTCACCTGCACGGCGCCAAACACGCATACGACCATCATTGGCACCAAGGCAGAAGCGACTCTCATCGCTGAAGACGACACGTCTCCATTCGTCCCTCCATTCACGCCTGTCGCGACACCACTGGAGGCGGGCTGCACGATGTTGGGGCGTGAGCGGAAGACGGCCTAACGGTGTGCGGGACCGTAGCCCAGCTTCATGGAGACGGTTGCGAATGGTCCTCGCCGATACCCCAGGAGCAACAGTGTCCCTAATTTGCTGGGAAGTGGCGGTGCGGTCCCCTACGGCACTGCGTAGGATCCTACGGTCTTGGCGTGCATCCGTGCGTCGCTGCGGTCCGGTCCCAGGTCGACGGGCACGTGCACCTTCCGCCGACCACTGGCGACAACATCGATGTACTGTGGAGACCTCACGCCCCACGTGTTGAGCAATTCGGCGGTACGCCCACCCGGCCTCCCGCATGCCCATTATACGCCCTCGCTCAAAGTCCGTCAACTGCACATACGGTTCACGTCCATGCTGTCGCGGCATGCTACCAGTGTTAAAGACTGCGATGGAGCTCCGTATGCCACGGCAAACTGGCTGACACTGACGGCGGCGGTGCACAAATGCTGCGCAGCTAGCGCCATTCGACGGCCAACACCGCGGTTCCTGGTGTGTCCGCTGTGCCGTGCGTGTGATCATTGCTTGTACAGCCCTCTCGCGGTGTCCGGAGCAAGTATGGTGGGTCTGACACACCGGTGTCAATGTGTTCTTTTTTCCATTTCCAGGAGTGTAGTTGCGAAACGGTATACCTTCTTTCGTACAAAACGTACGGCAGGTCAGGCTAATCGGGAGTGGGTTGCAACCTTGCAAGGCCTTACTAGGGATTGTGCTTTTGAGTGTCAATGTGGACTCCCATATTCAGATACTATGGTACGTGATGCAATCGCACAGAACGTTTTTGGTGTTCGTGTAAGGGAACAGATTTTGAAACTAGTCAATCCCTCCCTTCAACAAGTGTTGGACATATTGGATCGGCAGGACACACTTGACTTTGCTCAGGAATCATTTGAAACTTCGCCAGCCGTGTGTCAGGTTAACAGGCTCGCCAGGCGAGCTGCATGGAGCAGTAAACAGCCCTCGCACCTGGCCGTGCCGCTGCCGCCAGGCTCTCAGCCGCGGGTGCCGCGCCAGCAAGCAAATGCAGTGTTCAAATCATGCCCGCAGTGCACTTCTAAACATTCGCGTGAGAATTGCCCGTCACGCCACGCTATTTGCTTTTACTGTAATTAAAAAGGACATGTTCAGAGTGTTTTCCAGAAAAAGCTCAGATCGGAAACTGAAAACCATTCCAGACCCGTTGGTTCGCCGATTTTTTGCTCACATGGAGAGATTTTTTGTTCAACGTCGTGTTTTGATGTTGCGTTCTGATAATGATCAGTCCAGGGTCGTGGTCCCACGTTCAAACAGTCCTCTATCTAAAAGATTCTCCACCAAGGACATTGGGGTATAGTGAAAATGAAACGTCACCACTGTACTTGATTCGGAATCGATGCCACGATTATGACTATGTGCTCTTCTTGCATGGTGTGTGCCAAACAACAATCAGCACCACCGCAGAAATTCTTTACATGGCCAAAAGCCACTTTCCCTTGACAAAGCTTACACATCGATTTTGCTGGTCCATTCTGGAATGCTCGATGGTTGTTTGTGATAGATTCATTCAGTCATTTTCCTTTTGTTGTCCGGATGTCTTCCACGACGTCATCTGCCACCATCCAAGCATTATCTGCTATCTTTTGCATTGAAGGTCTTCCACAGACTATTGTTTCCGACAATGGCCCACAATTCATGTCCGCAGAATTTCAGTCATTCTGCAAGGCCAATGGTATTCAACATCTGACGTCCACGCCGTTTTCGCCGCTGAACGATTGGTCAGGACTTTCAAGTCACAGGTGTTGAAGTTGAAAGAGTCGCATTCTCGGGAGGACGTGTATTGCTCTTTTTGTCCTCTTATCGCTCTCAGCCGCGAGATGGTCGCTCGCCGGCTGAGTTACTCCACGGTCGCCATCATCACACCTTGATGTCTTTGCTACATCCGCCGCATCAGGTTCCTGTGCAGCCGCAGACTCCGGCTTTTGTCCCAGGCGTCGTTGTCTACTACCGCCACTATCAAGGTTCACGGCATTGGCTCGAAGGGCGTATTCTTCGCTGCCTCGGACGCTCTATGTATCTGGTTTTGGGGGCGTCTGGTGAGGTGCGCCGGCATCTCAATCAGCTGCGCCTCTGTCGGCGCACGGGATCTGCCGCTCGCCGTCTGCTTTCAGCGACGGTGCCGTCCAGTCAGGGCCCCGGGGACCCATCTACTGGCTCGCCTCAGGCCCAGGTGTTACCGACGCTGCCTTCCATTTTGCCCCATGGCGACGCGCCGCCGCCGCCTGTTCTCCCGCAGTCCGCCGTCCGCATCATTAATGGATTAAAGTTAAGTATCAAACTAATTACGTCCGCTTTCTGAATTCTAATTCCCTGTCACGTTCCAGACCTCACGTCAGTATAGTCCTTCCCTCCTCACGCCAGCCTGTGTGAGCTAAAATGCGTGCATTTCGGCCTCCTCTAGTAACAGGGTGATGGCTCTTCTGCCAACACAATACCTGCACTGTAGACAAGCGTTGATATACATCAACGGGGACAGTAGAAAATCTGTGCCCCGACCGGGACTCGAACCCAGAATCTCCTGCTTACATAGCAGACGCTCTATCCATCTGAGCTACCGAGGTGACAGAGCATAGTGCGACTGCAGGGACTTATCCTTTGCACGATCCCCGTGAGACCCACATTCCCAACTTCATGTCCACACACTGCATTCATAGTGCGCCTGTCTGTTACACTCATTTCTCACGGCAGATAGTCTTACCGAGTCGCGTAAGAGTTCGGGCAATACGTGAGATTCTGGGTTCGAGTCCTGGTCGGGGCACACATTTTTAACTGTCCCCGTTGTTGTATATCAAAGCCTGTCGACAGCGTAGGGTCTTGATTTAATTATCATTTCATTCTAGGGCGCTGCATGGTCACCGATGGCATCTGTTCTTCCGGTCTGAGAGAACAGATACCACATTCATATCGTCTTCATATTCATATATCTGGCGGCAATACTGAAAACAAAATTTCGCATCAAGATACTTTGTAACTTGTTGATATATGTAATTTTAGAATATCCGTTTCTCAGTACTAGAACTAAACGAACACTAACTCGATTTACAACAATTTGTTTATGCTAAGCGGGTTTTCTGATACTTCAAGAGCGCCAGGAACGAGAAACATGTTTAGAAACCGCTTTTGTTACCCTGAATTGTACAAGTGTTCTTTCGTGTCTGTCTGAAACTTTCACTTCACACTAAGCATTTTGAACATTATTACCAGCACCATAACGTGGGGAACGTGGACGCCTATGTCACATGCGTATACTCGGTGATCGGTAACCTCAGCGACAAAATTTCGGTTGTTGTTCAGGGATATTTTCTGATTATATTACCATTAAATATACGTGGTCTATGGTGACTCGTTACAAAGTATTAATGTCGTTTTGATTTATGTGCTTTGTTGCCACAGTTACTTTTCTCTCTGTAAAAATAATTTCACAACATCCAAAAATCCTTTAATATGCAACCACCAAAATGTGCAAGAAAAAACACATCACATGGTCGCTGTGCCACTGTTCCAATGCATTCAGTGAATCCAGTGAAAGAGGTGCATGTCGGCCAACTGTTCCTGAGGAAATACACCCAAATTGCTGTGTGTAACTGTTAACATACAACTAGCACTGCCAGAGAAACAAACCTGAGACGGAACAGAGCTGTATTGTATTCCGTTTTGAGGGCGAAGAGAGTAGTGCGCATTACTGTTGTCAATAGCAATGACAGTGCGTGATTGCAAGAGTTTGTTTTCTAGCAAGACACACAGCGTTACAGTCAACATATGTAATGTTGTGCAGAATTTTTTCAGTTCAGTGCATATAAAAAGAAAATGGGGGTAAGAAATCTAACGAAATGCACAGCTTTACAAGAGGAGTGAAGTACCTAGAAGACATGGCTGGATGCCAATGTACTTTTCTATAAGGGACGTACGCAGTGTCAGATCTGGAGTAATCACTGTGAAGGACAGGGAAATACTGCGTACTCGCTTGAGACAGCGTTGTCAGCATCTGACAGATTTTGAAAAGGGCATCATTAGGTCTACATTTGACCGGATGGTCGAATCGGGCAGTATCCAGGTTTGGAGGATTATTCGGATGTGACAGTAGCCCGACGCTGGAGAATGTGGGAGGGCGTGGGCGGGCATACCCGTCGTGAAGCTCCTGGTCGATTATGTCCGACCACCGAAAGGAAAGAATGCCATGTTGTGCACCAATTACATGACACCTTCACATCTGCATCTGCCATCACAGAACAAGTGACTGACTCCCTGCAACATTTTGTTTCATCCCGTACCGTTGGTAGAACACCAGCAGCAGCCGGACTAGGGAATTACCGTCCAATTTATAGACTGCCGTTAACAGCACAACACAAACGGCTGCTTTTGGGATGGTGCCAGGACCGAGAAAAATGGACCGCTGTACTGCGTTCAGCGATGAATCGCGGCTTTGCACTACCACGAATAACCGTCGTTGGCGAGTGTGGTGGTGACTAGGGAAAGATCCCCCTTCTTCCAATGATTTGGAGAGGCACGGTGGTTTGATTCCTGGTGATACGGTTTGGGGAAGCATCCGATATGACTTCAGGTCTCAGCTGGTTGTGAATGACGGAGCTGTGACGTAACATCTGTACGTCACGGGAATCTTGTCGCTTTGTATGTTACCTATCACACGACAGTATCGTGGTACAATTTTTCAGCACAACAATGCTCGTCCGTACATGCCACAAGTCTCCACGAATTGCCTGCTTGATGTTGAGGGACTGCTGTGGCCAGAAAAAAGCTCTCCCCACTAGAAAATATGTGGGACCTGCTCGGGTGTTAACTTCGACCGAGTGCCTGGATCCGAGATATCAAGGACGAATTTCAACAATGAACCGTCACAAACAACAACTCAAGTACACATATTCCAAAAACGTTATCGTGGAAGTAGGGGCCAGGAGGTACTGGTGAAATAACACACATTGCTAAGCTTATCTTTGTATTTTAAAAGGCTTTCTCAATAATAAATTTTTAAGTCTGGCATTAAAAAAAACAATTTCAAAAACAATTTCGAATAGCTTACAAATTTTCTTTATGAAAAGGAGATTGCCAGGTACGACGTTAACAATTTCCCAATAGTAAGATTTTAATTTGATATATATATATATATATATATATATATATATATATATATATATATATATATATATATATATATATATATAAAAAAGACAAAAATTTAAAAAATTCTTTTAAATAGCTGGCAAATTTTTTTCTATGTGAAGGATATTGCAAGGTATGACGTTAACAATTTCCCAATAATAAGATTTTAAACTTATTATATCTATAAGAGAACAATTCCTTAAAAAAAGACACCTTTAAGTAGCTAGTTTCTACTAAAGCTAAAATAGTGGTCTCTCGCCAGTTACTTATATTACACCTGACATTTGTTACAAGATAAATGTGAATAAGCCAGATCCCAAAAAATTTTCCTTAGCTCGGTGAGGGAATGACACGAGTAAAGGGGCCCAAATCACAAGAGGCGGAATAGTTATTGGTAGTTTACAGGGCCACAGCAGATCAGCCCCAAAACTTCCATTACAAGCCACCACATCCCCGAGTTACCCAAAACCAGAAGATGTATCAAGGGCGGTGGCTGCACAGACTCCGAACCACAGAGACACGCGACACCGACCCTAAATCACCCAGAGATGTGAATGAAACGGCCCGTCCAAGAAGCAATTACCACATTCCTGCGGACAGGCAAACGAAAACTGTGGTGGGAAGACCCCAACAAAACCACTGGTGAAGAAACTCATACACTTCACTAGAACTTGAAAAACCTCTTTTTATATAACCTCTTTTATATAACTCTGTTACATAAAAACAGAACTTCTCACACTTTACCACAGCGCCGGGAACACGTTGCACTTCGAAGTGCTTGTCAGAGCCAACCGCTGCCAGTGGTTTCAACGGCCGATAAGAAGACATACGGTCTCACGCGCTGATCTTCTGCATCACGGCTTCTAAGCTTCATAAGCCACGCACATGCGGGTAGGGCAGACTTAGCCCCTGACAGCCAAGAGGTCGGGCTAAGCACGTGGCGAGCAGTTGACGACCCCCAACAACAGGGCCCCGCTCGCGCCACCATCTCTCTAGGTCACAGCCCAGTACGTCCTTCTCGATCGTCACACGACCGTACACTTGCTCCACCTTCCGCCAGAGGGCGGTAGCGATCCAAACAGCGTGCCAAACAGAAAGCGCCACCGCAAACACTAGACGTGAAGCGAAAGCACTCCGCATGGCCCGCGTTTAGAAATGCCGGACCATTTTTTTAAAAAATTATTTCAATATTTTCAACGTGTAATTGTCTTCCTGATTTGTAATTCAGGCCTTCAGCCGTTAATCGTTGTGTGGTGTTGCTTGTGGCCTTCAGTCGACAAGAACAAAAAAAAATGCTTCAAATGGCTCTGAGCACTATGGGACTTAACATCTGTGGTCATCAGTCCCCTAGAACTTAGAACTACTTAAACCTAACTAACCTAAGGACATCACACACATTCATGCCCGAGTCAGGATTCGAACCTGCGACCGTAGCAGTCGCACGGTTCCGGACTGAGCGCCTAGAACCGCTAGACCACCGCGGCCGGCTCGACAAGAACATTCTGGAGCAATCGAGCGAATGATTTGACCACTCTGATCGCCTGACATGAATCCGTAGGACATTTGTTGGACGTAATCGAGAACTGTTCGTGAACAAGATAATGCACCGGCAACACTTCCGCAATTGTGGACAGCTATAGAGGCAGCATGGCTCAATATTTCTACAGGGGGCTTCCAGCGACTTGTTGGGTCCATATCAAGTCGAGTTGCTGCACTACGCCGGCCGAAAGGAGGTGAATAACTTTCTGTCTAAACTACCCCCTCGTCCTCCTCCCCAACTACCCCCCCCCCCAACCCCGCCGACGTACTGCGGGTTAAGCGCCACAGCATTTTAGGACGTTGGTATACTCGATGCATTGTCACTTGTTGAATGAACCTACACGTCCGCAATCAGCTACTTTCTAATTCGTGTGTCGTTTGGTGCCACTGAAGTGCAGCTTGATGGGAGGCTGTGTGCACTGGTCTTTATAACTGCAAACATTAACAATGTGTATAAAAATGGGACCATAACAAACAAGAAATCTAGGCAGCTAATCACGAGCGCTGACGTATGATCTTGTCAGTGGTACAATTACGATGATGATGCAGCCACATATGGGCGAAACACAATATAATTAATTAAATAAATGTTAACCGATCAAAAAGACCGTAATTACAAAACAACAAGCAGCAAATGCAATACATTTAGTACAGATCTAATAGTTTCGCGAGGTACGCGCTGTAACTATAGCGTGGTTGGCAACCCGCTGCACGTCGTTGAATATCTTCTGAGCTTCTGCAGATTTCTGTTGCTGCTACTTCTATGTCCGCACCTGTCTTGATTTCTGAAAACTGATTTTTACTTGTTTGGTATTAATTTCTACTTTTATCATTTATTATTATTGTACTTCACCTCTGTCATCTCTTATTACAAGGTGTGCAACTTTGCTTCCACCGTTTTTTCCCCAACATTTGAGGCTTTAATGAAAAGATTGGTTACACTTGTATCATTCAAAGTATTTTCCATCGCTGGCCACTACTTTATACCACCTTTCGGGCAGTGTACGAATCCCGCGTCGAAAAAATTGTTCATCTTTTGAAGCGATCCACGAGTCGATCCAATTTGTGACTTCTTCATGAGATCGGAAGTGTTGGTCATCCAGGCCATGTGCCATTGATCTAAACAGGTGATAGTCAGAGGAAAAAATGTCTGGAGAATATGGCAGGTGGGGCAGAACTTCCCATTTTAACGCTTCCAAGTACGTTTTAACCTCTTTTGCAACGTGGGGTCCAGCGTTGTCGTGCTGCAAAATCACTTTATCGTGCCTCTCGCTGTATTGCGGCCGTTTGTCTTTTAATGCTGTGCTCAGTCTCATTAATTGCGTTCGATAACGAGCACCTGTGATTGTTTCACTTTGTTTCAACACCTCATAGCACACGACGCTGAGCTGATCCCACCAAATGCAGAGCATGACCTTGGAGCCGTGAGTATTCGGTTTGGCCGTCGACGTGGAAACATGACCGGGATATCCCCATGATTTTTTACGTTTAGGGTTATCGTAATGAACCAATTTTTCGTCCCTGGTCACAATGCGACGCAGAAATCCCTTCCGCTTTTGCCTCTGAAGCAGCTGTTCACAAACACACAAACTCCGTTCAACGTCTCTTGTTTTCAGCTCACACGGGACCGAAGTTCCTTCTTTCTGAATCATGTCCATAGCCTTGAGACGTTTTGAAATTCTTCTTGAGTTTGACGCTAGTCTTCACTCAGCAATGTCTCCAATTGTACATCTTCGAAAACATTCTCTCTTCCACCACTATGCCTGCCTACGACGTTAAAATCACCATTCTTGAAGCTATGAAACCACTCACGATAAGTTCTTTCACTAATAGCGTCCTTACCATACGTACGTGAGAGCATTCGATGAGACTCAGCTGCTGTTTTCTTCATATTGAAACAAAACAGTAACATCTCCCGCAAATTACGAGAATTAGGATCGTAAACTGACATTTTCAATCAAGAACAGCTTTATGATGCAGACACAAATCGACTAACGTTTGAATGAGGTTATGTTGACCGAGGTCCAAGCTAACTGCCCGAGGTTTGCGATCTGTTTCTTTCGACCGCTGCTTACCATTGTCACCACTTATCAGCAAACGGCGGAAACAAAGTTGTACAACTCTTATTTCTCGGGAAGAAGAATCTTTAGCCGGCCGTGGCGACAATTGACTAGGCAAGGCCAGATTCCAGTTAAAATAGTGCGCTTTGGTACCTCATTGTGCAGTGCGAGGGTTCAGCGGAATACAAGTGTGTCTCTTCTGCTCCCGCAGTACAGTCGGCCAGTCGAGACGTACTTACGTTACTCAAATTTACTTCAGTGAGTAACCGAGGACTTCATTATAACAAACAAATTAATTGCCGTGTTTAGATACATAGGACTTTTCAGCTTAAAGTACCTCAAACGACTTACTTTCCCTTCCAACCTGAAACGTATCCTTTTTTATTCTACAACACTGTTAATAGATTTCAAAGGGGCTGTTTGAAGTATTCCGTGGAACGACGGATAGCGTTCGGGTTCTCTACTACACCCGTGCTGACGTCAGAGCATCTCACGAAGCCCAGCGAAGACCTCAGACAGAAATTACGAAACGCAAGGAGAAACTTAACATCGTACATATTACAAAGTTAAATCATTAGTTACCAAAACAGAAATCGTATTTAATGGTTATTCATAGTACGTCAAAGTTACTGTAGAGAACGTTTACTCATTCATATTTAATGCCGAGAGTACAGAAATTTTAAATTAAAGAAAAAAATTATGGGAATATTCCCAAACTAAAACTCCCACACAAGTTTGCTGTTAAGAAACTTAAATTTGCTGACGATAATAAGGAACATGTTGCTGCACACAGTTCAGCGCCCGCTCACACTAATAAATAGCTTTGCTGCGTGATAGTGCTTCTACAGAACCATATGTTATAGCTATAGTTCTCAAGCCCGGCACAATCACTTACTATACATGAAATTGTAAGGCTGTACCCCAAAACACACTGGTTCAATTGGTCAAACATTTTAATTGAAACTGGCTACGCAGCTGGAACGTCCCAACGCGGAAAACAAAAATAAAAGAGTATAAGAAACAGCTAAATGCAGAAAACTAATTTCTTTCAGCACGTTTATCATGACTTTGAACCCTTTTCAACTGAAATATTCAAAGATATGTTGTGGACAGGCAAGAGAGCGATGACAATGAACCAAAGTGAAAAATCCTCCGTCGTGTTTTATGTCCTCAAAAGAAAATGTCGTGGTGTAGGGTAGCGATAGATACTGTCTCAGCTAAAAATATAATAGGATCAAATGTTAATATTCAGCAGTTACAGACAGAAACGAAACTATCTCTGACTACAGTGGACGAGCAGTTAATATAGATCGTCTCTCAGCATTGACTACGACACATAAATATATTGAACACTTTCGTCCCAGACGAGCAGTGCGTTACTTTCACAATGAGAAGACACGCCCTGGAAAGTCAAGTTTAGGATCACTTTCATATTATTTAATAATTACTTTTGTACACAAAAGATACAACCAATATTGAAAAATACCGAAATATTTAGGAGATAAGTGTGATTCACAACTTATGGAGAATAGCAGACAGTTCAAAAAAATGCACGAAAAAGTTTACTTTTATGTAAGTTATTTGTAGCATGTGATTAATATTGATGTAAATTTGAAATAATCTTCGTCATATGCGAGTCACATACGAAAAATTCCATTGATGGGTCAAGTGCAGGGCAACCTAACCTACCCGCCGAACTTGAATATGTAACAAAGCTGCTGGCGCATCCGGTGGTTGTTGTGGTCTTCAGTCCGACGACTAGTTTGATGCAGATGTCGACGCTATTCTATCCTTTGCAGTTCTTATCTCCGAATAACTAACGCAACTGACTTCCTTTTGAACCTACTTGCTGTATTCATCTCTTGGTATCCCTCTAAAACTTTTGCTCCGCCCCTTCCCTGTACTTCCCTCCAGAACTAAATTGGTAATCCTTCGACGTTTTAAAATGTTGTCTATCAACCGACTGCTTATTTTAGTGAAGTGTGCCACAAGTTTATTTTCTCCACAGTTCTGCTCAGTTCCTCCTAGTTAGTTAGTTACATGATCCACCCATCTAATCTTCAGCTTTCTACTTTACCCTGTAATCTCTCCCCTTCTTCCTTCTTCCATCTATTGTCCACATTAAACAATGCCCAGTCCAAGTAATTGATAAGCAAAGTCTTTTATGATTATTTGAGAGGAGGGAAGGTTACAGTAAACCTTCAAGTTTACTTAGCTTGTAATGTTGAGATGGCTTCAGTCCTTCTCATCTAGGCGTCTGATTCTTGAAGCTGAAGATCTAACATCAAGTCCTCACAGTTGGTTTGAACTAAATAAATTGGAAGATTTTTGTTGCAGAATTTTTTACTTAATATATATTCCACTGATTGTCTCACATTTTAGTATATCATACAGTATTTTGATTTTTCACATTAACAAAGCCGAAATTACATTGTTCGCACCTGTTATACAAAAATACGTACGACCACATCAGAGGAAAGCTTATGATCCTCACGCTCTACGGAAATAACCACATTCCACAGGGTTTACAATTTTTCTAAACAAATGAATTCCTACTAGTTTTCGTTGCGTTATTAATTTCAATTAGTAGTTCACAAATGAATTCAGAAATAAACAAGGTAAATAGTACAGGATTGCGTAATTAACAATAGAGATTTTAAGTGTGCAAATAATCCGTAATTTCAACTGTTTCTAAGAAAATAATTTTAACTTTACATTCAGAACTAGTACTTATCGATTATAACAGCGAAACTAAAATATTTTATAAAGTAATTACTTTTCATTCGTTTTAGTTTGAAGCATAAAGTACTGTGTATAAAATTATATGAAAGTGTTCAGAAAAGCAACTGAGATAATCTTGACCTGTCCAAAATTCGAAAAATCATACTGGTATCGACAACTGCTGTTGAGGGAAAGTAATGCTAGAGGAGGATGTCCCGTTACAAGCCCCACATTTCAAAAATTTCTGTTCTTGTCTCAGTTGTTAATTGCACACTTTTCATTCCATACAAGGATAAACTCCAGACAAATATCTTCCGAAAAGACTTCCTAACTTTGAAATCTGCATCTAAAGTTAAGAAATTTCTCTTCTTCAGGAAAGCTTTCCTTCCGGTTACCAGGCTACAATTTATATCCTTTCTACTTCGAGCATCATCAGTTATCTCAGTATCCAAAGAACTAAAATCATCTACTACTTTTAGTGTCTCATTTCTCAATGTAATTCCTTCAGCATCGCCTGATTTAATTCGACTATATTTTACTTTCTTTGATGTTTGTTTCATATTCCCCTTTCAAGACACTACCCATTCCATTCAACTGCTCTTCCAGGTCCTTTGCTGTCTCTGATAGAATTAAAATGTCATCGGCAAACCTCAGAGTTTTTGTTTCTCCTCCTTGAACTTTAATTCGTCCACCGAATATTTGTTTGGTTTCCTTTACAGGTTGTTCGGTGTACTGATTGAATAACATCGTGGAGAGGCTTTACTCCCTTGCCAACCACTGCCTTCGTTTCAAGTTCTTTGACTACTATACTGCAGTCTGGTTTGTGTACAAGTTGTAAATAACATATTGCTCACTGTATTTTAGCTCTGCTACCTACAAAATTTCAAAGGGTCCACTCCAGTCAACATTGTTAAAAGCTTTCTCTAAGTAACAAATGCTAAAAACGTAGGCTTGTCTTTCCTTAAACTATCTTTTAAGATTAGTCATAAGGTTAGTATTGACTCGTGTGTTCTAATTTTCTGACTCTATGTTTATGAAATTAATACCTAAGACAGTCAATTGCTAAAACGTCTTTCACCTGGATCAGTTTATTATCTGCTGACGTAGATCCAAATATTGCAAACTGACTGTCCATGCACCAATTGATACTAAGATTCGGTGACTAATGGAGACTTTGTCCTTTACATACAGAGAGCTCTCATTTATATTGGAAGTTGTTAGTTAAAAATAATAACTATGTGTTCACAGAAAATTGCTTATAATCCATATTTTCTAATGTTAAAGCATACTTCAGTCAAAACTGAACGGAAAGGTGGAAAAACAATGGCTGGAGTGACGATAATAGCAACTGTCAAAAACTTAATCAGTTACTTTAGAATACCCGTACAAAAGATATTTGATGCAGGACACCTTCCATTAAGAGCAGAAATTTTCAGTCACAACGGAAACTCGCGAGTTATGCGTCTGAAGCTCCGCAAATATAGTCTTTCGCAAGATTCCATGTCGTCACAAAATTCTGAGAATACCATGTTGCTTACGGTGTATGGCAAGACAACCTTTGGTCAAACAAGCTTAATTACACAAGTAAATAAAAACATCAATGTGCACAATACATAGTACACTTCCAGAACGTATGTAAAGTATGCACAGCAATCTTCAATCAGTTTTCCAGATGCGTGGATCTACTTATTCACTAAGCACACGAAATGCACGATTTTGCAAAAAAACTCAGGAATTTACAAAACCAAATGCAAATTCTGTCGCTTCCAGATTAGTAACTGAATGCCTATATAAAATGTGGCTAATAAGGCTGAATGGCTAAAGACAAAATGTAAGTATTTAGAAGTGTATCTCACCAGAGGAAAGATAATTATCGCCTACATGAAAATCGAAAAGGCCTTTGGAGAACAGAGAAACGTCTGTATTAATATCAAGAACTCAAATGGAAAACCAGTCCCAAGGAAAGAAAGGGAAGTGGACGTATATGAAGATGAGATAGGAAATATGATACTGGGAGAAGAAGTTGGTAGATGTCTAAAGATCTAAGTGGGAAGAAGGTCCCGAAAGTAGACGATATTTTGTCAGAACTGCTGATAGTCCAGGGGGGAGCCAGCCATTACAAAACTCTTCCATCTGGCGTGCCAGATGTATGACATAGGCGAAATACTCTCAGACTTCAAGACGAATATAATAATTCCAATTCCAGAGACAGCAATTGCTGACATCCGTATTACCGTACTATCAGTTAAATAAGTCATGATTGCAAAATACTGACACGAATTCCTTACAGAAGAATGGAAAAACTGGTAGTAGCCTACCTCAGGGAAGTTCAGACTGGATTCCGGAGAAACGTAAGATCACGAGAGGAAATACTGACCCTAAGCCGTCTGTCAGAAGACAGGTTAAGTAAAGGATTTGTAGACTTTGAGAAAGCTTTTGACAATCCTGAAATTCTGAAGATGTCAGGGGCAAAAGACGGGGAGCGAGAGGCTATTTACAGCTTGTACAGAAACCAGACTACAGTTGTAAGAGTTGAGGGGCATGAAATGCAAGGGGTGGAGGAGAAGGGAATGAGAGTGGATGTTACTCAGTCTGTACAGTGAGCAAGCAGTAAAGAAAAGCGAAGAAAAATTTGGAGTAGGAATTAAAGTTCAGGAAGAAGAAACAAAAACTTTGAGTTTCGCTGATGACATTGTAATTCTGACAGAGACACCAAAGGACTTGGAAGAGCAGTTGAACGGAATGGAGGATATGAGATGAACATCAACAAAAGCAAAACAAATATAATAGAAAGTAGTCGAATTAAATCAGCTGATAGTAAGGGAATTATGTTGGGAAACGGGATATTTAAAGCAGAAGATGAGCTTTGCTATTTGGGCAGCAAAATAACCGATGATGACCGACGTAGAAAGGATATAAAAGTGTAGATTGGCAATGACAAGAAAAAAGTTTCTGAAGAAGAGAAATTTGTTAAGATCGAATATAGATTTAAGTATTAGGAAGTCTTTTCTGAAGGTATTTGTTTGGAGTGTAGCCATGTATGGGAGTGAAACATGGACAGTAAACAGTTTAGACAAAATGGAATAGAAGCTTCGAAACGTGGTGCTGCAGAAGAATGTTGAAGACTGGACGGGTAGATCACGAACCTAATGAAGAGGCACTGAAAAGAATAGGGGAGACAAGTAATTTGTCGGGCAACTTGACCAAAAGAAGAGATAGGTTGACAGGACAAATTCTGAGACTTCAAGGTATCAACAGTTTAGAGCTGAAGGGAAGGGTGGGGAGCAAGAGATGAATACCGTAAGCAGATTCAGAAGGATGTAGGTTGCAGTAGTTATTCGGAGAAGAAGCGAGCGCAGAGTAGAGCAGATTGGAGAGCTGCATCAAACCAATCTTCGTACTGAGGACCACACCAATATGGCTGATAGTAAGATGTGTCGCCGCAAGGATCGTTAAAAAGCGTGCCACAGCCTCTACATACGAGATTTGACCATAGAGTAAGTTCCGTTTGGTTATATAAAACAATCGTGTACAGATACAGAAAAAATATTTATTGTACAAAAATCTTCAACTGTTAAACTACTTTTCTACATAGCTTCCGAAATTATATAGGCACTTTTCATAGGGTGGTACAAGTTTTTGTATGTCTTTTTCATAGAATGTTGCCGCCTGTATATTCAACCATGTGGTGACATGTTTTTTCAGCTCGTCATCATCGTTGAAGCGTTGACCACCGAGGAACTTCCATACCAAGGGCACTGAGTGTAAACTTACGGTTGTGCTTAATTTCTCTTCAATTGTGTGAACCAGTTTATCAGTAACCACAGACGGGCGTCCGCTTCGTTCTTCATTGTGCACTTGATCACGTCCTTCATTGAACACTCTACCTATCTTCTGACCATTGAATCACTCATAAGATTTTGTCCGTAAACCTCGCAGATTTTCCGATGAATTTCCTTTGGTTTAACTTTCTTTGCATTTAGAAAACGAATCACCCGTTTGCACACACGGCAGAATTTTAAATTACAGCTGACATTATAAAGAAGCACTACAAATCACACGTCAGCAGCAGCGATCTGAAAATGGCGTACATGCCTTCTCCTTGAGTCAGAGTAACTGCCGCCCATTCTCGGAACTGCGATCGTAGTGCTGCCGCGGATTCAAACAGAAACGGAACTTACTTTCTGTACGACCCTCGTATTCTGCCTCTGGTCCAACTGAAAATCCTATTTTCCACCCGCATCCCCTCCAGTTCTCATCACCTCCCAAGCTGCTCTCCTCTGCTCGCTAAACGCTGAGCAGGAGCTGGGCTGGGCGTCTGCGGCGTATGCCGGACCGCTGTTTGAATAGTCCTGCAGCGCACCACCACTCTAGTTCGTTGTGGAGCGACTCACAGTTGGGAGAGACGTGTTCTGGCGGGAAGATGAACAATACGTAATTTGGTGGTACTATTTGATGGAAAGCCAACATAAGGGGCGATAACGTGAACCACGAGGTAGATATACGCAGTTAGCGTTCCACAATAACATCGTCGACGAGTACGTTTAAATTGGATATTTCACAGTCAAGTGCTGATACACCACTTGTAACACGGTAAAGGGCGGGGTGAGAGCGTGTTTGATGGATTTCTTGGCTCATTAGAAATTTATCAGTACAATCAATGTTATGGCAGCTGCGAACCTTGTACATTCAAGTGGCAAACACAGGAGTTGAGAGGCGTGTAATTTCCAACCATCGATTGAACTTGTTATCTGCTATAGTAGACGGACAGAAACGGCAGTAACAAGGGATATACGCCAGACATACAGGCAGCGGATATGACAGAGGAGGAGAAACAGGTATTTACCAGTAGTTTCTCTTCGCTAAAGAGCGATTCTGAAAAGCTGTTGATTATCAATTGCCCTCCAAGTGAAATGGATCTTTGTGGCACCTTGTACCTCGGTAATACACTGCTTAACAAAAAAGATGAAGCACCAGAAAACGAAAACCAAACACACAGACCCACCCACCCACCCACCCACCCACACACACACACACACACACACACACACACACACACACACACACACACATTGAGTGAGAGATAGAGGGAGGCTCTTTTGTACATGGAAGAAACGCAGAGAAACGAAAATCCGATGTTGAATTAGCTATTTGTTGGAGAGAAGGCGGTAGCTTAACAAAAATGGTAACATAAACATGAAAAAATTTGCTGAATTAAACACAACTTTTTTGAGATTACAACAAAGATTCCAGCGTAGCTGCAAACTTTTGTGAAAACAGAAAATTTGTCGATATCTGCCTGTAGATCTACCGCGGCCTTAACCCATTGTCAAGTGTTACCAGCATATAGATGCGTATCGACAATATTTCTGCACTGACCGCGTTTATATTTTAGCGTACATATGCGTCAATAAAAAATTAAGCAATCGTGCATTGGTGACTGTGTGGATCAAGAAGTGAAGTTATGTAGTTCATGCAGACAAGATCCTTGTATCTGCCCATAACAATAAATACTCGAAAGAGTAACAAATTGTCACGCCAGCAAAATGTGCATCAACAAGTGATATTGTACAGCTCATATAGAAAATATCCTTACATCCAACTATTATAATAATACTCGGAAGAGTGGGAAATTACCATATCATTTTCAATGGATACTCATTTTTGCTGAACGTCCCTGCAGTTCTTCACCTCGAAAGACAACGGAACTCGACTGTACCCTGATATATCTGTAATTTATTGAAAAAGGTAAATAACTCACTTTACATTTAATTGGTCAATGTTTAAATTGTAGCGTACTGTGTGCAGTGTTCCAATGTGCAAAGTAGTTATGTGTTTGTATGTCCTCTTAGAAGTGAAACTGAAGCTTGTAGAAATTATGCTCCCAACGTAAATAAAATTTCCTGTAACAAAATATGCTTTTTAACTAGGCTGTCATCGACTCTGTCATGTTGCTTTTGTGTAAGATTAATCTATGATATCAACTCAGATCCGCCATGGCGGAGAAGTTGATCAACTGGGAAGCAGGATATCAGATTTGTTGTTGTTGTTGTGATCTTCAGTCCTGAGACTGGTTTGATGCAGCTCTCCATGCTGCTCTATCCTGTGCAAGCTTTTTCATCTCCCAGTACTTACTGCAACCTACATCTTTCTGAATCTGCTTAGTGTATTCATCTCTTGGTCTCCCTCTACGATTTTTACCCTCCATGCTATCCTCCAATACTAAATTGGTGATCCCTTGATGCCTCAGAACATGTCCTACCAACCGATCCCTTCTTCTGGTCAAGTTGTGCCACAAACTTCTCTTCTCCCCAATCCTTTTCAATACTTCCTCATTAGTTATGTGATCTACCCATCTAATCTTCAGCATTCTTCTGTAGCACCACATTTAAAGAGCTTCTATTCTCTTCTTGTCCAAACTATTTATCGTCCATGTTTCACTTCCATACATGTCTACACTCCATACGAATACTTTCAGAAATGACTTCCTGACACTTAAATCAATACTGGATGTTAACAAATTTCTCTTCTTCAGAAACGCTTTCCTTGCCATTGCCAGCCTACATTTTATATCCTCTGTACTTCGACCATCATCAGTTATTTTGCTCCCCAAATAGCAAAACTCCTTTACTACTTTAAGTGCCTCATTTCCTAATCTAATTCCCTCAGCATCACCCGACTTAATACGACTACATTCCATTATCCTTGTTTTGCTTTTGTTGATGTTCATCTTATATCCTCCTTTCAAGACACTGTCCATTCCATTCAACTGCTCTTCCAAGTCCTTTGCTGTCTCTGACAGAATTACAATGTCATCGGCGAACCTCAAAGTTTTTATTTCTTCTCCATGAATTTTAATACCTACTCCGAATTTTTCTTTTGTTTCCTTTACTGCTTGCTCAATATACAGATTGAACAACATCGGGGAGAGGCTACAACCCCGTCTTACTCCTTTCCCAACCACTGCTTCCCTTTCATGTCCCTCGACTCTTATAACTGCCATCTGGTTTCTGTACAAATTGTAAATAGCCTTTCGCTCCCTGTATTTTACCCCTGCCACCTTTAGAATTTGAAAGAGAGTATTCCAGTCAACATTGTCAAAAGCTTTCTCAGCTTTGTACTGCGTCGAATTCTGCTTTGGAACTACTACAGTAACAACGGAATAAAGTTCCCTCCTCCAAGAATGAACTACAGACGTCCAAGGGCGTAAGTAACGGAACAGAACGGCATAAGCGATACCAGGCGTCAGCAAGCTCCTTGGAGGATGGACATCATAATATGCAGCTCCAACAGCAGTCGGGTGCCGCAGGAAGCGCACATCACAGGCGCATACCGGGTTCAGAAGGCCAGGAGAACGGCTCGGCCACTAGAGAAATTCGCCGTGGTCGCGGACAGCATAAGGAACTTCAACAGAGCCATGATAGTGCTAGGATCGCGCCTATCGGGCGCGGACCCAATACGGAACACCTTGGGATGTCCGCTACCTCAGAAGAGAGCCGCAACGGGCGCGGACCGAAGATGGAGCGCCTAGAGACTGATACCGCCGCCAGAAATGGCCACAGTGGGCGCGGACGGCATAGGGAGCGCCACACATCGCCCAGGCATAAATATGGGACAAGGTCAGCTCGTCAACCAGTCTCAGGGAACACCTGATGAAGACGCCGAGCTACGACGTCGAAATATCGTGTTGGGAAGACGCTTACCGCCGGCAGTACACCCGATTCTACCAGACGAAAACGTTAAATAGATTTCAGTGCCTAAGACACAACAGTGTCGAAAAATAAACTTACTGAGAAGGCACCAGCGAGACTGACGTTCCCTTGCTAAATACGTAATTGCAGAAATGAAATTAGGCGAAGTCGCTGGGACAGGTGATTTCTTTCGCAAATCAATTCTGCATCTCACAGTGTTTCGTCCCTTGTTACAAGAAAGTTGTAGGTACTGTCAGATTCAAAATAATTTTACCAAGTGGTTTTCTTTGCGTAATAACGACTATATGAAGATATTTATGGAGTTTTTTGAAGTCTGTAGGCAACTGACAGGAGGAGGAGAGGTAGAAGCCAAGCTGACCACCACTAAAAAGAAAAAAAATATTCTGTATCCTCAGCTGTGACTGGAGACCGTGCGACGCTCTCTGAACCAATAACAAGAGAGATAAATCATCTGTTGCAGGAGGTGCATTGTTATTAATAATGGGACAATTTTGAAGAGAAATGAAACGGACTGTTGTTCCTGAACTTCGAACACTTAACGTGTCGTGGTTGTTGTTTGCAACTCATGCATTTCCAAAGGACATTAAGTGCACACTAACAAGCGTCTTTTTTGTAGTTACATAACTTGTAAAATAACAATTTCATAGAATCAGCATTGTTTCACAAACATTAATAGAAGGATTCCTTTGCTTTAGTTTCTTCTTCAGTATATTATTGATTGCAGCCATAATTCCTGCAACACCACGCAGCATATACACTAACGTGTCGACTAAAATAGGCGAAAATTCTGCCTTGTAGTATAGCTAATGCTTCTAGCAGAATTCTGCATTTCTTCTTTTGTACATCTGGTATATAATCTTCATGAACAGATCAATTTTGCAGTTATTCATTTCATAATATTAATTTCACAAATTTGTAATTCCAGTTACAGAAAAAACTGTGAAATATTACCCTTCTTCAATGTCTATGACAATTCCATTTTTTGCAAGCATAATTCTCTAATAGTTGTTACAGTTTTTAAAATTTTCATTCTTTCAACATTTGTTATTTCCATAGCTCTGTACTTTACATGTTTCATCTAACGTATGAAGCAATTATTCTCTCAGCAAACAGATATAGAAACGGATGCTAATGTGCAATTAAATATATTTCATAGTAAATTTACGCCATTCTTGGAAAGTAGCTCTCCTAAAAAGTTATCCATACTGCCCATTAAAAAAACAAATAAGCCATATTTATCTAGAGACATTAAATTTTCCTGTAAGAGGAAAGGGAAATTTATAAAGGGCCTGAATAAATTAACATCCGACGTTTTTTGTGTTCTACAAAAAATACTGTAATGTTTTAAGGAAAAGTCATTAAAATGTCCATAAATATGCACGTCCCGACAGAAAGTAATAATGCAGATAATAAGACTAAAACTATATGTGATATTGCGAAACGGGAGACAGGATAACCAGTCAGTGTACGAGATACCACAACAGTTAAGCTACATGAGTATGTTTAGACTAATAATAAACACTTAGTATTTTTAACAGTCTCTCTATATACCTAGCAGCAAAAATGGTTCAGTTGAAGAAGCAACTACATCTACATAAAAACACCACAAGCTACTGTATGGTGCATAGCAGAGGCTATCTTTCACCACTACTAGTCATTTCCTTTCCTGTTTCAGTCGCAAATGGGACAAGGGGAATACTACTGTGTAAATGCCTTTCTACAAAACCTAATTTCCCTTACCTTCATGGTCCTTACGCGAAATGCGCTTTGGCAGCAGTAGAACCGGTCTGCAGTCGGGATTCAATGCCGATTCTCTATATTTTTTGAATAGTTTTTCGCGAAACGAACGTCGTGTTCTCTCCAGGAACTTCAATTTGAGTTTACACACCACCTCCGTAATAATCGAAGATTGCTAGAAACAACTAGTAAAAAATGTAACAGCACGCCTCTGAATTTATTCAAAGTCTTCCTTTAATCTAATCTGGTGGGGATCCCGAACACTCGAGCAGTACGCATGCGCTAACGTTTGGCACACTTTATACGTGAGCTGCACTTACATAAAATTCTCCCCATAAAATGAAGTCGACGAACAGTAGCAGCAACATCCTTCATTGAAATTAATAGAGTTATAAAAATTCTGAAAGCAAAACCTCATACGTGTTCATGGAATTTCAAAAAGAATTCCGAAAAGTTGTTTTGTGTTGATAAGTAATATCCTTAGTAATATATGTAATGCATCACTTTCAAAGGAAATATTTCCAGGAAGATTAAAATATGCAATCGTTAAACGTCTTTGTAAGATAAGTAACAATAAACAATTACGTCCAATTTCCTTAACGATGTCTTTTCGGAAAGGTGATGAACTTAAGAGTAGCCTCACATTTAAGAAGAAACACTTTGCTTAGTATGTCACAATTTGATTCCAGAAGGTTTTCTCGACAGAAAATGTTATTTATACATTATATCACCAAAAATTACTCGTCTTAAACATTTAAATAACACCAGTTGGCATTTTTGGGAACTTGTGAAGACATTTGACTCAATAAATCTCAGAAAATCTAAAGTTTAATGGAACTGACGGCTTAAACACAACTGGTTTGAATCGTACCTAACAAACAGAATGTAAGAAGCTATGCTGTATACATCAAAGAATGGTGAAAGGACAGACTATGTTAGTGACTGGGAAGAAATCACGAATCGAGCCCCAATAGGTTTAATTTTAGGGCCACACCTGTTAGCTATATATATCAGTTAATGACTTTCTATTAACGTTCCCACCAAGCAGAACTCGCACTTTTTGCAGACGGTACTAGTGTTATGATAAATCCCATTAGAGAGAGAGCGACAGAGGAGTTTGTTAATGATGTTTTTAAAAGATTTATTAGGTGGTTCCCTGAAAATAGATTCATCCTAAATTTTGCATAAACAAATTATATTTAGATTTATAGAACAAATATATACAATTCGTTATAAACAATTCATCTCTGTTTCAGAAGGGCAGTGACGTCCATACCCGCAATACTAGAGCAAAAATTACGTTTATCACCTATTATTAAAGCTGTCAGTGCCTCAGAAAGAAGTACAACACGTAGGAACAAAAATTTCTGTCATTTACCCAATACCATAAAATATCTAACAGCCTGCAAAGCAAGTCTTAAATCAAACCTAAAATTATTTGTCCTGGACATCTCCTTCTATACCATGGACGAATCTTTATTTAATAATGGTAGCCTGTAGAAAAAAACTCGTTTTTAAGTGCAGTTGGATGATTAGGCCTAAAAATTATACACACATCAAAAACGTTTTGCGTCACCCCGGTTCCCAGGCACAGTCCCTTTGACTGTTCAGAGATGTTACTAAACCCGCCCAAAGATGTAAATAACCATGCATGAGCAGCGTCTATTAGACGGAGGGGGTCCGACAGCCGATAAGTTCCATTCATTCCACCAGGAAGGAGGAACACGGCTCGTGTTGTCTGTAGTTCAACCATGCCTAGACGGTCGATACCGCGGTTCGATCGCGTCCGCATTGTTACTTTGTGCCAGGAAGGGCTCTCAACAAGGGACGAGTCAGGCGTCTCGGAGTGAAGCAAAGCGATGTTGTTCGGACATGGAGGAGATAAAGGGAGACAGGAACTGTCAATGACATGCCTCGCTCAGGCCGCCCAAGGGCTGCTACTCTAGTGGATGACCGCTACCTACGGATTATGGCTCGGAGGAACCCTGACATCAACGCCAGCCACAGTACGTCGTATTACGACTCAAACTGTGCACAATAGACTGCATTATGCGCAACTTGACTCCCGACGTCCATGGCGACGTCCATCTCGACGTCCATCTTTGCGACCACGACACATTGCAGCGCGGTACAGATGGGCCCAACAACATGTCGAATGGACCGCTCAGGATGGCATCACGTTCTCTTTACCGATGAGTGTTGCATATGCCTTCAACCAGACAATCGTCGGAGCCGTGTTTGGAGGCAAGCCGGTCAAGCTGAACGCCTTAGATACACTGTCCAGCGAGTGCGGCAAGGTGGACGTTTCCTGATGTTCTGGGATGGCATTTTGTGGGGTCGAAGTACGCCGCTGGAGGTCATGGAAGTCGCCATAACCTCTGTGCAATACGTGAATGCCATCCTTCGACCGATAGTGCAACCATATCGGCAGCATAATGGCGAGACATTTGTCTTCATGAACGACAATTCGCTTCCCCATCATGCACATCATGTGAATGACTTGCTTCAGGATAACGACAGCGCTCGACTAGAGTGGTCAGCATGTTCTCCAGACATGAAGCCTATCGAACACGCCTGTAATAGATTGGAAAGTTTTTTTTTATGGAAGATGTAACCCACCAACCACTCTGAGGGATCTATGCCGAATCGCCGTTGAGGAGTGGGATAATCTGGACCAACAGTGCCTTGATGAACTTGTGGATAGTATGCCACGACGAATACAGGCGTGCATCAATGCAAGAGGACGTGCCGCTGGGTATTAGAGGTACCTGTGTGTACAACTATCAGGACCACCACCGCTGAAGGTCTCGCTGTATGGTGGTACAAAATGCAATGTGTGGTTTTAATGAGCAATAAAAATAGCGGATATGACGTTTATGTTGATGTCTATTCCAATTTTCTGTACAGGTTCCGGAACTACCAGAACCGAGGTGATTAAAAACTTTGTTTGATGTGTGTATGTTCATGAATCTTTGCAAATCCTATAAACTGTCTCGTTCCACATCGTTTCGATAAAAGGATCTTTCAAATGATCCCTGGAACATGGAACTAAGTAGTTAACTAGGAATGCATGAATCCCACAAAATTGCCTCTCAGTTCTTCCATTATATGCCATTTGATATGGAATGTGCGAAGACATTTCAGATTTATTTGAGAATATCCATAAGTCACATCAGGAGGAACAACTGGAGGATTGGGATATCAAAATTGAACAGGTATAGGATAAAAACAACGACAGTTCCATGCCCATTACTATGTACTAAAATTATGGATTTACTAGAGTAATTGTTCCGAGGACAGCTAATTCCTATTAAGGCACAAAGGAGCAGCGAGAGCAAAGACCATGACAAGCTCTCACATGAGTCTCACAATGGTGGCAGAAGGCTAGAGACATCACGATTTCCTTAAAACATTTCGGTAAAGGGTAAAGGCGATATGAAGAGATGGAAGAGACTCAAGATCAACAACAAGCAGAAGTATCAGCTTTTGTAATTAGTGGAGAGAATTCTAGAGTTCCGCAAATGTTTGAAAGACGCAAGATGATGAATAACTTCATAAATTTTAGGCAGCCTTATGAATATTGTCTATTTACTGCATTTCTGCTTATTGTTACCTTGTCACAGATATAGTCTCAAGGCCAAAGTGCTGCTGGCTTTCTGATGAACATTGGAGAAATTTGATGTCTTATAGTTTGCCTGCCAAATCGCCAATCACCAGGAGGAATAATCTGGGTCCACCACTCTGCAGATTTGTCAGTGGCCTCATCCTTCACTGTCCATCACATGTTGAAGGTGTTCTCTTAATCGTGGCACAAGGGCGCACTGCACAATACCTGCCAAAGACTGGGTGTCATGTGTCCTGAGATAAATAAGTAATGCATTTGTCCACACCCAAGGAACATCTATGTTACCTAGAAGACCAATTAAGATCTAGTGTTAAGCCTATGTTATTTAGTAGAAAGTGCTACAAATAAAGCCACTCTGGATTGATACTGACACCTTTAAGCACACAGACCAGAAGTAGTGGAATAAAACTACTTCTGGCACATTTTGTTTGTGTGGGTTGCATACATCCAGGGGCAAGAATACACTCAGATGTAAATTACCACCTCCACCTCCCCTTAACCTACTGTCATGCTAAGTGATTTATGACCCCCTGGGGGTTGATTTATGTGGAAATGGGGATAATCTGCCCTGAGAAACCCCCACCCCTCCCCCTTCTCCACTTTCCACATTACCTGTCTGGGAAAAGACACACTTATTCAGTTTTAAGCCACTTGTCCCCCTTATGGGAATTCCCTCAACCCCTCCCTTCCCATCCTCCACTCCCCAAATGGAAATTGGTTTGAAAAAGACTCACTTTCTTTATTTTGGGTGGTACCCTGTTGGAAAGCAGTGGAAGAATCTCAGCTCCTCTTCTTCCCTCTCCCACCCAGAAAAATGGCAGGAAACAGTCTGTGCTGAGCTGTTGGACTGGAAGGATCTCACAACACTGTTTATTTTGCAGGAAAAGCTCACCAATCTCTGCTGCTGCAATACCTCCACAAAACTGGGATCAGTGTCTACATAAACACTCTACAGAACATGCTAAACATATCAGGGAACATGCTAAACATAACAGGCAACAGCCAGTGGAACTATGGCGAGATAGTGCATGTGTGAGGCACCCACCACCCACACTGCATGTAGAAATCACTGTTGGAGGCCTCAGGGAAACCATTGTTAGATGCCTCACAGCCAGGTGCCCTGTGCACCAATACTGGTCTGAGTGGATGCACATGCCTACCTGTCCAATGGACCACACATTCCTCTGATGGCCCTGAATAAAGCATCAGGTGGAGGCATTCCTTTGACTGAGAAATTTCAGACTCGCTCCTGCTCTCTCCTGATTGTGGGAACACATGCATGAACAATTGTATCCAAGCACACAGGTCAAGTTTTCATCCCTCCTCAGAGTACCAAGTTCCTATTGTCTAATCCTGAATCAGGGAAGGTGTATAAAACCTACCACAGTTGTCCTCATTCTGCTCTAGTCTCTATGTTCAGTCGGTGCATCGAGTTTTCAATAGTGCATCTACCATGAAACGGTAAGCGCTCAGCAGCTTACTGAGTAAGTACATATTCCAATCGATAACTGTAACTTTTTCTTTTTCCACAATTCAGTCACTAAGAATTACATAGTACTGTGTAAATGTCTTTTTCTTATTGTTTCCAGTAGTAGGTACAAAACGAGGGTTGCCTTGCATTCAGCTACCTACTTTCAAGTATTTTTCGAGGTCATCCAACAACCTACTATTCGCATTGAAAACGCATGTATATAATCGTAAATACAGAAATTGATGTGATTTTTATTAGATTAATGGACACAAAATCCGAAGAATTTCCCTATTTCCGATGATCTATGTGCATGTATTTTGGTTGTGGATAGTGGATAGTTGGATGACCTTGAGCAGGAGTTGAAGCTGGGTAGTTGAAGACAAGGCAATCCTCGTTTCATATCTATGTGATCGACAAATAATGAAATTTTGGAATTTGTATTTTATGGCAAAATAGGGGCCAAACCACGGTTAGCTTGCTTTTGACCACCTAGTTTCAGCTAATATTCCAGGCCACCCAACTACCCACTTTCTGCTCCTTTGGTATATAACCATGCAAAATAAATGTATGAATTATCGTAAATAGCACGCTATTAATGGACTCCCAGCAGGGTAAGCTGTCCTTGCAAAACTAAGTAGGTGGGTGACCTGGAAAAATTGCCGAAATTAAGTAATTAAAAGAAAGCAAGGCAACCTTCCTTTCGTACCTACATGATCGAAAAGGTCTGAAATTTTGGAATTTTCTGTAGACTATTGATTCTGTATGGCGAAAAGTCCTAAATTTTGAGCACTTGTTCAGCCAAAATATTACGAAACGAGGGTTGCTTTGCTTTCGAATACATAGTTTTGCACTATAACTATGAAAAAGATGTGTGCAGAATGTCGTAAATAGGGGACTATTATGGACTTAGGGCAGGGTAAGGTGTTCTTGCAAAGCAGTGGGTAGTTGGATGACCAGGAAAAGTAACTAAAACTAGCTATTCGAAAGCAAGAAAAACCTCATTTCATGTATATTTGATCGGAAAGTGCTCAAATTTTCGAATTTTGTATAGAATATTTGTAATTTTGGTGTTCTTTACAGACTATTGATTGTTTCAGGAGAAAATTCCTACACTTTAAGCACTTGTTTGGTCATATAGGTACGAAACACACGTTTTCTTGCTCTCGAGTAACCAGTTCTTGCTACTTTTCCAGGTCACCCAACTACCTAATGCTTTGCAAGAACACCTTACCCTACTAGAAGTCCACAAATAGTATCCTATTTACAATAACCCATACGCGTCTTTTGTATGGTTATAGTGCAAAGCAGAAAGTGGGTAGCTGGGTGACCTGGAAGAGAGCCTAAACTAGGTAGTCGAAAGCTAGGCAATCCTCGCTTCGCACATATGTGAGAAACAGATGTGGTTCTGAGCGCTTCTGCGTTTCCTGTGTGTAAAAGAATCCTGAATTTTGAGTGCCACAGACATTCTTTAACATATAACTAGAATTTTTTCTCTACACTTCAGAAACTGTGAATATCTCCTTCGAGCAGTTTGGGAGGTATGACGTACCAAATCATCCACATTAAACGTCTATTTACGTGGATACAGGATTTTAAAACAATGTTTTAACAGGTAATTTCCAACCAAAATTGGAGTATGTATCAATAACCATTAAAATATATTTGAATCCATTATTTGCATGCGAATCTTCCCGCATATCTACAATGTCAGCTTGTCGTAAGTCATCCAAATCTATAATCATAACATGCCTACGACAGTATGTTTTGCATTCTGGGTCATGCAGTTCTTAAACCACTGTCTCCATACTATCCGATTGTATCTTTCTCTTTAAGCTCGGAGATTACTGAAACAACCTCATTGGAATGAGCAGTGTTACCAGCAACAGCTGATGCCATGAGCAGTCACAGTCTATCTGTTAGCTCATTTGGATCACTGTGGTATATATACAGTGGTGGGTGGATTGCTGACTCTTTTATGGTGAATGTCAGTACCTTAACCCGAGCTATATAGAGCATCTAATATGGGTTTTATTTTTGTTCTGTATTTCGCAATGCACTTGTTTCCTGTTTTCATTTGTACACCGGTCATTTGCAATATTTCGCCATACACCTCTAGATCTTTGGATGGGATTTAGGAAAATGAGGTTCATTAGACCACTTGTTTTTGACATTCCCTATTGTCTATCTGTATTATTTTTTTGTATACAGTTATAGGCTGTATGCTCAACATGTATGGTTTTTTACCATCGACACCGAATGTTTTCTCTGTTATGTTAATACTGAAATGATTAATAAAATCAACAACGCTGTCATCATTGTATAATTTCGCTGGGAGTTCATTAAGAGATCCAGTAGCTGGTTTCAAAGTTTCCTGCAGTATCTGATCTCGATCCAAATGTCCTGACCTAAGCAATCATAACTTCTGTCAAACAGCCTTCTGTGCCACGATTTCATTCTTAGTCAGACTCCTTTACGGGGTGTATCTTCTATACATTCCATCCAGTGCAATCAACCTCCAAAGTTAACTGATGTAAATTTCTTTTCGATTCCATAAACTTTTAAAGCTGAGTCATCTACCTTCGTTCTGAGAATGATCCAGTTGTACATTTCTAGTTCCTTAACCCTAGCACCTAAATTGTTGATCTGGGCACACGTCTCTACGGCCTTACTTTATGTTCAAGACTTCGAAATTTTCCATGTATGTATAGATACATTCTATGTCTGTGCAACCTATCCTTTCAGGCTGAGTGCCTGACATATGTGTAGACTTCTTCAAGGTTTGATGTAAACTAACATATTTATCACTTTTTCATATCTATACATGCCCTTCACCAAACAGCATTAAAATGATGGCACATTAGATACATTCAGTTTTTTTTATGTCATCACTCATGTGGGTGGTTTGATGTAGCGTGTCTTGAATTCCTCTCCTGTGCCAGCCTCTTCATCTCTGAGTAGCACTTGGGAACCTACATCCTCCATTATCTGTTGGATGTATTCCAAGCGCTATATTCTTCTAGAGGTTTTTATCATCTACAGCTGCCTCTAGTATTACAGAAGATATTCCCTGATATCTTAGCAGATGTCCTATCATCCTATCGTTTCTTCCTGTCGATGTTTTAAATACATTCCAATCCTCGCTAATTCTGCGAAGAGCGTTCTTAATCCTTACTTTATCAGTCCACTTAATTTTCAACATTCTTCTCCAGCACCACATCTCAAATGCTTCGATTCTCTTCTGTCCCGTTTCCCACAGTCCATGTTTCACTAATGTAAAATGCTGTGTTTCAAAAGTACATTCTCAGAAATTTCTTGATCTAAATCTACATGGATACTCCGCAAATCACATTTAAGTGCCTGGCAGAGCGTTCATCCAGTCACCTTCACAATTCTTCCTCAAATTACAGTTGCCTAAGCTTATCAGACACTCTTAAACGTACAAGTCTTACAAGGAAGAGGCCAGTGTGCGCGGAGGACAGAAAAACCTTTCCAATTAGGTGGAAGAACATGCCCCATGGGGTCTCCCACACATTCATGCCATGTTGTTGTTGTTGTTGTGGTCTTCAGTCGTGAGACTGGTTTGATGCAGCTCTCCATGCTACACTATCCTGTGCAAGCTTCTTCATCTCCCAGTAGCTACGCAGCCTACATCCTTCTGAATATGCTTAGTGTATTCATCTCTTGGTTTCCCTCAACGATTTTTACCCTCCATGCTATCCTCCAATACTAAATTAGTGATCCCTTGATGTCTCAGAACATGTCCTACCAACCGATCCCTTCTTCTAGTCAAGTTGTGCCACAAACTCCTCTTCTCCCCAATTCTATTCAATACCTCTTCATTAGTTATGTGATCTACCCATCTAATTTTAAGCATTCTTCTGTAGCACCAGATTTCGAAAGCTTCTATTCTCTTCTTATCTAAACTATTTATCGTCCATGTTTCACTTCCAAACATGGCTACACTCCATACAAACACTTTCAGAAACGACTTCCTGACACTTAAATCTGTACTCGATGTTAACAAATTTCTCTTCTTCAGAAACGCTTTCCTTGTCAATGCCAGTCTACATTTTATATCCTCTGTACTTCGACCATCATCAGTTATTTTGCTCCCCAAATAGCAAAACTCCTTTACTACTTTAAGTGTCTCATTTCCTAATCTAATTCCCTCAGCAACCCCCGACTTAATACGACTACATTCCATTATCCTTGTTTTGCTTTTGTTGATGTTCATCTTATACCCTCCTTTCAAGACACTGTACTTTCCGTTCAACTGCTCTTCCAAGTCCTTTGCTGTCTCTGACAGAATTACAATGTCATCGGGGAACCTCAAAGTTTTTATTTCTTCCCCATGGATTTTAATACCTTCTCCGAATTTTTCTTTTGCGTCCTTTACTGCTTGCTCAATATACAGATTGAATAACATCGGGGAAAGACTACAACCCTGTCTCACTCCCTTCCCAACCACTGCTTCCCTTTCGTGTCCCTCGACTCTTATAACTGCCATCTGCTTCTGTACAAATTGTAAATAGCCTTTCGCTCCCTGTATTTTACCCCTACCACCTTCAGAATTTGAAAGAGAGTATTCCAGTCAACATTGTCAAAAGCTTTCTCTAAGTCTACAAATGGTAGAAACGTAGGTTTGCCTTTCCTTAATCTTTCTTCTAAGATAAGTCGTAGGGTCAGCATAGCCTCACATGTTTCAACATTTCTACGAAATCCAAAATGATCTTCCCCGAGGTCGACTTCTACCAGTTTTTCCATTCGTCTGTAAAGAATTCGCGTTAGTATTTTGCAGCTGTGACTTATTAAACTGATAGTTCGGTAATTTTTACATGTCAACACCTGCTTTCTTTGGGATTGGAATTATTATATTCTTCTTGAAGTCTGAGGGTATTTCGCATGTCTCATGCATCTTGCTCACCAGATGGTAGAGTTTTGTCAGGACTGACTCTCCCAAGGCTGTCAGTAGTTCTAATGGAATGTTGTCTACTCCCGGGGCCTTGTTTCGACTTAGGTCTTTCAGTGCTCTGTCGAACTCTTCCACAGTATCGTATCTCCCATTTCATCTTCATCTACCTCTTCTTCGTTTCCATAATATTGTCCTCATGAACATTGCTCCTGTATAGACCCTCTGTATACTCCTTCCACCTTTCTGCTTTCCCTACTTTGCTTAGAACTGGATTTCAATCTGAGCTCTTGATATTCATGCAAGTGGTTCTCTTTTCTCCAAAGGTCTCTTTAATTTTCCTCTAGGCCGTATCTAACTTACCCCTCGTGAGATAAGCTTCTACATCCTTACATTTGTCCTCTAGCCATCCCTGCTTAGCCATTTTGCACTTCCTGTCGATCTCATTTTTGAGAGTTTGTATTCCTTTTTGCCTGCTTCACTTACTGCATTTTTGTATTTTCTCCTTTCATCAATTAAATTCAGTATCTCTTCTGTTACCCAAGGATTTGTACTAGCCCTCGTCTTTTTGCCTACTTGATCCACTGCTGCCTTAACTACTTAATGCCTCAGAGCTACCCATTCTTCTTCTACTGTATTTCGTTCCCCCATTCCTGTCAATTGTTCCCTTATGCTGTCCCTGAAACTCTGTACAACCTCTGGTTTAGTCAGTTTATCCAGGTCCCATCTCCTTAAATTCCCACCTTTTTTCAGTTTCTTCAGTTTTAATCTATAGTTCATAACCAATAGATTGTGGTCAGAGTCCACATCTGCCCCTGGAAATGTCTTACAATTTAAAATTTGGTTCCTGAATCTCTGTCTTATCATTATATAATCTATCTGAAACCTTCTAGTATCTGCAGGGTTCTTTCATGTATACAACCTTCTTTCATGATTCTTGAACCAAGTGTTAGCTATGATTAAGTTATGCTATGTGCAAAATTCTACCTGGCGGCTTCCTCTTACATTTCTTAGCCCCAATCCATATTCACCTACTAAGTTTCCTTCTCTTCCTTTTCCTACTGTCGAATTCCAGTCACCCATGACTATTTAATGTTCGGCTCCCTTCACTACCTGAATAATTTCTTTTACCTCATCATACATTTCATCAATTTCTTCATCATCTGCAGAGCTAGTTGGCATATAAACTTTTAGTACTGTAGTAGGCCTGGGCTTCGTGTCTATCTTGGCCTCAATAATGCGTTTACTATGCTGTTTGTAGTAGCTTACCCACACTCCTTTTTTTTAAATTCATTATTAAACCTACTCCTGCATTACCCCTATTTGATTTTGTATTTATAACCCTGTATTCACCTGACCAAAAGTCTTGTTCCTCCTGCCACCGAACTTCACTAATTCCCACTATATCTAACTTTAACATAACCATTTCCCTTTTTAAGTTTTCTAACCTACCTACCCGATTCTACGCTCCGATCCGTAGATCGCCAGTTTTCTTTCTCCTGATAACGACGTCCTCATGAGTAGTCCCGAATGGGGGACTATTTTACCTCCGGAATATTTTACCCAAGAGGACGCCATCATCATTTAATCATACAGTAAAGCTGCATGCCCTCCGGAAAAATTACGACTATAGTTTCCCCTTGCTTTCAGCCGTTCGCAGTACCAGCACAGCAAGGCCGTGTTGGTTAGTGTTACAAGGCCAGATCAGTCAATCATCCAGACTGTTGCCCCTGGAACTACTGAAAAGGCTGGTGCCCCTCTTCAGGAACTACACGTTTGTCTGGCCTTTCAACAGATAGCCCTCCGTTGTGGTTGCACCTAGGGTACGGCTATCTGTATCGTTGAGGCACGCAAGCCTCCCCACCAACGACAAGGTCCATGGTTCATGGCGGGATTCACGCCATACGACTTTATTTTTAGAAGTAGTTGTCATATGTTCAATCAATATCACGTCACTGAAGTATCAGCTGAATGTGACTGACGTTATAGAGAGTTTCCACATTTAATAGATTCTAATAACTACCAATAGTAGATACTTGTATTACATGGATTTTTTTCTACATTTACTTGCTACTTTTTTCATCTA
Source organism: Schistocerca serialis cubense (assembly GCF_023864345.2). Lineage (NCBI taxonomy): Eukaryota > Metazoa > Arthropoda > Insecta > Orthoptera > Acrididae > Schistocerca > Schistocerca serialis. The sequence continues at coordinate 804,033,674 of NC_064641.1, forward strand.
ATTGTATAGTGGGCCGACAGTTATTATAACCAGTAATACCCTTTTTGAAGATAAGTTTTTTTAGTTCATGTGATTTGTCTATTCGTTTATTTTTAAGATTCACAAAATGGAGATTAATCAGAAGTCTTATCAAACGTAGAATATCCTTACAAATTTCTCTTTCTGAACACTTCGTTATGATCGTTGTTATATCGTACTCTGTTTCCTCCTCCAGTTCATTAAGTAATTGTCTGATGTCGTTCAGCAAAAGATGTTCACTTGATTTTAGACTAGATTCTCAAAGTAATCCAGCGTTATTTGTAGGGTCTCATGCTGTACTTGTCATAAATGACTGACTTCCATATTTTTCTTTCTCCAGAGGGACCTGAGATTACTCATCCTTAACTTGGAGCATTATTATGATAAAACTGCATTTTTAATAGTATGAGGTCTAGGAACATTTTAAATTTCCTTTAGCTAAATCTGTAGTATTTTAACATTTAGTTATAATTTTCATTAAAATAGCTGTCTATCATGGGGTTAACAAACTATTCGCAATGTACTGCTGTATGTGTGATTAAATGCTTATATTTTATTTGTTCTGAGACTTTTTCCTGAGTTTACTAAATATGTTTTGAAACTAAATCATTTCATACAAACAGTAACCTAAACTAACGGAGCAGTAGATTGATAAGTCGTTAGCAGTAATTGAAGGATGTTATAGAGTGTAAGTAATTTGACTGTGGAAGGCATTTCAAGAGTTCTTCTGTGAGCTTAGTTATTCTGTGCATTCGTCTTGTCTCGGCGTTGCCTTCTACCATAGTGATGATGTTCTGAACTTCTTAAAGGACAATTAGGGAGAAGTTGTTTAGTTTATTTGGATGGAAACAACAGCAGACGTGAAGATGTGAGGTCTGGGTATGAGTTAATATAAGGCAACGAACAAAATGAATTCGACAAAGCGGGAAGAGGAAGTAGGAATTTCGTCAAATTGTTTATGAGACAATAGCGAAATTGTACCTGACTGAAACTGATTGAAAGTTTGTGTACGAGAAGTCCGCCTGCTTAGCTGAGTGGTTAATGCGTTTGCCTGCCATGCGGCTGGCCCGGCTTCCATTCCCGACCGGGTTGGACATTTTCTCCGCTCGTGAACTTGGTCTTGTGTTGTCCTCATCATCGTTTCATCATTACCGTCACGTAAGTCGTCCAGTGTGGCGTCACCTGAAATAAGACTTGCAGCGCGGCGGCCAAACTTTCCCGGATTGGGACTCCCGGCCATCAACGCCACACGATCGCTTCAATTTTTTGTGTTAGAGAAGAAAGCAATAAAAGGACCGATATATGACGCACATCGTGATTTCACACACGAAGTAAGTGATGCGAACAAAGGCAGAAAAAACTGTAAGCGAACGTGTCTCGGTAGCAGAAAAGAGAATAGAATCTAATGAAAAAACCGCGAATCGACTGCCGTCAAACGAAAATTGAACGAATTCAAATTTGACATTTGGTGATCACAGCGTGAAGCGTCCAAGAATTCAGAGGGAAATGTTGGTATCTGATTGGAGGAAAAAAAATGAGTTTTAGGAGTAATACAAAAAGAAGGTACAAATGGCTCTTTGGACTACGGGCCTCTGAGGTCATCAGTCCCCAAGACTTACAACTACTTAAACCTAACGACATCACACACATCCATGCCCGAGGCAGGATTCGAACCTGCGACCGTAGCAGCAGCGCGGTTCCGGACTGAAGCGCCTAGAACAGCATTTTTTTCAACGACTTTTTTTTATTCCACAAAAAGAGTAACAAAAATGGTTACAATGGAATGACATAAATAAGGCATAATTTACAGCATTCAAAGAATGAGGAATCATATTCAGTCGTTAGCACCTTCATTGTCGCCTTCAACTGGTGGCTGTTCAGCATGCACATTTTCTTCTTCTGCAGCCTGAGGTTCCTCATCATCATTTCCCAGACCCAAATTAATCATTCAGTAAATCCTTGATGTGTGTTCCTTCCAGGGTAAACTACGTGGACAGAGGAGCAGTCCCGAACAGCGACATCGCAAAATCCTTCACTGCCTTGTTATTTTTGTCAGTTCCATCCTTAGGGAGTTCAAGATCTTCCTTTATATCAGACACCAGATGTTTGCCATCATACTCTTGTATCTGCTGTACTACTGATTTATTTTTCATGTGTGACTTGCAGGTGAGTTTAGGGTCTGGAGTGCGACCCAGCCCATCCCCTCTCTACGAGGAATCCAGTTCCTAACCTATACCTATTCTGTTGAAGACAATTCGGAGCATGTTACCATATTTATTTTTGTGATTCTGATACTTAAGTGTTTTCTCGAATTCTTTTTACATATACACCCTGTATTGAATATGTTCATCGCTCCCAATATTGTTAAAAACGTAACTTGTATATCTGCCCATTAACCAAATCACTGCGTTATTTTTTGCCCGAGGGTTGCAACTTTCCTCTGGCCTGAAGAAAATGTTAGTCGGTACATTGTTTGCTGAAGTTCTTGTTATTTGAGCAATTTTCTCCCTGGTCCACCTCCACTTGATAATCCGATCTCCACATGTGTACCGATGACGCACACTATCAACGAGGTTGCATTTGCTGCAGAGGTTAGTGTCACTTAAACCGATGACAAGGAGACGCTCATTAGTGCTGATGATGTTATTGACTAGCTTGTACCACGGTCTCCTCACGTCAGACGAAAGAACATCACTACTGATGTTTTTCCAGACCACATTCCACGCTATTCCAGCATATTTAGTTTCTATGTTATTTTTCCTTTCATGTTTCCGTCTTTCAGCTAAAATCGTCTTTGCTGTAACGTTTTTGGAGTTTAAAAGCTTTTTACTGAGATAATTTAGTTCAAAATAATACTCCCTAATGTGTTTAAGCTTAAAAATTATTTTTTGTATATTTATCGGCGCCTCTACACTTTCTGACCTGACAATGTCGTACAATTTTGATGTAATGCACCCTGGATCGTTAGACATTATGCTCCATGTTCGTTTGACATACAATGCCATCGCTTTAGACTTGATGTCGGTTAGACCCATTCCTCGATTGCTCGGCCACAACGGCCGGCGGCGTAATACACAATCTGTAGTTTAACCAAAATCATCTACTCAGATACTGGCACCAAAATGGCTAGTGACAGGTAATGGGGTTCTTTCTTGAGGTGAATGGTCTCAGAGAAGGAATTCCACTAAAATCGAACGAAGAAATGGCATCAGTCGTGATGAGGTAAAGGCGAGATTCTACACAAGTTACACAAAAGATTTTCTCTCCTTTTACAGTTTTTGCATCGTAGGTCACTGATAACGAAGGGTAGCAAGCGATCGAAAAGAAAAAGGTACGCAGATGATTTCTGCTTTCAGCGACAGTTATCTGATAGGTGCACATAATTATTGGCTTACTTCACTGAAGCCAGTACGGTGTAGTATTAATTGAAACAGAAAATTTGTTCTACAGGAATCAGGATGGATTTGGCAAACACATATCTTAAGTAACTGTGTGTCCATGATATCCAGAATGGATAGACAAGGACACCAGAGCTGATGCCATGTTCCTTGATTTTGGAGGACATTAGGTGCTGTTCCATAGTATCTCTCAGAGAAAAAAATGTACATAATTCTTTAACTGTCTTCATCAGAAAGTTTTTTGGACATAATTACTATGTTCAGAATGTCTCGTTCTGCTACCCTGCAACAGGTCGTTATAATGCAAATATAACTTGCTGCTGTGCAGTAGAACGAGAAAGTTTGAACATGGCTATTGTACAACCAAAACCTCTAATGCTGTTCAAGAAACTTTACCATCAAGACAGTTAAATAAAAATTATGTACAATATATGATCACTCTTCAAATTGTCATTAATGTCAAATTCTGTTGAACAAAGTTGTCTTTGTGAACAAATACTTGTTTATCGAGTATCAGAGTTAAGATACTACGTAGAAATAAAGGTGTTGTTGGCCCAGGAAAGGCAGTTGTGGCAGGTCGCATCAAACCAGACATTTCAGCGACAATTGAAAATAAAGTGAACATCTTACTTTGGCCGTGGTCAACAGCATGTACAAATATTTAAAAAATGCATAACACTGTAATAATCTTTAATGTTATTTTATTTTGCTACCGGTTTCGGTTCTAAACCACCATCAACGGTAGCAAAATTATCAGAGATGTATCACTTGTTGTTTCTGTGTCAATGTGTTATTACCTTTTTATTTTGTTACAACTTTTGATTTTATATTATCTGGGCAGTTTTGGTCTCCTATGATAACTTACGTTGAAGCATAAATGACATGTGGTACATCCGTAATAATTTTCCTGTCGTTGATGATGGTTCAGAACCGGAACCGGTAGCAGTAGCAAAATAAAACCAAATTATTACAGACAACTCAGCACTTTTTTTAAATTTTTGAAAAGAACGAGAAAAAAATTCGAAGAAGCTGCCTCCCAGTTGAGCTCTGCTATATTAGCGGGTATTAGTGACATCAACTATTTACTGTTACGTACTATGTTTGTATTCCGTTAAAGTGAAATTGGGGCAATATCATAATACACAGATGGCCAGTGCACATTATTCTTGATTTTTAAGAAGAAAGCCATAAATATTTTTCCGTAAAGAGCATCGGCATCAAGCGTTACCCGACAATTTTAATTTTATCTCTGTGGCATGGAAACGAGTTCTCGGGGGAAAGGAGAACGAAACCTTGCCTAAATTTCTTGCGTGACCTCGGTTCGCTGTTTGAAGATAAACATTTAATGACGGTAATATGATGCCGAGCTAACGCTCGTAAAACGGAAGGTAGATGAAGCTCGGGGAGCAGACTTTAATAACGGAAGCGGGACGCATTGATAAGGGCCGGGAACTCTCCGAGGCATCACGTTTCTTGCACTTAGCCAGCAGCGACGCAGCCCTCACTCCTCCAGACTCCCTTTCATTTCCTCCCCTCGCGCAGGAAGACACGGCCTATGCGCAAATTTTGAATGCTTTATGATCAACACGTTGGAACTCTCGGGTCTCCTTTCTCTTTAGCCTGGCAGGTGAAGGCTGAGTAGTCGGTAACAAGAGGGCTCCGAAAGATGGATTTGCTTGCACGAAGACTTGACACCTCGGTGGCGAAGGATACGGCTCTGCCGGGCTTCATGAATAACAAGTGGGCTGTTAGACCACGTGGCTACAAGCACTGTGCTATCAATACTACACTGCTGCAAGGCTCCAGTGTCACCATCATTTTCGACATTATACTTACAAGAGGCTAACTGAGACCAAATGGTTAAAACAGAATAAAGATTATTTTAAAATAAGGGAGGAGGGGGGGGGGGGTTGATTTGGTGGAAGAGACCAAACAGTGCGGTCATCGGTCTCATCGGGATTTTAAAATAAGGAAATGGGTGCGTTGTATCTCAAGGTCTTTTATTTGTGTAACTTTAAATTGGTGTACAACCTATGTGTGAAAGTGCGAGTCCCTTTTTGCATACTAGCAAGAGGCAGTGACAATTTACCACTATAGAATTTGTCGTCTGTAGTCGTTCACAGGCAGAAAAAATATTTATTAATCATGCTAGAAGATAAGCTACAATACTTTTTATCTGATAATTAATTGAAACCCTCAGCTGCCAACTGGTGTTGCTGATATACCTCGATGGGGGCAGCTGAAAATGTGTGCCCCAACCGGGACTCGAAAACCCAGGATCTCCTGCTTACATGGCAGACGCTCTGTCTATCTGAGGCACCGAGGACACAGATGAATAGCGCGACTGCAGGGACTTATCCCTTGCACGCTTCCCGTGAGACGCACATTCCCAAATGTCCAAAATCTACATACGTAATGTACCTAATAGATATTTGCCCGTCTACTCATTACTCGCGCACACTAAGGTGACGATTCCCGTAAAAGTTCGGGCAACCTGTGCGCATTCGCACAGACGAAGGTCAATGGCCGGGTAGCCTTTAACTATATATGAAAATAGTAACTGCTCTCGAAAGAACAGATACCACTGATGACCGTGCAGATTCTCTAGAATAACTGACAATTGTATGAAACCCTCAACAGCCGACAGGTGTTGTTGATATACCTCGAGGGGAACAACTGAAAATGTGTGCCCCGACCGGGACTCGAACCTGGGATCTCCTGCTTAAATGGCAGACGCTCTATCCATCTGAACCATATGAATAGCGCGACTGCAGGGACATATCCCTTGCACGCTTCCCGTGAGACCCACATTCCCAACTGCCCACAATCTACTTACGTAATGTACCTAATAGATCTTCATATACCTGTCTCTTAGCTCCAGTCCAGAGAGTTATGTGATTAATGGTACTGTTTACTTTTTCCTCAGCGTCTTTATCCAGCTGCACGAAAAGAAACACGTTACCAGTAAAATAATCCTTACTGCAATTAGAATATTCCCTATGCCACGAATGTGTCATGTGTATTTGTTAATAATATCGACGAAGATAAAAAAAACTATGCACCGCCACGACGTAATACTTCACTGTGAACTAACTTAAATTTTATCTCGAAATAATAACACTGCAAATGAACCTTTTTGACTCACTTCATTTTAGACTCAGGCAATATAAAAAGCTTTATGCAACAAAAATATGTTTGAAGAGAAACAATACTGTTCAACTGAGTCTTTTATATTTGTCTCTACCAAAACACTATTAATATAGTTACATATCGGTATCTCCTCATTTCACTAAATGAGAGAGCCAATGAAAATGTCAAACATTTTGTTCTGTTTTATATTAAACATTAAATTATTGATTCTACTTTAAAAAACAGAAAACAGCCTCTCATAAGAAGTCCAATCTCCACCATTTTTAAAAAAATCTTTTCGTTCAAAGATTCGGGTTCATTCAGACAGTGTTCCGTATATCCTATTCATTTTAACATCTTATTATTAATATACGAGGGTTACGCAGAAAGTCGTACACTGCACTTTTTTCCTTCAACAATTCTTTCTTGAACGTAATGACAATTACACACACGAAAGAATGGTGATTTACCGAGACATCTTATTTTGCCACGTAATCTCCATCCCGTTCTATGACATTCCTTCAGCACGAAAGAAGGGTCGTGTATGCCCCGTCGGTACCAATCCCTGTCCTGGTGGCGGAGCCAGTGCTTCACTGTATGAATGACCTCCTCATCGTCCTCAAAATGTCACCCACGAATGGCAACCTTTAATGGCCCAAACAAGTGGAAGTTCGAAGGGGCTCGCTGAACATTTCAGGTATGACAGCCGTGGATGGTCTCCCAGATCGCTGCAAATCGTGGAGCTCCGCCGAACCGCCTTCTGATGACCTCACCCTCCGTGCCCAGCTGCTAATTGTATTTCTGTCGACAGCAGATGCTCCATAGACTTTGCACAAGCGTTTCTCTACAGTGAGAAATCCAATGACGGTACGTTACTTGTACATCACCTACAGAGGCCATTTTGAAACTGTCCCGCAGCTGCGCTATCTGTCGGAAGTGACGGAAACCTGGCTCGCTCACTCAGGAGACTTCAAATAATACATACGTAAGATTTCGCATTCGGTGCATTGTTTTCGGCTGAGAAAAAACAAGGCGGTGCATTACTTTCTGGGCAACCCTCTATTTGCTTAACATCATTAGTCACATACTATAGAGGAAGATAAGAGACTGGACTACATCCAACAAATAATTAAGGACGTAAGGTGCAAGTGATATTCTCAGACCAAGAGGTTGGCTCAGGATATGAATTTGTGGAGGGGGCGGGGGGAGAGGGGGCGGCACATCAAATCAAAGACGTATAATAATTTTAAAAAATGTCATTTGTCATCCAACGGCTAGACTCCATCATCACAGCTTACCCACGTACTTGCAATCTTTCTCCAACACCAGGTGCCACGAAAACATCTCTCATTGTTTAATCAGCGAGTTTTTGAAAGACGATACCCACATACCAAAATTCTTCCGGAAGGAAGAGAGATTGGGTTTAACGTCCCGGCGGCATCGAGGTCATTAGACACGGGACACAAGCTCGGATTGTGTCAAGGATGGGGAAGGAAATCGGCAGTGCCCTTTCAAAGGAACCATCCTGTCATTTGCTTGGAGCGATTTGGGGAAATCATGGAAAACCTAAATCGAATGGCCGTACACCGCTTTGAACCGTCGTCTTCCCGAAGAACCTAGCCACCTCACTAGGTTCTTCTCCCGTGTGGGGAGTGAAAACTATAACTTGTTACGAAAAAAAAACTGTCGAAGCACGTGTCACTGAAGAAACAATATTGTGTAACATGCAGTTATGACCAATAGATTCAAAAGAGTCATAAACCAGATATATTTGCCGGCCGCGGTGGTCTAGCGGTTCTGGCGCTGCAGTCCGGAACCGCGGGACTGCTACGGTCGCAGGTTCGAATCCTGCCTCGGGCATGGGTGTGTGTGATGTCCTTAGGTTAGTTACGTTTAAGTAGTTCTAAGTTCTAGGGGACTTATGACCTAAGATGTTGAGTCCCATAGTGCTCAGAGCCATTTGAACCATTTGAACCAGATATATTTTGCTTGAAACAAAGGGCATATACTCTTATACTTCAAGGAGAAAAAATGTTATGACCACTGTCCACCGACAGAGTGAACGTCATCTGCTGGCGCTGCGACTACATGACGCAGTAAATGAAGTAGATAAGCGAAACATGGACGAATGGGGACTCATTCTAACGTCGACACGGGCAGCGAACCACACATATCCACAGACATATGCGACTTTAACAAATGGGAGACTGTTGTGGCACCTGGGAACGGGCATATTGGAAATGACATAGCTAGCTGGCCAGCTGTTCGCGTTCTATTGTCATGCGCATAATCTTCTATAGAAAGTGGTTGAAAGACGTTAAGACCACAAGTAGGAGGCAAGATGTTGGACAGCCGTGCATAATCACAGAAAGTGCACGTCAGAGGCTTGCCCACACCGTGAACAGGGATAGGTGGCGGTCTGTTGCAGATCCGACGATAGAGTACAATGCTGCAGCAGGTACAACTATTTTGAAGCACAACATGCCACGTGCAAACGCCGGTGGGGGCATATGGGATATTCACCTGGGCTTCCATGGGTCCTGTGGTTGTAAACGAAGGCAACATGAGAACTATGGACAATGCGAAAATTATTGGGAAACTCCTGACTCCTTTCGTGCTTTCTGTGTTCCCCTCCGGTGATAGGATCTTCCAGCGGGAGAACAGTCAGTGTCAGAAGGCCCATATCGTTCTACAGTGGCTTGAGGAGTTGGACGGCGAACTCACGGCCATGTCTTGGCCACCAAAGTATCGTGATCTCAATCCGATGGTACACAACTGGCACCACGGCCTGTAATTTAGGAGAAATGTGTAGATATATTGTTCCACATATCTCAAGACATCTATAAAGAACTTGTAGAATCCACGTGACAAAGATGTGCTACTCCATTTCGTATGCTGTTAAGCGGATGGTTGTTGTGTCTTCGATCAAGAGGTTTTGTTAACACATGCTGTACCTGTAGAACCATGTTTACCAAAAGGGAAGTTCAGTATCAAAAGCCTCTGTGACCGCATTATGAAATCATATCACGCGAATATTATCTTTGTAACGAGATATTAGCTACGTACAGTGAGGTAACAAAAGTCATAGGACAGCAAAATGTACGTATACAGGCGGCGGTAGCATTGTGTATACAAGGTATCAAAGGGCAGTGTGTTGGCGGAGCTGACGTTTCTACACGTACTATTCATATGAAAACGTTTCCGACGTGATTACGACCGCACGACAGGAGTTAAAAGACTTTGAACGTGGAATGCTAGTTGGAGCCAGACGCATGGGACATGTCATTTCAGAAATCGTTAGGAAATTTAAGATTCCGCGATCTACTGTGTCAAGGAAGTGCTGAGAAACCAAATTTCAGGCTTTACCTCTCATCGCGGACAACGCAGTGGCCAATTGCCTCCACTCAACGACCGTGAGCAGCGGCATTTGACTAGAGTTATCACTGCTAACAGACGAGCAACACAGCGTGAAATAACAGTGGAAATCAATGGTACGTACAATGACCGTGTTCGTTAGGATAGTGCGGCGAAATTTGGCATTAATAAGCTATGGCAGCAGACGTTTGACGCGAGCGCCTTTGCTTTCAGCTCGTCATTGCCCGCAGCTTTTCTGCTGGTGTCTGTACCGTCCCCAGTAGAAATATTCTAAAAACTGAAAGTGGTACTTGAAAAAAAAAAAAAAAAATTAACCGCTCATGCGATATGTAATTTTCTCTCATGTGTATTATTATTATTATCATATAAAATTCTGTGCATCATTTTCGAGTGCCAATAATAAAAAAGATGCACTCCGATAATAATGGACCACGTAGATGGAAAATCCATTATCACTCCATCTCTTGTCTTCGATGCGAGTAGTCGGACATATTGGCGAGTGCTATTGAATGAAAGCAATATTGTAATTGTAATCACATAATATCTTAGTTTCATGCCGTTACTCACTTTTAATTGTAAGAGGTGAGCCCTATCTCGTGTCCGCTTCCTTTGAATATCAGTAATTCAAGTTATTTTCAGCGCAACAATTGCAACTGCCGTTGCAGCCACAGCCGTCATTACGTGGCAATTTTAATTTATGAAATTAGCGAAAGCGAATTATTCCCCCGCTTCAATTATCATACACATTTTTTCCACAGCCACCAGCCGCTGCAACGGAAGACATAGCTTTAAGATTATTTTTTTTCAGTTTAACAGCCGAGATCCAGAGCCACGACTCAGACCACAATGCATTTAGAAAGAAAATGGTAAGAAATTATTCTCTCGCGCGTGTGTGGGCAAATGCAAATAATAATCAGAGGTGTCACCTTTGAGCAGGAACACTTAGCTGAGGCAAGAACCTAAAAAAGTTTATTTAATTTTTCAACTTATATGTAACGTGCTACAATTATTAAAGTGATACATTTATTAACGTAATTAATGATTCTGCTAAGGATTAACTTTCATTGAACAAACCGTCTTACAAAAAGCAATTTAATTCAAATAAAGAAATCAAAATTAAACTAATAACCAAATTAGCAATTGGTTTTGAGAAAATCCCACTACGTAATAACGACATTCATATGAAAAGGAAGAGAAAATATTTTATATTATCATAAATCACGCGAGACCTCGTGGCCTTATCGGTTGGACCCTAGCCGGCTGGCTGGGAAACCGTGGTCAGAGGAGTCCCGACTTCAGTTGGTAAAAACTGACGGTAGGACTGCGCACGTTGCAAGCTTGTGGTGGTTCCGTAATGGTATGGCCTGTGTTTACATGGAATGAACTGGGTCCTCTGATCCAACTGAACCGTTAATTGACTGGAAAGGCGTTCTTGGACTTCAGTCTACCAAACAACGATGAAATTGTTATAGATGACAATCCATCATGTCATTGGCCCACAGCGTTCGCAGTTAGCGTGAAAACCATTCTGAATATTTTGAGCGAATGATTTAGCCTCCCTTTATGGGACATAATCGAGAGGACAGTTTGTCCACAAAATCCTCAACCAGCACCATTTTCCCAGTTACGTTTAGCTTTAGAGGCAGCTTGGCTCAATGTTTCTCCATGGGACTTTCAACAACTTGTTGAGTCCATGACATGTCGAGTTGCTGCACTACGCAGGGAAAAAGGAGGTCCGACACAATATTAGGAGGTATCCCCTGACTCTTTTCACGTCAATGTGTACGCGGTCTGGTCTGGATGTACGAAACCATTCGTCTGAGAAGAGTGTCTTCTCCTGAGGCATTTTGGCATGCAGCTGTTATAACTGCTCCTTGATGTGTTGGATACCGGCACGGGGAAGGTGTTGATGCCCTAGCTGGTCCCAAACATCCTCTGCTGTGGACTCATCTGGGGATCTTTTCGATGGTCATGGGAGTACTTTAACGTCACGTATAGAGTTCATAGAGACAGGTGCCACGTGTGGATGAACATTGTCCTGACGGAAAATGGCACCACGCTTGTGTCACGTGAGAGGTAACACATGAGGACGAAAGATCCCCGTGACGTAGAACTGGCGCCAGAATTCTCTCGAATATTACCAGCCATGACCTGAAGTCATGTCTGATGGCTCTCCAAACCATGGCGCCAGGAGTAACATCACTGTGCCTCTCGGAAACATCTCCCCAGGTCTCCACCACACTTACCGACAATGATCACCGAGGGTACAACATTACACGTTTCCCAGTCACTGCACAACTCCAGACGCAGCTGTTTGCGATATGGTGTTAACGGAAGCGCACCCACTGAATGGCAGGTCCTTATTGCGGCAGCTGTTAGTCTCCAGCCAATGTTGTGGGAGTGGATTGCTTGTAGTGCATGACAGACACATACGAAAAGGGGCAGCGATCATCCCTTGTGGTGGTCAGACGTGATCGACCAGGAACCATGCCCGCCACACATTCCCAAGCAACCCATCAGGCCCCTGTCACATCCGAATACTTCACAAATCTAAATCACATTCGACCATCCGGTCAAATGGAGACCCACAATGATGCCCGTTTCATTCCGTGCATTGGAGGACTAGGCCCTCTGCTCAGGTCACTGCCGTATTCAACAGAGATCCAGGGTAGGGCAGATCCACAATTCATTGCTGAACGCAATGCCATGCCATTCCTCAACAGTCCATGCTTCCTGTTGACGGCACTACTAAAACACAGGCATGTTAAGGGCAGTCTATGCGTATATCATGGTAATTCCCCAGTCCAGCTGTAGCTAGTCTCCGAGCAATGATGCGCAATGACACAGAATATTGCAGGGAGTTCATTACATATTGTTAGATGGCAGGTTCATATGTGAACGGGTTACGATGTGCAGTTCTCCCTTGTAGTAGTCAGGTGTGGTCAAAAGGAACGCTGACGACGAATGTGTTGCCAACACGTTCCCATGCAGTCCAATATCGGACCACATTCACATCCTCATAAATGTCGATAATTCACCATTCGAGGTGGCAGAAGCCCCGGTATAGCGATGTGTATGTATACAGATGGGGTCAGTATAGCATACACAAGGTATAAAAGGTCAGTGCATTGGCGGAGCTGTCATTAGTGCTCAGGTGGTTCATGTGAAACGGTTTCCGACGTGATTATTGCCGTACGACGGGAATTAACAGACTTTGAACGCGGAATGTGCGTTGGAGCTAGACGCGTGGAACATATCATTTCGGAACTCGTTAGGGAATTCAATATTCTGAGATCCACTGTGTCAAGAAGGTGTGGAGAAAACAAATTTCAGGCATTACCTCTACCCACAGACAAAGCATTGGCTGACGACCTCCGTTTAACAGCAGAGAGCTGCGATGTTTGTGTAGAGTTGTCAATGCTAACAGACAAGCAACACTACGTGAAATAGCCACAGAAATCAGGGCTTACTAACAACGCATCCATTAAGACAATGCTGCGAAATTTGGCGTTAATGGTCTATGGCAACAGACGATCGAGGGGAGTGCTTTTGCTAAAAGCACGACATTGTCTGCAAGCGCCTCTTCTGGCCTCGTGGCCATATCGTTTGGGCCATAGACGACTGAAAAACCGTGGCCTAGTCATATGAGTTCCGATTTCAGTGTCGTAAGAGCTGATAGTTGGATTAGAGTCTGGTGCAGACCTACACGAAGCCTTGACCCAAGTTGACAACAAGTCACTGTGCAAGCTGGTAGTGGCTCCGTAATGGCTTGGTCTCTGTTTACATGCAACAGACAGGGCCCTCTACTCCAACTGATCCGATGATTGAATGGATATCGTTACGTTCGGCTACCTGGAGACCATTTGCAGCCATTCATGGACTTCATATTCCGAAGCAACGATGTCATGTCATCGGGTCACAATTGTTGGCAGTTGATTCGAAGAAGTGCACAGGGTTAAGCTACAATCCTGTCTTACTCTCTTCTCAACCACTGCTTCCAAAAAAATGGTTCAAATGGCTCTGAGCACTATGGGACTTAACTTCTGAGGTCATTAGTCCCATAGAACTTAGAACTACTTAAACCTAACTAACACACACATCCATGCCCGAGGCAGGATTCGAACCTGCGACCGTAGCCGTCGCGCGGTTCCAAACTGTACCGCCTAGAACCGCTCGGCCACTACGCACTGCTTCCATTTCATGCACTTGGACTCATAATTGCCGTCTGGTTTCCGTAGCAGTTTGCAAGTAGTCTGAGGGGCATTATTGCCTCACTTCTTCACACCTTTCTGTGGAACCCACACTGATCTTCTGCAAGTTCTGCCATTTCTTTGTAAACAGTTCGTCTTAGTGTATTCCACCATGACTTATTAAACTGATAGTTGGATAATTTTCATACCTGTCAGCACGTGCAGTAAGGAATTAGAATTATTACTTTCTTCGTGGAAACAGAGTATTTCGCCTAGCTCGAACATTTTACACACCAGGTGGAATAGTTTTGTCATGGATGCCTCTCCCAATGCTATCAGTAGCTCTGACGGAATGTCATTTTCTCTAGGGGCCTTGTTCCGACTTAGTTAGTTTTTCCTCGCAGTTTGATCTCCCAGTAATGTTGCGTTCACGTTAATGCTTCTATAAGCCATTTATACAGTTCTACCACATTTTAGATTTGCATACTTCGCTAAGAACTGATTTTCCATCTGAACTCTTGTTACTCGTACATCTGCTTCTCTTTTCTCCAAATGATGCTCTAGTTGTCTTACAGGCAGTATCAACCTTTCCGCTAGCTCTACATGTTTCTTTGGATATGCGTTTATACATTAGCCATTTCTGCTTAGCCGTTTTGCACCTTCTGTCAATCTCATTTTTTAAGCGTTTGTACTCTCTTTTGCCTGCTTCATTTGCTGCATTTTTATGTTTCCTCCTTTCATCAGTTAAATTCAATATCTTCTGTGGTACCCAAGTATTTTTACTAGGCTTTGTCTTTTTCCCTACACTGGTGCCCAAAATTAAGGCAACAAACGGAAATTTTGCATGGTTACGTTTATTATGCCAAAAAACAGTATAAACAGATGGTAGTAAAGTAGAAACAATGTAAAGAATACAGAACGTAAACAAATGCAGCGGGCATAACGATAGACAAAAACGTTCGTGGTTTTTCTAACTTAACGGATTTGCACACACGCATTACGGCAACTAGTTAATGCGCCCAGTACGAAATGTGGCTACCTGTAGCAGCAATATAGGCCTGACAACGACGAGGCATTTAGTGAATGATGTTATCAATCTCATGTTGAGGCAATAACGCCCATTCTTCCTGCACAGCTGTTTGCAACTCTTGCAGAGGGGTTAGTGGATGCTGACGTGATGCAGCTCGTCTCCCTAGTGCATTCGAGAAGTGCTCTATGGGATTCAGATAGGGAGTGCGTGCAGGCCACGCCATGCCTGCATCTTCCGTTTCCAGGAAAACGTCAACCACCCGTGCTCTACGAGGTCGAGCGTTATCGTCCATCAATACGAAGTCTGGGGTCACAGCACCCCACAACAACGACACATGAGGTCCCAAGACCTCGTCACGATACCTGACTGCCGTTAAGCGTTGCCGATACACCCATATAATTTCATGCAGAGATGTTCGAGTGGTCAACACATTCCCTGCCCACACCACTACGGATCCTCCTCGATATCGGTCCCTTTCCAGAATGTTTGCGTCCCGAAATCGTGTTTAATGCTCCCTTCAGATCTCAATTCGTCGAGAATCACACATCGGACCAAATCGGGAATCATCTGTGAAAAGAACATTGGCCCACTGTTGGACCACCCAGGTGGCACATTGACGTCTCTACTACAGAGTTACCCTTCTGCGAAGACGCGTCAGATGTACACATACAGCAAGTACCCGACAGTAATGGTCTCTGTGCCGAAGCATTCTGTACACCATTCGCCTCGATACAACACGTGCAGATGGTGCTACGAGGTCAGATGCCAGTTGCCATGCACTACTGAGCCGGTACCGTCGTGCAGTTAAGCCAAATAACGGTCCTCTCTTTCTGATGGCACACGGGGTCGCCCGTGGCCTGGTCTTCTGGATACAGTTTCGGCCTCTGTAAACTCTCGCTAATCCGAGAAGCAGAAGAACGATTCACATTAAGTCATGGGACCACATCAGTTTGCAACTGTCCTGCATCCATTCCTCCTATGGCCTTCCACCGCAGAGAGTCTGGTAGGCGTCTTCTCTATGCCATACTGCACCATCTGTTCCTGTATATTACAACGATTATGGATGTGGGACTGCCTGGCAAGCACTAACTCGTTTGGTAGATACCCTGACGCCATCGTTGCCGTATTTGTCCGTTGACCGGAATGCCATCTTCAGTGCAGAACACGATCGTACGGGTATCTATTGACAGTTTGTATTATTATGTCTTGAATTAGACACAAGACAGAGAAATCGGGGTTTATTGCCTTCATTGTGGACACCAGTATATTTGATCCTATGCTACCTTCACTATTTCAGCTCTCAAAGCTACTGTCTTTCATTCTCCTGTTTCAATAAATTGTTAGCTAATGCACCCTCCGAAACTATCAACAACCCTCTGGTTCCTTCAACTTTCCAACGGTTTTACAATTGTAAGTAGGCTGTTTAGGTTTTTTTATTGGTAACGCCACCTCTGTATGAAAATCACTGGCTGTGCTGTGTGCAGTCTGTGGCTGCTTTGCATTGTTGTAATACTCGCCATTGTAGTGTTGGGCAGCGGCAGCTGGATGTGAACAGCGCGTAGCGTTGCGCAGTTGGAGGTGAGCCGCCAGCAGTGGTGGATGTGGGGAGAGAGATGGCGGAGTTTTGAAATTTGTCATGAACTGCTATATTTATATATGATGATATCAAGGTAAATACATTGTTTGTTCTCTATTAATATCTTTCATATGCTAACTATCCCTATCAGTAGTTACTGCCTTCCATAGTTTGAATCTTTTATTTAGCTGGCAGTAGTGGCGCTCGCTGTATTGCAGTAGCTTGAGCAGCGAAGATTTTTGTGAGGTAAGTGATTTGTGAAAGGTATAGTTTAATGTTAGTCAGGGCCATTTTTTTGTAGGGAATTTTGAAAGTCAGATTGCGTTGCGCTAACAAAATATTGTGTGTCAGTTTAAGCACAGTCATGTATAATTGTTCAAAAGGGGACGTTTCATATGTCGACCCTTAGCCGAGGATACCTCACTGGAATCTTCTGATTTTTTCTTGTAGTTTGTGTAATTAGTGTAGCTATTGTTTATTGGTAGCGCGTAATTGTAGAGAAAATCTCCTTTGTAGTTGCAGTCTTTCATTGTTGTACAGTAAAACAGTTGCGGCATGCATGTAGATTTGCACCAAGTATTTCGCAGCTGCAATTAACTAGATATTATTTTCAGTGCTATGTTAATGTGTTCTCTTGTTTTTGATCTTCAAATTGTGTTTTTCTGTGTTGTCGTGTGAAATACTGTGACAATAATGGCGTGTGAAAAACGTAATACTAGGCTCCAAAGTAAACTGAGAAATGACAGTGAAAATGAAAGCAGTGTGTTAGCGCCACCGAGTAATGAATTAACTGATGTTCAAAGTAGTAATTTGGTAATTGTGCATAGGGAAATGGAGCGGGCTGCAAACAATGGTGTAGACAGTGAAACAGGTAGTGAACAGGGAGGCATTATCGATCGATCGGTCGGCAACAGCTCGCCTCAGGAATCCGAAATGACAGGACACAATTTCGCAAATACTGTAGATTCAGGTTTTGGGTCATCACCGTTTTCTCAAATAAGTCAAGACACATTTTCTGCTTGTCAAAATGTGAATGTTGCCGGTGCAAATGCACTGCCGAAAAGCGTAGAGAAACAGATTCCAGACACTAATACATTATTATTGCAATTAATGCAACAAATGGAACAAAATCAGAGACAAATGGGACAAAATCTTAAAAAGTTAGACACAGTGGAACAAAATCTTAAAAAGTTAGACACAATGGAACAACACCAGAGACAAACACAGCAACAGTTAGACACAATGGAACAAAATCTTCAAAAGTTAGACACCACACTTGAACAAACACGTGAAGATTTAACTACTGAGTTACATAACATTGAATCGAAATGTCAAAAAGTCTGTAATGACGTAAAAACACAAATTTGTGAGCATTTTCAACCTATTTTTTCGCGGCATGAAAATGCATTACAGAATCACGAAGCAGCCATAAAAGAACTGCAAACCATTGTTTATGAAAATCATGAGACCTTGTGGGCTAAAATTGACTCAGTTGCATCTACCGATTCGGTTACGCAACTTGCAAAAACTCAGGAAAACTTAAAGGACACAGTAGATTCGATTTAAACACAAATGGACACTCTGAAACTTGGTTCAGAAAAACACACTGAGGAAATGTGTTCACTATCGGAGAAAGTAGCCGAACTTTCGGATCAGGTCACTAACTTATCTACAAAGGTAGATGATGATCTGAATGACACAAGACCTGTAGCCTTCACTGACACAGAAGAGTATGAACAAATTAGAAAATTCAAACAGAATCAAAATCAAATCAATACACAGTACAAAAGAGAAATCCGGGAAGTACAAGATCAGCTGACACAGGTAATACACGAATTACGTATTTCAGAGGATACTCGCGCCCCAATACGGGAAGAGGGACACAGAAATACGGAACAGCCACAAAATAATAACACAGGGCATTTCGGAAGTTACGAAAGAAATTGGCAATGTGCACAAAATTTTGATATGGAACGGCCGACACGACCTAACAATGACCGATATGCGACTCGCCGACATGATGATTTTGACTATAAGCTGTTCATTACTACACGTAAATTCAAAACATTTAAGAATTCTGGCAACGACATTCATCCACAAGCATGGCTCCATCAATTCTCGCATTGTTTTCCTCCCAACTGGTCGTTAGAACACAGATTAGAATTTATGTGTGGCTACTTGGAGAATGAACCAGCTGTAAGAATGTGATCGGTAATTCACGATTGCCACAGTGAAGGAGAGTTTTACCATGCCTTCCTCTCAGCATATTGGTCTCAAGCCACACAAGACCGAGTAAAACATAGCATCATAATGATGAAACGTTTCGAATAATCTGAATTTTCCAGTCTTATGAAATATTTTGAAGACATGTTGCATAAGAATCAGTATCTTTCAAACCCATACAGCCCCTCAGAACTCATCCGCATTTGCTTAATCAAACTGCCTGAACATTTACGACATATTATTTTGGCAGGACGTTGCAAAGACGACATTGAAGCATTTCAGGGACTCTTACAAGAATTAGAAATTGACACTGACAATCGCGGAACGCGAAACCAGGAACACAACAATTACAGGTCACATCCGTCGCAATTCCGCGATGAAGGAAGTAATAACTTGACACGACAAGGCTATTCTCACAACACAAATCGTGACCAAAACAGACACCACCCTTATGACAACCGTTGGCTGAGTAGTAATAACTACAGGGAAAGATCACCTCTCCGTGGTAATGACAATCACAGAGACAATAAGAGAAACAGACAATATGGGAACCAAAATAAATACTATCAAGGGAGACAGAATAACTTTAGACGCAACGGACCAGCGCGCAGTTACGATTCAGGGAGAAATTCTCCACCATGTGACCGACAAGAAAGAAACTATGGAATCTACCGACATGACGACAGACGATATGATCGTAACGACAGACCTGAATTGCATCAGAACTGGCGGGATTCAAACAGAGCAGGGCTCTCTCGTCACGGTGAATTTGTAGAAGTTAGGTCTCCAAATCCCAATAACGACGCGCGCCAACAAAGAGACAGACAATGACTCGCACAGCAGGCAGCCGCGTGCGCCAGGTGGCTCAGAGAAAAATAACATAGACGCTAACCTTGAGAAAAATTCCAGTATTCTTTACCGACGTATACCGCCTGATAATTGCATTCAAGTTCAAACTCTGAGTACTATGAAGAGTAAAGGATTGCACCACACTTCACATGTAAAACCGTTTATTGAAAGATAATCTGCTTTTTAACTTTGTCATTGCCATAAAACTTTTCACTTTACATTACTAGTATGCTTGTCAGACTTAGAATCTGTTAACATGCAACAATGTTTGAAGTTAAATATCCAGTCAAGAACCAAGAGAACTTATCGAAACAGAAATGACGAATGCATTGTTATAGTGAACAGACGTCACAGTGTTATTGTGTGTGTACATTCTTGCTTGTTAATTGCACGATTATGGAACGACTATAAGGCTTACATACTTAGAACATTTACCAGTACTGCTAATGAGATTTTAATGCAACATTTTGGTTTACTTGAAAATATATTCTGGATTTAAAGTACTTTCAGTGAGATACCAGATGGCACAGTGGTTAGTTTATGTGACAGCTACACGATTTTATCACGACGCTACTAATGAGTGACAATTTACAATGTTGCTTTTGCAGTGTTTCTGTTTTATATCTGCACAGTTTTCTGTTTTGTTCTGGAAAGTAAAACAGTTTTTAGTAGTAACTTTTGTAGTATAGCTACAATGAGACTGCCTTTTCCGTAGCACAACAATACATTACAGCACACTACTTTCCTCATCACGGCAATAAGCGTAATAACTAAGACATTTATACGCAAAGCATTTCACTTTTGTGTATTATGAGGTAAGTACATTGACTTCTGCAGAACTTAGCTTTCGGAGGACGATAACTACGACACTTCCACACAGATTATGTTGCAACAAGACGCACATTTAGCGCTACAGTACACGTATTTGAGTGATTAATTTTGTACTTAAAACATTTATTTTTAAAGATTTTTGAATTACAAAGAAAGTTTTCCGTGATATATTTCATTCCATTGCTGTAATCTGTAACACCTGAGGGTATAATTACATTAATCCTCAGGGGGGTACACGCTTACTTTGTGTACCATGTGTGTGGCAACCACAAGGAACCCTAGCTAATATGGTATTTGCTTATACAACTTTACACATCGGTACCATATTTCTCTAACACACAAATTACACAGCTATCTGATCATTTAACTGAGAGATAAACATTTTTTTACTACATCAGTGACACATGTATACGCAATGCACAGTTGGGTAACTTCACACTTATGAAACTGTATTTTGTCTGTACTTTGTAAACTGTTCATATTTTTTCGGAATCATTGTGATACTATGAGAGCTTTGAATGATGTATTTGGTAAGGGAGCATGATTTTAAAGTACGTTTGAGGTAGATGACACTATTGAAGTGAGCAGAGAATTTTTTTTTAGGTTTTGAAATTATTGCAGAAAGCTACGACGTTTTTGAGATTTGACTGAGGTGTTATGACGTTATTATTACGACGACGATGTGTACTATGCTGTTGAGATATGTTTATGATCAATAAGATGATGCTACCGTATATGAGGAATAAGAAGTATGTTGGAAACCATGAATCGTACTTTAAGAGTTATGAAATGTGCGTAAATGCGTGACTGTATCAAAATGCTGACGAATATTTTATTTGGACACTTATACACTCCTGGAAATTGAAATAAGAACACCGTGAATTCATTGTCCCAGGAAGGGGAAACTTTATTGACACATTCCTGGGGTCAGATACATCACATGATCACACTGACAGAACCACAGACACATAGACACAGGCAACAGAGCATGCACAATGTCGGCACTAGTACAGTGTATATCCACCTTTCGCAGCAATGCAGGCTGCTATTCTCCCATGGAGACGATCGTAGAGATGCTGGATGTAGTCCTGTGGAACGGCTTGCCATGCCATTTCCACCTGGCGCCTCAGTTGGACCAGCGTTCGTGCTGGACGTGCAGACCGCGTGAGACGACGCTTCATCCAGTCCCAAACATGCTCAATGGGGGACAGATCCGGAGATCTTGCTGGCCAGGATAGTTGACTTACACCTTCTAGAGCACGTTGGGTGGCACGGGATACATGCGGACGTGCATTGTCCTGTTGGAACAGCAAGTTCCCTTGCCGGTCTAGGAATGGTAGAACGGTGGGTTCGATGACGGTTTGGATGTACTGTGCACTATTCAGTGTCCCCTCGACGATCACCAGTCGTGTACGGCCAGTGTAGGAGATCGCTCCCCACACCATGATGCCGGGTGTTGGCCCTGTGTGCCTCGGTCGTATGCAGTCCTGATTGTGGCGCTCACCTGCACGGCGCCAAACACGCATACGACCATCATTGGCACCAAGGCAGAAGCGACTCTCATCGCTAAAGACGACACGTCTCCATTCGTCCCTCCATTCACGCCTGTCGCGACACCACTGGAGGCGGGCTGCACGATGTTGGGGCGTGAGCGGAAGACGGCCTAACGGTGTGTGGGACCGTAGCCCAGCTTCATGGAGACGGTTGCGAATGGTCCTCGCCGATACCCCAGGAGCAACAGTGTCCCTAATTTGCTGGGAAGTGGCGGTGCGGTCCCCTACGGCACTGCGTAGGATCCTACGGTCTTGGCGTGCATCCGTGCGTCGCTGCGGTCCGGTCCCAGGTCGACGGGCACGTGCACCTTCCGCCGACCACTGGCGACAACATCGATGTACTGTGGAGACCTCACGCCCCACGTGTTGAGCAATTCGGCGGTACGTCCACCCGGCCTCCCGCATGCCCACTATACGCCCTCGCTCAAAGTCCGTCAACTGCACATACGGTTCACGTCCACGCTGTCGCGGCATGCTACCAGTGTTAAGGACTGCGATGGAGCTCCGTATCCCACGGCAAACTGGCTGACACTGACGGCGGCGGTGCACAAATGCTGCGCAGCTAGCGCCATTCGACGGCCAACACCGCGGTTCCTGGTGTGTCCGCTGTGCCGTGCGTGTGATCATTGCTTGTACAGCCCTCTCGCAGTGTCCGGAGCAAGTATGGTGGGTCTGACACACCGGTGTCAATGTGTTCTTTTTTCCATTTCCAGGAGTGTATTAATGAAAGTACGAACATTGCTAGGTTCCCAGACACGTAAGGGACTCGAAGAATTCTTAAGTAACAGAACCCAGAATATTGTCCTCGACGGCGAGTGTTTATCAAAGACAATGGTCTCGTTAGGGTGCCCCAGGAAAGTGTGATAGGCCCGCTATTATTTACTACTACATAAATGATCTGCCGGACAGCGTGGGCAGCAATCTTCAGTTGTTTGCTGCTGATGCCGCGGTGTACGAGAAGGTGTCGAACAGCTGAGTTTCGTTACTGGCAGCTCGTTGATATAGTGTGCCATGTAAAATTATTTACAGTATATTATTCAGGCACTGCCACTTAAAATACAAAAGCATGTGAAAATGGCTGTACATGAAGAGTAATGAATATAGAATTGTACTATTAAATATTTTAGACCAAAACAATTTTAGCCCTATCAGTTTAGTATAAATCTTGATTGAACATCGGCTTTTGTAATGAGCTGTTGCTTTTGTTCAAGTATTTGCCTATCTTTATGTCACCGACAAAATTATACTTATTAAGAACTGTTGAATAACATTCATGTGACCATAGTGAAAGGAAAACTCACTGAATACAATCGTCATTTTTATTAGTTTCGTAATAGCTTCCAAAACACCCAACACATTCATTTTCATCCTATTTCGTAAAGCTATTTTCGTAATCTTTTACAATGTCGGCACCTGATGAACATGGTGGGCTGTTTGCAGTATTTTTCTTTTTTAGCTACTTCAGTCTTTTTTCTCTTCGCCAGCGTTTCCCTCTGTTGATTTTTTTGTGGCTATCTTCTGTTTCCTTTCATTTCTTATCCCCCATTTTCGTCACAGTTCCATTATTTTCAGCAGAGTTTAGTTTTTTGGATACAGTTGCTGCCTACTTCTTAAAATTCATGGTTTTATCAATAGCAGTAACAGGTGATATTTCTTCTAAAAGCTTTGTCTTTGATGGCTTAGGAGTAGTCAGTTTTGAGGTGGTACTCTTGGAAGTTCTAGATTTAGTAGGAATGGAGCCCAAAGTGGAGCCAGTGAAGGAATTTGACATGTCCAGCTAATTCTGTTCTTTTGATGTGCTTGGGATCACTAGGTCTTTTGATGAGCTTTGAAGTGATTGGGTAGCCTGTGTGTGAGTTCCCACTCTTTCTTTTGCTGACACAGACGTGTCTTCCGACAGTTAAATATGATCTAGGACTATGGCCGTATTTCACAGACCTCGAGGCTAAATTTAATTTCACTCCATTTCTCCTTCATTAAAATAAGTGCTCAAATTCTTCCAAATAACAGTGATCCATCTCTCCTGATTGTCTAGGAGAGTTGGGCCCCAGTGACTTCTATCTGCAGGGCAACACTTTTGCACCACGTTTGCTCCTCACAAGTTGTGAAATACGCCACTGGTCCGTCTGGCCCAATGGTGCAACTGTCCTGGACTTACCCTAACGAATTATGGAATCATTTCTTGGGGAAATATCAGTTACAGGGTGCTGCAGTCACCACAGACGCCTACTGTAGCGGCTGGTGGCCGATTCCACTGAGAAGTCAGGCCGACGCAAGAGTGTTCACAAGCAAGTACCACAGTTGACAACAAACACGTAGATACTGCCAACGTCCGTCAGAGTTCATCAACCAGAAGCAGAGGAAGGGAGCGCAACAATCGACGAACTATTTTCTGGCTATCACGTGTGTGCAAATAGTCCGGGAAAATATCCTTCCGCCCGTGGCTAGATAAGCAGGCGCCCAGCCGTTGAGCGGGCAATTCTTGACTCGCCGAGTGCGGAGAAGGTCGACCGGTGCAGCGGTGTGCCACCTCTACTATCCTCTCTTCCGCAACGATTGTGATACGTCACTTCCATCGTGTTACGCTAGGTAGCAGCTGTTAATAGCCGATTTCGATGTGGAAGAGTTGTACGGATATAGAGCCGCAAGGAAATCTGATTGTAGAAAGTTGTGGTTATTTGATTGATCCGCAGAAGGGATTCTTATTGTTTTGTTGGTTTTGAAGAGTGTGTTACTGTTGGTGGTTTATTGTAATTTCCTTAATAAATAAGTTGGCAAAACGAGTTGGTTCTTGCCCCTTAGATTTAGCGTGGATATGGTATTTTCAGAATACGGCAGCATGGTAACGTATTATATCTGATGTTAATTCATGAGCAGCCTACAGCGACCTCTTTAATAAAAAAAACTAGATATTTTGACAAAAAGGCTGCTTCACAATTTATACATAATGTCCTTTGTCATTACCGATATTTCTGTTTTCACAAAAAATAGTGCAAAGTTGTTGTTGTTGTTGTTGTTGTGGTCTTCAGTCCTGAGACTGGTCTGATGCAGCTTTCCATGCTACTCTATCCTGTGCACGCTTCTTCATCTCCCAGTACCTACCGCAACCTACATCCTTCTGAATCTGCTTAGTGTATTCATCTCTTGGTCTCCCTCTACGATTTTTACCCTCCACGCTGCCCTCCAATACTAAATTGGCGATCCCTTGATGCCTCAGAACATGTCCTACCAACCGATCCCTTCTTCTAGTCAAGTTGTGCCACAAACTTCTGTTCTCCCCAATCCTATTCAATACTTCCTCATTAGTTATGTGATCTACCCATCTAATCTTCAGCATTCTTCTGTAGCACCACATTTCAAAAGCTTCTACTCTCTTCTTGTCCAAACTATTTATCGTCCATGTTTCACTTCCATACATGGCTACACTCCATACAAATACTTTCAGAAACGACTTCCTGGCACTTAAATCCATACTCAATGTTAACAAATTTCTCTTCTTCAGAAATGCTTCCCTTGCCATTGCCAGTCTACATTTTATATCCTCTCTACTTCGACCATCATCAGTTATTTTGCTCCCCAAATAGCAAAACTCCTTTATTACTTTGTGTCTCATTTCCTAATCTAATTCCCTCAGCATCACCCTACTTAATTCGACTACATTCCATTATCCTCGTTTTGCTTCTGTTAATGTTCATTTTATATCCTCCTTTCAAGACACTGTCCATTCCGTGCAACTGCTCTTCCAAGTCCTTTGCTGTCTCTGACAGAATTACAATGTCATCGGCGGACCTCAAAGTTTTTATTTCTTCTCCATGGATTTTAATACCTACTCCGAATTTTTCTTTTGTTTCCTTTACTGCTTGCTCAATATACAGATTGAAAAACATCGGGGAGAGACTAAAACCCTGTCTCACTCGCTTCCCAACCACTGCTTCCCTTTCATGTCCCTCGACTCTTATAACTGCCATCTGGTTTCTGTACAAATTGTAAATAGCCTTTCGCTCCCTGTATTTTGCCCCTACCACCTTCAGAATTTGAAAGAGAGTATTCCAGTCAACATTGTTAAAAGCTTTCTCTAAGTCTACAAATGCTAGAAATGTAGGTGGGCCCTTCCTTAATCTAGCTTCTAAGATGGAAAGTATGAATATATATTAGGACCAAAAACAACCTCTACCCCATACCTCAAGGGCTTAATGGTAGTACAGAATGGTGTCAGATACATGGCTACACATGTATTCAACAAATTACTACACGGAGCACATTAAGTAATACAGATAATGAGTGGAATTCGAGACTGAAATAAAGGACTTTCTGTTGAGAAATTTCTTGTGTTCAGTTGAAGGGTATCTTCACAGAAACTCTTAAATTTGTTGTTTTGTGTCCATGAATAATTAGAAATTTCAGGAAAATATAATAATTATGTTTCCCTATTTTGCACTTAAATTAAATGTACATTTCTGACTTTTTTCCACACTGCACAGACTACTCTTTTTCGGACCCATGGAATACGGCTAAAGTAATACAGTGAAATGCTACATAATATACAATGATCGTATTCGGAAAGGAGAGGTGCTATTGTGCATTAAGGTAGAGAAAAGCCTTCCAATTAGGCAGCCGAACCCACCACTTGGGGTCTCTCTATGTCAAACATGTCATATTATTTCACTTACTTTTACTGTAACGAAACAGTATTTTGTAAATATGTTTCACTATGTGTTTAATTCAAGAAAAAAGAAGTGCTCTAATTCAAAAAGTGGTGGTGGACGGTGGTTTTTATGTATTTCCCCAGGACCACACAAGTGTATTGCCATGCTAAGTATTCATGACTGTTGTAAGGAGTGAAAAAATAGTCAGGGACATTATACTGTAGGTAATAGTAGATAATAGTTGAGAATATGATACGAAAGATTGCGTGACTTGATCGACAATGAAGTTCTGTAGGAAATGTGTACGTATAAATGATTCATCGCCTCTAATTACATCCTGAAGTCGGTGCTAGGTTAGTTTGTTTGAACACGCTAACAGTGTGCACACATGGGACCAGAAACACGGCGGGCGGACTTCAATTATGCCTGGCGGCTCAGACGAGAGCCGTTCTCGGCTGGATGCATGCTCCAGACAACAGACCCAGCCCCTAGACGCGGTCCCGGCACCAAAGCCGCCATGTGCCGTTATGTGCGCCAGTAATTGTGTCTGCTGGCCTTTCAGACGCTTCAGTGGGACGAACATCCAACAGTGTGGCACCGTATGTGTTTGGGCTGAGGGGTGGGGAAGCTGCCTCATGGGCTTTCCATTTTACACGCACGCCCTTCAGCCCTGTTTCATTTATCACAGCAGACTCTTGTCTCTTCAAAGCAATGTAGAAATAGGGAACGAAAGAGAGGGAAATTCAGCAATCCATTACCGCCAGAACGAATCTGTGTGATTAATTTAGCGGCTGAGGCCGTAAAACATTCATCGGCTTTTCAGTTGACAAATTAAAACTTAAATTCCTCTGGAGGTTCATGTTTTCCCACCAGCCAAAAAAGATGTCGAACTGTGGATTATCTTTTGAACAGTATTTTGTAAACTGATTCTACTTCCATTAGTTATTTTCTCATTTGAGCCCTCTGTAATCTTCAATTTAAATAAATGGTTTTTTCTAATGTGGCTGTCATGAAATGTTGATGCTTCTGATTAATATTTATATGGTTTCGAAATATGGAAACAGCGTAATAAGCACAGAAAGAAAAAAAAAAGTATTTTGCTAAAATGTCTGTCCAGAGATCGAATTTCAAATTAGTCTTGACTCACAAAAAAGCATGGCTGAATGTTGGATACCGATTTAGATGAACCAAAACAGACTT
Organism: Schistocerca serialis cubense; assembly: GCF_023864345.2. Classification (NCBI taxonomy): domain Eukaryota; kingdom Metazoa; phylum Arthropoda; class Insecta; order Orthoptera; family Acrididae; genus Schistocerca; species Schistocerca serialis. The sequence goes on from NC_064641.1 coordinate 804,061,692, forward strand.
TTAATTTACGAAAATAGTATTTGTGATGTCGGTAATTGTTATAACGATCATCAAGGTCACGGAATATGCATTGATGTTTCTAATCATTGAGTTACAGTAGCCTCAATTATGCCATTACGTTTTGGTCTGCTAAAGGAAAGCTATTTCGAATACTGCATTATCAGCAAGTAAACAAATGCCTTCTTAATTATTACGTCTTTAACATTTAAAATCATTCTTGCAGGGGCGCTATTGGTAACCACATCCTAACTAATCGTCGTACATCAGTCAGCTCATTGGAGATAATTCCCATACGAACAGGAAAAAAAATCACATAAGAATAAACAGTACGCTATATCTGAAGAATAGAGTGCTAACTTTTCATTCACAATGCAGAGAAACTGAAAAAAATACGTTTTTAGTAGCCGATACAGCTTGTAAGTCATAAATATATTTTGTCGAAAATTGATATAATGAGACTGTGGCCGTGTGGAGATACAGGTTTTGTGTTACAAATAAGCAAAAACAGCAACCAGGCATTGCTAATAATTTAAATGTTTATATACTCGTATAAGCTTACTGACTGACTTACTGAGTAAACAGAACTGGTAAGAGCAGCCAACTTAAACTAATCTGCTTAAACCCACGAATTAACTGTCTTGGTAGTTATCGCCGAATAAAAGGTATGTATTAAAATGTAACTGAACTTAGTACTCAGTAATTATATTACTGGTATAAATCCTGGATGGAGTTGCCAAGGGAAACATATATGTAAAAGTAACTATCTGGGTTACTCACTGAACTATCGTTATGGAAAACACATTGGAGACTGAAGAGAGAAATCAACTATAAGGTTAAGCACTTGAATTACGTAACACTTGAGTACACTGTAATGTATGTGGGTCATTTCCTGCAGGAACAAACCATGCAAGGCACTTGTTTGTGCTGTTGTATAAAAAATGATAATATCGGACCTGACTTGTCTACAAACACACAGAAATGACTATAAACACACATAAATTAGTAAATGTATAATATTTATCTGATATAATAATGGTATCTATATTGCTTTGTCTGAAAGCTCAAAGTAAATGGAAGCATGAGTGTACTTTTAACTATCTCCATAGACCTCACCTGAGTTCTACACCTAACTCACACAAAGAAATTGCACTCTTTGTGGTGACAAATCGATGAACGTATCTCGACAAAACTGAAATCAGCAACAAACATACACATCAGTTTGCTGCTGCAAAAGAGTGGAACATGAAAAAGATTGCATGAAAAAGATAAATAAATCAAAGAATAATCAGGGCCTGGTGTAAGCTTAAGGCCGCCGCTAGCAGTAGATAATGAGGAGATATTCCAGAAAAATCACTCTTGCGGCTGGCAAAAATTAAATACAACTGTTTATTTGTCCAGTTGCTGTAGATACAAACATTCACGGCACTCACCAATCAGACGTGCATCTGTCTCTTGATTTAAAAAAATTTTCAGTAAAAGATTCACTCTCTCCAATAAATTACAAAATAGTAATAATAATAAGGAAAGCTGCCTCCATAATGTACTTCCATCAATGTTTCTGGACTAACTCGTCAGGTGACACACCACATGAAACAAACCAGGAACGCACATCGATCCTGACCATATCGAAGAAAATAAATTCACGAAACGTCAATACAAGAAATCCACAAATTATATTAGCAAAATATCGTTCACGAGTGAGAGTTTTCGTCCATTTGAAAGAGGCAAGTCAAACTAGATATAAATACTGGTAGATGAATGTCGAATGGATACAAAGATTTACATGGCCCCCTTGTGCAAAACCACTCAGAGAATTTCTAAGCCCCTAATACACAAAAAAGCGCAGTCTTTATGAAAACTGTCACGTAAATATATTTGTGAAAAGTCCTTAGAATGAGGAAACATGGAAGCATATCTGAAGGACATTGTGTAAGGTTTCCTACCCTCATTACGTACTGACAGCTCACAAAAATTTATTATAGTTCAAATAGTCAGAATTTTAGGATAGTGAAATGGAATACTGCATTTTTCAGACTTACTTTATTACAAAGCCAACACGTGAATTCCCAGAATTAGCATACGGATAAAATTACACAAAGCAAACACGAAACAAAATACACGGTGACAGGTGATGTTGGTGGATGGCAAAGTTATTAAAGGGAAAGCTGGTCAAGTTAAAACGATACCTCCCGCACAGTAATACAATAGCAACAACACTTTCTGACTATACAGGGTGGTCCATTGATCGTGACCGGGCCAAATATCTCACGAAGTAAGCATCAAACGAAAAACTACAAAGAACGAAACTTGTCTAGCTTGAAGGGAGAAACCAGATGGCGATATGGTTGGCCTGCTAGATGGCGTTGCCATAGGTCAAACGGATATGAACTGCGTTTTTTAAAAATAGGAACCCCCATTTTTTATTACATATTCGTGTAGTACGTAAAAAAATATGAGTGTTTTAGTTGGACCGCTTTTTCTGCTTTGTGATAGATGGCGCTGTAATAGTCACGAAGATATGGCTCACAATTTTAGACGAACAGCTGGCAACAGGTAGGTTTCTTAAATTAAAATACAGAACGTAGATACGTTTGAATATTTTATTTCGGTTGTTCCAATGTGATACATGTACGGAGTGGCCGAGCGGTTCTAGGCGCTACAGACTGGAACCGCGCGACCGCTGCGGTCGCAGGTTCGAATCCTGCCTCGGGCATGGATGTGTGTGACGTCCTTAGGCTAATTAGGTTTAAGTAGTTCCAAGTTCTAGGGGACTGAAGACCTCAGCAGTTAAGTCCCATAGTGCTCAGAGCCATTTTTTTTTATACATGTACCTTTGTGAACTTATCATTTCTGAGAAAGCATGCTGTAACAGCGTGATTACCTGTAAATACCACATTAATGTCATAAATGCTCAAAATGATGTCCGTCAACCTCAATGTATTTGGCAATACGTGTAACGGCATTCCTCTCAACAGCGAGTAGTTCGCCTTTCGTAACGTTCGCACATGCTTTGACAGTGGGCTGACGTATGTTGTCAGACGTTCTCTGTGGATCACGATAGCAAATATCCTTCAGCTTTCCCGACAGAAAGAAATCCGGGTATGTCAGATCCGGTGAACGTGCGGGCTATGGTATGGTGCTACGACGACCAATCCACCTGTCATGAAATATGCTATTGAATACCACTTGAACCGCAAGCGAGCTATGCGCCGGACGTACATCATGTTGGAAGTACATCGCCATTCTGTTATGCAGTGAAACATCTTGAAGTAACATCGGTAGAACATTACGTTGGGAATCAGCATGCATTGCACCATTTAGATTGCCATCGATAAAATGGAGGCCAATTATCCTTCCTCCCATAATGCCGCACCATACATTAACCCGCCAAGGTCGCTGATGTCCCACTTGTCGCAACCATCGTGGATTTTCCGTTGCTCAATAGTGCATATTATGCCTGTTTACATTACCGCTGTTGGTAAATGGCGCTTCGTCCCTAAATAGAACGCGTGCAAATAAATAAATAAATAAATAAATAAATCTGTCATCGTCCCGTAATTTCTCTTGTGCCCAGTGGCAAAACTGTACACGACGTTCAATGTGCAATTCCTGATGATAGAAATATGGTACGGCTGCAATCGATGTTGGTGTAGCATTCTCAACACCGACGTTTTTGAGATTCGCGATTCTCGCGCAACTTGTCTGCTACTGATGTGCGGATTAGCTGCGACTGCAGCTAAAACACCTACTTGGGCATCATCATTTGTTGCAGGTCGTGGTTAACATTTCACATGTGGCTGAACACTTCCTGTTTCCTTAAATAATGTAACTATCCGGCGAACGATCCGGACACTTGGATGATGTCGTCCAGGATACCGAGCAGCATACACAGCACACGCCCGTTGGGCATTTTGATCAGAATAGCCATACATCAACACGATATCGACCTTTTCCGCAATTGGTAAACGGTCCATTTTAACACGGGTAATGTATCACGAAGCAAATGCCGTCCGCACTGGCGGAATGTTACGTGATACCACGTACTTATACGTTTGTGACTATTACAGCGCCATCTATCACAAAACGGAAAAAGTGGTCCACCTAAAACATTCATATTTATTTACGTACTACACGAATATGTAATAAAAAATGGGGGTTCCTATTTAAAAAGCACAGTTGATATCCGTTTGACCTATGGCAACGCCATCTAGCGGGCCAACCATAGCGCCATCTGGTTTCCCCCTTCAAGCTAGACGAGTTTTGTTCTTTGTAGTTTTTTCGTTTGACGCTTATTTCGTGAGATATTTGGCCCGGTCACTATCAATGGACCACCCTGTATATGAGGTACTGACCGAGATTGTGAACCACTAGCTGAACGTCAATACGACTTAGGTTGGTTGAAATACGGGGGTGCCAGTCAGATGGACTTAGACAAAGATTGCTTATACGCCCGGGATGCCAATATGCTCACCACAGAACTGCTGAACGGCTGAGGTGGAAATTGTCAATAGGTGCGTAACTGCAAATGTCGCGGCCGGCATACCCTCGCTCGGAGATGTGCAGAGAATAACGGCTGGCACGCCGAAAAAAACAGTGAATGTCCTCTGGGGTTTCTCTCCGTCAATTTGCCAAGCGTACGGCGTACCTCGACTGATCTCTCCAGACAGTCCTCTGCAGTGGACATCCACCAAATGCCACAAAAATCTTTGCACTCTTCCCTCCTCGACACCAAATCCACGTGGAGTCACCAAAAATTGTTCCCTCCAATAGTCAAGCTGTTCGCGCAAACACTGCTGATGGCGTACTTATAACACTACCCCAGAAATACCGCCTAGACATGGCATAGCAGTGTCCTTTCAACAAGAAAGTGGCACTAATATCAATGCTCTCCTCCGCTAAATTTGGCGCCAGAGAAATGTGCATGCATTCCATTCCTGCGGTGGACAATGCTCTCCTTCCCAGAGCGATCATGAAGCTCTGTGCCCATCTACGAATCAGTTTCATTCTGGAAAATAATACCGTCCAGCCCAGGTCAGAAGGGATACCAATAATAGACAATTTACACAAAACACACAGGGAAAGGCACTCTTTTCTATTCCTGTACTACTCCACATGCGATACAGAAATAGATAAGAGGCCATTTCCTGTGTATTTGGTGTATAGTGATTAATACAGGTATCACTGCTGACCCATACTAGACTATATTGCTTTCATTTTATGTACTGCTTGTAGTATCCGTCTAATTCCGGATTTGTATTATTATGTATGACCCATGGGCACTTCGAGGGATTCAGTTCTTTCAGTAGCTAACGCTAGAGCAGTAGTGCTTTGGACTCGTCCATCCACAAATTTCAGCATGTCCTAGGATTTGCATAGCTATGTGTTGCAGTTGTTATTATACATGCGCCACATACATCACTACTATTAGGCTTTGGCGATGGCTGTTCATTATGTGATTCTAGTGGTATCTTATTTATGAGATAACATGCACCTTGTGGTAGGGTTCGAATTTACTTTTCTTATGCGCTATCCTTGTCACGTAGAAGGCTGTATTGGTTGTGTCTGATAGATGGTATTATAAGGGTTTTTATAGAGGGGATTTGTTTGTGGCCCTATTTTGCCATGACTGCAGACTTGATCTCTGTGTTGAGTAGAGAATGTGTGCGGTTTAATATAACCTGGAGGGCAGTCTTTAAGAATTTTGAATGCTGTGTTGTTGTTGCGGCTGCAATTTTACACTTGTTGTTACTTAAGAACTATTTTCTCACGTTTTTACTTACATGAGACATACATAGTTGAACTTTGTAGACAGTTAATCTATTTTTGGATTAATGTATCATTGATAAGGTGCTTATATTGACGGTGGGATACTTTGTAGATGTGCAAGTTGGTTGACTTATGTGATCAATATACAGGGTGTCCCAGCTATCTTGTCCACCCAAAATATCTCTGGAACGATAACAGATATTGAAAAACGACTTTCAACGGTATCAATGTAGGGCTGGGGCCCATGAATGTACATATTTGGAAACAATCTAAAACGAAAGCATATGTGTTTTTTAACACAAACTAATGTTTTTTTAAATGGACCTCCTATATTTTTTCTTCAGCAATCCATAGCGTGACAAAGCACATACACAATGGCGTTAATTGCATCGCAATATTCCCATTACATCCCGAGATAGTGAGACGCGAAGTTGACGCTTGAAACACCCGACATGCGCTGCTAGCGCACGTCCTGAGGCTCAGGCGTGAACCCCATGCTGCCCGTAATCGCGATGTGATTGACATGTGTAATCACACTTCCATACTTATTAAGAGGTCCGAAACGGATAATACGGTCTGCTGCCATCAACTCTCATAATGGTTTCCCTCTTGCACGTTTTACGTATCAACGCACACAATATCAACCAGTACCGATCGGTGTACACCCGTCAGGTTGTCTTATTTATCCTGCACACCCAAAATAAGGTTTATCTAATGCGTTATATGACCCATTGTGCCTGTCGCGCAGGGCCTGGCTCTACCTAGTCAAGTGTCCAACGTAGTTCCCACTACTGCCACAGTTACCACTTCGCCTTGTTTATGATTTGCGACCCATGCAAACTCCTGTACTCCACCAACCTCTGAGCATCCCATTTGTTGTTACTTTGGCGTGCAGTACACCGCTTGCCAGTGTAGTCGTGCATCAGAGTAATCTAGTGACGGCACGGAGGTAGTACACATTGTGAATAAACGTTGTGTTGTGGAACTTATACTGTACAGTATAATGTACACACATGAAGATATGGTAGAAATGCAGCTGATCTATGGAGAATGTACGTTGACGGGAAATACGTTATGAGATTGGTTGTTTGTTGATAGTACTGTTAGCGAACATTATGATTATTAAGTTAATATGTCTGATTTCTACCCTACTCTACATACCTGTATTGCACCCTGTTGTAGGTGGACGAAATGCTGTTCAGGCAGAACGACTGTACAGCAGACACGTGAAACGGGAAGCTTAAATCCAAGACCTCGACATCGTCCTAGAACACGCACAGATGAACGTGCTGAAGTTGCTGTGCTCGCTACCATAGCTGTGAATCCTCAAATCAGCACACGTGAAATTGAACGTGAAGTTGGTGTGTCGAAATCAAGTGCACAGCGTATTCTTAAACGTCATAAATTTCATCCTTACCATGTTCATTTACACCAGGATCTTCATGGAAATGACTTCCGCAGTAGGGTAACATTTTGTCGGTGGGCTCAGCAAATACCTCTGACTAATTCAAATTTTTTTGCAGATGTTCTCTTTATCGACAAGGCATCATTCTCTAACAAAGGAATTGTCAATATGAGGAATATGCATTATTGGTCCGCAGACAATCCAAAATGGCTCCGTCAGGTAGAGCATCAACGTCCGTGGAAAGTTAATGTTTGGTGTGGGATTATTGGAGATACCATTATCGGACCTTTCTTTATAAATGGCATCCAAAATGGAAACAATACTCCAGATTTATACGACACAATTTTCCTGTTCTCTTGGACACCGTACCTCTGAACCGGAGAATGGTCATGTGGTATCAGCATGACGGATGCCCAGCACATAACGCCTTACGAGCACGACGATTTCTGAACCGTAAGGTCCCTGGTAGGTGGATTGGACGAGGTGGCCAAGTTAGGTGGCCTGCCCGATCTCCGGACCTTACACCGCTGGATTATTTTCTTTGGGGAGCAGTGAAGGATGCTGTTTACCAACATGAACCAACAACACCAGATGACATGAAGCAACGCTTTATTGATGCTTGTGCAGTCATCAAAGAGGAAACAGTAGCACGAAGTAGGGCATCCTTCATCCGCAGGGTGGCCCTATGTATGCAAGCCAATGGGCATCACTTTGAGCATGAGATGTGAACGCTATGTTTAGTATGTAGTGTTGGTATCACAGTGGAAGTTTCTACAAAGGGCCATTTTACCCAGTGATGTTAAGAAACATTTGTTTGCAACAATTCATCATTTAACGCATTAGATAAACATAACATTGATAATTATGTGATAATAAAACTAATTGGTTAAACATGTTTACATTCATCTTCTATGTCCTACCTGAACTTCCCAAATCAAAACATTTTTACCTAAACAACGGTAAAACTTAGTCCACTTGCTCGTTTCACTAAAACCATCAACATGAATTTTACTATTACGAGTGAATGAATAACTGTCACTTGCGCTAGATCTACAGTAAAGTAAAATTTTAACGTTGAACGGCATTACCTTTTTAGTAACGGATTAACGATAAGCGAAGTTAACTTTGTGACTAACGTTGCGGTACAGAGATATATTACAGAACCGCATCACCCCTAGCCTATGGGATAAATACCTGCTGGAATGTACGACGTTAATGCAGGATGGCAGCAGACCGTATTATTCGTTTCGGACCTCTTGATAAGTATGGAAGTGTGATTACGCATGTCAATCACATCGTGATTACGGGCAGCATGGGGTTCACGCCTGAGCCTCAGGACGTGCGCTAGCAGCGCATGTCGGGTGTTTCAAGCGTCAACTTCGCGTCTTAGTATCTCGGGGTGTAATGGGAATATTGCGATGCAGTCAACGCCATTGTGTATGTGCTTTGTCATGCTATGGATTGCTGAAGAAAAAATATAGGATGTCCATTAAAAAAACGTAAGTTTGTGTTAAAAAATACATATGCTTTCGTTTTAGAATGTTTCCAAATATGTACATTCATGGGCCCCTGCCCTACATTGATACCGGTGAAAGTCGTATTCCAATAGCTGTTATTGTTCCAGAGATATTTTGGGTGGACAAGATAGCTGGGACACCCTGTATACGACTCGCTACTCTCACTGAGAAACAGTCATATTTTGCATTCATTTGAATTCACAATTACTGTTACTGAGCCTTGTTGCGGCTCGTGTTGGTGCCATTGGTAGGTTAGCATCGAGTAATAGGGATAGTGGTACCTCGTTTTCTTCTTGTGTTTACTGGCGCCACGACGTTTGGTAGCGTTGTCTGACCACGAGTGGCAGCAGAAGCCGTTATCGATATCTAATTCAGTGGTACTATCTTTAGAGGGACGTCAAGAGTTTTCTGGGTCGGAGTGTGTTGGGTAGTTTGGTTGGGACGGAGCAGCAGTGAGGTCCGGCAACGAGAGGACATGCCGGGACCACTGGCGGCACACAGGCACTGCCGGACCGAGGGGCTGTGCTTGCGAGGGCCACAACCTCGTTCTCCATCAGACCCAGGAATATTAAACCTCCAGTATTTTGGTATCACGCCATTTGTTCGCACGTTGCCCCTTTCAGGGTCGCTGGGACAAAGAGCAACAAGTGGAGTGTTTAGAGTTGGCGAAATTAATTAGCCGTCCTCCACCTTTTATTATTAATCTTTCAATTCCTTGTGTTTATTGATGCAGTTCATCCAGTGGTATATTTGCTGCCTAGTGGCTGCTAACGCCCCAGTTACCTGTCCTGGAGGTTAGCGTACTTTCGCGGCAGTGTGCCTTTCCTCGCCTTGTCGCTACTGTCCGGTAAGCCGTGTAGTTGGACAGCCTCCTTGATTGTGGTTCGGTTATTTGTTTCTTTTGGACTACTTTGGTCATAGTGGGTCCTTCTGCTTCTGCATGTTGTAAACACCGGATTCTAAGGACGCAGTGCTGTCCGCCAGTTCGGCCTTGCCTGGATTATTCCATCGTAGTGTTGGTTACCAGATGTTAGGCAGATTTCGCAAGAGTGTTGGTCTGCGTTAAACTGTCACTAGTTTGAGTTGCCATCTGGTTAAGTGAATACAACTCGTGGCTGCCTGTCTCATCGGTTATGAAATTGAGCGACTTTCCCAATGGTATCTCTGGAGCACTATCTGAGGCCCACTTCTTTCTTGGTTTGATCAGATTGTGGTGATAGTTTTTTCTTAAAATATTTTAATTTTGAGTTTTGCTATTGGGGCCTTCAGCCGACAAATAATTTGAACTTCTGGTCAATAAGGTCTTCAGCCATGAATGCAATTTGTCTAAAGAAATTTTAATTAGATATTGTCTCTTAATAGTGAAAATTTGATGACTGTGCTTTTTTTAAATATTTTATTTTCTCTTGGAGAAGATTAACTGTTCTTAAGAATCTACTATCCAGGCCTTCAGCCGTTAAATTGCTTTTTGAGGCCTTCAGCCGACAAATAATTTGAATTTCTGGTCAATAAGACCTTCAGCCGTGAATGTAATTTGCCTTAAGAGTTTTTAATTAGATATTGTAACTTAATAGTGAAATTTTGATGTTTCTTTAAAAAATGTTTTAGTATCTTTTGGAGAAGTGTAACTGTTTTTAAGAATTTGCCATCCGGGCCTTCAGCCATCAAATTGTTTTTGAGTTATTACTATTGAGGCCTTCAACTGAGAAATAATTTGAATTTTTGATCAATACGGCGTTCAGGCGCGAGTGCAAATTGTTTAAGAATTTTTTTTATTAGACATTGTGTCTTAACAGTCAAATTTGATATTGTTCCTTACTGTCAACCTCATTTGCAATTGGTTCCAAATAAAGTGTACGTGATTAAGAAAAAAAACTGAGCAACCAACGGTAACTGAGTAAGGTCCCATTCAGACAGAATCTTGCCTTTCCCAAAGTCCCATGTTTCAGTTACTAAATACTCTCGAAGGTTGATTTATTCAATGAGTCGCTACCCTTGTTAAGCAACATACCTGACAGGTAGCCATATGGTGATTATAGTTAATTTTATTAGTGGACAGAACAAAACACGATTTATGTATGATTTTCGTTGTCTAACTGATAACGAGTTTCAATAATTTGAAGTATCATATTGTTTATTAATGAAAAAGTATTTGATAGCAGTTATTGTAACATTGTTTTTCTTTGTGCTTCTTGTATGACTAATATTATCACATTGATGTACGTAGGGTCTGATGATGATCAGTGTAGCACCGAAACAAGTCGCAATGAGTGAATAAATTGAAAACGCACATCTCAAGGTGCTCCATCAATCCTCGCTATGTGTATTAGCATTATTTTTTCGGTTGATTGCCCTCTACTCGCCCCTTTGATTGTACCGTTAATGGTCAAACAGCTAGTCGAAACATAGAAATACACAGAGGAACAGCATACGTTGACACAGCCACCTAAACAAACCAAAACACGATTGCATTCCATGCGAAAAAAGTACTGCAACTTAAATCGAATACCTGTGTGCAGAGGTACGTTAGCAAATGGAGAAGAAGCTCAAAAACGTGAGTATTAGTAGTAATTTAAAACATGACAAGTGTTTGATGATAGTAATTTAAAACTTAAGAACTGGTTAGGACGTCGCCAAACAGATCTGTAAAAAAAATTTTGCCGTGACCACTGAAGATGTTTTAAAATGAAACGAAACGCATCTGGTGAAGTAAGGTGTTATTGTAGTCGCGAAGATGCAACACATGCCATTTTACTCGTAACATAAACAGTGTTAGGCAATGCATCAGTTCAAATACCAAGTATGTAAAATGCATTTCAGCTTAGTTTATAAAGTACCGCTAGATACAATTGAAATTTGTGTTGTCAGTTTGTAGGTAATGAGTGTTTGCTAACTAATTCGTAATTTTTATAGTAATTAGTTGAACATCTGAACAAAGGAAGTCAGTTTTGTTCAAGCCATCCGTGTTATTAACAAACTTGGGTTTGCAAATTACTTGTCCAATGTTAACTAATATAATACCTAACTGAGCGATTTCTGCTGCATGTCACTGCATTATTTTACCAGAGAATGTTAAGTATCAACAAAAAAACAAGATAAATGAAAAGGAATCAATTTTCTGATCGCCCTATCAGTTTCTCGATCATAAACGAATTTTGAATCATACAACATAGTTACTGTTCTTCAACTAGTTTTGAAACCGTTCTTTATAAGTCTCCAAAAATGTGAAACATCGGATTTAACAGCCTCATATTTGTGCAGAAGCGGAAAGGATTTTATTTTGCTGTCTATCGACACTTCACGCCCGCCATGTTGTAGTTATGCAAGAAAAGAGATACATGGATCTTCGGGAATTGCGCTCTGACTGGTGCAGTTCGACGTTCTCGAAGTACCGAGTTCACAGGAGTTGGAGTATGAGTTGCTCAAGAGTAATTAGTACGGAATATGTACCTTGACAGATGTGAAAATTACTGAACTATCAGTTTAATAAGTCACAGCTGCAAAATACTAACGCGAATTCTTAACAGACGAATGGAAAAACTGGTAGAAGCGGACCTCGGGGAAGATCAGTTTGGATTCTGTAGAAATGTTGGAACACGTGAGGCAATACTGACCTTACGACTTATCGTAGAAGAAAGATTAAGAAAAGGCAAACCTACGTTTCTAGCATTTGTAGACTTAGAGAAAGCTTTTGACAATGTTAACTGGAATACTCTCTTTCAAATTCTGAAGGTGGCAGGGGTAAAATACAGGGAGCGAAAGGCTATTTACAATTTGTACAGAAACCAGATGGCAGTTATAAGAGTCGAGGGGCATGAAAGGGAAGCAGTGGTTGGGAAAGGAGTGAGACAGGGTTGTAGCCTCTCCCCGATGTTATTCAATCTGTATATTGAACAAGCAGTAAAGGAAACAAAAGAAAAATTCGGAGTAGGTATTAAAATTCATGGAGAAGAAGTAAAAACTTTGAGGTTCGCCGATGACATTGTAATTCTGTCAGAGACAGCAAAGGACCTGGAAGAGCAGTTGAACGGAATGGACAGTGTCTTGAAAGGAGGATATAAGATGAACATCAACAAAAGCAAAACGAGGATAATGGAATGTAGTCAAATTAAGTCGGGTGTTGCTGAGGGAATTACATTAGGAAATGAGACACGTAAAGTAGTAAAGGAGTTTTGCTATTTAGGGAGTAAAATAACCGATGATGGTCGAAGTAGAGAGGATATAAAATGGAGACTGGCAATGGCAAGGAAAGCGTTTCTGAAGAAGAGAAATTTGTTAACATCGAGTATAGATTTAAGTGTCAGGAAGTCGTTTCTGAAAGTATTTGTATGGAGTGTAGCCATGTATGGAAGTGAAACATGGACGATAACTAGTTTGGACAAGAAGAGAATAGAAGCTTTCGAAATGTGGTGCTACAGAAGAATGCTGAAGATAAGGTGGGTATATCACGTAACTAATGAGGAGGTATTGAATAGGATTGGGGAGAAGAGAAGTTTGTGGCACAACTTGACTAGAAGAAGGGATCGGTTGGTAGGACATTTTTTGAGGCATCAAGGGATCACAAATTTAGCATTGGAGGGCAGCGTGGAGGGTAAAAATCGTAGAGGGAGACCAAAAGATGAATACACTAAGCAGATTCAGAAGGATGTAGGTTGCAGTAGGTAGTGGGAGATGAAGAAGCTTGCACAGGGTAGAGTAGCATGGAGAGCTGCATCAAACCAGTCTCAGGACTGAAGACCACAACAAACAACATGTACCTTGAGACTAACGGCTTCAAAGATTTACAAATTAGCACCCTGCGGCTTCAGACTCAGCTTAATTTGTTAGAGGCTTGTGGCGACCGGGACGTTTTTCTTAGTCTCTTGCTAATCTCAATTCACAGATTTTGGTGTGGTGGGAGCTTCCGCTGTATAAAGGACAAATATGAGAAAATAATGATTTCTGCTAAAACATTCCGAGACTTTTTGATAAAAATTGCCTTAGGTTTGATCAACGTGCTACTTCTGATAGAGTATTTCAATCAGCTTTCGACCCAAAATTGATCTTTAGAAACACGCAAGCACCCAAAAGCAATGAGATACGTTTGTACTCATGAGCAGATGGAAATCTAGTTTATACCCTGGTGTGCAAAACTTGAGAACGAAATTAACTTTCGCGTGCTATAACGCGATCAACTAACACAGTTCAAAACTTGGTCCACACATAGAAAGACCTTATGTACTGCACTGCAGCAACTGAGTGAAAGAAATAAGCAATGAGAACATCAGAAATGACGTTCTTATTGAAAGAGAACAAATACACAGAAGTACCCGCTATTTATGATGATCCCCTGGATAAGAGAAACGGCGAGACAGGGTTTTTAATTGGATGAGTGATCACGATGGGCGGCAGTGCTTGATATGTGTAGATATTCCATGCTGGTCACAAGGCAGGTAGGATATTGGACCAAGGTCCATAAACAAAAACGTGGTAAGGTAATGATGCCAAAGCCATGTTAAAAAAGAAGCTCTGTAATCCTGGGATTGAACAGGAAAGAGACCAAACTCATGACTGGACTGATGACCGGCCATGGGAATTTCAAAAAACACCTACACATAATGGATATAACTGAAGACGACCCTAAATGTAGGATATGTGATGAGGGTGAAGAAACTGCATCACATCTAATCTTCGAATACATGGCATTGGAGAGTAAAAGATATAGAATCTTCTGGACGACTAGACCTCAAGAAATTGTGTGTAACAAAAAAACTGGTAGAGGGTCTCCTTGCACTATTTAATGGCTTTACTAGATATACATGGAGCGATACCACAAAATAAACCTAGTTTCTGTGCTGGCAGTGGCGGGTCAGACCTAAGCTGTTTTAGCTTCCCTGTTAAAATCAACCAATCAAAGGAGTTCCTGTGCGAGGGCGTTCCATTCCTCCACAGGCGTGGCTGAGCACTGTTGAATGGTCGTTTGTGTAGGCGGACGTGCTGCAGTACGTTCATCTAGCGCACCCCACACGTTGTAAGTAGGCTGTTTAGATTTTTATATTGGTAACACCACGTAGCGCTCTGTATGAAAATCGCTGGATGTGCTGTGTGCAGTCTGTGGCTGGTTGGCATTATTGTAATATTCGCTATTGTAGTGTTGGGCAGTTGGCTGTTAACAGTGCGTAGCGTTGCGCAGTTGGAGGTGAGCCGTCAGCAGTGGTGGATGTGGGGAGAGAAATGGCGGAGTTTTGAGAGCGGATGATATGGACGTGTGTCCATCAGAGACAGTAAATTTGTAAGACTGGATGTCATGAACTGATATTATGACTTTTGAACACTATTAAGGTAAATACATTGTTTGTCCTCTATCAAAATCTTTCATTTGCTAACTATGCCTATCAGTAGTTAGTGCCTTCAGTAGTTTGAATCTTTTATTTAGCTGGCAGTAGTGGCGCTCGTTGTATTGCAGTAGTTCGAGTAACGAAGATTTTTGTGAGGTAAGTGATTTGTGAAAGGTATAGGTTAATGTTAGTCAGGGCCATTCTTTAGCAGGGATTATTGAAAGTCAGATTGCGTTGCGCTAAAAATATTGTGTGACAGTTTAGTGTTGATCAGAATGAGGAAAGAGCGAAATGTCTGAGTACGTTCAGTTCTATTCAGCTGTTTGAAAATCAAATAATGTAAGAGGTTTATCAGCACAGTAATTCATTAATTTTTCTAAGGGGACGTTTCAACGTGCTCAACAGGATTTAAGTAAGGGGGGGGGGGGGGGGGGAAACGGGCATGCCAGCCGATTCGCTGAGCGTTATCTCGTTCCAAGAGCTGCTCCACCTCCGCAGTTCGATGCGCTCGTCGATTGTTAGCCACAAAAATAGTCAGGACTGAATGCACCCCAGATAGACGCAATGGAAAAGGAATACAGTGTCAGAATAACGTTGACCGGTTAGGGTAACGTGTTCAAATATCTGGAAGTCAATACGCCTGTGAAACATTATTTCTCCCACGCCATAACACCTGCAACTCCCAAATGATTACGTTCGACAATGCTCGATGTACCATCATATGGCGAGATGTGGGGATCACGTAATGTACCAAGGTAAATTGTCGAACATGATCGTTTTGGTTGTCGAGGTGTGTTGCTCGTAGTGTACTCCTTACCTTCGTAAATCTTTTCAGGGGTGCATTTGGCTATGACTTCAGTTTTGTGGATGACAATGCGCGAACGCATCGAACTGCGCAGGTGGGGATGCTTTTGGAAAGAGAGGATATTCGGTGTATTGGCTGGCCTGTCCGTTCCTTGACTCAAATCCCATCAAGCACGTGTGGGTTGCTTTGAGGATAAGTATCGGAGCGCCTCCGCATGCACCAACGACCGTCCAGCAGCAGTCAAACTTGTAGATGGAGAGATGGAACGTCCTACTATAAGAAATCTTCAGCAACCTTGAGGTCAGCATGGCAGCGCGTTGCAGAGCACACACTGTAAGACGTGTATATTCCTATTGTCTATTGTCAAACCACAATTTATGTAAGATGTTTAAATTTTATTAATAGGCTTAAGTAGGAATGATTAATATTTGTCATTTTGGAAATAATTGTGGTTGCAGGGAATGTCTGCACCAAAGTATTATTAGCGGGTGAGACCGCACATTGATATAATTTTAAAAAGGGCGGGAGAGACCGCGTATGGATACATTTTAAGAAAAGAGCGGGAAAGACCGCGCATTGATACATTTTGTAATCGTAGCAGGTATTGTCTGCACCAGAAAGCAATGTTGGCGGGAGAGACCGCACTTTAGCGTTGGTAGGAAGTCAGAAGTAAGCGAGATGTGAAGCGAGTCTGTAGCAGGTCTGAAGCGAGAGGTTGAGAGGAGCGGTGTGCTTGCCAGCCACCAGCTGTGATTTACAAGAGATTATAAACGGATGTACAGAGACATCAGCTAACTATTATCATAAGAGGAACTAATATTATTGATTTTTTTTTTTTTTTTAGAAACTCAAGACTACTGAAGGTATGTTTGCGCACTGCTAGTTGTAAGATTATTGTAAAAAGCAAGTCTCATTTGAACGTTTGTAAAATCATTTCATCACTAACAGTAAATATTTGAAGAATCGTTTGAAAGGGTACAGTACCGACCGACATTGAAAATAGGTACAACATTCGTCGTTATTCTTGTCAGAACAACATATTTTTTGTAGTAATAACTCAATTTCACTTAATACACTGAAGCCGGATACCAGTGTAGGAAGGAAGGACAATTTATTTATTTAATTGATCACATGTCCACACCCACAAAATAAATCCCTATATCCAATTTGGTGAGATCTGCGAAATGAATGATTGTATGATCGTCTGCTAATCGCAGATAGTGAATGTGCAATATCTGATCATGTTTGAGACGGTCCTTTGGTCACCTTTGGTGGAACCAAAGAGATGAAATTTACCTGAGCTTTGAGCGCCTGAAATGTGGCTGACCAATATGGTAGCAAGGTGCTCCCCCACCTTGACACAGGTGCGAGCTGACCTGAAGAACGGCCATGTTTCAGCACTCTGGCGCTGGATCTTGTGTTGGTAAGACCTGTCTTAGGTGTGCTCTGTAAAGACAAAAGAGTGGAGAAAATGGTATGCATGTGAAATACTTAAGAGTAGTTTGGAATATTATTTCTCTATTTCAGGAGCTTTTGGGGGGAGAATTAAATGATAGACGCGTAATATTAAGGGGATCGTAGTAATCTTCGGAAGTGACCAACGGTCACAGTGAAACCACGTGTAGCAATAAGTTGAAATACTTGCGAGTGCTAGTACTAAGTTGGAATACTTGCGAGTGCTAGTACTAACTTGAAATACTTCCGAGTGCCAAAGTTAAGCTGAATTACTGGCGTGTGCACTATAAGTTGGAAATATTTAAGAAATGGCGTATGCAGGACTTGAAATTAGAAACGAGTACTTCCACGTGGTGAGTACTGTGTGAGTCTCAATCTGTTTATGAGACAAAGGATAAAGAGAAGTACTCGTCCATGGTATCAGTTGCGGACTCGCGTGTATGACGAATATGTTCTTAATATTACTTTGCGTGTTATGTTTCCCTGTGACGCTGGATTCAAACTCTAATACTCTGAGAGTGAAGCAAGGTGAGTCAGCCGTCTATCCAGCAACGCCACTTAGCTTGCATTGCACAGGAAGACGTGCATATATCCTCCAGAGTTCGTAGTAGGAAAGAAAAGTTACGAAGTGGGGCAGTGTCGTGTGAAACTGGGATGAATATTGATTGAAGTGGGAAAGCTGAAAGTGATGTGATTCTAACGTTGTGACTATTCTTTGTGTTGTATTGTATGTTGCCAGTGTGATGTAATTCATGTAATATAAGTATGTGTGGTTTGCATGGGAGAGTAGCAAGATAGGTTCGGAGGCAGTGGGTTATGCACGTTCCTTTTTGTACCGGTCGGTCTGGAGTAAATTTTCGTGATGATGGGTGTGAGAGTCGAAGTGTGAGATCCACCATCCTATCCAGAAAGTGCACTGTAGCGTTAGATAATTACGAGACCATAAGATAGAGAATCACCAATGTAAAGCCATGCCCACTGGGCGGAGTTTCTCGAGTGTAATTATTGTATAAAAATGTAATAATAGAATTTATCAGAATAAAAAAAAAGGATAGTGAAAAGAAAAAGACTGGTGGCCTTGTTCTTCTAATAGCGTGTAGTCATAATATCCAGAATTTATAATGTGTACGCCATTCACATTCAATGCGATGGCCACGTGTTGATCAAAGCCGTTGAGTAAGAAAGAAAATGTGGTATTGCCAGTGCGTAGTGAACAGTCAGAGTTGTGTAAATTACTAATAGTCAGGTTTGCGTTATCCGTTTCCGTTGCGTAGTGTTCAAACATGAGAATAATTTGTAGCTTAATTGAGAGTACTAGAGCTCATAATCAGTCATTGATGTTTTGCGATAAATAAGAATAAATCCACTCGCTTGGCAGACCACTCATCTTGCAGGCCTGACTGCTTGATGCCACAGTATGAGCAAGGCATGTGGGTGCCTCTCACGTTTTCAGAATATAATTAATTTTTGCCAGCAATATTGCACTACTGATTATAATCCATCCCAGAAATCATCAAACTTTGCAAAATTTTATTGTTGTCAAGAAAAAGTTTAACTATGAATTACGTAACTTCAGTCAAATTAATTAAAGAATAACGTCAGCTTTGCTATTAAAGAATAACGTCACCTTTGGTAATAAATACAGCCACTTATTATGACAGCCCTCCAGCAGCTAATAGAGTATAGTAAAACAGAGTAAGTATATTCATGTCGCAGTTCGATGTAGCAGTCAGATGGCGATCCAGTAACAGTAAAAAAGGTAAGGAACAGTTTTGGGTAATTGCAGGTAAAGACTGAGGGCCACGACGACCTCACATTTTATGTCTCGTCGAAATAATCAGCAAATCACTTTAACAAGCAGATTTAAATTTCCAGAATGAGATTTTCACTCTGCAGCGGAGTGTGCGCTGATATGAAACTTCCTGGCAGATTAAAACTGTGTGCCCGACCGAGACTCGAACTCGGGACCTTTGCCTTTCGCGCCCAAGCGCTCTACCAACTGAGCTACCCAAGCACGACTCACGCCCACTACTCACAGCTTTACTTCTGCCAGTACCTCGTCTCTACCTTCCAAACTTTACAGAAGCTCTCCTGCAAAAGCAAAGGTCCCGAGTTCGAGTCTCGGTCGGGCACAGAGTTTTAATCTGCCAGGAAGTTTCAGATTTAAATTTGTATGCGAAGATTGCACTTATTATTAATGAGAAAGAGAATTAATTTCCAAGGGAAGATTTCATTTGTTATTATTAAGCAAGAGATAGAAATCCTAAGGGAAGGTTTCATAGGTTTGTGTAGAAGGGAAGGTTGCGTAACAAAAGAGATATAGAGGGTACGGGAAGGTTTCAGCATTACCATTCGTGGTGATCACAGTCCCCCAGTCAGGATCATGTTCCGGCGTCTGTAGCATTCAGGGTATCATCATGAATCGCAGTGACTACAGTGTTATTATTGTCTTTGAACAAAAGTGTTACTACTATTCGTCTCATTGCATACTTATGACAACTACATTCTGTATTCTACTGCTGCAATTTTTTCTACACTGTCTGAAAAAAAATCGTGACAGCAGAGAATAAGTAAAGCAGAGTAACGAAGTTGCAGGAGTACATTAGTTTAGGTAACATTTAGAGCATCTTGGATTACAACAGCGGTATGTGGGCTAGCGTTATCCTGTTGGAAAACACCTCCTGGAGCGCTGTTTATGAATGGCAGCACTACAGCTCGAATCTCCAGAACGACGTACAAATTTGCAGTCAAGGTGCATGGAATGACAGTGAGAGTGGTCCTGCTATGATACGAAATCCCAACCAGGACCATAACTGCAGGTATTGTGTTTAGCACATAGACTGATTGGTTGCAGGCCCTCAGTTAGGCTTTAGGCTCCTTCGAACTAACAAAAGGCCATCGCTGCCACCAAGGCAGAACCAGCTTACATCAGAAAATACAACAGACCTCCATCCAGCCCTCCAAGAGCTCTCGATTGACACTGCTGAAGTCACAAACGTCGGTAGTTTGGGGCCAATGCAAAAAGCACATTATAGGGCGTCTGGCTCAGAGCTATCCTCGAAGTAACTGATCTGTAACACTTCTTTGTGTAACTACGGTGCCAACGGCTGTTCGCATTGCTGTTGCAGATGCAATACGATATGACAGACCCACACGCCGAACACAGAGGTCACCCCTCCCGTTAGTGCCACGTGGCCATCTTGGGATCGTACATTCCCGTGACCACCGCTGCTAGCAATCCTGTACAGTATCTGCATTCTTGCTAAATCTTCTTGCACTATTTCAGATTGAACATCCAGCTTCTCATGGCCCTATGACACGACTTCGGTCAAATTCAGTAAGGTGTCGATAGTGGCGTCTTTGTCGCCTTAAAGGCATTCGACTAACACTAACTCACCGAGTCCAATATAAAAGCAAACTATTGCTCACAAACCTGACTTGCATCCTCCTCATAGTGGTGCTACTTGCGCCACTCCTATGCGACTGGCTTGAAATTTGAATAGACATAATGATTCAGACGTAAGAATGCGCCTACCAAATTTCATTTGCGCCCTCAACTCCTTTTTGGTTTTGCGATTTTTTTCGTCAGTGTAGATTTAGCGAAATGAAGGTAAACCTAGATCTGACGCCGGGGGCAGTCTGAATCGCCGTCGTTTCGAATACGAAACAAGCGTGATACGAAACAAGCGTGCTACCAACTAGTCTACGTCACATCCAGTGAGAAATGTGCATGTTGATACAAAAGAGACGGCAAGTGTGTCACTTTTCATTTCAGATGGATTTCTTCAGTGTTTATTTTTCATCGTTTCAGACATAATTTTACTAACGAGCGTTGTCCCTGTTGTATTCGTTTGATATGGGACTGGAATTAAAACGAAGTTCTAAAGTTAGCTAACATTTTATTGACCAGATTCAAATTTAATAGGGATTTGCACTTCGTTTTCTTAGTACAGTCCCGGTATGCAGTGTCAGAAAATGCTATAACTAATTTTGTCTGGTACTGTTCGGCGCCATACAGCTTCAGAGATATAGTAAATTCTTTAATTTTTCCTATGGTTCTCGTCACTGCGATAAAGTGACTGGCATTCTTTTTCAAGTGCCACCTCATCGCAGACTGATAATCAGTCAGTTGATCCATCCACTTCGGATGCAGTTACGGTAGGAATACTGCAATTGAAAGATAGTAGTGTTGCTGTGTACAATTTTCAGTCAGTGTCGTTTAGTTGAAAAAATGGTTCTCCGGAATGTGCAATATAGGAGAAGGTGACACCTGGAAATTATTGCAAGAGGCAGTTTTTGGTTGTCTTGCATTTAACTTAAGCGTAGTCTCTTCCGTCACGTCTTCTTCGAAGTCTCGAGGCGACACGTAAATGAAATATAGCTCCTAAGCTTCACTGTACACTGACACGTTTTTCTTAAGAGACTCCCGCTGTTAGCGCAAATTCTACAATATTTTCTCCCCCGCGTCTCCTTTGGTGACGTTCGCTCATTTTAAACCTCGTGCACACGCTTTTAACTTTCCCTCTTAATTCTTATCAGTAGCTACTTTACCACAGCTTTAATGCGACCCAGCTTTGATCCCACTCACACAGCTCTTTCCTTTTGTGCCATTTATATAAAATGGAACATCTGTGGGACATGACTTTCGCATTTAGCTAATTAACTCTTAATCCATCAACTGACGTACTTGTTTTGTCACACAGGGTCACCCATAGCTCTGTACATTTACTGCATAGGGTGAAAGTTAATAATGAATTCTCTCAATCCTCATTACAGGCAACCTGTTAATTCCATTACGAGTTCAATAGTTCAAATGGCTCTGAGTACTATGGGACTTAACATCTATGGTCATCAGTCCCCTAGAACTTAGAACTACTTAAACCTAACTAACCTAAGGACATCACACAACACCCAGTCATCACGAGGCAGAGAAAATCCCTGACCCCGCCGGGAATCGAACCCCGAAACCCGGGCGCGGGAAGCGAGAACGCTACCGCACGACCACGAGCTGCGGACCATTACGAGTAAAAGAGAGTCTCTTGAGAACTCTTCAGACATAGACAGAGGGTATCGACATTTAATCTGGCAGTTGTCCAACAGTCACAGTTGTGTCTCCCAACTTTCAATGACCAGATGAACGTACTCCAACAATAATGGAGATATTTTCTTAATGTGTAGCCTTTAATACGAAACTTGCGCTATATTCCACGTGACTTTGGTTCCAATGTGTCTAAATAGACTCTAATATGAAAAAAACGACGCACTTCGAAGGAATTATTCGAACGAACGGAAATAGGTAAATGTGATTTACATGTACAGCCAAGCAAACGATTACAACTTCAGTAAAACTGAAGATTTATTCAAGAAAAAGAGCTTCACAAATTAAGCAAGTCAATAAAGCGTTAGTCCACCTCTGACCCTTATGAAAACTGTTAATTGGTTCGGTATCGACTGATATTGTTCCTGGATGTCCTACTGAGGGAAATAGTGCCAATTTCTGTCCAGCTACAGCGTTAAATCGTGAAAACCTCGAGATTGTTGGAGGGTCCTGCCCATAATGCTCCAAAAGTTCTCAGATAGGGGGGAGACCCGACGACGTTGCTGGCCAAGAATGTTTGGTTCAAAAATGGCTCTGAGCACTATGGGACTCAACATCTTAGGTCATAAGTCCCCTAGAACTTAGAACTACTTAAACCTAACTAACCTAAGGACAGCACACAACACCCAGCCATCACGAGGCAGAGAAAATCCCTGACCCCGCCGGGAATCGAACCCGGGAACCCGGGCGTGGGAAGCGAGAACGCTACCGCACGACCACGAGATGCGGGCAAGAATGTTTGGCAAACACGAAGACAAGCGGTAGAAACATACGGACGGCCATTAAGTTGCTGGAAAGTAAGCCCAGGGTGGTCTGACACGAAGGGCAACAAAACGGCGGATGACAACCAAAGGGATCCTTCTAAGAAAAGAAATGACACCCCAGACCATCACTCCTGGTTGTCGGGCAATATGACGCGCGACAGACAATTTCTCTACCCACCCGTGTGACAGGCCACTCCAGACACGTCTTCGGCTGGGAATCTCATTTATTGGAGTAGAATTATCAAGTGATGATCTGGGGTGCCACTTCTTTTCATAGCAGGAGCCGTTTGGTTGTCATACGCGGCACCCTTTCAGTACAGCGGTACGTGGAAAAGAGTCTACGTCCCTTTTTGTTGCCCTTCATGGCAAACCATCTTGGGCTTATATTTCAACAAGAGTGTTCCTACTTCTTGTCTTCGACCGTGGCACCCTTTCAGTACAGCGGTACGTGGAAAAGAGTCTACGTCCCTTTTTGTTGCCCTTCATGGCAAACCATCTTGGGCTTATATTTCAACAAGAGTGTTCCTACTTCTTGTCTTCGTGATGGCCAAACCCTACCTTGGCCAGCAACGTCGCAGCATTCCTTTTTCAGTTGAGAACGTTTGTAGCATTATGGGCAGAGCCCTTCAGCATTCTCGGGATTTTACGACCTAACTCCCTAGTTGGACAGAATTTGTACGATATCCCTCAGAAAGGTGTCCAACAACCCTATCAATCAATGACAATCCGAATAACTGCTTACGTAAGAGTCGTAAGTGGAGAAACTTGTTATTGACTCGCTCAACTTGTGAAGCCCTTTCCACTGAATATATCAACCATTTCGATAATTTCTTCGAATTTTTTCGAGGTGCATCTTTTTTCCTTTTTTTTATGTCTTTGATTCGTGTATCGAGTTCAAATGGTTCAAATGGCTCTGAGCACTATGGGACTTAACATCTGTGGTCATCAGTCCCCTAGAACTTAGAACTACTTAAACCTAACTAACCTAAGGACATCACACACATCCATGCCCGAGGCAGGATTCGAACCTGCGACCGTAGCAGTCGCGCGGTTCCGGACTGAGCGCCTAGAACCGCTAGACCACCGCGGCCGGCGTGTATCGAGTATCCTTGTTATTTACCACGAGGCAGATTACTCTAAACCGACTCTCCGATTCTGTCATGAAGATTATTCGCTATAAATCAGATTCACTGTCGTTTCTTAAATACGTTACTGCCAAAACACTGCTAGAAACGTCTTAACAAAATTTTGCCACGTTAGGGGCTTAATTCAAAGGTAGGCGAGTTGTGGAGCTGGTCCAGTGAATTACCTGCTGCCACTGTAACTATAAAATGTAGCAACAGATCCACGTTTCCCAACATGCAAATAGGAAATAGCGGTACATGAAATGGAAAACAAACATCATCGCCATGCACCAGATCCCAGCTGATTTTGTGTGTTTGTGTATGGAGTGTGAGCAGTGATTGATTTTGAGTAATGAATGAAGAGTGCAGTATCATTGTACGTATAGTGTGTGCAGTGATTCGTTTTCATAAATTAATCAACAGTCTAACGCCAGAATTTTACATTTTGAAATAATTTCTTTGGAAGAATGTATAAACTAGTAACGAGGTGGCGCAATTTTTAACAGGCTGCTCTTATATTCGGGACGATGGAGGTTATACTGATTTAGAATTTCCGTGGTTTCCGTACAATACTTCACGAAAAACGGGAATCGTTACTACCATAACGCCACGGCCGAATACCTACCCTGTCCTTACCAAACTAGATATATAAGCACGTGAATGCCTGTATATACGAATTACGCTTTGTGTTCTTGTAAGATTCATGGATGAATAAAATTACTAATATTACTGCTACCATTACTAGGGGAAAATAATGTGTCATTGAAAACGTTTCAAACTTTCGTTTAATATATTTTCTTATTCCATTTTTGAAGGTGACCATCATTCTTTTATGTGCTGCAGTCCCTTTCTGAAATTTTAAAGATTCCTCCTGAGAATTAAGATTTTTCCGAACGTGAAGACGTGTTCCAGAGCACAACGTGGCTGTGTACCTAGCATCTAATTTTCTACTGAAATTTAAAAGTATAGCTTGTAAGTGCTGTATTTAGTCGCCTGTCTGTTACTTTATTACTCTCCTACATACCAATAATCAGCATCTGAAATCAAATTAAGCAGCAGTATTACGAAAAACCAGTTACTAGCTAAATAAATTTTAAAACAGAAGCTATTGGGTACTGTAACAAATATCCGTTTCGGCGACAGTTAAAATTGTTAAGAAGGTAAAACTGTTAAGACCTTAACTACGTTCAGGTTTTAAGCAAGTAGTCATTGTCGCTCATGACGATTTGGCTTATTGCAGAATTCATAGCATTACAGAGTGGCTAAGAAACACGTTTCAACATTAACAGTTGATTGGAGTCAGAGTCATTATGATACTTTGACAACCTTTCTCAGAGACGCGCCGCAACTGAAATGTATCCTTAAACGCCAGAAAGGTGAGTTATACTCCTAACGCATCTGTCCATCTAGCCACGTAACGCAATTTTTCGGCATCCAACGCAAAAATATTTTTAAAGATTAGACACCTTTTATCCAGGTAAATGAGAGCGTTATAAAATACTTGTAACACCCAGGATAAAGATACCAACTTAGTATTTTATTAATAACTTTGCAATCAACCGTGAAATGAGTCAATAAATTCAAGAATTTCAAGCGTTGCTAAACTCTAAGTACCACAATTTTGTAATTGGTACTGAAAGCGCACTAACTCCAGAAATGTGGTACAGCGAGCTTTCTGGGTGAACTGATGTCTGTTTCGGAAGGATATATTCGATGGATATGCAACAGTAGAGAATACTTCACACACCAAGAAAGAAAATGAAGCTAAGTGGAAGAGCACTTCGTCACATCAGAAACAGAAAAAAGCTACGAATTTAACAGACCCAGTGAGGTAAAACAGTGATAAGGCACACGATTCGGATACGACGTCGGGTTTTCCGTGATTTCCCATCTTCACACGAGGCAAATGCCGGTCTGATTTCATTGAAAGGATACGACTGACTTCCTTCTCCATCTTTCGCCAATATGGGTTCATGCTCAGTCTGTAATGACCTCGTTGTCGACGCGACATCAAACCCTTACATGTTCCACTTTTTTAAAGTTAGATTACCAGGTTCATTCGAAGAAGCAGCGGTAAGAATAATTGAAAACCTCAGTTAACTAATGAATATCTTCCTAGATCTTTCTCTAGTATCTCTAGAAACTGTTAATCGACAATAGCTTAATGAAAAATAATTTCTGAGTGTCAAAGAAGATAAGCTGAACCTTTACGTGTTTATGCTGTTTCTAGACACAGTCCTTCTCTTCTACATTCCAAACTTCACAGAAGTTCTCCTGGATAGCTATCCCTGCGTAGTTCGTACGGGCAGAGAGCGTATTGCGGAGAAAGGGCTTACTTTTTGTTTAAATGAAAGCTGCAGCCTTCGACAATCACGTCTCTGTAATGATAAATTGACCACTACGTATCACGAAAGGCGGACTCACCAGTCGGAGTGTATTTTGAGAAGAGAAGCGATAACAACTGGAATAGGTCGGTCAGTAGAGGTCGGTCACTTCGAACATGCACAAGCCGCCTTTGTAATAAATGCATCAGGGGCATTTCAAACTTTCTAAGGTTGCGAAGGCGACTGTTGTAATTTTTTAGTGCCACCGCGAAGGAACAACCACAGCTAAACCAACTAAATTACACTGCCATATCGTTAACGTCGATATGCAGCAGGATTTTGGAACATATATTGTGTTCGAACATTATGAATTACCTCGAAGAAAACGGTCTATTGACACACAGTCAACACGTGTTTAGAAAACATCGTTCCTGTGAAACACAACTAGCTCTTTATTCACATGAAGTGAAGGGATTTCACATCTATTCCGTATTCCTGGATTCCCGGAAGGCTCGTAGTGAAATTGCGTGCTTATGGAATATAGTCTCAGTTATGTGACTGGATTTGTTATTTACTGTCAGAGAGGTCACAGTTCGTAGTAATTGACGGAAAGTCATGGAGTAAAACAGAAGTGATTTCTGGCGTTCCCCAAGGTAGTGTTATAGGCCCTTTGCTGTTCATTATCTATATAAACGATTTGGGAGACAATATGAGCAGCCGTCTTCGTTTGTTTGCAGATGACGCTGTCATTTATTGACTAATTAAGTCATAAGAAGATGAAAACACACTGCAAAAAGATTTAGAAAAGAGATCTGAATGATGCGAGAATTGGCAGTTGACCTTAAATAACGAAAAGTGTGAGGTCATCCACATGAGTGCTAAAAGGAACTCGTTAAACTTCGGTTACACGATAAATCAGTGTAATCTAAAAGCCGTAAATTCAACTAAATACCTAGGTATTACAATTACGAACAATTTATATTGGAAGGAACACATAGAAAATGTTGAGGGGAAGGCTAACCAACGACTGCGTTTTACTGGCAGGACATTTAGAAAATGTAATAGACCAACTAAGGAGACTGCCTATACTACGCTCGTCCGTCCTCTTTTAGAATACTGCTGCGCTGTGTGGGATCCTTACCAGATAGGACTGACGAAGTACATCGAAAAAGTTCAAAGATAGGCAGCACGTTTTGTATTATCGAGAAATATGGGAGAGACTGTCACAGAAATGATACAGGATTTGGACTGGACATCATTAAAAGAAAGGCGTTTTTCGTTGCGACGGGAACTTCTCACGAAATTCCAATCACGAACTTTCTCCTCCGAATGCGAAAATATTTTGTTGACACCGGCCTCCATGTGGAGGAAGGATCACCACGATAAAATAAGGGAATTCAAAGCTCGTTTGAAAGCTAGGTGTTAATTCTTTCCGCGCGCTATACGAGATTGGAATAATAGAGAATTGTGAAGGTGGTTCGATGAACCCTCTGCCAGGCACTTAAATGTAATTTGCAGAGTATCCATGCAGATGTAGGTGTAGCAGGCCAGATAGACAGGGTCTGTCGAGCATTGTGGAGGGTGGTGTTAAAAATCACATGAAATCAGGGAAGGAATCACTGTTGAGTTCCAAAGTACTACCATCAGTCCAGCTAGCATAATGATTGGGCGTGAGAAGCAAAGAGAATGGGGTACAGTGGTGGAACAGATTCTCACGAGCCACACACTTCTGCGGTAAGCGCTGAGTGACGACTGAGGTGGTGTGAAAAGCGACACCACTGGACAATGGAGACTGGGAACTAATGATTTGGAGTGATGAATCACGGTACACACTTTTCGGCTTTGGCGAATGTCTGGAGAACGTTACCTGCCATCGTTCGTTGTGCCGAAAGGTAAGTATGAGGAGGTGGCGTCACTGTGTGGGGGTATTTTCATGGTTATGTTGTGACTCCATTATTGGTCTAAGGAAAACTCTAAATACCGAGGCATATGAACACTTTCACTGCGTTGTGTTCTGCTTACAGAAGTTTGGGGACGATGTTTCTTTGTATCAGCATCACAATGCATCTGGTCATAAAGCAGCATCCATCGGGCAAAGGTTTCTGAACAATAACATTCCAGAAATGGACTGGCCTGCCCAGAGTCCCAACCTAGTAGAACACCTCTGGGATGAGTTAGGATGTTTACTGTACTCTTTACCCCATCGTCCAACATGGAAACCTCTATGGTTTCGGCTCTTGAGGAAGAATTGGCTGTCATTCTGCCCAGACATTTGTAGGTCCCATTGTGTGTGTCCCCAGCAGAATAATAAAAGCGAGGGCTGGACACATCCCATAGCAATGTCCACTAATGTGTGTCCGGATACTTTTGATCAAATGCTGTTTATTCAGAATCTGCATTTTTATGTACGGAAGATGATGATCGTAAAATACGTTTCTAATCTACGAGGTTTGTTTTTTTAGGAAGTACTGTTTCGAAATTAAAAAAAAGACATGCTATCTCAATAGTTTTATTTTTACATGAAAGCCTGCACCTTAATCTAATTTTCTACATAATTTCCGTCAATATTGAGGCACTTGTCATAACGTTGTACCAGTTTTTGAGTACCCTCCTCATAGAAGTCTTCCGCCTGACTTGTTAACCACTGCATCACCACTGTTTTGACTTCGTCATCGTCTTGAAGACGCTGGCCACCCAGGTGTTTCTTGAAGTGCAGGAACCGATGATAGTCACTGGCCGCAAGATCGGGGCTGTACGGAGGATGATCTAGAGTTTTCCATCAAAAAGATGTGATGAGATCTTTGGTCTGATTCGCCACATGTGGACTGGCATTGTCTTGCAGCAAAACGATGCCCTTGCTCAACTTCCATGGACTGTTGCTTTTATTCTGGTGTGACGTAGACCACCCATGTTTCATCGCCGGTAACAATTTGGCTTAAGAAATCATCACCGTCGTTATGGTACTGCTCAAGGAAAGTCAATGCACTGTCTAAACGTTTGGTTTTGTGCACATCAGTCAACATTTTCGGAACCCAACGTGCGCACAATTTTCGGTAATTGAAGTGCTGGGTCACAATGCCATACAAAACACTACGAGAAACATTAGGAAAGTCATCCCGCAAGGAGGAAACCGTAAAGCGTCTCTTTTCTCTCACCTCCACTTCCTCTACCAGACATTCATTAACGACCGAAGGCCGCCCACTCCGTTGTTCATCATGCACATTTGTGCGGCCATCTTTAAATGCTCTCACCCACTTTCTTACCATTCCATCACTCATAATGTTTTCTCCATAAACTGTACAGATCTCACCATGAATATCGATCGCTTTTAAGCCTTTAACACTAAGAAATATTATAACAGCCCGTACTTCACGGTCGGTGGCAATTTAAACACTCAGTACACGACGTAAACAAGGAAGAATGAGACTGTAATGGCGTCAGTGCGTAGATTAAGGTACAGGTTTTCATGTAAAAATATAATTATTGAGATATCTTAGCACGTCTTTTTTAATTTCAAAACGGTACTTAGTTAAAAACACGCGTTATATTTTAAGGTATTGCTTCGTCATATGTGATGACATCAGCCAAGGCTAGAAAAGGATCGAAGGTGTGTACGAACCTGGCCTGAGCATTTGGTCACAGATTTCCTGCGTCCTTGGAGGAATGATTTGTAAACGTCAAATATTAACGGCCCTACCCTCAGTAGACGACACCCAAACGGTTGTGTTGTAGGTTTAAAGAGCAATTCCCTGACAAGCATTTAGAATTTCTACTGCTCAATACGGACCGTTCCTTGGGAATCGTAAAGGCGAGAACGCTCACAATTCTCACAGGCCATGCTTGATCAATAGATAGACTGGGTCGTTTGGTGGTGGTTAGCACACTGGTCTCACACTCGAAAGGGTTCAAATCGCCCAGAGTCGTGTACATATAGATCTTCCTACATTTCTCTAATTCGATGTAGGTAATTGCCGGGATGTTCCCCTTGAGCAGGACATGATGAATTTCCACTCCATTGCTTCCTCAAACAGAGGAAGTTCCTCTTAATCACATCGTCATCAGAAGGAGCTTAAACCCCAATCTTTCGTCCCTGCACTAGCTTGCAGTACTTGTGATTGATGACGTTTTGTGATAATTGCTGAGTACTTTGTGGATACAGAGCTAAGGCAGATGACATGTCGCTATGGCGCCATGAATGGCTCTTCTGGCTGCGGCATTTGAACCAGTAATGGCAGTCCATGTGTCATACGCAGTATAGGCTAAAGCCCCGAACGCGGATATTACGGAGAGAGAAAGCGCAAGCGCCGGAGAAATTGGCCAGATCTTTTTAATTTACCGAGCAACAAATCTTGTAGGCCGAAACGAAAACAGACTCAGTTTCCAGTTGTTCTCTGGCGAACTTTAAATGAATATGGAGGCTTTACGGAGAATTACTGCGTCGTTACTGCCCAGGAGCGGGGAGAGAGTAGCGAAATATACGTTCGCCGCCGGCAGCGAGAGCCGAACCTGCCTGTAAAGCGGCGCTGCTCCACAGCGCACGGCCGCCGAGCAGCGCAGGTGTGCTGGCAGAGCGGAGAAACACGGGCCACTGGATCAGAGTAGCCCTGGCGGTACCACCGGAAATTTCCATCCGACTTTCGCCATGCTGTGAGAGGAAGGACAATATCTGGAGAGGGCAGAGGGGAAGACACAGTACAACTGGAAGAGGTGATCGATCTTTCGAAGCATGCACAAGTGTAATTACTGCAAAACGTTAAAACTGATATTTATGATATGTGCGAAAGATCAGACACCGCACATTGATATAATTGATACTCCTAGATTGGCAATAGATCCACCTTCTCAAGTGCGGATACATAATTACACTACTGGCCGTTAAAATTGCTACACCAAGAAGAAATAATGATAAACGGGTATTCATTGGACAAATATATTATACTAGAACTGTCATGTGATCACATTTTCACGCAGTTTGCGTGCATACATCCTGAGAAATCAGTACCCAGAACAACCACCTCTGGCCGTAATAACGGCCTTAATACGCCAAGGCATTGAATGGAACAGAGCTTGGATGGCTGTACAGGTACAGCTGCCCACGCAGCTTCAATACGATACCACAGCTCATCAAGAGTAGTGACTGGCGTATTGTGACGAGCCAGCTGCTCGACCACCATTGACCAGACGTTTTCAGTTGGTGAGAGATCTGGAGAATGTGATGGCCAGGGCACCAGTCGAACATTTTCTGTATCCAGAAAGGCCCGTACAGGACCTGCAACACGCGGTCGTACATTACCCTGCTGAAATGTAACGTTTCGCAGCTATCGAATGAAGGGTAGAGCCACGGGCTGTAACTCATCTGAAATGTAACGTCCGCTGTTCAAAGTGCCGTCAATGTGAAGAGATGACCGAGACGTGTAACCATTGGCACCCCATATCATCACGCCAGGGGATACACCAGTATGGCGATGACGAATACACGCTTCCAATTTGCGTTCACCCCGATGTCGCCAAACACGGATGCGACCATCATGATGCTGCAAACAGAACCTGGATTCATCCGAAAAAATGACGTTTTGCCATTCGTGCACCAAGCTTCGTCGTTGAGTACACTATCGCAGGCGCTCCTGTCTGTGATGCAGCGGCCGGCCGGAGTGGCCGTGCGGCTCTAGGTGCTACAGTCTGGAGCCGAGTAACCGCTACGGTCGCAGGTTCGAATCCTGCCTCGGGCATGGATGTGTGTGATGTCCTTAGGTTAGTTAGGTTTAATTAGTTATAACTTCTAGGCGACTGATGACCTCAGAAGTTAAGTCGCATAGTGCTCAGAGCCATTTGAACCATTTTTTTGTGATGCAGCGTCAACAATAACCGCAGCCGTGGTCTCCGAGCTGATAGTCCATGCTGCTGCAAACGTTGTGCAGATGGTTGTTGTCTTGCAAACGTCCCCATCTGGTGATTCAGGGATCGAGACGTGGCTGCACGATCCGTTACAGCCATGCGGATAAGATGCCTGTCATCTCGACTGCTAGTGATACGAGGTCGCTGGGATGCAGCACGGCGTTCCGTATTATCCTCCTGAACCAACCGATTTCATATTCTGCTAACAGTCTTTGGATCTCGACCAACGCGAGCAGCAATGTCGCGATACGATAAACCACAATCGTGATAGGCTACATTCCGACCTTTAACAAAGTCGGAAACGTGATGGTACGCATTTCTCCTCCTTACACGAGGCATCACAACAACGTTTCACCAGGCGACGCCGGTCAACTGCTGTTTGTGTATGAGAAATCGGTTGAAACTTTCCTCATGTCAGCACGTTGTAGGTGTCGCCACCGGCGCCAACCTTGTATGAATGTTCTGAAAAGCTAATCATTTGCATATCACAGCATCATCTTCCTGTCGGTTAAATTTCGCGTCTGTAGCACGTCATCTTCGTGGTGTAGCAATTTTAATGGCCAGTAGCGTACGTCCGACCTCCTATTGCAATCTCAGAGTAGGGAATGGAAGTGCAATGGACAGGAATTGCTGGTAGCTGGCGCTCAGTGGGAATGTGGTAATGTCCCGCTGCAGCTGACAGCCGTGATCCCCTTCAATGTACACTTATTTTATAGTTCGTTGTAAACAGCCGTTTCGCTTTTTAGACAATCCTCAGATAACTTAAGACTGAAGCTATAGTCTACCCAACACTGATGGGAGTTTATGGTTGTCAAAAGATTGTTTGCCCAAAGATTCGAAGCGTGTGAGAGAAATAATGAGACTGACAATACTGCTACCGATCTGGCAACGGTATGTTGTTCTGCTTGTGAAGAGCGGTGTGTTTATCCCTTCCAGCCGTTCAGTTCGAGATTCAGCTCCATACAGCCATCTCATGATCTTTGAGAGCGGCATCAGTTAAGTTGTGTTTTAGTTGTGTTTTACGGAAATGGAACAGCGGAATTTTAGAGCAGTTTATGCCATCAAGTTTTCTGTTAAACTTGGGGAATCAGCGAGTGTGACCTCTGAATAGATGGAATAGGAGTACTGGGAACATTTCTTATCAAGAGCACAAATTTTTTGGCTGCAAAAATTATTTTTGGAAGGCCAGAAATACGTGGAAAATGAACCTTGCTGCATTGTTTCCAAATTTATTCCAGATGGCAACTCTCTCTGGGAGGTCCTTTACTTCCTTTCCCTAGGGGGGTGTAGATGTCGTAATGTCGCATGCCATCACCTCCCATATTCCCCTCTCCCACTTGCCCTCCCCACCTAAACTTCATTCCTCGTCCACTTCCCCTCCCCTCCCTCACTTGAAAATCGGCAGGAAAAAGACGCAGTCTGTGCTGAGCTACTGGAGACGAAGGATGCAAGGTAGTGTTTTTATTTAGTTTTGATGGTGTCAGATTGTCCTCGATCCCCATTCTTTCCGATTGCTTGTCTATATGTTCACTCGACGTTTGAAGACTGAATGCTCTAGTCCACAAATCCGCCATCAATGGTGGCTTTCCTACAGCCACCTCCACGAGCCACCAGCCCCCACATTCTTCCGCCCACCCCCTCGCCCCCACATTTTCCGATCGCATGTGTATATGTTCACCTTGGTGTGTGCGGTAATCGACACTACCACTCGAAAATCACAGGTCATTGCTAAAAGTACAACTGAAATAATCCTCTAAACATCTAAAAACTTCATAGAACTTACAGAGTGCTAAAAAACGACAACCAGAAAGGAAGTAAAAACCGGGCTATACATATGAAACCTAGTACCACTTACCTCTCTCAAGTTGCTGAACCCTAAGAAAAACACTAGTGATAATAGCACTGTTCTAAAAAAACAGATGTTCTCATTTAATACACTATGCTAAAAGGGTTGCATATTGCGAACTGTGGATATAAACACTCCGCCTATAAATTACGGTTTTACACACGTGGAAAAAAAGTTTGCCATGGAGGTTAACAGACATAAGAATATCACGAAAAGACTTTCTAAATTAATAGGTGCTACAGCACCTGAGGTAGCTGCTGCTACTGCAATACACACAACCGTCTTTAAACATGATCACGTTTTTAATAAAAAATAATGTACGGAGACCTATCTGCCGGCCGCCCTCTGGCGCACGAACACGTGTAGCTGGTATCACGGCCCACTAGTGACTGTTGCCTCGCTATATCCACCATAGCCACCGGCTGTGGTGGCGTTTGGTGACCTCTGCCTCCTGGACTAACGCTCTGAAACCATTGTATAGTGTTCCCCTGCAGTCTGCGTGCCGGCCGGAGGGGCCGAGCGGTTAAAGGCGCTACAGTCTGGAACCGCACGACCGCTACGGTCGCAGGTTCGAATCCTGCCTCGGGCATGGATGTGTGTGATGTCCTTAGGTTAGTTAGGTTTAAGCAATTCTAAGTTCTAGGGGACTTATGACCACAGCAGTTGAGTCCCATAGTGCTCAGAGCCATTTGAACCATTTTTTGGGTGCCCTTTGGTTGCAACTCCTGCCTACCCGCCATGGTATTGTCTATTGCAGCGTCCAGATACCTGCTCGTGGTCCCTGCATGCATTTGCTGCAAACCACCACCATCCCTCCAGATATGTTTCCAGGAAATCCGTGGTTATGCCTGTAACGGAAAATATATTTTACTGTCAAAGACGTTACCGTTTCCTTTGCAAGAGCGAGATGTTTCCTCACAAAGGAGCCTGTGCCAGCTAGGAAAAGTGTTCAGTTACCTCCTCTGTGTGTGGAACTCACAGTTTTATCTCAAACACGACAATTCGTCTCGCTAGCGATCTACCTCGATTGTTTCCAGATCACCCAGTAGAAGTCAGCATGTCTCTGTTTGCCAAAGGCGATAGTAATACCCGCGCATCAGCAAGTTCCTGCCTGTAGGATAAAGACTTACAGCGTGTGAGGTTCAGCGTGTTATGATGACGACGAAAGAGTCGCCGGCAATGTTGACTGGTGGCCAATGCTAGATAGAAATATAAATCACAGCAGGTTTGTCAGTAACGTCGATAAGGTGCTGGCTGCATGGTCTGTATCTGCAGCGACTAAAATAATTAGAAGTCGTTGGTAAAAAATAATATATATTGTACTTAATTGGTTGTACGGGATTCTTCTTGACTGCATACAAATAATTATAAACAGATAGCTATTAAGGCCTCATTTAGGCCATACGTTACTGAGCGCCTTGTTAGAGGTTGCTTCTTATCAGCTGAAGGCTATACTACTTTACCACTTGACGGCCAGAGCAAGAGTGAACGAGAGCTCGCTAGAAACTCTATACAAGCCGCAGAGCGGCGCTGGTCGCGACTCGCGGGTGCAACGATACTAATACGGACCGTGATCGATAACTGCAACCCCTAACAAGTGTAGTATCGAACGTTGATACCACACAGCGTTCGTCAGCTGACTTTTCCTAACTTGTTGATCGCTGTTACTGCATTCGTATTGATTATCACTGAAATACGGAACAGAACTTAGATCAATATAAGCCCTACCCCACCTCAGCCATCTGCCTTCTGCTCTAGTCTTTGACTACGATCAGTTGTCATCTTCATGGTTGTTTGCCTCTCCAAGACCATCATCATGAAACAATCGTCATCCATCTGCAGTGTCAGCAGCAAGCGCCTGAGGAGGGATGAAGAAGAATTGCACTGTAAGTACATATTTTCGTCTTCAACAAATAAATGCTGTGTTAATTCGTTTCATAGCATGGCTGAGGACCAAGTAGCTCTATTTGTTTTCGTAATTTGAGTTCGGATTTAGTATATGTGTGCGTTTATCGTCAGTGCTAGTTATTTCATAGTTCTCGTTAAAACAACTGTTATTTAGTAGCTCTCTGCATGTTTTCTGTTAGAACTAGTTTCATACTAGGCGCAAGACCAATGTCAATTTTGATAGTTCCCATACCCAGCAACAGATGGCATCAGTTATTTCTAATGTTTTACATTTGAGGGTTAGCCCATTATTCCACGCCTGTCTTCATATGTCCTTTGTCGATAAAACGAGTTTCATATCAGATGTGTGCAGGGAGTTAGGATCTAGTAGCTCTATGTATTACAGGGTTTATTAATAGTTCTGTATTTTACAAATTCTTTTTTCTTTTTTCTTATAGCCTACATGCACGAAATTGAGGAGGAGTTGATTTGGCAGACAGAGGCTGAAAGATGGTTGTCTGCAGCATTCTCGGATCGTGGAACAACCTCCAGCTGTTATTCCACCAGCATTTCAGCCATTTAAGTATATAAATTGATGTTCAAATTTCGCAGTTTATGTTTATGTTAGAAGAAAAAGTTTAAAATTTTCTTTTCCCTTTTACAGTACATGATCTCGATGCAACTGACAGGATAGTTGAGACGTACTACACGGAACAGCCTTCTTCACAGCCTTCATTCACATGAAACAAAAATAATGTTTCGCAGTATATTGAGAAAACAGTTTCCTGCTCTCATTTTTTTCCATTGTTCATGTTACAGCACATGTATATCGACAGAAGAATAATGGGTGCTGGAGGAGCACCACCTCCATGAACTCTAGTCCACATGCTAAACTGGTTACACTAAATAATATGAGAGTGGGTGTATTGCGAACC
Organism: Schistocerca serialis cubense; assembly: GCF_023864345.2. Lineage (NCBI taxonomy): Eukaryota > Metazoa > Arthropoda > Insecta > Orthoptera > Acrididae > Schistocerca > Schistocerca serialis. The sequence continues at coordinate 804,098,830 of NC_064641.1, forward strand.
CCAGATCGTAATGCTTGACTGGGTGGAGTACGTCCCAGATGATACAGAGATCTGGGATGAGATATTGTGTTGGGGAGAATGCGAATTAGGTAATTATTATTACATACAATAGATGTTCTTTCTTTGCACTATAATCAGCAGTGGTAGTAGCTTGCGAGTACACTTGTTCTCTCTCTCTCTCTCTCTCTCTCTCTCTCTCTCTCTCTCTCTCTCTCTCTCCCTCCGCCCCCCTTCTGTCTCCCCACAGCTGCACTATCACTGTATGTCATAGTGTGGGTGCAAAGGCAGGTGGTACAACTGTCACAATGTGGTCCTGTCCAGCATGCCTCACCCTATAGGATGAGGCTTTCAGGTCCACAGCTATAGGCCTCTGCTGCCCTGCCGCCCCTTCTGCCTCCCTTGGTAGTCTGCTTCCCCCCCGGTCCAGCTGCTCACGTTGGAACAACAACATGCCACCAGCTGGAGCAGACACTACCGGTGCACCTCGCTGCCCTGCTCTTCCTCAATCCAGGTGCTCACACTGTGGTGATGAAGACCAGCAGCAGCCAACAACTATTCATGATGTTTCTGTGGTTGGCCATAGTATTCTACCCATCATAATAATGATTAGCATGAGCTTAGTAATGTGATGTCAGAGCTAAACTACTTGGTGGTTGAGGATAATTTTGACAAGTGAATCTCATTTTCCCTAATTGAGAACCAGCTGGTGGGGTACAATGACCCAGTAGAGTTTCTAAGAGCATGCCTTCCCTGTTGGAGAGAGAGCTCACTCACCTTATTAATCATCCACAGTACCCCTCCATTCAATGCAACGCAGTGTGATGCTTAGAGCTCATGCATCAACCCCCCCCCCCCCAAACAAGGCAGTGCTGCAGAGGGGACCAGCACAGTCTACATCTGGTGGAGAAATGGAGTTTCTACATGGATAGAAGATTTCACCTTGAGTGCTATATGAGACATTTCTGATATGCGAGTTAGAGACTCAGGTAAAGCACTCAGATGAGTAACACACCTCAATATCCATATGCATGTCCATGATCAAGTCAATGACAGGTCCAGCTATAACAAGCTTTCTGATGATATAGCAGCCAAGCAGGCATGTCCAACATGAGAATCAATGCAGCTTTGCTTGGTCACTTCTGGCTTGTGAAGGAAATTATGATGAAGATCTACAGTGTACCTCTTGATATGGCAGCAGTGTTAACATTCGTGGGTTTTATAATAGTGTGGCTCGTTTACCAAATCTAAATATCTTAGTTTAAATATCTGTGTGTTTTACCTGTTGCCAATCATCCAGTCAGATTAGTTTTTTAAGGTAGAATATTCCTAGTACATCTATATATGTAAATATTCTTATCTATTGCTACTATATCTCTGGAAAAAAAACATTTGCAAATACTCTCAACTAGTGCTAATGTGCCCTGGAAGATTTTAAAGAATATTCCCAACCAGTGCTATTGAAAATTGTAAATGTTCTCAACCAGTGTCACTACTGTTGAGCAGACTGCAGAAGTTTTTTTCTGCTAGTGATACTTACTAGTAAGAGTAAGTAAGTTTAAAGCATCTCTGCATTGAAAATATTAGAGGCAAACTGTATCAAGTCACAGTTCTTAGTACATTGTTTAAGAATCATACCATCTCAAGAACTAAATTGTACATCAAGAACTAAATGGTGTCTCAAGAAGCTTATTATACCAGAAGAATCAAACTGTATCTGAGAGAACTGAATAAACGAAAAATTCGTCACCATACATCTTTTATGTTGTTATTTACAGAAAATGTGTCAAAATTGTGTGTGTGTGTGTGTGTGTGTGTGTGTGTGTCTGTGTGTGTGTATCAAACGCCTATTAATGGTAAAGCAACTGACAGTGCCAGCATCCCAGCTGAGATACTAAAATATGAAGGAAAAGCATTGCACAGACGTTTACTTCATCTTATAAAAATAATCTGGAAAACAAAGAACATTCCAACAGATTGGAGAGAATCATTAATAGTCCCTATACATAACAAAGGAGACAGAGAAGATATCAGAAACTATAGAGGAATACCATCAGTCAATACAGGTTATAAGATCATATCTTGTTTATTGCTAAGCCACTTAAAGCCATATGCAGAAAATATAATTGGGGATTATCAAAATGGCTTCTGCAAAAACAAATCCACCACTGACAATGTATGTGAAATCAAATCAACAAATGAAAAAGTTGGGGAATATAAAAAAAAAAAAATAGATTATCGACTCCATCCATAGACAAAGCTTGTGAAATGTAATGACTGAATTTGGTTTCCCAATTAAATTGATAAATCTCTGTAAAGTGTGCATGGATGAATATACAAGCAGGGTTTTGCTAAGTGGATTAAAGTCTGACCACATTAAAAATAAAACTGCGTTAAGGCAAGGAGATGCTTTGTTCCCCCTTCTCTTCAATATAGCTTTAGGAAAAGTTGTGAGGAAACTCAAACTGGTACCTGCTGTAATCCTCCAAGAAAGCAAAATTAACGTGTTAGCATACGGATTGTGTTCATTGGAAGCAGTGAAATAGAGGTTAGGCAACTATTTGTGGAACTTGCAACAGAAGCATCAAGACTTGGCCTGAAAGTAAATGACGAAAAAACGAAATACAACATAGTTCAAAGATGTAGAGATCAATGGGATAACCAATCAATTCTAATAGTTGGTGAACACAAATCTGAGCGTGTTGAACAGTTCAAATTTCTGGGATCAGTGATATATGAACAAAATCAGAGACAGATACAAATGGAAGCAAGACTGCAAAATGCTAACTGACCTTATTATGTAACACAAAATCTCATAGGGTCCAAATTGCTGACTAGGAAAACTAAAATAAAGTTACGTAATACAATTATCAGACCAGTTCTGATCTATGGCTAAGAAACATGGAGCCTAACGAAAACGGAACACCACCATTACAAGTGTTTGAGAATGAAGTTTATTGAAAAATCTTTGGTCCATACTATGACAATGAATCACAGTGCTGGAAGAGAAGACACAACATACAAGTCCACGAGCTATCACAACAACCAACGATAGTAAACATAACAAATGCTAGAAGACTGCAATGGGCTGGACATCTGATGACAATGAAAGAATACCAAATTATGTTAAGAATATTCAGGGGGAAGCCATACGGCAAAAGATCAAGGGGGAGACTCATGAGTACTAGGCGCAGTGAAATTGATTGCATATGCGAAAGATTGGGAATAAATAACTGGCAAGAGGCAGCACAAGACAGGACTATCTGGAATCATGTGAGATTGCCACGGGAGCTTTTAGTTCCTTGTGTGAGAGACGTGACAGTTTGAAACACGAGTGTTATTAAGGAGGTGAAGTTTAAGATGGAGAATAACAAAACATATATAATGGTTGCTTGATATTATGCGTAACCTGCAGCATGTGTCTTTTATGGGCACAGGTGGCATATGACCATGTCCACTTTCAGAGAAACGTAGAAAACATGTCTAACTAAAATTGTATCCCCTGTGGTTGTGGAGAACCACAGATGCGGCATATGGGAAAATTTACATACCAACAAGGTATGAAAGGAGGGTAAACAGAGCGTGAGGTAAAAATGCATTTATTTTTCATCCAATTTAACAGTTACTTTATTTATTATAAGCAGGCACAACAGTATTTTCACGTATCTTCTTCTTGAGTCGATGGAGGCAGGACACCAACAGAATTTCGGGTCTTGAACAGCAGTAAACTTGAATATTCGACGCATCCATGTGATTTTCTCCTCACCTTTGATGTAGATAATGGTAACTGTGTGGTCAAACAATCGAAGCAATGTCACCGTATCTTTGTAGGATATACCAGGATCATTCCAGTGAACTTCATGGTGGGAATGTGTTATCCACTTTGTACTCTGTGTTTTAGTATACATCACATCCTTGAAAGATCTCGGTGATGCAGTGCTTGCTGAGAATGTCCCTACTAAACTGGCATCTTCTGTGAATACTATGAATGCAAATCTTTAAATACAAGCTGTCTGTGCTCATCATCATAGAAGCCATGAGCGTCTGTAATAATGTTCACACCTGAGATGCCATTGTGAAATGCTCAGGGTATGGCGCAGCACTTGTTTGTTTATGCACAGATCGCTGCACTAAACCAGTGAGCGGCCTATAGTTAATAACATGACCATGTAGACCTATAGCATAAGCTGCAGTATATTCTGGGAAATTTGCCAACAATTCAAGTTCAATTTTTACATAAATCAGTCCAGATTTAATTATTTTGTTTTGTGTTGAGCTGCCTATTACGATGCTGGTACTAGCTCCTTGAATTTCTGTGGGCTGAGTACACATTCTTCCTCTTCACAGTATGTAGCATGGAACCTCATGTGCATGTCATTTGCTAGACTCTAAACATTTTCATTCAGCTGCAGATCTAACTTATCATATGGGTAGAATTCGAAGATCAGGTGGACTCTGGCATTAGATAAACTGCAGTTGTCAAATTTGATGGAATCACTTGCTACATTCCCTCTTCTACTGGCCTGAAACGCAGCGTCTCCAATGGAGCAGATGTGTTAATAGACAATATTTGTTTGCCTGCAATCGGTAGCACTGGTTACTTGGAAAGCTCCATGAATGTAAAGATAGTAATAGATATACACCAGAATTGAGAACTTTTAAAAGCTCAAAACATTGCTCATCTGACACAGAGATGTGTGGCATTTTCTATATTATTTTGTGATGGTGATCTCGTTCCGCTCTTGAGTTCCTTGAATGTATGAGTTGTTATCCGTTGCACTCAGTGCCAGAATAAGTTCGTGTTTAGCATTCAGAACAATTTGCCACATGTCTTCAAAGTGTCCCATAAACAGTTTTAGAGGTTTACATACAGTAAATCTCTTGTACTCTTTCACTGTTATACCCACTGGCTCGTCTATGAGCCATTCAGCATTTCCTAAATCGTTAAAATACCAGGCAGAAGCAGAGACATACGATTTAAGATTTGACGCTACGTGTGCATTGCATATATGGTCAATCTCGACCATGGTAAGTTCTTATCACATTTCAGGAAACAGGAATACTACAGCATTACATGAAAGGTTTGATGTCACAGTAACAGTGCCATTCGTTTTCGTAAATGATCCATCAAAATATATGAAACTCCTGTTTGGGGAGGGTAAAGCGTCTTGATGCTGGATGACAATCTTAATTTCACCATTCTTGTTAAATGTGACTGATGCATAAGGTTTATGGAAGAATCATTCCTAGCACATAATATGCTTGTCGTATTCCACCAGGTCATTGCAAGGTTTCACACCTACTGAATTAGGAAACTCCTACTTCGCATGTTTTATCACCTTGCTATTCTGTTGTGAAGTGCTGCGCTGTGCATTGTGCACATTAGTTTTATATCTTATGCCCATTCTAGCTTTGTTGACAATACGAGGATGCTAGGAGTCCTGGCTGGTTGAAGTCGCTACCGCCACTTCCTGTCCAACAATTTAAAGGTCTTCGCTTCTACCTTCGAAAGGTCCCAGTTGGATGAAGGTCGCAGCTGCTCATTCAGGTCTCCGAGGAATGCGGGGTCTTTGTTCTCACCGAGATGTTAACGGGCATTAACTCAAGGTCCTGGATGGCTGAAGTTCACAGCTGCTTCCGGATCTGACGTTCGAGGTCAGTGCTAGTTCCGCTTTAAATGTAGTCATACAATGATATCCTGGCCCACAGTAGGCAGTTCCAGATGGTCCTGTGCCTGAATAGCGACTAGAAAGTAAATAGCTTTGGTAGGTGTCTCAATGGTCTCATAAGCTGTTATAACTGATGGTAAGAATCCGTAAACTGTGTGACTCAATCTGTTGTTGAAATAAGAGTTTGTTGTAACGTTACACTCGACACAGATTGTACGGACAGGTAGTATATCCAATGACTGATCAGACCTGTAAAATTTACTTCAAAACCTATCCTTTGGTGAAACTCGTTAGTCATCATATTGAACCTTTCTGGTTAAAATCAGTCGCTGCATTCGGTGTTGCTTTATTTCAGATTTAAGTTTTCTGATGTTTGCATATAGCATAATCTCTTTTCTGGATCATTTTAAAAGTAATTCAAATCGTCAATATCGCATGCAAGTACTATTCCCACAATTTCTTTTCTACCACTAATTTCCAGGCGAAGTTTATTTTTGCCTCTGTGATATTCGGAGCGCCGTTGTATGTCTCCAATCCAATCAGGCAGTGCTCCACTCCACTTGGCTTAAATCACTTGGTGGGAAGTCATTCACACAATACTGATAATCATTCTTTTAAAGTCATAGTAAACGACATTGCATCTGAGCCTCAGCTGATAAGCGAATGTTTAATTCACCTCATATATATCCTTCTACATAAGCGTTAGGAGGAACGTTATACACATACGCCAAAACAAGTAAGTACTGAAGTCTTGGTAGCGATGGAAATTATGGAACACATGTTTTCTATCGGTGAAGTATCGTAATTCTTCTGGTGGTTGCAGGTCTCCAACCGAGTCGAAATAATAGATGTTCTTTGTATTTTTCTTGACATAAGCCGACCGGTGCGTTCCTGGTCCCCAGCAATATCTAAATTCACAATACCACATTCTCTGGATTTCCACATAGTTTTTGCTAATGTAAACACACTATAGAATGGTGGAATGCTTAATTTTTCCTAAGATACTTTAGAAACCTGTATTTGTAAGCGGTCCATCTGGTAGGATAGATAATGGACTTTTGTTTTATTTATGAAGAGACATAGTAATTTCTTTTTCGTGATTTCAGGCATAGTCCTTTTCCGGTTGCTGCTGCTTCCATCATGAAGATATGTCTTCTTTCTGCCTCTGTGAGTTCTGAGCGTTCTCGACTGTTCTGACAATAGCCACAGTACTACCAGCGAGTGAAACCATCACTCAGAGACCGGCAAAGGCAGAATTGAGGAAGGGGATAACTCCGCTTGATGTCTTGGGTACCAGTAGAACCTGGGGTGCTTTAACTGGTACTTTATGTTTTTGGTGCGTATACCACTGTCAGGATACTGTTTGTTAAACACCCTTGCCCTGGCTGCTTCTTCATCATCTTCTTCTTCTTTATCTTCTTCATCGTTGTCTTCTTCTTTAGTGCACGATCTGTCACGTTCATAACTTGCTTGAAATTCACACCCAAGACCAACTTAATTTTACAATACATGGTTTTATCAACTACAAATGTTGCACTGCACTTCCCTATACCAATATCCTTCCTTGCACATATTACCTCCGTTTTATCAACCACAATTCGAACTGCAGTATGATGTCTTGGGAGATCTTTATGTTGCACATATGCAATGTCGTGTTCCAAACATGCCTCGTCAAGCAGAGTAATCACCACGAGCCAAACGTTTTTGAAGCTTTGTACCAGCTCCACAGTAATTATAACCTGGAATATGCAATTAAGCTGGAGGATTACTGAGAATACCACCGCCTCCTATATTGTGTCTCCTATTGTGCATGTTATGCTTCTGTACTGGCTGTGCTCTGTGCGTCCCATTATATAGCAAGTCGTCATTATCAATCCAGCTGTTTTGTGTTGCAGGAAAACCAAGCCATTTAATTAGTAGTGCTCTATTCCCGTGATGTCTTATGACATGCTCTATGAGAAACATATCGTTCTGAGCTCTTCTGCATTTCCTCCATGTAAAAGCATCTCGAAGTTTCAGTCAGTGCTATCATTTAAGACGTTAGTTCTGGTATTCGTTCTCTGCACTCTGGAAACTGAATGTCTCATTCAACAGGTTGGGAGGTATGACTTCTCAAATGATGTTTCGTGTTTTGACACACTAAATCACCCACATTAAATTTCTGTTTTCAGGGATCCAATATTTTAATATGCTAGTACGCCATATCCATGAGTCCATTTTCATGAACATCGATTGGTCTTAATTGTATTGTGCCATGATTGGTTCGATTATACTGTGCGATTAGTTCTGGGAGGATGTCTGTCCATTTTTATGAGCTGCGAAGATTAAAACACAACCACATTTGAGCTTTTATTGTTCTCTTCTGACATTCAACGAGAGACGTCTTTAGATGGGTGAATGGTGAATAGTGATGTATTCCATGCTGCTGCATCAATGTCTTGAAATACCTATTGTAAAACTGTCCACCATGATCAGTTTGGAGGTTGGTTGTGCATCGATTTGTCTCTGCCTGCAAGAAACACTCAAAACACCTTTGCGACATCTCTCTCCATTTTTGTTTTAACAGATAATCCCCGGACAAATTTGGAGTATGTATAAATGACCATTAAAATATATTTGAATCCATTATTCGCATTTGAATATTTCCACATATCTACAAGATAAGCCTGCCATAAGTCATACGAAGCTTTAATCATATATGATTAATGATGTATGTTTTGTGTGCTGGTTTGTGCGGTTCACAAACTACTGTCACCATACTTATTTGATTATACCTCTCTCTTTAAGCTCAGAGATTACTGAAACAGCCTCATTCGAATGAGCAGTATTAACAGCAGCAGCTAATGCCATGAGCAGTTATGGTCAGTATATTAGCTTGTTGTGATCATCTTAGTATCATCATACTGCAGGGATCAATTGCTGACTTTTTTATGCTGGATGTCAATATATCAATGCCATATTGAGTATGTATTATAACTTTTATAGCGCTTCTGTATTTTGCACTGTGCCAGTTTCCCACTTACCTATGTACAGCAGTCAATTGCTCTATCGTATAATACTCCCCCAGATCTTTGGTGAATTATGTACAGTCCGTGGGATTTAGAAAAATAAGGTCATTAGACCAGTTGCTCTTTGAAACTCCCTAATTCCTGTGACAGTTAATGAAATCTGCAACACCGTCATCATAGTGTAATTTCTCTGAGAGTTGATCAAGAAATTCAATAACTGGTTTAATGGTTTCTCTCAGTGTCTGTTTTCGATACAAATCCCCCAACCTTAGCAGCTGTAACTTCTGTCTAACAGCCTTCCATGCCACAATGACCTTATAGTTAGTTGTTACGACGACTCCTTCACAAGATGCATCAATTATGGCAAAGTCTTTGTGTCGAGGATGCTTGACCCTCCTTCCCCCCCCTACTGCCCCCTCTCCGACAAGATACCGACTATATCAGTTTTAGTGTGCAATGGGCTTTCATAAAAAATGTATAGGTCGCAAAGTGAGCAGCAATACTCACGTTGTTTAAATACACATGAAAGTTTGATCCATCATTCAGTTCAAAAATGACTGAAGATGTTGACTGTGGTGATGAGGTGATTCAGACAGCTCGGTGCTGCCGCGGTATCCTAGACATTGCAGTGAGAATACCGGTAGCAGTAACATTGTTATGAGAGGTATGAACAAAATAAAAACATGGTTTGCAGTAATATATTACAGTCATACTCCACACCTGTACAGAATTTAGTAAATAAAGATTTTTTGTATGAATGGAATTCGGTGTGTATTGCTCTCAAACTGATGAATGTACCATACTGATACAGTGTTCTAAAACGTTTGCATGCACACTACGTGTACAAAGATAGTTCACAATGTCTTTATACGCAGTTTTAACACACAGAAACCCACAGTTCACTCTTTCCAACAGAAGGGATAGCTACATCTGTAGGCCGAACGAGTTTGTAAAGGTGGAATGTTGCAGATAAGGGGACCGGTCTCGAGACCCAGAGTGCTGCGCCGTTGTACAATGGTGTCATAGATTACGTCAGGCCAACACAGCAAATGTCTGGGGTGTGGGCGAGATGGACAATACTCTAAGGCTACCTGTTAATTTATTCATCCCATTTCAACTCTACAAACTTCACTTTAACACTTCTCGATGGATTTTCAATCTTTAACGTAACACACCAGTCACTGTCCACTGATGGTTCTATACTAATATTTTAGCGGTTTGAACCGCTAGCTGTTAAATTTTAAGTTGAAGTGAAAGTCAGTAGTGCTCTGGGAGAAACTGGCAGCTTTTCATCCAGCACATCAATACTCTGTCCTCCTGTTCTGGGATGGCGCGTATGTCAGAACCAGTACTGTGCTGCACCATGTGAAGTAAGACTTCCAACACAATTCTTCTCAGAGTTGGGAACTGGCTGGGTGTCTTCATTACACAAATTGATGACCAGGATGGGTAATAGTAGCTCATCTCCTGCTCCAACATGCTGGTCAGGTGCATTGCAGGATCCTACTGTGCAGCTGCTGGTCCTGACAGACCAGAGGTCACTGCAGGTTCTGATGAGCTGGCAGCGGCTGCTGCTGGCCCGGACATGCTGGATTCGCTGCAGGTCCAGCTGGAGGTTGCCGCCGGTCTGTACATGCTGGAGATCTGTTAACATAGAAGGAGAAAGAATACACATCCATAGACAAAGACATGAAGTTGAACAAAGACATGGAACTAAACTACATGCACTTACTTTTACGTTTCTTTTGCAAGGAGGAGGTGGATGACGACCTTGGTTGCTGTTGGTGACTCATGGCTCTTCCACTGACAGTAACTGAGACAGAATCCGTCTTATATTTCCTGACTTCACCATCACATGAATGCATGTAGCATTCCTACGTTCCTATTGGCATCATGCCAATTTTAAGGTAGGGGAGGGCGCGATGCTGTGTTCCTGTTGCCTCTGGCCAATTTTTCGTCCTTGATGTCACACTTTTGAGCACTCTCTGCTAACGGAATTGTCAACTGGGCCAGACGGTCTGGCGGTGCTAAAGAGGATCGGTCGCTGCAGACTCGTCCGTCTGGCTTCAGAGGCAACTGTTATTAGTTCAGCATATTACTACTATTGCCCATCACAAAAATGTAGCACATAGGAATGATATCACTTACCAGCTGGATTGGGAGCAATCGCTTCTTACGTCGTGAAAGAGGCACGTTGATGAGCCACTTCAAAGGAGGAAGTTGGCAGCTCGATCACTAGCAACCGTGCGTACGAGTTGCGAAATGCAGTTTCACCCCAACCAAGTGCATTGCTGTTGTTTGACAAAACAGCTCTTTTTTCGCTTCTCCATTACCTTGTCTTTGAAACTGTCAAGAGGGACACAATGGACGCTGTCACACACACACACACACACACACACACAGAATACCTACTGTGGGGCGGCGGGTGGAAAAGTTTGAATTGCCGTCCTCAACACAGGGGCTCAAACTACAATGTTGGCAACCAGAAAGTGATTAGCAAAAACGTGATGCCTGTAATTAGAGTTCACTGTGCCCACTCTGACGGACTGATGGAGAATAAGAGTTGTTGGTTATTGAAGTTCAGTACTTTGAGGATTTAGTATGATGTCTCGGATTCATAGAAAATGCAGCTTACTATAACCAGTTTCACTATATTCTGAAAACGATAAAGCGTAAAATTCCAGACAAATGATTATCCATATCAGCTATTGTACTATTAGAGCTGTTCAGAGTCTATTGTGCGGAAAACTGTTCAATAATCATTATCGATGTAAATGTTCAAAGTGAATGCTCGCCAAAATTTGATGTTAATACTCATCAAACGCCACGCTAGTAATGGTGGAAAGTTTGTCCTGCGGCGACAGATGAAAATACGACATACGCAAACTGAGAATAAATCACTGGGGTCATTCCGCAATTAACACTTTACCCCAATGCGAACTCTTTGTTACGTTACACAATACGGCATTCAAGGCTGTTCCTGGCAACTGCACAAGCGCGATGCGGCTTCCGACATGGAGTGCACGCTGATATGAATCTAGAAGAGAACTGGGGTCTTACTCTCGCCCGCACGCTCTTATTTATATAGCCGCAGTGCGGACCGCCGAAGGAGCAGCCGACAACATTTGCCTTACTGACTAGCCGCTGGGGCTAGCAGAACACCACTTCAAGCTACTAAACAATTAATTGCTTCATTCGCTGAAGGCCAATGAAGCTCTACACTTAACTGTGGAATCAGCACACAGGTAAGTATCAAAAATAAAATTCCAATGTGGCTAGGTTAAATACTTTTGGCGAGAGAATTATTTTAGTTGTTCTGCACACAATAGATGAGCTCCGAACTTGCCCTTTGGAGAGACGTTACAGCTATAGTTTTATAGCTTCCTTTTTGAAACTCCTCACATCTTTGTTACTATAGCGTATTTCCGTTCTACCTAAATCTAAACATCCTAGCTTTATCTAATCACTTATTTAATCTATCTTGCTTCCTAACTTTTAGGACACAAAAACAGAAAATCATGAATTTCAACCAAAATTTTACTTTGTGAGATCCAGCATGCTGTTTCCATTAAATTACAATGAAAAAGGAATCTGAATATAAATTTTTAAGTTTCTAGCTCCTTCCTGTTGCGATGGTCCAAATTTCGAAAACTGTTACAGTTATTAAACTGAAACTTAACACATTATTATTTTAGTATCACTCCTGACATACTATTAACTTTTCAGATTATTTACTTTTAAAGTATTGCGCAACATTTGCGATGTCTTAGACAGTTACAGTGGACTAGGCTGGCACACAATGGAAAGCATATGAATTTTATATGGCGTGAGTAGGCTGCTTCCCTACACTACCTTACCAACAGCTCAACGCAGACAACTTTTCCCATCAGTTTGTAAGTGGGGAAGGGGGAGGCAGCTGCAGGAAAATCCACCTATAAATAAATAAGGCAGTACCTTACAGCTTCCCTCTCCAGCAGCCCTTTCTTCCAGCCATTCACAAATGATGAGGAGAAGTGGGGGATGGGAGGGGGGAAGTGGGGGGAGAGGATGGAAAATGGGGGAGAGGAGTGGGTGTGGTGACATCATGTGAGGTTGCCACATCTGTCCCCCAGGGAAAGGTGGTGGGGGGATCCCAAGGAGAGCAGCGATATTGGATAAATTTGGCAACAAAGCAGACTGCACTCATACCCCCACCCTCCTTATTCCGCAACTGATGAGTGCAGCCACATGTTGGCCCACATCATCTCAGTTCTGGTTTCTTGAGTGGGGAGACACCACCAATGGCTGTGTTTGTTTCTGGCTGTGCACTGTTGTTGGCAGTTCTTCTGCACAACTAATGACTTCGGTTCCCTTCGCTGATTTGCTTCTCGATCTTCTGTTGCAACCTCTCGTAGTGCAGCCTTCCTTGAACCACCATCAGCATGTTGTCCAAGATCTGTCATTCTGTTTCATAACGAAGTGCCTCCATGGCGTTGGTCTTCCATTCTGACTCAGTATGTTCTGGTGTATCTACCTCACTACAGGTACGTTCAGAGGTGTATCTTCCACCAGTTCGATTCCAGTAGGTGGCGTAGTGTCCATGACCAGTCGCGACGTGTGTCATGCCTCTTGAGGGATTCAGGTGTTTCACTCCTAGTCTGTCTTTTGCATCTGGGAGAAAACTATAGATGCGTCCTGTTGTTTGGGCAGTGATCCATCGTTTCTGCCATAGGTGGAGAATCTGATTTGAATTTGCTGCTTGTTTGTGGCCCATATTTCAGCCCTTTATGATGATATTCCTTCTTCAGAAATACATCGCCGCTTTTTCCATTTCTGGAGACTGAGTTGACACATTCCAAATATTGCTTGTAACACCTCAACTGACAAAGTACCAAGAAGCTCCCATCAACAAGAGAGGCGTTCCACTCTGCACCTTGTTAACTACCCATGCTGGTGTTATGAGCAAAAATTGTTGAGCTCAAACACTCGCTCAGTCTCTAATGACCTCGATATCGACGGGACATTAAACAATGAACTTATGTTATTCCTTACTCCGTGAATTAGACGCCACTTGCTACCTCGCCGAGACAAGGAATGTAGCTCTCACTATCTGCAGCTTTTCTGATTAAGCTTGAAGTGTGTCCCATCTTTTCTGCCACAACATCTCAATCCCAAATTTTACGAACTAAAATGAAATGCATTCTGGCTTGAGCTACTACCCACACAGTGACTGTGACATGTTAATTACGGTTCAAATCCCAGCAGTTTCCAATATATCGAGAATTAGTTTTACTTGTGCGTATTGCATTAACCAAACATCTCCAATAAAGAATCGATTAGTCAGAAACTATTTGGATCTAAAGCGGGAACTTAGAGCCACACAAAATTGCACACAAAAAATTTTAAGAGAATCATATACCATCGTTTTTTATTCTTTTTGTATTTATGCTCTAAATTCGTCCGGCTTGATAAATGCGTGGATTTTCTACACAAATTTACTTGTAATTAAGTCTTTCTCGACTGAGTTAATTCTAAGTAAAATTAATAGTATCAGTTTTGTGATAATACTGAAGAGCAATTTTTTGATTAAAAACAGAAAATAAAAGTTAAGAAAGGTTCAGTATCATGAAAGATGTCTCCTAGAGATACCAAACGAAGTATCGTTATCACAAGAGGTTCGAAATACAAATATCTGCCAAATTATAGTATCGTATGAATCTGCTAACTTGATTCTACATAGTCAGCGCTTGAAATCAAATAATAGTAAATATGCGCAATAAGCTGATTCTGTATAATATTCGTATTGTGATAAATAATTATGTAATTAGATTAAAAGAAAGATATTCAAATCATTGACAGCAAAAGCCAGCAGCAAATGGCTCGGAAGCGACGAAACACGGTCAAATGAACACAAAAAGACCAGCGACCGGAATTTCATCAGACGAAATGCCTTCGTTAGCAGGTGCGATGCCCTAATTAACTGATCAATTATTTCTTGTAATTAGCGGATGCTCATTAGGATCTCGTTAACGAGCCGCACCTCGCTCGTTAACCCTGCGGCAGTGATTGTTAAAATCAGCCTCGGCGGTCGGCGCACGTACGCTGGGTATTCGTCTTGCCTTTCCGATGGAAGACGTTCACGTCGAAGAACGGCGGCTGCGAAAGAACTGCTCCTGTCGCCCACAGTATACCAAAGAGGGTAATACTTATATTGCTTTACTACTGCGACTTCTGTACATTGTGCACGCGGTTATACAATGACGGTGTAATTATTACGCGAAACAGTTCAGTCGTAGAGTCAATGGAGTGCTGTCGTCCCTATTTGAACATCGATGCAATTTTTTGTACGGGCGAGTGACACTGTTTCGTTAATCTTATCGCACAGTAGCCTAAACATTTGTAATGCAAGGTGACTGAGATGGTTAAGGCTAGAATTAACCATCTGACTGTCGTAGGGAGCAAATACATGTATTAACAACGCAACAGAAATATTACGTCACCGCTCTCAGTGTGTGGTTTTAGAGGGTCTGTTGATGAACACCTGCCGGTGCGTACAGATACCTGCGTTTTTATTACTTTTGCGATTGTCATCGCAGAATATAAAAAGCAAATAATGCTTCTTATTGAGTAGCAAATGCAGTCAGAAATTCTGTAGTAAATCTTAAGGTTTCAGAACTTTGTTTCCATTACTTGTTTCAGTGGACTTTTCCTGCCCGGACGTTGAATGTACGACACGAATGGGCCTAGAGCACACACAATGAGGATAGCCTAAAATACAACATAAGACCTCGTACGCTCCTTTGTTCCTTTTTTACATGGACACACACGTCTCCTCTGAACAGTACGATGGAACAAGCGCGGCAGATCACGAAAAACAATATCAGATCTGGACAGGCAAATAAGAGGCAAGTCCAGAAAAGTAAATAATAACTGGATGAACCAGTCGTCCTCTAACATACTAAAAGCTTCGACCTAAGAGCTTAGGTAGAAGGGAAGACAAAACAAAAACTCATAAAACACAACCTTTTCAGATTCATGCTCTATTAAGGCATCACGATCCCAATTTTCCTTTTCAGTTTTTTTGGCGTGAGCAAACGCTTTCATCCAATCCCCTGTAGATGACTTCTCTCTTATGTCAATCGCTTCAAACTTAGTCGATATTTCGTGCTCATGTTTTTTACTTGACTATTTCCCTTTCAACTGAAATTAGGCAGCAGTGGTAGTGGTCCATTTCCAAAGACGGCAGGTGCTGACAATTGCGGACGTTACAAAAATATCAGTTTAATGAATCTCTGTTTCAAGGTACTGGCAAGAATTATTTACAGACAAATGAAAACACTGGTAGAAATAGATATGGACGAACATAGCTTAGGGCTCAAGAGAAATTTAGAACTACGTGAGGAAGTGAGGCGATATTGATCCTATATCTTAGCACATAGATTAAAGAACGGCAAGCCGGCCGGAGTGGCCGAGCGGTTCTGGCGCTACAGTCTGCAACCGCGCAACCTCTACGGTCGCAGGTTCGAATCCTGCTCGGGCATGGATGTGTGTGAAGTCCTTAGGTTAGTTAGGTTTTAGTTATAAGTTCTAGGGGACTGATGACCTCAGATGTTAAGTCACATAGTGCCCAGAGTTAGTTCTGAAAGAACGGCAAACGTACGTCTATAGCTATTATAGATTTAGGGAAATATTTTGATAAGTTTTGACTGGAAGACACTCTGAAATTTTGATGGCAGTAGGGATAAAATACATTGACGGCAAAAAATCTTAACACCGAAAAATAATGTAGAGAAATGAAATTTCGGTAATACATTTGTCTAGGTAATATATTTAAGTGATTAACGTTGCAAGATCACAAGTTAATATGAGCACGAGACATGTCATTGCAAATGTGATGTTCTGGTAAATTAATAACCAGTGTAACAGTCAGAATGTTGAAAGTGTGCATGCAAACGTGACGTGCATCCATGGTGTTGTACTTGTGCCAGATGTCAGTTTGTGGGATGAACCTCCACGCTTGCTGAGCTAGGACGGTAAAGAAAGGGACGGCGGTTAATGCTGTTGGTGGATGACGCCGGAGTTGTCGTCCTATGATGTCCCATGTGCTCCACTGGTGACAGATCCAGTGTTCGAGCAGACAAAGGCAATACATCGACAACCTGGGCGAATGATATCCTGTTGGAATGTACTTTCTGGAATATTGTTGATAAATGGCAGCGCGACAGGGTGTGTGGATTAACCATGAGAGTGCGCCTGCTGTCATAGCGAAATCGCACACCAGACCACTCCTCCAGTTGTAGATCCAGAGTATCTAGCAAGCAGACATGTTGGTTGCAGGACGTCTACTGTCCTCCTTACAACCACCATACGGCCGTCACTGGGACCGAGTCAGAACTAGCTTTCATCAAAACACAACAGACCTCCACCCTACCCTCCGACGAGTTCTCGCTTGGCATCACTGAAGTCACTATCGGCGGGAGTTTGGGGTCATTGGAATGTATGGTACAAGGCTTCTGGCTCGGAGCTGTCCTCGATGTAACCGACTTTCAACCGTTGTGTCATTATGACGCCAACTCTGCTCAATCTGCCGCTGCAGATACGGCACGAAGCGCCAGAGCCATCCGCTGAACACAATGGTCTTCCTTCTCGGTAGTGCCACGTGGACGTAAGGAGCCCGGTGTTATGGAGCCCGTACATTCCCGTGACGACCGCTGCCAGGAATCTCGTACTGTGGCTACATTCTCGCCAAGTTTTTCTGCAGTATGACAGAAGCAACATCGAGGTTCTCTTAGCCCTATTACACTAACTAGTTCAAATTCAATGCGCTGTTCTCGTCTGTAAGACATTCTTGACTAACATCAATATACCACGTCCAATATATAAGGTAACCTACGCTCACGACCGCAACAAACTGGGTTTGCATCCCCACAGTGGCGCTGCTAGCATCACCGTTGTGTGACTGCCACGAAATTTGAATAGACATCAACTTTCAGATGTAGAAACACACGTGACTTAGCACGACAGCCAAGTCACAACGAGAGGAAGCCGAAAGGCACGCGTTAAGCTCACGCAGATTGGCGTGAGGTCTGGAACAGTTAAAAGGAAATGAGAACTTAGAAAATGGACGCAGTTGCTGTAATACTTAACTTTAATCCACATTTGTAGAACATCGCTCTTGATGATACATGCTTCACAATATTAATTATCAAAGCTATGGCGCCTTGCTAGGTCGTAGCAAATGTAGCTGAAGGCTATGCTAACTATCGTATCGGCAAATGGGAGCGTAGTTGTCAGTGAACCATTGCTATGAACGTCGGCTGTACAACTGGGCGAGTGCCAGTACGTCTCTCTAGACCTGCCGTGTGGTGGCGCTCGGTCTGCCATCACTGACAGTGGCGACACGCGGGTCCGGCGTATACTAATGGACCGCGGCCGATTTAAAAGGCTACCACCTAGCAAGTGTGGTGTCTGGCGATAACACCACAATAACAACTTTTGTTTAAGTCGAACAACTTCTTCTGCGATTTTTTTCCGTCACTGTATGTGGAGTGAAAGGTTGTTTACAGCTTGTATAGAAACCAGACTGCAGTGTAAGAATCGAAGGAGATGAAAGGGAATCACTACTTGAGAAGTGAGTGAGACAGGGTTGTGGCCTATCCTCGGTGTTATGCAGTCTGTACGTTGAGTAAGGAATGAAGGAGACCAAGGTGAAATCTGGAAAGGGAATCCAAGTTAGTGAAATCTGGGTTTGCAGGACAGAGCGGATCAGGTTGTGGAAAGGAGCCCAAATCAGTTGCTGTTAGTTGCACAAACATACAAACTTTATTTCGCTAAAACACTTAATCACACATACCCTTAAAAGAATTCAGAAACAATACGTATGAAGGCCAGAACACAAGTTATTAAAACTGCCTTAAGGAATACACACTTGGCCGCGCGGGTTAGCCGTGCGGTCTAGAGGCGCTGCAGTTACGGACTGTGCGGCTGGTCCCGGCGGAGGTTCGAGTCCTCCCTCGGGCATGGGTGTGTGTGTTTGTGCTCAGGATAATTTAGATTAAATAGTGTGTAAGCTTAGGGACTGATGACCTTAGCACGTAAGTCCCATAAGATTTCGCACACATTTGAACATTTTGAATTTTGAATACACACTTCTGAAGGCCTTAGTTACAAAATAGAAGAACTGAGGGCTTAAGGCCTGGATAACAAGAGTTTCAGTAAGAAAATTTTAAAAGGTTTTAAACAAATGACCTTTCAAAATATAATTTAAGACGGCTGAAGGCCTTATCTTAAAATATTTCACATAAAGTTAGGCTGAAGGCCATATACTGAACATACAACAACTCAAGGCTTAAGGCCAGGATAACAAAATAAAGATAGAGAGGAAAATTTTCTAATTTTCGAATTATTTTTCAAATTTTAATTTAAGATGGCTGAAGGACTTATCTTAAAATATTCCACATAAGGTTCGGCTGATGGCCATATACTGAACATAGGACAAACTAAATTAATACACAGCTGAAGGCCTCGCACACTACTTGAAACTAAAAGAAAATCACAATCCAAAACAACAGAACAGTGGCGCTCAGAAGTGTTCCAAGGTTCGGCCTGGGGAGGAAACTCTAACATAAGTGTAGGTGAGACAGGCAGCCAAGCGTAATACTAAATAATCGGATGGCAACACTACATAGGGACGGATGAAGAACCAACCAACAATCTAATCAATTCCCTCCCACCCGACCAACGGCACGACAACCAAATATATCAGTGAGGACGAAGATACCAGCAGCACTACGTCTTGACAATTGGCTTTTAAATACAGTCAAGGCACAACAACCACTCAAAAAAGAAAAAACACTAAGCTGTCGAACTACACGCCGTGCCGGACAGCATCAACATGGCGAGGAAAACACACTGCCGGAAAATTACGCTAACTACCAGGGCAGGTAACCGGAATGTTGACAGCCACAAGGCAGAAGGTACCGCTGGTGCACTTCACTAATAAGTTACAATCAATTCAATAGTTAAACTCCATACAGGAAGACAGCTGCAAAATTTTGCCGACTCGTGGAAACCATACGTCGCTGCTTGCAGGAACGGCCCAGGAAGCAACAACTGACAATGAACGAAGAGATGTCACAGCAGCTGAGGTTTCATAACAGGTTAACTGATTACTCAACTCCAGCATCCAGGTTCGGTGAGCGACGAACTCTGCAGCTCTCGCTGCTAGTGCCTCACAAATCCGATCGCGTATGCACGCCACCTGCGGGCCCGGGCTGACCCCGTGTTGTGGAGAGTTTCTTGCTGCTCTGTCGCAACCGACCAACTGCCTCACGCACACCACCACACGGAAATATAGCAATCACCAAAGATGGTACAGCTGTACTAGTGTCGATAAGCCCTGCTGCTGCCATTGACGGAGGCAAGTCAGCAACTCGTTACGGTAGTAACTCAGGGTGCAATAAGACGCCACTCGATTATAAGAAAATGCCAAAGAAGAAACGGCATCAACGTGAGCCAGCCATGGCTCAGTTAGGGCGGTAGAAATAAAAACTTTAAGGTATACTGATGACGTAATTCTATAAGAAATGGCAAAAAATTTAGAATAATAGCTGAACAGAATGGATATTTTGTGAAGGGGGTATAATATGAACATGAAAAATAAAAGGGTGGTAATGAAATGTAGTCTAACTATTGCTGTTTAGACGGGTAGTAACTGATGCTGGCTGAAGAAAAGATGGTATAAAATAGAGACTCACAAGAACAAGAAAAAAGTTTCTGAAAAAGAGGAATTTGTTAACATCGAATATAAATTTAAATGTTGTGAATCCTTTTCTGAAGGCATTTGTCTGGGAGGTATCCTTGTATGGAAGTGAAACATGGACGACAAACAGTTCAGGTAAGAAGAGAATAGAAGATTTTATAACGTGGTGCCACAGAAGAAAGTTGACGACGCGATAGGTAAATCGAATAACGAATGAGGAGGTACTGAACCTAATTGGCGAAAATACAGGGTGTTTATAAATGAATATCGAGGTTTTAACGTTTTATAATATTTATTACATTAAACTCACAGTTACAAATGATATATCAAATGAAAGAGCAACTCAAACAGTTTTACCAAGAACGTTATAAATGTTCACTGGCATAGCGAAGTACGCGATTGGTTGAATTTCATGTACCCAAGCAGTGGATAGGCCGCAAGGGGCCCAATGACAGTACTTGCTTTGCATGGCCTCCACGTTCACCCGACCTAGCGCCATGCGATTTTTTCCTTTGGGGCTCCATCAAGGATCGTGTGTACGTGCCTTCGCCACCAGCAGACCTCCCTGAATTAAGAAACCGGATTGAACCAGCTGTTGCTACAACCACTGAAGACACACTTATCAACGTTTGGGAAGAACTCGGCTATAGACTTGATGTGTGCCGTGTGGCAAATGGTGCTCACATTGAACATTTATAAGGTTCTTGGAAAAACTTTTTGAGTTGTTCTTTCATTTGACATATCATTTATAACTGTAAGTTTAATATAATAAATATTATAAAGCGTTAAAACCCCGATGTTCATTTACGAACACCCTGTATTACGGTACAATCTGACTAAAAGAAGAGATGGGTTTGAAAAAGAGCTCTTTAGGCATTAACCAGTCTGGTAATGAAGTTTAGTGCGCGCGCGCGCGCGCGCGTGTGTGTTGTGTGTGTACGTTTGGGGGGAGGGGGTGGGTGGTAAAAAAATGGAAATGAACTTATTGCATCGTTGGCCGGGAGGCCCCCCCCGAGGAAGTTCGGCCGCCAAGTGCGTCTTATTTCAGACGCCGCCGCATTGGGCGATTTGCTCGCCAGTGATGAGGATGAAATGATGATGAGGACAACACAACACTCCGAGCGGAGAGAATCTCCAACCCGGCTGGGAATCGAACCCGGACCCACTTGCATGGAAGGCGAGCACGTTACCGCCCAGCTAAGCAGGCGGACAGGGGGAGGGGGGGTGGTAATAATAATAGAGGAAGACCAAGGCTTGAATGCAAGAATTAGGTTAATTTGGGTGTGGGTTCCAATAGTCATGCAGATAAGAAAACACTTCGCAGGACAGGCTACGGCGGAGAGCGGCGAAAACGTCTTTGGACTGAAAACCACAGTAATAACAACAAGAATACGTACACACGGATATTAAGACGTTGTAGAGGCTTATAATAAATTTCTCATTATTTGCCCATAGTTCTTCAACACACATACCCTCTCCCAATGAAAAATATCCACCGATTAGCATCCGTCTTCCAATATCGTCGTACGTGACGCAATCAACAATAGCAGCGCGTTAATGGCTGGCTCAAATGGCTCTGAGCACTATGGGACTTAACATCTATGGTCATCAGTCCCCTAGAACTTAGAACTACTTAAACCTAACTAACCTAAGGACATCACACAACACCCAGTCATCACGAGGCAGAGAAGCAGCGCCTTAATACTTTATCCTACTGCTAACGTGCTTCAGCAACTGATCTTGTCACCTCTCCTTCATATAACATAAACTACAAATACTTTTGTACCCGACCCCCTGTCTATTTTCTCCAATAGGCAGGCGACTCGATCTACCTAACGTAACGGAAGGGAGCGGGTAGGGGGCAGCGGTGTAAAATTACTGTGCCAAAGAATATAAACAATTTTATATAAATAGTACTACAACAGAATCCAGAAAGTGGCAAGAAATACAGATCCAATGAAGGTAACGAATAAGATCGTCAAGTGCAGGTCGACAGTGCAAGTTTTAAATACCTAAAATCAAGTACAGAGAAGAAAACATGTCAAGATACTCTTAATCCTCGAATATCCACCTGAGTGGCAATCCAAAAATGACAATACAGTTCGGTAGAGTTACTACCCGTCAAACGCATAACTTAAACACGGAAGGTGACGCACCAAACACTTAAGAACTGTTTTTCCAAATGGCAACAGTGACTACAATTTTTCTGATTTGCAGTTTTCACTAGAACTACAAGGTACAAGGCAACAGTAATAACGTGCAAAACGAGATTAAAATGAATAGCTTCCACCATAGATTACTTAAATGTTCATGTTATCAATAATGACTCAGATTACATATCTACATAATTTGCACCTGAATCACCATTACAAAAATCAGTTACAGTTATTGCAAATAACCATGGCGAAATCCGAATATAAAATCTTTACATCAATAGAAAGCGATCTGAATCTGCAATTTTACCTGTAAAATGCGATGTCGTGGAATTACAAGAGATCATGAATAATAAAAGTTGTGAAGCACTTATAGCAGAAGTAGGCACGGAGAAGACGAAACACTGCGTAATAATTTAAGAAAAGAATTACATAGAACTTGCGAAAAAGAACTTCTAGTCAATCAACGAGTATAATTTTAAAGATACAGTTTCAACGGCGAACAAGTTTAGAATGTTATACACGGGCACGCCTTAAAATTGCTCTGAAGCCAAAACAAACAGAACAGAAAAATAGGGCCAATTAACAGCACAAGTACCTAAAGTAATGAAAAATGGGCAAAGTAAAACAGGCACTCGTCAGATTATAATAAGACTTATTTTGCTTAGATGACCAACTACACAACCTATGAACAAATATACTAAAGAGGCAATGGCTTCACGGTCATAAAAATTACTCTTACGTATGAACAGGACTCACTCAACACAAACGGGATGCGGTAGCATTATGTACAATCCACTCTAGATAATGATTGTAAATATTGTCTGCGACATGATAAACTTCATCAGTGTACTTACTACTCACTTAAGGTTGCGTATCACTTAGCTAAAAGAGCCTATAAAAAAAGGTGAAAACCAAATGAAGGGTATTTTACTAGCAAAAGTTTGATAAATAAGGATCACCGATCGCCGTAATCGACACAAGCCGTAACATCTGCTCCGTAGAAGCATTAAACGGAATAGGAGAAAATGAATAGAATATCAACACATCCTACAAGCAAATAGCGCAAGTACCAGCTTGGCGGCGACCCTAAAACAGGAAATGGCAGCCTCCCACCAGGGTACTACTGACGGACATAAAACAACAGAACAACACACTATGAGGAAGAACACTTGCTACATACCAACCAACAGATCTACCACAGGGTACAACGATCACGAGCACTTTACCGGAGATTTAAACACAGAAATTAAACACAAGTTGCTACCGGTGTACATATCATACGAATAAGCATCAAAAAACATCCGACGTTACATAAATCATCGTAGTTGATCGAGCGGTGCACTTAAACTGACATTTAAATTCCTTGCACAGGAACACTACGACTCACAATGCATGGTTCCAACAAGTACAGCAGAAGAACATTTCACATATTCAGAGGCTACACGCTAAGGTCATATAACACAAGACGCACGTAACGAAGAAGTTGGAAAGCAAGAAACTTTGAAGAACGGTCAGAAACCATCAGACAATGCCAAAGCTTACGCTCATCACTAACAGTTGCACTGATATGAGAAAATAAGATACTTCCTTTGCGCAGTTAGCGACGTAAGAATGTATGGTGCTGTGCTGGTCGAATCCAGATCAATGACTGACAACAACGAGCTCACGTACTCAGCGATGCGCAGACACAGAAAAGACGCCGCCGCCGATCGGAGTGGCCGCGAGGTTCGAGGCGCCTTGTAATGGATTGCGCGGCCCCTCCCGCCAGAGGTTCGAGTCCTCCCTCGGGCGTGGGTGTGTGTGTGTGTGTTGTTCTTAGCATAAGTTAGTTTAAGTAGTGCGTAGGTCTAGGGGCCGATGACCTCAGCAGTTTGGTCCCTTAGGTGTTCACACACATTCGAACATTAGAAAACACGCCGCGATCCTATAGCAGCACTATGCGCCTCCAATCAGTCAATTCGCCTACCTTCCCCAAACCAGCCTGCACACAGCCTTACATCAGAGCGAGACAGTGGACTGGCTCGCGACCTTGCGGACGGCCTGCCCTCGTTCCTAGACAACGCTCAAAGACGTGCAAAACAGGGCCACAGACATCGATATTCGATGTGCGCAACAGAAAAATGGCGGGCACGTGAATCACCTGGCTACCCATCACACCATCTAACTCTCTCGTGTCTCCCCCAAACATGACCTGAATCTTGTAGCAGTATGATGTGACAGTTGGAATTTTCGAATTAACCCATAGGAAAATTAAGCTACCATTTTCGACACACCAATCAGTGATTTCGAATTATCAGTTTACAATTGATAACCTTCAACCAAGTCAGTCCTCTTACTAACACTGTAATTTACTTAAGACTAACACGTAACAGAAAATTTCGTCGCAACCCAATGCAAATCCTGTATCTGACTGAAAATACTAAAATTACTATCTGCCTACATTTTGTGTGCATTTACAACTATATATTCCGCACCTGTTACGTGGTAGTCTGATGCTGCCTGGATATTTCTCCCTCCTATGGTTTAGATGTCCTTTGAATTACTAAAAAGTCATTTACATCGATTTGCCTTCTACATCCATCTGCCTTCCTCAACTCCTATTCTACATGAACTGATCAACTGCCCACATGTCTATTTCATAGAGCTCATATAAATCCTTCATGTTGAATAAATCCGCTCCAGTTGTATTTTACAAATCCTTTATTTGGATAAAACTGTACATACAACCAGGGTTTTAGGATATAAATCCCATCTTCAGGCGTTACAGAAATCAAGGAAAAGTAAGACTGAGTCTTCATAAAATTAATTAACATTAAAAGAGCCTATACAAACGTGAACATCATGTTACACATTGATTGAATACGAGAAAGTTGTACCAGTCATGTAAAATAGCCAGCCAACTTATCAAATAGCATGTGAGATCCCACACGGGCCATGCATGAAAGGGCTCTCTTGGTCAATCAGCACCACACCAGGTAAAAGGGGCCAAAAACAAAAAAAAAAAAAAAAAAAAGAAACTGAACGTAAAAGAAAATAAGCACATTTTTGCAGCCTAATGTAATCTATAAGTCACCGGCACATTTCCAGCCTAATGTAACCTATGAGTCACCTGCAAACGAATAGATGTGTCGAATGGGTGTAAGATATTACAATGAAGGCATAAAAGCCATAGAATGCACATTTTTTAGCTTTAGAAGTAGCTTACCATCTAAGTGGCCAACCCCCTTGCGTATCGTGGAAGCCCAGCAAGACTGGTCAACAGACTGCCGCATGGACTGTAATGCGACTCCTGTGGACACATATGCATGAGAGAGTGGCCGCCACCGGAACTACCACCGAGGGCGGGAGGGACCACCGAAGAAATCTTACCTTAGTTGAAAACACAGCCGCACCCCTCTGTTTCCTCCCAGAAGCCACCCGCTACTAATAGCACTAAAACCACCTTACTCATTAGTGACATTAGCTAAGATAGGACTAGTACAGAGAAAGCAATAAAAGCAAGACGCGCAATGTATGATGCAATTATCAAGAAATAAAAATAATAAAAAGACATAATGAAATTTTCAAGAAGGAAAATTAATAAAACTATAGAATGGAATATAATATTAATAAAACCATAATATAAAATATAAAAAGGCGAAACTAACATACCACAAATTAATCTTCATACTGGAAGATAATTCAATATAGAAAGTACGTCATATTAAGAATGCAAGACTATGGTCGCAGATAGTGCATTACATCGTATGGAGTAACCTGCATGACCATGACGCATAAAATCTTCAGTAACGGAGAAGCCATCGTGACTAGTGAACTCACAAAAATACTAAGCGTATAAGTAGTTGCAGAGCTACACATTAGGTATTAAGCTGACGAACGATATGTTACGTACAACCCAGTAAAAGAAAACTTAAACCTAGGTATGCGACACCTCGTAGTTGAAATGACATGCAACCTACAACACCAGGAGACGACTTACGCGAAGATGACCAAATACGGCAATCTATTGTAGTGGTGACAGCTGTAGACATTGCAGATAGTTTCATTTCTGGGAAGTGGAAATCAGTTGAAGACCCGTTGGGTGAGTTATGTATATGACATGGAGCTACATCAAAGGGGTAGTTGTTCAGAAGGGTACCTAGGCGCACAATTAGTGAGAAGGATATCGCTGTCGGCTTTTAGTTTGATTTATTGGACTTGTGTGATACATTCTTTAGGGGACATCCACAACGCTTGCTAAAATTTTTCATGATGAAAAAATCCGCTCCAGTTGTACTTGACAAATCCTTTATTTTAATATAATTGTACACTCGAGCGAGGTTTCAGCATGTATATCCATCTTAAAGCGCTAAAAAAATTAAAAAGCCCACAGGGATAACTAAGAGCGATTCTTCATAAAATTAATTAATATTAAAAGAGCACCGGGTGAACGGGGCCAGACCAAAAAGAATGTAACAGCAAATAAGCATACATTGCAAGCCTAATGCATCCTATGAATCTACTGCAAACGATTGGACATGTACCATGGGCTTAAGAAATTAAAATGAAGGCATAAATGTCATAGAATGCAAATTTTGTAACCTCAGATTAGCTTATCATGTATGTGCCCAGTCCGCTGCATATCGTGGAATCCCAAAGAACAGTCAAAGGATTGCAGCGTGAACCGCAATGAGACTCCTGTGTACACATGTTATTGGTCTTCAGTCCTGAGACTGGTTTGATGCAGCTCTCCATGCTACTCTATCCTGTGCAAGCTTCTTCATCTCCCAGTACCTACTGCAACCTACATCCTTCTGAATCTGCTTAGTGTATTCATCTCTTGGTCTCCCTCTACGATGTTTACCCTTCACGGTGCCCTCCAATGCTAAATTTGTGATCCCTTGATGCCTCAAAACATGTCCTACCAACCGATCCCTTCTTCTAGTCAAGTTGTGCCACAAACTTCTCTTCTCCCCAATCCTATTCAATACCTCCTCATTAGTTACGTGATCTACCCACCTTATCTTCAGCATTCTTCTGTAGCACCACATTTCGAAAGCTTCTATTCTCTTCTTGTCCAAACTAGTTATCGTCCATGTTTCACTTCCATACATGGCTACACTCCATACAAATACTTTCAGAAACGACTTCCTGACACTTAAATCTATACTCGATGTTAACAAATTACTCTTCTTGAGAAACGCTTTCCTTGCCATTGCCAGTTTACGTTTTATATCCTCTCTACTTCGACCATCATCAGTTATTTTACTCCCTAAATAGCAAAACTCCTTCACCACTTTAAGTGTCTCATTTCCTAATCTAATTCCCTCAGCATCACCCGACTTAATTTGACTACATTCCATTATCCTCGTTTTGCTTTTGTTGATGTTCATCTTATATCCTCCTTTCAAGACACTGTCCATTCCGTTCAACTGCTCTTCCACGTCCTTTGCTGTCTCTGACAGAATTACAATGTCATCGGCGAACCTCAAAGTTTTTACTTCTTGTCCATGAATTTTAATACCTACTCCGAATTTTTCTTTTGTTTCCTTTACTGCTTGCTCAATATACAGATTGAATAACATCGGGGAGAGGCCACAACCCTGTCTCACTCCTTTCCCAACCACTGCTTCCCTTTCATGCCCCTCGACTCTTATAACTGCCATCTGGTTTCTGTACAAATTGTAAATAGCCTTTCGCTCCCTGTATTTTACCCCTGCCACCTTCAGAATTTGAAAGAGAGTATTCCAGTTAACATTGTCAAAAGCTTTCTCTAAGTCTACAAATGCTAGAAACGTAGGTTTGCCTTTTCTTAATCTAGCTTCTAAGATAAGTCGTAAGGTCAGTATTGCCTCACGTGTTCCAACATTTCTACGGAATCCAAACTGATCTTCCCCGAGGTCGGCTTCTACCAGTTTTTCCATTCGTCTGTAAAGAATTCGCGTTAGTATTTTGCAGCTGTGACTTATTAAACTGATAGTTCGGTAATTTTCACATCTGTCAACACCTGCTTTCTTTGGGATTGGAATTATTATATTCTTCTTGAAGTCTGAGGGTATTTCGCCCGTCTCATACATCGTGCTCACCAGATGGTAGAGTTTTGTCATGACTGGCTCTCGCGTGGCCATCAGTATTTCTAATGGAATGTTGTCTACTCCCGGGGCCTTGTTTCGGCTCAGGTCTTTTAGTGCTCTGTCAAACTCTTCACGCAGTATCTTATCTCCCATTTCGTCTTCATCTACATCCTCTTCCATTTCCATAATATTGTCCTCAAGTACATCGCCCTTGTATAAACCCTCTATATACTCCTTCCACCTTTCTGCCTTCCCTTCTTTCCTTAGAACTGGGTTGCCATCTGAGCTCTTGATATTCGTACAAGTGGTTCTCTTCTCTCCAAAGGTCTCTTTAATTTTCCTGTAGGCAGTATCTATCTTACCCCTAGTGAGACAAGCCTCTACATCCTTACATTTGTCCTCTAGCCACTAGCCATCCCTGCTTAGCCATTTTGCACTTCCTGTCGATGTCATTTTTGAGACTTTTGTATTCCTTTTTGCCTGCTTCATTTACTGCATTTTTATATTTTCTCCTTTCATCAATTAAATTCAATATTTCTTCTGTTACCCAAGGATTTCTATTAGCCCTCGTCTTTTTACCTACTTGATCGTCTGCTGCCTTCACTACTTCATCCCTCAGTGCTACCCATTCTTCTTCTACTGTATTTCTTACCCCCATTCCTGTCAATTGTTCCCTTATGCTTTCCCTGAAACTCTCTACAACCTCTGGTTCTTTCAGTTTATCCAGGTCCCATCTCCTTAAATTCCCACCTTTTTGCAGTTTCTTCAGTTTCAATCTGCAGTTCATAACCAATAGATTGTGGTCAGAATCCACATCTGCCCCAGGAAATGTCTTACAATTTAAAACCTGGTTCCTAAATCTCTGTCTTACCATTATATAATCTATCTGATACCTTTTAGTATCTCCAGGATTCTTCCAGGTATACAACCTTGTACACATATACACCAGAAAGTGGCAGCCACCGGGACTAATACCGATGACGGTAGGGACCACCGAAGAAATCATATCTAAAATCACGGCCGCACCCCCTCATATCCTCCCAAACGCTACTCGCTACAAATAGCGCTAATACCACCTTACTTGTTCGTGGTATTAGCTAGGACAGGCCTAATGGAAAACAAACAAGACATGCAGTGTACAAAGCAATTGTCAGGGAATAAAAATAGTAAATAGCTATGATGAAATTTTCAAGAAATAAAATTTATAAAACTACAGTAAAAATATATTAATAAAACCATATTATAAAATCTAAAAAGTGGCAAATTAACATACCACAAATTAAACACCATAATGGTTGATTGATTTCGGGGAAGAGATCCAACAGCGATATCATCGGCCTCATTGGATTAGGGAAGGGAGTTGGCCGAGCTCTTTCAGAGGAACCATCCCGGCATTTTATTAAAGACCGGGCCATTTGTTTGTAATGCAAAATTTCTAAGTCATCTTTAATGTTACGCAAGCTGTGCATATTGCGTGCCAAATGCACTACTAAAACAGGCCGACTGCGTTATCACCCACGCCACAGTAGCATTAGACCAGGCGAAAGCCTTAACAGTGGAGAAGAATAAGATTGCAATTAAACTGAACGAAGCTATCGTCAGACAGGTAGAAGACCTTAACAAAGAGGGTGGATGGGTTCATGGTGAGATTACGATAACTGAGACTATTAACGAGGAATTAATTTGATATCGATGCCTTGATTATCAGCTCGGACAAAAGTAATACAGCTACTTTGTCACAGGAAGAATACAAAGAGAACGTGGATGACTTTATAGCTATCAATAGCGTAGAGCACTCAAAATTCAACCTAATAAGTTGGCGACGGAACTTAAAACCACATTTAGTGGCATCGATAAGGTTCTCACGGAGCCCCAAAAGAGGCATATTCTTCCTATGAATCCTGGAATAGTTATCTTATGTGGCACTATCAAGCATCAGTTGCGCAGTTTTATTAATAATGTATTTAATTAGCATTACTTTCTCTCGGAATCATAATAAACAACAGAGTGGAGGTTATTAAATGTCAAGATACTTGCGGATGGTAAAAAACTTGTACTCTACCACCTGACATGTTATCTATTATTGAAGACAACCTGCGCAGCTTCAGTAATCTGGTGGGTGATTATGTGAGGAATTTGTGGAACTATTAGAGCTTATCCTTAAGTTAAATTACTTTAGATTTGGAGATAATGTATATGAGCAGCATACTGGATTAGCAATGACTTTTCCGATAGCTACCACATTTGCAAACATTTATAAACCTCACCTGGAAAGCAAATTTTTCAACGACTACCCTCAGCTTAGAGGCAGAGCACTGCTGTACAAACGGTGCCTACATGGTGTCGTAATTTTTGATGTAGTACTGAACAGATTAATGTAATGCATACAACTCTTAATGGGTAAACTCCAAATGTTGAATTCACAGTGGAGCATGCTGTTAATGGCACCTTACCGTTCCGCGATCTTTGTATTGCTCTGAAGGACGGTAATTTTGAATTGGATGTATACCGTCCCATTTTACTATCTTCCTTGTTAAACCCCTTCTTCCCCTGTCCAGTCCCATATTATATACCTCCTTCCGTTCTTCATGGTACCAGTACTGTAAACATCTTTCCGTTTCCATCTTGAACATAACTTAAATTGTTAATTTTCTTCCGTTGCCAGTCACATTTTTATAATTCAGTACATTTTATATCTGCCATATTGGAGTAACATTGTGAACGTTTATGTGCAATTACAAACCTCGCACCGCATTGAGTTCTAGAAAATTCTGCAACAAGCTATAATGCTCAGTGTTTGGGATATTGTGTTAAATAACACAGGACATTCCAAGCATGTGTGTCAATTTGTACCTCTCTATCTACATTATACCGTGATTTATTCAGTTTCAAATTTATACTGACTTTTTGATCACCCGATATATACTGGCAGTGGAATGAAATGGAGGTGATATAATAGAAAGGGAACAGGAGATAAATGGGGATAAGATGGGAGAGCTGACATCGCTAGACTAATTTGACAGAGAGCTAAAAGACTTCAATAAATACAAGGAACTTGTAGGTTGAGGAGTTATTCAGAGATGAAGACAGTTTGATAGACTAATGCGGAGAGATGCATGAAATCAGTCTTCAGACTGAAGACAACAACATTATTTTGTGATGGAACTAAGCAATGTAATGTGGTGCAACCACAGTGAAATATGTGACAAATGAAGCTAGGAACGCTGAAGCCATAAGAAAAACCTCTGATGTGTCTCTTCGGAGTCTTTCGCGGTGACAAATCTTCTTGGCTTAAAAGCCGTTTCACTTTGAATTGACACTGCTTCTAAACCGAGAAGAATTTATTGATGCAGAGACGATGTTAAAGATGAGTAATTACTGCAACGTACTAATTTATGAGAAAATGTCGCCTGAGCACAACACAGGCAATTTCACAGTCAACAAGTTACATAACAACAACAACGACAGTGGCCATTTCTTTTCGGTCCTCGGTTCCGCCCCCCGCCAACCACAGCCACCTCTCCCAACCACATTTTCACACACGAAGACACGAAGTGACTACATCAAGATTGTATCAGGCATAGTTTATAAGTTATGATCCAGTTAACTTTGGACTGATGCAGTAACTTTAATTTTAACATCTGTGTAACAGCAATGATGATGAGAAAAACATGGAGAAACACGTACAAAGCTGTTAAATTAAAAATAAATAAATCAGAAAGAAAACAACTAATTCATAATTAACGGAACCAACGCTTAGTTGCTATGACCACAATCAGTCGAACATAATTGTTTTCAATATTTCGCAAGGTCCACCACTATATCATAACTCCGAAGCTCCCATTCTTATGTATTCTGAACGATGATGTAATTCGATTACTTATAAAGAAATTTTGTCATACTGTAATCTGCATATTATTTAAAATCGAAATTACTGCCTTATTTGTTTTGTATTGTTCAACTATGTACAACCACGTAAGTCTTTGATGAAGTGCTGTTGTGTCCTTTAACAGCCCATCCCGTCGTGGAGACATGAAATGAGAGCAAAACAAAAAATATACCCTTTAAAACATTCAGAAACTGAAAGTGTAAAGAGGAAGTAGGAGGGCAATGTTATATTGGGAACAGCGATGCAGCAACGGGAACTCAGCTTAGAGAACACTGAACGCTGACCGTTTCTCGTTTTGCCAGTCCCAAACACATTTAGCGGCAGATTTTGGCAGTCAACACGCGTCGCGTGCCCGCGTGAATAAAACATGCGCAGGGAGGGCGCAGCGGCTGACACACACACGGAGGTTGCGAAGCCACCTGGCGCGTAGGTCGCTCAACAGGTCCAGGCCGGCTGCACACAGCGAAACTGGAGCTTCAAGGCTTCTGAGCGCTGTGTCACACCACACCGAAAGTAAAATGTATGGGGGAACCCTCAAAACCTTTTGAAATAAAACCAGGAGTAAGACAATGAGATGGTTTATCATCCCTACGTTCAGCTGCGCATTAGAGAAGGTAGTGAGAGAATGGAGAAAATCCATCACTGCTAAGCACGTTCCACAAGGATGAAACCTAAATACATCTGGCTTCTGATGAAGACATGACATTAATTATGACCTACTCGATAGTACCAAAGGACAAATCACAGAACCAGAGAAACAAGCAAACAGAATAACACTAGAAATATCATTTGAAAAATTGTTAATGACAGATATCAGTGACATCTCTCCAAATTTTAAAATTCATAATAACACAGTATCAAATACACTTTTAAATACCTAGGGGTATGGATAACAAGCATTACAAAACAATAGATAACCTTAAAAAACAGAGTACACAAAATGGAAGGGGCATTCCACATGACAAAAGACAACCATAACAAAAAACTTTGTCCTGGAACACAGAACTAAGACAGTATCACACAATGGTAGGGCCTGAAACATGTATGTAGCACAAACACTTAAACTTAACAAGATTTGGGGTGTAGGCAGAAAAAACTGAAATAACAATTTCAAGGAAACTACAGGGCCCTACGAGTAATAATAACGTTAAATACTAGTTAAAATAAAACAATTTGAAAATGGAAGAAGCAACTGTAATGTAGAAAAGAAGACTACAATTTTATGGACACATATACCGAATGGATAATAAGCAGCAGATCTTCAGTTTATTAAAAAGTTACTAATTTCAAACCCACTTGGTTGACTGAAATTAACAAAGATATGAAAAGTGGACTTGCAATGTACATAACAGACAAAAAAATACTTTTTAGAGAAGTAACGCGAAAGGTAGGATTTCAGGAACGAGAGAGGTCTGTATAACGAAGAAAATGTTGCGGATGAAGTTAGGATATAATTTTATAGCAAGAACACAACACTTTTAGGAATAGTGATCTTCCTTTAATGTCAAAAAGATGACTCATAGCAACAACATAAACTTCATAGAGTAAAAGCATGGAAAATGAAAGTAACTCTTAGGAGCAAAGAAATTCACAACACAAAAGCAAGCGCCACCGTAGGAGAGGAGAGGAAACACACAGTTCTGATTTACTTAAACGGAAAACAATTCTAGGAATAAAAGGAACGGCACCTTTGAAGAAAGAAGGAAGTCTGGGAGCGACGAAAATTAAATATGAAGAAGCAAACCCGAGGTTAATTTATCGTGCCCACTAAGGGGTTATTCGAATAAATAAATAAGTAAACTACGTAGAGAATTTTCAGTGCACTGGCTTATTGTACGACCTGCTCTAGACAAACAGCAGGGCAGGTTTTATGGTTGAAATAAATAAATAAATAAAAGGTCATGTAGTGAGATTTAAAACTTTCCCGCCGTACATACTGTACCAAAAAATTTCGGGAGAACTGCCGGATGTTTGTAGCTTCTTGCCATAATATTTCTGTGCAGAGTCTTCTGGCCATCTTCTGCGAAAACGCAGAGAGCTCTGGTATTTAAGGCCACGCCGGCACATGCGTGATGGATTCATCTCACGTTGCGCGTGCGCTGCTTGCGCGCGTTCGATTCTGCTGCACAGCGCGCCCTCCGTGGTGAAAACTTGCCGCACCGGTGTCAATTCGATTGTCTTCACGCGGTTCCATCACAGAGCTACGCCGGCTACGGAGGACACGAAGTTTTTCAACGACTGGATTCCATGCCGAATTAAACTGAAAACCGCCGTCTCGATTAACCCTTTCGCTGCGGTGAATTCCTGTAGAAGTCGGGAGCGAATGTGCCGCAAGCCGGTGGACTGCTGCAGCAATTCCGCCGCGCGTCATATTTCTCCCCTTCACTACGCTCGACTTGTGTGGAACTTTGACCTATGCACCATCTAACGGCTTAGTTCAATGTCTGTAGTTAATTACAGAGTCACTAAATGGCAGTTGTATTCAGTTTCAAACCGTTGGTTTCGCTTGACTGCTTATTTCTCGCCTCGTTCCTAATCTGAAGTGACGTGTTGTTAACCTCAGTTAGTTTGTACTATAAGTGATGTGGCATATAAGCGATATACTGTGGAGGAAGCTCTCATACTGTATAGTGACTTTAAGGCGAAAGCGAATCATCGTCAGAACCTGACGACCAACATGAAACACCTATTGCAGCTGCTTCTACGTCAGGTACACGTGCTACCCCAGCTGTTCCATTGACATACCGAGACTTGGATTTGTGCACAGACATGACACAGAATACCAAGAAGATGTGTGATTTGTATAAATATTTTCCAGAATAAATATGTAGTATAAAGTCCAATAATTGCGATAACACTACGAGTGTGAAAGCAGGACTGTGTAGCCCCGGAGGCAGCGCGAAAAATGCGGCGTGCAGCGGCCACGGCCGGGTGGGACTGGCGCTCGTCCACAGCTCACGACGCAACAATCACGGCGCCGGCGTGAAAGGGTTAATAAGAGACTTACTGTCTAACAGTCGTATTTCCACGGATTCGTTAATAATAGAACTTCAAAAGTTGGACGTATGGGCCACAATCTTTGTCCGACTGTAATTCATTACATGACCAGTGTAAATACGATGTTCGGCGATGGCAGACTTTGAAGGCTGAAGGAGGCCATGTACAAATTTCTTGTTTTGGGTAGACCTCTGTATTTCATGTATTGAATTTTTACAAGTTAATAAACTTCAAATGTGACTGTTGCAGTTGATACATTGCTGCTTACTTTGATGGATTTAACTGCAGAAGTACAGAAAAACTCAAAAAATACATGTAAAATTTTATGCCTTTATTAATTTAAATGGCGCAAAATGCACATCTCTTAAAATTAATACATAAATAATTTTAAATGGGAAGACAATGCAGATGCTTTATTATTAAATTTTCAATATTTGGAATGAAATTAGTTTAATCATAAATTTTATTGGACGGCGATTTCCAATCTGTTCCTTTTTTTTGCAAAAAGATTGGCAACCGCGCGGAAATCCGTTTCCACGAGTTATAAAGACGTAAAAATCTATCAAAACCTTTCTCCCGATAGTGCATAATGCAAGAGAAGAAACATATATGTTTCTCTGAAGCCGGAATTGCTGATTGCTGAAGTTCGTTAGTGCTTATACCAATCAGTTCTTCTTGTAATATACGATCTGTTTCTTCACTATCACGATTTGGCTTGATAGTACACTGTGGTAATTCCATGGTCAAAATATGCTCAAACTTAGTTTCAAAGTCTGTGTGAAGAACGTATAAAGAATGAACGTAGGTTAAAATGTCATTGTTCTGGCAGTTTACCTGTAACAAACCGTGATACTGGGAAAAACCGTGCTGTCCGTTCTGCATCATTAGTTCAATTCTGGCAGCAAAAAATGAAATGATGGATTTTGTTTTTATCATATATAGTCTCTTACATTTATAACAGCAGGTTAATTTCACTAAATTTAGTAAGGAAATCTGGTAAATAAGCAAGGTCTCGTTTCCAACTGATTAACTGTTTTAAAATTGAATCCAAAATGTATAAAAACAATCCAAAAAAATGGGAGAAATCTTGCCAAACATAAACGTTTTGACAGCCAGTGTATTTCAGTTTGATGGAGTAATTGATCAAAGTTCTCGTTATTTTCTTAACATAACTTCGCAGATAACCCGGAATTAATGGTGTTGCTTCGAAATTTGCTTAGTTTCTTAATGGAAAATTGAAGAGAGTGGTAAAATCCACCACTCAGATTTTTAGCAGGTATAGATTATCGATGGATGATGCGTTATACTCCAAACACATTGAGTCCCTTTTCTTTTAAATGGTTTACAAATCCACGATCTCATCAAAGCATGACAGGCGTCCCATCTCGTACCGTTACTAATTTCACGCCTGAGCTCATCATCAAACAGTAGCCTTGATTTCTTGGAAAATTTTACAGTTGTGTCCTACAAATAACAAAGTCTGTGTGATTACCAAGTTTACAAAAGATTTTACATTTTAGTCCGAAAGTATTACAAAGACTTTATGATTAAACAGTTTTACAAAAGGTTTTACCTTGAATATAATCTTCGATCCACGCTGATTCATGAACTAAACTACACACAAGATAGCGGATACATTTGGCTTCAGATCTGATGTGCCAAAGAACACGATATATGTACTGATGTGGAATACTTCAGGAGAATGACAATGTAAACAAATGTATCTCCCATCTTTTATTTAGTTTAGTTCATGGATCAGCATGGATCAGGAAAAAAAATCAGACGCCTCTCTTTTAATATGTAAAAGAGAGCATTTCATAAAGTAAGTACAATGTATGGAGCTTATATACAATGCAGAACCTTTGGTAAACTATGTAAAGACAGAAACTTTGTTACAATTTGGGACACAAATGTAAAACTTGCCAAGAAATCAATGATACCGTCCGACGATGGGCTCAGGCTAAGGATTAGTAACGTTACAATAAAGTTATTTCGAGAAAAGTTGTGGCTTGTTGCTCTGTTTCTTATAGTGTAACGAACATAAATATTTGTCCAACTAAGATGGAATGAAGCCAAACTTCAAATAATCAATATTGTATTCTCTATAATTCTCTTCGATTCGGCCATGTTTAGCATCAGCTACCTGTGGACAGAAACTAAGCTTTTTACTTTAATATGACAAGACACAGTAATCAGAATCAATCCTGTCAATCTCAGATCATAATCGGAGCGGCTCTGCGCAGTCGAATCAACCACAAAGATAAAATTTGATAAAAATATATTTTACTTACATTTCTCAAGCTGTCACAAATAATATAACACTTATTCCCTTTTACTTGCGTGATGCCTACCTGTAGTCTTTTCACGAAAAGATGAAACAGGGCTCCGTAGTTCTGGATCCGCAGAAGTTTGGTAGAAGGCCGTCGACTTCGTCCCACTCATGTTTTGTGTCCAGGTGCTCCAAGCCACACCAATGTAACACAAAACCTAGTGTATGTAGCCACTCCAAAGTGACTGCTATGCAGAGTTACGTTGAATCTCGTATTAATACATCTCCTGACGAGAGATGAATCGGTCCCTGGCCAATCAAAGCCAGCTCCAGACACTCTTCTCACACCTCTAAGAAGGCTTATAGGCGGTACTTTACGAAGTGAAGCTAGAAAAATTACAGTGATGTTGAACGTTGGGAGGAGCAGTACGAAAATTTAGAATTACTCCACCCTCTCAGCCGAGGAGAAGAACAGTGACGTGTGCAGGAACAAACCTTAGCTCTGTCAGAAAAATTCGGAACTTTTGTTTGCAACCGTCATAAATGCTACAATAACTAAATGTGTCGTGTACCACCATTTGCATCTAAAGAACTTCAGTTTTTTCGCTATCGTGGATATAATTACGACACACCCATTTTTCTCATGACATCATTGGGCGAGAAACATTTTTAAATACACTTGACCTCTGCTGTTTCTGACAGTTAACGTTGCCTCTCTACAGCATAATGTAAGTTGTATATTATTTCTGAACTTGTGCTGTACATATACAGGATGTCCCAGAAATGTTACGACAGGCTTGCACGGGTTGTAGTGGGTGCCTTGAGGAACAAATTGGGGACAGGAATCTGTGTCCAGCTTCTCCAGGGGCGATCGTGGCAATCAGCCGCGATCACGGAATAAAAGCATTACGAGACGTTCCGCCTATCGCATGAAGTCATATTTGCTGCTGAAGGGATAGCCTAGTGGCAGGCACCAGTCGGCGGCGCCTATAACTTCGACGTTGTTGGATGACGTTTCCGGACACAGGTTCCTATCCTCGTTTTGTTCCCCAAGACACCCTCTAAAATGCCTCGAAGTTTGTCACAACATTTCTGGGACACTCCGTGCAACCATTTTCTCTCCTTATTAAGATTTGGCAGGTTAAGATACACTTGATATAAGCCTAATACAAGGGCCAAAACTGATCGTTCGAACTTAATAAACTTTTTAAAAAAACAATTGTTGCGGCTTTGCATTAATGAACAACAGTTGCGAGATCAGCATCATCCACTCATGGGGAACTTTAATAATAGGGTATATGCACATTAAGTATATCATAGTTGGTTGGTTGGTTGATGTAACATCCACGAGATAAATTTTAGCTACAGTGCGACGAGCGGAAATTATGCCTCCAACAGTTATAAACATTATCTATTCGACACATGAAAAAACAGTGAAAACGATGATAAATATTAATTATTTATATAATATTTTATGATGTAATTGGACATATCGATGTGTATCATACAAAGACAATGATAATTGTAAATTCCTTTTATGATCTGCGTTTGTCTTCCTTTGTTTTACCTTTTGATGATTGGCTTTTGTAGGTTCAGGACGCAAGGCGCATATCAAACTGAGGTCTGTTAAGAAAATGTAATTATTTATTAATTATTACTTGAGAAAGAGTTCATTTTTATTATAAATATGAGTGAATAATTACTTGTAACTTTAATTCCTCTCTCAGTAAGCATTATCTGTGTTAATTATTTCTTTCGCTGCAAGGAACGCAGCCATTGGTGATAACTATTTGTATCGCGTATTTGTCTGTGTTTCCCTTGGAAAAAAATCAAATGTTTGCTTGATGAAGTCTAAATAGTGCACAATACGAAAGTAAAGTTTAATAAGCATTTCAAATACTTATCCTATTTGCTCTAACAATAGACTCTCTCTGTCAATTGTCTGCCGCCATCTTAATTATCTCAGCGGCAAATTCAAATTACGCAACTCTGCAGACATAAATGCCGAAGGTAATAAAAATGTGTAAAAATAAATGTGCACCGGTGGTCCCGAACTCATTTTAATGAAAATAATTCGAATCAGATTGGTTCTTTAAAAACAGTGCTCATAGCACGATCCTTATAACAAACTTTTCTAGCTGATGTATGGAGCCGAAATTAATTACGCACGAGTTGTGAAGAATTTTGTT
The DNA here is from genome assembly GCF_023864345.2 of Schistocerca serialis cubense. NCBI lineage: Eukaryota > Metazoa > Arthropoda > Insecta > Orthoptera > Acrididae > Schistocerca > Schistocerca serialis. Next base: position 804,138,797 of record NC_064641.1, read on the forward strand.
TCAGGTAACATACGTCAGTGTTTTGCGCGGCTGATATTCGGTGGTTTTAATGATCATTTTGCTGAAGATAACTGTTTCCATCATAATCTATAGTTGTATCGAATCTGTTGTATGAACTGTGATTTAGTGACACTTACACAACTTACAGACAACACTTTAACACGACGTTAACTTGGAGTTCTTTAGCAACTTGACCAAAGCTTTAACCGGGAGAAAAATTATTTAGTGATTAATCAATGTAATAAAATAAGATTATCATTTTCATTTACAAATTGATAAAATACCAAACCACCGAAGAACACAGAGAACGCCACAGCATCCTCGTTTTGTTCCCCAAGACCTCTAAAATGCCTCGAAATTTGTCACAACATTTCTGGGACACTCCGTGCAACCATTTTCGCTCCTTATTAAGATTTGGCAGGTTCAGATACACTTGATATAAGCCTAATACAAGGGCCAAAACTGATCGTTCGAACTTAATAAACTTTTTAAAAAAGCAATTGGAGCGTCTTTGCATTAATGAACAACAGTTGCGAGATCAGCATCATCCACTCATGGAGAACTTAATAATAGGGTACATGCACATTAAGTATATCATAGTTGGTTGGTTGGTTGATTTCGGGAAGAGGAAGAAACAACCAGGTCATGGGTCCCATCGGATTAGGAAAGGATGGGGAAGGAAATCGGCCGCGCCCTTTCAAAGGAACCATACCGGCATTTGCCTCAAGCGATTTAGGGAAATCACGGAAAACCTAAACCAGGATGGCCGGACGCGGGTTTGAACCGTCGTCCTCCCGAATGCGAGTCCAATCTGCTAAGCACTACGCCACTTCGCTCGTGCACATCAAGTAACATTTAATTATTTGCTTTAGACGTACTTCGTGGTAGTGCAATTCTTATGGCCAGTTGCGTGTATAGTTGATTTAGGTTTCTTGTTCCTAAGCTGCGACACTAAGACTTCTTCAGTTCCATGTAAAAATGATCCACAGATGAAACAACAACAACTGATGCTTCGTTGCAATAACAGGCAGTATAATTCGACTAGAGGCAATCGCTCTGCTTATGTAACTTTGCGCCCTATCCGTAGGGAAAGTGATTATGATTACAGGTCTCAGTCTTGAGCGCACATGGCAATCAAACTCGTCCCTGTTTGCAGGGGTTGTAAATAGGTTACGTAAGAAACTAAGCAGGCGGCCGGGGTTGCAACATATAATAAAAACGGTTATAACGAATTTATATATTAAAACAACAAGATGCACATTGTCGAGAACAGCCTTCACAGAAGTACAGTTGCAGCCAAGAAATAACAGCAGATAACCAGAAGCAAAATACTGATATTTAAACGAGGCGGACATTGTTAGTAAGGTACTAACAAGTGATGGTTGGTGAGTGGCAGAACAACGCGCTGTTTTTCTAAAAGCTGCTATTAGCCCCTACACTGCAGCGTTTGTTGGGGAAGAGCTTTCTTTATTAATAGAGAGATCTGAGGCAAAACAAACATATCATTACAGTCATGCGAGAGCGGTCGAAGCGACATAAGTGGCTCGGCTTCGGTGCTTTCTTACGACATGGGAGTGTCTGTTGTGGCTTCCACCTTTTAGCTGGCTGCTACGACGCTCCTGCTAGCAACAGTTGCTCACGCCGTTTTCAGATGGTGGCGCTTTATTGTATGTGTCATTACAAGTCTCCGTTCAAAGTAATGAAAACCAAAACTGTAATGAGCCTCTAGATGGCAAGTTCCCGAAGCCGAATGCGATAACCATTGGCGTCTTTTGAACGTGTCATACTGATTCTAACACCTGATGTCCTAACAAGGAGAATGAAGGCTGAGACAGTTGGATCCCCGAGTTTGAAGATCTCAGAATGACCAGTACTGAATAAACCTCTGACCTCAAAAAGTAACATCCCTGCCAGCCACCGAGAAAGACAGTGGCACAGGACTCAGAAAGCAGTGATGCCTTCGTTCATTCTCTGAGGTTTCTCATCCCACCTAGGCACCAACCGACAAGAAGGAAGATGTTGTCTGCATCAAGGTACTTGTTTTAAGAAGGAGCTGTTCAAACTTTCAAAGTATTCTTATGGTTGTCACCGTTTTGGAGAAATTGCTCCGTCATACATGTTCGGGGACACTGCTCTACAGCATGAAGAGATCTCATTGCGGTTTTTTGTAGGGCGAAAATCCGCATGCTAACTTATTCAGACATCGCAGTAAAATTAATATTAAAAAAGTGAGATACGCTAGAGGGTTAGTCACGTTGTTGGGATGAACATTCCGTTGGAATTTAAATCTGGGTTTCATTAATTGAATCTCCTTCTTGTTGTTTGACCTAACGTGGTGGATCATGTACATGTCTTTGCTTGTGGAAAAGCTGGTTTGAGTTTAGTGTCGCAGCAGTGCAAAAATGATACTGCTAATACCCAGAAATTATGCACTATTTCGGTAGATATTTGCTTCCATTTGTTTGAGAAATGTCTGCAACTGGAAGGTACGAAAAGCGCGCTCCAGCATGCAGATGGTAATGATTGTGTCGCTCAAATACCATTTATAATTGCTTTAAACGGCATTTACGAAATACATTCGAATACTATTGCTCTTATTACAGTGACGCAGAAACATCGCTCTTAGCGTGGACTGTGCTAGTCACAGAGATTGAGCGTAAGCCTAGCTCACTGAATCCTTGCAAAATTTACGGTTGCAGATGGTATCTCTTCGCGGTTCCCACCAGTCTGGGCACATGACCCTGCACATGCTCTTGAGTACCGTCAAGGCAAACGCTTTTGTTAACAATGACTCAATTGTTTATTGCTTGATTCCAGCTGTTGGATGACACTATCGCGCATGCCGTAAATAATACGAATGTTTAGTAATAGTGTGTGCCGGCAGGAGTGGCCGAGCGGTTAAAGGCGCTACAGTCTGGAACCGCACAACCGCTACGGTCGCAGGTTCGAATCCTGCCTCGGGCATGGATGTGAGTGATGTCCTTAGGTTAGTTAGGTTTAAGTAGTTCTAAGTTCTAGGGGACTTATGACCACAGCAGTTGAGTCCCATAGTGCTCAGAGCCATTTGAACCAAGTAATGGTGTGGCTGTTTCCTATTAGTCTTCATCTTTGTATTATTGCTTAGTATTTGCTTCACTGTTGCGTTTTAGATGAAATACGAAGTACTCAAAGTTATAGGAGTGGTAGTTTATATTATTCTTCAGTGCTTTCCACCTGAAATTAGCACAATACGGATGGTGCAGAGATTGGTTTTCTCACTAATATACTGGGTGGTTTGCTTGGAGAATTTCACCTGAGTTGCAGCAGCACAAACTACAACCACCTCAATGGAGAAAAGTCTGTTCATTTTGTCCTTCGAACATGACGAAATTTTGTAATCACTGCTCAAGAGCTATTTGTGCGGAACACTGTGCCAGATCTTGCTCAGACTGCAATAATAATGTCTAAAGCAGACCACTCTACTCATTTTGTGTGAAAAATACTCGGAGTCATAATAACTACAACAATAACTTGTATCTAGCGTTCCAATAACATTTCGAGTAGCAAAATTGCCATAACAGGTTACAAAAAGGACAGTCTGCGCTTACTTTGTTTGTTATTCACCAATGGAGATCTAACAAATATAATTAGCTAGTGCATAGCTTATAAATGATGACTTCCTTTGTGTAAAATTTGGAGTGGTAAAATTTGCCGTTTATTAGTAGTAGTGTAACATTTTGCGCCCTTTAGTGCTCTAGCGCTAATTACACGAAGTTACATTCTCTTCGAAATTCCCTTTACTAACTCCACAGGCGGAAGTTCTTTATGAACACAAATCATTCTGTTGTATCCATTTGAAAGTTGTTTTGTGTTGCAGTGAGAGGAAAGCGTGTTCTCATAACTTCACATGTATTTCTGCATCCCGTTCGTCGGTCTTCCAGCGTTGTGCCTACGGCTGTGAGTTTGTTTCCAGACTAATTTATTTAGTCTCGCCTGGAACGGCCTGGTTCCTCTTTAGCGTCCATAATATCATTTCAGAACGTTGGAGCTTATTATGCATCGACTGCATATTGCGGTTCGTACGATGTATTAAACATGACAAAGGATAAACCAGAATTTCAAAACAAAATAAAATTTGCTGTCGGCATACACTTCATAATGCCCTGATTAAATCAGGAGCCCATTAACGAGAAGAGCTGCACATCAGAAGGGTGATGCGTTGCGGAATTAATGTTCTGATATCCACTTTTAAAAAAAAAGCCTAGAATTAACAGTAATGAATAAGAAATTACGGAGCACGACACGTATTTCAAAAGCGCAGACAGGCACAACCTACTAAATGAACTTCGAAATCAAACATAATTTGTTCAGCTCCTTTGAAAAAAAAAAAACAGTGTGTAGCAGAAAGTACTTTCCGTTCTGCTGGTGGGAAGAATTGCTGTTTAAATACCTCTACACGCGCAGTAATTAATCTAATCCTATCTTCGCGACCCCCACGGGAACGATGATTACGGCATTGTACGTTTCTGATTTCCTTGCTTAATACTACTACTTCAAATTTTCTTGAGCAGACGTGCGTGAGATAGCTGGTGCCTACTGCCAAGCACCTGCAGTTTAGGTTTCCCAGCATTTCCATTACCCTCTTTCGTGACTCAAACAAAATTCTGACCGCTCGCTCTGCTTTCCATTCGTCAGTATCCATTAATAGACGTACTACTTCAGTGTACTGTAGGATAGATCGCATGAGCGTTTTGGAAGTTACATCCTAGTATCGTACATTGAGCTAATGTGAGCAGTCCATCTGTCGTTGTTATTATGACCGTTGCTATTCGCGGTGGGGAAAATGCTGTGACGCAGCTCTCGACGGTAGTCTGCCCCTGCGTTAAGTCCCTTCATCCATGCCTAAGCCGGCCGAAGTGGCCGTGCGGTTAAAGGCGCTGCAGTCTGGAACCGCAAGACCGCTACGGTCGCAGGTTCGAATCCTGCCTCGGGCATGGATGTTTGTGATGTCCTTAGGTTAGTTAGGTTTAACTAGTTCTAAGTTCTAGGGGACTAATGACCTCAGCAGTTGAGTCCCATAGTGCTCAGAGCCGAGCCATGCCTAACTTCTGCAGTCTACAACCATCGTTTGTACCTTGCCGTGGCATCCCGATACTACTTCCCCTCGCACTTACACACATTATACACATTCTTTATTGCCAAATTCAGCTTTCCGTTATGCCAGGTCCTCTCGAACACGGAAACTCGCGAGCGTGCAGAACAAGGAGCCGAGAGTGTTTGCACGGCGCATCGGTCCAACTCGGCTTAATTCGCCTCAACTCGGCTTGCACGGTGAAACCGTCATGATGTGCTGTCGAGTGCGTCGATAGACGGCTTATACAATACTGAAATAGATGAGCGCAAGACAGTTGCAAGAATAATGGAGAAAATTATGGAAATTTGTGGTAAGAACTATGGGACCAAACTGCTGAAGTCATCAGTCCCTAGACTTACACTCTACTTAATCCACCTTAAACTAACTTACGCTAACGGCGACACACACACCCATGCCCGAGGTAGGAGTCGAACCTCCGACGGGGGAATAATGGGGCAACCAGCTCCGAAAAAGCAAACATTTCCGGAAGTCAATTTAAAGCGGAGTGGGAACGTTCTCATGTTTTTGTTAATTGTGACGATAAGGCAAAATGTCTAAACTGCGGCGTAAGAAAATCGTCTATTGAAAGATACTACAGCAAATTTCATTCAGAAAAATATAGCGAAATCATACGGGAGACGAAGACTTAACGAAGTTGCAGACTCTTACAGAAGAGATTCTGTATCCGTAAATGAGGTTAGTACCAGTGCCTTAGCATGTTTAATTTGGTTGAAGATCTGCGAAAGGAACCGAGGTTTGTTGACATTCCTCTGAAATGTGTGTTCACAGTCGCTTGTATCATTCCGAACACTATCTTTTTTCTCTAATTTAGGACGAAGAAGATGTAGGGTGCTGCGAAATGACTATTACAGCTAGTTTTAAAGTTGCTCTGCGTTCAGAAAGAGCTGGGAAGCCGTTTATGGAAGGGCCATTAATAGAGAATATTTTGTTGTATGCAGTAGAGATAATGAATCCCACATTAACTCCCGCAGCCGAATACTACTTTCCAGTATAATAATATCTCGGCGAATGAGTGACATTGGCGGAAACATGTATGAGTATATGCGACTTTCTACTGTACTCCATGGCATTCACATGAACCAGCAGATTTTAGCGGCATGGCTCAATTAACGATTCCTTGCTTGACTTGAAAGACGACCTATATGTGGCGAAGAGCTCCTGGGCATAATTTCGACGAGGGACTCTTACACTATCTTCTTTCTCTAATTTAGGACGAAGAAGATGTAGGGTGCTGCGAAATGACTATTACAGCTAGTTTTAAAGTTGCTCTGCGTTCAGAAAGAGCTGGGAAGCCGTTTATGGAAGGGCCATTAATAGAGAATATTTTGTTGTATGCAGTAGAGATAATGAATCCCACATTAACTCCCGCAGCCGAATATTACTTTCCAGTATAATAATATCTCGGCGAATGAGCGACATTGGCGGAAACATGTATGAGTATATGCGACTTTCTACTGTACTCCATGGCATTCACATGAACCAGCATATTTTAGCGGCATGGCTCAATTAACGATTCCTTGCTTGACTTGAAAGACGACCTATATGTGGCGAAGAGCTCCTGGGCATAATTTCGACGAGGGACTCTGCTGCAGGGGCGGATATTTAAGAAGTGTTGAAATAGATGTTGGAGAAATAGGACTCACTTCAGGAAAACTGTTTTCCTTAACCACAGCTAGCAATGCTCGGTAAAGTAAAAGGTTTATTGGCCTACTGGAAGCTTAACAAGCCGAATTTACCGGTGTATTGCTATTTGTGCAGAAGTTAATCGGTATTGAAGACCTGGCGAACGTAGCAGTGCGTATTCTTTCTCACGGGCTCATTAACCGTCAAGTTGAAAGAATTTTTGATTTCATTTGGATAGGAGTATCCAGATATCTCCTACCATGCTGAAGTACGGTGGCTGAAAAAAGGAAAAGTGGTACACCGAGTTTTTCGTCAACGCCACGTCGTGACTCAGTTTTTGGACGACAAAGGACGTCCGGAGATATTTTTGCATGATTCTGAGCGGATAGGTGATTTAGATGTTTAGCACTCACTATGGATCTCCTAACTGATTAAGTCTGATACTCCAAAACGAAAATAATCTCATCAACGATGTGCTTGGCAAAATAAAAGCTTTACAATGTAAACTTCAGCTCTCGATAAACAACAGCTTTCCTGAGCTAAGGAAGCGATATATAAATTTTACCTTCAGTAGGAATCTGATTTTTTTTAAGTGTTTTATTGAAAACGGACTATGGTTTTGTTTGACAGCATCTGTACAGATAAGGACCGCGCTTTGAAAAATATATCGAGGTGCTACAATCCCATGAAGATGAGTTTAGCGACCGATTCTAGGTAACGTAACAGCGATACAGTCGATTTTGTTAAAAGTACAAGTATAACATTACATTAAAAATAATAGTCCGCAGTATCTCTTCATTGAAACAGATATTCTTTTACTTCTTCAAACCAACTTCATACATTACATTCATTTATTAACATTTGGTTTGCTTTTTGTTACAGGAAATTAAACTTTCAGCTAATACTCGATGTGTTTATGAAGCCCTTTTTCATAACTGTTGAAAGTGTACTAGTACCCGATTTATATTTTGGAGTAATCGATTTGCAGATGATCACCGAAAAGTATTTACTTTACAGTAATAAAAGTTTGCTCGAATTTTACCAGAATTTGTCGAAGGAAGAATTTCGTAAGCTGAACAAACAAGCAGCGAATATTATTTATATGTTTGGCCACATATCTGTACGTGAAAATTTTTTTTCTGTACGAAAAGTAGAGTGCATCCAAGTATTTCTGATCGTAATTTAAAATTCCCTAAGAACTGCCGAACTCTTGTTCCGCACCTTAGAAGCACAATTGCACATAAAAAAGGATGAAGTACAAGGTATAACTTTCTGTTGAAACTAAATTTAAAGTTATCATTATTTAAATTTATTTTGCACCGGTAATCTTGTCTCACCACACTAAGTTCTCTAACTGCACATAAAATTTGGCCGTGACGACGAATACAGAGGTGAAGTTTCGGAAAATGTTGAGACAGGCGGAGCGAACGAGGCAAGCGTAAGGAAAGAAAGAGACTGTTATTGCGTAAGTCAACGAATGGGTATTTGCAACGTCGTGAACGTAGGGAAGCCGTCTTCTCACTCTGCGCGATGCGCTGGTGCAATACACCTTGAGAGGCCCTACTTAATGTTTTAGGATACTTCGTATCCGAAATGCTAGGGAGCCCGGCGTGGGAAGTGGAACTTAGTGGTTTTTAACGAGGGGTTATAACAAATCAAATTTATTAATGAATAAGATCAAAAAATTACACTTCGCCGTAAGAACTAAATTACAGTCGGCCAAAATGTCATAGACTAATAGCCAAATGTATGAGAGTAAAATTAGCAGCAGGAAAAATAAGCTTCAAAGCACTAAAAGGCATTTACAAATGAGTAGCAATTAATTCTCATTTTTTCCAACTAAATTTCAAAACTAGCTCATGCACATAAATTACAGGCATATACGAACACTTTTACATATACATTTGTACATTCAACCATCCTTTATGTAATCCTGGATTCAACAGCGCCCTAAAGATTTATAGAAACAAATGTGATAACGTTAATAAGATAGTACTTCGACACTAACTGTGCACAACATATTCAAAAGCACTGTAAAGAAATAAATAACAATTTTGATAAAATATTACGCTCTTAACAAACTTAAAACACACACAACAGCAACGCAAGTAACCAGTACAAAACACTAACCGTTCGGTCCGAACAGGTCTCGGAAGGCTCAACGACAGATACGGATATGGAGGGCTTGTGGTCAGCACACCGCTTTCCCGGCAGTTGTCAGTTTTCGTGACCTGAGCAGGTACTTCTCCGTCAGTTATCTCCTATGTTGGCCTACCAAGAGCTGAGTGCACCCCATTCGCCAACGGTGCTTGGCAGACTAACGGTCCCCCATCCAAGTGCCAGCAGGTACTTCTCCGTCAGTTATCTCCTATGTTGGCCTACCAAGAGCTGAGTGCACCCCATTCGCCAACGGTGCTTGGCAGACTAACGGTCCCCCATCCAAGTGCCAGCAGGTACTTCTCCGTCAGTTATCTCCTATGTTGGCCTACCAAGAGCTGAGTGCACCCCATTCGCCAACGGTGCTTGGCAGACTAACGGTCCCCCATCCAAGTGCCAGCAGGTACTTCTCCGTCAGTTATCTCCTATGTTGGCCTACCAAGAGCTGAGTGCACCCCATTCGCCAACGGTGCTTGGCAGACTAACGGTCCCCCATCCAAGTGCCAGCAGGTACTTCTCCGTCAGTTATCTCCTATGTTGGCCTACCAAGAGCTGAGTGCAGCCCATTCGCCAACGGTGCTTGGCAGACTAACGGTCCCCCATCCAAGTGCCAGCAGGTACTTCTCCGTCAGTTATCTCCTATGTTGGCCTACCAAGAGCTGAGTGCACCCCATTCGCCAACGGTGCTTGGCAGACTAACCGTCCCCCATCCAAGTGCTAGCCAATCCCGGCAGCGCTTAACTGACGGGAACCAGTGTTACCATCGCAGCAAGGTCAGTGTCTACAAAACACTAATCTTAATACTAACTCACAAGCAAATGTGGACGAGGAAGAATTTTGGTTTTTAGTGAAGCCCCCAACTTACACCAAACACGTATATATTAATCTGTGCAGCTTGAAAATACGCTACTTTACTCTAGGAGGCAGCTTCTACCATAAAAATTAGTGACATCACCTTAGCTGGGACCACAATTAAGAAAAACAACGCCTTTAAGAAGGCAAATGCTTGAAGAGCAACGCAGCCCAAACACGGATCAAGAACAGAATTACTTTCCAGTCATACTACTGCTCCCACGGTAGTAACTTCTGTGTCGTCTCATTGTCACTGTAGGTTTGTACCACGGGAAGCAAGGAAAGGATTTTGTTTGGTGGCCGGTGTTCTCTTTTATAACACAAACTGTACGAATGTATTAACAGGGTTCTTTATTCATAAGAACAAGAAGTTACTGAACATATTCCAGGTGTTGTGGTACAAGCTCTCCGTAATTGTCCACGTTAGCCTCGCTGCTGGTGAAGTACTAGTCCCGCTATGTACACTGCTCTGGTCGCTAGGTTCTGACTGACTCTGAGATAGAGGCAGAGCTACCTGCGACTGCGACTCCAACTGGGCTGATACTGATTACTCGACTCGTTGACTCACTGGATGACTGACTGACTGCGACCTCCCGGGAGCGGCCGCAATTTCAATACTGGCGGCCGAGAGTGCGTTAGCTGCGCGTTGCCTGCGAGTCTGTCTTTGGCCTCTCTCATGATAGGTGCGTTGCTTGGGCCTAATATCTTCTCACAACCTCTTTGCTCCCAGGTGTGCTGGCGACAGCGTACGCCAGCACAGTAACAAACACAATGAATAGCCTTTACTGATAATAGGAATACTGTCGAGTAGTGCCAACTAGAAAACAGATTCCACTTGCTAATTCTTGCAGGCTATTTTGACTGGCAACGTCCGAACGAGATGACGCAGAGGTTAGCACACTGCACTCGCATTCTGGAGGACGACAGTTCAAACCCGTGACTGATTTAGGTTTCCTATGACTTTCCCAACCCACTTCTTGCAAATGCCGGGATGGTTTCTTTGAAAGGGCATGCCCGATTTCCTTCCCTGTCCATCCCTAATCCGAGCTTATGCTCCTTCTCTAATGACCTAGTTGTTAATGGGACATTAAACACTCCTACTCTTCCACTGGCAATCGCAGCTGACAATCACGTTAGCATGTAACCGTCTCTGGGTAGTGATATGCACCAGCTCACCGTCCTCCATGCACAGCAGCTTGAGTGAAGGAGAGTGGCCCGATCACCTGCTGTTTGCCCACAGTGCACCGAGGTTGCATCTCCATCGTTCTCGTCCACTGGCTGACTGACTGCCTGAATCAAGCACCAGCTGACGCTATGTCCCTTGCTGCCCTCAAGCACTTGCAGTCACAGTGCCCTGTAACTGATAACATAACACTCCTTTCTTCACGAATAGGCTCAGTTCCTCTCCCTTGGCTATCCAATCAACACAACTAATTTTTAGCATTCTTCTGTAACACATTTTGAGACGCACTGCTAAACCCACAGGACAAGACAAGTAGTAGGAATTGTGGAAAGGGCCAGAATGAGCGGCTGTCAGTCAAACATTACAGCGCAACTTCTAAGCTTGACTATCAACTGAAAACTTCTTTAATTCTAAAATGGCTGAAGGCCCATGAATTAAATAGAACTGCTATAAATATTTTTTTTGAGACAGAAGACTCTGGGCTTTAACCTTAAAAGGTATTTAAGGCCAAGCGATGTAAGACTTGACTAGTCAGATAGATGAAGTTTTTTTTAAAAGTGGCTGAAGGCCGATAAATTTAAAGCAACATAACTACAATAACCTTTCAATAGGCAGAAGGCCCAAGCTTTATGAACAATAAGAAACCCTACTCCAAAACGGCTGAAGGCCTTTGTTTAAAAAAACTGCAACAAATTTTCCAAGGCAGAAGGCCCAAAGTTTTTAACCTTAAATAGTATTTAAGCCCAAGCGGTGTAAGACTTGATAAGTAAGAATCCAAAATTTTAAAGCGTCTGAAGACCCATCATTTTAAGAACAATACAACTACGAAAAATTTCAACAGGCAGAAAGCCCACAGCTTTATCTTCCAAAAGGCATTACTTGATAAATAGAATCTTTAAAACCTAAAGCGGCTGAAGGCCGATGCTTTTAAAAACAATTCACTACAATAAATTTTCAACAGGCAGGGAGCCCACAGCTTAGTCTTCCAAAAGGTAATAGTTGATAAGTAAGATCCTTAAAACTTAAAGCTGCTGAAGGCCGATGCTTTAAAACAATACAATAAATTTTCAACATGCAGAAGGCCCAGGCTTTATCTTCGTACAATGTAAGACTAACCTAATTTAGAAAAACTTACTTTTAAATCGGCTGAAGTCCTTTGATTTTAAAAACACAATTACAAGCATAAAAATTCCAAACATCGGCTATGAGCCATTAAAAATACACAATGAAACGCCAACAAGAAAGGCAGTATAGGCAACGGCGCTCAGAGTTTCCAAGGGGCTCGGTCTGCCCTTGAAATCTTAACGTTCGCTTAGCTGAGACAAGAAGTCGGCCCAACTATAATCGATCCGCCGGCAACACAACCAAGAGACAGTCAGGGACCCACCGACAAGACAACATGCTAACCACCGACTAGTATACAAGAATTCAAAAAGCCAAACGTTACAGACATAGCCTCCCACAACCAAAAATACATTAAGCTGTCAAAACCACATATCATGTTGGACAGTGACAACAGGTGAGGAAAAGGACAGTGCCTGAATTTACGTCAGTGGCCATGGCAGGTAATTGGAACACTAACGGCCACAAGGCAGAAAATTCCACTGGTGCACTTCAATTTCAAACCGACAAATATAGTTAATTCCGCCATTTGGCGGGTAATCTTCACCAACTCGAACACTCGCTGTTGCTCCCAGGAATACCGCCAACAGCGAACCACCAACCAAGGTGACAACGTGAACAGACGTGGCTTCGGTAATTAAATCACCACTCAACTCTCATGTCCTGGGTCGGTGAGCCACGAACCTCGTAACACTCGGAACAGCCCCCACACGCTCCGACACTGTGTAGAGACCGCCAGTGGGCCGGGCCGACTGCGCCGCACAGAGACTTGCTTGCTGATCTGCTCCAACAGACCCACTTGCTGCACACCGCCAGACCAAAGATGGTATATGGTGCAAATATCGATACACACCGCTGCTGCCACACGTAGAAAGAGGAAGAACCACAGCATAACCGCAATATCCGTGGGAAACCAAACGCAGAGTAACAGCCAAGTTTTAAAGTAACGCGTAAGTCGGAGTCAGCACGGCTCACATTTACTCATCTCGTCTGTAACATTTGTCGTCTATGGTGTACTTTTATGTAAGGCTACGCTGAAGACGAATACTTTACAAAGACTTTCTAAGAAACGCATCTTCGATGTTAATAATTTCTCTATTTCTGAAAGAATTTCCTTGCTACTGTCGATCTGCATTTTATATGCCCTCTACTTCGGCCACTGCCAATTACTTTGCTGCCTACATAGTGAAACTCATTCGCGTTTCTCATTTCTTAATTTAGATTACTTAGAATCGGGTCATGTTACTACACTGCATCATCGTTGTTTTAATTTTGTGGATATCCTTCTCATAATTTCTTTTTAAGACAGTATCAATTCAAATCAATGATATTCCGAGTTCTTTGTATTCTCAGCCAGAATTTAAATGTGCTCAGCCTCCTCTGCATCATTACTAAATTACGATCTGCTGATGGGTACGCTATACAGTCCAGTCTCAGACTTCATAAATTATGTTCCACCATAATGCAATCGAACAAGTTTTTCCATGCCTCCAAGAATTTCCAAAGTAAACAGCTTTTGGTTTCTGAACGGTATTTTCTCGTTTACTAGGTGAAATACACTCCTGGAAATTGAAATAAGAACACCGTGAATTCATTGTCCCAGGAAGTGGAAACTTTATTGACACATTCCTGGGGTCAGATACATCACATGATCACACTGACAGAACCACAGGCACATAGACACAGGCAACAGAGCATGCACAATGTCGGCACTAGTACAGTGTATATCCACCTTTCGCAGCAATGCAGGCTGCTATTCTCCCATGGAGACGATCGTAGAGATGCTGGATGTAGTCCTGTGGAACGGCTTGCCATGCCATTTCCACCTGGCGCCTCAGTTGGACCAGCGTTCGTGCTGGACGTGCAGACCGCGTGAGACGACGCTTCGTCCAGTCCCAAACATGCTCAATGGGGGACAGATCCGGAGATCTTGCTGGCCAGGGTAGTTGACTTACACCTTCTAGAGCACGTTGGGTGGCACGGGATACATGCGGACGTGCATTGTCCTGTTGGAACAGCAAGTTCCCTTGCCGCTCTAGGAATGGTAGAACGATGGGTTCGATGATGGTTTGGATGTACCGTGCACTATTCAGTGTCCCCTCGACGATCACCAGTGGTGTACGGCCAGTGTAGGAGATCGCTCCCCACCCCATGATGCCGGGTGTTGGCCCTGTGTGCCTCGGTCGTATGCAGTCCTGATTGTGGCGCTCACCTGCACGGCGTCAAACACGCATATGACCATCATTGGCACCAAAGCAGAAGCGACTCTCATCGCTGAAGACGACACGTCTCTATTCGTCCCTCTATTCACGCCTGTCGCGACACCACTGGAGGCGGGCTGCACGATGTTGGGGCGTGAGCGGAAGACGGCCTAACGGTGTGCGGGACCGTAGCCCAGCTTCATGGAGACGGTTGCGAATGGTCCTCGCCGATACCCCAGGAGCAACAGTGTCCCTAATTTGCTGGGAAGTGGCGGTGCGGTCCCCTACGGCACTGCGTAGGATCCTACGGTCTTGGCGTGCATCCGTGCGTCGCTGCGGTCCGGTCCCAGGTCGACGGGCACGTGCACCTTCCGCCGACCACTGGCGACAACATCGATGTACTGTGGAGACCTCACGCCCCACGTGTTGAGCAATTCGGCGGTACGTCCACCCGGCCTCCCGCATGCCCACTATACGCCCTCGCTCAAAGTCCGTCAACTGCACATACGGTTCACGTCCACGCTGTCGCGGCATGCTACCAGTGTTAAAGACTGCGATGGAGCTCCGTATGCCACGGCAAACTGGCTGACACTGACGGCGGCGGTGCACAAATGCTGCGCAGCTAGCGCCATTCGACGGCCAACACCGCGGTTCCTGGTGTGTCCGCTGTGCCGTGCGTGTGATCATTGCTTGTACAGCCCTCTCGCAGTGTCCGGAGCAAGTATGGTGGGTCTGACACACCGGTGTCAATGTGTTCTTTTTTCCATTTCCAGGAGTGTATATTGTAGATTGTGAATAGTTGCACTAATTATATTGGGAAGCAAACTTCATGCACTGTGACGTGTGTGCTAATTGCTAATGACCAGATCACCTAGCCAGCAAGTTATAAGATTTCAGCGAAGTTTAATAGTTCAGTAACGCCAGGTAACCGTGGGCAGAATTAGAAAATACGAGACTACAGTGCCTGATCGAAGCTCTGTCTTTCTAGTTGCGTCCTGATCACATTTTCTAGCGGCTCACACCTTAATGTACAGAGTCCAGAATGTCAGATATCCCAGCCACAAGATGATAGGTTACGGGGCTACCTTTGGCTGCTGCCTCACACCCTCCACAATCAACAACATTCTACTCGGCTCACAGCAAACTCCCATGACACGGTTCGCCAGAGGGAGCGTATATCATCACTGCCCAGCAACTCATAGAACCAAGTGGAGCCAGCCTTCTTAGAAAAACCAAAATTAGTGTCACCATTGACAAAGTGTGAAACTGAAATTAAATTTAGATGCTAATATGAGCATCGTTAGGCAGTGTATTACTACGAACGCAGTAAACGGAGTAATTGTGAGAACTGTTAACCTTCCAAAGAAAGCGTTAACTTAAATATTGGAGAATACTAACATTCGTAAATGAAAGAGAAATTTTAGGCAACACGTTCGGGTTTCGTGCCAAACGTGTGCTCTGTTTCATCATCCTTTACACAACCCCCTCCCCCCCCCTCCCCCCCCCCCCACACACACACGCGATCCACAGTACCGTAAATAGAAAAAATGGATTTACAAATTACGCGCCAGCCACAAGACGACAATAAACGAATATCGGTTACTGCCACACGCATACTAGTTCAGGGTGAATCAGAGTACTGTTGATAAATGATATGTAAAACAGCGTTTTCTGTGCGTTGACATGAGGAACGTGTGTATGAAGAGAAAATCGAAAATTTTATGAGTAACTAGGGAGAAAAATTTACGCACCATGAATGTGAATGTTGTTGGTGCTATTGAGCTATCATAACAATTCAACAAATGCGCTGGAAACCAAACAAAATAGTAATTAAGATAAAAGTCACAAATGTAAAAATGAAAAATTTTAGACTAAATTTTCCAATCAGAACATTAAACTTTGAATTTGAGCTTCATAAGACCAACAGACGTGTCCAGATGTTTAGAGACCAGTATTTCAAGAGACACACTCGTACCAATGAACAAGCCAGTAAAAATTAACAGTAGGATGAAGCTGAGAAATCTAAAGCATGCATATTGAAATACCGCTAGATTTAGGTAGTACGTCAACAGATTTTACTGACAATTCAATTTCGACGGATGTTAATAGTCAAACGTGTGTTTCATCAAGCTCACTAGTTAAATTAGTTGAATTTCTGTCACTATTTCATCATTATTGGTGGAACTCCTGCATGTCCGCATGCAATGTAGGGATTGGAAATGAAAGTCCTTGCGCGAGAATTGAGCCAAAGACTTCACGTTTACGATACTATTCAGAACCTTTGTCCACTGTGAACTTGGAAGTGTATGATGTTGTAGTACACTTTGAGCAAAGAGTACGATAATGATGGGGTCTATTATAACTTCGGTTCAGCGTAACCCAATAAATTATAGGGAATTTAGCTCATAATGATAAACCTTTTTAAATACAACAAGAAACAAGTGTCTTTTTCTTCACTTTTCAGTATTCTCAGGGCGGTAGCATAACTTTGAAAGGTTGAAAGTGATGCTTACCTTTCTTACATCTTCAAATAGCTGTTTGTTCATGAAGTCGTCTGCGTTCGGAAAGTAATGCTGTTGACCTGTGGTCACAGGAGCTAAAATTTTTTCTAGGGTTTAATGCTGACTTTCATTCTAAATGAATCACGAGATGAACGACAGTTGTGAAATCAGATGGATTTACGATTTGATTTTTAATAGGTCTACATGAGAGCTTTCATGGTACAAGATAACGAATTTCTTTTTACCCAAAACAAGCGAATCTTTTCTATTGATTTCGCATAGCAGACGAACGTAGGCGCCTTGCGGAGACAGAAATACCAACACAGCCAATTTAATCTCTGGGGCAACGGCCTTGCCGCAATGGATACACCGGTTCCCGTGAGATCACCGAAGTTAAGTGCTGTCGGGCGTGGTCGGCACTTTGATGGGTGACCATCCAGGCTAAATGCGCTGTTGCCATTTTTCGGGGTGCACTCAGCTTCGTGATGCCAATTGAGGAGCTAGTCGACCGAATAGTAGCGGCTTCGGTCAAGAATACCATCATAACGACCGGGAAAGCGGTGTGCTGACTCCACGCCCCTCCTATCCGCATCCTCCACCGAGGATGACACACCAGTCGGATGGTCCCGGTAGGCCACTCGTGGCCTGAACACGGAGTGCAGTTTAATCTCTAGAACCAAAGGCAATTGTGGAGATGTTAATTTGATCGTCAGCCTTACTTTGCTATTTGATTCAGCCATATTAATAACGAGACGGAACTTTACCGTCCGTCTTCATTTTTCCCTTTCTTTTCCATATTTCCTTTCATTTCTTTTTCCTTTTCCCAATCTTTTTTTGCATCAGTTTGTTATATCATTGGAGATAAAAGGGGATATGCTACTATTCTCATTTCCGGTTGAATTTGTTGTAAATGCTAATTATTTTTACTTTAAGTGAAACTGTATTCAGTGACTTGAATAGAATTTGTAAAAATGATTACTGGCGTTCTTGGTGACGAATGACTGTGTATGTAGCTAACATTCATACGAAAAAAGTCATTTTGTGAAAAGTTAATCAGACTTCTCAAGAATAAACATTAATCGTAGGATAACGGGAACACAAGTGACTCTAAGCATTTGAGATATTGTGCTACAGACGAATGCTGGAACTGGACTGATAAGGTAAGGAATGAGCAGCTTCTGCGCAGAATCGGAGACGAAAGGAGGATGTGGGAAACACTGAGAAGGGAAGGGACAAAATGATAGGACATCTGTTAACACATCGGGGAATGACTTACGTGGTGCTAGAGGGAGTTGTAGAGGGGGAAAACTGCAGAGGAAGATAGAGACTGGAAAATATCCAGCAAATAATTGAGGACGTAGGTTGCAAGTGCTACTCTGAGATGAAGAGGTCGGCACAGGAGAGGAATTCGTGAAGGGCCGCATCAAAACAGTCAGAAGACTGACGTCTCAAAAAAAAAAAAAATAAATAAATAAATAAATTACGATAAAGCTATTAAGGCGCTCGAACGCTGCGCAACGAAACAAGTAGCTTCCAACTTACAAGGACGAGTCAATAAAAAAGAACATACTGCCCTTGTAAACTTAAAAATTGATCCCGTTGCTCGACAACATGCTAAAAGCCTGCTTCCTAGAATTCTTCTGGTAGCGTTCGCATCTGTTGAGTGACCTCTCATGTTATACAAGTTTATTTTGTTCCTTAAATTGCTGCACCCCACAAAACCGATGTGTCCTGGAGGTAGCAGAATATTCCTAGACGGGAAACAATGTGCTATCACTGGGTAATCAGTGCAGCCAGGACGATTCTTGTTTCTGGCTTTTTCTTATCCTTTGCTCAATTGCTGTACCCTGTTGAACAAAGCTTTTAGTGTGGGCACATCCCGAAGAAAAGAAACTCTAACCACATATGGGGCGAATTTCGCTATCGTTGTGCTATGGGAACAGTCCCTCGGCTCACAAAAATCGCGTTCTTCTACTCGAGTTGACATAGAAAACCTGCTTTCTTGGTCCGATAACAAATCATTAAACATTGCCCGGAGAATACCGTGTGTCGGCTACCTTCCACGGTACATGTGCTGCGACCTTGTATATACGTGTAGACGCGATATGCGGAATTCTGGGGTTTCTGACTTAATTGTTGACTCACTCTCGTAATTTAAGCTCTCAGAAAATAACTGCATAGTTCAATTAAAACTGGAGACTTTAGAGGTTTGTCGTTTTACAAAACGCAAACAAGGTTGAAACATGATGGTCTAATTATTATTGGAGAATAGATATTCTGTATCAAGTTAAAGCCAGAACAAGAGGAAGAAGACAATCTAGTGCCTCATCTTTCTCAGATACAGCAATTGCAATTATAAGAGAAGAAAGACTGATAAAATATCAGGGTGTTACAGATATTAGTCTTCCAAGGATTTGCTTTCTCATAAGTAAAACCAAAAGATATAGATTTTTTTCTGTTCATTCTATGGAACTGGTGTAATTTCGCAAACATCTTAAATAATATTAGTAATCAGAATGAGATTAGTAATTGTTATACGGCAGTGCACAACTAGGAATATCACTTGACATTGTTATTATCGCTTTCTTTCGCAACTGCTCAATCAGTCACAAGCGTTCACCATTGCGTACACATGTCTCGTACTCCACTTCTTCTTGTCCGTTCTTCTACATCTTCTGTTCACTGTGGCGTCAGTTAGTTATGGGGATTCTGGCAACGTTAGTGACAGTTGGTGGCCAAATGTTCTTTCTGACGCCATAGCTCTCCCGCCAGGACGCAATCCGTGCACCCTATTCGCCGGCGCACAATTGTGGCCTAGTGACATGACACATTGTCATCCGTAAAAATTCCATTATTGTTTGGGAACATGAAGTCCATGAACGGCTGCAGATGGTCTCCAAGCAACCGAACATGATCGACGTAAACACAGTCCACACCGGCATGGGTCCACCACCAACTTGCACAGTGGCTTGTTGACAACTTAGGTTCGTGGCTTCGTGGGCTCTGTGCCACACTCGAAGTCTGTCATCAGCTCTTACCATCTGAAATCGGGAATTATTTGACCAGACAACTGTTTCGCGGTCTAAAGTCCAATGCACAGGACAGTCATATGCGCAGGAGAGGCTCTGCACGCGACGTCACTCGCACTCGCACTCGCACCGGTCGTCTGCTGGCATAACCCAGTAAGGCCAAATTTCGTCGCACTGTCCTAACGGAAACGGTCGTCATACGTCTCATATTGATTTCTGCGGTTATTTCACGCAATGTTGCTTTTCTATTAGCACTGACAGAAAAAAAAACGCCGCTGCTCGTGGTCGTTATGTGAAGGCCGTTGGCCACTGCGTTGTCCGTGATGAGAGTGTAAGAGGTCCATGACTAAGGAATTTATTGCTAGCGCACTCGAGCAGATGTAATTTCGATGGATTGCTCACGTGCTGCCTGCGATATGTAAGCTGCAATAGAATCGCAGACCAGAGAGCAGTGTCGGCTGCAATAGGAGCTGTGTCGGCAGTAGTGGTGGTAGCTCGCAGTTGGTCGGTTGGGCCGGTCGTGCCTGAGCCATGTAGAATAAGGTAAAAACAGCAGCGCGCATATTTAATTTGTTACAAATCAATTTGTACTATTGTTATATCAAGTACCATGTAAATGTTTCTAAAATCTTTTAATAATAATCTTTTTTTATAAAATTAACTTTTTGACAATTATTCATCTGAATTTAAAGAATTTACTAATCTCGCAATCCATGGTCATCCAAATTATCGTAAAGAAAAATCAGTTGTTTCTTTTTATACATGACAAATCCAGCGGCCAGCATTGCACTGGGCTGTGCCAGAAACATTTCTTATAGGAGCAGATATATACGCGTTATCCGGCGGCTTCATTGAGATAAGAATTTTCAATTCGTTCAGAATAATCTTCCAGGGCGATAACGCAGCACCGCTGACGTCCAAAATTTACTAGTTTAAATTCACAGTCAGTTAATTATTGAAAGGTTATATGTGACCCACAATTTTCATTGGGAGGTTAGTCACGTTATTATTGCGAGATTACAGAATAATAAACTGTTGGGAGGTCACTCTGAATGTGAACGATATAAATATTTTTTCTGTTGGGAGGTTACAAGAGGTACTGCCTGAAATTTGGTATTCTTGACACATTCTTGACAATGTGGAGTTGAATTCCCTAACGAGTTCCGAAATGGAATGTCCCATGCGTATAGCTCCAACTACCAGTCTGTGCCCATAATCATGTGGGAAACGTTTTCACATGAATCACCTGAGTACAACTGACAGCTCCACCAAGGCAAGTGTGAGGACGCTTTTCACCTACTTGGATGCGGGAAATCACATAAACACCACATCCAGGTTGTTCGCTCCACCAGTCCTTACCAGCCATCGTCGATTCGGGGCAGGGTCGCCTCCCCGAACCCCGGAAGTGGCGCGTTAAGGCGCTCGACTAGCAGGGTGGGTGTTCTACATAACTCTCTTCATCGAAGAAAAATGACAGTTGAGGACGTGTAAATGCTGCTCTGTGATGGAGAGACTGTCAGAAGAAAGGAGACCGTGCTGGGTCGCATCAGACGACTTGGAAAACTAATAGAAGATAACGTGAGTTGTTCGTGAGGAATATAACTCTAGAGAAAGGATTATTCAGACATTTTCCCAGTGTATTCGTACATACTAGTGAGAAATAACTTCAGAGAATTTGAAAGGGAAAAGTTGGAACAGAAGTGACAGATGGTTTGGTCCCTTGCCAGCAGCTTCCAGTGGGATGCCTACAGGCGGACCTGGTCGCTATAGAAATGCCACGGCCGGCCGTACAAGGGTCTGCGCTCCGGTCAAGCGGAGTTAATTGAAATCTGTGCCACGGCAGCGGCCAGGAGCCGGCGGTCGTCAGCTGCAGCCGCTTCTTATTGGGAAGCGAGCCGCGTCCGGACGGGCAGACCTTTCTCAGGATGCGGTTCACGGAGCCCGACCGGCATAACCCTGTAACGAACTGCCGTTACCTGCGCTTCTGAAAGTCACGCAGCACCAGAGCATCGTATAACCATACTGATAGTGATCTGAAACTGAGATTGGAATAATGATTAATTTGTTTTATTATCCAACGTCCCTCCGTGTTTTTATAGACAGCGGAGTAATATACAGGGTGGTCCATTGATAGTGACCGGGCCAAATATCTCACGAAATAAGCATCAAACGAAAAAACTACAAAGAACGAAACTCGCCTAGCTTGAAGGGGGAAACCATATGGAGCTATGGTTGGCCCGCTAAATGGCCCTGTCGTAGGTCAAACGGATATCAACTGCGTTCCTTTTTAAAATAGGAACCACCATTTTTTATTACATATTCGTGTTGTACGTAAAGAAATACACTCCTGGAAATTGAAATAAGAACACCGTGAATTCATTGTCCCAGGAAGGGGAAACTTAATTGACACATTCCTGGGGTCAGATACATCACATGATCACACTGACAGAACCACAGGCACATAGACACAGGCAACAGAGCATGCACAATGTCGGCACTAGTACAGTGTATATCCACCTTTCGCAGAAATGCAGGCTGCTATTCTCCCATGGAGACGATCGTAGAGATGCTGGATGTAGTCCTGTGGAACGGCTTGCCATGCCATTTCCACCTGGCGCCTCAGTTGGACCAGCGTTCGTGCTGGACGTGCAGACCGCGTGAGACGACGCTTCATCCAGTCCCAAACATGCTCAATGGGGGACAGATCCGGAGATCTTGCTGGCCAGGGTAGTTGACTTACACCTTCTACAGCACGTTGGGTGGCACGGGATACATGCGGACGTGCATTGTCCTGTTGGAACAGCAAGTTCCCTTGCCGGTCTAGGAATGGTAGAACGATGGGTTCGATGACGGTTTGGATGTACCGTGCACTATTCAGTGTCCCCTCGACGATCACCAGTGGTGTACGGCCAGTGTAGGAGATCGCTCCCCACACCATGATGCCGGGTGTTGGCCCTGTGTGCCTCGGTCGTATGCAGTCCTGATTGTGGCGCTCACCTGCACGGCGCCAAACGCGCATACGACCATCATTGGCACCAAGGCAGAAGCGACTCTCATCGCTGAAGACGACACGTCTCCATTCGTCCCTCCATTCACGCCTGTCGCGACACCACTGGAGGCGGGCTGCACGATGTTGGGGCGTGAGCGGAAGACGGCCTAACGGTGTGCGGGACCGTAGCCCAGCTTCATGGAGACGGTTGCGAATGGTCCTCGCCGATACCCCAGGAGCAACAGTGTCCCTAATTTGCTGGGAAGTGGCGGTGCGGTCCCCTACGGCACTGCGTAGGATCCTACGGTCTTGGCGTGCATCCGTGCGTCGCTGCGGTCCGGTCCCAGGTCGACGGGCACGTGCACCTTCCGCCGACCACTGGCGACAACATCGATGTACTGTGGAGACCTCACGCCCCACGTGTTGAGCAATTCGGCGGTACGTCCACCCGGCCTCCCGCATGCCCACTATACGCCCTCGCTCAAAGTCCGTCAACTGCACATACGGTTCACGTCCACGCTGTCGCGGCATGCTACCAGTGTTAAAGACTGCGATGGAGCTCCGTATGCCACGGCTAACTGGCTGACACTGACGGCGGCGGTGCACAAATGCTGCGCAGCTAGCGCCATTCGACGGCCAACACCGCGGTTCCTGGTGTGTCCGCTGTGCCGTGCGTGTGATCATTGCTTGTACAGCCCTCTCGCAGTGTCCGGAGCAAGTATGGTGGGTCTGACACACCGGTGCCAATGTGTTCTTTTTTCCATTTCCAGGAGTGTATGAATGTTTTAGTTGCACCACTTTTTTCGCTTTGTGATAGATGGCGCTGTAATAGTCACAAACATATGGCTCACAATATTAGACGAACACACAAAGGGCTTCGGAAAGCTATTTTACATTTGTTTATCCTTCCAGATTTATGTGAGGTGTAACAGAGAAATCAACAACTCATTCTTCGAAAATAAAGATGTCTTACACGCTGCAGAAAGGAACTACTGTATTAAATATCTAAATGTTAGGACGAAGATTTGACCTAGCTCTTCCTGTACTTGGCTGTGTGCTTCTTAGAGGTAAAATACCTATATTACTCTAAACTATATCATATGGGATGTATTCGTTGAACTAAATATTTTATTAAAAATACTATGGTCACCACATATACGTCGCAAAATAAATATTATTCTTAACGAAACGTCGTTTCACGCTGAACGTATGCGTGTAATGACAGTGTTATTAGCTACGTGTAATGCACGCTATCGACATATTTGACACTGCAGTGCTATTTCGAGCGGTTCTAGGCGCTTCAGTCTGGAACTGCCCGACCGCTACAGTTGCAGGTTCGAATCATGTATCAGGCATGGATGTGTGTGATGTTCTTAGGTTAGTTAGGTTTAAGTAGTTCTAAGTTCTAGGGGCTGATGACCTCAGATGTTAAGTCCCATAGTGCTCAGATCCATTTGAGCAGTGCTATTTCGTACTCACATAAATGAAATAAACAGTTTACTAACAATGATTTGGTCACCACCCAAATTGCAAAACATACATTTCGTCTTCCAAAAAAAAACTTTGTCCTTTATTTAAGCATGTGTTCAAACTGTTGATGATGGACTGCAAGGTACATTTGCAATCGCCTTTCGAAAGAATCATGAACAGATGTAACTACAGTGGATGATGTGGTAGAGCATGCACTGGCGATTCGACGACACATATCGTATGGCGTAGTTGAGGCTTCGTCAGAGACTGCATTTTTGACTGCTCCCCAAAGAAAGAAATCAAGAGTCACTTATAAAGAACGCTATCTTAAAGAAAAGCGATGAACGGCGTAATCGTCCCTCTGTAAACACTGTATCTCCATGCTCGGGAGGACGACGGTTCAAACCCGGCTCCGGCCATTCTGATTTAGGTTTTCCCTAAATCGCTTCAGACAAATTCCGGGATATTCCTTTAAAAGGGCATGGCAGAATCCTTTCTCATCCGATGGGACCGTTTGGTCCCCTCCCCAAAATCAACCAACCAACTTTGATCGGGCACACCAACTTGACCGAGCCACATACACACACACACACACACACACACACACACACACACACACAAAAAGAAAAAACCTAAGCAGGCATGTTCCGATGAAGGGATTTCTTTTTCCTTATCCAGAACGATTGCAACTATAAATTCTAGTGATGTCTATAGAGTCATTTTTTCGCAGCAATCCGTCGTCTGGGCACAAGTCGTGGGGCATAGTTTCACAGAAGTTCGAAATATAGCGCGTACTGCAACGCGAGTTGCTTTTAATAATTTCCACAAAGAAATTCTGTCCCGAAATCTGGCACAAAACCCAAAGAGATTTTTGTCATACATAAAACACACCAGTGGCAAAACGCGATGAATACCTTCACTGCGCGATAACAACGGTGAAGTCACTGATGACAGTGCAATAAAGCAGAGTTATTAAACACGGTTTTCCGAAACTCATTCACCAAAGAAGACGAAGTAAATATTCCTGAATTCCAATCAAAAACAACTGCCAAGATGAGAAACATAGAAGTAGATATTCTCGGTGTACCAAAACAGCTTAAATCACTTAATAAAGGGAAGGCCTCCGGTCCAGGTTGTATACCAGTCAGGTTCCTCTCAGAGTATGCTGATAAAATAGGTCCATATTTAGCAATTATACACAACCACTCGCTCACAGAAAGATCCGTACCTAAAGACTGGAAAATTGCTCAAGTTACACCAATACTCAAAAAGGGAAGTAGGAGTAATCCGCTGAATTACAGGCCTATATAACGTCGATTTGCAGTAGCGTTTTGGAACATATACTGTATTCGTACTTTATGAATTACTTCGAAGTAAACGATTTATTGACACACAGTCAGCATGGATTCAAAAAATATCGTTCTTGAGAAGCACGACTAGCTCTTTATACTCATGAAGTAATAAGTGCTATTGACAGGGGATGTCAAATTGATTCCATATTTTTAGATTTCCAGAAGGCTTTCGACACCGTTCCTCACAAGCGACTTCTAATCAAACGGCGTGCCTACGGAGTATCGCCTCAGTTGTGCTACTGGATTCATGATTTCCTGTCAGAAAGGTCACAGTTCCTAGTAATAGACGGAAAGCCATTGAGTAAAACAAAAGTAATATCCGGCGTTCCCCGAGGAAGTGTTATAGGCCCGCTATTGTTTCTGATCTATATTAACGACATAGTAGACAATCTGAGTAGCCGTCTTGTTTGTAGATGGTGCTGTCATTTACCGTTTCTTAAAGTCATCAGATGATCAAAACGACTTGCAAAATGATTTAGATATCTGTATGGTGCGAAAAGTGGAAATTGATCCTGAATAAGGAAAAGTGTGAAATTATTCACATGGGTACTAAAAGATATCAACTAAATTTCCATTACGCGATAAGTCACATAAATCTGAAGGCTGTAAATTCAACTAAATACTTAGGGATTACAATTACAAATAACCTAAATTGGAACGATCATATAGATAATACTGTGGGTAGAACAAACCAAACACTGCGATTCATTGGCAGGACACTTAGAAGGTGCAACAGGTCTACTAAAGAGACTGCTTACACCACGCTTGTCCGCCCTATCCTGGGGTATTGCTGTGCGGTGTGGGATCTGCATGAGGTGGGACTGACGGATGACATCGAAAAAGTACAAAGAAGGGCAGCTTGTTTTGTATTATCGTGAAATAGGGGAGGTAGTGTCACAGACCTGATACATGAATTGGAGTTGCAATCATTAAAACAAAGGCGTTTTTCGTTGCGACGGGACCTTCTCATGAAATTTCAATCACAGTTTCCTTCTCCGAATGCGAAAACATTCTTTGGCACTCACCTACATAGGGAGAAATGATCACCACGATAATATATGATAAATCAGGGCTCGTACAGAAAAATTTAAGTGCTCATTTTTCCTGCGTGCCGTTCGAGAGTGGAACGATAGAGAGACAGCTTGAAGGTGGTTCACTGAACCCTCTGCCAGAACCTTTATTGTGAATAGCAGAGTAATCACGTAGATGTAGATGTAGTTTTAAAGAGCATCATCGAACAAACAAAAATCACAATCCCACAGTTTCAGCGAAATACAGGGAAACTTTGAGAGATCGATACTTTTTAGCAGATACCGGCAGCTGAATTTGATAAACATATTTTGGTTAGTAGTTGGAAAGACCACATATTGTTCGGTTACGTGATTGGTGATTAATAAATGCAAACTCCAACAACAGTAAAATATCTAGAACTACGTGTCTGAAGAAGCCCAATGCCCAATGACCTCATAAAACTGACTGTAGAAAATTCCGAAGATAGCAAGAGCTGGTTGTGCAAGATCTCTCGCACAACCAACAGCTCATGCCTTCACAAGTCGCTGACAAGACTAATATACAGAAGAATGGAAAAGAAAAGTGAGGTTCTATGAGATGACGACTACTTTGGCTTCAGGAAAGGTAAAGACATCAGAGGGCAGTCGTGACGTTGGTACTGATAACGGAAACAAGACTGAAGAAAAATCAAGACCTGTTCTTAGGATTTGTCGACGTAGGAAAGCGTTCGACAACGTGAAAAGGCGAAAGATGTTCGAAATTCTCAGAAAAAAAAGGAGTAAGCTGTAGGGGAAGACGGATATATAATAGCCTATGTAGAAGAACCGAGAGGGAACTACACGATTGGAAGACGAAGAATGAAGTGTTCAGATTAAGAAAGATGTAAGACAGTGATGCAATGTTTCGTCTCTACTGTTCAATTTATACATCGAATAAGCAACGATGGAAATAAAAGGAAGGTTTGAGAGTGGGATTACAATTCAGGGTGAAAGGATTTCCTGATGATAGGTGAAGAAGAATTGATGAATCTGTTGCATGAAATGAATAGTCTGAGTAAAGAAGACTGAGCGAGAATAAACTGAAGAAAGATGAAAGAAAAGAGAAGTAACACAAATGAGAATAGTGAGAAAGCTAATATCAAATAGGGGATGACGAAGTAAAAAAAATTAACGAATTCTGCTGCCTTGGAAGCAAAATTACCCATGATGGAGGAAGCAAGGGGGAATATAGAAAGCAGACTAGAATAGGTAACGTTGGCATTCCTGGCCGCGAGAAGTCTACCAGTCTCAATCATAGGCCTTAATTTTAGGCATTAATTTCTGAGAAGACTTGAAGCATTTGAGATGTGGTGTTACGGAAAAATGTTGAAGATTAGGTGAACTGATGAGGTAAGGAACGAAGGGGCTATCTGCAAAATCCACGGAAAGGGTCTGTGCAAAACACTAACAAGAAGAAAGGGCTGGATGCTAGAAAACGTGATAAGACATCAAGGGATAATTTATTTGGAAATAGATGGGGCTGTAGAGGCTAAAAACTGTAGGGCAAGGCAGAAGATTCAAAGAAGACTAGCACGTTTCGCCACCGGTTCGTTTTGTAAGCGTGGAAATGTCACGGAGACGCTCATCAAATTCCACTAGTAGGCGCCACTAAAGAAGTGCTGTGAATCACGGAGAGGTATTCTGTGAAAATTCCGAGAGCTATCGTTCCAGGAAGAGTCGGGCAAGGTATTACATCTTTCCCCAGACGTCTCTTGAAATGACCACTACGGAAAATCGGACAAATTTTAGCTCATACGGAAGATTAGCAGGGATCATTCATCTCGCGCCCCGTTCGCGCACCGGAGAAGAAAGATGGGTATTAAAGTGAAACCCAAAAGCACCCTACACCACGCATGGATTCTAATGCTGAAGCAGAAACACACACACACACACACACACACAAAACTGCTTCGTATACGTGACTACATGGCGAAATCCAGCATATAGGAGCTAGAATATTGCTTCTGTCGTTGATAAATTTCATTTCTAATTATCAATCAACGTTCGTATCCATTTACATTTTTTGATTGTAAATTCCAAACCCTGTCAACCCATGCTGTGTCGATAAACGCTGAATGAACATAAAGCGTTCCGTGGAACCGACTCCAAACAAAATCAGGACCTGTTGATTTTAATTATTTGTTTTACCTGACATACTTTCGTGCTTACAATTAATTTTCACTCGTTTACTGCTGTATATGCACATTTATGCAGTAGCTTTTATACCTCGACAAATGCCTGTGTGAATCTAAGGAAAACAAATAAAATTCCAATTTACTTTTAATCAGTACATTTATTTAATTTTATTATAGCAGTGAAACGCAGTTCTGTTCCTCACTCCCAATGAAAAGATACCGTTAGCAGCTGAAATGCGTAAAAATTTATAGATGCAGGTGTTTCAAATCTAACTACATAGACTTGTTGAGAACCGAAGTTCACCCTGTCACAGAGTCTGGGTGATTACTTTTGACATATTAACTCGCAATGAACGTTACACACTGGATAGTAATACCAACGTGATTGGTAATTAACGTTGGTAGGATCTCGCTAAAATCTGCAAAGAGCAACAGCTAGTGAGACTATACATTGCAGACGATAATCTACTTTATTTCTCATTTTAGGTTCGAGCACAATAAAATAATTTTCGTAAAATGGACAGTGGTGTGAAATTAGTAACTGAAAAACATCTACTACATCTGCATCTATAACCAGCAAACCAGCGCCACTGTGTTTTCACCATTTTCGTCAGCCAGTCTCTGAGGGTGCGTTAAAAGAACAACTGCCTCGAAGCCTCTGAACTGTTTCCATTGTTCGCATTGAGACATTTTTCGCTAGATGTTGGAAGTTGTCCGCTACATTTGCAACTTCCACTATTAAATTATTTCACGCATTATTTACCGCAAGTTTACTGCAAAGATACATTTCTAACTAGCTATCGACTGCAACCAACATAGTTTGTTTTTGGCACAGTCTGTAATGTGATTAGACAGAACCTTCTGAGTTTTGTTTTAACGGTCCAATCATGTCCCAGGCCGCCTCGTGGCGATCTATGTGTAACGTGTTTAAAGAGACGGTAGTTTTGGCGAGCGCGTCTTTTTTTTGGTAGTTTGATGGCGTGGTTTGGCGGCATGACGGTTAGGTGCAGTTTGGCTGTGTGTAGGATGAGCGTATTTTCAATATGAGTTGGTTAATCGTTCATAGAGATCATGTAGTTCATACATAATTATTTTCTTGATTCGAATTGCGAATTTTAAGGTAGATAATTTCACTGAAGGTTACACTCTTTAAAGCGTGTCTTCCGTATAGAGATATGGCAATTGTGAGGAGAGTGGGATTCGATGAACGACACAGAATCTGTTGGTTGTTAATTCATTCGAATGATAGGACATTTAAATTCGTCACACTCCATGCCAATGAGCTTCATTCAATGCTTTCCGATACATACAGATTATATGTTGAAACTGTGTGTAGTATCACGTGATTCTGAGCACTAATGTTGCACATGCTATCGTGGCTTAACTGCATTTTGGAGACAGTTACATGGTTTTATATTCAAATACTTTTCAAATCAATTAATTTCCCTGCTCACCACTTCCATATTCAGATAAGATTAAGCTGTCTTGCTCGTAGCAGGTAGCCCAGTATCACTCGATGCACGGTCTGCTACTTGCCATCAGCAATGACAGTAATTTTAGGAATGTATGTTCTTTCGGCCATGTCCGAAAGAAACACGCATTAATATAATTGGTTCGCCTCGATGGGTAATGAATCCTCCACCTTCAGTGCGAATGCACAACTACTTTCGACCTCCTGCGGGAATCTCAAAGGCGCGAGCATGGAGGAAATGAATGGTGACTGCGGGTAGGTGACACTAGGTGGGAGTGTGGGTGGGCCGAGATACTTACCGATATAGTCCGGGCAACTGCGATAAACACCGTGGGTGGGTGGCACAGTGGTTAGCGCAACGTAAGCAGGCGATCCGGGTGTGAATCTCGGTCCGACAAAGATTTTCATTCGTTGCCGCCAATTCCACACAGTCCCGATACAGCTGACATCAACAGTTTCTTTATGTTTCCTTTCCTTTCGCCCTCCTTCCTCCCCCCCCCTCCCCCTCCAGTACATCTCTTGCAGTATGCCGATGACACCACATTCCTTACCCTCGCTCCTACCCTCCAACGATCCCAACGTCTTCTCCAGAATCACCTTGACCATGGCGTAACCAGTGGCTCCTGAAAATCAATCCTTCCAAGACCCAGGCAATCATCATAGGTAGTACCACTCACTCCTTCCGGCTTCTGGATTTCTCCCTGACCGTCTGCGCCCATCCTGTCTGTCCGCCTCTCCCCCACCCTCACCTACCTTGGCCTCACCATTGACCGTCACCTCACCTGGATCGCTCATCTCCGTTCCATCGAATCCAAAGCCCACAACCGCCTCTGACCCCTCAAACTCCTCTCTGGCTGGACATGGTGGTTGCACCCCTCTACCATGCTCCACACCTACAAATCCTTAATCCATCCCATCCTCTGTTATGCCAGTCCCGCCTTGGTTTCCTCCCCTTCCCTCCCCCCAAAATCTATGTCCCTCCAGCGCCTCGCCTTCTGTATACACCTCCCATCCCCCCACACAGATCCTCTATGACCTTATTCCTGTCCCCCATCTGCTCCTATTCCTTGAACATCTCCACATACTCTACACCTCCCGCCACCTTGACACCCCTCACACCATGGTTGCTCCTCTCCCATCCCCACCCCCTGCCACGCCTTCACTATTGTGTCCCCTCTACCCTCCATCTCTCCACCCCTCATCTCCTTTCCCAAGGTGGCTTCCATCAGCTCCCTCTCCCAGATGATGCCCTCCCTCCCTCCATTTATCCCTCCTATCGTCTCTGATCCTCACCCCCTCTCCTTTCCTCTATCCCTTCCCTGGGCTCCCTCTTCGCCCCCCCCTTTCCACCATCCTGTTTTCTCCCCACCTACCCTCTACTTACCTCCCTTTTCCCCCCTTGTCATTTTGTATTCTCCTCTTCTGCCTTTCCCCACTCCCAATCACGTCTACCAAGCACCCCCCCCCCCCCCCCACTTATGAGTCCTCGTCCTTCATCAGCTCCTTTCCCCCCCTACCCCCTTCGTTTTTCCTCCTTCCCCCCCCCCCCCCCCTTTTTTATTTTCCCATCATCTGTCCAGGTTCCCCCCACCTGCCCTCGGCTGTGGTATGTCATATGGTACGTAATATTTGCCAAATTTTTAGTGCAGTGTTCAAGTGGATGTTCAGAGTTTTTCGTCTATCCAAAGTGTTGCGAACAGAAATCATGCTGTCGCTGGGTATGAATTTTATGCCTCTTGTGAGCAGAAACTAGACTGTGGCTGTGTTTTTTAATCGTCTGTCTATTATTTTACCTATCTGCTTCATATGTATTTTATTACCATCATAATCCCTTTCTTTCTATGTTTTAAGTTCCACGTTTTTTTACATTCAAATGGCTCTGAGCACTATGGGACTTAACATCTATGGTCATAAGTCCCCTAGAACTGCTTGAACCTAACTAACCTAAGGACAGCACACAAGACCCAGTCATCACGAGGCAGAGAAAATCCCTGACCCCGCCGGGAATCGAACCCGGGAACCCGGGCGTGGGAAGCGAGAACGCTACTGCACGACCACGAGCTGCGGACTTTTTCCGTCATATTACCATTTAAGTCTCCGATTTTATCGTCTGTTTTTATTGTTTATTATCTTCATCTTTTTAAAACAAATTCTGTAGGCCGAAGAGCTGTATACTAAGCTGCTGCCAGCCCTCCCACTTTGGGGGGCATCGAAACTCAATAAAGAAAAAAAAAAAAGAGAAAAAACACCGGCTGAATAAGCCTTGAAGGCCCACCGGTACCGACAGGCCACCGTGTCATCCTCAGGCGTAAGGCTTCATAAGGTGCAGATACGGAGGGGCATGTGGTAGGCACACCGTCTTCCCGTACATTGTCAGTTTTCGTGGTCTGTGTCGCTATTTTTCAGTCAAGTAGATCCTCCAGTGGTATCACAAGGGCTGATGGCATCCGGCTTGCCAACAGCACTCGGCAGACTCAGATGATGACCCATCCAAGTGCTAGCCAACCCCGACAGCGGATAACTCCGGTGATCTGACGGGAGCCGGTGTTACCACTGCGGTAAGGGCATTAGGGCCTTCAGCTTACATGACAGTAATTTTCTGGATCAATCTTAAAACTAGAATCAGTCACGGTGCACACTACACTTTGCTTCTCTAGCCATGATTTTCAGCTCAGACAGAACATTGTTCTTCGTTCTGTAATGTGTGACTATTTGATCTCTTGTATTTGGGAGCTATAGCAACAGTGTGGATTAACATACCCACTGCGCGCTGCGATATTAAAAACGCGTTGATTATACGTTTCTTATGCAAAGTTAGTTATTCGTTGTGACTAATCACGCTCTCTTAAATCGATTTTCTTTTGCTATGCCCATTATAAATAGTTGCACAAAGTAAATTTTCTCCTGTCTACATAATATTTGATAAATGTTGCAGTGAAATCGGATCACTAATTAAATTCGTGGGTCTGAACATTGTATTAGAGAGGGCAGTTTTACTTCAGGGTGTATTTCGGAGGTACTTTTACAGTTATCCCGTTTCAAAACCCAGCACGAAGACTACAGTGTATGTGCGAGGAAGTAATATGTCGTTATACTGTTTCTGGAACATACAATACGGAATTTCAACAGTAAACCTCTCTTTGATGCTCTACACCTCTTTCTGCTAAAGTATTTTGTTCAGACTCTCTACAACAATCTCCCTATTACTAAGCGAAATGCTGATGCACGTCCCTCTTTGAATCTTCTCTACCTCCACCACCAGTCTCGTCTATGCCAGGAGGTGGGGTACTTATCCGAGGTGAAGGCGGTTCAAATCCCCGTTCGACCGTCTGGATTTAGATCTTCCTTAGTCTCCATGAATAGCTTAAAGCAAACGCCTGGGTTGTTTCACTGAAAACGACCAAAACGATTTCCTGCGTCATTCGTTCCGAATTCAAGCTTGTGCCTGCGTCAGTAATGACCTCATCAGCGACTGGATGTTAAACCCTTGTTGTCTTTCTGTTAATCATTCCTGCGAAGGATTTCAGGCTAACGAG
Organism: Schistocerca serialis cubense; assembly: GCF_023864345.2. NCBI lineage: Eukaryota > Metazoa > Arthropoda > Insecta > Orthoptera > Acrididae > Schistocerca > Schistocerca serialis. The sequence goes on from NC_064641.1 coordinate 804,172,601, forward strand.
CAATAATCAAGAATAGGTAGATTTCTAAGCCACTTCATTCATAGGTTAATACCAATTTGTTTAAGATTCTTCCACCAAATATCGGTCTGAAATCTGCTTTCCTTACATCTACACTGGTGTCCAAAGTTAAAGCAACAAATGGAAATTTTGCAAGGTAGCGTTTATTTTGCCACAAAACGGTATAAACAGGTGATAGTACGAGGTGCATTCAAGTTCTAAGGCCTCCGATTTTTTTTCTCCGGACTGGAAAGAGATAGAAACTTGCGCATTGTTTTAAAATGAGGCTGCGTTCTTTGTCAATACGTCCCAGAGATGGCAGCACCGTACGGTAGATGGAATTTTACCACCAGCGGCGAGAATGAGAACTGTTTTAAATACTTAAAATGGAGACGTTTTCCTTACTTGAACAGCGTGCAATCATTCGTTTTCTGAATTTGCGTGATATGAAACCAATTGAAATTCATCGACAGTTGAAGGAGACATGTGGTGATGGAGTTATGGATGTGTCGAAAGTGCGTTCGTGGGTGCGACAGTTTAATGAAGGCAGAACATCGTGTGACCACAAACCGAAACAACCTCGCGCTCGCACAAGCCGGTCTGACGACATGATCGAGAAAGTGGAGAGAATTGTTTTGGGGGATCGCCGAATGACTGTTGAACAGATCGCCTTCAGAGTTGGCATTTCTGTGGGTTCTGTGCACACAATCCTGCATGACGACCTGAAAATGAGAAAAGTGTCATCCAGATGGATGCCACAAATGCTGACGGAAGACCACATGGCTGCCCGTGTGGCATGTTGCCAAGCAATGCTGACGCGCAACGACAGCATGAATGGGACTTTCTTTTCGTCGGTTGTGACAATGGATGAGACGTGTATGCCATTTTTCAATCCAGAAACAAAGCGCCAGTCAGTTCAATGGAAGCACACAGATTCACTGCCACCAAAAAAATTTCGGGTAACCGCCAGTGCTGAAAAAATGATGGTGTCCATGTTGTGGGACAGCGAGGGCGTAATCTTTACCCATTGCGTTCCAAAGGGGACTACGGTAACAGGTGCATCTTACGAAAATGTTTTGAAGAACAAATTCCTTCCTGCACTGCAACAAAAACGTCCGGGAAGGGCTGCGCGTGTGCTGTTTCACCAAGACAACGCACCCGCACATCGAGCTAACGTTACGCAACAGTTTCTTCGTGATAACAACTTTGAAGTGATTCCTCATGCTCCCTACTCACCTGACCTGGCTCCTAGTGACTTTTGATTTTTTCCAACAATGAAAGACACTCTCCGTGGCCGCACATTCACCAGCCGTGCTGCAATTGCCTCAGCGATTTTCCAGTGGTCAAAACAGACTCCTAAAGAAGCCTTCGCCGCTGCCATGGAGTCATGGCGTTGTGAAAAATGTGTACGTCTGCAGGGCGATTACGTCGAGAAGTAACGCCAGTTTCATCGATTTCGGGTGAGTAGTTAATTAGAAAAAGTCGGAGGCCTTAGAACTTGAATGCACCTCGTAAAGTAGAAACAATGTAAAGAATACAGCATGCATAACGGTAGACAAAAATATTCTTCTTTTTTTCCCAACTTAACGGATTTGCACAAACATTCCGACAACTGGTTAATGTCTTCAGTATGGAGTGTGATCACTTCTGACACTGATAATGCATGCTGTGAATGATGTGATCAATATCATGTTGAGTCAATAACGCCCATCCTTCCTGCAGAACTGCTCGCTTGTCTTGGAGAATGGTTGGTGGATGCTGACGTGATGCGAACCGTCTCCCTAGTGCATCTCAGACGTGCTCTATGGGATTCAAATCGGGAGAATGAGCAGGCCACACCATGCGTGCAGTGTCTTCCGTTTCCAAGAAAACATTACCCACCCGTGCTGTATGAAGTCGAGCATTATTGTCAATCAATACTGAGTCTGGGCCCACAGCACCTCGCAACTACCGCACAAGAGGCCCTAAGCTTTCGTTACGACACCTGACACTAGTTAAACCTCGCCGATTCACCCATACAATTTCATGAAGAGACGTTCGTGTGGTCAACACAATCCCTGCTCACACCATTAGGGATCTTCCTCGATATCGGTCTCTTTCCCGAAATCGTGTTCCTCGTTCCCCCCAGACACGAATCTGTCTAGAATCGCTCTCCAGACTGAATCAGTACTCAATGCGAAAAACACATTGTGCCACAGTTAGACCGTTCAATTCCATGTTGAAGACTCCACTCTAGACGTTTTCTTCTGTGAAGACGCGTCAGAGGTACACATACAGCAATTCTCCGATAGTATGTACCACTCTGAGGAAGCCTTTCGTACGTGGTTTGGCTCGATATAAGACGCCCAGTGGATGCTGCAGTGTCACTTTCCGTGTAGTTCTAAGGTGGTACCGTCATGCCCTTACAGCCGAATAACGGTCCTCTCTTTCTGATGTCACACGTGGTCGACCGTGTCCTCAGAGTGGTATTTACTATCGGAGAGTCTTCGGTAAACAGTTTCGATCTCTATAAACTGTCGTCACATCCGAGAAACAACACGACGGTTCACATTAAGCAATCGGGCCACATCAGGTTGTCGACTGTCCAGCTTGCATTCTTCCTGTAGCCCTCCAATGCTGAGAGTCTGGCTGGCGTCCTCTCTGTGCCATACTGCAACGTCTGTGCATGGCAGATATGGATGTGGCTCTACTCGGAAAACAGTACTCCCTTTGATAGGTGCACTGACGTCATCGTTAACGTGGTTCCTCGTTGACCGGAATGTCCTCTTCCGTGCAGAACACGATCGCACGGAAATCTGTTGACAGTCTGTATGATCATATAGTGAATCAGACACAGCACGGAGAAATAGCGGTTTGTTGGTTTAATTTTCAATACCAGGATAAATTGATGCCATTGTTACAGTTTGTGGTGTCTCATCACCAATTGTAGACTATTGCCAACAAGAATAACTCAGAAAGTATGATAGGAGCTGAAAAATTTGTGGGACAAAAGTTGCAAGGGACAACGGGGGTTTTTTGTTGCTAGGTGGAGTCGCTTCAGAGATATGAAGTTCAACTTTCTTTCTTTTCCAAATGGGATGCTATAGTTTGGTTCTTATTTTCTGATAGCGGCTATTCAATGATGTGTAACAGCGTCTTTGAAGGTCAACGAAGGTCACAAAGGTGACATGACCGTTCATTTACAGAAGATGTTCTTTGTGATGACCATTGGTATCAATGCAGTGCTGCAATCTTCTTATCATGGACTGAATGGTATTTCTTATCTCATCGGCACTTATCGAAGCATATGCTCTCACAAATCTCTCTTGCATATCTTCAGGTGTAGTTGGAACGTGTTTATAAACAATGTCTTCAAAAAATGGTTCAAATGGCTCTGAGCACTATGGGACTTAACATCTATGGTCATCAGTCCCCTAGAACTTAGAACTACTTAAACCTAACTAACCTAAGGACATCACACAACACCCAGTCATCACGAGGTAGAGAAAATCCCTGACCCCGCCGGGAATCGAACCCGGGAACCCGGGCGCGGGAAGCGAGAACGCTACTGTACGACCACGAGCTGCGGACAAACAATGTCTTTTACGAATCCCCACAAGAAACAAATCCGAGGCATCAAGTCTGGCGAACGAGCCGGCCACGATACCACTATTTGGGAATTGTCTCTGCACCTAATTTCTAGCTATCAGCGAAAAATGTGCCGGACACCCATGGTGTTGATACCACATTCCGTTCATTGTTCCTAGAGGCATTTCTTCCAATAACAGACCTAATGTTTCTTGCAGGAATGTGGTGTACTTCCCACCATTAAGATTTCCTTCGATGAAGTAGTCCTCCAGAATCCCACACCATACTTTCACCGACCACGGTGTTTGGCGTGCAACTTGCCGCAGCCGACATGGATTTTCAGTTGAGCAATAATACATGTTATGCAGATTAACATTTCCATGGTTCGTGGATGTAGCCTCGTCAGTAAATAAAATCAAATTAATAAATGTCATCCCTCTGAATCTGAAGTTGAACCCTTCGGCAAAATTCAGTGCGACGCATACAATCCGTACCAGTTAATTCTTGGTGGAGACCGAAATGGTAAGGATGATATTTGTGGCGATGCGGAACAAGAACAACACTACTCTGGCTCATGTCAGATTCTCTTGCGATTTGACGCGAACCAACACAAGGATCTCGAACCACAGTGGGAAGAGTACCAATTTCTGTTTCCTCGTTAATAACTTTCCTTTGCCGGATATGTTTCCGATCAGTTAAAGATACAGTTGTTCTCAATTTATCATACACATATTTAAATGTACGACATGTAGGGTGAGTAGGTTGAGGATATCTTTCAGCGTATAAGTCTCTAGCTTTCACTGAATTTCGTTGGCATTATCTGTAAATGAGAAGTATATCGACTTGTTCCTCGAAGGAATAAATCATTCACATTCTCTTGATTATACGATACTAGTCTTACCGATCCAATTAGGGTTGTATTGCGAAACCGTCGAATGGTGTTTACATGTCAATGGCACGTTAGATGGATACGCCGTATTCGGCGAATATTAACTATTTCCACGATATACGAGAGAGAATTGTCAGAGCATGTGCTTCGAAAAGTGTCAAAGTGATAAGGAATACCACTCAATCCATGATAAGAAGATTGCAGCACTGCAATGATACCAGTGGTCACCACATCGAACATTTTCTGTAAATGGACCTGGATGCCAGCTTTTTGACATTCGATGACCTTCAAAGATCTTACATGTCATTGGACTCGTCTCGATAGCCGATATCAGAAAATAAGTACCAAACTATAGCATCCCTTAAAAAAAAGGAAAAACAATGTTTACCTTTATATCTCTGACACAACCCCACCTAGCAACAGAAAACCAACGTCATATTATGGCCCGCGTTATCCTATGCAATATTTGTCACACAAACGTTCCAGCTACTACTATACTTACGGAGTTATTCTAGGCGGCAATATTTAGTGACTCACCCTGTGTAACTGAACAATAGTGAGGCCAGTCTCATTGCCGGACAGTGGTGGGTCTTGCAATTTATGCACAATAATGTTCTTTTATCCTACATTTATTTTTGATGAAGGTTAGATACTTGCCCCCAAGCGTAGCGTCGGCTAACAGGTGTTCGCGGGTCTCGCTACGTTGTGATAACATCCAAACAGACTTTGAAGCACCGAGAAGACATGGTCGTATGTCAGTGTAACCTCGTACTCTTCCACACCATCAGCAGATATGTAAATGATTACAGCTGCAATCCTCTGTGACAGGTAGGGTGGGTAACTGAGTAGACTAGTCTTGTTCGTGTTCATTACTGTTAACAGGCCAGGTGTAGTTCATAAAGGGCATGAACAGCTTCAGTTGTTGCGCTATCACTGTGAGGGATATGGAGATTCGCCTTGTTGGGTATCACCGTCTGGTCGACTGATAGAATCATGTGGTATCCAGATTTTTGAAACATTTCGACGTGAAAGTAGCCCGATTTTGGACAGCATGGGAACGTGAGAGCACACATACTCGTCAAGGGTCCGGTCGGCCACGTCTAATCACCTCAAGAGAGGATCGCCGTGTTATAAACCAAGATCATCTAACCCAGTCACATCTGCGCCTGTAATCCTGCGCCTAGGGTCCGGTCGGCCACGTCTAATCACCTCAAGAGAGGATCGCCGTGTTATAAACCAAGATCATCTAACCCAGTCACATCTGCGCCTGTAATCCTAGAACAAGTAATGGACATCCTGTAACGTTCTGTGTCATCGTGGAAAGGAGGGTAGGAGCAGCCGGACTAGGGAATTACCGTCCCATGGGTAAGCTGTCGTTAATATCACCACACGGCTGCGTTCGAAGTGGTGCGGTAACCAGGAATGTTGGTGAATGGGATAGCACTGCCTTCAGTGATGAATCGCGGTCCCACATTATCCCGGATGACCATCTTCGTCGAGTATAGCGACGACTACGGAAGAGGTCCCATTCTTCCAATTTGCAGCTGCAGAGCAGTGTTAATCCTGACGTCGTTGTACGAAGAGCCTTAGGATACGAATTCAGGTAATGGATGGTAGACACTGAGGGAACTACGACAGCACAACGATACATTAAAGACAGCGTTCATGTGTTACCTGTCATGTGGACGGTATCTTGGTGCCATTTCTCGATAGCACAATGCTCGTCTACACACGACACGTGTTCCTATGAACCGTGTACACGATGCTGAGGCACTCTCGTGGTCATCAAGCTTCCCAGACTATCCCAGACAGAAGATGCGTGGGACCATCTCGGATACCAACTCCATCTCAATGTCAGTATCCACGAAATCAAGGGCCAGTTACAACAGTAGTTTGCCAGTGTGCCTTAGGAGAGGATACAACGTGTCTATGATGCCCTTTCCAGCGGAATCAGTACATGAGTCCAGGTCAGAAGAGGTGCACCGTTATACTGACACGTTCTTTGTAAATTTAAATTGAATTTGCGGTTACTGAAGTAACACCACGTACCCTACCTTTCTGGGTCCTTCACTTTTCTTGTCGGTCAGTATAGTAAGCAACAACGGACCTACGTATTACCCTTTAGGCTGTCTGAAAATTACTTTTATATCTGAAAATTTCAGCCCGCTAAGGCATGGGTGTCGTAGGAAATCGAGAGTCCAGTCAGAAAGGTCTGTAATTTGTAAGCTCGCAGTTTTTACTCGCAGCGACAGTGCAGGTGAATGGTATGTGTCGAAGATCAGTCCTCACTCTTAGTCTGTTTCATTTGTGTGACCACAACATGCCAGCAACTTAGTAAAAAGAAAATGTAGTACGTAGATGACCTGGCGTTAATATGCTAGAATGAATATATCACGTACATTATAAGACTAAACCCTGAAAACAACATATTAAACGAGTACTTCTGCAACTGGTTACTCCTTGCAAACCCAAGTGAAACATAGGTCTCATAGTTTGACCTCGATAATAGTCTGCCCCGATAGCTGAATGGTCAGCTTGACGGCCTGCCGTCCTAAGAGGTCCACGTTCGATTCCCGGCTGGGTCGGCGATTTTCTCCGCTCCCGGACTGTGTGTTGTGTTGTCTTCATCATCTGTTCATCTCCATCCAGCACAGGTTGCCCAATGTGGCGTGGAATGTAATAAGAATTACACCACGTCGGCCTGACCTGCCCCGTAAGGGGCCTACCGGCCAATGACGCCAAACGCTCATTTCCATTTACCTCCATAATAAAGAGTCACACAGAAACGCGCGCGATATCTCGAGATCGAACTATCCATACTGCAGTGTGTTCTGCAATACCAATTACATTCTTGTGCAAGGAGGGAGTGAGTAGCTAATTTTCTGAATTGGAATCCATATCCGGAAACGTACCGTTTCCGTCTTAGAACCATTTCAAAACATGTTGGTAACGCAACCACTTTTACGAGCAGTAGATTAGATAATATCCAGTACTTCACTTGTTCTGTAGTTCCACTCACTAACAGCAATGGAAGTTGCTTGTGTACTCGTTGTCAGGTTCTCTTCGACGCGATGCAGTACTGCCTCTTCCATTTCGAATGTGCGGCGTCTCCCTCCAGCACCACAATCACACCCGCTGACGGTGAAGGTACCCTTTCTGTAAACAACTGTGTAGCTTTGGCGAAGAGGTATGCGATGGAGTCGGTCCTTGTGGACAACTATCTCGATAAAGGCGACGAGCAGCTCTTCCATTAACTTGAGCTTTGCCATTCAAAAGGATCGTGCGGTGTCTTCTGCAACTGTGTACTCACTCAGCCAAGTTACTCTGGCTCGAACCAGGTCAGAGAGGTAGGACAGACGTCAAATGACATCAGCCGATCCGACACAATAGCCTCCGACTATGACTATCTTGTTGCACACTAACAAATATATTTTCGATTGGCTGTAAAACGAAAACGATACGTTGCTGGACATTGGTTCCTATTCAAAATATTATGTTCTCACGCCCCCTGTACAAGTCCTAGAAGCTTGTAACGGAATTTACGAACAGCCCGCACTTTCCATCAGATCTCTATCGGACACTGTCATTTAACCAGCACTCCGAGAATCTATCAGAAAGGAACATGAAAAAAATATTTACTTCACAAAATATATGGAAACAACTGGGGAGCAAATGACAATACACTAAAAATGCTCCACCTTAACTTGGTTATTTAGCTACTGAATATTGTACCCCAGCATGGAAAAACAGTGAACATACAAATAAGGGATGAGGATCTTTATTGCCACTATCAGATTAGCTTCATGTTTATCCATTCGTTCTCAATAGCAGTCTTCAGAGTTCACCAGCTGTACGACTGAAGTCATGCAAACCGTCTTGGCTCGATCTTTGCGTCAGGAAATTTATGTCACCGAGAAGTACGAAGGACGCTGGAATGAACCATTACTCAACATCGCATGATTTTTCTCCTTCCCCCCCTCCCTCCCAATACAAAATTCAACGAAGAACGTTGCATTGTAAAATACCCAAGTCCTTATGTCGAAAAATTATAAAAGGAATTTTAAGAAATCAAAGGAGGATGCAAAGTATGATTTTTTCCACGTCGTGAATGGTCGAAGCTGAAAATCAATCGAAAAGGGAAAGATCAGTGCGGTGATATCCTGGAAAAGTGGTGCTTTCGTCAACATGGCGCATTTCACTGTGGTGTGGACGAAGAGACAATAAGATCTCTTGTGGGAAACTGTCCAGACAGTACATTGCAAATTATTCTGATAAGCTATGAATAAGTGAGACCAAGTGTAAATATTTGCCTGCCAAACTGAGACACAAATTTTTAAACATTTTCTGTGCCTTTTTGTGTATGCTCTTTAACGCAATACAGAAATAATGTGAGCTTCTGTTCCGTATCTTCAGTACAAAGAAAAATGGTGCGAATTCATGAATGACTATTGTTTGTGAGTCTAAATTTATAAGGCTTTTCAGCTGGAGATCGCAACACAGCATGCCCAGATGATGAGCACTTACAACTTCTTGGGACTTTCTGGACTTCGCGAGAGATTGATTCATTGGCGTGATTGACACAAATATAGTTGGCTCTAGTGTGAACATTGCAGAGGGAGTTGTACCAAGCTGTACCCGGGTCCAGGGCCGATTGCGACTCCGACGCCCCTATGGTAACCACACAAACGCTGACGTACTTCGCGGCCAATACTGGATGGCGCTGGCGAGATACGAGCCATGTGACAGGAGACGCCCAGCGGAAAACGTGGACCAGCTAGGCGGCGCTCGAGGCATATACTGTGGTGCCGCAGCTATGGTGCATCGCCGGTATTTAGAGACCAGGAGGCAGGCTGGTCTGAAATGCTGCAAATGTTAATGCAAATTAAGTTGGATCACCGAGACGGGAAAGTATAAGTAATCCAGCAGCTCTACAGGAATCATACAGCACTTGACAATAAAAGAAAGCGATGCAGAGTTTGTAAGAGTAAATGCGAAGGTAGTACAGAAATTAAAGAACGTTTTATAATGTTACTTAAAATCCGTCTTGATTGCAATTTTTTATTATTATTCATATGACCGGTTTCGGTTCATTCAGAACCATCTTCAGATCTGATATTTCAGTTACAGGAGTAACCCGTCCAAATCCAGCAACTTTCACATGCTACGTCACATCTACATGTGGATTTGGACGGGTTACTCCTGTAACTGAAATATCAGATCTGAAGATGGTTCTGAATGAACCGAAACCGGTCATATGAATAATAAAAAAAGTTTGCAATCAAGACGGATTTTAAGTAACATTATAAAATCACTGATTGCTGTTATCCCATAAGACATTATGTCTGTTTTTGCAAAGAACGTTTTGGCATAACTAAATAAAAACGAAATATATCAGCACAATACTTTGTAAATAAAGTTGCAGTAACATATTCTATTTTTCAGTGTAGTCGGCATAACTGTCAAGGCACTTATTGTGACATGGGACCAATTTTTCTAGTTCCATGTTGCACTCTGTACTTTCTGGATAACCCTCGCAAAAGTGTCCGGCAGGGTTGTAACCTCTCCCCATAACTCTTAACATATACACTGGAGATCCAAAAAATGAACGTAATGGTACGAGTGTTGAAAGAATAACTGTACATGGAGAAAAATAATTTGCACCGCCAAAGATCAGAACCGGGATACAGCTTGTTTGAGGTCTTCAACGTTTGTGGACTGTTTTCCACTTGCTGTCAAGTCAAGGGTTTAAGGAGGATGTCGAAAACTTTTCCATTTAGGACGCTGAACCTCTTAACGTGTTCGTGCTGATGCACGAGGCCGCGCATAGTCATGAATCAAAACCACCTTTGCCGACAACACTCCGCGTCACTGAAGACTCGCCCATTGCACTATTACCAAAAACTTTCTTTATTTGCTATAAATTTCGGTAGGCAGAACATTTTTCGGATTCAGGAAACGAGCACGCATTCGACGGAATTTCAGTGGATGCCGCTATTTGGAAATTTACAGAACAAAGAGGCGTGATCGCTCGGCAACAAAACTCGGTTCACTTTGAGGCGGGGAAGAAGCTAACTGGCACTCTGGTGATCGCGGTGATGGCGGATCGGCGTTGGGTGTGGAGCGCCAAACGTTCTTTTTGGATAACCCTCGCAGAAGTGTGCGGCAGGGTTGTAACCTCTCCCCGTTACTCTTAACATATACACTGGAGATCCAAAAAATGAACGTAAATGTACGGATGCGGAAAGAATAACTGTACATGCATAAAGCATAAGTAATTTGCAGATTTATAACAGTGATAGTCTAACCCGAAAACAGTTTCCAAGAGGCCATAGATGGAATGAACAAGGCAATTTTAAAAATGTATAATATGCAAATAAATAAGAAGAAACTTGAAATCCTTGAATGTACTAAAGTTCAAACAGGAGCAAACTTACAACTGGATAAAGAAAATCTGAAGCAAGTCACCATCTTTTGGTAGGTAGGTAGTAGAATAATTGATGATCATAGATCATGCCAGGAGGTTAAATATTCTATTGTACAAGCTAAATCAGCATTAAACAACCAGAAGAAGCTACTAACATCGATTAATTTTAGTTTAAATACTAAAAAACATTAAGTAACTTTTTTTGCAACGTGGCCCTATATGGGTCGGATACTTGGACATTAGGGGAGAGCCTATGCTGTACAGGAAGACTTTAGACCTTTTAGCTATGGTGTTGGTAAAGAGTACTAAAGATGACACGGACGGCGAGAATGACTAGTGAAGAAGCTTGCGACAACGTCGGAGAGAACCATGGGGGAGGGTACCTTGTACTACTACTAGTCATTCTAGGGCAACGCTGCAAACAAACGGTTTTCATATTGTTTCCTGGTATTTAAACTAAAATTATTCGACGTTAGTGAATTCTTCTTCTTGTCGAATTCTGTTTTATCTTGTGCAATAGCACATTTAAGCACCTGGCAAGATCTATAATCGTTGTGGAGGACTAGAAAAGAACAGAGGGACCGATGGGTTGGACGTCTGAACAGGTATTTCCCCTTCTTTGTGAAATTAACAGAAGGAAAAATGCCTATGTAGAATGCACGAGAGAGTCCAAGACTTGGGTGCATCAGGCACATAACACAAGATCTGGAGTTGACAATATACAAGCAACTGTAAGAGGCTTGCAGAGGATAGGGAAAAATGGAGACCGAGAATAGCTGTAGAGTAGTCTACAGATTGAGAACAAAAAAGTAGAAGGCTAAACAAAGTCTGGTGCCTTCAGGCACGGATATTGCTTTGTTCGCTATTCTGGTGGAAAGAACAGCTCCTCTACCAAAATTTAAACGTCGACTGAGTGAGATGGTGACGTCGGTTACTTCTTGGCAGCCGTCTGGAATTGGTAGAGGGAGTGGCGGCGGTGACTACCAAGTCCCGCAGCCCTTTAGGAAAGGGGGTCGGGGGAGAGGGAAGGAAGGCGCTTATCTGCTCCCAGCGACTCCTAGCGAGTAGCACAACGGCGTCTCGTCCTCCACTCTGCCTGCATCACAGAGGCGGCTATCTGCTAGGGGCTTGATGTTAGCACGAACCTCGCATTAAATCTGACAATCAAATTGGTTATCTTCCAGTCTGTAATATATGCACACATTTACAGGAGGGTTCGACTATTTAATCACATAACAAGGCGCTATTTTTCAGTCATTCCGGGACCAAATACTATCTAAACCGTTGGCAGTCTGAATCTCAGCCAAAGTTTTGTAGGGTTTCTGTGAGGAGATGTGACAGTGGTTCTGCAGTCTTTGCCAAAGGGAGCTTTCCTTCGTGAGCAAATGTGTGGAGGATCTATCAAAGTTAATATTCTAATGGGCAGATGACGTCACTAGCTAGCTGTCTTGCTTCTTAGTGGGCACGACACTTTTTACTTTGGCCTGCACTTGGCAGCGACGGTACGCAGATATACTTTTGGGATGCTGTTTTCCCCGCTTTGGGGTATACTGATTGGGGTGATATCTGGCAATGCATTTGCGGTTGTGGCGATTCCAAATGTTTGAGTATGTAACTGGGTAACCTCTTTTGATGCTAGTCAATTGTCAGGATGAGCATTACTGCAAAGGGCATTTGATTCTAAAGCATTATGTCAGGGTGAAAAACACAAAATAAATTACTTTTTCTCTCTTAACAACATGTGGGCAGGGTGGGTTCTTCCTTGGCTGGGATATGAGGTAGAATGAAACAGAATTTTTACATAACTTTTATTGAAAGATTTGTACAATGGTTTCCTTACTGGATTGTTCTGGCTGGGAGAGCGGCAGCTGTGTCGTTTGCGAAGCCTTCTGCTGCATGAGTGGCGGCGTCTGATTATGCCTGGTGGTGTGTATCTCGTATCGCTGTTTCGCCCAGTTGACTGGAGATGTGCATGGTGAGGTGGACAGTTTAATTATTGAGAACAAAGTCGTGAATCGGATGGTGATACCTTGCATGCGGCATCCCAGTGCTTCTCTTCTCTATGCGGCCGCGTGTGTCAGTGTTGTGCGTCGGCCAGCAGACTGGTGCGGCGGGGGAAGGCCAGTGTCCCAGACTCGAACAATGGATTCCAGCTTGCCAGTCTTCAGCAGTCAGATCTTCATCACTAGCTCACAGGTGACTGTTGATGTGAGGCCGTCTCCTTCCCTTCCTCACGAGTCACCTGGGTATGTAAAAATCAGTCTTCAAATACCTTCTAACTTCTGGTGGCGAGGCTGCTGCTTGCTATTCCATTACAGCGGCGGATTGGTGCTTCTGTGTACGATGTAGTTTCTTCCTGCATGACGGTCTTCAGCACCGACTGAACTGTACTAGAACTGAACTTGAACTGAAACTGAACTGAAAACTACCGTCGGGCCACTGCGCCTCGCGTATTTATTTACTTCAGTTCACTGGAGGTAAATGACTTCACGGTCATTGCCTCTTATGTCACGTTGAAAAGCTTCTCGAAGAATCTTCTTAACATCGGTCATTGGCTCTTGGAATGTAGGTGAGGGCCTTTGATCACATGTGACAATTGAGAAACACGTGAGCCGGTCGGGCGATGCCCTGACGGCTGAATCGACAGTTTCCGCTTATGTGGGGAGGGCGATGCTTCTCCTGAATGTGCTGACTTGCAAGCACTGGCCGTTGCCACTGCTGCTCTGCCCGCTGTTTGCCAGTGTGTAACTCTTCTAAACTAAGTTTTTCGTTTATTTTCTAATTTCTACTTCTCTTCACATTGATTTCACTAATTTATGTACCTATCTTAAGTACCCGTGGTCTAGGGATAGCGTCTTTGATTCGCAATCAAAACGTCTTCGGTCCCGGGTTCGATCCCCGCAACTGCCTAAATTTTTATAAATAATCAGCATTGGCGGCCGAAGACTTCCGGCATAACAAGTCAGCCTCGTTCTGCCAACGGCCTTGTCAAAGAGGACGGAGGAGTGGATAGAGGTTCAGGGCACTCTCTTGTGCTAGGGGTGGGAAATTGCCCCTAAAGACGGAAGAATCAGCAATGATCAACGACATGAGGATGCAGAAGGCAATGGAAACCACTGCATTAAAGACGCGTAACGTGTATCCACAGGACATGTGGCCTGTAATTGAAGAAGTGTCATGATGATCTCTCCATTGGCAAAAGATTCCGGAATAGTCCCCTATTCGGATCTCCGGGAGGGGACTGCCAAGGGGGAGGTTACCATGAGAAAAAGATTGAATAATCAACGAAAGGATAACGTTCTACGAGTCGGGGCGTGGAATGTCAGAAGTTTGAACGTGGTAGGGAAACTAGAAAATCTGAAAAGGGAAATGCAAAGGCTCAATCTAGATATAGTAGGGGTCAGTGAAGTGAAGTGGAAGGAAGACAAGGATTTCTGGTCAGATGAGTATCGGGTAATGTCAACAGCAGCAGAAAATGGTATAACAGGTGTAGGATTCGTTATGAATAGGAAGGTAGGGCAGAGGGTGTGTTACTGTGTACAGATCAGTGACCGGGTTGTTCTAATCAGAATCTAATCAGCAGACCAACACCGACAACGATAGTTCAGGTATGCATGCCGACGTCGCAAGCTGAAGATGAACAGATAGAGAAAGTGTATGAGGATATTGAAAGGGTAATGCAGTATGTAAAGGGGGACGAAAATCTAATAGTCAAGGGCGACTGGAATGCAGTTGTAGGGGAAGGAGTAGAAGAAAAGGTTACAGGAGGATATGGGCTTGGGACAAGGAATGAAAGAGGAGAAAGACTAATTGAATTCTGTAACAAGTTTCAGTTAGTAATAGCGAATACCCTGTTCAAGAATCACAAGAGGAGGAGGTATACTTGGAAAAGGCCGGGAGATACGGGAAGATTTCAATTAGATTACATCCTGATCTGTCAGAGATTCCGAAATCAGATACTGGATTGTAAGGCGTACACAGGAGCAGATATAGACTCAGATCACAATATAGTAGTGATGAAGAGTAGGCTGAAGTTCAAGACATTAGTCAGGATGAATCAATACGCAAAGAAGTGGGATACGGAAGTGCTAAGGAATGACGAGATACGTTTGAAGTTCTCTAACACTATAGATACAGCAATAAGGAATAGCGCAGTAGGCAGTACAGTTGAAGAGGAATGGACATCTCTAAAAAGGGCCATCACAGAAGTTGGGAAGGAAAACATAGGTACAAAGAAGGTAGCTGCGAAGAAACCATGGGTAACAGAAGAAATACTTCAGTTGATTGATGAAAGGAGGAAGTACAAACATGTCCTGGGAAAATCGGGAATACAGAAATACAAGTCGCTGAGAAATGAAATAAATAGGAAGTGCAGGGAAGCTAAGACGAAATGGCTGTAGGAGAAATGTGATGACATCGAAAAAGATATGATTGTCGGAAGGACAGACTCAGCATACAGGAAAGTCAAAACAACCTTTGGTGACATTAAAAGCAACGGTGGTAACATTAAGAGTGCAACGGGAATTCCACTGTTAAATGCAGAGGAGAGAGCAGATAGGTGGAAAGAATACATTGAAAGCCTCTATGAGGGTGAAGATTTGTCTGATGTGATAGAAGAAGAAACAGGAGTCGATATAGAAGAGATAGGGGATCCAGTATTAGAATCGGAATTTAAAAGAGCTTTGGAGGACTTACGGTCAAATAAGGCAGAAGGGATAGATAACATTCCATCAGAATTTCTAAAATCATTGGGGGAAGTGGCAACAAAACGACTATTCACGTTGGTGTGTAGAATATATGAGTCTGGCGACATACCATCTGGCTTTCGGAAAAGCATCATCCACACAATTCCGGACGACAAGAGCTGACAAGTGCGAGAATTATCGCACAATCAGCTTAACAGCTCATGCATCGAAGCTGCTTACAAGACTAATATACAGAAGAATGGAAAAGAAAATTGAGAATGCGCTAGGTGACGATCAGTTTGACTTTAGGAAAAGTAAATGGACGAGAGAGGCAATTCTGACGTTACGGCTAATAATGGAAGCAAGGCTAAAGAAAAATCAAGACACTTTCATAGGACCTGGAAAAAGCGTTGGACAATATAAAATGGTACAAGCTGTTCGAGAGTAGGGGTAAGCTATAGGGAGAGACGGCTCATATACAATATGTACAACAACCAAGAGGGAATAATAAGAGTGGGCGATCAAGAACGAAGTGCTCGTATTAAGAAGGGTGTAAGACAAGGCTGTAGCCTTTCGCCCCTACTCTTCAATCTGTACATCGAGGAAGCAACGATGGAAATAAAAGAAAGGTTCAGAAGTGGAATTAAAATACAAGGTGAAAGGATATCAATGATACGATTCGCTGATGACATTACTATCCTGAGTGAAAGTGAAGAAGAATTAAATGATCTGCTGAACGGAATGAACAGTCTAATGAGTACACAGTATGGTTTGAGAGTAAATCGGAGAAAGACGAAGGTAATGAGAAGTAGTAGAAATGAGAACAGCGAGAAACTTAACATCAGGATTGATGGCCACGAAGTCAATGAAGTTAAGGAATTCTGCTACCTAGGGAGTAAAATAACCAATGACGGACGGAGCAAGGAGGACATCAAAAGCAGACTCGCTATGGCAAACGAGGCATTTCTGGCCAAGAGAAGTCAACTAATATCAAATACCGGCCTGAATTTGAGGAAGAAATTTCTGAGGATGTACGTCTGGAGTACAGCATTGTATGGTAGTGAAACATGGACTGTAGGAAAACCGGAACAGAAGAGAATCGAAGCATTTGAGATGTGGTGCTATAGACGAATGTTGAAAATTAGGTGGACTAGTAAGGTAAGGAATGAGGAGGTTCTACGCAGAATCGGAGAGGAAAGTAATATGTGGAAAACACTGATAAGGAGAAGAGACAGGATGATAGGACATCTGGGAAGACATGAGGGAATGACTTCCATGGTACTAGAGGGAGCTGTAGAGGCCAAAAACTGTTGAGGAAGACAGAGATTGGAATACGTCAAGCAAATAATTGAGGACTAGGTTGCAAGTGCTACTCTGAGATGAAGAGGTTAGCACAGGAAAGGAATTCGTGGCCGGCCGCATCAAACCAGTCAGTAGATGATGACAAAAAAAAAAAAAAAAAAGTACCACTCATCAAGTAATATGGTTGAGGAAGGATTTTTTTATTTTGCGATTCATAATTAGAAATTCTTTTCTTGGTGAATAGAAAACTGTCTGAGCAGCTACTTCATGACTTTCATGCACTCAGGAAAACATTACATCACTCTTGGTCCTTTTAAATGCACTTAATGCAGTACCAAATCGATTAAAGTTGTTCACTTTGTTAACGCAGTCCCGTTTCCGTAATTTTGTCCAGGTTATATTATAGCTGGTGATGAATCTTTCGGTCTGTATGGCTGTGGTCAAAAAACTTTTCGATTCCTGGCGTTTTATCCAGAGACATCTTGAGAGTGCTCTTGGGGACGCTGAGCCTTGTCCCTGACGAGTCATTCACCATGAGCACCTGCGAAGTGCCGGCCGGTGTGGCCGAGCGTTTCTAGGCGCTTCAGTCTGGAACCGCGCGACCGCTACGGTCGCAGGTTCGAATCCTGCCTCGGGGATGGATGTGTGTGATGTCCTTAGGTTAGTTAGGTTTAAGTAGTTCTAAGTTCTCGGGGACTGATGACCTCCAATGTTAAGTCCCATAGTGCTCAGAGCCATTAGAACCACCGAAGATGTTCAGCGCAGCTCTGGATGAAACGCCAGGAATCGAAACGTTTCTTCGTCCACAGCCATACAGACCGAAAGATTCATGAGTAACTATGACATCCGATCAGAACCCTTCATTGTATGATCAATTCATTCTTACTTCAATATTGTTTAACAGAGAGATGTTCATATTTTCAAAGAATAATCTTCTAACCGAACCTGCTTTCTCATTCGTGTTATAAGAACCAAATTAAAATAAGCTTTTGAGTTACTTAACGCCGCACCTTCATATTTCCGTTTGATTATTGACAACCTAATGTGCACTAAAGTGCTCGCACGCATTGCACAGTTGTGTGATCTGAGCACGGTCATAAGTATTGTAACCCGATTATCTTATTTAATAACGACTGCTTAACAGCGCTTTTAGTAAAAGTATTCAGGTCAACGTGCAGAAAAAATGTTACATCACAGGTAGGGTGTGAGAGCGGAGTTGAGTTTCGTTATCTTTTTGCGCAAGTAAAAATTAATATCTGGGGAATGACAAAACCTATTTCGGCGTTTTCAGGGAACAATGAATAATTACAAATCCCTATATAGATACAGATTAGTACCAGTAATTGTATATGGTCGTTCAATAAGTCAGTATAACAATCTTTATTGTTGAAAACTTACCAGTGGCAGACGCTAGGTCATATTTCCTAGTAGGTAGAGAATATTGTTTTAGAAACTGTGTACAATTGTACATTCATAATGTAGCACAGTTACGTTTCGTATTTAGATAGTTGTACAGTCATATTGTCTTCCTGTCACAGAAATTGTTGTGGACTGACAAGACAGCCAGTCCACAGTGACGGGTAACCGAAAGGCACGCACTTAAACTCACGCAGGCTGACGTGAGGTCTGAAACAGGATACGTAATGAATGCTATTATGAAAAGTACGTAGCTGCTGGAATACTTAACTTTAATCCACAATTGGTGAACATTGGTCTTGTTACTGTACATGCTTCATCAGATACATAGCAAAGGATAAATGGCGCCTTGCTAG
Organism: Schistocerca serialis cubense; assembly: GCF_023864345.2. NCBI lineage: Eukaryota > Metazoa > Arthropoda > Insecta > Orthoptera > Acrididae > Schistocerca > Schistocerca serialis. Next base: position 804,191,237 of record NC_064641.1, read on the forward strand.
GTCGTAGCAATTGACTTAGCTGAAGGCTATGCTAACTATCGTCTCGGCAAATGAGAGCGTAATTCTCAGTGAACCATGGCTAGCAACGTCGGCTGTACAACTGGGGCGAGTGCTAGTAAGCCTCTCGAGACCTGCCGTGTGGTGGCGCTCGGTCTACGATCACTGACAGTGGCGACACGCGGGTCCGACATGTACTAATGGACCGCGGCCGATTTAAAACTACCACCTAGCAAGTGTGATGTCTGGCGGTGACACCACAGAAATCACAATTAGAACCTTCCATTCTAAGTTCTGAATACTACTCTGAAACATTACACAATTACAAGTTTAGTGAGTAAATGTTATGTTTGACGTGCAAACACAAGGAAGCAGTGTAGGACCATTACTTTTTGCTATATGTATGAATGAGTCAGTGGATAACGTCAGAAGTTTACAAACTCTTTTTCAGACGATGCATTACACGTGTGTGTGTTTGAATCTTATGGGTGCTCAACGGTGAGGTTATCAGCGCTCTAACACTCATTAAAACAAACGAATGTGGAGACGATCTCTAAAATTCTAAAGTTGTTGCACACCCACGCTCTCGAAATGATCGCACAGTCACTCCATCTCACATGCCATAAGATAACTAAGAAAGAGGAAAAGTAGCTATGCATTAAATTTAAAAAAAAAAGAAACAAGTAAAACGCCGAAGGACCTAAAAGAAAAGCCAAAGAATTGTCACTGGCTGGCCACTTACAAAAAACCTTGGATGAGCCAGTCACCCCGTGAACACATTAAAACCATGTCCCGAAAATCTTGGTAAAAATGTGGGATACGGCAACTTCCAACATTTTCGTAAAAAAAAAAAAAAACAAATCTTTGAAACTCGAACCACATTCGTTTGAATGTTACTTAAGGGGAGACAAAAGGCATATGGCCTTCAAAAATTCGATTTTTAGATTTTAGCATATTTGAAATGCCTGGTCTTTTCTGCGTGAAACATTTTTTGTTTTATATAAATACGACAATTTTTCTGTGCGATATGATGGTTTTCCTGACGCTCTATGAAATTTGGGGACGGTGACAGCAAGATTTATGACCGGGTATGTGCAGAACAACCATATGGTCCTAATGTCACAATTTCGAAATTAGAGTGCCTTGGGCATGTCCAGAAGAGAATGGGGTCCAGTTTGAGAAGATTATTGAAAGAAAAGTAAAAAGTAATATTCGATAATGGTAAGAAGATAGATGGTAAAGGTTGCCTGACAAATGTTGAAACAGATTGATTACAGAATTATTATGGCTTGGCTTTGCTAGACGAAGTTTATTGCCTGTCACTTCCAGCTTCTCGTCTTCCCATCGACGCATGACGTACCTCAGCAGCGAGGTGACAGCATGCCGGAGGATGGCGCACTGAAATAATTGTGGATCACGACACGTCTTCTTGGCCTGGAAGTGTCTTTTTGCTGGGTACCACGGCGCATGGGTATTGCGGGGAACGAAAGTGCGGATATTCTGGAATACTTCATCTGTTGGGTACAAGAAGTTTAGCACTGGAAGTACGTCTCATCTGCCCCAGTGCCAGCAGGGTTGGATACAATTATGCGTTGAAGACAGCAAATGTTTGAAACAGTCGAATCTTGAGGACACGATCCAGGAAAACGACAGAGTAACCAACGGAGTTCCCCTTCCTAAACCAATGCGTATAGACAGCTACATACGAGGGTAATCCGAAAAGTAAGGTCTCCTATTTTTTGTAAGTACATAGTATTGTTTATTTCTACAATGGCATCAGTTTACAGCTTGAACATTTAGCTATTTTTCGACATAATCACCATTTCTGTAGATGCAGTTTTTGTAGACGCTGTGGCAGTTTTTGTATGCACATGTCATACCAGCTAGCCGCCATGGTGTTCAGAAAGTTATGAACCTCTTCTTTCACCTCGTCGTTGGAGCTGAATCGCTGGGACGACAATTAACCCTGACAGGTACTGTGAGACTCTGAAAAACTCAAACGGGCAATTCAGAACCGGAGAAGAGGAATAAGGGCGTACACATTCTCCATGATAACGCTCGCACACACATCACTCTGCAAACCGTTGCTCTCCTGCAACAGTTTCAGTGGAACATAATCACCCACCCACCCTATAGTCCTGACTTGGCGCAGAGTGACTATCACCTGTTCCATAGGTTAAAAGAACACATGGCCGGAAAGCGATTCAGCTCCGACGACGGGGTGAAAGAAGAGGTTCATAACTTTCTGAACAGCATGGCGGTGAGCTGGTATGACATGGGCATACAAAAACTGCCACGGCGTCTACAAAAGTGCATCGACAGAAATGGTGATTATGTAGAAACCTAGCTAAATGTGCAAGCTGTAAACTGATGTAAACAATTGTAGAAATAAACAGGTCTATTTAATTATAAAAAAAATAGGCGACCTTACTTTTGGGATTACCCCCGTAGTTGTGCTCACATAAAATGTCAGAAAATATCGCATTAAAAACAAAAGCAGGTGTGCAATTTGTCCTGTACTGCACCAGATCTAAAATTATACTGGTCGTCTACAGTTAACAGGTGGCAGACGGTTGAAACCCAGGTTCTGCGGCCGTATTTGCTCCCCATGATGCATTATATCCATTATATACAAAGAAGTAGCAACCCTATAAAATAGTACTCAAATATGCATGAAGACCTGCAGAGGATTGATGATTGGTGCAGGTATTGGCTGAAGAAAACTGGAACGTAGCGCGTACGAGTCTAATGATGAAGGTTGCGTACATTGAAAAACAAGCCGGCAGGTGTTACCTCAGGACCACACCAGCTGCAGCCCAAAGGAATGCGGGGCTCGCAACGAACTTGTGATGTCACACCAGTCGAGGTGGCCGCCACACTTTGCGAAGACCCGGCTTCGTGCAGGGCTGACGGGAAATCAAGATGTAGTTGACCAGGTCTCCACTAAAGGTCTTAAATTTTTCGTGTGCTGTCGGGAGTTTGCATTCGCTTAAACGCATAGTCAAAAATTATTAATAACGTCTGAAATAGTTACTGGCTCCCTGCTGGAGACGGCTGCTGGCACTCTTTAAGACCTGCAGTGCCACACCCTGTGACGTACTCACGACGGCCTGTCTTTCTCGTGGGCTTCGACACCAGCTTCCTTCCTTAACGCTGTTGTTCTGCGGTTCTGGAACGGTAGCGCTGCAGTCGCTTCCTACACAGCCACCCGTTCTCTCGTGCTGAAGCGTGTTCGTGTGAGGTTAGACGTGAGTTTGTACGGAAGTTGACTGTACTCTCTTGCTATTGTAAGGTAACACTGACAGAGCGAAATGACCGAGTGTCGGTATCAGGTGGCCTCTAATGAAGCTTTGATTTGTGAGACTGTGAAGGGAGTGAGACTCAAATAAAGTGATGCTGTGTATACAACTTCAGATGTGCTCCATTAGAGGAAAAGTGATCTGTGGAGAAAGTTCCTTTCTATAGTACATGTGGTGTCACAGCCAGACACCACACTTGCTAGGTGGTAGCCTTTAAATCGGCCGCGGTCCGTTAGTATACGTCGGACCCGCGTGTCGCCACTATCAGTGATTGCAGACCGAGCGCCACCACACGGCAGGTCTAGAGAGACGTCCTAGCACTCGCCCCAGTTGTACAGCCGACTTTGCTAGCGATGGTTCACTGACAAATTACGCTCTCATTTGCCGAGACGATAGTTAGCATAGCCTTCAGCTACGTCATTTGCTACGACCTAGCAAGGCGCCATTATCATTTGCTATTTATCTTGTGATGCATGTGCCGTCAGACCGATGTTCACCAATTATGGATTAAAGTTAAGTATTCCAGCAGATACGTACTATTTTTGCTAGTCTCACATCCCTGACCTGTTCCAGACCTCACGCCATCCAGCGTGAGCTTAAACGCGTGCCTTTCGGCTTCACCTCATAGTGACTTGGCTGTCTTGCCAAGTCAAACAGTACACATCAGACGAAAAACAACGAAGTTCGTGCAATGTATACAGAATTGTTGTAATCTTCTTTATTCCACCTCCGCCATGAGAAAACATACCTGTTTCGTCAAACGAAAACTGGACACAGAACAACGTAACTCTTATGTCCCTGCGACCAAAAAGGGCGCTCTTTGTGTGTTCTTTTGTTTGTGGTAATCTGCGGTTATTAGTTAACAACGAATTATGCAGCTAATCATTCATTTCCGTAACTTTTTCTAATACTGATAAATAGTTTAATAATTAATCACCACTTAAGAATGCATTTCATTCATGTGCCTTGTTTTTTTATTGTACTGTCGTAACAGACTCGGTAACATGTCGGATGTTTGTGTACATGGACGTAGTGTATACAGGGTGAGTCACTAACTATTGCCACCTAGAATAACTCCGAAAGTAAGCAGCTGAAAAGTTTGTGGCACAAATGTTGCATGGGACAACGGGGGCTATAATATGACGTTGGTTTTTTGTTGCTAGGTGGAGTCACGTCAGAGATATGAAGGTCCACTTCTGTTTTTAATGGGATGCAATAGTTTGATACTTATTTTCTGATAGCGGCTATCGAGACGAATCCAATGATGTGTAACAGTAAGGACTTTGAAGATCAACGAAGGTCAAAAAGTTGGCATGAACGTCCATTTATAGAAGGTTCAAAATGGCTCTGAGCACTATGGGACTTAACATCTATGGTCATCAGTCCCCTAGAACTTATAACTACTTAAACCTAACTAACCTAAGGACGTCACACAACACCCAGTCATCACGAGGCAGAGAAAATCCCTGACCCCGCCGGGAATCGAACTCGGGAACCTGGGATTTATAGAAGGTGTTCGATGTGATGACCATTGGTATCAATGCAGTGCTGCACTCTTCTTATCATGGATTGAGTGGCATTCCTTATCACTTCGGCACTTATCGAAGCACATGCATAGTAAATAATCGCCGAATACGGCGTATCCATCTAACGTCCATTGACATGTAAACACTATTCGACGGTTTCGCAATACAACACTAGTAGAAATGGTAAGATTAGTATCATCGAATGAAGCGAATGTGAATGATGTATTCCTTCGAAGAACAAGTCGATATGCTTCTCATTTACGGAGAAAGGTCCACAGCTCGTGGTCGTGCGGTAGCGTTCTCGCTTCCCACGCCCGGGTGCCCGGGTTCGATTCCCGGCGGGGTCAGGGATTTTCTCTGCCTCGTGATGGCTGGGTGTTGTGCGATGTCCTTAGGTTAGTTAGGTTTAAGTAGTTCTAAGTTCTCGGGGACTGATGACCATAGATGTTAAGTCCCATAGTGGTCAGAGCCATTTGAACCATTTTTTTTACGGAGAATGCCAACGAAATTCAATGAGAGATAGAGACTTACACGCTGAAAGGTGTCCTCAACATACTCACCCTACACGTCGTACATTTAAATATGTGCATGAAAAATTGAGGACAACTGTATCTCTCACGCATCGCAAACATATCCGGCAAAAGAATGTTACTAAAGAGGAAACGGTACTCTTGCCACTGTGGTTCGAGATCCTTGTGTTAGTTCGCGTCAAATTGCAAGGGCATCTGGCATGAGGCACAGTAGTGTTCTTCGTGTTCTGTATCGCCATAAATATCATCCTTACCGTATCAGTCTCCACCAAGAATTAATTGGTACAGATTGTATGCATTGCATTGTATTCTGCCGATGGGATCAACTTCAGATTCAGAGGGATGACGCATTTATTAATTTGATTTTATTTACTGACGAGGCTACATTCACGAACAATGGAAATGCCACTTTGCGTAACATGCTTTACTAGGCAACTGAAAATCCACGTCGGCTTCGGCAAGTTGCACACCAGACACCGTGGTCAGTGAATGTATGGTGTGGGATTCTGGAGGACAGAATTATTGGCCCCTATTTCATCGAATGAAATCTTAATGGTAGGAAGTACACCATATTCCTGCAAGAAACCTTAGGTCTGTTATTGAAAGAAAAACCTTTAGGAGCAAGGAACAGAATGTGGTATCAACACGATTGGTGTCCGTCACATTTTCCGCTGATGGCTAGAAATGAGTTGCAGGGACAGTTTCCAAATCGTTGGTTGGATGCACAGGAGATGTGTCGTGGCCGGCTTGTTCGCCAGACTTGATGCCTCTGGATTTGCTTCATGTGGGGATTCGTAAAAGACATTGTTTATAAACACGTTCCAAATACACCTGAAGATATGTGAGAGAGAATTGTGAGAGCATGAGCTTCGATAACTGCCGATGTGATAAGGAATACTACTCAATCCATGATAAGAAGATTGGAGCACTGCATTGATACCAATGCTCATCGCATCGAACACCTTCTGCAAATGGACGTTCATGTCACCGTTGACCTTCGAAGACCTTAGTGTTACACATCGTTGGATTCGTCTCGATAGCCGGTATCAGAAAATAGGTGCCAAACTATAGCATCCCATTTAAAAAAAAAAAAAAAGACAAAGTTTGCTTCCATATCTCTGAAGCGACTCCACCTAGCAACAAAAAACCAACGTCGTAATATGGCCCCCGTTGTCCCATGCAACGTTTGTCCCACAAACTTTTTAGCTCCTATCATGCTTTTGGAGTTATTCTTTTTGGCAATAGTTAGTGACTCACCCTGTATATATATATATATATATGACTCACCCTGTATATATATATATATATATATATATATATATATATATATATATATAATGTGGAGCCAATGCCGCAAGATGCTGTAAGCCAGTGTAGCGTGAATTGTGGGACCAATACAAGAAGGCCTCAGGCCACGCCACTCAGCTTCCTCAGGCACCAGCACTGTCAGCCTTGGCGTAAGAACGGCTGCAGCTGACAGGTGGTTCTAGCGTACTGGGAATTGACCTCGATATGGTATTGTGTATGCGACGCTGCAGTATTTCTCGAGGATTACGAGTGAGTTACCGTTGTCGAGTCAGCTTAAAAAAAAAGCGTGTGAAATCTTATTGGACGTAACTGCTAAGGTCGTTAGTCTCTAATCTTACACACTACTTAACCTAAATTATCCTAAGGACAAACACACACCCATGCCCGAGGGATGACTCGAATCTCCGCTGGGACCAGCCTTCAGCTTCAAAGTACTCTTCTCAGGATGTGGTATGGTATAAATTCTTGTGCACCAACCATACAGTTCTTAGAAGTATTCACTGTACTGCCGTAATTTACAGTACTTTCTTCGAAGTATTTCTGTTTACTGATTTCGAACCTACTCATCCACAGCAACGGAGTTTCCTGACAAGTCCACCATTACCTCACAGCTCAGTTGTTTCTTGGCTGTTACATAACTGAAACAATTCGTCCACCAAGTATCAAACAACGACACACTCTTGTGAACTGCCACGACTGGAGAGATTAATGAAAGTTAAGTTGTTTCTTAGTTAATGAAATGTTTGTCAATACTTGTGTTACTGTGTACACTGATTTCTCTGGTTAGCTCATAAAAAACATACATACATGCACACACACAGACACACACACACACACACACACACACACACACACACACACACACACACACACACGATTGCAGACCGATCGGTGGAAACAGTCGCAGACTGGGAGTATGCGTGCAGAGCGATTTAAAGTGGCCGGCCGGCTCTGAGCACTATGGAACTTAACAGCTATGGTCATCAGTCCCCTAGAACTTAGAACTACTTAAACCTAACTAACCTAAGGACATCACACAACACCCAGCCATCACGAGGCAGAGAAAATCCCTGACCCCGCCGGGAATCGAACCCGGGAACCCGGGCGTGGGAAGCGAGAACGCTACCGCACGAGCACGAGATGCGGGCCGATTTAAAGTGGAACAATCACACAAAAGTAATATCGTTGGTGGTGCAGATGGCAGACTGCGACTCACTGAAAAATTCTCTGAAACGGTCATGCCCCCTTCCACCCCCCTCCCACCCCCCCCGAAGCAGGTAGATTACAAAACCCTCTGTAGTATTGATATCTACTATCCAGCTCACTTTGTGTACATTTGTGACGTCACATGTGTTGGTTAGTTCACTGATCATGAGGAAACAAGCCACCTCCCCATTTTATGATGTCATCAAGACATTAAAAGCCACACACCCTTTCTATGACGTCATAACAATAACTTCACAAACCATGCTCTCCTTTCAATCACATCACCATGCCACACCCTGTAATCTAACAACACAGTCAGTCCAGATCACGAATGGTTTTTAATTTTATGATATGGTAACCATTTTCAGTCGGAGCACGGAAAGTGGTGGGCTGCTCCTGTCCTCAGTATTTTGCAACCCCATTGGTATCGCAGCGTGTAAACCATCCAGCGCCAACTCCAACGGTACACCAGCCGAATTAATACTGTTATGGTTGTGATTTTTCCATGAACCATTTTTCTGAAGTTATATCCAACTTACAGTAGGACGTTGTGTACTGTAAACTGAAATCACCAGAAGTGATTGCTCTCCTATAAGCACAACAAAACATCTGAAAAGCAAATTCCCTTGCATGAAATCGATTTTCTGTGCTTGAGAGTCCTTGGAAAACAAGGAGGATGATGTGCATGTTTCCGGAAAAGAAAAATAGAAATCAGAAAACTCACGCTACAGTAAAAAATCAAAATTCCTTCCTAAATATGAGAGGGGTTTCCTTTATATTGAATAAGTAAGATACCTGCCTTGTACAATGCGTACGCAGCTGCAGTGAGAAGCAACTCAGACAAGAATCTAGCTGCAACTCATATACAGCTCCAGACGCATCCATGATCGAGAAATTCTGGTAAGTACGTTACTGCGCACTGGCATACTGCTGCATTCCTCAATAGGGCTTGAGGAACGAAAGCACTACTTCTCAAACCCAAAACTCAAAGAAAACAAGATATTTAGGGAAGCCGAAGGCAGAGGAGATGTTGTAGACATTGAAGGTGAAGAAGAAGAAGAAGAAGAAGATTACAATGGGAAAGGTGATGATGATGATAATGATGAAGAAAAGTTATCGAAATTTATAGCAGAGACTAGAAGTAGACAGAAATCTTCATATTTTAACAGACCGATAGACAAAATGCGTTATATTGCACGCGGAATCAGATTTGAACCGATATCAAGAGGGTGGATGACCGGTAATCTGCAGGTAGATCAATGGAGGTAATTTAATAATTTTCATTGTAAGATGCTAGGGAACGAGAGGATTATACAGTCTATTGTTTAAAAGTAAACCAAATTGAAAAAAAATTACACAACACGACATCTTCAAAATTATGCGAAAATACTCAGTGTTACAAATGTTCATAAACAGAACCATCCCTCCTGCACATCATAAATGTTGACAGAGGTTAGAAATGCACCCGTGTTCTTAACGCTGCATTAGATAAAAGTGGCAGATCATTACTGAAAGATGATGACGTTCATATCAGTATGCAATGTGCAGGCTTGGAGTGAACGACAAGAGACTTGACGTTCACAGTTGGAAGACGGTTTCCAACGAGTCATCAGCACACACGGGAATAACATGTATGAATTCATAGAGTTATAAGTTTCCTTGCTATCTTTGAGTGTCAGGCAATAATTCACATGATAATGAAGTAATATTTATTAAGAAGGAACTACGGGAAACAAAATTATTGCTTGAATTTTATGATGGCTGTGGAATGTAAACTGAACGATTCAAATGCAATGGGAATTTGCGTATGAGAAAATTTCATCAATGAAAGACAGCCACAAAAGTTTCATTCCACAAATTCGAATTATTTGGAAGCAGTTCAAGTACGAGGGTAATCCCAGAAACAAGGTTTCCTGTTTTTTTATAAGTACAAAGACCTGTTTATTTCTACAATGGTTTACATCAGTTTACACCTTGAAGATTTAGCTATTTTTCGACATAATCGCCATTTCTGTCGATGCAATTTTGTAGACGCTGTGGCAGTTTTGTATGCCCATGTCATACTAGCTCGCCGCCATGCTGTTCAGAAAGTTATAAACCTTTTCTGAATCGCTTTCCGGCCAAATGTTCTTTTAACCTATGAAACAGGTGACAGTCACTGGTCGCCAAGTCAGAACTATAGGGTGGGTGGGTGATTATGTTCCACTGAAACTGTTGCAGGAGAGCAACGGTTTGCCGAGCGATGTGTGGGCGAGCGTTGTCATGGAGAATGTGTACGCCCTTGCTCAACATTCCTCTTTTCCGGTTCTGAATTGCCCGTTTGAGTTTTTTCAGAGTCTCACAGTACCTGTCACCGTTAATTGTGGTCCCAGCGATTCAGCTCCGACGAATAAGGGAAAGAAGTGGTTCATAACCTTTTGAACAGCATGGCGGCGAGCTGGTATGACATGGGCATACAAAAACTGCCACAGCGTCTACAAAAACGCATCGACAGAAATGGTGGGTATGTAGAAAAATAGCTAAATGTTCAAGCTGTAAACTGATGTAAACCATTGTAGAAATAAACAGGACCATGTGCTTATAAAAAATAGGAGGCCTTACTTTTGGGATTACCCTCGTAATTATAAGTGGATTTCTCTCTTGGGAACAGATAACGAGAGTTCATATTCGATTTCAAAGGAGAATTGAACATAAGGACAGGAGAACAGAGCTAAAATTATAAGCTCATCATCACAGGAGGTTGGAGCCTAGTAAGATGTATCTGTGAGGTGTTGTCTGTCGGCTTTTGCGAGCGCATTTTATCTCACTTCCAGGGCACTGACCATTCAAAACTAGCAGGCGATATGACTTTTGTTTCGATACCTGATCAGTGGCATCTCGCTTATCGACTATGCACAATGATGTGCCCGTATTGCAGGCACAAGTTAATTTGTCGACTTAATTATGTATATGACGTCTGCTTTTTTTTTCAATTTTGATCTTGCAGCCACTGTAAATGAAGATGCAAAGTTAGCTGCCTGAGGGCATTGATTAAATCGATGGGCAAAGTTGAAAATTTTTCCCGGACGAGGGTTGGAGTCCTGGTCTTCTGCTAATTAGAGAAATGTGCTGACCACAGTGCTGTCCGCACACAGTGGAAATCGCAACTACGCGGTCTACCCTTGCACGCCCTCCGTCGCACCCAAATTCTCAACTTGTCCACACACCAGTGATGTAATACCCCTTGCCCATTATCTTCGTTACTTGTTACGAGGACGATCACTGGTCACTACAGTGCGAATGCACACCACGCTCGAACTCTTGTGGGAATCGGTGGAACGCCTCTTGTAATGAGAATAATGGGCAAGGAGCACTACATCACTGGTGTCTGGATAAGTTGAGAATTTGGGTCCGACAGAAGATGTGGTAGGATATTCCATGTAGTTGCGATAACCACTGTGTCCGGATGCTGCAATGGTGGTCAGCACATCTGACTAGTAAACAGGAGAACTGGATTCGAATCCCGGTCCAACACAAATTTTCAACTTTCTCTTTTACTTAATCAATGCCCACTAGTAGATAAAGTCATTAATTCCTTTGTGTAGTTATTTTCTATAAAAACAGCCAGTGTAACCATTTAGTTTACTATAGTGCTTAGATGTGATGAGACAAAGATTATTGCCAAATCCATTTGAGATTGTGTAACCTACTCCTTGAAAGTGCAAATCCTGACATTCCCGAGAAAGCACACCTGCATTCAAGTCAGCTCAGTGACGGATGACGCTTCCTTCAATGCACATGTGCAGACATCGGCAACTATCAACATGCTGGCTAAGCGGTTTTGCCTGTTGGAACGGGTTCTGACTTACCGAAACAGGTGTCTCAACATACTGCTCAGCAAGAACTTAGGTTATAAAAGCAAGGTACCCCATAGAAATATAATGTTATTGATGCTGTGCCATCATAGCCATTGCCATTCAACTCTATCTTTGGACTTGTGCACACATATGCTATTCTACAATTTAAGTCTGATGTGCACTACACGCTGTTCCTACTAATAAAATTCATATGTCGCTTATGAATTACGTGCTATAGTCCCTGAACACAGGAAATCTTCTGCTTCCTAGTTGCAGAATTTAAAGTATGTGGGCGATGGCAGAAGTGCAATATGGACAGAAAGACTACCAGAATTTGAGAAAGGGGAGAGATACCTATTCTTGAGAGCAAGACACATCAACACAAAATTCGAAGCAGCAGTACTAGGTTATCTGAAGGACTGTAGGGTATATTTACCACAAAGATTCTCAATTATCGATTATGAGGCAATAATGGCACCACGTGCATGATTTATCACAGTAGAGTGAAATATGGACACAGTTGATTTCGTGTTAGCCAAATGAAGTATCTCGATATACTACTTGCAGATGTGCCTAGTAATAACTATGTATATGTTAGTGCATATTACAAAAATATAAAATGTCAGTTCCTGTTCAGAAGGTATTGTGTAGTGAAACTGTAAGAGAAATTAATGTTCACCCTATAAATAACACTGTTGCGGATCTGTGATTAATTAGAAAGCGAGTTTCGTTCTCACATACAAAGTTTTGATAATGATCTAAACGCCTTATCAAAAGTAAACGTGAACAGTTACGCAAGAAAGACCGCTTTATATAATCTGAAGACTGTTACTTTCGAAGTGTATGATGATTGTGAAGGATTAATCACAGTAGACGGTTTCTGATTCAGTGCAACAAAATTGTTGACAGTTAGAGTAAGGAAATGTTATTCATATTGTTTACGTTTGTCCACGAAACGCAATTCAGTGTCATTTCAATTTTATTAAGGCAGATACAGCTATTAAAACTTGGTGAGCTGTATGCGATGAATTCAAGCTTAATGATATTCTAAAATTTGTTGGAGATGAATCAGAATGTGTATTAGATTCAAATGTTAAAAGTGCCATTCAACATGTTATTTCGTGATATAGTTTCCACTGTGTAACAACAGGTGAACATTATCAGCATAAGATGACAAACGAGTTGCACTGTAAGACAAAGTTAACTGCGATTTTAATGTGTGCATGTGTGTGTGTGTGTGTGTGTGTGTGTGTGTATGTGTATGTATGTGTGTGTGTGTGTGCGTGTGTTTTTGTATATGTGTGTGTGTGTGTTTTTTTGTATATGTGTGTGTGTGTGAGAGAGAGAGATAGAGAGATAGAGAATGCAGAAATAAATTTAATGTAATGTGTAACTGATTTAGTACGTGAAAATAAATAAATCACACACACACACACACACACACACACACACACACACTTCATCTGGAAGTTCCTTCAGTTTAATAGAAGGTGAACTATTAATCTATGTTATAATGTTTATAAAAAGCATCATACTTACTCGATTGAGTTAAACTGTACGAATTTATACTACACACACACACACACACACAAACACACACACACACACACTTAAAAGTTCACTGTCCTATGGCTTAAAAGAAAATAAAAGCAATGAACAGCATACATACGCATACTCTCTCTCTCTCTCATACACACACACACACTCACACACACATGCGCACGCGTTCGCGCTCGCGCACACACACACGTGTACAAAAACTAAAAGGTCCTGTGTATTATAGATGAAAAGATAATAAAAGCAGTGAACTTTACTGATGAGGCACAGTCGTAGTTGATAAAAATATTTCTTTAACGAAGTATAAAAGCAGAGACAGGTGCAAAATTTGCTGATGAGACAGTGCAGTATTGAGAAAAAAATTTTTTGGGTGAAATTTGAAACAGAGGGAGAGAAATGAAATTTACTGCTGAGTCATAATTTTAGGTTCTTACATATATTTGATAAATAATGCAGATGTAGAAATATTGTGTTATGTAATTTCTGTTATGCGCCACATGCGAAATGAAATTTATTGAAGAGGCAGGGGATCTATATATTATTTTAACATGGTGCCAATTTACACAGTCTAAGTGTTGGCTTACTTATTTGTTGGGTATTACTTCGCACACAACGTTAAGGAGAGATGGACTGCAGAGTGGTGCAGGAGCAGTCGCAGTAGGGAAGCTGGTCAGGAGCAGAAATGATTAGCGAACACGCCACTACAATATACAAAAGTTTTACTTAACTTACAGCTTTCTCGAAGCGTTTCAAAGAAGCTTTACAAAAGGACAAATAGCAGTACAGACCAGCTATCACAAGAAGCAAAACAAAAGAGCATCGTGCAGTGTGAGGCTACCCTCTAGCACTAAACGAGTGATCTGTCAGAAGCTGACTAAGACCGAAGAGTGTCGAAGACTGGACCGTCACTGCGACTGAGACTGGACCGTGCAGCCGCCATCCTATAATAGGGCGGCAGAGGGCGGCCGTAGTTGAAGCTAATGAAGGCGTGGCTCAGAGGGTGCTCGTAATTGGATCCGCCGGCCCCCCGCGCGACCAGTATCGGCGTCTGTCGGAAACGTGAATTTCTGTTCCTAACTGTGAGACGCCACTGAGGGTGGTATCGATCTGTGGTACCACATATATACTACTGGCCATTAAAATTGCTACACCAAGAAGAAATGCAGATAATAAACGGATATTCATTGGACAAATATATTATACTAGAACTGACATGTGATTACATTTTCACGCAGTTTGGGTGCATAGATCCTGAGAATTCAGTACCCAGAACAACCACCTCTGGCCGTAATAACGGCCTTGATACGCCTGGGCACTGAGTCAAACACAGCTAGGATGGCGTGTACAGGCACAGTTGCCCATGCAGCTTCAACACGATACCTCAGTTCATCAAGAGTAGTGGCTGGCGTATTCTGATGAGCCAGTTGCTCGGCCACCATTGACCAGACGTTTTCAATTCGTGACAGATCTGGAGAATGTGCTGGCCAGGGTAGCAGTCGAACATTTTCTGTATCCAGAAAAGCCCGTACAGGACCTGCAACATGCGGTTGTGCATTATCCTGCTGAAATGTAGGGTTCCGCAGGGATCGAATGAAGGGTAGAGCGACGGATCGTAACACATCTGAAATGTAACGTCCACTGTTCTAAGTGCCGTCAATGCGAACAAGAGGTGACCGAGACGTGTAACCAATGGCACCCCATACCATCACGCCGGGTGATACGGCAGTATGGGGATGACGAATACACGCTTCCAATGTGCGTTCACCGCGATGTCGCCAAACACGGATCCGACCATCATGATGCTGTAAACAGAACCTGGATTCATCCGAAAAAATGACATTTTGCCATTCGTGCACCCAGGTTCGTCGTTGAGTACACCATCGCAGGCTTTCCTGTCTGTGATGCAGCGTCTAGGGTAACCGCAGCCATGGTCTCCGCGCTGATAGTCCACGCTGCTGCAAACGTCGTCAAACTATTCTTGCAGATGGTTGTTGTCTTGCAAACGTCCCCATCGTTTGACTCACGGATCGAGACGTGGCTGCACTATCCGTTACAGCCATGCGGATAAGACGCCTGTCATCTCGACTGCTAGCGATACGAGGCCGTTGGGATGCGGCACGGCGTTCCGTATTACCCTCCTGAACCCACCGATTCCATATTCTGCTAACAATCATTGGATCTCTACCAACGCGTGCAGCTATGTCGCGTTACGATAAACCGCAATCGCGATAGGCTACAATCCGACCTTTATCAAACTCGGAAACGTGATGGTTCGGATTTCTCCTCCTTACACGAGGCATCACAATAACATTTCACCAGCCATCCCCAGTCAACTGCTGTTTGTGTATGAGAAATCGGTTGGAAACTTTCCTCATGTCAGCATGTTGTAGGTGTCGCCATCGGCGCCAACCTTGTGTGAATGCTCTGAAAAGCTAATCATTTGCATATCTTCTTCCTGTCAGTTAAATTTCGCGTCTGTAGCACGTCATTTTCGTGATGTAGCAATTTTAATGGCCAGTAGCGTAAGTAATACAAGTCGTTCGGATGCTTTTTAACATGGCACAAACATCAGATCGTTCAGATATGGTGGCTGTTTACTTTTAATGGGCCGTAAAATACTGAGCTGTGATTGCCTGTTTCGGTGATATTTTAAATTTCCTGCCGATGTTACGTCATATTAAGATGTTGTGGTTGGTGATGGTACAGTTATGACGACATATAAAATGATGGGCGTGAAACTGTGGTCTAGGACAAGCGTCTTTGGCTAGTAGCCGAATAGTTATGAGTCCCGGGTTTTAGCCCAGCCACTGTTTACGTTGTGAATAAAAATTATCAGCAATGGCGACCGAAGACTTCCGGCATAATAAATAACCCTCGTTCTACCAACGACTTTGTTGAAATCTGGTTTCGCAGGACAGAGCGGATCACGTTGTGGAAAGGGGTCCAGGTCAATTACTCTTAGTTATACAAGAGTACAGAACTTTATTCCTCGAACCAATGCACAGTTTTCTCTTTAAAACAACGAAGATCAATTCACAGTTGAGGGCCCAAGTAACTTCTCCAAAATAAGTTGAAATGATTCCTTTAAAAACAGCAGGATTTAAAGTAAAGGCTGAAGGCCTTACTTAAGTAAAATTGAAATATCTTCTCGGCTAAAGGCCGAAGTAATATTTCAAACAGTTAAGGAAATCTTTTAAAAGCCAAGTATATACAAATTTCGGCTAAAGGCCATATTAAGCAAAATTCAAAATAATTCTTCGGCTGAAAGCCCAATAAAAAATTTCTTAATAAAAAAGAGGCTTTAAAGAAAAGCTTTTACACAATACAACAGAAAAACATCTTAAGAAAAGTATCTTATCGGCTGAAGGCCCAAACAATTGCTCAAGAATAACTGGAGACTACCTTAAGATAAACATTGCAGAACATGGCTGAAGACCGTTTCAATAATTCAAGGTAATTACAGAGAAACCTTACAGACAAGGATTTACATATTAAAGCCACAGATTCTGAAACAAACGCGGCTGAAGGCCTAAATACAGAGCAACAAGAATTTTAAATAAAACACGGCTGAAGGCTTGGCACAGCACCTGCGACCAAATAAAATGACAATCACAAACAACAAAATTGCGCTCAGAAGTGTGCCAAGGGTCGGCCTGGGCAGGAAACCCTAACCACAGTTTATGTGAGACAGACAGCCAAGCGTTACAATAAACAATCGGTTTGCAACATGACGTAGGGACGGCTGAACAACTAACCAACAACCTAATCAATTCCCTCTGTCGCAACAGACCAACTGCCTATTCCAGTACGCAGACAGCATTCATCTGCTCAGTGGAAATCACAGAAGCTACACACAGTTCGACGTAAACACACTTGCACAAAAATTCGAACAATCGCAAAAGCAATCACTGCGGAACAACAAGGACGAATCAATTCGACACACAGAGAGTTTCCACAAGCGGTCGGCGACCAAATACACGTCGTCCGAAGAGACGACCGACCGAACGACCAACCCAGGTCGTTCTCACTCACGTTACGTGTGTCAGCGACGATCGAGCTAGTCTTGGCTGTCCGAAGCTGGCTGCAGCTCCAAACCGACTCAACTCCATGTCCGTTCGGAATTCGGTGACACGGCGACCCGGGAACCCTGGCTCGGACCCATCCATGCGGAGGTAACTGTTGCCGATTGGCGACGACATCTCTGCACAAGGAAGGAACCGACCCACGTCCGGTAAGATGATCAAATGATGAGGCCCAGAAACGGTCAAAAGACCAAACACACGTCGCCCGATGAAACGAGCAACCGAACGACCGACCAACGGTCGTCCCGCTCCAATTTCCTTTCGTCAGACAGTTCATGTGTGTCGCCAGCGGTCGGTACGCACTGGCTGTCTGCACCTCTCTGGCGCATCGTCCCCGATTGAGCTCCCAGCAACGACCAGTGTCATGAAGATCCAGAAGGCAATGGAAACTACTGCATTAAAGACACTTAATGTATATTCCACACGACATGTGGCCTGTAGTAGAAAAAGTGTCGTGATGATCTATTCATTGGCAAAAGATTCCGGATTAGTCTCCCATTGGGATCTCTGGTCGGAGTCTGCCAAGGGGAAGGCGAAATTGAGAAAAAACGTTCCAGTAATCAGAGCGCGGAATGTCAGATGAGTGAACGTAGCAGGACAGCTAGAAAATCTGGAAATGGAGTTGCTATGGCGTAGTATAAATGCAGTGAGGTCAGTGAAGTGAAATGGAAAGAAGATAAGGATTTTTGGTGAGACAACAGTAGAAAATGGTAGGATTCATTGCGAGTAGGAAAGTAGGGCAGATAGTGAGGTACTGTGAACAGTTCAGTGATGGGGTTGTTCTCATCAGATTCGACAAGAAACCAACGTGGACAACAATAGTTTCGGAATACATGCCGACGTAGCAAACAGAAGATGAAGGAATTGAAAAAGTATCTGAGGATACTAAACGGGTACTTCAGTATGTAATTGGAATTGAAAATGTAGCGCTCACGGGGGGTTGCAGCGTCGTCAAAGGGAAGGAAACAGAAGAAAGGATTACGGGAGAATATGGTATAGATAGTAGAAATACGAGAAGAGAAAGACTAAGGGAGTATTCAACAAATTTCAGATGGTAATAAGGAATCTTGTGTTCAAGAATAACAAGAGAGGAGGTATACTTGTAAAAGACCAGGAGACACCGGAATATTCGAGCTGTATTACATCGTAGTTAGACAGATACTCCGAAATCAGATTTTAGATTGCAAGGCGCACCCAGGGAACAGGTATAGACTCTGATCACAATTTAGTACTGATGGAGACATGGATGAAGATTAAGAGAATCGTTGTGTAAGGAAGTAGGGTTCTGAAGTACTGAGGAGGGATGAGACGTGTTCGAAGTTCGTTAAGGATTTGGATACTGCGATAAGGAATACCACAGCAGGCAGTTCAGTTGAAGAGTCTCGAACATTTCTAAAAAGGACAATCACAGATGTTACCCGTTCAGATACAGATGAAAGAAAGGTAACTATGAAGACTTTGGGCAACAGAAGAAATACTTCATTTGATCGACGAAAGGAGGAATTACAGAAATGTTTAAGGAAAGACAGGAACACAGCAATATAAATCACTTAGAAATGAAATAAAAATAGGAAGCGGAGGGCAACAAAGCAGAAACGGCTGCAGGAAAAGCACGAAGAAATAGACAAAGAAACGATCGTCGGAAGTGCTGCCTCAGAACATAGAAAAGACAAACCAACCGCCAGTGGCAACCAAACGACTATTAAAGTTGCTGTGTAGAATCTATGAGACTGGCGACGTACCATCGGATTTCCGGAAAAAATTGTCTACATAATTCCGAAGATAGCAAGGGCTGATAGGTGAGAACAATATCTAACAATCAGCTTAACATCTCCCGTGTCCAAGCTGCTGACAGAAATAATATAAAAAGAATCCAAAAGTTAATTGAGGATCTGTTATATGGCGCCCATAGCATCTGACTATTTAGAAAAAGCGTACGAAAACATGATATGGTGCGAGATCTTCGAAATTCCGAGAAAAATAGGAGTAAGTTACAGGGAAAGACGGGTGATATGTACTAGAACCATGACAGAACAATAAGAGTGGAAGACCAATAACGAAGTGCTCGGATTAAAAAGAGCTTAAGACAGGGATGGAGTGTTTCGCCCCTCCTGTTCAGCAGTGACGTAAATAAAAGATTGTTTGAGGAATGGGATTAAAATTCAGAGTAAAAGGATATCAGTAATAAAATATGCTGATGACATTGCTCTCCTCAATGAAAATGAAGAACAAATACGGGGTCTGTTAAAAGGAATGAACAATCTAATGAGTGCAGAATGTTGGTTGAGCGTAAACCGGAAAAAGATAAAAGTAATGAGAAGTAGCATAAATGTGGATACCGAGAAAACATCAAAATCAGTGCTCAAGAAGTAGACAAGGTTAAAGATTTCTGCTACCCTGGAGGCGAAACAACCTGTTATGGACAAAGCAAGGAGGCCATAAGAAGGAGAGTAGCGCGGGCAAAGAGGACATTCGTAGCCAAGGAAGAACTACATGCATGAATCCTAGGCTTCAATTTGAGGAAAACATTTCTGCAGTGTTCGTCTGGACCACAGCATTGTAGGTAGTGAATGGTGGAGAGCGGGAAAATCGGAACACGAGGCAGTCGAGGCGTTTGACACGTGATGCTACAGTAGAATATTGAAAATACGATGGACTGATAAGACAAGGATTGAGGAGGTTCTCCGCTCAGTCACGAAGGAAGGAATATATGGAAAACACTATCATGAAGGAAGGACATGTGTTAAGACAACAGGGAATAACCGCCATGGTACCGACGGAGCTGCAGAGGATAAAAGCTGTAGATAAAGACAGAGGCTGGAATATGTCCAGCAAAGAACTGAAGATGTGGGTTGCAAGTGATACAAGAGGTTGGAGGAGAGGGGAATTCGTGGCGGGCTGAAAAGGTGTGGCTTGACACGTCATACTGATGATATGGTACATAGGGGACGTTGTCCGTTATGTAATGGATAGGATACTGACATGCACAGGTGACGAAAAAAATACAAAGAAAGTTCGCCAAAGTCTCCATAGCCACTCTACTACCAGCGGTCAACGATACTTGAATACTATTCGTCCATGTTTATTTTTGTTGTAGTGAGACCAATTAGTTAAAGGGGTCGAATTGCTGGTGTTTTTATGATTTCTTTCTCATACAATCTCCTGTAGCTTCTATGAAGCGGGTAACCAATGTAGAGCAACTGCTGTTATCAACGAAATCTTCCTTGTACTATGACACAAAGCCTTAGACTCAACATGTTTGACTAGTCACAGAAGACGAATTTTCCTCAACCACTGCTCTAAATGATGGAAAAATAATTTACAAAAATTCCTCCAGATGGTGCTATAAGCGTCCCATAACGTAAATGGGTCCGGCTACAAGTGACAAATGAATACACAATACGACGGCTATAGTGTGATTTGCACATTAAAACAACGGTACTGTGCAGTATGCGTGACCACACAAGTTTGGCACCGAACAGTTGTGGCTCTGGTAGTTAGGGAAGCCCATACACCACGCAATGCCGTACCACATCGGATGAGAGAAATCGGTTTCCAATTGTCCTGAGGCCAAGAACCGCACAAGAAGCAACAGTAACGTCGTTTTCTAATTTGTCGTGTGACGGGGCAACAGATGTTTAATGTTCTATCCCCGGTTCTCCGCAAATGGTTAAAATCGAGATACAGAAAGTTCCACAACAGATCGGTCTCAGGGATTACGTCCAGAATGCGTTGCGTAATTCGTGTTTTCAGCTCACCCACGTTTGTTATCGAGCACTCAACAATCTTTCAGATAACCCCATTGCCAGAAGTCATACGGATTAAGATCAGGTGCCCTGAACGGCCAGGCTATGGGGAACTGGCGGCTCGTAAGTCTAGCATTTCCGAAATGTCTCTGCAGCAGCTGTTTTATCGGGTGTGCATTGTACGGAAGAGAGGCATCTTGCATAAAAATGATCCTACCCCAGCCGGCCGCTGTGGTCGACCGGTTCTATGCGCTTCAGTCCGGAACGGCGCTGCTGCCATGGTCGCAGGTTCGAATCCTGCCTCGGGCATGTATGTGTGTGATGTCCTTAGGTTAGTTAGGTTTAGGTAGATCTAAGTCTAGGAGACTGATGACCTCAGATGTTAAGTCCCATAGTGCTTAGAGCCATTTGAACCATTTGATCCTACACCTACATCCACGCTATTGAGGGGTTGGAATGACGTTGGTGCGAATAAGACTCTCATGGCGTTTACTATTGACGGTATCGGTAACACGATCCGCAGGACCCGTCTCTTCAAAAAAACGTGGCACTACGGTAAACGATGACGTCAACTCGCAATACACAGTTACCTTTGCAAAATGAAGCGGTAACGGTTGATGTGCGACCGTATTTTCCGTTGCTCACATTTTTCATTTCTCTGTATTGACATGTTCTTGGAAATGGAAACGGACTTCGTCTGATCACAAAATGTTTCATGAACATTCATTGTCCTCTTTGTTGCGAGTAAGAAATTCTAGAACTTGCGTTTATCTTACTGACAGCTCAGCATGAAGAATCTCCTGATCATGGATAATTTTATATGGGTAGCGATGCCAAATGTTTCGTAGAATTTTATGCACCGTGCTCACAGGCATGTCCAAAATTCTGGTTATTCCTCGTGGACTGCATGCTTGCACACCACCACTCTATCCCTGTTGCAATGCTTTAGCCACATCTTCCACTGACGTCAGATCAATTTATTGCTTACCCCCCTCTGCAGCGCACTTAAAAACACCTTTCTTTTCGAGTTTCATAATCATCTTCTCCAGACTGGCGGATTGGCGCCAGCACCGGGTACGCTCGTTATATCGCTGGGATCGATTTTTGAGGTTATATGTGATATTTTGGATATCGTGTGGCTTTCTTCGGGGTTGGCGGGCTTCAAGAGTCGGACCTCAGCTTTCGAAAAGAAAACACTGGGAGACTTGGGATGTCTCCGGAGAACGGAGTGTCGACTGCGACCGGGTGTGCCCTATCAGCGTGATAAGCCGCGGAGTTGTGTTGGTCAGCAAGTCTGTGTTTTGGGGGCAGCTCGGAGATCCAAGTTTCGTGATTTCTATCAAGGGAAAGGCCCCTGAAGTGTTTAAGCTGCTTGAGCCGCTGAGTTGTGCTCTGTGCAAACATCAACTAAGTTGGCCGTTAGTGTACGTGGCTGAGCGACGTGTTAAGAGGCGTTTCACTTGCTAGATGATCGTGGAACTTACACAGTCGTTAATCGAAAAGTATGTCGATGAGCTCCGTGTGAGCTGGTTAAATGCTGGCTTCGCAATGAAGTCTTAGGTATAACTGTACTGGTTGTTCTTTAATTGATTATTAAGGGTATTAGGTGATTGAAAACTGCAGCTAAGTGATGTTACTATCATCGGTAAACCATCCTTAAATGGTTTCAATTTAAAGGTCAGTGATTGCTGTGGAGGGAACATTTGTAGACTGATGCACGTATGTCTGGTGCAAGGATTCTGCCCTGTATTTTTGTGTTTCAGAGAGTTGCAATTGTCCTGTGTTTGTCAAAATCTGCTGTAAGTGCAACGTCTTGGAGAGGAGTGAGGTGTAACCCGCAGCCTAGGTCCTACTGTGTTTACGTAACCCTGCCACGGTTGGATTGCTTTGGGCGAAGACTCCATATCAAAAGTTTAGTATATCTTCTCTTTCCTCCAAGGCGGGTAAAACGCGTTTTGTAATTTGATTATGATTTTCTGATGTTTAAACAATTTTTTTTGGGTTACATAAAGAGAGACCTGCAACTAAGTAAACGTTAGCAAATAGTGCAGGTGTAAAGTAATTAAATTCTCTCTATCGATTGTCATGTAATTTTGGGCTAATTGCAGTGATCTGTTTCTGTAGTAATAGACAGTCCACAGTGCTTGTTGAGTCGATGTCACATCTCTATTTAAGTTGCAGTGTGTAGTCACGTAAAGTGTAATCTGGGTTAGTTTCATGGCAATCTTTCTTGCTTCTGTTACATATCCATGTTCTAGCGAATTGTGGTTAACCGCGTGAGTTTTAAGTGTTGTTTGAGCCGTGTTGGGCCGTGTAGTAAACAAATGCAACTAAGTGGCTGGCCCACTCTGATAGGAACAGTATTGTGAGTTGTAAGCTTTTTTTAAGTGTACCGAAGCCACGGCAATACTGTGTTTGCTAGTTGTTTATTAACCGATTTCATATGCATTTTATGGTTATACTTGTTGGGTTCTGATAACTGTCTTGTTTCAATAAGAACTTATACTAACTGCTGCATTGTACTGAAGATTGTGGGGAATTATCTGAAGGAACCTTATGTTAATAAATTAAAAGTATGTGTAAATCAATGTATGACTACCAGTCATGATTCGCCATCCCGTTTCCCGTCCTGATAATAGTGGTGGTATGGATTGTACAATATCGTATTAAAGGGGCCACGTACCACAGACCCTTGGCAGACATCGAAGTCTTTTTCCAAGGTCTTGAGTGTCCGGAACTTCTGCAGAGCTCTGGCGCACAGTCACCGTTCTTGTAAAAGAGCTTTACCACCAGCGAGCGATCCTTCATTGAGAAGGTCAAGCCGAGTGTCTCAGACGCAAACTGATGAACAGTAGTGTACACTGCATCTTTTATTTTCCTATTCTTCTGCTTATAGCACCGTCTATTGGTAAAATTTTCGTTAAAATATTTTTGCTGCAGGGGTACGTATTTATTTCAATCTTTTATTAGTTTATCTGCTCCTGTCCATCTCTTCCTTCACCCCTTCTCTGTTCAACTCCTTTACCTACTCTCTTAGTCCACACCCTTCACGCCCCACTCTCTATCCATCTCCTCCTCCCTGCCTCTCTGTCAAACTGATCCACCCCTCCCCCATGTTTTTTCTGCTCCTTCCTCCTCTGTCAATCTACTCCTTCCCCCCTCTATCCATCTGATCTTCCTCCTCCCTGTCTTTGCCCATTTCCTACTCCCCCATCTCTCCACCTTTTCTTCTCCCCTCTCTCTCTGTCCATTTCATCCTGCAGTCTCTCCCCCTCCTTTTCCCTTTCTCTATATATGTTCTCCTCCCTCTCTGTCTATATATCGCTTTCTTCTCCCTCGCTCTGCCAGTCTCTTCCTCTCTCTGTCCATCTCCTCTTCTTTCCCTGTCCATCCCTCTTCTCCCCTCTCTATTTCCTCATCCCATTTCTGTGTCCCTCTTCTCCTCCCTCCCCCACCTGTGCACATCTCCTCCTCCTACTCTGTCTATTACCTGGTCCCCCCTTTTCTCTCTCTACATTATCACATTCATCTATACAGGAGACTTCACAGCATTTCTTTCCATATTGTAACTAATATGGCTATCATGGCTGAAATCGGCCCAGGGGCTTAGAACAAGGCTTTACCCACTGCTTTGCCCAAATACGCATATGTCACATATATTCCATATCTATTTTAATTATTTCACACATATTTGTACATATATTTCAACTGTATCTCCGATGAATTTTCACACTGCTCACTGTTTATCATGTCGTATCTCCTCAACTATGAGATGTACAGCATTATAACTTTGCAGGTACATCGAGTGTTATATGCGGCTACTGTCTGCAAAATCTGTTGCCCAAACAGGCCATGAAGGCCCAAGGTTACCGACCGGCCACCGTGTCATCCTCAGCCCACAGGCGTCACTGGACGCGGATATGGCGGGGCATGTGGTCACCACACCACTCTCCCGTCCGTATGTCAGTTTACGAGACCGCTTTTGCGTAAAGCAGTAATAAATTAATAAAGAACCATTCAAAATGCGACAGTTTTTCACGAATCTCAGTATTTGACGAGGTAACTCCGAAACTATGTGTCGTAAAATGAAATATTTTTGTAGGTACTTCAGCGGTATTTGTGGATAAGGTCTGCAAAATGTTTTTCGAATAGTAGCAACGAAGTCATAAATTCAAACGTCTTCCGTGATGCGGCAGTTTCTCGCGCATCCCAGAGTTTGTGTCATCATACCTCCTCAACTGTGTGTTGTATAATGATATCACTTTCTTGGTACATTCAGTGGTGTATCTGAATACCGACTGCAAAATTCGCCACGAATAAACTTAGCGGTAAGGAACTCATAAATTAAAATCTTATGTTTCAAGCGGTAGTGTTACCACCCAAACAGCGAAAATGTAGTAAGTGACAAAAGTTTTTTCCTTTTAACATTTTGTGCGGGCCGTCAGCGATAAAAAGCTTTGTGATAGGGTTTAAAATTATGTGTAAAGTTTGTTACTTGTAAGTGCTCTCATTGCAAAATACTGGACGACTAAAGTATGGTTATTTGTGCGTCGTGGGCTACACTGCTTTTTCAACACCACCTCCTTGGTAGATAGGTGGTTCTTACACTGACAGCTATAATTTCCAGAAAGAAAGTGATATATAGGGTGCAGAAACATTCGTGCACTCGGACTTTACAGGGCGATTCCTCACATACCGGCAACACAAAAATGTCTCTATCTAATTTCGTCCAGAACTTATTTCGGGCAGCAAATGAACGTTAAAGATTGGGAATTTGGCAACACTGTAATCATATGTTCAGTAACTACCTCTGTCAGAACACAGCAGTAGCACTGTACAGTTGATGCAATGGATTGAGCCTTGGGTTAACTGTCAAGAGATCGAGGATTCGATTCTGGGTTGAGGCTAATAGGTTTTTATTTGCTAAAAGCAGTCTGCGTGGTACAGTGTCTGGCGTCTGAATCGTCATACAACGAGTATGACATATGCAGTTACGTACTACGAACACTGGAATGGAAGTTCAATCGTTTTCATTGATCATATTTTAAAGAAACCTTTTGCATGTCGAGGACGCTGTCTCTTTCACACTACTGCATCTACTAGATTACAGTCTTGTATTGTGTGTACCCTCTCTCGGTGGACCCGTAGATTAGTACCAACTACTATTCTTCCCTCGTTCAAGTCCATTAGATTTCGTTAGGGCCTTACGTCACCAAAAGGACTAGCAGCATGCTTTGCAAATAATATCGATGGAACCATTGGGGAATGGTACAGGGAAAATAGGTCAGGAATGTAGTAGATGCAGTGGCGTGAAACATTTCGTGTCCACGACGTCCAAAAGGTTTCTTTAAAAGCTGACCAACGAAAACAATTGTATTTCCATTTCTGTGCTCGTAGTACGTAACTGTAAATGTTTTTTAGAAGACCTACCAATAAAAAGGTATTAGCATGTTGACGTAATGTGCTGCTCCAGTCTCTTCTGTACCTAAGGTCCATCACCGTTCCCTTTGGATCCCCACGTAATTCGGTGCTCTCCGATACACACGATCGAACAGCAGAGGAGTGGTACTCAAGCGTCAACTTTAGGTTACAATATCTCCGGATGTAATTAACATTTTACAATGCAACAAACGGCACTGATTACGTATTTGTTTATATGTTCAGACGTGCTAACAAAACTAACGGGGTTCCATTTAAAAAAAACGTAGGTTTGTCTTAAAAAACATATTTCCGTGCATTTTTTAGTGGTTTGTATTAACCAATTACACTAGCCCCTCTCCTCACGTTCGGTCTGTGGAATCTATTCGTCATTATTTGATGTGGTTTACGAAATATATCCGCGGTAATGTAAGGTGACTCACCGTGTATATATACAGGGTGGTCCATTGATCATGGCCGGGCCAAATACCTCACGAAATAAGCGTCAAACGAAAAAATTACGAAGAACAAAACTTGTCTATCTTGAAGGGAGAAACCAAATGGCGCTATGGTTGGCCTGCTAGATGGCGCTGCCATAGGTAAAAATGGAAATCAACTGAGTTTTTTAAAATAGGAACCCCCATTTTTTATTACATATTCGTGTAGTACGTAAAGAAATATGGGTTTTTTAGTTGGATCACTTTTTTCGCTTTGTGATAGATGGAGCTGTAATAGTCACAAACATATGGCTCACAATTTTAGACGAACAGTTGGTATCAGGTAGGTTTTTAAATTAAAATATGAACGTACGTAC
Organism: Schistocerca serialis cubense; assembly: GCF_023864345.2. Taxonomy (NCBI): domain Eukaryota; kingdom Metazoa; phylum Arthropoda; class Insecta; order Orthoptera; family Acrididae; genus Schistocerca; species Schistocerca serialis. Next base: position 804,218,556 of record NC_064641.1, read on the forward strand.
GTTTGAACATTTTATTTCGGTTGTTCCAATGTGATACATGTATCTTTGCGAACTTATCATTTCTGAGAACGCATGCTGTTACAGCGTGATTACCTGTAAATACCACATTAATGCAATAAATGCTCAAAATGTTGTCCGTCAACCTCAATGCATTTGGCAATACGTGTAACGACATTCCTCTCAACAGCGAGTAGTTCGCCTTCCGTAACGTTCGCACATGCATTGACAGTGCGCGGACGCATGTTGTCAGGCGTTGTCGGTGGATCATGTTAGTAAATATCCTTCAACTTTCCCCACAGAAAGAAATCCTGGGACGTCAGATCCGGTGAACGTGCGGGTCATGGTATGGGGCTTCGACGAACAATCCACCTGTCATGAAATATACTATTCAATACCGCTTCAACCGCACGCGAGCTATGTGCCGGACATCCATTATGTTGGAAGTACATCGCCATTCGGTCATGCAGTGAAACATATTGTAGTAACATCGGTAGAAAATTACGTAGGCAATCAGCAGACGTTGCACCATCTAGATTGCCATCGATAAAATGGGGGCCAATTATCCTTCCTCTCATAATGCCGCACCATACATTAACCTCCCAAGGTCGCTGATGTTCCAGTTGTTCCAGCCATCGTGGATTTTCCGTTGCCCAATAGTGCATATTACGGCGGTTTACGTTACCGCTGGTGGTGAATGACGTTTCGTCGCAAAACAGAACGCGTGCAAAAAATCTGTCGTAGTCCTGTAATTTCTCTTGTGCCCAGTGGCAGAATTGTACACGACGTTCAAAGTCGTCGCCAAGCAATTCCTGGTGCATAGAAATATGGTACGGGTGCAATTGATGTTGATGTGACTATCCGGCGAACGGTCCGGACACTTGGATGTCGTCCAGGATACCGAGCAGCATATATAGCACACGCACGTTGAGAATTTTGATCACTATAGCCATACATCAACACGATATCTACGTTTTCCGCAATTGGTAAACGGTCCATTTTAACACGGGTAACATATCACGAAGCAAATACTGTCCGCACTGGTGGAATGTTACGTGATACCACATACTTATACGTTTGTGACTATTACAGCACCCTCTATCACAAATCGAAAAAAGTGGTCCAACTAAAACATTCTTGTATCTTTAAGTACTGCACGAATATGTAATAGAAAATGGAGGTTCCTATCTAAAAAAACGCAGTTGATATCCGTTTGACCTATGGCAGCGCCATATAGCGGGCCAACCGTAGCGTCATCTGGTTTCGCCCTTCAAGCTAGACGAGTTTCGTTCTTGGTAGTTTTTTCGTTTGATGCTTATTTCTTGAGATATTTGGCCCGGTCACTATCAATGGACCACCCTGTATAGTTAAGGCTCACCGTCCACTTGACCATCTTCTTCTTCTGTGCCAATGCACAAACAGTGTCCGAACTCTTACTGGAATCGGCAACGCGCCGCGAGTAATGAGTATAATGGATGGAGGCACTACGAATGTAGTGCGGGACAATACGTTGAGAATGTGTGCTTCGCGAGAGGCGTTCCAGAGATAATTCTCTACCATCGCACAATCTTATGTGTCCTCAGTGTGTCAGATGGATAGAACGTCTGTCATGTAAGCAGGAGATCCCGTGCTCCAGTCTCGCAGTCTCGGTCGGGGCACACATTTACATTTGTCCGCGTTGACGTATGTCAACGCCTGTAAGCAGCTGAGGGTTTTCATTTCACTGTAATTTCATTGTTGTATTGCCAGTACGTGACGAAATGCGCTGTTAAGTCCGAGTGCGCGAACTTTTGTTCAGCCTGTGTGTACCAAGTCTGATTGAAAACGGTGTAGTAGCTTAGGAGGAGATGTGGAACATACATACATACATACATACACACGTACATATATACGTATATCAAGTTTTTGAATACAGGGTGATCATAAAGTCAGTATAAATTTGAAAACTTAATATACAACGGATTCATGTAGATGTTGTTGTTGTTGTTGTTGTTGTTGTGGTCTTCAGTCCTGAGACTGGTTTGATGCAGCTCTCCATGCTATTCTAACCTGTGCAAGCTTCTTCATCTCCCAGTACCTACTGCAGCCTACATCCTTCTGAGTCTGCTTAGTGTGTTCATCTCTTGGTCTCCCTCTACGATTTTTACCCTCCACGCTGCCCTCCAATACTAAATTGGTTATCCCTCGATGTCTCAGAACATGTCCTACCAACCGATCCCTTCTTCTAGTCAAGTTGTGCCACAAGCTCTTCTTCTCTCCAATTCTATTCAATACCTCCTCATTGGTATTGATCTACCCATCTAATCTTCAGCATTCTTCTGTAGCACCACATTTCGAAAGCTTCTATTCTCTTCTTGTCTAAACTATTTATCGTCCACGTTTCACTTCCATACATGGCTACACTCCATACAAATACTTTCAGAAATGACTTCCTGACATTTAAATCTACACTCGATGTTAACAAATTTTTCTTCTTCAGAAACGCTTTTCTTGCCATTGCCAGTCTACATTTTATATCCTCTCTACTTCGGCCATCGTCAGTTATTTTGCTCCCCAAATAGCAAAACTCCTTTACTACTTCAAGTGGCTCATTTCCTAATCTAATTCCCGCAGCATCAACCGACTTAATTCGACTACATTCCATTATTCTCCTTTTGCTTTTGTTGATGTTCATCTTATATCCTCCTTTCAAGACACTGTCTATTCCGTTCAGCTGCTCTTCCACGTCCTTTGCTGTCTCTGACAGAATTACAATGTCATCGGCAAAGCTCAAAGTTTTTATTTCTTCTCCATGGATTTTAATACCAACTCCGAACTTTTCTTTTGTTTCCTTTATTGCCTGCTCAATATACAGATTGAATAACATCGGGGATAGGCTACAACCCTGTCTCACTCCCTTCCCAACCACTGCTTCCCTTTCATGTCCCTCGACTCTTATAACTGCCATCTGGTTTCTGTACAAATTGTAAATAGCCTTTCGCTCACTCTATTTTACCCCTGCCACCGCCATAATTTGAAAGAGAGTCAAAAGCTTTCTCTAAGTCTACAAATCCTAGAAAAGTAGGTTTGCCTTTTCTTAATCTAGCTTCTAAGATAAGTCGTAGGGTCAGTATTGCCTCACGTGTTCCAACATTTCTACGGAATCCAAACTGATCTTTCCCGAGGTCGGCCTCTATCAGTTTTTCCATTCGTCTGTAAAGAATTCGCGTTAGTATTTTGCAGCTGTGACTTATTAAACTGATAGTTCGGTAATTTTCACATCTGTCAACACCTGCTTTCTTTGGGATTGGAGTTATTATATTCTTCCTGAAGTCTGACGATATTTCGCCTTTCTCATACATCTTGCTCACCAGATTGCAGAGTTTTGTCAGGACTGGCTCTCCCAAGGCTGTCAGTAGTTCTAATGGAATGTTGTCTACTCCGGGGGCCTTGTTTCGACTCAGGTATTTCAGTGCTCTGTCAAACTCTTTACGCAGTATCATATCTCCCATTTCATCTTCATCTACATCCTCTTCCATTTCCATAGTATTGTCCTCAAGTACATCGCCCTTGTATAGACCCTCTATATACTACTTCCACCTTTCTGCATTCCCTTCTTTGCTTAGAACTGGGTTTCCATCAAAGCTCTTGATATTCATGCAAGTGGTTCTCCTTTCTCCAAAGGTCTCTTTAATTTTCCTGTAAGCAGCATCTATTTTACCCCTAGTGAGATAAGCCTCTACATCCTTACATTTGTCCTCTAGCCATGACAGCCATTTTGCACTTCCTGTCGATCTCATTTTTGAGACGTTTGTATTCCTTTTTGCCTGCTTCATTTACTGCATTTTTATATTTTCTCCTTTCCTCAATTAAATTCAATATTTTTTCTGTTACCCAAGGGTTTCTACTAGCCCTCGTATTTTTACCTATTTGATCCTCTGCTGCCTTCACTATTTCATCCTCAATGCTACCCATTCTTCTTCTACTGTATTTCTTTCCCCCATTCCAGTCAATTGTTCCCTTATGCTCTCCCTAAAACTATGTACAACCTCTGGTTCTTACAGTTTATCAAGGTCCTATCTCCTTAAATTCCCACCTTTTTGCAGTTTCTTAAGTTTTAATCTACAGTTCATAACCAATAGATTGTGGTCAGAGCCCACATCTGCCCCTGGAAAAGTCTTACAATTTAAAACCTGGTTCCTAAATCTCTATGTTACCATTTTATAACCTATCTGATACCTGTTAGTATGTCCAGGGTTCTTCCATGTATACAACCTTCTTTCATGATTCTTGAACCAAGTGTTAGCTATGATTAAGTTATGCTCTGCGCAAAATTCTACCAGACGGCCTCCTCTTTCATTTCTTAGCCCCAATCCATATTCACCTACTATGTTTCCTTCTCTCCCTTTTCCTACTGACGAATTCCAGTCACCCATGACTATTAAATTTTCGTCTCCCTTCACTACCTGAATAATTTCTTTTATCTCATCATACATTTCATCAATTTCTTTATCATCTACAGAGCTAGTTGGCATATAAACTTGTACTACTGTAGTAGGAGTGTGCTTTGTGTCTATCTTGGCCACAATAATGCGTTCACTATGCTGTTTGTAGTAGCTTACCCGCACTCCTATTTTTTTATTCATTACTAAACCTACGCCTGCATTACCCCTATTTGCTTTTGTATTTATAACCCTGTATTCACCTGATCAAAAGTCTTGTTCCTCCTGCCACCGAACTTCACTAATTCCCACTATATCTAACTTTAACCTATCCATTTCCCTTTTTAAATTTTCTAACCTACCTGCCCGATTAAGGGATCTGACATTCCACGCTCCGATCTGTAGAACGCCAGCTTTCTTGCTCCGGATGACGACGTCCTCTTGAGTAGTCCCCTCCCGGAGATCCGAATGGGGAACTATTTTAGCTCCGGAATATTTTACCCAAGAGGACGCCATCATCATTTAATCATACAGTAAAGCTGCATGCCCTCGGGAAAAATTACGGCCGTAGTTTCCCCTTGCTTTCAGCCGTTCGCAGTGCCAGAACAGCAAGGCCATTTTGGTCAGTGTTACAAGGCCAGATTAGCCAATCATCGAGACTGTTGCCCCTGCAACTACTGAAAAGGCTGCTGCCCCTCTTCAGGAACAACACGTTTGTCTGGCCTCTCAACAGATACCCCTCCGTTGTGGTTGCACCTACGGTACGGCTATCTGTATCGTTGAGGCACACAAGCCTCCCCACCAACGGCAAGGTCCATGGTTCATGGGGGGAGGATAATGTAGATTGAGAGGTAAAAATTGACAAACATACTTGGAATGACATGGGGTTTTATTAGAACCAAAAAAATAAAGTTCACAAAATGTCCGGCAGATGGCGCCAGACAGCAAAACTGCTACCGTGACGGGTGAGAGGTACGCCGATATGTTACACAATCGCATTATCCCCAGCCTGGCTGATAAACACCTGCTGGAACGTACGATGTTTTTGCTGGATGGCGCTCCACCCCATATTGCTAGGCGCGTGAAAGATCTCTTGCGCGCGTCGTTTGGTGATGATCGTGTGCTCTGCCACCACTTTCGTCATGCTTGGCCTCCCAGTTCCCCAGACCTCAGCCCGTGCGATTATTGGCTTTGGGGTTACCTGAAGTCGCAAGTTTATCGTCATCGACCGACATCTCTAGGGATGCTGAAAGTCAACATCCGACGCCAGTGCCTCACCATAACTCCGGACATGCTTTACAGTGCTGTTTACAACATTATTCCTCGACTACAGCTATTGTTGAGGAATGATGGTGGGCATATTTAGCATTTCCTGTAAAGAACATCATCTTTGCTTGGTATTACTTTGTTATGCTAATTATTGCTAGTCTGATAAGATGAAGCACCATCTCTCGGACATTTTTTGAACTCTTATATTTTTGTGGTTCTAATAAAACCCCATGTCATTCCAAGCATGTGTGTCAATTGGTACCTCTCTATCTACATTATTCCGTGATTTATTGAGTTTTCAACTTTATACTGACTTTTTGATCACCCGGTATGTATGGATTCTGTCGCGTACAACGCCTTCTAGTATCTATAACGTCTCACCATTCTTCGACAATATTCCGTACACACTTGATGTCGCTCTGAACTGTGGTTCGTTTTTTAAAGAGTGTTGAACAAGGAACTTTAATTATAATCACTCCGTATATACCTTTGCATGCATACAGACACGTTTTTATCTAGTAAAAATGCTGCTACGGTGGGCTTTAGGCACAGAATTATTTAAAGAAAGAATTATTCAACGAAAATTTTATTCGTAACGCGAAAAAGATATCATGATAGTCTATTTGCCGTAACCATCCTTCGAGTGTTACTGTTGGAGGAAGTTTTCCCCGACCAGTTCCCAGAATATGCCCAAAAGCAAGGAAAAAGAAAGTATCGCGTCTGGACGTGACTGCGCCGTCTGCAACACACGGACTGTGCGCCAACCGTAAAAAGTTGCGGGCCCGTGCTTGGGTCGCCGGCCTGCATTGGACACAGCTGCAGCAGACTGCGTCGTTGCTATGAGGGCCCGCCTGCCCGTGCCCACGCTGCGCTCTGCACTTTGTGCTTAGAATACGGCAAGTTTTCACTCGCCTCCCACCCTACAAACCACTTAGCTATCCACAATGAAACACGGCGCCCTTCGTGACCTTTTGCAGTAACAACGACGACGTCATGTTCTGCAAAGCATAAACGTGCACTTCCGACAGAGCGTAAACTGAAAGCTAGCCGTTGCTGACCGTACACCCAGATCTGAGCTCACTATCATGTACAAATGGAATGCGTGCACATAATCTTGAACACCGGTTCACGAAGAACAGTCTGCTATGTGTTACTCGCTTCAATTAAAGTGAGACCTCATTGGTGCTGAAGGATGTAGCGTATACTAACTTGACCGAGTGAAGCAAGTATCTATTAGAATTAAATAAACTGGATATAGAACTACGCTACTAACATACACTACATTAATATTTCAAAGGAAGAGTTCTTACCTCAGTTAATATAAGCCAAATAGTAGCACAATGGAAGTACCTACGACTCTATTCTGTGACAGCCTCTATTCTGTGACACCTGCGCACCTGTTACCTTGGAAGAAGGTGTTTAATATTCCAAACGTGGCTCAACAGATGATCGGTTTCTGTGTCTCGCTAACACTCGTTTTGTCACTTCCTTTTGCAACAAAGTACATAGTTGCAGTCCTTGAGGAACAGTAATTAGGATCAGATTTAAGAAATATACACTACTGGCCATTAAAATGGCTACACCAAGAAGAAACGCAGATGATAAACGGGTATTCATTGGACAAAGATATTATACTAGAACTGGCATGTGATTACATTTTCACTCAATTTGGGCGCAGAGATCCTGAAAAATCAGTACCCAGAACAACCACCTCTGGCTGTAATAACGGCCTTGATACGCCTGAGCATTGAGTCAAACTGAGCTTGGATGGCGTGTACAGGTACACCTGCCCATGCAGCTTCAACACGATACCACAGTTCATCAAGAGTAGTGACTGGCGTATTATGACGAGCCAGTTGCTCTGCCACCATTGACCAGACGTTTTCAATTGGTGAGAGATCTGGAGAATGTGCTGGCCAGGGTAGCAGTCGAACATTTTCTGCATCCAGAATGGCCCGTTCAGTATCTGCAACATGCAGTCGTGCATTATCCTGCTGAAATGTAATGTTTCGCAGGGATCGAATGAAGGGTAGAGCCACGTGTCGTAACACATCTGAAATGTAACGTCCTCTGTTCAAAGTGCCGTCAGTGCGAACAAGAGGTGACCGAGACGTGTAACCAATGGCACCTCATACCATTACGCCGGGTGATACGCCAGTATGGCGATGACGAATACACTCTTCCAATGTGCGTTCACTGCGATGTCGCCAAACACGGATGCGACCATCATGATGTTGTAAACAGAACCTGGACTCATCCGAAAAATTGGTGCGCCCAGGTTCGTCGTTGAGTACACCACCGCAGGCGCTCCTGTCTGTGATGCAGCGTCAAGGGTAGCCGCAGCCATGGTCTCCGAGCTGATAGTCCATGCTGCTGCAAACGTCGTCGAACTGTTCGTGCAGATGGTTGTTGTCTTGCAACTGACTCAGGAATCGAGGCGTGGCTGCACGATCCATTACAGCCATGCGTATAAGATGCCTGTCATCTCGACTGCTAGTGATACGAAACCGTTGGGATTCAGCACGGCGTTCCGTATTACCCTCCTCAACCCACCGATTCCATATTCTGCTGACAGTCATTGGATCTCGACTAAAGCGTGCAGCAATGTCGCGATATGATAAACCGCAATCCGACGTTTATCAAAGTCGGAAACGTGATGGTACGCATTTCTTCTCCTTACACGAGGCATCAGAACAACGTTTCAACAGGCAGTGCCGGTCAACTGCTGTTAGTGTATGAGAAATCGGTTGGGAACTTTCCTCATGTCAGCAGGTTGTAGGTGTCGCCACCGGCGCCAACCTTGTGTGAATGCTCTGAAAACAAATCATTTGCATATCACAGCATCTTCTTCCTGTCGGTTAAATTTCGCTTCTGTAGCACGTCATCTTCGTGGTGTAGCAATTTTAATGACCAATAGTGGAAATTAATATTTCAATGGAAAAGTTCTTACCTCAGTTAACACAAGCCAAATAGTAGCGCAATGGAAGTACCTGCGACTCTATATTCTGTGACAGCAGCGTACCTTTTACCTTGGAAGAAGGTGTTTAATATCCCAAACGTGATTCAATAGATGATAGCTTGCTGCGTCTCACTCACACCCGTTTGTGACTGCCACTTGCAACAAACCACCATAATTGCAGTCCTTGAGGGACAGTAATTAGGATCAGATTCAAGAATATACATTTATTTATATTGTCTGTAATACGTGTTTGTACTTAAGGGTGCACAGTGGTTAATGCGAAATTACAAGCATAAAGTTAGTGTGTGGCACTAGACGGGCGTGCATGTGTAGAGAACATTCTTCTGTCGCAACTCAACTCTCCCTAAACAATCGGCCGGCCTGTGTGACCGAGCGGTTCTAGGCGCTTCAGTCTGGAACCGCGCGACTGCTGCGGTCGCATGTTCGAATCCTGCCTCGGGCATGGATGTGTGTGATGTCCTTAGGTTAGTTAGGTTTAAGTAGTTCTAGGGGACTGATGACCTCAGATGTTAAGTCCCATAATGCTCAGAGCCATTTTGAACATAAACAGTGATGAACGATAAGCGGACATAGATCCTCTCCCATGGGACATGATCTGGTGTGACAGTATTATGTAAAAGATAGTTTTGTAATACTTTAATTATGGATTTATTATCACGACTTAACACGGATTATTTGTAGTACAAGGAACATGTCACCTACCACGTGGTCCCTAGTCCTAGGAAATACTCAGTCACGTGGTTCACTAACATGATAGACTTTACACACATTCATTTCGATAAACGCTTACCGGCCGCTGTGACCGAGCTGTTCTAGGCGCTTCAGCCCGGAATCGCGCTGCTGCTACGGTCACAGGTTCGAATCCTGCCTCGGGCATGGATGTGTGTGATGTTCTTAGCTTAGTTAGATTTAAGTAGTTCTAAGTCTAGGGGAGTGATGACCTCAGATGTTAAGTCCCATAATGCTTAGAGCCATTTGAACCACTTTTTCGATAGACGCTTATGACTCGGAACACCATGCTATCACACCGAGAAAGGGGGAAGGTTATATGGAACAGTGGCAGATATTGGAACAATGAGTCACTTAGGCATTTGTTCATCTACGCAAGGTAATGCAACATTCTTCATCTTGAGGTTGAAGCTGTTCTGTCCGTGTTTCCTTACAAATAGATTTGTCTTTGGAGAGCGTCCGTCTTCATATAAATAAAACTTTTATCTTTTCTTTTATCTCCTAGTCATGTTTCTCTGAAGTTTTGGGCATTATCAGTAGGCTTTTATTACTATTAAAAATGTTCATGAGTTGCCACTTGGTAGTGAACAAGACCACTTGCAATCGGCACAATATAGTTACGTTTATGTTTGTACATAATACTGTTACATTTGACTTGCCGATATGTGGTGATCTGCATGGTAGTCGGAAGTGCATACGCAGCGTGAAGCGATTTGTAACAGTGATGAAATTCAGCAGCATAAAATCCTATGGTGACAGCATAGCCCTGTCGAAATCAGCCATCCAAAAACATGCTTTTTCAGCAATCTTGGCTTGTGAAGTTTTCTTCTGTTACCGTGTAACAGGTTTTTCTAATTTTTACTAATATCCGGTTAAAAATTGCCATATCAGTTAAACTAATACTTTTTTTAAAAAAAAAAACAAGTGATGTTTGTTCCCAAAATTTCCATTTCTTTGAAATACAGTATTATTACAGAAATTTGGAAAAGCGGCCAGCACTATTTTAATAACAGCGCCTATTGTTAAAAATTAGCAATAAGCACGTGACATAAGACTCGTTACAGCACCGCAGAGACAATATTGTATCTGTTACGGTGTGGTGTGGCCTATTGTACCGTACGTGTGCCTACGAGCAATTTGCAAGGCTTGCCGCCACCACGTCAATGCGGTAGTTCCTCGCTGTCATCAAAGGACATCACTTATACTGGAGAATGGTACCATCCCTAGTTTTGAAGTATTTCACGAAGTGCGATAACAGTGAAGTACAATTTCCCATTCTCTTTAAAAGGTTAAAAACGAGAAGGTGTACAACAAACCTGCGACATCAACATAGAGGAAACATGCACAGTGTTCCTTGGAAGAGCAGGTAAATTTGACTGATATACCTATAATTTTATTGACGTGTTATAAAACAATAATAGATCCTAATTGAACATTAAATTTTGTGGTGCTTCAGGGTCAATGTTTGACGCCACCCTGACGATGTAGGGAAGGTATCAACTTGTGACCTTCGTCCTTCGTTGTCCCCCTGCCTGTCTCCTTCACTTTCGAAAACTTTGCTAGAGACAACGAGACTGATTTATGTCTCAGCCTCAACCCCATATCAATCGTGGTCTCCTACTCCTTCAGCGATTTTAACAGTCACGTCGAACTGGAGACTAAAATAACCAGCGTAACCGAGAAACGGTTATTTCAGCTATAAATTCCATCACTGGAATTTTTCAGTCTTTGTTCGAAATCTACGTCTATTACTGAAAGCAACACCAATAGAAAAAACATAAAATCGGTTTTTCAGAAACTGGTTATTCTGAGCGATTTTAACAGTTACGTTGAACTGTAGACTAAAATAACCGGTGTAACCGAGAAACGGTTGTTTCAGCTATAAATGCCATCAAAGTTAACGGTAGTGTGGGAATACAAAGAATAAGAACACGGCCTCTGGCCAATGTAACGGTGCAGATGGGGAAACAGGCGTGCCTTAACGACGACAGGAAAGCCGTTTGCTCTGCTCCTACCGTAGCTCAAGTTAACAGAACTACTACATCACGCTACAGGTTCTAGTTACCCTCAAAAGTTTCTAACCAAACAACCATGAATTCTAGGTTTCATTCACAAGAGTACGTACAAGTACGCAAAAGTGTAAGTACACTAATCTTGCACAACATCTCGTATGGCTTCTAGAGGCTTGTTATCATGGAACAGAGGCAACTTGTATCGTCTTGATGTTTAAGCTCATTTTGTGGTGGTGTTTGGTTAAAAATGCACTCATGTTCAGAAAGAAAAGCAGAAGACATTGGACGACTAGAAATAGGACATTCATATTCCCAGGACATAGTATGTTCAACAGAAGTGATTAGTGTTTGAAGAAGTCGACCCGCAGTTTCAAGATCTACATCGATATCGCGGCGCAAAATCACCTACCGTTAAAATGTGCCTCCGGCTGTCTCTGTCTCTATAAACCGATGGGAATGGATCAGTGCGACTTGAGCAGACGTGCAGGATAGATCGCCTACGTATGCGCGAACTGTACCACCAAATCAGTGAGTTTGATGGAGGACTCATCATTAGCATGAGAGAATGTGATGCATCCATTCGGGAAATTGCTGCTCGTGTGGGAGGAAGTGTTTCGGGTGTGCAGTCTTTGACGAATGTCCAGAATCATGTTAGATGGCAATGGTGTATGGAACGACGTCACTGGGGACAGGACTGACATTAGATAATGTTTCCGGACGAATCCAGGTTCTGTTTGTTTGAAAATGAAGGCCACATTTTGGTTCACCGCAGACAGGTGGAGCGGAATCACAGTGACTGCATTCGCACAAGACAGACACCGCGAGAAAGCCTTATGAGGGTGCTGTTGGGTATAACCAAAGATCACAGGTGGTGCGCGTCCAGAGCACTGTGACCAGTGTGAGGTACGTGTATGACATTCTGCGACCCTTTACGCACAACACCCCAGACGCCATTTTTTGGCCAGATGTGGCTGTAGGAACGCGTGCCTTCTTGATGTCACAGGACGTCATCCTGTTGGCTGGTCCGCCATATCACCAGACCTGTCATCAATCGAAAATGTGTGGGATATCATGAAATGACGGGTACAGTGCTGTAACCCAATGTCAACCAACACGTATGAGCCTTGTAACCAGGGCAATGGAGTGTGGATGGTTATACCACAGATCGCCATTCGCGCGTGATGCGTCGATGCCATCATTCATGGAACAAGTTATCAGGGCCCATGGTGGACCTTGTGCCTGCTAGGCAACGGGACACATGCTGAACCGAGGTAAGTATATGCTTATCATTTCCGCAGAACACACTAATGCCCGGTGAATATGGACGTCCTATGTCTAGCCGTTCAAGGCGTTCTGTTTCTCTCTTTTTTTTTTTTTTTTTTGGACATGAGTGTAAATTTGTTTCTGGATGGGTTCCCGTCTTGAGTAAACAGAATGTTTTCTTCTTTTTACATATATATATTTCGCTGAAGTTAGAATATCATCAGTGTTTTTTGTCAGCTTTCTGCCGAATAACAGCAAAATTGATCTTCACTCTTTGACATAAAGATATTTTAGTTTTTCAAAAAAGGGGATTCACAAATTTGGTAAAAGACAAAAACTGAGGCAGCAGGTACTCGTAGTTATCGTTTCAGGAGTATGACAACAAATTCAGACCAAATGCAACACACGTCACAGACATGGGTGCCCAAACAGTAGCAACAGTACACCGTGTATCCCCCTCTGGAAGCAACTAAGGTGTGTCTCCCCTCATACATATGATCGTAAAGTTGCTGAATGGCATCCTGCAACAGATTGTCCCAAGCATCTTCTTTCTTTTCTCACAATTAGGCAATGGTTCTAGTAGACCCTGGAGAACAAATAAATTCTTGCTTCATCATATTCAGTTGATGTTGCGTCTGGTGATTTTGCTGGCTGGGCAGTTGTTGTACACCATGAAAACCAAACTGCGTCCCAACAGGCAGCAGGCTTTGTGAACATGTATTGACTTGCTTAAAAAGCACACCACATACTTGCCGAAGAAATGGCAGTAGCACAAGAATAATAGCCTGTGGTATCTGGCGGGTACTGGTTACTTTATCCTGCGGAAACATCAAGTGTAACCGCGAGTTGTAACTGTTTGGCCAACATGTCATGATGCTTGGGATGGTACTTGCTCGTTGTGAGCGAATGCACTCTTGAGAAGGCAGCTCATGAGATCTACGTCGTACACGTGTACGTCCACCACTCGCATACTGCCAGAACTTACCCTCATCACTGAAGACAATGAGCTGTGGCGGGCTTACAGTCGATTTTGCGTGCGTGGATTTCGAGCATTCTTCACTGGATCCTCTATTGGCAGCGCGAACCGATTGTAGCTTGTCACTGATTATCTCTGGCAGAGCGAGCCCTATAGTACGTCTTGAGCACCGTTGGGAAGTCAGTAGGAGCCAAACGTGAGTCACAGGGCACCAGAGGGCATTATTGGCCGAGATCCGGACGCATTTGGTCAGTCGGCCACTGGCTCTGTTTAGTGTTACGACTTCTGGCACCACTTGTCAGCAGCAGACACAGTGCGCCAATGACTGAGACGGCGTGGAGTTTTACAATTATTTATTGAACTTTCTTTACAATTTCTCCCTCGTCGTCGCTGCCCAGCCCTGCGGATCCCTCCGCCTGGCTGCTGCTGTGTAGATTCTCCGACAATGCGCGCAACGCGCGCCGCTGATCGCACACGGGAGCCTCAGGCCACCAGTGCTCCGCTGAAGCCAGGATGCCCTGTGGTTGAGATGAACTCGTCGCCGCTCGGCGCCCCAGTACGGGCACACCCACAGAGCCGCGTCGCTGTGAGGTCAGCTACCGACGCCTGCTGCGCCGGCGGCTGGGAAGCAGTCAGTCACTATGTCTGCGAAGTCCCGTCATGGACGGACCACGCGCCATGGCCGGCTGGGGTGGCCGAGCGGTTCTAGGCGCTACAGTCTGGAACCGCGTGAACGCTACGGTCGATGGTTCGAATCCTGCCTCAGGCATGGATGTGTGTGATGTACTTAGGTTAGTTAGGTTTAAGTAGTTCTAAGTTCTAGGGGACTGATGACCTCAGAAGTTAAGTCCCATAGCGCTCAGAGCCATTTTTGAACCATGCGCCATGGGGCCAGCTTGCCGTAAAGTCCAGGCGTCAGTCCCCGGCGGCGCCTGTGACCAATACCGCGCTGCAGCCGGTCCTGCTGGAAGTTCTAGTTGCAGTTAGTCAGCCATGGTGCCGACCGATCTCGTGCTGACCTCCAGAGCTGAAGTTGACATCTGGCGGCGAATGGATGACTCCTGCGAGCTGGAACAGACTTCCGGAATCGTCACCTACGAAGATTGAACATTCTGACACGGACCACGTGCGTCCTCAGATCCAAACTGCTTCCTAATGGCTTCTGTCTGTTGCTGCCTGCACTCTACTATTTATATCCGGCAGGAGGACATTTTTTACCCTCGGTGGTAGCTTTTTGTTATTACTCCCGCAGTATATTGCAGCATAACTTAGCGTGCTGGCCTCACTTCCCCTTACACAGCGCTCTCCAGGCTTCGCTCGGCGCTCGGTCTGTGTGCGTCCTTGTGTCAGCCTGTTGGTAGACTGCTGCTGTCAGCAGGGCTATCTGTGCCTGCCTACTTCCCAAGGCCTCGGGCGTGCCTCTGTTTCGCCATTATCCACTGCATGAAGCAAACGCTTACTACATGTGGCCACAATATTACATTCAGACTTAGTCCGCAGCACGTCTTCTAATGGTTCAAATGGCTCTGAGCACTCTGGGACTTAACATCTATGGTCATCAGTCCCCTAACTAACCAAAGGACATCACACAACACCCAGTCATCACGAGGCAGAGAAAATCCCTGACCCCGCCGGGAATCGAATCCGGGATCCCCGGCGTGGGAAGCGAGAACGCTACCGCACGACCCGTCGTCTAATGGCTAGCGTTGCTGCCTCTGGATCACGGGGTCCCAGATTAGATTGGTTTGTGGATTTTCTCCGCCAAGGGACTGAGTGTTTGTGTTGTCCTCTTCAATTCATCATCATCATCATCATCATCATCATCATCATTCGTGGCAGTGGCTAGATTGGACTGAGTAAAAAATTGGACTGTTTAAAAATGGGACTTTGTACGGGTGCTGATGCAGTTCAGCGTCCCACAAACCAAACATCATCAAACATTCTGACTTGGTCTAACTGGTGAAGTTGGAGTTACAATACCAGCTGAGTATGGCGTTCTTCTGTCCACGGCCGCAGATTTCTTTAACTTTGATATTCCATGCTGTGCGGGACTGAGTGTTGGGTGACGCACTGGATACTTCCAGGATTATCAAATATCTGCCACATCACGCGATTGTGGTCAGTATTTCTCTTATGACGATTCGCCCGTCTCTGTTTGCTGCACTTAGTAGCTTGCGAAATATTTGTTTGAGTGCAATTATGTAAGCCAAGGCTCTGTTGTTTCCAGATAATTCATATAGCTGATCAGTCGATTTTGACTGAATATATAATTGCACCTGTATTTTCAATGTTCTTAAGCATTTTAGATTTAATATTTTGTTTTACATTTGTTCGCTTTAACAGAAATTTTCCTGTACTTAAATTCTTTTGAAAATTTGTGGTAAGTTCCTATTGGACCAAACTGTAGAAGTCATCGGTGCCTAGGCTTACATACTACTTAATCTAACTTAAACTAACTAACGCTAAGGACGACACACA
Organism: Schistocerca serialis cubense; assembly: GCF_023864345.2. Lineage (NCBI taxonomy): Eukaryota > Metazoa > Arthropoda > Insecta > Orthoptera > Acrididae > Schistocerca > Schistocerca serialis. The sequence continues at coordinate 804,234,681 of NC_064641.1, forward strand.
CATCCACACCCGAGGGAGGACTCGAACCTCCGATAGGGGAGGGGGAATGAGGAGAGCAGCGAGAACAGTGGCAAGGCACCTCAGACCACGCGGTTACCCTGCAAAGAACTGTATTTAATATATGTATTAAAATTGTGTTGTAGATTTACATGTCTAAATACCACGGGAGGAGGCATTTCTTGTAAGATCTAAGGGTAGCGCCTCGCAGGTGCAAGGTGGTCAGTTTCCTTACATAACTGCTTCAAGCAAGGTTCCTTGCCGTATGGTTTGGCTAAATTACTTTCAGATGTTATTCTGAGCCATTCTTAAGTTTTCCTGTATCAAATTTTATTCTGCTAAATGCTTTAAGAGACGTTACTTTCGCCATTACTACGTTTTTTGATATTATGAAAATTTGGTTAAGGATAAATCTATGAAATTTTGCGGCGGATTAAGAGTCATTATGCTGATCATTTCTCGAGATGGTGGCCCTTAATATTTGCCTAACTTCACCGAAGTGACGTTTGTTAACAGCCCTATGTTGTCTTCTGAGCCTCACCGCCGGGTTTTCAGCGACTGACGGCCGCTTGGGCTTGTCGCCAAATGCACTGCTTTGGTGTTTATCGGCTGCCTTTGAGGATGGTTCGCGCTGCCTGCTGCAGGATTTTAAGTAGTGTCTATGTTACTTAATGTTCTGATTTATGGCACCTTTGTTAAAGTTTTACATTTCCTTTGGAATATGCCGTATTGCACATTTCGTGAATTACGGGTAGCTAGTTTTTCTTAAACAAAGCAGTGTCTTGTTTATTATGTTACGTAAAAATTTCCAAATCATTTAGCCGTAATTACTGTTTGAGCGTAACTTGACGTGTGGGTAGCTTTATTCCATTTTGCTTTTTTGGTACTTGATTAAATTTTCAGTAGATTTTAGGTTGATTTTTAGTAGTGTATTTGTCCTTTTGTGTGTTAACGGCATGTTTGATTAAAAAATTTATCACCTAGTTTCCCGATAATCCTTTGAAGGCTTTGTCACGTTTTCTTAAATTATCTTAATAGATTGTTTGCTGTTGTACTTCTAGCCTTAAGAAAAGATGTTTCTAAAATTTTTTTACTGTTTTATGTCTATTCTGGCACTGAGTTTTGTGGCTTGTTATGGTAAAATCATTTGTTATAGCAGATTATTAGTGTAAGCAACTACTTAGCTTTGCCCTGTAACTCATAATTATTTGTGGTTATTTTATCAATTTATTCGTGCTATAATTTGGTGGTTAAATATATGTAAACAATTAAACAACAAATGACGCTGCCACTCTGGGTTCGCCCTTCCATATTTTCCTTGTCCTACCCCAGCCTGTGTTTAGGGATTTCAAACGAGAAAGCACCATTCCACTCTCCAGTCAACTCTTTCACAACACCAAAGTAGCCGTGCATGGTGGTATAGAGATGTTAGGGGAGAGAGGAACACGTGATCTTAATCCTGCTGCAAGCAGACGTTTCCAGATGGTCCCTGATGACACAGCGCCTGCAACACGTGTCCGGATTTCGTACCTGGATGACGTACGATCGGCCACCGCTGCTCACACAACGCGTGGGAATATTCCACAAAACACTGCTGTGAACACTGGCACACCGCCGATATATTGTGCTCAACATGTGCAGCAGTCCGTCGATACACGTGCATCCAGTTTCCCATTCAAATGGTTGAATCTGTTCAGCAGGAATACCTGCACGTCGATGGGGCACAGTTGCGTCCTAGAATTAATGTTAAAAACCCTGTGTGCCTCTGAACTCATCACAGTTACCGCCTGTAGAGCCAACACAGAGGTTGCGCAGACGGGCCTCCCGAGTACCATCTGATCACCGATGACCGTGGCGAATAAATCGCTGGCACTATAGTCCTTCAGAGCGCATGTGGTATACCCAGGTGCCACGGAACATAATCCTTGAGAGTGCTTCACCTTTTTTCCGGCAGTGTGCATGAAAAATGTGAAGAAATCTAAAAAGAAATGATTGTCGTGAGGATTGATTCATCATATAGGAAAGTCAAAACAAACTTCCATGAAAGTAAAAGCATGGGCGCTAACATTAAGCGGTCAATGGAATGCCACTGTTAACTGTAGAGAGAGCGGCTGTTGAAAAGAGTACGTTGAAGGAGTCTATGAGGAGAAGACTTGTCTGATGCGGTGATTGAAGAAGAGGCAGGAGACGACAGAAAAGAGATAGGTAATCCTGTATTAAAATCAGAATTTAAAAGGGCTTTGGAAGATTTAAGATAAAATAAGGAATTTCTAAAATAATTGGGGGAAGTGGCAACAAAACGAATATTCACGTTGATGTGTATTTCAGTATTCCTGAATTTCCCGGAACATTTTTGGATTTTCTTCTTTCTTCGATCAGTTGAACTATTTCACCTTTTATCCGAGGTTTGTTCGGGGTTGTCTTCCTTGTACCTAGGTTTTTCTTTCCAACTTCTGACTGCCCTCTTTAGAGGTGTCCATTCCTCTTCAAATATACTGCATACTGAGCTATTCATTATCGCAGTGTCTATAGCCTCAGAGAATCTTCAAACGTATCTCTCGATTTCTTAGTACTTCCATATTCTACTTCTTTGCGCACCGATCCTTCCTAACTTAGTCTCTTACATTTCGGCCTGCTCTTCATCATTAAAAAATTATAATATGAGTCTATATCTGCTCATGAGTACGCCTTACATTCCAGTATCTGATTATGGAATCTCTACCTGACCATGATGTAATATAACTGAAATATTCCCGTATCTCCCGGTCTTTTCCAAGTATTAGCGCCTCCTCTTATGATTCTTGAACAGAGTATTCGCTGTTGCTGAGTGACATTTGTTGCAGTGCTCAATTACCTCTTTCATTCCTAATACCAAGCCCGTATTCCCCTGTTACCCTTTCTTCTACTCCCTTTCCTACAACCGCATTCGTATCGCCCATGGCTATTAGATTTTCATTTCCCTTTACGCACTTAATTATCTATTCAATATCCTCATATACTTCTTCCATCTGTTCTTCTTCTGTTGCGATGTCGGCGTCTATACCTAACTATTGTTGTCGGTGTTGTTTTGCTGTAGATTCTTATGGGGTAAACCTATCACTGAATTTTTCACAGTAACTCAATCTCTGCCCCAGCTTTCTATTCATAACACATCCTACCCACGTTATACCTTTTTCTGCTGCTGCTGATATTCACCAAGACTCGTCTGACCAGAAGTCACTGTCTTCCTTCCATTTCACTTCACTGACTCCCGTGATACGTAGACTAAGCCTCAGAATTTCCCTTTTCATATTTTCTAGCGGCTATCACTGAATTTTTCACAGTAACTTAATCTCTGCCCCACCTTTCTATTCATAACACATCCTACCACCGTTATACCTTTTTCTGCTGCTGCTGATATTACCCATTACTCGTCTGACCAGAAATCATTGTCTTCCTTCCATTTCACTTCACTAACTCCCGTAATAAGTAGACTGAGCCTCAGAATTTCCCTTTTCAGATTTGCTAGCTTCCCTACAACGCTGAAACCTCCAACGCTCCACGTCCCCACTCGTACAATGTTATCCTTTCGTTATTTATTTGGGCAGCAATAATGTACTGCTGCAAGAGATTTGTACGTAACGTCGAATACTTTCCGATGCTGAAAGGTTATGGAGTTAGGTAGACATAACAACCCTTCACTATATATACGGTCCAGTCAAATTAATGGGACCATCACCTACCTATGACATCAACGAGCAATAACCACCCATAGACACTGATGGAAGCACTAGCAATGGAGGAGGAGGAGGAGATTAGTGTTTAACGTCCCGTCGACAACGAACAACGAGGTCATTAGAGACGGAGCGCAATATCGGGTGAGGGAAGGATGGGGAAGGAAATCGGCCGTGCCCTTTCAAAGGAACAATTCCGGCATTTTGCCTGAAGCGATTTAGGGAAATCACGGAAAACCTAAATCGGGATGGCCGGAGATGGGATTGAACCGTCGTCCTCCCGAATGCGAGTCCAGTGTGCTAAAATGGAAGACATACAAAGTGTGCTGGAGGGACATGTAAAGCACTGCAGTAATTGTCGTAATGCGTAAAAAGAGAGATATATCTCACTCCAAAAGGACATGGTGATTGGCTTTCGGGCCAAAAGTGGAAGTATTTCTGGAAAGGTCGAATTTTGAAATCTGTATGCATGCTACCGTGGTTAAAGTATGCTGTGTACGGCAAAATGGCTCTACCCAAAAACCGACTCCGAGGCATCTGTGGTGCACTGCGAATGATAGATGACAGGGCTGAACAAAGACTGCGAAGATGTGTACAGGCGAGCAAGCATGCAACTGTTGAGCAACTGACTGTCCAGATGAATTAAGGGGCTACCAACAAAGTTCCCTCAAAGTCCGTTCGGCGAACGTTGGAGCGTATGGCCTTTTGCAGCAGACGCCTGGTTCATGCACCCATGCTGACCGCTGCTCATAGGCGACAAAACCTGGAATTTGCACGCCAGTACTGTAGCTACATGCCCATTGATTGGCGAAATCTAGCCTTTTCAGATGAACAGTGTTTTATGCTCCATCGAATAGATGGCCATTGGCGTGTACAGTTTGTCTGAAACGCCTCAACGAAAATACCCTTCAAACAGGAGGGAGCGTTATGGTTTGGGGAATGTTTTTGTGACATCACGTAGGTGAGCTCGTGATTATGGAAGGCACAACGGATCAACACAAGTATGCGTATATCGTCGGCGACCACGTCTACCACTCCAAGTCCGTAGGCCCGAACTATAACTTTGCACCCGGCACAGGTCGATAGGGCGAACAATCGATTGTGACGTGTTGAGAGAGCGAATGTCGATATGCGCCAGAGTGGTTGGCGGGAATGGTGGGTGTGTGGAGGCCATTATTGGAATACAGGGTTTTTAACCGAGAAGGGTGCCACCATCGCCGTGATTAGACCGGTAAATAATAAATGAATACCGGGAAAGTGATGAAGTATCTTTGTAAAATTGATCAGTGACGTTACTAGTGCCGATATTTAGTTTCGCGTCTACCGCGGCGACCTAACCTTGGATTGCAGTGTTGGATGCAGTGATGGATTAGAGTGTGACGATGAAAATGAAGAAAGCCTGTGCTGAGATTAGCCGTAATTAGATATGTATGACGAAGGCAGTGGCTGTCTCCTTTTTGTGTTTTGAGAAGAATATAAGTTTGTAATAAGTAAAACTGTGTTGGTGTTCCTTATTACCATACATTCAGTATTATAGTATTCAACAGGACGACCCATTAGGTTCACGGTCATGTTAATAATAAATATTGGGCTGCTATTCGATCAGATCAGGTCGGGATAAAAACGGAGGTGTTACAATGCCAACAGGACAATGCAATGCGTGGACTGGTGTCGGCATGGCTCCACATCCGTTTAGGTACCTTCCAGAACCTTATTGGCTCTCTTGCTGCATGTCTCACATTGCAAAATGTCGTATTCAGGCTTCTGACAGGCGGTCACATTAATGTGACTGGACATCAGTACATAATTTCTGGTGAGCCGTGGCGATGGCTCCTTATCGATTCTGACCTGCCTTCGTAGTCGTATGTCTATGGCGTCACATTTGCCTCTGTGTATCGATTCACCTTGTGAAACAACATCTTTGGCGACGCGTCGAGAAGGCGGTGGCGGAACGTGTAGGGAGCCAGTACAAACGGCAAGCGAACAACTGGGAACGGCGGACTGGGAAGACCGGCTGCCTGGACTACCAGCACAAGCTATATTTGTCGGGTGTTTGTTTTGGTCGCGGCTAAAAAATGGTTCAAATGGGACTGAGCACTACGGGACTTAACATCTGAGGTCATCAGTCCCCTAGAACTTAGAACTACATAAACCTAACAAACCTAAGGACATCACACACATCCAGGATTCGAACCTGCGACCGTAGCAGTCGCGCGGTTCCGGACTGAAGTGCCTAGAACCGCTCGGTCACCGAGGCCGGCTTTGGTCACGGCCTTAGCGTTTCACGCCTGCTGCAAATTTTTGGGAGATGGCGTCCGGCTGTATGAATTCCATTCGTCTTGACGTCCGTTGGTTTGTGATTCAGGCGATTCAATATTGTGTGCGACTGGATATTTAATACTGCCCTGACAATATTCAACTTGGCTTCGCCTTTTGCGCATTTCATGCACAGTGGTTATACTACGAGAGCTTCTGGATTTTCCTGGTCTTCGTGGATTCCTGCAGAACTGAATTTAATGTGATTATTGGTTGGGCCCCTTCTTATGTATTTGTATTTTTTTATTAAATGTATATTTGTACCCTTCAGTGCCTCTCTCAGGACAGTTTTATAAGGTATTTATTCCGTGTGTAATTTCGCCGCTTAAGTCTAGTTACAGTGGTCGAAGCCCACTATTTAACAAATGTTATTTATCCTTTTATTGTATTGTTGATTACTTTGAGGGTTGTCCTGTTTTACTTAAATGTTGGTGGCTAAGAATGTTGTTAATTGAAGTTTAGTCCTTTAGTATTCTTTAAACAATTTTTTAGTGTACCTGGGTCTGAGTTTTCTTATAGATCGCTAAGTGAGATTCTGAGTGAACTGAAATGTTTAATTAGCCATATGAACACCTGAGTCTAAAGTCAATTAAATTTTCCAGTTGTATTTTCTGCTGCTGGTTATTTTAGCAGTCGATTTATTTATTTATTTTTGTTTGTTTGTGGGGTAGTGGATTTAAACCTTGAATTTCTAATACGTTTCCTTGCTTAAAGTGTTCCGTAAGCAGATAATGGGCGTGAGAATCTATTTAATTCCGGTTCTGTAGATGTTAGCTCGTTCCTTCTTGCTTCATTGTAATTTACGCCAGCAAATGGCTTCGCGGCCTGACAGTTGTCGGTTGTATATGTCGCTGAGCCTCTGATTGTAATTGTGATCAACCAGTTGATTAAAGCTTGAGACTGCCTTTAATTCTCGTGTCCTATTTCCTTGAATGGAGATCTTTATTACGAGAGTTAAAACATAATTTCCTACTCTTTGGTACGTTCTTGTAAGGGCTTCATTTATAAATGTTAAACCTCTTCTCTGGTCCTCTCTTATTTAGTGCATTTTGTTAAAGGCTCTCACCTCACTGTTCGATACATTCTTTAGTTACACAGTGCTCTGGGAGAAGGGTGGGGTGACAAACTGTTATCAAATGTAGTAAAGCCTGGTCCAGACTTAAGGATAGGGTCAACACATATTTGTATGGTAATGATCTTCAAATAGATGTGGTCTGTGTCGACTTCGAGCTGCACTGTGATCACTCGAAGAACTGTCGCTCTTCTTATGTAGGGAACCTGATGTGTCATTACAAGTGGATAGAAGTCATACAAGATAACGCTGTCTTTCTTATAGATGGTGGGAGCATTAGAAGGATTGTATACCTGTGGCACTTATTCTCAGCAATTAGTTTTTAAAGGTACGTGAAAAGTTTGATGTACGAAGTTGTTTAAGCGAGAAAGCGGAACAGTACAATGAAAAGGAATGCTAACAAACTTTAGTGACATTTGACTTATTCCTCTCTTATACCTAAACTAAATAAAATGAATCACAACAACACTCAATAACAGAAGTTAGCCTGAAGGTGACATTTCTAACAAAACATTAAAAAATTACCGGTAGTCATACACTATATAAACATCATAGTCACCATTAATTTATTCAATTCCCTCGCTGATTAAACTATGTCATTATTAGACTCCCGAAGAAAGGAGTGGCAGTAAAACTGTCAATAAATAGCTGCAAGACTATCTTCTTCCATCATTTTATCACTTTCTAAAATTTTTGAGAGAACGGGATGTCATCGTCTGTGTCAGAATGGGACGAATAACAAATCACGGTCTTGCATTTCTGATGTGCTACTGTAGAGACGCAGTCATTTATATATTTATTGCAATTTCATGAAATTTTAGTTCACTGACGTCTCTGGTCGGAAATGCGAAGGAGACTACAGTATTGCTAGCCTCAAACAAGCGCGGGTGTTACGCTGTACAAAATACGCCACAGCGATTGCAGTGTCACGAGGTGAGCTGGCCAGGTCAGGTGCGGAAACAGTTGACACAGTACTAACCAAGTGGAAGAAGGCGGAAGTACCGGCAGCCGCGGAAGCCCACCGTGGTTTAACAGCGCAATTAGGAGAATGCTCAGGAAGCAAAGGTAGTTGTACTCGCGGTACAAGAAAGATCGGGAGAATGAGGACAGGCAAAAGTTAGTAGAGATTCGTGCTGCTGTAAAAAGAGCGATGCGCGAAGCATTCAACCACTACCACCGTCATACCTTAGCAAAAGATCTTGCTGAAGACCCAAGGAAATTCTGGTCTTACGTAAAATCGGTAAGCGGGTCGAAGGCTTCCATCCAGTCACTCACTGATCAGAGTGGCCTGGCAACGGAAGACAGCAAAACGAAAGCTAAGACTTTAAATTTAGCATTTGAGAAATCTTTCACGCAGGAGCAGGAGGATCGTACAAACATGCCGCCGTTTGAGTCTCGTACAGATTCCCGTATGGAGGACATAGCGATAGACATCCCTGGGGTTGTGAAGCAGCTGAATGGGTTGAAAATAAATAAATCGCCAGGTCCTTATGGCATTCCAATTCGGTTTTACAGAGATTACTCTACTGCATTGGCTCCTTACTTAGCTTGCATTTATCGCGAATCTCTTGCCCAACGTGAAGTCCCGAACGACTGGAAAAAAGCGGAGGTGACGCCTGTATATAAAAAGGGTAGAAGGACGGATCCTCAAAATTACAGACCAATATCCTTAACATCGGTTTGTTGCAGTATTCTCGAACATATTCTCAGCTCGAATATAATGAATTTCCTTGAGACAGAGAAGTTGCAGTCCATGCATCAGCACGGCTTTAGAAAGCATCGCTCCTGCGAAACGCAACTCGCCCTTTTTTTCACAAGATATCTATCTAGCAAACCATGGATGAAGAGTATCAGACGGATGCCCTATTCCTTGCCTTCAGAAAGCGTTTGACTCGGTGCCCCACAGCAAACTCCTAACTAAGGTACGAGCATATGGGATTGGTTCCCAAGTATGTGAGTGGCTCGAAGACTCCTTAAGCAATAGAACTCAGTACATTGTCCTCGATGGTGAGTGTTCATCGGAAGTGAGGGTATCATCTGTGTGTGATAGATCCGCTGTTGTTTTCTGTCTATAAAAATGATCTTTTGGATAGGGTCGATAGCAATGTGCGGCTGTTTGCTGATGATGCCGTAGTGTACGGGAAGGTGGCGTGGTTGAGTGACTGTAGGAGGATACAAGATGACTTGGACAGGATTTGTGATTGGTGTAAACAATGGCAGCTAACTCTAAATATAGATAAATATAAATTAATGCAGATGAATAGGAAAAAGAATCCTGTAATGTTTGAATACTCCGTTAGCAGTGTAGCGCTTGACAGAGTCACGTCGATTAAATATTTGGGCGTAACATTGCAGAGCGATATGAAGTGGGACAAGCATGTAATGGCAGTTGTGGGGAAGGCGGATAGTCGTCTTCGGTCCATTGGTAGAATTTTCGGAAGATGTGGTTCATCTGTAAAGGAGACCGTTTATAAAACACTAATACGACCTATTCTTGAGTACTGCTCGAGCGTTTGGGATCCCTATCAGGTCGGATTGAGGGAGGACATAGAAGCAATTCAGAGGTTGTCTGCTAGATTTGTTACTGGTAGGTTTGATCATCGCGCGAGTGTTACGGAAATGCTTCAGGAACTCGGGTGGGAGTCTCTAGAGCAAAGGAGGCGTTCTTTTCGTGAATCGCTGTTGAGAAAATTTAGAGAACCAGCATTTGAGGCTGACTGCAGTACTATTTTAGTGCCGCCAACTTACATTTCGCGGAAAGACCACAAAGATAAGATAAGAGAGATTAGGGCTCGTACAGAGGCATATAGGCAGTCATTTTTCCCTCGTTCTGAGTGGAACAGGGAGAGAAGATGCTAGTTGTGGTACGAAGTACCCTCCATCACGCACCGTATGGTGGATTGCGGGTATGTATGTAGACGGAGATGTAAATGTTTAGCATAAATGTCGCAATGCACAGCAAAGCTCAAGCAAGTGTAGCCCAAAAGCATATACATACCTATCCATTTTGTACTACAACAACGTCCACGTGTACAATAATTTGTGCCACGTAATAAACAGACGTTCCAAGACCATGCGTGGTATAGTATGTCGGCATATCAAAGGTAAGATCATCATTATATAAAATAACTAACAGTCGTGATCGTATTTAAGTTGTTTATTTTTATTTTCAGATGACCGGTTTAGATCTTGTAAGAGAACATATTCAGACTGTCTGCTATGAGACACAAATTACTGTATACATAGACGAGATGCTTTGAAATGTAAAATCCGAGGATAGCAACATAGATTTGCCGAAACAGGTAATGCGAATAAATGATCTACTAAAGCAATAGTGGCATTTAGAAGTTTGTTACTTTTATTTTCATATCAGTCTAGATCGCCTCCGAGAGGCGAAGACTTCGCCTGAAGACGGCAAGTAAGAAACTTGCTGAAACGTTGCCGGAGAACGACGCATTGACTCGGCTATCAACCCAGAAGATTTTATCAACATAATTTAGGAAGTAGGGTACAAGTGCCACTCTCAGATGATGAGGCTGATTTACACACACACACACACACACACACACACACACACACACACACACAAAATATCTCTTTTTAAAGTCATATTAGACATGTCATGGATTTAAATTCTCAGAAGTAAATATGAAATTCACATTTACATACTTACAGATTTAGTTTCGCAGTGATGGGGCTTGTGTGTCGGCAGCACGCTGTGGCCTTACAGCAGGAACCATTCCAGAATGTGCCTAAGTGGTTTAGAGAAACTTAAATCACGATAGCCGGAAGGAGACACTCCATCAGTTCGAACACGACAGCAGTCTTACAATAGCAGTGCTAACTTGTTTACTTTATACCTGGTGTACAATACCGTCTTGTTTATATATTTTTGCAACGATGTTATAAGACAAGGTAAAAAACTACTACTACATTGTTCAATTATTTCTCAACGCCAATCTACATTTGATTTCCATTTTATAAACCACAACTTCCCATTCATCTACCTGAAGAACTGAGATGGAGTTCCTACATTGCGAGTGAGATGTTGAGCTTAGGAAGGAGATAAGATGCCAGTCCTATTCTTTGTAGAGATTTGGTACAGGTTTTTTCCGAAAGAAAAAATTTATAGTGTGAAACTATATTGTTAAATGAAAGGGGTTTATTATTATTATTTAGGCCATATTTTGGTTGTATTTTTTACCAAACCATTACTCGTAGTTATCAAAGGAACACTACAGTGTACAGAATACATTGCTTAACGGATACGTGTCAACTGTCTATTTAAATACGTTTGTTTCACTAATCTCTTTTATTTACTCAAGCAATTTATTGCACAATTTCATATCTTGTAAGCGTGGTAGAAAATGCTACTAAAGTGTTATGGTATTCGTTATTGGTGGACGTGAGTTCAGTGCAGACGCGAAACAGTTACTCGATGGTCATAGACAGATCTTCTTGTACAGAAATTATGAATTTTTTATGTGCGTTACTTATTTGTGAATGCACCTACATGTATAGTCAACATCTCCAGTGTTTTAAACAGATATTTATGATCAGACTGATTGACATCTTTAGTTGTTGTCTCTATATTCATTTTCTGTAATTTTGAAAACTGTGTTCATAAATAGTGCATTTTTCTGCAGAGAATAAATCTGTAGCTGAGAACTACATGTGATTTTATATAGCATGTAACTAGAAAGGACTGGATATTACACACTGATGGCGGTGACGCCCAATACTTCTGGTTTCTTGTGAAATCCATGACATCTCCAATCTGCTACAGAGGCGTAACAATAACTTAATGAATAAAAAAATAAGTTATCTACATGTATTATAAAAATTTCTACTCCTTCCAGTCAACATGGCTAACAGGAATGCGAACAGTTACGTTGGATGTGGCAGTTACTTAGTTGATCATCGTAAAATTACAGGGATTAATTGAAGTTCGTACCTGGAAGTATGTACTCTGCGAAGTATGTGCACTGTCTCTCAACGAATCCTGATGATAATTCACGTGACGATTACAACTGTTTTGTACTCCTTTCCCATTAAGACCATTTGCCACAGTGGGCTATACAACGTCATGACTATGCGATCAAATTACTGGAAAGGTCTTTTGGATCCATCACATTTAAATTAGTGGCGACTGAGTGCATATATCTAAGAATTAGAAATTGCTGAGGACCCAAGTGCTGTAATAGAAATGAATGGAGAATTCCACACAAATTTAAATAAAATTTTCTAGAAAACTGATAACTTTGGTTCTCTGCAAACTGTCACTGAACTTAGATAAAATACAATTCACACAATTCTGTACTGCCAAGGCCCGACCACGCCATTGTAAACAATGTGCAAGCATACATAAATAAATGAAAAAAATTAAGTGTTATAGCATTTCTATTGATGAGACCATGAAGTGGAACTCACATTTTACAGATCTTCTTAAATATCTAAGTTTTCTAAGCAGTTGGGCTCATCGACAACAGCGTCACACCGTAGTTACTATTTCATGAAGTTTGTTGTCAACAATTAATGATAGTTCGAAAACAACAATAACATTCGTAACAGTAATCCTAGAAGTAAAACTGAGTTACACTATCCTTCACCTTAGCAAGAAGTAAGGTATTCAGCTATAAAAGTCTCTGACCACATACCTAATGATGTAAAGAACTTAATACATCATAAAATCAACTTCAAACAGAAACAAAAATTATACCTCTTTGACAGCTCCTTGTGTAGCACAAAATAGTTTCTGAATGTGTAACAATATTGTGTGCTTGTGGGTTGTGTGTGTATGTCTTACAGAAGAGAGAGAGAGAGAGAGAGAGAGAGAGAGGGAGGGAGAGAGAGAAAGAGAGAGAGAGAGTGAGAGAGAGAGAGAGAGATGCATTTCACCCCATAGTAAGAGTCGCAATCACTTTCCTTGCAACACGAAAATAACTGAACAAAACTAAACTAGCCAAGTACTCATGTAGAAACTGTTACTGGACGTCAGACAGAGAAGACAAAGAGTTTATGGATAGAAGACCATTAATTGAATCTTTGATATTTACATGTAATTTATGAAGGGAAAGAACATGGCACCAGAAAAAAATGAAAAGTCCATGCTGATTTCATAATTTAATTTTCTGCTGTAACAGCCCTAGGAAGACGATAGAACTAAAAATTGACCGACTTCTATAGGCCACTGATGGTCTCTACGCTGACTCAGCTTTTGCTGACAATTGTTCTGTGGTGTCGGAACCAGGCGAGCTATAGTCAAGCGCCTGAGAAATCAGACTCCCCGACCAATCCAGAACATCTGCCATACCAACTCACATCTGCTGTGGTATTATCAGACAGCCTGCTGTTACGAGCAGTTCTCGGGAGAATACTGTTGTGCAAAGCAGTGAGACAGCGTTCACAGTTTCTGAGAATGGCTGATTCACCACCATAGTCGACACATCGAGTCTGCACCTGCAAGAACATTTAGTACAACAGTCCCACAACTTTCTTTTAAACAATAGCCTGGACAGCGCTAATGATTTGACGTGATAATTTCAGCGTTAACGTTTATTAATAACAGGATTCGAAAATTTGAGGCGGTAATCACGGCATATTGTGGATGCCTGTATTAACTAGGATATTGGCGTAAATATTTGCTAATCCTGTCAGATGCAGATAACTTGTGGAGAGTAAGCCGGTCTCGTTTACTAGACGATACAGTCATATTTATATATGACTGCTTTACTTATAATCTCATCTCGGTAATTATCTTCAGTAATGAAAAGAAATTCATTTATAGCGCAACGAAAGAGGGCCCAAATATTCTAAATAGTTTATAAGATTATGGATGATTCGAGAACGTTTTAGAAGGAACATTACTACAGGCACACTTTTACGAAAAATTAATAAAAACATGTGACAAATCAGGGGGATTTTTGCCAACTGTAATGTCTCTCTATTCCGAAAAGTAATCAGTTTGTTTTAGGCAATTTTCATCTTATCATCAATTCATTTACCTAGTGACATTTAGCACTTACCTAAAGCCCTTATGTCCTATTTAGATCGGCTTCCTCTACAATTTATTATTTAGATTATTGTTCTGATTCCGTCTGTGTAATTAGTTTTCATTAGGGAACTTTCAATTAAAAGTTATAATGAATTAAAATTAGCACTGTACTTCACTTAAGGCAAAAACCAATTTCGGAAGGATGGCCTATACCATTTGAAAGTTAAGCAGTCCTAATTTCCTATAAAGTAGCATAAATTTCTTAAAACTAATTTTCACAATAATTAAATCTGAAATTCTGAACCAGTACCATTTTCAGTAGTGGATTTCGGGGCGATATAACTATTAGATCCCAACTTCGACTATATGCTTTTGTTACAATTTTTCCGTACCATCTGACTCACAGATTTAATTAATCAACTCATTAATCAATAAATTCGTGTAACTTACCTTCATTTGCGATATGGTGATCGTTCTTGTAAACGAGAGAATTCCCTATCCAGAAAAGAAGAGGCTCACCGTATTTTTATAAATTTGCAACTAGCAACATTTTCTGCAATCCAAGATTCTTTTTGTTCCTGTAGTTAATCACAAACAGTAAATTCCAGCCTAACAAATGTTATAAGTATTATGTTGTTTTTAAAATAACGGTTCGTTCTTGCACTTGTGTATAAGCAGTTGTACGTCACAAAAGTAGTCGGTCTGCTGATTGACAGTAAACGACTAACATGAGTGTCGTTCGGCTCTAGTTGTTGACGCATCCCGTAGTTATATAATTACTAACAAATGACCTCTGTAACCGAAATTAATGAACGTTTGATCTGAAGTGTGTTATAATTTTCAAGACTGTGGAGTGTAACTGTCAGCGACATACACTCCTGGAAATGGAAAAAAGAACACATTGACACCGGTGTGTCAGACCCACCATACTTGCTCCGGACACTGCGAGAGGGCTGTACAAGCAATGATCACACGCACGGCACAGCGGACACACCAGGAACCGCGGTGCAGGCCGTCGAATGGCGCTAGCTGGCAGCATTTGTGCACCGCCGCCGTCAGTGTCAACCAGTTGGCCGTGGCATACGGAGCTCCATCGCAGTCTTTAACACTGGTAGCATGCCGCGACAGCGTGGACGTGAACCGTATGTGCAGTTGACGGACTTTGAGCGAGGGCGTATAGTGGGCATGCGGGAGGCCGGGTGGACGTACCGCCGAATTGCTCAACACGTGGGGCGTGAGGTCTCCACAGTACATCGATGTTGTCGCCAGTGGTCGGCGGAAGGTGCACGTGCCCGTCGACCTGGGACCGGACTGCAGCGACGCACGGATGCACGCCAAGACCGTAGGATCCTACGCAGTGCCGTAGGCGACCGCACCGCCACTTCCCAGCAAATTAGGGACACTGTTGCTCCTGGGGTATCGGCGAGGACCATTCGCAACCGTCTCCATGAAGCTGGGCTACGGTCCCGCACACCGTTAGGCCGTCTTCCGCTCACGCCCCAACATCGTGCAGCCCGCCTCCAGTGGTGTCGTGACAGGCGTGAATGGAGGGACGAATGGAGACGTGTCGTCTTCAGCGATGAGAGTCGCTTCTGCCTTGGTGCCAATGATGGTCGTATGCGTGTTTGGCGCCGTGCAGGTGAGCGCCACAATCAGGACTGCATACGACCGAGGCACACAGGGCCAACACCCGGCATCATGGTGTGGGGAGCGATCTCCTACACTGGCCGTACACCACTGGTGATCGTCGAGGGGACACTGAATAGTGCACGGTACATCCAAACCGTCATCGAACCCATCGTTCTACCATTCCTAGACCGGCAAGGGAACTTGCTGTTCCAACAGGACAATGCACGTCCGCATGTATCCCGTGCCACCCAACGTGCTCTAGAAGGTGTAAGTCAACTACCCTGGCCAGCAAGATCTCCGGATGTGTCCCCCATTGAGCATGTTTGGGACTGGATGAAGCGTCGTCTCACGCGGTCTGCACGTCCAGCACGAACGCTGGTCCAACTGAGGCGCCAGGTGGAAATGGCATGGCAAGCCGTTCCACAGGACTACATCCAGCATCTCTACGATCGTCTCCATGGGAGAATAGCAGCCTGCATTGCTGCGAAAGGTGGATATACACTGTACTAGTGCCGACATTGTGCATGCTCTGTTGCCTGTGTCTATGTGCCTGTGGTTCTGTCAGTGTGATCGTGTGATGTATCTGACCCCAGGAATGTGTCAATAAAGTTTCCCCTTCCTGGGACAATGAATTCACGGTGTTCTTATATCAATTTCCAGGAGTGTATATTATTGTTGGACTTAATAATTCGTGTTAAGAAACGAAAAAAAAATGTTCAAACGTGTGTGAAATCTTATGAGACTTAACTGCTAAGGTCATCAGTCCCTAAGCTTACACACTACTGAACCTAAATTATCCCAAGGACAAACACACACACCCATGCCCGAGGGAGGACTCGAACCTCCGCCGGGACCAACCACACAGTCCATGACTGCAGCGCCCAAGACCACTCGGCTAATCCCGCGCTGCTTAAGAAACGACTTAAATAAACTACCGAAGCGTAATAATCTTTAAAAAGTTATTAAGAGACTGTGCTAAATCTCAACTATGTCGTTTTTAGATAAATGTGAACTTTTATTTTGTGCGACAGCTGTAAACTTCGCCACGGCAATCGTGTGTCCTGGCCCGAAGCCTTGCGTCCATTATTTTCCTTTGCGTTCGAACTGCTCACCGTGATTAATAACTGATCTTTGAAGGAAACAATGTGTGTATGTTCATGTCATCTGAAACATGGTTTCGTCTATTTCGGTGAACAAGCATCATCCAAATTCAATTAGATTTGGAGCTTTGCGAAGATCCAGATTGGTGATAGGAGGGAAGACTACGAAATCTAGGTCAGTTTTGTCATAAGCGTGATTAATGCAGTAATTCCCTTTCGTCTCCTCATACTCATGAAAGTTTGTGAGAACAATGGTATCTTTCACCATTATATCATCTTCCAATAAATTAACAAATATAACCTCGACATTGCAAACTGACATTTGTCCCAGGCTTTCTTGTGAAGTTAACAGCAGTTGTTACCTAACCGCACTTCTTACAGAGTCAATAAGTAGCCTCTATTTTCAAAATAAATTTTCGAAATGCTGTACTTTCACAAGGGTATATATTGCAACAACACAGTGGTCACGTTACTATTATCTTTAGTGATTTATTTTACGCATTATGTATAAACATTTAACTACTCACCTAGGAGATAAGAAATCATACACATGTCTGTCTTATATGAACTACTATTGTATAAACATATTTTTTGCTATCTAATAGACAATATGGAAGCTATACTTCCTCTAATTTGCTCATACCCTTAAAAGGAATGAGAAAGTAACACAAGAGGGGATCAATATGTAGCGATACTTCATCACAATATACGAAGATTTAATTTTTATATCCTCTCGTCACCTCCCTGAGGTGGAGCAGGTTAACAGTGAAGCCTACAGCTTTCCTGAAGTGCCCTGCCATCTAGGTGCTGTCATTCCAACCAGGTAAGCCTTATTTGCCACTGTTAGACAGCGAATTGTTGAATTTCAGGAACTTCGGCAGCTGCAGCTGTACACTCCTAAACGGCAACAGATGAACAGCCAAGAAACAGCAATGCATCCATATCTCCTCGAGAACCTTCAGATGACATGGAATGTTCCGATGAGGACTGAATGAGATACGATACAGGGAGAATTCTGGTGTCGGTGGCTCGTGATGACAGCTAAGTCATCGTATCAAAAATTAATTAAACGTCCGGAATGAGACAGTTCCCTGACGATCACCTCTGCAGGCCTCCTACTCCAAACCAGAGTTCAAAAATGGTTGAAAGAGCTCTAAGAACTATGGGACTTAACATAGGTCAGCAGTCCCCTAGACTTAGAACTACTTAAACCTAACTAACCTAAGCACACACACACACATCCATGCCCGAGGCAGGATTCAAACCTGCGACCGCAGCAGCAGCACGGCTCCGAACTCAAGCGCCTAGAACCGCTTGGTCAGAAAGGCCGGCCAAACCAGAGTTGCACCATGGACATGATGTAGTGATGTAAGATCTATAGCCGCTGTGGCTTTGTGTGTTATTGATCCACTGAAGTCGGTGACTAGACGAGGAATGTTCGAGGCCAAACAGTTACATTAAGGTTCCAAAAAATTGTAATTTGAATGAGAAACTGGCTCCTACATTCAAGTTTACGTCCGCCAAATCTTGTATACGTTATTTAAACAATCACTGCTTTGTCACCTTTGTGAAAACAACTTTTCTCTTTGGAGATGTGGTCCATCTATGGAACTAAATGAAATTCTGCTTGCTTTGTGTCGTATGCATCTCGCTTCCTTTGATTTATGAAACATCTTTAGTGGTCTGTAACACATGTCTGTTTTAGTATAATTATTGCGTTATACGTGGTGTAACAGATATAAGTGCAGATATTTCTATTGATGGCTGAGGATGGTATACTCAACAACATTATAGCAGTATTTACGTCAGCTGCAGACTAATAATTAAAGCTATTCGCGATATTGTGTTTTCAGGTTGGTTAGCACTTCAACGTTCATGTGGCAAGAGCGAGCTATTAATGCTTGTTTCCCCTGGGCAGCAGGTCAGGTGTTGAAGAGTGACGCGTGGATGCAAAATGGCTAATGTATACTGTCAAGTGTAGTCCGCTCTGTGGTGCAGTAAAGACTGAGCAGAAAATAGCAGGTCGTGAAGTTTGTGTCATGATTGTGGGAAGACTGTTTGACTCAGAGGGATAACAGACACACTGATCTGTGTACATATTATGGGACCACATACAGACACACATCTAGAAATATCTTCACTATACGTATGAGTTTTAAATAATCTTATTGGTTACTGGGCTTGTGCAAGCTTCTTTAAAATACAATGTACCCAAAATAAAACTGAAGGAGAAAAACAAGCTATACAACTGACATCAGCTGCAACTGGACAGATAGTGTAAGCTGGGTTGCATCTCTCAAGGTGAGTGAAATATTTTCTTGGCCAGCTTTATTTTGTCCATCCTGTACAGACACAGGGTGTTTCAGAGTCTTCGCAACGAACGCCTAAGAGTGATAGGTCACGTCAAGGGGAACAAATTTTGCTAGCGAAAACATGTTTGTTGACATTTCACAGTGACGATAAGTGCCCTGAGAGGTAGCAGGGCACAGGCACTGCGTTGCATGCGTATGCAATGTGTGTTGTTCATTATCCAGTCATCTGCTCCGTCTGAAAGGGGCTGGGCCGAGCAAAATCAAAGTTTCTCATTAGCATCTAATATGTCCTTCTCCGCTTGGACACTCTTTGTTATTTTTTTCTTGTTGAAAATCACTCTATCAGTTTAGTGGGATGGGTAGTATGCGGTACATCTGGTGAGTAGACAATGCTAGTTCCTTGACATCTCGTCATCCAAGGCCAGAGAGTACTAAATAACGTCTGGAATTGCCGGAAAGTGTCGGCGAACATTTTGTCCCTAACAAAAGTCGGTCCCTCGGACGTGGTGTATCACTCTTAGACGTTTGATGCAAGGACTGAGAAACAACCTGTATACTAGAATAGCGGAGCAGGCCGGCAAAGGCGGGGGAGGATGAGGAAGCTGAAATGCTGAAATCGAGTTTCTGCTCTCTGAGTGAAACATGCGACAAGTTTGGGTGTCTTCTTAACAAGAGGGCTATATTACGATGCTGACAAAGAGGACCTAAAGACCAACTGCGATAGCTTTAGAAAATTTAAATCCTTGATGTGGATGCTGAACTGCAGTACGTAAGCATTTTGGAGTGCAGAACGAAAGTGTAAAGCCGCGGTGTCATCAAAATATCAATGCCTTTTCTTTGCTAAATGCAGCATCGAAAGCACCTTCTAGAATTTAGGGCAAGCCGTCCAAACCCTGCTGACAGTCGCTGTCTCTATCGCCTTCAGCAAACTTAATCTTATATTTTTGTGTTTCGGAGCACCTAGGATACGACGTTAGTGTTGTGAACTTGCTCTACTTGGTGCTGAAAGGGAGGAGACAGAAAAATGTAAGTTGACATGGCGACTGAGCATTTTCTAATAGCTAAAACTCGAATAACATTTTTTTGCGTGTGTCAGTCATCTGATTAAAGTTTTAATAACTTTTATTTTTTCTTGTTGAAACAAGAAAAATGTTTTCGGATCGCTGCGGGAAAACCACAGTCAGTGTTCCTTGTATTAGTTTCCTGTTTCTCGTTCCTGCGAAACAGTCATCTGAAAACATTTTTCGATTGCAAAAAATAAGACTCAAGTCCTTTATCATTTTGAACTTTTTCATGAAAAACAAAACGAGTCTCAATTTTATTACAGTTTCAGTTTATGTTAATGTGTGGTGTACTGTTACAGCAGTGGACTTCTAGCAGTGAATTAACATATCCTATCACGCTAAGACAATCGCGCAACAAGAGCCGAGCATCGTCAGGAGAGAGTATATGTTCTGAGTTTCCCGTGGACAGAGTTCTGATGTAGTACGGAAAAATTTACACCACAGTATGCGACTGAAATGGATTGGCAACTGGAAACGTTCTCCGAAGCTGAAGAACGCCGAAGTAAGATTCTCGTGGGCCAAACGTCAAAACTTCACACTGATTCACCGTAAAAATCTGACTGTATATGGACCAAATTCAACGTTGCGTTGAGCCGTAGCGAAATGGTGCCAAGAATTTGGCCAGTGTCACACAGACGTGGGTGACGTCGATCGAGAAAGAAGATCGTGGACATCGACCACAGACGATAATGTTAAGGAAGTCAAGGAATTCATTCGCAGGAGGCGCAGGTTTAGCGGCGATGGGGACCTTCACACAGCGGTACTCGAATGACTCCGTTACCAAGTACGGCAAGTTGAAAAAAGAGAAGCGCGTGAGAGAGAGAGAGAAGTGATATATATGTGCCTATAATAAACCCTTTCCCTCAAAAATATTTCTCTCCTTCATACCTCCTCTGTGTTACCACAGATGACGTGTCACTGTTCTCATTTGTACTAAGATGGCAGTACACGCGTGGTGCCCATTTGTTTCCACCGCCCTGAGCAGAATGCATAAGTTCTAATAAGTCTTCACCAACCTGCAGTCTTCTACAGTTGTTGTCCCCTGGGCAGAAAACAGCACATAGATCGTGAATCCGTAATCTTAAGGTTGGAAGAAACTCTTACCGAGGAACTGTTGTTTTAGAAATGATCAAATTTCCAATCGCAAAATCTTGTACATGGCTGCACGTTCAGAGACCGTTAATGACTACGATTGAAAGAAAATCAGCCCTCGGTCATTATATTTAACGAATTAACCTGGTTTCGACACTCCTAGAAGTGTCGAAACCAGGTTAATTTGTTAAAAATAGTGACCGAGGGCTGATTTTCTTTCAATCGAAATCTCAAATCAGTTTTTTTATACGGGATGCCACTCGCTTTTTATTGACAGAACACGAGAAAATGCACAATTAAATTCGTTTTTAGAGTCACGAATGATTTTTATTCTTCAACAAATTAATGAATTGCATATTTCCGTAATTAGTATCACTCTGTTCTCAACTGTATGCCAAAATAACCATACACTGCTAATAAAGTCTTAACTAACATTTACTGCAGCAGACTAAATGTCCGTCTTCCGAAACTGCCGAACCAGCTCTGATTCACACACTACACAATGCTAACTAAGTCTTAATTGATGCCACGGCGGACAATATGTTCGTCCTCGGCCACTGCCGAACGAACTATGATCTTAGAGCCGAACCACTTCGCCAGCCATCCAGCTTATGCTCGATCCGAAGATCACCGAAGTTCTTCGTGTGCATTTCCGTTTTGCAGTTATTTATTATTCTGCTGGTTATTAATAATTATGAAATAATGGAATGATAGCAGGCTATTGAAAGATGCTTTAATTTGAATTTCAAGGAAATACGCTGTTTAATTTGTCTAACAGTAATAATAATAGAATATGTCATTTTGGCGTGCAACTTCCGAACGTCGCAACCAATCGCGGAGAAGGACCACAATTTAGGCGGTGTTTCTCACGATACCCCTACCGAACAAGCCATCTGCTATCGGTAGCTCACACCACATTACGTCGTCAGCCCACTGCTGCCTTCCCAGCTGCTCTAAGAAGAGCTCCACCTAGCCGAATGTGATAGCTGTAAAACCAGAAATATTACACAAGGAGTGGATTTCTGTTGTCGAGGAACTGAACGATGTGAAAAACGTTATGACTACGTTTGCGGGGCCTTTATGACTATGTTGAAAAAAAAAAAGAATAAAAGCGTCTTATATCTGTGTCACTTTGAACTGCAGTGCAACATCCAATAAAAGCTATTTGTCCTGCCACAATAATGTGTAACACTATTTTAAGCCCCCTCGTAGTTAATATATAGCGATATCTCAACTATTTTTTTAAATATACACTACTGGCCATTAAAATTGCTACACCAAGAAGAAATGCAGATGATAAACGGGTATTCATTGGACAAATATATTATACTAGAACTGACATGTGATTACATTGTCACGCAATTTGGGTGTATAGATCCTGAGAAATCAGTACCCAGAACAATCACCTCTGGCCGCAATAACGGCCTTGATAAGCCTGGGCATTGAGTCAAACAGAGCTTGGATGGCGTGTACAGGTACAGCTGCCCATGCAGCTTCCACACGATACCACAGTTCATCAAGAGTAGTGACTGGCGTATTGTGACGACCCAGTTGCTCGGCCACCATTGACCAGACGTTTTCAACTGGTGAGAGATCTGGAGAATGTGCTGGCCAGGACAGCAGTCGAACATTTTCTGTATTCATAAAGGCCCGTACAGGACCTGCAACATGCAGTCGTGCATTATCCTGCTGAAATGTAGGGTTTCGCAGGGATCGAATGAAAGGTAGAGCCACGGGTCGTAACACATCTGAAATGGAACGTCCACTGTTCAAAGTGCCGTCAGTGCGAACAAGAGGTGACCGAGACGTGTAACCAATGGCACCCCATACCATCACGCCGGGTGATACGCCAGTATGGCGATGACGAATACACGCTTCCCATGTGCGTTCACCGCAATGTCGCCAAACACGGATGCTACCATCATGATGCTGTAAACAGAACTTGGATTCATCCGAAAAAATGACGTTTTACCATTCGTGCACCCAGGTTCGTCGTTGAGTACACCATCGCAGGCGCTCCTGTCCGTGATGAAACGTCGAGGGTAACCGCAGCCATGGTCTACGAGCTGATAGTCCATGCTGCTGCAAACGTCGTCGAACTGTTCGTGCAGATGGTTGTTGTCTTGCAAACGTCCCCATCTGTTGACTCAGTGACCGAGACGTGGCTGCACGATCCGTTACAGCCATGCGGATAAGATGCCTGTCATCTCGACTGCTAGTGATACGAGGCCGTTGGGATCCAGCACGGCGTTCCGTATTAGCCTCCTGAACCCACCGATTCCATATTCTGCTAACAGTGATTGGATCTCGACCAATGCGAGCAGTAATGTCGCGATACGATAAACCGCAATCGCGATAGGCTACAATCCGACCAGAACGACTAAGAAGCATTGTGGGTCTGGCGTTTGATGTTGGAAAATCGGTAACTTCTTGTCGAAACAGGCAGCCAAAAGGTTCCGGAAAAAAAAGAGGGTTGAGTGAGGGTTAAACAATAGAACGAAGACTGATGGGTCGATGGATGGAGAAAGGGGCTCAAAATCGAATTGTGAAGGATACATCAATGTTTTGTAGCCGTTTATTCCTTTATTTAGAACTGTCAGTGAAACACAAGAAAATCCTGAAAATCTGTCACTGTGCAACCCCCTCTTACGGTAATTACTGTGTGTCATGAGACGTGTATCGCACTACTGGTAGCCTAACTCGACCTCTGGCTGTAGGCAGGTTTTGCTCGACTCCGGTGTGCACACACGGTGAGAATGTTAAGACCAGTCCGAAAGGCCGAGACTGCAGTCTGATCACGTTCCGGACTGCCTTCTGCCGTTGGCAGTCCCAGTCTTAAGAGTTGGCCCTCCTGTCTGTTACCTGCTCCGAAGCGGGACATTCACATTACACGCTCCTCGCATTGAATTGGGAATGCACCGAGGAAGTACAGCGTGTTCTCATTTTATTTCATTTATCTGTATTTGCTGTGACGCATGGCAGATGGAAGTAAAGATTATTATACTGCCAAAATCACAGCACTTTACTATCCTGTTTGACAAGAACAGCCCAGCAGAAGTTAATACTGTCATAGCTCAATTATTTAAGCTATTATTTATGAGAGAACTGGCGAAAACAGTTCAGCGATGACCAATCAAGTGATCGCTGAGTAATTTCTCTGTATTTATCTAGATGATTAGAACGAAATAATTAAGATTGTACAAGGCAGGCTTTCTCGGACAGTATTTACATCCTTGGTGAATATTGTTTTAGTGAAATTAGTCTGTCGTCCTTAAATCAGGCCGTCGTCCAGGGAATATTCCCGTTCTTATTTTAGATGACGATATAGTGGAATACGGTCATGGGTCGTACACAAATATTGTTTGATTTTACGAAATGGTGTGTCCAGTCTGCCTGTTGGTATAATACTGTCCTCATTGTTCCATTTACTCCTATTATTTTTTGTGATTGAGCTGGCGACATGAAGATTACCACAGGTCAGATTGGTACCTATGTTATTTTCATTACTGGCAAGGGAAACTCCCTACTGCAACCCCCTCTCAGATTGAGCGGCAAAATGGCCCAGTACATAGCTCGTCAAAAAGAGAACACAGATCAAGCGTGAAAACGGTAAGAAGGTGAAAAAAGAAGCAAAACAGTAACAATGAACGGTCCAAGCTCAAGATACGCAAGATCGAGCGGATTGCAAAAACCACGGTGTCGTGGTTGTGGTCACAATTTTAGGCCGCAAAGCGGGATATGTGTGTTCAAATCTCCTTCGCTGCCCATTTTTTTTCGCAAGATTATAGACTTCACTTTCTGTAGTTTTTGGAACTGCCATACTATACATTAGTTACAGACTGTGACCGAGCGAGGTGGCGCAGTGGTTACACACTGGACTCGCATTCGGAAGGACGACGGTTCAATCCCGCGTCCGGCCATCCTGATTTAGGTTTTCCGTGATTTCCCTAAATCACTCCGGGCAAATGCCGGGATGGTTCCTCTGAAAGGGCACGGCCGAATTCCTTCCCCATCCTTCCCTAATCCGATGGGACCGATGACCACGCTGTCTGGTCTCCTTCCCCAAACCAACCAACCAACCAACCAACAGAATGTGAGTCATGTGGCAGAATACATTACCGACGCCAGTAAATGTGATGAATAGTGAGAGCAGGCGAGATACCGTATAGACCTCTCACAGAACAGCACGTCATCAGCTGCAAAGCCTCTCCTGGGCTCTTAATCATATCAGCTGGAGCCCAGACGACTTGAAAACTGTGGCCTGATCAGATGCCTGAATTCTGTTGGTAAGAGCTGACGGTAGAGCTCGAATGTGGAGCAGACGTCACGAAGCCATGGACCCAAGGCACAATGCAAGCTCGTGGTGGCTCCATAATGGCTGTGTTTTCACGGACTGGACTGAGTCCTCTGGCCCAACTGAACTGACCGTCAACTTGAAATTTGTTTAGATACTTGCAGATCACTTGTTCTCAAATAACGATGGAATTTTTATGGATGGCAATGAACCATGTCACTGAACCACATTTGTTCGCGATTGGTTTGAAGAATATTTTGGAAGATTCGAGAGAATGGTGTGGCCTCAGAGAAAGTCGGCTATAAATCCCATCGAACATTTACGGGACATAATCGAGAAGTTAGTTCGTGCACAAAATCCTGAACCGGCAACACTTATGGACAGGCTATACAGGCAGCACGGCTTGACATTTCTGCAGGGGACTTCCAATAACTTGTTGAGTATATGCTACGTCAAGATACTGCGCTACTCCGGACAAAAGGAGCTCCGACAAGATATTAGTAGGTATCCCACGATCTTTGTCACCTCAGTGTATGATTGCACGACATATAGTTCAGGCGCCGTAGACATTCAGATGCGAAGGAAGAACTTCTGTTTCATTCAAATTTAACGCAATATATCCGAGTATATTCATCCAGTATCTCCAACAAACTTTATGCTTTATTTCATACGTTTTCTACACTCTTTCTCGTTTACATTCTTAACGTAAAATAATCAACACATTAACTCATTTACGAGGTAATCAGACGTCTGAAGCTGTTTTATATAACGGAGTTCAATTCTTTAAAGAATCAGGGGTTTACTGGCAATTTATAAAAATGTTATTTTGTCATGTGTAACATCTTTGGTCACGATTCTACCATCTTTACCGAGGTTTTTGTGACAGGTACTACTTCAGTCTTGTCATGTGCTTCGCCACGTTGCCTACTGCGTTCTGTATGTACTCCGGTATTCTAGTTGGCTTTATCGTGTTGGTTTACGGGATAATACCTGTTAATAGTTATAAATTGGTGTGCATCTGATTAATAATGACTGTAAATATACAACGCGTCAAGAATATTGAATAGCATACTGTGTTTTAATTCTGTAGGCTTCCACGGCCAGAGACAGTTAATATAAAAGTCTTCTTGGTACTGTAGGCGTCAAATTGTAAAAAACCATCACCAAGGTTTCGCCCAGGGTTATAGTGGCCTTCTTCTGGGACAATATTATGACTGTTTATGTAATTACTAACTGTGCCTAATTTTCTGTCCTTTTAGTGGCACGTAGATACTTCAGGATGTTGTTTAGTAAAAATGATAATACAGATTCTTCAAACAATTCCAGTAGCTCTAAATCATCGTCTCGTCAAAATGATATGTATATTTCTGTGTCATACACTTCGTCTCCTAATGCCCACGGAAATTTTGTTATTTTTTGCTTTTTAGACATGTTTTACTTTTATTATTTGTGATTTTTTGTTATTTTTCGTTATTTTTCATGCTTTTTAATTTTTTAATTATATCTTTTTAATTTCTTGTTCTATAGTTACGCATATTTTATCCATATACGAATGACGCTGTATATGTAAACATGTGAAAATTAACAATGAGTATTTAATGCAGTGGCCAGAATAACAGCAAACATAAATACGATACCGAACGACATATTAAATGCTGTGCCAAATTTATGATAATAATTTACGTAAATAAATTTTTATTACGTACATAAATTTACGATGCGGCCATATTACATAGATAAACTTACTATGCAAAATAAAAGGATAACGGTTGTACAAAAAGGACGCGGTCACATGGCTCATGTGCAGTAGCAGCTTCGAAACTTAGGAAATTGTGCAGATCTCTCCGTGTCCAAATGCTGCTGTTAAAAGAGGTTGCTTGTCAAATGACGTCAGGACGGCCAAAGGCTTTTCCTAATTTAACAGCGGTATGTGACTGTACTTTATTGTGTTTCTTAAAAGTAGTTGCAAAGTAACCCGTAAGAACCTTGTGATAAACGACAGGAAATAGTACGAATTAACACACAGACGAAGTTGGAATCGGCCATTATAAAGTATGGAAGTATCTTCGTAATGAATAACGAAGTGTGGGTAACAATTCGCTAGGATTTCTGGCTCTTCGACATCCAATTATTTAACGACTAGCAGGAAGAAGTATCCTACGACACGAAAAGAACAAACTGACAGTTTAATTAATTTGACTAATTGACAGTTTATTTGATCATTAGCTAGATGAAGATTTAACACGTTGGCCAGTTAACTGGAGGATCAAACTATGCGCAATTTACTGAGATTCGTACCTATCTAACTTACCTATGAGCTGATCGAACGCATCATTTAGCTACTTCTGAAAATTTCCCGAATGGTGTAAATAAGATGTTGCATCTGAGACAAAACAAAAAAAATCTGACTGTCTCATGAATCATTCACTACACGAACGCTCAATGATTTTCACAACAAATAATAAACTATTGAAAAGCAAAAATCGTTTTATTATCTCTTATCTTAAAATTCTTGTCATTGTTTTAATTAAAGCATGCAATATTGAGAAATTTAGAAACCGGCGCTCGAAAAAACCACGTGCTAATTTTTGCACGATATATTGCAACAACCAATCCGAAAGGAGTGTGAGTATGATTGGCTAAAGTAAGCAGAAGAATTGCGAAGCAATGTATGCACAACAAAATACCATCAACTCTTCAATCCTGTATGAAAATTGACGAACTTAAGCTTGTTTTGCCCGAAAATAAATTTTGCCCAAGATAGCATTGCACATTTTTTAAAAATACGTGCTAATGCATTTTATGTTCGTTAAAAATAATGTGACCTTTTTCTGACAATTGTTTTTATAGCAATTCTCGGGTTATTCCATGTAGGCTTTCACGGCCGGCGTCTTTATCAGTAAACACTTCCGGGCTAAGTTGCCGTGGTCGATCTGTAGAACTTCTTCTCCCTGACGTTTCGTTCTCAACTACGGAGTCGTCGACTCACCTCGGAAGATGTTCTCTGCAGTTGAGAACGAAACGTCAGGGAGAAGAAGTTCTACAGATCGACCACGGCAACTTAGCCTGGAAGTGTTTACTGATAAATTCTCGGGTTAGTTTAATTTTCTGTGTGATCATCGAGAACGCTTTAAATGCTCTAGCAAACAGTATATTATTTTGGTTTGATACATTCAGTCTTTTGCATCTCGAAAGATTTTTCCACGATTTTAAGGCACTGGTGAATAAAATCTTTAACATATGAACAACGAAACGATAATGAATTATAATAAACGGTTTTTTTAAATTATACCCAAATGCAACGCTTAAAAAGCAACGCATTGCCACGAAACACAGTTTCATGAGCAAACTCGCGACTTTTCGCACGTAAAACTAGAACTGTGAAAATTTTTTGAAAGCGCTATTTATAACTACCGTAAGAATATGTATTTTTTACCGTCTCTGCACTTCGATTCACGTATAGCCGGACTTGACTTGCACTTTATGTGCAAGTTTGGACCGCTACATCGTGGCAACCAATAAAGCTTTCACAAAACGACACAATGACACTAAATTACACATATTTGTCTACATTATCAAAAAATTTGAACCCATTCACACAAGTTTGAAATACAGCAACGGTGCGCGTAAAAATGTCCACAAAAACGTGTTTATTGCACGTAAAATCCGAATGAAGCTAGATTTATGAAAGTAAGTTTTTAATTTTATCGTAAGAACGCATTTTTATTAATATGATTCACTTTAAACCGTTTTCATAAATTCAACTCATGCAAGAACGAATTTTACGTGTTACAATTAACTCGAATTTAAATAGCCATATCGCGACAAATGGCAAAGATTATTGACTGAAAAGAATTAGTTTTGACTTTAACCGTTTCTCCACCTTCGTGCTAAGTTTGAACAGATTCGTACAAGTTTAAAGTATAGGAACGGTGAGCATCAAAAACCTCTCAGAAAGACGTGCGTTTTGCACTCAAAATTAAAAAGAATTTTTCGTACGGTTAAAACTTATGTTGGACCGAGGTCCGATACACCGGTGGACCAAATTTGCAGCATCAGAATTTCTCCAGTCCGGACTTCATGAGGATGACTGCCTTTACACGTGAACTCCGAACGGTCCAAATATAAATGCTGCCATTAGTTGAGCATTAATTCCAGCCCAGTCAAAATCTTTTGCAAAAGAAGTTGATCGATTCGAACAATTTGCCTGGGTGCCAGTTCCGGTTCGTTGTTGAAACGTTGCTTATTATTCTGTAGCTACGCTACAGTAAGACAGATGCTCGAGTGGCTACAGAAATGGCTGCTGGTCCAGGACAAACCAAAAACTTCACCTCATGTTCTTAGCCCATATAAGAACCGAGCCCCAAACCTCTTCCCTTCCTCTCCCCCCCCTCCCCCAACCCAAACCTCGATTCTGCGCACACCCTTTTCATTCGCTGAGAAGATGCTATGTCTTCTTTGTACTGTGTTTGGGAAGGTGAGTGAAATTTTTGTGGAGGTATCTGTCCCTATGTCTGTGTGTGTGGGGAGGGGTGTTCTGTGGATTTTGTACCCTGAAGTTTCATCGTTTCCGACTAATCTCTCAATTCAAAATGAAATTTGTCCTTATTTATCTCTATTCATAGTGAACTGTGTATTAGCATTAAGACTATTCAGAAAAAGAGATATTCTGAGAGATCTTTTCGCTCTCAAGACTTGAACGAAAGTGTCATTAACGAGCCGAAACCAACAGAACGATTTATTCTTTGCTATCTGAATGGCTGTTTCTTCAAACTGTGCCGTATAGAAATTCACTACAACTGCGTAGAGTGGGTTCCCCATAGACACACCATCAGTTTAGCATAGAATTTGTTGTCCCACTGCAAGTAATTTTATGGGTCCTGAATGAATTCACAGAGGATTCTCTTGAGTCTCTGAAAAATTCTTACTCTTTTGTTTTTTAGAAAAGATTAAGATTTTTCCCTTGAGCTTTACTTAAGTTATAAAAAATTATCATGTTATAACATAGGTCCCAAACGGGGACGCTACGCATGGTAAAGTTAGTCGTGGTGGGCGAATCTCTTCGTGTGGGTGCAACCAATTCCTCGAAAAGCCTTGCAATACCTCCTAGACTTTTTGCTTATCCGAAAGCTGCTCCATCCCCCATCAAGCGTGAGTCGTGGTGGCTCAAAGAACCTAAACACTGCGTGTGGACTTGTTATGGGGCTCAGATATCAGACTTGTCGATGTGAGTTCTTGACGTAACCGATGCACCTCGGATATTTCGAACTGTTTGTGTACTGTCGGCATGGCGAATGGCTTCTTTTCCAAATTTTCTTCTCCATAGATAACTTTTTGGAACATATTTTTTCCCAGAAGCGTCAGTCCAGGGAGCATTTCGTGATTAATTTCGCTGACCGAACTTAACATACAACTGAGGTATGTGCAAGTTGTGAGAGATATCAGTCAGAACATTTTTACACATCTATGTGCTGGGGATATACTGATGCTGACAAGTACATGGTCACTTTAAAAGTAAACCAAGCGTTTTCCGAATATAATTATTATTTTGCAGAGCGCACTACCATCCATGCAGTTTATCCACAGAGCTGCAACCGAGCAGTCATTCCTCAGTTAGTTGCCTGATGATGCTTGCATTCAGGGAAACATTTGCTGTCACTGTTATTTCCAGTTGAAATGAAATGATCGGAGGTCCCATCCGGGGGAGTTCGGCCGCCATGTTGCAAGTCTTAGTTCAGTCGATGCCACATTGGGCGACTTGCGTGCCGGTG
Organism: Schistocerca serialis cubense; assembly: GCF_023864345.2. Lineage (NCBI taxonomy): Eukaryota > Metazoa > Arthropoda > Insecta > Orthoptera > Acrididae > Schistocerca > Schistocerca serialis. Next base: position 804,266,035 of record NC_064641.1, read on the forward strand.
ATGAAGGTGAAATTACACTACTGGCCATTAAAATTGCTACACCACGAAGATGACGTGCTACAGGCGCGAAATTTAACCGACAGGAAGAAGATGCTGTGATATGCAAATGATTAGCCTTTCAGAGCATTCACACAAGGTTGGCGCCGGTGGCGACACCTACAACGTGCTGACATGAGGAAAGTTTCCAACTGATTTCTCGTACACAAACAGCAGTTGACCGGCGTTGCCTGGTGAAACGTTGTTGTGATGCCTTGTGTAAGGAGGAGAAATGCGTACCACCACGTTTCCGAATTTGATAAAGGTCGGATTGTAGCCTATCGCGATTGCGGTTTATCGTATCGCGACATTGCTGATCGCGTTGGTCGAGATCCAATGACTGTTAGCAGAATATGGAATCGGTGGGTTCAGGAGAGTAATACGGAACGTGCTGGATCCCAACGGCCTCGTATCACTAGCAGTCGAGATGACAGCCATCTTACCGCATGGCTGTAACGGATCGTGCAGCCACGTCTCGATCCCCGAGTCAACAGATGAGGACGTTTGCAGCACAACAACCATCTGCACGAACAGTTCGACGACGTTTGCAGCAGCATGGACTATCAGCTCGGAGACCATAGGTGCGGTTACCCTTGACGATGCATGACTGATAGGAGCGCCTGCGATGGTGTACTCAACGACGAACAAGGGTGCACGAATGGCAAAACGTCATTTTTTCGGATGAATCCAGGTTATGTTTACAGCGTCGTGATGGTCGTATCCGTGTTTGGCGACATTACGGTGAACGCACATTGAAAGCGTGTATCCGTCATCGCCATTCTGGCGTATCACCCGGCGTGATGGTATGGGTTGCCATTGGTTACACGCCTCGGTCACCTCTTGTTCACATTGACGGCACTTTGAACAGTGGACGTTACATTTCAGATGTGTTACGACACGTGGCTCTACCCTTCATTCGATCCCTGCGAAACCCTACATTTCAGCAGGATAATGCACGACCGCATGTTGCAGGTCCTGTACGGGCCTTTCTGGATACAGAAAATGTTCGACTGCTGCCCTGGCCAGCACATTCTCCAGATCTCTCACCAATTGAAAACGTCTGGTCAATGGTGGCCGAGCAACTGGCTCGTCACAATACGCCAGTCACTAATCTTGATGAACTGCAGTATCGTGTTGAAGCTCCATGGGCAGCTGTACCTGTGTACGCCATCCAGTCTCAGTTTGACTCAATGCCCAGGCGTATCAAGGCCGTTATTACGGCCAGAGGTGATTGTTCTGGGTTCTGATTTCTCAGGATCTCTGCGCCCAAATTGAGTGAAAATGTAATCACATGTCAGTTCTAGTATAATATATTTGTCCAATGAATACCCTTTTATCATCTGCATTTCCTCTTGGTGTAGCAATTTTAATGGCTGGTAGTGTATGATGAGGACAACACAACACCCAGTGCACGAGCGGAGAAAGTCACCAAACCCGGCCCGCTGCAACTCAGGCAAACGCGTTACCACTGGGCTAAGCAGGTGGATTATAGATTTCAAGTGACGGTCCTGTCCGTCTGAACAGCCCCTGTGGGATGACCCTAGCAGAATACTTTTACGAGCGGTAAGGCATGTCCCTATTTACTGAAGCATCAGCTGCTCACACAGTTTTAATCTTTGAGAGATGCCATGGCGTAGTCTTTCACTGTGCTTTGACTTTAATTTACGTTTGTGGAGGATTTCCACTTGAATTATTTTGAAGAGAATTATGGCCAATTCAAAACTTCTTTTCTTAACTATTGAAACTGAGGATGAAGACTCCGCACGATCATTCAACAACTTTGAACGAATTTCCCCTGACCGCAAACAGTACAAACCCGTGACACAGGATTGTGCTCTACCTAATTCAGAGGAATACACATAACTTGTTTCAAAAGTTATAAACAAGAACATTCTGCGAATGCAGGGGGCACGTTATTTATATCTTATACTACATGTACCAACTTAAAGAGAAAAAAGATTCAATGATATCAAAGCCTTCTTCCTTCAGAAGACGAATGGACAACTTTAAAAGATGACATATTGAAGGCAGCAACGGGTCAAACAGGAAGAAAAGGCCTATTAGAAACCTTTTGATAACTCAGGAGATATTGAATTTAATTGATGAAAGACGAAAATAGAAAAATGGAGCAAAGGAAGCAGGTGGAAGGGAATAGAAACGTCTACAAAATGAGGTTGACAGGAAGTGGCAAATAGCTTAGCAGGAATTTATAGATGGTAAATGCATGCAGAAGCATGTTTCGCTATGGGGGAAGATAGATACCACCTATATGATAATTAAAGAAGCCTTTGGAGAGACGAGAAGCAGTTGTATGAATATCAAGAACTCACATGGAAAACCAGTCCTAAGCAAAGAAGGGAGAGCTGAAAGGTGAAAGGAGTTGTGCCTATGTAGACTGATACCAGACAGTGGAGGAAGAACTGGCATGAATCTGTGCATTAGAGTTCACAATAATTCGTAACTAATTTATTAAACATTAAATTGTGTATAAAGCTAGCGCCTCAACTCACTTCAGTCAGTGCCGCTACGTATCTACGAAAAGAAAACTTGTTCGTCGTAGCAGCAATAAATTATATGCACAAATCGTCCTTGTGAATCAATCTATCTATAGTGATCAAAATCACATACAGACAGAAAAACGCGGAGGGAGACTTTAATTTAAAATGTGTACAGAAAATTAAAATATTAAGGCCAGAAAACCTTCTTCGTTCTAAATTGAGAATTCAACATTTATGCAAATTAGACTATCTAAATAACACTCAGAGAAACTATAATTCAATTTAACTACTAAGAACTCGATGACACTAAAATTATTTGAATATCAGAACTAACTTTGGAAGGTTTAAAATACAAAATACAACATACAGAACACAGAATGCAGAAATACATCACTCTCATAAAGGCGCGAATTTGCCTTTGATGACATCCAAATAACTTTACTCCCAAGACCAAGCAGGACAACAAATTAATTACGTGTGGTGTAAAAATCAACAGTGAGGACACGAACAAGATTCCACCAACAGAATATCAAGGCAAGGAACCATTACTCAACGCTACACTGAAACTGGAGACTGTGGTGACGAAACGAAACTGATTTAGTCAGATTACTTGGAATGATCCGAAAAACATGTAACTGCCACGGTAGGAAGGCAACAACATTCTGAGGCCGCATCACAGACACATCGAATTTCGCAGCGTCAGATCAGTCAGTGCCCCTTGCAGCAACGTCTTCACGGCGAGGCGCCCATCTGCTAGTTGCTACCCTTTTGTAGCTCCATCGGAGGAATCTTCACAGTCGGTGCCTATTAGAGATGAGATACGAGTTCCGTATACTCGGTTTAAACTCGCCAGCGAGCCCTGTGACGTCATCTCCCAAATCACCGCCTCCGTGTGCTCGCAATACACGACTCGCGAGTCTCCGTCAGTTTCCACTAGTCACTTGCGTCACTTGTTGGGTGCAAATGCACTCCACTCGCTCAGAAAGGAGTACATGAGTTCAAAAGTATAACCGCGGACTCGCGACATTCCCGCTACACACGCAACTTTTTGAAAAGAATTTCCGTTCAAAAAAAAAAAAAAAAAAGTTCAAATGTGTGTGAAATCTTATGGGACTTAACTGCTAAGGTCATCAGTCCCTAAGCTTACACACTACTTAACCTAAATTACCCTAAGGACAAACACACACACCCATGTCGGAGGGAGGACTCGAACCTCCGCCGGGCCCAGCCGCACAGTCCATGACTGCAGCGCCCTAGACAAGAATTTCCGTTGTTAGACCATAAATTATTACTTATTTATTTCATACCGTCATGCTTTCGACTTTATAGCCATTCTCAAGTGCAAGTTTAAATGCCACAAATGTACACACATTAGCGTGTTCGCTATTTTTTTTTCTGGGTCGCAAAGTTTTCCCACAAACACGTCAAAAAGTTTTCTGCAAGGTCGTAACTGTACCACTAAGGAAAATGGAAATGGAAATGTCGTGTGTCTAGGGCCTCCCGTCGGCTAGACCGTTCGCCTGGTGCAGGTCTTTCAATTTGACGCCACTTCGGCGACCTGCGCGTCGATGGGGATGAAATGATGATGATTAGGACAACACAACACCCAGTCCCTGAGCGGAGAAAATCTCCGACCCAGCCGGGAATCGAACCCGGGCCCTTAGGATTGACAGTCTGTCACGCTGACCACTCAGCTACCGGGGCGGACACCACTAAGGAGATTCCGCGTGTCAATAAAGACTTACGGTTATGCATTCACACCACCACACTTGGACAGCTGACCTGCTGCCCAGGGGAAAGTGAGCATTACTGGCTAGCTATTGCCACACATACTTAGAGGTACTAAGTAACCTAAAACATATGACATGTAATAGTTGTAATTATTAGTGTGTAAGTAACGTCAATACTGATGCAATGTCACCAACTCAAATAATCGTATTTTATACCCTTTTAACCCTATGCATATACATAGAGTGTAAAGGTGTAAATAGTTGAAATAGTTGCAACGCCAAGAAATAATTAAACTAGAATTATGAAATTTCGGGAATACTTCTGTTCAGGTAACATATTTAAGTGATTACATTGCAAAATCGCAGGTTAATGCAAGCGCGAGATATGCCATTGCAAACATAAAATGGAGGTACATTAATAACCGCTGCAAGCATCAGAAAGTTGAATGCGAGCATACAAACGTGCATGCATTGTGATGTATAGCTGATGGGTGTCTGTTTGTGGGATAGAGTTTCATGCCTGTTGCACTTGGTCGGTCAGTACAGGGAAGGTAATGCTGTTTGTGGACGACGCTGGAGTTTTCGTCGGATGATGTCCCGCACGTGCTCGATTACAAATACAGCTGATAATCGAGCAGGCCAAGGCAACATGTCGACACTATGCAGAGCATGTTGAGTTACAACTGCGGTATGTGGGCGAGCGTTGTCCAGTTGGAAAACACCCCCTGGAATGCCGTTCAAACATGGCAGCACAACAGGTCGAATCATCATACTGACGTACAAATTTGCAGTCAGGGTGAGAAGGGTAACCACGAGAGCTACTGTCATATGAAATGACACCCCAGATCATAACTCCAGGTGTACGTCAAGTGTGGCCAGCACGCTGACACGCATACACGCAGACGACACGCAGGTTGCAGGCGCTCAACTGGACTTTTTCTAATAAATTCTCGGCTGTCACTTTCATCAAAATGGTTCAAATGGCTCTGAGCACTATGGGACTTAACATCTGAGGTCATCAGTCCCCTAGAACTTAGAACTACTTAAACCTAACTAACCTAAGGACATCACACACATCCATGCTCGAAGCAGGATTTGAACCTGTGACCGTAGCGGTCGCCCGTTTCCAGACTGAAGCGCCTAGAACCGCTCGGCCTGTCACTTTCATCGAGAAACATCCAAATTTCAACGTAAAACTCAGCAGACCTCCACTCTGACGCCCAATGAGCTCTCGCTTCACACCACTGAAGTCACAAATGGCGGTTGTTTGGGGACTACATCTACTTCTACACGGATACTCTGCAAATCACACTCAAGCACCTGAGAGAGAGTTCACCGAACCAGCTTCACAACAACTCTCTGTTATGCCACTGTCGAACAGCCCGCGGAAAAAAGGAACACCTATATCTTTCCGAGGTAGCTCTGATTTTCTTTGTTTTATGGTTTTTCCTTTCTCCCTCTGTAGGTCGGCGTCAACAAGATATTTTCGCTTTTGGTGGAGAAAGTTGGTGACTGAAATGTCGTGAGAAGATTCCCCCCTCAACGGTAAACGCCTTTGTTTTAATGGTGTCCAGCCAAAATCCTCTATCACGTCCGTGACAATCTCTCCTTGCTTCGCGATAATACAAAACGTGCTGTGCTTTATTGAACTTTCTCGAGGTTTTGTCTGGTAAGGATCCCAGACCGCGCAGTAATACTCCAAAAGAGAGCGGACAAGAATAGTGTAGACTCTCTCTTTAGTAGATCTGTTACATTTTCTAAGTGTTCTGCCAATAAAACTCCGTCTTTTGTTTGCCTTCCACCCACAACATATTATGTGTGTCTTTTCAATTTAAGTTGTTCGTAATCGTAATTCCAAGGTATTTAGTTGAATTTACCATCTTTAGATTTGACTGATTTATCGTGAAACCAGAGTTTAACGGATTCGTTTCTGCAGATATGTGGATGACCTCACACTTTTCATTACTTAGGATCAATTGCCAATTTTCGCAACATACTGATATATTTTCTGTCGTTTTTCAATTTGTTTTCGATCTTCTGATGACGTTACTAGACGATAAACTCAGATTGTCTACTTAATCGCTTATATAGATAAGGAACAGCAGGGGGTCTGTAACACTATCTTGGGGAACGCCAGAAGTCACTTCATTTTACTCGACGACTTTCCCACAGTTACTACGAACTGTGACATCTCTAACAGGTAATCACGAATCCAGTCACATAACTGAGACGATATTCCATACGCTCGAAATTTCACTACAAGCTGCTTGTGTGGTATTCAAAACCCTTTTCAAAATCTAGAAATACGGAATCAATTTGAAATCTCTTGTCAATAGCATACAAAATCTCGTGTGTTTAAAGAACTAGTTGAGTTTCACAAGAACACTGTTTCCTAAATCCATGTCGACTGGGTCAATAGACCGTTCTCTTCGAGGTAACTCATAATGTTCGAGCACAATACATGTTCCAAAATCCTGCTGCATACCGACGTTAATAGTATTGTTCTGTAATTCAGTGGATAGCTCCTACCACCTTTCTTGAATATTGGTGTGACCTGTGCAGCTTTCCAGTCTTTGGGTGCGGATATTTCGTTGAGAGAGCGGTTGTATATGATTGTTAAGTATGGATTTATTGCATCAGCATACTCTGAAAGGAGCAAAACTGGTGTACAGTCTGGACCAAAAAGACTATTTTATTGAGTCATTTAAGTTGCTTAAGTACTCCGAGGATATATACTTCTATGTTATTCATGTTGTCAGCTGTTCTTGATTCGAATTCTGGAATACTTACTTAGTCTTTTTTGTGAAGGAATTTCGAAAGGCTGAGTTTAGTAACTCTGCTTTCTCAGCACTGTCATCGATAATATTTCCATAGCTATCGCGCGGAGAAGGCATTGGCCGTGTCTTGCCGCTATCATACTTTACATACGATCAGAAACCCTTTGAATTTTCTGACAGGTTTCGAAATAAAAGTTTCGTTGCGGGAACTATCACAAGTGATGTCCGCGCTAAATTTCGAGCTTCTGTAAAAGCTCGCCAATCTCGGAGATCTTTCGTTCGTTTAAATTTGGCATGCTTATTTCGTTGTTTCTGCAACAGTGTTCTGATCCGTTTTGTGTGCCAAGGAGGATCAGCTACATCGTTTGTTAATTTATTTGGTGTAAATCTCTCAATTGCTGTTGATAATGTTTCTTTGAATTCAAGCCACATCTGGTCTACACTGTATCCGTTTTGTTGCTCGTTGTTAGCTCAGGATTATTTGTCGGTAAGTGGTCAAGTGTGTATTTCAAACCGTTCACTATTCGCCTGGACTCATGAACTAACTGCTCGAAGTAATTTTCAGAGAATGCGTTTAACATAATTTCGGATGATGTTCTATGCGTCCCTCCGGATGTAGACACGTATTTTCGCCAACATATAGAGGGTAAATGAATGTCAGCATTGAATGTAATTGTATGAGTCGGGTATGTGTTTGAAATTAAACTCAAGTTTTCTTTGAAACTTCCAGCAATTGTATGAACTGAGTTGGGAGGACGGCAAAAGGATCCAATTATTATTTTATTCCTCTTGCCAAGAATGACCTCTTCCCATACTAACTCACAGGAACTATCTACTTCAATTTCGCTACAAGATAAATTACTTGTAACAGCAACAAACACGCCACTGCCAACTATGTTTAGCCTATCCTTTCAGAAGACCATTAGGTTCTTCGCACAAATTTCAGCTGAACCTACATTCGCGTTCAGCCAGCTTTCAATGCCTTTAACGATTTGGGCATCAGTGCTTTCTACTAGCGCTTGCAGCTCTGGTAATTTCTCAGCGCAGCTACGACAATTTACTATTATGCCGATGGTTCCTGTATCTACGTTCTTCCTATGTTCGACCTACACACACCCTCTGAGACCCGTGTAGCCACCTCCTGCGTGTAGTGCACTACTGACCTATTCAGCGGAACCCGAAACCCAACCACCCTGCGGTGCAACTCGAGGAATCTGTAGCCTACACGGTCGCAGAACCGTCTGATCCTCTGATTCGGACCCTCCACTCGGCTCTCTACGAGAAGTACGCATTCGGTCCTGTCGACTATGCTGCAAATGGTCAGCTCTGCTTTCATCTTTCAAGCAAGACTGGCAGCCTTTAAAGCTTCTGTTAGCCGCCTGCAACCAGTGCGCTGCCAAGTCTTTCTGCAATATCGCAGAATCAGCTTCTCGTAGCTCTATTACACGACCCCAAACTACCTCGTTTAAAGTCAGTGAACTGTTGATAATGGCGCCTTTGCCTCCTTAAAGGAATTCCTGACTAACATCAACTCACCATGTCGAATCTTAAAGGTAAACTAACGCTTTACAACGTATATTTGAAGCAAAACTTATTGGATCCCCTCACGGGCGTTACTAGCGCAACTCTTTTGCTACTGGCGCTAAACCTGAATAAAAATGATCTTTCGATGTAAGAACATGCCTGCCAACTTTCGTTTATGTCGCACAACTCCTTCTTGGCGTTTCGATTTTTTTTCCGTCAGTATACATATTTATGCTTGTGTATCTATATGTATAAAAGACTACTGTAAAATTATTTTAATATCTATTGTGACAACTTTTAAAAATTGCTTTTGGAGGCTTTACTGTATCTGCAACAAAAGTGCCAGAAAATATGAAGTGCAATTTCTAAATGGTGATTAATTATTCAAATAAATTTAGAACAGTCTCGGAAAAATTTACAGATACGGCTGATAGGGTAAGCTCCACAATTAGCTACTACTCCATAACGCAAGTTGCCATGACCAAAAGCATACAGAAATAGCGTGCTTTATAGTCGTAAGGATATAACAGTGATGTATCTTTGTGCCCATTTTCGTTTGACGGAGCACACATGTTTTCTGATGTAAGTTGGAATAAACAAGGATACAACCATTTTGCTTGCATTGGACGATATTTGTATGTCTTTCGTATGAAGCGTGAGCTATAGTTCAAAACTTACTGCAGAAATCAGTCCTTTAATGGGACACATTTTTAATTTTGTACGTCGCTACAGTTAATTTCCGTTTTATACCCTTCCCAGTATCACAAAGCACAGTTTCGTTAAGTCATCTGAACCTGACAATCGACCATTCCGCCTTGTCAGTACTTCTTCACAGCAGCAAGATCGTTTACTCATCTTCCGTGATAACAATAAGCCACGGCTAGCCTTACACTCCCGCATGCTTCAATTAAAAAGCGACCACAGTGCCACGTTTCCCAGACTCGTCGCATTCGCGGAACTTCAGCGGGGACGAAGGAAGCCATTTAGCACTAATGTAACCACGGCGCCTCCATTTGTAAAGTATGCAACCCGCAACACAGACCCGTACATGCTACGTTTCTAATCCTTAGTGCCTACACGTTTCCCCCAGTCTCAGGTGAGGACAGTGGTACCTACGATATTGCACAATTGCCTCGTTCGGCAGTGTCGTTACGATATTCAAGTTGAACGAAGTCGGGCTCATCAAGGCACAAATAAAACCAGGATACAACAAAACCTACTTGCGGTGAATTCAGAAGACTGTATAATAGTGGTAGTAGTTTTATTCACGGCCCGCATCTCGTGGTCGTGCGGTAGCGTTCTCACTTCCCACGCCCCGGTTCCCGGGTTCGATTCCCGGTGGGGTCAGGGATTTTCTCTCCTAAAAATTTTGTGTTTGTTATGCATTCTATAGATGTGTTTCACTGGGTCATTTTTCCTCATCAAACTGAAATTCTTCGAATTTGTTTTCTTTGTGTTCAAAGTCATTTTACTGCATATTGACCAATTGTCAACTTTCAGAAATAGCTACGGACCACACATTTATTTTTCGATAAAGCTTAATGCAGTGACAGTTACTTTCCCATACATTTAATTTAATGGGTACTTAGTTATCTGTGCAGTGACTGGATAATGGAAAACAAACCGAGTTGACGCCGTATTAAATGTAACAAATCTGAAGGTTTCAAGCCGTGGTTTTTGTCGCTGGCGCAGAAAGATTCATAACAAATATACCGCTGTTTTTACTATTTCTGTAATACAATGGCGGAAATCGGTTGATGGAATAGAAGTCTCCTATTTCCGGGAGCATCAATTAACACGCAGGGTATTTACTGCAGGTAAAATTAAAATTTCAATTTCTCCTCCAGCAGATTATCAGAAATTAACTGGCTGGTTCAACTGGCTCTGAGCACTATGGGACTTAACATCTATGGTCATCAGTCCCCTAGAACTTAGAACTACTTAAACCTAACTAACCTAAGAACAGCACACAACACCCAGCCATCACGAGGCAGAGAAAATCCCTGACCCCGCCGGGAATCGAACCCGGGAACCCGGGCGTGGGAAGCGAGAACGCTACCGCACGACCACGAGATGCGGGCAGAAATTAACATTGTGCTGTGTATCACTACACGAGATAATTAACAGAGGGCAGACGATAGTGATTGAAGATCCATTTGCTGGTGGGCCAGATATTTCGTGTCAGAAAAACAATAAATATGGCAATACGAGGCCTGAGTATTCTATTTTGTACCCCGAAAATTTATATCGATATGTATCATATATTTGTGGAAGCCTCCAAAATGTTATCTATTGGTATATGGTCACATGCGAACAGAATTTGAAAGTAGCTTTTCTGGCTGATTTGTTTGCTTTATGCACTGATAAGTTAAACAGAGCAAGATCCATCCCAACTGAGAATACTCTTTCTTTTTCACGCAAGGATCCATGGCATGAGGCATAAGAATGTAACTTCCTACAGATAGATACACACATATAAAACATAATTTATCTTATTTCCGAAGAAAGACAAACTGACTGCCAACTGTTAACGGAGTGACTTAGTATTTTTGTTTCTGTGTGTTAGCAGTAGATTCCACGTAGATCGGAATTAACGTGAGACATATTGTTCAAGTATTGCGACCTACCTGTCAAAGAATGTTCTCCCCACACCTGTAAGAGTACCGGAAGTCAGGATTCTTAACCGTTGCCGGCCAGAGTGACCGAGCGGTTCTAGGCGCTACAGTCTGGAACCACGCGACCGCTACCGTCGTAGGTTCGAATCCTGCCTCGGGCATGTATGTGTATGACGTTCTTAGGTTAGTTAGGTTTAAGTAGTTCTAAGTTCTAGAAGTTGTTTCTGAAAGTATTTGTATGGAGTGTAGCCATGTATGGAAGTGAAACATGGACGATAAATAGTTTAGACAAGAAGAGAATAGAAGCTTTCGAAATGTGGTGCTACAGAAGAATGCTGAAGATTAGATGAATAGATCACATAACTAATGAGGAGGTATTGAATAGAATTGGGGATAAGAGGAGTTTGTGGCACAACTTGACTTGAAGAAGGGATCGGTTGGTAGGACATGTTCTGAGGCATCAAGGGATCACCAATTTAGTACTGGAGGGCAGCATGGAGGGTAAAAATCGTAGAGGGAGACCAAGAGATGAATACACTAAGCAAATTCAGAAGGATGTAGGCGGCAGTAGGTACTGGGAGATGAAGAGGCTTGCACAGGATAGAGCAGCATGGAGAGCTGCATCAAACCAGTCCCAGAACTGAAGACCACAACAACAACAACAAGTTCTAGGGGACTGATGACCTCAGAAGTTAAGTCCCATAGCGCTCAGAGCCATTTGAACAATTTGTTTTAACCGTTTGGCAGTAACCCGTTTTTCACTAGAAGGGTGGGTATCACATGCTGATGGTGCTAATGACGGTGCTAACAGACGGTATTGGAAGTAATTAAAATAAATGTTCAGTACTGGTAAACGGCTGTTACGATAACTGATTCTTTTCTGCAGTTGCGCTATTTTTTGGCCACCTCTGTTCAGGAGGAGTGTAGAACGAAGTCAGCTTTAAGTCTCTAAGTCTTACTGCGATGTCCGACGATGCTCGCTCGGCTGTGGTGTTTGGACTTTCAAGGTCCTGTTCACACAGGAGGACTCGCTGAATCTGAAACTCCTGTGGTGAATATTTCGCGGGATGATGCAGTGGCATGGTTCGTGAATAAATCACGTACCCACAATTAGTTCGGATTTGGGGGGGCACAGAATTATTCATTTAATCAGCCGCTTTGATGTGTGATAGGCGACGGGCCTTGAGCCTCTGCCAGTCAGAAGCACAAGCCAAATTGATGGTAATCCGCTCCAAAGTAGGTGTACTGTGATACAGGCTCACATTAACATCGGCTGTATGCAGACATACGATAATGAACTACTGTCCGCATAAACAGAGAAATTTCAGCTTGGTTCTTATTTTGAAACTCTTACATTCAATTGTCGGTCTGTCTCACGTACCTGAGTTGAAAGTTATTTGTATGGACAATTATAGATCTCTTAGCAATAAATAATCGCAAAAACAATGGAGGAAATTATGATAACCACATGGATTAGTGAGCATAAGGTCGTTGTAGCGAGACAGAATACCGTAAAATACAAAACTACCATAAATAAATGCAAAATATATCCATATGAAAGAAAGCAGAACAAGATTCGCTTGCCGCCTGCCTAAGAGGCAATCTCCATTCCTTCCAGACTATGTAAGCGCAAACCTAGATGTCGCTTGGATTCGAAGAAATAGTATCGACGGCAACTGAGAAATTTACACCAAGTAAATTAATAAGAGACGTAACTGATCCCCCATGGCATTGCAAAGCAGATCTGAACACCGTTAAAAAAGCTACAAAAATGTGTAACAAATTTAAAAGACACAAAATCCACAAGAATGGCGAAGAGATGCGAAAGTTCGAAGTTTAGCGTGGGTTTCAATGCGAGGTGCTTTTAATACATTCCGCAGCAAAATTCTGTCTCGAAATTAGCATAAAATCCAAAGATATTCAGGTCGTATATAAAAATGCACCTGCAGAAAGACACAATCAATACCTTCACTGCCCGGTAGAAAATAGAAGTTTAGCGATGACAATATCACTACAGCAGAATTACTGAATACGGTTTCCCGAAATTCCTCCACCAAAGCTGACGCAGTAAAGATTCTAGAATTCTAATCAAGGACTGCTGTCAACGTGAACACCTGAGAAGTAGTTATCTGAGGTGTAGCGAAGGAGCTGAAAATGTTTAATAAAGCCAAGTCTTCCGGTCAGGAGTGTATATCAGTTAGATTCCTTTTGATGGTATGCTGATGCAAAAGCTCCACATAGAACCATTCGCTCGCTGAAATTTCCGTACTTAAAGACTGGGAAGTTGAAGGGGTCATACGATAATCAAGAAAGGAAACAAAAGGAGACCGCTCAATTACAGATGCCTATCACTGACGTCAATCTGCAATAGGATTTTGGAAAATACTCTGTAATCGAAAATTATACATCACCTCGAAGAAAACGATCTATTAGCACAGTCAGCAGGGATTCAGAAAATATATTTCTTGTGTAGCGCAATTAACTCTTTATTCTTATGAAGTAATGTGTACGGTCGACAGAGGATCTCAAAATGATTTCATATTTTTGGATTTCCAGACGGGTTTTGATACCATTCTTCAAATTGCATGACTATGGAGAATCGTCTCAGTTGTGCGACTAGATTCGTGATTTGCTGTCAGAAAGATCACAGTTGTTAATAACTGGAAAGTCATGGAGTGAAACGGAAGTGACATATGACGTTCCCCATGGAAGTGATGCAAGCTCCTAATCTTCCAAATCTATATAAATGATTTAGGAGACATACTCAGCAGCTTCCTTAGATTGTTCGCAGAGGGTGCTCTCATTTACCGCCCAGCAAAGTCATCAGATGATCAAAGCCAATTGCAAAGCTAGCTAGACGAAATATCTGTATAGTGCGGGAAGAGGCATTGACACTAAGTAATGAAAATTTTGAGATCAACCATATGAACTCTCAAAGAAATCCGTTAAACTTCGGTTACATGATGAATCACACAAATCTAAAGGCTGTCAGTTCAACTAAATACTTAGTGATAACAGTTATGAACAACTTAAACTGGAACCTTCGCATAGGTAATGTTGAGGGAGAAGGAACCACAGATTATATTTTGTTGGTAGAATACTTGGAAGATGCAACAAGTCCACTAAAATCCTTGACCGTCTTCTGCTAGAGTACTGCTATGCAATTACCAGACAGTACTGACGGAACATATCGAAAATGTTTAACGAAGTGTAGCTCGTTTTATACTATCGCGAAATAGGGGACTGAAATTCACGGATATGGTACGTGAGTTGGGGTGTCAATCATTAAAACGAAGCTGTGTTGCCGACCATGGTGGCCAAGCGGTTAAAGGCGCTACAGTCTGGAACCGCGCGGCCGCTACGGTCGCAGGTTCGAATCCTGCCTCGGTCATGGATGTGTGTGATGTCCTTAGGTTAGTTAGGTTTAAGTAGTTCTAAGTTATAGGGGACTGACGACCTTGGAAGTTAAGTCCCATAGTGCTCAGAGCCATTTGAACCATTTGAAGCTGTGTTTGGACACGGCGAGAATTTTTCACGGGATTTCATTCTCCGCCTTGTCTCCTAATGCGAAAATATTTTGGTGACGCCCATCTAGGAAGCAAGAAATGATCATCATAATAAACTAAGAGAAATCAGAGCTCTCTCGGAGAGGTATAAGTGTTCGTTTTTACTGTGCGCTGTTCGAGAGTGGAACGGTAGAGAAATAGTATGAAAGTGGTTCGGTGAACCCTTTGTCAGACACTTAAGTGTGCATTGTAGAGTAGATATGTAGATATATATGTAGATTTCTGAATTTGTACCACTAAAATTTGAATTATTTTCACATTAAATTAACTGTGTGGCGTCACCGTTTGCATTAGAAATTCTACGATACGATAGAGTCGATAGACTTTGCATTATAAATTGTTTTTTGTTTTGTTTTTTAAGTTAAAGTGCATTGCTTCTACAGGGCGGTCCATATAAACTTGAACTACTTCACTCGGTCATATTTTCCCTTCGAAAGCTCATAGTAATGGCAAAGTCGTTTTATTGATCTCGGTAGCTAGGGAGACTCAAAAGCACTGCCCGTTGTTGGCAAGTTAATTGTTGTTTTTGCGCATGAGTACTTTGTCCAATATAATGTCGCGCCTGTTCACCTCGTGTTAGTTCGTTCGTAACCCCATCGGTCACGGTTTCTGAAGTCTGTGAATATGTAGTTCGCGAGGCGTGACACTAACGAGCGAATTAGGATTTGTTCGCAGTTTTTAGCTGGCAGAGACATGCAGTTTTTATTGTGAAAAATTTCGGAGGATAAACTCATTCCGAAGAGTAGTCTATTTGCGCGATTTGCCAAAAAAGTCAACAATTTTATCGATTGTAAGTAAGCTAGAGGTAACTCCTGCGCTAAACAGTGACTGTGGTAAACACAAACCATCAATGGGTGCAGAGGTTACTAATAGTGTCGGAAGACTCTTGAAGAATTCTCCAAGGAAATCATTGCGACGATTGAGCCAGGAGACTGGCATATGCCTTGTGTCAGGAGCTGCTCCGCAGAAAGTGGGATTTCGACCATACAGAATTCACGTGATGCAAGCACAGCAAGAAACAGGTCACGAGAAAAGAATGCGTTACTGTCGATAGTTTCATGGGTTTCTTATTCAAAGACCAGACATTCTTTCAGTAACTTCATTTATAGATGAGGCATGGTTCCATCTGTTAGGTTACGTCAGCAGATACTGGAGTGGTGTAAACTCGCATATCATCCACGAAACATCATTGCATAATGAAAAAGTTGGAGCGTGGTGCGCAGTGTCAAGATTGGTGGCCCCACTTTCTTTGAAACGACCGTAGACACTAAAGTTTCTACGGGCATCTATAATACATTTGTGGAGAAGCTAGTTCACGTGTTATTTCCAACAAGGTAGAGAAACGTTTCAGCGCCTAGCTATTCCATTCGATTTGTAACCAGTTTCTTTCGTGACCGAATAGTCTCAAAAAATCTGTGCCCCCCCCCTCCCCCCCGACTACCTGACATTTTTTCTTGTGGGGGCATCTTAAAAGCCGAGTGAACAAGAATACTGCATTGGTGAGGGTACACTTTACAGAACGTCGCAGAATATGGTGAAACGGGTACAGTTGCGCATCAGTTCTGATGGAGGGCACTTCTAAATTTGCTATGAGAACTTTGTATGTTTGTATGGAAATGCCCGTTACGCAATGGTTTCTTCATACGACGAGAAAGAAAGAAATCACGGGGTGCTATGCCATGTGAATACGGGGAAGTGAGATAAAAGTTGATACAAGAAGCAGCATTGTGACCGTGTCCCGTGCAGAACGATCTGTGGCATTGTCGTGGAGCAGAAATACACGCTTGCCTAGCTTTCTGTGATGCATCGTGTTGAATGTCTCCTATAACCTCGTTAGGAGATTTCAGTACTATACTTTTGCGTCGATTTACCCCTTACGAACACGATATGTTAGCAGCATAACACGATAGCCCACACAAAAATTTCTTTCGGCTGTGGTAAATTGACACATGTCCACTGCTTGATTTGCTCCTTTATCTTGGGCACATAGTAATACGCCGGCTCTCGTCCGTGGTTATTAGGCGGCTAAAGAAATCCTCTGGATTGATCCGTACTTTTTTATTTAAAAAAAAATGTTTTAATTAGCATGAGTGGTCACGGAAGCCAGGACGTGGGAACTTGTTTCTTATTCCAAATCTCGTGCAAGATCGTGAAAACCGATCTAGGAGAGATTTCGAATTCTGCAGTCTCTCGTTGGTTATGATATGCCGGTTTTCGAGCACCATGAACTTCATTTCTCTTGCGGTTCCCGTTATTTACTCTCCTATTTCGTTTTCATTATTCAGACATGTTAACCGCAATTGGAGCGTCTGAACCAGCTAATTACAGTGCCATTTGACGGTACATTGCCACCATACACGTGGAACAAATCAACATTGATTTTCGCAGGCATTTTGAACTGCCCTACGATGCTGATGTACTACTTTGGGGGGAGACTATGCAAAAAGATGTCGTCATCAGGAGAAACGAAACTGACGTTTTATGAATAGGAGCGTGGAATGTTAGATCTCTTATTAGAGGAGATAGATTAGAAAATTTGAAAAGGGGAATGGTATATTAAAGTTACTAGTGAAGTTCGGTGGCAGGAGGAATAGGACTTCAGGTTAGCTGAACACAGTATTATAAATACGAAATCAAATAGTGGTAATGCAGGCGTAGGTTTAGTAATGAATATGAAAATAGGAATGTGGGTAAGCTAATATGAACTGCATAGTAAACACATTATCATAGCCAAGTTACACAAGAAGCCCACACGCACCACAGTAGTACATGTTTATATGCCAGTTAGTTCGGCATTTGATGAACAGATTGAAGAAATGTATCATGAGATAAAAGAAGTAAAGGAGACGAACATTTAACTGACATAGTGGACTGATATTCGACAGTAGAAGAAGGAAGAAAAGAAAAAATACTAGGTGGATATGGAATGCGACAAAGAAATGAAAGAGGATGCCGCCTGGTAGAAATTTGCACGGGGCCTAATCAGTAAATACAAACGTCTACAAAATGACATTGATCGAAAGTACGAAATGTCTAAACAAAAATGGCTACAGGACAACTCTAAGGATTCACAAACAAATATCACTAAGGATAAAATAGATACCACCTACAGGAAAATTAAATAAACATTTGGAGAAAAGGGAAGCAATTGTATGAAAACCAAGAGCTCAGGCGGAAAACGAGTCCTATGGGTAGAAGGGAAAGCTGAAAGGTGGAGGGAGTATACAGAGTGTCTATATAAGCGAAATGAAGGTAATGCTATATAACTGGAAGAAGATGTAGATGAAGACGAAATGGGAGATGTGGAACTGCGAGAAGAATTTGACACAGCAGGGGAACACCTTAGTCGAAACAAGGGTCAGGGGTAGACGACATTCCTTTAGAACTACGTTTTTAGCCTAGCCTTGTGAGAGCCAGCCATAAAAAAAAAAAACAAAAGGTGTATGAGACGGTCAGAATACCTTCAGACTTAGAGAAGAACACAATAAAGCCAGTTCTAAAGAAAGCTGATAGCGACAGGTGTGAGTATTTCCGAGTTGTTTTTAAGATCCGTGTTCTTGGGGTAGCGTCTTTGATTCATAACCATAACGTTTTCGGACCCGGGTTCGAATCCCGACGCTGCTTAAATTTTGATTAATAATGAGCACTGGAAGTCGAAGAATTCCTCCATAAGAAGTCACCCTCATTCTGCCAACGGGCTTGTCAAAGAGAACGGAGGAGCGGACAGAGGTTCAGGGCACTCTCTTGTCCTAGGGGTGAGAAACTGCCCCTGAAGGTGGAAGAATCAACAAAGATCAACGGCATGAGGATGCAGAAGGCAATGGAAATCACTGCATTAAAGACACCTAATAGAACATGTGGCCTGTAATCGAAATATATTATGATGATCTCTCCTTTGGCAAAAGATTACGGAATAATCCCCCATTCGAATATCCGGGGGGGGGGGGGGGGGGGAGGACTGCCAAGGGGGAGGTTTCCATGAGAAAAATATTGAATAATCAACGAAATAATAACATTTTTCGAGCCAGGGCGTGGAATGTCGGAAGCTTGAACGTGGTACGGAAACTAGAAAATCTGAAAAGGGAAATGCAAAGGCTCAGTCTACATATAGTAGGGGTCAGTGAAGTGAAGTGGAAAGAAGGATTTCGGATCAGATGAGTATAGGTTAATATCAACAGGAGAAGAAAATGGTATAATGGAAGAAGAATTTGTTATGAATAGGAAGGTAGGGCAGAGAGTATGTTACTGTGAACAGTTTAGTGATAGGGTTATTCTTACCAGAATAGACAGGAAACCCACACCGACAACGATAATTCAGGTATATATTCCGACATCACAAGCTGAAGATGCAGAGACAGAGAAAGTGTATGAGGATATTGAAAGAGTAATACAGTATGTAAAGGGAGATGAAAATCTAATAGTCATGGGAGACTGGAATGCAGTTGTAGGGGAGGGAGTAGAAGAAAAGCTTACAGGAGAATATGGGCACGGGACAAAGAATGAGAGAGGAGAAAGATTTATTGAGTTCTGTAATAAATTTTAGCTAGTGATAGAAAATGCTCTGTTCAGGAATCACGAGGAGGTATACTTGGAAAAGGCTGGGTGATACGGAAAGATTTCAATTTGATTACATCATGGTCAGACAGAGATTCCGAAATCAGATACTGGATTGTAAGGTATACCCAAGAGCAGATATAGACTCAGATCACAACTCTGTAGTGATGAAGAGTAGGCTGATATTTAAGACATTTGTCAGGAAGAATCAATACGCAAAGAAGTGGATCTAAGGAACGACGAGATACGCTTGAAGTTCTCTAAGTCTATAGATACAGCAGTGAGGAATAGCTCAGCAGGCAGTACAGCTGAAGAGGAATGGAAATCCCTAAAAAGGGTGATAATAGGAGCTGGGAAGGTAAACATAGGTATAAAGAAGATAGCTGCGAAGAAACCATGGGTAACAGAAGAAATACTTCAATTGATCGATGAAAAGAGGAAGTACAAAAATGTTCCAGGAGGCTCAGGAACATAGAAATACAAGTCGCTGAGGAATGAAATAAATAGGAAGTGCAGGAAAGCTAAGACGAAATGGCTGTATGAAAAATGTGAAGGAATCGGAAAAGAAATGATTGTCGGTGTGTCTGACTCAGCATACAGGAAAGTCAAAATAACCTTCGGTATCATTAAAAGCAAGGGTGATAACATTAAGAATGCAACGGGAATTCCACTGCCAAATGCAGACGAGATAGCGGATAGGTGGAAAGAATAAATTTAAAGCCTCTATGAGGGGATGATTTGTTCGGTATGATAGAAGAAGGAACAGGAGTCGATTTAGAAGAGATAGGGCCCCGGTATTAGGACCGGGATTTGAAAGGGCTTTGGAGGACTTAGGGTCGAATAAGGCACAAGGGATGGATAACATACCATCAGAATTTCTAAAATCGTTGGGGGAAGTGGCAACAAAACGATTATTCACGTTGCTGTGTAAAATGTGCGAGTCTGGCGACACAGCATCTGACTTTCGGAAAATCATCATCCACACAATTCCGAAGAAGGCAAGAGCTGACAAGTGCAACAATTATCGCACATTCAGCTTAACAGCTCATGCATCCAAGTTACTGACAAGAATAATATACAGAACAATGGAAATGAAGATTGAGGATGCACTAGGTGAAGATCAGTTTGGCTTTAGGAAAGGTAAACGCACGAGAGAGGCAATTCTGACGTTGCGGTTAATTATGGAAGCAAGACTAAAGAAAAATCAAGAGACGTTCATAGAATCTGTTGACGTGGAATAAGCGTTCGATAGCGTAAAATGGTGCAAGATGTTCGAAATTCTGAGGAAAGAATGGGTAAGACGGGTCATATACAATATCTACAACACCCAAGAGGGAATAATAAGAGTGGATGACCAAGAACGAAGTGCTTGTATTATTATGGGTGTAAGACAAGCATGTAGTCTTTCACCAAACTGTTCAATCTGTACATCGAGGAAGTAATGATGGAAATAAAACAAAGGTTCAAGAGTGGAATTAAAATTCAAGGTGAAAGGATATCAATGATACGATTCGCTGATGACATTGATATCCTGAGTGAAAGTGAAGAAGAATTACATGATCTGCTGAATGGAATGAATAGTCTAATGAGTACAGAATATGGATTGAGAGCAAATATAAGAAAGACGAAGGTAATGAGAAGTAGTAGAAAAGAGAACAGCGAGAAACTTAACATAAGGGTTGATGGTCACGAAGTAGATAAAGTTAAGGAATTCTGCTACCTAGGCAGTAAAACAACGAGTGACGGACGCAGCAAGGAGGACATCAAAAGCAGACTAGCAATGGCAAAAAGGACATTCCTGACCAAGAGATGTCTACTAATATAAAATATCGGCCTTAATTTGAGGACGAAATTTCTGAGAATGTACGTCTGGAGTATAGCATTGTATGGCAGTGAAACGTGGACTGCGGCAAAACTGGAACAGAAGAGAATCGAAGCATTTGATATGTGGTGCTACAGATGAATATTGAAAATTAGGTGGACTGATAAGGTAAGGAATGAGGAGGTCCTGCGTAGAATCGGAGAGGAAAGGAATACGTGGAAAACACTGAGAAGGAGAAGGGACAGGATGATAGGACATCTGTTAAGATATGAGGGAATGACTTCCATGGTACTAGAGGGAGCTGTAGAGGGCAAAAACTGTAGAGGAAGTCGAAGAATGGAATAAAATGGCTCTGAGCACTATGGTACTCAACTGCTGAGGTCATTAGTCCCCTAGAACTTAGAACTAGTTAAACCTAACTAACCTAAGGACATCACAAACATCCATGCCCGAGGCAGGATTCGAACTTGCGACCTTAGCGGTCTTGCGGTTCCAGACTGCAGCGCCTTTAACCGCACGGCCACTTCGGCCGGCGAAGAATGGAATACATCAAGCAAATAATTGAGGACGTAGGTTGCAAGCGCTACTCTGAGGTGAAGAAGTTAGCACAGGAGAGGAATTCGTGGCGGGCCGCATCAAACCAGGCAGTAGACTGATGAAAAAAAAAATACTAACACGAATTCTTCACAGCAGAGATTAAGGAAAGCCATATCTACCTAAATAGCATTTGTAGACTTAGAGAAAGTTTTCGGAAACGTTGACTGGAGCATTCTCGTTGAAATTCTGAAGATAGCAGAGAGCGAAAGGTTGTTTACAACTTGTACAGAAACCAGTTTTAATTTGACTACATTCTATTACCCTTGTTTTGCTTTTGTTGATGCTCATCTTACATCATCCTTTCAAGATACTGTCCGCTAAACTGCTCTTCAAATGTTTGCTGTCTTTGACGTAATTACAATGCCACCGGCAAATCTCAAAGCTTTTACTTCTTCTCGATGATCTTTAATACCTACAACATTCTTTTTGTTTGTTCCTACAGTGTTTGCTCAAGACTGAGTAACATCCGGGACAGGCTAGAAACCTGCCACACTCTCTTCTCAACCTCTGCTTTCGTTCGTGCCCGTCGACTCTTACAACTGCTGAGGGAACTAGATTAGAAAACGAGACACTTATAGTAGACGAGTTTTATTGGCTCAAAAGGCTCTGAGCACTATTGGACTTAACTTCTGAGGTCATCAGTCCCCTAGAACTAATTAAACCTAACTAACCTAAGGACATCACACACAATCATGCCCGAGGCAGGATTCGAACCTGCGACCGTAGCAGTCGCGCGGCTCCAGACTGTAGCCCCTAGAACCGCTCGGCCACTCCGGCCGGCAGAGTTTTATTATTTGAGCTGCAATGTAAGTGATGATGGCTGAAGTAGAGAGGATACAAAACGTAGGGTGTCAATAGCAAGATAAACGTTTGTGAAGAAGAGTAATGTGTGAACATCGAATGTAGATTCAAGTGTTGGGAAGTCTTTTCTGAAAGTTTTTGTATGGAATGTAACCATGTATGGAAGGGAAACAGGGACGATAAACAATTAAAACAACAATAGGATTGGTGAGAAAAGAAATTGGTGGCACAACTTGATTAAACGAAGAGTCGGTTGATAGGACACATTCTGAGAAATCGAGGGGCCACTAATTTAGTATTATAGGGAAGTGTGGGGGGTAAAAATCGTAGAGGGAGAGGAATGGATGAATAGCAGATGCAGAAACATGTAGGTTGCAGTAGTTATTCGGAGATGAAGAACCTTGCACAGGATAGAGCAGCATGGAGAGTTGCATCGAATCACTCTTAGGACTAAAGAACACAAGAACAACAACTCGAATTTATGAATCGTGTTATAATTTCATTTAGTTGCCAATCGATGTGGCCGTTTTGATTTCTGTACGTTGTCGGCATCCTAGGAGGTGCAGGTGATATGTCTATGCGCCCAGGGGCACTACTGCCAAAAAAAAGTATCAGCATGCATAAATACAAATATTATGACAACTGAAACAACTAAAAACATCTGTGAATAAAACGCTGGTTTAGTCTGTAACACAGATACTCATTTTGCATATGATCGTTGTACACACTGTCCTAGCCTGTGTCAGTCTCCCATTCAGAGAATTAAATTCAAATCGGAGAACACGACTATGTTCTTCGTAGTAGAGACACTGCTCCGTGGCGGTGTCCTGCGTTGTCGCGTCGGCATGGATAGTGATTCCTTCGTCAAACAGGTTGGCACTCATTTGCAGCTTCAATGGAAGTACTAAGATCGAAGAACTGGAACTACCTGTTAAGTCGCAGTTCATGGCCTGTATCCTGGTTTTTGGACTGTTATGAATCTGCGTACTACTTGTGCCACGTTACTGCCGATGTGTAACATATTTCCCGTTATACTGGCGATCTCCGTTGTAAGCCACAAGAATTGTGTCATTCAGGTGACGTCTGACGTGATTAGAGAAATTCTCTAAGCACGTCCTACATTACTTGAATGACACAGTTGTAGGGCATTGGACTGGAAGAGGAGATGAACTTCATTGCCGGTGGTCTCCCAGGTCTCCAGACCTCACACGTTGTGACTTATATCTGTGAGGTTATGCCCTCTATGCCTGACACTCTTGAACGTCTAGGAGATCGCATGTTAGCCGGCCGGGGTGGCCGAGCGGTTATAGGCGCTACAGTCTGGAACCGCGTGACCGCTACGGTCGCAGGCTCGAATCCTGCCTCGGGCATGGATTTGTGTGATCTCCTCAGAAGTTAACTCCCATAGTGCTCAGAGCCATTTTGAACATCGCACGTTTGAAGTTGTGAATTCGATAACGAAAGACCAGTCGCTTTGTGTGTGGCAGAAAATGAGAACCGTTTTAATATCTGTCGTGTAACAAATGGTGCTCACGTTGATTGCATAAAAATTTGAACTTTTCGTTTTGCAGAAACGTTGGAATTGTGTTTATACCTATTATAGATTGGAAACAATAAATATTTGAAATCTGTTCCTTCTTTTGAAAAAACCCAGCACTTCTGCGGCATATTTGAGACAGTTACACACTAAGGCAGGGTGAAACCACACGAAAAGAATAACGCATGTTGTATACATCACTACTATCTCTCTTAAAATAGAGCGTTCGTAGATTACGAAATGTGGTGCACTGTGTCTTGTATGCAGTTCATATTAGTGTAGAATCAGGGAGAATTCATAATGACATAAGTTAGGAATTGCACAGGATGTTCAGAAATAAGATGCTAGTGAAATGTGCGAGTAATGCATGTACACATTTTATGAAACTTCCCCTTAGAACAATTATACACGACTGTCCTTCAACTGACACACAATATTTTGTTAGCGCAACGCAATCTGACTTTCAAAATTCCCTACAAAAGAATGGCCCTGACTAACATTAAACTATACCTTTCACAAATCACTTACCTCACAAAAATCTTCGCTGCTCAAGCTACTGCAATACAGCGAGCGCCACTACTGCCAGCTAAATAAAAGATTCAAACTATGGAAGGCACTAACTACTGATAGGGATAGTTAGCAAATGAAAGAAATTAATAGAGAACAAACAATGTATTTACCTTGATATCATCATATATAAATATACCAGTTCATGACAAATTTCAAAACTCCGCAATCTCTCTCCCCACATCCACCACTGCTGGCGGCTCACCTCCAACTGCACAACGCTACGCGCTGTTAACAGCCCAGCTGCCGCTGCCCAACACTACAATGGCAGACAACAATGCAAACTAGCCACAGACTGCACACAGCACAGCCAGTGATTTTCATATTGAGCGCTACGTAACATTGCCAATAAGAAAACATAAACAGCCTACTTACATAGAGAAAACATAAACAGCCTACTTACATAGCCCCCATGCTCCCCACAAAAAATTTTACAAAATTTTTTTGGGCAGTGGCCAATAATGATTTGATAAAATTTTTCATAATTACAATAACAAAGAAATCAAATGCACACACTTATTGATACAATGTTGGTTAAAAGCTAAAATTTTCTCACAGTCCATAAAGACAGTCCTAATCGTACATAACAGGAGAATAGCAGTGTTTTCCTCAAAGTCTGAGCAGTAAAAGAAAATGCACACAGAAGTAGTGGATTTCCATGCAGTCTTGAAGAAGTAGTGTTGTCCTTCCAATGGAAAGACAGTGCTGACTCTCGACATGCAGACAGGTAATGGGCCACAACAGAGCAAACCCACAGCAGAGTCAGTCGAAATTTTGAAGAGTATTGGTAGGTAGGTCATCACAGAGCAGACCCACTGTAGTCCTGGTAGAGATTACGGTATTGGTGGGCCACCAGAGGTGCAGACCCACTGCAGTCCTTGTAGAGAAGGCCAGCAGCCATCTGTTGCGATTGTGCAGGTGCACATTCACCATCGAAGAGTCTTGCGGAGAATATAGCAAGTCCATAACCACCACTTGTGCACTCACAAAGTTTTTGGAATTGTCCTTAGAACCAGCAATGCTGTTATCCAGTCCCTTGCTGAATTATTAACACACGTGCAAACACTAACAGTCCCTACTTCTCACATATTGTCCATGTACTATGACCAACAGAAACGTGTGCAGTGAAATGTAACTTACAAGTTAATAATGTCATGAACTGGTGACAATTACAATTTTATAACAGAAGAATACAATAACAAAGGTACAAAGTACATCATTAAAGAACATAACAATACAGATAACATTTGTAGTACAGGCTTTACAAAAGAATCGAACCAACATATACATCAGTGGAATTATGACATGAGTACATACATAAAAGATCACAATAACTTTTGAAACATCACCTTCACATGTGAGCATTTAAACAGAATGAATAATGTCTAACATCTTTACAAAGTAAATAACATATTATTAATGCCAATTATATTCGAGGATAACAGTATTCCTCATCATAGTGAATGTAGCTTAATATTAAAAGAAGAAGAAAATTCTATGAAATTACACAGAGACAGGAAGAAAACAAATACACAAGGGTACACACACACATAGTGGGATAACACCAATAGGAAAGGACAGGGTTCGTTTTCAGTGTAACATTTGGTACTGCAGTCCAACCCAAAACTTCATATATCGTTCCTCTTATTTCATCCTTTGTTTCCACCAAAAGAATTCTATCTAAGCATGCTTTCTGTATTTATATGTTCACACATTTCTTACCTCAACATTTATTTCCAAGAAAATCCTACCTAAACCTGTTTTCTCAATGCATTTCTTCCAATTCATCACAACTCATTCTCTTAGAGGCTACCCCCTCTTAAGCTAACTTAAATCTACTGAGCTCAGATGCTAAACTAAGGGACGAGGCAATGCAGCAGCACGTAAAACAATTATTATAAACAGCAATGAAAAAATGGAAAATTGCAAAGCAAGCTACAGTATAAATTAGCAAAAGTCAAATTCAATAACACTATGCCTGGCAAACAGCAGCAACTTATACCTAAACATGACATAGCGCAAGCAGAAAAAATATTACACTAAAATGGCCATGTCTAATACCTATGTCACATCTTAACATTAGAGTGATGCATCACAATTTATTCTACAAAAGAAATTACCAAGTACTTGAAAAGAAAATTATGTGTTACTGTTACTAGTTCCTTCTTATTGTTCTTTCCTTTCCAAGTGCTCCTTTTTTAAAGAATGTGGATCATAAAATAATTATTTAATAGATCTGTTGACAGAAAGTGTTCACATTAGCAAATGCATTTCATTTTATAAAAGCAATGCTGCAACACAGCTGAAAAACAGGTATCAAATGAAATAAGCAATTACGCAAACCAAAGCATAAAAATATCATTCAATAGTCATGTGACATTTCATAAGTTAGTAGAAATTCTCTCAACTCTCATAGAAAGACGCTTGTCGTAATCAGGTGTGCAGATGTACGAATATTTCCCATCAATTCATAAGCATTTCAGCAATTAGCACAAAGTGCGAGTAATCATATGTTTTCAAGTAACGAGGGTGTCGCATTAGCGATGAAAGGCACACCCTAATGGCTTGTTCTCCAGGTGTTTGACACAGCTGTGTGCCCACAACGCATTACAAAAATCATATGTGGTTAATGGCGTCCCCTTTTTTTTCTACCTGTGCCGCTGAAAAGGGCTCGCAATAATGGCTTTTTCTCCAGGCGTCTGACACAGCTGGGTGCCCGCGACGCATTACGTGCAGGTGGTCACTTAACTTTCGTACGGAAATATTTACGACAGCACTACCGTGGTAGTCTCATATAAAAATATTTCACAGGTCAAGAATTAGCGTTGCAAATCTGTAGAAACAAAATCCTATGAATATAACAGTGTCCAAAAAAAATTTTCAGTGGCATTGTGATACATTCACACATGACTCACACATTTCATAACTCTTAAAGTACGATTCTTGGTTTCCAACAACCTTTTCCACAAATCAGAGTCCCTAAACACTACTCATTATTCCTTACCTTATTCGTCGAAACTTCTTCAGTATTTCATCATAAGAAATACGTAGCATAATAAACATTCCTCAACAACATAATACACATCGTCGTCGTAATAATAACATCATAACACTTCAGTCAAATCTCAAAATCGTCGTAGCTTCCTCCAATAATTAAAAAAATTCTCTGCTCATGTCAAAAGTGTCATCTGCCTCAAACGTACTTTAAAAATCATAATCCCTTTACCAAATACATCATTCAAAGCTCTCATAGTATCACAATGGGTCAGAAAAAATATGAACAGTTTACAAAGTACAGACAAAATACAGTTTCATAAGTGTGAAGTTACCCAACTGTGTAATTACATAAACATGTGTCACTGATGTAGTAAAAAATGTTTATCTCTCAGTTAAATGATCAGATAGCTGTGTAATTTGTGTGTTAGAGAAATATGGTACCGATGTGTAAAGTTGTATAAGCAAATACCATATTAGCTAGGGTTCCTTGTGCTTGCCACACACATGGTACACAAAGTAAGCGTGTACCCCCCTGAGGATTAATGTAATTATACCCTCAGGTGTTACAGATTACAGCAATGCAATGAAATGTATCACGGAAAACTTTCTTTGTAATTCAAAAATCTTTAAAAATAAATGTTTTAAGTACACAATTAATCACTCAAATACGTGTACGGTAGCGCTAAATGTGCGTCTTGTTGCAACATAATCTGTGTGGGAGTGTCGTAGTTATCGTCCTCCGAAAGCTAAGTTCTGCAGAAGTCAATGTACTTACCTCATGATAAACGAAAGTGAAATGCTTTGCGTATAGATATCGTAGTTATTACGCTTATTGTTGTGTTGAAGAACGTACTGTGCTGTAACGTATTGTTGTGCTATGGAAAACCCTGTCTCATTGTAGCTATACTACAAAAGTTACTACTAAAACATGTTTTACTTTCCAGAATAAAACAGAAAAACTGTGCAGATATAAAACAGAAACACCGCACAAGCAACATTGTAAATTGTCACTCATTAGTAGCGTCATGATAAAATCGTGTAGCTGTCACATAAACTAACCACTGTGCCGTCTGGTATCTCACAGAAAGTACTTTAAATCCGGAATGTATTTTCAAGTAAACCAAAATGTTGCATTAAAATCTCATTAGCAGTATTGGTAAATGTTCTAATCGTGCAACTAACAAGCAAGAATGTACACACACAATTACACTGTGTCATCTGTTCGCAATAACAATGCATTCGTAATTTCTGTTTAAATAATTTCTCTTGGTTCTTGGCTGGATATTTAACTTCAAACATTGTTGCATGGTAACAGTTTCTAAAGCATACTAGTAACGTGAAGTGAAACGTTTTATGGCAAAGACAAAGTTAAAAGGCAGATTATCTGTCAATAAATGGTTTTACATGAGAAATGTGGTGTAAACCTTTACTCTTCCTAGTACGCAGAGTTTCAACTTCAACGCAATTATCATGTGGTATACGTCTGATTCTGTAAGGTCCATTGTAAACTAGAAAGAATTTGTGACTCAAGTGTTTCTTCTTATGTGACAATGAATGAGCTTTAATGAGAACTTTCTGACCAATATACAATTTCTTTGCATTTGCTTTACCGTGTAGTTTTCTCCTTTTGTCTGCTGCAGATTTTATATTTTTAAGAGCCAAATCAATTATGTCTTTGTGTCGAAGTTTACGTGTATTCGGGAAAGGTACAAGCTCTCTGATTCTGTTCGGTGGTTCTTCATTCTTCAGTACAAGAGTAGGTGGTAAAGCAGTGGAATCATGAGGCATTTCATTCAGCACGTTTTGAAATAAGTGTAAATATCTGTCCCAATGCTGATGCTTTCTGTGACAATAAAGTCTGCAAAGCTTATTGATTTCTTTCATAATCCGTTCAGACAGGTTACAATGTGGTGAGTACAATGAAA
This sequence comes from Schistocerca serialis cubense, assembly GCF_023864345.2. Classification (NCBI taxonomy): domain Eukaryota; kingdom Metazoa; phylum Arthropoda; class Insecta; order Orthoptera; family Acrididae; genus Schistocerca; species Schistocerca serialis. The sequence continues at coordinate 804,295,581 of NC_064641.1, forward strand.
TAAAAACAGGTTTGATTTTATGGTTGCGAAGCATACGTGACCAAACAGCAGATCTGAATTGCGGTCCGTTATCTGAAATGACTTTACTAACGTGTCCAACTTCACGTAAGAAATTTTTAACAAAGGCGTTGGATACAGACCGTCCAGTGGCTTTACGTAACGGTGTGAAAGAAACAAATTTTGAAGTAAGTTCAACAGCGACTAGAACGTACGAAAATCCATTAGATGTTCTGACAAGCGGTCCCAAGAGATCAACAGCAGCAAATTCTTTTAATTTAGAAGGAATGATAGGAAACAGCGGAGCACGATGTGAGATAGTAGATGGTTTCGCCTTTTGACAAAGTTTACAAATAGACAAGACTCTTCGAATTCTCTTTTCCATATTGTTAAAATAACAAGTCGTTCGAAGAATATGATAACATTTTCGTGGGCCAAAATGTGCGTAGCTGAAATGAATGTACCAAATGAGCTTATTAACAAAATCGTCGGGAATGCAAAGTACCCATAGCTTGTCATCAACAGTGCAGCGTTTGAAGAGTATGTTGTTTCTAACCAGGTAATAATGCCGAATCTGAGTGTGTGTCTTTTCATGCCATTTACTTTTGATGTCTCTCCAAATCGGATCTTTATCTTGTTCATGAGCAATGTCTTTTAAAGATGTGGTGATGAAGTTTTCAAAGGCGACTTTCTGAATGTAAAGAATACTGAAATTTTTCTCGAGGTTGCCTTCTTTGTTACTTTTCTCAAGCCCAGCCGGTGCGCGTGACAGTGCGTCCGCAACAATGTTCTCCTTGCCGGGAATGTAGACTATTGTGAAGCGGAATTCTTGCAGATACAATGCCCAACGTTTTAACCTGTCATGATTTAATTTTGAAGACATAAGAAATTGTAATGCACGATGATCACTGTATACTTTTACGTGCTTACCAGAAAGAAAGAAACGGAATTTGTTAAATGCCCAAACGATAGCTAAAGCTTCTAATTCAGTAACGGAATAATTTTTTTCAGATTTTGTTAGCACTCGGCTAGCAAAAGCAATGGTTTTCTGAACGGTAGTGTCATTTTCTATGGCTTCTTGAAATAAATGGGCACCAAGACCGACTTTAGAAGAATCCGTGCTAAGGCAGAAATCTTGTGACAGATCTGGATGAGCTAAGATTGGCGCGTGAAGTAACGCTTCTTTCAAAGAATTGAATTCCAACTGTGCTTGTTCGTCCCAGTTCCAAATAGCATTTTTTCCAGTGAGAGAACAAAGTTTTGGTGTAACAAGAATTTGCATATTCAGAAAACGACGGTAAAAATTTACGAGACCTAGAAAACTGCGGACTTGTCTTTTTGTGGTAGGAACTGGAATGGCTCTGATTGCTTCTAACTTTTCAGGATCCGGCTGAATGCCTTCAGAAGAAATAATATGTCCCAAAAACTTCACCTTTGTCCTACCGAATTCAGATTTTTCCAAGTTAACTGTGATTCCAGATTCTGCAAAAATACGTAACAAACTGTTGAGGATGTGATTATGTAGTTCCCATGAAGCTTCTGCTATTAGAATATCGTCCACATATAAGGTGATGTGACGTTTTAAGAACTCAGGTAATATCGAATTTAGCCCGCGAATGAATGCTGCTGAAGAAATGTTCAAACCAAAAGGAAGTTTCCGAAACTGATAACAAACGCCGAAACAAAGGAAAGCTGTGTATTTTCTACATTCTGGATGAAGTTCGATCTGATAAAAGCTGGATCTGAGATCAATGGAAGACAACACTTTTACACCATTAAAATTTTGAAGAAGTTCTTCCATCGTCTGCGGCCTGTCTGTTTCAGGAATAATGATAGTATTGATTTGTCTCGAATCTAAGACAAGCCTGATCGATCCATTTTTCTTCTCAACAACATGTAATGGATTGTTGTATGAGCTTACTGCAGGCTCAATAATGCCCTCGTCGAGCATAGATTGTATTTCTGTTCTAACACGGTCCCTATAATGTGCTGGAATTACATATGGTCTAACACAAAATTTAGTATGCTCACGAACACGAAATTGGTATTGAAATCCCTTGATTGTTCCTGTTTTATGAGTAAAAACTGTGGAATGTTCTTGTAAAATCTCAAAAAGGTCCTGCCTATCAGTGTCATTACAATTCTCAATTGTTTGAATTTTATTCTGAATTAACTTATTAGTGTCAAATGCGCCGTCGACATCATCCCTGTCAGTACTTGCAGAGTGATTGTTAGTGTCTAGTTCCGTAGAAAATTCCGAACTGTTGTCTAACAGAAGGTAAAGCCGATTGATTTCTTCGTCATGGTTTGAAAGCCAATCTTCAAATTTCAAAGCTATTGACTTACCTTCCTTCTCTAAACCTATTTCAGCATCGTGAAAGTTTAAGATTGCTTTGTATTCATTCAAAAAGTCTACTCCCAATATAATTTCCGTCGACAATAATGGAACAATGAGAAAGCTCATAGAGAAGCTGTGGCTTTGACAATAGAATTCTAAGTTGGTTTGTTGGCGTACATCTACACTTTTTCCAAAGATTGCACCTTGTAATTTAATCTTACGTAACGGAAGTGTGGGAAAATCGTTCGATTTGTTGCATTTGCTAAAGGCTGTTTCACTAATTACTGAAATGGGACTGCCAGAGTCAAGTACTGCCGTAAATTTTACATCATTTACTGTAATGTGAATCACAGGATATGCAATATTGTTATGTTTTATGTCGTGTTCCTGGAGTAAGATGTCCCTAATGTCTTCCATTTTTACGTAATTACTAGCTACGGCAGCTGCGTCGTTAGTGTCATAAGAACGTTTTGTGGCTGCCAGCGGTGTGAGTCATTGCCTATTGTCTCTTTGTTGGCGAGCGTCGTTATTGGGATTTGGAGACCTAACTTCTACAAATTCACCGTGACGAGAGGGCCCTGCCCTGTTTAAATCCCGCCAGTTCTGATGCAATTCAGGTCTGTCGTTACGATCACATCGTCTGTCGTCATGTCGGTAGTTCCTGTAGTTCCTTGCTTGTCGGTTAAGTGGTGGAGAATTTCTCCCTGAATCGTAACTGCGCGTTGGACCGTTGCGTCTAAAGTTATTCTGTCTCCCTTGATAATAATTATCTTGGTTCCCAAATTGTCTGTTTCTCTGATTGTCTCTGTGATAGTCACTACCGCGGAGAGGTGATCTTTCCCTGTAATTATTACTACTCTGCCAACGGTTGTAATACGGGTGGTGTCTGTTTCGGTCACGATTTGTGTTGTGAGAATAGCCTTGTCGCGTCCAGTTATTATTTCTTTCATCGCGGAATTGCGAATGATGTGATCTGTAATTGTTGTGCTCCTGTGTTCCGCGATTGTCAGTGTCACTTTCCAGTTCTTGTAACAGTCCCTGAAAAGCTTCAATGTCGTCTTTGCAACGTCCTGCCAAAATAATATGTCGTAAATGTTCAGGTAATTTGATTAAGCAAATGCGGATGAGTTCTGAGGGGCTGTATGGGTTTGACAGGTACTGATTCTTGTGCAACATGTCTTCAAAATATTTCACAAGACTGGAGAATTCAGATTGTTCGAAATGTTTCATCATTATGATGCCATGTTTTACGCGGTCTTGTGTGGCTTGAGACCAGTATGCTGAGAGGAAGGCATGGTAAAACTCTCCTTCACTGTGGCAATCGTGAATGACCGACCGCATTCTTACAGCTGGTTCATTCTCCAAGTAGCCACACATAAATTCTAATCTGTGTTCTAATGACCAGTTGGGAGGAAAACAATGAGAGAATTGATGGAGCCATGCTTGTGGATGAATGTCGTTGCCAGAATTCTTAAATGTTTTGAATTTACGTGTAGTAATGAACAGCTTATAGTCAAAATCATCGTGTCGGCGAGTAGCATCTCGGTCATAGTTACGTCGTGTCGGCGGTTCCATCTCAAAATTCGGTGTACCTTGCCAATTTCTTTCATAATTACCGAAATGCCCTGTATTATTATTTTGTGGCTTTTGCGTATTTCTAAGTTCCTCTTCCCGTGTTGGAGCGCGAGTGTCTTCTGAAATACGTAATTCTTGTATTACCTGTGTCAGCTGATCTTGTACTTCCCGGATTTCTCTTTGGTGTTGCGTATCAATTTGATTCAGATTTTGTTTCAGTTTCCTAATTTGTTCGCTCTGTTCTGTGTCATTAAAGAGTACCGGTTTTGCGTCATTCAGATTATCATCTACCTTCGTAGATAAATTATTTAGCTGATCCGAAAGTTCAACTACTTTCTCTGATAATGAATACATTTCCTCAGTGTGTTTTTCTGAACCAAGTTTCAGAGTGTCCATTTGTGTTGAAATCGAATCTACTGTGTCCTTTAAGTTATCCTGAGTTTTTGCAAGTTGCCTAACCGAATCGGTAGATGCAACTGAGTCAAATTTAGCTTGCAAGGTGTCGTGATTTTCATGAACAATGGTTTGCAGTTCTTTTATGGCTGCTTCGTGATTCTGTAATACATTTTCATGCCGCGAAAAAATAGGTTGAAAATGCTCACAAATTTGTGTTTTTACGTCATTACAGACTTTTTGACATTTCGATTCAATGTTATGTAACTCAGTAGTTAAATCTTCACGTGTTTGTTCAAGCGTGGTGTGAAGATTTTGTTCCATTGCGTCTAACTGTTGCTGTGTTTGTCTCTGATGTTGTTCCATTGTGTCTAACTTTTTAAGATTTTGTTCCACTGTGTCTAACTTTTTAAGATTTTGTTCCACTGTGTCTAACTTTCGAAGATTTTGTTCCATTGTGTCTAACTTTTGAAGCTTTTGCTGTGTTTGTCCCATTTGCTGTATTAATTGTAATAACAATGCACTGGTGTCTGGAACATGTTCCTCAGTGCTTTTCGGCAGTGAATTTGCACCGGCAACATTCACATTTTGACAAGCAGAAAATGTGTCTTGACTTATTTGAGAAAACGGTGAGGAACCAAAACCTGAATCTACAGTATTTGCGAGATTGTTTCCTGTCATTTCGGATTCCTGAGGCGAGCTGTTGCCGACCGATCGTTCGATAATGCGTCCCTCTTCACTAATTGTTTCACTGTCCACGCCATTGTTTGCCGCCCGCTCCATTTCCCTATGCACAGTTACCAAATTACTACTTTGAATGTCTGTTAATTCATTACTCTGCGGCGCTAACACACTGCTTTCATCTTCACTGTCATTTCTCAGTTTACTTTGGAGCCTAGTATTACGTTTTTCACACGCCATTATTGTCACAATATTTCACACGACAACACAGAAAAGCACAATTTGAAGAGCAAAAATAAGAGAACACATTAACATAACACAGAAAAAATATCTAGTTAATTGCAGCTGCGAAATACTTGGTGCAAATCTACATGCATGCCACAACTGTTTTACTGTACAACAATGAAAGGCTACAACTACAAAGGAGATTCTCTCTACAATTACGCGCTAGCAATAAACAAAATCTACACTAATTACACAAACTACAAGAAAAAAAATCAGAAGATTCCAGTGAGGTATCCTCGGCTAAGGGTCGCCATATGAAACTTCCCCTTAGAACAATTATACACGACTGTCCTTCAACTGACACACAATATTTTGTTAGCGCAACGCAATCTGACTTTCAAAATTCCCTACAAAAGAATGGCCCTGACTAACATTAAACTATACCTTTCACAAATCACTTACCTCACAAAAATCTTCGCTGCTCAAGCTACTGCAATACAGCGAGCGCCACTACTGCCAGCTAAATAAAAGATTCAAACTATGGAAGGCACTAACTACTGATAGGGATAGTTAGCAAATGAAAGAAATTAATAGAGAACAAACAATGTATTTACCTTGATATCATCATATATAAATATACCAGTTCATGACAAATTTCAAAACTCCGCAATCTCTCTCCCCACATCCACCACTGCTGGCGGCTCACCTCCAACTGCGCAACGCTACGCGCTGTTAACAGCCCAGCTGCCGCTGCCCAACACTACAATGGCAGACAACAATGCAAACTAGCCACAGACTGCACACAGCACAGCCAGTGATTTTCATATTGAGCGCTACGTAACATTGCCAATAAGAAAACATAAACAGCCTACTTACATAGAGAAAACATAAACAGCCTACTTACAATTTTAAAAGAAGGTACTTGTTTTAGATCGCCGTGTAATACGTCAATTGCAGTGCTTTGACCAAAAATAATTTATAAAACACCTATACGATCGTAGACGATTTGGCATATCTTCTGGCAGACAACTGCCACTTTACTGAAGATTTTCCAAGCTGTGCCTAAGCAGTAAATAACCAGAGCACGTCTCAGGACACCAGCTGTCTGCGTTTTGAAACAATTCGATAAGATGATGAACGGTAGAACCTTACAGTACAGAACCTACGTATAGCTGTTTTGGGAATGGATGCTTTTTCATTGGAGCCACATCGCAAATTATAATCATTTTTCTGTAAAAATATGAGAAACTGATCCACGACCTGTTGCCGGCCGGAGTGGCCGAGAGGTTAAAGGTGCTACAGTCTGGAACCGCACGACCACTACGGTCGCAGGTTCGAATCCTGCCTCGGGCATGGATGTGTGTGATGTCCTTAGGTTAGTTAGGTTTAAGTAGTTCTAAGTTCTAGGGGACTTATGACCACAGCAGTTGAGTCCCATAGTGCTCAGTGCCATTTGAACCATTTTTTGATCCACGACCTGTTCCCGCAAAAGCAATGCTAAAGAGAGAATTGCCTTAAGTTTGTTATAGAAATGATACCGAGAGACACATAAATAATTATCACATATAGGATAATTCCATGATGAATTTACAATTTGTCTGGAATGATATAGAATGGTAAATGTATCAATTTGAGATAAGGGACTCTAGTCCGGTAACGGCCAAGTCTAAAGATATAATAGGAAATCTACTCGTGTTCCGCCTTAGTCTTGCCCAGCGCTCAAACTAAGGGCCCCAACGTCTGACCCCTGATTATAAAGTACAGAATTCCCGCAGGATACTCCCCAGTACCCTCAGATAATTGATGCACTAGCAATTTCGACAGAAAATCCTCAGCAATAATGAGTTCCATTGATGGCTGCCACAAGTCTCACAAGCTGCTAAATTTACGACAGTTGCTCAAAATGGCGTCTCCCAGGGCCAATGCAGGCATGGCATCGTCGCACGAAGTTCTGTCGTACCCGTTCTAATATCCCCGGCGAGGACTGACCAGTGTCGCAGACAGCGGGAATATTGTTGCTAGAAGATCCTCTTCAGTCTAGACAGGTGTCTCGTACACAAGACTTTTCACACGGCCCCACAAGAAGAAAGTTAACGTGCTGCCCACGAAACAGGACCCCCTCTGGATATCCACTTTTCAGGGAATGTCTGATCGAGGTGCTCACGAATTCCCATTTCAAAGTGAGATGGGTCTCCGGAATGACGAAACCACATCCGTCGACAAATAACAAGTAGGATGTGTCCCAAGAACATGGGTAATATGTCTGATAAACATTGTATACACTAGTGCATTTAAGCGGGGAGGAAGAAGAAACGGACCTCGTACGTAGTCATTGACTATGCCTGCCCACACGTTGACTGATGATCTGTGTTGATGACTTTTCAACAGCCGTAGCTTGGAGACTCTCGTCTGTTCAAACATGGATATTGCGACTATTTAGCATTTCTTCTCTAGTGAAACATGCTTCATCAGTCAAAAGTACATACCCAGGAAAGTGAGGATGCGCTGCAAGAATCATTGGCTGGGCACGACAGGAGGTTCTAAGTCAGTGGTGATCTCATTTAAATGTAAAAGATTTGGGAATTACGTCAGAGAATGTAGAGAGTGTAAATGATTCACGATCAGGTCTAACAATTAGGAAGTTTCTATGGAAGGAGTAACAGTGTTGTTATTTACAAGCCCTTTCCTGTGGTATTTTTCCTGGTGAATTTTTTCTTATTGTAGACATAGGTTTCGCAATGCGTAAGCCATGGAAACAAGGGGTTACCACTACAGAGGCCATTCAGTCTTTGCTAGTACAACTGGCTCAAATGATAAGATAGATTTCATTAGACAGTTGGATGCGTTAAAAGAGGACATTGACTCGTCCAGTTTATCGTTGCCGATCCTAGACGCTGGGTCGCTGGTGTTGCCGTTCATGACACCAGACATGTTACACAGTGTAATGGCTGGCAGTTCTTTTGGAGCCAGTGTAAAAGTGTCGGGAGTGGTTACTCTATGATACGCCATGGTTGTCGTCTTAGTATGGTGTGCAAATTGCTGGGTGTCATGGAACTGTAAATAGTAGATTAACATAATTTTCTGTTTAACGAGACGCTACTACAGTGACCTGAAGGTGGTGACTATGACATTCTCTGACCCCAGGCAGCAGTGACTGCTCAGACAAGCATGTGGCTGTGTTCTTAGCTCGCGTCAGGCGAGCGCACGACAACACAACGCTAATAGAGCATAGGTGCCACGGTTGGCGCGTCGAAGTAGACGCCAAGGTGACGTCAGAGTTACGGCAGCAACAGGGGCGTGCACTGTAGAATAGTCACACTGCCTCGGCAGCCGGCTAGACGGAACGCGCTCTAGCGCACTGGCCCCGAACCCAGGGACACTTGGAGGCTCCCGGAAGCCGGTGGAGGTCACTCCGGAAGGTGGCCTTCTATTTTTGGCTCCAGCTCGTGCCCCAGTATATCAGGTCTTGCAGTATGCTGTAGGCCAGAAACTAGTCGATGATAGTTATATGAAAAAGAAATGAGCCGTACGTGGATCACGTTCAAAAATGGTTCAAATGGCTCTGAGCACTATGGGACTCAACATCTGTGGTCATCAGTCCCCTAGAACTTAGAACTACTTAAATCTAACTAACCTAAAGACCTCACACACATCCATGACCGAGGCAGGATTCGAACCTGCGACCGTAGCGGTCACGCGGTTCCAGACTGACGCGCCTAGAACCGCACGGCCACACAGGCCGGCGGCTCATGTTCGTGCCATCCTTATTTAACATCTTGTTTTTACCGTACGGCCGCCTCGTCATTTTAATTTCAGTTACTGGTGTCACTGAATTGCTGTATTGCCTGCCCATGATTTAATTTAACATATATAACATGACAAAACTCTACCATCTGGTGAGCAAGATGTATGAGACAGGTGAAATACCCTCAGACTTCAAGAAGAATGTAATAATTCCAATCCAAAAGAAAGCAGGTGTTTGCAGACTTGAAAATTACCGAACTATCAGTTTAATAATTCACTGCTGCAAAATACTAACGCGAATTCTCTACAGACGAATGGAAAAACTAGTAGAAGCCGACCTGGGGCAAGATGAGTTTGGATTCTGTAAAAATATTGGAACACGTGGGGCAATATTGACCCTACGACTTATCTTAGAAGCTAGATTAAGGAAAGGCAAACCTACGTTTCCAGCATTTGTAGACTTAGAGAAAGCTTTTGGCAATGTCGACTGCAAAACTCTCTTTCAGCTTGTGAAGGTGGCAGGGGTATAATACAGGGAGCGAAAGGCTATTTACAGTTTGTGCAGAAGCCAGATGGCAGTTATAAGAGTCGAGGGACATGAAAGAGAAGCAGTGGTTGGGAAGGGAGTGAGACAGGGTTGTAGCCTCTCCCCGATGTTATTCAATCTGTATATTGAGCAAGCAGTGAAGAAAACAAAAGATAAATTCGGAGTAGGAATTAAAAATTCAGGGAGAAGAAATAAAAACTTTGAGGTTCCCCGATGACATTGTAATTCTCTCAGAGACAACAAAGGACTTGGAATGGAGGATATAAGATAAACATCAACAAAAGCAAAACGAGGATAATGGAATGTAGTCGAATTAAGTCGGGTGATGCTGAGGGAATTAGATTAGAAAATGAGACACCTAAAGTAGTAAAGGAGTTTTGCTATTTGAGGAGCAAAATAACTGATGATGGTTGAAGTAGAGAGGATATAAAATGTAGACTGGCAATGGCAAGGAAAGCCTTTCTGAAGAAGAGAAATTTGTTAACATCGAGTATAAAGTGTCAGGAAGTCGTTTCTGAAAGTGTTTGTATGGTGTGTAGCCATGTATGGAAGTGAAATATGGACGATAAATAGTTTGGACAGGAAGAGAATAGAAGCTCGTGGTGCTACAGAAGAATGCTGAAGATTAGATAGGTAGATCACATAACTAATGAGGAGGTATTGAATAGGATTCGGAAGAAGAGAAGTTTATGGCACAACTTGACTAGAAGAAGGGATCGGTTGCTAAGACATGTTCTAAGGCATCAAGGGATCACCAATTTAGTATTGGAGGGCAGCGTGGAGGGTAAAAATCGTAGAGGGAGACAAAGAGATGAATACACCAAGCAGATTCAGAAGGATGTAGGTTGCAGTAGGTACTGAGAGATGAAGAAGCTTTGACAGGATAGAGTAGCATGGAGAGCTGCATCAAACCAGTGGACTGAAGACCACAACAACAACAACAACAACATATGGTCGTTGTAAACACAGCACTCCGTGGAGTCGCCAGTCAATCTTAAATTAATGTTCTTGTCTTGCCCTTGAGGCATACGGTTCTGATGTTTTTGTATAGGGCCTTCAGCCGAATTTACTTCAATTGTTTTAAGGTTAGGCCTTCTGCCGTTGGATTGAAACACTTCTTATTGCTTAATATGCGGCCTCCAGCCGATTTCCATTAAAAGTAAAGTTCTAAGGCCTTCAGCCTGTTTAGATCGAAGATTTAGAAAATATTTTTGGGTGACACCTCCAGAAGAAGCTTCTATGTCAATTGTGAGTGTGGCCTTCAGCCGATCTAAAGTTAATCAAAGGAGATCCATTACAACTTTGAGTTTTGCGTTCTTGTGTAATATTGTGTGTGGACAAATGAAGTTTGTATGTTGAGTGCAACTGACAGCAACCTCATTTTGGCCCCTTTCCACAACCTAATCCGCTCTGTCCTGCTGGCCCAAGCATTTCAGGAAGTGAATGGCGTACATGGGGCTATTGGCTGGCGTGGATTAGGTCTCGGCGTAGGGCAGTAGTCGAAGAGGCCCGAGAGTTGAGTTCTTGCAGTTGCTCCGCCTTGATATGTTATGACAGGGCCGGCCGGAGTGGCCGGGCGGTTCTAGGCGCTTCAGTCTGGAACCGCGCGACCGCTACGGTCGCAGGTTCGAATCCTGCCTCGGGCATGGATGTGTGTGATGTCCTTCGGTTAGTTAAGTTTAAGTAGTTCTAAGTTCTAGGGGAATGATGACCTCAGATGTTAAGTCCCATAGCGCTTAGAGCCATTTGAACCATTTTTTATGACAATGCGTCACATTTGGTCTTGTAGTTGACCAAGGTAGCGCATTGCTGGCCGCAGCATGGAGTTATCCAGGTGAGCACCATAGTGGACGGGACTCTTACGATGTCAGTTTGGTTGAACAGTTACTTTTCCCGTGACTCGTAGTGTGAGCAGTCTCTCGGGCAGCAAGACGTCCATGCCAGATTACAGTTCTGCCGATGGTTTTCCAGAAGAATACATGGATTTCACAGTTTCCATTATATTAATGGGTGAGCTGAGATTTTTTCATCGAACCTTAATCATTTCTCGTCATTCGGACATTTCAAGAAGCTGATGTAGTACGCACCCATTGAGAACGTATGCGTTACAGGAGCGTGTTTCCCATGCTTGTGAGTAAATATGAGGACAGCCAGGACGAGTTCGTGATTTACTGAGAAGGGCAGCTGAAGGGAGTGTAAGCATGATAAGTAACCACATTCGTTTCCTGCTGTGTGAACTGATAAATGGCTACTATAGGACAAAATGGCCCATTATCTTCAGGTATTCTACATTAACAGAATTTTCGGTCCGTGCTTGACACAAGCTGACAACAAGATTAAGTAGGAAACACTTCTTAATATTCTTCAAAATTATATTTACTTAAAATTAATTGGCCGGTCTTTGTGGCCGAGCGGTTCTAGGCGCTTCGGTCCGGAATTGCGCTGCTGCTATAGTCGCAGGTTCGAATCCTGTCTCGGGCATGGATGTCTGTGATGTCCTTACGTTAGTTAGTTTTAAGTGGTTCTAAGTCTCGGGGACTGATTACCTGAGATGTTAAGCCCCATAGTACTTAGAGCCAATTGAACCATTTTAAAATTAATTGAGTTCTGCTTCGCAGAACGTGATTGTAACATTAAAATTGAAACACTTACTGACGTCCTGCAAAATTATAGTTATTCAGTCAGGAACCGGATTTAGGCTTATTAGTGGATCTTCGGGTGAGAACTGGATGTTGCAAACACTGATAAAGTTGATTGGTTGGTTGATTCGGGGGCCGGGACCAAACAGAGAGGTCATCGGTCCCATCGGATTAGGGAATGTTGGGGAAGGAAGTCGACTGTGCCGTTTCAAAGGAACCATGCCGGCATTTGCCTGCATCGATGTAGGGAAATCGCTCAGAAAAAATTACATTAAGTAAAAATTGTTTCCCTTTAGTTAATGTAATTAGTTCTGTGTGACAAAAAATGTAACAGTTCTCTTTGTAAACACTCTACATGTCATTATTTTCGTATATTTTTTATTTGTGTAAATCGCACGTCATATTGTCTGTTTGTGACATTCATTTGTCTCCTGATGGTGTCTTAAAAAGCCTACCGGCCGGAGTGGTCGAGCGGTTCTAGGGGCTACAGTCTGGAGCCGCGCGACCGCTACGGTCGCAGGTTCGAATCCTGCCTCGGGCATGGATGTGTATGATGTCCTTAGGTTAGTTAGGTTTAAGTAGTTCTAAGTTCTAGGGGACTGATGACTACAGCAGATAAGTCCCATAGTGCTCAGAGCCATTTGAACCATTTTAAAAAGCCTAAATTCGGTTCGTGACCGAGTAAATACAATTTTGTGGCACGATAGGAAGCTTTACTTTTCTAATATTATATTGATTTAGTCACAAACCGGCTTTCGGTTTATATGCCATCGTTAGGTGAGAATTGACTGTAACCAACACAGGTAAAAGATTGAAATATGATGACATGTAGCGAATTTACATAGGAAAGTTTTTCTGTACCGGGTGATTGTAACTAAACTTTCAAAACGGTGTAGAAAAAACACTACTGGTCAGAATGACATCAAATTGCAGCGAAATAATATCGGAGAAGGTGGAAAGTTTATGGAAAAACATAAAAAAAGTTGAAAATTGATCAAAAGATGTATGTGTCAGAATACATAAATGAAGCCGCGAGGGATTAGCCGAGCGGTCTAGGCGCTGCAATCATGAACTGTGCGGCTGGTCCCGGCGGAGATTCCAGTCCTCCCTCGGGCATGGATGTGTGTGTTTGTCCTTAGGATAATTTAGGTTAAGTAGTGTGTACGCTTAGGGACTGATGACCTTTGCAGTTAAATCCCATAAGATTTCACACACATATGAACATATATGAACATAAATGAAAACACCTGTCATGCCCACGACCCATTGAAGTAGGTGCAAACACGCGGGATACACGAATTTTCCTCCTTTCGCGTTTGAGACTTTGCCCAAAACTGTCTCAATGCAGGATCGCGCTCTGCTTGTAAAGCTGTATTACAAGAATGATGACTGTGCACACGTCGCTCTGCAGACGTTGCAGACACTGAAGGGTTTGAAAAAAGGTGTTGGTCCGATGGCTGTCATCGGTCCGGAGAAAATGGTTTGGAAATTCGAAAAGACGGGTTCTTTTGGTGTGCAACGTGGTAGAGGGAGGAAACGAATTGATTCGAAGTCTGTGGAAGCAATGGCCACAGCAGAGCAAGAGGAGACGAGTGGTGGTGTGCAAACGTGTATGCACGGAGAATTGCCCGAACATTGGACATACCCGTGAGCACAGTGTGTAAAATCCTACGAAACATCCTTCTTTGCTATCCATTCTGAATTGTCCATGTGCATGAGTTGCTTCCTGTTGACCTCCCAGCAAGAGAGACCTTTGCTTTAGAATTTGCGTTTCTTGCTCGCATGGAAGTAGACAATGATTGGCCGTGGAAGATTTTGTAGACAGATGAAGCCCACTTCCATCTGACATGATATGTCAATACACAGAATTGTCGAATATGGGCAACGGAAAATCCATACGCAAATCAACCAGTACCACTTCATACTGGAAAGGTCACGGTGTGGTGCGGGTTTACGGCATCATTTATCATAGGGTTTCCGTTTCTGCTACCTGTACCGTCACTGGTAAGCGATATGAGTGTGTTTTGCGCAACCACTTCATTCCAGCACTCCAACAGTTCTCCTACAGCGTGGATGTGTGGATGGGATCATTTTTATGCAAGATGGCGCACCTCCGCACACTGCAAATCCAGTTAAGCAATTGCTGAAGCGCCATTTCGGGAATGATAGAATTATCAGTTGCCATTTCCCTACAGCCTGGCCGTCCCGATCACCTCACCTTAATCCGTGTGGCTTCTGGCTGTGGGGCTATCTGAAAGATGTTGTGTTCAGTGTTCCGACTGAAAACTTACCTGCACCGAAGGCACGCATTACGCAACACATTCTGAACGTAACCCCGGAAACACTTCAATCTGTTGCGGAACACGCTGTTTCTTGATTTCAACTTGTTGCAGAAAACGGTGGACAACGTATTGAACAGGTTTTGCGCCAGTCACACGGAAATTAATAATCCGATTTGATTTTGATTCATGCTTTGTATGCGTTTTTTGGGCTCAGGACAATTAAAAACCAATTTTTCTCATCTGAAGTGATATGACCATGCCCTAGTGGATGGGCTTACGTAACTAACAGTATCATACCTGTACACCCATGCACACCGAGCAGTACAGTTTGTTTAACGTCAAACGCATAGGCATCGTTGTATGATTCATTTGTCTTTTGTAGTTGACCAATATGAAATTTTGATGGTTACAGCACCATGTACTGCTATATTTTTTAACTATTTAGTTTTCTTCTGCCATACGTTTTCCCCCTTCTCCGATAGTATTCCGTTGCAATTTGACATCAATCTGACCAGTGGTGTTATTTCTACAGCGGTTTTGAATGTTTAACTTTAATTATAATCACCCTGTACATTGACTGAAACGGAGAGTGAGAGTTTGTACCATGACCGGGAATCGAACCTGAATCTCCTGCTTACTAAGCACGTGCGTTAGCCACTAAGCCACCTTAGCACAATGGTTCACACAAGGGCATAGATTATCCAGTCGCGCCTCCCTCGTCGATCAAAATTGTCGCTGTCGCGCCAGTTTACTTTAAATACCCCCTCACACACTAACTGCCGAGGCTCTTCATGTTCTGGAATAGTACCTCAGCATCGGACGTATATGAGGGTTCTGCCTGAAAACCATGTGCATGTACTTATGCAAATGAAATGAAACAATTTCAGCGACTTTAACGGTATCATACGGATGTATCTATATTATCCGTGTTTTACACGTTCTGAGTCGTTCAGGTGTTCGTCTAATCATTCAAATCTCTGGATTAAGATTGGCTGCGGAATGCTGCTGTTACATTGAGCCACTGAGCTGATAAATAAATAAATAGAAATGAAACACCCATTCAAGTAATAAAACTGTTTTACAGTAGTAACACAATGTTTTACTGTATGTGTCAACTGTTACTTTACACTAAAATGTGTTCATTTCATATAAGGCAGAATCCATTTAATTTACCTGTACATAACGAAAAGACTGTGTAACCAACTTTATTTTATTCCGCTAATGGAAAAAAGCGATAAGGTGCAACTTCCTTTCGGTCCGAATGAGCTACCTAATGGAAAGTTGAAGGTAGAAAATGGCCGGTATTTACAGCAGTTATAACTATTGATTCTTGCCTTGTGAGCAGACCGGTTATTTATGAGTTCTGCTGCAGGGAACGCCCTGCGCCATTCGTTCCCTGCCGGAAATTAGGAGCTTCTTGCAGGTCTGAGCTACGATTTCACGGAGCGGCAATCAGAAAGAGGATCCGCTTTTCAGGAATATACGATAACGACCTCCAGAATTGTAAATATTACGGCATATAAGCAACGTGGGTTTGCGATAATGCAAAATGAAGTCCTTCTGAATTTTACCTGCACAGTGAAATAAGGTAAAAGGAGAGCAACCGCTGTATTTTCATCGAAGACAATTGATAGCAAGAGCAAGTTTGTCTTTTTAGATTTAAACATGTAAAATAACCCAGCCGTGTGCTGTAAGTAATACAGTCGCATTTACAACACGTCTATTTACAGACCTGTTACGCAAACGTGAGTATACTACCTCGAGGATTTATTACCTAGTCGCTGTAGAAAACTTCACACTGCTACGTCATTACTTATATAAACTTGCCATAGGATATTCAGAATCACTGTAATTAATATTCCCTTCTGCATCGCACGACAGCACCGAGTTATGTGTCTGAATTGAAGTTTGGATTTTTGGTTACCTCATTTTTGTAGTGTATGAAAGTTAGAGAAAGTGCCATTGCACACTTAGTTGGCTAAAATGTTCTACAATGAGGGAAAATAAGATATCGTCTCTATACGAAGTAAAACGATATAACGCTAAATGGCTGTTTAAATATGTTTAGAGATCTCATTGTCAAATAATAAATTATCGTCTTGGAGTACCACAAACCGGCTGACAGATGAACGGGGTTGGTTGACAAGTTTCGTTAACAGTACAGCAAATAGCATTATCTGGTACCATTAAAAAACTAGTTATCAACTCAGTCACCAGTGATTTCACTGCAATGAGATTACATTACTTTCACACTCTCAAAACTGTTACGAACGCCCCATAGTATGCACACACATTACCTGTACGTTCACCATTCAAACAAAATCCTTACATTCCAAGCTACTACTTTTGTTTTCAGGTGATGAAGTAGAAAGTGCTATAAGTTGATAAATATGGGGAGGGTGAAGATTAGAATGGGACTTAAACTGAGTAGAATGCTATGTCGTGGTGTTTTGTCTACATAATGATTGGAGAGATGGTAGGTGCACTTATTGTGCAATCTTGATTGTTTGTGTTTTAGTTTTGTAGAGGATACGAATTTAGTTTAACAACATTCTTCATACGATTTAACATGTAGGCCCAGCTGGAATAATGTTCACGTCTTTCGGAGGAGGGCTTGGCTCCAGAGCCATAGGAGCCTGGAGCCAGAGGCATAGAACGTAAACACAGGAGGTTTTCCAAATTTATTGTGTACCTGAACACTGACAGTAATCAGCTGCACACGGACTCATTATTTCTTGCTGGGTACAGATGAAGCAGAATAGTGGAAAGCACTTACCGAAGACGTCGGACAAAGTGGGTATAGAGTTAAACGTGAGGTTTGCAGCTTCAAGAATTCCTAAATGAAGCTGAAGAGAGTGCTGTGATGCTTCCACAAAGGAACATACTTAGTGTGTGTGAGTGTGTGTGTGTGTCTTTTAATGTTACACAGAAGTCACAAAGTTTCTGTTAAGCAATTCATTTCGCGAAACAAAAAATCCGAGCTGACGAGATGTACGGACAAACGCATAGAAAACTTTTGATAATTTATCTACATCTGCAACTATAGGACTAATGGCTAGCGTTGCTGCCTCTGGATCAAGAGGTTCCGGGTTCCATTCCCGACCGGGTTAGCGATTTTCTCCGCCCGGGGACTGGGTGTTTGTGTTGTACTTATCATTTCATCATCATTCTTGAAAATGGCGAGATTTGAATGTGTAAAGATTGGGAATTTGTACGGGCGTTGATAGCCAAGCAGTTGAGCGCCCGACAAACCAAACATCATCATCATCATCCAGCTATATTTCGCGAGCCGTCTTGCGCAATGTAACAGTGGGTATTTTGTGTATCACTGTGTCTTCTTCCTTTCCCTTCTCTTCGCGGGAAGATCGGTTTCCTAGTAAGCCTGTATATGAAACTCGAAGCTCCTTGATATTACCGTCTTGATCTATTCGCTAGATACGCTTAGGTGTAGGCAATGTACTGGTTGACTCTTCTAGGGACCTACACTGTCGTAACTCTTAACAGTAAACCACATGTGATGCAGGGCGTCTGCCATCGGAGTTGGTTGATTATCTCCGTGATGCTTTCGTTTTAGCTAAATGAACGTGTTACTGCGTTAACTGTCACTCCCTATACCGAGCGTCGTTCCTCTGCAGGTGTTGCTACACTTCACTATAATGTTCTAGCCTTGCGGCTTCTCTGCGTACAAAGCATCATCAGCGAAAAGCCTCACAAACTTCCGACGTTATCCACATGGTCTTTTACGTATTTCGTGAAAAGTAATGGCCATGTAACACTTACTTGGGGTACGTCCGAAGTTAGTTTTACGTCTGAAGATTGCTTTCCGCTGAGTATGACATGGTGAGTTCTGTTTGCTAGAAAATCTTTAATCCATACAGCTGGTATGACATTCCATACGCTCATATTTTATTCATTAGGCTGCAGTGCGTAATTGTACTGAACGCCTTCAAGTCGAGAAACACGGCCTCTGCTATAGCGCTTAGCATAAGCGCCAAACGATATGTGTGCAGGTGGCAGATACCCGTACAGTTCTGTTCAGACAGGTCTACGGGTACCTAAGCACAAATCAAACACAGACTGAATGGCAAACGTCAGTGCAAAATATAAATATTGTGAATATCCAACTCGTTCACTAAAGACCTGCATGTGGTGCGGCACAAAGTCCTTTGCCTACTGATGCAGTTGAGATGCACAATAGTAAGTCTCTGTATAATAGTTCTGTTGCGCCTGACTGAAGTGAAGTTCCACGAAGCTAATCATCCTACCTGTGAGCTTACGTTTCTGAGGCGATGTAAACATTGAGTAGCAATGTACGTCACTGCTAAGTGACCCCTCCGACGTCGTGGGCTAAACTAGCTGGGCGCTGAAGATTAATTCGGGAGTAACTGGCGAATAACTGACAAGTAACTAAAACGGCCGCTGCAGACGGCGTATCTACACTGGAGAGCCAAAGAAACTTCGTACTAATATCGAGTAGGGCCCCACGAGCACTCAGAAGTGCCGCAACACGACGTGGCATGCACTCCACTAATGTCTCAAGTAGTGCTGTAGGGAACTGACACCATGAATCCTTCAGGGCTGTCCATAAACCCGTAAGAGTATGAGGGGCTGGAGACCTCTTCTGATCAGCACGTTGCAAGGCATCCCAGGCATGCTCAATAATGTTCATGTCTGGGGAGTATGGTGGCCAACGGAAGTTTTTAAAGTCAGAAGAATCTTCCTGGAGCAGTGCTGTACGTGTGAGGAGTCGCATTGTCCTGCTGGAATTGCCCAAGTCCGTCGGAATGTACAACGGACATGAATAGGTACAGATGATCAGACAGGATCCTTACGTACGTGTCACCTGTCAGTGTCGTATCTAGACGTATCCGGGGCCTCATACCACTCCAATTGCACACGAACCACACCATTACAGAGCCTCTACCAGCTTGAACAATCCCCTGCTGACATGCAGGCTCCACGGATTCATGAGGTTGTCTACATACCCGTACGCGTCCAACCGCTCGATACAATTTGAAAAGAGACTCGTCCGACCAGACAACATGTTTCCAGTCATCAACAGTCCAATGTCCATGCTGATGGGCCCAGTGGGGCGTAAAGCTTTTTGTCGTGCAGTCGATGCTTGTTGATGGCCCAGCATTGAAATCTGCAGCAATCTGCGGAAGGGTTGCACTTCTGTCACGTTGAAAGATTCTCTTCAGGCGTCGTTGGTCCCGTTCTTGCAAGATCTTTTTCCGGCCGCAACAACGTCGGAGGTGTCATGTTTTACTGGGTTCCTGATATGCATGGCACCCTCGTGAAATGGTCGTACGCGAAAATCCCCACTCCATCGCTACTTTGGAGATGCTGTGTCCCATCACTCGTGCGCCGCATCCAGACTCCCTTAAATCTTTATAACCTGCGATTGTAGCAGCAGTAAGTGATCTAACAACTGCATGAGACAATTATTGTCATATAATATAGGCGTTGGCGACCGCAGCACCGTATTCTGCCTGTTTACATATGTATGTATTTGAATACGCATGCCTATACCAGTTTCTTTGGCGCTTCAGTGCATATGCGGTCGGGTCTCGCGCCTTGGTGGCTCTGCCATACAGGGGTTCAAATGTGTGTGAAATCTTATGGGACTTAACTGCTAAGGTCATCAGTCCCTAAGCTTACACACTACTTAACCTAAATTATCCTAAGGACAAACACACACACCCATGCCCGAGGGAGGACTAGAACCTCCGCCGCGATCAGCCGCACAGTCCACGACTGCAGCTCCTAAGACCGCTCGGGTAATCCCGCGCAGCAGGTTGTTCGCCTGCCGTTGCAGTAGCGACCGCTGATGGACGGCAGCTGCACTTGTGCTTCCAACTTCGGAGTCTTCAGCGATGAGAACCACCTATATAGTATGGACTGTGCAACGATACCACGATATCAACATGGGCGCCTATATCTACAACGTAATGGGTCTCCTGGACGAAACTGACGAGCTGGATTTCACAGGATCGTAGTTTTGGAACCAAATGTTGACTCCTACAGACGTCATTTTTTAGGTCTCCAGAGATATCGTAATACGCAAGCATGAAATATAAGAATTCAGCAACAGATAGACGTCAGATATATCTGATTTATATCCGTGTGCGTCTGTTAGACCATCTTTCCTGAAAACGGGAATGACCTGCTCTTTCTGGCAATCACTAGGGGAGAAACCCTTCTGGTGTGGAAACTTTGCTTCTATGCTTGATGAAAGACCTCCCGTAACAGACCTATTTCAAATCTGTAGCCACACTTCAGAGATCATTCTGCACTTGTATCATCAGCGAGTCATAAACGGTGTACGCCAACAACCGGATGGCAAGCACCGCCGTCTGACTCGACAGGGCTGCCGGGGACTTTGCCCTCTGACTGCAACAGACAGTAGCCACCTAGCCGACAGATTGGTCATGACCTTGTAGAAACATGCACTTACGCACCGCCGTCATAGTCCACTGGCAAATGCTTCATTCTTCTTAAATTAAAAACCGTTCAGGAAAGCAGCTCAGTAAATTTTCAGTAATAAAATGCGCATTTTATCATTTTATTATTTAATTTTTTAAAATAGAGCTATACTAATTGCTTTTTCACAATGTTTAGTAAATTGGAAGTGCAAATAACTAGTGTTGTGGCGTAGCAAGACAGCCACGCCACGGAAGTAGCCGAAAGGCACGCGTTTAGTTCACGCAGGCAAGACATAGGTCTGTAACAGGATACGTAATGAATGCTATAAAGAAAAGTACGTAGCTTCTGGAATACTTAACTTTAATCCATCCTTGTTGTATACATCGCTCTTGACGGTACAAGTGAGACTCTTTAGATACAAGCTATGTAAGGCTAATGGCGCCTTGCTAGGTCGTAGCCATTGACTTAGCTGAAGGCTATTCTAACTATTGGCTCGGCTAATGAGCAATGCTTCGTCCATGTAGTCGCTAGCAAAGTCGTCCGTACAACTGGGGCGAGTGCTATCCCGTATCTCGAGACCTGCGGTGGCGCTCGGTCTGCGATCTCACAGTGGCGACACGCGGGTCCGACATGTACTAATGGACCGCGGCCGATTTAAAGCTACCACCTAGCAAGTGTGGTGTCACCGCCAGAAATTGAAATAAGAACACCGTGAATTCATTGTCCCAGGAAGGGGAAACTTTATTGACACATTCCTGGGGTCAGATGCATCACATGATCGCACTGACAGAACCACAGGCACATAGACACGGGCAACAGAGCATGCACAATGTCGGCACTAGTACAGTGTATATCCACCTTTCCCAGCAATGCAGGCTGCTATTCTCCCATGGAGACGATCGTAGAGATGCTGGATGTAGTCCTGTGGAACGGCTTGCCATGCCATTTCCACCTGGCGCCTCAGTTGGACCAGCGTTCGTGCTGGACGTGCAGACCGCGTGAGACGACGCTTCATCCAGTCCCAAACATGCTCAATGGGGGACAGATCCGGAGATCTTGCTGGCCAGGGTAGTTGACTTACACCTTCTAGAGCACGTTGGGTGGCACGGGATACATGCGGACGTGCATTGTCCTGTTGGAACAGCAAGTTCCCTTGCCGGTCTAGGAATGGTAGAACGATGGGTTCGATGACGGTTTGGATGTACCGTGCACTATTCAGTGTCCCCTCGACGATCACCAGTGGTGTACGGCCAGTGTAGGAGATCGCTCCCCACACCATGATGCCGGGTGTTGGCCCTGTGTGCCTCGGTCGTCTGCAGTCCTGATTGTGGCGCTCACCTGCACGGCGCCAAACACGCATACGACCATCATTGGCACCAAGGCAGAAGCGACTCTCATCGCTGAAGACGACACGTCTCCATTCGTCCCTCCATTCACGCCTGTCGCGACACCACTGGAGGCGGGCTGCACGATGTTGGGGCGTGAGCGGAAGACGGCCTAACGGTGTGCGGGACCGTAGCCCAGCTTCATGGAGACGGTTGCGAATGGTCCTCGCCGATACCCCAGGAGCAACAGTGTCCCTAATTTGCTGGGAAGTGGCGGTGCGGTCCCCTACGGCACTGCGTAGGATCCTACGGTCTTGGCGTGCATCCGTGCGTCGCTGCGGTCCGGTCCCAGGTCGACGGGCACGTGCACCTTCCGCCGACCACTGGCGACAACATCGATGTACTGTGGAGACCTCACGCCCCACGCGTTGAGCAATTCGGCGGTACGTCCACCCGGCCTCCCGCATGCCCACTATACGCCCTCGCTCAAAGTCCGTCAACTGCACATACGGTTCACGTCCACGCTGTCGCGGCATGCTACCAGTGTTAAAGACTGCGATGGAGCTCCGTATGCCACGGCAAACTGGCTGACACTGACGGCGGCGGTGCACAAATGCTGCGCAGCTAGCGCCATTCGACGGCCAACACCGCGGTTCCTGGTGTGTCCGCTGTGCCGTGCGTGTGATCATTGCTTGTACAGCCCTCTCGCAGTGTCCGGAGCAAGTATGGTGGGTCTGACACACCGGTGTCAATGTGTTCTTTTTTCCATTTCCAGGAGTGTAGATTTGATTCAGATCAGAAAATTTTATATAATTAAATGATTCCAATGTATACACATGCTCAGAAAAAATCAGAACACCTTGAACGACTAGAGATAAGACGTTCGTATTCATAGGAAATGTACATTAGTTCCTGCAGAAATGTTTAGCGTTTGAACGATATCGGCCCGTGGGTTCAAGGTCAACATCGATATCGCGCCGCAACACCGCCTACCGGTAAAATGTGTCTGTGGCTCTGGTTGTCGCTGTACACCGAAGGTAATGGGTCAGTGTGACTTGGACCGACGTGCAGGTTGCCTCGCAGACACATGAGCGAACGGAACCGTCGAATGAGTGAGTTTGAAAGGGAGCGCAATTTCGGCATGAGAGAATGTGATGCGTCCACCCTGGAAATTGTTGTTCGTATGGGACGAAGTGCTTCGGGAGTGCAACGGCCGTGTGCAGAATGGTTCACGGAAGGCCATAGAACGTGACGAGATGGGTCAAGACGCACCACCAGACCATCCCCCGAGAAGATCGACACCTCACCCGAATGGCATTGCTGGACAGATCTGCATCCTCTTCGGGTCCGGCGGAACAGTGAAATAGTGTAACACATCATACGCTGTGTTTAATAAATGAGATGACAGTCCGACGCCGTTTGCTACGGCGTAGGTTATGTGCTCGTTTTCCATTTCTCCGTCTACTATGACGAATGTTCAGAAAGATGCGAGCCGGCAGTGATGTATGAAACGACGTCAGTGGGGACAGTCAGTGTTTTCGAACGAATCCAGGTTCTGTTTGTTCGAAAATGATTGCCTCATTTCTGTTCGCCGCAGAGAGGGGCGCGGCATTGCATTCGCACAAGACATACAGCGCCAAATCAAGGTGCCATGGTGTGGTGTGCTATTGGATACAGCCACTAGTGTGAACTACGTGAATGACGTCTTGCTACCCGCAGCCATACTCTTTCTGCACAACTCACCAGACACCATTTTTCAACAAGACAATGCACGGCCACCTTTTCCTGCACGAACACGTGTCTTCTTAGTGTCGCAGGACGTTAGCCTTTTGCCCTGGCGCGCCGGATCACCAGACTTATCGGCAACCGAAAACGTGTGGGATATGCTAAAATGACGGGTGCGGTGCTGTGAACAAATGCCAACCACCACAGTTGAACTTGGGAACCAGTTGAATTCATCGTGGACGGCTATACCACAGGACGTCATTCGCGCTTTTTACGCTTCGATGCCATCAAGCTTAGAACAAGTTATCAGGACCCACGGCGGACCCTGTTCCTACTAGGCAACAGGACACGTGATGAATCGATGTGACTGAAATGCTAATCATTTCTGAAAAACATAGTAGTGTACATGTCCTGTGAATATGATCGTCCTATCTCTATTAGTTCAAGGTGTTCTGTCCTTTTTTTCTGAACATCAGTGTAGTCTGCCCGATGTAGAGACTGAGTAGCTAGTGGCGATAAGCTACAACCTTGTCTCACTCCCTTCTCAATTATGGCTTCCCTTTCATGTCCTTACACTGTAATAACTGCAGTCTGGTTTCTGTAGTAGTTGCAAGTAACCTACCGCTCCCTGTATTTTTCCTGATGACGGCATCCTTCCGAGTAGCCCCCTGCCCACCCCACGGAGATTCGAATGGGATCTACTTTACGGCCGCGCGGTCTTGGGCGTCTTGCCACGGTCCGCGCGGCTCCCCCCCCCCCCCCGTCTCGGGCGTGTGTGTGTGTGTGTTGTCCATAGCGTAAGTTAGTTTAAGTTATAGTAAGTAGTGTGTAAGCTTAGGAACCGATGACGTAAGCAGTTTGGTCCCATAAGATCTTACCACAAATTGGCAAATTTATTTACTTTTCCTCTGGATTATTCTGCCCAAGAGGGCGTCGACATTGTTTAACAACACAGCAGAGCTAGGTGCCTTCGAAAAAAAAATTAACAGCTACAACTTCACCATTGAAAAAGCAGTAAATGAAAGAAATGATAAATTCTGAGAGAGAATTGTAGTTCAGGCAGAAAGAAATAAAAACCTTGAGGTTTGCTAATGGTAGAGACGGCAACAAAGTTGCAAGAGCAGTTGAACGGAATGGGTGGTGTCTTGGAAAGAGAGTAAAAGATGAACATCGACAAAAGTAAAAGAAGGATGATGGAATGTAGGGGTATTAAATGAGGCTATTTTTTTTGGAACTAGGTTAGGAAATGAACACTACAAAATTAGTAGCTGAGTTTTGTTATTTGGGCTTCAATAAAACTGATGATGGCCGAAGATGTAAAATGCACACTGGCAATAACAGGAAAAGCAGTTCTGAAAAACAGAAGTTTCTTAATCCCTAATATGAAAGTAAGTGTTAGGAACTCTTTTCAGAAGTTATTTATATGGGGCGATAAGCATTTTACACATGAAGAGGATAGCCACTTCGAAACGTGTTGCTACAGAAGAATGTTGAAGATTAGATGGGCAGGTCGAGTAACTTATGCGAAGGTACTGAATCCAATTGGGGAAAAAATAAAAGTATGTCACAAATTAACTGAAAGATGGACTCCGTTAATAGGACACATCGTGATGTATGAAGTAATCATCAGTTTGATAATGGACGGAAGTTTCTACGGAGTAAATGTTGTAGAAGTTGTAGAAGGAGATCAAAGTATTAATACAGTCATCAGGACCAAATCGACCTACACTGCGGCAGTTATTCGAAGATGGAGAGGCCGATGCAGCATAATAGCTGTGGCTGTTGCACGTAAGTATCTTTAGCTAATAGTTAATAAATGTTATTTACGTTAATCAACTCCTAACGCGGGGTGCAACTAAATTCCATTACTATAGTACGATATGTCATAAAAAGCTGAATCATTTTTGATTAGATAAATCGGTTTTTACTTGTGACCTTCCGATCATACCTTCTCTTACTGGGACTTCATGTTGTACTGAATTTTGCGCTCCGGAAAGTGGATAAATCCTCCAAATCTCTGAGTCTCGATGCTTCTGAACAAAATAAAGCGACAAGGGTTGTTTTTGGAATAAGTACTTTATCAACGTCATTTTAATTTGTCGTATTCCCGAAACACAAGAGCACACTTTGAGTCGCACATGTACGCATGTTGTCCACATGACTATTAATCAATGCACGAATGTTCAGTCTACTATAATATCACTGCTTCAGATAATGAAAGTCTGGCTTCACCAAATCTTTGAAAGTTCAATGCTGTCTCCATGAAATCGGAGTTCCAGTGGCGTCGAATTATGTCAACAATTGTCGAAAATTTTTTATGACAAAATCAAGTAGAACACACACACTCACACACACACACTCGAACAGACACACACACAAGCGCACGAATAAAAAAAAATTGATTGGTACTGCTGTTGGATGTCCTCTTGAGAGATATCGTGCCAAATTCTACCCACCTAACACATTAGAACATCAAAATCCCCAACTGGCTGGAGGGTCCTGCTTATAATGCTCCAAATGTTCTCAGTTGGGGAGAGATTTGGCGATTTTGCTGGCCAAGGTTGGGTTTGGCAAGCACGAGGACAAGTAGTAGAAAATCTCGACATATCGGGCACTATCTTCTTGAAATGTAAGCACAGAATGGCTTACCATGAAGAGCACCAAAAAGGGTCGTAGAATATCGTCTACGTACCACTGTGCTGTGAAGGTGGCGCGGATAACATCAAAAGGGTAATGAAATGTAATGGCACCTCAGACCATCATTCCTGGTTGTCGGGCCGTATGGCGAGTACCAGTCATGTTGGTATCCCATTGCTGTCCACGGCGTCTCCAGACATGTCTTCGGCCTGGAACCACAATGACTGGAGTAAAATTGTCTTCAGTGATGAGTCCTAATTCTAATTGAGCCCCGGTAACCAAAGAAGATGTGTCTGGAGACGCCTAGGCCAACAGTGGGGTACCAATCTGTCACATGCCATACAGCCAAACAACCTGGAGTTATGGTCTGAAGTGCCATTGCATTTCATAGCAGGATTCCTAGTGTTGTCATCCTCGGCACCCTTGCAGTACTGCGGTACGTTATCGATATTCTACGGTTCGTTTTATGGTTCTTAATAGTGAAACATTCTGGGCTTACATTTCAGCAAGATAATGCCAGCCCGCTGACGCTGAAAGTTTCTACTGCACGTGATCGTGCTTTCCAGACTCTACATTGGCCAACAAGAACGCCAGATCTCTCTCCAGTTGAGAAAGTTAGGAGCATTATGAGCAGAGTCTTCCAACCAAATCGTGAGTTTGACGATTTCACGCTCCAATTGGACAGAATTTGCCACGATATCACTCAGGAGAGCATCCAACAACTCTGTCGATCAGTGATAGAAATGTTCTAATAATAGATAAATAAACAAAAATGGTCCATTTTTGAAATCAGATTGTATTCTGCACTTAATTAGCTTTACTCTGAGCTATCGCTCCGCTTTGTGGAGTTAACTACTGTAGGGGTCCGGACGTGACCCCTGCGGTAGTGGGTGAATCGGCTGCTGGCCGTTTCTCCGCCTGGACTTAGGTTACAGAGGTGGCGGTGGCTGGAATTTTAAGGGAAAACCCCCACTTAAGAACATCTTTTATTCGTGTCGGAATCGTAGATGTAGAGAACTATGTTTCCCTCTTTGATATCATCAGCCACTGTCGCACTGTCAGCGGTGGTCTGCCGGCAAGGCAGCAAAAGTTGGTGGCTGCCGTTGCTGGCGGCAGCGCAGCTGCAAGGATGTGAATTAAGGCGACAGATAACAGAGGCAAACCCCTTTCTGTTGGGCCACTTTGTGGCCGCATCATAGAGCACAGTGGGATCGATGGTGTTTAAACTGCGGTGCCCGGCACAAGCTAAGGTGCTCCTTGTACAGAGACCCGACAGTGAACAAAAGCACAGTGAGTCGTTGGGCAAGGCGTTGTCATCCTGGCAACGTGGTCACGCAATGTTGTCAGATCTGCTGTGTCCCAGTCGGCTGCACATGGCTGTGACCCCTGCAACGTTGGAACCTGCGGATACTCTCTGTCGAGATGTTCAACGCATCATAGTCAGACATGTTGCTGCATAGCTACACGTCTCTGTTGGTATTGCTGTCACACCCGTCCACCTGTAGGGGTTCTCGAAGGTGTGTACCCACCGAGTTCCTCGCCGCCTAACAGATGATCATAAAGAGCAACGAAGTTACATCTGTGCATAATTTTTTCGGCATTATGAGGCTAATCGTGACAATTTTTTGTAGAAGATGGTGAAAGACGATGAAACATGGATTCATCACTTCGAACCCGAAGCAAAACAGCAGTCCATGGAGTGGCGCCACACCATTTCTCATCCGAAGAAAAAGTTCAAAGCTGCAATCTGGCTGGTAAAGGCATAGCGACGGTCTTTTGGGATTCTGAAGTCGTCATGTGCTCCCTCATGATGCTACGATCACCTCTGAAGTGTATTGTGCTAACGTCAGGAAATTGAAGAAACGAAGAGTATTCATCGCCACAAAAATGTATATAACTTATCCTTCTACACAGCAACGCACGACTGCATGGAAGTCTGCGCACCCAAAAGGAACGCACAGTAATTCAATGGACTGGTACCACGTGGACATAGAGGCCCTCCCAGGAGGGTGTCGTAAGGCTGTCGTGATTATGTGAAAAATAAATTTTTGTAGCCAAAGTAGTGGGAAATAATATCGTCAGTAAAACCAAACTGCTCTCAGAAAGAAAAAATGTTGTAACACTTATTGAATGCCCCTCGTACGTTGATGGGTACTGCTGTGCACAATGTACATCAGAGAGTGGGATTAGCCGGCCGGTGTGGCGTGCGGTTAAAGGCGCTTCAGTCTGGAACCGCGTGGCCGCTGCGGTCGCAGGTTCGAATCCTGCCTCGGTCATGGATGTGTGTGATGTCCTTAGGTTAGTTAGGTTTAATTAGTTCTAAGTTCTAGGGGACTGATGACCACAGATGTTAAGTCCCATAGTGCTCAGAGCCATTTGCACCATTACAGAGTGGGATTCTGTCTTGTACTTATCGGCAGGCATAGAATGCATCGTCTACCATGCTGTATGCACGTGGATACTGCTGCTCACAATTAATATCAGGCTGGCAAATGTTCTCCCCCACACCACCACTCAAACCAAAACTTATTACAGTTTGATGTACCTGGCTGTAACAAATAGGCAATGGTGACTTCATTCATCCTCATTTCGCTGTCTGCTCGGCCCTTCCAAACGTCCTGCTTCTGCAGGAAGATGTCCTAACTTCGGCTTCCAGAGGTGATGACTGGATGTTCCACAGTGTTACTGTACTGAATTGCTTTCCTTGCTTTTTGAATACGCTCTTTTGCTCCGTAGCACCAGGCCTTCAGGCTGACAGACCCTTCTGGCCCTATGGTGTTGCTCTGATGAATCGACACTCGGCAGTTTACTACACCAGGCTACGTTATGGGACAATCAAGGAATAAAATTTACTGTCGATTATATGAAGCATCTTAAGTCAAGTTCCGTAGCTATACTATTGATTTTGAATAAAATTCCAGCACCAGTTGCACTTTTTTTTATCTGGAAGACCCTGACCGGTTTCAGCCCTAAGGTTCTTATCCAGTCGTGTACGTCAGATGCCCTGAGAGAACTGATTATGGTTAAAATATAAAAAAGGAAGGTGCAACTGATGTTGGCATTTTATTCATAATCAGTATAATAAAGTTTATAATTTTTCGAAAGGTTAAATCAGAGTTTTGCTTTCATCGCTTTATATTTTCTAGATACATGTATTTAATGTGGCAGCCAAAAACCTAAACACTGTCATATCCACTGAAAAAAGCCAAATGTATAAATAAATGCGTCGAAAAAATTAGATGCAAACTGGAAGTGGATAGAAAAGTTATTCAACAGGTTATGAAACTTAAATATCTTGGAGTAGAACTGTCCAACAGCCGCAATGCCGGAAAGGAACTTGGGGAAAAGTAGTAAAAGCAAATATAGTAGCAGCTTTTCAAATGTCACCATTCAGAGAAACAGTCACACAAGAAAAGAACAAGGCAAGAATCTACAAAACAATGATAATGAGGTGCAGAGCTGAGACAAGACCGGAAATATCAAAAACAAAAAGTCTTCTGGAAACCATGGGAACAGAAATTCTGTTAAGGAATACAGGGAAGGCACTGAGATATAGAGAGAGAAGTGAAAGCGTTAGAAAATGCTGTAAGGTGGACTCAATTATTGAGTCACTACACAAGAGAAAGTGTGACGGGAACGAACAGACAGACAGGATGGATGAATGGAAGATTGTGAAAACCGTAAGAAATATATTACCAGATATTAAAAGAATTACTATCACTCCATGAAAAAATGGAGTGACAACCTTAAGGTAGACTGAGAGGTACTGAAGGAAACAGGCTTCAGCCTAGGAAGAAAGGAAGAAGAAGAAGAAGGAGATACTTGTTAGACGAATTGTCTGCAAGGTGCCATGAGGTCTCATAAGGTGGCCGCATTCAGTCGGGACATACACACGAGCCGTACCATACGTTTGGAATCCCCTTGACCTGCTACTTTGACAGACGTGTCTGTCGGCAAATTCTTCTGCACAAAAAAGTTACTGTTAACGTCGGCTGCAGCTCGAGCAGAGAGCCATTTCTTCTTTTCTGCCGTCTGGGCACCGTCAAAAATGTCCCTCCCCACCTCTCTCCTCTGTCCTCCCCCTCCTGATAGTGTACCGACTGGCGGATAGGCTGTGGTACGCAATTTCGCTCTTTGCTATGAGGTGATTGCAGCTTCGACTTATAACAATGAGTTCACGTTTCATCCACGGTCAGTAATGGCGCTGTAAGTTCTTCGAATTTTTCCAAACCCGTACTTAGCGTTCATTCAGAACCTTGACATGCGAAACTTCATTAAGGACATACATCATTTCAATTTAATCAGATATCTACGACATCACACACTCATGTATTTCATTGTGGATGTCGTCTAAATCTACAATCTAATCTACATCTGCATCTACAGAAGGAATTCTGCTGCCAGTATGATTTCAACCATTGCCTACGCTAACTGCGAATGGTGGGGGAAGTGCAGTCGTCAGTAGACCTTACAAATGACCTTGAATATGTTTTCTAGGGCCGTATTCTTAGCGGCTGTTCCTTGGTCTCAGCTGCTAAGCAATACGTTGGGCTTCAGATGGATTGCAAAAAGTGTTTGTGCCACAGGTGAGATGGGGTGATTTCTCAGGTTGAAGTTCGCATGAGTGAAGTTTATGGCTTCAGTGATCCATTGTTGCATTTAGTCGTAACAGATCCCTGCGGATGGTACGTGGCCGACAGACGGAACGGAATATTACCACAGAGCACATCTCACGATTCTTGTTTATCGAATGTGGGTGGTATTGAAGGCGTACTTGTTTTCCGCCCGAGATTCACTTTCATTGCTAATAAATGTCTGTGTCAACTGTGCGTGTCCCCTTCTATGTAATGATTTACGTTGAATGTTTCTAATTCTGCTGTCTTATACTGTTATAATTTGGAGTGCTAGTATGGATTCCTTCCATAACTGAATGAATAAAATATATGGTCATATTTGAGAAGCTATTTTGGAATAATGTACCAAGCTATTGGATCAGATTGCTTACCTCAGAAGAGGAGATTGTTCTTTAATGACTGGAATTTTCTTTGTATTGTTTAATTGGAAAAATTATAAAAGTGAACTCTGAAATTACTCACATGGAATTTCTTCGATGAAAAATATTGATTTGCTGTTCCTTAAGTTCATATTGAATACTGATTCGAAATTGTTTGATGTCCATTTAAGATGTAACTACCTTGCTCTACGTTTATACTTCTGAGAAGACAGTAAAATCTGTGAAATAACTTTATATTTTATGGTCTAGCACCTTACCACTGCAGTGGGACGAAATTAAGCGTCACCCATCCACCAATGTCAGCCCAGTTTGCAGGTGACTATTGGTTTAATTTAGTTTTGTTTATGTATTTTTCTTAATATTTGGAATAGCTGTAAATTATCTAAAAGGTTTTGTATTTTTATGTGTTTCATGTACGGAGAGGACGGCGCAACGAACGGAGACAACATCTTCGTTGCCGCGACCAGAGAGGAAATTGCTGGCCGCTATACGTCGCGGGTCGACAGCCAAGGAGCAACAGAAGATCTTGGAACCGAGTTGTTGCGTCGTGCTTCTAAAAATTAAAAATGAATTTTTTATACTCTTTTTGTACAACAATGACGTCATATAGAGCTTAATCTTATTAAAAGCCAGTCACTGTTTGTCAGCGGTCAAGTTCACATCTGTATGTGTAGGAAGGTAATAAAATAGTGTATGCTACTAAAGTTGAAACACGTGTTCTGAGGATTTATTTATGAAGAATTATGTGAACGGATTAATAATATATTCGACAAGATTATTGATTCTGACAGCGTTCATCGAAACTTTGAATCTCAAAAGTTTATTTAATGTGTGATTCTGATATCGATTAGATCAAGATAACGTGTGTCAATATAATTTCTGAGGAGAAACAAACGAAATTTAAATCGAAAAAGTTTACGAAAACCAATTGGCCCAAGTGATGTAATTCTTTGCATACGACTCAACTGATGTTTTACAGTTTCGTTCAAGAACCATTCTATGACAATTTAAAAAGCATATAAATCATTTTTGAAGTGGGTCGTAACTGACGTAGGTGACGAAGTCTGCACATGGTCATATATCAAACGAAAATCGGTTATAAAAAAACTTACGTCGTTACACTATACCACCCCCTGCACCTTGCACTAATATTCTTAAGAGCGTGGTTGCTCAACAGCTGAAACGTGTTATACCAGGAAATATAAAAGAAATTTTGGCAACTTGGGGAATCATGTTAACAGAATCTATTGTTGCATACTGTTTCTTGTTTTGTACGTTATCCTACGGCAAACATGAGCATCAGAGAAATGATTGGTACCTCGCAGCTTTTTACAATATGAACTCCCTTTCAGAGCTTAGGCTGCTGAGGTAAGTATGTCGGGAGTAACATAGAGACTGCATAGTGCGTTGAACTTCCTACTATAGGGTGAAGAGACAGGATAAAGGCGAAGTTGGTGTAGCTGCTAACCTGTGCCCCATATACCTTTACGCAGTGCAAGCCAATATTGATTGTTCTTCCCTTACACAAATACTGCATGTTCAATCTCGGTTAAGCCACTTGGCCAATTGGTTCCAGAATTGGCCACGAATTAATAGCAGCAAGTCTAGAAAGTCTGACGGCGGAAACAGGTACGCAAGGTTGTTTTCGATTGGGGCATCGTTTTCAGCATAATCAACGATGGCACATGGATCGAGATTGTAAGCTCTAGTACCTGAATCTTAACAACAGCTGATGGTATCCGTGAAGCGGTTGGCTGGCATAAAGGTTTGGAATGAAATGAAATGTCGTATCGCGAGGGTCTCCCGGCAGGTAGACCGGATAGCTGGGTGTTAAATCTTTTGAGGTGATGCCACTTCGGCGACTTGTCCGTCGATGACGATGAAATGAGGATGATGAAGGCGACCCAAACACCCCGTCCCTGAGCGGAGAAACTCTACAACCCATCCGCGAATAAAACCTGGGCCCCAGGTATGACAATACATAGGCACATTTGGAAATTCCCACCCCTGAAGTTAGTTAACCAGCAATTTTTTATCGTGAATGGGGGAAGTTGTCCATTGTTCGGTAAGGAGTGGGCCAACAAGAAAAATTCAGGATTTGGTTTGGCCATTATATTTCCTTGTAGCTAGGGTGCCTTTCTTGGTGAGTTATTTTGGCCATGACTTTATAGGCTGTGTGAATATAATCAGGCCTATAGTATTATTGTAGTGGAAGGAACCAGAAACAAATTTCAACTATAATTTTAAAGCTCGGGAGAAGTTGAATTTACTCTATCAATTCCAAATGTTTTAAGAGACGGTTTGAGCGTTACAAACAAGACAGAATTTTTAATTCAGTTAACTGATGAACTGCCAGTACTGCAGTTGCGTTACCATAGACCTCACCCAGCACGAAAGAGTTGAAGCAGATTATTAATCAGTTGTTAGTGGATAGCGTAATCGGACCCCCATTTCACCTTCTATGATTCTCACGCTTCTGGTTTCCAAAAGGGAAAGTAAGGAATACTGACCGGTTGTGAATTACTGGGCTTTAAACCAGGAAGTTGTATTAGTTGCTTCCAGTACAGGATCTCCACAACTGATGCACATGCTTTGGAGCAGCCCGTTATTTCACTGCATTACATTTGAATAA
This sequence comes from Schistocerca serialis cubense, assembly GCF_023864345.2. Classification (NCBI taxonomy): domain Eukaryota; kingdom Metazoa; phylum Arthropoda; class Insecta; order Orthoptera; family Acrididae; genus Schistocerca; species Schistocerca serialis. The sequence goes on from NC_064641.1 coordinate 804,329,761, forward strand.
CGCCTGTTATCAAATACTTTTAACTGAAAATAAAACACTCTTACAGTCTTCTTCCAGAATCTTTTCAAATTCGCCAGAGTCCTATTTGGCTTGTCAACAGGAGTTGCAGTGCTATCCAGTATACTGGATTTTATCTTGTGAGATTTACAATTTCAGTTTGTGTATAATTTTTTGGATGACATGATCATTTACAGTATAACAATTGCAGGACATCTTGAACATTTGAGGTAAATTTGAAGTGCCTATGGGAGATCAGTCTTAGTATGAAACCTATCAAATTTAATGAGTACATTATGAAGTCTTCTTCCTGGGGCACCTGATTTCAGCTCTAAGTATTAATATTGAAACTGAAAGGACCAAACCATTCACAGTTACCCATTCCCAAAAGATAGAAAGGGAACAGCCTGATTCATTGGGATGATCAGTTTTTACCGAAAATTTATCCTGAATTATGTGCAGCTGGCTTCACCATTAAATCAACTTTTTTGAAAAAGTGAGGTTTTTTGCTGGTCTAAGAGCTAACAGGCAGCATAACTGGACTTACTCAAGTTGTCACTGAGTAATACTGTGGTTCTAGCAATCTCAAATACTGGGATAGAATCTGTGCTTGAAGCGGACGCATCCAATACTGGGGTAGCAATGTTTCTGTTTTAGGAGCAAGATGGCGAATGTTGGCCTATTGCTTAAGCACCCAGGTCCTTCTCCACCTCTGAAATGAAATATTTAGTTTATGAGTTGAAAGTGCTTGTCATATTATTTGATTCAGAGAAATTACGCTTCTATCTCGAGCATAAATGCTTTAGATTCGACACCGATAATCAAGTCCTTTGCTGGGTTTTTACAAGTCACCAAAACTTTCACAGTAATATACTGGGCGGTTCGCATGGCTGTATTTAAGTTTTCAGCGTGGCGCACAAAATGCTCTGATAACCAAGTAGTGGATGCCATAAGTCACAGGGTCAAAATGAAGGAAGCTGCCACTGAGCCTCAGGAAGCAGACAAAAATATTTTGTCGAATCTGTGATTCTAATAGAAATTTTCTCTTTATTCGAAAATTTAGAGCAAATACAGAGTGAGGATGAGCATCTGAGGAGTATTAAATAGTAGTTGACAGAAGACAAGTCAGTCAGCGGATAACGGATCAGTAGAGGATTTCTGTGCTATTACACCTATCGATGTGGTGTCAGTCTTTTCAGAATCGCTGAGGTCACTGTCTACCGATTTACCGGTGTGTTATGAATAAAAACTTTTAGTGGGACTATTAAAGAGTAATACATACCTTTTATTAGATGTACTGATGATTCTGGTTTCAGTTTCAGCAATGTGTTCCTCGTTCGCTCTCTAGTCGTTACTAAGATGTAGTAACTGTAGATGCTTGAGTGGAGAGAAGTCCAATACCTAATCTTGGGAAGGAGGTCATACCTCCGTTAGAGCCCTGCTCCTCTTTCGGTCACAAAGAAGCAAGAGGAAATATACTCCACTGCTGGAACTGTTGTAAGTAGGCTGTTTAGGTTTTTATGTTAGTAACGCCACGTAGCGCTCTGTATGAAAATCACTGACTGTGCTGTGTGCAGTCTGTGACAGGTTTGCATTGTTGGAATATTTGCTATTATAGTGTTGGGCAGTTGGATGTGAACAGAGCGTAGCTTTACGCAGTTCGAGGTGAGCCGCCAGCAGTGGTGGATATGGGGAGAGAGATGGTGGAATTTTGAGAGCGGACGATCTGGACGTGTGTCCATCAGAAAGAGTAAATTTGTAGTACTGTGTATCATGAACTGATATATATATATATATATATATATATATATATATATATATATATATATATATATATATATATATATATATATATATATATATATATATGAGATGAATTTTGGATATTATTAAGGTAAATACATTGTTTGTTCTCTATCAAAATCTTTCATTTCCTAACTATGCCTATCAGTTGTTAGTGCCTTCAATAGTTAGAATCTTTTATTTGCCTGGCTGTATTGCAGTAGTTCGAGTAGCGAAGACTTTTGTGAGGTAAGTGATTCATGAACGGTAAAGGTTATTGTTAGTCAGAGCCATTCTTTTGTAGGGATTATTGAAAGTCAGATTGCGTTGCGCTAAAAATATTGTGTGTCAGTTTAGTGTTGATCAGAATATGTAAAGAGAGAAATGTCTGAGTATGTTCAGTTTTACTCAGCTGTTTGAACATCAAATAATGTAAGGGGTTTATCAGCACAGGAATTCATAAATTTTTCTAAGGGGAGGTTTCACTGTAATCTCCCAAATCCTTATATCTCGTCAACAAGGAATAGTGGAAACAGGTAATATAAACAGTCACTTGCATCGGCTATTCCAAACGGATATAGTGTCAGTTATTGTAAATCATCCTGCTGGACATAAAGCAATCCATGTGGTACCATTAGTACAATACCAGCAATATGGAAACCTAAATGAATTCACGGTCTAAGGGTAGCGTTTTTGGCTAGTAATCAATACGTCTTGGATCCGCCGCACGTGGTAGCCGCGCGGTCAGTGGCGCCTTACCACAGTTCGCGCTGTCCTCATCGAAGGTTCGAGTCCTTCCTCGGGCATGGGTGTGTGTCTTGTCCTTATCGTAAGTTGGTTTAAGTTAGATTAAGTGGTGTGTAAGTCTAGGGACCGACGACTTCAGCAGTTTGGTCCCATAGAAACTTACGACAAATTTCCAAATTTCCGTCGTGGGTCCAGGTTTGAAGCCCAGCCACTGTTTAAATTTTGTATAAAAATCATCAGGAATGGCGGCTGAAGACTTGCGGCGTAAGAACTCACTCGCCTTTCGCAACGACCTTGTCAAAGTGGACGGTCAGATGTTCAGGGCACTCTCTGGCCCTCGAGGCGGGAAACTGCCCATAAAAGGTGAAAGAATCATGAGGTTGCAGAAGGCAATGGAAACCACTGCACTGAAGATATACAATGAGTATTCACAGGACACGTGCAATATAAGTAAACAAGTATCACGACGACCTCTTCATTGGGAAAAGATTGCGAAGTTATGCCCCATTTTGACCTCCAGAAGGGTATTGCCAACTGGGATGTGACCATTACCAAGAGGTTGAATGGTCAGCGAATAGATAATATTCCACGAGTCGGAGCGTAGAATGTCAGATTTTCGAACTGGGTAAGGAAACTCGAAAATCAGAAGAAGAAACTGCAAATTCCCAATCTAGAGTTCATTGAAGTGTAACGGGAAAAAGAAAACGCATTCTGGTCAGACGAATATAGGCTATTATTAATAGCGATAGAAAATATGACGGGAATAGGACTCATTGTGAATAAGAAAGTGGGGCAGAGAGTGAAATATTGTGAATATTTCAGAGATAGTGTTGCTCTCATCAGATTCTACGGTAAAACAACGCCGACAACAACATCTCAATTCTTTACGCCGACGTTGCAAGCATAACATGAAAAAAATAAGAAGGAATATGACGATATTGAACAGATAATTCAGTACGCAATGGAAGATAAAAACCTGATAACCATGGGGACTGTAAAGCGGTTGTACGGGAAGGAGTAGAGGAAAGAGGTACGGGAGAATATGGGCTTGGTAGTACGGATGACAGAGGAAAAGACTAACTGAGTTCTGTAGTAAATTTCAATTTGTAAAAGGCCTGGAGATTACACTTTGACTACATCTTGGGGGAAAAAATAAAAGAATTGGAGATTGTTGGTTCGGTCGTGCGGCCTACAGAAATGGCCTTCACTCGCATCAGGTTGAACAAATTGGCACTCGTCTCAATGGGGAAAAATGGAAACATGAAGTATACAAGGAAACACCTACGACTCCCTCTGGCATAAAATACCGACGATATACACCTGTGCTGAAGTAATTCCAGGTGCAACTCAAAAAGCAGTCTTTTTGAAAGAAATGTCCGCCATTTAGGTGTAAATTACTATCCATTTTTTTCACACATCATGACTTTGACGTTATAGTCATTATTAAGTCGATGAGAGTGGCTGTAAAGCCGAAATCATGATTGTGTGAAATAAATGAATGTTAGTTTATAGTCAAATGGCGGAAATTCTTTTAAAAGTTTCAACATGACTGTGGTCCCCTACCAACGAAAAATCGTCAACGAGCAGTTTCGTATCGACGTAAGAGCTTCGATTGTTAACATTTTGACCACTTAGTAAGGCAGCTATAATAAACACATACCTGCCGGCCGCTATGGTCGAGCGGTTCTAGGCGCTAGAGTCCAGAAGCATGCGGCTGCTACCGCCGCAGGTTCGAATTCTGCCTCGGACATGGATGTGTGTGATGTCCTTAGGTTAGTTAGGTTTAAGTAGTACTATCTCTAGGGGACTGATAACCTAGGATGTTTAGTCCCATGGTTGTTAGAGCCATCTGAATCATTTTTGAAATAAACACCTGTGTTTGTTTCTATTTGGTACAGTGGGGAAGGTGTCTGTGGCATCTCGTCTTCTCACGGCGGACACTGGCTTGCGACACTAGTATCGTGTTATCATTTCGTCAAGTGCCACACATATTAAGACGTTGAAGTTCTCTTCGAAGGCTCTTGCAGACTGCACTCGAGCGAGTGTATAGTTTCATGAAATCAAAAACGAAGTTGGTGGTATAATACGGCACCTATAAATATCAAAACGTTACTTCCGTGTGTCATAAAATTAGCCACACACTGTTTATTACAGTGGAGTGGTGTTTGATACCCGCCGCATCTCGTGTACAAGGTGAACCCGAATCTCTCAGAAAAAATTTCGAAGACTGTTCAGAGAAATTTTCCATTTTCGTATGAGAGACCCGTTGTCTCCAGTGGCTCGTTGCAGAATAATAAAATTTTTGTGATTTACTGGGTTTGTTATCCAGATTCTCTTTGTTTCTGTAAAAATATCTTTACAACTGTGGAAAAGTGTGTGGTACCCCGTTCTCAAAAACACAACACAGACCATGAGCAGGTACGAAAGTAGGCGTCGTTGGGCCGCTCCTCCATTCCATTCGGTGAATCCATATAGGAGAAGCGTATCAGCCCACCTATCCAAACTGCTGTTTGTTACTGTTAATGAACAACTAGCTATAGCAGAAAACCAAGCCGAGACAGAACCGAGCAGTACTGAAAGCAATATCGAGGGTGAAGAGCAAAACGTGAATTTCTGTTGCCATACCCACTTCCTTAGTCGAAATCACTAAGTACGGGTGGGCGGAGTCGCTGGGCTGGGAGGAAGAAAACAAGAGTACTGGTGGTGGGTGTTCCGGCATAAACGCCACTGATATGAATTGCTTGAATTGTTGTCTAGCGATCCGAGAAAACAACTATCTAGGCAGCCTATATTAGACGAGTGGAGAGGATACTACAGTGGGAGGAATTTTCAGTGCCACCATTTGGCCGGCAAGGGGAAGGTATGTGAGGACGTAAAGTTAACAATAACCAGACATTGCTCTAATGTCCTGGATTAAATTCTAAACCTCCCACTGCGGCTTATAGAAAAACGGCATTTTATATGGTTGATAGAGATCTGTCCATTGGATACGGACAACACGCCTGGCAGCCTATTGGTGCCGTTCGAAAAGAATATCATAATCTCTCTGCAGTCATAGATAGTAGGCAAAGAAAACCTCGGACCTACATTTTGTTAAATTTTACAGAAGAAGGGTGTTAAAAAAGTGTTGGATACTTTTAGAGGTGGTAGTACTAATTGAAACAACAAAAATGCCCCATGTAATCAAAAGTATCCGAACACCTGGCTGAAAATGACTTCGTGGCGCCCTCTATCGGTAATGATGGAATTCAACATGGTGTTGGCCCACCCTTAGCCATGATGACAGCTTCTACTCTTGCAGGCATACGTTCAATTTTACGGAAGAAGAAGGATGTTAACAAAGTGTCGGATACTTTGAGAGATGGTAGTACTAATCTAAACAAGAAAAATACCCTATGTAATCAAAAGTATCCGGACACCTGGCTGAAAATGACTTCGTGGTTTCTTGGGTTCAAAAATGGCTGTGAGCACTATGGGACTTAACATGTGAGGTCATCAGACCCCTAGACTTAGAACTACTTAAACCTAACTAACGTAAGGACATCAAAAAATAGTTCAAATGGCTCTGAGCCCTATGGGACTTAACATCTGAGGTCATCAGTCCCCTAGAACTTAGAACCTAAATAACCTAAGGACATCACACACATCCATGCCCGAGGCAGGATTCGAACCTGCGACCGTAGTGGTCGCGCGGTTCCAGACTGAAGCGTCTAGAACCGCTCGGCCACACAGGCCGGCTAAGGACATTACACATATCCATGCCCAAAGAAGGACTGGAACCTGCGAGTCTTGGGGAATGGTAGCCCATTCTTCACGAACTGCAACACTCAGGAGAGGTATCGATGTAGGTCGGTGAGGCCTGGCACGAAGTCGGCGTTGAAAAACTCCTATGGGTATACTGTAGGATTCAGGTCAGGACTCTGTCCAGGCCAACCCATTACAGGGATGTTTCCCAGATGTCAATGATCTAGCCTTTTGGTTATGGGGGCACTTGCAGGAATTGGTCTATGCCACGCCAATCAACGATGTGCCGACACTACAGGGTCGCGTCTTCAGTGCTTGCCAGCAGGTACGACAACAGCCGGGTATACTTCGAAGGTGCGTCATTGCTTACGCCGGAGGGCTGCATTGTCGTGAATGGACGCCTTTTTGAACATCCCTTGTAAACATGTGTGTATCGCAGAAAGTATGCACTTCTGGACCTATGTTTATTGGACTTATTGTTCTTGTTTCTATGAGTACTAGCAATTCTCAAAGTATTCGACACTTTGTTTGAACACTCTGTATAAAGTGATGCAGATAATGTTGCTACATGTGTAACTAGTTTTTTACAGATTAGAGAAATCGATCCAGATAATGTTGCTACATATGTAACAATGTAATAGAAGGTTCGTTATTTACAGATTAGAGAAATCGATGCATATTCAAATCTCTCTTTGATAGTGGATTTTCTAGTTACTGGAACTACGAAGTTTTCACAGACAAATTGAGCTACGAGGTTTTCATTGCCTGATACAATGCAGTTATGATACCACATTATAAAGACCTTCATTCGACAGATACAATTAACGTACGAGTTTCCCACGTCCTGGTGGAAAGGCGCGATTCTGCATAAAGAAAGAGGAAGGAGAAACTATTGAATTAGGTTGCTGAATAGCCGTGGTCACCCAGCCAACTACACCATTGCGACTGGTTTTCCTTAATATAGTCGAGTTTTATTTGTCATATCGACGAAAGATACAGAAAGGGCATCAAAATTCGACCAGGAAATGAAAGAAAACTTCCGCGCATTAGCTTCGCATACGCACCGTAGCCAAACCCCTCCCAAAGTTGTCCTCTCTCGCCACAAGGATTGCAACTAAGGCCGCAGAGTATCTTACTGTGCAAGCTAAATATGAGTGAGGTCTGTGTAATCCTCTTAGACGGGCGCTGGGCGTTGGGATTTGAAGAAAGCAGAATGAGGGAACACATTCCGATCACACGTATGCTGAGTCATTATAAAATTTGTTCGTGTGATGCTGGAGAGTCGTGCTGGTCTCTTTAACTCACCTCAACTCTTTCGCTGCTACAGATTTGCTCTTTAGTTCCGTGCAGTGGCGCCTTTTGTTACTTCTGTACTTCTCGCCTAATGTTGGTGCTTGTGCGGAGAAACGGCTTTCCGGCCGATAAGAAATATTTATCATCCGATCTTTCGAAAAATATTAGGTGAAAAAGTTTGATTTTTACACAACTTACAGTCTGATATCTTCCCTAGATAAAAAAAAAACTTAATTTCCTATCCTTGTCCTTCATAATACTGCTCTGCATCAAGTTAAATAAAACACCGCTCGAAATTTCAAAACGTTCGCAGGGGTAAAAATGCACTGTGTAAACTATGGGTATTGCTTAGCCCATACATTTCAGTGAATGAAATGTAAATAAGATATAGAAAATTTATTTAAATTGAGAGCAGAGAGATATTTCAGTTCATTTCGACTTACTGTGTTTATATTCGAGAGACGTTCGGGCTCGAAGCGCCTTGTTCCGTCCTTTAAGACTTGACGGCTGCTATTAAATACTCATCATCCGCTTCTAAGAAAAGTACTGTATTGCGTGAAAAAAAGGTGAGTTTTGCAATTCTTAAAGTCTGATATCTTGCTAAAGGACTGAATTTCTTTTATTTATATGGTATAGTTACTGTGCTACACCAAATTTAAAAAAAAAGATCGCGTGAAATGTTAAAGATTTTGCAGAGGTTAATAACGCATTGGATAAACTTGCCTAAGGTTGACCATAGCTCATACGTTGTAACTGAAATGTAGATAAGACATCGAGATTTTATTTGAAATTGAGGGGAGGAGGTTATCTTATTTCGTTTTCGAGTTATTGGCTTTTATAACCGAAGGACGGTCTCACACAACCCGCCCGTTCACGTGCTTGCACATTGCGAATCTTGTGGTCATAACAATCGTGATATCTCATAAACGGTTCAAGGTATCGAAACCAAATTTTTTGCAAGTGGGAACTCGCAGTGGGACACAAATTTTGTGTGATAAATAATCGAAGCGTTTTTATCGCCGAGATATGGAAGTATCTCGTTCGCAGCAATGAGAGGTCTGTGGCTGAGGATGTCTTATGAAGACACAGTGGCGCCCTTGTACACTCCACAACCCATGGGGAACAGCTTACTAGAACGTGTATACACTATTACAGCAGCGGAAGGGTTAATAAGAAATGGCCGGGTTAAATTGACGAAAGGTCCACAGATGTAAAAATACGGGGCACAAACTATTGTTCTCTCAGAATAACTGGCTTGGCTTCGCATTTTCGCGAATGTGAATGTTGGAAACACATTCAGGTGTGGTAATTTAACTTGGACGGTGCAATCGGACTAATGAAGCGAATTCTAAACAATTACTGCAATTCATCGTTGTCTCAGTGAGATGACTGCAACAGCGGCTACGCAAACTTTGCACAAGCCGGTTATTGTTTATACAATAACACTCAACTACTTTACCACCGCGTAATCTGCTAATAACACAAGAGGAAGATTAATGTCAAGAAACCATAAACCGAAAGTCATTCCTGATATAAAATACATTTTTATTTACACCAGTACCTTTACAGCAATACACACATCTTAACACCAAGGCCCGGAGTGGGGAAGGTAATGAAGGATGTGACAGATGAAAAAAGACAGACAAATACAACGTCACAAAGATGTTGTACTTAATACCCCTTCCTCCAGATTTTGAAACATTATGGATGCAATGATGCACTACGTAGTTATATCTGATAAAAGTAATTTTAGTAGCACAAGAAAAGCAATGAATATACTGAAACTTCCTGTCAGATTAAAACTGTGTCCCCGACCGAGACTCGAACTCTGGACCTTTGCCTTTTGCGGACAAGTGCTCTACCAAAGGTCCAGAGTTCGAGTCTCGGTCGGGCACACAGTTTTAATCTGCCAGGAAGTTTCATATCAGTGCACACTCCGCTGCAGAGTGAAAATCTCATTCTGGAAACACCCCCAGGCTGTGGCTAAGCCATGTCTCCGCAGTATCCTTTCTTTCAAGAGTGCCAGTTCTGCAAGATTCACAGGAGAGCTTCTGTAAAGTTTGGAAGGTAGGAGACGAGATACTGGCAGAAGTAAAGCTGTGAGGACCGGGCGTGAGTCGTGCTTGGGTAACTCAGTTGGTAGAACACTTGCCCGCGAAAGGCAAAGGTCCCGAGTTCGAGTCTCAGTCGGGCACACAGTTTCAATCTGCCAGGAAGTTTCATATCAGCGCACACTCCGCTGCAGAGTGAAAATCTCATTCTGGAATGAAAATACTGATACGTCGTTATATAGACCCCTTCGATTAAGGCAAGAAAATGATATTTACTTGAAGAAATGTCCCGAAATGACAAATACTTAGTACCTTAAAGGGCTCAAAAGCTCAAATGAGAGTATATCTACAGCCAGAAATAAAGTTTTTGTGTTATTGTCGTTATCAAACACTCATATTGTTCAGACGCAAATAGATAAAAGGTTAGATTATCTTTCATTCTGTTGAGTCATAACGTTCAAAAGTTTTAAATTTTATAAAGTAACAACAGCTCGGTAATTATTACAGAGAGTAGTTGCTCAATACACTTAATTCTTCTTCTCATATAACACATTACACTAAAACGCAAATTATTCAATCACGTTTATAGTTTTTTCTTTAAAAGCTTTCGCACAGATTTGGATTAGTTATAAAGTCTATTAATGTTTTAAGAAAGAGCCTCAACTGTTTACAGAGCTGGTGACATGGGCATAGCAGGCGACGGACCAGGTAAACGACTGTAGATACGATGATGTGATGTCCCAGGACCCGTCATCATAGCCAGGACCATGAAGGAAGGTTACTCGAAATTAACAGACAGGATACTTCTCAGGACATGGTTACATTGACATTATGACAACGTCCACATTCGGTGGATTACGTGAAAAACTAGACAGACTCATATTAGGATAGTTGCGCATACAAAGTACTTTCTCCTCGTCTGTGAATAATTGTTGTTACTTGCAACGTTCACATGAGTATAATTTGGGACTGTAACAATACAGCTCGATCATAACAGTTTTTGCTGCAGCACAATTTATTTACAAAATACTGTAGATACTTTGTTTTTTCAATCGTCTTTATTAGCCACACACCAATCTATGCAAGACTATGTACAAACACAGTATACAGTATCTCTGTGCATTGCTTGTATCACTTTGTCAAATTTAAAAACTTGATATCGGTTCGTAAAACGTTAGGGATGCGGACGTGTGAGGTAACATGCCGACAACGATTGAGTTTAAGGCTACCTCGCCGAGTGTCCGGCAGTTTGAATCGTGCCATGCTGTCACAGTGATCGGTGTTTGCACAGTGCGTCAATTCAATGAACGTTCTGGAAGTGTGTATATTTATGTGTGTGTGTGTGTGTGTGTGTGTGTGTGTGTGTGTGTGCGTGTGTTTTACCGTGTATTTTACTGGACAACACCGCACTGGTAAGTGAAAAACACTTTCCTTTTCACTTAGTTTACTCAGCAGGCGACACAGTTATTGCACGTCACTACCAACCACCGTCTCACCTTTTATTTACCACGAACCGTTCTAAATGCACAAGTCACAAATAATTGCTTTGATGGATAAAATCGGTTTTATTCCTTCCTCTTTGCCTTACTTACGCACCACTTTATGTATTTCAGGCCCCACTCATGAGTACTTCAATTACTCCTCATTGAATAATTCACCTGATGTATTTACATTGCATTACATTTTTTTTTATATTTACAAGAAATAATTGCTTTGACTGGAAAAATCAGTTTTATCCCTCCTCTTTGTCTTAGTTACAGAGCAGTTTACATATTTTAGATCTCTTTCACGTGTAGTTTAATTACTCTTCATCGAATAATTCACCTGATGCATTTAAATTTCATTCCAAATTTTTATTTAATTATAACTTTCTTTCTTTGTGTGGGGAGATGATACGATTAATGTAAGGAGTAATATTTTGTGTCTCATTTCTGTTCAGATGAGAACACTGTTTTACACATTTAGTGTTGTCCTTAATCAAATTCAGTAAGACAATGACAAACCTTCATTTATTAAAACATAAAAAGCATAAGGGCTTCTTAATCCGTGAAATACCTCATGACAAGTTTCAATGAGTACAGGAAACAGTCTTACCAAGGGAGATAAAAAATGAAAACCCTAATCACAGAACTTTTGGAAAGATAATGCAGATGCAGAATTTACTTATTTGAGACATGTACATAGAATTCTAGAGAACCTCTGATTTACCATTACATGGAAATTAGTCTGATGTATTACTATAAATATACCTTTCTTATGTATCTGATTGTCTCCGGCTAGCGTTTTAAATCCACAATATTGTTTCTTCATTTACTCATAGATCAGATAATGTCCTAGTAACTATTTTGGTGTGAGGCTGCTCACTCACCAATTACAAATAGTGTATACATATTTCCAAAAATTCACGCAAATAAGCAAAATATTCCAATTTTCATGTGGTACTTGAAGTTTCGCATTCCCTATGAAATTTCGGTCAGAGGCATGTGCGGAACATATCAAGCATCTTATTATTATTTACTAATTTACACTAACTGGTAAGTTTCTTATCCTTACTATATACAGGGTTAAGGGTTAGATTACTCGGCCAAGGTTTCCTTACATTTCTTTCATCAGACCATTGTGTGGCCATGGTGTTCACTAGGATGTAATCATTTTAAATTCACGGTACATAGTTCGATAGGTTTTTCCTCATAATTTGAGCCCAGATCATTTTCAGCGACCGTGATGACTAAGATCTCTTTACCTTTTATTCACGCTACCATTACAAATAGCTTGTCGTCAAATTTCATAGTCATTGCTTTTACAGCTTCCATTCATCTACATGAAGTAGCTATTAAAGAAACAAATTCCCAGATGACGCATCAGGTTCATAAGTTCACAATCATAAGTTAATTGGTTCCCATAGCACTTAGTACCGTACTCTCACTATCATAAGGTAAAAATCTCACTTTAATCTACAGAATACCAATAGAATATTTTCACACAGTCATTGTGAATAAAGCAATGCTTTAAAGTTGACAACTAAGGCATCTGGCTAGAGTCTACACACTCATTCTATTACTTAACACAGCTGAATTTCTATTTGCATAGGTGTTTGCACTGTGTTACTCAATCATTCATTCAGATCTCTGGAAACACTGTTATTTAATCTTTTGTTAATGTACATAATATTACATTCCTTTGCGCCTTATTTGGGATGGCACTTGCTGTCTCATGTTTCACAAAAATTCGTACACAATTGTCTATTTCCCCATCATTTAAATGCCATTCCTCATGGGAGGTCGATTCTGGACCCCTCCAAAATAATTCCATACTGCTGACCGATCTCCACCCAAATCCTGATTTGGGCTATGTAATTTATCTCTGATTCCCTTTTACAAATTTATTCTAAAAGTCACAGTCGTTGCATGTGTATCCTTACTAATCACAATAAATGTGTATTTACTGAATGACAGTAACTAGTCACCATTGTATCTCATATACTTATCAAATAGAAATATTACTAACATAATGAAATATAACTAGAGTATCTCAAAGACTAATAATAGGTAATTCATTTTGTAACAGTTAGACAGTAGCAATTCGCTTTTATTTTATCTTCATGGTCACTGTATGAGCTGCTGTCATAGTCTGAGTATATTCAGCGATGATTAACTGAGCATATAATGTGCAGTGCCTGAGCCTGTCGTTTGTTATTCAACTTTTAGCTGTTTTATCTACTTTTGGAAAGTATTTCTGAAAGTCCCAGCACGAATAAAGTTCTTTAATCTTTTTGGTAGTCTGATATGCCAACAAATAACTGTCATCATGTGGAATCTGTACTACATGAAAAGGTCCTATAAACGTAAGCTACCATTTCTTGTTCTTCTTTAGTAATAGAGGAAGTTTTTACTGAGTTTTCAGTACAAACTTTTCTCTTGCAGATAAACTTCCAATTTTCCTAGTCTTTTGTCATATGACTTTTTCCTTAATTTCGCACTTTCCGTAATGGAGGTTAATACTAGTCTCACTTATTCCTGCTAGGTGGTGTCTGCTTGAGGTCAACGTGGTATGGGATCTAGACATTCATTTCTTTCTTTTCCTCTGGTTATCAAATTGGTAGGGATATGTGGTGTAGAATACAAGGGAACATGGCTTACTGTCTCTTCAAAGACTCCCAGAAATTCCACGCATTTGTTTTGATTGTTGGACGCATATGTCCTCATAAACAGATCAAACTCTCGAAAGGCCTTTCTAAGGGGTTGACTTGAGGGTTAATCTTAAATGGTAAATTCAGCTGATCCGCCAATTTTTTTCACTTCTTGCAGGTAAAATGTGATGCAGTGTCATACGATATCACTCTATCGATTGTTTACCATAACGCGGCTATGTTGTAAACATTTCACAGATGGTATCTGCGCGCAGCTTAACAACATAAAATACTTCTGTGTGAAACAAATTCTAATCACCCCTTCAAATTGCATGTACCCAGCTGCAAAAACTCGTCATCTTGTGGCCTAATTTTACAAAGTATACTATAATTACTCAGTAATTACAAGTTTTAATATTGACAAAATAAAAAATTTCACAACTACAGAAAGGAAAATTAGGCGGGATGAGTGGGGTATTGTCTTACTTTATGCTCCAGCCGTCAACAACTGTGTCTTCAAAAGAATATGTCAGTTATAATTGTTTCCTGGTATTTCCTTATTTTATATATCTTTGTGTTAATTGGTTTGCTAGTTTCAATAAATGTCATTTCTTTTTTAATTTTTACGAGCTCTATATTCATATATACGCCTCGTTGGGTCCATGAAAAAGAAACAAACAATATAAAATATACATAATTTGAAATGGTCTATTTACAGAGTCCTACAAAAAGTCGCCAGTTTAGACGCCTTAATGAGTAGATGGCGAGTTTTACTGACGAAAGGTCTACGGATTTAAATATACTGGGACAAAAACTACTATTTTCTCGGAATAACTGGTTTGAGTTCGTATGTTGGCGACCTTGAAAGGTTAAAATTTTTCAAGTGCGGTAATTTAATTCGTACTGGGGAAACGGACTTTTTAAATATATGAAGAGCGGACTCTAAACAGTTACTACAATTCCTAGTTATTTCCATGAGATGGCCTTCAATGACAGCTATGCAAACTTCGTCCAATCCGGTTATTGCAGTTCCAGTAGAGAAGCATGGAGAGCTGCATCAAACCAGTCTCTGGACTGAAGACCACAACAACAATATAATAACAGTCACCCGTTTTTCCACTTCGTAATCTGTTAATAACATAAGAGAGAGATTAGAGTTAGGAAATAATAAAAGGAACGTCATTACTGGTATAAAATAAATAATTAATCATAGCCATACATTTACAATGAGACATACACCTTAACGCACTGACAGGAGGAGGAAATGTAACGAAGGAGGAGACATAACAACAAAGACAAGTAATAAACATAGCAAAGATGTAGTTTATACCCTTACATCCAGATTTTGAAACGCTGTGGATTTAATGACTAAGTACCTAGTTATATTTGGTAAAAGCAATTTTAGTAGCACAAGAAAAAAAATCTCACATGTAGGATATCTCTGTGAATGCAGAGCTTCCACTGGTTTGATGAAATCGCTACAATGTGCCATAGAAGGGTTTCAAGCCTTTTCTTATATATATTACATTCATGAATTCCTTCTGGTATTGTTTTATTTTTCTTAATTCATGTTTTCAAAGCAGATCATAGTGCATATCACAAACATGGGTATGTGTCTGGGAAGTGTGTGGTCCTGAGATGAATGAATAGTTAAATTTGGAACCACCTGTACTGTCGATTAATGACATATATTCCAATTAGATTTTATGGACGGGCAACGTAATCTACAGATACGGTGTGTTCTGGGAAATGAAAGGTTTTTATGGATTTTATCTAACACATTTGCGGAATTTGAATCAAAAACTAAGAGAAACATTTTATACTGCGAAACAACAAGGTGCTTTACTGCCTACAAAAACTGATTTCCATTACATTCTATTGATTAACATTTAAATATGTCGACTCACATGAAATCACACATCTGCATAGTTACTCTCAAGTATATTAAATTTTCTAAACACTGCAAAATATCACTTCTTTACAGCGACTGGGGAATAAATTGGGAGTAGAGCAAGTAAATATCAAGTGAGTGTAGGCCACTCATTCAAAGCAAATATACTGTTGATAATTTTTTTATAATTTTCTCCCAAATTGGTTCAGGGACATTGCTCTTGCTGTCTTTTTGGCTACACTCATACCTTCTAAATAAAGAAATGAGATGTCTGTTCAATTCATTTTTGAATTCATTTCTTTCATTTTATTTATTTGTTGTGAATAATTATATTATGCAACTGGCATTGAAGAGAAAAATTGCCTAAGTACTGTTATTACTAACATCTGTGTAACATAAATGGGAGTGGGAGTGGGGGGGGGGGGGGAGTTGATATAAAACCAGTTACATAAGCTCCCGAACAATCACCAAGTTTAACCAATGCTTAGGGATATTTTCTAAATATGATGGTTAAAAGTTATCATAAAACAGATCACAATAACTACATTAAACGTTGTTGGCTACTTTTTCCCTTTTCTTACGTCTCACTCCCTGATGCAAATAGGAATTTACAGAAATGTATGTTCTAATATTTGATTTTGAGTTTAGGTTTAACAGCATAGTTCTACATCAAGGAAAGTAAAGTGAGCATTTTAATCTCAAACTGGAATGCTTTCATTTCTGTGTAATCCATCTCCACTTCTGTAAGATGCCGTTCAAACCAGAAATTGTGAATGAGAAGATGAGTAAAATTCAACTCACACTGATGATCAATTAGTTTAAGGCACAGGTTTCTTTAATAAGCTTCCACAATTAAACTTAATTTTATTTTAAGTGTTGTGACATTTCTGCTACTGTTACTATTATGAAAGTTAACACTACATTTAGCGTTAATAATATTTGTCACATTTTACAAAAAAAGCATATTTTTTGCACATACAGAAATAAATATCTTTCAATGCAAAGAAGTAGCGCGCATGTGCTATGAACTAGAGTGCAGGGCATGTAGTGAAAGTGACATGTAGTGAAAGCGATTCTGTATTTATTTAACGCTATTGCATCATAACACAGAGAAGACATGCACCTCTCCATTACGAAAAGACTGTGGTTATTAATATTTAAGTATGGCTTATAATCTCATTCATGTGCTGCTGCAACATAGTAGTGTGAAAAAGTAAAATATTTCTCATTTGTACTTTATTTCTGTAAATTATGCTGCTTAGTACAATATGAGTACAGTTCCATTAGAATTATTATGACAGTAACCTGGTCCAGAATAGATCTGTAATACAACTGCATTCATTAGTGCCAGACACCTCAGAGGCTAAGGCTATACTTTTACCCAACGAGCCTATGCTATGCATTGAGTAACCCCTCTCAGTATGCAAATCGCCCCACTACTATTCAAATACATGGTAATGATATGTGCACAAGGAAATGAAACGATAGGTACGTCCTGACAGATGAACTGTAGCTGTCTGGCTTGTGTTAAATTAATAAACATGAAAGTAGTGTAGGGGACAGGTGGCGCAAGAACGAAATTTGAGTGCATGTTACTGACAATAAATATGCTTAATCAGAATGAAACGTGAGGCTGGCTACAGCCTAATGCGTCGCGCCTCGTCTACCAGTACATTAGCATTTTTAGTACTGGTAATTATTCACGTTGCTAACTTCAGCACACATTTAAACAAATACCCTAAATATCAAGAGAAAGACGAAATATGGCTATATATTACTATAAACAATTATGCATAACGCCGTAAATCAATATGGAGCCACTCTGCTACAATATGCTGAGCATTGCAGTGGGGGAAGATCTGTACTGCACTGAATACTGCCATAAGAATGTGTGTGTGACTATCATCCTAACTGAAGGATCTGCATTGTGTAACTTTTAAACAGAGGATAAGGTGTTACTCACTTGTTGCATAATATATCCTTGATGAATATAACAGTAAATACTTTTATAGACTTTGCAACTAGAAACACAATCATGTACAGTCTACAACACTGCTCGTGAGAGGGAGGAAAAAACGACGGCGCCGGCGCGGTAGGGTCAGCGTGTTCGGTCAGAGGGTTAGCAGCCCTCTGTAATAAAAAAACTGAGTTAATGGATAAACGACGAACTGAAACGGGTGTCTTGTGACGTCCGCCCCGAGCAGATCCCACGACCTAAAACGAACAAAATAAGATTAAAAAAAGAAAAAGTGGTCAGCGTGGCGGACTGTCCATCCTAAGGACCCGGGTTCGATTTCCCGGCTGGGTCGGAGATTTTCTCCGCTCAGGGACTGGGTGTTGTGTTGCCCTAATCATCATAATTTCATCCCCATAGACTCGCAAGTCGCCGAAGTGGCGTCAAATCGAAAGACCTGCACCAGGCGAACGCTCTACCCGACGGGAGGCCGTCGTCACATGACATTATTAGTTCCTATAGCGGACATTTGATGTTAATGTCAAAGGTTTATTTCAATAAATTTTTGTACGAGGGCCGTTCAGAAAGTAACCTCCGGTTGATTTAAAAAAATACACCAAGTTAAATAAAAATATTTTAATATATACATCTTACAACTACATCTTTGCACTATTTTTCTACATAGTCTCCATAGCGATTGAGGCACTTATCGTATCTCTTCACAAGCTTTGAAATTCCTTCTGCATAAAAATCACCCGCTTGTGCCTGGAGCCAGCCTGTGACTGTATCTTTGAGCTCTTCGTCGTCATCAAACCGCTGTGACCCAAGCCATTTCTTCAAATGCATGAAGAGGTGATAATCACTTGGCGCCAGGTCTGGGCTGTAAGGTGGATGGTTGATAACGTCCCACTTGAAGGACTCTGCGAGCAGAGTGAGGACGGGCGTTATCGTGCAAAAAAATGATACCGGAAGTCAGCATACCACGGCGTTTGTTCTGTATAGCCCGTCGTAACTTTTTTATTGTTTCATAGTACACGTCTTGATTAATGGTCGTACCATGTTCCATGAATTGAACCAACAACACCCCTTTGGCATCCCAAAACACCGTTGCCATCAGTTTTCTGGCAGAAAAATCTTGCGAGGCTTTTCTTGGTTTGGTAGGCGAATTTGAATGTGCCCACATCTTTGATTGTTCTTTTGTCTCAGGGTTCACGTACTTAATCCAGGTTTTGTCACCGGTCACGATTCTGTTTAACAATGGTTCTCCTTCATCCTCATAACGTGACAGAAAGTCTAATGCACAGGCCATTCTTTGAGTTTTGTGGTGGTCGGTAAGAATTTTGGGCACCCATCGTGCACAGAACTTACGGTAACCCAATCTTGCTGTCACTATCTCGTACAAGAGAGTCTTAGAAATCTGTGGAAAACCAGTAGACAACTCCGACATTGAGAAACGTCGATTTTCACGAACTTTGGCATCAACTGTCTGAACGAGTTCGTCAGTCACCAATGATGGTCTACCACTCCTCTCTTCATCATGAACGTTTTCTCGTCCATTTTTAAATAAACGTACCCATTCACGGACAACTCCTTCACTCATAACTTTTGGTCCGTACACGGCACAAAGCTCACTATGAATAGCTGCTGCAGAATATCCTTTGGCTGTAAGAAACCTTATGACACCACGCACTTCACATTTGGCGGGGTTTTCTATTGCAGCACACATTTCAAACTGCCACAAAAACTAAACTAGCGCAGGTACGACGTTCACTCGACCACGGCTTGATGCCGACTGACCTGTTGAGTGCGTGAACGCACAGATGGCGTCGCTACTCCCCCCACAACCCGTACTGTGACCAATCGGAGGTTACTTTCTGAACCGCCCTCGTATTATCCCATTGAGGTTCTTTGATGTTTCAAACATAACTGTAAACTATAGGGATAATTAACGCCTCACACCTAACGTTGTACATAATATTAAGAATAGGAACGTATCGATGTTCGTACTATTAATATGGTTAAACGTAACATTTATCTCGCCACCTACACTTGACATATGCCACGCACTTGTTCCGATTGGCCAGCAATGTTTTGCATCTTAATATTATTTGCTTGCAAGTGCTTTTAGTGGTTGAAGGCCACGTTATATTTGAATGTAATTGTGACGGAAATGATTTTTAAGATATAACAACTATTTCATTCTCTGATCGGTTGTAGTAACACCTATATCTTGGAGATGGTACCTTGATTACTGGAGAGCCAAAGATTGTAAGCCAATGCTGACGTATTTTTGATGAACAGACCTAATACACCGATCTTCAGAACGTTACTGGTGACCTCCCTGACAAACGTCTTTGCCTCACGGCTGTTACACACAGGGCCGTAGCATTGTAGCTACTAGTGAATTCTTATCGTTAACAGCTTATTTTCTTTCTTTTTATTCAATTATAAGTTTTATTGTTATGGTTTCATAAAGTTTATTTATATTTTCGACATACCTGTGGCCTGGACGTAAATATTGTACGCAAATAATCGTATTTAGGCTTTGTTTAACGTGTTTTACGGCCATTGGCTTACAGTGATGTAATGCCGAACACGGTGGGTGGAGCTTCCGCTATTTAAGCGACGAAAATTACATGTCATGGAGCGATGGCTGTATCCGTCCTAGAGCGGTGCCTGCTCCTCGCCAGCTTCCGCAGACTCGCATGGGTACAGCTTTCTTTCTTTTACGTGTTTGTTGGTTTACTATGTTTCTTTTTGTGTCTGTAGTTTACATTTCTCTAAGTACATATATCTTACATCCTTCACAAATAGGTGCTCTGACACTGACAAGACTAGTGGTCGGAACCGGCCACCAGTAAATAAATAAACTTCTTTATATGGCTGGGACTGTTTTATTATAAAAAATTTTTAACTACAGTATTCTAATTCGCAAATGCATCAGCAGTTACACGTGTATGTTGTTAGCAAGTCTTACAAGTAAATTTTAGCATGAACGCATGCACTAGAATCGTCTTTTCACTCCAACGGAAATTTAGAGACTAATAATACACCATTTTATTTTTAGAATTTTATTTTAGCATTGTAGCTACTATTGAATTCTTCAAAGTAGATTGTACTAAATACTATAGCATTCCGTACAATGGAAGAGCGTTCAGATTGTACCATATATGCCCATATAGCTATAAATATGCAGTCTGATGCAGAATATTTCTGCTGTTTCACAGTATCTGGCAGATAACGACTTGTTGAGTTACGAAGAGTACAAAGCATACTCGGTGTCAAGATGCAACACCATTCATGACAGAATTACATATTTATTTCGTGACAACGCGTAATCCAAATCAATATCGATTCCGATAAAAGCTACTAACATGGAGGTCTCCTATAAAAGAGAGAAATTTCGAAAAATGGATGTGAACAGAAGTGGAATATGAGCAAAATACTTACAAGGCAGTGACACCGATGAGCCAAGACGTTATGACCACTGCTCACCGTGAGGTTGAATTTCTCCTGGTGGTGTTGCGAGCACGTGACGCAGTAGGGAAGGAATGTAAGCGGAACAGAGAGACGAATGGGTAGTAATTATAGCGACAATACGGGCCAGAAGTGCGGAAATCCACTAGTATAAGCGGTTTTAACAAAGGCCACTTTGTTGTGGTGCTGCGGCTGGAAACGAGAATCTCTGCGAAGCTGGTCGCCTGTTGGCATACTACCGTTGTGAGGAAAGTGATTGCAGGATGGCGAAATAACGAGTAGGCCGTATGGTATTGGACGACCACGGCTCATCACAAAACGTAGAGGTCGTAGAATCTCTCACTGTGTAAACCACGGTAGGCAGTGATCTGTGGCAGATTTGACGACAGAGTACAAGGCTGGTGCAGGCACAACTGTTTCTGAGCACACCGTTCAGAGGCAATTGTTGAACATGGAGCGCCACATCACACGACCCCTACGTGTTCCTGTGTTGACTCAACGATATCATCACTTATGATTGCAATGGGCACAGCACCACTGGGTATTCACTGTGGATCAATAGAAACGTGTCGCCTGTCGAATGAGTCGCATTTCTTGTTACACCAGGTTGCATCATACAGGCGATTGAGTGTACGAAACATGCACCACGCCACAGATCCAGGCCGGTGAGGGCAGAATTATGTTATGGGGTGCACTGAGTTGGGCTCTCTAGGGGCCTGTGGTGGTATCGAAGGCGTCATGACAGTAGTAAAATACGTGAACACTGTATCACCTCATGCTTGGAGTCTCCCCGTGTGGCATCTTCCAGCAGGATAACTCTCCGTGTTGCAAGGTCAGGATCGTGCTACACTGATTACAGGGGGATTATAGTAACTTACATTGACGTTTTGGTCAGGAAATGTGCCTGATATGTATTCACTGCAACACATATCGGGCGCCAATTGCATGCTCGTAAAACACCACCCGGTAAAATGAAAGTATGGTACCTTTGGCCGGAAGGCTCCATTCGGGGAAGGTGGTGGTGGTGGTGGTGGTGGTTAGTGTTTAACGTCCCGTCGACAACGAGGTCATTAGAGACGGAGCTCGAGCTCGGGTTAGGGAAGGATTGGGATGGAAATCGGCCGTGCCCTTTCAAAGGAGCCATCCCGGCATTTGCCTGAAACGATTTAGGGAAATCACGGAAAACATAAATCAGGATGGCTGGAGACGGGATTGAACCGTCGTCCTCCCGAATGCGAGTCCAGTGTGCTAACCACTGCGCCACCTCGCTCGGTCATCCGGGGAAGTTCGGCCGCCAAGTGCGAGTCATATTTCATTCGACGCCACAATGGGCGACTTGCGCGCCGGTGATGAGGATGAAATTACGATGAGGACAACACAACACTCAGTCCACGAGCGGAGAAAATCGCCAACTCGGACGAAAATCGAACCCGGGCACGCTGCACGGGAGGCAAGCACGTTACCGCCCAGCTAAGCAGGCGGACACTATCCTGTAATTTGCGGTAATTGCTTGAATTGTACGTAGACATCTGGTGTCATATAATTTTGGAATCTCTGTTGTGCTGTTTCTCAAAAGTGGAATATACGCTATTAAACGTGCGATCACAATGTTTTGGCTCATCAGTGTAAATCGTGCAGTACCCATACGAATTCGTAATCACGGATGAATACAAGTGCGTCCACAGAGCACTATCTGACTAAACCATCCTCAGTTTTATACGAGACAAAAAGGAACATATATTGGAATCATTTAGATCACTCAGTATATCGATCAAAAATGAAGGAAAATACGGCCAACATACTTACAACGCAATCTGAACAGAGCAATACACACACCGAAAAGTAAACTGGAAGAAATTTGCGTAAGTCTGCAGAACACCAGCTTCAGTTATACAGGATGGTCCATTGATAGTGACCGAGCCAAATATCTCTCGAAATAAGCGTCAAACGAAAAAACTACAACTACTAGTCTAGCTTGAAGGGGGAAACCAGATGACGCTGTGTTTGGCCCGCTAGATGGCGCTGCCATAGGTCAAACGGATATCAACTACGTTCTTTTAAATAGGAACCCCCATTTTTATTACATATTCGTGTAGTACGTAAAGAAATATGAATGTTTTAGTTGGATGACTTTTTTCGCTTTGTGATAGATGGCGCTGTAATCCCAAACGTGGTATCACGTAACATTTCGCCAGTGCGGATCGTATTTGCTTCGTGATACATTACCCGAGTTAAAATTGTCCGTTTACCAATTTCGGAAAAGGTCGATATCGTGTTGATGTATGGCTATTGTGATCAAAATGCCCAACGGGCGTGTGCTATGTATGCTGCTCGGTATCCTGGACGACATCATCGAAGTGATCGGACCGTTCGCCGGATAGTTACGTTATTTAAGGAAACAGGAAGTGTTCAGTCACTTGTGAAACGTCAACCACGACCTGCAACAAATGATGATTCCCAAGTAGGTGTTCTCGCTCCTGTCGCGTCTAATACGCACATCAGTAGCAGACAAATTGCGCGAGAATCGGGAATCCCAAAAACGTCGGTGTTGAGAACGCTACATCAACATCAGTTGCACCCGTATAATATTTCTATGCACAGGAATTGCATGGCGATGACTTTGAACGTCGTGTACTGTTCTTCCACTGGGCACAAGAGAAATTACGGGACGATGACAGATTTATTGCACGCGTTCTACTTAGCGACGAAGCGTCATTCACCAACAGCGGTAACGTAAATCTGCATAATATGCACTATTAGGCAACGGAAAATCCACGATGGCGCGACAAGTGGAACATTAGCGACCTTGGCGGGTTAATCTATGGTGCGGCATTAAGGGAGGAAGGATAATTGACCTCTTTTTATCGATGGAAATCTAAATGGTGCAATGTATGCTGATTTCCTACGTAATGTTCTACCGATGTTACTACAAGATGTTTCACTGCATGACAGAATGGCGATGTACTTCCAACGTGATGGATGTCCGGCATATAGCTCGCGTGCTGTTGAAGCGGTATTGAATAGCATATTTCATGACAGGTGGATTGGTGGCCCGCACGTTCACCGGAACTGACGTCTCCATTTCTTTCTGTGGGGAAAGTTGAAGGATATTTGCTATCGTGATCCACCGACAACGCCTGACAACATGCGTCAGCGCATTCTCAATGCATGTGCGAACATTACGGAAGGCGAACTAGTCGCTGTTGAGAGGAATGTCGTTACACGTTCTGCCAAATGCATTGAGGTTGACGAACATCATTTTGAGCATTTATTTCATTAATGTGGTATTTACAGGTAATCACGCTGTAATAGCATGCGTTCTCAGAAATGATAAGTTCACAAAGGTACATGTATCACATTGCAACAACCGAAATAAAATGTTCGAACGTACCTACGTTGTATTTCAATTTAAAAAACCTACCTGTTACCAACTGTTTGTCTAAAATTGTGAGCCATATGTTTGTGACTATTACAGCACCATCTATCACGAAGCGAAAAAAGTGGTCCATCTAAAACATTCATATTTCTTTACGTACTACACGAATATGTAATAAAAATGGGGGTTCCTGTAAAAAAAAAAAAAAAAAACGCAGTTGATATCCGTTTGACCTATGGCAGCGCCATCTAGCAGGCGAACCATAGCGCCATATGGTTTCGCCCTTCAAGCTAGACAAGTTTCGTACTTTGTAGTTTTTTCGTTTGACGCTTATTTCGTGAGATATCTGGCCCGGTCACGATCAATGAACCACCGTGTATACAAAACAAAAACAAACACAGAATAATTGACATCAGCCAGTAATAAAACGATGTGATAAAACTTGCAGCGCTCCAAGTGGCATGGCAGCGAACCAAGGTTGTGTTACGAGAAGTCGCTATGCAAGTTCCACCCCTCCGGGCGCGCCGACAGGTGAGTGGCAACAGGTGGCTGCTGCGGCTAACTTGCTTGCGCCAGCACAGTACACAGGCCGGCGACGCATCTGCCGGCATCCGCCTCTGGGCGTACCCGCGCAGTTTAGCGGCTTACGTGGGATGAGTAATTGACTTGCAACTTCACCCCTCTCCCTGCTGTGCCCAGCTCCTGCCAACAGCGGGGAAAGTTAAGCGACTGCGGTCCTAATTTCAGCGCCGCCCGGAATTCCTGCTTCCAGGGAAAGTGCAAAACTGTGCGGCAGCGGAGCAGTGGCCTGCGGTAACTAACTCTCCGTAAACCCGGATACACAGAGGAAACGAGCCTTCTGCACACAAAAGTCTTAAGAGGATGCTACAGTAGTGAGGCACATTGGTGTTTCGCAGTTCGTCTACGACGGCATCATTAGTGACGGTGCAAGAGCGTATTGGACAATATCGGGAAAGGATAAGAGAAATCATACAATGGAGGCTTTCACGACAAGATGTCTTAGTTGAGTCTTGTGGGCTGTATGACTGTGGGCGAAGAAATTTTTCAGTTCCTGAAGATTCAAAAATGGTTCAAATGTCTCTGAGCACTATGGGACTTAACATCTGAGGTCATCAGTCCCCTAGAACTTAGAACTACTTAAACCTAACTAACCTAAGGACATCACACACATCCATGCCTGAGGCAGGATTCGAACCTGCGACCGTAACGGTCACGTGATTCCAAACTGAAGCACTTAGAACCGCACGGCCACACTGGTCGGCCCTGAAGATTCGTACAGAGCTGTGTTGGACATCTTCGGAGATGCTCCTGGCGACGATGAACCTTGCAGACTGACGAGTCGGATGTCGGTTTGCGACATAAGTACGGTGTTAAGTGGGAGTCGTCGAGTCTACACGTTATAAGCAGAGATAACCTCCGTCAAAGAGAAACTGTAAGTAGGCTGTTTAGGTTTTTATGTTGGTAACGCCACGTAGCGCTCTGTATGAGAATCACTGACTGTGCTGTGTGCAGTCTGTGGCTGATTTGCATTGTTGGAACATTTGCTATTGTAGTGTTAGGCAGTTGGATGTGAATAGCGCCTAGCGTTGCGCAGTTGGATGTGAGCCGCCAGCAGTGGTGGTTGTGGGGAGAGAGATGGCGGAGTTTTGAGAGCGGATGATCTGGACGTGTGTCCATCAGAAAGAGTAAATTTGTAAGACTGCATGTCATGAACTGATATATATATTATGACTTTTGAACACTATTAAGGTAAATACATTGTTTGTTCTCTATCAAAATCTTTCATTTGCTAAGTATGCTTGTCAGTAGTTAGTGTCTTCAGTAGTTAGAATCTTTTATTTAGCTGGCAGTATTGGCGCTCGCTGTATTGCAGTAGTTAGAGTAACGAAAATTTTTGTGAGGTAAGTGATTCATGAAAAGTATAGGTTATTGTTAGTCAGCGCCATTCTTCTGTAGGGATTATTGAAAGTCAGACTGCGTTGCCCTAGAAATATTGTATGTCAGTTTAGTGATGATCAGAATAAGTGCAGAGAGAAATGTCTGAGTACGTTCAGTTTTGCTCATCTATTTGGAAATCAAATAACGTAAGAGGTTTATCAGCACAGTCATTTATAATTTTTCTAAGGGGACGTTTCATAATACTTAAATGTCAATTGTCGCCTGCCAAGGATGAAACTTACCTATCGATCCTACAGAAGCACTGTCCATATATGTCGTTGAGTTTAATGGCTTGTTCTTTTGTGTTAAAATTGTTGTTATGCTTATACAGGATGATTCAAACAAACGTTTACAAACTGACATGGAACATTGGGTACACAGCTAGGATCAGTAATCAAACACTAACCGGCGTCACGAACACCATCCGGGGACTACTAAATGGCGTTGCAGTTATTCAGTCACATGCAATAAATGGAAGCCCACTATAGGAGATCCTCAGAGTTTGGACCAGATGCATCCAGACCTCCCTGACATCGACACTACATTGATCGGAAATGTGTGGTAAGGTCTTATGGGCCAAACTGCTGAGATCATCGGTCCGTAAGCCTACACACTTCTTAATCCAACTTAAACTAACTTACGCTAAGGACAAAACACACACCCATGCCCGAGGAAGAACTCGGACCAGCGACGGGGCGAGCCGCGCGGACCGTGACATGGCTGCCGCCTTTGACCGCGCGACTACCCCGGGCGGCCACATTGATCGGCGACACCTCTCATAGAACACATCCTGCTACCGCAACAATGCAGCCAATTAGGCTAGGTGTAACAGGTGATTCATACACAGGGCCCTTCAGATACACATACAGGAAAATATTGATGGTGACCGTGTGACTGGCGCACCACAACCAATCTAGTGGCTAGGAAAAGTTGCCTGCAAATGTATTCTCACTTGTCTACCGGGTGGTCCGTCGTCCTGAAATTCAATTCGGTGACGAAAAGGCATGGAAACATCATACATCATTTTCGACAGAAACTATAGCAGGAATACGAGATACGTGCGACCATCAAGTTGGTCCGGGAGAAAATACGAACCAATTAAACAGACTGTGACGATGCCAGCCCACACGTTAAGGGTAAAGTTGCGTTATGAGGCTTGCGTTCGTGTAGCATGTAGGTTCGCATCTGGCCACGTATGCCGACTGTGAAAGTTCATCACACCATCGAGTGAGAACACAGCTTCATCGGTGAAGATGACAGTCACTGTGAAGCTTCTGTCTAGTGACCGTAGCGCCCTATGGTGGTGTTGCGACCTTCGATTCTTAAGTGAATACTGCTATATGTTGCATGCTCGATGAGCCGTGGCAGTTTGTAAACGTTGTTTGAAATCACACAGTATATTTCGATGACTTTTCTACATAGCCCTGGATAATAGCTTGTCATAGTAGATAATAATAATATATTTTTTTTTTTACTTTGGAAAACTTCATGATTTCCTGACTGAAGAGCGTGCTTTGTAACAGCTGATTTTTCGGTTTTCCCTTGTCACCAAAGAGTGTTCTTTCAGTCTTATGTCCGCAGCTCGTGGTTGTGCGGTAGCGTTCTCGCTTCCCGCGCCCGGGTTCCCGGGTTCGATTCCCGGCGGGGTCAGGGATTTTCTCTGCCTCGTGATGACTGGGTGTTGTGTGATGTCCTTAGGTTAGTTAAGTTTAATTAGTTCTAAGTTCTAGGGGCCTGATGACCATAGATGTTAAGTCCCATAGTGCTCAGAGTCATTTGAACCATGTCTTTTCAATCTTATATTCATGCTGAAATGTTCATCTAAACCCGCAGGACAGGACAGGTAGTTGGCATTGTGGAACGGGGCCAAAATGAGCGTCTGTCAGTTACATTCGAACACATATAACTTTTTTCATGACCAAACATTACAGTACAAATTCTTGAACTTAGTTATCGGCTGAATACGGCACACTATCTTATGCCGTAAGGCCACAACCACTGAAATTAAAAAAAAAAAAAAATAATAAAAAAAGGCTAAAAGCCATTAACTCGAAATTCACACGCCAAAAAGAATATTTAGAAGGCAGAAGGCCTCAAGTTAAGTAAGTTCTATAATTTGGCTGAAGGCCCAAAAACCTAACTCTTAATTTAAAGACTGCTGAAGGCCGATGATTTAAGGCTCAAAGTAAAATTACAAAAAAAGAAAAACACAAGGCAGAAGGCCTTCAATTAGGCTGGAGGCCCCAAACAGTCTGACGCTCGAAAGACAAGATCCTTCATTTAAAAACGGCTGAAGGCCCATGACTTAAAACTCAAGGTAAAATAAATTTAAACAACAAAGCCCTGTCTTAAATTGGGCTGAAGGCCCCAAACAATCTCACTTGACAAGCAAGAAACATTAATTTGAAAACAGCGGAAGGCCCATGACTTAAAACACAAGTAAAATAATTTTTATTAGGTAGAAGTCCAAAGGCTTTATCTTTAAACAATACGTTAATCAGGCTGAAGGCCGAAACAATCTAAAACTTGAAAATCAAGGAACCTTAATTTTAAAGCGGTTGAAGGCCCATTACTTAAAACACCACTAAAAACAATTCAACTTTAATTCAAAACCATCGTCTATGAGCCATACAAATACACACAACAGAAAATAAGAAAAGCCAGTGCAGCTAACGGAGCTCAGAAGTTTCGGGGGTCGGCCAGCACTTGAAATACTAACGTTCTCTTAGGTGAGACAGGCAGTCGGCCCAATCATTCTCGACCCGACGACAACCAAACCAACAGACAGTCAACGGACCCACCAAGGTAACTTGCGCTCCACTCGACCAGCAGACAACCGGGAGTTCAATGCAAACCTAAAAGGCACGGACGCCCACAACCAAACATATATTAAGCTATCGATCTACACACCGTGCTGGACAGGACAACACGCTGAGGAAACGGCACTGCCTAAATCCACGTCAACGACAAGGGCAGGTAACCGGAACGTTAATGGCCACAAGGCAGAAAATCCCGCTGGTGCTCTTCAATTGCAAATAACCAAATACGGTTAGGCTCCACCAGACGGTGGCTAAACCTTCGCCAACTCGAACACACACGTTGTTGATCACGGGAATGTCCCAACAGCCGACAACGAGAACCAAACGGCACAATGTGAACAGTCTTGACTTGCTGGTAATCTAAATCCAAACTCAAGTTTTTTGTCCAGGGTCGGTTAGCCACGGACCTCGTACCAATGGGAACAGCCCCACACACTCCGACGCTGCGTAGAGACCGCCAGCGGGCCCGGCCAAATACACCCCGCTGCTCCACGCCAACCAACCGACTGCCACACATCAGCACGGAGACAGCACTAAAATAACTGAGCAGTCGACATCACAAGCTACACACAGTTTCACGAACACTTGCACGAAGTACTAGACAATACCAACGGCAGCGACTGTGCAATAACAAGGACGAATAACGAGTCAGCACATGCAGGCACACCATAAGCGATCGCCGGCCAACACACACGTCGTCCGACAAGACGACCGACCGACGGCCAACCACGGTGGTCCGCACTCAAGTGATATGTATCGGCAACCGTCGGGCGAGTCATGGCTGTCCGGACCTCACTGCTGCCGCGCCCAGACTGAACTTCTGCCGTGTCCTAAGTCAACACCGCCAGGTCCGAACTGCACTGCTAACGCCTCCCAACTCACTGGCAGATCCGAACTAATCCGAACACACGACAACCAGGAAGTAATAGCAGTCAGCAAAGGTAATACGCCAGGGCTGATATCGATAAGCGCTGCTGCTGCCGCTCACGGGCAGGCAAAGCGGCAACTAAGTGTCACCAGTAATTAAAATTAACATAACGAGTAGGTAGTACAGTAAAAACAGGATGTCAAATGAGATATGACACGAACATGAACCACGCCCGACTCACACGTTTCTCTTGGTAGTTACAATGTAGACCATTCCACAAGTACACGGTATCTCACATAGTCCACCTGCTGAACATAAGTGGTTGTCGGCTAGCAAAAATAGAAAATCATCTGTGGCATAGCGAGCTCTTGAGTCAGGAAATCATGAAGTGCAGTATTCTGAAACCAAAATGTTATCTAGTATGACAAATTATTATCCACGACTATACAGAGAAGGCAAAGAAATCTATAAGCATACTGATAATTTCAACAGAAAAGAAGAAGCGATGAAACTCAATGATATATGGACTGTGGCTCTACAGAATCGATAGATAAACTTTTATCCTTGGCAAGCGGCAATCGATAGCTATGTTTTATCTTTGACATAGATTACTTCTGCTGATCAGGTGTAGTATTTATGACGCTCTCCGATGTTCCATTCGTCAGTCAACAGGACACATCGCCTCCGAAGATGTCCAGCGCACGACGAAACGCCTGGAACCGGATGTTCCATTCGTCAGTCAACAGGACACATCGCCTCCGAAGATGTCCAGCGCACGACGAAACGCCTGGAACCGAAAAGTTTCTTCGACCATGGCCATAGAGCACGGACAATTCATCAGTAGATACGATAAATCGTTCCTGCACTCGCCTTAACTGGCTTAGACCAACAATGGGAAACCTTATTTCTGAAGAGCCAGAAGAAGATCGACTTACCACACCTCTCGAATATGACTCACATCTTTGCCATCTCGTTCGGTACTGAACTAGTGTCGGAAGCAAAAAAAAATTTGTGGGAACATACTGAAAGGACGCCCCACGTAAGAGGTCACCTCATTTTCATCAAAATAGTCAATTTTTTGTTTCTCATATTGAATGAAGCACAGAAAGAGCGTCGGAGTATACAAGGGCTTAAAGCTCAAATGTGTTAGTGCGTGTACGAGCTGTAACCGTATATCTGTTGAAGATACACGACAAGTAGCGGAAATGACGTGTCAGGTTCGCGTGATCCTCTGAAGCTAGACGCTAGCTGTTGACGCTTTGAACAGAGAGAGAGAGAGGGAGCGCTTTCCAACCAGGCGGAATGGTAGTCATTATGTGGCAATCGTTAATGGGGCGCTGGAAAGATGACTTCGTCTTAGATACAGAGCCAGAGTTGGTTTTGTGAGATGGCTTCAATAAAGCGTAGCTTGCGCCGTAGCGGAGTTAAAAGTCTGTTTTTCATCTGTTGCATTTATGAATCTTCTCTGATATGTTTCCTAACGAAATTTTCACGCGGAATGTGCGCTGTTAAGAAACTTCCTGGCAAATTAATTTGCTAGGAGGTTTCTCTGCTATGAAGTATTGCTATTGATTATTTTTTGAAAATAAATGATTGTGCAAATTATAAATGTGGTTCTACTTCTGATTAGTGAAACTTTCCACTATTCCAAGTCTTGTTTAATTTTATTCATTGTAAACTCACTGCTTATGTTATCTGATGTTGTTTAATGCTGTGTAAAGTTGCGCCATGTGTGTGAACACTGGAGTTCTTACTGAGCTGCCTTGTGTGCTTTCATGCGGTCTTTGTCTCAAAACCATGGGAACTGTATTACATATTCGTGCTAATGGTGTGCGCGCAAAGCGGCTTCTAAACATTTTGGAGAAGATGTTGTGAAAGCGTCTTTCTTTCATATGTTGGTATGTATGCAGCGTTCCACTAGCCTTTTTCCAGTCGGCTTGCGTGTTTGAAACTTGTGGGAAATGGATTCTTACGTAGAATTGATACTCTGTCTAAGCAAGCGTAGGTTTGCTTCACAATACTAAATCGATCACTGAGCAATTTTCATCGCTTTGCACATCTGTGAATGAATAAGTCCTTACATCCTTCCACGTGTCTTCGTACCGTTGTGATGTTGTTGTCAACGATTGTCTGCACTGTTTGCATTTATTTTCAATTAATGAAAGCCAGTTTTATGAACTCGTATTGTCTAAAAGTTATGGCTGAACTATCGAATATATTGACATCACGAACAATCAGTCAGTGCCGGCTACATCAGTTCTCCTCGACAATCCTGTTCATCATTCAACCACACAATTTATCCCTTTTGAATCATTTCAAATGGCTGTATGCCCAGCGTCCCCGGTTAATTATTGACGTCTGAAACTACTTCATGTTGAGAGATCATGTGTGTCTTACTGGAGGGTAGGCCTAAAAAGTTAATTGCATATCCTCGTACATACATGCAAGCATGCATACATGCCACTTCTCTATTTCAGCTGCATATCAGTGCTATTAGAGTTGCAGTTACAGTGATTGCAAATAAGACGCCTAGCGAACGGAGGTTAAAATATGCGCTGAACGTGACTGAGTAGTCAGAATTCGTTTTCGTAAGGGGTTGCATTCATAAAAAAGATGTATTACCTTTTGTGGCACTTAGTAACTTGTTCGTATCATACGCAGACGAGTCTTTTTTTTAATTTTCACACCGTTAAATAATGTCAGATGTTTTCTTCATTATTCATTTCGATTTTTTTGATAGCCGTTACGTTTATTACTGTTTGGTTTAACCATTTTAAGTGTGTGATTCTCAATATTCAATGTGTCAGAAAATACATCTTAATTCAGATTTCTGATATTCCGTTGTGTAGCATTCTTGCTGAGAACAGTGTTACTTCAAACTAATTTCAATTTCAAGTGTGGGCTAAAAGTGATTGTAAACAACAAACTACGAATTGGTACCTTCCAATACCTCAATAACTGACTGTCAGGAGGGCTGCAGGGTAAAGTAAAGTTTAATCAAAAGTGTCTCGGGATGGCTTCCTAAACATGTAATTACGGTATCAGATACGTTCTTGTACCGAAGATTTGTATTTATAACCCGAGTCCAAAACATTTGAAAAACTAATTGAAAGTGGCTAAGTGCGAGTCGTCCCGCTCTCTTAGTGTTCCGTACAAACATAATTATGTATTCGTTAAGGTATGTACCGTCTGTGCAACTAAATGAAGGATGTTTGTTAATTGCCATACGCGTTTCGCTTGTTCAGTTTATTTGGGAAGCATCATCAGTGGCCTGAAACACATGTTTCCCTTTATATAAACAATAAATGTACTCGTATTATGTGGTAGATATAATATGCTGCTATATTACATTTTGTTGTGTTTTGCTCTTCCTTTTTAGGTTTAATGCAACTTTTGTAGCACAAGTTCCGTATTGTGATCGTATCCTTCGGTGTTACTTACGATTTCCAACGCTGTTAACACATGCGTGTGGTTCTGGAAATGTATTTGTTAACAGCGTTGGAAATCTTAACACCGAACCATACGTTGACAATACGAACTTGTGCAACAAAATTTGCTACTAACCTAAACAGCAAGAGAAAAACACGACAAAATGTATAACAGCAGCATATTATATCTACCATATAATACATTTATTGTATGTATAAAAGGAAACATTTATTTCAGGCCACTGATGATGCTTCTCAAATAAAAAAAGCGAAACGCATATGGCAATAAACCAACTGCCTTCATTTAGTTGGTCAGACGGTACATACCTCCACGAATTTAGAGCAACTAAGGGGAAGACGGAAAACAGACAAAAATGACGATAATTATGTATATAGATAGTTCATTCCCAGGAATCGAAAAGTTTCGACGATTTTGAAGCTATTATCATTATCTATACAGGCAAAATATCGATTCCGGGAATTCCAAAACTTCCGAGAATGTCCTAAGTCGGCTTAAAATGACAAAAATTATTTTTTCGTATGATATAATTACAAATTAACAATTTTCATATTCTTTCCCTAAACTTCTACTGCGAAACCTCGCTTCTTACCAAAATTTCATATTTCCAGGTCAGCGGCAAGTACACTACAGGTTATGATCGGTGAGTTTGCGAGTATCAAAATATTTGACATAAATGGCTGTATTCTTTGATTGCATTGTCTTACTAGCTTAAATCTCTTTACACTTCAAAGGGACCGTAGGCCTTAGCATGTGCCATAAATCTGAACTTGATACGACAGCTTGTTCCTGAAAAAAAGGAAGCAGACCGACAGACACAACCGGATAACAAATTACCAAAAATAATTTTTTTGTGTGATGTAATTACAAATTAGCAATATTCGGATTTTTTTCCCTTCTACTTATACTGTGAAACCTTGCTTCTCGCCAAATTTCTTGATTCTAGGTCAACGGGAAGTACACTGTATCTTTTGATGAGAGTGTAGGCGAGTATCAAAAGTTTTGGCGCAAAAGGCCATATCTTTTGGCTGCATTCACTTAAAATCTTAGATTTTTTTTCATCGCGAGGGGACCGTATCGATTAGTGTGATATAAATTTGAACGTGATACATCTACCCGTTCATGATAAAAAGGGTTGTTATAGCCGCACATTTAGGCAAACAGACAGAGCGGTGGACAACAAAGTGATCTTATGGAGGTAGATGTGGTATAAAGGACTTACTGCCTCACTTTTCTTACTATCTACTTAAGAGTTGCTGCACACGTACTTTGACATGTCTTTCGCTTACTTATCATGTTATTTTTCAAGAATGATGCATGGAGCAAAAATACAGTTCGTTTTGTGGAACCTTACACAATAATTGAAAAAAAATATGCCTTTAATTTGAGTTCCATGGGATAAATTCGAAAGATTAAACAAAAACTTACAAGAAAGGCAATATTATCAAATAAAACATAATTATAAGGGTGTGCAATGTAAAATTCTGCATGGAGGTCGTCCCCATACTTAAATTTGTTTTTAAAAAATAATGTTTAATAGATTCATATAGCTACAATATTTTGAAAAACGCTATCTATTTACAAAAGTAACACAATTAAATGTCATTCTCATAAACAGCACTCTGAATCTGGGCCCACATTTCAAAGAGCATAAACTGTACCCAGTATTTCCCACTACTGTCCTCTGTATACATCACGTCACAATAGAAGCAATCAGTGTCGTTATATGTGGGAGTCAGAAGTAATTTTACCTTACGAGATTTCATGGAAATCTTTTTCAATTTTTTTGTCGGTTGTTGTTGTGCACCTGTTACGGGTCACGTTCTTTCTCTTACGCTCTCCTTTCTAGATTCTTTAAGCTGACTGTTTCCTTTCTTGCCCTTATTCTCTGAATTTCTTCTTACATTCTTTCTCTTCTCTCTTCTTTTCTGCATTAACTAGCCAGTTTATATGGGGGTGATGTCATTACGGCAGGTTTTACAGTCTTAAGGCCTTTGTTTGTCATTTTTTTGTTAGGGCTTTGGAATGGGCCAAATGTCTCCTGGTGAAACCGCTACTTTAGGTATCACTGATGCAGAAAGTCCGGAGGGACCAGTTTCTTCTATATCCCTAGCATGGGCAAAAAATTCTAGTTGGAGTTATTTGAGGTGACGACAGTAGACTTCGTGGTATAACCATCATAAGCCCTTCCATTCTAATTAAATATTTAACAAGTTCGTTTTTCATATCAGTAGACAAAATTGGATTGCTTTCGAGTTTTCGACTAACTGCTCCTTCGAAAGGCAAGCCCAAACGATAGAGCCTTAATAACGTCGCTCTAGGCACAGAAAACTATCCTGCAGCATTTTTTAGGTCCATTATTTTCTCTGATAGTGCTTGTAAAACTCTTACCATGACTTGTGTACTCCATGTTTTT
The DNA here is from genome assembly GCF_023864345.2 of Schistocerca serialis cubense. Lineage (NCBI taxonomy): Eukaryota > Metazoa > Arthropoda > Insecta > Orthoptera > Acrididae > Schistocerca > Schistocerca serialis. The sequence continues at coordinate 804,365,711 of NC_064641.1, forward strand.
TTTTTTTTTTTTTTTTTTTTTTTTTTTTTTTACCCTACGCGTTAACTCGTTATGGGGCATCTGCAACGCAAAATGGAACAGAAACACTGTAGTAATTATAATTTGGGTCCCTTTTGTTTTGGAGTCTAATGTTACTAGATGGGACTCGTATTTCAAACGCTTATCATCGTCTAACCTTAAGCATAAATTTTAGTATTAGTACTGGAACATAATCTTTGATACCTTGGTAATACACGGAAAACATCATAATGAGCACTTTCATAGGCATAACTATAGAACACTGTAACAAATGTCTGTCTCACAGTGTTGTTGTCGGCTATGAAAAGAAGTTAACCTCGCGGTCCGCTCGTATTCACAGCCACTGCGTCAGAGCGCTCTACAGGCTAAACTACAAAACAGTACCAATAGATGATGCATTCACCAACAGAATGCGCCGTGTTATTTATTAGATATTTAGGGAGCCCAAATAACCTGCAGGGACCTACGATACCGTCCTTTCCTCTAAGGTTTCCGTTTTTCGCAACTGAGATACGGAACCATATAAATGGTGAACGTTAAAAAGGGCAGCTAAATTTAGAAACCATAGGTGGATGCAACATATTATTTTTACTGTTCCTTACTGTATAATTAATACTTAATTGTTTGCTGTATGTATTCAGTTCTGTGTTCAATTCTGTGTCTTCCCCTACAGCTTTTATCCTCTACAGTTCCCACTATTGCCGATGAAGTTATTCCCTGATATCTTAACACGTGTGTTGTCATGCTGTCCGTTATTCTTGGCAGTGTTTTCCGTATATTCCTGTCCTCTCCGATTCTGCAGAGAACCTCCTCGTTCATTACATTATCAGTCTACCAAATTTTCAACATTCATCTGTAGCACCATATCTCAAGGGCTTCGATTCTCTTTTGCTGCGGTTTTCCCCCAGCCCACATTTCATTACTATACAATGCTGTGCTCCAAATGTACACTATCAGAAATTTTTTCTTCATGTTAAACCTATGTTTGACACTAGTAGACTCCTCTTGGCCAGGAATGCCATTTTTGCCAGTGGTTGTCGGCTTCTGATGTCCTCATTTCTCCATCCGTCGTTGCTTGTTTTGCTACCTTTGGTACCACAAATCCTTTTGATAAGTTTCTCGCTGTTCTCATTGCTGCTAGTCCTCATTACCTTCGGTTTTCTTCAATTTACTCTCAATTCATATTCTATATTCATTAGACTGTTCATTCCATTCAGAAGATCCTGTAATTCTTTTTCAGTTTCAGTCAGGATAGCAATGTCATCGGCGAATCTTATTACTAATATACTTTCAACTTGAATTTTCATTCCGCTCTTGAACTTTATTTTTTTATTTCCGTCATTGCTTCCTCGGTGTATAGATTGAACAGTAGGCCATAGTTAGACCCCTGCCTTATTCCGTTTTTAATCCGAGTACTTCGTTCTTGATCTTCCAGTCTTATTGTTCCCTTTTGGTTCTTGTACATATTTTTTGTATTACTCGTCTTTTCCTATAGCTTCCCAATGTTTTTCTCAGAATTTCGAACACTGTGGCAAAATGGCAGGTTGCAAATACAAAATCAAATAAGGGTAATTCTGGAATAGGCCTAATAAGGAATAAGAAAATAAGAATGCTGGTAATCTGCTATAAGAAACACAATGAAAGCATTATCATCGCCGATATAGATACGAAACCAGCATCCACTATAGTACTATAAGTTTATGTGTCTATTAGTTCCACAGACTAGAGACTGAAAGAATGTGTTATGAGATAAAATAAATTTCCAGATACGGGAAATGAAAATTTAATAGAATGCAGTCGAATTAAATTAGGCTACGCTGAGGGAGTCAGATTAGAAGATGCGATACTACAAGTAGTAGCTGAGTTCTGTTATTTGGGGGGGGGGGGGGGAGCAAAATAAATTGTGATTTTCAAAGTAGAGAAGAGACAAAATGCAGACTGAAAATAGCACGAAAAACATTTCTGGAAAAAGATAAATTTGTTAACATCGAATATAAATTTAGTGTTTTAAGTTCAGCCTGAAGATATTTGTCTGGAATTTAACCACGTACTGTAGTTAAATGTGGACAATAAACAGCTAAGGTAAAACGAGAACTGAAGGATTTGGAATATTGTGCAATAGACGAGCGCCGAAGAATAAATGGGTAGGCCGAGTAACTACTAATGTGGTACTGATTCGAACTGAGGAAAAAACAAATTTATGACAACAAATTTACTAAAAGGAGGGATCAGCCGATAGGGCACACACCCGAGGCTTCAAACTGTTCTCAATAAAGTGATGGAAGTGTGGGGCCCAAAAGCTGTACACGGAGACCAGAGCTTGAATGCAGTAAGCAGGCTCGAATGGATGTAGGTTGCAATAGTTCTGTAGAAATGAAGAGGTTTTTATAGGATAGAGATGCGTACAGAGTTGTGTCACACGTATTTACGGACTGATGCAAACAAAAACAGTATAATATTCTAATTTCAGTCCTTCTCCATAATCTTTTTTGCGGGAACCTGTGTTACCACTGTAATAAGGCCGTTGACCTCCCTGGTACAAATCGGTGTTTTCCACGCATTACTTCCCTCGTTTTTGTGGAAGACTTTATTATTTACTTTATCAGCCCAGCTTTATTCTGTAATGCATTCCAAATGTATCGATTCTCTCTTTTCCTGATTTCTAAGAGTCCATGATTTATTTTCATAGAATGCGAGACTCCAGACGGAGAAATTTCGTTCTCAAATTAATTCCTATGTTTAATATGTCATCTTTTAGCGAGCAAAGAATGCAATCCCTGTGCAAACTTGCTTCTTCTATCACGTCTTCTTCTCCCGTCACGTTTTATTTTTCTTCTCAGGTCCAGAATTTCTTCACTTCGTGTACTATGTTAGTACCCAATTTTTATGTTATGTTTATCGTTAATCTAATTTCTGCTACTCCTTATTACTTTCTTTTTTTTAAATTCTGTATCCTGTGTTGCTTAGAGTGATCGTTACATTCAACGAGTACTTTAGTTATTCCTCCCATTCACTGAGGATACCAATGTAACGTCAACTACGTCGTTTCACCGTAAAAGAAAAAAAAAAAAGTTTCTGAAACTTTCTTTTACCTCCATCGTTGCTTCCTCGATGCGTATGTTGAACGGTAGGGGCGAAGGATTACATCGTTTAATTACACTCTTTGAATCCAAACATCTGTTTTATTCGTGTTGTTCCACATTGTTCTTACATACATTGTGTATTACTTGTCTTTCCCCGCAGCGCCTACATTTTTAATAGGTCAACAAATCGTTTAGTTTTTCTCTTTCGTATACTATTTTTGGAGACAACTTGGATGCATAAGCTTCTAAGCGGATTGTGCAGTAGTTGTCGTATTTATGTACCCTTGCTATCTTCGGGATTGTGTCAACGATGTTAGTCATGCACGGTAATAATTTAGCGCTTTCTAGGAAGGGCAATGGGCGTTCATCATAGCGAAATACAACTCTGAAGGGGCAGTCCGACGCTATTGTGGAATAACAGTTTGACTCACTGTTTCCTGAAAACCCACTATAAATGACATGAAATGTGATACAAAATTCGGTGTGATAATACCTCACAAACACTGGGAACTGTTATAACTGGCAGCGCTAGAGGATTAGCTTCAATTCCGTCCACATATTAATTACAACAGAAAGCACTGACAGTATTAGAACAAGAAGAGAACGTGCCTACAGCCTGCCTCCTTACCCTTTCTCTTGAAACACACACACACACACACACACACACATACACATTGTTCTCGCCATCGTTACGTCGACACTCGGGAACAGCGGTACGTAATTGAGCAGCGGTGCTCCATTAAAGTTCCATTCTCCCCAAATTTCTCGTTACCGTTCAGAGAGAGACCCAAATTAGCCGATAATGAATTGATTTGTGGAATTAAGTTCGGCAATAGCTGCGCAGCTGGTAGCGGGTTTCGCTCCGTATGATAACCGAACACTTGAAAGCTCTCAGAGCGTCTTCAGTTCTCTGGTTACTTTAGAATGACTTCCGGGAACTCAGTTCAGATTATTGCTTCATTCACTACCGTTTGATACCGTGATTAACAATTAACTATTCTGCTACATAGTCTTCTTAAGTTCGTGAAAGCTTTCCACTTCAGTTTGTTTACGGAGCAAAGTGGTGCAGTGATTAACTTACCAGACGCGTACCTGTGACGACTGGAGTTCAAATTCAGCTTCCACCACTAAGATTTAAATTTTTTGTGATTTTTCAAAATCAAATAATACGAAGGCTGGGACTGTTCGTTTGCAGCCGAGATGACTTATCTCATTTCCCATCATCGTCAGAATCCGATCGTTTTCTCCATCGCTAATGAACTCATCACTGACGGGACGTTAAATTAAAATCTTCCCACTTGTTTCAGAATGGGAGATAAGCTAGGTGCAGAATAAAAAGAACAATGTTTCTCATACAGAAGGCGTAGATGTTAGTTTCAAGGTCTTTATTTGATCAAGGAATTTCATAATTTGTATCGATGCCCATCACTAGATTGCCAATGGGAACTAAAGTTTTTCATTATTGCTGTTATCTTCTTAAAATACTTTTGGAGTCCAGCATAAACATGGAAGGAAGAGAACTCCCTACCAAATGGTTCAAATGGCTCTGAGCACTATGCGACTTAACTTCTTAGGTCATCAGTCGCCTAGAACTTAGAACTAATTAAACCTAATTAACCTAAGGACATCACACACATCCATGCCCGAGGCACGATTCGAAGCCGCGACCGTAGCGGTTGCTCGGTTCCAGACTGTAGCGCCTAGAACCGCACGGCCACTCCGACCGGCGAACTCCCTACCACCGAGAGTAGTTGCTGTTATTGAGTTAGTTTGCTAGACACTCTGCAAATTCCTGCGTAATAGTGGCAACACCGATTAGAAACACAGTGTCGATTCTGTTGAACTAACTCGGCGGATAAAGTGTCTAAATGGAGCCATGTATCCACTTATATCCGAGATTGGTGGAGCTTCTGTGATTCAACTCGCAGCTTTGTCGTTGAAACACAATCGGCTTGTATAGTTTACGTTTGTGTCAACAGTAATGATTTGCGGTGTTGTAATGCCTTGCGCGGATACAACACCGTTTTAAAGTTTTTTAAGTATTCTTTTTAATTTCCCACTAGCACACCTCTGTTAGTTCCACCATTATGGATTTTGAACTTACACCAGAACCATATTCTGTTCAGCGACTGGAGTGCAACGGATGAAGCGCAAACTAGTGGCGGCTGCTTGAGCTGTGGTCTAGACAATTGATATCTACGCCAACTGACTGCTTCCAGTTGCTGTTCGGCAACCGTGTAATTTAATGATACTGATACTTTCCCATATTTAAGCACGATGCTTGACGCTTGCCAAAGTGTATGGAGCTATCCCTGTCAGTGCTCAGTCTGTGGTCAAGGATGGGATGGTACAAGGTGCAGAGGTGATGGCAGCACCTGTGCACGCAACCGCAATTGAGAGGCTCCCACCGGACCAACTCCGTACCGACCCCATCGCACCAGCCGGCCTGGAAACAGCGGCAATGGGAACCCAAAAGGTCATGGGCACAACTGACAGGAATGTAGGGTAAGCTGCTCCTGATCGACGTCACCCAGAAGCAAATGTCGACCTTCGTGGCCTACCTCTACACCTGGCAGCCACCCGTGTGCAGGTCGAAAGACTGTGCACAAATGACAGCCCCTCGACGATTCAGGTCATATGACTCAGGATGCAACAAATTCTAAAGATTCCACAGCTGGCGTTCATGGAAATATTCCGCTGGACTCCAATCATTAACCTGCATCGTCTGGTATGTGGCAAGAAAACTAGATAGAGCTTCGTAGTGGCACGAGGCAAACACTGATGCTGGATACAATTTTGATGCAAAAATCTGCAAAACTCTGCCGACCGTTTTCGAAAAAAAGTGTCCAGGGAGAGTCCTCAATAGCAAATGGTTCAAATGGTTCTGAGCACTATGGGACTTAACATCTGTGGTCGTCAGTCCCCTAGAACATAGAACTACTTAAACCTAACTAACCTAAGGACATCACACACATCCATGCCCGAGGCAGGATTCGAACCTGCGACCGTAGCAATCGCGCGGTTCCGGACTGCGCGCCTAGAAACGCTAGACCAGCGCGGCCGGCAATAGCAAAAAAGACCGAAACGCGAGAACAGAGACTGTCAACGTCGTGTAGGACAGTTTGGAAACAAATGGAAAGTCTGTCATTGCATCGATCACAAACAACAATATGATACCCAGAAAGGAACTCGAAAAATTGACTTGTACTCTGTCCCAAAGGTACTCTGGAACTGTCCTAAGGTAGAACTTATGAGGAAGCGCAGCCAGATTCTGAGCACTGGTAGCTTAAGCCTGAACACTGTGTTCAATGTTGCGGCTCATCGCTGACCAGCAGACGTGATGTCATGCCAAATGCTTCATGCGACATGTACTGCAGTATGATGCATGCAGCAACTGCAGTACGCGAGGATGCAATGCCGGAGGACAGTCACTCGACAGCTTTGCCCCTCTGTTTCAAGTATTAGAACCTCCACAGCAGTGAAAAACGTACGTCACACCAAAGCTGCTCTTGAAGGAGCATCCCGTCTGGACTCCTGGAAAAATAAGTCGGCGGCTATGGCGGCTGCGACCTCCCGCGATTTCAGGGAAAGATCCAACAATATTTACAGCAGGGTAACGTCTAGCACCGACAACGGTAGTTCAGGTATACATGCCGACGTCGTAAGCTGAAGGTGAAGAGACAGAGAAAGTATATGAGGGTATTGACAGGGTAGTACAGTATGCAAAGGGCGATGGAAATCTAGTAGACTTGTGGGACTGGAATCCAGTTGTAGGAGAAGGAGTAGAAGAAAAGGTTACAGGAGAATATGGGCTTGGGACAAGGAATGAGAGGGGGGAAAGAGTAATTGACTTTTGTAATAAATTTCAGTGAGCAATAGCGAATACCCTATTCGAAAATCACTAGAGGAGGAGGTAAACTTGGAAAAGGGCGGGTGATACGGGATGATTTCACTTAGATTACATCAAGGACAGAGAGAGATTCCGAAATCAGATACTGGATTGTAAGGCGTACCCAGGAGCAGAAATACACTCAGATCACTATGTAGTTGCAATGAAGAGGAGGGTGAAGTTCAAGAGACTAGTCAGGAAAAATCGATACCGTACGCAAAGAAGTGGGATGCAGAAGTACTAAAGAAAGACGAGATATTCTTGAAGTTCTCAGAAGCTATAGATACAGCAATACAAATGGTCAGTAGGAAGTACTTTTGAAGAGGAATGGACATCTCTAAGAACGACAATCACAGAAGCTGGAAAGAAAAACAAATGTACACAGAAGGTAACTGCGAAAAACCATGGGTAACAGAAGTACTTCTCCTGATCGATGAAAGAAGGAAGTACATAAATGATCAGGGAAATTCAGGTTTACAGAAATACAAGAGACTCAGGAATTAAATAAATAGGAAGTGCGGGGAATCTAAGACGAAATGGCTACATGAAAAATGTGAAGCAATCGAAAAAAGAAATCATTATATGACGGACTGAGTCAGCATATAGGAAAGTAAAAGCAAGAGTGGTAACATGAAGACTACTACGGGAATACCACTCATAAATACAGAGGAGACAGCGGATAGGTGGAAAGAATACATTGAAGGCCTTTATGAGGGGGAAGATTTGTCTGGTATGATAGAAGAAGGAAAAGGAGTCGATTTAGAAGAGATAGGGGACCCAGTTTTGGAATCAAAATTTAAAAGAACTTAGGAGGACTTAAGATTAAATAAGGCAGGAGGGATAGATAACATTCCATCATAATTTTTAAAATCATTAAGAGAAGTGGCAACAAAATGACTAATCACTTTGGTGTGTAGAATGTATGAGTCTGGCGACATACGATTTGACTTAGGAAAATATCAGTCACACAATTTCGAAGGTTGTTAAGAGCTGACAATTGCTAGAATTACCGCACAATCAGCTTAACAGCTCATGCATGTAAGTTGCTGACAAGAATAATACTCAGAAGAATGGAAAATCAGTTTGGCTTTAGGAAAAATAAAGGAACCGGAGAGGCAATTATGATGAAGCGGTTGATAATTTAAGTAAGACTAAAGAAAAAATCAAGACGTCTTAATAGGATTTATCGATCTGAGAAAAGCGTTCGACTATCTAAAATGCTGCAACATGTTCAAATTCTGAGAAAAATGGGTGTAAGCTATAGGAAGAGTCGGGTAATATACATAATGTACAAGAGCCAAGAAGAAATAATAAAAGTGGACGACCAAGAAAGAAGTGCTCATATTAAAAATGGTGCAAGACAAGGATGTAGCCTTTCGCCCCTACTGTTCAATGTGTACATCAAGGAATCAATGATGGAAATAAAAGAAAGGTTCAGGAGTGGAATTGAAATTCAAGGTGAAAGGATATCAATGATACGATTCGCTGATGACGTTGCTATCATGAGTAAAAGTGAAGAAGAATTACATGATCTGCGAATGTGGAATGTACAATTTAATGAGAACATAATCTGGATTGAGAGTAAACCGAAGAAAGCCAAGACTAACGAGAAGTAGCGGAAATGAGAACAGCGAGGAACTTCACATCAGGATTGATGGTAACGAACTTGATAAAGTTAAGGAATTCTGCTACTTAGGCAGCAAAATAACCTTTGGCGGACGGAACAAGGAGGACATCAAAGCAGACTAGCTCTGGCAGAAAGGCCTTTCCTGGCCAGGAGAAGTCTACTAGCATCATACATAGGCCTTAGTTTGAGGAAGAAATCTCTGAGAATGTACGTCTGGAGTGCAGCATTGTATGGTAGTGATACATGGACTGTGGGAAACCCGGAACAGAAGAGAATCGAAGCATTTGAGATGTTGTGCTACAGACGAATGTTGAAAATTAGATGGACTGATAATATAAGGAACAAGGAGGTTCTGCAGAGAACCGGAGAGAAAAGGAAATTGTGGAAAACATTGAAAAGGAGAAGGGACAGGATGATAGGACATCTGGCGAGACATTAGGGAATGACTTTCATGGCACTAGAGAGAGCAGTAGAGGGCAAAAACTGTAAAACAAAATTGTTAAGGCTTTCGTGGCCACTTGTTGACAAACTGCCTATTGGCTTCTGTCCCGGGTTCTTCGGCCGACGTTCAGCTAATGATTTTTCTGACGTTTCGCCAGCACGAGTGGCTGGCATTGTCAGAGCGTCACCCTCCATTGCCGGTAGTGAACTAGAGCCGAACTCGCGGCCGCAGACTATATGCACCTGGCGCTCCAACGTCCGAGGGCTTCTCCGTGGTCATTTCCGGTGCGGTTCTCCTCTTGCTACCTGCGACGGTCGTTCGCTGCAGAACGGGAAGCCAGGATCCCTTTACCTTAAGGCTTTCCTTTTTCTTGTTGAAACTGTTCGCGTGGTTTTTGTATTTCTACAGCTTGTCTTAACAAGCGCATGTGATAGTGCTTCTCCTCAGACGGAACTTCCGTGTCGGCGAATTTTATTACGTGGTCGGTCTCATTCAGTGCGTGCTCTGGCACGGCCGATTTCTCCACCTGCCCCAACCTGCAATGTCGCTTATGCTTTTTGATCCTGGTGTTAATTGATCGTCCAGTCATTCCGACATAAACTTTTCCGCATGTGCATGGTATACGGTATATTCCCGACATTGCAAGTGGGTCTCTTTTCTCCTTCGCCGATCTAAGACACTCTTCGATCTTCCTTGTCGGTTTGAAAACCGTCTTTACGCCATGTTTGCGCAATATACGGCCTATTCTGTCCGTCACTCTGAGAATGTATGGCAGAAAGGCCGTATCCGACATTTCTTTTTCTGGTTCCTTACTTCGCCGAGTGTTTGGCTCTGTTACAGTTCTAATATAATTTGTGGAGTACCCATTGCTCCTCAGAACAGTTTCCAGGTGTTGCATTTCTCGTTTGAGGTGTTGCGACTCACATATTTGTCCTGGTCTCGTTACGAGCGTACTAATCATGCGTCTTTTCTGGCTCGGCTGGTGGTTTGACAGTTTGTGCAGGTATCGATCCGTGTGTGTCGGTTTTCGATAGACGCTGTGTCCCAGGTTTTCGCCGTCCCTTGTGACCAGCACATCTAGAAATGGCAGTTTCTTGTCCTTTTCTACTTCCATGGTAAATGTTATGTTGGTATGGAGGCTGTTCAAATGTCTTAGGAAGTCACCAAGCTGTTCTTCACCATGGCTCCACACCACGAATGTATCATCGACGTACCTGTGCCACACCTTAGGTTTGCAAGTCGCAAAGTCCAGTGCCTGTACTTAGAAGTTGGCCACCACTGGACTAAGAGGACTACCCATGGCGACGCCTTCCAGCTGTTCATAGGAATCGCCATTCCACGTGAAATAGCTCGTGGTGGGACATGCATGGAAAAGCTTTATGTTGTCTTGCGGGAAAATGGAACCGATGTGCTCCAGAGCGTCACTGAGTGGTACTTTCGTAAATAACGAAACAACATCAAAGCTGACCAGGATGTCGTTTGGTGCAAGTTTCAGTTTCTTCATCTTCTCAATGAAATGTCCTGAGTCCTTTATGTTTGTGTCGGTCTTCCCCACGTGTGGCTGGAGCAGAGAGGCCAAGTGTTTAGCCAGTTTATACGTCGATGAGCCAGGAGCGCTAACGATCGGTCTCAGTGGAACGTTGTTCTTATGAATCTTGGGTAATCCATACAGCCGAGGTGGTAGGGCTTCTGTACTGCGCAGATTTCTCTGTATGTCCGCCGGCAGAGAAGACGCCTTGATTAATCGATTCGTATTCCATGTGATACGCTGCGTCGGATCTGCGCTTAGTTTTCGGTACGTCGTCGGATCTAATAGTTCCCGGATCTTTTGCTCATAATCTTCGGTCTTCATTACGACGGTCGCATTCCCCTTATCGGCAGGCAGTACCAATATACTCTTGTCGGCGTTGAGATTCTTAATGGCTTGTACCTCTTCTTTCTTCAGGTTGCAAGCTGGTGGTTTTGCTCGGCGCAGTATCCTGGCTGTTTCAGTGCGTATTTCCTCTGCCCTTTCACAAGGGTCCGAATGGCTGCTACGGTGTTGGCAATGATGTCCTCCATAGGTATAGTTCTCGGGATGATAGCGAAATTCCCTCGTTTTTGAAGAACAGACACTTCCTCTTCGGTCAATTGTCGTTTAGTGAGGTTGACCACTGTGTGTGACATATCGGGAATCGTCTTGTCGGTCTGCTTCCGGCGTCTTTCAAACTGTTTCTTCTGTCGCTCGGTGCAGCGCTCAAGTTCGTTCTGCATGCTCCTGTGAGTAATGCTGTCGATCTTGTCCCAGTCGTCTCGATGCATTCTGCTACTTAGTTGATAGAGAATGAGTGCTTGCCATGTCTCTCCGTGTTGTATGAATTCGCTCAAGCAGAAAAGCTCGTTCTATTCTGTCGTAGATACGGTGGACTTGGGCGGTGGTGAATAGGCGCTTACATCTCAAGAACTTCGGTGTAGCACATTCATCTCGGCACCGTGACAGAAAGGCGAGAGAGGACATCAGTCGCGCTTTCTTCTTCCGTCGTTGGTCAAGGCGTCGGTACAATCTGCAAATCTCCTCTCCGTAGAGGCGTAATACAAAATTGTTAGGGCTTTCGTGGCCACTTGTTGACAAACTGCCTATTGGCTTCTGTCTCGGGTTCTTCGGCCGACGTTCATCTAATGATTTTTCTGACGATTCGCCAGCACGAGTGGCTGGCATTGTCAAAACTTCACCCTCCATTGCTGGTGGTGAACTGGAGGCGAGTTCGCGGCCGCAGATTATATGCACCTGGCGCGCCGACGTCCGAGGGCTTCTCCGCGGTCATTTCCGGTGCGGTTCTCCTCGGCCGTGGCAGAGCACGCACTGAATGGGACCGACCACGTAATAAAATTCGCCGACACGGAAGTTCTGGCTGTAGAGAAGCACTATCACACGCGCTTGTTCAGAGAAGCTGTAGAAATACAAAAACACGCGAACAGTTTCAACAAGAAAGAGGAAAGCCTTAAGGTAAACGGATCCTGGCTTCCCGTACTGCAGCGAACGACCGTCGCAGGTAGCAAGAGGAAAACCGCACCGGAAATGACCGCGGAGAAGCCCTCGGACGTTGGCGCGCCAGGTGCATATAGTCTGCGGCCGCGAGTTCGGCTCTAGTCCACTACCGGCAATGGAGGGTGAAGCTTTGACAATGCCAGCCACTCGTGCTGGCGAAACGTCAGAAAAATCATTAGCTGAACGTCGGCCGAAGAACCCGAGACAGAAGCCAATAGGCAGTTTGTGAAAAACTGTAAAGTAAGACAGAGATTAGAATAGATCCAGCAAAAAATTGAGGACTGAGGTTGCAAGTGCTTCTCTGAGATGAAGAGGTTGGCACAGGAGAGAATTCGTGGCGGGCCGCATAAAACCATTCAGAAGACTGATGACTGAAAAGGAAAAAACGTCTAAAGCAAAAGCTAGAGGCTCCTACCCATTGAACTACGAATCAGAACCTGCCAACATTAGCATGCTGGGCGGCGGATCAGCAACGAATGTCATAACGATAATTACTGAGATGTAGGCTTCATCTTTGCAGCCGGTGGGTGGCAAGGTTCTGTAGCTTAGAGCGAGGACCGTATAAGAGAAAGAGAAGAAAAATTGCAAGATCTGCTGAGTGCAATGAACACTGTAATGAGTACAGGAAATGAATTGAGAGTAGATCGAAGAAAGTCGAAAGCAACGAGAAGTAGCAGAAATGTGAACAGCGAGAAACTACACATGAGGACTGGTGATTACGAAGTAGACGATGTTAAGGTATTCTGCTACCTAAGCTGCAAAATAACCATGATGGACGGAGTAAGGATATAAAAACCAGACGAGCACAGACAGAGAGGGCGATCCTGGGCAAGATAAGTCTATTAGTGAGAAATGTAAGTCTTAATTTGAGAAAGAAATTTGTGACACTGTACCTTTGGAGCCCAGAATTGTATGATAGTGAGACATGGACAGTGGGAAAACCAGAACAGAAGAGAATCAAAGGATTTGCGATGTGGTGCTACAGAAGACTGTTGAAATTAGGTGGATTGATAAGGTAAGTAATTAAGACGTTCTCTGCAGAATAGGAGAGGAAGGAAATATATGGAAAACACTGACGAGAATACGGGCAGGATGAAAGGAGATGTGTTAAGACATAAGGGAATAACGTCCTTTGTCCTAGAGTGAACTATAGAGGATAAAAGCTATAGACACGGATGGAGATTGGAACGCAAACAGCAATAATTTAGAGCTTAGGTTGCAAATGCTACTCTGAGAAGAAAAAGTTGGCACAGGAGAAGAATTCGCGGCAGGCTGCATCAAACCACCCAGAAAAAGAAAAAACTGCTTATCTTCGAAACAAACGAATCAACTGCCTGATGTACATTATCGTTTTTCTCTCGGTAATGCCATATGGTAAAATGTTCCAGGGTAACTTATCAGCTAGAAAAAAATATTAATTGTACAGAAAGGAACTGTAAAAATAATACGTGCTGTCCACACGCGATCGTCAGGCAGGTGTCTCTTCAAGGAGTCAGGCATTTTAACTTCACTGTCATATATATTTGTGCCATGCGGGCTTGTTTTCGCACTGTATCGATTGGTGCCTTAGGTTGGCAACACCACTGGTTGTGGCAGTGGAACGAGCGGTTGGTCAGCCACCAGAGGGCAGGTTGCACGTTCTAACGGCGATTAAAACTAGTTGCACTGGTCAGTGGCCTCCATTAATAACCTCCGGAGAGACAGTGGGCTGGAGTAGGATCATTGTGGTTGGTACCGATGCGGTAAGGGTCTTGGGTAGCAGTCACGCGTCAAAAAGCGAGTTCGAGCTCCTCTGATATGGCGGTTGTGTCTCTTTGGGCGGTGAATATCGTCCGCTGGGAAACTAGTTCTGACGTGTCGGTTGAAACGTTACTGGTGCTTCGAATTTGGATCTCGGAGGAAAACTTTTTGTCAGCAATGGCGACAGGGTGTGATAGCTACCACTCAAGTTCCGCTCATTAGTCTTATGGGCAGGCTACGGATTACGGCCTGTCGGTTACCGAATGACATACACTACTGGCCATTAAAATTGCTGCACCACAAGATGACGTGCTACAGACGAGAAATTTAACCGACAGGAAGAAAATGCTGTGATATGCAAATGATTAGCTTTTCAGACCATTCACACAAGGTTGGCGCCATTGGCGACACCTACAACGTGCTGACATGAGGAAAGTTTCCAACCGATTTCTCATACACAAACACCAGTTGACCGGCGTTGCCTGCTGAAACGTTGATGTGATGCCTCGTGTAAGGAGGAGAAATGCGTACCACTTGATAAAGGTCGGATTGTAGCCTATCGCGATTGCGGTTTGTCGTATGACGACATTGCTGCTCGCGTTGGTCGAGATCCAATGACTGTTAGCAGAATATGGAATCGGTGGGTTCGGGAGGGTACTATGAAACGCCGTGCTGGATCCCATCGGCCTCGTATCACTAGCAGTCGAGATGACAGGCTTCTTGTTCGCATGGCTGTAACGGATCGTGCAGCGACGTCTCGATTCCTGAGTCAACAGATGGGGACGTTTGCAAGACAATAACTATCTGCACGAAAATCAGGTCGCAGAGCGTGGCTGCGGTTACCCTTGACGCTGCATCACAGACAGGAGCGCCTGAGATGGTGTACTCAACGACGAAACTGGGTGCACGAATGGCAAAACGTCATTTTTTCGGATGAATCCAGGTTCTGTTTACAGCATCATGATGGTCGCATCCGTGTTTGGCGACATGGCTGTGAACGCACATTAGAAGCGTGTATTCGCCATCGCCATACTTGGGTATCATCAGGCGTGATGGTGTGGGGTGCCGTTCTGGATACAGAATATGTTCGACTGCTGCCCTGGCCAGCACATTCTCCAGATCTCTCACCAACTGAAAACGTCTGGTCAATGGTGGCCGACCAACTGGCTCGTCACAATACGCCAGTCACTACTGTTGATGAACTGTGGTATCGTGTTGAAGCCGCATGGGCTGCTGTACCTGTACACGCCGTCCAAGCTCTGTTTGACTCAATTTTCAGACCTATCAAGGGCGTTATTACGGCCAGAGGTGGTTGTTCTCGGTACTGATTTCTCAGGATCTATGCATCCAACATGCGTGAAAATGTAATCACATGTCAGTTCTAGTATAATATATTTGTCCAATGACTACCCGTTTATCATCTGCGTTTCTTCCTGGTGTAGCAATTTTAATGGCCAGTAATGTATATTTGTGCCCTTCGGGCTTTTTTTTTCGCACTGTATCGATTGGTGCCTTAGGTTGGCAACACCGATGGTTGTGACAATGGAACGAGCAGTTGGTCCGCCACCAGAGGGCAGGTCGCACGTTGTAACGGCGATTTAAGGGCAATCGCATTGGTAAGGGGCCTCCGTTAATAATATCCGGACAGACACTGGGCGGGAGTAGGACCACTGTGGTTGGGACCGCTGCGGCAAAAGTCTTGGCTAACAGTTACGCCTCAAAACGCGAGTTCGAGGTCTCCTGATATGGTGGTTGTGTCTCATGGGGCGGTGAATATCGTCCGCTGGGAAACTAGTTCTTACGTGGCGGTTGAACCGTTACTTGTGCTTCAGATTTGGATCTCTTCAGCAATGGCGGCAGGGTGCGATAGCTGTCACTCAAGTTCCGATCATTAGATTTAAGGATAGGCTGCGGATTACGGCCTGTTGGTTCCCGAATGACATAAGTACCCGCTTGCTAGCAGTCTGTGGCTGCTGTTTATTCCCACGAAGATCCTCAGAAATTATGGTGAGCGATTTGTTTTATGACTTTTATGTCGTTTTGTGCTCTTCCCTTCTGCGTTTCCCCGTCCTGCTTACTCAAAAACTTGTCAGAAGCACAGTGGAATCAGTGAAATAATGACGTCAGGGCGTCAGCATATTAAGTAATCCTAACCAATTGATTCTTATTTTTCTTGAGGTTTCAGTGGTTCGATCGTGTTACATCTACATCTACATTTATACTCCGCAAGCCACCCAACTGTGTGTGGCGGAGGGCACTTTACGTGCCACAGTCATTACCTCCCTTTCCTGTTCCAGTCGCGTATGGTTCGCGGGAAGAACGACTGTCTGAAAGCCTCCGTGCGCGCTCTAATCTCTCTAATTTTACATTCGTGATCTCCTCAGGAGGTATAAGTAGGGGAAAGCAATATATTCGATACCTCATCCAGAAACGCACCCTCTCGAAACCTGGCGAGCAAGCTTCACCGCGATGCAGAGCGCCTCTCTTGCAGAGTCTGCCACTTGATTTTGTTAAACATCTCCGTAACGCTGTCACGGTTACCAAATAACCCTGTGACGAAACGCGCCGCTCTTCTTTGGATCTTCTCTATCTCCTCCGTCAACCCGATCTGGTACGGATCCCACACTGATGAGCGATACTCAAGTATAGGTCGAACGAGTGTTTTGTAAGCCACCTCCTTTGTTGATGGACTACATTTTCTAAGGATTCTCCCAATGAATCTCAACCTGGTACCCGCCTTACCAACAATTAATTTTATATGATCATTCCACTTCAAATCGTTCCGCACGCATACTCCCAGATATTTTACAGAAGTAACTGCTACCAGTGTTTGTTTCGCTATCATATAATCATACAATAAAGGATCCTTCTTTCTATGTATTCGCAATACATTACATTTGTTTATGTTAAGGGTCAGCTGCCACTCCATGCCTCAAGTGCCTATCCGCTGCAGATCTTCCTGCATTTCGCTACAATTTTCTAATGCTGCAACTTCTCTGTATACTACAGCATCATCCGCGAAAAGCCGCATGGAACTTCCGAACGCTATCTACTAGGTCATTTATATGTATTGTGAAAAGCAATGGTCCCATAACACTCCCCTGTGGCACGCCAGAGGTTACTATAACGTCTGTAGACGTCTCTCCATTGATAACAACATGCTGTGTTCTGTTTACTAAAACTCTTCAATCCAGCCACACAGCTGGTCTGATATTCCGTAGGCTCTTACTTTGTTTATCAGGCGACAGTGCGGAACTGTATCGAACGCCTTCCGGAAGTCAAGAAAAATAGCATCTACCTGGGAACCTGTATCTAATATTTTCTGGGTCTCATGAACAAATAAAGCGAGTTGGGTCTCACACGATCGCTGTTTCCGGAATCCATGTTGATTCCTACATAGTAGATTCTGGGTTTCCAAAAACGACATGATACTCGAGCAATAAAAAAAAAAAACATGTTCTAAAATTCTACAACAGATCGACGTCAGAGATATAGGTCTATAGTTTTGCGCATCTGCTCGACGACCCTTCTTGAAGACTGGGACTACCTGTGCTCTTTGCCAATCATTTGGAACCTTCCGTTCCTCTAGAGACTTGCGGTACACGGCTGTTAGAAGGGGGGCAAGTTCTTTCGCGTACTGTGTGTAGAATCGAATTGGTATCCCGTCAGGTCCAGTAAACTTTCCTCTGTTGAGTGATTCCAGTTGCTTTTCTATTCCTTGGACACTTATTTCGATGTCAGCCATTTTTTCGTTTGTGCGAGGAACTGCAGTGCGGTCTTCCTCTGTGAAACAGCTTTGGAAAAAGGTGTTTAGTATTTCAGCTTTACGCGTGTCATCCTCTGTTTCAATGCCATCATCATCTCGGAGTGTCTGGATATGCTGTTTCGAGCCACTTACTGATTTAACGTAAGACCAGAACTTCCGAGGATTTTCTGTCAAGTTGGTACATAGAATTTTACTTTCGAATTCACTGAACGCTTCACGCATAGCCCTCCTTACGCTAACTTTGACATCGTTTAGCTTCTGTTTGTCTGAGAGATTTTGGCTGCGTTTAAACTTGGAGTGAAGCTCTCTTTGCTTTCGCAGTAGTTTCCTAACTTTGTTGTTGTACCACGGTGGGTTTTTCCCGTCCCTGACAGTTTTACTCGGCACGTACCTGTCTAAAACGCATTTTACGATTGCCTTGAACTTTTTCCATAAACACTCAACATTGTCAGTGTCGGAACAGGAATTTTCGTTTTGATATGTCAGGAAACCTGAAATCTGCCTTCTATTACTCTTGCTAAACAAATAAACCTTCCTCCCTTTTTTTATATTCTTATTAACTTCCATATTCAGAGATGCTGCAACGGCCTTATGATCACTGATTCCCTGTTCTGCACATACAGAGTCGAAAGGTTCGGGTCTGTTTGTTATCAGTAGGTCCAAGATGTTATCTCCACGAGTAGGTTCTCTGTTTAATTGCTCGAGGTAATTTTCGGATAGTGCACTCAGTATAATGTCACTCGATGCTCTGTCCCTACCACTCGTCCTAAACATCTGAGTGTCCCAGTCTATATCTGGTAAACTGAAATCTCCACCTAAGACTATAACATGCTGAGAAAATTTATGTGAAATGTATTCCAAATTTTCTCTCAGTTGTTCTGCCACTAATGCTGCTGAGTCGGGAGGTCGGTAAAAGGAGCCAATTATTAACCTAGCTCGGTTGTTGAGTGTAACCTCCACCCATAATAATTCACAGGAACTATCCACTTGTACTTCACTGCAGGATAAACTACTACTAACAGCGACGAACACTCCACCATCGGATGCATGCAATCTATCCTTTCTAAACACCGTCTGTACCTTTGTAAAAATTTCGGCAGAATTTATCTCTGGTTTCAGCCAGCTTTCTGTACCTATAACGATTTCAGCTTCGGTGCTTTCTATCAGCACTTGAGATTCCGGTACTTTACCAACGCAGCTTCGACAGTTTACAATTACAATACCGATTGCTGCTTGGTCCCCGCATGTCCTGACTTTGCCCCGCACCCGTTAAGGCTGTTGCCCTTTCTGTACTTGCCCAAGGCCATCTAACCTAAAATGTGGGTCCTTAAAAATAGCAAAGCCGTATAACATTTAAACCACCTCTGTGATGTGGTCGGTATAGCTTTATTATTGTTCTTTATTGTGGCATATGTGGACTAGCGCTCCCGTAACCTCAAGACAGTCTGTTCTGTGGAAATTTATTTCGTTTGTTTTATGAAAGAGATTTATTTTGATTGTTCATCTGTGCCTCGTGTGTTAGAGGAAGAGGCCCCTATAATTCTGTCCCTGCATTTTGTGTATACATGGACCCCCGATTCGGGGCCAGCACACATTTTGTTACGCTTCTACTGAAGTAAATGGATAGCTTACTACTAACATCTTCGTTGTCCCACATGCAAGGAAATAGGGTGGCCAGCTGTTCAGTCTGGCGCTCCTAAGTCAAATGACTGTTTTCCTTGTGTTTCTGTTACCACCTGCCTGTCCCAAGCTTGTAGACGGAATTTGTTATTATCTGGTTGAAGGTGTTTACTGATTGCTTTTCACTACGTAAAGAAAGGCCTTGTAGAGCGAATAATAGTAAATGTATATGCTCCGATTCTCCGACTTTTTTTTCGGACTACTCTCTCTGATTAAAACTTAGCATTCAGTTTGGTGCTCCATGCTGTACTAAATGATATTTGTAACAATGGTTTTTTTTAAGTGGTTCTCTGGCTGGTGGTTGTGTTTGTATTACTTCATTGGAACTTTTCTTACAAAAATCTGCCACCAGTTGCGTATTATTCTTTTAAATTCTTTTGTCAGCGGCTTTCTGTACTTCTGTTGGGCAGTTGCTACTTTTCTATTAGCATTTAATAAGTTTCTGAAATTCTGCCATCAACTGCTTATTTTTCTTTTAAATTCTGCTGCCAGCAGCTTCTCATAAATGTGCCGTTAATACTGGTGAGCAGTTACTGCTTTTCTACTGCATTAAATAAATTCTGCCACCATTTACTTATTCGTTTAAATTGTTACCCAGTGGCTTCCTGTAAGTTGAGCTGTATCTATGGTGGTCTGTTGATCTGTTTATTGCTAATTAGTCTTTTAAATTATCCCACTAGTTATTTTAATAACTTGTAATAGTAACCTGCTCGGCAGTTGCTGCTTTGTTTATTGTTGTCATTAGTTCTCAAATTCTGCCAGCTGTGGCTTGTCGTTCTTTTAAACACTGCTGCCAATTGCCCTCAATGAATAGAACTGTTGTCTGGGTAAACAACTGCGGACGTTTTTCGCTCTGATCGCAATTGTGAAAAATTTTGCTTGTTTAAATGAAACGGTTTATTTGAATTTAAATAAATCAGTTTTCTTCAGCAGCTTACTACTAAACACCACCATCCCACTGCCTTCAATATTAGCTAATGGAATTGGTCATACATAACCTGCCACAATTTGAAATAAGCAGTGATCTTCACAGCTACAACGCTAAAGGAAAAAGTGATTTTTATTAGAAATTATTAAAGCTGTCAGTGACTCAAAAAGCAGTCCAATATGTAGCAACAAAATTTTCAGTTATTTGGCCAATATGACAGAAGTGTTACAGCTTGCAAAGCTAGTTTTAAATACAGAGTAAAATAATTTCATCTGGATAAATCCTAACCCATAGACGAATTTATATTTAAAAACTAGTAGTCTGTAAAAAAAGCTAGTTTTTAAATGTAGTTTGCATGAGTAGGACTAAAACAATTGTGTGTTCATTAGTGTTAACACTAAACATGTATGCATGAGAGAGAGGAGAAGTTACTCTCTCACCTATTTTTCGCATACAGAAAACTATTGAAGATTTTATTACAACCGGACACACCCTGAGTGAGACTCCAGAAAGTTAATGGCCTGAGCAGATGCTGACAGAGCCTGGTAGGGCACTAAAGGCATGAGGTATTTTTATGATTCTTAGCTCATAGAAGCAGCTTGTTGGGAGTTGAAGGCAATTGGTGGCGAGCCCATCCCTTAGTAAATCTTGCTGGACAGGCCCACAGCCATACAGGGCAGCCCCTTATTGAGACAGGGCTCCAGCAGGACAATGCCGCGACACCTGCCGTGGCGCCAGCAGAAGCCTGGGCAGGGGCGACGGCCTAAAGGAATGCATCTACCCAGTGGAGTCGTAAACTGGGCATTGTGTGCAGAGCCACGCATAATAAAAATTCACACGTTTTCGTGTTCACCGATAGTGCAAGTAGGCCAATGAACCACTTCCGTTGGCCACCTCTGTTGTATAAGAAAACTCCGCCATCTGAGAAACGTTTAGAGATAGAATCTTTATTGCGCCGCATAGCCAGGACTAACAAGCTCAAAGGCACAGGCGATTTAGATAAAGATCTTTGAGACTGTATCTGTTCATTTGTTGCCATGGGAAGTGACACGACTATGGAAGAAATCATCTCTTCCTCCTCTGTGAAAACTTAAAAAAGCCAGTAACTGGCGACCTCTTTCCTTTTCTTTTCCTTTTTTTTGTTTTAGAGACGCAGGTTTCTTAACTTTTGCCCTGGTTCGACATGAGTTTGTGCTGTCATGTGGGAGGGGAGATTTAGCGTCTGTAGAGCCCTGTGATTTGCTCAACATGGAGTTAAGGCGGTGTCGTTTGTGCAGTTTCCAGGAAAACGAAATTTTTTCTGGAGAGGTGCAAAGCACTGGGATGTGGGACTTTGGTCTGGTAAGGGACTTCTGGTTGAAGCTCTGGCGTGTGTAGCTGGTACTTAGGACCTGTCCTGAGACTGTCTTCACTTGCGAGTAGTTTAGACTAGGGAGCCTGTGGTGAAGTTCTTACTGTACCAACAATGTGACTTCAAACGTCTCCTACTACTTGTTTGCTGAGGGCTCACTAATTCGTTTTTGGTTTACCGGTCTCGACGTTGCGCTCTGTCGTTTAAATGAGTCAAATTGGTCCTTGGTATGACCAGCGAACGGGTGTATCACACACTGAAATCTACCGTGATTTCAGGGCTGTGGTAGAGAGTAAATTGCGATCCGTCTGCCTGATTGCTAGACCGTGAGATTTTTGCATATCTTTCGTAGACGCGATCGATTCACAGGTGCCGCCTCCACGTCTCACTCCCTCCGCTGCACACAACTCGCCAGCTGCAAGTCATGTCGCCGCACGAAGTGAACAGGGTAACGTACTGCCGCTCCAGTATTGTCAGGGCGTACAGATCTCAGTCGCCACTTGCTCTCAGCTGCACCTGTGTAGAGAAACTTCAGTAGATTTGATCAGTCAAAGTCTGCTCAGCGTCAGATCAATTCAGCTTGCGTTATCCACATTTTTAGGGCCAGAGTACTTGGCTCACTGATCACCTAGTTAAACAGTCTTTGCCATCCAGGATACACCCAGTGGAGTATTAAATCATCAGTTAGTTGTTTAGGGAATTCAATCCATAAATTGTTTAGTATAATTTATGTCTTATTTGGTAAAGTAAATGTTGTTGGTACACGATATTTTGCCAACATTCTTGTCCAATTAAATAATCCAAACAAGTTACCTTTGATTGTCGCGTCCGATACCAGGAATCGGATTTGTGACACCTTCTGTGATCGTCAGATCACTTTGTCTAGCTTACCGAAATTTTTCCAACATTCTCAATCAATTAAATAGTCCAAACAAGTTACCTTTCATATATATAATGCAAACCTTCTAGTTCGACACATTTCGATGAAAAGTCGTCCAAACAATCCGTGGAACATTTTTCTACCTATCTATTTAAAAATGCAGTTAAGTACAAAAACACATCTGACCCGTTCGGAATTAATTTTTTCGAATGCAACTGACGACAGTTGTATTAGTGTTATGGTTAATTATAGCGTAAGCTATCGCCATACGCCGTCACTGACGTTCCTGGTGACGCTTATACGGCTCTTAAGTCGCATCCGCGTCTGCTGTTGTGCAGTCATGTTGGCACATCGCTGTACAGGAGCGTGCAGTAGTACAGGGCGAAGTGAAAAACGGCACACTTGTCGCTCAGCATACGATTCCCTGTTTCAACTCAAGACAATAGCGTATGTAACAAAACGTAGTCCCACCAATAGATTTAATAGAATTGCGACTTAAAAGACGATTCTGAAATCATAGTTGTTGCCGAACACCAAGTGTAACGTTTGTAATGTGAAGGCAAGGTATTGCAAAAACTAAGAATTCGTGGGCGCATTCAATTTGTCTGTCAAATCGGTAAGGGCCCAGAAGCACTGTTCCCACGATTATAGCGCACAGTTTTACACCAATGTGTGCCTGAAAGCCACGTTCACGGTTGACATGTGTGGATTGTGTTCCGACTAATGATGGCTGATGTGGAGGTTGAAAATAACTTCACGAGTGAAGCTAGATTCGCCAGTACGTATCACGTTAATTAGAAAATGTTCAGTATCTTTCACTGCTTGCAAAAGTCATTCACACAGCTGTACTCGTCGAATGCGGTCTTCCGGCCGTTGGTGTTAACGTGTAACGATATGTATACAGTTCTTCATCGTGCAACACTTTAACAGCTAGTGTTTGAATGTTCTGGCACTGCCATGCAATATCGCAGGTGATTAGTGAACTGCTTCAAGAATCACGTCCTCTGTTTGCGGAGTACTTCCAGGCCTTAGACGACATCTGTCCGTGACTTGTAGACGAACATCATTGGTTTCTCAAAAGCATTACTCCAGGCGAGGATAAGAATTCTTGTCAGGATGGCGCCTTTGAGGCTGCCGTGGAGCACACACACGAGCAGCAGTAGCAGCTTGGTTATCAGGTGGACCCACCACCAAAAACATATGGACGTATCCATCACTTGTGTTCTCCACTGGGAAGCTGCCCTGTACGAACATGACTTGGTTCTTCACTGCGTGGCTTGTACACATACGCACGCAGTTTAATGCTGCCCGCTATAATGTGGTAGGTTTCCGTCACGTGACAAAAATGACGACGAGAACTAGGGAACAGTCGTGTAAAAAAATAAAAAAATAAAGAAAGGGACCTGAGGAGGACTCGAACCATAGCTCCTTGGTGGACGTTGGTTTGATGTTCCGGCAGTCTACTCAATTTTTTTTGATGTTTTAGAAAACAATAGCTGAAGAAATGTGGGTGCGAACTTCCTATGTTTTGCTTCACAGCTCATGGTGCTAACATTATTTTTTTTTTAAATTCAAGCTATAGCTCCTTTGATTGGGGATCGTACCCGAGATTTCTTGATGTGTAGTCTGTTACTTTGGCACTTGTTTTTTGCTTTATTTTTTGCTTATAGTGACAGGAAAGAAAGGCCACAGGTTCATGCTGAGTGGAGACAAGGTGGACAGGGGTCGAATACCGAAGCTTGGCCATGATGGCCACTCTGCCTGTCACTGCACTGGTTCCTTACATCGTACTAACCTCTTTTTTATTTTTATTAATTAATTTATTTGAAAGCTTACAACTTGCTATTAAAAATGGAGAGAGAGAGAGAGATAGAGAATGTGAGTGACGAGTGACGAAATCGGAATGAATCCCACATGGCCTCCGCCACTTAAAAGAAAATAATATCCAGTCGTTGCGTGCGATAATTTTTTGTTTATTTTTTATTAATAAAAAAAAGACAAACAGGGTCGCAGCAAAGAAATGAACCGTAACAACAGACTTGAAAAGGGACAATGACGAAAATACCATTAGGACCCGTTAACTCACCACTTATTTTTGTCAATATTACGAAAAGCAAGTAACAGGAGTGAAACATTCTAGATAAGAAGGGCTTCTACACATCATCCAACTCTTTGACGATTAAATACTAGGTACAGCGCATTCCTAAAAAGCGCATCCTTTGCCTTGTCATATGGACCGCAAAAATATACTGGTAAAAGGCACATGGGTCCGGGTGATATCCACTCCCCATACAATGACTGACAAACCACATAATTGTATTGTTCTTCGTTCTGGGAAAGAAAATTCACAGGAGAATCTCAACGGAGGATGTTGCTTCCATCGCCCTGGCAAGAAAGGGCAACTGTCGGCGGAGCTAACTATAACGTCTGTGTTTGCAGGTGACAAACCGATGACTTAATGTATCCGTTTCACGACAACGACTGCGTCGGTCTGTCTGACTAAGGCCAAGTCGAACGTTGGTGGGGACAAGTTGAAGAACGGCTTGGTACCATGAGAGTGCCACTACCATTGGAAAAGCAGGTAGCTGGACCAAATACTCTTCCAGTCTGTCTTTGGCGACAGGGACTCCACAGAAGAAACGCGATTTGAAAACGTCTAGCGGCATAACAGCATTTTTACGGAGACATGCGACTGGGAAGGTATGTCAATCCCCAACTAACTGAAATCAATAGTAAAAAATTCCCGAATATGCCTTAATTTATTATTCGTCCTACCAAAATGTGCAGGAGGGGTTAGGATCGCAGGTCTGAGACACCCAAAAGGGCGAGCTGTAA
Organism: Schistocerca serialis cubense; assembly: GCF_023864345.2. Lineage (NCBI taxonomy): Eukaryota > Metazoa > Arthropoda > Insecta > Orthoptera > Acrididae > Schistocerca > Schistocerca serialis. The sequence goes on from NC_064641.1 coordinate 804,390,978, forward strand.
GTGATTGGGGGACGCGAAGACATGTAAAAATAGTGCGTCGAAGAATTAAAGCAGAAGCCTTGGCCCTAACATCAGGGAGATCCTAATCTCCCATCAGCTGCGTTCTCACCACAATCTCATAGCGCACCCGAAAAATACATTTTCGCCAGATAAACACTCCCGATAACCGTTGTAACGTTTGGGATATCATTGCTGGAAGAGGAAAAATTTGTGCAATGAAGTAGGTTAAACTCAGCACCTAAGTTTCCAAGGTCTGAAACTTACGAACTAATGAGACGAACATACGCTCATGTTCAAGGATCGCTCTTTGAATCCTATCCGTAACGGACTACCAGTTTAACGCAGTCATCTTCATCAGACAACAATCGATAACAACAACCAACGACCTGTGGCGGGCGGCTGCCACAGCCAATGGAATGTCAACAGCGTCAAATCTTTGCAAACTGAATAACCGACGTTTCCGGTCGTTAATCTATGCTCCAGTAAGACGACAAAATACATCCAAAACGTCGTTTAGTATGAAGTACCATAACGTCATCGGCATCAGCGCGGACGATAAACTTTTCCCCCAAGACCAGCCATCCAATCGAGCAGCTATGTTCCATAATAAGGGTTCCAGAAATAGCGCGAATTACGACATAGATAGGGGACTCCCCTGCAGGACACCTCGTGTGCCGTCTCCAGGAAAGCCTTCTAAAAACCGTAGTAAAATGTTACATTACCCCAAGTGAACAGTGTCAATAACGAGTAAAACTATGCATGTTTATTTATGTAAATGTGCTATCAATGATGAAATATTGTTTTGGATCGAGAAAACCTTTACGTGTTTTGTACATAAAAACATTGATAGTAAATATATTTCTTTGTAACAAATACTAACGAGGGTAACTCCCCGTAACACCCTTCTCAGATTTAGTGGTAAGAGGGCCAGAATATAGATGAAGCATGAAAGCAGGAAGAAGGTGTACTGAGTTGTGAAAACAAGAAGTAAAATAGACTGTGACCGGTCCAAGAATATGAACTACAATACAGAGTAGACTGAAAGAGCAATGGCGCCGAGGTTACGTGGACACGGTGCTGGACTGACATGCGGGTCAGCGGTGTTCAAACTTCCAAATCTCCCCCCGCCATCCTTTTTCTTTGTTCTTTTTAGCGAGTTGTAAGGTAATGACCTATAATTCAAGGCTACTGTATTAGTAGCCGAAAGGAAGAAATGATTTTCGAATGGGAACCGCAAACGTTTGATGACAAGACGACAACTCAACCGAATCCTCCACCGGAAAACACATCTGGTGTGAGATATGCCTCCTTTCCCGATTTAGGTGTCCGTATGAATGAGAATGCGGTCACTCCCAATGGAAATGATGAAAATGTAATAGTCTGTCATATAACCTGAAACAAATGAGCGCAATAATTTCGCGATCACAAAGTTTCTCTATGCCCGTCAAGACATACGTTTTTAACGTTTTTGAAGTTGTATTCCGTTTTGGGAGCTTTGAATTCCGTTGTTGTAACATAGTTCACGCAAGTTTGTTTGTTATTTTCATTTCTATGAGACGTCTATGTGGTATCTCACCTGCCGACGGTAACGTATTCTTACCACATGACTCATATTCTATAACCAATGTATGTATGACAACTGCGAACACTACAGAAAGGGAACAAAGATTTCAATGACCGGACGGACAGCTCACAATGTTATGAAAAAAAAAAAAAAAAAAAAACAGACGGCTTGTACCTGACGTCGTTGCTGTTCTAGTCTGCTCTATTTTGTACTTCTTGTTCGTGGACCATTCACAGTTTGTATTTTGCTTTCCTTTTCACAGTTCAGTACACCTTCTTCCTGTTTTCATGCTTGATCCGTGTTCAGTTTTTGACGGGCCGTTTATCGGGCCATCTTACCACTAAATCTGAGCGGGGTGCGATGGGGAGTTTCTCTTGTAAGGATAACAAAGATTATGAGTCACCTTGAAGAACATGACTTCTTGATACATAACCAACAAGGATTCAGAAAATATCGTTCATATGCAATACAGCTAGCTCTTTATTCTCATGAAGTAATGAATGCTGTCGACAAGGAATATCAGTTCGATTCCATATTCCTAGGTTTCCAGAAGGCTTTTCATACCGTTCCTCACAAGGGACTGTTAATCGAATTACGTGATTTCCTCTCGGAGAGGTCACAGTTCGTAGTGATAGACCATAAATCATTGAGTAGAACAGAAATGATATCTGACGTTCAGCAAGGTAGTGTCATAGGCCCTCTACTGTTCCTGATTTACATAAATGATCTAGGTGATAATCTGAGCACCGCCCCCCCCCCCCCTCCCTTAGATTGTTTGCAGATGACGCTGTAATTTACCGTCCAGTAAAATCATCAGACGATCAATTCGAGTTACTAAATGATCTAGAGAGAATTTCTGTATGGTGCGAAAAGTGGCATTGGCACTAAACAAAGAAAAGTGAGAGGTCATCCACATGGGTACTAAAAGAAATCCGATAAATTTTGGGTATACGGTTAAATCCCTCAAATCTAAGGGCTGTCAATTCGACTGGGAGTTACAATTACGAGGAACTTAAATTGGAAAGGCCATGTAGATAATACTGCAGGGAAGACTGCGCTTTGTTGGCAGAACACTTAGAAGATGCGACATACCCACTAAAGAGACAGCCTACATTACACTTGTACGTCCTCTGCTGGAATTCTTCTACGCGGTGCGGGGTGCTTACCAGGTAGGATTGATGGAGGATATCGAAAAAGTGCAAAGAAGGGCGGCTCGTCTCGTGTTATCGTGCAATAGGGGTGAGAGTGTCACTGATATGATACGCGAGTTGGGATGGCAGTCACTGAAACAGCGGTTTCTTTTGCGGCGAGATATATTTACGAAATTTCAGTTATCAACTTTTTCTTCCGAATGCAAAAGTATTTTGTTGACACCCACCTACTGAGAGAGAAATGATCGACATAATAAAATAAGAGAAATCAGAGCTCTAACGGAAAGGTTTAGGTGTTCCTTCTTCCCACGCGTCATTCGAGTGTGGGATGGTAGAGAAATAGTGTGAAAATGGTTCGATGAACCCTCTGCCAGTGTGAATTGCAGAGTAACCATGTAGATGTAGATCAGGTCATGGTATTTCTGTATAATTGGGAGGTAAAGACGTGGATGAATAAAATGATCACTCTGGAGTCATGTCTCTGACCGATTAGACTCTTTTGTACGAGGCTGCTTCTGAACACACGATTTTGTAAGTTTTTCAGAATGTGTGTGTAAAAAGTATGTGTCCTTTTGATATCATTTCATGCCTCTCCCTTCATGTGAATATAATTAAGTGGAAATAATAAGTTATCGATAGAATTCAAGTTCTGTCAATGCCACTCTTCTGTCGCAATGGCGCAGTGGTAGGCATTACTTGAAATATATAATTAATGCTGTGGCCTTCTCCACCAGACATCACGGCGCCTAGAGTATCAGCAACCAAACTGACAGCCTGCAGCCACGGTTGCCCTCCTCGTAGGCTCACCGAAGCACTACACAACCGACAGGCAATATTGATGAACGGCCACAACAACAACCACAGCACAGCAAAGACACCAGCGGCCACCAGGGGCCACTACCGGCCCACATAAACATAAGGAAGAGGTCGCTGCAGATTCTGGAACTATTTTCACACGTCAAACCACGTGCCGAAAAATAGTTCCGCGGTATTCATCCGCCGAAGCGTTCTAAAGGCCGGCGCTCGGCCACACATCGGCAGGTCATCGACCGCCAACAGACATGGATAGCTGCCGCCCCGGCAGCCCGTCTTGGATCTTCTCTCTGATCTCCGGATTAGGCTTGGTATATCAGAGTGTAGTCTCTGGCGGAGACTAGTAGGATATTATTTCAGTTGTTTTCTATATTATTCTTGTATGTAGTTGTGATTCGAAGACGGATCACTGTTTTCTGTTGGTGTTATACTTGGAGATCTTGATTGGTTAATGGAACAGTCCAATAAACTGTTTTCGGACTTTGATCGTTAGTTTCTTCTGCTTACGCAGACATATCAATTAAACATATAATTTTCGGGCTTCACCCGGAAGATAATAGGAAAAATGCTTTAAATATTTTGCTATCAGTAAAAGAAAATAGTTTTCGCAGATAAGTTTTCATTAAATATACTCGACGAACGCTAAGATAATAATAATACAGCTCTCAGGCTTGCTTATCAATAAATCGCTGACTGGTAAAAATCTTGTTTTCACTGCCGTAAATATTATTCAAATAAAAATTAACAGTATAAAAAGTTAGTGTTTAAGAAAGAATTCAAGTAAAATTGGGAATAACAGTGCAGCTACGTAGGTGTTTATATCGTTACACTCTCTGCAACAATATTTATTTATCGGACTTTAACTACTACAGTTTTAAACAAACCGCGCGTATTTTTTAGCTAGTCTCTTGTGTTGAAAAGATAAATAAATTTTTACAACCTAACCTAGTACATTTACTCAGAATTATTTGCCTGCGCAGCAACACTGATAATTTTTGGTGTATATTTTAGCCGCTACTACGAGTGTGTGAAGTATACGCCATGTCACGACTTATAAACATTTTCATCCACGAATCCAAACGTAACAAACCGATACCTGAAAAAAGAAAACACGTGTGTGTGTGTGTGTGTTTACACACTCGACACACTTATATTCATGTCAATAAACGCCTGAATAACGCTAATTAGTAAAATGAACATTCTTCGCGCAGCATCATTAAAATCAAAAGCTGTAAACACTCGCAACGGAAAATCATGACCAACTACATCAAACACATAATTAAAATCAGTAAAACGTAAAGCTCTCCACACAGGAACAGTGGAACCAACACAGATGAGATCACAACATTTAACAACGGGAGCCAGAAGAGTACAGCCAGGAGACAACTGTGATAACGCGTGGCAGTGTCAGCAAGCAAACCCGACAAACGGCTATTTATCGCCCGCGCTATGGTTTTATAATCATAAACGAGTAGCGTTATCGGTCGGACTTGACCCACGGACAGGCGTCCCGTCTGAAAACAACTTTTCCGACCTTCAAGGAGGATGGGATGTGTACCACTTGCACCACTTCGTTCGTCATAGATGTTATGTTACCTTTGGGAAGACCATCCAAACCCAGCGATTTGCGGAGAGGAGAGCGAAATGTTAGATATTTCATGACAGTGGAAAACAGCCAAAAGGTCCTAGTGGGTGGAGAGCTGCCCTAACAACACTATCAAAGAGGAAGTAACATCAGCAGACGGTAAACCGTCTGATTCTACTCCATTGTAAAGACTCGAAACATACTGGGGAAGTTCAGAAGTTATATATACCCACGTCCATCTATAGCGAGACACGTCCTTTGAGGACGCGTTCGAAGCCGAATTAGATGATACAGAGACGTTAACTTATCCTGGAGAATAGAACGTGGCTGGGAACGCAAACGAAGACCAACTAATGACAGTCATTGGAGTTGGAGAAGTTCACCTTCACGCGGTGAACATCCATAAGTATCAGAGGGACGTCTCGAGTACTATCATAAAGACCACGAAGGACAGGATAGTAAAATTTCTGAGTCCTCCTTATGTCAACCGCTTTACCAGCGCTAAAGCGCATGAGTGCAATCCAAAGCCGAGGTTTGGCAATGGCCACCCATCATTCCATAATTGAGGGATACCGCACTAAAGAACGGCTTGCCGTCCCCAAAAGACAGCGATGATATCATCCAGAGAGAGGTCCACCAGATGTAAAATATTTAACTTCTGAATAGGGCGAGAAAGATGTACCCGGTGCGAGACGTGCTTAAGAGTTATTGAAACACCACAGTGGTCAGTGAAGCTGGCAAGAATAACATCAATTTACAAGAGCTGACTACAAAGGGAGGCAGACAAATAAAAATGGTCCAGTTGACTACCGGAAGTTGATGTAATATACGCATACCGCACTAACGTCGGATTTCTGCAAATTCAAGCATCTTGTACACTCAGCGACTCTGCCATGTCATTACGTTCACGACATTAGTTATAATTGGAAGTCTGATCCACGGAACGTATGATGCAGTTGAAACCTCCCCACCCCCTCCCATCAAAATGTTTCACTGGTTTTGACGAAGTAAATAAATGGCACATTTCTTATAAAAGCGCCAGCGGCCTTATCTACGACCAGCTCAAGATGGAGCATTAAGAAAAAGTAAGATGGGATCATGAAAACGACGCCTCATGCCCCGAACATGGTCCTGCGTTTTAAAGTCCATCAGCGGAATACCGTCCCCCATGAAGCACCATCATGCCAATAGAACTTTCCAGCAAAATATTAAAAAAAATAAAAAACAACATAAATTACCCATGGAGATAAAACACGCCACCTAACACCTCTTGAAAGCACATGGCATCAGCAAACCGTAACGGAGAGCTTGTCGTGTTAACTTTTGGGGTAAGAACCGCGTACGCCTGCATTTGTTAACACATGTACGGGATGAAAGAAGAACTAGAAAAGAATTTGCGCGTCACGTCCCGCTCTCCACAACACACCGATAAATGGTGAAGAAGGTACGGGATTTGAATCGTCCCCATCGGAAGTTGCAGATTCCATGCTTTGTTTTCTTCGACGCGACGCTGCACGCTCAGAGTGCAAACATTGTTTCACACGTCTTCGTGACAATATAGCCTCTTGACGCGAAAGGGTAGGGGGCTCATCAAGTTCCCCTTCGTGGCTGCGGGGGGGGGGGGGGGGGGGGGGAGGGGGAGGCATCGGCACGCCACCTAACAGAATGCGAGAAACACAAAACGGGAACGATGAACATCATCATCAGGCAAAGAAGAGACAAGCAATGTAGCGTCTGAAGCTATCTGCTTCCCCTGACCACTTGGAAGAGAATGCATAGAAACCTGTTAATCCACCATATCAGAATCAAGAAGGGAAGATATTGCACTAAAACACTGTAAAGGCAGAAAATCAGATGATATCTCCGTCAAATCATCGGAACCAACCGGAACAGAGTTTTCTACCGGTGTTTGAGACGAAGTAGGTGCAACACCCATTTCAACATCAGCAGAACCAGCCACGCCATGCCTCTCGAAAGAAGAACCGCAATTAACGTCAGTATACAAGACATCACCACTGGAAGGAGTACCCTCAACATCACCTTCTCGGAGAGTTGGGACTGGGGAGGCGTGACTTATCCTGAGTTCACCGGCGATTAAATTGTACTACCGGTGTTGGCCGCAGGGGCCGTAACTGAACATGCCGGTAATGGCGGAAAGCCGCGTGGACTGAGGAGTAATGTCTACCCAAAGTTCTCTAAAGCTGGAAAAGGACTGACAGCAGATTGCAAAGACACCAAGCCAACGTTAACGGACGACGTTCCTCACAGGACGATTCTAAAACTGTAACACGACGCGTATAATTGGATCTGTGATGATCACTTTCATTACAAAGGAACGAGGCTCCTTCTAATCCTGTGCATACCTAGCATGAATACAGTAACCACGAACATTCAGGTTTGAAGCAATATTCTTCTGACTGTAAATTTTTATGGTGCCCCTCAACACTGCAGACCAACGTTCCCGCCGGATATGCCGAACGACTCCAGAAGGAAGAAACGCTGCGTTAAGGGATTTATCGCCCATTTCGGGTCGAATCCTGTAAACTGACCAGAATATACTCGATCACCGCATTTTCCGCAGAGCAGCGGAACCATAACAGTGTGTAGACATCATCTGAGGACCGGCACGAGAAAGGAACAGATCTACTGGCAAGGGATCTTGAAACTTCACAAAAAAATGCATACAACTCAGAATCAAAATAAGCAGCTTCTTCCTGAGCAGATGTAACTCGAATCGTATCGACAAACCAATCGCGAATTTCTAAGGAGCATGGCTGAAAATGGTGCTTACTCTTGTCAACACGACAGAAATCATGGTGCGGGCAGAAAACGCCGCCACCAGAGAACAAACCAACAACAAACTTCGCTAGGCGAGAACTATTCGACACCGGCCATACGCGCACAAGACTGAGCACACACAAGTTTGACACACACAGCTCTGTGTTACAGGCGGAAGTAAGGACAACCTGCTAGCTCCACGCGCAAGGCAGAAAAGGCACAAATAATCACAAGGGAAACACCGTAACACGCCCCCCCCCCCCTCAGAGTTCGTGATAAGATGGCTAGTGGACAGCCCGTCAAAAACTGAACACACATCAAGCATGGAAATAGGAAGAAGGTGTACAGAACTGTGAAGAAAGAAGCAAAATAGAAACAGTGAACAATCCACACTTAAGACGTGCAACATCGAGCGAACTTCAATAGGCACGGCGTAGTTGTCATGTGGTCACGGTGTTGTACTGCGAAGTGCGAGACCCGTGCTGTAATCTCCCTCGAGTTCCTTCCCCCCCCCCCCCCCTTTTTGTTACAAAATTATGAACTGGCCGTTCAGTCGTAGATGAGTCTATTTACTGCATTCAAATTTATGCCTGTGTCGTGATGTAAGGTCCATTTGCAATAGCGAGGTGTAAGAAAGGGACCTCCATATTTACGTACCTTCTATTTGTTCTACACAAGTACTACATGTTACGACTCTCGCCTTCCGTTTTGGAAGTTTTGTCTCTTGTGTTCCTTTGTTGTAACATAGTTCATACCTGAATGAGATTTTCACTCTGCAGTGGAGTGTGCGCTGATATGAAACTTCCTGGCAGATTAAAACTGTGTGCCGGACCGAGACTTGAACTCGGGACCTTTGCCTTTCGCGGGCAAGTGCTTTCAGGAGTGCTTGTTCTGCAAGGTTCGCAGGAGAGATTCTGTAAAGTTTGGAAGGTAGGAGGCGAGATACTGGCAGAACTAAAGCTGTGAGGATGGGGCGTGAATCGTGCTTGGGTAGCTCGGTTGGTAGAGCACTTGCCCGCGAAAGGCAAAGGTCCCGAGTTCGAGTCTCGGTCCGGCACACAGTTTTAATCTGCCAGGAAGTTTCATAGTTCATACCTGTTTATTTGTTGTTTACATCTCGCTTGCTCTCACTACTCATACCATTTACTTGTGACGGTAATATAATCTCATGACATGACCTATGGTCTATTAACAATGTGTACTATGACAGTTGCCAAGACTGCAGAAGGAGAACAGACGCCACAATGAACGGACGGGACGTTCATAATTCTGTGACAGAAAGGAAACTTTGGGGCGGCAGAAACGTTTCAATACGGATCGCCTCCTCTGAAGTCCAACACCATGACCACACAGCCACGATACCATGGTGTATGTGAATGTGTCTACTGAATCTGGGACCTAGAAACGACAGAGAGGCTTCGTCCCACCGTAGCCCTCAGTGGTTCACAAGCCCACAACAGGCCACAGCAGTCAACCCCGCCACTGACACCCCATAGCGGTTCGGCCCCTGTGGACCCACCCCCCCCCCTCCCCCCCTGCAAACGTCTCATACCAGACGAGTGTAGCCTCAAATGTTTGCGTGGTAGAGGAATTATGATGTACGCTTACGTGGAGACAGTGTTTGCGCAGTAATCACTACATAGTGTAACGGAGGCAGAATAAGGGGAACCAGCCCGCATTCGACGAAGCAGATGGAAAACCGACTAAAAACCATCCACAGGCCGGCTGGCACACCGGACCCAGACCCTAATCCGCCGGGCGGATTCGTGCCGGGGACCGGCACGCCTTCCCGCTCGGGAAGCAGCGCGTTAGATCGCGCGGCTAGCCGTGCGGATACGATACCATGGTACTTTCGATTTGCTCGATGTTGCACATCTTGATCTTTGACTGATCAAAGTTTCTTGCTTTTTTCTGTTTTCACAGTTCGGTACTCCTTATTTTCGTGCTTGATCTGTGTTGAATTTTAAGATGGAGTATCAACTGGGCGATTTATCCCTAAATCTGAGGGGTGAGAATCGAAGTTTCCCTTGTCAGTGAACTACGACCTCTGGTTCGTTGGTGCAGGGTCGTACACGTTCTTCTGTATATAGCGATCGCCTGCACTATGTGACAGTGTTGCTAGTTCCTCGTTTCCATACATGTGTTTCAGAAATGCACCCAATCAGATTTTGCTCGATAAACTTTTGTCTCGAATCTGGATGAGGATTCCCATGCCGATCTCAAAGTGTGACATTATCGGCACATTGAAAGCTTACATGGAGAGCCATTGTGGCCCTGCTCCAGTGATTGATTTTTTGTGTCCACGTTGACGACTGCAATCCACATTTCATATGTTGCCAATTGTGTTGTGGACATCCGTCGGAAGTTTTGAGATGACTGCGTAAAAAATTTCTGGCAACTAAGCTTATCAGTCACAAGTTCGTACAACGCAACCCGTGATGTCTGAGGAAACTGACTGATGGTTCTGCAGTCTCTGATGGTGTCTTTAATCATTTGAAACCAGTTCATTTGTCACAATAGGTGGTCGTCCGCTACATTCTGCATCGTGGACGTTCGTCCGACTATCCCGAAACAAACAGAACACTTTCTTCCAGCCCTAGCAGTCATAATGTTTACTTCTTACACTACATAAGGTTAATAAATAACTGCAGTTTTCATATTTCTCGAAAACAGAAACGTAAATATGGTATGTAATGCACAGGTGGAGAGATTTTCCATGATAGCAGTAATATTGATTTAGAGTTGCTGCGCAAAGGGCAATTCCATAACAATACTACGTAAACTTCCACGCCTCGTGTCATGTTGATTAAAATTCTTCTGGGTGTTGTGCCGCATCACAGATAAGATACTTTAAATACACACATCAAAAAACGTTTTCGTCACCTCGGTTCCGTGTGTTCCGGAACCTGTACAGAAAATTGGAATAGAGATCAACATAAACATCATTTCCGCCATTTGTATTGGTCATGAAAACCACAATTACGTGTTGTACCACAATACAGCGAGACCTTCAGAGGTGGTCGTTCAGATTGCTGTACACATTGGTACTTCTAATACCCAGTAGCACGTCCTCTTGCATTGATGCATGCCTGTATTCGTTGTGGCATACTATCCACAATTTCATCAAGAAACTGTTGGTCGAGATTGTCCCACTCCTCAACGAGGATTCGGTGTAGATCAATCAGAGTGGTTGGTGGGTCACGTCGTCCATAAACAGCCCTTTTCAATCTCTCCCAGGCATGCTGATAGGCTTCATGTCTGGAGAACATGCCGGCCACTCTAGTCGAGCGATGTCGTTATCCTGAAGGAAGTCATTCACAAGATGTACACTATGGGGGCGCGAATTGTCGTCCATGAAGACGAATGCCTCACCAATATGCTGCCGATATGGTTGCACTATTGGTCGGAGGATGGTATTCACGTATCATACAGCCGTTACGGCGCCTTCCATGACCACCAGCGGCGTACGTCGGCCCCACATAATGCCATCCCAAAACATTAGGGAACCTCCGTCTTTCTGCACTCTCTGGACAGTGTGTATAAGGCGTTCAGCTGACCGGGGTGCCTCCAAATACGTCTCCGACGATTGTCTCGATGAAGGCATATGCGACACTCATCGGTGAAGAGAACGTGATGCCAATCATGAGTGGTCCATTCGCCACGTTGTTGGGCCCACCTGTGCCGCGCTGCATGATGTCGTGGCTGCAAAGATGGACCTCGCCATAGACATCGGGAGTGAAATTGCGCATCATGTAGCCTATTGCGCACAGTTTGAGTCGTAACACGACGCCCTGTGGCTGCACGAAAAATATTATTCAACATGGTGGAGCTGCTGTCAGGGTTCCCTCGAGCCATAATCCGCAGGTAGCGGTCATCCACTGCAGTACTAGCCCTTGGGCGGCCTGAGCGAGGTATGTCATCGACAGTCCCTGTCTCTCTGTATCTCCTCCATGTCCGAACAACAACGCTTTGGTTCACTCCTAGACGCCTTGTTCAGAGCCTTTCCTGGCACAAAGTAACAATGCGGACGCGATCGAACCGCGATATTGACCGTCTAGGCATGGTTGAACAACAGACAACACGAGCCGTGTACCTCATTACTGGTGGAATGACTGGAGCTGATCAGCTGTCGGACCTCCTCGGTCTAACAGGCGCCGCTCATGAATGGTTGTTTACATCTTTGGGCAGCTTTAGTGACATCTCTGAACAGTCAAACGGACTGTGTCAGTTATACAATATCCACAGTCAACGTCTATCTTCAGGAGTTCTGGGATGTGTGTTTAAACTGTAGAACCGAAATTTTGGCCTTAGTACAACGGTGTTCCTCAGGGACAGATTGGTTTTGGAGAAGAAAAAGTGCCCAATTTATTGCAGGCTATCGGCGTGAATACGCCATATTTGTGAATCTTTATTGGTCCTAGGATAGAATAGGCTAGTCATGACGAAAAGGGTAGGTAGGAAAGAGTCTTGTTGTGGACTATCCGGCTTGTCAATGATATTGGCGATAGTTTACGAATCAGCACTTGGCTTCTAGTGGGCATGTTCTCTTCCTGGTGTGCGCGGAGATGCATAGACAATCCCCCTATAGCTGTTTAGGCTGTTATGTCCGCGGTTGAGGCTCCTGCCCAGCGACGGGCCACGGCCTGTTCGGCTGGGATAGCTGGCCGCCAGACCGCCGGAAGTTGGTAGCGATTTTGTCTACTAATGTTGACAGGCTGCTTAAAAATTTCCGTCGCCTCTGCGTTGGTGCGTCCGCGACTCTCGCCAGCACACGGGCTTCACGGTAAATGATAGGTTCTCACTGTCACGGTGCTATTCCGCTCTCGCCGATTTATTGAGCTGTGCTAACTGCACATTGCGTTCATGTTATGCTACTCGTGTGCTGACTGGCCTCCGTGTCACGCTTATGTAGCAATCTCCGCACTCGCAATGTATTTAGTGTACTCCTGCAGTATTCAGTTTGCACACTGCATCCTCGGTGGAATATGTCATTTCGTGGTTCCTGTGGCTGCTGGGAAAAATCAGTTTCAAACCTCGACGGTGGAGGCCGTTGCCTAAGAAGAAAACAAGACAAGAAAGCAAGGGAGAGAAACTTCCGCTAGTGCTCTTACCGCATACGAAGGGTGACAGTGAACGCCTAGACAAGTTCCTCTGCCACCGAGGTTTCAAGCCGATTTTCCGCAGCACCCACAGAATTCGCGACATTATAGGTTCCACCGAGGATGCGGTGAACAAATACAATACTCCAGGATTATACGAGGTGTGTGAGGAAAGTAATGAGCCTAATTTTCTATCTACTTAAGTTTTTTTTTTTTCAAACAACAACAACATAATCCCTATCGTAATAGTTCCCTTTGGCAGCTATTCCTCAGTCGAGTCGTTGTTCCTAGTCTTGACTGTACAGCTGAAAATTTTCAACTGGTAAGGCCTATAACATGTCGGTCACATTCTTTGGAATGTTCTCCAGAGTCGAAAACTGACGTCTTTTTAAGACATTTTTTTTCAATTTCAGGCAAAGAAAAATGTCACAAGGACTCAGGTGAGGTGAATAGGGGGTTGTGGAACGTTATGACGCAGCAGCCACTTCTTTGCAATATCCGGTCTCTCTCTGTTCATTCTGCTACTGAACCTTTCAAGGATCGGTTGACAATTTGTCCTGAAGGGCGTCAACTCACCCTCCCACACATCACTACTAAATTTTCCTTAGTGTCTTCATTAGTTTCAAAAGCTTCGAGAGGCGCGAGATACAAAAAAGGCAAACTTTTTACTTATCTTCATTTTCTCTTGTTGTTGGTTCCAGTTTTTTCGTCTAGGGGACCAAAGTTCATTTTCAATTTGTTCTCAACCTTCGAAAAATTACTGTGCCAGGAAAAACCTTGTGCTCTTGTTAAAGAATGTTCCCAATACACCTGTTTCAACTTTTCAAAGATCACACTCGCGGATTCATCAAGTTCGGCCCAAAAACCAGACGGCATAACGTTGCTCTAAATTCTGTTGTTTCATTTTCGTACTCGGGAGGACGATGGTTCAATCCCGCGTCCGGCCATCCCGATTTAGGTTTTCCGTGTTTTTCCTAAATCGCTTTAGGCAAATGCCGGGATGGTTCCTTTGACAGGGCACAGCCGACTTCCTTCCCCATCCTTCCCTACTCCAATGATTCCGATGAGCTCGCTGTTTGGTCTCTTCCCCCAAATCAGTCCAGTCCATTTTTGTAACACACAACAAAAACAGACCTTCACTGAAGGCACTCTCAAAAATTACGTATGGCTGCCGAGTGGTTCTAGGCACTTCAGTTCGGAACCGCGCTGCCGCTACAGTCGCAGGTTCGAATCATGCCTCGGGCATGGATGTGTGTGATGTCCTTAGGTTAGTTAGGTTTAAGTCGTTCTAAGTCTAGGGGACTGATGATCTCAGATGTTAAGTCCCATAGTGCGTAGAGCCATTTGTACCGTTTGATCGTGATGGCTATAGGGAGCTGACACAGACTGAAGGGATGAACACACCGGTCTACACAAGCTGCATAACACAGCGTTGCCAGATCGCTCGCAGTGCCATCAGCCTCGTTTCTTTTCTCACACACCTCGTATGAGCTACGTTGTCAGCTTCCTTCGTAGGGGGGACAAGGGGGCCAGTTATTACATGAGTATCAGAATATAAAGGCGATGTGCGAGTAACACAGCATAATAAAATTGGCGATAGCAGAACGTCATCGTGACTGTTGTTAACCTATCTTGTTTCAGCAGCCTGACAACATCAGTACGGAGGACGGTTACAAACTTCCAGCTCTCCAACGGGCCGTGAATGACCGCAGGACAGAAATCGCAATGGACACAGACGCAACAGCCAAGAAAAACGGGTGTGGAGGAACTGGCAGCGCATTTCCACGATCCCCAGGAAAAAAATTCCCACCTTAAGCCAAGCGCTGATTTGCAGACTGTCGTCACTCACTGACAAGACGCTTAGTCCTAACCTCTACCTTTCGTCATGAGTAGGTTATTATTATATTTATAAGCTTCACAAATATGACGTATTGTTGCCGACCGCGTGCAGTAACCAGGGGCCTCCAGCAACACTAGCCCTGCCCTGAAGAAGATTTCTGTAATAAGATCGAAATGTCGGATTTAAGTGCTAAGTATGAGTTGTATTTGTGTACATTGTGACGAAGGGACCACGAAATTAGCTGTTGAAGTCAAAATTTCGTTCTCCAAAAATGGCTCTGAGCACTATGGGACTTAACTGCTGAGGTCATCAGTCCCCTAGAACTTAGAACTACTTAAACCTAACTAATCTAAGGACATCACGCACATCCATGCCCGAGGCAAGATTCGAACCTGCGACCGTAGCGGTTGCGCGGTTCCAGACTGTAGCGCCTAGAACCGCTCGGCCACCCCGGCCAGCAAATTTCGTTCTTCTGAATTAACTCAGTATGCGCTTAGATGAAAGAACTGGTGCTTGTGCTTACTTTTCTGAGCCTTTTATACAGTATTTTATACAATTATGTGTTACAACACCGAGCAGAACTTTAATCAATAACAGTTCAATAAATTTTCTGTGCCACTGTTAGAGTCGTACAGATCCCAATGGCACTCCATTCCCCCATTTCCCTGCTAACTGGCACAATCGGAACTTAGTTTCCGAAAAACTTTCCTATAATACATGTAGAGATTGGACAATTTTGAATTCCTATAGCTCAATGAATTGACACGTAAAAGTAGTGTAGGCAAAGTAGCGAACAAAAGTGTAATTGAGAAATGACGGGAGACGTTACAATGTAATATCAAACGGAGTTTGTAACGCAGATCCTGGCGTCTGTTGACAGGATTTCAGAGCTGATAGATCGTGCCCGTCCGACAGGGCGAGCGTTGTGATGAACGCTCACAATTAGCGCCAGCAGGAAGGCTTAATTGTTCGCCTCCATCTCACTGTTAGGAGGCTCTGCCGCTGCCACTGCAGCAATTAGTCTCCCCTACCGTAACGAACCATTAGCGGCTCATGAGAGGCGTAGGAAGACGTTCAGTTACCTTGAAAGGCGCAATTTCCGAATGCATCAATTTCCGCCGCAGAAGGAAATATTTTCGTGTATTCATCAGCATTACTCTTTGAAGGAAGGAATGGAGATTAACATTTTTACCCGCCGTCGACGACGTGATGTGACTCCTCGCTAAATAATGGGATGAAATAAGGTTCATTCGATGCACTGGAAATTTTATTCTTCCACTTGCCTAGGAAGCGTTCGCTTTCAGGTCTTCCAGAGGCGGTAATTGGAAATGTCAATGACATGGGAGATGATAAGACCAAGCATAACGTTGCGGCTGATTAAATGGGTAATGACGAGGGACACAGTGCTGTTCTTAAATACTGAACTCGGAAATCACTGCAATTTTGTTAATTTAGTAGTCGAAATCTTAATAATTAACGGAGTTAGCGTAGCCTCTCCATTAGCCAGTTTGTCTTCAGAGACAGAGATCTGTATGGTGAAGAATGTGTTTCAGATTGAGGACGAAAGGTTAAATCATAATCTCTGTCTGTCATTTTCCCAAAGAAAGCTGTCGTTTTTATACGTTAACTATTTTTCCACTTGAATGGTTGAGCTACAGTCGATGATGTCACCGGCAGAGTATGAAGAGATTTGGAGTTGTTGTGGGACAGATTTCCCCAAACTACTCCATGACCTTATTAATAAACCATTATTCAGATGAGGGTATCCAGTCCACTTGAATTATCAGCACTGCTTGAAAGTATCCACGCAATTGAATCTTATACCAGTGACTGCAGATGTAAGTAGTAATCTTTTCTTTAACTGTGTACGGCTGCTTGTCCTTCAGTGTTTTCCTGTAAATCTGGGATGGCCAGCCAGTTATGAATATGGACAAGGGCTCCAAAGAGGATGAGAGTGAGGCTGAAGACGATGGAAGTGTTTTCGCCGAAAGTCAGGAACCACCCAAGTATGGGTTAAGTGGCTGGGAATAGACTATTTTTTTTTTTAGTTGACGTGAAAGGACCAGGGGGTTGCCGATTGGGTGGCAGGGCGGGAGAGAGTGTCAAGCAGGAAGTAAATTTTCGGAAAGCAGAAGCTTAAAGTATGGTCACAGAAAAGGTAAGATCTACTACAGCAGGAGAAAAACAAGACACATATTGGTACAGAGCTATTAAGGGCCGAAAGAGGTCACAGATGTTCACAATTAAATTTTGTGAAGAAACCCACAATTGACTCAAAGAAATTTTTTGGTAGTGGGAATGAGACTTGCTATTGCAATATGAGCAAGCATTTCCATCGGGCGAGATGTGGAAACATAGTGGGAGAGAGTTTCTATCTACTGTCTCACTCCGTGAGAGAACCGAGAAGTGTTGGATAACAATGACAGCTGCGTCTGGAGCATTTGTTGTAAAGGTTTCATTGGTCAGAAATCAGGAATTATACTGCTATTAGCTACCAAGATTCCGACACTGACAGAACCAGTTAGATTTTGTGGAGGAGAAAACGCTGGCATAGTAGATTTCGTCGCAGGGTATCAGGGAGAGAACAGATATATCTTCACTTTAGAACTGATCGCAGATATTAGGGCTGAACGTAGGATTGTCAGCCACTACTGTAAGCATCTTCTGCACCTAAGTGTCAGAGAGTGGTAAGCATGAGTTGGTAAGCATGAGTTGTATTTGTGTATATTGTGATGAAGGAACCACGAAATTAGCTGTTTACGTCTAAATTTAGTTCTTCTGAATTAACTCAGTATGCGCTTAGGTGAAAGAACTGGTGCTTGCGCTTACTTTTCTGAGCCTTTTATACAGGTTATCAACTCATTCAGCAAATCAATGGGGATATTCATGGACACAGTTTTGACATCGTTCTGTCTCCAACTTAAGCACCTGTGACGAAGTCTTCCGTACACGATTTTGCATGCTAATGCCCTTTTGTAATTATTTGTATTGCTCATTCAGTGATTAGGATCATGCAATAGTGTCTAGCAATAAATCGGATTGTTACACTGAGTTTTAGTTTCATTCAGTAACTTGATAGAAACTCATATCAGCATTTGCATATGCGTAGTGATACCCATATTTCATGGTCGACTGAGACACCACTGTTCAGATAGGCGATTAAACATCTCTGATCTCGTGACATCTCAAGTGCAAATCAATCAAAAATGCTAGGAGAGTATTTCTGCTAGAAGAAGCAGATAAGCAGTTTTTAGCATCACATTTAGACAATGAATTGACATCATTTAGTTCCAGTACGATGGATGTTGAGGAATTATAGGCAAAGTTTAAATGGATTGTCTCTCATGCTCTGGAGAAGCTATGCTGAGCAAGTGGATTAAGGATGGAAAGGACCATCGTGGTTTAACAACGAAATTCGGAAAACAATGAGAAAGTAAAGTCTGTTGCATCCTCGGTTCAAAAGAAAAGGCACAAATGACGACAGTCGAAAGTTAATAGCAATTAGTGCATCCATAAAATGATCGATGCACGAAGCTTACAAACTGCCACCGTCTTACACTAGCAAAAGATCTTGTCGTGAGCCCGATAAAATTCTGATCCTACATAAAATCGCTACGCGGATCTAAGGCTCCTTTCCTGTCACCCACCGATCAGTTTGGTATGGCAGTAGAACATATCAAAAGTAAAGCCGAAATTTTAAATTTCTCATTTAAGAAATCGTTCACGCAGTAGAATCGTACAAACATACCTTCGTTAGACTATCACATTGATTCACGCATGGAGGACATAGAAATAAGCATCGCCGGTGTAGAGAAACAACTGAAAGAGATAAGAGAAAATAAGTCGCCAGGTCCTGATGGAATCTCAATTAAGTTTTACAAAGAGTTCTCTACAGCCATGACCCTTTACGTAGTTTGCATTTATCACTAATCGCTCACCCAGCGCAATTTCCCAAGCAACTGGAAGAATGCACATGTATATAAGAAGGATAGCAGATTGGACTTTCAAAATTACAGGCCGATTTACTTAACATAGGTTTGCTAAGAATCCTTGAACATATTATCAGTTCTAATATAAAAAATCTCCTCGAGAGAGAAAGAGTTTCTGTCCACAGAACAGCACGTTTTTAGAAAGCATCGCTCGTGCGAAACTCACCTTACACTCTTCCCACATGATATCCTGCGAAATATGAATGACGGGCGACAGGCGGGTTCCATATTCCTAGATTTCCGTAAAGCATTTAAAACGGTGCCGCGTCGTGGAATTTTAACCAACGTACAAGCATTCTACACAGGTTCCCAGGTGTGTGAGTGACTCGAATACTTCTTAAGTAACAGATTATAGTATGCAGAATGAAATTTTTACTCTGCAGCGGAGTGCGCGCTGATATTAAACTTCCTGGTAGATTAAAACTGTGTGCCAGACCGAGACTCGAACTCGGGACGTTTGCCTTTCGCGGGCAAGTGCTCTACCATCAGAGCTACGCAAGCACGACTCACGCCTCGTCCTCACAGCTTTAATACCGCCAGTACCTCGTCTCCTACCTTCCAAACTTCACTCTTTTTTCCAGGAGTGCTCGTTCTGCTAGGTTCGCAGGAGAGTTTCTGTGAAGTTTGAAAGGTAGGAGACGAGGTACTGGCGGTATTAAAGCTGTGAGGATGGGACGTGAGTCGTGCTTGGGTAGCTCTGTTGGTAGAGCATTTGCCCGCGAACGGCAAACGTCCCGAGTTCGAGTCTCGGTCTAGCACACCGTTTTAATCTGCCAGGAAGTTTCAGATCATAGTATGTTGTCCTGGACGGCGAGTGTTCATCACAGACAAGGGGGTAGTCAGGAGTGCTCCAGGGAAGTGTGATAGGACTGCTCTCATTTTTATATACGTAAATGATCTGACGGTCAGGGTAAACAGCAGACTGCAACATTTTGCTGATGATATTGTGGTGTATTGGAAGATGTCGTCGTTAAAAGATTGTAGGAGTATACAAGATGACTTAGACAAAATTTCTAATTGTTTGATGAATGGCAGCTAGCTCTAAATGTACAAAAATGTTGGTTAATGCAGATGAGTAAGGAAAACAAACCCATACATCTGAGCGCAGTATTAGTAGTGTGCTGTCTGACACAGTCACACTGATTAAATGCCTAGGTGTAACGCTGCATAGTGATGTGACATGGAACGAGCACGTAACGATTGTAGTAGGGAAGGCGAATGGTCACCTTCGGTTTATTGTGGAAGATGTGGTTCATTTGTAAAGAAGACCTTATATAGTACACTAGTGCGACACATTGTCGAGTGCTGTTCGAGTGTCTGTTATCCGCACTAGGTCAAATTAAAGGAAGACGTCGAATCAAACGAGATGCAGGCTGCTAGATTTGTTACTGGTAGGTTCGAACAACACGCAAGTTGTAACACCCCACCTGTCACTTATCTGGTTTTGGCGCGTGTTCACCCCAGCTAATTGACTAACAGATCAACAGAGAGTGCAAAACTGCCGCAATATCGGATAACGCAAAGAAAGTAATAAGGCCCTGTGACTCCTGATTGAACTGCGGTGGCAGTGTTGACATTAATTGATTCAGAATTGATCACTTTTAATTAAAAATGGGTGCACATTCATGTTATATGCAGCTATTGAACACCAGATACAAATGTTGAACATAAATTAAGAAAGTGACTTGGGATTTCAACTACTTGATTGAAAACAGATGCAGTCGATTATCACAAATTTATTTTAACTCACGACCTTCAATCATCACATTACATGACTCTCCTACCAGGCAGTGGTAATAAATTGCGTTTGAGTGGTGTAAAGCTCGATAACTCAAAAGTAATTCCTATCGACTGACCCAGGCGTAATGCGAAGTGTGAGAAGAATTCTACGGTACATGGCCCATGAAACCCTCATGGAAACTTTGCCGACGTGATCCAACAAATTAATCAGTGGTCGGAGCAGGCGCAATATCACCGAATACAGCGTGGTAGAGCAGTGTCGTTGTGTGGACATCAGCCGACCTCGTGGTGCTGCAAGGCTGCGCTCATCTATTCACTCCTAGCTATCTTGCTCAGTACACAGCTGAACCAAAACTTTCTATCTCCAAGCTCAATCATTCCATTTGCTAAGTCCTAAACTGCAGAGATGCTCACTCTTTCTCAGGCAAGCTGAGTAAAGAACACCACGTCCGCACTCTAGGCAAGCTGGGAACGGAAGACCTTTACTGAGACTTCTGCCAGTCTGCTCTTCGACTTGGTTTCTCCTCCAGCAAAATCACTTACGCCAATTGCAGCACAAGTCGCGTTAATTATGTGTCACTTCCCAGCACTGACCAATGCCTGCACTGGGAAGTGAACAAATGCCCACAAAATTTCCCTTCCTCTCAACTTATTCTATTTAGCTCCCCCCAGGCCGCCCATCAAGGTTATCATTTGCAGAAACACCAATTTTCCCGGAATTCTGACTCCCAGGAGAGTACTTCAAATTCCTTGGTCCTATGTTCCCATCAGAGGCCGGCGTATTTCATGCTGATGCTCTTCACCTGATTTACTTCAGGCTCTGTGGACCATGAATTCAGCGTGAAGTTGCTATAGTCATGAACATGCATATTTTGACCTCTATTGACCGCTCCACCGTAGCTTTGCATGGCTTTGTCGCATGTTTCACAGAAAACGGAATGACGGACATTTATCAACAGGCATACAAGTTCTCTGTCTGTTTCCCGGTACACCAGCATGGAGTCGGGGTCAACCACCCACTCACTGTTACTCATCTTAAGGCGGCTGGAGGCCATGCAGCGTTACCGCTTTCTCAGAGCTTGAGCAGCCCTAAGCTGCCTATTGTCGCTTCCCTTTGCTGTTCCCCAGCCGACCCACGGTCAACTCTAAATGTTTTCCTGGGGGTAATCTAGCGTCCAGTAAATCGACTCGTTTCCACAAAGTTTTCATGTCATGGGAATTACTTTAAAACCATCATCTGACATTAATTATTCCAATACGTCCATACTATACCCTCTACAAGATGCATTGTGCCTTGTCAGTCATTTTTTGTTCAGCTCTACTGTTCGCTCAGCATGAGTTAGGTGATCTTTAATGACTTCATGTAAGGGGCATAGTTCTTGCCATCTTACAAAGTATAATGGAGATGCTTCGGGAACTCAAATGGAAATCACTGGAGGGAAGGCGAATTTCTTTTCGAGGTTCACTATTGAGAAAATTTAGGGCACTGGCATTTGAGGCTGTCTGCAGGACGATTCTGCTGCCGCCAATGTACGTTTCGCATAAGGACCATGAGGATAGAATTAGAGAATTACGGCTGATGTGAAGGCATATAGACAGTAATTTTCCCCTCGCTTTATTTGCGATTCGAACAGGAAAGAAAGTGACTAGTAGTGGTGCAGGGTACCCTCTGCCACACACTGTACGGTGGCTTGCGGAGTACGTATGAAGATGTAGAAGTATGCTATGTGGTTAGCAGAAACTCACACAGAGTGCACACTGATGAGTGAAAAGATAATGACCATCTATTAGGGAGCTTGTTGCTTCACATTTGGAACGCAGTACAGCAGCGATTCTGCATGGCCTCGGTACAATGAGTCCTAGGAAGGTTTCTGAAGGTATGTGGCACTAGATGTCTTCGCACAGGTCAGGCAATTTCCATAAATTACGTGCTGGTGGATTGTGGGTGTGGAACCGTCGCAGCGTTTCAGATGCATTCCATTGGGTTCACATCAGGCAAATATGGCGGCCAAAACAGCAACTTGAGTTCACTGTCACCGAGCTGTGCTAATCCCAGCTTATGCATTGCTTTTCGTTTGGTTTTTCACGGTTATTGCGGTTATGCCATGGTTCTTCCTCTTTCAATGTGTAGCGGCAGCAGTGTGTATCGATATTTGCACCGTATACCATCTTTGGTCTGGTGTTTATAGTTCCGGCTTGGTGGTGTGCAGCCAGTCGGTCGGATTCAGCGGATCAGCAAGCAATTCGCGCTGCGCAGTCGGCAGGGCCCGCTGGCTGTATCTACACAGTGTCGGAGCGCGTGGGGGCTGTTCTGAGTGCTACGAGGTTCGTGGCTCACCGACAGAGGACATGAAAGTTGAGTGGTGATTTTATTTCCGAAGCCACGTGTGTTCACGTTGTCCCCTTGGTTGGTGGTTCGCTGCTGGCGGTATTCCTGGGAGCAACAGCGAGTGTTCGAGTTGGTGAAGATTTAGCCGCCATGTGGTGGAATTGACTATATTTATCGGTTTGAAATTCAAGTGCACCAGCGGAATTTTCTGCCTTGTGGCCGTTAGTGTTCCGGTTACCTGCCGTGATCGCTGACTTAAATTCAGGCAATGCCCTTTCCTCACCTGTTGTCGCTGTCCAACACGGTGTGTAGTTTATAACAGGTTAATGTATTTTTGGTTGTGGGCGGCTATGTCTGTAACGTTTTTGATTTGGAATTATTGTTTACTGGTCGGTGGTTAGCAAGTCGTCTTGGCCGTGGGTCCCTGATTGTCTCTTGGTTGTGCTGCCAGCGGATCGAGTATACTTGGGCCGACTTCTTGTCTCACCTAAGCGAACGGTAAGATTTCAAGAGCAGACTGAGCCCCCTGGAAACTTCTGAGCGCCGTTGCCTACACTGCCTTCTTATTAGCGTTTAATTGTGTATCTTTAATGGCTCATAGCCGATGGTTGGATGTAATTGTGTTTTTAAAACCAAAGGCCTTCAACCATTTTAAAAGTAAGTTTTTCTAAATTGGGCAAGTCTTACGCTGTCTGAAGATAAAGCTTGGGCCTTCTGCCAATTGAAAATTTATTGTATTGCTTTTAAAGGCATCGGCCTTCAACCGCTTTAAGTTTTAAGGATCTTACTTATCAAGTATTATCTTTTGGAAGAGAAAGCTGTGGGCTTTCTGCCTGTTGAAAATGTATTGTAGTGTATTGTTTTTAAAAGCATCGGCCTTCAGCCGCTTTATGTTTTAAGGTTTATATTTATCAAGTATTACATTCCTTCAAGATAGAGCTGTGGGCCTTCTGACTGTTTATTGTAGTTGTGTTGTTCTTAAAATGATGGGCCTTCAGCTGCTTTAAAATTTTGGATTCTTATCAGGTCTTACATCACTTGGACTTAAATACTATTTAATGTTAAAAGCTTTGGGCCTTCTACCTTGGAAAATTGGTTGCAGTTTTTTTTAAACTAAGGTTCAAAGTGGTTCAAATGGCTCTGAGCACTATGGGACTTAACTTCTGAGGTCATCAGTCCCCTAGAACTTAGAACTACTTAACCTAACTAATCTAAGGACAGCACACACATCTATGCCCGAAGCAGGATTCGAACCTGCGACTTTAAACTAAGGCCTTCAGCCATTCGAAGTAAGGTTTCTTACTGGTCATACAGCTTGGGGCCTTCTAGCTATTCTTGTAGTTGTGTTGTTTTAAATTTATGGGCCTTAAGCCGCTTTTAAAAACTTAATCTATCTGACTAGTCAAGTCTTACATCGCGTGGCCTTAAATACTATTTAAGGTTAAAGCCTAGAGTCTTCTGCGTGAAAAAAAAATTATAACAGTTGTATTTAATTCATGGGCCTTCAGCCGTTTTAGAATTAAAGACGTTTTATGCCGATAGTCAAGCTTAGAAGTTGCGCTGTAATATTTGGACAACGAGATAAAGTGTTTTGTTTTGGGTGTAACTGACAGCCGCTGATTCTGGCCCTCTTCCACAGTTCCTACTACTTGTCCTGTCCTGCAGGTTTAGCAGGGCATCTCAGACACGCCCCTCAAACCACTGTAGCGTGCTGGAAAATGCCACCCACGTCGGGGAAGACATCAGACACGAAGGGATGCAGATGGTCCGCAATAATGTTCATGCAGTCTACAGTTCTCGTGGTGCCTTCGATTACTGCAACGAAGATCCCTGTAAACGTCATCCGTAGCACGATCTGCCCTCACCGGTCTGCATCCGTGCTGCCGTCATGTTTCGAGCAGCTGTCCGCCTGGGTTACCGCTTATCCGTGCACAATCGACCTGGTGTATGATGAAAAGTAAGTCATCTGTAAAATGCAGCACGTTTAAATTGATTTACCGTCGAATACACACTGAGGAAAGTCATGGGACAACTACTAATATCGTGTCGGACCTCCTTTTGCCCAGCGTAGTGCAGTAGTTGGACGTGGCATCAACTCAAAAAGTCTTTGGAAGACCTGCAGAAATAGTAAGCCATGCTGCTTGTATGGCCGTCCATTAATGAGAAAGTGTTGCCGGCGCAGGATTTTGTACACGAAATCACCTCTCGATTAAGTCCCATTCTAACATTTTGCGTGGTGTCTGTTCTAAGTCGTGCCTTCATACCACTTTCGCGCAACGACGCTCTGAGCGTGTTTTTTAGGGAATTGACTTGTTTGAACGTGGGAGCTGTTGCTGGTAAGGAGACGCCAGACCACACATGACATGTAGAGCTCAGCAGAGTTCAGTGAGACTAGCGATGATATAATCAAATACTTAATGATTTCAGCGTCTGCTCCACTGCACTCCCTGTAAAAGAATCTTAATACTAACTAAATTTAGTGGAAGGGTTCAAAATGGCTCTGAGCACCATGGGACTCAACTGCTGAGGTCATTAGTCCCCTAGAACTTAGAACTAGTTAAACCTAACTAACCTAAGGACATCACAAACATCCATGCCCGAGGCAGGATTCGAACCTGCGACCATAGCGGGCTTGCGGTTCCAGACTGCAGCGCCTTTAACTGCACGGCCACTTCGGCCGGCTTAGTGGAGGGGGTTCAAGGCTTTCCTATTTTTAGTTAGCTAGTAAAATAACGTCGAAAAAGCAGTTAAGTTCACCATTGGAAATTTTTTTCTACTCACAAAATATTGTTTATAAATTGCACTATTGATAAAAGGAAACGTTTTAATACAGGATGATAAAAACCAACTGCGTTCAACAAAAATGTGAACGAATATTCCCTGAGTGGGTTTCCGAGTTCGACAATGGATCGAAGGATGACCTATGCCATATCACATCTATAATCTAGATTTGAGTTAAGTTTCATAAAAGAGAAAACTATCAAAATGGTCTACAGTGACCCTCAATTATTTTTAATTACTTATCTAACTTGTCGTAAATTACAGTGGCTGATGTGGCTTCTCAATAATTATATAACAGAAAAATCATCGTGTTTCAGATTTTAACTTACGTAGCAAATGTGAACACCATGAGCTTTAATTGACGATCGACACTAGTATTACGCAAAAAGGGGATGTAACAGATGAGACTTCTGCAGTTCTGAGTGAAGCCTTATGCGCTCAAAAATGCGGCATCACATGCGTTCATTACCTTGTCGGTGTTTAGGCAGCGTCAGGGGGCGGCGGGCTGCACAGCTCCACGCACCTCGCCGTCTCGGAAGCAACTCTCACCTAACTTCTCCTTACTACAATTTACCGAAGCTGGTTTAAAAAAAGCTATCTGGCTGTGTTTCCAACTGACCAATCAGGGTCTCAATGTTAACCATAAGCTCCGCCTGCAAAAATTCTGTCTATCCAATGAGAAACGTTATACTTTTCGTGGTGGGGCAATGTTTTTAACGTTTGCAACGTAACAGAGACGCGAAAAAGTCTCACGCTAAAACTTGCAGCTGGTGTGGCCCTTTTAGTGTTACCGTAAGATCTGTACTGTTCTTCTGGAGGGCTCTATCTTCTAACATGGGCTGGGGGGTGGTTTTGGCGGTCGGCTGACGATGTGGGTGTCCGTCCCTTATCGTAGGGTCTCCTAGCCTACACGATTCAGCTCTCGGCTTCTGTTCTCGTTTCTCCCCTTAGAACTGCGTCTGTTTCACGGTGGGAACGTATGACATGCATTTAGGCTTTCTTGTGTTAGTCTGTGGTATTCCATTTGCTTACTCGTTGATCGTATTACTTTGGTTAATTTAATGACAGGATTTATTCGGAGCTGTGTGACATACTGCCAGATTTGCTATCATGTTAGGGTTTTCATGGAAGGTGTTAGATTTGCCCGACGCCTTACACTATAAATGTTCTATGGGATTAATGTCGGGCCATCTGGGTAGCCAAAGCAATCGCTAATTATCCAGAATCTTCTTCAAACCAATCACGAACCGCTGTGGCCCGGTGACATGTCACATTGTTATCTATAAAAATACCATCGTTGTTTGAGAACATGAACTCCATGAATGGTTGAAAAGGGTCTCCAAGTAGTCAAATACAAGATTTTGATGTCAATGATCGATTCAAAAGGACCAGAGGACCCAGTCCATTCCACATAAATACAGCGTACACCATTATGGAACCACCTGGTACAACGCTTTTTCACAACCTGGGTTCATGACTTGTAGGGTCTGCGCCTCACTCGAACCTTACTATCAGCTATTATCAATTGAAACCGGGACTTATCTGAGGAGACCACGGTTCCATCTAGGGTCCAACCCATATGGTCACGAGCTCAGGAGGGACGCTGCAGGCGATTTTGTGCTGTTAGCAAAGGCACTCGCATTGGTCTTCTGCTGCCATAGCCCGTTAGCGCTACGTTTGGCTGCATTCCGTCGTACGACCCCCCCCCCCCCCCCCTCCCCCTGACTTCTGCGGTTAATTTACACAGTGTCATTGTTCTGTTACTAATGACTCTACGCTGCTCACGGTCGTAAAGTGAAGGTCGTCTGCAACTGCCTAGTCCATGGTGAGGGGTAATACCTGAAATTTGCTATTCTCGGCACACTCTTGACACTGTAGATCTCGAAATATTGAATTCTCTAACGATTTCCGGAAGAAAATGCCCCTTGCATCTAGCTCCAGCTACCAATCCACGTTGCAATTCTGTTAATGCCCGTCAGCAAAAATTTCACATGAAGTGACGACGCCGCCAATGAATTGCCCTTTTGTGTCTAGTGAACGCGATACTACCGCCAAATCTGAATGTGCATATCACTGTCCTATGACTTTAGTCATCTCTGTGTAAGTAGTAAAGAAATATATTCGTTGAAACAGCACTACTACTCCGCACGTCACATTCTAATAACGCACAGTAATTATGAATTAACTGGAAGAGAATGGTCTGTTGATACAAAGGTCAGCATGGACTGAAAAAACATCGTTCTTGTGAAACACGTCTAGATCTTTCCTCACATGAAGCGTTGAGTACTATTGACAAGGGATTTCAAATTGATTCATGTATTTCTAGATTTCCAGAAGGCTTTTGACACTGTACTACGGAAGCGGCTTGTAGCAAAATTGTGTGCTTATGGGATATCGTCTCAGGTATGTGACTGGTTTCGTGATTTCCTGTCAGAGAGGTTACAGTTCGTAGTAACTGACGGAAAGTCATCGAGTAAAACAAATGTGATTTCAGGCGTTCCCCAAGGTAGTGTTATAGGCCCTTTTGTGTTCCTCATCTATATAAACGATTTAGAAGACAATCTGAACAGCAGTCTTAGGTTGTTTGCAGATGATACCGCTGTTTGTCGACAAAGTCATCAGAAGATCAAAACAAATTGCAAAACTATTTAGAAAAGATATCTGCATGGTGCAAAAATTGGCAACTAATCCTAAATAACGAAAAGTGTGAGGTCATCCACATGAGTGCTAAAAGTAATCCATTAAACATCGGTTACATGATAAATCAGTCAAATCTAAAGGCCATAAGTTCAACTAAATACCTAGCTATTACATTTACGAACAACTTAAATTGGAAGGAACACATAGAAAACGTTGTGGGGAAGGCTAACCAAAGACTGCGTTTTATTGGTAGGACAAAATGTAACACATCTACTAAAGAGACTGCCTACACCGCGCTTGTCCCTCCTCTTTTGGAATACTGCTGCGCGGTGTGGGATTCTTACCACATAGGACTGACGGAGTTCAGAGAAGAGCAGCACGTTTTGTATTATTACGAAATAGGGGAAAGAGTGTCACTGAAATTATACAGAATTTGAAGCGGACATCGTTAAAACATAGGCGTCTTTCATCGCTGCAGAATCTTCTCACGAAATTTCAATCACTAACTTGCTCCTCCGAATACGAAAATATTTTGTTGAGACCGACCTACATAGGGAGAAACGATTATCATAATAAAATAAAGGAGATCAGAGCCAGCACGAAAAGATATAAGTGTTCCTTTTTCCGCGTCCCGTGCAAGATTGGAATAATAGAGAATAATTGTGAAGGTGATTCAATGAATCCTCTGCCAGACACTTGAATGTGATTTGCAGAGTATCCATGTAGATGTAGACGCTAATACTCATTCGCGTTCCAGCTTCAAAACGCATTTAATTCCATTAAAAATGCTGCCTTCTGGATGGTTTGTTGGGTCATAACTCATGTGGCAGGAAACCATTCGATGACTGTAGTCAAATTACATTGATTAAATGTTTCTCTATTTTTGTGTGTAAATAGCATAAATATAGCAAAACGTTTAAGGCGTTGGCTCGTTACTCATTTAATGATTTGATGTAGAGCCCAGGTGACTCTTGAATATTTAATAAGCCTGTTAGTCAGATTATAGAAGCATCCTATCGCGAAAAAGCTTCAAATTCGAACTATGAAAGCCTGAAGCGAAATAAATGTTGGTGTGTCTCGTGTTAACTGTAAAGAGCAAATTACACTTGGTAAGAAACTTTGATTGCGCTTGAGGCAACTGAAAGGATTTGACACTTTTCCTTAATTTCTCTACACGAGCAAAGCAAGAGTACTTTCTCGTCTTCGATGCTGTGAAACACCTCTCTTGTGCTGCTAACTCCTTGTTTCCGTGTCCCGTAAACATGAGCTCTAAAATGTATATTAGGAGTTGCGAGCACTTGCTCATCTTCCCTACTGTGAAGCACACCTATTCTGTTGTTCTGTTGAACAAGTGCTCACAGTTCTGAAGGGTAGCGTATATATTACAGAGCCGATGTTTACTGGACATTTTTTGTTTTGTTTTGGGCCATGCTACCTCCTCCCGAGATACTGACAGCATAGAGCTTTGTGTAGAAGAGAACTGTTTCACATTATCGAAGATGAACAAGTGTTTCTAGTTGTTAAGGTATGTATTTTGGAGTCCATATTTACTAGAAATTTTTTTCTTGTTTTCGTGTAAGGATCCTGCCCTCAAAGTGTGTAAAGGGAACTTGGCTGTAGTTCATAATATACCGGTCGTCCTTCCAAAGAGCGGTCAGGCGCACTTTCTCTCTTTTTCGGCAGATACTTGTAATTTGGTTTTTGCAGTGTGATTGAGTGGCGGTGCTGCATGGCGATGGAAATCAGCGCGGCCCAGGGCGGTTGTCTTGCTGGTGCAGTACTGCTCATTCTTCGGTTATACTGTCCCTGTTAATGTACATCGTCAAAACAAATATCGCACTGTACTAATTTGTGACAGCTGTACCGAATGGGCATGTAAAATTCCACTTTAAAAACAATATTTTTTTTTGTAACGGAAAACAAAGCGACACTTTTCATTGACAATGAGCTTCACTTGAGATACGTATTTAGCAGTATTTATTTACGCTGACTTGCAAAAACGAAATTGCAAATATCTGCTGAATAACCAGAGAAAATATGCCTGACGACTATTAGGGGTGCAGGCCCTGAGTCGTGTGTCTCTTCTAAGAGGAGACGTATTTTCTCTGATGTTTTCTACATCTACATCTACATGGATACTATGCAAATCGCACTTAAGTGCCGGGAGAGGGTTCATCGAATCACCTTCACAATTCTCTATTATTCCAATCTCTTATAGCACGCGGAAAGAATGAACACCTATATCTTTCCGTACGAGCTCTGATTTCCCTTATTTTATCTTGGTGATCGTTCCTCCCTGTGTAGGTCGGTGTCAACAAAATATTTTCGCACTCGGAGGAGAAAGTTGATGATTGGAATTTCGTGAGAAGATTCCGTCGCAACGAAAAACGCCTTTCTTTTAATGATGTCCAGCCCAAATCCTGTATCAGTTCTGTGACACTCTCTCCCATATTTCGTGCTAATACAAAACGTGCTGCCTTTCTTTCAACTTTTTCTATGTACTCCGTCAGTCCTATCTGGTAAGGATCCCACACTGCGCAGCAGTATTCTAAAAGAGAACGGACAAGCGTAGTGTAGGCGGTCTCCTTAGTAGATCTGTTACATTTTCTAAGTGTCCTGCCAATCAAACGCAATCTTTGGTTTGCCTTCTCCACAACATTTCTATGTGTTCCTTCCAATTTAAATTGTTAGTCATTGTAATAGCTAGGTATTTAGTTGAATTTACGGCTTTTAGATTAGACTGATTTATCGTGTAACATTTATCGTGTAACCGAAGTTTAGTGAGTTTCGTTTAGCACTCATTTGGATGACCTCAGACTTTTCGTAGTTCAGGGTCAACTGCCACTTTTCGCAACATTCAGATATATTTTCTCAATCGTTTTGCAGTTTGTTTTGAACTTCTGATGACTTTATTAGTCGATAAACGACTGCGTCATCTGCAAAACAACCGAAGACGGCTTCTCAGATTGTCTCCCAAATCGTTTATATAGATAAGGAACAGCAAAGGGCCTATAACACTACCTTGGGGAACGCCAGAAATCACTTCTGTTTTACTCGATGACTTTCCATCAGTTACTAAGAACTGTGTCCTCTCTGACAGGAAATCACAAATCCAGTCACATAACTGAGAAGATCTTCCATAAGCACGCAATTTCAATACAAGCCGCTTGTGTGCGACAGTGTCAAAATTCTTCTGGAAATCCAGAAATACGGAATCGATTCGAAATCTGTTGTCAATAGCACTCAACACTTCATGTGAATAAAGAGATAGTTGTGTTTCGCAGGGACGATGTTTTCTAAACCCATGTTGACTGTGTGTCAATAGACCGTTTCCTTCGAGGTAATTCATAATTTTCGAACACTACATTAGTTCTAAAATGCTGCTGCATATCGACGTTAACGATATGGGCTGTAACTCAGTGGATTATTCCTACTACCTTTCTTGAATATTGGTGTGACCTGTGCAACTTTCCAGTCGTTGGGTACGGATCTATCGTCGAGCGAACGGCTGTATATGAGTGTTAAGTAAGGCAGATACGTATTTGCAATTCCGTTTTTGCTTCGTGTAGCCGGAGTCAACAGAAACAATTGCTGCTCGTTACAACGTCCAGCATCAGCAGAAAGTGTCACTTTGTTTCCCATTCCGAACAAAATTATTTTCAAATCGGAATTTTACGTGCCTATTCAGTAGAGCGCCCCAAAATTAGTCTAGTCTGATATTGGTTTTATCCATATGTATTAACATGGAGAGAAAACGAAGAAGAACAAATAGAAATCTAGCAGCAACTCAGTCACGCTGTATCCTTGGCGGTAGCGGTCAGCGTTGGCCAGGCCTGTGCTGTTGCTGCTGGAGTCCCGATTATTTTTCGAGTTTCTACTCTTCCTGTTAATACATACTGATAAAACACACTAATCTGGGACCATTCTAGCATCTAAAAAAAAAGAATTGTTTGGAACAGGAAAAATACTGATGCTTTCCGTCGACATTGGTCACCACATGACAGGCGTATGAGCACTATCTGTTTGGGCTGACTCTACCTACACAACGCGAAAACGAAATTGCGAATACCTGCTGAAACCCTATAGAAGATGCACCTAACAGCACTTAGAAGAGCCACCCTGTATCTAGCGTTTACCTTGAGCACCCCAAATAACTTTCTTGTCCGGAAGCAAAAAGTGAAAAAAAGTGTAACAATCAAATGCTGTTAATAAAATATTGTTTAGTTACCAGGGGTGCTTTAACCAGTGTTTATGGCTTTTCTGTAACTGTGTTCGTTTCGAAGATACGAACAGCTGTACGTCTTTTTTAAAATGCATCCTATATTTTTTACTCGTATTCCAGTTCCCCTTCGTAACACCTCTTCAAAAACGTACCATTAATGCAAGCATGACATTATTAAGAATACAAGACTGACCGTCTCTTCCGTACTACCACACAGTGCAAGTAGATGGGGTAAGATAGCCCGTCCGCTTGCTGCAGTTGACAGGAGACAAATGGAAGCATGTGCAAAATGCACACTGATCACTGCCGTTCTGCTAACTTGCGTAGATGAGTAACAAGTCCACCACTCCGCGTTCGTCTGTATTGTACTCAAACAGATATTCAATTGAAGGTGAGTAACTGCAATACTGTGTTTAAACTTTGAAACAAACTGCTTGATTTGCTTTCAGAATGGTCACTGCACAAATTTTGGTCTGCTGTCTTTATATGAGTGTCTCAGTTTCTCCATAAGGTTCCATTTGATGGCCTTTATTTAAAAGTGTGCAACATCCAGAGATTGTCATTTATGTTCTCAAAGCTAAGACCTGTGTCTTTGGTAACTGTTGATACTGCTGATATTCGGAAAGTGTTTGTACACCGAGGTGACAGAAGACTTGGGATAGCGATATGTACATATACAGATGGCGATTGTATCGCGTACACGAGGTATAAAAGGGGAGTGCAAATGGCCGAGAGCAGAGCCGTTTGCGTAGAGTTGTCAGAGTGTAATAGCTGCAGAAGTCAATGTGGAACGTACGACGGACGTATCCGTTAGAAGAACGCGGCGAATTGTAGAATTAATCGGCTATGGCACCAAATGACCGACGCGAGTACCTACAGCACAACATTGCTTGCAGAAACTTCCCTGAGCTCGTGACCATAACTATTGGATCGTATACAACGGGAAAATTGTGGCCTGATCAAATGAGTCGAGATTTCAGTTGGTGAGAGCTGATGGTTGTGTTCCAGTGTGGCGCAGACCCCATGAAGCCACGGACACAAGATGTCAACACGGCACTCTGCAAGTTGGTGGTGGTTCCCTAACGGAGTGGTGTATTTGCATGGAATGGACTGGAGGTCCTCTGGTACTGCTGAACCGGTCATTGGCTGGAAATGCTTGTGTTCGACTGCTTGGAGACCATTATCAGCCATTCATGGACTTCATGTTTCCAGGCAACGGATTTTTTATGAATGTTAATGTGTCATGTCTCTGGGCAATTGTTGTTTGCGTATGATTGGAAGAACATTCTGGACGATGAGTGAATAATTTGGCCATCCATATAGCCCGAAATTAATGCCATTGAGCATTTACGACTGGTTTGAAGAACATTCTGGACAATTCGATTGAATACTTTGCCAACCCCGATCGCCCGACATGAATCCCGTCGAATAGTTATGGGATATAATCGAGAGGTCAGGTCGTGTACAATATCCTGCCACGGCAACACTTACGCCATTATGGACGGCTACTGAGGCAGCATGGCACAATATTTCTTCAGGAGACTTTCAACGAGTTATTGAGTCCCTGCCAGGTGGACAGGTGGAGCTGCTCCTCTACGTAGGGCAAAAGTAGGTCCCAAACGATACTAGGAGGTATCCCGTGACTTTTCACACTTCAGTGTGTGTTCTTTGAACCTAGTGTGAAAGTTAGCTGGCCGGGGTGGCCGAGCGGTTCTAGGCCCTAGAGTCTGGTACCGCGCGGCCGCTACGGTCGCAGGTTCGAATCCCGCCTCGGAAAAGGACGTATGTGATGTTCTTAGGTTTGTTAGGTTTAAGTAGTTCTAAGATCTAGAGGACTGATGACCTCATTAGTTATGTCCCATTGTGCTCAGGGCCATTTTGTGAAAGTTAATGGGAGGTGATAAACAATATACCACTCTTTTCGTACCGAATAACATCCTTTCAAGATTCTTCCATTCAGAGGTGTATAAGATAATTATTTGGAGAGAAGGACGAACGTGCTCCTTGATGTTTGTCATAAGAGGATAAGAAGTCTGAATTTTTACTCGCTTAATGTGCATGACACAGTACATCTTTCTATACCTAGTTTCCTGCGGCCATCCCACATTAGGCAGCTCAGGAGGAGTATATTCTAGGGTTTATACGGTTTTTGCTGTTTCCAGTGACATTTAATCAAATGAGTAATCGAACAACGATGTTTTTTCTCCTATTTACACGCAATTCCTTGCATTTATTGACGTTGTGATAAACTGCCTGTTCTTACCAATCACAAATACTCCACAGGTATTTCGGATGGCACAGAAGGATTCCTTCTGTGATGAGGGTACTGGAAAATTGGTACAATACTACGGGACTTATGTAAGTCGGAGCTGCGACTATGTAGAGAAATAGCTGGAAGGTGCAGGTAGACGTTGCAAGTAAAACAGTTCTGATATTCAATCTGGTTTCCATTTCGCCACCGATCGTTCCTACCTTACTGAACAGCCCTCGTACCTAACATCTGTCGATTGCGTCCAGTTAAGAATAAGGCGTTTTATATCTACAGGGAAGTCCTGAATCAACTTGCAAATACTCGGTAAGGTCTTACGTTTTTCACTAACCGACAGAGCGAAACTGTATCGAGTGTTTTCCTGAATTCAGGGGACACGATATCAATTTGGCACTCTGGATTTCATGGACGAGTAGGGCGAGCTGTATTTCGCAAGATCGCTGGTTAGAGAAACCATGTTGATTTTTATAAGGCAGATTTTCTTTTTGCATAAACCTAATAAGGGATAAACATAAATTATATTTTGTAAGTGTACAACAGGTAGATATGTGCGATAGAGGCCTAGAATTATGTGTATCTTTCCGACGACGTTTGTTGAAAGCAAGAATGACCTGCGCTGGTTTCCAGTAGCCAGGTACGTGTCATTTCAGCGACGGATGATAAACTGGTCTGTATAATGAATGAAATGTGATCAGAAAACATAAAAAGTGATTGTTTAATTTGTTATTGTAAATTACATCTTTTTCTGAATAATAACTAAAAGATTCACAGTCCCAAGATTGACAAAAGTCTTGCATATTTATTAAAATTCTCTCTTTGCAATACTTTAATGTTAATTTGACGTTTTGCGGCCGTAGTGGCCGAGCGGTTCTCGGCACTGCGATCGCAGATTCGAATCCTGCCTCGGGCATGGATGTGTGTGATGTCCTTAGGTTAGTTAGGTTTAAGTAGTTCTAAGTTCTAGAGGACTGATGACCTCAGAAGTTAAGTCCCATAGTGCTCAGAGCCATTTGAACCACTTTGACGTTTAGGAAGTTGCAGGTTTTACGAAAAACTGCTAAGTTAACAACCGTTTTCATACGTTATGCCTAATTATGTAATGTTTGCTACAAGAAATAGAACAAAGCTGTGCCTGCTTGTTTCATTTCTTCATAAGGGCAAGAAGTCAAAATTCAACAAAAATCCTAGTAATGATTTTCAATGAATACAAAAATACAATTCTCAGTTTTTGTCCCTTCGGGACGTATAACCGTATTGTTTAGCAATGAGTATGTTTTTTTTCTCAATAAAGCAGTTATTTCAACAAAGCTATATTTTTTCCAAGGCAGGTACTCGTGTTTTAAGGGTAGTGACTTGGACTAGTATTCAAAACGTTCTGAGTCTCAGTTTTTGAGTGAAAATCATAAGTAATGGTGGCCGAAGACTTCCGGCATAACAAGTCATACTCATTCTGCCAACGACCTTGTCGAAGAGGCTGGAGAGGGCGGAATTATTTTCAGAGCGCTCTCTTGCACTTTGAGTAGGAAACTGCATCTAAAAGACACATTAATAAGCAATCATTAACGGCATGAGGATGCAGAAAGCAATGGAAACCACTGCGTTGTAGACACGTAAGGTGTATTCCGTGGACATGTTACCTTGATAGAAGCAGGGAAGCTATAAACTCTGACAAGAGAAATGCTAAGGCTGAATTTAAATGTCAGTGAAGTGAAATAGAAAGACTGCAAGGAGTTCACGTCCGACGAATATCAATCAACAGTATTAGAGAATATATAACTGCAGTAGTATCTTTTACGTATAGGAAGGTAAGACAGAGAGTGAGTTACTATGAATAGTTCTGTGATAGCGTTCTTCCACCAGAATCGACAGTAAACCGACGCCGACAACATGTCAGCAGTACACGCAGACGTCGCAAACAGAAGCTGAAGAGATAGAGACAGTATATGAGAATACTGGACTGGTAATTCAGTCTATAAATGGAGATGAAAATTTAGTAGCTCTGAGCGACTGAAACAGTGGTTATAGGGGAAGGACTATAAGGAAGGAGTAGGACGGAATACGGACCTGGTAGTATTTATTCATTTCCTATTCAGAACACAATAAAGTTCCACATTTGATATTGCGATACTGCAACTAACGTCTGTCAGTCAGTTTCTAGCCTTCCAAGATGTCACCACATTTGTGCATAAGCTGGAAAATACCGAACATTTCAAGAATTTCTGTCGGTCGCACAGGTTAATTATTTCAACTTGAAGGACTTAGCATTTGTGAATACTAACGAAAAGTATTACAATTTGTTAACATACAATCAAAAATGTTAAAAGTCATAAAAATTGTGACAGGATAAGTAATATGCAGCGCGAACCAAAAGTCCGCCGACAAACTTCAGTGGCTCGACTCACAGTTATTGCAGTTCATTCGGTTTGTTGCCCAAATTAGCTCTACGAGGTGCGACAATAAAGTAATTAAACTGATGTGAAAAAAGTGTTGATTACCCTTTTAGTCAAGTTTAGTGTTGTCTCCTTCAAAGTAGTTCCCTTCCAATTGTACACACTTTTTCCAGCGCTTCTGCCATTGATGGTAACATTTCTGGAACTCATCTTCTGTAATATCCTCCTAGGCCCTCGTCACAGCTTTTTGGGCATCTTGTGTTGTTTGAAAATGGTGTCCCTTGACCGCTGTTTAGACGCTTGGAAATAGAAAAAAATCGCACGGAGCGATATATGGTGAATAAGGTGGCTGTGATAGTAATGAAATATGTTTGGTGGATAA
Source organism: Schistocerca serialis cubense (assembly GCF_023864345.2). Lineage (NCBI taxonomy): Eukaryota > Metazoa > Arthropoda > Insecta > Orthoptera > Acrididae > Schistocerca > Schistocerca serialis. Next base: position 804,428,550 of record NC_064641.1, read on the forward strand.
AAATTGCTGTATGGGACGACGCATTATCGTGATGCAGAATCCAATCTTTCTCATACCAAGATCTTCAGTTATTATTAGACGAACCGTTTCTCGATTGATGTCCAATTCTTCTGCAATCATTTTCACGCATAATCTTCGACCAGTTCGTATGAGTTCACGCACCCTGGCGAAGCTGACACCCATCCATGAGGTTAATGGCTGTCCACTGTGGTCTTCATCTTCAGCATTCGTTCTGCCTTCATTAAACATTTTATGTCAACTATTAACTTAAGCACTTGACATAACCACGTCTCCAAAAGCCTTCTGAAGTTTACTGTAAGTTGTCATAGCGTTTTCACCCAATTTAACGCAAAAAGAAATGGCATATCATTGCGCAATATTATGCGGTTCCATTTCTGTGACGAGAGACACAAACATGTGTTAACTTACTACAGCACAACTTACTACAGCGCAACTCACGACTGAGCAGTTGCATCGATGTGCTGCTTGGACCAGAAGCTGCTTATAGACCAAGGCCAAAGATATTGTGCCTACGCAAGCCTGCAGGGTTGCCACATCTTGCAAAGGAAATCAGTCTCATTACTTTGTTGTCGAACCTCGTATATCTATATTGGATTGAAAATAGTGCAGAAGAGTGCAAATGTCGACGGTATGCGCTGTTTCCTTTCGCTCACAGTGCCTATGGGTGGCCACAGTAGTATCCACTTTAGCCTTAGCCTTCAAGCTTGTCTTCAGCACTGCTCAGTTCTGTCTTGGGTTTGTTTATCCGGCGATGTTACTGGTGCGGTAACTGTTAAAAACCGTTGTAATGACAGGTATAATGATGACGAAGAGTTGACCGACATGCACTTTGTGTATGGGTTCAGTGAAAACAGTGGTAGAGTGGCCCAACGGCGCTATGCAGTTCTATTCGCGCAGCGACAGTGGCCGCAGCGCAGTACAGTATCTCGTGTCGGGGTTGTTGCGTTACTCTGTGTCGTATGATGTGTAGTGTTCGATTTTGTTACTGAACATTGCTTCTTCAATGTTCTGTAGGTATCTTCACGCAAACAAGGGTGATCGCGGTAACGAACCGAATAAATCACAATTACATCATTACTCTGTAATGAGCCGCTGTGTATCGTTGTATTAGATTTAAGACGCTAAGTGTCATGCATCAAATTGTACCAAAGTTAACTATGATTTCGTAACATGCTCCAAATAAAGGTTACTTGTTATTTTCTGTCGTGTTGCCACCTCTTTGCTATAGCGCCGCCATATCAAACAAGTGTAAATGAGCCACAATTAAGGAACTTAACTTGTGAAACAGGTTTTCTGCCATCTAGGATGTTTAGGCTGAATAATAGTAGCATTCAGTTACTACATTCGGAGCACTAACGAAAAATAAGAATTTTTTTTGAATATAATGATGGATATGGCTTTTGGTTATCCTGCCTTACAGTGGTCGATTAACCAATCAATTTAATTAATACATATAGGAAAGAATGGTCGCAGAGATCATAATGAAATAAAGTTGTTACTGAATAATTAAAATAAAATAAGGGTAACTGAACATAGACAGTATGGACAAGGATATTATAGTGATATAGTGGGACAATTTTTTCAGATGCCTATAGATGAATTCATTGGCTTTGGTATAAAACAACCGGCATTTAAATTTGTTGATGTGAACACTCAGGGTTGGAAGTAAGTCTACCGGTAACAATGCTAGCTAATCTGCTCGTCACTAAAAGTCCTGCGTGTGATCGTGAGTGTAAAGTGGACGCTTTTTGGGATTGCTGGTGTCGCGTTGTGTCGATGGCAAAGTAACGTCGCGTCGCCACAGGCCACAGCTTTTCAATCGACCGGATGAGCTTCAGAAGTGTCACTGGCGACGCTATTGACCACACATGACGCTGTTTACATCTGAATCGTGTGCGGGCCGTCAAATCCCTTCCCGCAGCGTATACCGCACCTCTTTTCGATGGCTCTCCTGCATTATTCATTCCAAACGGAACAGCCGAAAGCATATGACCTGAATTTCAAATGACTGCAGGGTCGGCCTTATACGGCAGCAGAAATTTCGCTCGGCGGTAGGATTTGCTTTCGGCTCAAAGCCGAAAATCTTACCACAATGTTGCTACTCACTATGAAGGCTGAATCATGCTTTCCTGTTAGTTTCGTTGTCTCCATAGATTTTATGCTTACAAAAGGCACGTTGGATCGAATACGTGCAGCATTTTGGCCGTATCTCTTGCGTAACTCCAAATCATTCTCCATCTCGTTCTGCATTACAGCCATATGGCTCTAGAGCAAACTAATAAACAACATGTGTTTATCCGAAACCACACTGCATTCAAGAGCGGATTAAATCTTTAGTTGTTATCAGTGATATAGAGGGACAGTGCAGTGCGCATTCGGGAGGACGACGGTTCAATCCCGCGTCCGGCCATCCTGATTTAGGTTTTCCGTGATTTCCCTAAATCGCTCCAGGCAAATGCCGGGATGGTTCCTTTCAAAGGGCACGGCCGACTTCCTTCCCCGTCCTTCCCTAATCCGATGAGACCGATGACCACGCTGTCTGGTCTCCTTCCCCAAACAAACCAACCAACCAACAGTGCAGTGATATGCCTATAGATGAATTCATTGGCCTTGGTATAAAGCAAACAACATTTCTGTCACATCTCATAGCTCACACTCTACTAGAACCTAATGAGAAAACTGCTTAACACATTGTTATTAAAATTAGCGTTCCACATATTCATTACTACCCATTATTATTACTATCACTATTATTATCATTGTATTATCCTACACATAATATGCTCTTACTAGCGATGTCTAGTCAGATATAATAGAAGCCATAAGACCCTTATCTCATGGGGTGAAACAAAAGTTTAAATTAATGTAGAAGTGTTACTTGTAAATTACTTGGCAGTTGTTAGGAAACGATAAGCTTTTCACACATGGTACTTCGTTCGTGCGACTTGTTCCATGTAGTGAAAAGCTTTCAGCCGAGTATCATACAGGCTGTAGAAGAAAGCGGAGGAAGACAAAAGCCCGGTGCAGTGCCTCTCCACGTCTGTGGCTAGGTCTAAAATCTCTTGTCAGACGGGACGCAGAACATTATGCTGAATGAAGACTAATTACGGGCGCTGACACATGTACGTCCGTAGTCAGAAAAGTATAAACGTTTTTGAACTTTTTAAACATTAGTGACATAGGAAACAGAGTTAGATGCGATTGCAGATTTCTTTCCTAATGAAATGCACTTCAACAAAGATTTGAACACCATTAAATTCATTTAAGTAGTGGTATCAGTTTGGCACCTAGACTGATAACTAGCTTATACCATAGCCGACTACATCACCATATATAAAACAGTTGTTTGATTAGAGAACGAAGGAGTTACAACTAGACTCAGTGTCACGACGCAAATGTATGTTACACAATGTGTAAGGACATGAAGTGCGTGAACCACATAAGGTGAGTTGTAGATAAAGGAAAAGACAGGCTAACATTCATTGTCCTAATATGGGAAAACGAAAGTTTATATATAAGAGAAGCCGAAGAAATCGTTTATAAGGCAACTCTCTGAATATCGCACAAGTGTAAGGGATCTTTTTTACTCGGAACAAGAAGGGAGAATAAGCATATACCTACTAAGAACAAAGGTGGGAACAGTCACACGTTGACTTGCGACAGAGAGTAAAAAATAAAAAAGCTGATAAATGTTGAGCGGTAGACATTGGAAGAAAGGTATTGTACATCTCTCGCTAACATGCTTAGAAAATTCTTGAGCTTTTTGTCACATTGGACTTTTAGCTCAGTTACCGTGTTTGCAGAAAATAATAATCAATTAATGATGGGACCGTCGTTTTGCTAGTACACAAAATATTGTTTTGCTTTAACACCCAAACATGTTTCACCATAGTCGTGGGATCCTCAGTGGCTTTTTCCATTTATTTTTCTGAAATACATACATACTAATTATGTTTAGATTAGGGAATATGTTACACGGGATTTTGTTGTTATTTAAATTGTGCGATACACTTTACATTTTATTTTCCATTGTGTGTGTCCTGTGGCTGTCACCCAAACTAGCCGCAGGTGTAAATTCGTACACCATGTCATCTGCAAGCTTGACGGATGTCAGGAAATCGTCTGCATTGAACTTTTTTTTGTAATCAAAACTTTAAAATGTATCTTCAGGTGAAAATCTTGGCATATAACAGTTTTTGGCCAAACCATTGTGGTATTTCACTAGTTATCGTCCGTGTCAGGGTTATTTTTGAATGACAAACGTTTTTGTATGTAGTTGGGCTGACCTGTAGGCATCAGTAAAATTTTGTGAATGTTAGGTATGGAGAACTATATGGTGTAGTCTGTTATTCAAGGATTATGTTTCTCATTTTGACAGTATTTACGCACGTTTTCTCTTGCTCATTTGTGACTTTTGCGTCTTGCTGTGTAGCTGTGGGTTGAACAAAAGGGCAGAGGCGGAAAATCAGTAATTCTGTTCACGCTGGGTTCATGAATGGAATAGTAAAATATACCCTTTTTTAAGCATGCCACACCACAGTATTGACGCACACGTGATTACTATCTGAAACCAACAAGCGACTTGTCGAATTTGTACAAGCAGCTGCGCTATTTGGAGCTTATTCTCCTTAAAAAAAAAAAAAAAAAAAAAAAAAAAAAAAAAGAACCACCCATGCCCGAGGGAGGACTCGAACCTCCGCCGGGACCAGCCGCACAGTCTATGACTGCAGCGCCCTAGACCGCTTTACCGCTTTTTTTTTCTTTTTTTCGTTGTGTTCGGTCGTTGCGGACGTCGCAAGACATCCTGTTCAAGTTCGGTGGTTGATCCATCCACTCAGTTTTTTTATTACAGAGGCCAACCGGCTCTCTGACCGAACACACTGAGCTACCGTGCCGGCTAATTGTGTGCCGGACCGAGACTCGAACTCGGGACCTTTGCCTTTCGCGGGCAAGTGCTCTACCAACTGAGCTTCCCTCGCACGACTCACGCCCCATCGGCTAATCCCGCGCGGCTTATTCTCCTATCTTCTGGTGTTTCCCACTTCGTTCATGACGTCATAAGGGTATTTTTTCAAAGGCGGAGACGAACACTCTGAAATGCGTGTGTTTGTGTTTTGTAAAGAAGCACATACAACCCTCACTGATAGTGATAAATAAGCCACGAGGCTCTAAAAATGTGCACACTGAAATACATAGTGTGCAAGAGAATGAAGTCAGCAACGCCATCTGACTCGAAAATTTCACCTAAAATAATTGCACAGTGAACGCTTTCGTAAATTAATTGCAATGAGAGATTAGAGGAGCTGCAAATATTAATATTTCACGTAGTACACAAATGAATTACTTCGGTATTGGCATTGAATAATTTCAACATGAACTATCTTTTCGCGTGTAGCGCCTAGCAATGCAATGGAGCATTCTACTCGACTCTTTGCAAATGCAGAAAATAGTGAACTAACAAAAGAATCATTTGATAAATTCTTAACATCTCATGGCACGTATTGTGCTGACAGTGCAGTGAGACAGCGAGGTCACACGTCTCATAATAGGATCCTGCAGCACAGCATACGTTTCTCAGTCACTGTAACCTGACTAGCAAGCAAAGAGTTTCTGTTTATCGTCATTACATCTCAAGCATGGGTCAGTAGTTGCAGATTTAATTATCAAAGTGACTATGACTCCTGCAAGTACTCTATGCGAGGCAAAAGAAGATGGTTACCAACCAATGTGACATATTCAAATGAATTATACACAAAGGATGATGCGATTCTCGGTAACATAAAATGGTAAGAACTGAGTTTAACCAAATGTATCAAAAGCAAATATTACAATCCGGTAAGAATATTTAAACCCACAATTCCAAGTCCTGAGTTGACAAGAAGACGTAAAATCCTTCATAAAATATGTAATCAACTATATTTGAGAAAATTAAACTTTACACTTCAAGATAGATAAAGTAAAGAAGTGAATAACGTAGTGTGTGATGCTATAATCAGCAATTCTAAATTAGCAACCTATCTGCACCAATCATGCGCTGTCGTATAACTACACGTGGTTGCAACCAAATGGTTCAAATGGCTCTGAGCGCTATGGGACTTAACATCTAAGGTCATCAGTCCCCTAGAACTTAGAACTACTTAAACCTAACTAAACTAAGGACATCACACAACACCCAGTCATCACGAGGCAGAGAAAATCCCTGATCCCGCCGGGAATCGAACCCGGGAACCCGGCGTGGTTGCTACCGCCAACACACGCTGGCAGTGGCTGGTGATAAATATTCATGCGTGAATATTATAAGAATCATGGTGTGAGGCGGAGGATGTTTCGCCGGTTTATGATTAATGTAGGACATCGACTTTCCAAGAATATCTTCTCCAATGTAGCTAGAGCCTAAGAAATAATTTCAACGCAGGTGAGGCTCATGGTAACAAAAGCGAGGTTAATTGATAGTGTCACATCACAGGACTTAAACAAAGGAAAAAGTCACCGTGTGATGAAGTCACTACTAACTGTGAGGAATTTATATGTGCCTTTGTGGTACATCGGCTTGAAAAGGAGTTTGGGGTTTTTGAGTCCGACACCTCCTTGAATGGTTGGGATGGCCGTCGAGGCTAACGGAACTCCTTATGTATCGGGACGCACCGGACAGAATATTTTATGCTATGCTGTGAAACATTGATAGAAAAGCTGAATATGATGTATTTTAGTTATAACTGTTAACAAAGGAAGCTCCTTGCAGTTGGTCCACACCTCCCATTTTTTGATGAGGGCTTTATATTTTCACCATTTAACGTCAAGCAGATCCCGTTGGCGTTCCGTTGTGTACAATCCAAGAGGTTTTTGTCTGTGGTTATTTCGGGCACCCACTGATTCTATGCAGATCTCGAACGATGATTAGCACAGCTGGTTTGATAGCACACCACTATCCCTGTGCTATTCTCTCAGAAGATCTCTTTTCCTACTGTCCCTTAACGTAAGTCCCACTACTTTAAAATTTTGTAGGCACCGTCTAAAACTCGACAGCTAATGAGGCCTGTGAAAGACAATGTTGCACTCAGAACGCGAGGAGTACATAAAATACTGTGTGGGTGCGGACAGTTCTACAAAGCGCAGGCTGTATGTATATGGTGCGGCCGCGTTAATGGCGTAATTTGACTTGCGTTATACAATGACGTACTGCAGGAATGCGCGCCAGCTGGTGCCGCATTCGTGTACTAATGAGCTGCTATTTCGAGTGTGTTAGTTATATGGAGCGGTGGAGAGCACAGCTTCGTGCCTTTGCTGTTGAAAGTTATTTCGAGAATAACAACTTTGTTATTGCTACCCAGCGTCTATTTCGGCACAGCTTCGTGCCTTAGCTGTTGAAAGTTATTTAAAGAATAACGACTATTTTATTGCTACCCAGCGTCTATTTCGGCAACGTTTCAGCTTGGGACGTCATGCGAAATTGTGAGGTGGGTACGTGCATTTCGAACGACAGATTCTGTTTGCAATGGCATACCGGGTAGAAGTGAAAGAACTTTGCGGACACCAGAAGTCGTGGAAAATGTTCGTGCTGCACTATTGCATAGCCCAAAAAGATCTGCTCGTCATCATGCGAAAACTGTGCATATGTCCGATCGCTCATTCAGGCGAATATTGCACGAAGATCTCCATTTTCACCCATATAAGCTGCAGATTGTTCAGGAAATTAGGCCTCGCCACTGGGTTTCACGAGAAACATTCTGGTTAACCATGCGTGATCTCCTTCGCCAAAATCCACAAATGGTGCACACCATCCTGATGTCAGATGCAGCTCATTTTGAGTTATGTGGTTCAGTGAATAAACAGATTATGCGTTTTTGGAGTGATGTAAATCGCCATGAACTGTACATCAAGCCCTTGCACAGTTCTCGTGTCACAGTGGAGTGTGGAGCTGCTTCCTTTGGGATTATTGGCCCTACTTCTTTGAGAGTGACAGCGGTGTGGCTGTAACTGTCACCAATGAACGCTACCTACAGTTGCTGCAAAACTTAGTTCTTCCCCAATTAGGTATGGTCGATGTGGATGTGGAACATCTATGGTTTCATCAAGACGGAGCAACCTCGCACACAGCCAAAATTTGTATGGATTTCTTGCTACAGACATTTCCCGGTAGAGTGATTTCCTGTTTTGGTGACAATTCCTGGCCACCTCGCTCACCTGACCTTTCATGTGCAGACGTTTTCCTTTGGGGCTAACTGAAGCAAGAAGTGTTCCGAACGTGCTGTGCCACCATTCCTGAGTTGAAGGATCGCATCAGAACTGCCGTCGGCAATGTCCCAGGGAATACGTTACGCTGAGTTATGGAAAGCTTCCAACGCCACCTACATGAATGTGTTGTGCAGAGTGGGCATCATTTGACAGGAGTCACATTCAAAAAGTAATCCACGCAATGGACAGTCACTTACACGTTAGTAAATGGCATACCTTTATTTATTAATTGACATAAGAGAAAATAAATAAAATACAGGTACTGCCTGATGGTGAGTTTTTGATATCCTACTATGAACGCTGCGTGTGGAACGCGAGAGATGTTTTTGCATATGGTATCCTGAGAAATCAGCAGTTGCGGAACTTGCTTTAGAAAATGGACACCGTATTGCATTTTCCGAGACATCTGTTATTATGCGGACTACTAGGTTTTGGGACAGCGTTATAAAAGATGTGATCGAATTAAAAATTTCTGACAACACTCTCGATAAAGGCGGCGGCCTGCAGCTAAGCACAGCTTGGGACCTGGCTGCGGAAAGTTGAAGCGGGACGGCAAGCGCGCAGTGAAAACATTACCATATATGGCGCTGGAGCAAGCATCTGTGACGTCACTGAAGACAGTGAGTCTATACAAAGACGACAGCAACTATCATTGGACAGTCATCACTTGACAATGGCCGAGGAGAATTCGGCCGAGAGCTCGTGGATTTTAAACCACTGGACGCGGCTGGAAGCTCGAGAAAATTTATCTGCACTCTGCGTGTTAATTTATCTCCTTAACTCGTGCTTCTGGCAGTTGTACTTCCCACTCCTGTTGCTGGAATTCTCATAGCTTTGCCTATGACAATCACTGATACTGTCATTTCCTTTTTTAAAAATCTAGTAAGCGTTTGGTGAGCTTCTCAGAGTATGGCCTTTCATGTCCAAGAACCTTACAAATCATTTTATGAGTTCAAATGGCGAGACATAGAGCACTGTCAGAGACAGTTAGTCTACACGCGATATATCTTGAGTGGAATCCAATGGATCAAAATAATATTTGTAACTCTTAATTTTGCAAATAATGTAACCCTGTATGCTTGGCAGAATTATATGGATAAATTCCTCTCATGTTGTCTTTGACAAATATGTCGTATGTCCCTTCCATTTCTTTGCGTGAATATGTATATGATAGGCAAGAAAAATTTCGAATTTGGCCATTACTAAACCTAACTAATTTACATGGCTAGGCAATCTGTCAGTTTCGTCAGTACCCCGAAACCTTTGACCTCATTCTTCTCCAAAAGTTGTAACTGCTATAAGCGTGTCTGCGAATATTTTTATTTGGTCTCAATTTCTGTGACAAGTTGAGAACCGGTATGAACATTCTTGTTTTTCCGAAATAACATTGAAATCACATGCTGGCGTCCGAACCCGTAACGTGCGAGGCCCGTAGTATTTGCTAAATCTTGCTACGCGGATAATTCGGCACTTGTAACCACTGAAATGTAATGATCGTATGGCACTGCTGGCCGGGACGTCCCATTTTGGGTTCGGCCGCCAAGTTCAAGTTTTATTTCAGTCGGCGCCACTTTGGACGACTTGCGGCCAAAGATGAAGATGAAATGATGATGAAAGTAACACAACACCCAGTCCCCGAGCGCAGAAAATTTCCAACCCGGCCCGGAATCGAATGCGGGCCCAGTGCATAGGAGGCAAGCATGTTACCACTCAGCTAAGCAGTCGTGCACCAGGTACACTGTGTAATGACGAACGAAAATATTGCTGCATTGGAGTAACGTGTGTAGAAAAAAACAGGCGTATTGCGACACAAGGTTTGAGGTAGAATAGTTTTATTTCATTCCATATTTTGCTTTATGTTTTGTATTTCCAGATGAATAGTGTCGGCCCGTATCTCTAGTCCTGCAAGTCATTTTGGCTATCTCGATCTGCATTACAAACTAGAATGGAATTCTGCTATTTGATCGCATGGCATTACGCATCGGTATTATAATTTACGTCCATTTTGTAGCGAAACCGTTGCTAGCTGGCTGTGTCAGGTGAAACAGCGACTTAGTTCTCAGAGGGGAGGGTGAAATCAGATTTCCGACACCACCTACAGAGTGGTGCAAGGTTGGATTCAAGGTTTCACAGCCTTTAGCCGTTCACCCTGGTGGGCTCTCATTGGCGAAAAATTATGAAAAATAATTTATTGTTATACAATAGACCATAGAAAATATCATTAATTGCTTAGGTACTGCCGTACTCTCGCTGTACACAGATAGTAGCGTTACAGAACGATTTGATTGCACCACCACCACCACCACCACCAGGAGACGATAAAGATCAGACCAAGTCACACGTGGACGCAGTGACATTTGCGCGGACATCTCTACTCATTCATTCGAAAACGACAACGTAATGCGCCGAAACGACCTGAAGATTACGTTCGTTCATGAACTTCCTTGCCAAGAAGCACATATGGTCGTTCACTAACAGACAGACATATCAACTAAATTCTCGACAGAAGAACAAAACACTTCAAGTTATGAGAAGACGTGTCAATGATTTTTTAAAAAAATCAAAAAGAAAATCGTCCAAAAATTAATTTGTTTTCTTTTACATGTGAAAATAAAAGCAACACACTTTTGGAATGTTCTAGTAGAACGACGTCTGTATCGACATGTACTCAAAACCATGTACCGTACATACAACACCATGATAACATATGTTTATATTTACATACTGTTTTACACGCAATCATTGTTTTCGTCGTATGAAGTTGTTGCGTGCAGCGATTACTGAACACTAAACTGGTTGTTGTGGGTGAACCTAAAAGATGAACATATACTATCACAGTGTCTCATGTACATATTTTAAGAGCTATGTTTTAGTATCACGTCATTTTGATGTAAGTTAGGGTTTAGCCACCATATTCTAAATTAGTGCACAGGCGGCAAATTTTCTCGTAATTTATTCATTTACATCGACAAAGCTTATTCGTTGTGTTCCCTAAGGTACTAAATTATATACTAAATTGTAGATTTCAAAAAGATATATATAACAGTCCGTGACAGCACATACACCGACAGAAAAAAATCGCAACACTAAAAAATAATTAATGTGAAGTAATGAAATTTCGGGAATACATTTGCCTAGGTAATATGCTTACGTGTTTAACGTTGCAAGATCACATGCCAATGTAAGCGAGAGATAAGCCATTCCAAATGTGATATACATGTACAATAATAACCGGTGTAACCACCAGGATGTTGAATGCAAACATGCCAAACGTGCATGAATTGTGTTTTACAGGTACCAAATGTCGGGTGGAATTCCATGCGTGTTGCACATGATCAGTCAATTCAGGGATGTTTAATGCTATTTGTGGATGACGCTCGCGTTGTCATCCGCCGATGGCCCATTATGTACTCGATTGAAGACGGATCTGATGATTGAGCAAGCCAAGGCAACATGTCGACACTGTGGAGCATTTTGGTTTACAGCAGCGATGTGTGGGCTACCGTTATCGTTGGAAAACATCCCCTGGACTGGCAGCACAACTGGCAGAATCACAAGACTGACCGACAAATGCCAGAGTGGCCGAGCGGTTCTAGGTGCTACAGTCTCGAGCCGCGCGACCGCTCCGGTCGCAGGTTCGAATCCTGCCTCGGGCATGGATGTGTGTGCTGTCCTTAGGTTAGATAGGTTTAAGTAGTTCTAAGTTCTAGGGGACTGATGACCACAGTAGTTAAGTCCCATAGTGCTCAGAGCCATTTGAACCATTTGACCGACAAATCTGCAGTCAAGATGCGTGGGATAACAACGAGAGTACTCCTGCGGTCATATGAAATCGCACCCCAGACAATAACTTCAGGTGTAGGTCCACTGTGTCATGCACGCAAACATGTTGGCTGCAGGCCCTCAATTGTTCTTTTAACCAACACACGGCGATTATTGGCACAGAGACAAAACCAGTTGTCATCAGAAAACACAACAGACTTCCACCCTGTTCTGGAATGAGCTCTCACTCGACACCACTATGTCGCAAATGGCGGTGGTTTCGGATCAGTGGAATGCACACTACAGGACGTCTGCCCGAAGCTGTTCTAGAAATAACTGATTTGTAACCCTTCATTGTGCCAATTGCTGCTCGAATTGCTGCTGAAAATACAGCACGATGCGTCAGAGCCATTCGCCGCATACATTGATCTTTCCTCTCGGTAGCGCCTCGTGGCCATTTGGAGCTTGGTCTTCTTGCAACCTGAAATTCTCGTTCCCACTGCTGTCACCATTCATAAACTGTGACTGGCTACATTCCTGTTAAGTTCTTCTGGAATATCGCAGAAATAACATAATCTAATTTTTCGTATCCCTATTTCACGACCTCTTTGGAACCCATTGAGATGTTGATAATTGTGTCTTAGGGCCTTAAAGGCGTTCTCGACTAACATCAACACACCATGTCCAATCTCAAAGGTAACTAACAGGGTGTATTTAAAGCAACCCTGATTTGTTATTAACACCACTATTATGCTAGTGGTACGTAAACTGAGTGCACACCAACTTTCAGATGTAGAAACACGCCTACCAACTGTCGTTTATGTCATACAACCTCTTCTTGATGCTACGATTTTTGTTGGTCAGCGTATTTATCTTGTACAGTTCCGGCACAATCACCATTTTTCTGTATGGGTGTTTTGTGACCTAACTCGTGTATAACGTGTGTGCCGCAAAACATTACGACCTTGAAATTTTACACTTGCCCAAAGATATCCTACAGGTTGTGAGTTCAATTCCAGAGCCCCTGCTAATTTTTTAATCTTCTACATGGAAAGGACCGTGATCTTAATTTTTACATGTATAATTTGGTTTTAAATATAGTTTTTTTAATTTATTATAAATTATTGGCCAAATCATTTTAATCATCGTATGAAATTTTTTATTTTGCTCTAACTTTTTTATTCCTTTTATACATTTTTCGTTTGAAAACTTTGCTTTTGTCATAGCAACTGCTGTATTTTTAATTATCTATCGTTATATTTAACTTAAAAAGCTATATACATTTGCCATGCATTGGTCTCCAAACGAAATGTACATTTCATTAGGTACTTAGCGTCATACAAACATTTCAAACAGATATCCTTTTCGCACCGAGAAAAAATATAAACTTTACATACTGCAGTCACACTTTTCATACAAATTCACTTCACGACATTTATGCAAAAGACTTAAGTTAATACAATGACTGAAATGAGGTATCCAAGCTTTGAAGCTAATTTTAAGGAAAGAATTATTTTTAAAATCAAATTAAATAAAAAAATAGTGGCAAAAATCATTTCTAAAATAATTTTAAAAATAACCGTTCTGTAAGTATTTAACACGCGATCTTTAGCTCATGAACCTAGAAAGCTAGCCATTACACTAGGGAGATAATGGCAGAACTCACGTTATTTTCGGTGATTTAGCGTCTCACGGGAAATAACTTTTGTTACATTTTCTTAAGTGAGGGTCCACCAGGGTGGACTGCTGCATGGTGTGAAACCTGGTACATAATCCTACACCCGATCATTGGTTGTTTCAAGAAGTCATTCCCACACCTGGTGTCTCAGTGGCAAGTACGCTGCGGTGACCTCCTAATGCTGTGTCAGACCTCCTGTTCGTCGGCTTAGTGCAGCAACTCGACGTGTCATGAACTCAGCAAGTCGTTAGAGGCCCCTGCAGAAATATTGAGCCATGCTGCCTCTACAGCCGTTTATAACTGCGAGGTACTGCCAGTGCAGGATTTTTGGTCGATTTTATTCATGTCGAGCGAGCTGGGTGGCCAAATCATTCGCTCGAATTTGCTAGAGCGTACTAAAAAGCATTCGCATCGCCTGGTGACATGACGCATTGTCATCCTTAAAAATGAAGTCCGTGAATGGGTGCAAACAGTCTCCAAGTAGCCTGACACAACCGTTTCCGATCAATGATCGGTTTAGTTTTACCGGTGTGTAAACACAACACACACCACTATAGATCCACCGCCAGCTTGCACAGAGACTCGTTGACAATTTGCGTCAAAGGCTTCTTGGGGTCTGTGCCACACTAGAAACCTACCATCAGCTCTTACCAACCAAAACTGGGACTCATCTGACCAGGCCACGGTTTTCCAGTCGTGTAGGGTCCAGCCGATGTGAGCAGGAGACCGGGAGAAACGCTGCAGGCGATGTCGTGCCATTAGCAAAGGAACTCATGTCAGTCGTCTGTTGCCATAGCCCATTAACGCCAAATGTCGCCGCACTGTCCTAACAGTTCGTCGTACATCACACATTGGTTACTGTAGTTATTTCACGCAGCGTTGCTTGTCTCTTAGCGTTGATTACGAAAACACCGCTGCTCTCGGTCGTTAAGTGAAGGCTGTCAGCCATTGCGTTGCCCGTGATGAGTGGTAACGCCTGAAATGTGGTATTCTCGGCACACGCTTGGTATTGTGGATCTCGGAAGTTTGAATTCCCTAACGATTTCCGAAATGGAATGTCCCATGCGTCTAGCTCCAACTATCAATCCGTGTTCAAATCCCGTTAATTCCTGTCGTAGGGCCATAATCGTCAGAGACCTTTCCACATGAATCACCTGAGTTCAAATGACAGCTACAGCAATGTGTTGCCCTCTTATACCCTGCCGCCGTCTGTATATGTGCGTATCAGATGAAACACAAATGACTGGGCCCTGGCCGAGCGGCTCTAGATGCTTCGGTCTGGAACAGCGTGACCGCTGCGGTCGCAGGTTCGAATCCTGCCTCGGGCATGGGTGTTTGTGATGTCCTTAGGTTAGTTTGGTTTCAGTAGTTCTAAGTGCTAGGGGAATGATGACCTCAGATGTTCCCATAGTGCTCCGAGCCATTTGAACCATTTGAACAAATGACTGGTACCTACACTATATAATCAAATGCATCCGGACAACCCCAAAAACATACGTTTTTCATATTACGTGCATTTTGCTGCCCCCTACTACCAGGTACTTCATATCAGCGACCTCGGTAGTCATTAGACATCGTGAGAGAGCAGAATAGGGCGCTCTGCGGAACTCACGGCAATCGAACGTGGTCAGGTGATTGGGTGTCACTTGTGTCATACGTCTATACACGAGATTTACACACTCCTAAAAATCCTTAGGTCCACTATTTCCGGTGTGATAATGAAGTGGAAACGTGAAATGACACGTACAGCACAAAAGTGTGCTGTTGAGTGACAGAGACCGCCGACAGTTGAAGAGTGTCGTGATAGTCAGACATCTATCCAGACCATCACACAGGAATTACAGACTGCATCAGGATCCACTGCAATTACTATGCCAGTTAGGCGGAAGGTGAGAAAACTTGGATTTCATGGTTGAGCGGCTGTTCATAAGCCACATAACACGCCGGTAAATGCCAAACGACGCCTCGCTTGGTGTAAGGAGTGTGAGTATTGGACGATTGAACAGTGAAAAAACGTTGCGTAGAGTGACGAATCACGGTACACAATGCGGCGATCCGATGGGAGGGTGTGGGTGTGGCGAATGCCCGGTGAACGACATTTGCCAGCATGTGTAGTGCCAACAGTAAAATTAGGAGGTGGTGGTGTTATGGTGTGGTCGTGTTTTTCATGGATAGGGCTTTCACTCCTTCTTGATTTGCGTGGCACTATCACGGCACAAACCTATACTGATGTTTTAAGCACCTTCTTGCTTCCCACTGTTGAAGAGCATTTCGTTGATGGCGACTGCATCTTTGAACACGATCGAGCACAGTCAGTGGCGGAGTGGTTACACGACAATAACATACCTGTAATGGACTGGCCCTCACAGTGTCCTGACCTGAATCTTGTAGAACACCTTTGGGATATTTTGGAACGCCGACTTCGTGCCAGGCCTCACCGACTGCCATCGATACCTTTCCTCAGTGCAGCAGTCCGAGAAGAATGGTCTGACATTCCCCACGAAACTTTCCAGCACCTTATTGAACCTATGCCTGAGAGAGTGCAAGCTGGCTGTCATCAAGGCTAAGGGTGGGTCAACACCATATTTAATTCCAAGATTAACGATGGAGGGCACCACGAACTTTTAAGCTATATTCAGCCACATGTCCGGATGCTATTGCTTGCCTTATTCGCCATTGCTTCTCGGTTTCCTGTAGGCAAATTTTCCAATCACTAGGCACAATTATTCTTCAGTCTCTTAATAGCTTCTACTGTTGTTAAAAAAATGGTATTAAAAAACAACTGGAAGGAAACAACGGCACAAAACACAAGTAGAAACCGTGAAACTACAACATGTTATACACCAATATGAAAAGTTCTATAAGAAAAGTAAGTACACTGTAGAGGGACTGAAAGCCTATAATATTAGACTTACAAAATTGAACACAATATGTACTTTCTTGTTCGTAATCAACAGAACCCTATTTTACTTAATCGGGTAAATACGACTAGCTCGGACAACATTAGGGAAACCGCCTATAAGTTTTGCGGTGGTGTCAACTAACGGCAAGTAGTATATAGCGTGAACAGAGCTCAATTTGAGAAATGAGTCATGATTGATACTACTCCTTGTAGTTTTGGAAACCGCCGTCATTCCATTGGACGATCGATAGACTGTGACTCATATCTAACTTGATTTTTTACACACTGACGTGGAGTCCCCTAAGGTGCGGGGCACGTAGCATATGCTAACTCTTGTTATGTGGCTAATCCAATACTTGTAGCATGGACCAGAGACACAGTGAAGTTACGAACCGAAACATTGCTGCAGTGGGGAGCCTATTTAGGACAACAGGCGTATTACTAAGCAGCTGTTAATTAGGATACTAGTGTTTAGCACGTAATATTGAACACGATGTGCTGCGATTCAGTGAAGTGTCCGAAAGATGGGTGCCACGCGAGTGGACTACTGAATTCAGATATAGTCACGTCGATCCCTGCGAAGAATTTTTACGTCTTTCCAGGCCGGAGGTAACAAATTTCTGTACCGAACTGTTACAAAAGTTGGAACCGTATGCGCTATCACAATAATGAAGCGAAATAATCGGGCAAGAAAAATCAAAAACAAAAGTCCGGTCTCATCCATAGGCGAGAAAACACATGCTGACACTCTACTGAGGTAGAAAAGGGGTGAATTTAGAGCATTACGTGGAAAGGAGATTAACAGTGACGAGTAATTTGAAACCTGGTAGTCAAGGGAAGACAGGATAGTGATACGATTGTGGATGGGGCCGTAATCAGTTACTATTGGTTGTCTTTTACAGTTACACACAATTTATTTAAAACCAGTAATTCCAGATGATAGGCCCGTTAAACCAGCTGGACAGAACAGGTAATAGGATTGTGGAAAGGGCCAAAGGCTTCTCCTTCTAATTGTCATTTATTGTAATTTAACAACCTTTACAACCAAAGCGGCACATAGCCGTACCTTCACCCAATGTAACTCTTTCTCGGCTGAAGGCCTCCAAACAACAAATCTTAACAAATCAACAAGTAAAAAATCCAATTACGATAGTAATAAAATAATTTTTAAAAAGCCAGCAAACACATGCAAAGTGCAATACAAATGGCTGAGGGCCACAATTAAATTTCAAAATTTTAGAGTATATTACCACAGACTTTTAAAGGCAGGAGGCCAAAATGTTTAACGACAAGAAATCATAAAAATCAACAAGATTAAAATACAATTAAAGAGGTAAATCAAATAAATAAAAAAACGTATCACGGCTACGTGGAAAGCCTTAAGGCTAAGCAAATAGAACATAAATATGCAACTTTCAAAATTTTAAAATATATTACCATAATCTTTTAAAGGCAGAAGGCCGCAATGTTTAAGCTTGAAAGATAAATTTAAAAATAAAATTTGCAGAATTTTAAGAAAATAAAAAATAAGCACAAGCTTTGAATTTAAAGTAGTTGACAACAGATAATTAAACGTGATGGCGCTGGTCTAGGGCTGGCGTCTTTGATTCATAATGAAAACCTCTTCGGTCCCGGGTTCGATCCCCGCCACTGCCTAAATTTTGATAAATAATCAGCATTAGCGGCCGAAGACTTCCGGCATAAGAAGTCAGCCTCATTCTGCCAACGGCCTTGTCAAAGAGGGCGGAGGAGCGGATAGAGGTTCAGGGCACTCTCTTGTCCTAGGGGTGGGAAATTGCCCCTAAAGGCAGAAGAATCAGCAATGATCAACGACATGAGGATGCAGAAGGCAATGGAAACCACTGCATTAAAGACACGTAACGTGTATCCACAGGACATGTGGCCTGTAATTGAAGAAGTGTCATGATGATCTCTCCATTGGCAAAAGATTCCGGAATAGTCCCCCATTCGGATCTCCGGGAGGGAACTGCCAAGGGGGAGGTTACCATGAGAAAAAGATTGAATAATCAACGAAAGGATAACGTTCTACGAGTCGGGGCGTGGAATGTCAGAAGCTTGAACGTGGTAGGGAAACTAGAAAATCTGAAAAGGGAAATGCAAAGGCTCAATCTAGATATAGTAGGGGTCAGTGAAGTGGAAGGAAGACAAGGATTTCTGGTCAGATGAGTATCGGGTAATATCAACAGCAGCAGAAAATGGTATAACAGGTGTAGGATTCGTTATGAACAGGAAGGTAGGGCAGAGGGTGTGTTACTGTGAACAGTTCAGTGACCGGGTTGTTCTAATCAGAATCGACAACAGACCAACACCGACAACGATAGTTCAGGCATACATGCCGACGTCGCAAGCTGAAGATGAACAGATAGACAAAGTGTATGAGGATATTAAAAGGGTAATGCAGTATGTAAAGGGGGACGAAAATCTAATAGTCATGGGCGACTGGAATGCAGTTGTAGGGGAAGGAGTAGAAGAAAAGGTTACAGGAGAGTATGGGCTTGGGACAAGGAATGAAAGAGGAGAAAGACTAATTGAGTTCTGTAACAAGTTTCAGTTAGTAATAGCGAATACCTTTTTCAAGAATCACAAGAGGAGGAGGTACACTTGGAAAAGACCGGGAGATACGGGAAGATTTCAATTAGATTACATCATGGTCAGACAGAGATTCCGAAATCAGATACTGGACTGTAAGGCGTACCCAGGAGCAGATATAGACTCAGATCACAATATAGTAGTGATGAAGAGTAGGCTGAAGTTCAAGACATTAGTCAGGATGAATCAATACGCAAAGAAGTGGGATACGGAAATACTAAGGAATGACGAGATACGTTTGAAGTTCTCTAACGCTATAGATACAGCAATAAGGAATAGCGCAGTAGGCAGTACAGTTGAGGAGGAATGGACATCTCTAAAAAGGGCCATCACAGAAGTTGGAAAGGAAAACATATGTACAAAGAAGGTAACTGCGAAGAAACCATGAGTAATAGAAGAAATACTTCAGTTAATTGATGAAAGGAGGAAGTACAAACATATTCCGGGAAATCAGAAATACAGAAATACAAGTCGCTGAGGAATGAAATAAATAGGAAGTGCAGGGAAGCTAAGACGAAATGGCTGCAGGAAAAATGCGAAGACATCGAAAAAGATATGATTGTCGGAAGGACAGACTCAGCACACAGGAAAGTCAAAACAACCTTTGGTGACATTAAAACAACGGTGGTAACATTAAGAGTGCAACGGGAATTGCACTGTTAAATGCAGAGGAGAGAGCAGATAGGTGGAAAGAATACATTGAAAGCCTCTATGAGGGTGAAGATTTGTCTAATGTGATAGAAGAAGAAACAGGAGTCGATTTAGAAGAGATAGGGGATCCAGTATTAGAATCGGAATGTAAAAGAGCTTTGGAGGACTTACGGTCAAATAAGGCAGAAGGGATAGATAACATTCCATCAGAATTTCTAAAATCATTGGGGGAAGTGGCAACAAAACGACTATTCACGTTGGTGTGTAGAATATATGAGACTGGCGACATACCATCTGGCCGGCCGCGGTGGTCTAGCGGTTCTGGCGCTGCAGTCTGGAACCGCGGCACTGCTATGGTCGCAGGTTCGATTCCTGCCTCGGGCAGGGGTGTGTGTGATGTCCTTAGGTTAGTTAGGTTTCAGTAGTTCTAAGTTCTAGGGGACTTATGACCTAAGATGTTGAGTCCCATAGTGCTCAGAGCCATTTGAATTTTTGAACATACCATCTGACTTTCGGAAAAGCATCATCCACACAATTCCGAAGACGGCAAGAGCTGACAAGTGCGAGAATTATCGCACAATCAGCTTAACAGCTCATACATCGAAGCTGCTTAGAAGAATAATATACTGAAGAATGGAAAAGAAAACTGAGAATGCGCTAGGTGACGATCAGTTTGGCTTTAGGAAAAGTAAAGGTACGAGAGAGGCAATTCTGACGTTACGGCTAATAATAGAAGCAAGGCTAAAGAAAAATCAAGACACTTTCATAGGATTTGTCGACCTGGAAAAAGCGTTCGACAATTTAAAATGGTGCAAGCTGTTCGAGATTATGAAAAAAGTAGGGGTAAGCTATAGGGAGAGACGGGTCATATACAATATGTACAACAACCAAGAGGGAATAATACGAGTGGACGATCAAGAACGAAGTGCTCGTATTAAGAAGGGTGTAAGACAAGGCTGTAGCCTTTCGCCACTACTCTTCAAATTGTACATCGAGGAAGCAATGATGAAAATAAAAGAAAGGTTCAAGAGTGGAATTAAAATACAAGGTGAAAGGATATCAATGATACGATTCGCTGATGACATTGCTATCCTGAGTGAAAGTGAAGAAGAATTAAATGATCTGCTGAACGGAATGAACAGTCTAATGAGTACACAGTATGGTTTGAGAGTAAATCGGAGAAAGACGAAGGTAATGAGAAGTAGTAGAAATGAGAACAGCGAGAAACTTAACATCAGGATTGATGGTCACGAAGTCAATGAAGTTAAGGAATTCTGCTACCTAGGCAGTAAAATAACCAATGACGGACGGAGCAAGGAGGACATCAAAAGCAGACTCGCTATGGCGAAAAAAGGCATTTCTGGGCAAGAGAAGTCTACTAATATCAAATACCGGCCTTAATTTGAGGAAGAAATTTCTGAGGATGTACGTCTGGAGTACAGCGTTTTATGGTAGTGAAACATGGACTGTGGGAAAACAGAAGAGAATCGAAGCATTTGAGATGTGGTGCTATAGACGAATGTTGAAAATTAGGTGGACTGATAAGGTAAGGAATGAGGAGGTTCTATGCAGAATCGGAGAGGAAAGGAATATGTGGAAAGCACTGATAAGGAGAAGGGACAGGATGATAGGACATCTGCTAAGACATGAGGGAATGACTTCCATAGTACTAGAGGGAGCTGTAGAGGGCAAAAACTGTAGAGGAAGACAGAGATTGGAATACGTCAAGCAAATAATTGAGGACGGAGGCTGCAAGTGCTACTCTGAGATGAAGAGGTTAGCACAGGAAAGGAATTCGTGGCGGGCCGCATCAAACCAGTCAGCAGACTGATGACCCCCCCCCCCCCCAAAAAAAAAAAAAAAAAAAAAAATTAAACAACGGTGGCTGACGGCAGTGGGACTCAGAAGCCTCCAGGGATTTCGGTCTGCGCCTCGTTCACTTAGGCGAGACAAGTGGTGATCCCAGCTATACTTGATCCGTCGGAACCCAACCACGGGACAGCCACGGACCGACCGACACAACGACTTGCTTCCCGTTACTCAGTACATGAGAACTCAAAACCGGAAAGGTTACAAACGTGATAATCCACAGTGGAGTATGTATTAACCTTCAAAATTACACACCATGTTGGACAGCGACAAAAGGTGAGGAAAGGACGATGCCTGAAATTACGTTAGTGGCCAGGGCAGATACCGGAACACTAACGGCCACTAGGCAGAGCACGGTAGTAGGGGTAGTTAACTTCACTCAAAAGAACACTGCCTGAACTTACGTCAGTGACCAGGGCAAGTAACCAGAACACTAATGGTCACAAGACAGAAAATTCCACTGGCGCACTCAAATTTTAGTCAACCAAAATAGTTAATTGCACCACATGGAGGCTAAACTTCAGTAGTAGAAACACTCGGTGCTGCCCACAGGAAAACCTCCCCAACAGCAAACCACCGACACAAACCACCACAACAAGAATGGACGTGGCTTGGGTAGTTGAAACAACTACTCAACTTTGACGTCCTGGGTCGGTGAACCACGAAGCTCGTAGCGATCGGACATCTCTACACACGCTCCGACACCGCGCAGGGGCTGCCAACGGCCCCAGCCGACTGCATCGCGCGGAGATAACTTCACTCGTCCGCAACAACCGACCGACTGCCTCCAGACGCGTTAGCCATAAACCATATGCACCAAACCAAAGATGGTACACGACGCAAATATCGATACGCTTCACTGCTGCCACATGTAGAAGGAAGAAGAACCACGACGTAACCGCAACAAGGGCGGGAAACCAAACACAAAAAATGGTTCAAATGGCTCTGAGCACTATGGGACTTAACTTCTCAGGTCATCAGTCCTCTAGAACTTAGAACTACGTTAACCTAACTTACTTAAGGACATCACACACATCCATGCCCGAGGCTGGATTCGAACCTGCGACCGTAGCGGTCACGCGGTTCCAGACTGTAGCGCCTAGAGCAGCTCGGCCACCCCGGCCGGCGAAACCAAACACAGATGCGTAAATACAAATACCAAATTAGAATTTTAATGCAAGCGATCACAGTCACGGCTCAAGGCCTTACATACCAAGAATGGCAATAAATTAAGAATTGTTTAAGAACTCGCTGCAATTTAATCTTCTGCAATGTCTTATAGGTTCCTAAATGCCCGGTAATCAACGAGCTGTGAAAATAATATAAAATAGTGAGTACTAGGGTGTCTGATAGACAGATCTCAATCTTCTTGGTACGTCCCACCCTTTTACACAAAATGCCTTTCCTGATAATGTATTCACCCAACTGCTCCCCCGCCGAAAGCCGTTTCTTAACGGGTCCCCTAGTGGAGTCCTGATCCTGATGGTCGGCACTGTCACTAAACAAATGAGGAATACCGCCTAACACGACACAGCTAAGATTGCGCTCCGCAGCTTCTTGGGCCCCGTCACTAGATGGTTGTTCAGTAAACATACGGCTGAGGACGTCCGCGAGCGCATTCTCTGTGCCTCTAACGTGCTTAACCTCGAACTGAAGCGCCGAAATGCGTACCGCCCACCTGGCGATACGGCCTGGTTTACGCGGCCTGGCTAGCACCCAGCTTAAGGCTTGATTGTCTGTCTCTAGCTGAAATTATATTCGAGAGAAAACCGGTACTTATGCAGCGCGATGAAGACGGCCAATGCCTCACATTGGTAAACAGAATATTTAAGCTTGGCGCTGATTAACCGACGAGACGCGTATTCTAGTGGTTGTCTTTGACCCTGGAACTCCTGAAGGAGGACTGCCTAAATTCCCGCATTAGATGCGTCGGCTTGGACAGTAAATTTCTTCTTGAAATCAGCACTCCGAGAACCGGAGGACTGGCTATAGCCGCCTTGATGTGCGCAAACGTGGCCTCTTGAGCAGGTCCCAACCCAAAACGCACCCCTTTTCGGTGCAGTTCATTTAAAGGAGCCGCCAACTGAATAAAAATTAGGGACAAAATGCCTAAAATAATTCGCCACGCCTATGAACTCGGCAATCCCTCGCTTATCAGTGGGTGGCAGAAGGGCTCTCAAGGCCTTGGTCCGCTCGTGTCAATGCGAATACTCTCTCCTCATACTAGGTAACCTGCTCAGTTGAAACCTGGTAGTCAATGGAAGGCAGGATTCGGTTACGATTGTGGATGGGCCGTACTCAGTTACTATTGGTTGCCTTTTACAGTTATACACAATTTATTTAAAACCAGTAATTCCAGACTCAACAATATATAAAAAATACCACTCATTATTAATGAAGGAGTAAAGAACAGTGTAAATAATAGTGTTTTCAGTGAGTTACAATTTAGCAAACTACCATTAAATACAGATAAAAAGGATAATGCTTTAAAAGCAAGCCACAATGATCTGGGCAGAAGGCCTTACACGCCTGAAATGGTAATCAATTAAGCATTGTTTAAAACTCGCTGCAACTTACAAATTACAGGTATTTAAATATTAAAAGCAAGTCTCCATAGCAGGCCGTTGTGGCCGAGCGGTTCTAGGCGCTTCAGTCTTGAACCGCGCGACCGCTACGATCGCAGGTTCGAATCCTGCCTCGGGCATGGATGTGTGTAATGTCCTTAGGTTAGTTAGGTTTCAGTAGTTCTAAGTTCTAGGGGACTGATGACCTCAGATGTTAAGTCCCATAGTGCTCAGAGCCATTTGAACCAGCCAAGTCTCCATAAACACAGCAGACGTCATCATACGCCAGGAATGGCAATAAATAAGGTTTTAAAGGCTTACTGCGTAACTACAAATAGCAAATTAGAATTTTAATGCAAGCGATCACAATCACAGCTGAAGGTCTTACACGCCAAGAATGGCAATAAATTAAGAATTGTTTAAAAACTCCCTGTAATTTACAACTTACAGGTATTCAAATATTAAGGTAAGTCGCCACAAACACTGCAGAAGGCACCAGAAGCCAGGAATGGCAGTAAATAAGGTTTTAAGGCTTACTGCTACAATACAAATACCAAATTAGAATTTTACAGCAAATGATCACAATCATGGCTGAACGCCTTAAACTCCAGGAACGATAGCAATATATAAAAAAAAAAATTGAGACCTGCTGTAAAATAGCAAATACAATAGCAAAAGTTAATTAAAAAAAAAAAAAAAAAAGCAGCTGATCCAGACGGTGCTCCAGTAATCGAGCTCTGAGAACGTCCGGCAACAAACACTTTCGCAAGCGGGAGATAGGCAGCCAAGAGTTGCATTCACTTAACAAGATGGTAACTCAGACTAGTGGTAGTCTAACGAATAACTAATGATAATCTTGCTGATGCTACCTGAGGTCTGATAAACCAATGCAAGGGTGGAACAATTCGCCAAAGCCGGAATCGGCGGTCTGCACTACGTCCAGAATACCGTGTTTAGTGCGCCCGGAACCAGAAAGGAATCATTAACACCAGAGTAGAAAAATCACCAACTGGCCTAAAACAAAGAAAGCTGTCAAAACTACACGCCTTACTGGACAGCATCGGTAAGTCGAGGAAATATACACTGCCGTTGCATACACTAATCCCCAGCGCTGGTAACTGGGGTGTTAGCAGCCACCAGGCAAGAAAAATAGCCGCTGGTTGAACTTAACAATAAGCTGAACGTAGTAAATAGTAATAAGAAGTCGAGGAAAGATAAGCAGATCCGCCTTCCCCAAGCACTCCACTCGCTGCTCTTCGCTTCAGTGACACTACGAGTAGCAACACGAACCCAAGTCACTGGAAAATCGCGAGATATCACAGTAGTGTAGGTTTCTCTACTTGAATTGAAATGCACTCATCTTAAAGCTTGCCGGATCAGGTTTACGACGAAGTCGTGCACCGTCGTAACCACAGCCCTTCCATCCGGCAGTTCATGCGTGTCGCCAGCAGTCCCGGCGTGTTTTCGTATTACACGGACTAGGCTTCTCCTGGGTCCCCAACTGAATTCGCACACGCACACGACCCAGCGATCAACGACGTCGTCTCAAAGATAGGGTAACAGTTACTACATATCGATAACCGCCGCTGCTGCCACTAGTGGACAGGCAACGCTTGCGAAACCGAGTGTCTCCAGTCAACACGAGAAGAAGACAAACAACCGCAACCATGCCAAATAAAAACACAACCGTCTGGCCTCCAACAGAGGGCGGAAACCTACAAACAGCATCAACGCAAGCCGCAGCACGGCTCATAATTATTGTTAAAACGTGCCATGAAACCAGCTTCGCCCTGCAATCAACGGTAAACAAATAATATTTCTCACTGCAAATGTCAGCTATATATCCATCTTACCAACATCGTCGTGAGTGACTTTCGTATTATCGGACAGCACAAAGAAGTGACTGCAGTCAAACATGAAGACACAAACAGTTCATCAGTAATAAGGGTGTCTCCAGCAATTCCCCATGGAAGTGTGACAGAAACACTGTTATTTTCTACATACTTAAGTGATCTGGCGAACAGGGTGGGCTGCAGTCAGCAGGTGTTTGCTGATGTTGCTGCACAGTACGGGAAGGTATCGAAAATGGTTGACTGTAGGGAAGTAGAAAATGACGTAGACAAAATTCTAACCGGTGTAGTTAGTGGCAGCTAGCTCTAAATGTAGAAAAATGTAAGCCAGTGCTTGTGAGAAGGGAAAACAAATACGTAATGTTCGGATGCAGTGTTCGTAGTGTTCTGCTTGGCATAGCCACATCGTTTAAATATCTTGGTGTGAAGCTGCAAATCTATATGAAATGGAAGGAGCATCTCAGTACTGTGGCAGGGAAGGCGAATGGTCGACCTAGGTTTATTGGGAAAATTTTGGGAAAGTACGCTTCATCTGTAAATAAGACCGCTTATGGAAAGTTTTGTGATGTATTCTTAAGTACTGCCCGAGTGTGTGGGATCCGCACAACTTCGGATTATAGGAAAACATCGAAGAAATAACGAGGCGGTCTGCTAGATTTGTTACCGGAAGGTTCGAACAACATGCTAGTATTACGGAGCGACTTTGGGAAGTATGGGAATCCCCAGAGGTAAGACAATGTTTCTTCGAGGAGCACTAGTGAGAAAATTTAGTGTACCAGCATTTGAAGCTGACTTCAGAACGATTCCACTGCCGCCAACATGAAGTTCGCGAAAGGACGACGAACATAAGATACGAGAAATTAGTGCTAATATGGAGCCGTACTGACAGTCGTTTTTCCATCGCTCTGTTTCCCAGTGGAACAGGAAACGAAAAGAATAGTTGTGGCACAGTCACCCTCCGCCACGCACCGTACGGTACTTGCGGAGTATGTATGAAGATGTAGATGTAGAAGCTATGGAGAGGTGAAAACCGCTGTTCACGACTGGCTGCATTCAAAACTAAAAAGGCTATTTCCCACGAGGTATCCATGTGCTCTCGAAGCGGTGGAATGATTGGATTACTCGTCATGGGGGGTACGTCGAAAAATAATACATCTTTAATTTTACTGAATTACCTCATTTCCATAATAATAAATTATTAAAGAGGAATCATCCTCGTATTCACAGGGTACGATATAGAAGAAAGCTAAGCTCATAACCATTTCCTCCTACTTGTGAAATTGATGTCACGAGAGAAACAGGACCCAGAAAAATACAAATGTGGCACGGTTTGTCTCATGGATGGAAGAATGCGTTTGACACGTAATCAGGGAGGCGCAGTGGTCGTTCCAGCAGCGGCCTCCCGCCAAGTTGATCAATGGCAGCATCGCTCATGTCTCCGAGATCTGATCGAACTCTCCCGCTGTATAAAAGGAAGGCATCGTCCGTCCCTTTCAACAGTTCTTGTGACATCAGGCGACGCAGTAGATACTTTCGCATTCGGTAAGCCGTCCACCACGTTCTCTCGAAGTTCGCGTAGTTTGTATTGCATTAAGGGTACCACGGTATTACTATATCTTTGTTACAGTACAAAACTCTCACTTATTACAATATAATGCATTTTATTTCAACTCCGTTACAGGCAATTTCTTCAAAATTTTCGCAGTCACGTCTATCTTCGATGCCACCTAACCAATACTGTCAGTTTACGTACTACCTCGCATCCATATACCATGGCGTAGGCTCTTTCTTTCCAGGAAAAAAATGGAAATGATCGTATGGCATTGTTGGCTGGGAGTTCGACCACCGTATTGCAAGTCCTTTTTAGGTGACGCCACATCGGCGACTTGCGAGTCAATGATGATGAAAGACGCACAACACCCAGTTCCCTGCCGGGAATCGAGCCCGGTCACCCTGCGTGGTAGACAGTGAAGCTACCGCTACGCTAAGGGGGGGGGGGGGAGACTCTTTCCAGGAATACAAGCAAGAATAGTAAATAATGTAGTTGTATAGGCCAATTCTAATGAAACATTTGATACAGCATGTGTTCAGTTTTTATTAAAAACAGGAATACAACTTGTTACAGAGGTTACTTTTCACTTCATGTGTTGATACTCCAATTGCTATGGGTATAATGATCAACGGACATTTTTGTTTCTTGAAGTTCAAGTTGTGAATTTGTGCTTGAGTTTACAAGCTTGCGTTTTACAACTGTGGTTCCGAATGTGATTTGCTCTTCAGTTCTACTGTATTAATATTCCACTTCTATTTACAGATGCTGAGCAGACCGATATAATAGTTTTGTTCAGGTTTTGTAATGCTAACGCTTCTCATCTGAAAGTGCAAATAAACAGTGTGTGGATGTAGTAGAAGACATACTCAGGTGGTAGAATATAGTCCTTGAAAGAGCACGCAGAGTTTTTACACAAATAGTTGTTCCACAACAAGTGTATGGCGGGAATCATGTATGCCAGTCTCTGTTTCAAATGGTTCAAATGGCTCTGAGCACTATGCGACTTAACTCCTGAGGTCATCAGTCGCCTAGAACTAATTAAACCTAACTAACCTAAGGACATCACACACATCCATGCCCGAGGCAGGATTCGAACCTGCGACCGTAGCGGTCACGCGGTTCCAGACTGAAGCGCCTAGAACCGGACGACCACACCGGCCGGCCCCAGTCTCTGTCTTTACCATTTACAGAAAAGTCAATTCCTTCGAGAAGGAGATGAAGGTAGACGATTGGGATATTGTTGTTGGTTAACTGCCAATCGCAGAGAAATCTCATTAATACTGTTTACTGATCAAGCAGCTTTCACCCGTGATGGTTTCGATAAACTCGTAATTCAGATGGTACTCCAGAAACATCAAGAGGGAGATCTTCATGGATTCATATCTTCCTTTTCTTTATTTTTTTAAGGGGAGGGGGTGGAGGGTCACAAGGCATCTATCTTCTGACTGCTTTAATGCAGACCATCCTCTTCATCTCAGAGTAGCACTTGAACTCAACATTCTAAATTATTTGTTGGATATATCCCATTATTTGGTTTCCCCTACAACATTTTTCTCACACCAGCTCCCTCAGATACGGTGGAAGTTGTTCCTTGACGACGTCTTAACTCATGTCGCATTGTCTGTAATTATATTTGGTAACGGCCCTAACATGTCCAAATGAGTCGTGTGTAGCTCACGTATATGTGATCAGTCCAAGGCGCTTTATTGTACATATTATGTCATCCTTGTTGTGTACCGCTTTGTACACAATGGTAAGGAAAGATGGGCTGCAGAGTGGTGTGGCATCTGTCGTCGCCGGAAAACTGGACAGTGGCAGAAATGATTAGCGAGCAAGTTAACGTGACATCCAGAAGATTTACTTAACTTGTACTGAACCAAGAGAATGAAGTCTCATTACAAATAATGCACCAAGACATAAAGTCCATTTCATACAACAGAAGATACGATGAGACTCGCTGTATTTAGGATGAACGAGGATGTCGTACTGATAAGGCTCCAAGTGACTGAATGCAATCTACTGCCGTCCTATATTACGACGCAGAGGGCGCTCGTAGTCCAGAGGCATGGCTCAATGGGCATGCTCCACTGGGTCCGCTGGAACCCACACAACTGCTATCGCCGTCTGCTGGAAACTTCCTATTCTGTTGCCACCTGTAGGATGCCGGCCGGTAGGGCGGCATCGATATGTGATACCACAATCCTTCTAGAAAAATTGCAGTTTTATTGAGCTGATTGCTTTACGAACAACTGGTTTGAATCATACTTAACAGAGTGAAGTTGTGCTGAACAATTCAAGTAATGTTAGAAAAATGAAAATTTTAGGCTGGGGAGAAATTACGAAGGGATTCTCACTGGATTGAATCCTCAATCTTCTCCTATTCCTTATATATAGGGTGTCCCAGGAGGAATGGTCAGTATTCAGGGACATGAAACCAACGATAATTCAGAGCAAGAAAGTCTGGTAAACATAAGCTCTAAAATGCATAACTTAAGAGCAATGAGCACTTCTTCATCTTGGATACTATGAAAAAAATATCTGGCGTTGAATACCTTCGCATTCCGTATTCTGAGAGATGGTTGTATGGATCAAAACAAGAAAAGGTTTAGTTGCATGTCAGGATGGGCAACCGTCGTTGACGACAGAGAGCCGTCTGGATAGCCTAACGGTTAAGGCGACCGCTCATGATAAGTAGGAAATTTGGGTTCGAGTCCTGGTCCGCCACAAATTTTCATATATCATCAATAGGTAGTACCTAACACTGGTAGTAACTAACACAGCTGAACTCAAGTTATTTGCTTTCAAGTAGTTTATTTCGAAGCAAGAAAAAATTGTCTAATAAACGTGAGATCTAAAGTTGTGTATCGTAAGAGCCTTGAGGAATTTCTACACTGCGAAACATAGCTCTTCTACTGAAAGCACTATGCTTTCCATATTTTGAGAGGCGATAGTTTGAAGAAAAACGAGAAAAAAGTCCAGTAAATATTGACCCTAAAATATGTTCTTTAAGAGCTATGGTCACTTGTTTAATAGAAAAGTGTGCGGCACATCACATTAGGTTTCAAGGCATGCATTTTAAAGCCCGTGTTTACTAGGCATTTTTTTAAACTTTTTTTAGTCCATGCTACTATCTCTGAAAGTTGCCTACCGTACAATCTTTGAAACAGCACCGGTGCATGTACTTCACTGTAAGAAGAATCAGAACTGTATGAAGAATCAGAATTTTCGACTCGGTCGTTTCCGCACCAGTACAACTTACCTCAAACTGATACGTTTACCATTCTCCATCGTACGTGAAAGTCTGCAACAAAATCACGGAACCCCTCTGTACATTCGTTAACGAAATTCGTCAGAAATGATCTGCCACAATTTGAGAACATCAGTGATGTCCACACCCCTATAACACCAGAAGAAAAGCTGTTATTTGTTAAAGCTGTTGGTGACTCAGAGAAAAATTGTGGCTCAATAATAATTTTGATCATTTGCCAAATAACAAAATATCAGAGTTAGAAAAGCTGGAACAGGCATATTTCTAAACCCATACGTAAGACGAGGTAGTAAGGCAAGTTTTAAATTTAACATAAAATTACGTCTTATGGACTACTCATTCTTTTCCATAAGCGATTTTTTAAATGGCAGCCTGTTGAAGGAAGTCTGCAGCTCGTGGTCTAGCGGTACGTAGCGTTCTCGCTTCCCGCGCACGGACTCCCGGGTTCGATTCCCCACGGGGTCAGGGATTTTCACCAGCCTCGAGATGACTGGGTGTTGTTTCGTCGTCTTCATCATCACCTTTCATCCCCATTACGGTCGGAGGAAGGCAATGGCAAACCATCTCCACTAGGGCCTTGGCTAGTCGGTGGTGCGGATCTCCTGCATCTTCCCCTACGCTCTGTTACGGGGTATGGGACTTCTTCATCATCATCGTGTTGAAGGAAACTATACTGCCGGAAATAAATTAGTACACCCCTTTAAAGATTTCCAAAATCACTTAAGATTTATTGGAACAACAGTGCATGTGGAGTACGTGAAATGTTTACACTTACAGATCAACAGTATAAGCGGTTCAGAGATACCAGATATCGACCCATGCTGAATCACCCATGTTAGTACGTGGTGTAACCTCCACAGGCGTCAATGCAGATACTGACTCGGGCATCCAGTCGATCGTACAGATGGCGAATATTATCCTGGGATACGCTGTGCCACACCTGCTCGACCTGTCCATGTAGTTCTGTAGCAGTTGTTCGTTGACGAGTCACTTCTCGTTCCGTCATATCGCACACGTTCTCGATTGAAGACAAGTCCGGAGATCGTGGCGGCCAGGGAAGCTGCTGCACATCTTGCAGAGCACGTTGAATTTCACGGGAAGCGTGTGGGCGAACACTACCCTGCTGCAACAACACCTCACCTTCCTCATGCAAGAAAAGCAAAAGGTCGGATCTAACAACGATCTGCACGTACTGAGCGCTGGTTAGCGTTCCCTCCAGAAACACCCATGACAGTTGTAGCTTCTCACACGCCACGTAAGGCCTGTTGTGGGGCAGAGCATCTTGGACAAATGCACTCTACGAGACAGGGCTCACCAGGCGTTCACCTGGTCTACGCGCAAACAACCATCTCTTGCGTGCAGACCGAATCTGCTTGCATCACTGAAGATGACGGCACGCCAGTCCATCTTCCAAGAGGGCAAAAATCTAGCCGCACACTTCGATGCAATGGTGTGAGTGGAAGGCGGCCTAGAGAAGTGTGTGCCCGTAGTACCAGTGCTAATAATTGGGTCGCAGCAGTTCGTGTTGACACGTCTGGGCTGAGAAGCACTGTTACCTGTGCTGTGGCACTGCTGTGGCCACTGCTGCCCTTGCAATATGACGACCCTGCCGGGCGTCTGTGCTGCGTGAACGTCCAGAAACTCGTTTGCAGGTTTGAGAATATTCATGTGACCTCTGATACCAGCACAGTTGCACATATGACGACCAACTTGTGTTTCAATTCCCCGTAAGGATCATCGCACCACAAGGAAGGCCACAATCTGAAACCTTTCGAATTGGCTGTAGGAAGCACCACTGCATGGTTGCCTGCTTGCTTCACACGTTTGCACCAGACTGAGCCTTCTGGCTGTGAGCAGTCCCTGTTAATGGGTAGACATAGACAGCACACTGGTCGCTGTGCCACTACACTATCTATCGGCGGAAGACATTGAAACCACTATCGGTGCAGCTTCTATCTCTCAGGGATCACATGTCGTCATCGGATCAAAATCGACGTCGTCTTCCCATGTGTACTGCTTTTACCAGCAGTGTATTTATAAAGTAGTTGTATAAGTAGGACTTTAAAATAGTATCTACAAAGTGAGCCATAAATGAGGAAAAGTATGTCATGAAAATTGTCACACACTGAGTTACAAACATAAATTCGTTTTCCGCATGTTCCTATGTCGTCATCTGGAAATATGAAGTGAAATTTTGCGTCTTACTGTGCGCCGACATTGGCCAAGGGGACAGATCGGTAACACGGCACAACATGCGAGTGTTGTAGGTAGTCTAGCCGCTCACGAGAAGGCGAGGCATGCGGCATCAACAGACGGTCTGCCAAGTCATTGCGAGCAATGACAGCGCCCGCATCTATCTCGTAACGGTTACGCTGGTCAGTATTATGTATCGTGGCTAGTTGGCATAGGGGAAGGAACGTGAGGAGGGGCTGCACTACTGTACATGGATGTTTTATAATTTGGTTTTTGTATCCCAGAATTCGCTTTCAGAAACGAGTACACAGATGCAGAATACAAAATACAACTAAACAGGTATGTGACAGTTAGTACAAACGAATACAATATAGCTGTACAAATTGGAACTAATATAGAAACATATGACCAAAAGCTGCAGTGGCGGTTTATAAGTACTGTTCGAAATGACGGCTACGATGTGTGTGGCAAAGTTTAACTCTTCGCAGGAAGGATTGCTGAACACGATGCAACATGCCTGTATCTCTTTGCGTAACATCACAGGCATGTTGCGTTCTGCATTGAAGGGTGTTGACATCAACAGCCTCTCCTTCATAAATCACAGTTTTCAGATGGCCCCACAAAAAGAAATCCAGTGGATTTAGGTCTGGCGATCTTGCTGGACATGCTGCAGGGCCTCCACGGCCGATCCATTTCGAAGGGAGGGCATTGTCCAGGTGGCTTAGCACTTTGCCGCTGAAGTGAGCGGGGGCACGTTCATGCATGTACCACAGGTTCATACGAGAGGCCAAACTAACGTCTTCCAACAGTTCCGGTAACGTAGCATCCGGGAAACGCAGATACCGCTCTCCCGTATGCCTTTGTGGTAGCACATGTGGCTCTATGAGATGGTGATCAATAATACCACGCCTCATATTGACACCGTATCGTTGCTGCGGGGGTTTTCTTCCGCCCATTCGTGCCAATTATGCGATTTCACTATACTTTCCTTCGTGAAATAGGCTTCGTCGGTGAACAGAATTGTTCGTGAAAAACGCTGGTCGTTGGTCTGACGCCGTAGGATAAAGTTGCAGAAGTCCAGCCTCCTCTGGCAGTCTTCCGGCAATAATGCCTGTACCCTCTGCATGCGAAAGGGATGGTAATGGTTTCTATGGAGTACTCGCATAACAGTAGATTGTGACATTCCGACCTCAGTGGCGAGAGACCTGGCCCTTATTGATCGGTCCTCCGCAAAAGATTGTAACGGTTTTTCTTCGTCATCCGCTCTGTGTGTCAACGGTCGGCCACGACCACTAAATCCTGGAGGTGCTACACATGCACCAAACTCCCTCAAGCGCCTGTCGACAGAGTAAAACGTTTTTGCGGATGGAAGGCGCCGGCTAGCTCTCGTGATACAGTTGCCTTGCAACGTCAGCTCTTCCATCTGCAAGCCCGTAGGTGAGGTGGATGTCGGCGTATTCCTCGTTTGTGAAACTTGCTATGGTACTGTAGTAACACTGCGACGCGGCCGTTAGCAGCTGTCGACACGGCGAGTATCGGCAGAGTGAGCAGCGCAGAGGTGTTGTAAACATGTCATGCACGCCGCGGTGTTACTTCCGCCGTTGACCACTCTTTCCGCTTACAGGACACACATTGCCTAACATGGGACTGTACACTTTGTTACCGCCGGCAACGTGTGATTCACAAGTTCTGACACAATTTCACATACATTACGATGGGATTTCTTCTTTCTCGTATCTTTGAAACGCTGGCGGATACACATCAGCTCATTGGCGTGTCATGTGTTGTATCTATGGGTGAATGGCATGTCGTGATCGTGAGGCTCGTCCGTATGTCGCTCAATGATTAACCTTTTTTTTTGTTTTACGTACACAGTACACAGAGGAGAACGAAATTAACAACGGTGCGTTACGTGTTACGCACAGTAGCTTGCAGTCCTCGACATATTTTTCCCTTCTCTGCCTCGTGATGACTGGGTGTTGTGTGATGTCCTTAGCATAGTTAGGTTTAAGTAGTTCTAAGTTCTAGGGGACTGATGACCATAGATGTTAAGTCCCATAGTGCTCAGAGCCATTTTTTGAACATATTTTTCCTCACTTATGACTCACCCTGTATATTAATGTTAAATTTAGGCCAGTGTGTTACTTAAGAAACATCCACAATAACTAATCACATATACATATCCTGTAAAGTGACTCGTTACAAGTCATTTCGAAAAGAAATAGCTCAAATGAGCTATGAAACATGCAATTAGCGAACTAAGTAATTTATTGGAACCTCGGGACTCTTGCAACAATTGGCTCGTATTTCGTTTCAGGACATGAAGCGCTGCTCTTTCGCCTGTATGCTGGTGTGGGCCATCGTGCTGCAGATCTGTCTGACGGAGGGAATCGGCTTCAAGAAGCTTCCTTTCAACGGTGCCATGTACGGAAAGAGGACCAGCTCCGTGGGTATGTAGTTAACTCCTGTTCTGACACTGCAGCTGCTAATGCTGAGTGCTGATCCACATTGCTTGGATATGGACAAGAAGAGCACTTCTCCGCCACTGTCAAGTAATGTACTAGTATGATGCTGCCGACGTGGGACATTAGCATGTGAGCTTTAAGGGCGGATCAGCCACCAGCAATTTGCTCCCAGGACATAGTGTGGCCTTACTCTGCGCTGATGTAACTGATGGCCCACATTGCACGAGGTACCCTGATGATGTCCTTTCTTTTTTGAGTCATCAGTCTTCTGACTGGTTTGATGCGGCCCGCCACGAATCCTCTCCCATGCCAAACTATCTCAGAGTAGTACTAGCAACCTTCGTCCTCAATTATCTGCTGGGTGTATTCCAACCTCTGTCTTCCTCTACAGTTTTTGAGCTCTATAGCTCCCTCTAGTGCCACTCTATGTCTTAACAGATGTCCTATCATCCTCTCCCTTCTTCTCGTCAGCCTTCTCCACTATTCCTTTCCTCTCCGAATCTGCGCAGGACCTCCTCATTCCTTTATCAGTCCACCAAATTTTCAACATTCGTCTGTTTCACCACATTTCAAATGATTCTGTTCTCTTCTGTTCCTGTTTTCCCACAGTCCATGTTTCACTACCATGCAGTGTTGTGCTCTAAATGTGCATTCTCAGAAATTTCTTCCTCAAATTAAGGCCTATGTTAGATACTAGTAGACTTCCCTTGACCAGGGATGCCCTTTCTTCCAGTACTAATCTGCTTCTGACTTCCGCTTTGCTCTGTCCGTCATTGGTTATTTTGCTGCCTTGGTAGCAGAGTGCCTTAACTTCATCTACTCCGTGACTATCAATCCTGATGTTAAGTTTCTCGCTGTTCTCATTCTGCTACTTCTCATTACTTTCGTCTTTCTTCGATTTACTCTCAATCAATATTCTGTACTCATTAGATTCTTTAGCAGATCATGTATTCTTCTTCACTTTCACTCAGGATAGCAGTGTCATCAGCGAATTGTATCACTGATGTGAGTTCTACCCGGGTAAAACGCGTCGTTTTTGAGCCAATAAAGAGTTTTCTGCAACATACGGCTGTCTTTTAATATTAATCATAATAAAAAGTTGCCGTAGCACCACACCACATCACATTAGATTGGAATAAATTTTGTAAATGTTAGTCAGCCCCTGAAAAAAACACACTGGTCGCTTTGGAGCGCTGGAGTTGATACAGTGCTGGTACCAGGTGGTCATGTGACTTTCCACCGCCGATGTAGGTCATGCTTGTGTTGCAGACGGTTATGTGGGGTCAGCACAGTAAGATGGATCGACGCTGGGATATGACAGAACGACAGAAAGTACTAGTAATTCGCGCTACAGTTTTTCATAGCCTTTTTCGCCACATGCGATACGCCTCTCGCGACACACGCGAACAGCAAGATGGTGTAATATTCTGGATCAGAAACAAAGTGCAAAAGTTTTGTTTCTCTGTGTATAAAAGCAGCCACACACCACCCAACGAACGTGAGTACACAAATAGCTAAGCAACAGCTCAGTACACACCAAATAACTGGTTTCCACAACATTACCACAACCCCAAGTATATACTGCTGACATACGAAGTTTACCGTTTAGTATTTGTTTACTAACAGCCGCTCACATGGTTGCAGATGACAAGATGTTCGCTAAGTAAAAAGACGGCAACAAAGAAAAGAGCACAGAAAATATGTCGCAAACAGCGCCAATAATTGCTTAAAACATGCTGTAACATACAATAAATAAGGTAGTATGAAAGTATCAATAGAAAACTATATTTCAAAAGACGAATTGTAAAAATATAATAATGTTTTACTGTGTGTGTTCAACCATGCCATTTTCTGCATGTTTTAGATTTAAAAAAAACCCTACTGATGATGGTGATGTTTGTCACCGAAACTAGTTTGGGATAATAAAGAAATAAACGAATAACAAGGTGTTTTGCAACAAGGCAGATTCAATTTCTGATATTACTGTTTTTCTTTGCAAACACAGACCAAATGGAAGTGTTCCAAGATAATATTATTGTTGACAGAAAGGAGCTATCGTGTTGAGACGTCCATGACCATTGCATGAATGAAGT
This sequence comes from Schistocerca serialis cubense, assembly GCF_023864345.2. NCBI lineage: Eukaryota > Metazoa > Arthropoda > Insecta > Orthoptera > Acrididae > Schistocerca > Schistocerca serialis. Next base: position 804,466,263 of record NC_064641.1, read on the forward strand.
TGCCTAATAGGCGGGTATGTCAACGTGGTATGTCCAACTTACATGTAAGGAATCGCGTACCTCCGGCAGACACGTAATAGGATGAACAAAAGTGGTCGTAGTAATACCTCCTCAATGGCAGTCGGTTTCAAAACAGACAGGAATTGTTGCTGTCAGTGAATGCGGGTCCTTCTTAGACAGTTTTTGAGAGAAAATTGTGAAGGGAACCGCATTCAAGGGACTCTCATAGTTGGGTATCTCGCAAAAGGCCGTTGTACACGACGGTACATCGAGCTTCACGGCTTCAGTGAGCCAAACGACAGACGTACCTACAGCAGCTCAGCGCAAGGGCCTAGTATGATCCGACGAGTCCACAATTCAATCTTTTCAAATACTAGGTCTGTTCAGAAAATTCTGGAACTTTGTCTACAAAATTTTTCTAAGCTTTTACTTATTGTGAATGGTCTCTTTCGAAATATTCTCCTCCACAACTGATACAATGCTCCCACCACCGTTTCCAGTTCCGGAAGCGTTCTTGGTACCCCTCTTGCTAGAGCACGCAAAGCAGTATCTGAGAATTTTCTTTTATCTTGTAGATCTTTTCAAATATTCGTTCTTTCGACGAGATTTTCAACTTTGAAAATAAAAAAATGGCTCCAGGGACCATTACTGAAGAGTATGGAGGGCGAGGCAGCACATTGATTTCGTTTTTTGTGCAATAGTCATGCACCAACAGATATGAATGTGCGGGTGCGTTATTCATACGAGAGCCCTGAATTATCTAGCCACATCTCACATGGCAACACGTCCCGATAGTACCATTGATTAACAGTTTGTCCCTGTGGCACGAATTCATGATCCACTAATCCTTCAAAGTCAAAAGAAACTGTCAGCAGGGCTTTGACATTCGACCCGACCTGACAAGCTTTTTTAGGTCATAGACAACCTTTCCCTACTCATTGTGAAGACTGGACCTTGGTCTCAACGTCATCAAGCGTAGATCCACGTCTCATCACCAATTATGATTGTCTTGAGCAATATGTCGCTCTCATTTGTGAGCTCCAATAGCTCTTCACATACTAATCTTGACTCACGAGCCGTGGGACGAACTTGGCGGCGGTACGATGCATTCCAAGATGCTGTTACGGGATTTCATGACATGGTCCTACTTAAATGTTATATTCTTCTGCAATCTCTCGGACAGTCAGTCTTCGATTGGCATACACAATTCAGTTGACGTTCCTGACATGAGCGTCGTCGGTACACGTCGAAGTGCGTCCTGAGCGAGGGTCATCTTTAACCTCCGTCTGACCATTTTTAAACCGTGTGAACCATTTGCAACACCCAGTACGGTTTAAGTACTCATCACCGCAGGCTTCCTGGATCGTTTGGTGTGTCTTTCTAAAGGTTTTCTTGAGTTTCATTTGAAATTTAATGCAGACGCGTCGCTCCTCTAACTCTGCCACTTCAAAATTCGTAAATTGTGTGCCACAACGTTGTACTTAATACAGCACTCAACAATAACTAACATACATACAACAATGATCTTCCGGCAGTTACACATTAAACACATTATCTGCAAGGATGCCAACCGCATTTACCTCCCACACACCACTGTCGCGAAATTACGAATGTTCCGGAACTTTTGAACAGACCTCGTAGTTAACTGCTGCGAGTGCACCGACTGTTCAAGAAGTTATGTAAGGCGTAGTGTGTATAGGCTATATGTCATGCCGACGGTCGTTCAGAAATGTTTTGGAGTATTTATCGTACCATAGATTGGCCCAGTCATTCAGGTTACCATGAACGTGAGCTGTGTTGCTTACTTCAACATTCTCGGTAGCCAAGTGTTACCTCTTTCTGTACATCTTTACATCTTCATGCTGAGTATGCTGTGGACACTTTTATCTTGCAATGTGGCAAGGGCCGTGCTCTTAGACTCGCACAAATGCATCCTTGGTTGGATCGTCAATCGGGCATCATACTGCACCTCGAGTGGACCATTAAACCACCCAGTTTGCAATAGTAGATGAAACGTAGCAACCAACATCCCCCAGTTTGGTAGATCGTTGGTAGTGTACCTTGATATGACGGAACTGAGGACTCGCTTCCTCGTCACCAACTCAACTGAAACTGCTTAATTTCTCCCTGGGATAATATCTTTGTCCGGTGTGTTTATCTAGGATGCAGTGTCCCATTGCTCACCACCAACGTCTCTCCAGAGACTGCTTATTTTCTCCCTGGGATAATATCTTTTTCCGGTGTGTTTATCTAGGATGCAGTGTCCCATTGCTCACCACCAACGTCTCTCCAGACCAGTGACGAGCTGTTCAGTAGAAACGTGATCTGTTTGCTGTCTATAAGGCTCCTGAAGTTTCACACTAATTGTTCATCTCGTCACTATCAAGCACATGTGGGCTATCATATTCCATGCAGACTGCTTTGATAGTCTGGAGATGATCTTCGCATTTTATTACTGTTTTGCGTGTAATTTCGGACTCCGATGTCAGTGACTATGTTTACGACACAGTCCTAAAATCTTTTGTTCTGCAATCCTTTCTTTAGGAAAAAGTACTGTCGTTTCTAAATTTCGACTAACTTTTGAATACTGGTGTGGGGTGTCGTGTGAGCTATTGATACTAAACTACCTACCTCTTGGTAAAAGCTTAATCAACAAGTGTTTAATCAATAAGTGTTCAATTTTGAGAAACTGAAAGCAGTGTTCTACGTGTTCATGTAGCTTATCATTATGTTATTTCACATCTGCATTGCGTAAATGAAAAGGTTCTTCCCTGATATTTGAGGTATGCACTGAAACTGATGGCTTTTCTTCTGTTCCCAGATTACGACTCGTCGAATCGTGCAATATCGTCCCTGTGTGAGACGGCATCCGAAGTGTGCTCCTCTTGGTACAGCCAACCGGACAGCAATTGACATCGTATTAGCTCTCTTTCTGTTATTTATCTGCTGTGAAACACACACTGAATTTCAATAAATATCAGTTATGTAATTTCTGGACGGTTTTATAACCTGTCTCCTTCGCAACTTTTTCCTATCCTACGTTCCGGCAGAAGTTATATCGTTCGATGCTGCGTGAAGTATTCTTATGGTTGGTTGGTTGATTTGCGGGAAGGCACCAAACAGCGATGTCATCGGTCTCATCTGATTAAGGAAAGGTGGGGAACGACGTCGGTCGTGCCCTGTCAAAGGAACCATACCAGCATTTGCCTGAAGCGATTGAGGAAAATCACGGCAAACCTAAATCAGGATGGTCGGTTAGGATTTGAACTGTCGTCCTCCCGAATGCGAGTTCAGTGTGATAACCACTGCTCCACATCGCTCGGCAATCATTCTTATGCTCCAGTAAATTATTGACTGGTAGATGAGAATACATGCTGCTATATGACGGGCTTCGTATACAACGCAGTGTACAGGATCTCTCAGATGCGCACTTGATTGAAGATTGATAACATGGCATGCTGTTTGGAGTTTGTGTCTCGGGGCAGTGTTTGAGCCCAAACAGGATGTGCAAACAAACACTGATATACGAAGACAATAACTGCTCATGATCTACGGTTACCATTAAAGCTGATTTTTATTGATGAGATAATTATTAGGTTGGTGCACAAGTTCGTACCGTTTGTGTGTTGGATGTAGATGTTTCGGAAGCTGTGGTCTTATTTATCAACTGTAATTTTTTGTTTGTTGTTCAATATTGCTATTTGAATTTACATATTGTCATTTTGCGATAGTGGGGCTGTGGACAGTAGAAAATGGAATTCCAAGTAGAGAAATCTGAACATTTCCAACATATTCTTATGTCTGAGTTCAGTAGAGGGGTGACAGCAGCGAAGCGAGCCGGAAACATTTGCGCCGCGTATAGGGATAATGTCACTGGACAGAACACAGCACGAAAATGGTTTACTCTTTCTAAGGAAAATGATTGGACATTACTGACTCTCCACGTTCAGGAAGACCTTCGGTGTTTGATGAAGATCGTTTAAAAAAATTAATCAACAATGATCCACGTCAATGTACGCGAAAACAGGAAAATGTGATGAACTGTGACCATTTCACCTCTGGGCGATAGTTCCACGCATTGGGTAATGTTCAAAAATCTGTTGTATGAGTACCGGATTCTCCAAGCCAAAATCAGAAAAATTTGCGCTAGGCCATGTACGAGGTGCTGTCCAAAATTTTCGGGACTGGTGCTCCTTCTGTTGAAAACCTTACCTCTGGACTAATGGTCACCATCACCTTCAAAGTAGTTCTCATCCGCACGTACACACTGGTCCCAGCACTTTTGCCACTGGTCAAACGTTTTATGAAAGTCCTGTTGTTTGAGAATGTTTATCACCGCCAGCGATGCTTCTTGAATCCTCTCTAGAGTGTCGAGCCGACGGACTTTCAACCTGAGTTTCAGTTTTGTGAATAGCGGGAAGTCACAAGGTGCCAAATCTGGCGAGTACGGTGGGTGAGGTACATCCACCATGTTGTTTTTTGCCAAAAAAGGTCCTGGTGAGCAAGGACGTGTCACAGAGCGCGTTGTCGTGATGCAGCAGCTGGTTCCCTTGGCGCCAAAGTTCGGGCCGTCGTCGCCACACGTTTTCACGGAGCCGTTGCAAAAAGTCACAGAAGTACGCGGAATTCACTGTTTTGTTGGACGAATTCTTTGTGCACAATTCCCTTTGTATCAAAGAAAACGATGATCATGCTCTTCACTTTGCTCTTCACCTGTCTCGCTTTTTTGGGTCTCGGAGAGCCTGGGCTCTTCCAATGGGACGATTGTTGCTTTGTCTCTGGGTCATAACCGTAAATCTAGCTCTTGTCGCCGGTGATAACTCGTGACAAACAGGTTGGATCATCAGATGCTGTCTGATGAATGTCTGTGCTCCCTTCAACACGCTGTGACTTCTGATTGGCAGTCAAGATCCTTGGCACAAATTTTACGGCGACACGATGCATGCCCAATTCATCAGTCAACATTCGTTGATATGTCCCGTAATCAATACCCACTTCATACGCAAGGTCTTGAATGGTTCGACGTCGATCCGCACGAACCAATTATTGAACTTTGGCAACAATGTCTGGCGTTGTGCGGCTAACGGGCCTTCCAGTGTGAGCATCGACGTCTGTATGGCCTGCCCTGAACCGAGCATGCCACTCAAACACATGCGTAGGCTCATGCTCTGTCCCCCAAACACTTGATGAATCATTGCAATGGTCTCCGTAGCACTTTTCCCGATATTCACATAGAATTTGATACACACGCGCTGTTCTGTTCGCGGATCCATCGTAAAATCGCCACACACAAAACACAGAGTATTACGGAAATCACTGTGGACAAGCAACACGTCCTTCCAGCTGAATGGCACTCCGCACACTGACTCATCAGATATGCAAAGATCTACTACTCCTACTTTCCAGATGGCAGCACCAGTGCCGAAAATTTTGGATTCCACCTCGTATACATCTCTGTTTGCTCGTCATCAGTTGAGTTGGCTCGTGAAGAATACTTGCTGTTCCTTCCTGGTATCGTTACGGTGACGAGAAATGGTGTCTTTATGCTAGCATGAGGGAATGAGTGGAATTGTTGAGCCCAAACAAAGCAGCAACTCCCTGTACACATACGTGCGCGCAACCACAAAAAAGATGTACACATCTGGTGGAAGAGCGACGGCGTGGTGTACTATGAATTGCTTCCTCGATGTGTAACCATCATTGCTGACATTTATTGTCAACAACTGAGACGTCTTGCAGATGCAGTCCAAGAACAACGACCAGGAAGACCGCGTGAATTAATGCTGCCCTACGATAACCCCATCCGCATTCAGCTAAACTGACGAAAAACACTATATAGGAGTTAGGGTGGGAAGTCATTCTGCACCTACCTAATTCATCTGATCTTGTGCCCTTAGATTTTTCACCTTTTCCCCTCTGTCGAACGACCTACAGGGCTCTACCTTTCCGCATAAAAATGCGCTCCGAACATGGCTCAACGAGTTCTTCATCTCAGAACCATGTGATTTTTAAAGTCGCGGAATCGAGAAGTTACGCCAGCGTTGACAGACTGTTGTAAATAGTCAAGGAGAACATATTGATGACTAAAATCTCTGTTATGCTTAACTGTTGTGTTTACTAAACTCATGGAACAACGTTACGAAATTTTGCACCAACCTAATAATTTCATTTGGCATCTTCGACTTGATGAATGATTTCATTAGTTCTCAAGCTGTTGCAGCACGGAAAATTTATTGCACGTCAAGCTTTCCTGTTTCAGCTCTTTCCGAGGTACTGCCTACAACTGAGTGGGTGTTAGTACTGGACATTACAGGAGTTACGTTAACGTATTTTATTTTAAACGAAATGTGCTGATGTTGCTTTTAGATATGGATGCTATAACGATTTTATTTCTCTCTCTAAGCACTAGATGAAATTGCATTTCTCAAGCAGGATACGGTTGAGTAAAGCGCATGCAAATAAAGCTGTGTAGTGCATATTGCTTTTACAAAGTAAATGGACAATGAAAGCACACCCGAGACATAATCAACTTCATGGTGAAAATAAAAAGAATCGGATAAGATTGTAACAAGTGTAGCCCCGGGATGATTCTAGAAATAGTTGATCGTAATGTACGAAGTTTATGTGCAGAAATGGCTTCATGAAGCGCGAGGAACATCTGATTACTGTTACGTTCAGATCTACGTACAGTATCAGGATACCCTGGACCACCGAAGTTCCTGAAAGCTGGGGTTATGGTTCGCTGGTCACATACCTTTTCTCACTGTTCGAAGCCTACGCAACTGTCTTGTTAACAGGCACAGTTTCTTCACCTGTCCGTCGCTATACAATGGAAACGATTTTGTAGCTGACATCAGTTTGCACAACGAGGAGAAGCAGCACAGTAGAAGAGAATTAGCGATTGTGTACTACTTCTCACCTAACTAGGGAAATTTCCCACAGATTTAGTGGTAAACTGGTGCAGTGGATAGCCCGTCTAAAACTGAACACAGATTAAGCATGAAAACAAGAAGGTGTACCGAACTGTGAAAAAAGAAGCAAAATAGAAACAGTGAAGGATCCAAGCTTAACATGTGAAACATCCAGAAAGCGCTACTAACGACGGAATCCTGCTTGTGTGGTTGCGGTGTTGGGACTACAAAGCAGGAGATATGTGCTCAAACCTCCCTCATGCCCATTTCTTTTTGTTTTTTGTTTTCACAAATTTATGAACCGTCCTTCACTGACGTGTCTGTTCTTCTTCTGTAATCCTGGCAACTGTCATACTTTATATCAGTTGTAGAATATGAGTCGTGTGGTAAGACTATATTACCATCGCAAGTAAATGTGATGAATAATGAGAGCAGGCGAGATGCCTCATGGCCCTCTCGCAGAAATGTAAACAACAAATAAACGGCTATGAACAGTGGCACAATGAAGGAATTCAAGAGTCAAAACTTCCAAAATGGTACGAAAGAGGCATAACATGTGGTACTTGGGTAGAACGAATTGTAGGTGCGTATTTCTGGAGGTCCTTCGTTACACGTCGTTGTTGCAAACGGACGTTACACCATGATAAAGACACAATCTGAATACAGTCAACAGACACGTCAATGACCGGATAGACAGTTCATAATATTGTGGAAAAAACAGTAGGTACAAGTGGGATTTGAATCTGGATCTCTTCCGTCGCAATCCACACCATGACCACAGAACCACGACGCCACAGTTCTACAACCTACTATTTAATGTTGCACATTCGAATCTCGGATCTTAAACTGTTTCAATGTCGCTTCTTTTTTTTCCAGTAAATTCTACAGTGATACCATTAAAACATTCGCCGAGCATGATAGTGGAAGCTTGTACAAGGCATTTGTTATAGAATAACAAACAGTGATTTAGCCTTTGCAGCAGTTCAATGTTTTAGAAGGGAGTGGGATGGAGACCAAACTTGAAGAGATATTCAATGACCTCCCACATCGGAGGCCTGTTTGAAACGTAGAAGGATCAAATAATTACAAATGTTAAAGTATCCAAAGGGATTCTTGTGCTCCTTGAAATGATTTGTCTGGATCTGTTATACGTTTTGTTGAACGGTAGTGGTTTTTATTGAGTCGATATCTCACTGCCTTTGTGGAAACTGTTGGCTTCTACCTAACGGCAGTGAATAGCAATGAAGCATTTCAGAACGAAAATAGGTGAAAGACATGAGCATTACTGAATTTCTATTAGTAGGTAGTTCTTCTATTCAAACATCTCTCACTCCATATGTCTAATTGGTGCAGCAACCATGTAAAGATTCATTTTGAATAAAACTGCCTTGGTTGCATAAATGTTGTTTAATGACACGTTTCGAATTTGAAGGTCATCATCAGATTATCTACACAATGAATAAATGGCAAATAATGGTTGAGATATGTTCCTATTATACATGACTGTAATAAAATGTGTAAGAAAATTTTAAGAACCATGGTTTGACAGACATGTGTTGAACTATTATGCTGTGGTATAAGTATACATCTAAATCGAATTAACTGATGCATCTGCATATACAGTAAACACGAGCTGAGAAGTAGGCATTAAAAAAATGACGTAGTGGTAAGTCGAATGAAGTGTCAAAATACTAAACATTACTTCCAATACTGATGGCAGGTGTAGTGGTGCGGCGATAGGACCACACTTACAGAATTGCACACATCTTGATTCACTAAGCACAGCTCCGTGAAAACCATCTATCACAGTACAAGACTCATTTAGGTATACAGCTGAGCATTAGACTAAAGTGATGCGTACAGTTAAGTAGTGGAAACACATGCAGATGGCGCTCATAAAAGATAAAACTTTGCTGCCTGATTTTTGTCTATTGCTGTTCCACACTAAAAATCTGTATACTAATGTTCTGTTAGAGAAAACTATTGTCATCAATGAAAAAATGATCGTAGAATGACAGACGAAATTGTGGAACATTTCATCTTACTATGCGAAAAAATACTTTTTTTTGGGTGGTACGTCAATTATATCTTTACAGTTTTCAATGGGTCCACTACAGACATTTCAAAGTTGACCGCTGAATTTAACAATTTGCATCCAAAAATACCTTTCAAGCAAGACATCATGAGTCACAAAGGACTTCTTAGTTACCTCGATTTGCAGTTACAGCTCGAGAGCAACATTATCCTATTCGACATTTTACGATATCCCACAACTAGTGAAGCATTCATTGACACATCGTCGTGTCTCCCGTATCAACAAAAGATAAGCATATTTATTTCTTCGTGATATTTGGCTCGGAACACTATCTGTTAACAGGGCACTGGAAAACTTCAGAGTTATCGCAACCACTGATGAACATAGTTCACAGACTGTGTATTAACTGTATAAAAAGAAAATGTTAGGAGCCAATAGCAATCTATGAACAATGGTCCTTTCTCTAAATAAGAAATAATGGTAAAATTCTGTTCTTGGGAGAATTCTCATAAGAGTTGGTTAAAAATTTTGATGTCCAACTAGCTCTCTCAACCCAGAACAGTACTCAGCACAGTTACATTCATCACGAAAATAGATATGCTACCTCTGAAGTCTATACATAGAGTGTGACGCGTGTGACAAATTTTATATACACCAACCACCCACGCTGGACGATCTCTAGCGCTCAGAAAGGTAGGAAACTTGACCTTCTCGAAGAATTGGAAGACCTGAAGCATGTGTGTGCGGTTAGTGATCAACTGCTTAACGATTAGCTAATAGGTAAAAAGCAGAAGTGCTTGGACTCAATGATGTCAATTTTTAAAATATTTATAAAGCCAATTTTTTTACTTTCGGTATTCTGCATTTTAATCGTTTTTTTCTGTGCATCATTCTGTGTATTTTTAGATGGTGCATTTTCCTTCCATGTTTTATACTGAAGCTCCCCAAGCTTATGTTAACCACTTTATTCTTGAGCACTTGTTTGTGTGTTGATCTGGTACTCCCCTTGGGTACCCTTTTCTTCTAAATGATGTCAATCCTTTCACGGGTGCTTTCCATTCTATACATATATGTATAACACATGTATAATTTTCTGAAAATGTTTAGGCTTTTACTTTTACTAAGTGCCACACAGTGTTTCACTGTTCTAATTAAAGTTTATTGTCAACACTCTCACATTTTAGTCCGTATTCTGCTTCTTGTGGCCCACATCGCTTCCTATTGTGTGCTGCTATACTGTTGTGTTGTATAAATTTGCTTGTTTTCAATATTTTTAAATTTTAAAGCGTATCATGTCACACTAATTATTCTGTTATTGTTCTTTACTTACTTTGCTTCTGCAAATGAATTTTGAAATTTTTATTATTAAACTTAGTTATGATGTGAAAACTGTTTATGAGTGCCATCTGCATGTGTTCCCATTACTTAATTTTAGGAGGCACTCAGTCTAATGCACAACTATATACATGCTCGACGTGCTCTATGGTGATAGGTGGTTTTCATTGCACTTTGTTTAGTGAAGCAATATGTGTGCAATTCCATAGGTAAGGACCTTTCGCTGAACCACTGTACCTGTCGTCTTAACCATATTGAAGGTACTGTTTTGTACAATATTTTAACGCTTTATTTGACTAAAATTACGCTGTTTATTGTTTCTTATGAAGGCTGGCTTATTAATTAGTGTTTATTAGTATATATATATATATATATATATATATATATATATATATATATATATATATATATATATATATAGAGCTAACACTTGGTTCAAGGATCATAAAAGAAGGTTGTATCCATGGAAGAATCTTGGAGATACTAAAAGGTATCAGATAGATTATATAATGGTATGACAGAGATTTAGGAACCAGGTTTTAAATTGTAGGACATTTCCAGGGGCAGATGTGGACTCGGACCACAATCAATTGGTTATGAACTGTAGTTTAAAACTGAAGAAACTGCAAAAAGGTGGGAATTTAAGGAGATGGGACCTGGATAAACTGAAAGAACCAGAGGTTGTACAGAGTTTCAAGGAGAGCATAAGGGAACAATTGACAGGAATGGGGGAAAGAAATACAGTAGAAGACAAATGGGTAGCTCTGAGGCATGAAGTAGTGAAGGCAGCAGTGGATCAAGTAGGTAAAAAGATGAGGGTAGTAGAAATCCTTGGGTAACAGAAGAAATATTGAATTTAATTGATGAAAGGAGAAAATATAAAAATGCAGTAAATGAAGCAGGCAAAAAGGAATACAAATGTCTCAAAAATGATATCGACAGGAAGTGCAAAATGGCTAAGCAGGCATGGCTAGAGGACAAATGTAAGGATGTAGAGGCTTATCTCACTACGGGTAAGATAGAAACTGCGTACAGGAAAATTAAAGAGACCTTTGGAGAAAAGAGAACCACTTGTATTAATATCAAGAGCTCAGATGGAAACCCAGTTCTAAGCAAAGAAGGGAAAGCAGAAAGGTGGAAGGAGTATATAGAGGGTCTATACAAGGGCGATGTACTTGAGGACAATATTATGGAAATGTAAGAGGATGTAGATGAAGTTGAAATGGGAGATACGATACTGCATGAAGAGTTTGACAGAGCACTGAAAGACCTGAGAGAAACAAGGCCCTGGGGATGGATAACATTCCATTGGAACTACTGACGGCCTTGGGAGAGCCAGTCCTGACAAAACTCTATCATCTGGTGAGCAAGATGTATGAGACAGGCGAAATGCCCTCAGACTTCAAGAAGAATATAATAATTCCAATCTCAAAGATTGCAGGCGTTGACTGATGTGAAAATTATCAAACTATCAGTTTAATAAGTCACGGCAGCAAAATACTAACGTGAATTCTTTACAGATGAATGGAAAAACTGGTAGAAGCCGACCTCGGGGAAGCCGTGAGGCGATACTGACCCTATGACTTATCTTAGAAAATAGATTAAGGAAATGCAAACTTACATTTCTAGCATTTGTAGACTTAGAGAAAGCTTTCAAATTCTAAAGGTGGCAGGGGTAATATAAAGGGAGCGAAAGCCTATTTACAATTGTACAGAAACCAGATGGCAGTTATAAGAGTCGAGGGGCATGAAAGGGAAGCAGTGGTTGGGAAGGGAGTGAGACAGGGTTCTAGCCTCTCCCCAATGTTATTCAATTTGTATATTGAGCAAGCAGTAAAGGAAACAAAAGAAAAATTAGGATTAGGTATTAAAATCCATGGAGAAGAAATAAAAACTTTGAGGTTCGCCTATGACATTGTAATTCTGTCAGAGACAGCAAAGGACTTGGAAAACCAGTTGAATGGGATGGACAGTGTCTTGAAAGGAGGATATAAGATGAACATCAACAAAAGCAAAACGAGGATAATGGAATGTAGTCGAATTAAGTCGGGTGATGCTGAGGGAATTAGATTAGGAAATGAGACACATAAAGTAGTAAAGGAGTTTTGCTATTTGGGGAGCAAAATAACTGATGATGGTCGAAGTAGAGAGGATATAAAATGTAGACTGGTAATGGCAAGGAAGGCATTTCTGAAGAAGAGAAATTTGTTAACATCAAGTATAGATTTAAGTGTCAGGAAGTCGTTTCTGAAAGTATTTGTATGGAGTTTGGCCTTTTATGGAAGTGAAACATGGACGATAAATAGTTTGGACAGGAAGAAAATAGAAGGTTTCGAAATGTGGTGCTACAGAAGTTTGCTGAAGATTAGATGGGTAGATCACATAACTAATGAGGAGGTATTGAATATAAGTGGGGAGAAGAGGAGTTTGCGGCACAACTTGACAAGAAGAAGGGACCGGTTGGTAGGACATGTTCTGAGGCATCAAGGGATCACAAATTTAGCATTGGATGGCAGCGTGAAGGGTAAAAATCGTAGAGGGAGACCAAGAGATGAATACACTAAGCAGATTCAGAAGGATGTAGGTTGCAGTAGGTAGTGGGAGATGAAGAAACGTGCACAGGATAGGGTACAATGGAGAGCTGCATCAAACCAGTCTCAGGACTGAAGACAACAACAACAACAACAACAACAACAGTAGATATATTTTGTATGTTCTGGTGTACTATCGCAATTTTAAGCTAAATACAGTATTATATAAGTAAAAAACTGCTTTTTTTTAAAAATTCAGTATATTTAATTAACTAAACCGATTTCATAATGTTAACTAAATACCTAATTTTTACAATAATACAACTAATTACATTAACAAACTGATTTCTAATGTCATTATTTTATTTATAACACGATTTTAGCAAAATAACAGGTATTAGTTAACAAAAGTAAGTTATTTTAATAAATTTTAACCTGCGAAAGTAACTAAATTAATTAAAATGTATTAGTTAATGAAGTAAATTATTTTAAGAAATCATATTTTGAATGTATGTAAGTTAATTAAAATGTATTAGTTAGGAAAGTACAATATTTAAAAAATCACATTGTGATCATAAGTAAATAATTAAAACATATAAGTTAACAAAAGTTTATTATTTTAAAAAATTTACATTGTCAACGTTATTAAATTAATTATAATTTATTAGTTAACAAAGTACATTATTTTAAACATTTTACATTGTAAAGTCTATATCATGAAATTCAATAATTCTATTTTTAAGTTTCTTTATTCCTTTATATTTAAATCTTACTTGTCTTTTTTTTAATTATTTCAAAATAAAAACCATCAATTAATTAAGAAAATCTATTTGGTAAAGTAACTTTAAATTAATTATTGGGTTCTAGACAAAGTTGTTCTCCAGATCTAGTATTTACATATTCACAGTTCATAATATTATATAAAACATTTACCTCTAGCTCATTTTCTATTTTAATTTCTTTAAAAGTGCTTATATTGTTGAGCTTCTTGATTTAAGTGGTTTCTAGTTATATCAAAAAGTTTTACATAATTAGATTTGCTGTTAGTATTCAACGTTTTTTAAAAGGGTGTAATCTTGAATTTATATCTAAACGATTCATTGAAAATTGTACTTTTGTATTTTTTATAAATCTAATAAAAATTATTTCTTATCAATAGAAAACCTATGCAAAGTGCATGCTAAAGCTAAAGATACTTATGTACTAATTGAGCTATCTGAAGAAGGCAATCCTATTTGTTTCAGTAATGAAAATAATAATCAATTTGTTAAAACAAGCTGCAATCATGATTTTCGTAAAATGTATTGATCAATGGTTAAAGGAAAAAGAAAATTGTCCACTTTGTAACTCTATTATTAACAACTACATACCAAAACAGTTAAAATAATTAATATTTTTCATTTATTTGATGCTCAAGATCAAGCAACAATTAATGGTGATTATGATGATTATGATTATTATTATTAATTTAAAATTAATATTTAAAAAATTACACAAATTTACTTTTTTATAAATCTAATTAATTATTTAGATAAATGTAGCAAGTTCAACAAAAGTCTTTTGTGAAATCTAATTTTGTAAGTATTTTAATACAGATGATTCAACTGAAAATTTAGAATACTGAAATATACAAAAGACGGTTATTGAACTATATGTTTACCATGTATAAATAAATACTATTTAAAAAATTACAATAAAAATCAAATCCCTTCTGTATGTGGAAAAAGTGTTGCTAAGTTTTATTCTAAGGAAAATTTACGACAAAATCAACATCCCAAAATATTATTAACAGTGAATAATGAAAAATTCTATATCTGCAATGATTAACGAAGAAGTTGTAACTGAAGAAGTTGTAACTGAAGAAACATCTACATATACAGAGAAATGTAAAAATTGTCAAGAGATTAAGGATTTAAATTGTTTTCATATAAATCCTTCATGTAGAAATAAACATAATAACAAAAGTAGGAAGTGTACTTTAGATTATATTAATAATAAGAAATATTTTACTTTATGATTTATTATTTATTACTTAATAATCCTTTTTGATTAAATAAATAAATCCTTAAAACTAATTGATTGTTAAACTAAATAGTTTTAGATTAATTATCTATTAAATAATAATGCTAATCCAATCTATTAAATGATTATAATTTGATTAAAAAATATTTTTACAAATCTAATGGTTTTTTGGGCATAAACAAAAAAGCAAAATGGAAACATTTATTGCTACTGAACTACAACTACAACAATTTACTGTTGCATCTCTTCATGAATTTTAGAGAATTAATAGTTTACGAGGATATTCAAATTTACATAAAGCTGATTTAATAAAATTTATTATTAGAAAACGTTAAATTATTATTAGAAATCATACACCTGAAGTAAGTGAAAATCGTACAAATGTTGTTTAAAATCATAAACCTGAAGTAAGTGAAAATTTTTGGAAACAGTTACATCTAGATACATTCTACAGAAGGTATACACCTGAAGTAAGTGAAAATCTTACAAATATTGCTAGAAGTTATATACCTGAAGTAAGTGAAAATCTTTGGAAAAAGTTACCATATTATAATATTTACGATGTTTTCTTAAGTAAAGTAGATGAACCATTAAAAAAATAATTCCATTTTCTACAAATATATTTGTAATTCACAAACCAAGAGATAGAAATGCAATTAAAGATTACTTAGTTGGAAAAGCATTCCAAAACAGATTACAAACTATAAATTGTGAAAATAGTATAGATATACTTGATTCTAATCTTTTCTTAACTGCAGTAAAAACAAATATTTTTAAATTGTTAAAGATTATTTGAAAGTATATAATGGTTTAAATTTAATTTATATTCTGAATATATATATAACTACATTGTTCCAGAAGTAAACAAATAATGTGTTGGTAAAATAACAAACGAATGTAGTGGCAAAGTAATTGAAAAATTTATGGTTTAAGAGCAAAAATATAGGCTTATAAATTTGGTGACAATAATGAAGAAAACCTAAAGGAATTGAGAACTGAGTTGTTAAAAACCAAATAGGTTTAGCATATTGCAAAGATAGTTTGTTTAACTATGTAGAACGATACAGAAAAATTAATTTAATGAAAAGTGAAAAACATGAAATATATCCAATGAAAGCACTAAGTACTCATGAAAATAACAGATGAGTATTGGAAAATTAAATTGATACATTACCATATTGTCATTATAAGTTAATAAATACGTTATAAAATTTACTATACACAAAATTAAAAAAAATATTTCTCGTCATTAAATTTATAACCTTGTGTTATGTATAAAATTTTTCTATGTAAGTGGAAACTTTTAACGAAGATACAGAAAAACGAAGTTTTTTGTATACAAAAATACATACATTGAATAAAATTATGAGTGGAATAATTCATGTAAAAGATGAAAGAATTAGAGTAAAAGATGAAAGAATTGAAGTAAAAGATGAAATAATTAAATCCAATGTAGTTTAAATTCAAAATATGATGGAAATCGTTCATACTTATTCAAAAACTAATTCATTGTTAACCTAAATAGTACATTCAAAATTAAACTAATTCTCTTAAATCCTAACAGTTTAAAACCTAATTGATTGTTAAATGAAATAGAAAACTAGTTCTTTGTAAAATTACTTGATCTTTATTTATCCTACTGGGGTTTTAATAACCTAAACCTAACCATTTAACGTACACTAATTACCATCCTCTCTTACAACTTTTTCAAGTAAGTATACTTCTGTTGCTCCTGATCATAAAAAATTTCCTCTAATATAATTTAATTTCTATGTAATTGGATAAGAATAAATATCATCTTCAATTTCAAATATTTCTGTTGTCCAATTAGCAGTATATCATCAACAAGATTTTTTAAGACCACTAATTCTAACTTCTTCACCTTTTCTAAATTTAGCATTTTCATTAGATATAAAGTTACTTATTTTTAAACTTTTTCTCTTACTTCTGTTGGTTTCATTCTTATTGCAGAATGCTTTGTATTATTGAATTCATCAGTTAGGTTTTTATCTAATATAACCATCTATAATTTTTTCCACATTTTTTGTTTAGGTGTTCTGTTAAATCGTTCAACACCACATGCTTTTAATTCTGAAAAAGTTGAATTTTGATTAAAGGTATACTTTTTTATTAATTCTTTAAATCCTTTGTTATATAATTATGTACCATTACCTGTTTCTACATTATTTGGCTTTCTAACTAATAAAATTTTTGAAATTCATCAACTATATTTTTAGGTGTATTATCTTCAATAGGATTGGCGAATGCACATTTTGAAACACAATTAATTATTGTTAACAAAATTTTGCAACCTTTATTAACTTTTAGAAATTAATTTTAAACTACCTGAATCCATTTCAACTAGATCAGGTTTCATAAATCAGCTGTACCAACAGAAACAAGATTTTTTCTTTTAAAAAACTTAAATTATATATAAAAATCATAAATTATATATAAAATTTAATATGTATTGCTAAATTCATATAGATAAAGAATTTACAGAGATAAAAAAATGTAATAAAATTAATAGAGATTAAAAATGATTAAAAAATATAATAATTTTGATAAAATTAAAATTAATCTAACAACCTCATTTCTTCAATATCTTCTATATCTTCACCTTCTTTCTTATGTATGCATTTATTAATTTGCGATTCGAATGTTTAAAATTTACTTTCTAGTCAATTACTTATAGTTAATGTATTAAGGATATTTCTTTGCATTTCGATTATTCTATTACATTGTTTTTCCAAGATACTATTGAAAGTACCAATTCTGCTTTAAATGTGAAAAAATTGTGTTATGTTGTTGTTGTTGTTGTTGTCTTCAGTCCTGAGACTGGTTTGATGCAGCTGTCCATGTTACTCTATCCTGTGCAAGTTTCTTCATCTCCCTGTACTTAGTGCAACCTACATCTTTCTGAATCCACTAGTGTATTCATCTCTTGTTCTCCCTCTACGATTTTTACCTTCCACACTGCCGTCCGATGCTATATTTGTGATCCCTTGATGCCTAAGAACATGTCCTACCAACCCGTCCCTTCTTCTGGTCAAGTTGTGCCACAAACTCCCCTTCTCCCCAATTCTATTCAATACTTCATCATTAGTTATGAGATCCACCCATCTAATCTTCAGCATTCTTCTGTAGCACCACATTTTGAAAGCTTCTATTCTCTTCTTGTCCAAAGTATTTATCATCCATGTTTCACTTCCATACATGGCTACACTCCATACAAATACTTCCAGAAACGACTTCCTAACACTTAAATCCATACTCAATGTTAACAAATTTCTCTTCTTCAGAAACGCTTTCCTTGCAATTGCCAGTGTATGTTTTATATCCTCTCTACTTCGACCATCGTCAGTTAATTTGCTCCCCAAATAGCAAAACTCTTTACTACTTTAAGTGTCTCATTTCCTACTCTAGTTCCCTCAGCATCACCCGACTTAATTCGACTACATTCCATTATCCTCGTTTTGCTTTTGTTAATGTTCGTCTTATATCCTCCTTTCAAGGCACTGTCCATTCCTTTCAACAGCTTTTCCAAGTCCTTTGCTGTCTCTGACAGAATTTCAATGTTATCAGCTAACCTCTACATTTTTATTTCTTCTCCACAGACTTTACTACCTACTCCGAATTTTGTTTTCATTCCTTTACTGCTTGCTCAATACCCAGATTGAATAACACCGGGGACAGGCTATAACCCTGTCTCACACCCTTCCCAACTGCTGCCTCCCTTTCATGCCCCTCGACTCTTATAACTGCCATCTGCTTTCTGTACAAATTGTAAATAGCTTTCGCTCCCTGTATTTTACCCCTGCCACCTTTAGAGTTTGAAAGAGAGTATCCAGTCAACATTGTCAAAAGCTTTCTCTAAGTCTACAAATACTAGAAATGTAGGGTTGCCTTTCCTTAATCTATTTTCTAAGATAAGACGTAGGGTCAGTATTGCCTCAGGTGTTCCAACATTTCTGCGGAATCCAAACTGATCTTCCCCGAGGTCGGCTTCTACCAATTTTTCCATTCGTCTGTAAAGAATTTGCATTAGTATTTTGCAGCCGTGACTTATTAAACTCATAGTACAGTAATTTTCACATCTGTCAACACCTGCTTTATTTGGGATTGGAATTATTATATTCATCTTGAAGTCTGAGGGTATTTCGCCTGTCTCATACATCTTGCTCACCAGATGGTAGAGTTTAGTCAGGACTGGCTCTCCCAAGGCTTTCAGAAGTAGTAATGGAATGTTGTCTACTCCCGGGGCCTTGTTTCGAGTCAGGTCTTTCATTGTTCTGTCAACATCTTCACGCAATATGGTATCTCCCTTTTCATTTTCATTTTCATGTACATCCTCTTCCATTTCCATAATATTGTCCTCAAGTACATCGCCCTTGTATAGACCCTCTATATACTCCTTCCACCTTTCTGCTTTCCCTTCTTTGCTTAGTACTGGATATCCATCTGAGCTCTTGATATTCATACAAGTGGCTCTCTTTTCTCCAAAGGTCTCTTTAATTTCCCTGTAGGCAGTATCTATCTTACCCCTAGTGAGATAAGCCTCTACATCCTTACATTTGTCCTCTAGCCATCCCTGCTTAGCCATTTTGCACTTTCCATGGATCTCATTTGTGAGATGTTTGTATTCCTTTTTGCCTGCTTCATATACTGCGTTTTTGTATTTTCTCCTTTCATCAATTAAGTTCAATATTTCTTCTGTTACCCAAGGATCTCTACTACCCCCCGTCTTTCTACCTACATGATCCTCTGCTGCATTCACTACTTCATCCCTCAGAGCTGTTATAATCTTCTTTATTAACATAATTTTTTATTATATATATTAACATAATTCCTTATTAAATTAATTATTGAACTGTGTGAAAATGCATGTGTATTCTGGTTTTGTTCATATTCTGTTTCTAAGTATTGTTTGTTAACTACATCTTTTGTATCAATTGGATAATTTACATTAGCAAGTCTAATATTTTTAATGCCAATATAAAGTTAAGTTACTTAAAAAAGCATTATTTTCTCTTGAAGTTGTTTAATTGCATTAGTTTTCTTTTGATCAATTAAAGTTGTTTAATAATAATTGGAATTTTTTAAATTTTTTCTACATTGAATGTAGTTGTAGTAAGTACGTGGTCAGTTTCTTTATTTAGATGTATCTTATTTCAAAAATATGAGCATTTATTAATTCTGAAATATGTTCAAAATTATAAGTCTAACAAATCAATTTTAAAACAAGTAACCATAAATGACCACATAAAATTTCATCAAAATGTTTTATCGTTTCTATGTTGTAGAATAGTTCATTTTTTCTTAATAGTTAACTATTTGCTTTGATATATATTGCCACAAAATAAATAAAATACAAATGTTTTATCATTATTTTTAAAATATCACATTCAATTCATACCAAGATAATCAGATGTATTTGTATTTATTATACCAAATTCAATTTTAATGGTTTGTTTACGAATTCATCAATCATTTATACACCATGCAAGTGTTTGGTTTTTAATTGTTTAGTAAGTTTTTCTATATCAAAATTACTTAATGCAGTAGTATATTTATGAATTATTTTTTGAAATTTTTTTGTTTGCTTTATTCCTTACTAACTTTTTTGTCCATTTCTAAATTATGTTTTTTTTGTTCTTTGAATTCTTTATCATTTTAATTTTTGCTTAATACTGTATTTGCAATTTCTATTGATCCTGCAGCTAATGAACCAATTGTTGCGAAATATGACAATGATGTTCATAAGAATGGAGGAAATCCACCTTCATTGGGTGTTAATCCTTTACCATCTTTCTTTATTGTTAAATGTTTAATAATTTTTTTAACAACAGGAATATCTAACTTTATAAGTCTATTTCCAGCAGCTTTTTTCTCATTCTATCCTCTTGAAAACGTGTTACAAATGGATCAGTTTTTACTAATTGTTCATTATTTAACTTTAATTTGCTTGAATTTAGATATATTTTACCACTAGGTAGCAAATTATATTCAATTGTTAAGTTATTCATATATATAGAAAAAAACTTATAAAGATATAGTTTAAAATGTGTAATGATTTTTCACATATTTTAAAAATGTTTAAAAATTTTATAAATTGTTTAAAATGTACAATAATTTTTTATATTGATTAAAAATTATAAAGAATTTTATAATCGCCAACCATCTTCATCAACATTAGTTCCTATACCTAATTTTCCTTTTCCATACATTATTCCTCTAATAACTGCAACTTTTTCTCCAAATGAAGCATCATTTGCATATAATCTTTCTTTTGCAGCTAACTGAAGTTCTTTATAAGCTATAAGTCTTTTTTCCAAATCTTTATTATCTGTGTAAGATATATCGTGTTTTTTACAGGCTTCATCTAATGGATTTATACCTTATCATCTTTAGCTTATCTTTCTTGTAATTTTGTACCTTGACCATAAAATTTGTATCCTGGAAATGCATTTCAAATGGCATTTTGTTAATTAAATTACTTAATATTTCTATTCCAAATTTATCACTATTCAAAAAAGGTACGTGGAAGATTATTTAATAATCTTATAAAATATGGAAATTCTTTCGATTATCAATTATAAAATCACTAAAATTATCTGTTAACATTTGTGCAATACTGACTTTTGCATTATGATAAATATTATTTCCAGGTAGTTATTCGCCATTAATTAGTGTTAATCTATGAATTAATTATCCAACATCATTTACCCAAACATATTCAAGTGATTTATCTGTATATTTTTTAACTAAACCATCACCTACTTTTTGTTTTTCAGGGGAATTAATATCTAAAGAATCTATAGTTGATTTTCTTATTTTTGGAAAACATTCTTCAACATTTGTTTTTATTAAATTTTTATATATATTACCTCTACTTGATCTTATTTTTTATTATTATCAGAATATAATGCTCCTGAATTTAAAAATATAACTTCATAAATTGATAAATCTTCGCCATTAAACTTTTCAATTCTAATCATCTATATTTATTTGTTTTTCAGTTGAAAGTCTTGTTAAAACATCTGTACCTTCATATGTATTTTACCAATTATTTATTTATCACCATTGAATTGTACAGGTAAATTACCAACAAATTTAAACACACCAGCATGTTTAAACCAAAGATTTTATGTTCACTTCGAATAATATACTTTAACACTCCTTCACTAACATTCATCTTTTTAGTTTCCTTTATCCTTTTACTTTCATTTTCTTTATGGTTTTTATATAATAAATATTTAATTTATGTTTCACTTAGTGTGTATTCATATTTTCCAGGAGTATCATCAGACTAATCGTCTAATGTTTTAATAGGTTATAAATATTCAAAATCTTCTATGTGATAATATGGAATCATTTGTTTCTCAACTTTTCTATTTTCTTCAATTGCTTTTAAAACATTATTACCTAAACTCTCATTACCTAGTTTTATCTTTTCATAAGCATCAATGACAGGTTGATCTTCATTTTATACTTATCATTTTCTGTTCTTGGTTGCTTTTACCAAAGCTGTAATTGTTCTTTTAGTTTTTTAAATTTCTTTATGTTTTGTTTAGCTTGTTTAACAACTTTTTCATCGTACATTGCAAGTATTTATTAATGAAGAAAAAACTATTTATGTTTATGTATATGTTGGTATTAATATTTATATTTATGTTTACATTTATGTTTATGTCTTTGTTTATTGTTACATTTAATGTTAATGTTAATGATAATGTTAAAGTTAATGTTTCATCTTTAGTGTTTAACTTATTTGTTTAATGTTTATGTTGTTAAGAAATGTATTATATTTTTAAACTTGCCTTCATTTGGTTTTCTAGACATATCTATAGTTAACAAATCAAACTCATCGTTCCAACATTTACTACAGAATTCTGTAAAATTACCAAACTTTAAACCTCCACGAATAAACTCATGGTAAATATGATTTAAATTTGTAACATCCTGTCTAAGAATATTTGAATATTATAAGTTGTCTTCTAACTAAGTGTTATGTTTTTGTTGAATGGGATTGAGGTAAGTAAAAGCAAACTATACCTTTGTGTCTACGTGTAGTGGAATGTACCCTTTCCATATTTTGATTTCCCAATATAAAGTCGTCAAATACAACAACTGAATTTTTTCACATTCATCTAATGGACTAATTTCCTCATTTTTCAATAAAACTAACAATTTACATTGTTTTATAAATTCTGGATATTTTAATTGTTCTAACTTTTTTGAATAAACATACAAATGTTTAATTTTTTTCCAATTTCACCATCCTGTACCTAAAATATAATTATCAGTCACTAATGTTTTTTTTGCCACAACCACGTGGTCAATTATTGCACATCTTATAAAATTTGGTAGAAGTTTACCATGTTTGTATTTGAACCTATTTTCTGGAATTCTTACTTTTTGTTTCCAACCTGTTTTGTTCATTTATTAATATTTGTTAAATATATTAGTAATTTTTTCAATTATTAATAATTTTTCTCATATTAATACTTCTTTCTTTTTGAAATAATTTTTTCATTGATTAATATTTTTTCACTTATTAATTATTTGTTTGTTAATTTTTTTAATTTTATTAATTATTTATTTGTTTATTAATATTTTTCAGTAGTAAATGAGTAGGTTACTTCAACTTAGTGTTAAACCATCTATTATTAGGAAACAAATAACTATTCCAATTCGTGATAATTATACAAATATTTGACAAGTTAGTTTTTATTCGACTTTTTTCACCAAATATTACAACAAAAAATAATTACCTTTATTGTGATGGAGAATTAATTGAAATTCCTGTATGTCAATTCAGTTTTAAAAACTTGAGAGCTTATACACTTATAAAAACCAATATACATATTAATGCAGATGAAATTTTAAATTGAATTATCATTGAAAGTGATGTAAAATTGTATATGGATGTAGCAGATAGTATTGGAAGTTTACTTTGTTTTAATAATCAAGTCCTTCAAGGTAATGAAAAAGCTGTAGCTAAAGATGTTCCTAAAATAATTCCTTTTGAATTAATCAATATAAATTTAAATGTTGCTGATGGAATGTATGTATAGTGTAATAATCATTTGCAGAGAGAAATTAATATTATTGCTTCATTTAAACATAATGTAGAGTTTGGTGGTCCAATAATTTATGAACCAAATTATCCTTTAAATATTCCTATTTTTAATAGAATTAAAGATTTAGAAGTAACTATAACAGATTAAAATGATGATTTAATAGACTTTAATGGTGCTACTGTAACATTTATTTTAGAAATATCTTAATACATTTTGATCTTAAAAAAACATGTTATTTCAAAATAAATCATGAATAAAACAGAAAATTACTAATTTTTTTCATTTCCTGTTAATGAAAAAACTAAAAATAATTTAAATATTCCTAACAAAGATACAGAAATTGAAATAAATATTGATGATGTTTTGACTTCATCCAAATCATCCACAGTTATACATGAAATTTAGTATTATTGGAAATGATGGAACAGATTATCCAAATTTGATGGAAAATCAAAGAAAACATTAATTGATAATTATGTAACTAAATTGTTTAATTTTATATCAATAAAGAAGGAAATAATATATTATCTAGAACTGAACATCCTTTTATTTAATCAACAGTTTTACTACATCTAATGTCATCTGTTACTGACAAAATAAGTTTAGAAGGTCATATTCTTAATAAAGGAAAAGTAAATAGTAAAAAATGAAGTTCTTTATCCATTGTCAATTCTTGGTGGATTGTTTAAAGATTATAAAGAAATTATGTTTGAAGGAAAATTAACTGTAGTTTTTACACATAGTTCATTTTCGGGAGATGCAATTCTATGCTGGTTTTGATAAAAATAATGCTGGTGCTGAAATAGATACACTTCCTAAAGAAGGTAAAATAGTTATAGAATATATGGAAATTCGTTTACCTGTTGTTAAATATGAATCAAACTGTGAACTTTAACAATGCGAAAGTATTTTGAAAAATTCTAAAATTCCTTTATCTTTTTATGAACTTCAAACTGAAGAAGTTGCTGGATTATCTGGTAAAAACAATTTTGAACTAGATATAACAAATTACTATATCTCTACAGAATTTTATATGACTGTTTGTTTTTGTTGTATATCACACAAATGGAAAAAATAATGAATTAGTTGATTCATCGTAATTAGAGCATGTTAAACTACAGGATATATATTTAAAAAATAGTAAAAATGAAGTTTTTCCTCAAGTAATGTGGCATATTAATCCACCAAATAATTTTCTAAAAGCATATCATGCATTCTTTGACTTTAAAGAATTATTTTGCTAAAATCAATATGACACATAGAAAGAATGTTATAACTACACAAAGAACAGATATGAAACCTTGTACAACTATTAATGATAAAATTCCAAAAGTTACACTTGCTTATGTGATTATGTACAGTGAAAATAATCTTCCATATGATGCTCGATATAGATTACTCACTGAATTTTTTTAATTATTAACATTTGCTTCTCTATGAATGAGTGAAATACTTTATGAAATTTATGAAAGTGTTAACCTCATGCTTATATAAATTTCTGAACCATTTTAAAAAAGATAGAGAAAATAAAAACTGAAAATTTTAATATAAGTTACTTTTGTTAACTAATAAATTTTAATTAATTTACTTACATTGACAATGATAATTTTTTAAATAATGTACTTCCTTCACTAATACATTTTATTTAATTACTTACATTCACATTGTAAAAATTTTAAGAGTAACTTATTTTTGTTAACTAATACATTTTAATTAATTTACTTCAATTCATGGTGAAAATTTTTAAAAAATAATTTACTTTTGTTAACTAAGTTATTTTAATTATTTACTTACATTCACAATGTGATTTATTAAAAAATAATTTGCTTTCTTAACTAACACATTTTAATTAATTTACTTATATTCACTATGGATTTGTTAAAAATAATGTATCTTGTGAACCAATAGACTTTAATTAATTCACTTTCATTCACTGTTTAAAATTTTTAATAACATCTTACTTTTGTTACCTAATACATGTTATTTTTTTATAATCATGTTGTAAATGAAATAATGAAGTTAGGAATCAGTTTGTTATTTAATTAGTTGTATTAGCGTAAAAATTAGGTCTTTATTTAATGTTATGAAATCGGTTTAGTTAGTTAAATGTTCTGAATTTTTTTAAAAAACAGTTGTTTTACTTATATAATCCATGTTTAGTTTAAAATTGCATTAGTGTGCCAGAACATACAAAATGTATCTACTTTCACTGTCTAGGAATGTGCCTCAGCGATCTGGACATAAGCTTGTTCCACAGCACAGTAGTTATACGAATGTGTCTAAATTTCTGTAGAAATTTTATTACCGCTGTTGATGAAAGGATCATATCATAACTGTTATTTTCCCTTTATTCCTTTTTATAGATAATCTGATGATTTGCTACAAAGACAAAGTGCATCATCAAAGCAATATTTTCGCAACCAAGGCTGTTTAACTTAAGAATAGTTCTTCTGTATGAAAACTGGGAGACAACTATGAAGAAAGATCATATAGTGTCTTTTTTAACACAAAAAGTTTTCAGAGATTCACGGGTGGAAAAAGTATTCTGTTGTTAAGAGTATAAGTTGATATTTGATACTAACCGAGGAACTTAGGAATCAGAGATATACAGGTCATGTACAACACGGTTCAGTGAACACATTTATCGAGTTTGTCACTAAAATGACACGAAATGCCACAGAATTGATTTTGTACTCGAAACTAAGGGCTAGGCTCAGACAGTTCATAGTGTTATTTTCTAGGTAGTGAGTTTTCCCCATACTCTCTGCCGCCATTAGATAAGCAGCTGCCAGCAGATAGTAGTATACTCCTAGCTCACTTATTTGTTACATAGTTTAACTAATTTCTTTGTGTGTTTTTGGTACTTGCATTGTTTAATTCATACATTTCGGGCGTATTATAGTATTTGAGAGTTGTAGCATCGCGTTTTAGTACCTGAATAGTGTAAATTCACGTAGTCGTCTGTATTCTGTTTTTGTTTTGAACGGCCAGTGTCGGTTGGTCATAGCCAGTGTGCTATCTGCCGCTGTTGGATAAGCAGCTGCCAGCAGAAAGTCATATACTCCTAGCTCAGTTATTTGCTACATAGTTTAATTCTTGATTTCTTTGCGTGTTTTTGGTACTTGCATTGTTTAATTCATAAACTTCGGGCGAATTATAGTATTTGAGAGTAGTAGCATAGCGTTTTAGTACCTGAATAGTGTAAAGTCGCGTAGTCTCCTTCCGCCGCCGAGCAGTGTGCCAGCAGTGTGCAAGTAGCAGCATTACTGCATATACTAGGCAATCTTGTATTTTAATAACCGTTTAAATTTTGTGTCGATTTGTTTGTGCTCTCTGTACATTAGTTCAGACGTTCTTTGCTCAACAGTTTCTAGCATGGACAGGGACTGCAACTGCTGTGTTCGGATGCAGGCTGAGTTGGCATCCCTTCGCTCCCAGCTTCAGGCAGTGTTGGCTTCGGTCACACAGCTTGAGGCTGTTGCCAATGGGCATCACTGTGGGGGTCCGGATGGGGGTTTGTTGGGGACGGCCAGCTCGTCCCACACATCCCCTGATCGGGCTACGACTGTGGCTGCCTGGAATACTGCCCACATTGAGGCTGATCCCTCACCTGTGGTAGAGTGGGATGTCATCTCGAGGTGTGGCAGGGGGCGAAAGACATTCCGGAGGGCTGAACGGAAGGCCTCTCCAGTTTGTCTGACGAACCGGTTTCAGGCGCTGTCAGGCTGATACTGATCTTCGGCCGGACATGGTTGATTGTCCAGTTCCAGAGGTTGCCCCTCAGTGTGCAAGATCTGGGCGGTTGCATAGGGTGGGCTTACTGGTAGTTGGGAGCTCCAACGTCAGGCGCGTAATGGGGTCCTTTAGGGATATGGCAGCAATAGAGGGGAAGAAAACCAATGTGCATTCCGTGTGCATACCGGGGGGAGTCATTCCAGATGTGGAAAAGGTCCTTCCGGATGCCATGAAGGGTACAGGGTGCACCCATCTGCAGGTGGTAGCTCATGTCGGCACCAATGATGTGTGTCGCTATGGATCGGAGGAAATCCTCTCTGGCTTCCGGCGGCTATCTGATTTGGTGAAGAAAGCACAGCTCAACATCTGCAGCATCATTGACAGGACTGACTGCGGACCTTTGGTACAGAGCCGAGTGGAGGGTCTGAATCAGAGACTGAGACGGTTCTGCGACCGTGTGGGCTGCAGATTCCTCGACTTGCGGCATAGGGTGGTGGGGTTTCGGGTTCTGCTGGGTAGGTCAGGAGTCCACTACATACAGCAAGCGGCTACACGGGTAGCAGGGGTTGTGTGGCGTGGACTGGGCGGTTTTTTAGGTTAGATGGCCTCGGGCAAGTACAGAAAGGGCAACAGCCTCAAAGGGTGTGGGGAAAGTCAGGACATGCGGGGACCAAGCAGCAATCGGTATTGTAATTGTAAACTGTCGAAGCTGCACTGGTAAAGTACCGGAACATCAAGCGCTGATAGAAAGCACCGAAGCTGAAATCGTTATAGGTACAGAAAGCTGGCTGAAGCCAAAGATAAATTCTGCCGAAATTTTTAAAAAGGCACAGGCGGTGTTTAGAAAGGATAGATTGCATGCGACCAGTGGTGGCGTGTTTGTCGCTGTTAATAGTAGTTTATCCTGTCGTGAAGTAGAAGTGGATAGTTCCTGTGAATTATGATGGGTGGAGGTTACACTAAACAACCGAGCTAGGTTAATAATTGGCTCCTTTTACCGACCTCCCGACTCAGCAGCACTAGTGGCAGAACAACTGAGAGAAAATTTGGAATACATTTCACATAAATTTTCTCAGCATGTTATAGTCTTAGGTGGAGATTTCAATTTACCAGATATAGACTGGGACACTCAGATGTTTAGGACGGGTGGTAGGGACAGAGCATCGAGTGACATTATACTGAGTGCACTATCCGAAAATTATCTCGAGCAATTAAACAGAGAGCCGACTTGTGGAGATAACATCTTGGACCTACTGATAACAAACAGACCCGAACTTTTCGACTCTGTAAGTGCAGAACAGGGAATCAGTGATCATAAGGCTGTTGAAGCATCTCTGAATATGGAAGTTAATAGGAATATAAAAAAAAGGAGGAAGGTTTATCTGTTTAGCAAGAGTAACAGAAGGCAGATTTCAGACTACCTAACAGATCAAAACGAAAATTTCTGTTTCGACACTGACGATGTTGAGTGTTTATGGAAAAAGTTCAAGGCAATCGTAAAATGCGTTTTAGACAGGTACGTGCCGAGTAAAACTGTGAGGGCCGGGAAAAACCCACCGTGGTTCAACAACAAAGTTAGGAAACTACTGCGAAAGCAAAGAGAGCTTCACTGCAAGTTCAAACGCAGCCAAAACCTCTCAGACAAACAGAAGCTAAACGATGTCAAAGTTAGCGTAAGGAGGGCTATGCATGAAGTGTTCAGTGAATTCGAAAGTAAAAGTCTATGTACCGACTTGACAGAAAATCCTAGGAAGCTCTGGTATTACATTAAATCAGTAAGTGGCTCGAAACAGCATATCCAGACACTCCGGGATGATGATGGCATTGAAACAGAAGATGACACGCGTAAAGCTGAAATACTAAACACCTTTTTCCAAAGCTGTTTCACAGAGGAAGACCGCACTGCAGTTCCTTCTCTAAATCCTTGCACAAACGAGAAAATGGCTGACATCGAAATAAGTGTCCAAGGAATAGAAAAGCAACTGGAATCACTCAACAAAGTCCACTGGACCTGACGGGATACCAATTCGAGTCTACACAGAGTATGTGAAAGAACTTGCCCCCCTTCTAACAGCCACGTACCACAAGTCTCTAGAGGAGTGGAAGGTTCCAAATGATTGGAAGAGAGCACAGGTAGTCCCAGTGTTCATGAAGGGTCGTCGGGCAGATGCGCAAAACTATAGACCTATATCTCTGACATCGATCTGTTGTAGAATTTTAGAACATGTTTTTTGCTCGAGTATCATGTCGTTTTTGGAAACCCAGAATCTACTCTGTAGGAATCAACATGATTCCGGAAACAGCGATCGTGTGAGACCCAACTCGCTTTATTTGTTCATGAGACCCAGAAAATATTAGATTCAGGCTCCCAGGTAGATGCTATTTTCCTTGACTTCCGGAAGGCTTTCGATACAGTTCCGCACTGTCACCTGATAAACAAAGTAAAAGCCTACGGAATATCAGACCAGCTGTGTGGCTGGATTGAAGAATTTTTAGCAAACAGAACACAGCATGTTGTTATCAATGGAGAGACGTCTACAGACGTTAAAGTAACCTCTGGCGTGCCACAGGGGAGTGTTATGGGACCATTACTTTTTACAATATATATAAGTCACCTAGTAGATAGTGTCGGAAGTTGCATGCGGCTTTTCGCGGATGATGCTGTAATATACAGAGAAGTTGCAGCATTAGAAAATTGTAGCGAAATGAAGGAAGATCTGCAGGGAGTGGCAACTGACCCTTAACATAGACAAATGTAATGTATTGCGAATACATAGAAAGAAGGATCCTTTATTGTATGATTACGTGATAGCAGAGCACACACTGGTAGCAGTTACTTCTGCAAAATATCTGGGAGTATGCGTGCGGAACGATTTGAAGTGGAATGATCATATAAAATTAATTGTTGGTAAGGCGGGTACCAGGTTGAGATTCATCGGGAGAGTCCTTAGAAAATGTAGTCCATCAACAAAGGAGGTGGCTTACAAAACACTCGTTCGACCTATACTTGAGTATTGCTCATCAGTGTGGGATCCGTACCAGATTGGGTTGATGGAAGAGATAGAGAAAATCCAAAGAAGAGCGGCGCTTTTCGTCACAGGGTTATTTGGTAACCGTGATAGCGATGTTAAGCAAACTCAAGTGGCAGACTCTGCAAGAGAGGCACAGGTATATATTTACAACCCCACAAGTCTACTACAACGACGAAGTCCCAGTGTCCTTCAGCGAGCTGCCCATGAGCACTCTACAGCCACGGCTGGCGGCTCCTGGGGTCCAGAAATCAGAGCTGAAAGGCAGCACATCATGGAAGCGGCTCTTGAGAGAGAGAATCGTAATTGATCGAATCCTTGCAGAATCGGTACCTGGCGCAGAAAAACCCACTCAGAGGAAAATACTCTTGTTCGTCGTGACCGCCGTCCTAAATACCACTCAGTGCTAGCATAAAACCGAGCCTGATTTTGATCACGTGCCTTGTAAAAGAGAATAGGTCCATGCAGTATGTAGCCTGTAGCGGCACTTGGGTTGCTTCCTGATGGAAGGTCGGAGCAAGACCGTCTGTCTTCCGAAAAACTTTCCTTTTTGTGTTAGATAACAATGAAGCACTGATGTGGTTTTGGCGCTACAACTTGATGCAGCTTTGTTGACTACCACACAGTGTTTAGCGATAGACTTTTTTTGATTTGGAGCGGCTCTGTACTGAGAAAGAAATAACAAAGCATTATCCTTATTGTACTGTTGAGCGAATTTTGTCATAAACACACTTTGGCAGCTAGATAGCCAAGGAGGAGGGCTGTTAACTGTTACATGAAGGCTAGGAAGTAGGGATGCATGAGATGGTCCATGAAGTTTCTTGACAGGAGACGAGCCATCCTATGGGGTTGAAATGTAGTAAGGGAAAAAGTGGGTGAGATCCTCATGCAGAGGACGGTTAACGTGAAGTTTAGACATTTGTGTTTGAAAAGTGCAGACGAAACGTTCCCCTAGTCCATTTGAGGGAGGATGGACGAGTGCTGTGTCAAATAGGAAATTGCCATTTTTGTCAAAGAAAGTGGAGAATTCCAAAGATGCTAATTGGGAACGATTAATTGTGGAGCTGCTTCATCATGTCATTGACAAATGCTGAACATTTTGATAGGTGCAGACACACAATGTTATTTTTAACTCAAAGCAGGCAGAAGCTCAGGTCTTATGAGACTGATGCAGCACACATGTCGGAAACGTCTCGAAACCCACTACCTACATTTACTGCAATGAGACATGTGTGGCTTAAGACAGGCCCTGTGAAATCCAAATGATCCATGGACCAAGGACTGGAAGACTCTGGCTAAGGGGAGGAACAGTGTGGAGGGGCGGTCTGCTTTCTTTGCAGGAGGTGGAAGATGAGTAATAACAGTGTCTATGCCACACCAATAGGTACTTTAGCGGGTAAGGCGATTAGTGAGCACAAAACTCAGTGCCTAACGTGGAGAATCGATGAAATGTGTTGCTGGAGAGATGCAGGGATGACCACCTAGGTGTGGGTCATTCTCTCCTTGGAGCAGCAATATGGTGTTCAATGTTGAGAGCTCATTCCAATGATGCCAGAAGGCCTGGAGCTCCAATTATCAGATATGTTTGCAGACTGTCTGCCAAGTGTGGTGTTCCAGGTGGAATCTCACTGAGGATTGGGTCTCCCACAGTGTGGTGTGTGATGAGATTGGTGTCCAGCAGGTGGTCGGTCATGGCTTCTCTGCAGTGATGGACACGTGGAAATATGCTTCAGGATCCTTATCAATCACCAAATCTTGGCCCAGGTGAAGATGGAAAAGGATATCAGCATTTGCATGTTGGTAGCAGGGCAAAGAGAGAAAGGAGGCACTTTTTTTTAATTGACAGCCCTTAACCTATCAGATTGGTGCATTTGAGCATTGAACCTAATGTTCTGTTAACCAATTTTCCATGTCACCTCCTCTCCCTCACCTTAACCTATTGTTCTCCTAATTGATTTATGGCCCACTGGGGATAATTTGCCATATTGAGAAATTCCCCCCCCCCCCCCCCCACCTTCCCATAAACTATTGTTATCCTAATTGATTTATGACCCCCTGGATCAGCCTTCTGAGAAACACCCTACTTCTCAACGACATCTCTGATAAA
Source organism: Schistocerca serialis cubense (assembly GCF_023864345.2). Lineage (NCBI taxonomy): Eukaryota > Metazoa > Arthropoda > Insecta > Orthoptera > Acrididae > Schistocerca > Schistocerca serialis. The sequence goes on from NC_064641.1 coordinate 804,499,051, forward strand.
TCACCAACCCCTCCCACCTCCACCTTGGTGATACATGCACACTTTTGATATCAAACTGATTGAATAATTAACTAAACCGATACAACAATTAGCCACTCCTCCTCTGGGAAGTCACCCAACCTTCACCGCCTCTCCCTCCACTCCTCCCCTTCTCTCCTCCACCTGGAAATTGGCGGGAAAAAGACTCAGCCTGTACTGGAGAGGAAGGATCTCACAATATGAAATTGAAATCAACGTCTATTACAAAGCAGTGGATATACGGTTACCTATAAAATTCAATTTCAGGACTAGAACTTCTTTATTTGGGGGGAAAAGTTCGCATCCAGCAACTGCTTGTCCTTATTACGTAATTACACTGCTACAAATTGTGTTATCTTGTTGGAAATTTGTTTTGAAATTGGCAGGACAAAGTTCTGTGCGTGCTCATGTTGACATGCAGGGAGCAACTAACCTAGTGCACAATGCCACCACCAGAGAATGTCCTCCCTCACCCCTTGTACCCTCAACCCCCTCCTCATTGTCCATCCAAGAAAAAACTGGTGGGAAAAGTCGCTAAGCTGGTGGAGTGGAAGGATCCCATGACAGGAAATTCAATTACGTTGAATAGGACATAATAATAATAACATTAATGATAATAATATATTGCTTATTTATAAAATTCAATTTGCATAACATATTGCAGGGGTTGGACTTCTTTATTTGGCCAGAAAAGCTTATCATTCTTTGCCATTTAATTAATATTGGAAGCTGCAAGTCTTGTAAATTACATCGAGAAGAAGTAAATATATAAATAAATAGATCACTTTCTTCTGATCCCACAAGGAATTTGTAATGAAATCGGCAAAAGCACTCAACACACATAATTACAGTGGCCACTTTCTCCCACAAAAATGAAATTTTGCTGCTTCTATGGCATAAGACCAGAAGCGTCCTGCTTCCTTTGCAGTAGCTGCACTACCAGTGCGGCTGCATCACGTAATGCACATCCAAACCGCACTTGAGACTGCATGTCAAAATTACTGCCACAGCCATGCACTGGGCTCGTGCCAATGGCCAAGGGCTAACCACCACAGTAGCTGCTTGGCTGCACAAATCTCTCAAACAATAGTTTCAGGTGTTCTTGTCTGTTGTATACTAGACTCACTTCCTGTCTCTCTCTCTCTCTCTCTCCCTCTCTCTCTCTCTCTCTCTCTCTCTCTCTCTCTCTCTCTCTCTCTCTCTCTCTCTCTCTCTCTGTCACTCACTCACTATCTCTCTCTCTTGCTCTCTCTTTATCTTCCTCAAGTGGAAACTGCTTTTGTTTGAACTATCACGTGCAAACACACCCAGACCAAGATATTTCCCTCACCCTCTCCGCCCCTCCACCTTTCCATACACCCTGCCGTCCTTGGCCCCCATGCATTTTGAAAAGTAGCGACCAGCGACTAATCTGTCCATGAGATCCTCTGGGTTTGGTAGTGGGTGAGCATCAATCACAGTCGGTGGGTTGACTGTAGACTTTAAGTCACCACAGAGCTGAATGTGACCAGAAGGCTTGGGGAGCAAAACCAGTGGACCTTCCCACTGAATAGCTTGTATCACTGCAATAACTCTGCTATCTTGCAAGTCCTTTAAGTTTAGCAGCGAATTTTATCTCCTAATGCAATGGGAAGTGTTTTTTATAGTGGGTTTGAAAGATAATGGCAAACATATAAGTCCTAATTTTGACATAAAAGTTATTTGACTACCTTAAGTACAGTTAATGAGGCATTTCAAATCACTCCTCATAGCTCACATGCACTGGATTCCTAACTTCCATAGAACAGTTCATTTGTTATATTTTACTATCAAGTCATTATTAACGACAATTACATGAACCTCTGCAATTTAGAAAACGTCCTTTAAAGTTCAGGTCGCTATAGCACACTGATGTACTACATAATTAATCAAGTCTTCTCACTATTAACTGTAAGATACAGTATTATCACTTCTGAAAACACACAAAGCGTCACAACATTTATTGTTATTATGCTTCCATTTAGCTTATTTAATACTTCATATGAGCTATGAGAATTTCCATTTAAGTTGATTAGCGAATCATACTACAACTAGAAACCCACAAAATTAAATATCCTCGGATTGCGAGTTTCTCCTATCCGAGATAACACAACACTTCTTCTGAGGAATTCTCAAGTGAGATGAATCACCAACATACACATGCCTAATAGAACTTTGCAGTGTTCACAGTAAGACATCAGATACAGTAGTGATTACAAATTAAACACTTCATTTATTTAACAAGACATATTAACAGCCAGTTGATCTGGGTCGTCTGCACCGGCCGGTGTGGCCGAGCGGTTCTAGGCGCTTCAGTCTGGAAACGGGCGACCGCTACGGTCGCAGGTTCGAATCCTGCCTTGGGCATAGATGTGTGTGATGTCCATAGGGTAGTTAGGTTTAAGTAGTTCTAAGTTCTAGGGGACTGATGACCTCGGATGTTAAGGCCCATAGTGCTCAGAGCCATCTGAACCATTTTGGGTCGTCTGCCACCCGCTGACCGCCGCTTGGACTACAGTACAGTCCTGTATACATACCAGTTGACGCGTCGTCTCAAAGAGAACTGGATAACCTCACCTGGACTCATTCTTAGAGCATGAAATACGGAACGAACATAGTATTTTAGTACAACAGTTGTGCTGACAGTTGAAATACAAAATTACGCTGAGTTGACAAAGGTCAAGGGATAGCGACATACACATATAGGGATGGCGATAGTATCACGTACACAAGATATAAAAGGGCAGTGCACTGGCCACGCTGTCATTTGTACTCAGGTGATTCATGTGAAATGGTTTCCTACATAATTATAGCCGCACTACAGACTCTGAACGTGTAATAGTAGAGCTAAACGCATAAACATTCCGTTTTGTAAATTGCTAAAAAAACTCAGTATTCCGAGCTCCACAGTGTCCAGAGAGAGTCGTGAATACCAAATTTCAGGCATTAGCTCTCACTTCAAACAACGCAGGGACCGACGGCGTTCACTTAACGACCGATATCAGCGGCGCTTACGTAGAGTTTTCAGTACTAAAAGACAGCAACACCGCGAGAAATAACGACAGATATCTACATCTACATCTACATCTACATGGTTACTCTGCTATTAACTATAAAGTGCCTGGCAGAGGTTCAATGAACCACCTTCAAGCTGTCTCTCTACCGTTCCACTCTCGAAGGGCACGCGGGAAAAACGAGCACTTAAATTTTTCTGGGCGAGTCCTGAATTATCTTATTTTGTCTTGATGATCATTTCTCCCTATGTAGATGGATGGCAACAGAATGTTTTCGCAATCGGAGGAGAAAACTGGTGATTGAAATTTCATGAGAAGATCCCGTCGCAACGAAAAACACCTTGTTTTAATGATTGCCACTCCAATTCACGTATCATGTCTGTGACACTACCTCCCCTATTTCGCGATAATACAAAACGAGCTGCCCTTCTTTGTACTTTTTCGATGTCATCCTCCAGTCCCACCTGATACGGATCCCACACCGCACAGCTATACTCCAGAATGGGGCAGACAAGTGTGGTGTAAACAGTCTCTTTAGTAGACCTGTAGCACCTTCTAAGTATTCTACCAATGAATCGCAGTCTTTGGTTTGCTCTACCCACAATATTATCTACGTGCTCGTTTCAATTTAGGTTATTTGTGATTGTAATCCCTAAGTATTTAGTTGACTTTACAGCCTCCTAGGTAATGATGTCATACAAACTCACCATATAGAGGAGACATTGTGTCGCTAACAGGCACAATGAAAAGACTGTATAAAATTTTAGCTTTTGGCCAATAGGTCTCCTTCTGAAGTACAACACACACACACACACTTTCGCACAAGCACAACTCTGCTGCAGCTAGACTGTGTTGTGACTGTGCCCCCGATGGTGGCAGCAATCCAGTGGTGGCGTAAGGAGGAGGCATGCGATGGAGAAGGGTAGGGGAATGTGTACTGGTTCTTGTGGGAGCATGCTACAACGTGATGGGGACAGGTCAGAGCTGCAAGGAGCAGTCAGGATGTGGAACGTACGACAATCGTAGCCTGCGGTGAAATATGGCGTTTTGGGCTATGGGGCTAGTCGACAGATGCGAGTGTCTTTCCTAACATCACGATGTCACGTGACGTGCGCTCCAGACGACACTGGAGAACTGTAGCCTGATCCGATGAGACCCGGTTTCAGTTGGTAAGAGCTGATGGTAGGGCTCGAGTGTCGTACAGACCGCTCGAATCCATGGACACAAGTTGTGATTCTATAGATTTTACCGAGTTTTACATATTTATGCTCTTCACGGGTATGCTGCCGTACATGATCGTCTTCACTACACGATATTTCGGGGATCCATCTGGTCGCCACTTTCAGGTGCGACCGCTGAGTACACAATCACGCCTGATCTGAATGAACATCAGAAACGGTGGCTCCTCTTCGTCCTATCGTTAATAATTTGGGCGCTCCTACTTATAATTTAGCTGAATATCTTGCCTCCGTCCTCAGCCTTACGTTGGGAAATATGAACACCATTTATCCAACTACACTGATTTTGTTCAACGGTTGAAGTCTTTACGCCATAGAACATCTGACCTGTTAGTTAGTTTTGATGTGGTTTCTCTTTTCACCCAGTTGCCTTTGGAAGAGACCCCGTTGTTAATTGGTCAACTTTTGGAAGATGAAATTACTGAGCTGTGTCGCTGTGTGTTGACATCGACATATTTTTTATCCCAATGGCGTATTTTTTGAACAAACTGAAGGGTGTGGCTATGGGGAATCCTGTTTACCCTACTGTCGCCAAACTTTTTATGGAAGATTTTAGAGATGTCGCATTCAGGACTTCTTCTCTTCAATCTACCTGTTTTTGGAGATTGGTGGATGATATTCTCATTGTTTTGCCATTTGGAATGGAATCTCTTAATCGGTTTTTAGATTATTTTAACTGTCTTAATCCACGCATCAATTTTGCAATGGAAATTGAAAAAGATGGCAATTTACCTTTTCTGAATGTTCTAGTACACAAAAAAAGAAAATGGTGTACCATAAACCCACACATACGGACCGCTATCTTCATTCTACGAGTTGTCATGCACCACATTTGCGCATGGCAGTTCTACGTACATTGGTCTAGAGAGCTTATGCCATTTCTGTTTCCGAAAATTTGACGCTGGAACTGGATCATCTTAAGGCTGTCTTCTAGCTCAACGAATATACCGATCATCAAATTAATCGTGCTTTTCAGTTTGGACCATCAAGTGAACCATTGCCGGACACTAGTAAATCAGTTGCCTTTCTACCCTTTGCTGGAAGCATCTCTTCAAAAATTTCTAGAATTCTCAGGAAATATGATATTAGAAGTGTTCTTCGCCTTTAGCCAAGATTAGAGCCCTGTTCGTATCTGTTACAGATGATTTGGGGTTGAGAAAATCTGGAATTTATAAAATTCCCTGGCATTATGGAAAGGCCTATATTGGACAGACTATTCGCACTGTTCGTGACCGATGTGTGGAACATCAACGAGAAGTACTTTTGATCCAGCCTGAAAAATGTACCGTCTCGAACATTGTCTCAATGAATAGCATAACATGTCGTTTAAAGAGACGCAAATTATTGCTCCCACGTCTCGTTACTGGGATTGTGTGCTCAAGTAACCTATCGAAATGCTATTACTTAATGACATTATTAATAGAGATAAAGGTTTTCCTTTCTGCAAGAAATGGAACACTATTTTATCTGATATAAAACAAAACCGGTATGGTTTTCAACCCGCTACATCTTAATCTGCGGTTTTTCACTTTCGCCAGTTTGTACCGCCGGCGGCGCTGCAAATCTTCGCTCCGCAGAGGACAGCTGTTCCGCTTCTCGCGCAGGCGCAATGGCCTGGACCCGGGGTATAAAGGAGCTGCCGTTTTAGTGGTTGTGTACTTACCGATTGTACGTTAAAATGGGGGCCAGATGAATCCGCACAATATCGTGTAGTGAAGACGGTCATATATTCAGCAGATATACTAGAGAAGATCATGGGCAATGTGCAAGGTGGTGGTAGCTCCATGCCGGTGTAGACTGTAATTACCTCTGATGGGCTGACCTTTGGACCAGCTGAATAGGTAACTGCCTGGAAATTATTATGTCAACTACATAGAGACCTTTGACAGCCATTCGTGGATTAATTGCTTGCGACTCGTTTGAAGAATATTTTGGGAAATTCCATTCGCCTATCCTGTGTGTGTGTGTGTGTGTGTGTGTGTGTGTGAATTCCCGAGGGACCAAACTGCTGAGGTCATCGGTCCCTAGACTTATACACTAATTAAACTAACTTATGCTAAGAACAATACACACACCTATGCCCGAGGGAGGACTCGAACCTGCGACTGGAGGGGCCGCGCAGTCCGTGACATAGAGCCTCAAACCGCGCTGCTTTGTCTACCCAGCTCGCCCGACATGAATCCCGTCGAATATTTATGGGGAGAAGTCAGCTCGCGCACAAAATCCTGCATGGCAACATTTCCGCGGTTATGGACGGCTGTAGAGGAAGCTTGGGTCAGTATTTCTGCAGGGGACTTCCAATGACTTGTTGAGTCCGTGCCACGTCAAGTTGCTGCACTACACTGAGCAAAAGGAAGTCTTACACTGTATTAGGAAGTATCCCATGACTTTTGTCGCCCCAGTCTATAACACCAATTTATACTTGCCCAGCGTTGCTCAGCGGAACATATCAGTGTTTACCACAATTTGTCGTAAACAGTTTAAACTGTATAAAGACTGAGGTACAAATGTGGGCCCTCCCAAGAAATAGTCGTGAAATATTTTAAAATGTTTTAATAAGAATGCATAAAACAATACAAAACCGTAGACATCTTTACAAAGAGCATTTTAAATGAACATAATATCGAAAATTAGTTACAGGATTCCCACACGTAAATGGCTTTGTCAGTCCCACAGCATTTACTTTAAGCGACGGTCAACTAATCCTCGTATGACGTTCACGCGATGAGGCTCGCACATGCTCCTTTGTGTTTGCGAGTGGTTGTTCTCTTCTTAGTGTTGGGAATACGAGATATGTTGAACGGGAAAGTCACCAGGGAATATTGTGGCCTTCAAATGAGCGTCGTTATTTACATCGACGATAACTTAGTAATATGGCCAGTCACATGTAATCTAAGAACTGGATCACTAAATGTAACTTACGATTCTGCGTTCTGGATATCACTGTGGATTTATTTTATGTTAAGCATAAGGACATGAAAGGAAAACGATTCCACATACCTGCCCAACGTTTGCAGCCCAGAACAGACACCAGTTCCCATTATAACCGACACTTCAACCACACTACTTGAAAGAAAAGTTCCATCATCTCTTTGCTCTTCTTATACCAACAAGCACCAACATTTACAGCCCTGGACTAGGTCTGCAGCACCTGCCTACCCCCTCTGGAGGAGGTGCCCATTGATACCTCTGATAAATTTTTACAGTTTCCGCTCTAAATGAGATGGTGAATAATGGTTTTAGCCGTTGTACGGGATTTGGCGCTATCAGGCCAGGTCTATGTCAGAGGTTGGCTGCGCTTCGTGGTGCCTTGTGATCTGCTGTGTCTGGTTGTGGAAGTGCTTATCTGCTCGCGGTGGGGCACGGAAGTTGTCAGTGCACTGAGGAAAGGCGTTTACTCGCTCGATTTCGAGGAGCCTCGCAGCAAGTTGTGAATGTTTATGGGGCTTGCAGTACACACTGAGCGATCACGACCGTGTTGTATTGTGGAATATGGATGTGGTGCAGCCTGAACTTAAGGCAGTGACGCATGGAGAGAATTCTGGCCGTGACTAGGACTACTGAAAAAACATCGATACGTCGATAATTTTTCAAGAAAATATCTATAAATGTCGGCGATTATAGTTTCCCAGATACATCGCTATATCGATATGGAGCGCAGATTTTTTATTTTTTATTTTTTGACAATTTTCGGTAAATATTTGAAGCTGTTATTTTGCTATTGCAGTACAACATAATGTTAATTTCACTGTGTGGACAAAACTTACTTGTTTTTAAGCGTTCATGACCCCCCCCCCCACCCCCCATCCAGTTTTACTCTTTGACTGTGTAAAGCAAGTGTAACTGGCACAAAAGAAAATTACGATTGCACTGGGTAGTGGTGGTGGTGTCGGGGGGGGGGGGGGGGGGGCGATTTGAATGGATTAGTAAATGTGCTGTTTCTTCGCATCGCCATTCAATGACAAGATCGGTTCTGTGGGCGGATACGTTTGAAGGGAAATGCTGACGTAGTCGGCACTCGGTGCTATCCACAAAAGCTGCAACGTTTAACGTCACCACACAATTTTGACACTACAACTGCTAGATCGCTGGCGTTTACACACATGAAGAAAACAGGAAAGTCGACATGAAGCGTTCTTGAAAAAAACCGATGTGTGACGAAACCGAACGACCGACCTAACGGACACCTTTTATTGTGACACATGCGTTGGCAAAGTGGTTATCGCCAAGTGTGAACGTGCATAATTTTCCTTTCAATTCTTGCTGTAAGGGGATAATCAGGCTGCTAGCTTGTTGATAGCCCGCATCTCGTGGTCGTGCGGTAGCGTTCTCGCTTCCCACGCCCGGGTTCCCGGGTTCGATTCCCGGCGGGGTCAGGGATTTTCTCTGCCTCGTGATGGCTGGGTGTTGTGTGATGTCCTTAGGTTAGTTCGGTTTAAGTAGTTCTAAGTTCTAGGTGACTGATGACCGTAGATGTTAAGTCCCATAGTGCTCAGACCCATTTGAACCCAACCAGCTTGTTGATATACGGAGTATCTAATAATAAATAAAAAATTAATTGATATTTTTCCGTCGTTATATAGAGAGATCGATACTTTATTTCGACATACCAAGGGCAGATACTGATATTTTTTAAATATCGGTATATCGGATTCCAGATATTTTTAAAAATATCAACAGTTCTACTCGTGATGCGCGTATGCTTCAGATAAAAACAGATATTTCGGTTTAGTGTGGTTATATGTTCATTTTCTAGTTACCACTCACAGGTTGTGCGCTGATAGTGTCTATTTAAACTGTGGTAACGGATTTGGGGATACATTGTTTCCGTTTGATTCTGTAAGGGACTGAATTTCTACTAGTGTACATCGTTATGTCGTCTGATTCTTCATACTGTTTCCATCAGTCTGGTTGCTCAGTGCAATTTAATGTTGTAATGTGGCGGCAGGCTTCGTATGAGTGTACGTTGTTCGTGCACAGCCAACTTGTTAAGAATTGAAGATAGTACTGCTATAGTGTCTGGTTGCGCTAAGAATATACGGTTCCTGTTTCTAGTACCGAGTCGTTTCAGGCTAGTCTGAGTCATTGAGTTATGTTTGTATGAACTGTAGTGTACTGATTTTATATACTGAATTATATGTAATGCAGACTGAGCGCTTGGTATTCAACAGACTATGCCAAGGAAGTTACTATAGCCTCTATAGTTCTACGTGGTGGTAAGTTCCTATGGGACAAAACTGCTGAGGTAATCGATCCCTAGGCTTACACACTACTTAATACAACTTAAACTAACTTACGCTAAGGACAACATACGCACCCATGCCCGAGGGAGGACTCGAACCTACGACGGGGGGAGCCGCGCGAACCGTGGCAACACGTCTAGGACGGTGCGAGTATCCCGAGCGTCATGGTTCGATGTAACTTCTAATTTGTTACCGATCTGTTTGCAAATTCTTGAAATGAGCATGATTCTTTCTAAAATAAGATACAATTGAATCATATTATACTTTAAAACAAAAGTGATTGTTATTTTACTTTTTGAGGAATTAGATAGGGAGTCTTTTTGTAACTATTTCATTTTCAAAACTGAGTTAAGTAAAAGTAATTTTCCCCCTTGTAGTTATGCTTATGCTTAATTTCTTGTGGTACAAATTGCTGTAGACTTTTATTCAGTAAGAGTGTTTACATCATATTGCTATCTTCATTTTGAACTCAGTTATTACGTCAGGATTACTGTTCAAGTTAAACTCCACTTTTGTATTGATCTTGACTCTAGTTATTAATAAATAAATAAGTGTTAAAATGTTAATCCGAGCGGCGCGGAGTGGCCACACGGTTAGAGGCGCCATGCCAGTGATTACGCGGCCCCTCCCACCGGACGTTCGAGTCCTTCCTCAGGCATGGGTGTGTGTGTTGTTCTTGGCATAGGTTAGTTTAAGTAGTGCGTAAGTCTAGCGACCGATGACCTCTGCAGTTTGGTCCCTTAAGATCTCACACACATTTGAACATTTTTGTTAATCTGAACTCAAGTCAATAGGTTAGACCCTATTATCCTGTGCAGGGAAACCAGTACGGTACCCATGACAAGTATCTTCACAGACTAAAAGCTGCTAAGAAATTAATAAGAGATTTTCATATAAACTGCAGCTGGTGCAAATATTCACAGCTGACTATAAGTGTAAATAAATATCTAAAGTGGCTAAATAGAAGAGAAGCTGCAACAACGTTTGACTACACGTACAGTATTCAGTCGCTGGAATCATTCACAGCCAACTGGATCGTCGGAATGGCTTCTTGGAGAAATTTGAGGTAAAACGACCATATTGATGCAGGACTTAACGAGGTCAGCAATCAGACTGGCCCTCACCGATTTTCTAGATTTTTACAGTATTGGGAGGCCAGTGGTCGGAGTACAGCTGAAAGATGTCAAGTCCGTCGGGCTCTCCTTTCAGTTTAATTATTCAAATCATTCGGACTTGTGCAATTAGGGCACTTGTATCTAATTAGGAATATGAATACCAGTATGATTCTTATTAAAGAGGATTTTAGATTAGATTAGATTAGATTAGTACTTCTTCCATAGATAATGAATACAACACTTCGTAATGATGTGGAACGTGTCAGGCTAATAAAAGGTGTCTATACAAGATATTACATTAGACAAAATATTACATGAGACTCAATATTTTTAATTGATACCTTATTGCACAGAGTAATTTGAGCTGACCGGACTGAGTCTGGGTTTGGTAGAATGTTTCGCTGGACATTTTTAGCTGCAGGTGAAGGGAAGTTTACCGGCTTTAGATAGCGAAGACGTCACTATAATGGTTTCTGTTTTGGGAACAAGGAAGAGGCGCTGGTCAGGCGTGCCAGGCTCGATCGGTGCTTTTACGCAGAGTGCGACAAACTGACGGATATGACCTAAACAGCAGGTGGTCCCAGAACCTCGTGCAGAGAAGAGAGAAGTGCTGTTAGCAGGCCATAGTCCGTTATCCTAAATGTTTGCGGCAGTCTTTTACAGCTTCTTTAGACGAGTCGCGAAGCATCAGCACACTGATAATTGATCCTTATCAAGTAGCGTGCGTTTTTGAGATTCAGCAAGTATCCATGACTATGTTTTCCATGGACCTTCCTGGAAGATCCTATCTGTATGGATGGCAAAAACATTCCTCCTTGGCCGGCGTGGGAATTCTCGATATCGTGAAGCCAGCGTAGGCATCGATTTTTATTAGAAGTGGTTTTGTTTACAAGCAAAGGAACATTGTTGGTTTCACTGGGACTCCGACGGTGACGTCAGCACACCTACCGGAGGGCATCTGTTCTCTCTAGATGAAAGCGACACGATTGGAGAAATGCAACTTCTCGAGGGGGGCTGTACAGCGTGTTTCAAAAAGGACTTTACGACTTTGAAAATGCATATAAATTAATTCATAGTAGCTACAAAGTTGATTGTAGTGTCAATTTCTAGGGAAATACGTCAATTATTCGCTAGTGACGATTCGCACCGTAAGGAGTGCTAACGGCAGTTGCGTTATAGATGGCTGCTAGCTGTGTGTTTTGGTTTGAAGAATCAAAGTCGGTGACAACAATTCAGGATAATTTCCGTACTAAGTATGCTAAAGATTCTCCTAGTAGGGCTACAATTTATGTGTGGAATAAATGTTTTGTAGAAACAGGGTGCCCGGTAAGACACGGGAACTCATCAAGTCGTCCAAGCACATCCGACGACGTTGAGCGAGTGAAACAGCGTTTTGTCAACAGCCCTACGAAATCGGCCAGGTGTGCATCTCGCGAACTGCAAATCTCACATACGACTGTTTGGCGAGTGTTGGGAAACCGTTTTCATTTGGAACCGTACAGACTGAAGATCGTAAAAGCAATAAAAGACCCTGATAAAATTGCTCGCAAGAACTTCTGTGTGGAAATTACATGAGGATGAACATTTCTTGGACAGAATCATCTTTTCTGAAAAGTCCAATTTTCACGTAAGTGGCAAGGTTAACACACACAGCTGTAGGATTTATGGCACTGAAAATCCACATCAAACATTGCAACATGTTCGTGATACCTCTAAACTGAAGGTTTTTTGTGCATTGAGCAAGACCAGCCTCTCTTTTCCGGGGTAGTGTACCTGGATATGTTACGACAAGTTTTGATACCACAGATCGGTGAGGAAAACCTTGAACGAAACATTTACTTCATGCAAGATGGTGCATCACCCCACTATCTGGCTGACGTCTGGGATTTTCTCAGTGACCGCTTTCCAGGTCAATGGATAGGCCGTAATGCGCCAATTGTATGGCCCCCACGTTCCCCAGATCTGACACCACTCAATTTTTTATGAGGATTCATCAAGGATAGCGTGTTTGTACCTCCTGTGCCGGTCTCTCTACCTGAAATTAGAGCAAGAATTTGCGGTACCACTGAGCAAGTTACACCTGCAGTGCTACAGTGAGTTTGGGAAGAAATTAACTTCCGATGTGTGACGTAACGTCACATAAATTGACATTTCTAGAAAAATTAAAAGGGTTTTTTATGTGTTAAAAATATGAAAGACTGCGTCCGTGTGCGCTATGAATATCAAATATTAAATTTTTTGGGGGGTAGATTTTTTCTTTCGCCGACCGGTGCGACAGAGCGGTTCTAGACGCTTCAGTTTGGGACCGTGCGACCGCTACGGTCGCAGGTTCTAATCCTGCCTCGGGCATGGATGTGTGTGATGTCCTTAGGTTAGTTTAAGTAGTTCTAAGTTCTAGGGGACTGATGATCTCAGATGTTAAGTCCCATAGTGCTCAGAGCCATTTTTTTTCTTTCCTAGCTTGTTTCGTCTAGAGGAAGGCCGCCATTGTAGCACAGTCTGATATTTAATCTAAGTCAGTCTGTGAATTATCAGAATATATGTCCAATTGTTATTAGAAAGCGTTGTTTATTGAAGTAGTGAGCACCTCCCATAAGAGCCACCATTAATTGTAATTGTAATTAATAACTCTACTTCAGAACGTCATGTTGCGGGGAGCTCTCCTTCCCTAGCAACATTTGGACGACCATTACGCTGACGATATTTTTTAGTTTCATATTCAGTCTGTAGTATTAAATGTAAATGCGGGATACTTCTCTATTTTGATCTTTTAATAGTTTCAAGGCTAGTAAAGTAAAGACAAATTCCATTCATTAATATTTTCGTACTGAATGAGTTCAGTATGTTCAAGATTGGCCGCTTAACGGCAGATGAGATTCTCCTCAGATTTTGCCTTGCAGATAACGAATAGTAAATACAGAAAAATATTCCGTTTAATAAAAATAAAAAATCTCAGTTTCTTTGTGAAAGTTGGTACATAAGTGACCAGTAGCCCCTGAGAACTAAATTAAACATTACAGTTTGCGTAAAAGCAAGTATATTCTCTCTCCATAATAGCAGCGCTCACGCGAACTATCTGTTAGAAGGCGGTGAGTCGCGCGCTGTATATAAAATATTATTTCGTGCGTACTTCGGAATAGCCGATGCCCGTACGTATGTTATCGTGGTATTGGGTTATTTCAGAGTCTCATGCTAGCCCATAATGTTTAACAGAGCAAATAATGTTGAAGCAAAAAAGTGTGTGAAATCTTATGGGACTTAAATGCTAAGGTCATCAGTCCCTAAGCTTACACACTACTTAACCTAAATTATCCTAAGGGCAAACACACACACCCATGCCCGAGGAAGGACTCGAACCTCCGCCGGGGCCAGCCGCACAGTCCATGACTGCAGCGCCTTAGATCGCTCGACTAATTCGAGGCACATTGAAGCATTCAGTATTTTTCTGTTTTGTTTAATCACTGTAAATATAGAATTGAACAAAACTACCAATCCCGAGTACCGCGATAGATGTGATGTGTGCAGGATAACCAATGGAAGCCACATACAACATCTTCAAATTAAAAAAAAAAAAAAGTACTGTGTTTCCCTACACTAAACCCAGCCCTATATCCACTTTCAATGAATTTTTATGAATTTTTAAAGGTGTAAAGTCCTTTTAGAAACACTCTCTACTGAAGAAGGAGAAGGAGATTTATGCAATTGGCTTAAGGAAGTGTTACCGCATTTCGATTGGTAATTTTAGTTTTTCGAACGAGAGAACGTCCAAAGCTCGTGTCGATGCAGTGACGTGCTGCTCGCAGCGTCGAAGACTCCTGCAGGTGCCTGGGAAGCATTCTGCAGCTCCGGCGCTCTGGAAAATATTAAGTTGGAACTCTTAGCGACCGCGGCGTACTCTTTCAAACAGCAGCAACCGCAGTTCACTTTATGCATAACGTGTTAGCTGGCAGCTCGGTGGTTCGCAATAACTGTCAACCAAAGTAGATTCAGTCAGCTTGTGCTATTCAAAGTGGGAGACATGATATAAATTATTCCACCCATTCTACAACTTTGACAACTGTACATCAGTACGTGCTTTGCTTCAATTTCTTTTTTATTTCTTTTTATTTAATTCTTTTCTTTTTTTAAAAGAAATCTATCCTCATGTTGAGTGTCACCATTTATTCCTGTAAATAGCATACCGACCGTTTATTAATTCTATTCATTCATGTGGCAAATAATGGAAGTTAATTTGGAGTGTAGTACAGAGTGTCAACTTTAGTTTCTCTGCTAGGGCCCCAAATCAGTCATCTGCGTTTGAATCATCCACTGTGCACGGCTTCACCGTGGTGTACCTTTAGGGTGGCTCTGTGCCACAGTGTATTCTGTGGCAGAAGTTAACGATAGGTAGCCCCACGATACCTTGCCACTTCTATGTCTGCGTAAGCAGAAGAAACTAACGATCAAAGTCCGAAAACAATTTATTGGACTGTTAAATTAACCAAAATAAATTCTTCATGTGTAACACCAACGCAAAATAGAGATCCGTCTTCGAATCACAACTACATACAAGAATAATATAGAAAACAACAGTAATAATTTCCTACTAGTCTCCGCCAGAGACTTCTCCGATATACCAAGTCTAATGCAGAGATCAGCGAGAAGATCCAAGCCAGGCTGCCGGGGCGGCAGCTATCCACGTCGGCTGGCGGTCGATGAACTGCCGACGTGCGGCCGAGCGCCGGCCTCTATAGCATTTCGGCGGATGAGTACCTCGGAACTATTTTTCATCACGTGGTTTGACGTGTGAAAATAGTTCCGGGATCTGCAGCAACCTCTTCCTTATGTTTATGTGGGCCGGTAGTGGCCCCTGTTGGCCGCTGGTGTCTTTTCTGTGTTGTTGTTGCTGTTGTGGCCGTTCGTCAATATTGCCTGTCGGTTGTGTAGTGTTTCGGTGTGTCTCCGAGCGGGCAACCCGAGGCTGCGGGCTGTCAGTTTGGTTGCTGATGCTCTATGTGCCGTGATGTCTGGTGGAGAAGGCCACAGCAGCCACCATGACACTTTGTACACTTACCTAATGCATTGCGAGGTATTTCTTAAAAAGACTAAAAATAGACTTTTATGATCGAAAATTTTTCCAGCGCTGTTAAGAACAAAATATTTTTGGCTTATCAGCATATCTGCCTGTATGTGAATGGGTAGCGTATCTGGATTGTTGACGGACAGTCGCTAGTTCGAATATCGCTAGTAGCATGTTCTTTACTTTTATACAGTTTCCATACTTAACAAATATTCAATCGTAATTTTTGATAAAAGTAACATACTTATATTTCTCGTCAGTATTTAGGTGAAAATGGTGGAGAGGACTTTACCTCGTTGCAGTTCCTCTAGGATGGGCTCAGATCCACTAGAACTGCTATCAACGAAACACCAGGGATCCTTTCTGGGGGGTAAAAAGCGGCCAGAGTCCCTTTCTCGATATTCCGCGGCGGATGGAAGGGCTCTACCCTACCTGCACTCAGACCAATACCTTTGTCACGAGCTCGTACCACAGGCCTCACCGCTACCTTTACCTTTTTCTTCGCGTAAAGATGCAAGCAAGCATTCACAGTAAACTGAAGTTCGGTATAAAGCTGCGAAACATGAAATTTTTTTTTAGGGATTGAAGTGTTATTGATCGACAAAAAGTCTTCATTCAATGAAATGGAAAATGTATCATATTTTTAATTTATTTTTCATGTGAGCAGTACTTAAAAACAAAAAAGTGCTATTGTTCGCTAAAAAATTATCTGTTAACTAACATTTTCATTTGTTAATGAATATGGGATTTAAATTAAAGTTAAAAAGCACGCTACTTGCAAGATTCGAACTAGCAACATTATGATTTCAAAAAATGGTTCAAATGGCTCTGAGCACTATGGGACTCAACTTCTGAGGTTATTAGTCCCCTAGAACTTAGAACTACTTAAACCTAACTAACCTAAGGACATCACACACATCCATGCCCGAGGCAGGATTCGAACCTGCGACCGTAGTGGTCACACGGTTCCAGACTGATGCGCCTAGAACCGCACGGCCACTCCGGACGGCTATGATTTCAAATACTATTTTACTCAGATAACGACGAATACGTCGGTTTTTCAGTTTAGTTGTACTGTTGTAGGAAATTGATGTCCGGGCGTATGAGTGCGACCAAAATCGGAGTGTCAAACGCCCTTGCCATATTTTTGGGAGGAATTCTGAGGAAGTGCGATTTGGGCATGAAGGAGGTCACTTGTAGAACACTCGTCCAGTCAATTGTTGACCGTCGTCTATTGATACGACACTCCTGCCGTGTTGGATTAACGGAAGAGAGCTCACTGTTTGTTTAGTCAACATATCAGAATTCCACAGAAATTGTTTTCCTTCGGGCACGTAGCCGTACCATAAATACTGTCAACGGTGGAACAAAAAATCACAAAAATAGTCACCATATCAGGGCCTTAATCACAAATATTCCGCGAACCTACATTCCAAAACGACTCAAGAATCGTTCCTACAACACATTATCTTGTAAATGTACCACGACGCTAGGGTTAGAAAATTTCTGATATAAAGATGCGGACTAGATATCAGTCCTCCATATTTGGAGAGTAGCAGAAATAAAATACTGTGAGCCGAAGGTCATGTATGCCTTGGACAGAAAGAGACTGCGATTATAAGAGCCTAAGCACATGCAAGAGGAGCCAGTAGTTGTCAAGGGAGCGAGGCACGTTCGTAGTCTATCCTCGGTGTTATCTGATCTGTAGACTCAGCATCGAAGGGAACCAAGGAGAAACTAGGAATTAAAGTTTGTACGTCTATGGGATTGTTTATCTATGGGATTGAATTTCTGTCAGAGATGGCAAATGAGTTAGAAGAGTTTAAAGCAATTGATAGAATCTTGAAGAGAGGCTACGATATAAAAATCAGCACAACTTAAACAAGGGTAATCGAAGGTAGCCGAGTTATATCAGGCTGTGCTGAGGGATTCTGATTAGCAAGGAGCAATAAAAACGTTTATGACAAAAAGAGAAATTTGTTAACTTCTATATAAATATAAATGTTAGGATGTCCTCTTTGTTGTTATTTACGTGGAGTGTAACTTTGTACGAAAGTGAGACGTCAACGGTAAACGGTAATTTCGTACTGTGTCCCTCATTGAAGCAGTGTTCTGCTACTGCCGATTTTTCCGGCTGTTGTAGCCTCGTATGACGGCGATGTTCCACACACCTGTCATGCACTGTGCGAATCGAACGGCCAATGTAAGCCTTCCCACATTGACACGGAATTTTGTATACACCGGATTTTCTAAGCCCCAAATCATCTTTCACAGAGCCGAGTAGTACCCTAATCTTAGAAGGTGGACGGAACACACTCCTAATGTTAAAATTCCCTAAAAGTCGCCCAATCTTAAACGATATGCTTCCAGCATAAGAGCATATGCACCTATAGAGATGGTCCAAACTCCGTAGCCCCACGAATCTGCTTCTCGGAGTATCCATTTTGCTTAAAAACAGCAATCAAGTGGCAAGCTCTTGGGTTAAGCTATCCGCGTCGGAAATGACATATGCTCTCTGTACCAAAGTCCTAAGCAAGCCACTGCGTTGGTGTGGTGGATGACAACTCTTAGAATGCAGACACCGATCTGTGTGCGTCGGCTTTCGGTGAGCACTGTATCCCAAAGTACCATCTGCTTTTTTATCAACCATAACGTCTAAGACTGGAAGCATCCCATCACTTTCAACCTCCATAGCAAATTTGATGCGGGGATGAAGACAGTTGAAGTGGTCCAAAAATCTATTAAGAGCATCACGTCCATGCGGTCAGACGAAAAAGGTATCATCCACATGTCTCCAGAAGCACGTTGGTTGCAAAGCTGAAGTCCTCACTGCCATATCCTCGAAGTCCTCCAGAAATAAATTGGCGACTATGGGTGATAAAGGACTAGCCACAGCCACTCCGCCATTCGGTTCAAAAATGTTAACGTTAAATAAAAACTACGTGGATGTCAGCACATGACGACAAAGCTTCACCAGCTCTTCATTCAGTTTTTCATTGATCAAACTAAGGGACTCTTCCAGAGGAACATGTGTAAAAAGGGATAGCACATCAAAACTCACTAATAGATCTGATGGGCTCAACTTCAAAGACCTCAATCGTCGAATAAAATCCACCGAATTGGGGATATGGTGTGCACACTTGCCAGCAAATGGACTGAGAACAGATGATAAATATTTTGCCAGGTTATTAGTGGGTGCAACCAAATTACTAATAATAGGTCGTAGAGGAACCCCTTCCTTATGCAACTTAGGCAGACCATAGAACGTAGGTGGAACGGTAGCACCAGGATGAAGTTTCTTACGTAAAACTTCCGACAACGAACTCTTTTTCAACATTGAAAGTGTCTTTCCCATAATCCTTTCTGTGGGGTCACTAGATAGTCTTCTGTACGCTGGGTCGTTGAGTAGTAAAACCATTTTTAGGACATAATCATCACGCCTCATTATAACCGTGGCATTCTCCTTGTCAGCTGGTAAAACTACTGCTTCATCATCATTCCTAAGGGAGCGAATGGCTGCTCTCTCTGCGGAAGAAAGGACACAGTATGAAATTTGATAAAACAGTGGTAGTTGCCAACATTTCCGGTTTTTGGAACAGTGTCTATAAAGAGGCGATTGAAATTAGGTTGGCAGATAGTTTACTCAACAGAGACAATGTGTTTCCTCTTAGCAAGACGTGGAATCCTATATTATCTCGCATCAAAACTGAACGTTCTTCGGTGCGGCCCTGAGTGCGATACATCGTTGCCAGCAGTGTTCTACTAAGGGCTGCGCCACCTCCCAGCAACCGTGATGGGCGACGCATGCGCCGTGTACTGAACGGTGGCCTATGTAGGACGTCGATTTGCAGCCTGGTGTCGGTTCTCAGTGGGGCTCATCAGCAGAAGCAGCATTTCCTGAAGATGGCGACCAGTTGGATCGCTGAAATATCGAGTCAATTTGATTTTAGGATCCGACAGAAAACCGGAAGAGACTTTCAGGAACCATTCACATTCATAGCTTATGAAAGTGTATTCATATCAAACCATTACCGATTGATTGATTCATTGTTTATATAGTCGTATCAACCTACACAGTTCAAACGGTCGGTTACTCTCCTGTTGACGACCTATACTGTGAGATTGGACTTCGTTAGGTGTTTGACTATGGCTGAATTTCTAATAACAGTAGGGCAGAATCTGGTTTTATTCACGGTTTTGCCGTACTTATTAATGTTCATTCTTCGTGTAACCTCAACCAACCAAAGGTTTGTCTGTGTGTCGAACTCTGGACCTATTCAAAACTTGTAACTTGTGTTTTTGTTCAAATAAAGGGAATGGAAGCACCATCGAACATATCTCTTATAAATTATTGACGATTCAATAGAGTATTGTATTAGTATCTGTTCTATATAATTTTTTTAGTTAGTTTTAAATTCATCATGCCGATTTAGCAAACACATATTTCACATGCCGATGCACTGTACACAGCATTTCTAACCCAGCATGTAACTACTCTAGCATCTTTCTAACTAATGTTTTCGTTGCTGGGCCGTTTTATGTGAATGTTGAGTGTGTGTGCTCCCATGAAACGTAGGTTGGTGTGTATTCAGTCAGCTTTGCGTGCATTTAACAGCAGTCTCACAGTGCACGTACCGAATTGTGGAACCATTGAACTGTAGAACAGAATTACTCAACGAAAGCGTAGCACAGAAATATACAACCCGTACGTTTTATTATCCTCAAGAGTACTTGACGTCTGTGTCGCAAAGTACTAAAAAAGGCTTGGAAAATTACCGAATTTTTAATAAAAAACTTGTCGCATCAAATGAATTTTTAAAGGAGTACAGCAACCAACCACAAATTGGTTTTAGGTTACTTTAAAGAGTACTGTCACCGGTTTCGAATTTTTCACAATTCATCATTAGACGGTTTTTTTTTTTCATGCTTTCACCAAAACAAATTATACATTGGTTTCCTGTGAGTTGCCCTAGGGCAAGCATGGAGAAAACCGAGGAAACCGTCTGATGACGAATTGCGAAAAATTCGAAACCCGTAACGGTACTTTTAAATGAACTAAACCCAAAACAACTTTGTGGCTAGTTGCTTACACCACCTACAATTTATTTCATATAACACCTATCGTCTCCAACCATGTCTTTATTTGACAAAACTGCGAAAACTTTTTGTTTATCTTTGTTCACGTAACCAATAATGACTACAATACGAGGATCCCCACAGGAAAGAAAATAAAAGTCTGTAAGAGCCATCTGATGGATTTGAAAGAAATCTGAAACTGATAATGATTTGATTCAAATAAACTTGATTAAATCTTACTTGTGGACGGTTACTGTTTCGAATTATAAAGTAATTATATTACAGCCATGGTTCTTCTAATACCTACTTTCGGCGAGACAGCTATGAACAATAATTTCACATGATTTCACGACTGTGATACCTGTCCGAAGGAAAGTAATGGAGCACGTGTCAATTAAGTGCAGCATGCCTTAGTGCGTTTCTGCGACCATAGTTCAGTAAAACTTGAGAGACGCACCCAGCCACCCATGCGTCTGTCTCCACGGCAGCTGCAGCCGACTTCCAGCAAGTGTTTGAACGTTGCGGCGGTCCTCTTGTCTCCCAAACGTTGGCAGCGGGGCTGTCGCGACGTGACGGGCCGCACGGATGGCGTCGCAATCCTCTTACCGGCTCAGCTGTCGCGCCGGGGCCGCCGTGAAAGCGGCCGAGTTACCACCGCGGGCCGCGCCGTTGTGCACTTCCATCGCTTTTTCTGCCTGGTCGGTCAGATTTCTGTGGACTCACGCATCCACTAATGCACCGCCACAAAGAGCGGGCTCTGCTAGCGTAGCGTCCATCCCGCAGGGGAGATGCTTGCTGTCCGCGCTACTCCGAACTCCGCTCAACAGAGAAGCGTCAGGCAGGAATAACGTCTGGCTTCTGCACAAACATCTCCATCAGCACTCAGAGAAACACTCTGAAGTGTATGGCACACAGTACTTTCCATTATACCACGTATTAAGGTGTCTTTCCATTGCATGACTGTGCTTAAATGCGCCTGAGTGCTATCAAACTATGGGAATATGGAAAATCTTCACACGTCCATTTTTTGACAGAATAGAGTTACATATGATTTTCTACTTTAGACATACAGCCAGAGTATAGAGAAACCCCATACGTTCTGGACTTTTTGTATTGTTTCGCGGCCATTGTATCATCTTAACTGAAGGGAAATCCCTCAAGATATAGGCTTTCTCAAAGTATTAAGTTGTCAGCACTGTTTTAAATAGAGAGAATAGTCAATATTGCCTCTTACTCTTTGGTTTAATCGATTGTTATTAGTGGTAAAAAGTCAGACAGCGGTGATGCCAGTTACAAATGTCAGAAAGTAATTTAAAAAAAAAAAGGGAGAAAGAGAGAGAGAAACTGGAAACGGAATAGATTTCGACCAAAACATCATGGTTATGACTTCCGGTGAGTGCTAACCTGAACCGTAGCATTGCTTCAAAATTAAGGTTTAATTACCACAGTGAACGTAATAATGTAGAACATGAAATTCAGTTGAATACGTAATTCTGTTTCCAGTTATCGGATGAAACGCATGGCAACAAACATAATGAAGAGGAGCAAAATAGAATTATATTCTAAATTTATTGACTGTCAGACAAAAAATGAACAGGATGGATTCTTTCAAAGCCTTATAGAAGTAAAACCAGTGACAGGAAAGCGGCCTAGAAGTGATAGAGAATTAGGGAGGAAGAAACCAAAACAAGAGTGTTACGTTTATTCGTTATCAGAGTATGAAGGTAAGATTCAAGTTTGTAAAACGCCTTCCGAAGTGTTTTTGTTGTCAGCTGTGACCGAATAAGCCATATGTCCACTCGGTTGAAAGAAGATAAATCTCCACAAGAGACGAATATGTCTTCCTGGAAATGAAAAACCAGTGGCTTCAAGAGTGGGAATAAAAAATCACATCAGCTCGTTTGCAGTCAGGAAAGCAAATGAAGGATGAAATTATCTTGACTGTAAACGTAGCGTGAAGATCATATGACAGACGTTCAAAAACATTAAACCGGATATTCACGATGACTATCAACTTTAACATTTTTCATGGTTATTTTAATTTAAAATTTGAGGAACCACAAGTGGATATGTATTGTACATGTGAAGAACTCGGTGTGAAAATCAAAAGTCCTTCGCTCAATGATGCTGATAAAGGGGCAACAATAACTGAATTGTTAGGGCACAAGGTGCGTGCTGATAAATTCTTGAAGAACTTACACGCAGTTAAAGCGAAAACTGATTCTACCATTGTAGGCTTCTCGTTTGATTTTATACAGAACCTGGAATTGCGTCAGATACCAATACAAGATACGTCATACAATGGAAAATGCAGGATACAATGTAACAATATTAGAGAAGGAAAGTTGCTACTCAGCATATAGCAGAGATACTGAATCGCAGACAGGCACAACAAAAGGATACACACAATTATAGCTTTTGGCAATTAAAGACTTTTTCAACAATAGACACACATACAGAGTGTCCAGAAAAGGACTCCCTGATTTCAAAATTAAATATCTCGAAAACAAAGATCGATAGAGGAATGCAGTAAACGGTATGTTTATTGTGAAAGCCGTAAGAAGTTTATGCAGCAGTTTGAAATAATAGTTACAAAAGCTGCTAATAGATGGCGCTGTAATCGCCATACGTAATGCCTAGTATAAATAGTGATCCGAAGCCCAGAGCGATCAGTTCCACTATTGAAACGTGAAAGGAGGTTAGCGTACGGAAGGAAGAGATTAAAACCATGTACTCCATTGAACAACGCGTTTTTCTGGTGCTAGAGTACCACAGGTTAGAATAGAGTCCTACGGCAACAAGGCGAAGTTTTCAAGGACGATTTAATGTTCCAAAAGGACCCGATGCGAAAACCATTCGTACGCTCCTCGTAAAATTTCAACGAACAGGCAGCGTAACAGATGATCTAGTGGGGCATGTTGGCCGCAAGCAAACCGCAGTTACACCTGAAAATATCGCCACAGTTTCTGGAACTATTCAGCGAAATCCAATGTCATCCGTCCGTAGAATTGCATCTGAGACTGGTTTGAAGCGTTCCAGCACGCAGAAAATACTGAGAAAGCGCCTACACATGTTTCCATTCAAAATTCAAACGCACCAGGTCATACCCGTACGAGCTGCGCAACAAAGGGTTGCGTTTGCTAATCAGATGCTCACAATGATTGATAGTGAAGGATTTGATGTTGGCTGCATCTGGTTTACAGATGAAGCACACTTCCACCTGAATGGATACGTGAATAAGCAGAACTGGCGATTTTGGGGTTCCGAAAAGCCATATTGGTGTGAAGCGAAACCCCTGTATTCTCCTAAAGTTACTGTGTGGGCTGCAGTATGGAGCAGAGGCATTATTGGCCCTTTTTTCATTCGAGAAACGGTCACAGTTGCACGTTACGTTGCAATTATGGAACAATTTGTCGCCACACAGCAAGCGTTAGAGGATCGACCAGGTACTGAATGTTTTATGCAAGATAGAGCCCGACCACATCGGATCGAACAAGTGTTTCGCTTTCTTGAGGAATACTTCGGGAATCGAGTCATTGCTTTGGAATATCCCAAATTTACTGGTGCAGGCATGGATTGGCCTCCATATTCGCCGGATTTGACTACCTGTGACTTTTTTTTGTGGGGCATAGTGAAAGACATGGTCTACCCGAAGCATCCCTCCACGTTGGACGAGCTTGAATCGGCGATCTCTGTGGCATGTGAATCCATTTCGGTTGAGACACTACGAAATGTGATGGCGAATTTCATTCTTCGTTTGCGCCACCTCTGTAGTGCCAATGGTGAACATTTTGAAAACATTGTGATGTGATTGTTTGCAAAGATTGTTTTCATACGATTATTTCACATATGTATGCTGATATGAGCTGTACAGCGTACAGCGTCATCTGTTAGCAGCTTTTGTAACTATTATTTCAAACTGCTGTATAATTTTCTTACAGCTTTCACAATAAACATACCGTTTACTTCATTCCTCTATCGATCTTTGTTTTCGAGATATTTAATTTTGAAGTCAGGGAGCCCTTTTCTGGACACCCTGCACATACATGCACACACACACTCATGCAAACGAAACTCACACACACGACTGCAGTCTCAGGCAACTGAAACCACACTGTGAGCAGCAGCACCAGTGCATGATTAGAGTGGCGACTGGGTTCGGGTAAGGAGGAGGTTGCGGTGGGGAGGGGGAGGGACAGTATGGTGGGGGTGGCAGACAGTGAAGTGCAGCAGTTTAGATGGTGGGCAGGGGAGAGGTGTGGGGGAGTAGCAAAGGAGCGAAATCAAAACAAATAAAAAGACTGGGTGTGGTGGTGAAATGATGGCTGTGTAGTGCTGGAGTGGGGGCTGGATGGCTGAGGACAGTGACTAATGAAGGTTGAGGCCAGGAGGATTATGGGAATGTAGGGTGTATTACAGGGAAAGTTCCCACCTGTGCAATTCAGAAAAACTGGTGCTGGTGGGAAGAATCCACATGGCACAGGCTGTGAAGCAGTCAAGAAATGTGGGATGTCATGGTTGGCAGCATGTTCAGCACAGAGTGGTCCACTTGTTTTTTGGCCACAGTTTGTCAGCGGCCATTCATGCAGACAGATAGCTTGTTGGTTGTCACGTCTACTAAGAATGCAGCACAGCGGTTGCAGATTAGCTTGTAAATCACATGACTAGTTTCACAGGTAGCCCTGCCTTTGATGGGATAGGTGATTTTAGTGACCGGAGTAAGTGGAGGTAGGAGGATGTATGGGACAGGTCTTGCATCTAGGTCTATTACAGGGGTGAGCCATGAGCTAAGGGATTGGGGGCAGGGGTTGTGTAAGGATGGACGAGTGTATTGTGTAGGTTCGGTGGATGGCAGAATACCACTGTAGGAGGAGTGGGAAAGATATTGGGCAGGACTTTTCTCATTTCAGGGCACAACGAGAGTTAACAGAAACGCTGGTGAAGAAAGTGATTCAGTTGCTCCAGTCCTTGATGGTACCGAGCTATGAGGGAAATGCTCCTCTGTGGCCAGACTGCGGGACTTTGGGATGTGGTGGGAGACTGGTGAGATAATACACAACGATTTGTTTCTGTACGAGGTTGGGAGGATAATTACAGTCAGTGAAGGCTTCAGTGAGATCCTCGGTATATTCTGAGAGGAACTGCTCATCACTGCAGATGCGATGACCACCAGTCGCTGGGCTGTATGGAAGGAATTTCTTGGTATGGAATGGATGCAGCTGTCGAAGTGGAGATATTGCTGGTGGTTGGTAGGTTTGATATTGACGAAGGTACTGAAGCAAATGGTGGAGAAGTTGTTGAGGTTCTGGAGGAATGAGGATAGGGTCTCCTCAACTTCGATCCAGATAGCAAAGATGTCATCAATGAATCTGAACCAGCTGAGGGGTTTAGGATTTTGGGTTATTAGTAAGGATTCCTCTAGATGGCCCATGAGTAGGAAGGCATAATATGGTTCCATGTGGGTGCCCACAGCTGCACCCCAGATTTGTTTGTAAGTAATGCCTTGAAAAGAGAAGTAATTGTGGGTGAAGATATAGTTGGTCATGGCGACTAGGAAGGAGGTTGTTGGTCTGGAATCCACAGGGCGTTTGGAAAGGTAGTGTCCACTAGCAGTAAGGCCATGTGCATTAGGAATTTTAGTGTATAGGGAGATGGCATCAATAGTGACAGTAGGGCACCATGTAGTAAAGGGACAGGAACTGTGTAGATTCGGTGGAGGAAATGGTTGGTATCTTTTATATAGGAGGATAGGTTCTGAGTAATAGGTTGAAGGTGTTGGTCTATGAGAAGAGATTCTCTCTATGGGGGCACAGTGACTGGCCACAATGGAGCGTCATGGGTGGTTAGGTTTATGGACTTTAGGAAGCATGTAGAAGATAGGAGAGCAGGGAGTGGTAGGGTTGAGTAGAGAGATGGACTCTGGGGAAAGGTTATGGGATAGGCCTCAGGATTTGACTAGTGACTGGACATCCTGCTGGACTACTGGAATGGCAAAGTTTGTAGGTGGAAGTATCTGACAGCTGATGGAGTCATTCCGCCAGGTAATCCTTGCAGTTCAAAGCAACAGTGGGTGAGTCTTTGTCTGCAGGTAGAATTGTAAGGTCAAGATCAGTTTTCAGATGGTCGACAGCAGTTTTTTCTGTGGATATAATGTTAGTTTGTGTGCTGAGGGACTTGGCTAGCGATGGTGAGGCAAGGTTCAAGGTTAAGAAATTCTGGAAAGTTAACAGTGGGTGGTTTGGGGGCAGTGGGGGTGAATCACGGTTGGATGGAGGAGTGAACTGAAGTAGGCAAGGTTCATTATTGGCCTTTGGTTGGTTCTGATTGGTTGGGTTGGTGGCGAGAAAGTGTTTCCACTGTAGGGACTGGGAGAAGGAGAGGAGGGCTTTAACAAGTATTGCATGATTGAATTTGGGAGTGGGGCAAAAGGTGACACCTTTGGAAAGGACTGATATTTCTGTGAGACTAAGGCTTCTGAAGGACAGGTTCATGACTGAGTTGTGGGTTTGTTACGGTTTTGGGTTTTGTGTGGTGGTGGTGGGGAGTTTTGGAGGGTGGGGTAAGCATAGTTGCGAGACATGGTCTGTCAGCTATAAGGGGATGTGGGGAAGGTTTGGAGGTTGTTGTAGAGGTGGTGGACAGTGGTACTCCAAGGTGGGAGTAGGACGTGAACAGGATAGAGAACTTTTTGAGTTGGCATTGAGCATGTAGCTCAAGTTCCTGCAGGGCAAGTGTTTCAATGTGTGTCATGGGTTCCAGGAATTTGGGACTGCATAGCAGCAGAATTATGCGGATGGAGAGAAGGTACTGCAAGGAGGTTCAGGCTTGGTTGATTTGGTTTTGCATGACATTGTTGGTGAGGGCTAGTACTTGTGCAATCTGAACAGGTGGAGGTCATTGTGGAAGGAGGGGTGGCAGCCAGAGATGGTAAGACATTAGGGGGGATTCCATCAGCCCAACAACAACGCAGGATCAGTATGTGGGACTGGGGTTTGGCTAGGTATAAGGAAAATTTTCTTTATTGACGCAGATGGAAGGAGGAAGGAACCCTGGTGGTGTGAAAAAGCTAAAAATTACGTAAATAAAGTAGAATTATGTCCGAAAAATTACGCTATCTGTCTGCATGAATGGCCACCAACAAATTGTGGCCAAGAGACAAGTGGCCCACCCTGTTGCTGAACAAACTGCCAACCATGAAATCCCTCATTTCAATGATTGCTTGACAGCCTGTGACATATGGATTCTTCCCACCAAAACCAGCTTTTCTGAATTGCACAGGTGGGAACTTTCCCTGTGATAGATCCTATGTCCCCATAATTCTTCTGGCCTCAACCTTCGCTTAGTCACTGTCCTCACCTACTCTGGCTCTACAGAGCCGTCATTTCACCACCACACCCAGTTTTTTTCTCTCCTTTCCGTTACTTCCCCCCCATCCCACCTCTCCCCAGTCCACTGTCTAAACTGCAGCAATTCACTGACCCTACCCCCACCATACTATCCTTCCCCCTCGCCACCCCAACCTCCTCCTTACCCCCACACAATCGCCACACTGATCATGTACTGGTGCTGCTGCTCACAGTTTGGCTTTAGGTGCCTGAGACTGCAGTCATGTGTGTGAGTTTCGTTTGCATGTGTGTGTGTGTGCATGTGTGTATCTGTGCCTACTGTTGCCAAATGCCTTAAATATTATAGTTGTGTGAATGCTTTTGTTGTGCCCATCTGCACTATATGGTGAATACAAGATACTTTTACTTGTGTCAGTTTTCAGTATCTTTGATGTGGACGACTTACTAAGTGGAAGAGCCATTCATTACCTCTATCATGAAGAAACAGAATAAACAAGCACCAATGAAGTTTGTTCATTTATTTTTGATTATATAAATGAAAATATTTCATATATGTTTGTAAGATGGCAAGAACTATACCCCTTACATGAAGTCATTAAAGATCACCTAACTCACGTTGAGCGAACAGTAGGGCTGAACAAAATATTACTGACAAGGCACAATGCATCTTGTAGAGAGTATGGTATGGACGTATTGAAATCATTAGTGTTGGGTGATGGTTTTAAAGTAATTCACACAACATGAAAACTTTGTGGAAACGAGTCGATTTACTGGACGCTAGTTTACCCCAGGGAAGCATTTAGAGTTGACCCTGGCCAGCTGGGGAATGGTGAAGGGAAGCGACAATAGGCAGCTTAGGGCGGCTCAAGCTCTGAGAAAGCGGTAACACGGCACAGCCTCCAGCCGCCTTAAGATGAGTGACAGTGAGTGGGTGGTTGACCCCGACTCCATGCTGGTGTACTGGAAAACAGACCGAGAACTTGTACGCCTGTTGATAAATGTCCGTCGGCCCGTTTTCTGTGAAATATGCGACAAAGCCGCGCAAAACTACGGCGGAGCTGTCAACAGAGGTCAAAATATGCGTGTTCATGACTATAGCAACTTCACACCGAATTCACAGTCCACAGAGCCTGAAGTAAATCAGGTGAAGAGCGACAGCATGAAATATGCCAGCCTCCAATGGAAACATAGGACCAAGGAATATGAAGTACTCTCCTGGGAGTCAGAATTCCGGAAAACTTGGTGTTTGTGCAGACGCTAACCTTGATGGGTGGCCTGGAGGGAGCTTAATAGAAGTTGAGAGGAAAGGAAGTTTTGTGGGAATTTGTTCACTTCCCAGAGCAGGCATTTGTCGGCGCTGAGAAGTGAAGCATAATTAACGTGACTTGCGCTGCAATTGGCGTAAGGGATTTTGCTGGAGGGGAAACTGAGGCGAAGAGTGGACTGGCAGAAGTCTCAGTAGAGGTCTTCCGTTCCCAGCTTGCCTAGAGTGCAGACGTGGCGTTCTTTACTCAGCTTGCCTGAGAAAGAGTAAGCATCTCTGCAGTTTAGGACTTAGAAAATGGAACAATTGAGCTTGGAGATAGAAAGTTTTGGTTCAGCTATGTACTGAGCAAGATAGCTAGGAGTGAATAGACGAGCGCAGCCTTGCAGCACCACAAGGTCGGCCGACGTCCACACAACGACGCCGCTCCACCACGCTGCATTCGGTGATATTGCGCCCGCTCCGGCCACTGATTAATTTGTTGGATCACGTCGGCAAAGTTTCCACGAGGATTTCATGGGCCATGTATCGTAGAATTCTTCTCGCACTTCGCATTACGCCTGGGTCAGTCGATAGGAATTACATTTGAGTTATCGCAGTTTACTCCATGTAAACGCAATTTATTACCACTGCCTGTTAGGAGAGTCATGTAATGTGATGTGGCTACGAAGGCTTTCCCAGCGTAATAATTGAGAATATTCTTCTCGGGTATGCAGCCGGATCATAACGTCTTCATGACACAATATTTCCGCGGTTCATCTGGCCGCCATCTTCAGGTGAGAGTGCTGGTGTACGAACTCGCCGCAACTGACTTCCTAGCGCAAGCTGCGGCCCCTATATAGGCCGCAGAAGACCCACAACGCGTGCGCGAGAAGGTGCCGTAACTGCCCTCTAGCGCAGTAAACATACCGCGCCGCCAGTGGTGGAAATAGGCGAAATCGAGATATCGCTGTCAAAAATTAAAAAATTTTTTATTCCGACGATCGAAACACAGGCCGTTGTTTTTTGATGTCAGATAACACCGGGTCCCAAGTCTTACTTAAAAGATAGCCCTCGTCTCTATTAATAAGATTGTCAGATAAACGAATCTCTATGGATTCTTTTAAAACACAGTCCTAATAGCGAAATGCAGGGGCAACCATTTGTGTCTTGTCATAGAGCATTCTGTGTCCCTCGGTGAGACAGTGTTCCGCCACTGCAGATTTCTCAGGTTGAAGCAGCCGTGTGTGCCGCTGATGCTCAACACATCGGTCCTGAATGGTCCGGATTGTCTGCCCAATATAAGCCTTCCCACAGTGGCAAGGGATCTTGTACACACTGGGCTTCCTGAAACCCAAGTCATCCTTTACAGAGCCAAGGAGCGCTCTAATCTTGGCTGGCGGACGAAAAATACTTTTGATATGGTATCTTTTCAGAATTCTTCCTATCTTCGAGGAAATGCTCCCAGCAAAAGGCAGAAAAGCCACCGATTTGCAGGTATCTTCTGGTGGTTCAGGCGAAGGTCCATACTGGAAAGCACGACGGATCTGTTTATCTGTATAGCCATTCTGCTTGAACACAACCTTAACTTGGTCCAATTCTTGTGTCAAGCTTTCTCCATCTGAAATGGCATAAGCTCTTCTCGCCAACGTCCGCAGGACCAACGTACGTTGGAACGATGGATGACTGCTAGAAGCATGCAGGTAACGGTCCGTGTGTAGCGCACCACCAATTCTCTTCTTGCGCCAACGTATTAATATTAGAGTAGCATTTGCACTGAGCATTCTCAATTATTACGTAGATACATTTCTATCTGCATAGACCACTGCAGTTATTGCCCTGTCAGCTCCTCTGATGTACCTTTAAAGTTATTCCTTGGTGCCTCAAGACGCATACTATCATCCTGTCCCTTCTCCTTGTCAATGTTTTCCACATCTTCATCGCCAAGTCGGTGGAGAACCTTCTTATCGTATCGGCCCACTAAATTTTCAACATCTTTCCATAGCACTGCATCTCAAACGGTTTATTTTTCTTCTTTTCCCCCTCTATCAAGGGCCATGTTGCGCTTCCGTAGAATGCTGCAGCCCACATGAAAATTCTCAAAAAATTACCCCTCAAAGCAAGTGCTGTGATACTAGCAGACATCATTCGGCCAGCAATGACTTCTTTTACTGGGCGAGTGTGCTCTTTGTGGCCTCCTCTCATGTGTTGATTTGCTTCAAAGTTAGTAGAATTGCTCCACTTCATCTATGCATGGTCTCTAATTTTTTGTTCATTGCTAGTGTCGTTTCTGTTACTTCTCATTACTTTCTTTGGTTTACCCGCAGTCCATAGTGTATCTGCATTAGATTGTTTATTCATTCAACAGGTCCTGGAATTCTACCCCATTTTCACTGAGGATAGTGTCATCAGCGATTCTTATAATTGTTATTTTATCTTCCTGAAATTTAATCCCGCTCCTGAATCTTTCATTTATTTCCGTAAATGCTTCTTCTACGTACAAGTTGAATAGTAGGGAACAGACTGCACCCCTGTTTTACACCTTTTCTAGAGCGAGCGCTTGGTTCTTGACATTTAATTTTTATTTTTCCCTCTAGAATATTGTACATATTACGTATTTCCCTATTTCGTTATAGCTTACACTTCCTTATTCAGAAGATCGAAAAACTTGTTCTACTTCACGTAGCCGAATGATTTTTATAAATCAACTATGAATTGATATTTATAATTTTTGCTTCCGTTATGAAGTGAAACATTACAACCGTATTTCTAGTTTCTTTGCCTTCCATACAGCCAAACATTGTCTTCTAACAGATCCTGAGGTTTTTATTTCTATTCTGTGTGCTATTCTAGTAAGCAACTTGCATGCATGAGCTGTTAAGTTGATGTGAGATAGTTCATACTTATCTGCACCTTCTATCTTCAGGAGTATGCTAATGATACTTTTACGAAAGTCTGATGTTGTTTCTCCAGACTTGTACATTCTACAAACTAACTAGAATAATCGTTTGATTGTTGATTTCTCCAACAATCCAATGATTTTAGAAATTCTAAACGAATGTTATCTATGCGTTCCACCTAATCTGATCGTAAAACTTTCAAAGCTTTGTGAATCTCTCATATACTAGTTCACCATTTCGCCTAATATTTCTTCTTCTATAAAGTAATTACACGTGTTTCCCCCTCGTAGAGGTGTTGGGCATATATGTGTTGTTGCCACTTATCTGCATTAGCAGTGTAATTCTACTTGCACTCTTAAGTTTCCTATACGCTGAATCAGTCCATCCCACAACCGTTTATTACACGATATTTTTGCATTCCATTTTGTAGAATACAGAAACCGCACAACAATTACTTAATCCAAATCTCTTTTTTTTTTTTGTAAAAGACCAGGCTCAGAGCATTTTAAATTACATCATCTGGCGCAGAAAATAAAGTCGCCTAATCATCTGAGGTCATCCTCACCACAATGTTATCGTGGAATTGAAAGTTCCGTGCTCTACTGGGAACACAAATAGGAATAACTGTTTATGTTCCCGGTTTATGGAACTTATGTTCCCTTCAGCCTTTTGACAAAGAATCAGCACCAACTCATCTGCAGAAAAAGTTGCTTAACTCATGGCAGGTGATTTGCGGCAGGGGTCAACGACATCACTACCTGAGCGTTGCGCAGTTACGTACAGGCTCGCCAAAACACACCGACGGGAAAGAAGTCATACCACCGAGGGGGAGTTGTGTGACATTAACGAAGGTTGGTACGCGTGTTTCTACATCTAAAAGATGATGTCTATTCAAAGCTCGCAACAGATGCAAAACAGTGACATTAGTATCGCCGCTATGAGCGTGTAAATCAGGTTCACTTTAAATACACGCTGTGACGGTTGTGAGCATCAGCAATCTGTGAGATTGGACGTGGTTAGTTGAAGTTAGTCAAGGCGACAAAGACGCCTTTGTCAACTGAGTTTGAACGAGGTCGTAGGTTAGTGTTACGAGAAGTTGGACGTTCCTTCTGCGATATTGCAAAATGACTTAGCAGGAATCATTGTACATGGATATTGACAGCGGTGGTTACGAGAACGTACAGTCGCAAGAAGACCAGGCTGCGCACGACCACGTGACACTACCGGGAGAGCTCAGGCGCATCGTACTGCATCTTCAGTTGCAATATGAGCAGCAGTTGGCACCGCAGTAACACACAAACTGTTACAATTCTGTAACTTCAAGGGTAGCGTACGTAAGATAACACTCACCCACATACAACTGTTATAACCCGACATGCTCTTCGGAGTGTCGACATATTGCGTTGGCCTGCTCGATCATCGTATCTTTCTCCAGTCGAGCAGATATGGGACATCATTGGACGATAACTCCAGCGTCATCCACAAACAGCATTAACGGTCGTTATACTGCCGGAACAAGTGCAACAGGCATGGAACTCCATTCCACGAACTGACATCCTGCACCTGTAAAACATAATGCACGCACGTTTCCATGCTTGCATTCAACATTCTGGTGGTTTACCGGTTAGTAATGTACCAGAAATTCTCATCTGCAATGGCTTATCGCGCGCTTGCATTAACCTGTGATCTTGCAATGTTAATCACTTGAATATATTACCTTCAGAAATGTTTCTCCATATTTGGTTACTCTACGTTAATTATTGCTTGGCGTTGCGATTTTTTTTTCGTCAGTGTAACACTGACCCGGAGAGTGTTTCATTCAACCTGAGATAGCGAACGAGGTGGCGCAGTGGTTAGCATACTGGACTCGCATTCGGGAGGACGACGATTCAATCCCGCGTCCGGCCATCCTGATTTAGGTTTTCCGTGATATCCCTAAATCGCTCCAGGCAAATGCCGGGATGGTTCCTTTGAAAGGACACTGTCGACTTCCTTCCCCGTCCTTCCATAATCCGATGAGACGGATGACCTCGCTGTCTGGTCTCTTCCCTCAAAACAAACCCAAGCCAATTTCAGATAGGCGATCCAACTTACATAATCCACACCGACGGCGGATTATGTAACTTGCGTAGCTCATCAAAAGGTTCGTGAAATACTTCCCGCATCAGTAGTTTGTTGCCCACACTGTATACACATTTCGGCTTGCTGAGCTTGGTTTTTTTTTTTTTTTTTTTTTTTTTTTTTTTGGATATGCTATTAACGAAGTCTTTACAGCCTCTGAGGATGACTCCAGTTTTAAGAGACGTAGCTTTAGGCACAGAAAGGTGCATTAGACCATGTCATAATGGTGTACAATTAAAATCAATAAAACTGGAGAACTACAAAAAAATCAGTAAAGGAGATGACAACAGTAGAAATAATAACTCTCCCTTTCGATGAAACATCTCTCACTTTTTACTTTCCGCAAAGCCAATATATCTACCTGGTCGTTCCGCAGCGGACAAAATTGTCCTCAATATCGAGTTGCGCGGCGCTGACGCAGCCGCTTGTACCTGTCCCCTCCTGCAGCCTGAAGTAACGGACGGGACAGGCCTCCGGTTCCTCGAGCACTGCCCCAACTCCTCCAGACACTCAGCGCCGGCGAGCACCCTCTCCCTGTCGCTCCTCGTTCTGGCAGCAGTTATTACACGGCCCTCCAGACTTCTCTCTCCACTCAGTCCGCCGACCAGAAACTCTTTCCTCCTGCCTGCTCCGGCTTTTTTCTTGACTTTCACGAGACTGTTTCACCGCTGACGCGATGTTATGTACGTATAGACGCGTGGAATTACGTCCACTACATCTACGTCTTTACTCTGTAAAACAATGTGAAGTACAGAGCAATAGGTACTTTCTACTACATCGTAAATGAAGATTACATAAACCGACGGAGCGTTTAAATAATGTAAGCTTGTACACCTCTATATATGTTGTGTATATTCTATACAATATGTCATAATTTCATCTGGCCGATGTCTACAGGATTGTCACAAAAGAAAATAAATTATGTGCTTATCTTCTTTTACACCTCTACATCTACATCTACATACATACTCCGCAATCCACCATACGGTGCGTGGCGGAGGGTACCTCGTACCACGTCTAGCATTTTCTCTCCTGTTCCACTCCCAAACAGAATGAGGGAAAATGACTGCCTATATGCCTCTGTACGAGCCCTAATCTCTCTTATTTTATCTTTGTGGTCTTTCCGCGAAATGTAAGTTGGCGGCAGTAAAATTGTACTGCAGTCAGACTCAAACGCTGGTTCTCTAAATTTCCTCAGTAGCGATTCACGAAAAGAACGCCTCCTTTCCTCTGAGACTCCCACCCGAGTTCCTGAAGCATTTCTGTAACACTCGCGATATGATCAAATCTACCAGTAACAAATCTAGCAGCCCACCTCTGAATTGCTTCTATGTCCTCCCTCAATCCGACCTGATAGGGATCCCAAACGCTCGAGCAGTACTCAAGAATAGGTCGTATTAGTGTTTTATAAGCGGTCTCCTTTACAGATGAACCACATCTTCCCAAAATTCTACCAATGAACCGAAGACGACTATCCGCCTTCCCCACAACTGCCATTACGTGCTTGTCCCACTTCATATCGCTCTGCAATGTTACGCCCAAATATTTAATCGACGTGACTGTGTCAAGCGCTACACTACTAATGGAGTATTCAAACATTACAGAATTCTTTTTCCTAGTCATCTGCATTAATTTACATTTATCTATATTTAGAGTTAGCTGCCATTCTTTACACCGATCACAAATCCTGTCCAAGTCATCTTGTATCCTCCTACAGTCACTCATCGACGACACCTTCCCGTACACCACAGCATCATCAGCAAACAGCCGCACATTGCTATCCACCCTATCCAAAAGATCATTTACGTAGATATAAAACAACAGCGGACCTACCACACTTCCCTGGGGCACTCCAGATGATACCCTCACCTTCGATGAACACTCACCATCTAGGACAACGAACTGGTTCTATTACTTAAGAAGTCTTCGAGCCACTCACATACTTTGGAACCAATCCTATATGCTCGTACCTTAGTTAGGAGTCTGCAGTGGGGCACCGAGTCAAACACTTTCCGGAAGTCAAGGAATATGGCATCCGTCTGACACCCTTCATCCATGGTTTGCAAGATGTCATGTGAAAAAGGACGAGTTGCGCATCGCAGGAGCGATGCTTTCTAAAGCATCCTCACGGAAAACAGTTTGCTTTTATATAAAATCCGACCGATAAGTGCACAAATGAAATCTAAATATGCTTTAGATTTCGCAGTGATAAGGAACTTACAAGTGGCGTAACAGAATAATTAAATGCGGCTTCAACAGAAGGTAAACCAAGACAGAACTGAAACCATAATCCTTACCACAGATTTCGTGTAGCTACTCGCTATCTGTGTCTATGAATTGCGCCTTATTGGTGTAGCTATTTTGTAAATGTGTGGGAAGCTTCAATAAAAGAGAAGCAATATAGGAAAAACATTACTTGAAAAAACAATATTGATGAAAAGTATTGCACACTTAAAGGAACGGCGTTGATGAAAAATGCTGCATACAACAAATTAAATTTTTAGTTCTAAAACAAAATCTTTTTGTTTATGAAAGCTACTCTAGGTTGTGGACTGATGTATAATAAAAGACACGGCTGGTGCCGGCGGAGGTTCGAATCCTCCCTCGGGCATGGGTGTGTGTGTTTGTCCTTAGAATAATTTAGGTTAAGTAGTGTGTAAGCTTAGGGACTGATGACCTTAGCAGTTAAGTCCCATAAGATTTCACACAAATTTGAACATTTTTGAATAAAAGACAGACTAATTATTACTTCTTGTAAATTAGAAGCAGAGTAAAAGGAGAAATGACTTATAACTAAGGGTCAATATAATATCCCCTTCGATAAATTGTGGTTTTATTATAATCATGCTTTATATCTCTTCGCTTTCAAAAAAATGGTTCAAATGGCTCTGAGCGCTATGGGACTTAACAGCTGAGGTCATCACTCTGCAAGACTTAGAACTACTTAAACCTAACTAACCTAAGGACACCATACACATCCATGCCCGAGGCAGGATTCGAACCTGCGACCGT
The DNA here is from genome assembly GCF_023864345.2 of Schistocerca serialis cubense. Lineage (NCBI taxonomy): Eukaryota > Metazoa > Arthropoda > Insecta > Orthoptera > Acrididae > Schistocerca > Schistocerca serialis. The sequence goes on from NC_064641.1 coordinate 804,536,454, forward strand.
AGAGGTCGCGCGGTTCCAGACTGAAACGCCTAAAACCGCTCGGCCACACCGCCCGCCTTCTTCGTTTTCAGAGACGAAAACATATTGCTTATATCATTGACGCCAAATTTAGCAGCTGAGTCGTATTCCATGGTCAATATAGCTAAATCTGACGGTCTGCTTTCACTCAAATTTTATCTTAAGTAGTCTTTCGTTGTATTTAATTTGTTGACTCTGCTTACTCGAGATGCTGCAGTCACAGGCATTATTGGCTTTATTACGATGTCTGGATAACCAACGCTCAGCATACCCGAAAGTACAGACACCACACATTCACGGAAGTGATTCGCCTCGATTGGCAACAAACCCACCTTCTTCAGTCCGGATGCGCAATTGTGTCCGACCTCTGTCGGTAATCTCAGTGCAGCGAGCATGGAAGACGAAGACAGTGACTGAAGATGGGTGGCGCTTGAAGGGATTGTGGTCGGCGTGCCGAGATGGTCCTCGCAGCTGCGTGAAACACTGTCCCCGGGGAACGCTGTGGTTAATACAACTGCCGAGTAAGCAGGCGATCCTGGGTTCGAAACAACTTTTCAGCACACATTTTCACTCGTCGCCGCTGATTCCATGTAACGTCCCTATGCAGCTTTCATCATTCCTTGCTCTCTCCCACATCTACCTTCAATTTACACATAATGTATCACAGCTCCGGATTCTGTGTGGTGTCTGTTCTTTCGGACTGTTACGTTATGTTGATTCCGATTTATCAGAATTGTCTCACTTCGTCAACTATATCCTCTACAGTTATTATTGTGATATGAAGTTCATTACTGTTCTCATTTCTGCAACTACTTTACTTTCCTTATTTTTTATTTACACAATCCACATTTTGTCACATCACACTGTTGATCCCCGCTTGTTAATCCTACTCTTAAACCTTTTTTTTATTTCATTAATTTCTTCTTTGATGTAGAGGTTGAATATTATGGAACAAGGAATACTTCTCCACCTTTTCCTCTTTTTAACCGAGCTTGTCTGTCTTGGTTATCTAATCTTAGTACACCGTCACGTTCTTGTACATTGCATATTATCCCTCTTTACATATAGTTTACCCTTATTTTTCTGAGAAGTTCAAACGACTTATACAATTTTCCATTGTTGAATGTTTCTCTTGGTGGACAAACACCAAGACAGTACAGAGGTTTTTCTCATGTCTTCCCCCCATTATCATGCGCATTGCTCGATATGCCTCTCAGGTCCTTAAGTCAACCTGATAATCATCTAAAACAGTATTTCTCTTTTTTCTAAATTCTTCTATATATTATTCTTATCAGCGTCTTGGCTGCATGAGCTCATAAGATGATCGTGCGATATTTTGTATTTCTCACCCCCTGACACATAACGTTGATAGTAATATCGGTTGCAGGCTTCAAAATCTCCTCATTTTGGTGAGCATGAGAGATCATACGTGTATTCAGGTATGCAATTTCGAGTTGAAGCCACTCATTGATCCCGTAGGGCCACCAAATTGCGTAGACGTTAATTGCTACGTTCATTGCCACGTTTCATCCACTAGATCCTGACTTTTTGAACGATACTGAGAGCGGGTGATTTAGTAGGCCATTCATGTTGCCGTAATTTGTCTGTCTGAATATTCATCACATTTGGAAAACATAAATGCAGCTTTCTGAACACAGCTTTTGCTATCTCGGAAGACGGGAGCGTCCACAGCACGCCGTATAGGAGGAAGGACAAGGCTTGGTCACAGAGAATGCTGAAATAAATGTCGTTGTTCATGTTCATGGTGACGTAAATGAGTCAGCCCAAATCATGGTACAACATGATCAGACCTGTAATCTCTACACACTGCAAGTGAAATGTCTGACTGGGATGCCTTGCATCTTGTGAAAAGAGCCGAAATTGCGGCTTGTGTGTTGTTTGAACCACTGAAGATGTGAAGCTTTATGTGGCTGCTGTGAACAGATGTGTCTAGCGAAAGTGCTTGTTAGGTATGAAACCGAATGTCATGGACGAGGCCTGGCTCTCGTCTCTGGTCGGTCAGAATCCTACACTGTGTTGCTTGAATGCGAGTGGGATATCGTTCCCTGCAGACACTTAAGTCAGTCCACGTAGATATACTACAAAGGGAGATCAGAAAGCCTTCGCCCGAATTTTTTTTGGCCAAGTTACGAATGCAGATGCGAAGTTAACATATCCGTTGGGCCTTTATTGGTTCGTATTGGCCTTATTTGACGGTAACCACACAGCAAGGTGATGCTGTCAGTTGTTAAAGATGGAGGTTGTGCTTCACATTCCAGGGCGTTAGAGCAACGAATTGTGATTCGTTATCTATGGAGCAAGGGACGATCGCCCATGGCGATCTACAGGGAAACGCAGCCCACACATAGGGAAAACTGCCTCGCTTTGAGAACTGTAAGGTGGTGGGGTTGCAAGTTCGACAAAGGCCGTGAAGTCTTGCATGACAATGACCGGTCGGGGAGACCGCGTTCGTCGCTGACTGAAGACATTTTCCGCGTGGATGCAATGGTGAAGGTAGATCGGTGTCTCGACATCACGGCCATTTCCCGGGAGCTTGGCTTATCGTATGATTATGACACCATTCACGCATCTTTAGGGTGCCGAAAGGTTTCATGTCAGTGGATGTCTAAATAATTGGATGACGCAATGAAAGGCAAGCGAATGATGTCTTCACTGAGTCATCTGGGACGGTACTCCAAGGAGGGTACGACGTGCGACAGTGAAATAATGAGACTGGAAAAAAATGTTGCTCACCGCTTTAGTCAAGTTTAGTGTTGTCTCCTTCAAAGTAGTTCCTTTCTGACTGCACACACTTTTTCCAGTGCTTCTGCCATTGATAGTAACATTTCTGGACCTCATCGTCTGTAATATCCTCCAAGACCATCGTCATAGCTTTTTGGATATCTTGTGCTGTTTCAAAATGGTATCCCTTGACGCCGTTTTGACTCTTGGAAATAGAAAAAAGTCGCATGGAGCGATATCTGGTGAATAAGGTGGCTGTGGTAGTACTGAAATTTGTTTTGAGGTTAAAAATTGCTGAAATGACAGAGCAGTGTGGGATAGCGCATTATCGTGATGCAGAATCCAGTTATCAGCAATATTGGCACGGACACGAAGAACTCTTCTACGAAGTCTTTCTAAAATTTCTTTGTAGTAATATGGGTTAACTGTTTGTCCAGGCGGTATCCACTCTTTACGAACAATTCCAATAGAATCGAAGAAGCGCACAAGCATGCATTTCACTTTTGACTTTGACATGCGAGTTTTTTTTTCTGTCTGGGTGATCCCTATGAGCACCATTGTGAACTTTGGCGTTTTGTCTCTGGATCGCACTGAAAAAACCAACTTTCATCACCGGTGATAACACGGCTCGACAATTCCGGATTTATTTCCGTTTGCTCTAACAGATCGGCTGCCACATTTTTCCGTGTTTCTCGCTGCTGTGGTGTGAGATTTTCGGGGACCATTTTTGCACAAATCTTTCTCATACCAAGATCTTCAGTTATTATTAGACGAACAGTTTCTCGATTGACGTTCAGTCCTTCTGCAATCATTTTCACGGATAATCTTCGATCACATCGTACGAGTTCACGCACCCTGGCCAAGTTTAGATCCGTCCGTGAGGTTGATGGTCGTCCACTGGGTTCTTCAGCTTCAACATTTGTTCTGCCTTCACTAAACATTTTATGCCAACGAAAAACTTGAGCTGTTAACATAACCTCCTCTACAAAAGCCTTCTGAAGCTTACTGTAAGATGTCGTCGTGTTTCCACCAAATTTAACGCAAAAAGAAATGGCATACCGTTGCGCAATATTATGCGGTTCCATTTCCGTGACGAGAGATATAAACACGTGTTAACTTTTTACAGAACAACTCACTACTGAGCAGTTGCATAGATGTGCTGTTTGGACTAGAAGCAGCTTATTGACCAAGGTCAAAGATAATGTGCCCACGCAAGCCTGTACGGTTGCCACATCTTGCAAAGAAAATCAGTCTCATTACTTATTTGTCGCACCTCGTAAATGTTTCCTGGACCGCATTCTTACTGGAGATGAAACGTGGCTACTGCATTTCACACAGCCGGCCTGTGTGGCCGTGCGGTTCTAGGCGCTTCGGTCTGGAACCGCGTGACCGCTACGGTCACAGGTTCGAATCCCGCCTCGGGCATGGGTGTGTGTGATGTCCTTAGGTTAAGTAGGTTTAAGTAGTTCTAAGTTCTAGGGGACTGATGACCTCAGCAGTTAAGTTCCATAGTGCTCAGAGCCATTTTTTGCATTTCACAGTCTAATCAAAAAGATGGTTCAAATGGCTCTAAGCACTATGGGACTTAAAATCTGAGGTCATCAGTCCCCTAGACTTAGAACTACTTAAACCTGACTAACCTAAGGACATCATACACAACCATGACCGAGGCGGGATTCGAACCTGCGACTGTAGCAGCCGCGTGGTTCCAGACTGAAGCGCTTGTAACCGCTCGGCCACAGCGGCCGGCATGTCGGAATGCAAGCAGCAGAGCTTGGTGTAGAAACATTCGGGTTCGCCTGTGACAAAAATATTCTGCTCAACGCCATCTGATAGGAAAGTGATGTTAACGGGCTTCTGGGACAGCCATGGATCACTCCTGCTGGATTTCATGCCACAAGGCGCAACCAGGAATGCCGACAGTTACTGTTCCGCGCTGTCACGTTTGAGGGTTGCCATCAAGCGAAGGCACAGAGGGATTCTCGGTGTGGCTCAAAATTGCTCTGAGCACTATGGGTCTTAACATCTCAGGTCATCAGTCCCCTAGAACTACTTAAACCTAACTAACCTAAGGACATCACACACATCCATGTCCCAGGCAAGATTCGAACCTGCGACCGTAGCGGTCACGCGGTTCCAGACTGAACGCGCCTAGAACCGCTCGGCCACCATCGGCCGGCATTCTCGGTGTGGATAACGTGATTCTGCTCCTCGACAATGCGAGACCACACGTGGCAGTAAGAACTGCCGAAAATATTATGACATTTATCCACGAGATTCTGGACTACCCTGCATAGAGACCAGACCTGATCCCTAATGATTTCCACGCTTTTGGATCGTTCAAGGAATTCCTGGCAGGACAGCAGTCCAACGGTGGTTCCATAGTCAGTTGGACGAATTCTACCGCAGGGGTATCTCAAATTTAGTGCTGCAATGGGATGAGCATGTGAAACGGGGTGGAAACTATGTGGAAAAATAGCGTAAGGCACGTAGAAAAGGACGTATGTTTGTCGTTAGCTGTATGTACCTAACTTCGGCTAGTAAAAAATAGAGCAAAGAATTCCCGATTTGCCCTGGTAACGCACTGGACAACACAATGTATATTGCGGCAATGGACACGTCCAAACACGATTTCTGCTTTTTGTCCTGTTTCTATACAATCGACTGACACATACTCGCCCGTCACTGCCAAATCTTATGTCAACGGTTTAGGGTCACATTGCCAGTTCCACAGCATCTATAGCGCCCCAAAGCGACCATTGTGCTCTTTCAAGTGGGAGATGAATGTATGGTCTGCTGAGCTTCTTAGTAATGACAAAGATAGATGACTCTTTGCGTACTATGCCAAACTTCCTAACTTGAACTATTTGCGATACTGAAGTGGATTATTTGTTATACGATTTATTGTATCTTATACGACTCGCTCTGTAGTTACTTCCTCCTGTACTTACACAACACTGCAGCATCCTCCGCACAGCCGGGATCCTTCAGCGTGTGGTTTTTACATATTCGGCGATCTGATGGAAGACATGCGTGGACGTCGGTTTCTATCGGACAAGGAAGTACAAGAGCGTGTGCGGTTGTGGATCGGTCAGCGGCCGGCCGCGCTCTACGAAACAGGAATGGATGGTCCCGTCTTCCGGCAGGATAAACGTCTGAACTTGTGTGGTGGTTACTTTTGAATGTCCGACCCGATAGCTGAGTGGTCAGCGTGACGGATTGCCGTCCTACGGGCACGGGTTCGATTCCCGGGTGAGTTGGGGATTTTCTCCGCTCAGGGACTGCGTGTTGTGCTGTCTCCATCATCATTTCATCCCCCTCTGGCGCGCAGGTCGCCGAATGTGGCGTCGACTGTAATAAGACCTGCGTCAAGGCGGCTGGACCTGCCCCGCGAGGGGCCTCCAGGCCAATGACGCCAAACGCTCATTTCCATTTCCACTTTTGAATGGAACCATATCATGATCCCGTTGAGATACGTGTTCGGTTATCATTTGATTGCCCCTTAAGGCTGACCGGCACTTGGTAATCCCGTTCACTGCTTTCCGTTTTCTAACTAAAATATTATTTGTCGCTCTTCTTTTACCCTCGATCATGCCCTCCGTTATCAACCGCAGAAGTACATGATTGATCTTCCGTAATATATCCTAAGTATGCAGCTTTTCTTCTTTTGTTGTTGCTGTTTGTGTATTAGTCACAATATTTCCGCGTTTGTTAATCCTGTGTAAGAAATTGAAAACGTTGATCGAACATGGGATGAACCTAGTCTTCCACGGACAGAGATGAAGCCTTGTTGCAGTATGTCCACATCGATCTACGAAGTAAAGTGTGATGGCGCTGCATTATTCGCAGGCGTTCTCCATACGCCTTCCAAATCTGACAGTCCCGTGGCCAGAATTTGGCGTTCCATTAATTAAAAAGAGCCGGCGGCCGCCACGTGCAATGCCCACACCTCCCCGTTCCCCACCCCTCAGCCTCTGTCGCACACGACTTCAGCGGAATGTTGATTGTCTGACCGCAATTCCCGCTAACGAGTTGCCTACCGCTAACAAATCACTCAAATGGCTGCCGGCCGCGGTGGTCTAGCGGTTGTAGGCGCTCAGTCCGGAACCGAGCGACTGCTACGGTCGCAGGTTCGAATCCGGCCTCGGGCATGGATGTGTGTGGTGTCCTTAGGTTAGTTAGGTTTAAGTAGTTCTAAGTTCTAGGGGACTGATGACCACAGATGTTAAGTCCCATAGTACTCAGAGCCAGCCAACTCAAATGGCTAACAGTCATAGAGATTTGCGTCGACTACTGTAGGCCGTATTCTGGGAGCCGTATTTGTGACGTGAAATCTTCTTGTCAAATGTCGGACAGTAATAGCAAACTGTTTTTTTGTAACTAAAGGTGAGGTAGTGTCCTATTAAACTCTTCTATAGATTAGAAGTGATGCAATAGTGCAAGTGGTTAATGGTGACTAAGCATACAAATCGACAATGCTACAACCGAAACACTGTTGCATTTTTGTTATGGATAGGATGTGACTTAGTTTAATCTGAAATATCAGTCTGTAAATGCATTTCTATATGGAATAATTGCCGTATCGTGCGGAAGTCTGACACTACCAATGTAACATCTGTGCGGTTTCTACCCACACAATTAAAAAAAAAAGCAAATAATAACAGAATTGCGCTTTGAACCAGAACGGTCTTCACAGCAGCCTCAAAGCTCATTTTACTACATCGTTTGTTTTAGATACTTTGGTCAGAAATGTAAACATGAACTGTTTCTTCATTTCAGAAAAAGCAACAAAAATACTTTAAATGAAGTGGAGACTTTAAAATCTTAACTCTTTTTTTTCTTTTTTTGCGCATTTCTCGCAACTTATTTTGCCAACTGTAAGGCTTTGGTAATTTCGAATATATTTATTTACTAATATTTCGATGTTGTATTCTCATACACAATGCCTTTCTCCTTACTGAAGTAATGTGAAGTCAAGGTACTTCGTAATGAAGTCAAAATTCCAACTGGCGTTTGGTACAATGAAATGAATCTTTCTTTTACCAAAATACAGAACATCTGACCTGCTCTTTTCCAAGAATACCTTCATGAACAGTTTTCTCTCAGTTCCTCCACAGTCACTTAAATGTTTAATTTTCGTATTTCTCTTTATATTCACTTAACCCGACTAACATATTCCAGTGCCGCAGATATGGCGTCGTCTCGTATTATAGAGTCGAAGGACAAGATTTTAGATTTGAGTTACTCATTCTTTCAATCCCTGTTATCAGTGTTTACGTAATTAATAACTGGTATGGTAATTTCCAATACTTTTCCTAACTATAAGTAGCCTGTATCTGTTATTTCCACCTCAGTTCAGCTCTTCCTTATGATCCCTGTTTTTCCGTCATTCTTCTTTTCTACACTACTCAGTGTTCTTACAACAAATGTGTCAAATCCTGCCGGCCAGGGTGGCCGAGCGGTTCTAGGCGCCACAGTCTGAAGCGTGACCCCTACGGTCGCAGGTCCGAATCCTGCCTCGGGCATGGATGTGTATGATGTCCTTAGGTTAGTTAGGTTTAAATAGTTCTAAGTTCTAGGGGACTTTTGATCTTAGAAGTTAAGTGCAATAGTGCTCAGAGCCATTTGAACCATTTTTTTGTTATTCCGTGGACACGGCTACAATTTCCGATTCTGCTGTATTTTTTAATTATGATAAAACTCTCGTGTTTTGACACGAAAGTATTGAATATCGTGCCGCGGCACTATGTAAAAAACTAACCTGCAGAAACCAACGTTTTGGCCACGGTTACAGTGGTCTTCTTCTGGGCCTACTGACAAGCATTCGCTGTTTGGAGTCGCTTATATGTTATCACTGCTGTTGACTGAGAATGACGTTTCGTAATAATTTTAATATTACATTGTTCTGACCTGTCATTAGAAACGGAAGGTGCGGCAACTTTATTACGGCATGTTGCTAGGGAGCGGGGATGGGCTGTTGTCTGTTGCTTCTTGCATTGTTTTCTATGACTTGTGGTCACCGGCGAATGAGGCATGGGCTCCCGTTTTCCTCCTACCGGACGCAGGCCACTCGGCGGCAATTACTCAAAAAAAAAAAAAAATGGTTCAAATGGCTCTGAGCACTATGGAACTTACCAGCTGAGGTCATCAGTCCCCTAGAACTTAGAACTACTTAAACCGTAGTGGTCGCGCGGTTCCAGACTGAAGCGCCTAGAACCGCTCGGCCACACCGGCCGGAGGTAATTACTCGCCAGTAGTGCTCGCATCACATGTTGTTGGTGCGGCCTGTGGCCTCAGAGTGCTGGCAGCGAGAATGGGGCAAACCTCACTTCATCCTCTCTTTTCATATTGTTAGTGTTTCACTATTTCAGTCCATCCGGGGTCTGAGGGCTAGCCGGCGCGGTAGCTCATCGCGTCTGAAGCCTGCCCTCTGTAATAAAAAACTGGGTGAAACGATGAACGATGGACTTCAACGCGTGTCATGTGACGTTCGCCTCGAACAAAGGCAACAAACAATAACGAACGAAATGAAAAAGAAGGGAGAAAAGAGGATAGTATCTTTGATTAGTAATAATAACGCCCTAGGTCCTGGGTTCGAGCTTCAAATGGTTCAAATGGCTCTGAGCACTATAGGACTCAACTGCTGTGGTTATCAGTCCCCTAGAACTTAGAACTACTTAAACCTAACTAACCTAAGGACATCACATACACCCACGCCCAAGGCAGGATTCGAACCTGCGACCGTAGCAACAACGCGGCTCCGGACTGGAGCGCCTAGAACCGCACGGCCACCGCGGCCGGCGGTTCGAGCTTCGCCACTGCTTAAATTTTTAATAAAAGTCATCAGTACTGGCGGCCGAAGACTTCCGGCATTAGAAGTCATCCTCGTTCTGGCATCGGCCTCGACAAAGACGGCTGAGGAGCAGACAGAGGTTCAGGGCATCCTCTTGGCTTGGGAAACTGCCCCTAAAAGAGGGAAAATCAGCAATGATCAAATGCAATGGAAACCACTGCATTAAGTGGGTAGGACGGCAAACGGGCCGACTTGGAGCAGAAGAGGCACCACAGGACATTTTAATTTCCACTGTCTATACTTTCACAAATAAATTCATAAAACTTTGTCACCACGACCAGGAAGGATTCAGGATTTAACTCATAGCAGGCCCTGCATCTTATCAGTGTAGTCCTTATGGGAGACAACAACTGTAGCATTGCCTTTGTCAGCCGGTAAGACAACAATTTCAGAGCGCTCCCTCAGATCACGAATGGCCGCCCTCTACACTGATAAGATGCAGAACCTGCTAAATGACGATTCCTACCGGAAGATCAGCGTTGACCCTACAAAGAAGGTGGAGAACAAGACGAGGTCGCTTCTCAAGGACGCAGATTTACCGGAGGGTGACGCTAAGAAATTGTTACCCCAAGGTCCGGTACGGCCTAGACTATATGGACTCCCGGAGGTTCACAGAGAGGGGGTACCATTACGCCCCATTGTCAGCAACATCAGGGCATCTACATATTTGTTGGCCAAATACCTGACGGGAATATTAAGTCCTTATGTGGGTAAATGCCCTCATCACATCCGTAATTCCGTGGATTTTGTTAAACGCCTTGATAGCTTCAGATTGGATGAGTTTTGACGTCGTTTCCTTGTTTACGGGGGTACCCCTGCGAGAGTCACTAGAATTGATTAGTCAGAAGTTTGACGACAAGACCACTGAACTTTTTAGGCATGTCTTGACTTCCATGTATTTTCTTTTTAATGGAGGGAGTCGCCATGGGTAGCCCACTCTCACCGGTGGTAGCGAATTTGTGCATGGAGAACTTCGTTGAGGAAGCCCTGTCGTCATCCGAATGGAAATCTACTTGCTTTTTCCGTTACGTGGACGACACGTTCGTCATCTGGCCACATGATATGCATAAAATCCTTCCTTACACATCTAAACTCAATACACCCCAACATCAAATTCACTATGGAGACTGAAACGGAGGGTAAATTACCTTTCCTTGACGTCTTGGTCAAGAGAAGGGCTGACGGCACCCTAGGTCATTGGGTGTATCGGAAGACAAAGCACAATGATTTGTATTTGCACGCAGACAGCTGCCACCACCCTTCACAGAGGATGGGGTACTTAACTCTAGTACATAGGGCGCGTACTATCTCTGACGCAGAGAGTGTACCCCAGGAATTGGAACATCTGAGAACTGTATTTTGAAAAAATGGGTACTCAGAGTGGCAGATTCAACGTGCTCTCCGCCCAACCACTGCAGCACAACCTGTGGAGATGGATGAAATGATGAGGGAGGAGGTAGGCACTGCGTTTATTCCATATACAGGCGCACTCTCGGGGAAAATCGCCCAAATTTTGAAGAAACACCGGGTCGGAGGTGTGTTTTGTCCTCCGAATAAAACTCGTGCACTGGTGCGGAGCGCCAAAGATGACCTCGGTTTGAGGAAGGCTGGCGTGTACCAGATTCCGTGTCAATGTGGCAAGTCGTATATTGGTCAGACGATGCGTACCGTCGAGGATCGATGCCGTGAACACCAGAGGCACACTCGACTGATGTATCCGAGCAAGTGGGCGGTCGGTGAACATTGTTTGTCGGAAAATCACGCTATGGAGTATGAGCGCACGAGGATTCTGGTACAGACGTCGAGATACTGGGACAGCGTTGTTAGAGAGGCCATCGAAATTCGCACCAATGACGACCTCATAAACCGTGACTGTGGCTATAATCTTAGCAAGGCTTGGGAACCAGCGATTGGGTTAATGAAGAATAAATCGAGCAAACGTATAGTTGTGGCGACCACGGCGGACAGAGCCATCACTCCTACGTCATCTCAGACGCCGTCGCAATCTGTTCCACCGCGCGACCGTGGCGCGGGGCGCGGACAGCGGAGGGAGTGCGCCGCGGGCGGAGGGTATTTAAATCGGCCGCCACCGCGACCGAACCCATTTCCCTCTGAGCAGCCATAGCGTACGGATCTCCGTGCCGGCACGTTCACAGAGGCTCAGTCCGTCAGTTCACCTTATGATGGCGACATGTATGATCGCCGAAATACTGTGCCCGTTGGAAACTGTAGACCGACAGTACACCCGTGGATATTTTGATTAATAAATTTGCTATTTTCCGAATAAAATGGTGTATATATCACTTATAAACTCACATGGGAGGTATTTTATTTTATTAAATATAATCTACACCGGTTGGAAATGTTAAAATTTTTCTGTGCATACTTCAAGATCTAATAAAATCGGTAATTTTGTACATAGACGGCTGTGAACTGGTGTGTTATAAAGATTAAATTACGTGTTTGTATTGTCAAAAACTGTATCGTGTCGCTCCATAGTATAAACAGGCATTGCATGTCGAAGTGCGAACGTTTTTGCTAAGAAAAGTGTCGAATAGAGTGATAAATCTCTCAACGAGTAAAGTACGACGCCAAAACGAAGTGCTTTAAAAAAAAAAAAAAACGTGGGCCTCATAGTAAGAGATTTCAGAATAAAGTGAAACACTGTCTCCAACATGTGGCGTGTGAAGTTAGAGACAATGAAATACAGGCAAACTCGTCAGTATCTAGAGAAACAGCCATTAGTGCTTCGAAGATTGAAATAAAACGTAGTGATACACACGTTTCTCAAAAGGAAAGTGGTGTAAATGGTAAGTTACCTTATATTCTGATACATTTGCACCTTCTAACCCAAGGGTGTTAGGTGAATGTGGGTGTTGTATAATATGTAGAGGGCCAGTTAGTTTACATGAACACAGTGAGGTAACAAATGGACTAGCCAGGAATCTTATCATTAATTGTGCCAGTTTTGAATATACTCATTCATTTTGGAATTCTGATAGGTGTAAAGATTTTTATTTTGAAGTAAATATTAGTTGGGTTTATGGATTGAGAGCTATTGGCAAAGGACACACTATAGCTGAAACAATGTGTACCGTGATGAATGTGCAATGTTCACCTTGTAAAATTGACATGCAGGATTTATTGGAGCTGCTGTGGAATCTGTTGCATGTGAGTGAATGAAGTGTGCTGCAAACGAAGCTGTTGAAATAAATTATGGTATGACTAACATACCAGTAACTTTTGATGGCACTTGGCAAAAGGGTGGCTGCAGTTCTAAGAATTCTGTTGCTACGGTGACCAGTGTGGATACTGGAAAGGTAATAGATTTCCAGATTTTAACCAGACATTATTATAAGAAGAAGGGCATATCTGTGACAGAAATTGTGAAGGAACAAGTGGTCGTATGGAGGCCTCTGCAGCTATTGAAATTTTTAGTCGATCTGTGGACGAAAGGGGAGTGTGTTACACTAAGCTCTTAGGTGATGGAGACTCAAAAGCATATAACAGTGTAGCAAAAAAAAAAAAAAAAAAAAAAAAAAAATTGCTCTGAGCACTATGCGACTCAACTGCTGAGGTCATCAGTCGCCTAGAACTTAGAACTAATTAAACCTAAATAACCTAAGGACAGCACACAACACCCAGCCATCACGAGGGAGAGAAAATCCCTGACCCCGCCGGGAATCGAACCCGGGAACCCGGGTGTGGGAAGCGAGAACGCTACCTCACGACCACGAGATGCGGGCTAACAGTGTAGCAGCTGCTCAGCCTTATGGTGAGAAGATTATCAGAAAACTGGCATGTGTTGGTCATGTCCAGAAGAGGATGGGCACCTGGTTGAGGAAGTTGAAACAAAGTTTGAAAGACAAGAAACTTTCCGATGATAAAACAATAAGAGGCAGGCTGACAAACAAAATGATTGATAAACTACAGCAGTATTAAGGGATGGCCATTAGAAATAATACTGAGGATTTGTTGAAAATGAAGCAGGCAGTATGGGCTCCCTTCTTCCACAGACACTGATGAAAAACCAATACGCCACCATTGCCCTCCTGGGCCTGATTCATGGTGCAGTTCCACAATGCTCAGTACTCAAAGTGTTCATATAGCCACAAACATTCCATCCCTGCAGCAGTCATGGATATCATTTATTTGTAAAAGTATAGACAGTGGAAATTAAAATGTCCTCTCGTGCCCTTCGCAACAAGTCGGCCTGTTTGACAGCCTACCTCCCTTAAAGACACGTATGGCTAGGTACAGGACATGTTGACTGTTACTTAAAAAGCGTCATGATGAGCTTCCCTTTAGCAATGGGGTCCGGAATACTCCCCCATCTCCGAGAGGGGACTTCCAAGGGGGAGGTTACCATCAGTAAAAGATTGAATAACCAACGAAAGGATAAAGTTCTGCGAGTCAGGTCGTGGAATGTCGGAAGTTTGAACGTGGTATGAAAGCTAGAAATTGTGAAATGGGAAATGCTAAGGTTTATTCTTGATATAGTGGGGTTCAGTGAAGTGAAATGGAAAGAAGACCAGGACAACTGGTCAGATGCCTATGGGCTAACATCAACAGTAGCAGAAAATGGTATAACGGGATCAGGATTCGCCATGAATAGAAAGGTAGGGCAGAGAGTGTATTACTTTGAGCAGTTCAGTGATAGGGCTGTTGATAGGGTGATTCTTATCAGAAACGAGACCAAACCAACACCGACAAGAATAGTTCACGTATACATGCCAACGTCGTATGTTGAAAATGAACAGATAAAGTATATGAGGATATTAAAAGGGTAATACAGAAAATGTTATAGTCACGGGGACTGGAATGCAGTAAGGGGAAGGAGCAGAAGAAAATATTACAGGAGAACATGTCCTTAGAACAATAAATGGGAGAGGAGAGAGACTAATCTGAGTTCTCTAATAAACTTCAGCTAGTAACAGCGAATACTCTGTTCCAGAATTACATGAGAACAAAATATATTTAGAAAAGGCAAGGAGGTATGGGAATATTTCACTTAGTTTACATCAAGGTCAGGTAGAGATGCCGAAATCAGATACTGGATTTTATGGAGTACCCAGGAGCAGATATAGACTCAGATTACAATGGACTCGTTTTAATGAGTAGACTGAAGTTTATAGATTACTCAGGAACAATCAAAGCGTAAAAAAGTGGCATACGGAAGTACTAAAGAATGAGGAGATTATGTTTAAAGTTTTGCAATGTTATAAATACTGCGATATGGCATACCTCAGTAGCCAGTACAGTTGAAGAGGCACGGCGTCTCTAAAAAGGGCAACACAGAAGCTGAAAAGAATAACTTGGATACAAAGAACGTAACTGCGAAGCAACTACAGGTAACAGAAGAAATACTTCAGTTGAGCGATAATAGAAGGAAGTACAATAATTTTCAGGGAATTCAGTAGTACAGAAATACAAGTCACTTAGGAACGAAATAAATACGAAGTGGCTGCATGAAAAATGTGGAGAAATGGAAAAAGAAATAATTTCCAGAAGGACTGAATTAGCATTTATAAAAATATCTTCGGTGAAAGTAAATACGAGATAAAGAAAGAAACAGGAGTCGATATAGAAGAGATACGGAATTCAGTGTCAGAGGTGATTTTAAAACAGCTTTGGAATACTAAAACTGAATAAGGCTGAAAGGACAGATAACATTTCAACACAATTACTAAAATCACTGGGTGAAGTGGCAGCAAAACAACTCCTCACGTTGGTGTATAGAATACATAACACTGGCGACATACCATCCGACTTGCGGAAAACAACATCCAGACACCTGAGTTTCTCCTGGTGTATACAATTTTCAAACAACTTACGGGAATTGAGCCAGATAATATTAACAGCGACCGCTGATATTTAGGTGGGAGCACACACCGCCACTTTCAAGCTAAGGCAATTTATCTTGGAAATGATGGGATGTACTGCCACCGAAATATCGGTGGTCGCTGTTAATACTACCTTACTCTGTTCCCGTAAGTTGTTTGACCATCCACACAATTCCGAAGATTGCAAAAACAGACAAGTTCGAGAATTATTGCACAATAAACTTAACAGTTCATCCACCCAAATTGCTGAAAAAAATAGTACAAAGAAGAACAGAAAATTGAGGCTGTGTCAGATGACGATCAGTTGCCTTTGGGAAATGTAAAGGCACCAGAGACGCAGTTCTAACGTTGCGGATGAGAATACAAGCAAGATTAAAGGAAAACCAAGACACGTTCAAGGACTCTGTCGACCTGGAAAAAGCGTTCTACAATGTAAAATAGAGCAAGACGTTCGACGTTCTGAGAAATGTAGGGGCAAACTATACAGAAAGATGGGTAATGTATAATATGTACAAGAGCCGAGAGGGAACAACAAGCGTGGAGGACCAAAAAACGGAGAGCTCGGATTAAATTGGTGCAAGACAGAGATGTAGTCTTTCACCCCTATTGTTCAGTCTGTATATCGAAAAACCAATGATGGAAATAAAAAAAAGTTTCAGTAGTGGAATTAAAATTCAAGGTGAAAGGATATCAATGATACGATTAGCTGATGACGTTGTTATCCTGGGGGGAAGTAAAGAAGAATTACCTGATCTGATGAATGGAATGAACAGTCTAATGAGTACGGAACATGGATTGAGAGGAAATAGAAGAAAGAGGAAAGTAATGAGAAGTAGTAGAAATGAGAAAAGCGACAAATGTAAAATCAGGATTGAAGGTCACAAAGTAGATAAAGGTAAGGCGTTTTACTACTTAGGTAGCAAAATAACCAATGACGGACGGAGAAAGGAAGATACCAAAAGAAGACTAGCACTGGCAAAAAGGCCATTCCAGGGCAAGATAACACTACTAATGTCAAACAAACGTCTTATATTGAGAAAGATATTTATGAGAATTTATTTGGAGTACAGCATTGTATGGTAGTGAAACATGGAGTGCGGGAAAACCGGAACAGTAGAAAATCGAATTTGAGATGTGGTGCTGCAGACGAATGTTGAAAATTAGGTGGACTGATTCGGTGAGGAATGAGGAGGTTCTGTTCAGAATCGGAGAGAAAAGGAATGTGTGGAAAACACTGATAGGAGGAGGGACAGGATGGTAGGGAGTCTGTTAAGACATCAGGGAATGACATCCGTGGTACTAGAGGGAGTTGTAAAGGGCAAAAATTGTAGAGGAACACAGAAATTGGAATACATCCCGCAAATAATCGAGACCGTAAGTTACAATTGCTACTCTGAGACTGAGGTGAGGAGGTTGGTACAGGAGAGGAATTCGTGGCTGGCCCCATCAAACCAGTCGAAAGAATGAAATAAAAAACTTCTTTGACCTTGCTTACCCAATACGTGTATTTTGTTAAGTCTGATTTCCTTGCCGAAGTCTTGCCGATGTCCGGGTACTGGATACTTGCTGTGCTCCTCCAGACGAAAGCAACGCTCATGTTCTCGTATGTACGTAGCTGTCGTCACGCAGGGCTCACCACACTTTCATTCCTGTCTTGTACTTCTTGGAGCCTGGCACATCCTGGATCCTGCGGCTATTGTGGTAGACAGGATGCACATCAACCCGGTGAAGGCGTTTACCAATCCAGACAGTAATATTTTTCACATAAAATAAGTGGGCTTGCCTCTCGCATTCTTTTGTTTGTTGTCATGGCTGTATGGATGATTGCGTAATTGTAGTCGTTGCTCGAACGTTGTGCGTACCCTTTTGAACTCTTGTGTTATGTCTTGAGCATCACTTAGGCATTGCCCACGGATGCCAAAGAACGTATAGCTAAGTTCTCCTGCGCACAGTGGTGGTTGAATGAGGCGTGCAAATACCCGTAGTATGTTTAGGATACATGTATGTCCTACTGTGACGTCCTTGTCTTGTATATTTCCACATCCAGGAATGGGATTGCGCGATTATTCTCTACTTCGTTTGTGAACTATACTTTCCGGTGCATTTTATTCAGATATTCGTGAAACCTGTGTAGCTTCCTGCGCCATGAGGCCATACAGATTTCGTCCAAGTATCTGAACGAGCATCGTGGGCATCAAGAAGCTGAAGAAAGAGCCGTTGCTTCAAAGTTGTCTATAAATATACTCTGCTCAGAAAAAGTTTGGAATACTATCGTAAAATATAGTATACGATACTAGAGGTCTCACTGACCGAGGCATTTCATGCATTATCCAGTTGCAGCCCATATACTGGACGGTATTTACTACAGGCAATCCCGTGGCCGTTTCCCAGTCATGTAAATATGCTGGTACAACGCAAGAAGTCTAGTATCAACAACAGCTTCACTCAGTTTGTTTTCAGCACTGCAGTTACATGCCACATAGAGGCAAACAACACTTTGATAAGGGTGAGGATAGTGGCTTTACTTTCAGCATGTCATAAACAGCAAGATGTTGCAAATCAGTTACATGTCATTCAAAGTAGTGTGTCTAGCTGTGGAGAAAGTACAGAAACACGGGAACTATAAACGATACATCTCGCCGTGGTCGTCATAAGCATCAGCAACGCAGGATCGTATCCTCAAACTGTCGGCCCATAATTAGCTGCCAGAAATATTGGAAATGACTTCCCTCGGCCAACAGGAATTCGCATCTCAGACCGAACAGTGCATGGAATATTACTTGAGGGTCGTGTTCATTCCAGAAGATCAATGAGAAGTTTTGCACTGAACCAACGGTACTGACACAATCGAAGGACCTGGGCTCATGCACATTAACATTGGACCATTTCAGAACGGAGTAATGCCATGTTTGCTCACGGGACCAGGACGCTAGACGTTTTAAGGTTTAGAGGAGCGCTAGACAACAACAGGAAAGACGATACGTTCAGGAAGTCCATCCATTTTCTGGTGGAAGTGTAATGTTTTGGGTGGCAATAATGACGGGAAGGTGGACCCCTTTAATTCGTATCTACTGCAATTTGACTGTCCCCGATACCTCCAACAGGTTCTGGAAAAGATTGTAGCCTCTATAGACGTGCAAACAGTAACAGATTCATCTTAGTTAGTGACAATGCCAGATCGCACCGAACTCTAACAGTGTCTCGGTATCTTCAAATATACAACATCAACCAAACGGATTGGAAGTCACAGTACTCCTACATGAACGCAACTGAGCATGCATGCGGCTTGTTGTAGATGGCCACTGAACTGCCCCCGAATCCACCTGACAATCATCAGGACCTCACTGAAGTTGCCATTGAGAAGTGGAACCTCATACCCCAAGATAAACTTGATGGTTTCATCCAGAGCATGTCCCGCAGAATGAAAGAACTCATTCGTGTGCAGAGACTGATAACCATCATCATGAGGAAAAGATTTTCATTGGTTTTGTTTTCACGATGTACATTTAGGAGAGAACCTGCTTTGTTTTGTAATGATTCTTTGTAAGTAATCAAAATCGTTCATGTTTTCAGAAGGAATTATGTTTATTTTGTTAATAAAGTACCGCAAAAACCTCAACGGGAGTGATATAAGGAGTCATTACAGTAAACTCGACGATATTCCAAACTTCTGTTGAGGTGTGTACCCGCTTCTAACGGGAATAAGGGAAGCACCATTGCAACGCCGGCCCTGAGGAAACGCAGGATCAGAGGACCCATACGAACACTGAAACACCTAAGAACATGAACTGAGAGGATGGACTCAGGCTCGCCCCATCGTGGCTGCCATCCGTGAGAGTCCTACAGGTCGCCCCAACAACACATGGCGAGAGCGCTACCGACGAGTAGCTGGAGCCACGCGGCCTACGGCCACCAAGAGGAAAACAGTAGACCCCGCCTAGGTCGCCGATGACCACCAGTCATAGCAGACAATGCAAGAAGCGATAGACAATAGTAAGCCCCTACTGCCTCCACAGTAGCAGCCCATTACAATAAAGTTGCCGCTTCTCCCGCCTCAAGTGACCAGACACATCAACGAAACTTTAAAATTGTGACGTAACGTTATGTCCTCTGAACAGCAACGGCAACATATAAGCGATTGTATGTCCATTCTTCTCACTGGAAGTCTTGAAGACCACGGCCGTTCACTATTGTAAGAAAATGAATCGTCTACAGCCGTCCTTATCATCTTATTTATTGTGTAGCTACCAGTTTCGGCGCTGCAATCCGCTATTTTCAGGCCTTAGTTGATGCTGAAGGGGTTATCACGATCTACAGTATATATAAGCTGCATCAGTGGCCAACATAACTGGTTTACGGTTATTACGACCCATATATAGGCTGTATCTGTGGTCAACATAACTGGTTTACGCGGACAATCTGCTGACACCACACTTACGGATATCCTGCGTAAACCAGTTATGTTGGCCAGTGATGCAGCGAATATATGGATCATTATAACCCCTTCAGCATCAACTAAGGTGGGAAGATGGTGTATTGAAGAGCTGGAACTGGTGGCTACACAATAAATAAGACCATAAGGTCGGATGATGTAGGCTTTTCACTTTCTTATAAATATAGGCGACTCCGCACAGCTAAAGCACATCAGTAGACCCAGAAGAAGACCCCTGTAATCGTGGCCGAAACGGCGGTTTCTCCAGCACAGTTTTTTTGCTGTAGCCAAAGCCCTTGCCGCAGTGGTAACGGGGTTTCCGTCATATCATGGAAATTAAGCGCTGTAAGGGGGTAACTAATACTTGGATGGGTGACCGCTTCGCTCTGTCGAACGGCTGTTAGCAAGCAGGGTGCACTCAGCCCTTGTGGAAGCAACTGAGGAGCTACTTTAGTGAGCAGTAGTCAACTAAACTGGAAAGTTCAGTGAGACTGGAATGCTGCATACATGCCCCTCCCTATCGGCATCCACTGACACCTTCCTGCTGAGGATGACAAGGAGGTCGGTCGGCCCCTTTGGGCCTTTCGAGACCTGTTGGAATGGTATTTATCTTAGTTTTAGTTTTGTGTGTTAGGACGTAGTATGACACTCAGAAAATTTTTACGTCGACTGACTCTGGCTGCTGAGGCCAATGCAATTGTAAACTCTCGTTTTTATCACAAGTATTATTTTTTATTTTCTCTAAGTTCAAATCAGTCCTCACACGACTGTGTATGGTATCATTATGTTCCAAAAACCCGCACGCAGGTGCTGTTGATGAAAGAGATATGAGGTGAAATATTTTGGATAGCCCTTGGCATTGCGAGCATTTGTGTTCTTACCGTGCATATACCCTACAGTTCAGGGTCAAAATTAAAAGGTGACACGCTTCCACCAGCCTAAGCAAATAGGTGTGGTCTAGAATGGACTCTGGGCTGCTTATAAAAGCGCCATCTGTTCACGGGTGGTTCCTGAAAATCTCCGACAAACCGTGAATTTTTCGTACAAGAATTAACAATTGAAGGGATGCCCCCTTCCACAATTTCTGTTCAGTGCAGATCGTCGAAATGTTTCCCATACGAACATAAGGTGATGTTCACGGGGAATAGCTAATATTTCTCCAATATCATAATTAGTTACAGCGATCCAGGGGTTCAAAAATTTATGCAGCTATGCAGAAAATCACAAAACCGGCTTTTAGACATTTTTGCACCGTGGGCTGCAACTATCTAGATAACTAATTTTCGTTTGCGTCGGAAAGTAAACGTATTTTGTGACGTATTACAAGTTCCAAATCAGGGGCAATTTATTTAGTTTCACCTGAGTGCTTCGGCAGTTAGGTTTTTGAATCTCTGCGTATTAACCTAATTTATTAGTTTCTGCGATTTCGTCAGGGTCTGCAGTAGAAATGCGCAGCACGTGCCGATAGTCCGTTTGTCTGCATGGTTTAGTTTTCCAAGGTCTTTAGTATGGACAGGGAATGCGATTGTTGTGTGCGGATGCGAGCCGAGTTGGTGACACTTCACTGTCAGCTTCAGGCTGTGATGGCTTCGGTTACACAGCTTGAGGCTGCAGTGGATGGGCTCCACTGTTGTGGGCCGGCCGTGGGGATCCAGCGGACGTCCAGCACGTCCGAGTCCTCCGATCGGTCCCCACCTGTTGCCAACCCAGTTACTGCTCGCAATGAGGTTGATCTCTCACCTGTGGTCGAGTGGGAGGTCCCCCAGAGCGTGGCAGGCAGCGAAAGACTTCCCAGGGGGCCGCACATATGGCCTCCCCGGTTTGTCTGACAAACGTGCTGTCTGTGACTGACACTCTCGTTCAGCCAGATGCAGTCACCTGCCCTGTTTAAAAGGAAACTTCGCAACCTCCAAGATCCGGGTAATCACAGAGGGTGAGATTACTGATATTTGGAAGCTCCACGTTAGGCGCGTTATGGGGACATGGCTGCCAAGAAGGGAAAGAAAACCAATGTGCACTCCGTGTGCATACCGGGTGGAGTAATTCCGGATGTGGAGTGGGTTCTCCCGGATGCGAAGAAGAGCACAGGGTGCAGCCAACTTCAGGTGGTTGCTCACGTCCACTTGTCACTTTGGATCAGAAGAGATTCTCTCTGGTTTCGAGCGGCTAACAGAAGTTGTAAATGCTGACAGTCTTGCTCACAAGATGAAATCAGAACTGAACCTTTGCAACATAGTCGACAGGACCATTTGCAGACCTCCGGTACAGAGCCTAGTGGATGGTCTGAATCAGAGGCTCAGATGGTTCTGCGACAGTGCAGATTCCTCGACTTGCGCCAAAAGATGGTTGGGTTTCGGGTTACGCTGAATAGGTCAGGTGTTCACTATACCCATGAGGTGGCTACACTGGTAGCAAGGCCTGTGTGGCGTGGACTGGGCGGTTTTTTAGGTTAGAGGGTCTCAGGAAAACAAAAGAAAGGCTTCAGTCACAAAGGGTACAGGCTGAACACAGGAAGAACGTAGACACAGGACCCATCGGTATAACAGTTGTAAATTGTCGTAGCTGTGTCGGGAAAGTACCAGAGATCCAAGCTCTAATAGAAGGCACTGATGCTCAAATCGCTATAGGTACTGAAAGCTGGCTAAGGCCGGAGATAAGCTCAGCCGAAATTTTTACGAAGAAGCTGGCGGTGCTCCGAAAGGATAGGCTAAACACTGTTGGCAGTGGCGTGTTTGTTGCCGGTATAAGAAGTAGTTTATCTTGTCGCGAAATTGAAGTAGATAGTTCCTGTGAGTTAGTATGGGCAGAGGTCGTTGTTGGCAAACGGAATAAAATAATAATTGGATCCTTTTACGGACCTCCCAATTCAGATGATACGGTTCCTGAAAGGTTCAAAGCAAACTTGAGTTTGATCTCAAACAAGTACGCGACTCATACGATTATAGTTGGTAATGACTTTAATTTACCCTCGATATATTGGCGAAAATACTTGTTTAATTCCGAAGGTACACATAAAACATCATCCGAAATTCTTATCTGAGAATTATTTCGAGCAGGTAGTTCATGAGCCCACACGAATAGTAAGCGGTTGTAAAAACGTACTTGATCTCTTAGCAACGAATGATCCTGAGTATAGAACGAGCATCAAAATGGATACAGGGATTAGTGAACACAAGGTTGTCGTAGTGTGACTGAATATTGTAACCCACAAATCCTCCAAAAATAAACGAAAAATATGACCATTCAAAAAAGCAATTAAAATTCACTTGACGCCTTCCTGAGACACAATCTCCACTACTTCCAAATTAATGATATAAGCGTAGACCAGATGTGCCTTGATTTCAAAGAAATAGAAACGGCAGCAACTGAGAGATTTATACCAAATAAATTAGCAAACGACGGAGCCGATCCTCCTTGGTACACAAAACGGGTCAGAACACTGTTGCAGAAACAACGAAACAAACATGCCAAATTTAAGCAGACTCAAAATCTCCAAGATTGGCGATCTTTTGCAGAAGCTCGAAATTTAGCGCGGACTTCAATGCGAGATGCTTAGAACACCTTCCACGTCGAACCTTTGTCTCGAAACCTGGCAGAAAGTCCAAAGAGATACTGGTCATATGGGAAATATGTTAGTGGCAAAGGCAGGAGTGGCCGTGCGGTTCTAGGCGCTACAGTCTGGAACCGAGTGACCGGTACGGTCGCAGGTTTGAATCCTACCTCGGGCGTGGATGTGTGTGATGTCCTTAAGTTAGTTAGGTTTAATTAGTTCTAAGTTTTAGGCGACTGATGATCTCAGAAGTTAAGTCGCATAGTGCTCAGTCATTTTTTTTTTTAATCTGCCAGGAAGTTTTATATCAGCGCAGTGTACGTGTAGACCAGATGTTGCTTGTATTCAAAGAAATAGTATCGGCAGAAATTGAGAGATTTATACCAAATAAATTAACAAACGACGGAGCTGATCCTCCTTGGTACACAAAACGGATTAGAACACTGTTGCAGAGACAACGAAACAAACATGCCAATTTTAAACAGACGAAAAATCCCCAAGATTGGCGATCTTTTACAGAAGCACGAAATTTAGTGCGGACTTCAATGCGAGATGCCTATAACAGTTTCCACAAGGAAACTTTGCCTCGAAATCTGGCAGAAAATCCAAAAAGATTCTGGTAGTACGTTAGCGGCAAGAAACAATCAATGCCTTGTCTGCACGGTAGCCATGTAGATACTATCGAAAACAGTGCTGCCAAAGCAGAGTTACTAAACAAAGATTTCCGACATGCCTTCACAAAAGAAGATGAAGTAAATATTCCAGAATTCGAATTGAGAATAGCTGCCAACATGAGCAACGTAGAAGTAAATATCCTCGGATTAGTAAAGCAACTTAAATCATTTAATAAAAGCAAGTCTTCTGGTCCAGACTGTATACCAATTACGTTCATTTCAGAATATGCTGATGCATTAGCTCCATACTTAACATTCATATACAACCGTTCGCTAGACGAAAGATCCGTACCAAAAGACTGGAAAATTGCACAGGTCACACCAATATTCAAAAGAGATAGTAGCAGTGATCCATTTAATTACAGGCCCATATCATTAACGTCGATATGCAGCAGGATTTTGGAACGTATGTTGTGTTCGAATATTATGAATTACCTCGAAGAAAACGGTATATTTACACACAGTCAACATGGATTTAGAAAACATCGTTATTGTGAAACACTACTAGCTCTTTATTTGCATGAAGTGTTGAGTGTTATTGACAAGGGATTTCAGATTGATTCCGTATTTCTCGATTTCCAGAAGGCTTTTGACACTGTACGTCACAAGCGGATTGTAGTGAAATTGCGTGCTTATGGAATATCGTTTCTGTTATGTGACTGGATTTGTGATTTCCTGTCAGAGAGGTCACAGTTCGTAGTAATTGACGGAAAGTCATCGAGTAAAACGGAAGTGATTTCTTGCATTCCCCAAGGCAGTGTTATAGGTCTTTCGTTGTTTCTTATCTATATAAACTATTTGGGAGACAATCTGAGCAGTCGTCTTAGGTTGTTTGCAGATGACGCTGACGTTTATGGACTAATAAAGTCATCAGAAACTCGAAACAAATTGCAAAACGGATAAGGAAAAGTATCTGAGTGGTGCGAGAACTGGCATTAGACCCTAAATAACGAAAAGTGTGAGGTCATCTACATGGGTGATAAAAGGAATTCTTTAAACTTCGGTTCCCCGATGAATCTGTCAATTCTGTAAATTCTGTAAATTCAACTAAATACCTGCGAATTACTATTACGAACAACTTGAATTCGGAGGAACACACAGAAAACGTTATGGAGAAGGCTAACCAAAAGACTGTGTTTTATTCGCAGGACATGTAGAAAATATAACAGACCTACTAAGGAGACTGCCTACAATACTGTTGTCTGTCCTCTTTTAGAATACTACTGCGCGGTGTGGGATCCTTACAAGATAGGACTGACAGAGTACACCAAAAAAGTTCGAAGAGTGGCCCACGTTTCGTATCATCGCGAAATATGGGAGAGAGTGTCACTGAAATGATACAGGATTTGGGCTGGACATCATTAAAAGAAAGGTGGTTTTCGTTGCCACGGAATCTTCTCACGGCATTCCGATCACCAACTTTCTCTTCCGAATGCGAAAATATTTTGTTGACACCGACCTACATAGGGAGAAACGATCACGACGATAAAATAAGAGAAGTCAGGTGTTTGTTCTTTCCGCGCGCTATACGAGATTGGAATAATAGAGAATTGTGAAGGTGGTTCGATGAACCCTCTGCCAGGTATTTAAACATGAACCCTCTTCCAGGATGATTTGCAGGGTATCCACGTAGATTTAGATGTTGACTAACCATTGGAAATAGGTCTCACATTATTTAGACGTTCAACTAGGCACTTATGCACTTACAATCTGCACGTAATAGCCGGTCTGAGGCGTAAATGTAGTTTCAGCTGAGGGACTGAACACGTAGCAAGGGTTCTAGGATCATCAAGGTGAGTCCGAGGTCACCAAATTACAATTTTAGACAGGATTTTTTCACTAATAAAAATTTATGGCGCCCTGTTTCTGTATAACGGGCACTTCATGACGATAAAAATATGCTCAAACTGGTACTACAGTCACAAAAAACGGTCTTAACGTTCCTAAGCAGAACTTAAAAGGGCTTCTCGATCTATGTAAAACTGCGAAGGCTGCTAATTCAGTAAAATATTTCTTATAACATTTCTATTCTTTTAAGATATGAATCATAAGTGGGGCGTTTCTCATTAATTGCGGTCGATTAGTAAAGTATCCAGTAAAACGTGAAGCAATCGATTTTGTGTTACCCTAATATTAGACGTACTTAAGTGTTGTTTATGTGTTTTAAGGTATATAAATGCATGGAAGTACACAAATAAACTGCAAAACTTTATTAACCTATATAATTCATTTTATACAAGCAACACTCTCTGCTGTAGCAGGGAAAAGAAAGCAAGCAGCGGAAAAATGCTCCTGTCCGAGCACAAAAAGCGAATATGTTCCTCATTAAAAGGCTCTTCAGAAAGTTGGGGAAGTAGTTGCCTTAATCATCATTTCGTCCTCCTCACCAAAACTTTTGTCATGCGAACATATTCGGGCTGTTTTGTGCTGAGAGTAGCACAGAGATAGTGACACTGGAAGAGGATGCAGTGACAGTGGGGGAGAGAGAGAGAGAGAGAGAGAGAGAGAGAGAGAGAGAGAGAGAGAGAAAGTATACAGTGCTGGTAGGAGAATTTGGAAATTTGTGGTAAGAACTTATGGGACGAAACTGCTGAGCTCATTGGTCCCTAAGCTTACGCACGACTTAATCTTAAGACTTAATCTTAAGACTTAATCTTAAAATAACTTGCGCTAAGAAACAACACTCACACCCATGCCCGAAGGAGAACTCGAACCTCCAACGCGAACCGTCACAGGACGCCCAAGACCGCGCTGCTAGGAGAGAAAATGTAGCAGTGGAATAGAAAGAGGGATAGATGAAGAAAACAGTGGTGAGAGGCAAAGATAGAGGAGATATCGATGGTCAGTGAGAGTGGCAGTAGTAGAGTGATGGTAGGAAATGGAAACAGTAGGACGAAAAGCGAAAGAAAACAGTGGAAATGGAAAATAAAGATAAGTGGAGACCATACATCGGCTGTGGGAAGCCGGGGGGGGGGGGGGAGGGGGAGGGATCATTGACATTCACACGCTGGCGAACTTTAAGGCTGGGATATAGAGGAAGACGCATTTTTGACTGAAATTTTAAACTTGTGGGTAGAAGGTAAAAATAAGTTGGACCCCCAGAATTCTGCCGCTGCCGTGGTGTGGTGGAGACAGTGGCAATGGAAAAGAAAGGCAATAGGAGACAGTGTAAACGACAGAAGAGACAGACAGTGGGATATACTGTAATTCAATTGGAGGAAAATGAGACAGTGGTAGTGATACATATATAGACAGTGGCAGAAGGAGTTGCTGAGTATGGAGGCTTAGCTACAAAGAGAGACTGAGTAAAAGGTTTTTTGAATGTTCGGTATTAAAAGAGCACGAATGTGTTCGCTTACCAAAATGTTTGGTGAGGAAGGCGGAATGTGAGAGATGGTTCCTTACATTTCTGTCCGAGTCTTTTTTCGTTTCAGGCAAATGCCGGGATGGTTCCTTTGAAAGGGCACGGCCGATTTCCTTCCCAATCCTTCCCTAACCCGAGCTTGCGCTCCGCCTCTAATGACCTCGTTGTCGACGGGACGTTAAACACTAACCACCACCACCACCATCTTTTTAAAGAGGAATATATTCGCCTTTTTTGCACTCCGACAGCAGCACATTTCCGCTGTAATTGATACTATTAATTTGAAAGTGTGTATCAGTGCCATAATGGACACTATATGAACACAATGAAGTCACAGGTTGCGTGGTGACTATTTTCTTTAATAACACGTTTCGGTTTATACTTCATCAAATTTATCTGAAAAAAATCCCTAACGAGGCACAAATAATACATAGTGCATAATAGTAGTTAGCTGACCATTAAGAATAAGCAGGAAATAAATCAAAGTAGAACGTGAAAATACGAGTATACCAAAGCTACGGAGAACACGTCATGCATAGGTAGGCAGTCCAATATCTCATCCGTAAGACAATGCGAAACTGTATCATTACTGCGGCTTCACCTTTCAGGAAGTCTAGGCCACCAGGCGGCAGGACACGTGAGTGTTAATACTTGAGACTTAAGTAAAATTATTATAGTCATATCAAGGCGAAGATACTATTGGAGGTCATGTATTTAAAAGAAATACAGCAAATCAAAACCCATACTATAATAACTGCCTTAAACAGAAAATAAAATCTCATGTTTTCGGGGACGGGAGACAGACAATAGGAGATCTCCAGGTAAAGGTGGGAGGGGCCAACTATGGGTCGGCACAAAAATTAAGCTTTTTTCTACAAAACATTTAAGACTAAACTATGTATTCATACATTGACTGACTGTGCGTAGCATCAGGCATAGAAAATACGGTCATAATTTTTTATGTACCTTTACAACGTAGGTTTTATAAGCAGTCACGTAAAGTGAACATAGGATAGTAAATCTCCCATCCCCTGAAACGTGAGATTTGTGAGATCTGACTTTGTTTTTAAGATAAATGTTATTTTGTGGTGTTTGTTTTAATGTACATTTGTTTTTAAATTATACACGACTTCTAGATTGTGTCGCAGTCTTCATGAGACTATGATAATCTTACTTAAGCCTCAAGTATTAACACTCACCCGTCCTACCACATGGTGGTCTGGTTGTCTCCCTGAACGGCGAAGGTGGAGTGATGATTCAGTTTGGCGTTGTCTTATGGATGGGATGTTTGATTCTTCACCTATATATGATGTATTTCCCTTAACTTTGATATGTTTTCACGTTGTACTTTGATTTATTTCCTGTTTAGTCCCATTGCTCAGCTAACTGCCATTATGTACTACGTGTGTGTGAATTTTTTCAGATTAATTTGATGTTGTATAAATCGAAACTCATCATTAAAGAAAATAGTCACCATATACCTGCGACTTAAATGTGTTTTTATAGAGCCAACTGTAGTACTGATACAACCTTTAAATTACGTAAAAAAGGGCACATACCTCTTAAGTGTCTACACGTCGCACTTTTTATAATGCGATTAAATTGAACCCGGTAACTTCTATCAACAGATTTTTGTTCCTATATTAATAGCGTAATGCCGAAACGGTTAAGGACGAAAGAAATAAATTAATACTTTTGTGGAGAAATTTTTTTATTATAAGCGTAGAATATGAACGCAGCATCTCATAAAGCTTTTATGCAATATGTATCCAGGGTTTCTTTTGTTTGTGGGTGGGCTAAACAAGATTTACTCAACCGCACGATACCAGTTAACCAGCTAATTGTATGTACCAGCTACAAGTTTCAGAAAGTTATATACAGTTGGAATTGTGATGTGCTGCCTACATACGTTCAAATTACGCCATTGGCAGAAAATGATATGGCAATGGTCAGCATCTCGCGGTCTTCAGGCTCTAGTCGCAAATGTCCTTTGTTTCATGTGTTTAAGATTGCGAATAAAGAATGTTTGGCAGATCAGTGATGTATCTTCAACTCCATATCCACACTGCACAAACTATCTTACGTTGTGTGTTTGAGCTTATAATTTTACTTCTACAAAAACCATGACATAACAGCTGTAGTCTTAACCGTACCCACTACAGCTTTGCACCGTAATAGGGTACCGTAAATGCCTGTCTGCAGCTGTGTGCTCTTTAGTAACGGGCACTGACCCAAATGAAACTGTGTTTATCACCCTGGACTTGCTCTCGTATAGACAGGGATTCAGGTTTTGGGTCCGCGTCCTGATATAGATTTCCTGTGATTTCCCTGCACCGTTTAAGATGAGAGGCTGGTTAGTGTAAAGAAGTAAGATTTTCGTCGTAATCAGTGTTTATTCCACATTTATACTCGCTAACGGGTGCTATCGTAATCAATGAGGGGATGAGGTCTAACGTCCCTTTTTCTACAGAAAGTTGTTAGTACTATTTTGAAGTCTTAGTGTTTATGATATCATTGAGTGGCACAACATCTCTTATAAAATTGTACCTGCAACATTCGTAGACATCCAAAGAGCTGAATATTTTAATACACCTCGTAAATGTATGGCCAAAATACAGGGACGTTTAGGACACTTGTTGATAGTTTGTTTACCGAGTTCAAATGGTTCAAATGGCTCAGAGAACTATGCGACTTAACTTCTGAGGTCATCAGTCGCCTAGAACTTAGAACTAATTAAACCTAACTAACCTAGGACATCACACACATCCAAGCCCGAGGCAGGATTCGAACCTGTGACCGTTGCGGTCGCTCGGCTCCAGAATGTAGCGCCTAGAACCGCACGGCCACTCCGGCCGGCGTTTAGCGAGTAAGTTATTAATTAATAAATGCTACATTTCGCCTAACACAGCTCTAAGTGACGTGAAGTGTTATACCACAAACACCTTAACTGAACATTACCATACCTGTGCCCAATATTTCCATGGCTGTGGCACATGTTTATTGAAACTCCATTATTTAAATTAGCATATTTTCAGTTTATTTATTTATTTATGCATATGGCTAGGGCCCCCCATCGTGCAGACCATTCGCCGGATGCCGGTCTTTCAAATTGACGCCACTTCGGCGACCTGCAGTCGATGAGAATGATAGGATGATGATGAGGACAGCACAACACCTAGTCCCTGGGTGGAGAAAATTCCTCAGCCCAGCCGAAAATCAAACCCGGTCCCAGAGGATTGACAATCCGTCACGTTGACCATTCAGCTACCGGGGGCGGACATATTTTCACTACTTTCAGCTTAAAAACAATATCAATCTTATAGATGCAGAATGGTATGAGAGTATGGTGTTGAGTACGCCAGCTACCCCTGCAGGGACACATCTTGTTGTGTACATAGTTCCGCGTAGTCAGCGTGTACATAACTTTCCCACTAGAGCGCCCCCCGCTAAACACAACAGCGCAGGCGCAGAGCTCGTCCGCCTCCTCACTACGAGATGGTGCCGCCTTAGAGACGGACCAAATTCTGCTTCCGCCGATCCGCGTATTAATATGTAAGGCAGCCAATGAGATTGCTGCTAATGTAGAACCTTTTCTCCTCGGGGATCACACTCGCGCAGTGATACCTGAATGCGCGAGGTATTATGACGAATGTACAGACCTCCGATTAGTCAGTCTGCATTTGTCTGCACCAATCTGTACCAGTCTACATTAGTCTGTACCAGTCTATAGTCAAGTTTCAATCTGCGCCTAATAAGATTATCATATTCCTGTACATAACCAAGAAGATAAATGTATAGACACTTTGTCAAGTATCAGAGATATGTGAGAATAAGATTAACGTACCAAGACCAACGGAACTTCAGATTGTCAATTGTAAACAGCATCCAGAAACAAGTTACGTAATGTCAATGCTTTTTATTATTTTAATAAATGTGTGTGAAAATTAATCAAGTTCTGTTTAAAGTTGGTCACCGTCAATCTGCTACTCTAAGCGTGCAAGTGGCATTTCTATCGTCTGACCTAACGGCAGAAGAGAAACACGCCACGATAAGACCACGAGACATATTGCTGACACTCGCCTGCTTTGTTAGAGCGACAAGTCAAATAATCTGATGGTGTGTGTACCGAAGGTCTTACAGTAGCACACCACACATCTCTTCCAGCTTCACTGTGTTTGGGGTTGCCTGTCACACGCCTGCAACACAGCGATCAGCCCCAGTCCGACGAATACTAGGCAGCTACTTTTGCCACACCTCCCACAGTCCTCAGTCCGAGACTACGATGACATTATACGGTGGGTGGGGAAAGCCAACTGCAGACGATCTCACTACCTTCGAAGGATTGGGGGGGGGGGGGGGGGCAGTCGCGTGACTCCGCTGTATTCATCAGCGCGGTGTTGTAACTCGCGACCGAGGGCTGCACAGGCAGTATCATCACGAGTGTAATTCCCGAATTGTACCACGCAGTCGCAACCAGAAGTTCTTCAGTTATTTTGGATCAATCCTACAACACACTGTAGTTCTGTCAGACTCGTTATTGTAACCAACACAGCCATATACTGTGTTGTTACTGGGAGATTTTAATACTGGGAGTACTATTTAAATTGTGCACAGAATTCGTATAAAGAGATTTGTGAATTATGATTAACAAGGCTTCACGGACCCGGGTTAATTTATCCTGTGGTGGTTTCACAATTCTATAATGGCTCAGTCGTTCAGAGTGGCGTACCCCATCAGCACTCAGTGCACGTCGCAGCACATGTTAACGATGTATCGCTCACACCTACACGGGGAAAACAGTGATCAGAGTTTACAAAGTTTATTCACCAAGGAAAGAAATTCTGCTTCGAGTATAATAAGAAAATCGCAATTACAGTGTCTCACAAGTATGAAGACTTGAGAGTATTGAGCCGTGCTGAGGCTTGCGTTGGTGCTGTTTGTAGGTTTCTGTCCTCTCTTGGAGGCCAGACGG
This sequence comes from Schistocerca serialis cubense, assembly GCF_023864345.2. Lineage (NCBI taxonomy): Eukaryota > Metazoa > Arthropoda > Insecta > Orthoptera > Acrididae > Schistocerca > Schistocerca serialis. The sequence goes on from NC_064641.1 coordinate 804,568,902, forward strand.
TATCGTTTAGTAAGCATGGTTGCGGTTGTTTGTCTTCTTCTCGTGTTGACTGGCGCCACTCGGTTTCGCAAGCGTGTCCTGTCCGCTAGTGGGAGCAGCGGCGGTTATCGGGTTGTAGTAACTGTTGCCCTATCTTTGGAGCGACGTCGTTGTTTTTGCGGGTCGGGTGAGTGTGCGAGTTCGGTTGGGGACTCAGGAAGAGCCAGGCCTGCGCAGTGCAGGAACACGCTGGGACCGCTGACGGTACTCATGAACTGCCGGATAGAAGGGCTGTGGTCACGAGGGTGCACGACCCCGTCGTAAACCGGATCCAGCAAGCTTTAAGACGAGTGCATTTCAATCCAAGTAGAGAAACCTCCACCATTGTGACATCTCGCGATTCTCCAGTGACTTGGGTTCGTGTTGCTGCTCGTAGTGTCGCCGAGGCGAAGAGCAGCGAGTGGAGTGCTTGGGGAAGGCGGATCTAATTAGCTTTCCTCGACTTCTTATCACTATTGACTGTGTTCAATTCGTTACAATTTGTTCAACCAGCGGTAATTTTTCTTGCCTGGTGGCCGCTAACGCCTCAGTTACCTGTCATGGGGTAAGTGTTTGTAACAGAAGTGCAGAAGTGTACGTTTCCTAGCCTTGCCGCTGCTGTCCGGTAAGGCGTGTAGTTTTGACAGCTTTCTTGATTGCAGGCAGGTTGGTGATTCTTCTACTCTGATGGTAGTGGGCACTCTGAGCATGATATTTGGGGAACGTAGTGCAGACTGCCGGTTCCGGCTTTGGCGTATTGTTCCGTTGTTGCATTTGGTTCATCGGACGTCAAGCAGCTTCAGCAAGATTATCTAAAGTCATTCGTTAGACTGCCACTAGTCTGAGTTACCATCTTGTGCAGTGAATGCAACTCTTGGCTGTCTATGTCATCCCTCGCGAAAGTGTTTCTTGCTGGACCTTCTGTGGCCTCTTGGTTCTTGTAAGACATGTGTGTTCTAAAAGGAGGTCTGATGGCCAGTAGTTCAGTGCAAAGCTCCTTCAGCCCACGCCTTCTGCGGGTATAATCTGCCTCAGTACCCTTTAAGGAACTTATCTACTGGTCCTTGTGTTTTATTATTGTATTTTTTATTACAGTACACTGTAATGCCGACATTAAAGATAATATATGTCCAGTTAATAGTTATGGTCGCCTTCTGGAATAAATCTAGCAGTGTAGTGTTCATTCGATGTTAAGGGTTGTGTTACAAAGTTTACCATCATCTTATTTCACCCGTTTGGTGATTAGTAGCTTTTTTTAAAATTAACCTTTGCTATTGCATTTGCTGTTTCACATCTGGTTTCTAAATTTTTTTTATATTATTGCCGTTCCTGGCGTGTAAAGCCTTAAAATTCTAATTTGGTATATCTACTTACGTAGTAAGCCTTTAAAACCTTATTACTGCCATTCGTGGCGTCTGATGCCTTCTGCTGTATTTGTGGCCACTTTCCTTTAATATTTCAATACCTGTAATTTCTAAGTTGCAGCGAGTTTTAAACAATTCTTAATTTATTGCCCTTCCTGGCGTGTAAGGCCTTCTGCCCAGATCACAGTAGCTTTCTTTTAAAACATTATCTGCTCTATCTGTATGTAATGATGATTTGCTAAATTGTAACTCACTGAAAACACTATTCTTTACACAGTTGTATATTCCTTCATTAAGAACGTGTGGTATTTTTTTATTTTTTGTTGAGCCTGGTTTAAAATAAATTGTGTGTAACTCTAAAAGGTAAGCGACAGTAACTGATTACGGCCCCATCCACAATCGCAACAGAATCCTGCCTTCCCTTAACTACCAGGTTTCAAGAATGGTGATTCCAGAGTCCGACAAAGTAACACAATCAGGATATTCATAGACAAATAAACTTGTACGGAAAATATTCTTAGTCCGATGAAACTGTCCTGAATAATGTCAGCAAAGGAACAGAAACGTTTATCCTGGACACAGTTTGATTGTACCAAGGGAAACAACGACGAATGCTGAATACAGTGGCACCGTTCCCTACAATGGTCTTTGAGTGTGCGTCCTAAGACGCTGGGGAATCTAGCATCCTCATGGAGGGCAGGAAATGCTCTCGAAGGCGTAAGATCTGACCCGTGCAGCTGTGGCGCCGACCTCTATAGCGGCCAGCGGCGCGACACTATTTTCTGGTCACGTGTGTGGCGGACGTGAGAAGATTTCCTGTCTGTCGACGCTCTGAGGTAGGCCGACGGTGGACGGCGCCGCGGCTACGATGGCACCTGAGTGAGCACCTGATTAACGAAGAACGTAAGCTTTCGGATCCTGACCCAGGCGGCTTCCTAACCTCGGTGAGGGGCAACATAGGACGCCAACTCTAGGATAGATCGTGGACTATTTCCAGCCATGTGTTGTGTGGGAGAAATTAGGACTGTGTTCACCATGATCTCTTGGGGCGCAGTTAAGGCCGCCTGGTGGCCGCCGATGAGAGTCTGCGGTCGCAGGAAGACCGGCAAAGCTGACACCTGGTAGGTAGGGGGTCCGCTTTATAGGTCTTTTCAATGGGTGGCCGGCCTCGCAGGCGCTTGGCCTAGACACATTAGGGTTTAACCCTTTCACTGCTCCAGACGTAAATATACGCTAACCGTTTCAGTGCTCCAGACGTATATATACTATTTGCTATAAAAAATACTTACAGCGGTTCCCTGCAACAGTCGTATAGTTACGTATAACGCCGACAATCGGGCCAGTGAGTAGGTGGTAATTGTTGCGCAAGTATGGAGTTTAATTGTTGGAATACTAGGAGATACCTGAACGACTATTGAATGCTGAATTCTCTTTTTGCCGAGTTCATTCGTATCGCTATATTACCTAGTTTGTGTGCGACCGCTTCCGCGTTACCGAATAAAATGACGCGACGTTACCGTCCGTTTACAGACGATGAGCTGCTGAGTATTCTAAACCAAAGTGACGACGAGGACATCATCAGGCCCAATCCAGCTGACTATGGGTGGACAGATAATGACGACGACGAGCTGGCAGATGAATCTGTCACCACAAATGTAAAAAAATATTTGTGAACCAACAAACCTTGAACCAGTAACTACAGATCCAGATTTTGGTGTTACCGTCGATTCTTTCTCAGATTCCGAAGAAGAGCCTGAGCGTATTCCTGAAAAATCTCCTAAGAGACACAAAACAGTTGATTTTAGATGGAAAGACTCTGATTTGGACCCTAAAGTGTATAATTTCGATAACAGTGGTTCCGGTTGACAAATCGTCAATTTAGATGATTTATGTACTGTATACGACGGCTTCCAAGTTTTTTTTAGCCAAGAAATTGTGAGCTACATAGCTGAGCAATGTAATTTATATTATGAACACCTTTGCAATGATGCTAGTGAAAAATCAAGACTGTGACGTTGGAAAAACACAAACAGTGACGAAGTTTACTGTTTCCTTGCTGCAAAATTTCTGATGGCTCAAGTGAGAAAAAATGGAATAAACAGTTGTTGGACCAATGATCAGTTACTATCTGCTCCAATGTTTGCGCAAATCATGCTGAGAGATAGATATCTTCTGTTGCTTACAGCGTTACATTTTGCTGATAACAGTAAGGACCCTGGAGATGACAAAATCTGGAAATTACGTAGAATTGTGGATCACTTAAGAAAAGTATTTCCAGGTGCTTTCTATCGTTTTAAAAATTTGTGCATGGACGAAAGTTGCGTTCTCTTCAAAGGTCGTGTCTTCTTCAAGCAGTACATTCCTTCCAAATACCATAGATTTGGTGTAACTTTTTGTGTTATGTGATTGTCAAACTGGTTATATTCTTGACTTTATTATTTATGTGGGTGCAGCAACAAACGTAAAAAAAGAAACTGACTTTGGTGTAAATTTTGGAATACCTGGAAGTATTGTTATCACTTTACTTGAACGTTACCTTGGTAAAGGTCACACATTATATGTCGACAATTGGTACACTAGCCCAACGTTATTTTCTTATTTGCATGACAGAGTGACTAATGCCTGTGGAACTGTGAGAACAAACCGCAAAGGCATGCCTGCTTTATCAAAAAAACTTAGAGAAGGCGAGATCGAGTTTATGTCAACAGATAAACTTCTTGCTCTGAAGTGGCAGGACAAGCAGGAAGTGAGGATGCTTTCAACTCTTCATACAAGCGAAATTACAGCGACTGACAAATTTGACAGAACCACGAATGGACCAAAAACAAAACCGGCTTGCATCGTAAGCTACACTGAAAATATGGGGGCCTCGAAAGGAGCGACATGATCCTAAGTTCAGTAGAATGTGTACGAAAAACTGTAAAATGGTATTTAAAAGTATTTTTTCAGTTGGTGGATCTGTCTCTGCTCAATGCGCATGCAGTATACAAAGCTCAAACGGGACGAAATATTTCAGTATCTGATTTTCAGCAGAAACTTATCAAGGGGATCCTAGAGATTCACCACCAACCGCAAACAGAGGGACGTCGTGGAAGGATATCGGCTGATGCTGACAAACCCTTACGCCTAACCGAGCGCCACTTTATCTCGCTAATCCCAGGAACTTCAAAGAAGAAGGCTGGATAGAGAAGGTGTATTGTATGTGCAAAACATGATAAACGAAATGACACAAGATACATTAGTGTAAAATGTAATGTGCCGTTATGTTTGAATTTTTGTTTCGAGAGATATCACACTTTGAAGTATTACTAATGTAATATGTTTCGTATGTTTTTCTCGTAGTAAAGTACATTTTTTGAAGAAAATAAGACTTTCTGGACAAAGATTTAAAAAAAGGAAACGATTTACACCGACAATACTAGATTTTGCGTCTCATTTTTACCTTAGTAATAACGGTAGTCTGCTACAGTTGTATATATACGCACCGGGTGAAAATAACGCGCACAGGGCGGGAGCCGCTGAGGGTAAATGCGCAGTGAAAGCGTTAACATACTTCTGACATACTGGCTAGCATTCAGTCTATGTTCAACAATCACTGAATGCAGTATGAAATTTTCCCTCTGCAGCGGAGTGTGCGCTGACCTGAAACTCCCTGGGAGATTAAAACTATGTGCGGGACCGAGATTCGAAATCGGGAACTTTGCCTTTCGTGGGCAAGTGTTCTACTGCCTGAGATATCCACGCACTACTCACGATCCGTCCTCACAGCTTTGCTTCCGCCAGTACCTCATCACCTACCTTCTAAACTTTAGAGAAGCTCTCCCGTTAAACTTGCCGTACTAGCACTTCCGTAAGAAAAGATATTGCGGAGACGTGGCTTAGCCACATCCTGATGTTCCCAGAATGAAATTTTCATTCTGCAAGGGAGTGTGCCCTGATACGAAGCTTCCTGCAGATTAAAACTGCCTGCAGGACCGACACTCGGACTTCAGTATCGAGTTCGAATCTCGGTGCGGCATACAATTTTAAAACGCCAGGAAATTTCAACTGCACAGACTCTGCTAGCACGCCTTCCGTCATACCCAAATACTCAACCTATCGACACGTTTACTAATGTAGTGACACCCATTATCCTGATTACTCGCGGAATTTCGCCATTCTGGCGGATGCACACCACACTCCAACTCTTACAGGAATTGTTGAAACGCCACGAATAATGATGGTAACGGACAAGGGACACTACATCAGTAGTATGTTGACAGGTTGAGAATTTGTGTCAAGCTGAAGGTGTGCTTGGGTATTTCGGTCAGTTGCGATGGCCACTGCATCCAGGTGCCTTGATGGTCAGAGCAGCCGGCACGGTAGCTCAGCGTGTTTGGTCAGAGGGCTGCTCGCTCTCTGTGATGAAAAACTGAGTATAGGTGTCAACGATCACCTTGAACGGATGTCTTGTGACGTCTGCCCAGACCAAACGCAAAGAACAATACGGAACAAAAATGAAAAAAAAGAGCATCAGCCTAGTATGTGGGAGACCCGGGTTCGAATCTCGATCTTACACAAATTTTCAACTTTTCCCATTGATTTAAATCATGCCCACTTCTAGTCAGTGTCTGTAATTCATTTGTGTCTTAATTCATAGTGCCTGCTAGATCTAAATTGCGTCTGTTGCTTCAGACATATCCGAAAGGATAGACGCAACGTATATATTGGTAATATGTTGTGTTTTTGATATTTCCATGTTTTTTGTCCACACACTGTACATCTGTGTACCGCTCACTGAATGAGAATACAGTACACATAAAAAGTCTATATCACACAAGCGTAAGTTAAAACAGGTATTACACAGTAATTGTAAACTTGGTGTTTTTGACAAAACGGAACCTTGGTTTTGAAAAGTCCTTTAGTTTACCAAACCCATACCAGGCGGTTTCTGTTCAATTCTTGTTTGCAACTATCATAATTTTAAAAGATGCAACTGTTAACTTTAATTATTATCTCTTCCTTTAATTGGTTATAGCTTAATTGTATCTCATTGATTTACAGGCCAACTTCCAAACTTTCTCTGTAAAGTCCTTTGATTACTATTTGAAGTTTGTCTCCACTAGAGGAAAGTCGTACATGTTAGCACGAAGAGGAAGGTATTTCTTTCTTATTCTGTTAACACATGTTACTTCTTCGCTGTTCTACTTTAAGAACCTGAAAAATTTCCCTCAAGAAAGCTGAGTATAATTTGGTGTTATGGAGTCAACTATCGTGACTCCTCCTTAATTTCAAAATTTCTCACTAACACAGAAACTCTAATTATTGGTCTGATGTAATTACATTTTCCTAGAGACATACTGAGCCTGAACTTTTCTTCTATAAGAATAGAAGCTGAAGTAATGAACTAAAATTTGTGCCACTGCGAGACCTGGGTTTAAGTCCTAGCCTTCATTACTTCTATCGTTATAGAAGAATTAACATTGTCATCCACATTGTTCACTCTACTTACATAGGTTAAATCTATATTTTGGTTCGCATGGCCTGGTTGTAAAGAACTGTTGAAGCTGAGTCAACGGACTTCTCAGGATCCCATTATTCCTAGACGAAATTGTTACTCTTTACACTGTCCTACAATTTCCTTCATCACTTGCAAATAGTCCATTATGCTACATGCTTGAACCGTGAATTTGCTTTCAAATTTGCTCTTCTAAAGAGAGTGTGTTCCCTTTCATGATGACGATATAACGCTTATTCTAATGCACATATTCGGAATTTGTGTGAACATTTTATACGTTATGGATAGGCAGCTAGTAGGTTTATAATTATTCATGTCTTGATTGTCTCCTTTCCTGTAAAGTAGAATAATTACACTGTTGTCCAAGTTTTGAAGAATTATTTCCCTTTTAGACATTCTTTTAAAGTTTTGAAAGTTACTTTAGTATTTCCCCTTTACTTTACTTTATTATTCCCTTGAGACAAGCGCAATGTTGTCAGTACAGCCCCACAATTCCGTATGTGGTCTGCTATGGAGAACGGATAATTTGAAAGGAGTATCGGCGACCATTTTAATGGGAAACTTATGCTCCTTTCTTTATAACAGATCTTCCTTTGAGTTATGTTGAAAAGATAAAGTCTAATTTAACTAAGTAACTACAAGGCAGCAATTTAATTTGTGAACAAACGCAACCAGTCACTGTTTACTCATTTCTTACGTACGAGAAGAAATTTTCCGTAACTGTTTGTTCACAACTAAATGCAACTCATTTCGTTAACATAAATCCAAATTGTCGCATTTCGCTGGTTAGTGCTCCAAATTATTAAGTGAAACGTGTTTAGATCACTTTTTTTTCAGTATCCGGTACGCTACATTATTACTGTTTCGTGCCATATGCCGTACGCAGGCGAATCCTGATACCTGACTGTAGAGTTTTCGCCAGCATCTGAGCTATTTCACGGCATCACAAAATGAAACGTTTTGAGCCACATGTCCATCTGTGCTATCAAAAATGGCAGCTACTGTTAAACAAGATATGTTAAGTCAGTTATGCCTATTGAAAATATAAGTGCTATGACTGAAAGTCGCTAATATAAAACATCTAAACATATCGACGTAACTGTGAAAGGTGTTATTGGTTCCTTTCACGAGTTTATTCGTTCAATTAAGCGCTGCACAATTCTTCAACATTTTATTTTCACGTTCACTGGAATTTGTAGACAGTAAAATTACCAAATACTGTATGTAAGCCCCAGTGAATGTACAATGTTCCTCGCAGGCCACAATACGCTTCAACTTACCGGACTCTTACCACCGCAATGGCGTTCAACTGTGTCTTCAAAGTATCCCGCTCCTGCAACGCCCTGGTGAGTGAGTGTTCTTTTTAGAAAGGTATTTGGTTCTCAGGCAGTCTGTGATGACAGTGTGTAGCTACTTATTACCACTAGGTGATGATTGGCACGTCGGTAACATGCGGTGGCAGCACTTGGGAGTCAGCAGGTATTCCTGGACTGCTGCCTGTAGACGAATAGCGATGCGTGCCTTGCGGCTGAGGCCACAGCTCAACTTGATAGGACTCTCGCTGGTGCTCGTCCACAAGCAAAGTCTTGAGCAAGCTACCAAGCTACCAACCAAACAGCGAAGAGTATTCCTGAAGGCTAAATCTAAGTGCCACATTTAAGTCGCCCACACAAAGCGTTCTGTAAAGATTTCTATAAAAAACGAAATGATGGTATTCCGTTATTACCCGGTAGATTTGTTCTGGGGTTGTTCGGCCGCCTAATGCAATTGTTCTTATTTGACGCCACTTAAGAGACTTGCACGTAGATGATGTTGAAATGATAATGAGGACACCACCCAGTTTCCGAGTGGAGAAAATCTTCGACCCGGCTGGGAATGGAACGCAGAGTTTTGTATAGGAATGTCCACACATTTGATTAACCAGATCAGTTTCTTGATACCACCGATCAAGTTATTTCGCAGCTACTTTTTTAGCTGTTGCACGAGACCTTCTTTTTCCACCTACCCGCCCTCCCACCCAGACACACACGAGCGCACGCGCGTGCACACGCACACACACACACACACACACACACACACACACACACACACACACACACACACACAAATCAATAAAGATTCCTTCGAACATTTTGAAGTCGTTATCATTAGATACTCAATTTTTCTAGGATTAGTAGCTCCATGTCCCATTAATGTTGGCCATTTGACAGCTCTGCTTGACTGGCCATTACAAAGTATATTTCTGGGTCCTGAAACAATAACTATATGGGTTCACATTTCCCTGGTAAGAGAATAGTATCTGGAGGCCGTACACGGGCATGTTTCCCTGTCTTGGCAATAGTCTCTAGCCCCTCTGTTCACTGGAGAACAACCTGTTCACCAACAATGACCAAAGTCCTAGAATGTCGGACAGATCTCTTGATGGGAAAGTGGTTAATATGGAACTAAATACAGCAAAACAAACAAATATGTTATTAATCTAAATGTATAAAACTGTCAGTGCAAATCGCATTAATTTTGTTATTAACGTTAGTCACCGGTTCTGGATCTATATCAACCGCCATCACACCTTTTACGGATCCATATGACATGCCAGTGGCAGTAGTGATGAGCTGTCAACAGTCGTCTGCTTCGCTGACTCCACTCAGGAATGAGCACAGTGGCTCTCTACACTGGCTCCTCAAGTGGATCTGAATTCGTCTTGTGTTTCTCCTGGCGTATACAGCTTTCAAATAACTCCCGGGAATTCAGCCAGGTAACACTTTCAGCGACCGGGGAGGAAATGTATCAGTGTTTACGTAAAATGGATAAACTACGTAGCTGTCGAGTTAGACTGCAATGTGCTTTGTCGTTTTTATTGAGTTGTCATGAAGAAAATCGTGTCCCAATATTTGCCAAGGTTATGCACCATATTAATTCTCCTGCCGCCAATCGCATCAAGCAACCTGCTGGCTTGGCTCTTGTTCGTGAAAGGATTCGTTTTACTCGTCGACGTTTGGATTCTGTTTCCAAAGAATTGTTCCGTTTTCATTTAATGGTTGCATCGGAATTGTCTGATTTCACTCGGGATTGCTTGGACTGTGCCTCATGGACTTAAGCTAACTGGAAATACAATGCCTTTACTGGCCGCCATTTGGAAAAGTTTGAACGTTTTCATCGCGCGGAGTCGGATGTTATATCTCGACGTTCTGAGATAAATCTCAGAGAGAAATCTTTTGACGATGCAACCTTATCCGTGCTCGGGAAGGGTTTAAATATTGCACCCACCACGAAGAGTTTTCCGGTAGTTGATTTTATTAGTTCAATTGAACAGGCAGTTTGCAAACTACCCCCTGACGCTGCAGAGGAGGTTGAGAGGGAGGAATTCCGTGTGTTGACTAGGGCTCATCCACCCAAGAGTGCCAGCCGCGGTGGCCGAGCGGTTCTGGGCATTCCCGTCCGGAACCGCGCGACTGCTGCGGTCGCACGTTCGAATCCGGCCTCGGGCATGGATGTGTGTGATATCCTTAGTTAGATTAATGTAGTTCTAAGTTCTAGGGGACTGATGACCTCGGATGTTAACTCCCATAGTGCCCAGATCCCTATGAACCATTTGAACCACCCAAGAGTAATGTAACAGCAGCAGAGAGGGCTGCTTTAAGCTCTCTCAATGTTGATCCTGATATTGTTATTTTACCTGCGGACAAGGCCAATGCCACCGTTGTTTTAAATAAACAGGATTATGTACAAAAGAGGCAACGTTTACTATCTGATTCAGCGTATCGCAGAATCGATGCTGACCCCACAAAAAGTCTTGAGAGAAAGACCATCAGCCTCCTGAAGAAAAGTGGTTTGTCGCAGGACACTATCGTGAGTCTTAACACCTATAGTGCTGTTCCCCCTAGATTATATGGCCTTCCGAAGGTTCACAAGGAAGGGGTTCCTTTCCGTCCTACAGTGAGTAATATCGGTGCTCCGACATATCGAGTAGCCCAGCATCTTGCTTCTCTGTTGAGTCCACAAGTAGGTCGGTGTGAACGTCATATCAGGAACTCAGCTGATTTTTTACGTCGTTTGGAGGGACTGCTGTTGAATGACTCTGATATTTTAGTGAGTTTCGATGTGGTCTCTCTCTCTCCACTCGTGTTCCCCTGTCTGAGTCGTTGCGGTTAATTGAGGCTATGTTTGGTGCAGAGTTAACTAATTTCTTTCGGCATGTGTTGACATCCACTTACTTTTTATTCAATGACCACTATAACGAGCTGACGATGGAGTTGCAATGGGTAATCCGTTGTCTCCTGTGATCGCAAATTTGTATATGGAAGACTTTGAGGAACGTGCATTTCAGTCGGCGCCTTTGAAATCCACCTGTTTCATTAGATATGTCGACGATATCTTTGTTGTTTGGCCTCATGGAAGGGAGAATTTGAATACCTTTCTAGAACATCTGAACTCGATCCACCTGAACATTCGTTTTACGATAGAGGTAGAAGGCGATGGTTGCCTTCCCTTTGTTGACATGTTGGTTAGGGGGAAGGTTCAAATGGTTCAAATGGCTCTGAGCACTATGGGACTCTACATCTGAGGTCATCAGTCCCCTAGAACTTAGAACTACTTAAACCTAACTAACCTAAGGACATCACACACATCCATGCCCGAGGCAGGATTCGAACCTGCGACCGTAGCAGTCATACGGTTCCGGACTGAAGTGCCTAGAACCGCATGGACACCGCGGCCGGCTAGGGGGAAGGATGATGGATCATTGGGACATGCAGTCTACAGGAAATGTACTCACACCGACTTGTATTTACAGGCTATTGGTTGTTAGCATCCGGCTCAGCGTGAAGGGATACTTTGTGCCTTGGTACAAAGGGCACATGTCGTTTCCGACGCTGAGACTTTGCCAGCTGAGCTGTCTCATCTTGAAGTTACGTTTCGTCAAAATGGTTATAGTGATAGACAGATTGAACGTGCGTTGCGCTATCGACCAACTGTATATCGGGTGATTGATGATAATTCTGAGTCGACACTTAAGTCTACTTCGGGAGGACAACGGTTCAATCCCGCGTCCGGCCACCCTGACAATGACAATGGTAGTAATAAAAAATCAGTAATCAAAGATGTTTACTGCAGCACAGGCAATTGTTAAGGATTAACAAAATAACCAAGAAAGACAGAGTGTTTAATTGTCGCACTGCATTGGTCTTCTTACAAATTTGTTACTGAAATCTGTTCTGGTTGTTCGCAGAGAGAAAAGAAAGAACCCTGTAGCCATACATATCGCTAGTACAACGAGATACTAGCTATCAACTATCCTTGCTTTACATCACGAGACGAACATGGAGTCAGCGGCTGATATTTGAATTACATTTCTGTTTTCTCTCTCTGTCTCTCTCTCTCTCTCTCTTTATTTTTCTTTTCATTTTCTGAGGAAGGCATCGAGAAGCGCGATTAATAATCAAGTAGGCATATAATCTATTTACAGTTCTTTTCATCGGGATACATAATGCAAAAATACACATTTTATGTTTATTATTGCGTAATTCCAATTATTGATAGTCTATTCGTGAGCTTGCTCGCATTCAATGGGGTGAAACCTGTCACAGAAGCAAGCAAAACACAAATATTTCTTGCATCATGCGCAGTGCACAAACGAAAGAGAAGACGGCAATGGCATGCAAGTGATGCAGGCAATAATACCCAACTATTTCTATCGACTTAACACCATAACGACAGACAAATTGGCGTCTCAGTGTATTTTGATTATAATTCGTTAGCCTTCTTGGGACCTCGTTGTAATACCTCGTGGGAGCAGGCATAATGTATTGCTTTTGAACACCGAGCAATAACACACAAAGATAGTAGATGGAAGGATACAAAGAAACAATCAGACTCATGGGTGTGGATCCAGTTCATCATTAGAAGACGAAGCAAGAGGGAAACATTATGAAAGCAATGCATACGCTGATTAGTATACATTATTTGTATAGATCTGAAGATGGAAAAGCGCAGATCTGCACAGTGCCCACATCTGCACTTTAGTTTCTGTCCACACCCATGAGTCTGATTGTTTCTTTGTATCCTCCTATCTACTAATATTAGTCTTGAGAGCAACGTTAGCTACAGCATTCGAAGTAGGAACAGTATAGTTCAATGATTTCGTTCCTTTTCCCAAGACTGCAATCTTCTCTAGGTCTCCTCCAAAGGTAAGTATGTGGGTCCGAATCCTGATCCAGTACAAAAATATTCATAATTTCATTTCAAGCCCTGTCACGTGCATACCAAGCTGCTAGTGAAAACTAACGTGCATTTTTAATGTCTGTTAATGTGTTGCCAACAATCGCAATAGGTGTCGTTATTTCTGGTCAAACATGCCCACATCTTACTGTTGGTGAGTAAGCAAATGTTACTTAAGCTATGTTCGTAGATGATAAAGAAGGACGGTAGGAGTGCGGTTCGATTGTCGCTCCGGCACAAAAATTTTTGTACCCTTATTTTACATTCAAACATCTAGCAGCTGGTAAGAAAAACCGATACGTAACATTTGCTTTTATTTAGTTAACAATCAGATTGCGTGTTGGGTTCGTATCTCCGTCACAGAACTTCACATCATGTGCTTCATCTTTAAATGCTTGAACACTTTGTTACCTCTGAATGGAGGTATATCACACATCTTTCGTGGTTAGTTAACATGGACGAAAGGGTCTTTATAAGAGTCCCGGTTTATTACAAAAACTGTCGCCTTTTATTTTCAAGTTTAGATTTGGTTACTGATATTGGCGAAAATTTCTGTAAGTCATGCCTCTTCATGACTAGTCAGCAATATGATATGATTAGATTATATTAGATTAATACTTGTTCCACAGATCATGAATACGACATTTCGTAATTATGTGGAACGTGTCATTTTAATGAAACATATCTTTACATACCATGATTCAGTTTTTTTGCAACAATTTTTTACTCTCTCTATCTCATTCTTTATTATTTTGATCTCTCTCTCTCTCTCTCTCTCTCTCTCTCTCTCTCTCTCTCACACACACACACACACACACACACACACAAACACACACATTCTTTTTTATTTTCATTTGTTTGTTGTGCGAGGCACGAAAACGTCCGTCAATGAGTTTCTTAGTTTTGAGTGCACTTACGAAAGAAATATAAAAACAACTATGAGAGTTACTGATTTATGAAGCTTAGTTTGCAGTCAGTTCTGAGTATTAGTAACTACGCTCCAGTCCCTAAACCCAGTTACAGCAATGTGAATCAGACAGATTAAGTATTCCACGCCATAGCAGCCGCGACTTTGAGACGTCAGCTATGGTCACTTCCCAGCCCACTGTAGGATCACATCGGTTCGTCTTCTTCCTGCTGATAATGTAACTGAGATTTGGCAACAAGGCAAGGTATGTTTGGCAACTCTGTGATCGACGAGTTACTTCATGATGTGCACGGAATTAAGCCTCACATTTCACTTGAGTTTTCCTGTCATTTCCATTGAATAATCTGAATTATTATCGCTTGAGCTGTAACAAAAGATAGTAAATTTACGGTTTTCAGCCCAGGAAAGTCTTTGCACGTGAAAATCGCATCTAATCTCTTCCTTTAAATAGCGGTTTACGAGTTCTAGCCGCTATTGGCCTCGTAAGAGGAAACCTAGACGTATACCTCTTCCCTGGCTCTGTGGAAACGTGCTAACTTCTGAAAAAGCGTTTGTTATGGTTTGCGGTTCCAGTGTTGCTGACTGTATCGTTTTTATCCCTTCTGTGAAAGAGCTACAAGCAGTCGGATCATACATCGATAAGGAAATTGCAAGAAAATACTTTCGGATCATAGTGAAATGGTGAAAAACTTACAATGCTGCACAACAGGTAACGTCTCTTTCCGCTGCTGACAAACAAATTTTGGGTTTCTAGGAATACATAACTTTATTTATGAAATGCCACATTTGCACACCACTTGAGTATGACATAGCATACCACTCAAACACAGACTCAAACGAAATCTAAATGATTAGTATTTTACTATTTCATGCCGATAGAGGCACGCTTGTGTACAGATACTCAGTTTTATTGAAACAGGCTTTCGTCGTAAGGTTATCGTGGGTAGTTTTATTTCATTTCTTATAATGCAGTGCACAATTTTCGTAAGGTTCTTTTAATGTTGTTAAAACATTAGTTAACATGGGAGAGAAATTAATCATCAACGATATTTGCGAATTCTCTGATGTCATCTATAACAGTCTGACAATGCACATGCAATTTATTGATTACAAGCATGTAGAGAATTTGTTCTGAGGTAAATCTGTCAAACAAGGTTTGATGAAGAATAAAATGCAACTGCCACACCACAGATAATGTAGAAAATACTTTTATGACGTATTTTGGCATGATGCGCTTTCCCCATACATAATACAAAAGTTTAGAGATGCATCTGCAGCCTGGCCATCTATTAAACCTGAAAAGAACAAAATGTCGCAGAAGTTAGCTATTTTTCCACATGCAACTATTTTGGGTTCAGAAGTGAAGGGCATTATGTTCAAAGTTCCATTAGCTCGATAACTTCAGCAGACAGAGTATTGCGTTTTAAAAAATGTAGCAGTGAATGTAGCCGAACTCGCGATGTCTTACCAACAGTGCACAACGCTTACCATTACGCTGCTAGCTGACACATAGGTGCAACATCTCCAGAAGTCAACAACAAATCCTCCAGAACTTCCGCACTGCGCAGTGCTGTGAAATAATGCATTTGGTCGGATCTAGACTTCTGAGAGACAGACAGTTATAGCCATTCTTTCGCACAGCACGATGTTCTCAATAAGCAGATAGCGCAATAGAGTAGCTTAAGTCGAAAGAAACACTTCCTATTTAAATTTCTGCATCCTACACTGTTGGCAGTTCTGTGTAGGTGTCAGTTACGTGGTTTTATTTTGGTGATTACAAAACAGAGCCGAATGTATGCACTGGGTAGCTGAGGCGGATAGTTAATGGCGGTTCGGTCAACCTAGTAACTGAATGTACTGAACATGCTGCAAATCACTACAGGGAACCTGTGTGTCAGAATTCTCATCCAGTGTGGCGCAACGTTATTATGAATGAGTGATAGAGAAGAGAATTTGGTGGTCTCTTGGACTGATGCTAGGTTCATATAATTATGGTGTGGGTTCGATTTCAATTTCTGCTGATGATTTTTGATAAGGAGAGACAGATTCTGTTCTCTTCTGGCTACGCCAAGTGAAGAAGGTATAATAGCATTGTGGTTTGACATTATTCTTTAAACATGATATTCCTTCTCTACCAAGTAGACGTTAGGTTGAACCACAATAAAGTCAGGAGTCGCGCCACGTAGAAACTCTATCAGCAGTATACTAGTTATTTATTTCTAGTCCGAAACAAACGCTATGTAGCGTCACAGGACACTTATTCCATCTTTTCTTTGAGCTTCTGTATGTCTATAAAATTGGTTCTGAGCTGGGAATGCAACTCAGACCGCCCTTAACGCGGAATTTGATCCCTTCGTGACAATACAGCTCGACTGCAATTTGTTGTTTGTTCAAAAATGCAGATTCCTCAATATCTCCATATATTGCACGTGAATGGGTTCGAATCCTGGCCCGGCACTAAAGCTTTCATTATTTATTATCAAGCTCTAGCATGAGAACACCTATCTGCTGGTGGATAATAATTTTGATTTTTAATGAATTTTCATTCGTTGTCAACACTAACGATATCTGACGTTTTTGAGTCTCAGTGAGACACAGAACTGTTTGCGAGATCACTGTAAGTTCAAGGATGTTATTCCGAGCAGCTGGTGGAGAAAAATTCGGTATCTGACGTCTCATTGTATGCAGTCAACAACGATATGTGTGGGATTCGATTCCCAGTCAGCACTGAACTCTTCCTCATATTATTTCTAGTTCAAACATGCTCACATGTCGCTGCTGGTGTAACAAACCCATTTTTAACGTTCGTTTTCTCTAGAATATAACAGCGATAGGTGCCAGGTTGGAGTCCTGGGAAAGAAAAAATTAATGTTTCGTCTCGTCATTTCAGTTAAAGCATCTAGCTACTGCCGAGAAAATCCGAAATGTCACAGTTGATTGTGCTTCGATGACAATCCAATTAGGTTCTGGGTTCGAATCGCTGTCCAACACAAAGCTTTACCTCATGGCATTCCAAGTATGTTACTTGTGAAGAAGCAATATTTAACATCTCTCGTAGTTTGTTAACAAGGACAATAGTTGCTGGGTAGGAATTCGCGTCCGTTAAAGATGCTTAAGTTATGTAATTTAAAGTTGATATTTGATAACTGATAGTGTCTAAAATCGAGGTATATCACTCTCTGTATGCCTAGTCAGGAATGACTGTTAGTTTCCGTCAGTCACGAAGTCTTTGCTTAGTCTGCATGACTTGGGTCTGAATCCATATGCAGAACGAGAGTGTTCGTCGTGTCATTTGAAGTTCATACATATTCTCAACTAGCTGCTCGTGAATAACTTAAATTTTTAATGTCATTTTGTGTTAAATAATAAGTACGGTATGTTACTTTGAAGAGGAAATCATGAATACGACGAACTTGGTATGTGAATTACGTATCTGGCGTAATAGTGAGAATGGTAACATTTCAGGTATGTCATTTATTGTAATAAATGTGAGCTTACAAACCTTAAGGACCGTCTTATCTGTGATAAGATGTTCCCTGATACTTGTAGTACCTTGGTATTACTTTACATCTTGAGTTATCGCGATACAGAGCAGTGTTTTCTAGTGGTGACTTGTTGGAACCATTTTTAATAGTCAAACGACTGTACCGAGGAGCGATTAGAGGACGTGCTAGACAGCTGCGCTATGTGGGTTGCATTCGAATCAGGCGAAATGCAATTCAGGTCGTTCGGATACTTTTGAGTACGACTGTACGTCGCCTGTCCGTTGCAATTTGCCTTGAAAATGGCGGAGTATTCTCCCTCCGAAATATCAGCAGTCGCTGTGTTACCTGGCTGAATTCCCGGAAGTTATTTGAATTGGTCTGTTGATATCGGAATTCAGGTTAGGCACAATAAAACTGGCCTTGAATTTAATTACACTAAGACAGACGTGGGAATAATCCATGTTAATGAATGTCACAGAAGTTGCTGGAGACTGCCACCGTTGACATCAACGTGGCGCTGTACTCAATTTATCAAACCATCAGACACGCATAACAGCTTCGTCTGAGGGACAACAGCAACAGCGTTTTCAAGTTCTTCTCTAACTCTGTTAGACTTTGATGACTTTTTGAGTACAATTGACGCTTCAATTTGCTCCACAGGTAAAATAACATGAATTTATGGAATCTTGACAGATTTGCTTCTATGTATCCTTTTGTTCGTCTGATTACTGCAAACGATAATTGGGTAGTGGTGTTTAATATAGAAACTTTTCCGAGTAAAATCCGTATATTTTTCCTTTCAAATTCTCGATTCCTCCAATATTCTTGCTATATCTACGGTGCTTACTTCATGTTGACTTTATACTTGCTGTTAGTTTACCCGACTATAACACATCATCTATAATTTTCTTTCCGCTTTCAAAACGTTTGACTCAGTGTAAGTATATTTTATGTTCACAGTATTCATTTCAAATGTTTCGTACGCTTATATGCCGTATTTAGCTTTGTTTTGAAAAGTCTTACACAACAAATAATTTTACTTCACTGAACTGCCTGTTGACAACGCGAGGGATGGCAGGTAGCCGCGAAAACTGCCATTTGCGATTAATTCGTTGTGCTTGTCTGTCCATGCCTAACACATGCACGCTGGTTTAGGATTTAGACAAATTAAGTATAGTTCTGGTTATTGGCTCTTGTAATATCTCACGATTAATCAACGATATCTACAAAAACTGTATGAATGTAATAAACTTCAAAACTGACGAAGACAAATTGATGTTAAGCGTTGTGTAAGGCAAGGTGGCAGACGATTTCCTCTCCTAATCCACATGTACGTTGAAGGAGTAATGGAGGAAGTAAAATAAAATCTCGGAACAAGAATAATGCAAGGGGTGCAGATAGTATTGCTACAGCTAGTAGAGCATGTAGTCCTTCTGCTTCATGTGAGAAAAGCTAAGAAGAGATGCTAAAAGGAATCTGCGTCATACGTAGTGTAGAACATAGCTTAAAGTTAGATTTATATATAAAAAGACGAAAACGTGTAATATTAGTAGAGAGAAGAATGGCAACTAAATTGGGAACAGCATAGTACTGTAAGAAGTGAAAGGGTCACCCTACCTATGAAGGAAGATTACTCTGGAAGACGATGCAGAGATGGTATTAGAAATTGATTGGCGAAGAGAAAAAAGCTTTCTTCAATAAAAAAAGTCTACCAGTAAGAAAATATTTCTTAAAAAAAAATCAAGTCTGCCTCGCAGTATTGTAGTATTGTATGGGAGCAAAAGACAGGTCTTCCGAAACCGTGATAAGATGAAATCGAAACCGTCGATGAATCATGCCAATCTTGTGCACAGATGAAACAGGAAGACGTACTAAAAAGAATACTTGAGGGAAGAAGTATGTGGAAGGCACTTACCATAAATAATTAACATTGCTCTAGAAGCAACTGTCGACGGAGGATGCACTAGCTGCAGAAGTCGTTTAGAATCTGCAAAAGAGATCACTGTGGGAGCTGGATATAGTAACTAGGGTTACTACATGATAGGAAAAGAGCGAATCCAGAAACAAAGTAACGAATATTGTATTTCTGACGGTGTAAACAAGCTTCAGCTGTAGTTTGTTGCATACAAATTGTATGTGAATGTCGAGAGTATCAGCGAAGTACACTTACGTCACATACACTTGCAGTTGTTAGGAAAATACCGTAGTCCAAACGCTTTGATGTTGGAAATGAAACCAAGCGCATCACAGGTTCAGTATTAAAAAAGAATAAACAATCAATACCGTTTATCATTCTGCTTGGAAACATTCATTTTACGACTCTGTAGAAGTAGATATCAAGTGTGTTACTTCCTTCCCCTTTATTTGTGTACCTACAGCAGCTATATGGACGATTTCGAGTCTACAATCATTAGATAACAATTTCATTAGAATATTTATTCAGGCACACATGTATAACGTTATAATGTTTTTCCATGTACAAAACTACTGGATGGAAACATTCCGAAATCTGTGAGAAGGTGCTAGCCTAGAAAACAGTGAGCACAAAAGTAAGAAAAAGAAAATGCTCACCCGAACATGTCTGGAAACCACGGATGTGGTGAAATGGTTAGCGGCCTGATACCGCTCTAGCAAGGAGAGGAGTACATAGTTCATTTGGTCAGCCAGATATGTCTTTCGCGTGTACCTCAAATGTGTTACTTGGACTGAGATCCTTCCTTTGTGTTTAATCTTTAATTACTTCGTCGCCGAAGGGCGGCAAACTGATGCAGTATTTCTCCACCTTTTTGATTTAGATATCCTATGCTTCAGTACTAGCAGAACACTGTTTTTGCTTTAACTTAATTAATTTATTTAATTTATTAGCTTATTGACTGGAGTAAACAGAATAGGAAAGTGTGCAGCAGACTTACGTTTCGATGACACGCTTTTTTCGAAGCGAGACTTCTGAATCATTGTGGACGAAGTCAGCACTTAGATCTATTAGCCTACACAAACTTTAACTTGAGGCGGTATTGCAGAATGGAAGTTAGGAAGGACAGTAACTCTTTTTATTTCATTGATATTTAGAATAGATGAATAGAGACCAGATGAACTGGAAATTATTTCTTGAAGCAAGAATCAGCATGGCAGCGACAAACTGAAATTTAGAGGTAATTTATGAATATAATACAAAATATCACGTTTATTAATAAACATTATACATCGTAGATCATATTTCAAGACCCAATTATTGAAATGAACACTTTTTAGCCACCGTACTGCCTTCAGCTGAATAACGTGTACTCTTCTTCATGAATTAACATAGCAACCATGTAGCAGATGTACCAAAGGATTTGACGTTTTCCTTCCACTGCAGTAAACACCGTTCATTCCCCAGAATGCTGTAGCCAAGCAGACCATTCCCGACTTTCTTCACTGATGACTTATGATCCCAGTGACAGCAGCACGTTTCAGATTTGGAATCGAATCTGAACGACAGATGCACTGTGTACTCTGGTCCAATAGCAGCCACCTTCCCTGCAACCCACGCCTATAAACAACTGAGCGCCGTCCACAGTATCCCATGACACAATCGAGGCCGGCAGCAGTAGTTGCGTGGCGCGGTATTTATCGAGAACGCCGCCTTCTTCGGCCGCGACTGGAGCGGCCGGTCCTTAGCTGCAGATGCCCAGGACCAAAGCCAGCAGTAGCAGCAGACCACCACCAGTGGAGACTCGCTGGCTGTGACCCAGGTGAAGCTCCGCCGGCCGCTCTCCTGTGGAGAAGGAGACTAGATAAAGCCAACGGTAGCAGCTGTGGAAGCCAGGGCTGTGACATTGGAGGACAGTACAGCTGCAAGTTGTAACTACAGTGCTTTTGCTCAGTAAATTTTCAGACAGGATTTCGGTGGCTGACAACGTCTTCTGGAAAGAAACAGTCTACAACTACAGTGTTCAAATAACGCAAGGGAATGCAACCGGGTCACGTCGTCGACGACCGTCAATATTTTGACAGGTGACCAACAGCGCATTTAGTGAGTGATGATAATACCGAACTGGCACTAAGGTCTTCGACCTTTCTCCTTTACGCAGGGAGCATTACAACAACACTGGTCGTATTTTGCGCAAATATGATTTGAAATGTGTTTTCAAATCTCCATCTAAGATTAGGATCGTTTTAGGTTCTTGATTTGGCTAAGGAGGATGTCTAGTACCTACCGCATTCCTTGCAGTTGTGGCAAATCACATATTGGTAAGACTATCAGAACCATGGAAGACTGTTGTACTGAGCATAAGCGTCGTATTTACTTACAATAGCCGAGCAAATCGGCTGCTGGGGGACATTGTCTCGGCACCGGTAATCCTATGGAATATAACAACAAGAAATTCTGACACGCATTCCAGCTATTGCGATAGTGCTGTTAAGGAAGCAGCTACAATTATAGTATCAAGTAACCTTGGAAAGAAAGGAGGAGGTATTTCCTCACATTTTGCATGGAATTCTGCTCTGTACCTTGTTAATAAACAATGGAACAGAGTTAAAGCTACATCACCAGTTGTTCAGTAATTTTTGCGATCGATAACTTGCGGCGCGGTTGTTTTTTGTTTGTGGTGACCCTAGCGTCTACAGCGTGTGTGTGTGTGTGTGTGTGTGTGTGTGTGTGTGTGTGTGTGTGTGCTTTTTATATTACCGGAATTGCTGTACAGCCCTTACATGCTGCAGTTTTGCCTTGAAAATGATAGGGTGGTCACTTATCGATATATCACCGATTGTCGATGACGTTACTCGGCTGCCTTCCCGTAAGATACTCAAATATCGTATACACTTGGAGAAACTCAGGTCTCACAACTACAACGTTTCTATTTTCTTTAATTATTTCGTTCTCGCTGTGACGTTGCCCCAGTACGTAGCTATCAATCGTGCCATAAGACAAAACGTCACGCTTGGGCCCGACATCACCATTGGTCATAGCCACATTTCAAATCTAGCGTGTAAACACCACATGATTCTTTTGAAGTATGTGGAGTTTATACAGGGTGTCATTTTGTAAAATCGTGGCACTCCGCATAATCCCTTATGGAGTACAGTGTTTCTACCTTGCCAGAAAAAGAAACAATGAAGAACTCAGGAAGCAGAAATGAAGTATCTACGCTAGAACTGAGGCTAGATAATATTTTAAACAAAAAAAGAATTTAAAGCAGCCGGTTGACAGAGGAAAAACAGGTACCAGATGTTTTTTAGACCCGTTTGTTCTATCCCTTACTGCGCATTTCGGGCTCTGCCCATCTTCAGATGACCTGACTAGCTCTTCACACAGGCGAAGTGCTGAGTGCTATTAACAAGGGATTTCAAACTGATTCCGTATTTCTGGAATTCCGGATGCTTTTGAAACTGTACCACACAAGCGGATTGTAGTGAAATTGCGTGTTTAAAGAATATCGTCTCAGTTACGTGACTGTATTCCTGATTTACTGTCAGCAAGGTGATAGTTCGTAGTAACTGACGGAAAGTCATCGAGTAAAACAGAAATGATTTCTGGCGTTCCCCAAGGTAGTGTTAGAGGCCCTGTTCCTTATCTGTATAAAGGATATGGGAGACAATCTGAGCAGGTGTCTTAGGTTGTTTTCAGATGACGCTGTCGTTTATCGACTAATAAAGTCATCAGAAGATCAAAACAAATTGTGACACGATTAGAAAAGATATCTCTATGGTGCGAATCGGCAATTGATCCTAAATAATGAAAAGTGTGAGGTGATCCACGTGAGTGCTAAAAGGAATCCACTAAACTTCTGTTGCACGATAAATCAGTCAAATCTAAAGGCTGTAAATTCAACTAAATACCTAGAAATCACAATTACGAACAACTTCAATTGGAAGGAACACATAGGAAATGTTGTGGGGAAGGCTAACCAAAGACTACGTTTCATTGGCAGGACTCTTAGAAAATGTGACAGATTTGTAAGGAGACATCCTACACTACGATTGTCCTTCCTCTTTTAGAATACTGCTCCGCGGTGTGGTATCCGTCCCAGATAGGTTCGACGGAGTACATCGAAAATGTTCAAAGAAAGGCAGCACATTTTGTATTATCGTGAAACAAAGGGGAGAGAGTTACTGAAATGATACAGGACTTGTGGTGGATATCATTAAAACAAAGGCGTTTTTCGCTGCGGCGGAATCTTCTCACGAAATTGCAATCACCAACTTTCTCCTCCGAATACGAAAATATTTTGTTGACACCGACCTACATAGGAAAAAACGATCACCATGATAAAATAAGGGAAATCAAAGCTCGTACGGAAAGATACAGGTGTTCGTTCCTTCCGCGTGCTATACGAGATTGGAATAATAGAGAATTGTGTTGTTTCGACGAACCATCTGCCTGCCACTTAAATGTGGTTTGCAGAATATCCATTTAGATGTAGGTGTAGATGTAGACAAAAATGCAGTAGCAATTATAAAGTTACACGACGTACATAAAAGACAGCTATCAAAAATGAGCATTGTAGTTGCAACATATCTGCACAATAAACATTTTTGAGGGACCAATAGACACCATTTTAAATAAGTGTTAAATATAACTTTGACAAGTAACTCTAAAATCGTCAGGAGAACTATGGCGCTAAACAAAATTGCAAAAGACAAAAAAGCAAATGATAAAGAAATTAATACAAATATTCATAGAGTTTGCTGAAACTGCAATCAGGAACTTGGGGAAAAATATTTACAAAAGTAGAAAGAGACGCAACTGAAAATAAAGTAGCGGCGAAACATATTTTACTGTCATTCACTGGACATATTTCAGAAAAAATAACAGAGGCCTTTAAAATATTTAGGATTCAGGACGCTTTTCGAAAAAAATAACTAACTAGGGAAGTTATTACTTTAAAGTACAGATATGACACATGATAAATCTTGTAACGTAGGTGTCTGTAAAACGAAATTTGGATTTTTCGATAAATTCTGCATTGGCCAAACTGGAAGAGCAAGATAAGATTTAGAGAACACAGCTATGCGATTAGCAAGAGTGCGTTGTGTTGTTGTTTGAAAGACCAAAGCCACCAGCTCACCACAACAGAGAATTGCGTTTCCTTACTACACTCTGAAACATGTCAGTATTTTAGATATTTTCAAGGAACTTGAAATCTACCATCAGTCGGCTAGCTCTAAATCCTATAATTAATGAGCACACCTCTAGATGTCGGAAGTGTTTTTTTGGTGTGTTTGACGGACTGCTTATGAATAAAAGAGAAGTAGGTAAATAAGTTTCGATATTGAACTTCTACTGTTCCAAGTCTCCATGTACTCCTCCTCACTTACATATTTCACTCTCTTGTTCTTGTGGGTTTGTTAGAAATTATAATTACAAAGAAATACTCGTCCTATCATTTTCTATCAATAAAATTATGTGTAGTTTTTCCTGTTACCCACTGTATAAGAACAAATTAAGCTGTGTGTGTAAAAAATAATAAAGTCCTTCTAGATATAATTTTTTTCCTAACAGGTTGGAAAAAGAAACTCTTAAAATTCATAAATAAATGTATTTTCATATAACATTTTAACATGAAATTTGTTGAGGACAAATATTTAACTGGTGATAACGCTGTAATTATCTCGTAAAGCCGGCCGGGGTGGCCGAGCGGTTCTGGGCGCTACAGTCTGGAACTGCTTGACCACTACGATAGCAGGATCGGATCCTGCCTCGGGCATGGATGTGTGTAATGTCCTTAGGTTGGTTAGGTTTAAGTAGTTCTAAGTTCTAGGGGACTGATGATCTCAGACGTTAAGTCCCACAGTGCTCAGAGCCATTTGAACCATCTAGTAAAGCAGCCTCACTATAGTCACGCCATCTTTTGATACATTGTTTTCATAGCTGGAGCAAGAAGCCGTTTCTATCACTCCACTGTAAGTTTTGTCCATTTTAGATCTTCGTATGTAGTTACTGCCGAAATTTTTTTTTAACTACATAGTTTTCCAGACGATTTTTTACTTACTTGTCAAAGTTATATTTAACGCTTATTTAAAATGGTATGGGTTCAGAATGAATGGTATGTGTTCGTCTATCAAAAATGATTCTTCTGCAGATATGTTGCAGCTTCATTGATTATTTAGGTCACCAGTGTTTTATGTACATCATGTAACTTTGTACTTGTCTCTGTGTTTTTATCAGGTCATTTGAAAATGGGCAGAGATCGAAAAGCGTAATGAGGTATGAAATGAACTCATCTAGAAACATCTAGTACCCATTTCGCCGCAGTCATCTAGCTTTCATAAATTACTTGTAGTTTTATGATCATGAAGGTCGCATACCTCTTACAAGATTTCCAGTCACAATTGTGATGAATGAGAGCTAATCGCATCGCAAGTGGCTTACATTCTAAAGAGTTTAATACGAAGAACTGAAACACATTAGATAAAATGGTTTAATAACATTAAAGAATGGTCTACAACAGATACCTAAAAATAATGTTCAGCTACAAAGGAAATGGGAAAAGTAGCAGAAAAGATAGTTCACAAGTAAGAGGTGTAACAAGCTGCGCGTAAGTAGGAAGGTAGACCAATTATTGAATCATTACACGATTGCAGAGCAATATGGAAGTAGTCCATTGAATATCTAGGATTATGATCAGACAGTGATTTTAACCGCAGATAGGGCTGACACGAAACTGAGGAACATTGGACGTATCCTCATGAAGTGTAGTCGACCAACCAATGTGCTGTTTTACTAACGTCTTGTTCGACCTATCCTTCAATACTGCTCAACAGTACTGTAGGTTTGATGGAGGAAATAGAGACGATACGAAGAAGACCGAATCTCGATCTGTGCATTGTAGGTTTTATGGAGGAAATAGAGAAGATACGAAGAAGCGAGTATGCTCAGCCAGTGTTTGTGGCAGGCGCAATAAGAAACGCATCCAGCTTCACTATGTGCTTTACTGTTAAAATTTCGGTAGTTTAGGCCTATATTCTTAGAAGAAATAATGAGTAAATTGCTTCCCCTTACGTGTACCTCGTGAAAAAACCGTGAAGGTAAAATTAGAGAGAGATCACACAGACGCTTATCAGCAATCGTTCTTAATGTGGACAATTCTCAACTGAAACAGGAAAGGGCTGGTGACGAGGGGGGGGGGGGGGGGGGGGAGGAGGAGGAGGAAATGGCAGTGATATTCACAAAGTGCCCTTCGTCAAACACTGTAAAGAAAAACTCTTGGAGATTGGTCCCTCTTTGCAGGTAAATAGAGAGCTATTTGGTTTTGGAAATACCTATTTCGCTTCTTTTTACTTAGGAAAGGCATATAAAAGTAGAAAAATGAGAACTATAACGTGAATTGATAGATTTGAATGTAAATTTCGATGAAAAAGTTGTTTCGAAGGTCTCGTAGCTGGGAATCATGAAAAAACCAGTTCCGAATGGTAATGTCAATGAAAGTTGTCAAAACACAGAAGAAAACTATAGTACCGAAATAAGAAATTAGTAGCCCATTGTAAGAGGACGAAGACAGCTGGTGTACATCTGCCATTGCAAATGGAGGCTACAGGTCTTCCTTGGAAGCCCACAGATGCCTTTGGGACTGACTAGATTTTGTTCCAAGTGAACGAATTTCAGAATTGGAGATCAATGCGTTTCAAAAATGCTCTGAAGTTAAAGAAAACCGTCGGTATTCTGTTCTTTATTCTAAAGTTGTTCCATCCATCAAAGTTCTGCGCACCTGAGACATTCGACTACTGATAGGCTGCGCATAAAATATAACACAAGGCAGGCTCTACTTCATAGACAAATGTTCTGATGCGAAGAATAAACTAAGCCACATCTCTGCAGCAGCTTGAAAAGTGAAGTGTATTACTCCATGAGGTTGTGTGCACGTCAGATGATATATTTGCCTTTAGTTTGCACAGTTTTTCACGAGCAATATTCATCAGTATTTTATATGATTTGAAGTTTCGGTTACTCTAGTTACTCTTTTTATACCTTTATGCTTAGCAATTCCAGTATATTGAATAAAATGTTTTACAAATTACAGTTTGTCCATACAAAAAACTAATAGTGTGCTCACATCGAGCACTATATTCTCCACTGCTATTTACGTTTTTGCGTCTTAGCATCAGCCAAAGATCTGGTAAACAGTAGTGAACCTGTGAAATTTGTTTGATACATATGAGCCTGTGTAACAAGCATGAACAAGGGGAAAATGCAAGCATTGTCGACATAATTTGAAAATAAAGTATATGATAACTTTGCAAACGGTAGAGCACTCGTCTTTTTGTTTCCCCAAGTACTTTTAATTTATAAATTGTATGAACATTAAAAAGTTACTATTTTACAATAATTAATCAAACAATTAAGTTTGCTCAACCATGTCTACTCATTTTTTATTATGAAGAGTATTTAAAAAATTATTAGAAAATTTCGCTTTTTCATGAGGGTTTTGGGTAGATAATTTGTGGCTTTTCAAATGCATTTGTTTTATGACATCCATGAATTATATACAGCCTGTAACTTGATTCATATCTGACGTTCCAAAGATAGACTTTACATTTCTATACATGAGACAGAATTGTTATTATGAAAATCATGAAGGACTGCATACATACATACGAGTACATACTAAGGTGATAACTTGTAGCCTTGCAGGTTGATTTTTATAGTAGCATGATAAAGAGACTGATTTAGCACCTACCAGTGCCTGTTCGAAAAAGACTATTGTAATTTATGTATGATGTTCAGAATTATCAATGTATAATGATGCTTCAGTATTGAAATTAATTTACTTCACACTGATTGTGTATTTTACTTGCAATCAGAAGGAACAAAGGTGATTATTAATGAAGTTTTTATAAGTACCATAGACAGTAAAAAATGCTGATGAGAACAGAAAGCAGTTACATTAAAATTTGACTAACTAAAATCAAGATGGAATGTCTTTATTAAAGTAATGAAGAATCATACATGCTAAGTTCTTGTTTTCAGGGCCACATTTGAGATCTATGGGATACTAAGCTGGAAGTGTAGTACAGACCACATCAAGGGAGATTTGGTGATAAATAACAACCAAAATAAGATTTTAGAAGAATTTTCGAATGATTTATGCAGCATCTAAGGTTTCTTATCAACTAATACAGTAGCAATGCATTTTCTATAACGCGTATTACCAAGGGTGGGGGAGGGGGGGAGTACTTTCATCAACCAAAAAAGTAAAGAAAACCTTTTTCGTTAATCGTTGTTAAATATTGTTAAGGGTATTGATATGTAGGTTGGCTCGACAACCCGAAAATATCATTTAGCACATTCTTAAACACATTGTTCATAACTTGTACTACCAAGGATGGGATACTTTATGACGACCACAAAAAATTAAACAACATGCAAGTTTCTTTAACTGTCGTTAACTTTTATTCACACCATACTTTTTAAAGACATACTGATGCTTAAGGAGGTTTCTGAGCCTGAAAATATGAATATGACATCTGAATATGACATATGAATATGACACTGTCTTTCGGAGTTAGTTATAGAATTTCAAACTTAAGTACTTTGCATCTTATGTGTTGATGTCAGTCATGAGCATGGAAGATTTACACTGAAGAGCCAAAGAAATTGTTAGGCCTGCCTAATATCGTGCAGGGCCACTGTGAGCATGCAGAAGTGCCACAACACGATGTGGCATGCACTCGACTAATGTCTGAAGTAGTGTTGGAGGAAACTGATACCATGAATCCTGCAAGGCTGTCTATAAATCTGTAAGAGTACGAGGGGACAGAGATCCCTTCTGAAAAGCACGTTGCAAGGCATCCCAGATATGGTCAATAATGTTCATTCTGGGATGTTTGGTGGCCTGTGGAAGCGTTTAAACTCGGAGCCACTGTATAGCAGTTCTGGGCATAAAGGGTGTCGCATTGTCCTGCCTTGAATTGCCCAAGTCCATCAGAATGCAGAATTGACACGAATGGTTGCAGGTGATCAGGCAGGGTGATTACGTGTCATCTGTTAGGCATATCTAGACTTATCAAGGGCCCCATATCCCTCCAGCTGCACACTCACCACATTATTAGAGTCTCCTGCTCACATGCAGGGTCCATGGAGTCATGAGGTTGTCTCCATACCATTATACGTCGATCTGCTCGATACAATTTGGAACGAGACTCGTCCAACCGGGCAACATGTTTACAATAATTAACAGTCCAATGTCAGTGTTGATGGGCCCAGGCCAAGCGTAAATCTTTGTATCCTGCTGTCATCCAGGGTACATGAGTGGGCCTTCGCATCTGAAAGCTCATATTGATGATGTTTCATTGAATGTTTCACACGCTGACACTTCTTGATAGCTCAGCATTGAAATCTGCAGCAATTTGTGGAAGGGTAAGTTTGGGTTAAGTTTTACTGAAAAAACTAAAATAGTTACGGGATGTGGTAGAAGAAATCATTAAAAGGAATAAACATATTTCCAGAATTTTAAAATGTGAAGTACCTGCTTAGATTACTCTATTTTCAAATTGTGGGCACAAAGCATTTCTATTGTTAAATTTTATTAAACACCGTTATACAGTCTATACTGTAGGGAATTTGTGAGATAAAAAAATCAAAATAATTTAAATCATTGAGGTATTCACCATTATTTATTGATATCACTGTAAACAACAAGATTCTTTTAAATAAAAAAGGAGAAGCTGAGGTTGTTGTCCATGCAACAGTCATTATTTCATATACGAAAATGAGATATTGTAACTGTTAGCATACATACTCATTAGTCAAATGAAAGTTAAAAACATGAATGTATCAATCAAGCAAATTTTACCTATATTAAATTCTAATACGTACATGCAAAATGATAGTCTTCTTGGTCCCAACTGTCGTCAAATTAAATTTGTTCCCTGTCATCCTTACTTTCCAACACGACTTCTCTAAAAAGTGCTAGAGTTATAAAGCTTCAACTACCGAAAATTTTTCTAATACAGAAGTCACTGTGGACGTACTCACCGTCGAGCACATGCACGGTGACAGTGGCGAACTCTGACGGCGAGACGGCACACGTGTAGTTCCCAGCGTCTCCGCTACTGACTCGCGCCACCAGCAGAGAGCTGTGGGCGCCCGCTGGCGTCAGGTCTGTCCGCACGCTGCACGGAAACACACACAACTAATGCACCATCTACACATGAGATCCAGAGCAGTGCCATCAACGAAAAAGAATGTTAAGTGAAAGATATGCAATTAAACATTTCGCTTATGAAAGTTAAAAAGATGCGTCTCATACACTACTGGCCATTAAAATTGCTACACCAAGAAGAAATGCAGATGATAAACGGGTACTCATTGGACAAACATGATATACTACAACTGACATGCGATTACATTTTCACGCAATGTGGGTGTATAGACCCCGAGAAATCAGTACCCAGAACAACCACCTCTGGCCGTAATAACGGCCTTCATACGCCTGGGCATTGAGTCAAACAGAGCTTGGATGGCGTGTACAGGTACAGCTGCCCATGCACCTTCAACACGATACCACAGTTCATCAAGAGTAGTGACTGGCGTATTGTGACGAGCCCGTTGCTCGGTCACCGTTGACCAGAAGTTTTCAATTGGTGAGAGATCTGGAGAATGTGCTGGCCAGGACAGCAGTCGAACATTTTCTGTATCCAGAAAGGCCCGTACAGGACCTGCAACATGCGGTCGTACATTATTCGGCGGAAATGTAGGGTTTTGCAGGGATTGAATGAAGGGTAGAGCCACGGATCGTAACACATATGAAATGTCACGTCCACTGTTCAAAGTGCCGGCAATGCGAACAAGAGGTGAACGAGACGTGTAACCAATGGCACTCCTTACTATCATGCCGGGTGACACGCCAGTATGGCGATGACGAATACACACTTCCAATGTGCGTTCACCGCAATGTCGCCAAACACGGATGTGACCATCCTGATGCTGTAAACAGAACCTGGATTCATCCGAAAATATGACGTTTTGCCATTCGTGCGCCCAGGTGCGTCGTTGAGTACACCGTCGGAGGCGCTCCTGCCTGTGATGCAGCGTCAAGGGTAACCGCAGCCATGGTTTCGAAGCTGATAGTCCACGCTGCTGCAAACGTCGTCGAACTGTTCGTGCAGTTGGTTGTCTTGCAAACGACCCATCTGTTGGCTCAGGGATCGAGACGTGGCTGCGCAATCCGTTACAGCCATGGGGATAAGATACCTGTCATCTCGACTGCTGGTGATACGAGGCCGTTGGAATCCAGCACGGCATTCCGTATTACCCTCCTGAATCCACCGATTCCATATTCTGCTAACAGTCATTGGATCTCGACCAACGCGAGCAGCAATATCGCTATACGATAAACTGCAATCGCGATAGGCTACAATCCGACCTTAATCGAACTCGGAAACGTGATGGTACGCATTTCTCCTCCTTACACGAGGCATCACAACAACGTTTCACCAGGCAACGCCGGTTAACTGCTGTTTGTGTATGAGAAATCGGTTGGAAACTTTGCTCATGTCAACACTTTGTAGTTGTCGCCACCGGCGCCAACCTTGTGTGAATGATCTGAAATGCTAATCATTTGCAAATCACAGCACCTTCTTGCTGTCGGTTAAATTTCGCGTCTGTAGCACGTGATCTTCGTGGTGTAGCAATTTTAATGGCCAGTAGTGTAATTCATTTTATGAACCCGTAGAGTCAGATTCGTGGCTTCTGTGATCAAATCACACTGAGGTGACAAAAGACATGGGATTGTGATATGCACGTCCACAAATGGCAGTAGCATCGCAGACACAAGTTATAAAAGGATAGTCCATTGGCGGAGCTGTCATTTGCACTCTGTTGATTCATTTGAAAGGGTTCCCGGTATTGTTAGGGTCACAGGAATTAACAGACATTGAACGCGGAATGATAGTTGGAGCCAGACGCATGGGATAATCCATACAGAAATTGTTATGGACAATATTTCGCCATCCACAGAGGCAACCGTTTGTTGAATGTGCCACATTTCAGGCCTTACCTGTCACCACAGACCACACAGTGCCCCCACGGCCGTCAGTTAATGATCGAGAGCAGCGACGTTTGCGCAGAGCCGTCAGTGTTAATAGACAAGCAACACTGAGTGAAATAACAGCAGAAATCAATGTGGGCGTACGGCGGCCGTATCTGTCAGGACAATGCTGTGAAATTTGGCGTTATTGGGCTGTGGCGACACACGTCTGACGCTAGTGTCTTTGCTAACAGGACGACATTGCCTGCAGCACCTCTCCTGGGCTCTTGACTATGGACCCTAAATGACTGGAAAACTGTTGCCTGCTCAGATGAGTCCCGATTTCAGAGGTGATGGGAGCGTTGAGTGCAGCGCAGATCCGACGAAGTCACGGACCCAAGTTGTCAACAAGGTACTGAACAAGATGATGGGGGCTCCATGATGGTATGGGTTGTGCTTATGTGGTGTGAATTGAGTCCTCTGGTCCATCTGAACCGATCATTGGTTAGGAATGGTTATGTTCATTTACTTGGAGACCATTTGCAGCCCTTCATGGACTTCATGTTTCCAAACAACGATGGGTTTTCGTGGAAGACAACGCATCATCTCAGAACATTCTGGACAATTCGAGTGAACGATTTGGCCACCCCGACGGCCCAACATAAATCTCATCGAACGTTTTTGGGAAATAATCAAGAGGTCAGTTCGTGCACGAAAACCCGCACCGGTAGTACTTTCGCAATCATGGACGGCTACGTAGGCAGCAGGGCTGAGTACTTCTGCAGGGTACTTCCAACGACTTGTTAGGTCCATGCCACGTCGAGTTACTGCACTACGCCAGGCAAAAGGAGGTCTGACCTACTATAGGAGGTATTCCATGACTTTTGTCTCCTGAGTGTACACGTCTAAAGAGAGCGAAATTTGGCACTAAGAGTGTCAGTTGTCACGTGTTTGGTTATTCAACCAGTCATATTGCCCGTAACGTTTTGACAACATTTTCCATAACGTATGAAGCGGGGGTGAAATTATGAATCTTGAGTGCTTACAAAATGGCTCTGAGCACTATGGGACTTAACTGCTGAGGTCATCAGTCCCCTACAACTTAGAACTACTTAAACCTAACTAACCTAAGGACATCACACACATCCATGCCCGAGGCAGGATTCGAACCTGCGACCGTAGCGGTCGCGCGGTTCCAGACTGTAGTACCTAGGACCGCTCGGCCACTGGGGCCTGCTTGAGTGCTTACAGGATGGCAGTATCAACTATAGCAGTTTAAGGACCTGAGATGTGCTTGACACGTGGTACAGTAAGTTCAGTTACTTTCGGTATGAAACAGAGTAAAAAACTAGCATTTTAAAGTGATGACATTATGTGAACAATTTATCAACGAATGCTACGCGTACTCTCCATACGTGAGCTGCGGCATGTGAAAATGGGATGGCGTGCTAGGAGTTCATTAGCAATCACTAAGCAGCAAAAAATGTAGCCAGTGGGCTCCAGGGCAGTGCGGTAACGTCATGTTGGATGCAGTGAATGAGTTTACATTTTGCTACCGTTATTTTTCTGCTGTATAACAAGAAGTCAGTTCTTCTACGGATACGACGAAATTTTTAAATTACAGACGAGTTACAGTATCAGAAAACAAACCGACATAAACATGGTCTGCTTAATTTGTGATTCTTTGATGGTTATTTCATTCTAGAAATCTAAGAGGGCATAAAATATAGAGAATTAAGTGACATCTATGCAGCGAATTTTCATAACGAAATAAGCGACGAAACAATAGATATGTTTCCGTAACACAGTGAGCTTCTTTTGGGTCTCTCGATAGTCAGTGACGTTTATATCGACAGTAAGACTGACTACTCCACATGTTTGGCACGTCCAGCTATTATCCACTATAGAAGACATTTTTCGTTACTTTTGGTTGAATAGTAGTTATTCTCATAGTTTGGAGGGGTGTGTGTGTGAAGGAAATGGATCAAAATGTGACATCTAAGTTCCCTATCAAATTCAAATTGTTATAGTATGACTTCATGACAGACTAGAAAATTAGCTAAATAAATGTAACTATAAAGAGAAGTAATTTATATTTCAATAAAACTCTAGTTCGTATCGAAAATTTAACTGTAAACACTTCCTTCTTACACGGGAATTACGTGCACAATGGGTTATATTTTTTTTCTTTCTTTTGCTTAAAAGATCTAATATACGTTTTTCACCGATGAGTTTTCTATTGTCCATCTCACTGAAGTGACTCACACGGTTCTCCCTTGATGTTGGTGTTGGGTGGTTCTAATTAATGTGCAGTGACTCACAGAGGTCCAATGTGGACTTTAATTACCGTATGACAGCGAAACTTGGTAGATATTCTATAGCGTTAAAGCGGAACTGATTAACGACTGAGAAAATATAGTTCAAATTGTGGCCGAAAGGTGCAAATATGACGCTGCACAACATTTCGTCGACGTCTCCGGTCCTCATATTAAACAAAGTGCGCAAGCGGCGGTTAATAATAACATCGACGTCATGCCTTTCTCTCTTGTTTGACCTTTCCTACCAGCGACCCGTTTCTAGTCCATTACATATGGCAACATTTCTATACGTCTTTCTTGCATTCGTCGTGTCAGATTTGCACGTGATGGCTAAAATTGGAACTAATTTTCTCCAGTGTAAATAGTTTCCATGAACGCGTAGAATATATACCTAGCTTCGCTGCCACACGATAATTACAGCTCAGACTGGACGTTTATGAGTAACTGCACTTTAATTGTACTCACCCGATATTCCAGCGACCATGACACCCCAAGTATTGAGCATGCATGAAATATTATATCAGTTCTGAGTAAAACTTCTCAAAATTTACTACAGAAGGAAATATATATAGTATTTAACATTCTTCTCAACGACATCAACGTTAAAGATATTTCGCTAGTATTCTTGCAAAGCCCTAAATAGATAACCTACATTTTCAATAAGTTCTAAATCCATTCGATAGTCGATGAGTTCGGTGAGCGAGTGTCAATCATCAAAGACGATTGGTTACTCTCGTCGCACTAGATGGCAGATTCTGCTGGTGGACGCCAGTCGACTCTCCAATTACTGCTCAGACTGAACGTGTATCATAACTGCACTTTAATTACACCCATCCTATATTCTAGCGACCATGACACCTCCTGTACTCAGCATCATCCTCGTGCGGATCTTAACAGAGGTGTCTTAAATCTACGAACAGAGTGGAGTTTTCAACACTTGCATGCTTTGCTTTCTGCTTTATTATCGGTGACGTTGTACTTTACTCGCGGTTGACTTGGGTAACTCATCGTTGGGCTAGGCAGCCCCCTAAATACACGAAGGCAGTAGAATATCAAGCAAAGCTTTAGTTCTGCATATGTGACCGTACATCAAAGTAATGTGGTAAACGACAGCACTGTGCAGGCAACCGGCAGACTCTGCTGTAACGCATAGAGATACAGTAATAGCGTTTTTGCATCATTCTGATGCCTCGAATAAATATCTTCAATTTAGATCCGCGTGTGAATTCAAAATTAGCTTCAAGTGTCGCTAGAAATAATGATGCTTTACAGATCATAAACTACAGAATAAATCCAAAATTGGATTCAACGAAGGCGGATATGACCACATTGAGGAATGAAGGCTAATCAAGTTACTGTTAATAAAAGTGTACACGAAAAGATAGAACAGTACAAACAGATTTTTTGTTTCGATCTAAATAAAGTAATGAATAATGTAATCAGCAGCCTAAAGGCTGACACTGGTGTAGTGCAGAAAGTCTGACTAGAAAGTTGCGAGGTTTTTGAAAAGCAGGTGGAAAGAAAAGTAGGTAGGGTGTCCAAAATTTGTCGACAAACATATCGGAGTGAAATACAAAATATGAGAGCTTCACGCTGTAAGTAGAGAATTTACTATTCGGTACACGCAGATTTATGGTGAAACAGCTCGGCAATCCGAGGCGAGAGAATTTGATCCTGATATTAATGTACAACTGGGATCTGTGGGGATTAATGTTATAACGCTAAACAGTAAAGTAAACAGAAAACAGCAAGTGGCAGGGACAGTAATATTGCCAATACTACAGTAGAGCCCAAGAAATCTGCATTCATTAGATGCAGGCAGTTTCAGCGTTTTAATGCTGGTGTCATGTACATCCTGAGGAATGGTGAAATGATGATGAACATGTATTGCGTAGAGGGTGCGATGAAAGGGCAAAATTTTCTACGTCAAAACTGACTTGCCAAGAGAGGAACTGCGATGATTAGCAGAAGTAATGATGAAATGCGAAACTATGATTGCATTGATCTTTTATCCAGAATCTGTGAGTCAAACAGGACAGTTGGGAGGGGTTCGGAGGGGTTCGGAGGTTTGATAGGTGGAGAAGAGAACCAGGGCAAGAATTTATATAGGATTTCTCGAGAAAATTGTTTCCTAAATGATCCTATTTGAGAAATAAATTGGAACCGCGAGCCCGAGGTTGTAGTGATGGGATTAGAGAGCAAGTTGCCCGTCTACCGACGTAAGAGGCTTACTTCAGCGCCTCGTGACAGTCTGACAAGTTCATTCAGTACTTGGAGTCTGTGGAAAGATTTTCTAGGGAAGAGGAAGTGCAGAACACTCGCGTGACAACGTAAACGTGAGGCAGCTGCGTGTTCACGATGAGACAGAATCAAGCAGGCGAAGCCGTGATCCTCATTTTAGAACTCTGCCGATCGAAACAGATCGTGTGGTTAGGCGGAATGTGAATAGATTTGCCAACACGGAAAGTATAGCATCGATTGAAGTGCGTAGGGAGGTTGCACTACTTTCGTTAGTACATCGTGCGGCAGCCATGCGTAAACGATTTTGAAGTAAATTACGAAATGAACAATGTATGTACTAGTGAATGCACACTTACAGAGAGAGGCAGGAGGTTTGACTTTCACATATTATCGATATGTTTATTTGTTGTTCTTTGCTACTTTGGGACGTATTTTGCATGGGTAAAGTACAGGGTGATTCAAAAAGAATACCACAACTTTAAAAATGTGTGTTTAATGAAAGAAACATAATATAACCTTCTGTTATACATCATTACAAAGAGTATTTAAAAAGGTTTTTTTTCACTCGAAAACAAGTTCAGAGATGTTCAATAAGGCCCCCTCCAGACACTCGAGCAATATCAACCCGATACTCCAACTCGTTCCACACTCTCTGTAGCATATCAGGCGTAACAGTTTGGATAGCTGCTGTTATTTCTCGTTTCAAATCATCAATGGTGGCTGGGAGAGGTGGCCGAAACACCATATCCTTAAGATACCCCCATAAGAAAAAATCGCAGGGGGTAAGGTCAGGGCTTCTTGGAGGCCAGTGATGAAGTGCTCTGTCACGGGCTGCCTGGCGGCCGATCCATCGCCTCGGGTAGTTGACGTTCAGGTAGTTACAGACAGATAAGCGCCAATGTGGTGGCGCTCCATCCTGCTGAGATATGAATTGTTGTGCTTCTTGTTCGAGCTGAGGGAACAGCCAATTCCTGGGCTGCGAACAAATGCTTGCTGGATGCGTGCTACATTTTCATCACTCGTTCTCGGCCGTCCAGAACTTTTCCCTTTGCACAAACACCCATTCTCCGTAAACTGTTTATACCAACGTTTAATACACCACCTATCAGGAGGTTTAACACCATACTTCGTTCGAAATGCACGCTGAACAACTGTCGTCGATTCACTTCTGCCGTACTCAATAACACAAAAAGCTTTCTGTTGAGTGGTCGTCATCTTAGCATCAACTGACGCTGACGCCTAGTCAACAGCGCCTCAAGCGAACAAATTTACAACAAAATGAAACTTTATAGCTCCCTTAATTCGCCGACAGATAGTGCTTAGCTC
The DNA here is from genome assembly GCF_023864345.2 of Schistocerca serialis cubense. Lineage (NCBI taxonomy): Eukaryota > Metazoa > Arthropoda > Insecta > Orthoptera > Acrididae > Schistocerca > Schistocerca serialis. The sequence goes on from NC_064641.1 coordinate 804,607,246, forward strand.
TGCCTTTTGTCGTTGCAGAGTTTTAAATTCCTAAAGTTGTGGTATTCTTTTTGAATCACCCTGTATACTGATTCACACCACATCAAATGTCTAATTGTAATTGCAGGTACGTGATTATTTTTCCTCATGTTTGTTACCAGAAGGTCGTGATTCATTCTATCCACTAGTGAGCCGTTGTGATGCTTTTATTCTTGGTGATGGCAAGGAGAAATACATTTGAGTTTTTTTCTGATTTTGGAATACTTATTTTGGTTGATTCATTTATGTAGAAATCGTAAATCAACGGTTTCTTCGCTCGGTTGCACACTAAAGGCAAACATATAATAATGTCTCCTGTTAAGTAGGAGTGTTCTATACAAGTGGTTGGAGGTACGTGTTGTGATGTGGTACGTTTATTTTAGTCTTGTTGGAGCCATCAGTGACGTGTAGTACAATATGCTGATTATAAGTGGGTACTTGTGATAGTGACAGAGGTTGGTAGGAAATAGCTTTTTATCCAGAGTGAATATGGAACCAAAAGAAGGTTGCCACTGAGGTAGTGTGCGTGCACTTTAGTCCGTACGGGCGAAGAGGCTCTAGAGATCACTTGTTCTGAATTTGAGAAAGGAGCACCGAAGAGCGCACGATATCGCTTGTGAGGGATAACACAGAAAACGATGCTTTTATATTACACTACTGGCCATTAAAATTGCTACACCAAGAAGAAATGCAGAGGATAAACGGGTATTCATTAGACAAATATATTACACGAGAACTGACATGTGATTACATTTTCACGCGGTTTGGGTGCATAGATCATGAGAAATCAGTACGCAGAACAACCCCTTCTGGCCGTAATACCGGCCTTGATACGCCTGGGCATTGAGTCAAACAGAGCTTGGATGGCGTGTACAGGTACAGCTGCCCATGCACCTTCAACACGATACCACAATTCATCAAGAGTAGTGACTGGCGTATTGTGACGAGACAGTTGCTCGTCCACCATTGACCAGACGTTTTCAATTGGTGAGAGATCTGGAGAATGTGCTGGCCAGGGCAGCAGTCGAACATTTTCTGTATCCAGAAAGGCCCGTACAGGACCAGTGACATGCTGTCGTGCATTATCCTGCTGAAATGTAGGGTTTCGCAGGGATCCACTGAAGGGTAGAGCCACGTGTCGTAACACATCTGAAATGTAGGCCTAACGTCCACTATTCAAAGCGCCGTCAATGCGAACAAGAGGTGACCGAGACGTGTAACCAATGGCACCCCATACCATCACGCCGGGTGATACGCCAGTATGGCGATGACGAATACACACTTCGAATGTGCGTTCACCGCGATGTCGCCAAACACGGATGCGACCATCATGATGCTGTAAAGGGAACCTGGATTCATCCGAAAAACTGACGTTTTGCCATACGTGCACCTAGGTTCGTCGTTGAGTACACCATCGCAGGTGCTCCTGTCTGTGATGCAGCGTCAGGAGTAACCGCAGCCATGGTCTCCGAGCTGATAGTCCATTCTGCTGTAAACGTCGTCGAACTGTTCGCGCAGATGGTTGTTGTCTTGCAAACGTCCCCATCTGTTGACTCAGGGATCTAGACGTGGCTGCACGATCCGTTACAGCTATTCGGATAAGATACCTGTCATCTCGAGTGCTAGTAATACGTGGCCGTTGGGATCCAGCACGGCGTTCCGTATTACCCTCCTGAACCCAGCGATTCCATATTGTGCTAACAGTCATTGGATCTCGACCAACGTGAGCAGCAATGTCGCGATACGATAAACAGAAATCGCGATAGGCTACAATCCGACCTTTATCAGAGTCGGAAACATGATGGTACGCATTCCTCTTCCTTAGACGAGGCATCACAACAACGTTTCACCAGGCAAGTCCGGTCAACTGCTGTTTGTGTATGAGAAATCGGTCGGAATCTTTCCTCATGTCAGCACGTTGTAGGTGTCGCCACCGGAGCCAACCTTGTGTGAATGCTCTGAAAAGCTAATCATTTGCATATAACAGCATCTTCATCCTGTTGGTTAAATTTCGCGTCTGTAGCACGTCATCTTCGTGGTGTAGCAATTTTAATGGCCAGTAGTGTACATGTACGTAACAGTGCACACTGAGATGACAAAAATAATGTTATAGTGGAATGCTCATATACAGATGCCGATTTTATCGCGTATAAAGGTACGCACTTAACGGCAGTGCTGTCATTTGTACACGTATAAAGATTCCGACGAGATTATGGCCACACGACAAGAATTAACAAACTCTTATGGCGGAATGCTAGTTGGAGCTAGACGCATGGGGACATTTCATTTCGCAAGTCGTTAGGGAACTTAGTATGTCGAAATCCACAGTGCCAAGAATGAGCCGAGAACACCAAATTTTACGCATTACTTCTGAGTGCGGACAATGCGGCGGCCGATGGAATTCACTATAGGGAAACGCCGCTGCTCTCTGTCGTTGTCAATGTCAACAGACACGCAACACTACAGTACGTGAAAAACAACGCGGAAATCAATGTGGGATGTACGTTCTTTGTACGTCCCACTGTGCGGTGAAATGTGGCGTTAATGAGCTACAGCAGCAGACAACCTTCGCGAGTACCTTTGCTAACAGCACAACACGGCTTACAGCGCCTCTCCTAGGCTCGTAACCATATCGGTTGACCCTAGACTACTGGAAAACCATGGCCTATTCAGTTGGCAAGAGATGACTTTAGTGCTAGGGTACGGTGCAGACTCCATGAAGCCATGGGCCCAAGTTGTCAAAAAGGCTGTGCAAGCTGGTGGTGGCGCCGTAATGGTGTGGGCTGTGTTTACATGGAATGGACTGGGTCTCTCGTCCAGCCGAACCGATCGTTGACTGTAAATGAGTAGGCTATGTCTGGTTGCTTGGAGACCATTTGCAGCCATTCGTGGACTTCGTGTTCCCAAACAACGATGTTATGTAACGGGCCACAATTGTTCGAGATTGGTTATAAGAACATTCTGGACAATTCGAGCAAACGCTTTGGCCACTGGGAGCAATCTGGACATTTGGGGCGAATGATTAGGCCATCCATATCGCCCGACATGAATCCTATCGGACAATCATGGGACTTAATCGAGATGTCAGTTAGTGCACAACATCCTACAGCGGTAACACTCGCAACTGTGGACGGCTGTAGAGGCAGCAGGGCTCAATATTTCTTCAGGGGACTTCCAAAGTGTTGTTGCGTCCGTGGCACGTCGAGTTGCTGCGCTACGCCAGCAATACGAGGTCCGACACGATATTGGGAAGTATCCCATGACTTACTATCTCAGTCTATGGTAAGGAGTTTATCATTTGAATATGCATGAAGTTGTGCCACATAATTACAATTAAATTATTTTGTGTACTTAAAGTCAAAATTGCTGAAGTACGTAAGACGCATGTACCTGTTTCGTGGGCGTAATCCGTACATAAAATGTATTTTAATGTAACTTCAATCGAATCTTAATTCGCTGATTTTGTAAGAGTATTTTTGTGAAAATTTCTAATTTCATGGTCCATTATTAGAGGAAGAGCTTGTCCTCTTTATTATTTCCGACATTGTCAGGTTGGAGATAAGTGACCCATTAACGTTACAAGTATCCGCCCGCGGTAGCTGAGTGGTCAGCGTGGCAGAATGTCAATCCTAAAGACCCGGTTTCGATTCTCGGCTGGGTCCGAGATTTTCTCCACTGAGAGACTTGGTGTTGTGTTGTCCCAATCATCATTTCATCCCCATCGACGCGCAAGTCGCCGAAGTGGTGTCAAACCGAAAGACTTGCACCAGGCGAACGGTCTACCCGACGGGAGATCCTAGTCACACGACATTTACAACTTTAAAAGTTAGAAATTTTTAAAAATAATCCTTTATGAGTTAGGATCGCAAAAATTATTTCCAGTCATGATAATTAGTTTTGCTATAATACCTAGCCTTCTCCACACATGACATTTTATAAAAAATTACACATGAAGGAGAGTAGTGTGATGCAGACTGTCGATATGACTATTCTAACTCAGTACACATAAAATAACATAAAAATTGCTGTGTATGATCACCAGCACGGCAGGAGACTGATTGTCATCGATAAATTACGTACTTGAGCTTAACACCGTTCATAACCCAACCTTTTTGTACATGTACAACTCGGTGAACATTTATGTGAGTAGCACCTACAAATATAACATCCGGATTGGAAATACGACTCAATGTGTCATTATAACATTGCACGGTTGAAACCACATAATTCTTATTCAAATCTGTGAGACCGTCGTACTCATTGTGCAATGATATTGTATCAGCTAGTGTTCACATATGAAAAGTGCTTATCACAAATTGGCGAACTAATTTCCCTCTTTAACGTGACACTATTAAACAACAGAGTAATATGCCCATGTCTGGTCAGGCAGAACACTAATGATGTTACGCGGTGGGGCTTACAGGAAAACGACTCGCAACCAGGTGGAATTGTAGTTTCAGTATATTAACTGAAGCACAAAGATAACTGTACTAACTATTGTATGACGTATACAGGGTATACTAATAATAACTGTAATTAAGTAAGTATATAAGTCGCATACAAAAGCAAACCGGATAATGGTGACTGATATTCACATTTAAAAGTGAAAAAGCCACTAGATTTAAGAAAATTTTTTGAAAATTAACCAGTATGAGAAATTACTGATCAGGAAAGGTATCCTACTTTAAACTGAATAGGTTTGACTTTTCGCGCTGTTATATAGACATCAGATTACTATTCATGAGACAAATCCATATTTTGTTCATACTTCTGGCATTAATTCTTAAATATATACAATTAAAATGTGATGGTGTTCTATAACAAATTCTTTGTTGTACCTAGGTTGAGCTTGTTTCTTGATCTTGTCGACTTTCTTTGTTGTACCTAGGTTGAGCTTGTTTCTTGATCTCGTCGACTATCTCTTCGTTCATTTACTTTTGAGTTAGGATGCACGCCATGTTATTGCTATCTTCACTTGAATAGGCCGTTTTCCTATCAGATATCTTTATATATATATATATATATATATATATATATATATATGTATGTATATGCTTGCTATATACTAATATATGATATGTTATGACTTCTGTAGATTATGCTAGGACATGCCGTACTTGCATTGTAATATCTACTGGTTTCTGTGCTGTGTTGACTTATAACGATTAATCGGTTGCTATTACGAATGCTAGGACATAATCCATCCATATGCTTCCGAATCGCATATGTCATCTTACATTCTGAGGTAAAACATGTGGGTCTCCAGTACGTTCCTCACTAATGTAATAATTTTTATCTCCTTGGGTACTCCAGCGTTTCACGTTGGTTACACCTGACTGCTTGGTATCACCAATAAGAAAATTTTCTTATTAATGCTCTGAATTACATTGTATAAAAAATTAAGTGTCACCTAGCGGCACTTTATCACTTCGTAATATGAATGAAAGTTACCATTACGCTGTTTGTTTTAATCTGGAATTCGTCTACATGTATGGTTACAATTATTATTATTATTATTATTACATTCGGTATGCATCATATATTATTTGGTATAATTATCTTCTGCTTCAATTAATTTATTGTGACTGCAGTGTCATCAGATGGCGTGTCGTTTTCCTGTAAGCCCCATCACGCAGCATGTAGTAACTGGTCTGCCTGCTCTGATACTGGCGTATTACTCTGTTGTTCACTGGTTCTACGTGAAAGAGGCAGATTAGTTCGCTGCTTTGTGATAAGCACTCTTCAAATGGTTCAAATGGCTCTGAGAACTATGGGACTTAACATCTATGGTCATCAGTCCCCTAGAACTTAGAACTACTTAAACCTAACTAACCTAAGGACAGCACACAACACCCAGCCATCACGAGGCAGAGAAAATCCATGACCCTGCCGGGAATCGAACCCGGGAACCTGGGCGTGGGAAGCGAGAACGCTACCGCACGACCACGAGATGCGGGCAAGCACTCTTCACATGTAGTTATTAGTGATACCATGTTACTGTTCATGTGTTCAACGAACTCGCACATTCATCCTCGCAGTTATATAATGGCACACTACTCATATTTCCTAGTCGGACTGTTTATGTTTAAGGTGGTACTTACATGAGCAGTACGTGTAAGAGGAGATTTGGCTACGAATGCTGTTAAGTACAAGCACAGTCACTGCCCAGGTGATTAGAGACAGCAATGTTGGTCGTCATTGGTACACACTGTTTGTGTTGCGCTGCTCTGCCTCATATGTAATGTTGTGTGAAATTTTATAGCTGAAGATGGTTAGCTGTTTTACTTGTAACTACGTATCATAATTATACAGGGTGTTCGAAAATTCTCGTTACAAACTTCTAGAGCCTGCCGTAGTGGCCGAGAGGTTCTAGGTGCTTCAGTCTGGAACCGCGCTTCTGCTACGGTCGCAGGCTCGAATCCCGCCTCGGGCATGGATGAGTGTGATGTCCTTAAGTTAGTTGGGTTTAAGTAGTTTCAAGTCTAGGGAGCTGATGACCTCAGATGTTAAGTCCCATAGAGCTCGGAGCCATTTTAGAACAAACTTCTAGAACTTGTAGAGGGAAGTGAGTACATAATATTTTGAATGGAAACCCATATCCGGAAATGTGCCGATTCAGTGCTACCGCCTTTCGTATACATGTCTGCTATGTAGGTTTGCAACAGGGGTGGTGCTTAAGTCGGAATGACTGATGTCATAACTCTCTCACCCGGGTCGAGCATTATGCACGTGTCTGTCAGTGTAACATGTTGTATGGAGTATTGGAGGTGTTATGGGTGTAGTTGTTGGTCATCCACAATATACCAGACGGTGTTGGGATCAACATCCACTGCACGCACAGTTGCTCGTGTACTCGTTGAAGGGATCTCTTCATGGTGATGCAGTCCGGCCTCTTCCAGTTCAGATGTTCAGGGTCTCAGTGGAGCACGACAGTCGCACCTACCGACGCTAAAGCAACCCTTTTTCGAAACCGTTGCAAAATTGCGGCGGAAATGCAGGCAGACATTGTGGATAACGATCTTGATTAAGACGGCGAGCAGCTCTTCCATTATCGTAAGCTTATCGATACAAAAGAGTCATACTGGTGTTTTCTACAAACGTATACTCAATCATGTTGCTTTAACACTCAGATACATGAATGAGTTTCGAACCAGGTCAGAGAGAAAGAACGACATCAAATGATACCCTCCCCCATTTCCGCTATGACCATGCTTTTGCACACCTACGTAACAAACATGTTTTCAAACGGCTGTAGCACGGGAACGGTACATTTCTGGATATGGGATCCTCTTAAAAATATTATGTACTCACTCCCCTCTACAAGCTCTAGAAGTTTGTAACGGGAATTTCCGAACACCCTGTATGCTATGTTTGTAGTCTTGACTTATAAATGATTATTTATAAGTACCTATAACTTTTATTATCATTATTTATAAGACTATAGGGCCTCGTGGCGAAAATATTGAATAAAATGTTCTCCAATTTCCAGCCATACCAAGTGGTTACAATGCCACCAACTTTAGACCAGGCATTCCTTAACCATTGACAAGTAGAATGACTGCTAATGGACCGCTCGTACGCCCTTATATAATCCAGCTGTCGGCTTTGGCATTCCTGGTGCTCATGGTATAGCCAGATAGCCGGTCGGAGTGGCCGAGCAATTCTTGGCGCTGCAGTCCGGAACCGCGCGACCGCTACGGTCGTCGGTTCTAATCCTGCCCCGGGTATGGATGTGTGTGATGTCCTTAGATTAGTTAGGTTTAAGTAGTTCTAAGTTCTATGGGACTGATGAACTCAGAAGTTAAGTCCCATAGTGCTCAGAGACATTTGAACCATATAGCCAGATACTGGCATAGTGCTCAGAGACATTTGAACCATATAGCCAGATACTGGCATACATCGACTCCGTATTCGTTGCACCCGCTTCAACCGCACGATCGTCGGATCTCACGCTTTGCTGATCTGCGGGTCACAGTCTCTTGTAAAAGGAGTTATCGGTGAATTTTATTTCGACGGCTTCTTTGATTTCACAGATCAAAAGCCATTAGTGCAAGCGGCGACAGAGTTTCCATCAAATTTGTTCCGGTGACCGTTTTCAGTGCATCCTCAGCTAAAGCCAAATATTCGGGGTAGCATAGGCGACGAAACCTCTCATCCTCCTTTCTGTGTTGTTATACAGGGAGCACTATTTGTCCGCCTTAAGATGTTGTACAGCGTGCAACTGTCCACACTTGCAAGGTATCTTGTAGACTTCGGTGTTCTGAGACATGCTGCAACTTTAGCTGGTCTCACAAACTGCCGGATTTTTGTCGTAGGCATGAAGGTTGATTACATTCTGTGAAAATGTTTATCAATGGTTCTGTCAACAGTTGCAATATTTATTAGGTAGCAATATTTGTTAGGAAATCAGTTTCGAACCTTACAGGTTCATTTTCAAGACTGGTCTATTTAGGCTGCACCGACAATGCCTGATCTTAATAAAAAGCGTTGAGTGGCTACACATGCTCTATTTTGACTTGGTAACAGGCATTTATAGATCACGTGTTGCCATTCAACGTTTTTTATTGAGATCAGGCGCTATCAGTGCAATCTCAGTAGGCCAGGCTTGAAAATGAACGTGTAAGCTTAGAAGCTTAGAACTAATCGCCTAATAAATACTGCAACAGTTGACACAATCATTACTAAACGCTTCAAGGAATTTAAATAAAATTCCTGTTCCCTGTCAATGAAATGTTGAAACTGACGAATTGTGACATTTCGGCAGGGCTGATCTTCCCGAGACGGAGCAAGAGAACTACAAAAAGGCAAGTTTTTCTACTCCTCGTCGGTGGACTTATTGTGGTTTTTAAGGTCGCCTCATTTATTTGGTGAACGCTGTTGCCGTTGTTCCTGAAGACCTAGCGTAGGTAGCTTAGCTCAAGGGGCAGATTATCGACGTCTGATATCGTTCTCGCATCATGTACCACTGTTTGTATCAATGTTGATAATGGTTGATGGTTGCGAATACGGGTCGGTGTTCGTTGATTTCCTGTGGACGCTGTATCGAAAGTACCCACTTCTTTAGTGAACTGGATGTTACTGTCAATGGTGTTGAGATGTTCTATGAATTCGTATAGTTTTTCACGCCCGTGGGGCCAAATGACAAACGGGTCGTCAGCACATCGAAAGAAACACCTACGGTTTAGTGAGACCATGTACATAATGTTATTCATATTTTAATTTGTTTTACTGATAAAGTTATCTTGCCCAGCACAGCAAAAATTTGAATGTTAGACGCAGTAGATTTGGCAATGTATTTTGATTTCAAGCGAGCACCTGAACAGTTTGCAGGGATAACAGAATTATAAAATGGTGGGTAACATGGAAACGTATTTCCTGTATATGAAGCTTCCATGTGGTAGCGGCAAACCCAGATAAGGACACACCGCAAGTGATTTCCATACACCATGATTTTGAGGTACTATGGCAATGGACATTGTTGAGACAAAAGAAATTGTACTCTACTTTATTCCTAATGCCGTCAGTGACGTGTGAAAGACGATCATCTCATCGGTTTATCACTTCCTCTGACAGATAATGCGATGGAAATCATTTTGTAATTTCTTATTTTCTTATGTTTGATGTGGATGTACCACTTGAAAGTAAAAGGTAGCATGGATAGCACTAATTAATTATTTTTATAATGCCTAATAATTTTTTTAGGTTTTTTTTACTACTTTATAGTCATTTGTAACGAGAAACGACTGCAATGATATTACGAACAATATGTTTCGTAAAGTTTCCATTCGTCCTTAAGTTTCGAATTTCAAATCTCATACATTTATTTTCGCTTGTTATATAAAAAGTGTAGTGGACTTTGGTTTTCATGTTTGATAGAAACTACTTTTGTTTTCTTTGAGATATCAGCAAAGAGGCAGTGTCTTGTTGAAACACCTAGAACAAATTTGATTTTATAAATGTATATATTTTCTCGTATGACAAATGGTTCAGATAGCTCTGAGCACAATGCGACTTAACTCTTGAGGTCATCAGTCGCCTAGAACTTAGAACTAATTAAACCTAACTAACCTAAGGACATCACACACATCCATGCCCGAGGCAGGATTCGAACCTGCCACCGTAGCGGTCGCTCGGCTTCAGACTGTAGCACCTAGAACCGTATGACAAATGCTTATACTTCTAATTTTGATATCGTATATTTTATATAAGCGAGAAGAGACGACCCAGAACAATGTAAATTTATACATTCATCTCATGATTAAAAAAGATTTTCTTAACTCATGTTCCTCCTTTCAGGTGTAACTTAATTTTTCTAAAGAGATTTTAGCTGTGAGCTGGTATTGCTCTGAGAACAAGCACTTCGAAACTGAGATTGAGATTTTGTATGTGCATACAAAGTTTGAAATAATCTCGGCTTTCTCTAGACTCAGTTTGAAGATTAGCTTTGCTTACTTTTGCATGCCCATATGATGGCAAATTTAAAGAACGTTTCAGTTAGTTGTTTTCCTTCTTTCAGCATGTAAAGTGTTTGCTTAATGGGTGGCATTCTGTTCAACCTGCAGTCAAGTGGACTGAATACAATGGAAGGCAAGGTTGCGAGGTGTGGTGGCCGTATGTTCAGAGTGATCTGTCACCGTAGCTAAGCAGCGACCTAGTACACATATCCTAAAATATTTTCTGGTTACCGAAACTGCATTCAGTTTGATCACGATGCTATACTGAGGACGTATAAATAATCCCGGAGCCGCAATTTATTGTGAACAGTAATCCGGCAGATATTAATTTTTCATCGAAATTTGATTTAAATCTAGAACGGCTCTGGATTAAAGCTAGGAACACCGAATTTGGTATTAGTGTCCAGACAGACGTTATGTTCATGATGTTAGTGCGATTTTGTGATCGGAGTAGTAATGTTTGACTTATTACTCTGTTTGCGTTTTTGATCGAATCACTATACATTATTTAGTGCTAATTTTAGGCAGGGTCATATTTATTAATGCAGTATAAGCGGTGGAGGTTGAGGCAAGGATTCAGTTGACAGTAAAGCTACACCGAACCCAAGTGTTACGTTTATCTGATCCGCATAAACTTGTAAGGTTACAGTGCGGTGCGAACTGAGGCGGTGAAACTTAACTTTCACGTGGACTTTGATTCTGAACAGTTACATCGAGTCTGAGTTTTATATAATTTTGATTAGACGTATTCAAGTGTGGTACTCTGAACATTGCATTCCGTATATAAAAACCGTGTGGCAGCACAAATGGATTACTAGCGTTTGTGAGCGTTGCTGTCGTAAGGCGAGCATACATTTTATGAACTTTTACTATTTTTCGTTTTTCAGCTGATGGAATTTTTTCATTTCGATAAAGTATGATGGTTGGCTGTGCTGAATAAGAACATGAATTTTGCAAATGATTATGCCTTGTTGAACCACTGTATCGAAGACTGTGTTTACCATTGTAACCCTTGCTCATTATCTACATCCAAAATAAATTTTGGTACAAGTGTGGATACTGTGGTGAGACACAGCGTTTTGCTGTTTCCTCCCACGCACTTAGGCAGTGTAAATCCCAACGAGAAGTTGAAAATGAACTGTGAAACTAATAACGAGTCCATATTCTCTCGTAATTCTGTATTCTATTCATATCACTGATACAGCGTTCCAATAACTCATGATTATTAGATTATCATCGTCATTCACGTACTGAATTACACATTCAGTGTTCTCATACACTTTATCTCTTCATTATTTGCTTGGGCGTCAGTATGTACATCTGAACCAATGTTATAGGCGTCGTTTTGTTGTTTACAACATAAATGGCAGATCAGTACTGTCAAAGAGGGCATTATTCGCCAAAAAAATCCACTGATCTGAAAAATCAGCCTTAATTTGAAGATTTTTTTCTGATAACGTACGTTTGGAACACAGTATGAAATGAATCTCTCGTAAACCCTCGTCGCCAGTTTTGTAAAAGCTTCGTCGCTACTGCTGTTGAGGCCGAGTTGCCACTGTAGTTGCGGTAGGCCCAGCTTCTGGGTTCGGTTCAAAAATGGCTCTAAGCACTATGGGACTTAACATCTGAAGTCATCAGTACCCTAGACTTAGAACTACTTAAACCTAACATATTTTTAAAAACTGACAAGAAGAAAGGACAGTCTGATAGGATATGTATTAAGACATCAGGAGATAACGTTCTTGTTACAAGACGCAGCTAGAAAAGGTAAAAGCTTAGGAGCAGCCATAGATTGGAGTACATCCAACAAATGATTGAGAACTTGTGTGTGAGCACTTCTTTAAGGTCAAGAGGTTGTCACGGGAAAGGAAATTGTGACGGGATGTACCTAACCTTTCAGAAGATTGATGACAGATCCCTCCCCCCTCCACCCCCTCCCCGCCTCCCCCCCCCCCTCACCCCACCCCACCGAGGACCTATAAAAAATGATATATCCCTTGGACGATAGTTTTATTTCTAGTACACTATCTTTCCAGTCTGCCTTTCCTGAAACTAAATATTCACGTTCCTAGAAAAGAATCGCATCGTTTGTATATATCGAGCTACTTTATACAGGATGTTCCACGAGGAATGTCCAGTATTCAGGGCTATGACAGGAAGAATCATTCGAAGCAAAGAAGTCTAGTAAACATGGTAAACATGGATTCTTAAAGAACTATGAACACTTTTTCACCTTCGCTACTGTGAAACACATCTCTTTCCATGAACACGTGCTACTAGCTCTTAAGCTATGCATTTTAGAGCCGGTGTTCAAGAAATAACTTTTTTCCTGTTTTGATCCGTACTTTTTTTTTGGTCATCAGTCTACTGACTGGTTTGATGCGGCCCGCTACGAATTCCTTTCCTGTGCTAACCTCTTCATCTCAGAGTAGCACTTGCAACCTATGTTCTCAATTATTTGCTTGACGTATTCCAATCTCTGTCTTCCTCTACAGTTTTTGCCCTCTACAGCTCCCTGTAGTACCATGGAAGTCATTCCCTCATGCCTTAGCAGATGTCCTATCATCCTGTCCCTTTTCCTTATCAGTGTTTTCCACATATTCCTTTCCTCTCCGATTCTGCGTAGAACCTCCTCATTCCTTACCTTATCAGTCCACCTAATTTTCAACATTCGTCTATAGCACCACATCACAAATGCTTCGAATCTCTTCTGTTCCGGATTTCCCACAGTCCATGTTTCACTACCATACAATGCTGTACTCCAGACGTACATCCTCAGAAATTTCTTCCTCAAATTAAGGCCGGTATTTGATATTAGTAGACTTCTCTTGGCCAGAAATGCCTTTTTTGCCATAGCGAGTCTGCTTTTGATGTCCTCCTTGCTCCATCCGTCATTGGTTATTTTACTGCCTAGGTAGCAGAATTCCTTAACTTCATTGACTTCGTGACCATCAATCCTGATGTTAAGTTTCTCGCTGTTCTCATTCCAACTACTTCTCATTACCTTCGTCTTTCTCCGATTTACTCTCAAACCGTACTGTGTACTCATTAGACTGTTCATTACGTTCAGCAGATCATTTAATTCTTCTTCACTTTCACTCAGGATAGCAATGTCATCAGCGAATCGTATCATTGATATCCTTTCACCTTGTATTTTAATTCCAGTCCTGAACCTTTCTTTTATTTCCATCATTGCTTCCTCGATGTACAGATTGAAGAGTAAGGGCGAAAGGCTACAGCCTTGTCTTACACCCTTCTTAATACGAGCACTTCGTTCTTGATCGTCCACTCTTATTATTCCCTCTTGGTTGTTGTACATACTATATATGACCTGTCTCTCCCTATAGCTTACCCCAACTTTTTTCAGAATCTCGAACAGCTTGCACCATTTTATATTGTCGAACGCTTTTTCCAGGTCGACAAATCCTATGAAAGTGTCTTGATTTTTCTTTAGCCTTGCTTCCATTATTAGCCGTAACGTCAGAATTGCCTCTCTCGTCCCTTTACTTTTCCTAAAGCCAAACTGATCGTCACCTAGCGCATTCTCAATTTTCTTTTCCATTCTTCTGTATATTATTCTTGTAAGCAGCTTCGATGCATGAGCTGATTGTGCGATAATTCTCGCACTTGTCAGCTCTTGCCGTCTTCGGAATTGTGTGGATGATGCTTTTCCGAAAGTCAGATGGTATATCGCCAGACTCATATATTCTACACACCAACGTGGTCGTTTTGTTGCCACTTCCCCCAATGATTTTAGAAATTCTGATGGAATGTTATCTATCCCTTCTGCCTTATTTGACCGTAAGTCCTCCAAAGCTCTTTTAAATTCCGATTCTAATACTGGATCCCCTATCTCTTCTAAATCGACTCCTGTTTCTTCTTCTACCACATCAGACAAATCTTCACCCTCATAGAGGCTTTCAATGTATTCTTTCTACCTATCTGCTCTCTCCTCAGCATTTAACAGTGGAATTCCCGTTGCACTCTTAATGTTACCACCGTTGCTTTTAATGTCACCAAAGGTTGTTTTGACTTTCCTGTATGCTGAGTCTGTCCTTCCGACAATCATATCTTTTTCGATGTCTTCACATTTTTCCTGCAGCCATTTCGTCTTAGCTTCCCTGCACTTCCTATTTATTTCATTCCTCAGCGACTTGTATTTTTGTATTCCTGATTTTCTTGGAACGTGTTTGTACTTCCTCCTTTCATCAATCAACTGAAGTATTTCTTCTGTTACCCATGGTTTCTTCGCAGCTACCTTCTTTGTACCTATGATTTCCTTCCCAACTTCTGTGATGGCCCTTTTTAGAGATGTCCATTCCTCTTCAACTGTACTGCCTACTGCACTATTCCTTATTGCTGTATCTATAGCGTTAGAGAACTTCAAACGTATCTCGTCATTCCTTAGTACTTCCGTATCTCACTTCTTTGCGTATTGATACTTCCTAACTAATGTCTTGAACTTCAGCCTACTCTTCATCACTACTATATTGTGATCTGAGTCTATATCTGCTCCTGGGTGCGCCTTACAATCCAGTATCTGATTTCGGAATCTGTCTGACCATGATGTAATCTAATTGAAATCTTCCCGTATCACCCGGCCTTTTTCATGTATACCTCCTCCTCTTGTGATTCTTGAACATGGTATTCACTATTACTAGCTGAAACTTGTTACAGAACTCAATTAGTCTTTCTCCTCTTTCATTCCTTGTCCCAAGCCCATATTCTCCTGTAACCTTTTCTTCTACTTCTTCCCCTACAACTGCATTCCAGTCGCCCATGACTATTAGATTTTCGTCCCGCTTTACATACTGCGTTACCCTTTCAATATCCTCATACACTTTCTCTATCTGTTCATCTTCAGCTTACGACGTCGGCATGTATACCTGAACTATCGTTGTCGGTGTTGGTCTGCTGTCGATTCTGATTAGAACAACCCGGTCACTGAACTGTTCACAGTAACACACCCTCTGCCCTACCTTCCTATTCATAGCGAATCCTACACCTGTTATACCATTTTATGCTGCTGTTGATATTACCCGATACTCATCTGACCAGAAATCTTTGTCTTCCTTCCACTTCACTTCACTGACTCGCAGTGGAAGAGATCTGTTTCACAGTATCGAAGATGAAGTGCTCATAGCTCTTAGTTTATGCACTTTAGAGTCCATTTTTACTAGAATTCTTTTGCTTCGAATCAGCGTTCCTGTCATATCTCTATATGTTGACCATTCTTCCTGAGACTCCCTGTATTTTTGTGCCGAACAAAAGCTACATAATATTAGAAGAAAAATTTCATACATGTTCCATTTCGTTTGATTCGACAGGTTATTAACTGAAATTGCTTGAATGTCTCGATAATGCCGGCAACTAACAACTTTACATTTAGCCTTAGGTAATTTTGAGGTACTTGGATGTATTTGCTAGTTTTTTGTTATAAAAGATCTTAGATGACAAATATTGCCAATTTAGTGGAATGTGTTGAAGAACTTTAGCCAAGAATTATTAATTCTCCACTAAAAATAAGAAAGTGAAGTTGGTTGAGCCAGTGAAATGTTTTGGACGAGTTTTTTATTGCAATAATATATACCGTCAAAGGAAACGTGCTCATTGCTCTCATCCGTCAGCAACGTGGATAACATGAATAGTCTCCACGCTGTATCTTCTAGTGGACAGTCAAACGCTGATTTGGGGCAGGGAATGGTCACTCCGTCTAGTACGTTACGCTCTGTTTCACTGGGGACATGACAAAACGGAAAGAAATGTTCCACGTAGTTGCAAAAAATGCGCAAATCGTCGACGTTTTCCGGGAAAGTTGTCGAACAGTTTGAAACCACTGTAGACCTGCATCGCTACCATCAATTCGCTGCAGAATATGTAACACGTCTTATGCTAGCGTATTAGGACTTTCATCAATACCCACAATGTGAGAATCAATATGATTTCCTCACACGCTGTTCGTATACGAGACTGAGAGGGTCGTAGAGAGCAGCGACCAAGTTTATCGCCGTATTTAATAAGGCGTTTAATAAGGCGTTTGGTGCTGTTGTTCACTGTCGCCTAAAGGACGAAATGCGATCGTGCGGAATATTAGACTAGCGTTCTGATTGGATTTAATATTTCCTAGCAAACAGAAGACACCGCTTCGTTTTTAGCGGAGGGAAATCATTAGACGTAAAAATAACTTCGGACGTTATATCAAGGGAGCATTATTGGGCAGTTAATGTTGTCAAAAGATGTAAATAAACTAGTGGATGAGACTGCTCGGGGATAATGGTACTGTAAACGTCCTAAGTCCTTATGTAATGTAGCATATATATACAAGTTTAATTCTTTTCTAGTTCAGCCGCGCGGAAGGGCCGCGCGGTTAGAGGCGCCATGTCACGGATTGCGCGTTCCCTCCCGTCGGAGGTTCGAGTCCTCCCTCGGTCATGGATGTGTTTGTTGTTCTTAGCATACGTTAGTTTAAGTAATACGTAAATCTAGGGACCGATGACCTCAGCGGTTTGGTGCCTTAGGAATCCACACGCAGTTGAACATTTTTTCTAGTTCAGGGAATATACTACACATACTGTGCCATATACTTTACACCATGCATACTCCCAGTAGGTGACAGCATCTGCTTGAAGAAAGTTGTTTGTCATACTGTCAGCATTTCTTAGAGAAATGAAGTTAATTTCTGCTTGTTTTAAGTAATTCTAGACTTGACTGTTTTTAG
The DNA here is from genome assembly GCF_023864345.2 of Schistocerca serialis cubense. Taxonomy (NCBI): domain Eukaryota; kingdom Metazoa; phylum Arthropoda; class Insecta; order Orthoptera; family Acrididae; genus Schistocerca; species Schistocerca serialis. The sequence goes on from NC_064641.1 coordinate 804,624,436, forward strand.
GATATGGTGTAAAATGCTAATATACCCTACTGTATTGAACGATTATTTCATCACAACAATACAGTGATGTAATTCTTTCGATATAGCACTGGGTCAACTTTTGGCAATGACGTGCTTCTCGTATTCCGTTGGCAGATTTTAGTTCTCTGACGTTATGTTTTCTGAACATTGCTTTTACACTCATGCTCATAAATTAAGGATAAGTGCAGAATGTGGTGCCACACAACAAAGCACTACACAAATCTGGCGCTAATAGCATAGGCACATAGGGAACACACACGACACGTATCTGTAAGTCCACGGTATTGGTGATAAGTTGAGAAAACCGCCCCCGCAACACATGTGCTACAAAACGCCAATGTTTCGTGCGCATGTACCCCGACATCAATATGGGATATGATCACCATACACACGTACACAGGCCGCACAACGGGTTGGCATACTCTGGTTCAGGTGGTCGAGCAGATGCTGGTGTATAGCCTCCCATTCTTGCACCAGTGCCTGTCGGAGCTCCTGAAGTGTCCTAGGGGTTTGCAGACGTGCAGCGATACGTCGACCGAGAGCATCCCAGACATGCTCTATGTAGGTCTGGAGAACAGGCAGGCCACTCCATTCGTCTGATATCTTCTGTTTCAAGGTACTCCTCCACGATGGCAGCCTGGTGGGGCAGTTCGTTATCATCCATCAGGAGGAAGGTGGGGCCCATTGTACCCCTGAAAATGGACATACTGGTGCAACATGACGTCCAGATACACCTGACCCGTTACAGTTCCTCTGTCAAAGACATGCAGGGGTGTACGTGCACCAGTCATAATCCCACACCACATCAACAAACCACGACCTCCACAAAGGTCCCTTTCAAAGGTGTTGGTATCAGGTTCCTTGTTCACGCTAGATGAAAACCCGGCGAGAATCACTGCCCAGACTATAGCTGGACTCGTCTGTGAACATAAACTGGGACCACTGTTCGAGAGACCATGTACTGTGTTCTTGACACCAGGCTTTACGCGCTCTCCTGTGACCAGAGGTCAGTGGAATGCACCCTGCAGGTCTCCGGACGAATAAACCGTGTCTGTTCAGTCGTCTGTAGACTGTGTATCTGGAGATAACTGTTCCAGTGGCTGCTGTAACGTCCCGAGCAAGGCTACCTGCAGTACTCCGTGGCGGTCTGCGGGCACTGATGCTGAGATATCGGCCTTCTTGTGGTGTTGTACACTGTGGACGTCCCGTACTGTAGCGGCTCGACATGTTTCCTGTCCGCTGTAATCGTTGCTATAATCACACTTTGGCCACACGGAGGGCTCCTTGCTACGACCTGCTGTGTTAGACCAGCCTCCAGTCGCCCTAGTATTCTACCCCAAATAACGTCATCAATATGTGTTCTTTGAGCCATTTTCAACACATAGTCACCATTAGCACGTCTGAAAACGTCTGCATACGTACTCGCTGCACTGTACTCTGACATGAACCAACACACCTTTGCGTATGTGGACTGCTACCAGCGCCACCGTGCGACGACTGCAGGTCAAATGCACCGCATGGTCATACCCCGAGGTGATTTAAGCACGCAGACCGCCCACCAGAGCGTTGTTTCACCATGTATCAGCATTATTCCAAGTTGACGAGCATGAGTGTACTTCATTAATTTTCTAACAAAACAAGTTTTCGCTTTGAACAAGTCCTAAAAAGCAGGTGAAGCACACCAAATTTGTAAATTGGTCTTATTTTGTCCAATAACAGTGCATTATTCACTAATATATACTTCCTATTCACAAACTCTAACATCAGGTCTGGTGAGGATATACAGAAGTAGAAGCACTGGGAAATTGTTGCGAACTTGTGGGAGACCTGCAGAGGATCAGGACTCGGTGCAGTGATTGGAGGTTTGCCCTCTACATAAACATCAACATTCCGTCTCTCATAGCTGAAAGCTGGTGACCCATCGAACAATCCTCTTAACAGTCTGCTTTCGTTTTTCCCAGTCTTCTGCATCTCGGAGTAGCTGGCCCCAATTCTGATGTGTCTTCCCTTTTGTTCGGTCTATCCATTGTCTCGGTAGTCTTTCCTGCAAAATATTCCCTTCGTATTTGCCTTGGATGATCATCTGTTCTTAGTTTTTCGGCGAATTATGTGATCAAAGAACTGCAGGGTTCGCTGGAAACAAACAATGGACAACCTCTTCTCCAACCTGAGTTCTTGAAGGATTGATTTAGTCGTCCGTTTGTTCATTCATGGTATCCTCAGCAACCTTTTATATGTCCACATCTCAAAGAATCAATTCTTTTGATGTCACCTTCAGCTATTGTCCATGTGTCAGCGGCATAAAGAAAAAGTAAGTACACCATAGATTTCAGCACTCTCAATTATTATGTGTGGCTAGGGCTTGGTCTATACAAATCGCTGTTTCTTTTGATGCAGCATCCCTACCCAGAACAATCCTACGTCGTATTTCCTGTGAAGAGCCACCATCTTTCTGAACCACTGAGCCCAGCTAGACGAGGTGATTGACTTAATCATAGTCTCACAGTACATCAGTAGCTGGTAATGATTGACCTTTGCCAATTATCATGATCTTGGTCTTTTTCTTTTCAATTGGCAATCGAAATTCCTCACTTTCTCTCTGTTTCCAGAAGTTACTTCATTTCCACTTGTGATTCTGCGCACAGTGTCGCGTTATCAGTAAATCTCAAATTACTGATTCTTCGCTCGCTGATTCGGATTTTTCTCATAACATATTCACCATCGATGTTAAATTGAACCGGCGATAGAATTTATTCTTGTTAACTTCTGTCATGATTTAAAGGGGCTTCAAATAGTTCATCTACTCTGATTATTACCGTATTGTTAGAGCAGATATTTTTGATAGGGGTAAAAAAATCACCAGTAACGCCCATTTCTGTTAGTACGCTCCACAGTACTTTCCATCGAATATAATCGAAAGTCTTGCTATAGTCGAAGAAAATGGCTCAAATGGCTCTGAGCACTATGGGACTCAACTGCTGTGGTCATCATTCCCCTAGAACTTAGAACTAATTAAACCTAACTAACCTTACGACATCACACACAACCATGCCCGAGGCAGGATTCGAACCTGCGACCGTAGCAGCAGCGCGGCTCCGGACTGGAGCGCCTAGAACCGCACGACCACCGCGGCCGGCTATAGTCGAAGAAACAAAGAACTAATTGAGTATTGTATTTTTCAGTTAGCTGTCTGACATTGAGAACCCCCTCTAGTGTTCCTTTATTATGCACAATCCCAGCATGCTTTAGCGGCATTTCTTTATCTAAGTAGGTTCTTGGGCGTTCATGGATAACACTGAGAAGCATCTTTCTGGCATGAAATCAATTGAATGGTTGTGTAGTTCTCACAACGATACCCGTTTTATTTCTTATGAAGAGGAATAATATTCCAACATGGACCAGTTTCTATCCATGTCCCATTATTCCATGTGTTGTTATATATTTCATGCATGATTTTCGAGCCAAAATCTCCAGATGCTTTGATCATCTGAGCAGTAATAAGGTCAGGTCCCAGTGATTCGTTATTTTTCAATTGAGATACAGCTTTTCGGGTTTCTTCTTTTAAAATATTAGGTTCGTTCTCTGCCGTAATGTTTGCACTACGAGGTTTTCCAGTTTTGTCTTTGTCAAACTTGTTTCAGTATGTTCTCTACCTATCAATAGCTAGTTCCATGTTGGTTAGAGGTGTGCCATCTTCTTCTTCTATCATTCATGTCCTTGGTTTGAACGATCTCGTTAGTTTCTTTATTTCATTGAACATGCATCTGGTCTCATTGTAATCCCGGAGTTTCCCAATTCTGTCACATGTTTCGTTGATGTAATTATTTTTGTCTCTTCGGCAGTGGTACTATTGAGTTCCCTGTAATCCTCTAATCTTCACTACCTATCTGTCCCCAATAATTCGTTTGGTTTCATATTTTTTATTTATGAGACATCCACAGCTGTTCTGCAACATGTTCATGGTAAAAAAATCCGTCACAGCTGTAAAGAATTTTATTGACCGATGTCTTGCACGACAGCAGTCGCTATACCCACCACGGTTTCGGTGTCTTAGCCCCATTATCAGGTGTACCTGGAATCTAGCAGTAGTAGAACGTCATGTCCATCCCCTGACAACTGATAGGCAAACATCTGCCTTAGGTGGACCGTCAAATAACAGTCACAATTTGGGACCTTATTTATCGATCCAACTACGGTGGATGTTTAGCTATTAGTTGTTAGGGTGTGGATATGACTTCCTCCTACTGCTGGATTTCAGTTACACGTGATGATGGGGCTAAGACCGGGAAACCGTGGTAGTGTGTAGCCACTTGTGTCGTGCGAGACTTCTGTCAGTAAAGTATTTTACAACTGTGCCGGATTTCTTTACCATGAACAGGTTGTATATTTTAGTTAGTAAGCCAGTTATTTTTATTCTTCACTTTTTGCTATACTTAATTACTTACACTGCTGTTGTAACTATTGTCTCCCTCAACAAATTATATTTATCTGCAGATTATGTACTAACCGACTGATCGTTCGAAAGTGTTTCTTGGACTCGATTCCTAAAAATTTCAATTTCAGCTTTTGCTCTAATCTTCTTGCTTTTAGGGGTGTCTCTTCAATTTAGTCAGTTTCATTCTCAGTTTAAGACATAAATGCTGAGGATCAGAACCGCAATCGTCACCAGAAAGAGTCTTAAAGCTTTTAACCGACGATCTCTATCTGATACCAAACAAAGAACAGTCTGTCTTATTACGATATGTTCTATTTCGTGAGACCCAGGTGCAAAGTCTTGGTGGATTACGTTGGAATCAGGAGCTGGTTATAACAAACATGTTTTCCTGACAGTACTGAATCAGTCGATCTCAATGATCACTTCTTTCGCCTAAACCGTGATAGCTTCATTCCCTTCCGACCTTAGCATTAAAATCTCCTTGCACTAGTCACTTCCTTTACGGGTGTCGACTCTTGTCAGTTGGAATTTACTCATAAAATTCTTCTTTCATCGTTAGTTGTTGAATATTGTACATATGCCTTTATTAAATTTAGCTTGCAAGGTCTAGTGCTGAACAAGACTAATATTATTCGATTACTGACACGCTAGTATTCAATACTGCGGCATTCCATCCCTTGTGCACTAACAAGGTATCGCCATTGATCGAGTTATCTGATCTAGCAGACAATTATATTGTAATTCCATTAGCTGTTTTGAAGTTCCCTGTGCCTTTCCAGCGAGTCTCTACTAATTCTAATATCCCGATTTTAGTTCGCTGGTATTCCCTTTCCACACTCCGTAATTTTTCAATTTGGCATAATCCTTGTACATTCCAAGTCGAATTCTTGTATATATTCCTTTGGATGTTGGCAGTTTTGCTTGCGGCCGTTGTCTGCCCCGCTCCCCCCCCCCCCCCCCCCCCCCCCCCGCACTCCCCCGGGACTGGTTTGGGGGACTGTTCATATCTTAGCGCTGTTTGTGTCAGCAAATGCGTATGGCTTATCTTGGGACCAAAGATAGGTCATAGTTCATCCTGGACAAGGAGGTAGGACGAACGAAGAGCTCGCGTCGGCAGGATCACTAAATTTATGAAATAGTACTGTCAGTTATTGGGACTGTGGAGGGGTTCCTACCCGCTACTCACAATGTGAGCGTAAAAATGACTAAGCACTATGAAACTTAACATCTGAGGTCATCAGTCCCCTAGACGTAGAACTACTTAAACCTAACTAACCTAAGGACATCACACATATCCATGCCCGAGGCAGAAATCGAACCTGCGACCGTAGTAGCAGCGGTGTTCCGGACTGAAGCGCCTAGAACCGCTCGGTCACAGCGGCCGGAAAACTGAGTTTAAACAGGCTGAAATACCTCTGACTACTTGGTTGCATGTTTATCGAACATTCACTGGAAACTATCAAATCCATTAAATATTCAAGAGTGTATGCACCGACCTTAGTAAAATGAAAAGATCACATAAAATTAATCAAATGAAAGCCAGAGGCCAGACATATTAACTGCACGAATCCTCAGGAAATGTCACGCCATTCACGAAGGTAGTAGATTACAATTGTTCCTCAATCCGGGGTCCTTACGAGGTGTGACTAACAGTCGAAATGGAGAAGATTCGAAGAAGATCTACGTTTTTAGTAACGGGTTGCTGGGTCACAGAGATTCCTATCTAAGTGCAGTGGCATATGCAATAACAGAGATGTCGTGCATTTGAATGTGATTTAATGCTAAAATTCCGGGGACCTACGATGCCGGAAAACTCAGATTACCCATTGCTTCCTTCTATCTATATATTTTCAGAAATACTTGTTCTTCTTCGATTCAAGGAGTAGACTTATAGCCCGTTCCGTCTACACGAAAGCCATATTTTCCTTGGTCATCCTGTATCTCCTTTTCCTTTAGGTCTATAGTCCATTGAATGTGTGACTATTTTTTCTGCCACCATTCTTTCAATATGCTTCTTCCGTTTAGTTGCCCCGGACTTTCAACCACGATAAGTATAATTCTTACCATATTTCAGAATTGTTTGATCTCTGAGTATATCCTTTTAATTCCCTGAAAAGTTTCATTTCAGCTGACTACATCCTTCTTTCGTCGTGATCAGAGGTGTTCCAGTTACTTTGTACAAGTTTGTATTTATGTCTTTGCGTATCATTTGAAACTTAACTTACTGGAGATGTAATTGCCATATTCATAACTTATATGACAACGTACTAACACAAAGTGGGACATGTGAACTATAAATTTCCATTTAGCATTATTTTAGAAGATATTGTGTACTCCTTTAAAAAACATAAATTGGGTTTTATTTATTTTCTGATATTCTTAAATTATAGAGTTTGCTTATCAAGTACAAGCGATGTAGAGCAAATTGTAAATAATTATCTGTCGTAAATAAAAATTTGTTTTCCATATTTAACTTTCAATTTTACATCTGGGTTAACTTCTTGTTTCCATTGTCCAACAGTGTCGCCAGTAAATATATTAAATAAAGTGGATGGGAGAATGCACCCTTGCCATACTCCTCTGTTAACTGCTGTTGATTCTGTCGTCTCTTTGCCTCTATTAATTAAAGTTTCGTTATTTAAATACAGACGTTTTATCACTTGTATTAAATGTTAAGGACAACTTCGTTTGTACATTATACTCAACAGCACATACCTATTCACTCTGTGGCAGAAATACTGTGGAGGTGTAATTTGGAGAAGTATGAGCGCTGGTTGATGGTTATTAACAGTCGTTTCATTTCCGCACTATTCGCTACTGAAACAGGAAGGGGACGCAAGTTACAGAGGTGCACAAAGGCAGCACACAGATATAGATGTGGGGCGCCTTGCAACCGCCACACCCCTTTTTCTTTTTGCCAGTATGGCCGCCCACCACCTGCCGCGCTCGAAGCCTGCCCCCCCGGGGGCAGAAGCGTTCAGGAGTTCGGACATAACAGCGCTGTCAGGGCAGGGAAGATGAATGGTCCTTCATTGTGCGGGATGTATGTAAGAAGGGCCGCCGCTGCCGCGTGCAAAATACCGCGTTCGTAGCAAGCACACAAGAGCGCCTGCCACTAAGTTTTACATGAATCATGACACTGATTTCCGTTTCCACGATAGAATACAGCTTTGTTAGATTTGACTATAGATAATGAGCGACAAATATGATCCAAGTCTCGGAAGTCTAAGCGAAGTAGTTATACATGTAGTTTTCGTGAGTTATTTTCTTCCCCTCCTGATTCGAATGTAAAGCGTAAAAAGAACCTGAATTGTTCTTAGATACAGCCTGAACGTAAGCCAGAGGCGAAAACCAGATAGTATAAAAACAAAGCAGGCTCGTTGTAGGCGTGATGTTGTAACGTAGTAAACACTTGATACACCACGGCACAATTGTAGATGTTTCTTTTTTTCCAACTGTTTTTCTTGCGCAGCACCACCAGCCGGGCTTATCTAACTGAACTGGTTAAGGGTGATGTTTACTTATTCGCATTGAAGTTGCGTCTTGTGGGGCTTGGAGTCGCTTTCAGACCTCTGGCGTTGGTGTTAGCTTTCCTGGGGAGGAGGCCACTAAGTGGTTCCTTTGACTAAGGTCCTACTGACAATGTATGAGAGCTTAGTCGTATTCCGTATCTGAAATCTTCAAGCAGGGAAGCGGTACCGGGTATCGATCTCAGTTACGGTGTGTAGCCTGTGACTCTGAGGGGGTGTCCCTTCTGGTATATACTCCTCGCTGAATCTTTGAGGAAGTCCGTCAGGAACGATATTCCGGTTGCTTCATGAAGAGTAATAATCCATGTTAGCAGATGCACCCGTAAACTCCAACGAAGGACCTTGTTTTGAATCCTTTTGGAGCGTCTTCTTTCTTGTGACGCTGAACATTTCCCTTGTGGTGCACCTGTACATGCCTGACAGGCATGCAACTGAGCGATAAAGACCCAACTTAGTGTCAGAGCTGTGGCCCATGCTACTGAAGAACGGGTACAAGGCCATCGCTACATACTCAGCGTACCGACGGAACAAGAGTTTGTAGTCCAATTTAACCCCAAAATTTTTTGTGAACAGCGATCAAGGTATTCTGATGCTCTTGACGGTAACGTTATTGCGAATGATCGATTTCTTCTTTGTAAAATACATCGCCCTCTTTTTTTTTTGTATTTATTACAGTTTTGCTTAGCCTGGAACACTTGATCTTTTTATCGACTTGGCTGTGGAGACGGCTAATTAGCTCCTCTGTACTGCGCACTTGAGTGAACAGAGCCGTATCATCTGCTTATTGAGCTAATGGGTATTGTGGCTCCAAGAGTAAATCGTTTAAGTAGGTGTTAAAATAATATGAGCGACAGAATTGAGTCTTGTGGCGTGCAAGACGAGGGGGACTGTGTGCTGGAGCACTGGTCGTGTTGTGCGGCCGCAGAAATCTTGTTTTGGAGAAAGTCAGCGATGAGATGAACGTAGATATCCGTAACTGTGGTTTGCGTTACCAGTTTGTAGACCAGGTTTTGCCGCCAAACCTTATTAAATGGCCGAGCGAGGTGGCGCAGTGGTTAGCACACTGGCCTCGCATTCGGGAGGACAACGATTTAATCCCGCGTCCGGCCATCCTGATTTAGGTTTTCCGTGATTTCCCTCAATCACTACCGAGCGAGGTGGCGCAGTGGTTTGCACACTGGACTCGCATTCGGGAGGACGACGGTTCAATCCCGTCTCCGGCCATCCTGATTTAGGTTTTCCGTGATTTCCCTAAATCGTTTCAGGCGAATGCACGGCCGATTTCCTTCCCAATCCTTCCCTAACCCGAGCTTGCGCTCCGTCTCTAATGACCTCGTTGTCGACGGGACTTTAAACACTGACCACCACCACCTCAATCACTCCAGGCAAATGCCGGGACGGTTCCTTTGAAAGGGCACGGCCGACTTCCTTCCCCGTCCTTCCCTAATCCTATGAGGCCGATGACATCGCTGTTTGGTCTCTTCCCACAAACAACCCAACCCAACCCTTATTGAAGGCATTCTGTAGACGGATAAGGACAGCCGATGTGGACATAACGCAATTGAATCCCTGGTGATTTGCTCGGCCAGGCAAATTACTTGCATTTCTGCGAACAGGTGTGAATTAAAGCTGAATTTTTGATGTCACATAGTCTTACTAGTGGTGATATTCATTGCAGGAGAAGTATGTTCAGCACCGAGGACATCGTGTTAAGAAGGCTGATTCGACAGTTATTCCTTGGTATTGTCGAGTCGTTGCTGTGTTTTTGTATGGCAGCTAACATCGCCTCTTTCCATTGCGACGAAAAGTGCCGGCAAGAAGGCAACGGTTTAGGAACCGCATCAGCAAAACCAAGGGCAGGCGTGGAAGATATCAAAGGTGGATACTCGTGATGCCGTCCAAGCTACGGGCAGACTTTTTTTTTACATCGAAGAACGTTCCGGACCGCCACTGGAGTGATAAGTCGTGGTTGAGGGAGAGGTGGTGTATTCTAGAAAGCATCGATCGCTTTGGGGATACACCGTCCCCTCTGCAATGCGTGGCGTAAGGGTTCAATGCGACGACTCGAGTTTGGGCCTCTCAAATTTATCGACCATTTGGTGCTGTAAGTGAGGTCCATTGCCGTTCTGAGAGAGCGTCCTTGGCTTGTTGCATCACAGAACGTTCACTAGAGCCCAGTCCGATTTGGTTTGAAGCCGAAAGAGGTGCATTCTGTCTTTCCACTTATCATTTTTCCACTCGACAAGGAGACGTTGTAGTTCCCGTTGGAGGCGGCGCATGCCGATGCTATCTGTGGCTATGCCGGCCCTACCTTTTGTCGACAGCAACCAGCATCTCTACATCGCCTGTGCATTCGACGCCATCGATAGGCGAAGACCCTAAAGAGTGATTCGAGGCTCACAGTGAGGTCAACAGCCACCACAATTTTTCATCCCTTGCGTGTTGCGCGTGTGGCACATAAGAAGTTATGCTTGTACACGTCTTTGTGTCCTTGGTGGTTGGGTGGAGTTAAACACGTTAACCCGGATTACTACTATTGCAGACTTTCTCTGGTGTTGATGTCTGATCAAGAAAACTATAATTTTGTGTGATACTAACACATACCTTGTGTTGAGCGTTTCGGGCTCATTCGATATGTTTGTGTTTCGGCCGATCAACTGTTAGGGTATAAATATAAACATTCGCTTATGTCGCTGTGTTGGCGATGAATTAAATTCGGACCAAATCACTATTGTCGGGTTGTCATTTGTAATCTTTTTTCCTGCTAGTATTAGTAACCGCGCAGGAGTTGAGAATCTGAACTGTAACCGAGTATTTGTAACGACCTTTCTGTTATGGTATTAGTAGCCATAAGCAATAGGCTTAGGAAAAATGTATAAAGTTGAATTGTCATAATACGTTGAATTGTTCTAAGGAAAGCTGGTAGGTACCAAATAGTATGGTACAGGAGCTGAACTGTGACTGTGTAACACGTATTATAATATTTTTCAATTGATGCGTAAAGTTGTTAAATTCTAGTGACTCTTGTTTTCTAAGAGGGAAAACGTGTGACTAATGCCTCATTCGTATTCCGGATATGCATTGAGGTTATGTATTTTGATTCTTAATTTTAAATTATTGCAACTTTTCGGATTTGATGTTCTAAGAATAAAAACAATGTGATTGCATTGTAACATTAAATACAGTAATTTATTTCCTGAATACTTGCTTGCTTTTTCGATGGATACCGGCAACGGTTTTCTCTTAATAATTCCCCATCGAAGACATCTGAGGCAAAACGCTCATGACGTGAGCGCTATTACGATATTATACTGTTCTAATTTCTTCAAACAGACCATTTTAAACAGATTTACAACACAAGTTTTGGACACTTTTGTTCACTGTCATGTCTATTTTGGAATACAGATTACGGGAGTGGAAACATTTTGCCGGCCGGGATCGCCGAGCGGTTCTAGGCGCTACAGTCTGGAACCGCGGGACCGCTACGGTCGCAGGTTCGAATCCTACCTCGGGCATTGATGTGTGTGATATCCTTAGGTTAGTTAGGTTTAAGTAGTCTTACGTTCTAGGGGACCTCAGAAGTTAAGTCCCATAGTGCTCAGAGCCATTTGAACCATTTTTTTGAAAACATTGTATAAAATTTATGAAAGCATACCTCAGTGGTGATCTGCTGCTCACTGGACACGCCAACCGGATAAAATCCCAATGAAAACAAACAGAAAACACAAGTGTTTCAAATAAGTATCTTTGTTACTGAAAGTGGAACAAAGCAAACAGGAAACAAGAAATTTGCATGTGTCCCTCGAGAGGAGCGAGTCATGACCGAAAATCTCGTCGCCTGGGAATGAAAGGGCCTTACAAGTGATTAAAATTAGGAGGGAAAAAAAAAGAATTGTGAATGGGAGTATGGTGGCTCGTGAAGTGATTCTACCTCCTCCATACTAGTAAATAAAGCAATTCGTGAGGGCTGTGCATCCAACATTTGGATAACTTGCACATCTAACTCACAAATTCTCTCTTCTTCAAGGTAAAAAGATAAAACAAGTTATGTTTCTGGACCCGAAAATCAAGGAAAAAATCTTCTGAAGCGCACTTAACTTGGAAACAAAAGATAACATAGGTATACTTTATGAAGATAAGGGAATTTCCTTGGAAGAAGAAAGAACTAACAGGTACAGAGCTATGGTGAATAAGTTGAGTGAATCCTATAAATGAGTGGAATGCAATTTAGAAAGGTACATCTGGAATACTGTACGGAGAATGATGTATTCTAAGCATATATTTTTAACTTGAAAAATTTGTCTATGGGGAGCTGACTCTTCTTGTATTATTATTATTATTATTATTATTCAAGTGCGCTTCGAACAATAAAGGCGCTAGGTACAAAAGAAAAAAAGTAACATTGATTATCTTTTGTTCGTTCATTTTTCTTCTATTGTCAATAAACGTATATTTATAAAGAGTGCTACAAAAGTGTATGCCACTTGGTTCACTCGATTCGTTAGTAACATCACAAACTCCTTTTAATACCAAGTTCATGCTCTAACTAAACAAGTTGCGTCGTTAAGGTATCTAGGTTGCTATGCAAATAAGTTACACAATGACAAAAGATGTTAATAAGTTAGTTGCTGTAGATCTCCATTAGATACGAATATTGGAATGAACAGATGTTATTTTTCTCGTCGCAGTCTGTTATATAATCATGTGAAAACACTAATGTAATTGAAAACTCTCTACAAATTACTAATTCAAAATAATCCTTAAGGGTATTATTACTATTTCTTGGCTACTCATACTTTATCTGGGATAGTTACAATGTCAAAAATAAATGTAACCTACTGTCCATTTCCAAGGGAAGATAATGCTATGTTCGTCACTTATGTCCATCTGGTGAGTATGTGTACTAAAACTGCTTGTTTGGCCGTATATTAGGTGTAAAATTAGATATCACACACTAAAATCCACGTTATAATACACATTGTACAAACATGTGTATCACGATCGTTTCTACGTCTTATAGTGCTATTGTGCTAAGTACGCCTGTTCGTTTCTGCAGAAAAAAAATCTGTTTGGAATGCCAATGAAGATAATGTATGGTGCTATACGGTGATTATCTTCACTAAGAGACTCTCGTACAACACAAAAATGTGAGGAATGAGATGCATAGCTATGCGGTTAGGGAGTAAGGCTCCGCTCATTTAGCTGTCTACATTCTGTTCCTCATTATCACGCACTTAAAAAGCACAAAATCTGCATTAACGAAAACAACACAAAGCTTTGGGACATTAATTTATCGTCTACCTTTAACATTAGCAACACTAACTGTCTGTTTTGCCTTTTCATACTACCACTTGTTCACCGAGATGCTCTTTTTCTATATTAATGACACTAACGTCACACCAGCTGCCGTCCTGTACACAGGCTTTCTCTGTAAGCAGGCATACTCCTCCAGATGACGGCACTGAACGACGAGCCGTTCACTGCATTCTAGAGAACAACATTGTTAAAAGTTATCTATGCAAACTGCTAACATATATCGCATTGCTGCTAAATTCATAAAAGATCCATGAGCCCACTGAAGAAACCGTTATTGGTTTCTCCAGTTTGTGCGTTAAAGGCAACGGTCAATCGCTGGTTGCAGTGCAAGAAAAGTTAATACCCGAGCAAGGTACCACTAAAATGTCTGGCTGAATTTAAAGAGTAGTTATAAGTGTCTAGATAAAAGACAGCACCCTTTGTTTTTTACCTATACGAATGTGTGTTATGAAACTTCCACTGTGTGGCAGCTTAAACCAGCTATCGCCAAGTGTACCTTAACTATTACTTTGGATCAGTAATGCCAATAAGAGAGCCACATGAATTTTGTACTGTTGTAGAAAAACAATATTCTGGATTCTTTAGAGTAATATTTTATTTGGATGCAGAGATAGACTTTTCGTCCGTGATCAGAGATCAATCTTTCCTCTATAAGAAACATTGCCCTACGTAGTGCAAGTAGTACACATAAGAGGATGTGAAATGTCTTTGACAGACAAAAAAATGGCTCTGAGCACTATGGGACTTAACTTCTGAGATCATCAGTCCCCTAGAACTTAGAACTACTTAAACCTAACTAACCTAGAGACATCACACACATCCCAGCCCGAGGCAGGATTCGAACCTGAGACCGTAGCGGTCGCGCAGCTCCAGACTGTAGCGCCTAGAACTGCTCGGCCACTCCGGCCGGCCTTTGACAAACAGAGCAGACCCTTTGTTCATCGAAGTGTTTATGAAGCTGACATATACTGTTTGATATTTTCTTATTCATACTTCTGTATTACGGAAGTACGCAGTGTAAGTGATATTCTGCATTGTAGATATTTCAAAAACACATGATTTTTAGTAAGCTTTCTTTACGTGTAGGCAAATGTGATGTCGGTGGATAATTGTGCTATAGATATTGGTATTAGCAACTGATCATGGGAAGCAAAGGAGATACAGAGTATTAACTTTCTAGTGAGTTTTGGTACCATAAATATTATCGGTAAAAATCGCAGCTTTCCTCGAAATTTCGTTTCTGTAGTACCAGTAGTAGCCTACATACGTCAAGTAGCCCCAAGGTGAAAAGTAGTGCTATGGAACAGATTATTTAGATGTGAAGGGAACGAGAATTCACAGTCGTATTTCTGGCACCAAGTGTGCGTTAACCACAAACGTACACCAGTAATGTCAGCATCTTTACTTATTTTGATAAATAATACGAACGGTTTACAGGTGGAAATAATATTCTGATACTTCAGTGAGCACAATTTGTGCATATTAAAATCTAAGTTACACCACCAGTATCAATATCTTTACACATTTTCGTAAATAATACTGGCAATTTAGATGTGGAAATAACAAGAGTCCACAGTAATGTTTTAGGTATCAGGTACATCTTAACCCGTTAATTACACCGGTAGCGTCCATATCTATACGTATTGAGATAAATAATACAGACAGTTTAGACACGGAAATACACTCCTGGAAATGGAAAAAAGAACACATTGACACCGGTGTGTCAGACCCACCATACTTGCTCCGGACACTGCGAGAGGGCTGTACAAGCAATGATCACACGCACGGCACAGCGGACACACCAGGAACCACGGTGTTGGCCGTCGAATGGCGCTAGCTGCGCAGCATTTGTGCACCGCCGCCGTCAGTGTCAGCCAGTTTGGCGTGGCATACGGAGCTCCATCGCAGTCTTTAACACTGGTAGCATGCCGCGACAGCGTGGACGTGAACCGTATGTGCAGTTGACGGACTTTGAGCGAGGGCGTATAGTGGGCATGCGGGAGGCCGGGTGGACGTACCGCCGAATTGCTCAACACGTGGGGCGTGAGGTCTCCACAGTACATCGATGTTGTCGCCAGTGGTCGGCGGAAGGTGCACGTGCCCGTCGACCTGGGACCAGACCGCAGCGACGCACGGATGCACGCCAAGACCGTAGGATCCTACGCAGTGCCGTAGGGGACCGCACCGCCACTTCCCAGCAAATTAGGGACACTGTTGCTCCTGGGGTATCGGCGAGGACCCTTCGCAACCGTCTCCATGAAGCTGGGCTACGGTCCCGCACACCGTTAGGCCGTCTTCCGCTCACGCCCCAACATCGTTCAGCCCGCCTCCAGTGGTGTCGCGACAGGCGTGAATGGAGGGACGAATGGAGACGTGTCGTCTTCAGCGATGAGAGTCGCTTCTGCCTTGGTGCCAATGATGGTCGTATGCGTGTTTGGCGCCGTGCAGGTGAGCGCCACAATCAGGACTGCATACGACCGAGGCACACAGGTCCAACACCCGGCATCATGGTGTGGGGAGCGATCTCCTACACTGGCCGTAAACCACTGGTGATCGTCGAGGGGACACTGAATAGTGCACGGTACATCCAAACCGTCATCGAACCCATCGTTCTACCATTCCTAGACCGGCAAGGGAACTTGCTGTTCCAACAGGACAATGCACGTCCGCATGTATCCCGTGCCACCCAACGTGCTCTAGAAGGTGTAAGTCAACTACCCTGGCCAGCAAGATCTCCGGATCTGTCCCCCATTGAGCATGTTTGGGACTGGATGAAGCGTCGTCTCACGCGGTCTGCACGTCCAGCACGAACGCTGGTCCAACTGAGGCGCCAGGTGGAAATGGCATGGCAAGCCGTTCCACAGGACTACATCCAGCATCTCTACGATCGTCTCCATGGGAGAATAGCAGCCTGCATTGCTGCGAAAGGTGGATATACACTGTATTAGTGCCGACATTGTGCATGCTCTGTTGCCTGTGTCTATGTGCCTGTGGTTCTGTCAGTGTGATCATGTGATGTATCTGACCCCAGGAATGTGTCAATAAAGTTTCCCCTTCCTGGGACAATGAATTCACGGTGTTCTTATTTCAATTTCCAGGAGTGTACATTCGCATCTTTCATTTAAGGGGCCACTGTGATTTGTAGTAAATGAGGTATAAACATCACACTTTAACGGCTGATATATGGGGTACATGAAACATCATGGTTAGTTTGGGGTTTCAGATTGGTTGGCTGTTTCGTTTTAATGGCTGGTAAAATGCTGAATTGTGATTGGGGGAGCAATATAAATGTGTACTTTGGTTTAGAAGCTTTCTGACTGGCTTATTTCCAAGAAATGGATTTCACTTAAGAGAGGGAGGGGTTGGAACGAGGGATAGCTTAGGAGAGGGAGCGGGAAATTTATAGGGAAGGACCGGCAGGTGAAAAGGCGAAGGGTGTGATGCCGAACATTTGCCCCTGCCCCTACTTGTACGCAAGCCGACACTACAAGACCAGAAGTATCACTGCATTCCTTCTGCGATGTACACGATAAGTGATATTTCTATTAGAACGCTGCTATATTGAACTTATTTTTGAGTCATCAATCTTCTGACGGGTTTGATGTGGCCGGCCACGAATACCTCTTCTGTGCGAATCACTTCATCTCAGAGTATATCCTATAACCGACGTCCTCAATTATTTGCCACATGTATCCCAAATTTTGTCTTCCTGAACACTTTTTACTCACTACAGCTCACTTTAATACTGAGGAAGTTATTCCCTAATGTGTTAAAAGATCGACTATCATCGTGTACCCTTTTCTTGTCGCTGTTTTCCATACATTCCTTTCCTCTCCAATTCTCCAGAGAACCTACTCATTCCATACCTTATCACTCTACCTAATTTTCAATTTTCTTCTGTGACACCACATCTGAGATACTTCTGTTCTCTTCTGTTACGGTTTTCCCAACAGTCCATGTCTCACTGCCATACAATGCTGTGTCCAAGCGGACATTCTGAGAAAATTTCTACTGAAAATAAGGTCCGTGTTTTGATAGAAGTAGACTTCTCTTAGCCATTAATGACATTTTTGCCATTGTTAGACTGCTTTCTACGTACTTCTTGCTCCAACCGTCATGTGTTATTTGTACCTAAATAGCAAAATTCCTTATCTTCATCTACTTCGTGATCGCCAGTTATGATGATAATGTTTTCGTTGTTTTCATTTCTACTACTTCTCATTACTTTCATCTTTCCAGGATTTACTCTCAGTATATGTTCTGTACCCAACAGACTGTTCTTTTCATTCATAAGGTCCCGTAATTATTCTTCAGTTTAACTGAGGATAGCAATGTCAACAGTGAATCTTGACACTGATATTCTTCCACCTTTAATTTTAATCCCACATCTGAAACTTTCTTTTATTTCCGTTATTGTTTCTTCTACGTACAGACTGAACTGCAGCGTGAAAGACTATGTTATTGATTTACACCCTTTTTAATCCGTGAACTTCGTTGTTTGTCCTACATTCTTATTGTTTTCTCTTGGTTCATGTACATATTATATATTACCCGCCATTGCGTATAGCTAATTCAAATATATCTCAGGATTTCAAACATTTTGCACCAATTTATATTGTCGAACGCTTTTTCCTGGTCGACAAACCCTGTGAACGTATCTTGATTTTTCTTCAGGTTTGCTTGCATTATCAACCGCAACGTTGCAACTGCATCTCTGTTGCCTTTACTTTTCTAAAGCCAGACCAATCCCCATCTAACAGATACCCATTTTTCTTTTCCATTTTTCTGTATGTTATTCTTGTGAGCAACTTGGTACATGAGCTGTTAAGTTGACTGCGCGATACTTCTCGCCCTTGTCGTCTCTTGCAATGTTGGGAATAGTGTCGAAGACGTTTTCTCCGAAATCCTGGTGCTATATTGCCAGTCGCTTAAATTCTACACAAACGTGAATAATTGTTTCGTTGCCACTTCCCCCAGTGATTTTAGAAATTCCGATCGAGTGTTATCTATCTCTTCTGCTTTATGTGATTTGAAGTCTTTCAAAGCCCTTGTAATTCTGATTCTAATACTGCAATCCCTAACTCCTCCTATCGTCCTCTTTCTTCTTCTGTCTATCTTCAGATATGTCGTCTCAGTCATACAGGCCCTCAATTTACTCAACCTATGCGCTCTCTCCTCTGCATGTGACACTGTAATTCCTATTGCATTCTTAATGTTACCGAATTTGCTTTTAATTTCACCGAAGATTTTTTGACTTATGTGTGTTCTGTGTCTGTCCTTTCGCACTTCTTCGATTTCTTCACATATTTCAAGTAACTATTTCGCCTTAGCTTTCCTGCACTTTCTATTTATTTCATTCCTAAGTGGCTTGTATTTCTGTATTTTTGAATTTCCCTGAACACTTTTGTATTTTCTTTTATGTCGGTTAGCTGAAGAAATTCTTCTGTTACCCATGGTTTATTCGCAATTACCTTCCTTACTCCTACGATTTTCTCTCCAGCTTCTGTGATTGCCCTTTTTAGAGATGCCGATTCCTTTTTAACTGAACTGCCTGGTACGCTATTCATTATCCCATTGTCTGTAACCTCAGAGAACTTCAAGCGTATCTCTTTATTTCTTAGTGCTTCCATATCCGACTCCTTTGCGCACTGATTCTTCCTGACTAATCTCTAACTTCGGCCTAGTCTTTATCATTGCCAAGTTGTGATCTGAGTCTATTAAACACTACGTATTTGTTTCTATGTCACTAAGAACAAAACTGGCAGTACCATTGTTCCATTGCGTCCCAATAAATTTGCAGTTACGTTAGAACATAGCTGCGTTAAACAATACAAATTACTGTTTATTCTATATATAATTCGAAATGCAACTAAACTGGCAGCACCATTGGTTCCATTACGTCCCATTACATTTGCAGTGAGTGATAACTTATTTCTTTTGTTTTACGCATTTGTTTATTGAAACTGATCCGACATATGGAATTTTTGCGTCAGTATTTAACTTATGTGCAAATATTAGTGACGCCATGCACCCCTCTGCTCTAATATACCCCACAACTAACCACTACCAGCCACCTATTTCCACGTGTGTGCATCTATGTTGGCATGTTTCTTTCACTAGGCTTCAGAGAGTTGCCTTGGAATGGATTTGGATGTTACGGAGTCTAAAACCGCTTGAAGTCATCTCACTTTCACTACTACGATATACAATTAGTGTCGATGTATTTTTCGAGCTGAATTTTTTGAAATTGATTGATTTCATTTGGCATGTTCATGAATATTCTGGAAAATTCAGCGATGTTCTAGTGTGTTCCCGAATACTTCAGAAAGCTAAAAGAAAACTCATTAACTGAATTAAAAGTTTGATCATTGACGAGTCCCGCTTCGGACTGAGACGCGGCGATCAGCCAAGAAATATATGGAGACTCCCTCGACAACGGTCGGATACCAACCTGACTATCGCCTTATCATATAGTGCGACTACCACGAGTGATGGTCTGGAGTGATATCTCTTTTCATTCGCAGTACCCTTACAGCTCTGAGGTACGTTAATGGTGTTCTTCGTCCTGTTTGGTTGTCCTTGATGGCAAGCCATCCTGGGCTTACATTTCAGGAAGATAACGCCCGCCCGCACACTGCTAGTATTTCTACTGATTGTCTTCGTGTTTGTCAGACCCTATCCTGGCCAGCAAGGATACCGGATCTCTCTCTAATTGAGAAATTTTGGAAGATTCAGGGTGGGGCCGTCCAACCATCTCGGGAGTTTGACGATCTAAGGCGCCAAATGAACACAATTTTTCTCGATATCTCGCAGAAGAACATCCAGCAACTTTATGAGTTAATGACAAGGCGAATAACTGCTTGAACAAGCGGAAGAGGTGGACCCACGCGTTGTTGACTTGCTCAATTTGTGAAGCTCGTTGTGTTAAGTATATCATTCGATTTTTCTGAAATTGTAATTATTTGCTTGTCCGTACATGTACATCACAACTACCGATTTCCGTCGCATTCGAATAATTCCTACACGTTGCGTCTTTCTTTTATCTTAGAACATATTTTAGAACGATCTTGAGTATTCTTGAATTATTTCCAATCTAATCATAGCATGTAAGCTTTCACGGCCGGCGTCTTCATTAATTAAAACTTCCGGGCTACATTGCCGTGGTCCATATATAAAACTTCTTCTCCTTCCTGTCGTTTCGTTGCCGGCTGCGGGCAACATCTTCTGAGCTGAGTCGGCGACTGGCTGTTAGGCGCTGGTGGTCCCACTTATATAGAGCGCTTGAACAGCGAACAGCTTTCAAGAGAAATGGGTAGACTGACAAGGAAATAGATCGAGCACTCCACCCTAGAAGAAAAGTGTCCGAAAATACATGACAACAGCAACCGTCGGCTGGAAAAGTTTTTCTTCCATTTATTCATAACATCACGGACCATGTTGGTAAAGTTTTGGCCAAGTTTCAAGTGGAGACAATCTTTCGACCTACCAAGAAAATTAGTGAAACCTTAAGATCGGTGAAAGACACACGACACCCCTTAGCTACCCCAGGTGTGCATAAAATTCCGTGTAGCTGTGGCATGGTTTACGATGGAACAACTAAAAGGAGTGTTAATTCTAGCCTAACGGAACACAAAAGGAACTGTAGATTGGGACAGATTGAGAAATCAGCTGTAGCGGAACACGTTTTCAAAGACGGTGATCACGAAATAAAATTTAGTGAGACAAACGTGATAGCCAGGACCTCACATTATTACACTCGCATGTATAGAGAAGCTATAGAGATCTACAAGCACGGAAATAATTTTAATAGAAAAGAAGAAGGATTATAACTAGACAAGAAATGGCGTTCGACTTTGTACCAACGAAGTGACAATCGATTACCTATAATCGAGAGAGATGGCACTAGACAGAGATAGTTTTAATGTCGAAAGCACGTGACGAGTGGTGGCGCCATCTAAGCTCTCGATATAAGAGGGACCACCAGCGCCTAGCAACCAGTCGCCGACTCACCTCAGAAGATGTTGCCCGCAGCCGGCAACGAAACGTCAGGAAGGAGAAGAAGTTTTATATATGGACCACGGCAATTTAGCCCGGAAGTTTTAATTAATAGTATTTCCAATCTCCCAAAACTAGGATTACTCAATGCTGTGTTCCATAAGTTCCGGCCTCAGAGACTTATACGGGTGTCTGACAAAATTATGTTAGTTACAGCTGCAGTCCGGAACCGCGGGACTGCTACGGTCGCAGGTTCGAATCGTGCCTCGGGCATGGGTGTGTGTGATGTCCTTAGGTTATTTAGGTTTAAGTAGTTCTAAGTTCTAGGGGACTTATGACCTAAGATGTTGAGTCCCATGGTGCTCAGAGCCATTTGAACCATTTTTTTTTGTTAGTTACAAGCGGAAAAAATGAATGCCCCTGGATGTACAAGGCATCACGAAGAAGCAAAATCAAATGTTTCGATCAATAAAACTAGATAAAGAGAACGTATGCTCGATTACGTTAGTAAAAAAGAAAAGCTCATAGAGAGTATATAAGGGAGAATTTTGAAACTGATATTTAAGATGTAAGAGATATTCACTGTTCGATGCCTAAACCCAAGGGAAAGCATGAACAGGCAAGGCAGCAAGAATATACGTGAAATAACTTGGTTAGAACGAAAATATTATCGACCAAGATAAGCGTTTCTGAAGAAGAGAAATTTGTTAACATCGAGTATAGATTTGTCAGGAAGTCTTTTCTAAAAGTATTTGTATGGAGTTTAACCATGTATGGGTGTGAAACATGGACGATTAATAGTTTAGACAAGAAGAGAATAAAAGCTTTCGAAATGTGGTGCTACAGAAAATGCTGAAGATTAGATGGGTAGATCACGTAACTAATGAGAAGGTATTGAATAGAATCGGGAGAAGGGAAAGTTGTGACACAACGTGACTAGAAGAAGGGATCGGTTAGTCGGACACGTTCTGCGGCATCAAGGGGTCATCAGTTTAGTGATGGACGGAAGAGTGGAGGGTGAAAATCGTAGAGGGAGACGAAGAGATGAATACACTAAGCAGATTCAGAAGGCTGTAGGTTGCAGTAGTTATTCGGAGATGAAGAAGCTTGCACAGGATAGAGTAGCATGGAGAGCTGCATCAAACCAGTCTCTGGACTGAAGACCAGAACAACAACAACAATAACAAAGAAATTCATATTAAAAAGGAAAATTTGGTATAGTTACGTCTCTTTATTAAAGGCAGATGTGCGACAAAAGTTTTATATCCGTGCACACACATAAAAGTGTGATTTAGCAAATATCTTTCCATGCATTGCAGAAGTGGAATGAATTCAGAAAATTTACACATACACATTAAAGAGAAAGAATTCATGTAAAATCGTAACTAATAATGATATGGAAGGCTTACAAGGAAACGTTATGGCATAGGACGTTCCAAGGAACAGTGCTGCTAGTATACATGATAACCATATACTGATTTGATATTAGTGAAAGGCTGATGACGAAGGAAAATAATCATTTGTGATAGGGTAGGGAGTGTGTTCTATATCAAAATTGGAAAAGCAGTGGCTGCTTCAATGGTGACACCGTTAGCTGTCCTCGGAAGCCGAAAATGTCAATCATTTCTTTAAGATCATTACGGGAACTATTTCAAGGTCGGGTTCCTGCTGTTTAACGAAGGCGGTCTGGGTGAATGAGTAGGTAGAGCTGCCACTAACACAGTGGATTCACATTCGGGAGAACTCCAGTACGAATCCTTGGTTTCCTTAAACCGCTTTAAGCAATGTGAGGAAGGTTCCTCAGGAAAAAGCGCAGCCGATACCCTTTCCCGCTCTGTCCAAAATACAAAATTATGTCGCGTTTTTAATCACATAATCGTTGAACATACATTGAAACCTAATCGTCCTCCATATCATCCTCATCAGAAAAGAACGGAAAAGTACAAGTACACTACTGGCCATTAAAATTGCTGGACCAAGAAGAAATGCAGATGATAAATGGGTATTCATTGGACAATTATATTATGCTAGAACCGACATTTTCACGCAGTGTGTGTGCATAGATCCTGAGAAATCAGTACCCAGAACAACCACCTCTGGCCGTAATAACGGCCTTCATACGCCTGGACATTGAGTAAAACAGAGCTTGGATGGCGTACACAGGTACAGCTGCCCATGCAGCTTCAACACGATACCACAGTTCATCAAGAGTAGTGACTGGCGTATTGTGACGAGCCTGTTACTCGGCCACCATTGTCCAGACGTTTTCAATTGGTGAGAGATCTGGAGAATGTGCTGCCCAGGGCAGCAATCGAACATTTTTTGTATCCAGAAAGGCCCGTACAGGACCTGCAACATGCGGTCGTGCATTATCCTCCTGAAATGTAGGGTTTCGCAGGGATCGAATGAAGGGTAGAGCCACGGGTCGTAACACATCTGAAATGTAACATCCACTGTTTAAAGTGCCGTCAATGCGAACAAGAGGTGATCGAGACGTGTAACCAATGGCACCCCATACCACCACGCCAGGTGATACACAAGTAAGGCGATGACGAATACACGCTTCGAATGTGCGTTCACCGCTATGTCACCAAACACGGATGTGACCATCATGATGCTGTAAACAGAACCTGGATTCATCCGAGAAAATGACGTTTTGCCATTCATGCACCCAGGTTCGTCGTTGAGTTCACCATCGCAGGCGCTCCTGTCTGCGATGCAGCGTCAAGGGTAACCGCAGCCATGGTCTCCAAGCTGATAGTCCGTGCTGCTGCAAACGTCGTCAAGCTGTTCGTGCAGATGGTTGTTGTTTTGCGAACGTCCCCATCTGTTGACTCAGGCATCGAGACGTGGCTGCACGATCCGTTACAGCCATTCGGATAAGATGCCTGTCATCTCGACTGCTAGTGATACGAGGCCGTTGGGATGCAACACGGCGTTCCGTATTACCCTCCGGAACCCACCGATTCCATATTCTGCTAACAGTCATTGGATCTCGACCAACGCAAGCAGCAATGTCGCGATACGATAAACCACAATCGCGAAAGGCTGCAATCCGATGTAAGTCGGAAATGTGATGGTACGTATTTGGCCTCCTTACACGAGGCATCACAACAACGTTTCACCAGGGAACGCCGGTCAAGTGCTGTTTGTGTATGAGAAATCGTTTGGAAACTTTGCTCATGTCAGCACGTTGTAGTTGTCGCCACCGGCGCCAACCTTGTGTGAATGCTCTGAAATGCTAATCATTTGCATATCACAGCATCTTCTTCCTGTCGGTTAAATTTCGCGTCTGTAGCACGTCATCTTCGTGGTGTAGCGGTTTTAATAGCCAGTAGTGTACAATCAAATCTAATCGTCCTCATCAAAAAAGAATGGAAAAGTACATTGTAGTAACAGTAAGCGGTGATGGCTCAGGATATAGAGTACTACTGTCCAATTGGGAGTGTTCGGAAGCTGTCTCCAAGATCCAGCTTCAGACTCGTAAGAGCCTGCGCGTGTCCTCACCAGACGCAGGCTGTGATTCCTCCTGCCGATGGCCTACGTTCGCTCCACCGTGCGCAGCTCTCTGTCTGCCCCACTGTGGGAGCTGCCGCCGTATTGTCGGTTAATGCCGTTAGCAGCGCCTACCGCCGCTCGCTCCGAAACAAATTGCTCGGCCCTTTTGTTGCCAGAGAACGACAATCTTCCCCGCCATTAGCGCTGAATACAACCAGGACGCACTCGCATTTCCCGTCGGTAAATTGCGTTTTGTCGCTTCGCTACAACCCCTCTGCGGGTATGAAACTCTCTAAGTGAGCTTCTCACAGCCGCTCTTAAATCGCGTGGGTTGATATACAAGTTTTTCGTGAGAACTGTGAGCCGTGACGTATTGCTGGCGCGCCAGCATATTTGCAAGTACCTCGCCTTCGCGCTCTTACCTTTGCTTGTGACGCGTACTGACAAGGCCACGACGTTTGGAACGCGGATTTTCTTCAAACTTTGTACACTCGTAGTACTCCATTAGACAACAAAATGTGGAAGCAGTAGCAAGGACTTCTCAAGCATTATTGAGAAAATCGCAAGATAATTTCGGTCGTCATATACAGGCTGTTACAAAAAGATACGGCCAAACTTTCAGGAAACATTCCTCACACACAAATAAAGGAAAGATGTTATATGGACATGTGTCCGGGAACGCTTAATTTCCATGTTAGAGCTCATTTTAGTTTCGTCGGTATGTACTGTACTTCCTCGATCCACCGCCAGTTGGCAAAATTGAAGGAAGGTAATGTTGACTTCGGTGCTTGTGTTGACATGCGACTCATTGCCCTACTGTACTAGCGTCAAGCACATCAGTACGTAGCATCGACAGGTTAGTTTTCATCACGAACGTGGTTTTGCAGTCAGTCCAATGTTTACAAATGCGGAGTTGCCAGATGCCCATTTGATGTATGGACTAGCACGGGGCAGTAGCCGTGGCGAGGTACGTTTGTATCGAGACAGATTTTCAGAACGAAGGTGTCCCGACAAGAAGACGTTCGAAGCAATTGATCAGCGTCTTAGGGAGCACGGAACATTCCAGCCTATGACTCGCGGCTGGGGAAGACCTAGAACGACGAGGACATCTGCAATGGACGAGGCAATTCTTCGTGCAGTTGACGATAACCCTAATGTCAGCGTCAGAGAAGTTGCTGCTGTACAAGGTAACGTTGACCACGTCACTGTATGGAGAGTGCTACGGGAGAACCAGTTGTTTCCGTACCATATACAGCGTGTGCAGGCACTATCAGCGGCTGATTGGCCTCCACGGGTACACTTCTGCGAATGGTTCATCCAACAATGTGTCAATCCTCATTTCAGTGCAAATGTTCTCTTTACGGATGAGGCTTCATTCCAACGTGATCGAATTGTAAATTTTCACAATCAACATGTGTGGGCTGACGAGAATCTGCACGAAATTGTGCAATCACGTCATCAACACAGATTTTCTGTGAACGTTTGGGCAGGCGTCGTTGGTGATGGCTTGATTGGGCCCCATGTTCTTCCATCTACGCTCAATGGAGCACGTTATCATGATTTCACACGCGATACTCTACCTGTGCTGCTAGAACATGTGCCTTTACAAGTACGACACAACTTGTGGTTCACACGCGATGGAGCTCCTGACCATTTCAGTCGAAGTGTTCGTACGCTTCTTAACAACAGCTTCGGTGACCGATAGATTGGTAGAGGCGGACCAATTCCATGGCATCCACGCTCTCCTGACCTCAACCCTCTTGACTTTCATTTATGGGGGCATTTGAAAGCTCTTGTCTACGCAACCCCGGTACCAAATGTAGAGACTCTTCGTGCTCGTATTGTGGACGGCTGTGATACAATACGCCCTTCTCCAGGGCTGCATCAGCGCATCAAGGATTCCATGCGATGGAGGGTGGATGCATGTATCCTCGCTAACGGAGGACATTTTGAACATTTCCTGTAACAAAGTGTTTGAAGTCACGCTGGTACGTTCTGTTGCTGTGTGTTTCCCTTCCATGAATAATGTGATTTGAAAAGAAGTAATAAAATGAGCTCTAACATGGAAAGTGAGCGTTTCCGGACACGTGTCCACGTAACATACACTCCTGGAAATGGAAAAAAGAACACATTGACACCGGTGTGTCAGACCCACCATACTTGCTCCGGACACTGCGAGAGGGCTGTACAAGCAATGATCACACGCACGGCACAGCGGACACACCAGGAACCGCGGTGTTGGCCGTCGAATGGCGCTAGCTGCGCAGCATTTGTGCACCGCCGCCGTCAGTGTCAGCCAGTTTGCCGTGGCATACGGAGCTCCATCGCAGTCTTTAACACTGGTAGCATGCCGCGACAGCGTGGACGTGAACCGTATGTGCAGTTGACGGACTTTGAGCGAGGGCGTATAGTGGGCATGCGGGAGGCCGGGTGGACGTACCGCCGAATTGCTCAACACGTGGGGCGTGAGGTCTCCACAGTACATCGATGTTGTCGCCAGTGGTCGGCGGAAGGTGCACGTGCCCGTCGACCTGGGACCAGACCGCAGCGACGCACGGATGCACGCCAAGACCGTAGGATCCTACGCAGTGCCGTAGGGGACCGCACCGCCACTTCCCAGCAAATTAGGGACACTGTTGCTCCTGGGGTATCGGCGAGGACCCTTCGCAACCGTCTCCATGAAGCTGGGCTACGGTCCCGCACACCGTTAGGCCGTCTTCCGCTCACGCCCCAACATCGTTCAGCCCGCCTCCAGTGGTGTCGCGACAGGCGTGAATGGAGGGACGAATGGAGACGTGTCGTCTTCAGCGATGAGAGTCGCTTCTGCCTTGGTGCCAATGATGGTCGTATGCGTGTTTGGCGCCGTGCAGGTGAGCGCCACAATCAGGACTGCATACGACCGAGGCACACAGGTCCAACACCCGGCATCATGGTGTGGGGAGCGATCTCCTACACTGGCCGTAAACCACTGGTGATCGTCGAGGGGACACTGAATAGTGCACGGTACATCCAAACCGTCATCGAACCCATCGTTCTACCATTCCTAGACCGGCAAGGGAACTTGCTGTTCCAACAGGACATTGCACGTCCGCATGTATCCCGTGCCACCCAACGTGCTCTAGAAGGTGTAAGTCAACTACCCTGGCCAGCAAGATCTCCGGATCTGTCCCCCATTGAGCATGTTTGGGACTGGATGACGCGTCGTCTCACGCGGTCTGCACGTCCAGCACGAACGCTGGTCCAACTGAGGCGCCAGGTGGAAATGGCATGGCAAGCCGTTCCACAGGACTACATCCAGCATCTCTACGATCGTCTCCATGGGAGAATAGCAGCCTGCATTGCTGCGAAAGGTGGATATACACTGTACTAGTGCCGACATTGTGCATGCTCTGTTGCCTGTGTCTATGTGCCTGTGGTTCTGTCAGTGTGATCATGTGATGTATCTGACCCCAGGAATGTGTCAATAAAGTTTCCCCTTCCTGGGACAATGAATTCACGGTGTTCTTATTTCAATTTCCAGGAGTGTATTTTCTTTCTTTGTGTGTGAGGAATGTATCCTGAAAGTTTGTCCGTATCTTTTTGTAACACCCTGTATATACTTGTGCGTGGCCGTTTTTACCAGGAAGCGGCGGCAACCGAGTGGGTAGCGTTCAAGCCCCGTAATCGCTCGATTGCTGGATCGTGTTCCGTTCGTCAGTTTTTTTTAATTTTTAACATAGTCATTTTATTTGCTATTTATATTACAATTAATATAATGGGAAAAATACGTGTAATGGAATGAACTTTTATTAAATTCACAATGCTATTTGGCAGTTTACAAATTTTTATTATCACAAATAATATAATATTCATAACTATCGACTAGTAAACGACCAAACGCATAAAGTGATACTGAAAATGTATGCTTGTCGTTGATTTGAGAAATCCCTTATACCTGGAAGGAGCCCGAAACTACTTGTTACGTCCAAGTTTTGACCGGCACATACGGCTTTCAAAAGATGTACAAATAATCGTCGCTTTCGACATTACGAGTACAATGGCAAGATGGTATTTTTCGTAAAAACATGGAAAACATAATGTTAAACGGCACCAGCTGCATTGAATAAATGCTGTTTCCGCATACGCAAGGTCTTTTGAGGTTTTCCGTGGAAAAACAAACCTCGTTAACATTTTCAAAAACCTCTCTTTTAGCCGATAATTTGGAATCAAACCATTTATATCGCAGCATTTCCTCAAATATCGGTGCCGATAATTGATCGTATAGTATCGAGTGTATTTTAATAGCGTCTTCACGAGAAGCAATTTCTCGTTCTTTTTCAATTAAATGAGAACAATTTTGAAGACACGGACAAGCATACATTTTCAGTATCACTCTATGCGTTTGGTCCTTTACTAGTCGACAGTTATAAATATTATATTATTTGTGATAATAAAAATTTGTAGACTGTCAAATACCATTGTAAATTTAATAAATGTTCATCCGGTTACACGTATTTTTCCCATTATATCAATTGGAATATAAATAGTAAAGAAAATGACTGTGTTACAATAAAAAAAAAACACTGGCGAACGGGATTCGATACAACGATCCAGCGATTACGAGGCTTGAACGCTACCCACTTTTTTTTCAATTCTTTGTTAATCTCATTTTGTTCTATTTTATTCGTTGTATATTTCCGGGGCGGGCGTCTCATGACACCCGTTCAGGTTGTTCGTTGAACCGTTCACTCAGTTTTTTTATTTATTTTTATTACAGAGGGTAGCCAACCCTCTGACAGAACACGCTGAGCTACTGTGCCGGCGTCCACTCTGCTGCCACCGCTTCATGGCAAAAACAGCCACACGCAGGAATATATTTGACGTCCGAAATTATCTTGCCATTTTTCTCAGTAACTCTTGAGAAGAACGCGCTACTGCTTACACATTTTGTTGTCCACATGGAGTAATACGAGAGTACGAAGTTTGAAGTAAATCCGCGTTCCAAACGTCGTGGCCTCACCTTGTGGGTCTTGGCTGCCTGAAGTTGCCGGAGGAATTAACTGGAGGCTCTCGCCAAGGACGTGGGGAGTTGGCGTTCGATGTTACCTGAGGCCGGAGTGCGCTTGTAGTGGAGCGGGAACCGACCACGTGTATGGGGCAGCTTGGTGAAGAGCCTGTGAGGCGGCTTGTTGCTGCCTTGGGTCGCGTGCTGATAGTTCCGGACACGGCTGTGTACGGTCGTTGGCTGCCTTATTGCCGCCTGCTGTACCCGACGCAAGCCATATCGTACGTCCAACGAAAAGTTAAGTGAGATTGTACTTAGGGCATGTGTGTGTGAAGGTGTTGAGGGCTGCTACCTCACTTCTGGTAACTGTAAGCGCATGGGTGTTGCCATGGAAGTAAAGGTTTGCCTATGAAGAGTATATTTAAGATAGGTGTTAAATATTATATAATGCAGGAGCGTGCCTCTTCCAGCTCGTGGGAAATGTTTATTTGATGTAATACGTAGTGAGCTGCAAGGCCGTAGTTTGTTTATCAAGTATACTGCACCCGAGTGTTTGGTAGCCTTCGCGCTGTGAGCCCCAGTAAAGCTTATAGCGAAATTTTCACACTTGTGCTCGTTACGGTTATCACTGAACAGTGGGGTAGAAGAGTTCACGTAACTTGATTGTGACTAAGTTTGGAGTGCCCGCTGGCCTTGCCAGTAATTGTAGTTTTTTTTAATATCTTAATAGCTGGCAATTTCCTTAAGGTTATTAACAAGATTTGCGCTGTTGGTTGTACCTTGCCTGTGTAGTTCATTCGTAGTGGGCAAAGGCAGTGTGCCGTTTTATTAGTGAATAATTTAACCTGTTATTTAATATCTTTTGGTGGTTGTTTACATTTGCCCTGCGGACCTGTTCTGTGCGCTTGTTAAATGTTACAGCTGGCTGGCTGGTGTTTTGGAGTAAGCACTACCTTTCCACCTACGGTTACCGGAGCTGTGAAATCCTGGGTAGCGGGCGGTGGTTTAGGGTCGAAGCTCGAGAAGTGGGTCTTGTACGAACTGCCGCCTTCCGCCTTTCGCCTTGGCTTCTCCAAGTTCTGCCTTCAAGCGACCTGGCGTCACTCCTCGCTTGTTAATTATGACGCTAATTATATTTACTTGGGTATTTATTAAACCTTGTCTCAAGAGCAACATACTACTGTGAAAGCCTGCTGTGCTACTCTTACTAAGGCTTTGCGCTGACTAATTGTTTTACTGGGCCTTGGAGCCGAAGTTTGAAACCTTAGTTAACCTTACTGATATTGATTGACTCTTAAGTGTGAAGCAAGTGCCTTTGTTAGATTAGATTAGATTAGATTAGATTAGTTTTTCGTTCCATAGATCCGTGCTGAGGAGATCCTCGTGGATGTGGAACATGTCAAATTTTTTTTAAGCTGACATAACAATACTAATAGTATGAATATATACAATACATCATTTGTTTCTATTAAAAAATTCGTCAATGGAGTAGAAGGAGTTGGCCGCTAGTAAGTCTTTCAGGCTCCTTTTAAACTGATCTTTATTTGTAACTAAATTTTTTATGTTTACTGGCAAATTATTGAAGATGAGTGTTTCTGAGCAGTGGACCCCTTTTTGAACTAAAGTAAGCGCTTTTAAGTCCTTGTGCAGATCATTTTTGTTCCTGGTATTGTATGTATGAACTGAGCTGTTTGTTGGAAAAAGAGATATATTATTTAGGACAAATTTCATTAATGAGTAAATATACTGAGAGGCAGTAGTTAGTATACCCAGTTCTTTGAAGTGGTTTCTACAGGACGTCCGTGAATTTACTCCACAAATAATACGTATTACACGCTTTTGGACTCTGAAAACTTTTGTTTCACTTGAAGAGTTACCCCAAAATATTGTACCATATGACATTATGGAATGAAAGTAGGCAAAGTATGCAAGATTTTTCATTTTTATGTCGCCTATGTCTGCTAACACTCGAATTGCAAATACAGGTTTCTGCAGGACGTCCGTGAATTTACTCAACAAATAATACGTATTACACGCTTTTGGACTCTGAAAACTTTTATTTCACTTGAAGAGTTACCTCAAAATATTGTACCATATGACATTGTGGAATGAAAGTAGGCAAAGTATGCAAGCTTTTTCATTTTTATGTCGCCTATGTCTGCTAACACTCGAATTGCAAATACAGATTTGTTAAGGCGTTTCTGCAGTTCTGTGGTGTGCTCTTCCCAACTGAATTTATTATCAAGTTGTAATCCCAGCAATTTAAGACTGTCAACCTCTTCTATCTGTTCTTCTTCGTATTTTATGCATATGCTGGGTGGAAACCTCTTACAGGTTCTGAATTGCATATAGTGAGTCATTTCGAAGTTTAATGTCAGTGAGTTGGCTTTAAACCATTTTTTAATATCCATGAAAATATCATTAGCAGATCTTTCTAGAACTACACTTGACATACTATTTATTGAAATACTTGTGTCATCTGCAAACAAAACGAACTCTACTTCTGGCAGTGTAACTGATGAGAGATCATTAATTTACACAAGAAAAAGCGATGGCCCTAAGATGGATCCTTGTGGGACACCACATGTAATTTCTTCCCATTCTGATGATGACACCCTTTGTTTCCTGTTAGTGAGATATGACTTGAACCATTTTGCAGCACTGCCCATGACACCATAGAATTCTAATTTACTTAAAAGGATGTTGTGGTTCACACAATCAAATGCCTTTGACAAATCACAGAAAATACCTGCTGCTTGTAATTTGTTATTTAATGAATTAAGTACATTTTCACTGTTGGTGTAAATAGCCTTCTCGATATCAGAACCCTTCAGAAATCCAAACTGTGTTCTTGATAATATGTTATTTATGGTCAGATGGTTGACCAGCTGCCTGTACATTACTTTTTCTAAAATTTTTGAAAATGCTGGCAAAAGTGAAATCAGTCTGTAGTTTGATGGTATCTCTTTATCCCCTTTCTTGAATAGAGGCTTAACATCTGCATATTGTAGCCAGTCAGGAAATGTCCCAGTTACAATTGACTGGTTACACAAGTAACTTAGAATTGTACTAAACTCACAAGAACATGCCTTTATTAACTTTGTTGATATTTCATTGTACCCACTAGAATGCTTTGTTTTTAAAGATTTTATTATGGAAGTTATTTCTTTTGGTGAAGTGAGTGATATATTCATGTACTTGAAGCTATTTGTGAAGGCTAGTTTCAGATATTCAAGGGCATTATTTACTGATCCTGAAAGTCCCATTCTATCAGTAACGAATATACTTGTTAAATAGATTTGCCACACTATGCCCATCAGTTACTAATGTGTCATCTACCCTTAGTGCTATTTGCTCCTGTTCCTTTCTGGTTCTACCAGTCTGCTCTTTCACTATATCTCATATTGTTTTTATTTTGTTCCCTGACATTGCTATCTTCTTCTCGTAGTGCATTTGTTTAGACGTCTGAATTACTTTTTTAATGTTTTACAGTATTCCTTGTATTTAGCTAAATCATCAGCATTGGAGCTATTCTTGGTCGACAGATACATTTTCCTTTTTGTCTTACAGGAAATCTTTATTCCTTGTGTAATCCATGGTTTTATTATAGACTTCTGTTTAATTTGAGTAACTTTTAGAGGAAAACAGTTTTCAAACATGGTACTGTCATTGTTCATGAATGTGTTATATTTTTCATTCATGTCATGAGCACTATAAACATCTTTCCAGTTCATATCTTTGAGCAGTTTTCTAAAACACTCAATTTTTGGTTGATTGACTACTCTCCTGTACTCAGATTTAGGAGTCTTGATAATCTGCTTAGAATTTACATCTAAAACAAGGAGCTGCATGTCGTGATCTGATAGTCCATTTATAACAGGTTTTATGATATGATATTGTTCCTTTGATTTGTCTATAAAAATGTTATCAATGGCTGTCCTTGAGGATTTAGTGATCCTAGTTGGAAAGTTTACAGTGTGAGTTAGATTGAAAGACAACATTACTAACTGCAGTGAATGTTTACTGGAAGATTGCATTAGAAAATCTGTATTAAAGTCACCAGCAATCAAAACTTCTTTGTTTCTTCCTGTTAAATAACCCAAAAGAGCTTCTAGATGATCTAAGAATAGATTATAATTTCCTGCAGGTGCTCGGTAAATAGTTATAATTATGTAGGATCTGTTATGGAACTCTACTTCTGTTGCACATGTTGTATTAACTTCATCATGCTATTTATTGGGTGCATCTCTCGCAGGTTGTTATTTAGGTAAATGTTTTTGAGAACATCAGTTCTCAGTGTCCGAAGACTAGTAAGAAATATTGTTTGTCTTAATTTAAGCCATCAGGCGCATAATTGTCAGTGGTTTTAAAATTTTCTTATATGTGAAATAGACTTTGTTTCATAAGAAGACATTAGTAACAGATTCACTAAATTTTTGTGAGTTAATGTTCTTATTACCTAAAGTAATCAGGATTAAGATATTATTGTTTTAAAGGCATTTGTTGATACAATTGTTAAATAAAACGAGTGATAACAAAAGGGGTCCAGTCCTTGCTATTGTTTCCCAATTCCATAGTAGAAGAACGTTTCAAACTGATCTATACATAAATTTTGGGGTAGTGAATGTGCATATACATAGAGATAAATGCCAATGGTCTTCATCATTTACAGATGAGTACATTTAGGTGATGCAGATTTGTCTGTCAGGCTGAAGCAAATAATGAATATCTAACCGTCCTCCAATACTTATCGAAGAGGGGGAAAGATTCTAAAATTCCTTTCTTGCTATAGCTGATACTATGACTTTGAGAATAAGTTATGACCGATAGGAAGTACACAAATCTCATTGTATCTCAAAGATTTGACTGTTACCAACTCAATATATTTTTGAAAACAATCTTCATACCTAAAAGTAATCATATTTTTATTAGCATCAGAAAAGCACGTGTTTTGAATATAATTAAATCAAAAGATTTAAAATAAGCTCGAAAATATTCACAAAACGAACTTGCATTCATGTATCAATAGGTTGGTACTGAAAATTTAAAATTTAAAATAGAAAAAAAAGCTGATCCATTGAAGAAGTCCCATTCGATTTCTGCAGAAACAACGAACAAAAAATTAGCTCTTTTGATTCTCCCCTATGTGGAGAAACAGAAAGTAAACTTATCAAAGAAACGCGTGTCCTGCTATGTACCTTCCTTTCTTGCTTACAAAATTTGTATCTGCTAGCGTCAAAGGATTTACTTCACTATTTTCATGACTGCTTTATTTATATTTTTATTAAATAAAGCTATATTTATTAGGGTTGTTTGGGTGTAGTGTAACCCTGGTCCAACACTCGACAAGATGAAATGAGAAACTACCTAAAACAACCCTTGCATCGTCCGGTAGGAGAACCTAGGACTCAACCAATAGAATCCTCGTCTCCTCAATCTCATACGTAGTTCTGCAGTCATATCGAAAGGACTGCACTTTTGCTAACACGTTGCTTGTACGTAACACTGTATTAGAAATATTGCTGACTGTATTTCTGCGATGTTCTCAATAGGTGCGATTCCGTCAAGACAAATAACCTACCTGGAAACCACAGCCGCGACGAGGATACATTACAATATATCGTGAATATCCTAATAACCAAACGAATCAAACTAAGTAGTGCTTGCTCATGCCATTTTTTGCTCGTTTCACTTGGCACTGCTAAATATGGGGTTTAGAACTATCACGGACAGCCACAATCAGGATAATAATTCTGTAAAGAATGATGTGTCTTACATTCCAGGAGGGGCAAGTGACCCCCCCCCCCCTCCCTGTTACCTCCCGGCCCCTTCTGCTCCCCACTCTACCCTCACCCACCCTCCCTTGAGGAAGACTATGCATGAGCCCTACGTTTTGTTACAAATAACGGAAGTATCTGGAAAAGAGGCCACGAGCGAAAAACGTATTTAATCACGATTGATACCATGAGCTTCTGTAGTGGTGGGCAAACCTTAAGGAGGAAATTAACTTTCTCATGTGTCGCTTCCAAATAACGTAACTCTACGAAACTTGGACCATACATAGAAAGAACTGCTAGTATAGTGCGGAAGATAACTGAAAGGAATGCTCAATAAGACAAACAGAAATGACACTTTTATTCAAAGAAAAATATTTAAATCACCGCAGTTCGTGATGGTCTCCTGGACATTACACGACGTTGAAGACGATTCTTAACAGGGTGCGTGTTCACCATCAACGGGAGTTTATTTAGTTTAGTTATGTCATCTTCCGTAGATCATTTTCCCGATTATTCTATCGATATGATGTGGAACAAGTCACATTACAAGATATATATACACACCTGGTAATATTAATATTACCGAAATTTTTACTTCTACACATGCAGTTCTGAAATAGAAACTCGTCCATAGAATGGAATGAGTCGACCAAAAGAAATGATTTTAAGCTAGATTTAAAACTTGAGCTGCTACATGCCAGACATTTTATGTTGTTGGGCAAATGATCAAACATTTTTGTTGCTGAATGGTGTACTCCTTTTTGAGCAACTGACAGCTTCCATAACGGATAGGAAAGGTCATTTTTCTCTCTAGTGTTGTACTAATGAACATCACTGTTCTTCTCAAATTGAGATGGATTATTTGCAACAAATTTCATTAGCGAATATATGTATTCTGATGGTGGCGTTAAAATACCTAACTTCTTGAAAAGCTGCCTTCATGACGTCCTTGGATGAACACCACAAATTATTCTCACTGCTCTCTTTTGTGCAAACAATACTTTCTGTCTAAGTGGAGAGTTACCCCAGGAAACTATTCCATACGACAGTATTGAGTGAAAATATGCAAAGTACGTCAGGAGGCTGATGTGCTTATTACAAAGACTAGCGATTATTCGAGGAGCGAAAGCAGCTGAATTTAATTGTTTGAAAAGCACAGTAATAGGCTTCTTCCAGTTCAAGTTGACACCAATGTGAACACCCTAAAATATGGAGAAATCTACCCTGTTAACTGAGCCCCGTTCATGTGCTACATCAATTCTCGGTATGAATCTATTCGGTGTACAGAACTGGATATAGTGATTTTTTTCAAAATTAAGGAAGCGTCCGTTTTCTGAAAACCACTTAATGATTCTTTGAAAGACATCCTTAACAATGTCTTCAGCTGCTTTTTCTGGAATGGTATTTACACTCCTGGAAATTGAAATAAGAACACCGTGAATTCATTGTCCCAGGAAGGGGAAACTTTATTGACACATTCCTGGGGTCAGATACATCACATGATCACACTGACAGAACCACAGGCACATAGACACAGGCAACAGAGCATGCACAATGTCGGCACTAGTACAGTGTATATCCACCTTTCGCAGCAATGCAGGCTGCTATTCTCCCATGGAGACGATCGTAGAGATGCTGGATGTAGTCCTGTGGAACGGCTTGCCATGCCATTTCCACATGGCGCCTCAGTTGGACCAGCGTTCGTGCTGGACGTGCAGACCGCGTGAGACGACGCTTCATCCAGTTCCAAACATGCTCAATGGGGGACAGATCCGGAGATCTTGCTGGACAGGGTAGTTGACTTACACCTTCTAGAGCACGTTGGGTGGCACGGGATACATGCGGTCGTGCATTGTCCTGTTGGAACAGCAAGTTCCCTTGCCGGTCTAGGAATGGTAGAACGATGGGTTCGATGACGGTTTGGATGTACCGTGCACTATTCAGTGTCCCCTCGACGATCACCAGTGGTGTACGGCCAGTGTAGGAGATCGCTCCCCACATCATGATGCCGGGTGTTGGCCCTGTGTGCCTCGGTCGTATGCAGTCCTGATTGTGGCGCTCACCTGCACGGCGCCAAACACGCATACGACCATCATTGGCACCAAGGCAGAAGCGACTCTCATCGCTGAAGACGACACGTCTCCATTGATCCCTCCATTCACGCCTGTCGCGACACCACTGGAGGCGGGGTGCACGATGTTGGGGCGTGAGCGGAAGACGGCCTAACGGTGTGCGGGACCGCAGCCCAGCTTCATGGAGATGGTTGCGAATGGTCCTCGCCGATACCCCAGGAGCAACAGTGTCCCTAATTTGCTGGGAAGTGGCGGTGCGGTCCCCTACGGCACTGCGTAGGATCCTACGGTCTTGGCGTGCATCCGTGCGTCGCTGCGGTCCGGTCCCAGGTCGACGGGCACGTGCACCTTCCGCCGACCACTGGCGACAACATCGATGTACTGTGGAGACCTCACGCCCCACGTGTTGAGCAATTCGGCGGTACGTCCACCCGGCCTCCCGCATGCCCACTATACGCCCTCGCTGAAAGTCCGTCAACTGCACATACGGTTCACGTCCACGCTGTCGCGGCATGCTACCAGTGTTAAAGACTGCGATGGAGCTCCGTATGCCACGGCAAACTGGCTGACACTGACGGCAGCGGTGCACAAATGCTGCGCAGCTAGCGCCATTCGACGGCCAACACCGCGGTTCCTGGTGTGTCCGCTGTGCCGTGCGTGTGATCATTGCTTGTACAGCCCTCTCGCATTGTCCGGAGCAAGTATGGTGGGTCTGACACACCGGTGTCAATGTGTTCTTTTTTCCATTTCCAGGAGTGTATTATAACACTCGTGTCATCTGCAAAATGTACTAGTTCCGCTTGCTGAATGTTAAGTGAGGGGTCATTCACATGAATATGAAACAGCAGAGGACCTAAAATTGATCACTGTGGGACTCCCTTTGTGATAACTCTCAATTCACTAGAATTTATCACCCTCCCAGCATTATTTGTGCTATTCGGCGCAACATTTTGCTTTCTGTTCATTAAGTATGATTCAACCCAGCCTTCAGTTCCATAAAACCTGAGTGATTACTTTGCAAGGTGCTCCGACGCTAGCCACTTAAGTTGGTTGTGGGAGAGAGTCCTACTCTTCACCACCGTGGTTGACAGCTGCTGGATGATAGCTGGTGCACGCGGAGGTGCTGAAGTACGTTTTCTCGACGCGTCCCACACCCTTGCGATTCGACTAAAATCGGGGAAAGGGAAGGTCAGTATGTTCGACAAATATTCTCTCAGTGCAAGCGCTCTTCCGTCAGTGCAGATCTATGCGGTCGCGTATTGTTATCCATAGAAAATGGTTCATACTGTTTTACCCCATTTCTGTGTCATTGCCAACGAATGCATCGATTTTGGATCATTTTAGAGTTCTGAACTTTTAAGGACGTAGTGGCATTTGGGCTCGTCAACTGTGAGCTATATTACGAATCATCTATGTATTTTAAAGTTTTAGGGTTGGCAACATTCTGCACTTACCATTGCAGGCTACGACCAGTGTTGATTCAAGGAAAGTGATCTGCTCTCACAAGAGACAATTTATCAATTTGTCAGCGCCGAGTGCACCATTGAAAAGATTCACATAGGGAAGGAATTCAGTGTCACAATAATACTGACCAGTGAGTGTACTGTGTTCAGTGCTACGCCTGCCAGCACCGTAACGCCTGGACAACCAAGCGATCATGTTCGACGTACTCCCACATGGCGAGAGGTAGAAATACGTAAGGCACCCACGATCATTGTCGGACAGAGTCGTTTCGTTGGTCCAGGTCTTGCGATATGGAAAAGCATGATGTTACGTGGGCGTACTGACTTCCAAGTCTTTGAACACAATAGGCCTACACTCACGGGCACTGTACTCCAACCAATCGCATCTTTTCAGTGTTGCATTCGGCGCTGACTTCATTTTGGGGGATGACAATGTGCCCTTAGAACGAGAGGACATTTAGTGAATGAACTGGCCTGCCCGTTCTCCTTCTTAAATCCCAACGAGCACGTACCAGATGAGTTTGGGTAGATGTATTGTAGCAGCACGTCCTCATGCACCAGACTATTTAGCAACTGTCAACGGAGGAATGGTCACAAGAACTATTTTTACATCTTTAACAAAATGATTCAACAGCTTAAAATATGCCGAAATGTCTTATTTATCCATGGCATAGGCAGCAAACAAATGCATTAGCTTTCCAGTTTTTGTTAGATTTTTAGGTTTATATGAGTTTCTATGATTTACATCTCTCGCTATGTTTGCTTGAACTGTCTGTAGCCAGTCCCGTATCCTGCTTAAGTACTGTCGACTTGGCCTGAAAGCAAACGGATATATGTCTCAGGCGTCAAAGACATCAACTACGTTCAACCATTCATCTCCTATGCTTTTATAGCAATTCATTGCAAGAAATATTTTGCGAAGTGATTCTCCCTATCGTCTCCCACACTAGGAGGATTCCTCCATTAACGTCCTGAGAAAAAATACCTATGCTCTGATCCTCCTGTCTGGTTGGTCGAATTATTTATCAGCAACTTTCATATCTGTTCCCCAACACCCTCATTACACTGGCTTAAAGAACCCCCCCCCCACTCCCCCCCCCCCCCCCCCCCCACACACACACAAACAAGCTTCAACAACATTCCTCACTGAATGTATGGAAGCATTATTTGTAAATACACTTAGTTTCTCTGTGTTTTGGTTTTGTGTAATTGGTAGCTCTCTTCGAGTGCTGCGTTTACTTTGCAAATATCTGCAGCTGTGCACCGAGCCAACAACATACATTGTGTGCACATTTGGCCCATATGGTAAAAAAAAGTATATTGCAACATTTCCTCCTACCTATCCTTCATGATCCATCTCAGTAAATCGAAATGTCGTGTGACTAGGGCCTCCCGTCAGGTTGACCGTTCGCCGGGTGCAAGTCTTTTGATTTGACGCCACTTCGGCGACTTGCTCGTCGATGGGGATAAAATGATGATGATTAGGACAACACCCAGCCCCTGAGCGGAGAAAATCTCCGACCCAGCCCATTCTGTCGCACTGACCACACAGCTAATGGGGGCGGACATCCATCTCAGTACAAATGCACTAATCCTCAAATCCTGCCAAGTCACGAGAATTTGGGAAGGGCTACATTCGAGGAGTCCAGCTCCACACTTGAACGATTGCTATGTCTGACCGCAGTGTGGAGGATCTGTTTTCAGTTCCTGGGATGATCAACGTTTTGACCTATGTGGAGTGACTACCATTCATCTCTTTATGCTTTGGTTGGTGAAGGCGGATCAAAGCTGCACTGTTATAATTGCTGGAGTCTCATCCGAAATGTTCTTCTGCAGTTCTTGAAGACGGTGCCACTGAGAGATCAGGTGACCTGGGTGGCCGGCCAGGGCGACAGCCGGACTGCAGGCCATGTCGAGCATTCGTCCACGTGATCGACGTTATTTGCATGGCTCTTGCCTCAGGCGTCGGGTTTATTTGGTAGGACTCTGAAGAATTCTCTGATGATCTGCAACCACGTTTCAGATTGTCTTTGACTTATTCGAAACAGATCCTGTCTGACGCTATTTCCGGACTAAGTGTTGCACGGCCCTCTTTGCTGGCACTTTGACGCTATTAAACTTTTTAGGGAACGGCTGACCTTATCGTTTCCGCGACTTTGGTGTCACGTACCTTTTCACAACGAACACCTGCTGCTCCACTGTGTGTACCAT
Organism: Schistocerca serialis cubense; assembly: GCF_023864345.2. Lineage (NCBI taxonomy): Eukaryota > Metazoa > Arthropoda > Insecta > Orthoptera > Acrididae > Schistocerca > Schistocerca serialis. Next base: position 804,665,738 of record NC_064641.1, read on the forward strand.
CATCCCCTTTGCAATGCTCCACTCACACTGATACAGGTCGCTTTACGCCCTGAACCGGTGCGAATCACGTTGCTGGCGCACACGTGGTGTGCGCGTCATGGGTTGTGGTTCTATGCATGCATTCACGTTCAATAGCATCTGCTCATTCAAGCCACTTTTATTTGCCCCTCCCTATATAAAAAAATGGTATAACAGCCTATAAATTCGCCGCTGAGGAAAGTTATCGAGTGGAACTGGAGTAACAATTTCACATTCAGTTACTAACATTACGTTCCACATTGTCTCCAACTGAGCAGATGGTTCACTTCCAGTTATTTCATTTCTCATGAGATTTTCATCTAATGTTTTCCTCATTCCATCAATAGCACTGTCTCAATGAAACTGAAATCTACAGGTCAACACTACGTACGAACATTAGTGATTAAATGTGTTATAAATAAGATCTCACTGAAAAAAAACAACGTAAGGACAATTCAGATGCTGTTACTGTGGCGAACATTTTTCGTCTCATGAAATTAACATGTATTTATTCAAGGGTACTATAGACTGATAAGTATATGTGATTTCAATACAGTGTTCATTCACGATTTATTTTATTCCTTCTAAATGATAATACTAAAATTAGACATTAATATTTAAATGTACCTGGTAACTTGTCAATGTATTTTGTTCAATATTAACTTTAATTATCTTATGTAAATGAAGTTCTATGCCCTACAGGCAGTATGTTAAAGAAAGATCTAGTGTATGTAATGAGGATGGGTGAAGTATTTTGAAACTATAACATAAGGAGGAGAGGGAGAAAAAGATGCTGTAATGAGAATAAATTAAAGTGAAGCTGTTTTGGATAAACTGCATACATATTAAAGAATGTTATCAGACATAGAGTAATGGCGTCTTGACGGAACACGCTCGCGATCCTGTAGTCGAACATCATGCACGTAAGTATTCAGAAATCGTGAGACCGGTCAAGAAAACTAGCATGCCTACTAACAGAAGAAGAAAAAGACGTAATTTTCGGGTAAAGAGTTGAAGAGGAGAAGAGAAGGGAAGAAATCAATAGCTGTTGTATGGCAGATAAGAAGCACACAGTGTTAACTGGATTGAAATTTGTCTGTCAGGAGAAGTGTACAGGTATGAACTGTGTTTACGAAGCGTTAAGTTACGAGAAGCGCTGTTGAATGAGGTGGAAGATGAATTTGGACTATATAGCCCAGAAGGAATGTTACATAAAAAGTAACTGTGTGTGAGAATCTGTAAATGACATATGCATTTTCATCTGTAACAAACTGTTCAGCTCTATGTAGATTTAACTGTGAAAGGATAACACATGTGCTAGTGGAAGTTTAAATAAAAGTAAACTTTACCCGTCAAACATTTCTATTGGCCAGTGTATTTTTGTCATAAACAGTTTGTGTTTAATCTGTATGCAGCATCTGAATTCCATCTAGAAGTTGTTCCCTCGAGAAATTACAACATTTCTGTTCGCTAAATTGGTTTATGGAACTGTGCGTTATACAATAGACTTTTCAGTTAATCTATTAAATACCTTATTTTACGGTTTGTAAGATGGTAAGGACTATGAAACGCGCCTTAATCTTTAAGCATTTTTAAATTAATATTTCTACGTTTTTCACTATTAGAGTTCAAAGCAACACTAAAAATCTTCTTAGTTTCTAAAAACGAACTGACCTTTAAAATCCCTGAAAGTTGTACTTAGCTGGCTGGTGTGGCCGTGCGGCTCTAGGCGCTTCAGTCTGGAACCGCGCGACCACTACGGTCGCAGGTTCGAATCCTGCCTCGGGCATGGATATGTGTGATGTCCTTAGGTTAGTTAGATTTAAGTAGTACTAAGTTCTAGGGGACTAATGACCGCAGATGTTAAGTCCCATAGAGCTCAGAGCCAAAGTCGTACTTTCTTCTTCTTCTTCTTCTTCTTCTTCCTCTTCGTCGTCGCAGTCATTGTTGTCCGCTTCGTATAAAAGATGTCTTCGCTGCCACAGAGAGCGTTACTTACGCCACACTTCTTGAAAGATTTAGCAATAATAACCTTGACCATGATTGTTTCATCCATTTACACACTTGTTTGAGTGTGTCCCGTTAAAGCTCCCTTCAGCGTTAATTCATGATGGCTTTCATCCATCATCCATTTGTTCCATTCCCCTCTTACACATACTTTAAATGGTTTATTTATAGAGACATCAAGAGACTGCAATTGTAAAGTAACTTCTTCTGAAATAACAACAAGCTCAGTGTTTCCCTTTCTCAGTTCCCGTTTCACAGAATTTTGTAAATGACTACTAAGCTAATATAGCACAAGAAGAGAACTAGTCTTCAACAAAGCACCTTTAATTCTCTTCCACACTCTCTTCATCCATAATTTCATACAGGACTCGTCCATCCACGCCTTGTCATGTACGTGAACAAGAACACCTGGCGGTATTTCAGAAGGTTTTGACATTGTTTCGCACTTGAAAATGATCACTGGATTAAGTTCAGCACCGTCAGCACAGCATGAAAGGACAACAACGTAGTGCATAATGAGATTTTCACTCTGCAGTGGAGTGTGCGCTGATGTGAAACTTCCTGGCAGATTAAAACTGTGTGCCCGACCGAGACTCGAGCTCGGGACCTACGCCTTTCGCGGGCAAGTGCTCTACCATCTGAGCTACCGAAGCACGACTCACGCCGGGTACTGACAGCTTTACTTCTACCAGTACCTCGTCTACAACCTTCCAAACTTTACAGAAGCTCTCCTGCGAAACTTGCAGAACTAGCACTCCTGAAAGAAAGGATATTGCGGAGACATGGCTTAGCCACAGCCTGGGGGATACTTCGGTAGCTCAGATGGTAGAGCACTTGCCCGCGAAAGGCATAGGTCCCGAGCTCGAGTCTCGGTCGGGCACACAGTTTTAATCTGCCAGGAAGTTTCATATCAGCGCACACTCCGCTGCAGAGTGAAAATCTCATTCTGGAAACGTCCCCCAGGCCGTGGCTAAGCCATGTCTCCGCAATATCCTTTCTTTCCGGAATGCTAGTTCTGCAAGTTTCGCAGGAGAATTTCTGTAAAGTTTGGAAGGTTGGAGACGAGGTACTGGCAGAAGTAAAGCTTTGAGTACCGGGCGTGAGTCGTGCTTCGGTAGCTCAGATGGTAGAGCACTTTCCCGCGAAAGGCATAGGTCCCGAGCTCGAGTCTCGGTCGGGCACACAGTTTTAATCTGCCAGGAAGTTTCATATCAGCGCACACTCCGCTGCAGAGTGAAAATCTCATTCTGGAAACATCCCCCAGGCTGTGGCTAAGCCATGTCTCCGCAATATCCTTTCTTTCAGGAGTGCTAGTTCTGCAAGTTTCGCAGAAGAGCTTCTGTGAAGTTTGGAAGGTTGGAGACGAGGTACTGGCAGAAGTAAAGCTGTGAGTACCGGGCGTGAGTCGTGCTTCGGTAGCTCAGATGGTAGAGCACTTGCCCGCGAAAGGCATAGGTCCCGAGTTCGAGTCTCAGTCGAGCACACAGTTTTAATCTGCCAGGAAGTTTCATATCAGCGCACACTCCGCAGCAGAGTGAAAATCTCATTCTGGAATAAAGTTTTAACTAGTAGCCTGCTACGGAAACCTTGGAAAGTAAATTCAAGTCATCTACAAACAACACAACTAACACTGTCTATACAGCAGCAGTAATCTTTCTCGTAGGTATTTGAGATATGGCTTCTGTATATGTACACTCAGGTACACGTTCGTCGCATGTGAAGTTTTAGGCGATCTATCACTGTTTTCACATTGTGCCTAGAGGTACAGGGATTAACGTAATGATGCGAATGTTTCATAGTTCTAATGAAAAATGAAAGAGATACACTGCCAAGTAATTGAGAATAATTTCATCAATTGCATAGCTAATTATTATGAGCACATGGTAATCGATTCCGTCATATACGAGGGGCGTTTGAAAAGTCCGTGCAAAAATAAAAACTTTTTTCGTGTTAGGGGTAAACCTTTTTTATTTGCGACATAGACTGCTTTTAGACTTTTACACTTCGTCCAACGCTGTTCTAGTTTGTTGATCCATTCCGAATAATAGAAATTGTCCAAGTTTGCAAAATAGCTGTTAGTTGCTGCTATCACATCCTCGTTTGAATAAAATATTTGTCCCGCCAGCAATTTCTTCAAATTGGGGAACAAATAGTAGTCCGAGGGAGCCAGGTGTGGACAATAGGGGGGATGTGAAACGAGATGGGATCCTATTTCCATTAATTTAGCGACCACAACTGCTGAGGTGTGTGCTGGTGCATTGTCTTGATGGAAAAGGACTATTTTGCGGTCCTATCGCCGGCTTTTTTCTTGCACCTCGGTTTTCAAACGGTCCAGTAACGATGAATAATATGTACCTGTAATAGTTTTACACTTTTCTAGATAGTCGATGAGGATTATCCCTTCCGAATCCCAAAAGACAGTCGCCATAGCCTTTCCGACAAAAGGAATGGTCTTCGCCTTGTTTGGTGCAGATTCTCCCTTGGTAACCCCTTGTTTGATTGTCCTTTGCTCTCAGGAGTATAGTAATGTATCCATGTTTCATCCACAGTGACGAAACGTCGCCTAAAGTCCTGCGGATTCTTCCTGAACGGTTGCAAACCATCCTTGCAACACTTCACACGATTTCGTTTTTGGTCAAGCGTGAGCAATCGTGGAACCCACCCTGCGGATAGCTTTCTCATGTCCAAATGTTTATGCAAAATATTATGTACCCGTTCATTCGAGATGCCCATAGCACTAGCAATCTCAGGTACCCTAACTCTTCTGTCATCCATCACCATATCATGGATTTTATCTAAGATTTCTGGAGTCATAACCTCTACAGGGCGTCCAGAACGTTCAGCAGCACTTGTGCCCATATGGCCACTCCGAAAACCACCTATAAACGGTTCTAATCGAAGGTGCAGAGTCACCGTAATGTTTATCAAGCTTCTCTTTAGGCTCCTGAGGCGTTTTGCCTTTCATAAAGTAATGTTTGATCACCTCACGAAATTCCTTTTCGTCCATTTTTTGACAACCACTCGACTTCCTTGATTCACACGAATGCCAAACACAAAGAAATTGACCAATATGGCTGAAACTTCGTGTGCGTTCTTTCCATAGATGCTACTAACTAAACATGTGCTCGACATGAGCCGTTGGTGCCACCTCTCAGAAATTGCACGGACTTTTCCAACGCCCCTCGTACTGCGAAGAGATAGTGAGGACTTGAGAGTAGTTTCTGTTTATTTGATAAAAAGGTAGAAGGTGCAAGAACGTTCAGTCAAGTCATTAGAGAATAATTAGCGGCGTTTTAGCAAATCCATTGATTATACTCTGCATACCGTGTGTCCAGCACAGTTACGATACACCTTGTCCCGAGGCCCACGAAAAAAACAGTCTGCGGCGCGAACGTCACAACACGTGACACTGCAGGTCTTACTAGTGCAGGCAGCCGTCTCCGGCGGGGATCGAGTGACTATTTTAGACGAGTTTAATAATTCCCAACTGCTTGTTTAAACGCATGCAAGTTCTCAATAGCACACGACAAAATTAAAACCTTTAGTGGGTACATTTTCAGCTAAATATTGATTTTCCAAGGGCCTTGCACGGAGCCGAGCGTTCGCCTAGGAGCCGACTAGTGTGACGTCACATGTTCGTTGCAGGACCCGTATTTCTCTTTGGCACCGCCTTCTCCAAATATTCGCGAAATTAACAAAAAGAACTGCCAACACGAATCTTTACGTTGTTGGCACAGTTTAGACACAGACGTAGGACAAGAGTATCACTATGACGCCGTGCACAACACTCACCTGATGCCTCCCCTCGAGGTTCCGTAGTTTAGAGTGACGTCACCGTGCCTCCAGGTAACAGCCTGTCTGCGGCGCGCTACGCACGACAGCTGGATGGTGCTGTTGGGCTCGTAGTACTTGTCGCTCAGCGGTCGGCCGCGCTCGTCCACGATCTCCACCTCGGGTGCTGCCAACAGCAGTACAGAAACACGTTTAGCACGCTTCAGATTCTTCCGAGTTCACTTTGTTGTAAATGTTTACCTCCACCTTCCAGGTTCACCTTGCAAGACAACGTTTAGCTCCGTTATACGTCATATCGAATCTAGCAACTAAAATGTACAATCACGAAATAATAAATTCCGATTACACTCAAATGATTATTGCCAAATCACTCGGAATTTGACATTTTCGCCCGCATCTCGTGGTCGTGCGGTAGCGTTCTCGCTTCCCACGCCAGGGTTCCCGGGCTCGATTCCCGGCGGGGTCAGGGATTTTCTCTGCCTCGTGATGGCTGGGTGTTGTGTGATGTCCTTAGGTTAGTTAGGTTTAAGTAGTTCTTAGTTCTAGGGGACTGATGACCTAAGATGTTAAGTCCCATAGTGCTCAGAGCCATTTGAACCATTTTTTTTGGCATTTTCACATCCGTATAACTGAATATATAGTTCTCCTTTTTATAAAAGTCTTAATACCTTTACAACGGAATAAAGGGAGTGTTGGCAGTAGCTGTAATGATGCCCTTCAGGCTAACATTATTTGATATATGGAAATTAATTCTCAGAGTTTTAAGGGACAAGGAAATGTGAAAGAAATGGAATGAAATGAGCGAATGACATCGTTGGCCGGTAGGCCCCTAGTCGGGGAAGTTCGGCCGCCATTGCAAGTCTTATTTTATTCAACGCCACATTGGGCGACTTGCATGCCGGTGATGAGGATGAAACGATGATGAGGACAACAACCAGTCCCCGAGCGGAAAAAATCTCCAACCCGACCGCGAATCGAACCCGGGCCCGCTTGCATGTGAGGCGAACACGTTACCACATTTTTTTTTTTTTTAGTAATCTCATTTTGCTAGTTTTTATTCGTTGTATCTGCTCGGAGCGGACGTCGCTAGCCACCCGTTTCAGTTCGTCGTTGATCCATTAATTCAGTTTTTTTTATTACAGAGGGCAGCTAACCCTCTGACCGAACACGCTGAGTTACCGTGCCGGCACCACCCAGCTAAGCAGGCAGACTGAGAAATGGAAGAAAAATGAAATGTGAAACTGCCTCCTAAGACATTGTTGATTGTGTTGTGAAGTGAAAATGCCTCTTCCGCTTATGACAGAGGGTGTAACGCGTAATCTGTGATGCGAGGGTAACTAACATACAAAACCTACGTAAGAGGTATGGGAAAAAATGTAATGGTGGGACGGTTGCGTGATTCGACAATGAGCTGAGGTGCTTCCCTGGAGCCCTTGTGCATCGACTTCGAAGGAAGTAGGACTGGTAGATGTCACAACAGAGCTTTGGATTAGCGCTGCTAACCTGTTACAGTAGTCTTCCTATAAAATACACAGTATATGAAAATGAGTGTGGGTGGGTAAAGCTTTTTATAAGCAAGACAGCGGCTCAGGTGTGTGGGAGTAATGAAGGTACACCGTGGTTTGGCTTCTTGTGTCTTGAGAAGATTTATATTTTTGAGGGACATCAAAAGCATTAGATTGTAACGGCCTTGCCGCAGTGGATACGCCGGTTCCCGTCAGATCACCGAAGTTAAGAGCTGTCGGACGTGGCCGGCATGCGCTGTTGCCATTTTTCGGGGTACACTCAGCCTCGTGATGCCAATTGAGGAGCTATTCGACTAAATAGTAGCGGCTCCAGTCAAAGAAAAGCATAGTAACGACCGGGAGAGCGGTGTGCTGACCACACGCCTCTCCTGTCTGCATCCTTATCTGAGGATAACACGGCTGTCGGATGGTCCCCATGGGCCACTTGTGGTCTGAAGACGGAGTGCTGAGTGCAAGCATTTTGATAAGACCGTAGTATGAGGCAGTTAAAGTATGCTATACGTTTTTTTAGGAGATGTAAATATTGAAATATTAGGCAGTGGATGCTATGGCTACTGTCTGAACTGTGATAGGATTTTTATGTTTTGCTACTGGTATCAAAATTAAAGTCCTAAGTTAGTGGTAACCATAGGACGGTATGAAAGAGCGAGCGAAGATTGAGGAAGAATACAGGAGAAGATGAGTGGAAGAACATTGCGTGCAGTATGGTGATACCAGTTTTAATTAACGAAAAATTTTCGAGTGGTAAATCTAGTTGAAAATTGACAGATATTTGTCTGGGATCAGGTACGCCATCCGCTTAAAAAACGAACATCAAGACAGCTGAGTGAATGATTTGTGATGATCGTTGTGCTGGAGCTGATGTTATTGGGTATGAGCTGAACGTTATCCACGGTTCAGAATCTGAAATCCTACATGAATATTTAAACTATCGCAAAGTTTAAGCTCGTTAAGCAGCAAATCAAGCAAAACACATACACCAAGTGGAACGTTTAGAAATACCGAAAATGCATTTGAAGTTTTTTGAAACGGAAGGAGAAGACTGTCTCAGTTACGTAACCACCGATAAGACGTGGGTCCATCACTACGGGTCTGTCACTAGGAAATGACAAGAGTATGCTGTGAAACAATACATCTTCGCTCACAGTAAAAAATTCCAAACAACGCTTTTACAAGAAAGTTATTATTAATAGTGTTTTGGGTTGCGAAATGTCCACATCTGTTTCATCACGCTTCCAATGATCAAACATTGCACAATGACATCTACAGTGGAGTGCTAAGAGATGCCAGGAGTAATACCTTTATTTGCATCAACACAAATGTTTCCCTTTTTAAGTCAATATTAAGGCAACTATATTTAATACATAGTAAAGTATTAAAACGACGGTCCCTGTACAACTAAACTAGTAGTATGTGTTAGGAGAGTTTATACTGCAGTTGATGGTATATGTAAACATTTTATAGATTAAGCTTTCCATGTTTATCGTGTGTCTATTAATAATCGATATACTTGCCCTAAAAACTAATGTCGTAGGTCCGATGAGGGATACATTACAGCAAATTGTTTCCAAACGGGCTTGTGCGTCTGTACGCACAGTAGATTAGGGCTGAAACTGGTTTGGTGTTCATCAATTTTCTGTTCATGTTGTGGCCGTGATCTTTGGAGGAGATAAACTGAGAAACAATGAATGCACTGGGTGAATATACACTGCCTGACTGAAAAAGTTCTGCACTCAGAACGGGAGGAAGAAACGAAATGATATGGTATTGACGTTATTTCAGTAATTAAAAAATCTAGATAATGTACAAAGAACTTGGCTGTGTGAGGCCACACATCAGTATGACGTTGCAACCCCTTTGGTGTGGCTGCATGCGCTAATTCGGTTGGGCAGGGTGTCATTAGGCAAATGGAACCTGAAACAAGCTGGCCTACAACTTTGAATAACTACTTTTTGACATTCCAGATTGACGTCTGAACTGGTCCAATACATGTTCTATAGCGGGACTCATACATGTTCTATGGATCTTGATACCATAGGGAGTACCTCAACATCATGAATACATCATACGTTTGTTTGCATGATCATCTTCCGCAGCAGCTGTTAAAATCAGTTACTATTCCTTATCCATCTTGAGCTTACTGCAGTTTAATTAAAGAGAATTACACCAGATGCGTTTCGCTTTTATTTGTAAAGCATCTTCCGTGGTTATTCTTCTAATTGGATACATGCATTTGTTCATTTTGGTTGTTTTAGGCTGAAACCAGCGTTTTGTGTATAAAGCTGGTGTGCAAGTTATTTACGGTATTTCTTGACATATTCTACTTATACCATATTTGCTAGCAGAGGTTTGCGTCGAAGGACTTCGCTTCATATATGCACTTGGAAGTTTTTGCCATTCTGCACTATTTATTGCGCTGGATTCACTTCAGTTTTACAAACTGTTTTTCACTCTTTACATCAACAGTTTTTATGTCTGTTCGTTTGTTTCGTTCACATTGTTTTTGTGAGTGTTGCCAACCTTTGAAACTACTTTTGTGTGTGTGTGTGTGTGTGTGTGTGTGTGTGTGTGTGTGTGTGTGTAAATGGGTGACATTGTCTTGTACGTTAGGTAGAGATGTAATGAGAGGAGGGGGTTGAGGTTGTTTGCAATTATTTTTTTTTTTGGGGGGGGGGGGTTATTGCCTGGATGGTGATTTCTGTGGTGATGTTAACGGCAGCCTACGCCTGAGACGGGGATTCTTTAATCTGGCTGCCGATTGTCGTAGAATGTTGCAGGAAGTCCATTACGTCAGCTTGGATGGCAGGAGCAGATGTGAAGGTGTCACGATGTGCTTGCTACACAATACAGCTGCCATCACTTGTTTTGATAAGGCATAGTCGACCGAAACCTTGAGGATGAGTACACCTGCCCTCTTTAATCACATGGGGCGAATGCATCATAAATTTGCATATTGTACGATTCGACCAACCGATTAAATGGAGAGACACAATGAGGCCCCTTTCAAACTTTAGATACTGACAACGCTGTTTCTCACGAGTACGTGACCACTCCGTGTTCTTGATAGTTGTCAGTAGACGTCTGATTCTGCTCGCGTCCATTACATTAATATAGCCTACCAAGAGTGGTAATAACACTAAATATGAACAACACTAACGAACTCTGGTGGCCAATCTGTCACAGAGAACAGATCTCTAATCACTTACATACTCTCCCTGTACTACCTTACATTGACTTCCGATCATGCATTTCGGGTGCGTCACTTTTTCTCTCAGACGGTATAATTTTTTAAGATTAAACTTTGCAATAAAAAGAGACTAGTTTACAAGAAAGATATGATAGCGATGTTAAGTTTGCCGAAGTTCGTAATGTGAATGGCACGACAAACCAAGCAATCTAACATACGATATAATTTGATGACTCTTATCTTACCAGATCCGAGTTCTCTTCCGGTAGAACATTATTGACTGATTTCACGTTATTATTTTTAGTTCATCTGCAAATCCTTTTAAACTTCTCAGTTACAATATCATCTCACATTTGTCTCGTATTCTAGTATTTACTAACTTACTGCCGTTTTACGATCAGCTGATAGGAAGGAACGAGAAGTCTTGTTTTAATTTTTTAAAATTTAGTGCAGATCACTGTTTTCTCAACATGCTCTACCACTCTTGGCAGTCGTAGGATGTTTTACCTTATGAACAGCTATTACTTCAGGTACCTTTCGCGCTGCCACACAGGGCAGTCACCTCTCCTTGAAACAGTAGTGTGGTGCCTGTGCTACGTGTCACGCCCAGCTATCGATCGGAGGGCCGCTATAGCCGCCGTGGAATGCCGCACAAAAGCTACGCATTCTTCCCTACGGATTACCAAAGCCTCCAAGTCCTGCAAGAATCCTTTGTCTCACGCTCTGCCAAGGGCTTCTGGAACTGCAGGCTGGCTCTTGGGTGTCCGCTGTAGTATAAAAACGTATTCGCGAATGTAGAAAATTCATTGTACCATTGGTCTCTCATAAACGTCGTTTGGCTAGCGTACTTTTTTTATCAATATACCTCGTGCGTAAGGAGTTACTACTGCTAATACTACATCAAGTTATAGTTTCACTGGTGGATTACTATTTCTGCTAATGTAGAGCACATACACTTTCTGGACATTAATATGCGAAGTGTTCATCCTTGGCGGCTAGAAGTCTGTTGTTCGACTATTGCATGTATTAAACCGGAGGCCTAGAAACGACAGAGAGGCTTCGTCCCGCCATAGACCTCAGTGCTTCTCAGCCCCAAAACAGGCCACCCAGTACCCCCCGCCCCGGGAAACGTCTCATACCAGGCGAGTTTAACCCTAAATGTGGTAGATTAATGTTGGTGTACACGTAAGTGGAAATGGTATTCGTGCAGCAGTCGCTGACACAGTGTAACTGAGCCGGAATAAGGCGAACCAGCCCGCATTCGCCGAGGTAGATGGAAAACCGTCTTAAAAACCATCCACAGGCTGCCTGGTATACCGGACCTCGACAGTAATCCGCCAGGAGGATTCGTGCAGGGAACCGGCACGCCTTCCCACTCGGGAAACTGCTGATGCATAGTAGTTGTGCTAACTGGACTGCTAGTACAATTTCGGAACTCAGGAGTGATGTCTTCTGCTGATTTCGTGCGATTTATTGCGAGTTTCTGCTTCACAGCCATATTACCAACAGTCGACTTGGGCAGCTTTAGAAGGGTTGAAATGTCCCTGGTGGACAGTGACTAGTGACCGAAATGTTATGAAGTTACTGCTTCTCTCCTGACATCACCACACACCCTATTTTCTTTTATACTAAGGGGTTCGCGTCCTGTGACATTTGCAGATGAATTCCGCATTACATAAGGGTGTCTGCATACTTTTGAACACGTGGTATAAGATTGCTTTCAATTAGGCTTCAACATAGTGCACAAGAGCTAGCAGATATCATCATTCGATGTACTAATTCATCAGGAAACAAAGGACGATATTGCCTTACCGTTGTCCCGAAATGAACCCCTTACAGGTCTTACTGAATTACTACAGCTCGCCATTTGCAAAATGTTCGTTCACTGACAGAAACGAAAGTGCTACTCGATGAACCAGCAGTATGATGTTTATTAAACTTTGTGGACATGCTCATCATACAACGGTTTTTAGGTGATTAAATTTTCATTCTAGTCACAATTGATGTCCATTAGCAACAGAAGTATGATTTGTGATTTCGACATGACATTAAAAAGCTCTTCCAGTTGTTGTGGCATGGTTGGAAACAGACTGCCAATGCCATCTTTGCGTTTTTCTTCTCGTACTTGGAACACATATTGTGTTCGTTCACGAATATTGCCAGCTGCTATCAAAGCAATTAGGGGAAAGGCCAGGCCAGTCACTATAGTGTTAGGTCTTGTGTTATCCTTCCAGAAAATGCCATTTGGTACCCTGATCATGACTTTGACAACAAGGTTAACGATTCTTCTCATATGCTGGCGAGCGTTCAGCCATCAAATGAGTCCTGTTGTCATGTCCAATGTTCCAATAAGTAATAGAACAAAGTTCATTTCATTGCAGTCTTCGCTTTTGCCAAATTCATTCAAGATGGCAGCTATTCTTAGGTGGTCCCCCGCCCCACCTCCTTTCTATGGAGGGGGAGGTAGATGTGGCGACATCACATTGTTGACATCACTACCTGAACCCCTCCCTCCTCCCTCAATTCCCCTCCCCTCGAAAACTTCCCCCCCCCCACCCCCACTTAGGAATTGGCGAAAAAAATAAACAATCTGCGCTGAGCAGTTGGAGAGGAAGGCCGTAAAGTATTATCTCTATTTATTTTATTTATTTATTTTTTATGAGAAATGTGTTCAATTGATGGAATGTTTGTGTTGGACAGAGAGAAGTTTAATAAGTGTATTACCTGGAAGCATACGGTTGAGGACTGCGCCCATATCCCCCTATATTGGGAATGGAAGGATGTGATAACTGACGAGTGGAGGGGAAATAGTTTCAGCAAGTAATGATGGTGCAATTGGATCGAGTGAAAATGCATTTTACACCCCAGAGAGACTACTGCCTGTGCTGGGATTGTTCGTGTTTTTTGAAATGGCCAGTCAGTACACAGTGCAGAAAGCAACTGTGTCGTATTCCACTACCCAGTACCGCTGACTGAATGAGCCAGATGTGCTTGCTTTGGTGTACGGGGCTTGACTGTGCTAGTTCACAGAGGACACATGAAACAGATTTTGTTCCACCTGGAGCCAATAGTAATGTGACATTCCCCCCTTCCCCTCCCCCACTTGTGAACTGCTGGGAGAAGCTCAGTACGCATTGAGGCGTTGGTGAGGAAGGTGTATGTGTGTGTGTGTGTGTGTGTGTGTGTGTGTGTATGTATGTGTGTGTGTGTGTGTGTGTGTGTGTGTGTGTGTGTGTGTGTGCGCGTGCACAATGTGTGCAATTGATGAGATACGGGCATCAAGCAGAGAGGAGTTTAATAACCATATTACATGTAAACTTCAAGTCAAATTTGTCACCATAAATTGACACTTAATAATAGAGGAGCGTAAAAATAATATTTTTCGCCAAATGCCTTCTCTGAAATGGCTAGTCAACTTGCCTCTTCCACTGCACAAGAGGCGATTGCCACCAATCCAGCGGGTATGTAATAACATTCAGATTTGCTACATTTCTGCAGTGGGCAGGACACCAACATTTGTAATATACTGGACTAATAATGAGTCTCAATGCAGCCAAATGGTCAGGTCTGCAGCGGTCTGTCCTCTTCCACAGCCCCAGACCGATTGGCCTAGTTGACAATGCCGCTACCAGAGCGTGCTCGAGATTGTGACATGAATGGTGAAAAGCTGGTGGGAACAAATGGCAATGCCGCATACGTTCACTTGATCATGACGTCAGGGGAATACAAGACATATGCCGTCTCAGTCGAAGCACCATGAGGTGTCAACAGCAACCGAGGTCATCAGACTGATCGAACCATGTGGCACTGAAGTACAGTGGAACCTCGCTAATCCGTCCGCTACGGGACCGGAAGCATAATCGGAACCCAAAAGATGTCTGAGTGTCAGAGGAACACTTTGATTGACCGATAAAATCGGAATATAGTGCAATACAACTTTAATTTTCAACTGTGAATACTATCTCAAATATTGTTCCATGTAACAAAAGTAATAAAACGAAACGAAAACGTTCATATCTTAAAAACCTTACATCAAAATGTGATGTACAGTAGTGCCTGTACTGTAAAGTACCTATGTATCGTGCGGTAATATATTGTTACTATGGGTGAAAATTTAGCATATGTATATACTTTACCACAGGATTGCATTGAAACGAAGCTGGTTTACATTTAACTCTTTAAAACTCGACAAATAATGACGTAGGAAATGTTCTGTTCTTAAGCAAGACGAAAAAAGTCTGTAATGTTATTTTGCTTAGCAGACGACAACCTTGATATCGACCCGAGGCTTCGCCATTTCCTAATCCGCACGACGTCTTTTGGGGTAAATATAGAGCTTTGATCAATGTATTGAAGGGAAATATCAAATGCATTTGTACCATCTGTATGTGATACTCGAGCCGCAGAGTCCTTGTCTTCGTTGTGGGCATCATTTTTCTCGTCCTAATCGGTTGTTCAAGTTGCAGCGTCAGTGAGTTGGTCGTCGGTTAGTTCTGCTTCCGTTATGAACTCAATACTAGCTGTACTGATCCTGTTACATACGTCACTTGTTTCAACGTCCGGTTGTAAAGACAGCGTCACATGTTTACGTTTCGTTGGTACAATAATTTAGTTTTTTACACGCTTTAGAATGTAAGAGAAACACTGTCACTAATTTATGAAACAAGTGCGTTCACAATAACACCCATTGATTCAGTCAGAAACAAACAATTTCGTACTAAAACTAATCAAACTCTCGCACATGGCAATGATCAACTGCCTACCGACCCACATCGCTGACGATGAGTCATGGACAAGTCCAGATCTAACTGTAGCAAAGGCCCATGTGCGTAAACAAAAACACCGAAAGTAGGCTGGTGAAACTTGGCGGAACGTCGGACCATCCGAGATCGGAATAGCGAGGTTCTACTGTACACCAGTGTTGCGGGGAACTATGAGTGAGAGGTCAGACTGGATAAAACTACGCAGTTATGGGTGACTGCGACCTACTAACATTTAGGCAAACTAAGATATTTTATTTATGAAATATTAATTACTAATCTACTTTCGCCGTAAAAGAATGCTAGGGGGAGACTAGGTATTTGAATCTTTGCTGCTACTGTGCCACTGTGGACTGAACTGTTTATGTACGGAAACAATTGACAATTATTACTCTGCTGACAACATATGAGTAGCTCTGATGTTACACGAAGTATATTAAATGTTTCTGTTGCACGACGACCAAGTCAGTAGGCGTTAGGATGTAACCGAGAGCTGTTCTCTGTGTTGCCATTGCTTTCTTGTTTCAGTATTTTTTTTGAAGCCATATGTATCAAATTGTGTCACTGTGAATTATTTTACAGTGTTTGTCAATCAATGCAGCGTAATGATATTCGGGAATTTATTTAAAGTAGATTGTTGTTGTTGTTGTGGTCTTCAGTCCTGAGACTGGTTTGATGCAGCTCTCCATGCTACTCTATCCTGTGCAAGTTCCTTCACCTCCCAGTACCTACTGCAACCTACATCCTTCTGAATCTGCTTAGCGTATTCATCTCTTGGTCTCCCTCTACGATTTTTACCCTCCACGCTGCCTTCCAATACTAAAATCGTGATCCCTTGATGCCTCAGAATATGTCCTATCAACCGATCCCTTCTTCTAGTCAAGTTGTGCCACAAACTTCTCTTCTCCCCAATCCTATTCAATACTTCCTCATTAGTTATGTGATCTACCCATCTAATCTTCAGCATTCTTCTGTAGCACCACATTTCGAAATCTTCTATTCTCTTCTTGTCCATACTATTTATCGTCCATGTTTCACTTCCATACATGGCTACACTCCATACAAATATTTTCAGAAACGATTTCCTGACACTTAAATCAATACTCGATGTTAATAAATTTCTCTTCCTTAGAAATGCTTTCCTTGCCATTGCCAGTCTACATTTTATATCCTCTCTACTTCGACCATCATCAGTTATTTTGCTCCCAAATAGCAAAACTCCCTTACTACTTTAAGTGTCTCATTTCTTAATCTAATTCTCTCAGCATCGCCTAACTTAATTCGACTATATTCCATTATCCTCGTTTTGCTTTTGTTGATGTTCATCTTATATCCTCCTGTCCATTCCGTTCAACTGCTCTTCCAAGTCCTTTGGTGTGTCTGACAGAATTACAATGTCATCGGCAAACCTCAAAGTTTTTATTTCTTTTCCATAGATTTTAATACCTACTCCGAATTTTTCTTTTGTTTCTTTCACTGCTTGCTCAATATAGAGATTGAATAACATCGGGGACAGGCTACAACCGTGTCTCACTCCCTTTCCCAACCACTGCTGCCCTTTGATGCCCCTGACTCTTATAACTGCCATCTGGTATCTGTACAAATTGTAAATAGCTTTTCCCTCCCTGTATTTTACCCCTGCCACCTTCAGAATTTGAATGAGAATATTCCAGTCAACATTGTCAAAAACTGTCTCTAAGTCTATAAATGCTAGAAACGTAGGTTTGCCTTTCCTTAATCTAGCTTCTAAGATAAGTCGTAGGGTCAGTATTGCCTCACGTGTTCCGATATTTCTACGGAATCCAAACTGATGTTCCCTGGGGTCGGCTTCTACTAGTTTTTCCATTCGTCTGTAAAGAATTCGCGTTAGTATTTTGCAGCCGTGACTTATTCAACTGATAGTTCGGTAATTTTCACAACTGTCAACACCTGCTTTCTTTGGAATTGGAATTATTATATTCTTCTTAAAATCTGAGGGTATTTCGCCTGTTCATACATCTTGCTCACCAGATGGTAGAGTTTTGTCAGGACTGGCTCTCCCAAGGCTGTCAGTAGCTCTAATGGAATGTTGTCTACTCCCGGGGCTTTGTCTCCACTCAGGTCTTTCAGTGCTCTGTCAAACTCTTCACGCAGTATCATATCTCCCATTTCATCCTCATCTACATCCTCTTCCATCTCCAAATTATTGTCCTCAAGCACATCGCCCTTGTATAGACCCTCTATGTACTCCTTCCACCTTTCTGCTTTCCCTTCTTTGCTTAGAACTGGGTTTCCATCTGAGCTCTTGATATTCATACAAGTGGTTCTCTTTTCTCCAAAGGTCTCTTTAATTTTCCTGTAGGCAGTACCTATCTTACCCCTAGTGAGATAAGCCTCTACATCCTTACATTTGTCCTCTAGCCATCCCTGCTTAGCCATTTTGCACTTCCTGTCGATCTCATTTTTGAGACGTTTGTATTCCTTTTTGCCTGCTTCATTTACTGGATTTTCATATTTTCTCGTTTCATCAATTAAATTCAATATTTCTTCTGTTACCCAAGGATTTCGATTAGCCCTTGTCTTTTTACCTACTTGATCCTCTGCTGCCTTCACTACTTCATCCCTCAAAGCTACACATTCTTCTTCTACTGTATTTCTTTCCCCCATTCCTGTCAATTGTTCCCTTATGCTCTCCCTGAAACTCTCTACAACCTCTGGTTCTTTCAGTTTATGCAGGTCCCATTTCCTTAAATTCCCACTTTTTTTTAGATTAAGTACCTGAAATTTAATCCACAGCCACATTCTTCTCTGCATCTGTGAATGAATCCAGCACGTTACCATGAGTGGTGTTGCACTTTGCGGCACATTTTGAAAATTGTATGTTGGAGTATGTAGCAGTTGATACGTAAGTAAGGCATTGCTTCTTTACAGATACTATTCTTTAATCAACCTCTATAGCTCTTCAATCTGCTATGCTCAAACGTAGTTTGTGCCTGTTAGACTTCCGTAAAGTGGTTCCCCTGCAATTTTTCCACTGTAGCGGAAATGGGTGCATCAATTTCTCACTGCCATCTGACAAATGAGACTGTCATTTCACTTCCAGAGAGCATTCGGTTAGAGTCTGACAGCTAGCGGTAGACTTTGCATTGCTTTACAATATCTACGCTCTGCTTCTTTTTTTTAAATTTTTGTGAATAATTTTGTAATTTATCATAAAATTACAGTCACGGAAGCACCAGGTTCTGTGATTTAAATTTTTGGTAAGTAAACGTATTTATTCTTTAGCTTATTTCAAAACATTTGTCACCAATACGAAATTTTTGCGTCTACGTTCTGATGGATGGCAGCCATTTGGTTTTGAAAACCCCTGTTGTGGTAATATTGGTTTGAAATTAGTAGGCCAAAACCGTTTAGTACCCGATTTTACCTCACACCATATTTTCGGTACAAAAAGATCTGCTTTGCTTATTACTGTCACAGGATTGCCGTGGATTGCGAAACTTTATTTCTGTCTTGCAGAATATGGTGGTTACTCGACGGAAACAGGAAAGGAGACTGTGCTTCAACTTTTTTTCATTTGTTGAAAATGAAAAATCATTGTTTCATTTTTTCCATTCGCATCTGCAACAAATAACTTCCATACTTCGAGGTAAACTGTTTTGTAGAAGAATCTACGAGCTGCGATTACGGCTGACAACTCTCACAAGCCATGCGCTTCGTAGCTGGGAGCCAGTATTCGAATGGCGCGAATGTACCACGTATATTTTACATTGTTTTTAATACTGGCGCGCTGGTAATTATGTGTAACAGATGAAAACGTGTTTTCCCCAAGACATGAGCTGTTGGATGCTCATGTAGTCCATACGAATTGTTTTTCTCACTACGTAACTTAGGATTAAAACTTTTAAATTATTATCATTATTATTATTATTACTTTCTTATGACATTCACTGTAATTTCAGCTTTAAAATGCCCTGCATTTAAAAGCGAAAGAGTACAAAACAAATATGGCGAACACAAGACATGGTTCTGGCGATCAGCGATGTATTAGATGGGTCTAAGGGTTATTAAAAAAAAAAAAAAAAAAAAAAAAAAAAAAAAAAAAAAAAAAAAAAAAAAAAAAAAAGTATTTTACAATCGAGCAGAAAAATGACCTGAAAGAATACGTGCTGATAATGTTTGGTCTCACCTTGAGTTATTTATAGGGACTGGCCTTTGAGAGAGCAGAGGAAAACGGGATTAATCACCCATTCAATATAGAAAAGTAAAGGACAGAGAAGGACTGGCTATATGATTGGTAAATAGGCGTAAGTAAATCTCCATCTGCAGACCTCAGCCAACTTCACTGGCTCATGCAAAGGAATTCAACCAAACACCCGTTCAAACTTTTTATAATCTAAAGATTAGCACAAATTACTGTTACCAGTCGCATTTTTTATGATCTGCTTCAAACTCTAACGAGAAACAGAAAGTTCCTCCAAAAGCCATTTATGATGTTAATGAAATGGGAACTTCAACTGTCCTCCATGCGCTCTCAAGAGTACTGATCTTGTAGAGGAGCAACAAGTCGGTTCACTTTTATTAACAGAAAGAGACACATTGATCACTGTTGAAATCTACATGAAAGCTGTAGGTAATTTTTATGCCACTTATGTTTATTTCTCCTCACAAAATGTCGAACATGGTGGATAAACAAGGAAAGCTTGATTCACTGATTCGATAAATTTGCTGAATCCTCTAATCCAACGTCATAAAAAGCAGTTCTATGGTTCTCGATGTCCATGATTCTCATACCAAAAGCATTGAGCTGATTCGTCGAGAAAGAAAAACGTCATTCTCTTGTGTTTCCCTCCATACTCTATGCCAAGATTGCAACCACTGGACGCTACTGTCATGTCTCCTCTCTCTCTTACTAAGAGCATGGGCTAGAAAATGAATGATCGGCCACCCTGGGACAAAGGTAACTATTTATCAAGTGACAAAACTCTTTGGGAGCTCATTTGGTAGAGCAGGTGGGATGGAAACGGCCATCAAAGATTTTAAAAGAACCGAAATTTTTTCATTCTACCAATATGCTATCGCAGACCATTTACACGCGACTGCCTAAACAACAAAACGCCTAGGTCTAAACATCCACAAGTGTCTGCAGCAACGGTATCATACCAGATCCCACCCTCAACGACAGAGACAGACGGGTCTGGTGATTAACTTTCAACATTCTGAGAACTCTCAACACCACCAACAGGCCCATGTATTCCTTCAGCAGATGGCGGCCTCAGAATTAACTTCGTCACTGTTTTTAGAATATTTCCAGTGGTACTGCAACCATACCCATGCGAAGAGGAAAGTAAAAAGAAAGAGAGGTGAAACAGTGACTCTTACAGCAACAACTTAAAAAGAAATTGAATAAGAAGAAACTCTCGAGATGTAGGAAATAGCATGAAAAATCCTTGAGCCATCAACTGTTTCTAAAATTAAAAGAGAGGAAAATAACCAGAAGAAAAAGTAACAGGAGGCGAGTTCTCCGTCTGAATGAAGGAGATTTCACTATATATCTTGAACGTATTGCCTGAGAAAGTCGGATACAGTGCAGCGAGTGCATCCAAAGGGTACACGAAGATTGCGATGTGTCTGAGTGTAAAGGACAGTTTGAACGCGAATTTTGAGTAATATCACTGCAAACATAAAAATGATAGACTGGAGGAAATTAGATTGTAAAGCAGAGTGTTGGCTCTGAGCACTATGGGACTCAACTGCTGAGGTCATTAGTCCCCTAGAACTTAGAACTAGTTAAACCTAACTAACCTAAGGACATCACAAACATCCATGCCCGAGGCAGGATTCGAACCTGCGACCGTAGCGGTCTTGCGGTTCCAGACTGCAGCGCCTTTAACCGCACGGCCACTTCGGCCGGCAAAGCAGAGTGTCTCACTTTTGATAATTTGTTTTATATACTAGCGTAGCACCCGTTGCTTCGCTATTGTTTAATTGAATTTTTACGTTGTTAACAACTTTTAACGCTGGTTAAGTTAAAAGAAGCATGGTCGTTTTCGAATGTACTTCTGAACAAAATGCGATTCTAGTAGCAGGAGTCCACTGTTTTTGTTCATCAATTCTTTTCTTTCTTGTGGAAGCACTTCCATAGAAACTTGCGTCTCGTAACTTACATTCCTTCATATCTAACCGAGAAGTGAAATATAAAATATATAAATAAATATTTTCTTAAAAATTTTAATTCTCTATTTCACCCCCTTAAGGGTTCCATTTCCGAAAGCAGCGAAACTTTTTTTGTTTCTAACAGAGAAGCCAAATACAATTTTTTATATATTTTGCTCCGAAACTGTTTTTTTTTTTTTTTTTTCATCTCACCGAGAAGCCAAATACCAGTCTTCATAGTTATAGCTTCAAATATACTTTGGAGTTCTTTAACAATGGTTTAGTCAAGGAAAAAATCTTTCACTCGCTGTTTCACCCTCAGAGGGCTTAAATTTCCAACCATTCTGAAACATGTATTTATTTACTTCTGACAAACCAAATACCAGTCTTCGTAGACCTACCTTCAAAAGTGCCTTAATAGCGACACATTTTCAAAAACTATTTCACCCCACATTTCACCCCGTTAAATGAATTCCTTCTTGTATATGAAGTCTTCACCGGTTGTCAGCCGAGTAGCATCGTCGTCTCGTAGCAACGTTTCGATGGAATGCGTCTCCATCATCTTCGCCTGAAGATGATGGAGACGCATTTCATCGAAACGTTGCTACTCGGATGACAACCCGTGAAGACTTCATATATGAAATTCGCCGAGAAAACCTGCACTCGCATATTCTTTCTTTTGTCTCAATTCCAAAAATTTCCTCCTGGAACGACGCCTACAGTATAAGATCAACACCCTCTCACCCTCTGCACATTTCAAGTTTCTATTCTTAGTGGTTTGGGCTGGACGATGATGATTCAGTGAGTGAGTGAGTCAGTCGGTCGGGACATTGTCCTTTACATACGGATACAGCACTTTACTTTAACATACTCATTCAAGAAATAATTAATAAACTGACAAGAGAAACTGAAAATTGTTGATTTTTTTTTCAACTATCCGATTTTGCCCAACCACTTTTCAGAATGAAAATTTTGCCGTACTCTACAGTTTGTTCTTTTGAGCGTATACGTTAATTTACGGAAATGGATTACATTTTGGTTGCCAACATATGTCTAAAGAGAATAGTTGCTAAACTGATAGTTTTATAATGCCCAGACTTTCGAAAATTTTAAAAAAGCTACTTTAGCCAGTTTTGCCTGATCTCCCCTCACTGTTGCCATGTACGTCAAGTTTATTACATTTGCTTATGTTAATGTATCTTGCATCAACATGTCTCGTGTAATATTAAAGACTTCTTGTGGAATAATGGAGAACTGATTACGCTCAAATTCTGCTTCACTTTCTTCAAGTTGATTTCATATTCAAGGCAAGTTAACGTCAGTGTTGTTTCCCGGGTTGAAAAGTACCTTAGCAGTTAACGATGTAGCGATACAGTAGTTGTGCGTTATCATAGAGACCTCTACCGCTGCACCATGTGTGATATTGTATATAGTAAACCTAATGAGCTGCATACTGTTTCGTTTGTTTTTACTTGTTACATATACGTCGCTGATGTCTGGCGAATGCTGACACCTATAATTTGTGCAGCAGGGGTTTAGCATGTCGCCCGATACAGTACGCAGTTCATTGACGGTAGTCTGCCGCAACAAGACGTCACAAGCTGTACCACACATGCTGTGGCGATTATGACCTTACAACGAAATAACTGAACGAAACGTCCCCCTAGAAAAAATATGAATTACTGTGCTGGTAAACTTCTGCGCTATTTGATACAAAGACAGCTGAGTAAAACTGAACGTTCTCACACAGTTCTCTCTTTGCTTATTCTGATCATCACTAAACTGGCACACAATATTTTTTTTAGCGCAACGAAATCTGACTTTCAATAGTTCCTACAAAAGGATGGCCCTAGTCAGGGCCTATACCTTCCATGAATCACTTACCTCACAAAAATCTGCGTTACTCAAACTACTCCAATACAGCGAGTGCCAATACTGCCAGCTAAATAAAAGATTCTAACTACTGAAGGCATTAACTACTGATGGGCATAGCAAATGAAAGATTTTGGTAGAGAACAAACAATGTATTTACCTTAATAATGTTCAAATGTCATATATACACTCCTGGAAATGGAAAAAAGAACACATTGACACCGGTGTGTCAGACCCACCATACTTGCTCCGGACACTGCGAGAGGGCTGTACAAGCAATGACCACACGC
The DNA here is from genome assembly GCF_023864345.2 of Schistocerca serialis cubense. Taxonomy (NCBI): domain Eukaryota; kingdom Metazoa; phylum Arthropoda; class Insecta; order Orthoptera; family Acrididae; genus Schistocerca; species Schistocerca serialis. The sequence goes on from NC_064641.1 coordinate 804,689,325, forward strand.
ACGGCACAGCGGACACACCAGGAACCGCGGTGTTGGCCGTCGAATGGCGCTAGCTGCGCAGCATTTGTGCACCGCCGCCGTCAGTGTCAGCCAGTTTGCCGTGTCATACGGAGCTCTATCGCAGTCTTTAACACTGGTAGCATGCCGCGACAGCGTGGACGTGAACCGTATGTGCAGTTGACGGACTTTGAGCGAGGGCGTATAGTGGGCATGCGGGAGGCCGGGTGGACGTAACGCCGAATTGCTCAACACGTGGGGCGTGAGGTCTCCACAGTACATCGATGTTGTCGCCAGTGGTCGGCGGAAGGTGCACGTGCCCGTCGACCTGGGACCGGACCGCAGCGACGCACGGATGCACGCCAAGACCGTAGGAACCTACGCAGTGCCGTAGGGGACCGCACCGCCACTTCCCAGCAAATTAGGGACACTGTTGCTCCTGGGGTATCGGCGAGGACCATTCGCAACCGTCTCCATGAAGCTGGGCCACTGTCCCGCACACCGTTAGGCCGTCTTCCGCTCACGCCCCAATATCGTGCAGCCCGCCTCCAGTGGTGTCGCGACAGGCGTGAATGGAGGGACGAATGGAGACGTGTCGTCTTCAGCGATGAGAGTCGCTTCTGCCTTGGTGCCAATGATGGTCGTATGCGTGTTTGGCGCCGTGCAGGTGAGCGCCACAATCAGGACTGCATACGACCGAGGCACACAGGGCCAACACCCGGCATCATGGTGTGGGGAGCGATCTCCTACACTGGCCGTACACCACTGGTGATCGTCGAGGGGACACTGAATAGTGCACGGTACATCCAAACCGTCATCGAACCCATCGTTCTACCATTCCTAGACCGGCAAGGGAACTTGCTGTTCCAACAGGACAATGCGCGTCCGCATGTATCCCGTGCCACCCAACGTGCTCTAGAAGGTGTAAGTCAACTACCCTGGCCAGCAAGATCTCCGGATCTGTCCCCCATTGAGCATGTTTGGGACTGGATGAAGCGTCGTCTCACGCGGTCTGCACGTCCAGCACGAACGCTGGTCCAACTGAGGCGCCAGGTGGAAATGGTATGGCAAGCCGTTCCACAGGACTACATCCAGCATCTCTACGATCGTCTCCATGGGAGAATAGCAGCCTGCATTGCTGCGAAAGGTGGATATACACTGTACTAGTGCCGACATTGTGCATGCTCTGTTGCCTGTGTCTATGTGCCTGTGGTTCTGTCAGTGTGATCATGTGATGTATCTGACCCCAGGAATGTGTCAATAAAGTTTCTCCTTCCTGGGACAATGAATTCACGGTGTTCTTATTTCAATTTCCAGGAGTGTATATTACAAGCTATTCCACATATCCTGTTGCGATTATGACCTTATAACGAAATAACTGAACGAATAATGTATGATATGAATGTAGTTGTGTTATGTAAATCCATAGTCATTGACAAATCAAGTTCATTTTCACGGAATGAGCTAAGATCTTTAATCACGGGTCCTACCACTGTACATCGTAGGTTGAACCCAGGGTCAACGTTTTATGAGGAAACAACTAACACTTACTGAATGATACAGAGTAGCTTAGACGCCCAAGAAGAATGTTGTTTTATGCCTATTATTAAAATTTAATAGGCTGGTTAGATTCATCAGAAAAAGTTATTTAATTCTGAAAAGTGCTAGTAGTCAGAATTATAGTTTCGTTTTTCTAATGCGTCTCCTACATGTATTTATAAAAGAATATGTTGAAGTTTCACGGACCGTTTACCTAATACGAAGGTATATTAATGTTACAAAACATCATTTCCAATTGTAAATGCTAACGCAGAAACCAACTGTTCCCGAGTTCCGTTGAGTGTGTGGTTAAGGAACATTGATGGTTGTCTAGGCAATAGAAAACAATCACTAACTGAATTTTATGACAATTTCTAGATAATTTTCCATTCTTTACCTGACTCTTCCTCCAGTGAGACGAATCTGCAGATACTCAGAAAACCAACGACTTACAGCTAAATTCTGTCAAGTATCAGATAAAGTTGTGGTCATAAAGGGACAGTACACGGTCGCAACATGATAAGCTATATTCCCTATCGTTGTTTCATATTCGTAAAACGGCCCGTGTCACTTTTATTTCATTTAATTTATTGGAAATTTAAAGAACTGTTGCCTAATATTTTTTCAAGTCTTCGAATTACACATTCCGCAAAAAAAAAAAAAGTAAAATAAAAAGTCATGGACTCCAGTTACTAATTGACCCGGTTATGTATGCATCATTGTATTTGGTTCCCTATGCTTGGAGTGCATAAGGGCATTAATGACACCTCGAGACTGCTCGAATAAATAAAACAACGTGCGAAAACAGTTTTAGAAACAGGTCGTACATTTTACAGATAACTACAGTGATCACGAGACAATGACGCTTGTTGGTACTTTTTGTCTTCCACAGCCTCAACGCCGCTCATTAAAGAGTAGCTAACGAGCGGCCACTAATGAGTGAGATAAAGAAAGTCTTCACAAAGTATCGAGACTCAAGTTAACAATTAGATATCGTTTCCCGAGTAACTTTTTTTAAAGATTTCGTTTGACTGCGTCACTGTAACAGCCTCCAGTTAATTTTGTCCTCCTTTCCAGCAGAGTAATTTTCCTTGTCTTCAAGCTGCCAGAATTTCATTTCCTTCTTCTTTAAGTAAAAACGTCTCTCTCTTTTTCGCAAAGGGAAAAAGTCCATCAGCTCTTTAACTAAGAATTGGTCTCCTCTAATACACTGGAATACACAGATTTCATCTATCTTCATCAAAATGTTATTATATCTTTTCCTTGTAGAGCAGTATATTTTAAACCTTACATTGTATTACAACATGTGACAACTTTCTCTTCTAAGTTTAATAACAGAGGTTAAATCCTTCATATCTGGAATTATCTTCAGCGGACACTATCTACAATATGTTTAGGAAAGCTGTAGTCGTGTAATTCATTAACTGATGTATTGTTTTCACATTGCGTGTTTAGCTTTACGCAAAAGAGTATTAGAAATTATATTTAGTTGCAAAATTTACATGACTAATTTCATAGTTTATCTTATGATCGTAACAGAAACGGGTTTCGCTACTGAATGTGTTACACGAAGCCCTTTCAGGAAGCCTGATACGTATTCTATTCATATTAGAATCCTAACACTGACGACTGAACAGGTAGTTCGTCATTATCAAGAGGGGTTTCTACAGGATAATCAACTATACATCAAACTCCTATTTTTAGGCAAAAATAAGGCAAGCATATGTTCACCAGATGCACTCTGGTAACAATTAAAGATTACTTCAAAGGGTATGACACTGTACAAAGGCTGGACCTGCATAATGCGCTAAGAGAATGTGTTGCTCAAACCAAGTTAGGGCGGGTGGTACGAACGAAACAGTAGAGATATCAGTGTAGGTGAAATACCACGGACCTCCATGAAGTTAGTAATCACTTACGTTCACAAAGGGGACTGCTGTCTCTCTAATACTCATATACATGGCAAAACTTTCCTAGATTTTTTTATGTTTTTGTCTTCATAGGTTCTATTACGTCCACACAGATTTGGTACAAGGTTAGGTTATCGCTCTCATACTGCTGAACTGTCCGAGATAAACATTTCACTAAAGGACACCAACAAGAAATGTGCAGAAATGTGCCACTCTGTATGGATGAACTCATTTTCAGGTATACGTGATGACACTGCAGTCCTGGCAGAGACTAAAGCTGAGATGGGGAAGACGGAGAAGGAATTCGGAGAAGATGGTGTGATGGTTCAAAAGGAGAAGTGCAGTGTGTGCCATTACGAGCTGGAGACTGGAGTTAATCTACGGCAGAAAACTTTTAATAAATATAACGGGGTGTGAAATGTCGGAAAATTGAACGTAGTAAGAAATTTAGAAAATCTGGAAGGGAATAAGTTAATGCTCACTCTGAGTATAGTAGGGTCAGTGCAGTGAACTGGATTTCTAATCAGACGAATATGGGGTAATATTAATAGCAGCATAAAACGGTAGAACGAGAGTATGGTTCGTTATGCATAGGAAGTTACGACAGAGAGTGAGTTACTATGAACAGCACAGTGATAAGGTTGTTCTCATCAGAATCGACAGCAAACCAACAACGATAAGATCAGCTATACATCCCAAAGTCAGAAGCACAAGATGAAAAAACACAGAAAGTATATCAGGATGTGGAAGGAGTAATTCAGTACATCAAGGGAGATCAATGTCTAATAGTCATGGGGAATTGGAACGTGGTTGTATCCGAAGAAGCAGAAGGAAGGGTTACGAGACAATATGGACATGAGAGAGGAGAAGGTGCGATTAAGAAATAAATTTCAGCTGGTAATAGTGAATGTTCGTGAATCACAAGACGTGGAGTTACACTTGGAAAAGGCTGAGAGATACGGGAAGATTACAGTTACACTACATCATGCTCAGGCAGAGATTCCGAAATCGGGTAATGGATTGTAAGGCGGACCCAGGACCAACTACAGAGTCAGATCGCAATTTGGTAATGTTGAAAAGTAGGCTGAAGCTTAAGATAACAGTCATGAAGGACCAATGTGCAAAGAAGTGGGATACGGAAATAATAACGAATGGAAAGAGATGAAGGAATTTCTCTGTTGGCAGATACTACGAAAATGAATAGCTCAGTTCACGATTCTGCTGTGGAACGGATATCTCTAAAAGTCATGGAAGTTGAAAAGGGAAACAAAGATACAAGGAAGGTTGCTGCGAGGAAACCTTAGGTAACAGAAGAAATGTCTCAGCTGATCAACGAAAGAGGGAGGTACAAAATTGTTCAGGGAAATTCTGAAATACAGAGGTACAAGTCACTGAGGAATGCAGGGAGACTAAGGTGAAATGGCTGTATATGAATAGGAAGAAATCGATAAAGAAATCATTGTCGGAAAGGGGGAGTCAGTGTATAGTGAACTCAAGACAGCCTTCGATGAAATTAATAGCAAGGGTGGTAACATTAAGAGTGTAATGGGAATTCCACTGTTAGATACAGAGCAGATAGCGGATAGGCGGAAAAAGTACATTGAAGGTGTCTATGAGGGGACTTGTCTGATAAGGTGACAGAAGAAGAAAAGAAGAGACAAAAATCGATAGGGAAGAGGTATGGTATCCAGTAATAGTCACAATGTAATAGAGCTTTGGACGACCTAAGATCAAATAAGGCAGGAGGGATTCATAACGATTCATGAGAATTTCTAAAATCATTGGGGGAAGTGGCAACAAAACGATTGTTAATGTTGGAATGTAGAATGTATGACACTGGCGATATACCAACAGATTACCGGAAAGACATCTTCCACACAATTCCAAGGATAGCAAGAGTCGACTAGTGCGAGAATTATCGCACAATCAGCTTAAATTTCATGCATCCATGTTGCTAACAAGAATAATATACATAAGAATAAAAAAGGAAATTGACGACATGTTACATGACGATGAGTTTGGTTTTGGGAATGTCAAGGCACCAGAGCAGCAGTTGTGACTTTTCAGTTGATAATGGAAGCAAGACCATATAAAAATCGAGACAGTATCATAGGATTTGTTGACCTGGAAAAAGCTTTAGACAATGTCAAATGGCGCTATCTGTTCGACAGCCTGAAAAAATATGGGTAAGGCACAGGCAGAGAAGTGCAACTGATAGTATACACAAGGACCAAGAGGAAATAATAAGAAAGGAAGACAAAGAACAAAGTTAAAAAGAACTTAAGACGGGTATGTAATCTTTGGTCCCCGCTGTAGAATCTGGAAGAAGGAATGACGAAAACAAAAGAAAGGTCCAAGAGTGGGAATAAAATACAACGTCGGAATGATATCAATGTTAAGATTCACTGATGACATTGCTATCTGGATTTAAAGCGAAGAAGAATTACATCATCTGTTGAATCGAATGGACCGTCTAACAAATTCAGAATATGGATTGACAGTAAACAGAAGAAAGACTAAAGTAATGAGAATCGGCGAGGAACTCAACACGAGAGTTGGTCATTACGAAGTGGGAGAAATTAACTAATTATGCCACATAGGCAGCAAAAAACCCATAATGGACGGAACAAGAATCTAAAATACAGACTAGCACCGACAAAAAGGGCTTTTCTGGCCAAGACACTGTGGGAAAACCAAAACAGAAGAGAATCGAAGCATTTGAAATGTGGTGCTACAGACGAATTTTGAAAATTACGTGCACTGATAAGGCAAGACATGAAGAGGTTTTACGGTTTTCCGCAGATCGGCGAGGAGAGGAATGTATGGAAAACACTAGAAGTGACAGAATGGTAAGACATCTGTCAAGATATCACAGAATAATGTCCATGGTGCTAGTCGCTAAAAACTGCAGAGAAAGACAAAGGTTGAAATAGATCCAGCAATAGTTCATGTTAGGCCGCATTAAACCAGTCAGAAGACTGATGAAAAGTATCCATACCGATCGTGCGACGATGTCTGGAGCACCATGGATCTTGATCATGGCGATCACAGGTGAGATCTCCTTAGCCATGGCAGCAGGGAAACGCTTGCGAACAGTTATGGACTAAAAACACTACACTGGACACAGGCGTGCACGTTGCCACTTGAGTTAAGCGCTGGTTCTGTGTAAGCAAGTATCTGTGTGTGTGTTTTCGACGTTCCAATGCAAGAGTAATAACAGATTGCATTCACCATTGCCGTATAGTTCCAACACCTTGAGCTAAGTACGAGATGCCGTAGAGTACACAGCAGCCGCTCTGCTCTGCGCCCGCCGACTTGTTGGGATGGCACCCTGGGCCACGGGGTGTACAAGAAGAAAACGCACACCGACCTGTATTTGCATGCGGATAGCTGCCACCCCCCTGTGCAGAGGAATGGGGTGCTAAAAACACTGGTGCACAGGGCGCGCATCATCTTTGACACAGAGAGTCTGTTCCAAGAGCTGGAACACCTCAAGACTTTATTCCGGAATAATGGGTTCTCGGAATGGCAGATCAGAAGCGTTCTCCGCCCCACCTCTACACTACAGCGTGTGAACACGGAAGAGGTCACGGCGAAAGAGTTAGCCACTGCCTATATATCGTACACTGGCGCACCATCGGGGAAAATAGGACGAATACTGAGGAAACACCGGGTAGGAAATGTCTTTTGCCCACCATATAGGTCCGCAGCTCGTGGTCGTGCGGTAGCGTTCTCGCTTCCCATGCCCGGGTTCCCGGGTTCGATTCCCAGCGGGGTCAGGGATTTTCTCTGCCTCGTGATCACTGGGTGTTGTGTGATGTCCTTAGGTTAGTTAGGTTTAAGTAGTTCTAAGTTCTAGGGGACTGATGACCGCAGATGTTAAGTCCCATAGTGCTCAGAACTATTTGAACCAACCCACCATATAAAACATAAGCAATATTGGGAAGTATCAAAGACGATCTCGGTTTGTGGAAGGCCGGCATATACCAGATTCCGTGTCAATGGGAAGACTTATATTGGATAGACAGTGCGCACCCCCGAAGATCGTTGCCGAGAACATCAGAGGCACAATCGACTTGGGTACCCCAACAAGTCGGCGATCGCTGAGCACTGTTTGTCCGAAAATCATTACATGGACTACCAACATACCAGAGTCTTGGCACAGACATCTAAATACTGGAACAGCATCGAAATTCGTACCAGGGACGGACTCATCAAGGAAGGTGCGGCTACAACCTCAGCAGGGCACGGGAACCAGCATTGAGTCTAATTAAAAAGACGCTCAGCAAAGGAAACGAACGGGCGACTAGGGCGGACGGAGCAATTACATCGACACCACCACAGACGCCGACGCCAGCGTCTCAGCGACCGCTGATGCGCGGGCGCGGACCGCAGAGAGAACGCCTCGCGAGGGGAGGGGATTTCAGACGGCCGCCCGCCATCAGGAGCTCAGTTCGTCAGCGCACCTGACGATGGCGACGTGTCTGATAGCCGAAATATTGTGTCCGTTGGACACTATGGACACCTGTGGACCGTCCGAGCAAGAAATACGCCGGGAGAAACTGAAGAATCAAAAAATAACAAGTGACAGACGTAGCAATAAGGATTTAACACGGAGAATAGCACAGGCAAAGGGTACATTTCTGGTCAAATATCAGCCTCAGTTTGACGAAGGAATTCATGAGATTATACTTTTAGAGCACTGTATTGTATGGTAGCGAATTATAGGCTATGGGAAAACTGAAAAAAAGGGAGATGGGTTCTATAGGAGGATAATGAAAGTTAGATGGCCTGATCAGAATGAGAGAGATTCTGCCCAGTATTTTCTAGCAGAGGAAAATGTGGAAAACATTCGGAAGAGGGGTCAGGATGATGGAACTTGTATTATGTTAATTACATAATTTCCAAGTTGCTTGAAGGGGCCATAGAAGGTAAAACTGCAGAGGAGGGGTGACACTGAAATACGTACAACAAATAATTGAGGAATATACCGACTTAATAATTGAGGACGTTGCTTGCAATTAATACTTGCGATGAGGAGGTTCTCACAGGACTACAATTCGCTTCTGGTCGTGTCAAACCAGTCACAAGACAACGACACCAACTCAGAAAAGGTCTATATAAATGAAAATATAGTTCTTCAACCCAGAGCAACTGTGGACAGTTGAGGAAAGAATGTCTGGCTTTTAAAAGATTTAATGCGTCAATCAAACATTGTCCAAATAATGAAGCCGAGAATACTTCGGTGGGGCATAACATGTGTCTCACGTTCCTGGAAGCAGTTGAGTCACAACAGTGGAGTGTGAGTGGGCTAAAACCGTGTGGTCTTCGCTAGGACGTGGTGCGAGAGAGAGAGAGAGAGAGAGAGAGAGAGAGAGAGAGAGAGACCGTCAGAAGACGAGTTAAGTCCGTATAGATCGTGCTAAAATCTTATGAAGGGTTCAACAACAACAAAAACAGTAGCAGAATCACGTCGAAATACGTGTCCCGAAACAAAAAGAACTTTTATGTGCTAGAGCTTCTGTTTACGTGAAATTCTGTAGAAAGAGGGACGTGAATACGTGTTAGTCGTATTTTAGTTCTGTTCTGTAGATGTGCTGATGATTAGTTTGCTAGCGGTAATGTGAATGTCAGAGATGTAGTTTGGTAGGGGTGTAATACTCTGGTGAATAAGTACATGTAATTTTTTGGTTTTTTACTGTTGTGGTTACGTGGACGATTTGCTATTGAGTCAACCGTGTTTGGCCGCTGTTTATTCTGGGGATGACCACATAGGTTTTTGAGTGTGAATTTATTGTTGTAGGCAGTATGTCCAGAATAATGAAGGGAAGAGATCAAAGTATTTAAATATGATATTCTTCCAGGTTTTACTAATTTCACGAAGAGTATGAATAAGCATTAATGACCTGCAACTTCTCACTAGTATCAGAAAGACTTACATAACTTGCTGAGTGAAATGAACGGGATACTGAGCAGAGAGTACTGGTTAAGAGTACACCAAAGAAAGACGAGAGGTTTGGGTAGCATCATAAGTGAGATTAGTGAAAAACTTAATGAAAATTGAGGACCACCTATTAGATGAAGTGAAGGAATTTTGCTGCCGTGGAAGCTAAATAACACATTCACGGTAGAAGCAAAGAGGGCATAAGAGGAGGATTAGCACAGCCAGAGAAAGTTTAGCGTTGGAATCACTCATATACCTTAATTTAAGAAATAATTTTATGAGAAAGTACGTCTGTAGTACACAGTTGTATAGAGGTTAATTAAGGAATATCGGGAAACAAAAAAATGAGTCGTCTGAGAGCCAGTGATATAGTGATTGGAAATGAGGACGTGTTGTCCTTAATCAGAGAGGAAAAGATGCTATGGAAAAAAAAGCTACCTAGAAGAAGGGACGGCTTGACAGGACATCGTAGAATAATTTCAAGGGTTCTAGAGTGAGCTACTGAGAATAATTGCGGGGGAAAATGGAGCCTTGGATATTTATAACAACTAACTGAGGATGTTGGGCACAAGCGCTAGTGTGAGCTGAAGGGATTCGAACAGGAGAGGGAAGCTTGGCAGTCCACATCAAATCAGTTGCAAGAGTGGGAGAAAAAGTTCCTTGGTTAACGCAGTTGTTTGGCTGCATTACAAATTCCGGCATAATAGTTTTCTACACATAGCTTAATGCCACATTAGTATGAAATAGAAAACAGGAGTGTTGAAACACCCAAGTGTGTGTGGAAACTAGTTTAATTTTAAGATAAAATAACGACCAAGTGATCGACTTTACTTTGTTAGATGAATGAACAAAGAGAAGACCTATGGGGAACTGCATATCACGAACGCTCGAAAATATATTTTTAGACGATACTGAAATCAAGTTTTTCGAGAGGAGCGATGACTTGTCTCAGAACGACATATACTGTCGCCATTATGTAGATGGTACACTATTCTTGTTCGTTGATGCACTCAACGAAGCTAATAGATGTTACTGACGATGTAATAAGTGCGCGGCCCCTCCCGCCGGAGGTTAGAGTCCTTCCTCGGGCATGGGTGTATGTCTTGTTCTTAGTATAAGTTAATTTAAGTAGTGTGCAAGACTAGGGATCGATGACCTCAGCAGTTTGGTCCCTTAGGAATTCACACACATTTGAACATTTAATTAGCTACACTATGGAACATGAAGGTAACTGGCATATTAATTTTTTGGTGCTACAGGTTTGAGGGGAAGAAGATACCCTACTTTGCAACATATTCCAGCTCAGTACACCTGTCTGCGTAATTCACAGCAGCTCTTGCACTACACGATCCCACAAAGACACAAATTTCCGCTCAGAGATTGACAGTCTAATCAAATACCCTTTTAACAAAACGAATATTAATGCTCAATTACGTACACTGTAAAAGACAGCAACTAACAATTGCTACGGCCCAAAACTAGTTATGAAGTTATAAACAAGAAAACGGAAATAACAATTTGAGAATAAAAATCTGATCACATTACAAAAGAGCGAACAAGTACAAAAGGATATGTTGATAACCTTACCATAGTGGGGCTGCATTTCAGATAAAGTAAGTCATTTGTTTGGAAAAATGTAGAATGGAAATTGGCTTCAGAACAGAGACTAATGTAAGATCACGTATTATACACAACATAGATGAGAGCCATCATCATCATCATCATCATCATCATCATTTAAGACTGATTATGCCTTTCAGCGTTCAGTCTGGAGAATAGCCCCCCTTATAAAATTCCTCCATGATCCTCTATTCAGTGTGGTGCCTCTTCTGATGTTAAACCCATTACCTCAAAATCATTCTTAACCGAATCCAGGTACCTTCTCCTTGGTCTGCCCCGACTCCTCCTACCCTCTACTGCTGAATCCATGAGTCTCTTGGGTAACCTTGCTTCTCCCATGCGTGTAACATGACCCCACCATCTAAGCCTGTTCACCCTGACTGCTACGTCTATAGAGTTCATTCCCAGTTTTTCTTTGATTTCCTCATTGTGGACACCCTCCTGCCATTGTTCCCATCTACTAGTACCTGCAATCATCCTAGCTACTTTCATATCCGTAACCTCAACCTTATTGATAAGATAACCTGAATCCACCCAGCTTTCGCTCCCATACAACAAAGTTGGTCGAAAGATTGAACGGTGCACAGATAACTTAGTCTTGGTACTGACTTCCTTCTTGCAGAAGAGAGTAGATCGTAGCTGAGCGCTCACTGTATTAGCCTTGCTACACCTCGCTTCCAGTTCTTTCACTATGTTGCCATCCTGTGAGAATATGCATCCTAAGTACTTGAAACCGTCCACCTGTTCTAACTTTGTTCCTCCTATTTGGCACTCAATCCGTTTATATTTCTTTCCCACTGACATTACTTTCGTTTTGGAGATGCTAATCTTCATACCACAGTCCTTACATTTCTGATCTAGCTCTGAAATATTACTCTGCAAACTTTCAAGCGAATCTGCCATCACAACTAAGTCATCCGCATATGCAAGACTGCTTATTTTGTGTTCACATATCTTAATCTCACCCAGCCAGTCTATTGTTTTCAACGTATGATCCATAAATAATACGAACAACAGTGGAGACAGGTTGCAGCCTTGTCTTACCCCTGAAACTACTCTGAACCATGAACTCAGTTTACCGTCAACTCTAACTGCTGCTTGACTATCCATGTAAAGACCTTTAATTGCTTGCAAAAGTTTGCCTCCTATTCCATAATCTCGTAGAACAGACAATAACTTCCTCCTAGGAACCCGGTCATATGCCTTTTCTAGATCTATAAAGCATAGATACAATTCCCTGTTCCACTCATAACACTTCTCCATTATTTGTCGTAAGCTAAAGATCTGGTCCTGACAACCTCTAAGAGGCCTAAATCCACACTGATTTTCATACTATTGCTCCTCAACTAATACTCGCACTTTCCTTTCAACAATACCTGAGAAGATTTTACCCACAACGCTGATTAAAGAGATACCTCTGTAGTTGTTACAATCTTTTCTGTTTCCATGTTTAAAGATTGGTGTGATTACTGCTTTTGTCCAGTCTGATGGAACCTGTCCCGACTCCCAGGCCATTTCAATTATCCTGTGTAGCCATTTAAGATCTGACATTCCACTGTACTTGATGAGTTCCGGCTTAATTTCATCCACCCCAGCTGCTTTATTGCACTGCAATCTATTGACCCTTTTCTCCACTTCCTCAAACGTGATCCTATTTCCATCATCATTCCTATCCCATTCTACCTCGAAATCTGAAACATTACTGATCGTATTTTCACCTACATTGAGTAACTCTTCAAAATATTCCCTCCATCTGCCCAAGGCATCCACAGGATTCACCAGCAGTTTTCCTGACCTGTCCAAAATACTTGTCATTTCTTTCTTACCTCCCCTTCGAAGACTGCTAATTACACTCCAGAATGGTTTTCCAGCAGCTTGACCCAATGTCTCCAACCTGTTTCCAAAGTCTTCCCAAGATTTCTTCTTGGATGCTGCAATTATCTGTTTGGCTTTGTTTCTTTCTTCAACGTAACTTTCTCTGTCTACCTGAGTTCTAGTATGTAGCCATTTTTATACGCCTTCTTTTTCCTTTTACAGGCTGCCTTGACTGTGTCATTCCACCAAGCTGTTTGCTTCCTCCTACTTTTACACACTACTGTTCCAAGACATTCTTTAGCCACTTCTAGTACTGTGTCCCTGTACCTTGTCCATTCCTTTTCCAATGACTGTAATTGACTACATTCAACTAACTGGTACCTTTCTGAGATCGCTGTTATGTACTTGTGCCTGATTTCCTTATCCTGAAGTTCCTCCACTCTTATCCTCCTACATATGGACCTGACCTCCTGCACTTTCGGCCTCGCAATCCCAATTTCACTGCAGATTAAATAATGATCAGTGTCATCAAAGAATCCCCTGAATACACGTGTGTCCCTCACAGCCTTCCTGAATTCCTGATCTGTTATTATATAGTCAATGACAGATCTGGTTCCCCTGCTTTCCCAAGTATACCGGTGAATGTTCTTATGTTTAAAAAAGGAGTTTGTGATTACTAAGCCCATACTGGCACAGAAATCCAAGAGTTGCTGCCCATTCCTGTTGGCCTCCATATCCTCTCCAAAGCATATAAAATGTTTGGAGTATATAAAATAACGTATATCAAATGTGATAAATTGAATGTTGCGTGAAGTGGGAGAAACAAGATTTAGAGAACATATTAATGCTAGTGCAGCCGAACTCCTCAGTACTCGTTTAAGAGAGTACAAGCGTTCTGCTGATATCAATTCACTCAACTGATATTAATTCGCTATTCTTCACAATGCAGAAAAGGTACAAAACATTCTAATTCAAATTGCTATATACACTCATATGACGGAACATCCCAACAACATGCTTAATAAATAAACAGAATAACGGAATAATATGTATACGCAAAACTCTAACGGTGTTTTAACCTATTATGTTTGTTTTGAGGTCTCTCTGTTTCCTGGATGAAAAAACATCTAATTTGACATGAAATGTTGGATTATGTTTGGATCTAAGTCGGAATTAACAAAGTCGTGATATTTCCTGAGTTAAGGCCAACTTCGTCATGATTAACACCACGTTTTATCTAATTTGTACGTATTTTTACAATTATATACTTTTTGTTTATTATTGTCTTATGTTCTAAGTATCGAAACATGATATTTTATATTTTTAAATGGATGTAGTAGATAAATATAGACATGACTCAAAAACAAGAAATATCATGTAATACTCTCTCCTTGGTCTATCTTTCAGTTCCAAATTTATATTATATTACATTTATGTCAAATTTGATCAAGAAATGTGACTACCTAAGAACTGAGGGATGTAACGTACATGGCAGTCTCTGTACTGTGAGGAAGAACAGATTTCGTAATGTAACATATTAACATAGAGACGGCTGTAATTGCATCTATGTGTCCGTACAACTATTTGATTTCTAGATGAGCTTCAAGTTGACCATCATAAAGAATTTATAACTGACACAAATGTTAGTGCTATAGAGATACATAATGTAAGTATGCATACGTGTCTCAGTTATGAATTCAACTGTTATTTTACAGAAATCAATAAACATAGAATTGTTTGTTATCGTCTTTATCAGATGCCACGGACGATGGGCTATACAACCGAATACCAGTTTGAAGAATAAACGTTTAGAGTGCAGCTCTTGGTGTTTAGAAGATGCCCTTTAACAAATATATACAAACTGCAGAACAAGTATTTAAGATTTTTGCAAAAAGACACTAAACCCTCATAGTTTCGTTTTGAATTTATTTTCCAACGAAGAAGAAAAGGTAAAAAAGGTACAGTCCGTCGATTACCACTTTCGATAAAGTTTTCCGTTATGTTTGGTTCGCCTTTGGTGTAGGGCAAATGGATTAGTCGCCCACTCAAAAAAAAAAAAAAAAAAGTGTTGCTCAAGAAAAGCACCAAGCTCTACAATAGGAGAATTCTCGATGAAATGTAATGAATGGTATTAAAGAAAATACAGTCACTGAGACGTGGAACTCAGGGAAGGGCAGATTTGGGTGTGGACAGGGCCTTACTCAGTTATCGTTGGTTGCTCAGCTTTTTTTTTTTTTTTTTTTTTTAAAGTCGCGTACACATTATTTGGAACCAACTGCATATAAGTTTGACAATAAGGAACAATTATCAAATTTGTTTGTTAAGATACTATCTAATTAAAGACCTGGGAAAGTCACTTAACTTCATAAACGTCAAGAGTTGTATTGACTTAACCGGATGGCAACTCAAACTAGTGACAGTTTAAACGCTGACCAACATTCTTGCAACATCTACCGAACATCTGATAACCAACACAACGATGGAATAAACCAGGCAAGGCAGAACCAGCGGACAGCACTGCGTCTTCTCAATCTGGTGTCTAGAACATCCAGAAGCAGGAGGACCCACTACGACCAAAGTAGTCCAAAAGAAACAAATCTCCAAACCACAAGCAAGGAGGCTGTCGAGCTACACGCCTTACCGGACAGCAGCGAAAAGGCAAGGAAAGGTACACTGCCGCGAAAGTACGCTAACCTCCAGGGCAGGTGACTGGGGCGTTAGCGGCCACTAGGCAGAAAAATACCTATGGTTGACCTTCATCAATAAACACAAGGAATTCAATGATTAGTAATAAAAGGTGGAGGATGGCTGATTAATTTTGACAACTCCAAACACTCCACTCGCTGCTCTTCATCTCAGCAACCCTGTGAACAGTAATGCGCGAACAAACGGTGTGATCTCAAAATAGTGAAGGTTTCACTACAGAGTTAATGTTCATTCATCTCAAAAGTCCTGGGTCCGCTGGAGAACGAGGCTGTGGCCCTCGCAACCACAGCCCCTCGATCTGGCAGTGCCTGTGTGCCGCCAGTGGTCCCGGTATCTATTTTCACTGTCGGACCTCACTGCTGCTCTGTCCCAACCGAACTGGCCGACCCGCTCGGACCCGGAAAACACTTGACGTCCCTCGAAAGATAGTACCACCGTACTAGATATCGATAACCGCTGCTGCTGCCACTCGCAGACAAACAGTGCTAGCAACTGTAGTGGCGCCAATAAACCCAAGAAAAAGGAGGCGCCACTATACTTATTACACGACGCCAACATATCAACGCGAGTCGCAAAACGGCTCAGACACATGAAAAACAACAAGCTTTGCACAGTTCATTAATACCTGCACGACAAGAGGTAACTCTAAAACTGTCTGGCTATTATGCAGTTATCCTAAACTCGACACTTTTATCGAGCAGTGATTTTTGCGCAGTTTTACACTGCGACGACATGACAGCACCATCCTCCTCTTATGTGAGGCTACAGTTTTGAAGCTCATTTTTCACGCGGCCTGTCAGCGAGTGTGCCGGAGCGGAAACGAATGTTGTCGGCAAGTGGCCGCTCGGAGGCGCCCTGGAGCCGCTCCCTCTGTTGCTCTGTGCGGCTGCCTCCTCCTAGACCTCTGCGAGGCGGGCGTTGATTGATCACTCGCGCCGCTGACTGGTCTCTTCCTCGCGCACGCACAGCGCTTTGTGAGATGAAAACAACTGATTGATTTACTGCGAACTCAGCTTTCGTCTGAAGATCTGATCTTCTGTTGATCACATTGTGTCCGTGGATGCGTAAATAAACGTATAAATCCCTAGCATATTTTCCGATATATTCTCGAAGAATCAGAACCCTCAAGATACAAAATACTACAGTTCAAGGCTTTATACTTGCCTGCAATTTTTATTATGGAAATTGCAGTCTTGTTTAACAACTAAAAATGCACAAGAGGACGACGATTCTCTTTGAAATGTTTTCAATGTAATTTAGATATTTCGAAATGTTCCTGTTTATGTTTGTCTGTCAGCTGACGTGGTACCGAACGAAAGCAAACTTTGCGACAGCTCAGAAATTCGTAAATATTCAGCTGAGATAGTCACAGGCTGAAAGTTCCTGGCAGATTAAAACTGTGTGCTGGATCGAGACTCGAAATCGGGACCTTTGCCTTTTGCGGGCAAGTGTTCTACCATCTGAGCTACTCAAGCACGACTCACGCCCCGTCCTCACAGCTTTACTTCAGCCAATATCTCGTCTCCTACCTTACAAACTTTACAGAAGCTCTCCTGCGAACCTTACAGAACCAGCACTCCTGAAAGAAAGGATATTGTGGAGACGTGGCTTAGCGACAGCCTTGGGAATGTTTCCAGAATAAGATTTTCACTCTGCAGCGGAGTATGCGCTGATATGAAACTTCGTGGCAGATTAAAACTGTGTGTCGGACCGAGATTCGAACTCAGGACCTTTGCCTTTCGCCGGCAAGTGCTCTACCAGGAGACGAGATACTGGCAGAAGTAAAGCTGTGAAGAGGGGGCGTGAGTTGTGCTTGGATAGCTCAGATGGTAAAGCTCTAGCCCACGAAAGGCAAAGGTCCCGAGTTCGAGTATCCGTCCGGCACACAGTTTTAATCTACCAGGAAGTTTCAAATCAGCGCACACTCCGCTGCAGAGTGAAAATCTCATTCTATCACAGGTTCTTTCGAAAAGAATATACATGTTACAACGTATTCAGTTGTCAAAACTATCGATCGCTGCGACACGCCTCGATTATTGAAGAAACGTATACATTGTGTAATTTATATTCATTATCGCTAGATGTCGTTTATCTTCTGTTTGCTTGGTTACTGTCACATGTTGCTAAATGGCCAGTACCGAGTTACAACAGCCTACAAAAACAAACTGGTGTATTTTGAGACGTCGATTGGTTACGAAGGCATGCAAGTTACAGCTGTTACAAGCTCTACATCATGACAAACGCAAATGTGTGACATTTTATGATGAGCTTCAGCAAGCTGTTGACAGTGATAACACTTTCGCACGAAGCATCATGTTCAGTGACGAAGCGTCATTCCATTTTAATGGGAAAGAAAACATAGGCAATATTCGAATTTGGGGCTTACAGAACACACTGCCCATTCATCTTTGATGGAGGCGCTGGTAACGGACAGCAGTGTCTTGCTATGTTACATGCCTCGTTCCTTCCGAGACCGGAAGAGGACAACATTTTTCAATAAGACCGAACACCCCCACACTGAAGTCGCCAAGCGCGTGAATATCTGAATGAAACTCTACCCAGCCCCTAGATTAGTCGTCAAACAGGCGACGACGGCACGTCTCAGTTGTTCTCCACGGTCGCCAGGTTTGACACCTTCTGTTTTCTTCCTGTGGGGTTTCATTAAAGACAACGTTTATGCACCATGGAACATAGATGGGTTGAAGAACCCAAACCGTATTGCCACAACATCAGTGACGATGGACATGCTCACCTGAATTTGGGAGGAATTCGAGTATCGCTGCTGGAGGACACACTGGACGTCTGTAATCTACACTTGAGATATTCGTATGTATGTGTCCCAAGTTTCATAGTTCGTGTCTTACAGTTTAATAAATACATGTGTTCGAAATACATGAAATGCCTGGGCTAGCAGGACAGAGCGGATTAAGTCGTGGAAAGTGGCCAAAATAAGTTGCTGCCGGTTGCACTCAACATACAAACTTTATTCTTCAACACATAGTATTACAACAAGGATGCAAAACACTCAGAACTTTAATCGACCTCCTTGAGTAACTACAGATCGGCTGAAGGCCACACTCAAAATCCAAGACACAAAGCCTAAGCAAGAAATTGAAATACAAGTTTCTTCTGGAGGTTTCACCCAAGAATATTTTCTAAATCTTCAATCTAAACGGTCTGAAGGCCTTAGCAATTTAATTTTAATGGAACTTGGCTGGAGGCCGCATATTAAGCAATAAGAAGAGTTTCAATCAAAAAGCGAAGGCCGTATTTTAAAACATTTCATATAAAATTCGGCTGACGGCCCTCATACAAAAGAAAAACAATCTCATGCCTTAAGGGAAAGACAAGAACACTAATTTAAGAAATACTGATACTCGGCTAAAGGCCACACGTCAACCTAATAACTAAAACCCAAACAGGGAAATTACTATGCAACACACAAGGGACGGCGCTCAGAAGTTTCCAAGGGTCTGCCTGGGATTGTAACACAAACGCCCGTTTAGGTGAGACAGGCAGCCTGTTCAACGACTTCTTAATCTGAAAGCAACCCAACCGACAGACAGTCGACCGACCAATCAACAAAGTCAGTTCCGCTCCACGCAACCAGCAAAACGACCATAAGATTTCAATACAACGACACACAAAATATTGGCCCCATCGCTGTGCAACTTCAATAACAGGGAATAAACTAAATTAAGTTAAACTCCACAAGAAGACGACTGGACTATGGCCAACTTGAACACACACACACGTCGTTGCTCGCGTGAATGTCCCAAAAGCGACAACCATCATCAAACGAAGAAATGTAAACAGTTGAGGCTCGGTAGTAGGTTAAGTGAAGACTCAACTTTCATGTCCAAGATCGGTGGGTGACGAACTTTGTAGCACTCGCAAGCAGCACCTCACACTCCAACCGCATGTGCACACCGCCAACGGTCCTGGCCAGAGTACGCGCGAAGGAGACTTCCTTGCTGCTCCACGCCAACCGACCGACTGCCCAGGCCCTGAAACGGTGAAAGGACCAAATATACGTCGGCCGATGAGACGACCAACCGGACGAGCAAGCAATCTCCCTCCGTCGGACAGTCTATGTGTGTCGCCAGCGGTCGGCGAGCACTGGCTGTCCTCGCCTCACCGGCGCTCCGTCCCCGACTTCACTGCTGCTGCGTCCCGACTGCACTGCTGGTCCGTCTCTAACTGACTGCCAGACACACGGCGACCCGGAAATACTATCGGTCGCTCCAGAGATGGTACAACAGTGCACTTATCGATACGCGCTGCTGCTGCCGCTCACGGGCAAGTAAGGCAGGAAGTTAGTGACGCCAGTAAAGGGAATAAGAAATGGCTCTGAGCACTATGCGACTTAACTTCTGAGGTCATCAGTCACCTAACTAGCCTGAGGACATCACACACATCCATGCCCGAGGCAGGATTCGAACCTGCGACCGTAGCGGTCGCTCGGTTTCAGACTGTAGCGCCTAGAACCGCACGGCCACTCCGGCCGGCGGGAATAAGAAAACGAGGCCGCAGAGCAATAATAGAAGGTGACAAACAATAAATGGCATGAACACGAGCCGTGAACGGCTCACTACGTACATTCCTTTTGAAACACCCGTTATATGGTAAACTCGAGTTCTTGTTCTTCTCAGGTGAAAATGTCATGTTTTGGCGCAACTGTTATCACGAGCAATCACAAATCCTTCGCTCGACTGCCTCAATATACCTAACATTTTTGAAGTTGATAGGCTACCCGCTCTTTGTTGCGACGGTATTTCCATTCGCTTTACTTGAACACAAACAATAGTTACAAGTTCTGTAGAAGTGAGGAGTTGAGTGCGCTACGAAATCTTCTTGCTTGGTGTGGCTACACAATGGATGAACGCTATGGAAAGCTGGGAGACCTTGCGTGAAGCCCAACACCGACGTAATGCTACGAGGAATACATCCACAGACAAACACCAAACGCAGTCTTATTCCGATATAGCAGTATAAGTCGTCCGTTAACAGAATGTTATACGCATATCTGCATGATAAGCATGCAGAGACGAATACTGAACCGACCTGAGGACGCCGCCTACTCGCCATCACCAACTTACTTCTCATTTATGGTATATGCAGGGCTTGATCAGAAATAAAAATGACGGAGGCGTAAGCCTCAGGCAGCCAAGCGTTCAAGGACAAATAAATAATTTACGTCATTAATACTGCAGAGAAATTGAAAAAGTGCTAACTACATTTCATTTATTAACATTTTAATAAAAGGTATGAAAAGAAAATGGCAAAGGAAAATTCGGGATTGTAAATAAATTTCCAAGAAAAGATTGTACTCACATCGTCCACAAGAACTCTGCAAGTAACTTTCTAAGAAGTAATTGGAACTAGAGCTAAAAGGACTTCGTATTCCATCAGTTTGATTTTGATTTTCAAGGAGCCCTTGGCAACTAATGCAACCGTACGATTCCTATCTTTATCGTCAGGAAAAGAATGTGTTCAAGAAGCTTTAAACCTGCTTTAGCTTGTAGAGAGAGAAAAAGAAATCACACCTTGAGAAGACTATACCAAAATACATTCCATTGCACATCACCAATTATCCTCATCAATATTTTTTCATGTGCTGCGTTTCACTTGGTTTGCTCAAACTGTGGGTTTTGAGAGAAGCTTTAATGAATGTAAGCAAAGTTTGTTTTATAAAAGACATCATATTTACGCCAGTGACTCTAACACTTCCTTTATTTCACGATTGCAATTTCGGTCTTATGCCATTGTCAAGTGAAGATGTTATGGCTATTAGGCCATGTCAAACTAAAACGAGCTGACACATTTATATGTCAGCTCATTTATGAGTCAGCTCATTTTAGGTTGACGTCGCCTAATAGCTATAACATCTTCACTTGATGATGCCCTAAGGCCGTAATTGCAATTGTGAAATAAAGAAATCGTTATAGTAACTGGCGTAAATATGCTTTATAAAGTTCTGCATGACTGTGAATCCCAAATTTAAAAAGTTAAAGTTTGTTTTCCTACAGAAACGTTAAAACAACTATTTAATTGTAGAAATGTGGCGTTTATAACTTCTGCAAGATAACGTGAAAATTACTGCTTCCCTTGTTGTTACGATGATTATAACCCCAAAGCATGTAAATCATCAACTGTAAAACAATAAAGTGTGTAATTTTAAATACAAGGTTTGAAGCACGCTTTGCAATATCTTCCCGGAAAGTTACTTGGAATCCCACATGCTCCTTTGCCTTTTCTTTTCGTGATTTTTTATAAAAATTCGGATTGTTTGCAGTGTAAGTAACGTAAAATCTGAATATTAATAAAGTTTCCACATACAGGCATTTTAACAATATATGTTTTATTTAGAATTTATAACAGAATTACGGTTCAAACGTTACGAAGTTACGAGGTTATAAAGTTGTAAATTACGCAGCATTTACGAGGCCTGTTCAGAAAGTAAGCTCTGATTGATTGCCAAATTGAAACCACAGTGAACATCAGAAATGTTTTACTTGTAACAATTAGCTACACCTTTCAGCTACTTCTCTACGTAGTCGCCGTTCTGACTTAGACTTTTGTCATAGCGTTGTACCAACTTTTCAATAGCTTCATCATAGAAGGCAGCCGCCAGTGCTTTCCGCCAATTCTCCACGCTGGCCTACACCTCGTTGTCTGTGTCAAAATGTTGTCTTCAAAGACAGCGGTTCATGTGACCAGAGATGAAACTCAGGGGGAGACAATTGCGGACTGTATTGTGGGTAATCTAACATTTCCATTTGAAAACGATGCAGGAGCATCTTCATTGCCCCTGCAGAATGCGGCTGAGAATTGTTGTGAAGACGAAACAGCACGACAGTTATGTAATGTTAGCTGCATAGCTTCAGGCGAAATTTCTCACCAGGCCCTCGTACTTGGCGGCAGACACTATTTTCTAGACATCTTTACGCACTCACTGCGAGCTCAGAAATGAGAAGAGCGACGTGATGCTAACTGGGGTTATACTAGAGACACTACCCAACACATCTGTGCAAAGCTTTATCGGATTTTCATAGTCGTTTCCATTTCGCGACCGATCGGAGCTTACTTTCTGAACGCCCCTCGTACCACCTCTTCTATATATATTTATTACTTACTTTTATTTTCATAGCCATTTTTGCTTATATTGTAAATCACTCAGAACGTGACAGGCAAGCAATAACTTTTAGTTTGCATTTGAACTAAATATATTCATACATACTATATGAAATGAAAATGATTTTGTCTGCGTTATACTACGAATATGATAGATTTATTGCTTTCACTTTGAGCAATATGGTTAGCTATTTGATCAGCCTGTATTATGCAATTAGAGAACAAGGTAAACATAAAATTAGCAAAAATTCACGTAATTAGCAAAGAAAACAACCACGAAAATGGAAAACAAAACAGAGGAATAAAGAGATATGGTGCAATTTGACGTACATTTTTAAAAGTCAGCAGGGAACAATAATGATTTGCTGTTCCTTACACGGAAACAAGAAACTGCGTGATATGAAATTTGCAGACAAAATGTAAATAAAACACAATAAGATGCAAAAGTAATGAAGATTCAGTTCCACGACCCTCTGATTGTGATTTTGTACGCTTTCCATCGCACCAACCGCTACCTGGAACTGCGCTAACATATATGGCTCATGCCTAGCCCAAAACGTGCCGCAGAAGGAGCCGCCGCTTGCGCTGAGAAGTCAGTTCCGGCGAGATCATGTACCAGCGCTCTCACCTGAAGATGGCGGCCAGTTGGACCGCGGAAATTTTGTGTCAAGATGACGTGATGATCCTGCTGCACACCCGAGAAGAATATTATCAATTATTACGCCGCAAAAGCCTTCGTAATGTAAATTCATTTCAATCCAATATGGCGGACGTGGGGAAAAGTGCAGCACAAAGTGTCTAACATGTATGTCACGCCAGTACTCAGTTTTCCCTGACGTCATAAGGCAAGTGGGTTATAGCCCAGTTCTCCTAAGATTCAAAGATTGTACCCATCTTTATGACGTCACAGTTCACTGACGCATATTGCTTGTTTAAACTATTTTCCAAAGCCAGGCTCGCCAATGTTTAAATCTATGTACTGCAAATGTGTAGCAGTATGGGATTTGCATCGTTATCGAAACAAAAGCGGAATGCACGGCAGAGAGCCACTAGCGCTGCCACCCTGACATCACATGCTCTGTCTGTTGCTCACGCTAAGTCTGCAGCTGGAGGATCGCACACCTCATCTCGGAAAGCCATGTCAATGTTGGCTCCTGAGAGTTCTTAATTCAGGGTTACTGAGTGACATCGAACACATGCTGTCAACTCGACTACATGACGAAGTGCCGACCGTGATCGGCAGTCTCCCACATCACCACCACAGAGGAGACTTTGCTAAGCTTAAAACTGCAGGGAAACTTCAAATGCAAGTTGTTAGTTCTAATTTACACCACAAGTACGTCGTCTGAGGTGGCAATGCAGTTATAACACACACGAGATCAGTCAAAATGGAAAATTCAAAATCCAAGATGGAGGATCTAGCTGATCTGTCCTAAGTACTGAATCCAAAATGGCGGAGTTGATGACAGACTCTGTGACATCAGAGTTCAAGATGGTGACGCAAAATGCCGGACCTGAAGATAGTGGTGCACCTTCTCAGATGGTAGATTCCAAGAAGGCATTCCAAAATGGCGGACTTGTGTGTAAGTATAGAATCCTGTCCAATATGTAGAAGGATGGTAAATTCAAAACTTATTCGTTTTCACCACTAATATGGCGTTATCTGCTTATAGTAAGCAGCGTGGATGTGTCCAGGTCTGTCTGCTAGTAGTGTTAAATTGCCTCTGCCACCACAGAAACCATTTAAGATTGTAACACCTGCTGTGACAGAAGGTTGATTATATATACTCTGTAAGTACCCAGTAACATATGAGATGGCAGTTGCTATAATGCGTCACCGTATCACATGTGTCGAACAGACTGGAATAAAAGTATGTACAAGTGAACAATGACTGTGGGATGGAAGCTGTGCTCTCCAGATTCCTTCCTAAGAATCTACCTGGGGAGGATAGTACGAGGACAGGACATTACCTCGATGGGACAGTCTGGCTTGATGGTACCTGAATGGGATATTATGGTGTGATGGCAACCAGATGGGTTAGTATAACAGAGTTCCCAGATGGGACAGTGTAGTGTAGAACCCGGTTGGGTTGTACAGCATGATGCAATAGCCAGATTATGTGATATGGAGTGGGATGGGACTTGAGGAGGACAGCCATTCTCCTACAAACATCTTGTATGGTTCACCTGTACATACTTCAATTCCAATCTGTTGGATACTCGTACATGTAATTCCAGTTAAGTATGCATGTAATTTGCCTTATTATGTTGTATAAATCACATATTGGATGTTTATACGTAGAACCTGCTATGTAACTTGATTTCTTATGCTGTTCTACTGTATCTGACAATGGATAATCTACTTGAGGAAGTTGTTGCACCGAGGGAGAAGTAGAAGAAAACTTGTGTATGCCTACAAATCAAATTAACAACAATAATAAAAATTCAAACAGAAGAATGGCTTACTAGAGAAATTCATGCTGAAACCTTCAGCTGTCACTTATTTCGCACAATTCGCTACTAGTCACTGACCGAAACTAGCAGCAAATTGAGCAAAATAAATGACAGCTAAATGTTTCACCTTGAATTTTAACAGAGATAATTTTTTTTCCTTTCATCATTTTGTGGATGGTTGTCAGCGAGAAAAATTTTCGTAAGGATTTGAAATTACGTATAAAGTTTGTTTCAAGTCAGTAAGTGCTTTGATTCGTTCGCACGTCGCGGGAAACAGTGTTTTTCATCCCCACCGCCACCTCCCATTTGATACGATAATGTTGCTTACCCCCACAGTGATGATTTCAGACAGTAAGTCGTATGTGTACCAGGTTTAGGTGAAATCGGTCCAGTGGTAATCCTAACAAAATGTCAGCTCCTGACTTCATCTGCATGCGCAACAACAAAAGAATGGTGCATACAGCAATTTTAATTAGAACAAATATCATGTAATTTGTAGACAGGTACCTGATGGTGACAGGATACTACTGTAACGCATCGTCTCATCCTAAATGACTAAATTAAAACGTCACTTAATCAGAAAAAGAAGTATTTATAAAATTCATTAGACAGTCCCAAATTAAGTTTCATACAACGCCGATGAATGTAAGTTAAGCGTGATGAATTTGTTGCATTCGTCTGCAGCATTACCATATACACCCTAATCAAGTGAAACTTGGATACACGCAGTGCGTCATTTCCTTTTCACTGAATGTGAACGTTCACTGCGACAAGGCGGTGGCCGCATTGCGTATCTGCTTGTTTGGTTGCCTGCCAAACATTTTGCGCGGAATTGCGCTCCGTTTGCTGGCATCCAACCAGTACACAATACAAAACGAGTCTCCCCTAACTATATTTTGTTGCTCCAGTCCCGAAAGAAAGCATCGATGCTTCATCAGTACCCTAGAATTCGTATAGACAAAAACGCATTTATTCTCTGCAGGAAATAACGGGTACCAAACATACACGAATGAGGAGCCTAAATGTTGCAACCGCTTGCTTAATAAAGTGCTGGCTCACCTGTGGAACGCAATGAAATAGCGATTCTGTGTGGCATTGACTCGACAAGTCCTTGGTGGGTATTCGGCACCAGCTGTCTACATAGAGGTAATACAGTTCCAGTAAACCATAGGCCGATGATTTTGTGGGCACGCAGCGGTGTCCATTAGCGAGCCACAAGCGTTCCAGCGGGTTCAGGTCTGGAAAAATGCCTATTTGTGGGCAAGACATCAACGTGAGATCACTATCTCTCATCTCAAACCACTGTAGAACTCTTGTGCCCTTGTGACGTGAGGTATGAAGGGATGCTAGTGGTCCGCAATAATATTTACGTAGTCTACGGCTTTCGGAACCCTCTGATTACTACGACAGGTCCCATCGATGTCCAAACCAAGCAGGGTAGCGCAATGGTTACCACACTGAATTCACGACCGGAAGGACGATGGTTCAGACCCGTGTCCGACCATCCTGATTTAGGATTTCGGTGATGCTGGAGTGCTTCCTTCGACAGCGTACGTCCGCTTTCCTTCTCCATCCCTCCCCAATCCGAGCTGGTGCTCTGTCTCTAATGATCTCGTTGTCGACGGGACGTTATACCCTAACCACCTCCTCCTCGAAATCCAGCCCCCTAGCATAACACTGCCTTCCATGGCCTGCATCAGTGGCGTGGTGCATAGTTCGAGCAGCCTTTAGCCTAGATGACGGTGTGTCCGAAGGAGACCTTCGACCTGTTAACTAGAACCGTGATTCAACCGACCAGGTAACATATTTCCATCGATACACGATCCAATCACGATTATCACGTGCAACGTCCTTGGAACACCATGGAAACACGTTAGCGTCGTCTGCTGCAGAGCCGCATGTCAACAATGTGCGCTGAACTGTGTGCTCCGAAACGCTTGCGCATGCACCACCATTGTGCTCTATCACCAGGTCTGCCAAGCATCGCCGTCTGTCGTGACTCACGTAGTGGGAAAGCCACCGGCCACCACGTTCTGTGGAGAGGCGAGGGTGCACAACAGCTCGTCGTTCACTCGTGATTTCATCCTACATCAACAGCTTTTCACAGAGGATCACGGCAGTGATGTCCAGACAGCCGACTTCCTTCTCCGTTTCTCATGTACCGTTCTCCAGGCACCAAGGCTAAACAAAATGTCTTTTAGAATGAGATTTTCACTCTGCAGCGGATTGTGCGCTGATATGAAACTTCTTGGCAGGTTAAAACTGTGTGCCGCACAGAGACTCGAACTCGGGACCTCTTCCTTTCGCGGGCAAGTGCTCTACCATCTAAGCTACCCAAGCACGACTCATGCCCCGCCCTCACAGCATTACTTCTGCCAGTACTTTGCCTCCTACCTTCCAAACTTTACAGAAGCTCTCCTGCGAACCTTGCAGAACTAGCACTCCTGAAAGAAAGGGTATTGCGGAGACATGGCTTTGCCACAGCCTGGGGGATGTTTCCAGAATGAGATTTTCACTCGGCAGCGGAGTGTGCGCTGATATGAAACTTCCTGGCAGATTTTAAACTTTGTGCCGGACCGAGATTCGAACTCGGGACCTTTGCCTTTCGCGGGCAAGTGCTATACCACTCGATAGAGCAATTGCCCGCGAAATGTAAAGGTCTCGAGTTCGAGTCTCGGTCCGGCACACAGTTTTAATCTGCCAGGAAGTTTTAACATGACTTTTGTCAAAGTAGCTGATTCAGTTGACTTGGCATTAACGGCCTGTATCGTCACTGATCACTGCTTAGCTTATGTAGGCTGCAGCCCTAGGCACGTCACATACCGAGAACGGTGCCTGGAGGCATTCAGTCGTGCCGTGGGCACTGGTAATACTGTTTGGGCTTATCTGTGAATAAATTTGAGTTTGGGCCTATAGGTTAAAATTATAAAATTGAAAAAAAAACTAAAACTAGGAAAATTAATTACCAACGAGAAAATACTTGAGTTGATTGTTAAGATGGGTACAAGAATGGGAAAATGATTTTTAAAAAGAAAAATTCAGTCTCATCGTAGTCTTCTGGGGTATGCATCTAGTCCAAAGAGAGTGCTAGTCTTTTATAGCTATTATGAATGGGATTTCCTTCCAGTTTAAGTTAATGCTCCGGTGTAACAGAAATGTTTGTTTAATACTAAGGAAATATCTCCTGTTGAAACGCTTTTCTTGAAATTAAAGAAATGTGTGTATGTTCGGAAGAATACCATTCTGAGACTTCCAGTGAGATCGGGACTGTATATCGGACCACAGTTCGAACGACAATACTTTGCTACTAACTGCATTATACAAATTTGCTCGTACAATGAACCTGTGAAGCATGCTCGTATGTAGTGTTAGCTATGTTGGTCTGCGGAAGACAATGTTCCGAATTCGCATCTCAGAAAGGGATACAGCTTTAATCTTTTAGGAAGATTCACAACGGCATGAACGCTGCAGCGTAAAATATGCATTTTGGGAACTACTGGGTAGAGTGGGTCGTATAAATCCGTGTGGAGAGAAATTCATTCTTCCAGAGTTTCGGAGAGTGAGTGCGATGTTACTTCTCGTCTGGTGGTGTGGGAGGCATCAGTGTGATTTGAGGTAACGGCTGGTAGTGAGTGAAGGAACTTCGACGGCACGGCAGTACGTTTCAGACTTCCTGCGTCTTAGTGTGTAACCTCTTACGCAACAGTAGGGTGACGCCATTTTCCAAGAATAAAGTGCTCGTCCAAACAAGACACGTGCCTCTGTGAACAGTCTGCTTCATGCTGAGACACTCCCACTCCCGGCAAGATGCTCAGATCTGTCCACGACAGAATATGTGTGTCTAACTACCTCGTATGTCAACTCTAGCTTAGTGACAATATCCAGGATGTTAAAAGCCAGTCACAACAATGGTGGGTGAGAGTGTCTCAGGAGAAAATACAACGGCTTGGTGACACCCTTTACAACCGAAACAGAGCGACCATGCTCGTCAAAAGGAGTGCAACATCGTTTTTATAAATGGCCTCATACCGCCAAGTTATTTACAAATGTGTGAAATCACTGAAATAACAACACATATCTGCACAACCCATGAAGTTTCATTTCTTTCCTTCCTCCCCTTTTGGGGGTTTCACTTTTTTCTGTTAGGCAATGTACTTTACAAATACGAGGGGCATTCAATAATTGATGCAATACATTCCTTTTCTGCAAGCAAGTTGCTTTTATTCACCATTCCAATACAACATATTATTGCCTACTCCTTTGGCTACAAAACCCTATTTTTCAGCATAATCTACATTCAATGTGACGGTCTTACGCCATGTTACTGAGAGGGTCTGTTACAATGGAGCCAAGGTAGCCCCTGAGTGCCAGCAACCCATATAACACCACAGAGGACCAGGTTATCTATACCCAAAAGCACCATGGTAAACACCGGCTATTTACACACAAGATAATGGAATCAGACATTCGAGCACTACTTCCTGTAAGGGGAGCTCGAGCCACAGCCTGCAGGATGTATCACTACGCCGAAATCTGAATGGCTGGAGACAGCTATTTAGGTGCTAGAACCACTCCCGATGTGCAGCCCACGCCAGATGCCTACCTCGTGTACTGCAACCGTCTAAGATTACGTCTTCGTCTCGGAATTGGACTTTTACTTGTGTGTGAGTGTGTTACCACGGACCTTTGTGGAAAATAAGAAGTGAACTTTTGTTTGCCTCAATTAGGAGACTTTTTTCATTTCTGTTACCTTTCGTTTGTATGTTCAGTCATCAACCTTGTGGACGTACATCAATAAAAGTTGTGTAGTGAAAGATTTCGAATTGTCAGTCACAACAGGGTCTGTATGGTCATATGGTACCACTGCACTAGTCGACGACGAAGCTAACGTCTTCCTGCATCAACAATCTCCCTATCATCCACATACTGCTTCCCGTGAAGTGCACCCTTCATTGGGCCAAACAGATGGAAGTCGGAAGGTCGGAGGAGAGGTGGTGTGACGCCATTCCATTTGCTGCCGTTCTGTTCGAAGTGATGAAATCGTGTTTCAACGCCTGTGACGACATTGACAAAAACTTGTTTCGATCATCCTCGTAAGGTGCAAGCAAATCTGCGTATACGGCCCTTCGTTGCTCTTGACGGTCCTCTGTTAGGCGGCGAGGAACGCAGCGGCCACAAACCTCTGAGTACCCCATCTGGTGGACGAGTATGTCAGCACTAGCAACACAGACGTCCAACTGGAAAAGCGAATGAGAGCGTCTATGCGTTCCAATATTGCAGTGTGCGGCCGGCCGGTATGCAGGAATTTGGACAGGTTCCAGCGACCTCGTTGTAATGATGACAGACGCTTCGCCCACCGACTCACCGTGCTTTTGTTCATTGTATTCTTCGTCCGCCCCCGGTAACTGAGTGGTCAGCGCGACAGAATGTCAGTCCTAAGGGACCGGGATCGATCCCCAGCTGGGTCGGAGATTTTCTTCGCTCAGGGACTGGGTGTTGTGTTGTCCTAATCATCATCATTTGATCCCCAGTGACGCGCAAGTCGCCGAGATGGCGTGAAATCGAAAGACTTGCACCTGGCGAACGGTGTACCCGAAGGGAGGTCCTAGTCACACGACACTTTTCTTATTGCATTCTTACAGCTCTCTGCTTTGGACGCCTCCATTGCAGACGTCATTTTGAAGGCTACGTATAGCGCCTCACCAATAGGAACCTCATGAAACTATGGCGGCTGAAACGCGAATATCCCACGACAGAAAGTACCGCGTATTTTGAAGCAAAACTGGCCGTTAATAGTAAAGTGCTGCATGACTTATTGAATATAGTTGTAGAATTTTGGAACACGTATTATGTTCGAGTATAATGACTTTTCTGGAGACTAGAAATCTACTCTGTAGGGATCAGCATGGGCTTAGAGAAAGACGATCGTGTGAAACCTAGCTCGCGCTTTTCTTCCACGAGGGTCAGAGGGCCATAGACACGGGTTCCCATGTAGATGCCGTGTTTCTTGACTTCCGCAAGGAGTTTGATACAGTTCCCCACAATCGTTTAATGAACAAAGCAAAACCATATGGACTATAAGACCAATTGTGTGATGGTATTAAAGAGTTCCTAGATAGCAGAACGCAGCATGTCATTCTTAATGGAGAGAAGT
Source organism: Schistocerca serialis cubense (assembly GCF_023864345.2). NCBI lineage: Eukaryota > Metazoa > Arthropoda > Insecta > Orthoptera > Acrididae > Schistocerca > Schistocerca serialis. Next base: position 804,720,598 of record NC_064641.1, read on the forward strand.
CTTCCGAAGTAGGAGTGATTTCAGGTGCGCCGCAGGGGTGTGTCGTAGGACCGTTGCTATTCACAATATATACATAGATATGACTTTGTGGTTAACATCAGAAGTTCACTGAGGCTTTTTGCGGATAATGCTGTAGTATATCTAGAGGTTGTAACAATGGAAAATTGTACTGAAATGCAGGAGGATCTGAAACGAATTGACGCATGGTGCAGGGAATGTCAATTGAATCTCAGTGTAGACAAGTGTAATGTACTGCGAATACACAGGAAGAAAGATCCTTTATCATTTAGCTACACTATAGCGCGTCAGCTACTGGAAGCAGTTAATTCCATAAATTATCTGGTAGTAGACAACAGGAGTGATTTAAAATCGCTAGATGATCATTTAGTAATCGCGAAAGCGTTACGGAGTTGATAGATAAACTCCAGTGGAAGGCTCTGCAATGGAGACACTCAGTAGCTCGATGAGACTTTTGTTGAGGTTTCGAGACCATACCTTCACCGAGGAGTCTAGCAGTATATTGCTCCCTCCTGGGTATATCTGGCGAAGAGACCATGAGGATTAAATGAGAGAGATTAGAGCGCACACAGAGGCATACCGACAATCTTTCTTTCCACGAACAATACGATACTGGAATAGAAAGAAGAACCGATAGTTACTCAAGGTACTCTCCGCCACACACCGTCAGGTGGCTTGCGGAGTATGGATGTAGATGTAGAACGCCCCCCGTAAATCCTCTCTTTCATGTTATTCATTTTGATAACTGCTTATCATCAATATACTCGTAGTTAACAAAATAACTGAATATTTATCGTCAGAAAATGGTAAGAAATTTACAGTTTTCCACAGTCAATACGAAAATTAAAACCTTTTCACACACTATTATCAGGTGGCATTGGTTGTTAATTTTATGCCACACTGTCGCATATACTGTTATGTTTCAAAGTAAAATTGTGTGTTAACGGCTCGAACTTAAGTCATTACAAATTCAAATCTTTGTACTGCAGCATCATTCTGCGACACCAGCGCCGCTATGAAAAAACCACGGGTGGGGCGGGTGGTGGGAAGTTAATGAGGGTTCAGGGGCAGATTCAGTGTTACCACGGAGGCAGGCGGGGCCAATGTGAGAGAATGGGGCGATCCCGCATCGGAAAGTAATCCGGGTCACACGTAGGGCGGCCACGGGCTTCTCCTGCCTTATTGATTCCGGCGTGAGTACCGGCGATAGCGCACAGTGAGATGTGTCCATCCGCAGCGACGCCAGGAGTGAAGTGCGCGGCGCGGCGCGGCGCGCTGCAGGCTTAGATCTGCCAGGGGGGCTCAGAGCCTAATGGAATCCGCCCTGGCTGGCTGCCCGAGAGGTTCGCAATTTCATTTCCTCCAGCGAAGCGCAGCGAAGACATCACTAAATGCAGATTTATTTATTTTACTGCAGAACTGCCTCTAATCAGACTGTAATTCCGAATCAGCTCGGAGAGCAGTGAACGCAAAAACTATACTTGCGTCCTCGGCGTAATCGTATTTAACAAGCACTCGCCAAATATTACATCTTCTTAATCATACCACGTTACCGAGTGTTTGTCACTGAGTGTTTGTCACTGACGAAATTCGAGGATTAAGTCGTTCTAGCTTGGTTTCGTTGTTCCTGAGGCAAGCGTGAGAACATATGTATGCTTTTCCGCTAGTCCACAGGGATGTTATATTAGCGTATTTGTTAAAAAATTATTGACAAAATGACCTGGCCGAATGCGATTCGTATAGTTCCAACCAAACCTTTTCTAAACAATGAGTCAACTATTTAGCACATTAACTCATTTGCAATCAGACTTTTGAATCTGTTTTATACACGGCAGCCCTATTCTTCAAAGAATCAGGGGTGGCCCCCACTCCTCCCAAAGACTGTGTAAAGAATGTATATTTTGTGTATAAAACATCTAACTTCTGGTTTTAACAAAAGGTAATTTTCCACATATCTCAATTTTTGTGACGTCGTATCTCCTGAATTCTGTACCATAAAAATGATATAATTTTGCAGCTACTTTCAATTGTATATGTGAATACTGTCTGGAAAATGTGTTGCATGCAGAGTTACTACTAAGGAAGTAATAATTTAGAACGTCAAGCCTGACACTCAACTGTTACTACATGGATAATGTAAAATTAGTAAGCAATAAACGTTTTTCCTTTCATTATTTTGAATGTGTGTGTGTGTGTGTGTGTGTGTGTGTGTGTGTGTGGGAGGAAGGGGAGGGTAATTTTATAAGCGAGAAAGTTTCTAAAAACTTCAAAATTTAAAGTTTGTTGGAAGTCGCTGGATACTGGGATAAATAAAGCTAGACTACGTTGTGACCCGGAAATTACGCTTCCTCAAGACTTAGACACAGCTTCTAACTTCAATTCTTAGCTTATTGTGTTCAGCCTCCAACATGAGATTACATTTTTTAATGATTACACTTTCAAAGCGTTTAAAATTTTTAAATTCGGTCAGTAATCACACGAAATACAGAAAATCGATTTTTTTAACCCTGGAAGCCGTTGTATACAACAACCTGAAACTCAGACTACATGACACGATAACCATTTTAGACATTCAGTATTATAAATTTTGAGTGCATACATAGCTTTAGGTAGGTATCGTCTGTTCACGAGGTCCACATTTTCTTCAATTTTTGATGGATCTTCCACCCTTTTGGGTTGGAATGAAGCAGATAATTCCAAGTAACGGTTTCCTTCTATTCAGTTGACATGATTTTCTATCATTGACTCTTATCTATATTTTCTTCTTTGGCATCAATTACATTGTAAATGGTAGTAAAACACTAAGTACGCACTTCGCCACAGTAGGTACACAGATCTGTCATGATTTATTGTCAGTCAAGGGAAAACTGTTTGCCTTGTATTATGTCACCGCTGTCTTCGATGCAAATACTGCTTTGACACGACTATTCTGTGCCACCACCAACATCCATTTACAACCCCTTGGAGAACTGTCGGAGAAAGTTTTCCACTGCTTGTATCTCTGCGAGTATTGTTGGCCCGAGATTCAAGACAAGCAAGAAATAGTAATAATAATAATAATAATAATAATAATAATAACAATAAAGCCTCTGGAAACTTTTAAAAAATTCTGTGGAATACGATATGAGAAACATGGAGATCCATGTGATACATTTTTGCAAAAAAAAGGTAGAACAAGTTCTCGTTAGAGTGAAGAAAAAGTCACCCAAATTAGAAAACACCCTTCAAGGTTCGTGCCAAGGATTTGACTACTGAGGACTCTTACGGAGCTAATTACTTACCGATTTATATTTCAGTAGTCCTATTTTCAAATGTAAATGAGTAAAGTTATACCTGGAGCTTTTCTTGTAAAATGCTAAGTGATGTTTCAGAACTGTCTATACACTCTGACCGGAGTAGGTCACTCAACTGTTGAAATCATAGCTTGGTTTCAGCTGTTAAAGAGAAAAATTACAGCTTCAGTTCTGTTTCACGTACAGCATGAGACTAAGCTTTATTCCACCCGACACGCAAGAAATACTTGCGGGCTGCAATGAATAGTACATCTTTTCTGAAAGCAGGTAGTTTTTATGCCGTATTATTCCCTACTCTTTTGGCTATAAAACGCTAGTTTTCAACAAAATCTTTATTCAGTACAACGGCCTTACACCACTTACTGGGAGAGCCGGTATGCTCGAATGGTACCACTTAACTGGTTTACGTCGTAGCCAAAGTCTTGCTGCATCACTAACCTCCCAATCAGCTTTGCAACGCCCATGCAACTCCGCACAGATGGACCTTCGTTGCTGTTTATAGCTTTTGTTAGGCTGCGAGGAATCCAGCTGGTGGACGATGTGTCAGCGCTACCAAAAGAGGTATCCAGTTGACCAGTGAGGTGTCTGATCCGTCGATCACCTCGAATGAGAAGTCATAGATGTGTGCGGCCAGCCTGCACGCAGGAGATCGGACAGGTCTGCACGATCTTGTTTCGATTATGACAGAAGCCTTGCCCACCAACTCTCCGTGCCTTTGTTCACTGTTAGGTCTCTGCAGTCACTCTGCAAGCGCCTGTGAATATCTGCGATGCTCTGGTTTTCCGCCAAAAGAAAATGACAGCTCTCTCATTAGAACGCACTTCTCTTGCAGAAGCCATTTTGAAGGCTACGTATAGCACCGCTACCCATGAAATTGTAAGCGCCGAAACGGGAATATTCCACAATGTCCCACAGCATATTCCTCACTCTCCAGATGAAACTGGCCGGGAAAAGAGAAGTGTTACATTACTAAGTTGTGTGTTGTTTTCGAATCATGCCATGCGCCATGACGTCACAGACTTGAAGCCGACGTCCGCTATTTTAACTGTCCCATACATTGGCGTCGGATGAAAGTGTTTTCTTCAAAAATAGCAGCTTTCTTTATGGGTCTACTGATCATTTTACTGTGATATGAAGTGTCTTTGAATCACATTCATATCAAGCTATATTTTCATTCATAAACACGAGTTTTCTTTGCGCTCTACATTTACTATAATGGTTTTATTTTTATCATTTGACGTTACAAATCCTACCATTCCTGCCTGAAATTCTCTCTGTATGGACGCTTTGAGAAGGAAAGATTGGAAACCAATCACACACTCACCGTTTGCGAGAAAACACAGACCGAATATCAGTTCTATTAGTCCGTATTGAGGAAAATGCCGAATTACGAAAGCAACTTTTTCGTATCATATATGTCTCTTCTCACTCATTCGACACGTGTAACAAAAAGAAAGTTACATTAATGAATCGAGTTTTTTCATATTACTGGATCAGATCTGTGTCTACTGCCTGAGAAACGTCTGAAAACCGCTTCCTGACTATGTGTTATTCACAACAGCACTGTAACATTTTCTGTTTAAAACAACTCTGTTGCGAGTACGTGAAATTATGAACAAGAAGCAATCGTAAACAGTAGTCTGCTAATATTCTGAAGTGTCCAGCATGGCGGTACCTTTTTCTAAGTAATGTGCACTGTAGACCTATAGCGCCAAATCCCCTTATTATAAGCCCATGATAAACGATCTGTATGTATCTATGGTCTAAGAAGGGAGGGAGATGGTGCTATAGACTTAACGCTGGACGATATTTTGAAGTCAGAGTGGGCCTGGTCTGCTGCCATCTTAAATAGCCCAAAACATTATCGGACAGCTGTTTACGATTCCTTCTTTCTCATTATTTCCGTCTTGTGCACGCAACGACCGTTTTACATGACAAAAATTACACTGCTTCCATGAATATTATGCTGTTAGAAAGGTAATTTCTACCGTTTTTTCTGTTTTTCAATGCTTGTTTTCTCTATCAATGCGACACATTTGGCCTCGTTAATGTAACTTGTTTTTGTTGACACATTTCGAATAACCAAGAGGAGAAGGAAGTGATATGAAAAGCATACTTTCTTAATCCACTTCATTCCTCCTTTATTGTATTTGTATCTACAGCAAATGAAGCTGGAACCCCGAAACCAATGCTTGTTTTCATACTGGTAATACTTCTTGTTCGTTACATTTTCAGCTGTCACCTCTTATGCACAACATTCTTAATTTTCACGTTTCCAAAAAGCTGACATACGTGTATTTTACTATTCCATAATGTGTGCAATGAGGAAAGAAGCAAAGCAGGCTATCATATTTTGTGCATGTCAATAAAGTGAGCGATTACTGAAATGTGGAAATAACAGAACGGTGTAGAGAGATACATCCCCATCAAGAACGTAGCTAAAAGACTGAAGATCCAGACCTCGCCTGTCACCTAAATGAAAACGCACACGACTTATTTGCCGTGTAGAGAAATTGAAAGATATTTTGATTTCCAGTCATACGACTAAAATGGATAGGTGCTGTCGATAACCGAGAAGGCCATGGATAGATCTGGATTATCGATAGCACTATCAGCTATCCCCCAAACGTATTTTACCCAAAAAGTACCACGTCTCCTACCTTACAAACTTCACAGAAGCTGCGAGGAAGGAGTCGTGCTTGGGTACTTCTGTCGGTAGACTACTTTCCCGCGAAAGCCAAAGGTCCTGAATTCGAGTCTCGGTCCGGAACATAGTTTTAATCTGCCAGGAAGTTTCATATCAGTTCACAATCTGCTGCAGAGTTAAAATTTCATTCTGGATACTTCAGCCAATACCAACTGCTGCCCAGTATTGTTGGCTTGTTAATCAGTTCGTTTCTTATTTGCAGTTGAATGTAATGTAGGTTTTGCCGTTTACTGATATTGATCTGTGTGCTCCTGTGGTAGTTTATATTAACTGGTAAAATTATAACGAGAAAGAAGAGGGAAAGACAGCGTTTTATTGGCAGAATACTTCGAAAATGTAACAGATCTACTAAAGAGACTCCCTATACTACGCTGGTCATACTCTTTGGGAGTACTACAGCGCCGTATGGGATCCTTATCAGACATGATTAACGGAGTACATCGAGAAAGTTCAAAGAAGAGCAGCACGTTTTGTACTATCGCGGAATAGGGGAGACAGTGTCACGGGTATGATACAGGAATTGGGATAGTCACCATCAAAACAAAGGCGTTTTTCGTTGCAGCGGAATCTTCACACGAAATTTCAATCACTAACTCTGTCTAGACTGCAACGAGGAGACGAGGTACTCGCGGAATTAAAGCTGTGAGGACGGGGCGTGAGTCGTGCTTGGGTAGCTCCGTTGGTAGAGCACTTGCCCGCGAAAAGCAAAGGTCCCGAGATCCAATCTCGGTCCGGCACACAGTTTTAATCTGCCAGGAAGTTTCACTAACTCTGTCCTCCGGAAGCGAAAATATTTCGTTGAACGACCTACTTAGGGAGAAACGATCATCATAAAAAAATAAGGGAAATCAGAGTTCGCACGGAAAGATACAGGTGTTAGTTTCCTTCGCGTGCTGTTCGAGATTGGAATAACAGAGAATTATTGGGAAGGCGGTTCCATGAATCCTCTGCCAGGCATTTAAGTGTGATTTGCAAAGTATCCATGTTTCGTCCACTATCGTTATGATAAGGTATAAACAGGTACGCGCGATTGTAGTAGTCTCATTACTTATCTATAGCAATTTAATGTTAGTACTGGAATCGTTAACTGGAGACTGGTAGAACTTGGGGCTTGCAATATTTCAGTGTTTCACAAGGCAACGGAGCGGTAAACATAACTACAAATAACATTAAATTAAAATCAGTGGTTAAAATTACACTTGAATTTGTCTGTGTTGCCCAAAAATCGAGTTGGTCAAGAAAAATACCGCCCAAACAGTGACCGTTGGATTTATTTAAAAACAAAAATTGCTCGTAGTTCTATCAATGGTGGGCCATAAGGGAAAATAACGCGCAATAAGGTCATCCAGGCGGTATTCAATTATGAAAACCAATTCCGATACTGGACGACTTGGAGGGATTTGTGGAGAGCATAATGGGTATGTGATGATATCACATTCTATAATTCGTTCTTTTCTGAAAGATTTTTTTCAGCGCCCTTCTTGAATTCTTCCAAGCCGACTCACTCTGCGTCGCCGCCCTCGCCGCCCTCTTTCAGCCATAATCTATTTACTCCCTTGTATCACTATAGTAACTGAAGCGGTCTCAGATGTTCTGTAATTATCTCCAAACTGTAATCTTTCAATTTGTAGAAACAATTATAAAAAAATAATTTTTTGGTTAATTTTCTAACAGTGCTTATCTTGGGTTGGGAATACTTCTTTCTTGGGTAGACTGTATTTAATTCTAATGTTGGTTTGCGTAAGATCACGAGAATATACGTAGTTCAACGATATTTACGTTGGAAGGGAGCTAGCGATCCCATTTTGTTCTGTCTGTCTGTGGATAAAGTCACTAGCGAAACCGCTATACACTATGTATTCAAGTCTTACTGCAAGAACAATGTTCTACTGTGAAATGTCTCACTCGTAATATCGTCGGAACAGTGAGTCCAAACGTCATATTTCTAACCTGTTTGTAAGTAAATGTCATATAGGACATAACGTATGTTGTACATCACAGAGGAATTCGCTAGGATATTATCATGGATAAACGCAAACTCATTTGTGACGTCGCATATCCTATGCAACAAAGTCTAGTTGAATTCAATCCGTGACTCAGTGTTAAGATCCCAAAACATTAGCTCACAGCTTCTGTGTAACTCGATTTGTTTTATAAATCAATTTGGCTGTTATACTTTTGAGTGTTAAGATAATAATTTCAAAAGATCTTCATCACTTAAGGAAATTGAAGAATTTTCATGCAGTGGAACACACTTAAAGTGAGACTGAATTGAAGAACTTTGAATGCTTTGATATGCTGAACGTATTGTGACGTGGTTTCAGAGAAGTTATTTAACCCACCTTTAAGATTCTTCTGCTCTGTGATACTTGAACTTGTTTTATTAGCAAAGAGGCAATGCATTAAACACTAAGGTGACAAAAGTCATAGGACAGCGATATGACATATCCAGATAGCGGTAGTATCACGTACACAAGGTACAGGAGGAAAGTTCGTCGGCGAATCTGTCATTTATACTTATATACCGCTGAGAATATATGCAATACATACTTAAGAAAAGTTTTTTGGCTTAATTATATGGCTTCCTGAACGCAAATTATGTACATAAAATTAAACAAGGCATAAATTTGTTTTCAGAATAAATTAAAATGTGAACCTATTAAATGTCCCTAACAAATCTAGACCTCCTCCCCCCCCCCCCCCCCCCCCTCCTTTTGACGAAGTCCTGGCTACGTCATTGGCTCCCTGTGGAGTGGAGTTCTTGTTATATTATATTGTCACTGCATTAGTTCCGCTGTATTTTACACAGCTTCTTATTTTTAGATCTTACCTATCATGTTTCATTCAATGTAGGACCAATAACAGCAAATTACTGGTTAAAAGAACGATACAACTTTTTTAAACATGTTCCAAAATTGTGTTGTATTATAAATGTGATTAAGGGAATGGTCCAACCGCTTTGACTCAGGAAACGGATATTTTGCTCCAACATACCAATATATATGTAAGTCATTATTGTTAGTAATGTTGGCCTGACCTATGTACGAGGGTCACTCCAAAAGAAATGCACACTATTTTTTTAATCCATCTATTATTCTACATGTTTGAAAGTTTTACAGTGTGTAGATACATCCTTTAGGAACAATATTATCATTTCTCCACATAATTTCCATCCGTCTCAAGTGCCTTACGCCATCTTGGAACCAGCGCCTGTATACCCGCATGGTAAAATTCTGGACGAAACTGTTAGAGCCACTGCCTGTGAACAAGGGTGTCATTATCTTCAAACCTTGTTCCACGAAGAGTGTCACATTGAGCGATATCAGGACAGCAAGCCGGGTGTTTCAGTGTAGTCCATCCGGGTTTTGTGATCGCTTCCATGGTTTTTTGACTGACATGTGGCCGTGCATTTTCGTGCAACAGCAAAACATCCTGCTTTTGTCGATGTGGTCGAACACGACTCAGTCGAGCTTGAAGTTTCTTCAGTGTCATCGCATATGCATCGGAATTCATGGTGGTTCCACTTGGCATGATGTCACACAAGCAAGAGTCATTCGGAATCGAAAAGCATCGTAGCCACAAATTGTCCAGCAGAAGCTGTGCTTTTGGATATTTTTTCCTTGGGTGAATTTGCATGGTGCTACTCCATTGACTGACTCTTCGTCTCTGGTGAAAAATGATGGAGCCATGTTTCATCACCTGTCACAATTCTTCCAAGAAATTCATTTTCACCATTGTCGTACTGTTCCAAAAGTTCGCTGCATACCGTTTTCCTTGTTTCTTTCTGAGCTACTGTCAACAACCTGGGAATCCACCTGGCACAAACCTTTTTGACGCCAAAACTTCCAGTATTCTGCAAACACTTCATTCCCCTATCCCAACGTAGTGTGACAATTCGTTCACTGTGATGCGTCTGTCAGCAGTCACCAATTCGCTAACCATCTGCACATTGTCTGGAGTGTGTGCAGTACGAGGCTTGCCGCTGCGAGGACAACCCTCAATATTGCCATGCCCGCTTTCATCACGTAACCTGCTTGCCCACCGACTAACTGTACTGCGATCGACAGCAGCATCTCCATACACATTTTTCAACCTCTTGTGGATGTTTCCCGCTGTCTCGTTTTCACAGCACAGGAATTCTATGATAGCACGTTGATTCTGACGAACGTCAAGTGTAGCAGCCATCTCGAAGACATGCTGTGACGGCGCCACTCACGGGAACAGTTTGAACTGAGTTTTAACACAACCAGGAAGGATGTATCTACACGCTGTAAAACTTTCACACATGCAGAATGAAAACTGTATTTTTACAGAAATAGTGTGCTTTTCTTTTGGAGTGACCCTCGTAACATATAGGCCTACCTTTCCAACAGTAGCCTATTTGCTACATTTTTCGGAATATTTCTTGTCAGTAACTCTGTCAGTTTTTCTGGAATAGCCAGATACACCAAAAGTGGAATGTACGTCTAGTTTGATCATCTGCTTCATTTTGCTTTTGAATTTCATTTTGATGTTTTCAGTGTTTATAAGACTTTGTGATAGACTTGTAATTAGTTAATTTCATGTTCCATGTATAATCTGCACGACATATCATAATGATGCGGCAAGGCGTTTTATATTAACATCAATTTTTTGTAAATATGCCTCCATGCCGATAATTCATTGGTTTCTTCGTTTTTTAATTAAAGTTTTTAGTAATTTGTAACCATTATGATTTACACATAACAATAGTACATTACCTTTCGCGGAATAAGAGTTGCCAAAAAGAAAAGTTTTCAGTTTAGTTTCAAATTTTATTTAGCTGTCTGTCACGTGTTTTAAATCACTGGATAACTGATCAAAACTTTCGGCTCAGCATTGTGAACCCCTGTTCGTGCTACAGACAGCCTTAAAGTGGCGTAATGAATATTCTTTTTCTGCCGTTATTGTAATTTTGTACATTGTTTTTGTTGAAGTGCAGTGGATTATTTGCAACAAACTTCATGAGGGAATAGCTATACTGTGAAGCGGATAGGTTGCTATTCACACGTCGAACAGCAGGCAGCCATGACGGAAAGGTGTTCACATAAGTTTTCGGTGAAAGCCTTCTTCAGAAAGAAAGCAAAGCACACAAATTTCCATACAATCATATACACAAAACTAACTCTCTCTCTCTCTCTCTCTTTCACACACACACACGCACACACACACACACACACACACACACACGCACGATTGCTGTCTCCTGCTGTTCTAGCCAGAACAGCTTGGAAGGCAATGTAAAACACAGGAAAGAAAGAAAGTAAACAGTGGAACAATAATTCATGTATAAAAAAGGATATATTGCTTAAACGGCTCCACTTACGAATGAAATGTGATTCCTTTAAACTTAGTTTAAGATCTGATTGATTAGTGCACCCTTAACCGATGCTGTCTGTCATTTTTGGTGAAACAACTCCATGTAATGCACCAAATACTATTTGGCATACGCTAACAGAAGTCGATAGATATCCCCAACGGTCAGAACTGGGCGCGGACACCTCTGAATGACATCACGGCGAAATATCACCACTGTGAACCATAGAGGCATAAATGCAGTGAACCTAATGTTTTGTGCTGTGTAAGGTGGCTGACGTCAGCTTCAAACTTGTGACCTAATGACAATTCCTTTATAATATCTCGGTAACAAGTGCCGTTACCACGCACTGCCGAGTGTGTAACACATACCTCTATTAAAGTTCTTGGCATTCAGTCACCCTGATGACTGTGTTTCACATTTTTTTAGCGTTGGCCACAGTCTATCTTTACTCAAATTCTTGTGCTTATGAATACGGCTGTGTACGGTAGCATTGTGCCGGCCGCGGTGGCCGAGCGGTTCTAGGCGCATCAGTCCGGAACCGCGCGACTGCTACGGTCGCAGTTTCGAATCCTGCCTCGGGCATGGATGTGAGTGATGTTCTTAGGTTAGTTAGGTTTAAGTAGTTCTAAGTTCTAGAGGACTGATGACCTCCGCTGTTAAGTCCCATAGTGCTCAGAGGCATTTGAACTATTTGTACGGTAGCATAAGATTTTTTTCTAGGTTATTGTACTGGATTTATCACTGATGTTCCGTTCAGAACTGGGAAAGAATTGAAACAGACTGTCCCGCACACCTCCTGCGACACAGTCTGCAATATCGCAAACACCTTTTACTGGTGACAATACGTCTTTGAGTAGCTCACAATATTTGACGAATTATTCTTTCTCAAGCCCCCTACTGGCTACACACATCTGATACACATAAGGCACTTCGAGGGAGAAACGACCTGGGTGGACGAAAAATCTACCTCACCAAAAGACAAAAAATAAATAAATACCGTTAGAAAAAATCGAAATTGCCATGACTAAATCTGGTTGGACGACCTGAATGTATGATCAGTTTCATCTCTATCATCCTATCTTCATTGTCGGTGGATGTTTCCGGAACTAAAGTTTTAGCAAGTTTTGTGCTCATACTCTTGACTTGATAAGCTAAGCGCATAGCGCTTCAGTAGACATTATCGATGAAACCCGTAGGTGAACAATATTTGTTGAGATTGATCATGATTAAGGCGTACAAACGTTTTTGTCTGATCAAAATACATAACAAATGGAAATTTGTATCGCTCGTTCAAGGTCACATATATTGTGAATACTCTCGTGAGAAATATCACACATCGGAAATTTAAATTGGCCTCAGTTTTACGAAGTATACCGGCCATGACAATATGGTATGGGCCTCCTCTCCTCCCTCCTTTTATCACGCCCTACAGGTCACTCCACTGGCCTCTTGAATCCGCTTACCCTGCCCCCACCCGCATTCTCTACAACTTACAAAATTCTGCTCCCTCCTCTTCCATCTTGAAGACCTCCGAATATTCTGCGTTATTCGTAAACCCGACACTACTCAGCTCCTGCTCACTGCTCCTGGTACTCTGCCGCGCCTCTAACACCACAGTCCTCAAACGCTACACCTCCACTCCACATTCTCTCCCAAAGTAACTTTAATAGCCTTCACTTAAAATCTGAAGGAGCCCACACCGCCTTCTCCGATTAGGTCTCCTTTCCTCTCCTCTCCTCTCCATCAACATCCTAAGGCTCGGTCTGGAACAGCACCCCTCTTCTCTCTTCCGAATTCCTCCCCGAACATCCGCCCACGCAGACACCCTCTTTCGCACTACCCCAACTGCTACGTTCCCATGATGCCTCTCTTCCTGGCAGTCTAGGCCCACTCATCACTTCACTCACCTATATCTGTATCTAAATCAGTCAGCCCACCGGCTTTTTTACTTTTTTAACTCATTCATCTGTATGCTTGTGTCTTTTATCTTCGTGAAACATTAATTTGCCATTTCATTTGTGTCTGTCTTTTAATTACTCAAGAAATCCTCCTTTTTATATTTTAAATTATGCAACTGACTGTCTTTTTATTGTGTCGAACATTCATTCCTTTTGTGTACCGCAGTATCCAGTTTTATGTTTTCAAATTTTTACTTTCATAATGCAGAAGTGCGACGATCGGTCTCCACTGACAGCTGACCTCCCTTCCATATGGGGCGAGGGGAATCAAATAAGAATAATGGGAAAAAAAATCTATGTACGGGACTCAGCCAGCTGGAGTGAGAACCGGAAGATCGAAATAGCTGCAGAACATCCATCACTAAGTGATAATAAACCCTGAACGTCTTATCATTTCTCACCTGCCGTTATTGGCAAACCATTAAAATTCAGGTAATTTTCATGACTTCAGAATCTCTACAGGATCGGATGTTTCTTCAATATTCCAAAGGCTTGAGAATGATGTTGCTAAAACAGTCATCTACCTTATGATTATTCACGACATCATCAAGAATTCAGAAGGAGTCAGTATCAATGGTAATGAAGTATTTTACACCGTACTCAAATATTAATGGGAGGATGTGGATATATCACGCACAAATGGTGGAACAGGAATACCTCTCCGCGCCGTCTGAGAAGGACAGCAAAAGAAAGGATCCCGTGGAACTGTGAATCATTCAAAGACTGCCTTCGCTTCTTTTTCGAAAGTAACTGCAAACTACTCACCAAAAGTAGGAATTACAGTTTCGCTTGGCCAACGAACTTAATTTGAAAATGTTTAGGTAGCAGACCCCTTTTTAATAAATGTGGGCTCCAAATCTCTAGAGTCAAAACTACACAGGCGGTAGAAGTTCTTGAATATTTTGTGACAATGGACCAATGGACGAACAGTGTTAATTCTGTAAGTATGTGGTCTTCAATGAACAATACGTGCGAGGCACGTATATGTAAGCTGCTCTGCGGAGATGTTAGCGGCACTAATACGAAGAAAAACCTGATAATCGTCTGTCATGCACACACGACTGATATTTTTTTTCCTGTGGGGATACATGAAAACGGTGATACATGAAACCCCAGCAGAAACCGAAAATGAACTGACTGTACAAGGTTAACACACGTAACGAGGGCAGTGAGACTGCCAGTCAACACTTTGAACAGGTGTGTAGCGTAACTTGCGTTTGTCCATAAAATTTGGTGTTACATAAGAATGTTGGACGGGCTCAGGTGGCACAGGTATCTGACGTTCTTAAGCGATAGTCATAATCCTCGTGATGAAGAGCGCAAAAGGTTACTAGCGCAGATGGCACAAGTAATGAATAGTCTCTGAATCTAAACGAGGAAAGAAGGAAGCTGTGGCCAAATTTAAACAAGTGATAGGTTTATTGGCCACCTTTCAAGTCTCTCGCAGTTCTGGATTAAATGTCAGTGAACTGTTTCTTACGAGGTGTTTTCAAAACTACTTAACAAAAACAAATGGCCCTGAGCAATATGGGACTTAACATCTGAAGTCATCAGTCCACTAGAACTTAGAACTACTTAAACCTAACTAACCTAAGGGCATCACACACATCCATGCCCGAGGCAGGATTCGAACCTGCGGCCGTAGCGGTCGCGCGGTTCCAGACTGTAGCGCCTACCGAGCAAGGTGGCGCAGTAGTTAGCACACTGGACTCGCATTCGGGAGGACGACTGTTCAATTCCGTGTCCGGCCATCCTGATTTAGGTTTTCCGTGATTTCCCTAAATCGCTCCAGGCAAATGCTGGGATAGTTCCTTTGAAAGGGCACGGCCGACTTCCTTTCCCATCCTTCCCTGATCCGATGAGACCGATGACCTCGCTGTTTGGTCTCTTCCCCCAAACAACCTAACCAACCTAACCTGTAGCGCCTAAAACCGCTCGGCCACTTCGGCCGGCCAAGCACTTAACAGATTTCCAACTTCATATGCTGGGTGTTCCCCAATTCATGTTATAAACTTCTACATGTTGTAGAAGGGGACTTAGTACAATAAGTTTTACATAGGAAGCCGTAACCGGAAACGTGATCCAACGACGCCATAGAGAGTCAAATTTATAGGCGTCAGCACCTGTAGAAGTCTAGTAAACATGGGCTCTAAAATACATTCCTGACGGGCTATGTGCACTGGTTCATCTTCGTTAATGTGAAACACATCTCTATTGAACAAGTGGACATAGAGCTTAAGGTATGCATTTTAGACTCTTTCCTTGCTTTGGTCCATACTACCAGCTTTGAAAGTTGCCTACCCTACAATATTAGCAACGACCATACCGGTACACGTATTCCACTGTCAGAGGTATCAGACTGGTTTTCGCATATAACTTTCGACTCGTTCGTTTCCGGTGGAAGGACCCTTACCTGAAACTGATAAACTTACCCGCCTCCATCATTGTTGATTGTTTGTAACATCATCACGCTATCATACATTTACATGCACTGGCGCCTCTAACCTTGACGGCCTGTTCGTCGTTGGAAGACGTTTCCGGACGTGAGTTCCTATGTACACTCCTGGAAATGGAAAAAAGAACACATTGACACCGGTGTGTCAGACCCACCATACTTGCTCCGGACACTGCGAGAGGGCTGTACAAGCAATGATCACACGCACGGCACAGCGGACACACCAGGAACCGCGGTGTTGGCCGTCGAATGGCGCTAGCTGCGCAGCATTTGTGCACCGCCGCCGTCAGTGGCAGCCAGTTTGCCGTGGCATACGGAGCTCCATCGCAGTCTTTAACACTGGTAGCATGCCGCGACAGCGTGGACGTGAACCGTATGTGCAGTTGACTGACTTTGAGCGAGGGCGTATAGTGGGCATGCGGGAGGCCGGGTGGACGTACCGCCGAATTGCTCAACACGTGGGGCGTGAGGTCTCCACAGTACATCGATGTTGTCGCCAGTGGTCGGCGGAAGGTGCACGTGCCCGTCGACCTGGGACCGGACCGCAGCGACGCACGGATGCACGCCAAGACCGTAGGATCCTACGCAGTGCCGTAGGGGACCGCACCGCCACTTCCCAGCAAATTAGGGACACTGTTGCTCCTGGGGTATCGGCGAGGACCATACGCAACCGTCTCCATGAAGCTGGGCTACGGTCCCGCACACCGTTAGGCCATCTTCCGCTCACGCCCCAACATCGTGCAGCCCGCCTCCAGTGGTGTCGCGACAGGCGTGAATGGAGGGACGAATGGAGACGTGTCGTCTTCAGCGATGAGAGTCGCTTCTGCCTTGGTGCCAATGATGGTCGTATGCGTGTTTGGCGCCGTGCAGGTGAGCGCCACAATCAGGACTGCATACGACCGAGGCACACAGGGCCAACACCCGGCATCATGTAGTGGGGAGCGATCTCCTACACTGGCCGTACACCACTGGTGATCGTCGAGAAAACATTGAATAGTGCACGGTACATCCAAACCGTCATCGAACCCATCGTTCTGCCATTCCTAGACCGGCAAGGGAACTTGCTGTTCCAACAGGACAATGCACGTCCGCATGTATCCCGTGCCACCCAACGTGCTCTAGAAGGTGTAAGTCAACTACCCTGGCCAGCAAGATCTCCGGATCTGTCCCCCATTGAGCATGTTTGGGACTGGATGAAGCGTCGTCTCACGCGGTCTGCACGTCCAGCACGAACGCTGGTCCAACTGAGGCGCCAGGTGGAAATGGCATGGCAAGCCGTTCCACAGGACTACATCCAGCATCTCTACGATCGTCTCCATGGGAGAATAGCAGCCTGCATTGCTGCGAAAGGTGGATATACACTGTACTAGTGCCGACATTGTGCATGCTCTGTTGCCTGTGTCTATGTGCCTGTGGTTCTGTCAGTGTGATCATGTGATGTATCTGACCCCAGGAATGTGTCAATAAAGTTTCCCCTTCCTGGGACAATGAATTCACGGTGTTCTTATTTCAATTTCCAGGAGTGTAGAACTTGATTTACTGCGTTGCCTCTGAAACCTCTATGAGTGCGTAATATGCATTGTGAGACAACCTGTAGATGTATTCATATGACCAACAGATACAGATTTAGTGTCTTTTATTGCAAAGCGCCGCAAATGTTTCGCTTAAGGAGATTAAATGTGACATCCATTGCTTATGTGGGACACATCCCATCTAAAGTCCATTTCTTGAGAATGCTAGCGTAACTTGTTAAAGTGCGGCGTATATTCCTGCTCTGAGCTCTGCTAGAGTATCCGGTAACGGTAATGCAAACATTGTATCCTATATGAAACCGTACAAGGAAAATTCAACAGATGTCATGTTCCAGTGAACGCGGAGCAATGGAAGCGGCCTACCTCGACCAGTCCCTTTACGTGGAAAGCTGCTATGGAGGAAATCACAGACATCGGTTAGTGCGGCGGAGCGTCAACTTGCATGAAGAGTACGCTGCGGTCTTGTCCAGCTTCCTCAATCAGTGAGATTAAAAAGTTTTCAATCATATCTAAGTACACTGTTCCGTTGATTGTTTTCTCGACGAAAAAGAAATGGCTGAAAATGTTACACGTGCTCAGTGCACAAGAGATGATAACTTTTAAGCTGCCATGAACATGTTCCAACTGCGCGGAATTTCACTGTTCCAGAACCTACAGTTCCATTAATTAACTTTACCACGTAAGTGAAAAGTCGACTTAGCACTGGAGATATCACTGAAAATAATGTTTCCAATGAAATCTTCGTTCACATCCAGTCGATATAATATTTGACCACTAAACTCCACTGTTAATTTGTGCAGGACTGATTCAGCATACAGAAAACCGAAAACAGACTTGGATGAAATTAAAAGGAAGGGCTGCTATATTAAGAGCGTAATGGACATACTACTGTTAAATGCAGAAGAGAGAGAGGATAGAGAGCTTATAGGACGCCCAGCTTACAAGAAGCACGTCGCGTCGATTTTACATGACCGTTCACAAAGCTTTGCTTCGCGAGATCGCCAGAAACACACAGTGGTCCCGGCGTTTTTTTATGGTATAAAGAGCATGGGGAATTGGAGTACAGTTGCAGGGGAAGAAGTAGAGGAAAGGGTTAGGGGAGAAAATGGGCTTGCTACTAGGAACGAGAGAGGAGAAGAGACTAATTGAATTATGCAATACATTTCAGATGGTAATGGTGAATACCCTGTTAAAGAATCACAAGAGGAGCAGGTATACTCGGAAAAGGCTCAGAGATAGATTTCATGTGGACTACATCACATTCGGGCAGAGATCACGGAATCAGATATTGGGTTGGCTATCTTTCAGAGACCAGTCAAGAAGAATCAGTGCGCAAATAAGAGGAATACGGAAGTACTATTGAATAAAGAGATACGCTTGAAGTTCTGTGAGGCTATAAATAAATGATAATGAATAGCCCAGTAGGCAGTTCAGTTGAAGAGGAACGGACATCTCAAAAAGGCCAGTCACTGAAGTTGGAGAGAGAAACGTAGCTACAAGGAAGGTAACGATAAAGAAATAATGATAGTAGAAGAAATAATTCAGTTGATCGATGAAAAATGGAAGTACAAAAATGTTCAGGGACATTCCGGGATTCAGACTAGAAATGACTTAATAATGAAAAAAAAAAAAAAAAACAGGAGGTACATGGAAGCTAAGACGAAATGGCAGCCCAAAGAATGTGAAAAAATCTAAAAAGTAATTATTGTCGCAAGGACTGATTCAGCATACAGAAAACCTAAAACAAACTTGGATGAAATTAAAAGGAAGGGCTGCTACATTAAGAGCGTAATGGACATACTACTGTTAAATGCAGAAGAGAGAGCGGATGGATGAAAGGAGTACATTGAGGGTCTCTATGATAGCGAGGACTTATCTGATGACGTGATGGAAGAAGAAACTGGAGTCCATACGGAAGAAAAAAGGGATCCAACAATAGAATAAGAATTCATAAGAGCTCTGGAAGATTTAAAATTAAATAAGCAGGAGGGATAGATAACATTCCATCAAAATTCCTAAAACCATTAAGGTGAAGTAGCAACAAAACGATTATTCGCGTTGATGCGTAGACTATATGAGATTGGCGATATACCATCTGACTTGCGGCAAAACATCGTCCACTCAATGCGAAACATTGCAGGGGCCGACAGGTGCGAGAATGATCGCACAATCACATTAACAACTCATGTATCCACGTTGCTGACGAGAAAAATATACAGAAGAATGGGAACGAAAATTGAGGATCTGTTAGACGACGATCAGTTTGGATTTAGCAAACCAGAGAGACAGTTCTGACGTTGCGGTTAAAAATAAAAGCAAGACATAAGAAAAATAAAGACACGTTTACAGCATCTGTCGACTTGGAAGAAGCGTTCGATAATGTAAAATGGAGCAAAATGTACGAAATACTGGGAAAAATAGGGGCAAGCTAGGGGGAAAGACGGGTGATATACAATATGTACAAGAACCAAGTGGGAAAAATAAGAGTGGAAGACCAACAACGAGTTGCTCGGATTAAAAAGAGTGTAAGACGGGACGTAGTCTTTCGCCAGCGCTGCTCAATGCATACGTCGTAGAAGCAAGACGGAAATAAAGGAAAGGTTTAAGATTGAGATTAAAATTCAAGGTAAAAGGAATTCAATGTTAAGATTCACTGATGAACTTGCTATCTTCAGTGAAAGTGAGGAAGAATTAGAGAATGTGCTGAATGAAATGAACGGTCTATTGAGTACAGAATATGATTTGGGAGTAAATCGAAGAAAGACTAAAGTAATGATGAGTAGGAGAAATGAGTACAGCGAGAAACTTAGAATTGGTGATCACGAAGTAGATGAAGTTAAAGAATTCTTCTATCTAGTCATCGAAATAACCCATGACGGACGGAGCAAGGAACACTTAAAAAGCAGATTAGCACTGGCAATTAGTGCATTTCTGGAAAAGACAGGTTTACTAGTATCAAACATAGCCCTTAATTTGGGAAAGAAATTTCTGAGAATGTACGTTTGGAGTTGTTGTGCACATAGTTCCCCGTAGTCAGCGCGTACACAACTTTCCCAATAGAGCGCGCCCCGCTAAGCACAACAGCACAGGCGCAGCGCTCGTCCGTCTCCGTACTACGAGATGGCGTTGCCGTACAGACGGACCAAATTCTGCTTCCGCCGATCCGCGTATTAATATGTAACGCAGCCAATGAGATTGCTGCTGTAGAACCTTTTCTCCACGCGGATCACACTCGCGCAGTGATACTGACCGCGCGAGGTACTATAACGAGTGTACAGACCTCCGATGACTCAGTCTGCATTTGTCTGCAACGGTCTATAGTCAAGTTTCAGTCTGCGCTTAATAAGATTACCATATTCCTGTACATAGCCATGAAGATCAATGAATAGACACTTTGTTAAGTATCAGAGTTATGTGAGAATAAGATCAACGTACGAAGACCAAAGGAACTTCAGATTGCCAATTGTAAACAGCATCCAGAATCAAGTTACGTAATGTCTACGCTTTTTATTATTTTAATAAATGCGGGTGAAAGTTAATCAAGTTCTGTTTAAAGTTGGTCACCGTCAATCAGCTACTCTAAGCGTGCAAGTGGCATTTCTATCGTCTGACCTAACGGCAGAAGATAAACACGCCACGATAAGACCACGAGACATATTGCTGACACTCGCCTACTTCGTTAGAGCGACAAGTCAAATAATCTGATGGTGTGTGTACCGAAGGTCTTACAGTACGCACACCACAGGAGTACAGCATTATGAGGCGGAGAGACATGGGGGAAAACCGGAAGAAAATCCAAGTATCTGAGATGTGCTGCTAGAGAAGAATGTTGAAAATTATGCGGACTGACAAGGTGAGGAATAAGGTAGTTCTCCGCAGAATCGACGATGAAAGGATTATATGAAAAACACTGACAGGATGATAGGGCATCTGTTAAGACATTAGAGAATAACTTCCTTGGTAAAGACATTATGGAATAACTTCTGTGGTCCTAGAAGGAGCTGTAGAGGGTAAAAACTGTAGTTGAAGACGGAGACTGTAATACATCCAGTAAATAACTGATAATGTTGGTTTTGAAAGTGTTAAGCAGAAGACCGATGACTCAAAAAAAAAAAAAAAAAAAAAAAAAAAAAAAAAAAAAAAAAAAAAAAAAAAAAAAAAAAAAAAAGCCAGTCAACAAAAAACACTCATGCCACTGATAACTGCTAGACCTACTACTCTACGGGAATGTTTACAGCAATAGGTAGGAAAACTGTGTTGCACAGTTGTCGCAGGCCGTGATTCTTCGAATCAAAACACATGTCTAACTTTGCTACCACCCTCGCTAGAACTTACAGTGGGTTCACTCACACTGGCGTACTGCGTGAGGCAAAGCTTGATCCATTTATCTACGTATTTGGGCCAGAGTAGATTTGCAAGTTTTGTGAATAAGTTTGCTTGAATATTCAGAGTTGTAAGGTCCATACAAGAAAACACTCTATATCGACAAGGACCTCAGCCCAGACATTTTAACTGAGCTAAACATTGGCCATTACACGTTATATTGTGTTATTAAAAGACTTCTTCCAGAATTAAATCAAATAGTGAAAATATGTGGCAATTAAACGACATATTTGTAATTTTCTCCATTTTCTCTTGTTTTAATAAGACTACTTATTTTAGAGAAAATATAATAGTCTGAATATAAATATGTTATTTGTGATGAATAAAAACCACTTGTATTTGCGACATGAAGTCATAAAACGTAAGGTCTGGACTAGTGGATTTAGAAAATCTTATCGTTGCAAAACGACATTCGTCTTTTGTCTGACATACTTTTCATTTGTTACTTCTCTCTTCACCTTTCCTCCACCTAGCTGCGATCTGTTTAGATGTATGTAGAAATGTAAGTTTCTTTAACTGAGAGCAACTCGCATTTTTGCTTAACCCTTGTGTCATTTTATTTTATTTTGTACAGTTGAAGCCTTGGTATGTTACTGACAGGTTTAACAGCGAGTCTAGTTCTACGAAAGCAAATAACCGGTTTGCACGATATCTCTTTAACCACCATTACGGCTATCTAACTGAGATCGTTACGAGTCATAGTAATTACTCAGAACTTGTCTGCTGCTTAATTTATGAAGACCGACTTGCTAGTTCGAACAATATTGGCGCACTTGAGAGATTCTAAGCTGATATGGTAAGGAAAATAAGAAGCCAGTTGTTCCCCCAACATACAATATTTACTGCAAAATTAACTTTTCCGTTCATCGTCGGTTTAACTCTCTAGCTATAAGTGTTAAAAATCTGTCTTCACAGTAATTTATTTGCTTGCTCTATCAACCGTAAAATTGTAGGATAGAAAACTATTGTTGGGGACCATGGGTAGATAAACAGAACGTTGAATGCGGCCGCATAACATCGAAGAAATTTTGCAGTAAATTACGTTGGCAGTGACAAAATATAATCTGCAATAGTGTAATGTCAATCAACAGCTCCGCTATTGCACCAGTGATGCAAGTGAAGCAGCAAGACGAAGAAATTGCTGTGATCTACAGAGGCAACCACAAGGAAGGAAACCAGCAGAAGACATCACTGATTTCGATTTCTAGCCATACACTGCCCCCCCTCCTTGCCCCCCAAATGCCACACCAGCATCTACAGTAAAAAACAATGCAGAATGAGTTCTAGATTAATCCAGTTTAACACCGTTTATTTTTAAGTAACATTTCTCTGTATTTATGTATAAACGCCTGTTGATGAACAGAACATGTTCCAAACGCATTGCGCCGGCCGGGGTGGCCGAGAGGTTCTAGGCACTACAGTCTGGAACCGCGCGACTGCTACGGTCGCAGATTCGAATCCTGCCTCGGGCATGGATGTGTGTGATGTCCTTAGGTTAGTTAGGTGTAAGTAGTTCTAAGTTATAGAGGACTGATGAACTCTGCAGTTGAGTGCCATGGTGTTCAGAACCATTTGAACCATTTGATTTGAAACGCATTGCATTATGACAGATTAAGCATAAAATAAAAAGTGACTGGTAGCAGAAACTTGAAATAAATAATTATTTCACACAGTCACGGTGCACAAACATAACAATTATGGCTCAAAAAAATACGCACACAAAGTTGTCACTCCGGGAAGAGTCAGCAGCTCGTTGTGTTGTGCTCTGCGCATCTAAGTTTCGATCACCGGGCACCCGTTCGCTTCCCAGCTCGGTCTAGTATTTTCTCTTTTTGGGTCTGTGTTGTCCTCATCATCATCGACGCGAGTAGCCGAAGTGTTGCCTAATAAAAGGACTCGCACTAGGTGGCCAAACGGCCTCGATGGAGTTTCCCGGCCAAAACTGCCGCGCTATGGAAAGAAAAAAGTGGAAACTGCGAGCAATGAGGCAGGCTTACCTGTGACGAGTAGGCTGTAGCGCAGGGTGCGGGGTGGGTGCGTGGACACCTGGCACTCGTAGTCGCCCTGGTCGGCGGGCCGCGCGTCGCTCACGGTGAGCCTCCAGTTGTCCGGGTACTGGAAGCTGACGGCGTACCGCTCGTCCCCAGAGTACGTCTGCCGGCCCACCGTCAGCAGCTGCAGCTCCTCAGAGCCGGGCCGCCGCCGCACCCATGACACCTGCGTCATTCAAAACAGAAGCACTTCACATAACCATTGCCAGCGCATAGGGGCAAGACTCATGAGCGGAGGTCTGATTTATCAGCATCCCTCTGGTTTAACGTGGCCCGCCGCGAATTCCTCATCTGTGACAACCTCTTCCTCTCAGAATAGCGCTTGCAGCCGAAATCGTCAATTATACGATGGGCGTTCAGTTAGTAATGTAACACTTTTTTTTTTGTCTCAGGCAGTTTCGGTTTAAAAATGCAGAATTTGGGAAATATAGAAATATTCCTGCTTCGGCCCTGTAGTTCCATGAAGATCCTATAGGATGCGGCAGTATGCGTAGCCTTCAAAATGGCGTCTGCAACGGAGGTGCCTTCCAAGCAGCGAGCTGTCATTTAGTTTCTCTTGCTGAAAATCAGAGCATTGCAGATGTTCATAGGCGCTTGCAGAACGTCTACGGAGACCTGGAAGTGAACAAAAGGGCGGGGACTAATTTGGTGAGGCGTCTGTCAACATCGCACACAAGGTCAGACAAACCTGTCCGATCTCCCGCTTGCCACACACAGGTGGAATGTTGGAACGTGCGGACACTCTCAATCGATGGACGGATCGCAATCAAACGCATCGCTGCAGAAGTGGACATGTCTGTTGGTAGTGTTGATGCAGGCATCCATCTATTGGTGTGTCAAAGCTGTGTGCCCGGTGATTTCGTCACTAGTTAACAGAAATTATAAAGAGCAACGAAAGACCATGTGTGCAGAATTTCTTGCACGTTACGATGCTGATCGTGACAATTTTTTGTCCGACAGCGTTTCAGGCGATGAAATAAGGGTTCACCATTTCGAACAGGAAACCAAACGGTAATCCATAGAATGACTCCAAATCCCCTCTCCTCTTCAGCGCAGTAAATGTAAGACATTAAAAATACTTGTTTAGACTTATAGTCCCATCTGGACAATTACTATTACAGATTGAGTTCACATTGAGGCTGCTGTTTACCGTAACAACACAGCTGTCTTCAGTGTACCTTAGGGATATCATGTTATTGGCGAGTAACACCGTCTCTAGTCTCCGACGAGGAAAGGAGGCGGCACGTTTCTTCAGGTGTGCCATTAATTAGACCCGTAGAGTCATGAAGTTGGCCTATTTCAATTGTTAGGTTGTTCCAGATAATCCCAGAAACATTCTGCGACGTTGAAAGCGGGTGATTTTGATGTACGGTATACAAGGGGCGCGCCTAAGTTCGGAAGTTAGCAGGTTTATGCCAGTCTAGGAGGTCAAACAATGAATTGAAATGTACAACAGGAGGAGAAGCGGTTCATGTTAACTTAGGCTGGTGGCCGGTCGTGGAAAGCAGAGGCAGAGGCTCTGCCTTCCGAAAAGACGTCTATTCTGCTCGAGGTCTGGATTACAAGAGAGAGAGAGGCAACTGTGTTCCGCACCGTAGATCACTCTAGCGTCCACACACGTGACCTGTATCCCACGCACGCTATTGGCTAAAACAAATGGCGTGAATTCTCTAGCAGTTTCAGCAGAGGTCTCAGTGTGTCTCTTGTCAGCAGCGCAAACTGGACAGAACTGCCTCGGTTTTGCAAGACAGGCAACTTGTGTCACATAGGTACAACGTAAGATACGCTGGGAGAAAACTTGTAAAGATTTCACTGGGCCTTTTTTAAACAAATTCTCTAAAATATCCCTTGATTGGCTGCCACCATGTACAGCCTACATTGGACTCGTGACCATATCGGTTGGACCCTAGACGACTGGAACGCCGTGGCCTGGTCAGATGGCACCTCATTTCAGGCAGTAAGAATGATGGCGGGGTTCGAGTGTGGCACAGACCTCACGAAGCCATGGACTCAAGTTGTCAAAAAGGCACTGTGCAAGCTGTTGGTGACTGCATAATGGTGTGGTATGTGTTTACATAGCGTGGACTGAACCGATCACTGCCTGCAAACTGCTATGTTTGGCTACTTAAACATCAATTCCAGTCATTCATGGACTTCATGTTCCCGTGGTAATGCGCCTTGCCACTGGGCAAAGATTGATTCAAACAATATTCTGGACAATTTGAGTGACCGAGCGGTTCTAGGCGGTACAGTCTGGAACCGCACGATCGTTATGGTCGCAGGTTGGAACGCTGCCTCGGGCATGGGTGTGTGTGATGTCCTTAGGTTAGTTAGGTTTAAGTAGTTCTAAGTTCTAGGGGACTGATGACCTCAGAAGTTAAGTCCCATAGTGCCAAGAGCCATTTTTTTTGGAAAATTTGAGCAGCCGGCCGCTGTGGTGGGCTCGACATAATCGAGAAGTCAGTTCGTGCACAAAATCCTTTACCGGAAACACTTTCTCAACTATGGACGGCTGTAGAAGCAGCAAGGCTCAATATTTCTGCAGGGGACTTCCAACGACTTGTTGAATCCAGTACACGTCGAGTTTCTGCACTGCGCCAGGAAAACGAAGGGCCGATATGCTATTAGGAAGTATTCCTTGAGTTTTGTCACCTCGGTGGGTAATTTCAAATAGTTTTAGTGAACTTTTCCATTAGACTGCGTTACGTAATTACATCACTTCATTGTTCAGGATGACAACAGAAACAAACGCGAAACCAGTTCAGTTCAATTCACTTTAGTTCGCGTCAACAAAACCAGCAATATAAAAGATGAACCACTATGTATATTTGAGCCTTCTGGGTGGTGATTATGCCCTGTAAGCTGCCTATTTTTCAAGATGACAACAGCCAGTTCATAGTGCTGCACGCATACGCCCCTCGTTTGACGAACACGCAGGCACAGTATCGCATCTCAAATTGCCTGCTAAATTATCCGCTTTCAACGTCGCAGAGTGTTTCTGGGACTATCTGGAACAACCTAACAATTGAAATAGGCCAACTTTATGACTCTACGGGTCTAATTAATGGCACACCAGAAGAAACTTGCGGCCTCTTTTCCTCGTCGGAGACTAGAGACGGTGTTACTCGCCAATAACATGATATCCCTAACATACACTGAAGACAGCTGTGTTGTTACGGTAAACAGCAGCCTCAATGTGAACTCAATCTGTAATATTAATTGTCCAAATGGGACTATAAGTCTAAACAAGTATTTTTAATGTCTTACATTTACTGCGCTGAAGAGGAGAGGGGATATGGAGTCATGCTATGGATTACCGTTTGGTTTCCTGTTCGAAATGGTGAACACTTATTTCATCGCCTGAAACGCTGTCGGACAAAAAATTGTCACGATCAGCATTGTAACGCGCAAGAAATTCCGCACACATGGTCTTTCGTTGCTCTTTATAATTTCTGTTAACTAGTGACGAAATCACCGGGCACACAGCTTTGACACACCAATAGACGTATGCCTGCATCAACACTACCAACGAAACTCATTGAAACGTTGCGACAAGACGACACCGCCACTCGGCTGATAACCCGACAAGAATTCATCAGTGGAATACGTCGAGAAAGACTCACTAGCTTACTTCTCACAGAATGATACTAGCAATGACAACGCTAATGACAACCAGAGATAACATTCCTTGCACTCAGAACCTCTGTGATGTAACACATTGACTGTTGAAAACTTCTGTTTCAAAAATATCCAGTGTAAAAATGTGAAGTATGAGACATCGAATAAAAGTACAGCTAATAACACTTATCACTTTTACTGAATACCAGAAATGAGCTAGGAACCTTAAAATCTTCAATGCGATAAAAATCAGTGAGTACACGTTCTGGTATGAAAAACACCCCCTAATAATTTCAGAACCACCTCACACCTGAACAACACTTTGCACACACAGCGTATCAGATGTCACAAGGGGCCGTCAGTGCTCTCGACGAATCGCATCATTTGGAAACAGATAAATTCGCATCTCGTCTGACCAAGCTACACGCCAAAAATCCTAATTTCCAGTTCCCGCGTTGTTTGGTTTATTGAACAGCAAGGAGGTTTGAACAAAAAGGACGTGGCGTTATTTATGCCGAGCACTGACGTCAGTTAAGGCCTGTCCGCCACTTGGCGGGTCTTAGAAGTCTGTTGCTTCCTTAAAACCTGAAACGTCCCCTTTCAACAACTATACAGGACTGTGCTTAACCTGACACACAATATTTTTAGCGCAACGCAATCTGACTTTCAAAATTCCCTACAAAAGAATGGCCCTGACTAACATTAAACTACACCTTTCACAAACCACTTACCTCACAAAAATCTTCGCTGCTCAAGCTACTGCAATACAGCGAGCGCCACTACTGCCAGCTAAATAAAAGATTCAAACTATGGAAGGCACTAACTACTGATAGGGATAGTTAGCAAATGAAAGATATTAAGAGAGGACCAACAATGTATTTACCTTGATATCATCATATATAAATATAGCAGTTCATGACAAATTTCAAAACTCCGCCATCTCTCTCCCCACATCCACCACTGCTGGCGGCTCACCTCCAACTGCACAACGCTACGCGCTGTTCACAGCCAGCTGCCTAACACTACAATGGCGAGTATTACAACAATGCAAAGCAGCCACAGACTGCACACAGCACAACCAGTGATTTTCATACAGAGGTGGCGTTACCAATAAAAAAAACCTAAACAGCCTACTTACATAGCCCCCATGCTCCCCACAAAAATTTTTACAAATTGGATTGGGCAGTGGCCAATACAGATTTGAAAAAAATTTTTCATAATTACAATAACAAAGAAATCAAATGCACACACTTATTGATACAATGTTGGTCAAAAGCTAAAAATTTCTCACAGTCCATAAAGACAGTCCACATTGTTCATCACAGTAAAATGCAGAGTTTTTCTCAAAGTCTGAGCAGTAAAAGAAAATGCACACGGAAGTAGTGGATTTCCATGCAGTCTTGAAGAAGTAGTGTTGTCCTTCCAACGGAAAGACAGTGCTGACTCTTGACATGCAGACAGGTAATGGGCCACAACATAGCAAACCCACAGCAGAGTCATTCGACGTTTTGAAGAATATTGCTAGGTAGGTCATCACAGAACAGACCCACTGTAGTCCTGGTAGAGATTACGGTATTGGTGGGCCACCAGAGGTGCAGACCCACTGCAGTCCTTGTAGAAATAATGGTATTGGTGGGCCATCAAAGATGTAGACCCACTGTAGTCCTGGTAGAGATGACGGTATTGGTGGGCCATCGAAGGTGCAGACCCACTGTAGTCCTTGTAGAGATGGCCAGCAGCCATCTGTTGCGATCTGTTGCGACTGTGCAGGTGTACAATCACCATCGAAGAGTCTTGCGGAGAATATAGCAAGTCCATAAACCACCACTTGTGCACTCACAAAGTGTTTGGAATTGTCCTTAGAACCAGCAATGCTGTTATCCAGTCCCTTGCTGAATTATTAACACACGTGCAAACACTATCAGTCCCTACTTCTCACGTATTGTCCATGTACTATGACCAACAGAAACGTGTACAGTGAAATGTTACTTAATTTGAAGAACTGGTAACAATTACAATTTGGTAACATAAAAATACAATAACAAAGGTACAAAATACATCATTAAAGAACATAATAATACAGATAACATTTGTAGTACAGGCTTTACAAAAGAATCGAAATAACATATACGTCAGTGTTCCAGGAATTATGACATGAGTACATACATAAAAGATCAGAATAACTTTCGAAACACCAACTTCACACATGAGCATTAACACAAAACAGAATAAATAATGTCTAAACATCTTTACAAAGTAAATAACATATTATTAATGCCAATTATATTCGAGGATAACAGTATTCCTCATCATAGTGAATGTAGCTTAATATTAAAAGAAGAAAAAATTCTATGAAACTACACAGAGACAGGAAGAAAACAAATACACAAGGGTACACAAACACATAGTGGGATAACACCAATAGGAAAGGACAGGGTTCGTTTTCAGTGTAACATTTGGTACTGCAGTCCAACCCAAAACTTCATATATCTTTCCTCTTATTTCATCCTTTGTTTCCACCAAAAAAAATTCTATCTAAGCATGCTTTCTGTATTTATATGTTCACACATTTCTTACCTCAACATTTATTTCCAAGAAAATCCTACCTAAACCTGTTTTCTCAATGCATTTCTTCCAATTCATCGCAACTCATTCTCTTAGAGGCTACCCCCTCTTAAGCTAACTTAAATCTACTGAGCTCAGATGCTAAACTAAGGGACGAGGCAATGCAGCAGCACAAAATAAGTAACACAAACAACAATGACAAAAAAAAATGGAAAATTGCAAAGCAAGCTACAGTAAATCTAAATTACCAAGCAATGCAACATTACAACTAATATGAGCCAATGTGCAGCAACAATAAAAATAAATGAGTAGTAAAATTGGCTTAGCAGAGTAACACAAAGTCAAATTCAGTAACACTACGCCTGGCAAACAGCAGTAACTTATACCTAAACATGACATAGCTCAAGCAGAAAAAATATTACAGTAAAAACAACAATGCAGATAAGGGAAATGTATATTCACATCTTAATATCTATGTAATTAAAGTGGTGCACCACAACAACTGATTGTAAAAAGAAATATTACCATGTACTTGAAAAGAAAATTATGTGTTACTGTTACTAGTTCCTTCTTATTGTTCTTTCCTTTCCAAGTGCTCCTTTTTTAAAGAATGTGGATCATAAAATAATTATTTAATAGATCTGTTGACAGAAAGTGTTCACATTAGCAAATGCATTTCATTTTATAAAAGCAATGCTGCAACACAGCTGGAAACCAGATATCAAATGAAATAAGCAACTATGAAAAGCAAAGCTTAAAAATATCATTCAATAGTCATGTGACATTTCATAAGTTAGTAGAAACTCTCTCAACTCTCGTAGAAAGAAGCTTGTCATAATCAGGTGTGCAGATGTAAAAATATTTCTCGTCATTTCATTAGGTATTTCCGTAAATATCATAAATTACGAGCTCCACAGTATGCTTTCAACAAGGAAATGTCAATAGCAAGGTTAATGGAAGTAATGAGGGTGTCGCATTTGCAATATTTTCTCTAAAGGACTGTCAATGGCGAGGATAAAGGCCTGCCTTTTTTTTTTTTACCTGTGCTTCCGGAAAGGCAAACCTTAATGGCTTGTTCTCCAGGTGTTTGACACAGCTGTGTGCCCACGACGCATTACGTGCAGGTGGTCACTTAACTTTCTTACGGAAATATTTACGACAGCAGTTTCCGCTACAGTGACAGTCTCACATAAAAATATTTCACAGGTCAAGAATTAGCGTTGCAAATCTGTAGAAACAAAATCCTATAAATGTAAGTGTCCAAAAAAATTTTCGCCAGCATTGTGATACAGTCACGCATTTACACACACATTTCATAACTCTTAAAGTACGATTCTCGGTTTCCAACATTCTTTTTCACAAGTCAGCGTCCCTAACCACTATTCATTACCCCTTACCTTATTCGTCGACACTTCTTCAATATTGCATCATAACAGATAAGTATCATAATCAAATAACTCATATAGCATCAGCCTATTAATCATAAACATACCTCAGCAGCATAATACACATCGTCGTCGTAAAAATAACATCATAACACCTCAGTCAAATCTCAAAATCGTCGTAGCTTCCTCCAATAATTAAAAAAATTCTCTGCTCATGTCAAAAGTGTCATCTGCCTCAAACGTACTTTAAAAATCATGAATCCATACCAAATACATCATTCAAAGCTCTCATAGTATCACAATGGTTCCAAAAAAAAAAATATGAACGGTTCACACAGTACAGACAAAATACAATTTCGTAAGTGTGAAGTAATCCAACTCTGTAATTGCGTAAACATATGTCACTGATGTAATAAAAAAGTTTATCTCTCAGTTACATGATCAGATAGCTGTGTAATTTGTGTGTTAGAGAAATATGGTACCGATGTGTAAAGTTGTATAAGCAAATACCATATTAGCTAGGGTTCCTTGTGGTTGCCACACACATGGTACACAAAGTAAGCGTGTACCCCCCTGAGGATAAATGTAATTATACTCCCAGGTGTTACAAATTACAGCAATGGAATGAAATGTATCACGGAAAACTTTCTTTGTAATTAAAAAAATATTTAAAAATAAGTGTTTTAAGTATAAGATTGATCACTCAAATGCGTGTACTGTAGCGCTAAACTGTGCATCTTGTCGCAACATAATCTCTGTGGAAGTGTCGTAGTTATCGTCCTCCGAAAGCTAAGTTCTGCAGAAGTCAATGTACTTACCACATGATGAACAAAAGTGAAATGCTTTGCGTATAGATATCGTAGTTATTATGCTTATTGGCGTGATGAAGAGAGTACTGTACAGTAACGTATTGTTATGCCACGAAAAAGGCTGTCTCATTGTTGCTATACCACAAAAGTTACTACTAAAACATGTTTTTCTTCCTAGAAGAATTCAGAAAACTGTGCAGATATAAAACAGATACACTGCAAAAGCAACATTGTAAATTGTCACTCATTAGTAGCGTCGTGATAACATCGTGTAGCTGTCACATAAACTAACCATTGTGTCCTCTGGTATCTCACAGAAAGTACTTTAAACCCAGAATGTATTTTCAAGTAAACCAAAATGTTGCATTAAAATCTCATTAGCAGTACCAGTATGTGTCCTAAGTATGTAAGCCTGATAGTCGTTACATAATCGTGCAACTAACAAGCAAGAATGTACAACTAACAACACTGTGTCGTCTGTTCATTATAACAATGCATTCGTAATTTCTGTTTAAATAAGTTCTCTTGGTTCTTGACTGGATATTTCACTTCAAACATTGTTACATGTTAATAGATTCTAAATCTGACAAAGCATACTAGAAATGTGAAGTGAAAAGTTTTATGGCAAAGACAAAGTTAAAAAGCAGATTATCTTTCAATAAACGGTTTTACATGTGAAATGTGTTGTAAACCTTTACTCTTCCTAGTACGCAGAGTTTCAACTTCAACGCAATTATCATGTGGTATACGTCGGATTCTGTATGGTCCATTGTAAACTAGAAAGAATTTGTGACTCAAGTGTTTCTTCTTATGTGACAATGAATGAGCTTTAATGAGAACTTTCTGACCAATATACAATTTCTTTGCATTTGCTTTACCGTGTAGTTTTCTCCTTTTGTCTGCTGCAGATTTTATATTTTTAGGAGCCAAATCAATTATGTCTTTGTGTCGAAGTTTATGTGTATTCGGGAAAGGTACAAGCTCTCTGATTCTGTTCGGTGGTTCTTCATTCTTCAGTACAAGAGTAGGTGGTAAAGCAGTGGAATCATGAGGCATTTCATTCAGCACATTTTGAAATAATTGTAGATATCTGTCCCAATGCTGATGCTTTCTGTGACAATAAAGTCTGCAAAGCTTATTGATTTCTTTCATAATCCGTTCAGACGGGTTGCAATGTGGTGAGTACAATGAAATAAAAACAGGTTTGATTTTATGGTTGCGAAGCATGCGTGGCCAAACAGCAGATCTGAATTGCGGTCCGTTATCTGAAATGACTTTAGCAACGTGGCCAACTTCACGTAAGAAATTTTTAACAAAGGCGTTGGATACAGATCGTCCAGTGGCTTTACGTAACGGAGTGAAAGAAACAAATTTTGAAGTAAGTTCAACAGCGACTAGAACGTACGAAAATCCATTGGATGTTCTGACAAGCGGTCCCAAGAGATCAACAGCAGCAAATTCTTTTAATTTAGAAGGAATAATAGGAAACAACGGAGCACGATGTGAGACAGTAGATGGTTTCGCCTTTTGACAAAGTTTACAAATAGACAAGACTCTTCGAATTCTTTTTTCCATATTGTTAAAATAACAAGTCGTTCGAAGAATATGATAACATTTTCGTGGACCAAAATGTGCGTAGCTGAAATGAATGTACCAAATGAGCTTATTAACAAAATCGTCAGGAATGCAAAGTACCCATAGCTTGTCATCAACAGTGCAGCGTTTGAACAGTATGTTGTTTCTAACCAGATAATAATGCCGAATCTGTGTGTGTGTCTTTTCATGCCATTTGCTCTTGATGTCTTTCCAAATCGGATCTTTATCTTGTTCATGAGCAATGTCCTTTAAAGATGTGGTGATGAAGTTTTCAAAGGCGACTTTCTGAATGTAAAGAATACTGAAATTTTTCTCGAGGTTGCCTTCTGTGGTACTTTTCTCAAGCCCAGCCGGTGCGCGAGACAGTGCGTCCGCAACAATGTTCTCCTTGCCGGGAATGTAGACTATTGTGAAGCGGAATTCTTGCAGAAACAATGCCCAACGTTTTAACCTGTCATGATTTAATTTTGAAGACATAAGAAATTGTAATGCACGATGATCACTGTATACTTTTACGCGCTTACCAGAAAGAAAGAAACGGAATTTGTTAAATGCCCAAACGATAGCTAAAGCTTCTAATTCAGTAACGGAATAATTTTTTTCAGATTTTGTTAGCACTCGGCTAGCAAAAGCAATGGTTTTCTGAATGGTAGTGTCATTTTCTATGGCTTCTTGAAATAAATGGGCACCAAGACCGACTTTAGAAGAATCCGTGCTAAGGCAGAAATCTTGTGACAGATCTGGATGAGCTAAGATTGGCGCGTGAAGTAACGCTTCTTTCAAAGAATTGAATTCCATTTGTGCTTGTTCGTCCCAGTTCCAAATAGTATTTTTTCCAGTGAGAGAACAAAGTTTTGGTGTAACAAGAATTTGCATATTCAGAAAACGACGGTAAAAATTTATGAGACCTAGAAAACTGCGGACTTGTCTTTTTGTGGATGGAACTGGAATGGCTCTGATTGCTTCTAACTTTTCAGGATCCGGCTGAATGCCTTCAGAAGAAATAATATGTCCCAAAAACTTCACCTTTGTCCTACCGAATTCAGACTTTTCCAAGTTAACTGTAATTCCAGATTCTGCAAAAATACGTAACAAACTGTTGAGGATGCAATTATGTAGTTCCCATGAAGCTTCTGCTATTAGAATATCGTCCACATATAAGGTGATGTGACGTTTTAAGAACTCAGGTAATATGGAATTTAGCCCGCGAATGAATGCTGCTGAAGAAATGTTCAAACCAAAGGGAAGTTTCCGAAACTGATAACAAACGCCGAAACAAAGGAAAGCTGTGTATTTTCTACATTCTGGATGAAGTTCGATCTGATAAAAGCTGGATCTGAGATCAATGGAAGACAACACTTTTACACCATTAAAATTTTGAAGAAGTTCTTCCAACGTTTGCGGCCTGTCTGTTTCAGGAATAATGATCGTATTGATTTGTCTCGAATCTAAGACAAGCCTGATCGATCCATTTTTCTTCTCAACAACATGTAATGGATTGTTGTATGAGCTTACTGCAGGCTCAATAATGCCCTCGTCAAGCATAGATTGTATTTCTGTTCTAACACGGTCCCTATAATGTGCTGGAATTACATATGGTCTAACACAAAATTTAGTATGCTCACGAACACGAAATTGGTATTGAAATCCCTTGATTGTTCCTGTTTTATGAGTAAAAACTGTGGAATGTTCTTGTAAAATCTCAAAAAGGTCCTGCCTATCAGTGTCATTACAATTCTCAATTGTTTGAATTTTATTCTGAATTAACTCATTAGTATCAAATGCGCCGTCGATATCACCCCTGTCAGTACTTGCAGAGTGATTGTTAGTGTCAAGTTCCGTCGAAAATTCCGAACTGTTGTCTAACAGAAGGTAAAGCCGATTAATTTCCTCGTCATGGTTTGAGAGCCAATCTTCAAATTTCAAAGCTACTGACTTACCTTCTTTTTCTAAACTTATTTCAGCATCGTGAAAGCTTAAGATTGCTTTGTATTCATTTAAAAAGTCTACTCCCAGTATAATTTCCGTCGACAATAATGGAACAATAAGAAAGTTCATAGAGAAGCTGTGGCTTTGACAAAAGAATTCTAAGTTGGTTTGTTGGCGTACATCTACACTTTTTCCAAAGATTGCACCTTGCAATTTAATCTTACGTAACGGAAGTGTGGGGCAATCGTTCGATTTGTTGCATTTGCTAAAGGCTGTTTCACTGATTACTGAAATCGGACTGCCAGAGTCAAGTACTGCCGTAAATTTTACATCATTTACTGTAATGTGAATCACAGGATATGCAATGTTGTTATGTTTTACGTCGTGTTCCTGGAGTAAGATGTCCCTAATGTCTTCCATTTTTACGTAATTACTAGCTACGGCAGCTGCGTCGTCAGTTTCATAAGTATGTTTTGTGGCTGCCAGCGGTGTGAGTCATTGCCTATTGTCTCTTTGTTGGCGCGCGTCGTTATTGGGGTTTGGAGACCTAACTTCTACAAATTCACCGTGACGAGAGGGCCCTGCTCTGTTTGAATCCCGCCAGTTCTGATGCAATTCAGGTCTGTCGTTACGATCACATCGTCTGTCGTCATGTCGGTAGTTCCTGTAGTTTCTTTCTCGTCGGTTAAGTGGTGGAGAATTTCTCCCTGAATCGTAACTGCGCGCTGGACCGTTGCGTCTCAAGTTATTCTGTCTCCCGTAATAATAATTGTTTTGGTTCCCATATAGTCTGTTTCTCTGATTGTCTCTGTGATAGTCATTACCGCGGAGAGGTGATCTTTCCCTGTAATTATTACTACTCTGCCAACGGTTGTCATACGGGTGGTGTCTGTTTTGGTCACGATTTGTGTTGTGGGAATAGCCTTGTCGCGTCCAGTTATTATCGAGGAATTGTGACGGATGTGACCCGTAATTGTTGTGTTCCTGTTTCCGCATTCCGCGATTGTCAGTGTCAATTTCCAATTCTTGTAACAGTCCCTGAAAAGCTTCAATGTCGTCTTTGCAACGTCCTGCCAAAATAATGTGTCGTAAATGTTCAGGCAATTTGATTAAGCAAATGCGGATAAGTTCTGAGGGGCTGTATGGGTTTGAAAGATACTGATTCTTATGCAACATGTCTTCAAAATATTTCATAAGACTGGAAAATTCAGATTGTTCGAAACGTTTCATCATTATGATGCTTTGTTTTACTCGGTCTTGTGTGGCCTGAGACCAATATGCTGAGAGGAAGGCATGGTAAAACTCTCCTTCACTGTGGCAATCGTGAATGACCGACCGCATTCTTACAGCTGGTTCATTCTCTAAGTAGCCACACATAAATTCTAATCTGTGTTCCAATGACCAGTTGGGAGGGAAACAATGAGAGAATTGATGGAGCCACGCTTGTGGATGAATGTCGTTGGCAGAATTCTTAAACGTTTTGAATTTACGTGTAGAAATGAACAGCTTATAGTCAAAATCATCGTGTCGGCGAGTAGCATATCGGTCATTGTTACGTCGTGTCGGCGGTTCCATCTCAAAATTTGGTGTACCTTGCCAATTTCTTTCATAATTACCGAAATGCCCTGTGTTATTATTTTGTGGCTTTTCCGTATTTCTAAGTTCCTCTTCCCGTGTTGGAGCGCGAGTGTCCTCTGAAATATGTAATTCTTGTATTACTTGTGTCAGCTGATCTTGTACTTCCCGGATTTCTCTTTGGTGTTGCGTATTAATTTGATTCAGATTTTGTTTCAGTTTCCTAATTTGTTCGCACTCTTCTGTGTCATTAAAGACTACCGGTTTTGTGTCATTCAGATTATCATCTACCTTCGCAGATAAATTATTTAGCTGATCCGAAAGTTCAACTACTTTCTCTGATAATGAACTAATTTCCTCCATGTGTCTTTCTGAACCAATTTTTAGAGTATCTACTGTGTCCTTTAAGTTTTCCTGAGTTTTTGCAAGTTGCGTAACCGAATCGGTAGATGCAACTGAGTCAAATTTAGCTTGCAAGGTCTCATGATTTTCATGAACAATAATTTGCAGTTCTTTTATGGCTGCTTCGTGATTCTGTAATGCCTTTTCATGCCGCGAAAAAATAGGTTGAAAATGCTCACAAATTTGAGTTTTTACGTCATTACAGACTTTTTGACATTTCGATTCAATGTTATGTAACTCAGTAGTTAAATCTTCACGCGTTTGTTCAAGAGTTTGTTCCAATGAGTCTAACTTTTGAAGCTGTTGCTGTGTTTGTCTCTGATTTTGTTCCAGTGTGTCTAACTGTTGCTGTGTTTGTCTCTGATTTTGTTCCATTGTGCCTAACTTTTTAAGATTTTGTTCCACTGTGTCTAACTTTTTGAGATTTTGCTCCACTGTGTCTAACTTTTGAAGCTTTTGCTGTGTTTGTCCCATTTGTTCTATTAATTGTAATAACAATGCATTGGTGTCTGAAACATGTTCCTCAGTGCTTTTCGGCAGTGAATTTACACCGGAAACATTACATTTTGACAAGCAGAAAATGTGTCTTGACTTATTTGAGAAAACGGTGAGGATCCAAAACCTGAATCTACAGTATTTGCGAGATCGTGTCGTGTCATTTCGGCTTCCTGAGGCGAGCTGTTGCCGACCGATCGATCGATAATGCTTCCCTCTTCACTAATTGTTTCACTGTCCACGCCATTGTTTGACGCCCGCTCCATTTCCCTGTGCACAGTTACCAAATTACTACTTTGAACATTAGTTAATTCATTACTCGGTGGCGCTAACATACTGCTT
The DNA here is from genome assembly GCF_023864345.2 of Schistocerca serialis cubense. Classification (NCBI taxonomy): domain Eukaryota; kingdom Metazoa; phylum Arthropoda; class Insecta; order Orthoptera; family Acrididae; genus Schistocerca; species Schistocerca serialis. Next base: position 804,759,049 of record NC_064641.1, read on the forward strand.
TCGTCTTCACTGTCATTTCTCAGTTTACTTTGGAGCCTAGTATTACGTTTTTCACACGCCATAATTGTCACAATATTTCACACGATAACACAGAAAAGCACAATTTGAAGAGCAAAATAAAATAACATAGCAATGGAAATAATGTCTACTTAATTGCCAGCGCAGCTGCGAAATACTTGGTGCAAATCTACATGCATGCCACAACTGTTTTACTGTACAACAATGAAAAACTACAACTACAAAGGAAATTCTCTCTATAATTACGCGCTAGCAATAAACAATAGCTACACCAATTACACAAACTACAACAAAAAATCAGAAGATTCCAGTGAGGTATCCTTGGCTAAGGGTCGACATATGAAACGTCCCCTTTCAACAACTATACAGGACTGTGCTTAACCTGACACACAATATTTTTAGCGCAACGCAATCTGACTTTCAAAATTCCCTACAAAAGAATGGCCCTGACTAACATTAAACTATACCTTTCACAAACCACTTACCTCACAAAAATCTTCGCTGCTCAAGCTACTGCAATACAGCGAGCGCCACTACTGCCAGCTAAATAAAAGATTCAAACTATGGAAGGCACTAACTACTGATAGGGATAGTTAGCAAATGAAAGATATTAAGAGAGGACCAACAATGTATTTACCTTGATATCATCATATATAAATATAGCAGTTCATGACAAATTTCAAAACTCCGCCATCTCTCTCCCCACATCCACCACTGCTGGCGGCTCACCTCCAACTGCACAACGCTACGCGCTGTTCACAGCCAGCTGCCTAACACTACAATGGCGAGTATTACAACAATGCAAAGCAGCCACAGACTGCACACAGCACAACCAGTGATTTTCATACAGAGGTGGCGTTACCAATAAAAAAAACCTAAACAGCCTACTTACAAACCTTCTGTTAAACATACCCTATTGGCACTGATGCATTGAACTGACAGTCAGTTTTGAGTAAGTAATTTGAAACAATGTACTTTTGTGGATGAGTACTCACATCAGACAGTTGAAAAAAAAATTTTAAGCCATTTCTCAGTCGTGGAGCGTGGTGTTCATCGTAACAAAACAGCTGATCGTTTCTTCCTGTTTTAAGTGAGATCGAAGAGCAGCTCTGCAACACGAACACTCCGCTAAGACGCAGCAGTATGGCGGCGACAGGATCTACTTTTTCGGCGTAAGACCGTCTTCCTTAATTTTAATCTCCATGTTGAAGACATGCAGTTCTACTGTGGGCAACGGGTTTTTGTGAAGTACCCGAATCCTCATGTCCACTTCATACTGTTTCTCTCGCTCTCTTCTCTTGGAAAACGATGGTGATGGTCTTGCATTCACAACGAGCAGAAACTGGAAAAGGCTGACATTGACGTGGCGGACACTCATCTCGAGCCCCTGTCGGATGCGATCTCTTTAGTACCACTGATAATACGTCGTGTTGCGTGTCTGCGAGTTGTTCACTATTCGTTATAGACATATTGGAAAACGTGCGTCGATACACAAACAAATGTGAGGAGTTTGAAAATAATACGAGAGCTAGAAAATCTGTAGAGGGCAATGCAAAAGCTCATTCTAGATATAGAGGCGATCAGTGAAGTGATGTGGAAGTAAGATAAGGATTTCTGGTCACATCGATCAATATTAGGTAATAGCGACAGCAAATGAGATATCGGGATAATAATTCATTACGAATAACAAATTATGGTAGAGGCTGAGCCACTGTAAGCGATTCAGTGATAGGGTTGTTCTCATTAAATTCGACAGCAAACAGACGCCAACAAAGATCGGAAGAGGAAGAGAGAGAGAGAGAGAGAGAGAGAGAGAGAGAGAGAGAGAGAGAGAGAGAGAGAGAATACTGAACGTTATATGAGTTGGCTCTGAGCACTATGGGACTTAACATCTATGGTCATCAGTCCAGTTATATGAGTATCTGACAGGAGATGAAAATTAATAATCGTGGCAGACTGAAACGTGGTTGCAGTGAACCGAAGAGAGGAAAGAGCTCTGGGAGAAAACGGGCTAGGCATTAGAATGAGAGAGTATAAAGACTTATTGAGTTCTGTATTAAGACGGTAACTACAAATTCTCTCTTCAAGAATCACAAGAGGAGGACGTATACTCGGAGTAGACCCGGAAACACGGGTAGATTCCAGTTTGATTATACCATGGTCTGACTAAGATTCAGGAATCAGATACTGGACTGTAAGCCGTACCCATGAACAGACTCGGATTATAATTTAGTAATGATGAATGGCAGACTGGCGTTTAAGAGGGTTGTATGAAATAATCAGTGTGGAAGGCAGTGGGATACTGAAGTGCTGAAGAATGATGAGGTTGTTGATACTGCTATAAGAACATCACGGTCGACATCTCTAAAAACGACGATCTGCAATGTTGGACTGTCAGAAAAGGTAACTCCAATCCTTGGATAACAGGTCGACGAGATAAGAGACTAAGAAAATGTTCAGTGAAAGACAGGAGTACAGCAATACAAGTCCTTCAGGAACGAAATAAATAAGAAGTGCAGGTCATCTAAGGCGAAATGGCTGCAGCAAAATTGTGAAGAAATCGAAAAAGAAATTATTGTCAGAAGAAATGACTCAGAGTATAGAAAAGCCAAAACAACATTCCGTCGTATTAAAAGCAAGGGTAGTAATATTAAGAGTGTTATGGAAATTTTATTGTTAAACGCAGAGAAATGATCGAACGGGTGTAGAGAGTAGATTGAAGACCTGTATGAGGGGGAGGACGTGTCTGATGACTTGAGAGAAGAAGCAACTGTAGTCGATAAGTTGGGGATCCAGTATTGTTGCTACATCCTTCTGATTCTGCTTAGTGTATTCATCTCTTGGTCTCCCCTAGGATTTTTACCCTCCATGCTGCCCTCCAATGCTAAATTTGTGATCACTTGATGCCTCAGAACATGTCCTACCAACCGGTCTCTTCTTCTAGTCAAGTTGTGCCACAAATTTCTCTTTTCCACAATTCTATTCAATACCTCCTCATTAGTTATGTGATCTACACATCTAATCTTCAGCATTCTTCTGTAGCACCACATTTCGAAAGCTTCTATTCTCTTCTTGTCCTAACTATTTATCGTCCATATTTCACTTTCATACATGGCTACACTCCATACAAATACTTTCAGAAACGACTTCCTGACACTTAAATCTATTCTCGATGTTAACAAATTTCTCTTCTTCAGAAACGCCTTCCTTGCCATTGCCAGTCTATATTTTATATCCTCTCTACTTCGACTATCATCAATTATTTTGCTCTCCAAATAGCAAAACTCATCTATTACTTTAAGTGTCTCATTTCCTAAACTAATTCCCTCACCCGACTTAATGCGACTGCATTCCATTATCCTCGGTTTGCTTTTGTTGATCTTATACCCTCCTTTCAAGACACTGTCCATTCCGTTCAACTGCTCTTCCAGGTACTTTGCTGTCTCTGACAGAATTACAGTGTCATCGGCGAATGTCAATGATTTTATTACTTCTCCATGGATTTTAATTCCAATTCCGAATTTTTCTTTTGTTTCCCTTACTGCTTGCTGAATATACAGATTGAATAACATCAGGGATAGGCTACAACGACGGCTGTGCCACTCCCTTCTCACCCACTGCTTCCCTTACATGCCCGTCGACTCTTATAACTGCCATCTGGTTTCTGTACAAATTGTAAATAGCCTTTCGCTCCCTCTATTTTACCCCTGCCGCGTTCAGAATTTGAAAGAGAATATTCCAGTCAACATTGTCAAAAGCTTTCTCTGTCTACAAAAGCTAGAAACGTAGGTTTGCCTTGCCTTACTCTAAGATAAATCGTAGGGTCAGTATTGCCTCACGTGTTCTTTGTTCCAACATTTCTACGGAATCCAAACGGATCTTCCCCGAGGTCGCCTTCTACCAGTTTTTCCATTCGTCTATAAAGCATTGGCGTTAGTATTTTTCAGCCGTGACTTATTAAACTGATAGTTCGGTAGTTTTCACATGTGTCAACACCTGATTTCTTTAAAATTGGTATTGTTATATTGTTCTTGAAGTATGAGGGTATTTCGCCTGTCTCATACATCTTGCGCACCAGAAGGTAGAGTTTTGTCAGGGCTGACTCTCCCAAAGCTTTCAGTAGTGCTAATGGGGCCTTGTTCCCAATCAGGTCTTTCAGTGTTCTGTCAAATTCTTCACGCAGTATCATATCTCCCATCTCATTTTCATCTACATCCTCTTCCATTTCCATAAAATTGTCCTCAAGTTCGTCGCCCTTGTATAGACCCTCAATGTACACCTTCCACCTTTCTGCTTTCCCTTCTTCCCTTCTTTGCTTAGAACCGGGTTTCCACCTCAGCTCTTGATATTCAAACAAGTGGTTCTCTTTTCTCCAAAGGTTAATTTTCCTGTACGCAGTATCTTACTCCTAGTGAGATATGCCTCTACATCCTTACATGCATTGGTCACAATTTAGAAGAGTACTTGATGACTAGAGATCAAACAAGGCAGAAAAGATTGATAAATTTCCATCGTAATTTCTATACTCGCTGGTGAAATGGCAACCAAACAAGTATTACAGTTGTTGTGTAGAATCTATTGGACTGTCGACGTACTTTCCGAAAAATATCATTCACCCAATATTCAAGAGAGTAGTGGCAGATAAGCGCATAAGCGCGAAAAGTTTTGTGTATTTTTTTTTCATCAGTCTTCTGATGAGTTGGATGCTACCCTACACGAATTCCTCTCCTGTGCTAACCTCTTCATCTCAGAATAGCACTTGTAATCTTCTTCCTCAATTATTTGCTGGATGTATTCCAAATTCTGTTCCTCTACAATTTTTTCCCTTTACAGCTCCCTCTAGTACATGGAAAGTCATTCCCTCATGTCTTAACAAATGTCCTATCACCCTGTCCCTTCTCCTTTTCAATGCTTTCCACATATTCCTATCCTCCCTGATTCCGCGCAGAACCTCCTCATTGCTTACCTTATCAGTTCACCTAATTTTCAACATTCTTCTGTAGTACCACATCTCAAAATGCTTCGATTCTCTTCTATTCTGGTTTTCTCACAGTCCAAGTTTCACTACCAACAATGATGTACTCCAGACGTAAATTCTTAGAAATTTCTTCCTCAAATTAAGACCGATATTTCATATTAGTAGACTTCTCTTGGCCAGGAATGCCCTTTTTGCCATTGCTAGTCTGCTTTTGATGTCCTCCTTGCTCCGTCCGTCATTGGTTATGTTATTGCCTAGATAACAGAATTACTTAACATCATCTACTTCGTGACCATCAATCCTGATGTTAAGTTTCTCGCTGTTTTCATTTCTAACACTGTCATTAGCTTCGTCTTCTTTCTATTTAATCTCAATCGATACTGTATTCTCATTAGACTATTCATTCCGTTCAGCAGATAACGTAATTCTTCTACACTTTCACTCAAGAGGACAATGTCATCAGTGAATCGTATCATTGATATCCTTACACCTTGAATTTTAATTCCACTCCTGAACCTTTTTATTTTATTTCCATCATTGCTTTCTCGATGTATAGTTTGAAAAGTAGGGGCGATGGGCTATATCCTTGTCTTACACCCTTTTTAATACAAGTACTTCGTTCTTGGTCGTCCACTCTTGTTAATCCCTCTTGGCTGTTGTACATTTTGTGTATTACACGTCTCTCCCTATAACTTACCCCTACTTTTTCCAGAATTTCGAACATCTTGCACCATTCTACATTGTCGAACGCTTTTTTCAGGTAGACAAATCCTATGAACGTGATTTTTCATTAGTCTTGCTTCCATAACGAACCGCAACATCAGAATTGCCTCTCTCGTGCCTTTACCTTTCCTAAAGCCAAACTGATCGTCTTCTAGCGCATTATCAATTTTCTTTTCCATTCTTCTGTATATTATTCTTGTAAGCAACTTGGATGCATAAGCTGTTAAGCTGATTGTGTGATTATTCTCTCACTTGACATTTCTTGCCAGCTTCGGAATTTTGTGGATAATGCTTTGCCGACAATCAGATGGTACGTCCACAGACTTATACATTCTACACGCCAACGCGAATAATCCTTTTGTTGCCACTTCCCCCAATGATTTTAGAAATTCTGATGGAATGTTATCTATTCCTTCTGCCTTATTTGGTCTTAAGTCCTCCAAAACTCTTTTACATTCTAATACTGGATCCCCTATCTCTTCTAAATCGAGTCCTGTATCTTCTTTTATCACTTTAAACAAATTTTACCTTTCATATATGCTTTCCGTTTATTCTTTCCACCTATCTGCTCTCTTCTCTGCATTTAACAGTGGAATTTCCGTTGCACTCTTAATGTTATCATCCTTGCTTTTAAAGTCACCGAAGGTGATTTTGACTTTTTGGTACGCTGTGTCTGTCCTTCCGACAATCATTTCTTTTTCGATGTCTTCTCATTTTTCCTGCAGCCATTTCGTCTTAGCTTCCCTGTACTTCCTATTTATTTCATTCCTCTGCGACTTGTATTTCTGTATTCCTGTGTTTCCCGGAATGTTTTTGTACTTCCTCCTTTCATCGATCAATTGAAGTATTTCTTCTGTTACCCATGATTTCTTCGCAGTTACCTTCATTGTACCTATGTTTTCCTTCCCAACTTTTGTTGTGGCCCTTTTTAGAGATGTCCATTCCTCTTCAGCTGTACTGTCTACTCACCTATTCCTTACTGCTATATCTATAGCGTTAGAAAACTTCATCCGTATCTCGTCATTCCTTATTACTTCGGTATCCCACTTATTTGCGTATTGATTGTTCCTGCCTAATGTCTTAAACTTCAGCCTACTCTTCATCACTACTATATTGTGATCTGAGTCTGTATGTGCTCCTGGGTAATGAGCTTAAAATCCATGGATCCCACCTGCTGAAAAGAATATTAAACAGAAGAATGGAAAAGAAAGGATCCCACCTGTTGAAAAGACTATTAAACAGAAGAATGGAAAAGAAAGGTGAGGAACTTATGTGACGTTTAGTTTGCCTTTGGGAAATATAAAGGAACCAGAGATGCGGTTCTGATTTCCGCTCGAGAATGATAGGAAGGATAAATAAAAACCAAGATACGCTCATAGGATCTGTAGATTTAGAAAAACCATGGATAATATGAAATGAGGCAAGGTCAAATTCTCAGATAAATAGGATGAGCTACATGAAAAGACGCGTTGTTTTCAATTCGTACAAGCACCAAGAGAGAGCATGTAACACTATAGCTCTAATACTGTACTGATTTATTTTGCTTTTTATTTTATTTAATGTTACATCGTTGAGCTTCTGTAAATTTATTTGATTGAATAGATAACACAAAATTGTATACTCCTTTCTTTGTAAAAAACTTTGATGGCATGAATTTATTCTATGCAATGTAGTGTATCTGTCATTTAAATTCTTTGTCCCATTCGGAGGAAGAAAAAACTTACTGTATATATTTGGAATTTGTTTAAATAATGTTTATAGAAATGTCAATATGTGCAAAGGTTCTGTTTTATTTAAAATGTTTGGCTGTTGTTGTGTAATTGCTAACCGTCACTTCTTAGTTACGTTATATGTAAAAGGTGTGGTAGTTCCCCTCGGGAACTGAACTGTGTAGCGCGCGCAAGTTGTGGTTGGCCTAGGTAGAAGAGGTGGAGCAAGAGTCAGTCGGGGACGAGCTACCAAACTGTGCACTGCCCATGTAAATGTTGTATATTATGCTGGTTCCGAGAGAGGCTTTTCCTGTCGCTTACCAATGCCTCGGATGGATGGATAAATAGCTGGAACTATTCTGGAAATGGTGTCTATCATCTCCACCAATAAGGGACAGAGTCGAGCAATTCTGCCTGCAAATCCACCTACCAACATGCAGTTGCCACCAAATTACGCAATCACTGTAACGCAATACTATAATAATGTACAGTGAAGGATCAGCTTATTGGATGTTTTAGTGTGCACAAATATAAGATAATTTATAACTGAATTTATGTACCTACCTTGATTTTTTCCCTATCACAACACCTCTCAGGTTCCTCTCCATTCGAACTATGATTACCGAGTGTCCTAGTTTGTGGAAAAAATGAAAGCCTCAAGGCCAAATAGTTGTTTGCTAAGTGTTTGACTCTCTTGTGTATTGGAAGTGCATAGTAATAGCATAACAGGATCCACAGTTTGTCTATTGTGCTAATGCTAGGTAACAAGTAACGGGAAGACCACTATTTATGAAAACAATAATTTCTTTATTCAAAAGACAGTGAGAAGTAACCTGTTAGTGAATTCCAATTAACTTTCATTTTAAATAGTAAAGTATTTAACTGAGAGAGACTTAACCTGTGACCAGCTCATAATTTTTCAGTGAACTACATTTATAATTCTATGTCAACTAGGAAAGTGTTTGAAAGATAATACTTAACCTATGTCCAATTTACGATTCTGTTGTGAATATTAATAGTAATGTTATAAAACTTATTCGGTTTGAGTAAGCCCTGAAAGTAATAGTGTGTTTCGTCATCTGTTATATTTATGCAAATAGTTTGTTCTGCTCTGTCAGCTCAAATCTCACCGTGAACATATGCAGGTGTCAGAGTTCATTGCACTCGCGTTTAGCAAAATATAGGTTGTGTTTGTCCGTTGAAGTTACTCATACCTATTTTATTAAACAAGAATGTTAATCATTCTCTTGCCTAATTAGGCTGGCGACCGTTTTCTTTATTCTTTAAAGAGTGTAGAGAGGCAAAAATATTGTTTGTTACTGTTCGAATATTTACGTAATTCTGACTTTTATTTCTGATAAGTCACCTCCGTTAGGTACAACACGGTCAACATAACAAAATTCCTCTCAGAGGGTAACACTGCTCTGTTACTTTATACCATAATTACTCTAACGAAATCGTTCTATTTTACAAACTGCCTCCAACTTTGAGGTTATGGTATAGAAGTAGCGGACGGTAGTGCTATACTTGGCTTTTCCGTGACAGGACTACTTTTACTGTTGGGGTATAGTACGTAATAAACAAAATTTGGTTTACACAAGCTACGTAAATACAATTGCAGTGTTATAAACAATATGATTAAAGATCAATGGATAAGTGCTCTAATTAAGAATGGTGTAACACAAAAATGCAGTCGTTAGCACCTACCGCTAAATCTATACATTGAAGAAGCAATGGCGGAAATAAAACGAAGGTGGTGGTGGTTAGTGTTTAACGTCCCGTCGACAACGAGGTCATTAGAGACGGAGCGCAAGCTCGGGTTAGGGGAGGATGGGGAAGGAAATCGGCCGTGCCCTTTCAAAGGAACCATCCCGGCATTTGCCTGAAGCGATTTAGGGAAATCACGGAAAACCTAAATCAGGATGGCTGGAGACGGGATTGAACCGTCGTCCTCCCGAATGCAATAAAATGAAGGTTCAAGAGTGGGATTAAAATTCAGAATGAAAGGATATTAGTGATAAGATTCGTTGATGACATTGCTATTTTCGATGAAAATGAACAATAATTAAAGGATATGTTGGATGGGAGAAACAGTCCATTGAGTGCAGAATATTGATTGAGAGTAAATCAGAAAAAGACAAAAGCAATGAGAAACAGAAGAAATGAGGAAAGCCAGGAACTTAACATCCAAAAAGTAGGTCATAAGATAGATTAAGGTTAGGAATTCTGCTACCCTTGGAGTAAAATAGCGCATGATAGACTAAGCAAGAAGGACAGAGTAGCACTGGTAAAAGGGGCATTCCTAGTCAAGAGGAGCCAGTAACGTCTAACATATGATAAAGAAATTCTGAGACTGTGCGTCTGGAGCACAGTATTGTATGGTAGTGGATCATGGACAGTGGGAAAACCGGAACAAAATAGAATCAAAGCGTTTGAGTTGTAGTGCTAAAGGAGAATGTTGAAAATTAGGCGGTCTGATAAGGTAAGGAATGAGCTGATTTCCGCAGAATCATCGAGGAAAGGAACATATGGAAAACTCTGACAAGAAGAAGGAACAGGTCAAACGGACATGTGCTAAGGCATCAGGGATTAACTTCCATCGTGCCAGGAGAGATGTACAGGGTAGAAACTTAGAGAACGTTGGAGATCGGAGTACATCCAGCAAGTTACTGAGAACCTAGGGTGCAATTGATAACCTGAAATAAAGAGTTCTGCGTAGGAGAGAAATTCGTGGCGGGCCACTTGGAAGTAATCAGATAACTTCCCTTTCCGTTTGGCAAATTATTTTTCAATCGAATGCATGTCAGTCTTACTTATTTGCTACATGCCTTTTGCTATTTTGCTGCGTTACAGAGTTTTAGTTCCAAAAAGGCTACTTTTTGGACTCAGCCATAAAAACTACGCACGTCATATAAACTACACTCTATCAGTTAGTTACGTTGTAGGTAGGTACGTATTACAAAGTGATTATACTAACGTATTTTTATATTAAGAAACACAGTTTTGGAATAGTCTTCAATTTCATTTTACAAGACTGTGTTTTGTTTTGTTTCACCACTTCCACTTTCACGAAACTAGCATGATCTGTCCCTTCCTCCAGCTCAGTATTATCTTGAATTACCAACGAATTATTCACAGGATTACGTAACTATCTCTTGTAGGTGAAAACCAGGATCTGTTTATTTATGTTGAAGTCACTTTCATGTAATATCCTCACTGGCAATCAGTGAACAGAGAAAATGAAAAATTATTAATACGCGGTGTGCGCTGTTTCGGATGAATGGGGTATAATGACCCACTACAGCTGCTTTTGCAACGTACATTGTTTTTCTAAAACCACTACACGGTACTTTCTTTGCATTATTAAAATTTGGCGGAGGTGCTTACATTCGTATACGCCGTTTTAGCAAACTTCAAAGCAGACGCTATACAGCAAAGCACAGTAACCACGAAAAGCAGGCAACATGAGAGTGACGCCTCTCATGGAAGCACAAAGAAACGGGAAACAGAGGGTATTCCGTGAGCTGTTCCCATCTGTGGTGCTCATATCTCTACAGCACACTGCCGGTCGTAGACAGAGCAAACCGGCCTCTGGAACTGACGCTCAGGCAAGCACGAAACTGCTACTGCCAACAACAAAGAAAGATTAGGGCACTGCAGTCTGCTGGGATTCCTTACAGTTCCTGCAAACTCTGAGGCATCTTAAAAAAACGACGCCTGAGATTTCTATAGACTGCACTTTCCTTCGCCTTTGTGCTGTCATGAAATACGTTAAAAAAATTCGTAGTCTCTCATAGGCATGCCTCCAACTTCATAAGCACGCTTCATTAATAATTGCCGCATTACAAAAACTTCCCTAAGGTAATCTTTGTACGAAAAGATAAACCACTCACCACATGACTGAGGTAACCTCTTGGAAGCAGGTTTGCCAATTCATAGCAATGCGTAATGCTTCTTCCACCACATATTTATATATTTTTCATCAGTCTCTTGTTTGCTAGGAGCAGCCACTCCTTGTGCCTATGGCACATACACTTGTCCTCCCTCATTATTAGTTGTACATGTTTTAGTCTCTGTCTTCTCCTACATTTTCTTTTCCTTTATGGCTTCCTGTAGCACGACTAAAGTTGTTGCTTGATATCTCAACAAACGTCTTACCAACCTGTTTCTTCTTTAGTTAATGTTTTACACATAATCTTTCCTTTTTATCTTATCAGTCCATTTAATGTTCATCATCCTGTAACACCAAATCTCAAACTCATCGATATTCCTGATTTTCGATTTTCCCACAATCATAATAGTCACTTCCATACAAGGATACTCTCTAGACGCACGTTCTAAGAAATTTCATTCATGTTTTTCTAAAGGAGAATTTTTACAAGGAATGCAATATTTGACTGCGTTACACTGGTTTTAGGATTCTGGTCCTCAGGGATAAAAGAGGAACCCTTATAGAATCTCGGGAGAGTGACGGTTCAATCCCGCGTCCGGCCATCCTGAGTTAGGTTTTCCGTGATTTCCCTAAATCGCTCCAGGCAAATGCCGGGATGGTTCCTTTGAAAGGGCATGGCCAACTTCCTTCCCCGTGCTTCCCTAATCCGATGAGACCGATGACCTCACTGTTTGGTCTCTTCCCCCAAAACAACCTAATCCCCCCCCCCCCCCCCCTTATAGGATCGCATTTTTGTCTGTCTGTCAGACTGTTAAGAACCATTTTTCTCGGGTACGGATAACGTAGCAAGTTCAAATTTGTGTCACGTTTTAAGTTCTATGATCCCATGGCATTGCAAAAATTTTAAACTTGTAAGTCAATTCAAGCAAAAGAAATCTATGTCACGTATCTTGATACTCGCAAATTCAATGAAACTTTATAGGGTACTTTATTTTGATCTAGACTCATGAAATATGGTAGCAGTAAGGTTTTACAAGTAAAGGAAAAAGATTCGAAAATTCTTAATTTTTAATTATATAACACGAAAAAATATTTTTCATTCGTCTGTTTGTTTGTTGGTCTTTTAAGACTTTTTCTCTTGGAAAATGTTAAGATCATATGTCAGTGCAATCAAAAGATGTGGCGATTTGTGTCACATATTTTGGTATTCGAAAGCAACCCACAAAGATCTAAAATCATGAAATTTGATAACACGCTAGATTTCACAATACAAGTAAATGAAAAATATCCGAAAATTGTTAATTTGTAATTACACTGGCCAAAAAAGTTAATACATCTTTTTAGAGGCTTCCATTCACGTAAGATTTATTGTTGCAACCGTGTACATGGAGTACATGAAATAATTACATCAAATGATCAATAGCACTAGTGGTTCTGATGTACCAGTTATCGACCGACGCTGAACGACCGACACTAGCACGTGGCATAGCCTCCTCTGGAAGCAATATAGGCGCTAATTATGGTACCATGCCGCAAACACTAGCCTGGGATACCTTATGCCACTCCTGCTCGACCTGTTCACGTAGTCCTGTAAGATCTGTTGGCTAGCGAGTCGCATGAATAATTTCTGGTCCCATAAAAATCCCAGACGTGCTTGATCCGAGACCGGAGATTGTGCTGACCACACAGTTGGTGTACGTCTCGCAAAACACGTTGAATTTCACGTGCAGTGTGTGGGCAAACGTTATCCTGTTGGAACAATACATTACCTTACTGCAGCACGAATGGCAAAAGAAGAGGTTGAACATCATTCTGCAGATACCGAGGGCTGGTTAGTGATTCTGCAGATACCGAGGGCTCGTTAGTGTCCCCTCCAGAAACACAAAAGATGAAATTGAGGTGTACCTTGTCGCATCCCAGACTATAAGGCATGGGGTGTGGTTTGGACGAATTGCAATTGCGTGAGGGCAGAATGCGCTTTCCTTGCCGAAAACCACAGCGAGCCATTCCATCATCCAAGAAATTCTCTCATGGCACAAATCGAACTGTGCACGTCGATGGTGGCGTGAGTGGAAGACAGGCTACAGGTGTGCGTGCCCGTAGTACCACTGGTAATAATCACTCCTCAACAGAGCGTGATGACACATCTGGGCTCGTAAGACCTCTTATCTATGGTAGCTGTACGATCTGCCACTGCTGCGCTTACAATACGACTATCCTGGCAGGCTTCGGTGTTGCGTGGATGTCCGGAATATCTACGGATTTGAGAATGTTCACATGACCTCTGTTCCCAGCATCGTTGCACAACTGACGCAGCACGTCCAAGTTATGCAGCAATTCACTGAAAGGACCATCCTGCCACCCCATAGGCCACAATTTGCCCATTTCAAATTCCCCCATTTGGCTATAGAAAGAACTAGTACGTCACTGTGGCATGATTGCCTGATTGCTTCATATGTTTGCAACATACTGAGCCTTCTCGCTGCGAGTATTCCCTATTAAAGGGTAGACTCAGATTGTGCTCTGGTAGCTATGCCACTACATTATCTGTTAGCGGGCGACGTTGAAACTATTATCAGTACATCTACTATCAGCCACGTGTCATTTGTCATCATTTCATCAAAATCGAAGTCATCTTTCCAGGTGTTCTACTTTTTTCCGGTTGTACGTATAACAGAAAACAAGTTTTATGTCATATTTATCCGCCTGTTTGTTTGTCTGTCTGTTAAGGCCCATTTTTCTCTTGAACAGACTGAAGCACCAAATTCAAATTTGCGTCACATACTAAGATCTGTAGTCCCTTGACGGTGTAGAAATTTTAAGCCTGTAGGTCAATGCAGTGTAAAGATACTGCCATTTGTATCACACGTTATGATACTCGAAAACCCGCTCATGAAATTCTGTAGGGTACATCTCGTTGACCTAGAATCAGGAAACTTGCAAGGACGAGCAGTTTCACACTCAAAGTGAAGGAAAAATACCCGAAATAATTAATTTGTAATTATGTCGCATGAAAAGAGTATTTTCAATCATTTTTAGGGTTGCAGGTGTCAATCTGTAAAAAATAGAACCCTTATGCGACCGCTTTATTTTCCGTGTCTCTGTTTGTCTATCCTTTTTTTCAGGAATAGATAGCTAGATGTGGTAAGTTTAAACTTATGTCCCATGTTACGGTCTGTGGTCTGTGTTAAGCTTCGAAAGTCACTTAGATCAAAAGATATGGACAGCTATGTTACACATTTTGATAGTCACAAATTCACTCATCAGAACCTGTAATGTGCTTCCAGTTGACTTAGAATCATGAAATTTGGCGTGAAGCAAGGTTTCAAAGTACAGGGAAAGGAAAAAATCCTAAAATTGTTAATTTATAATTACATCAAACACACAAAAAATTCTGTCATATTTTATGCGTCCTTCTGACCGTCTTTCAAGACCGGTTTATCTCTGGAACTGGTTGGCGAATAAAGTTGGAATTTATGTCACATAGTAAAATCTATGCTCACTGCAGTGTAAAAAATTTAAGATTCCAGGTTAATACAATCAAAAGATTCGTTCGTTAGTGTCACATATTTTGATACTCGCAAACTCACAAATAATCACATATAGGGAACTTCCCATTGACCTAGAATCATAAAATACCACATGAAGGAATACTTCACAGAACAAGTAACGTGAAAAATCTGAAAATTGTTAAATTGTAATTAAATCACATAAGAAATATCTTTTGCCATTTGAACATACATTTCATTCATTATCCATCAAAAGTAAATAGACGAAAATTACTGCACACAAAAATAAAATGTAAGTTGCAGTCGTGTTTTAGCAAGTGAATAAAAATGTTTTATCAAATCTACTCTCTCTGCATACAGAAGAAGAAGCCCCTGCTCGCTTCTTTTTGTATGCCCGTACAAGTCTGAGGAAATGTAGAGATTCTGGTATGATCTTAGAACTGCCAGGAACAATATCTCACCAGTGTCGAAATTGATAACAGGAAAAATCCACTGAGATTCCCGATTCCCAGAATGGATGAGAAAAACATAGTTTGTACAATTTGTATGGAACCCTCAGTGAGCGAGTCACACTTACCCAATTTTCTTATTTATGTCCTCTTTGCTTCGTTCATCATGTATAATTTGCCTTTGATTTATCACGATTTCTGCACTCTCTCAGGAGTGGAATTAAAATTCAAGGTGAAGGGATATCAGTGATACTATTCGCTGATGACGCTGCTATCCTGACTGCAAGTGAAGAAGAAATATATGTTCTGCTGAGTGTAATGAACAGTCTAATGAGTACAGAATATGGATTGAGAGTAAATCGAATAAAGACAAAAATAATGAAAAGTAGCAGAAATGAGATCAACGATAAACTTATCATGAGGATTGAAGGTCACGAAGTAGATGAAATTAACGGATTCTGCTACCTTGGCACCTAAACAACCAATGACGGACGGAACAAGGTGTACATCAAAAGAGAACTAGCACTGGAAAAAAGAGCATTTCTGCCCAAGAGAAATCTGATACTATCAAATGTAGACATTAATTTGAGGAAGAAATTTCTGTGAATGTATATTTGGATCACAGCATTGTATGGTGGTAGAACATGGGCTGTGGGAAAACCGGAACAGAAGAGAATCGAAGAATTAGAGATGTGATGCTACAGGCGAATGTTGAAAATTACGTGGACTGATAAGGTAAGCAATGAGGGGGTTCTGCGCAGAATCGGAGAGGAATATGTGGAAAACACTGATAAGGAGGAGGGACAGAGTGATACGACATTTGTTAAGACATGAGAGAATGACTTTCACGGTAGCAGAGGGAGCTGTAGAGGGCAAAAATTGTAGAGGAACACAGAGATTGGAAAACATGCAGCAAATAACTGCAATTGCTACCCTGAGATGAAGAGGTTGGCACAGAAAGGAATTCGTGGTGGGCCAGTCAGAAGACTGATCAGAATTGCGTTCATTCCATTCAGTGCGTCTTGTTACCCTTTGTCTCTTTCACAGAGGTTAGCAGTATCATCAACGGATCCTGTTATTGATATCCTTTCAGATTAAAGATTAAATCCCATTTCTGAATCCTTCCCTCATTTTCTACGTTGCAACAGACTTGTTGAAAAGCAGAGAGGAAGAATTGAAAAACTGCCTTTCTATGTGTATCCTTTATAATCCGACTCATTTTCTCTTTATTTTCCTGTCTAATTGTTCCCTCTAGGTTTGTGTACATTGTTTATTTATGTTATTGCCTCGGGCATGGGTGTGTGTGATGTCCTTAGGTTAGTTAGGTTTAAGTAGTTCTAAGTTCTAGGGGACTGATGACCTCAGATGTTAAGTCTCATAGTTCTCAGAGCCACTTGAACCATTTATGTTATTCGTCTTTCCTGATACAACATATTTAAAAATTTAAAGGCATTTCATCAGTTTACTTCGTGAAAAATTTATTCCATGCTGAAAAATCCTGTAGAATGATTAACTTAAAAACTTGTACTGTCAACTTAAAATCCATTCATAGCCTTCGAGAAACACTGACTAATTCTCAAGGCACTATAATGAAGCTGGAGCTGGTTTAGTGATTGTTTCTTTGCACTAAACAATTCCGAATATCCAGAATGAGATTTTCACTCTGCAGCGGAGTGTGCGCTGATATGAAACTTCCTGGAAGATTAAAACTGTGTGCCCGACCGAGACTCGAACTCGGGACCTTTGCCTTTCGCGGGCAAGTGCTCTACCATCTGAGCTACCGAAGCACGACTCACGCCCGGTACTCACAGCTTTACTTCTGCCAGTACCTCGTCTCCTACCTTCCAAACTTTACAGAAGCTCTCCTGCGAAACTTGCAGAACTAGCACTCCTGAAAGAAAGGATATTGCGGAGACATGGCTTAGCCACAGCCTGGGGGAAGTTTCCAGAATGAGATTTTCACTCTGTAGCGGAGTGTGCGCTGATATGAAACTTCCTGGCAGATTAAAACTGTGTGCCCGACCGAGACTCGAACTCGGGACCTTTGCCTTTCGCGGGCAAGTGCTCTACCATCTGAGCTACCGAAGTACGACTCACTACTCCCGCAGGAGAGCTTCTGTAAAGTTTGGAAGGTAGGAGACGAGGTACTGGCAGAAGTAAAGCTGTGAGTACCGGGCGTGAGTCGTGCTTCGGTAGCTCAGATGGTAGAGCACTTGCCCGCGAAAGGCAAAGGTCCCGAGTTCGAGTCTCGGTCGGGCACACAGTTTTAATCTGCCAGGAAGTTTCAATTCCGAATATGTTGTCCACATTAGCAACCAACACTTGTTGTAGTGAAACACTGTGAAATCTCCAGTTTCACTCAATGGTACGTACAAAAAAAAAAAAAAAAAAAAAACCTGAGTAGCTGACGATTTCTTACCATATTAGTTTTGAATATTGTGTCGATACAAGTCTCCGTTGTGCTGTCAAATATAAGTTACAGACTCAATGGTCACATTTTGCTGTGCGTTCAGCTCTGTGTAGTTGACAATTGAAACCACTTCACTTATGACGTATAATGTGTACCAACAGGGCATGGGGCCTACAATTGAAAAGAAGGTCATCATGATCTCTCCAGTGTGAAAAAAATTGAGTAAATGAGCCATTAGGATCTCCAGGTGACTATGAAAGGGAAGGTTACCAGGAGACAAAGAGTGAATAACTAATGAATGTGTGTCATTCTGAGAATCGAAGTGCGAAATTTTGGAAGTCTGAGTTAGGCAAGAAAGCCAGAAGACCCGAAAGAAAATGCAAAATTTCAGTCAGAATGTAGTGTGGTTAAGTGAAGAGAAATGGAAATAACATAGGGGATAATGTCAGCAGCAGCATTCGTAATGAATACGAAGATAGGACAGAGCATGAGTTAGTGTATAAAGCTATCGGAGGGACATTCTATCAGTGATGTCCCTCCGATAGCTCAGTGGTCAACATGACGGATTGCCGTCCTACGGGCCCGAGTTCGATTTCCGGCTGGGTCGGGGATTTTCTCCGCCCAGGGACTGGGTGTTGTGTTCTCTTCATCATCATTTCATCCCCATTCGGCGTGCAGGTGGCCCAATGTCATAAGACCTGCACCAAGGCGGCCGGACCTACCCCGTAAGGGGCCCCTCAGCCAATGACGCGAAACGCTCGTTTCCATTTCAGTGATAAAATTATTCTCATCAGAATTGCAAGCAAGCCAGCACGAATGACAATAGTTCAAACAGATATGCCGCTGTCGTAGGCAGACTATGAAGAGATACAGAAAGTATTTCAATATGTTGCACGTGTAGTTCAGTACGTGAAAGGAGATGAAAATCTATAAATGTGACTGGAATGCTATACTACGAAAAGGAATAAGATGGTAGAATCCGATTATTGAAAGGAAAAATCAGTTGTTTCTTTTTATGCATGACAAATCTATCGAGCAGCATTGCACAGAGCTGCGCCAGAAAAATTTCTTATAGGAGCAGATATATACGCGTTATCCAGCGACCTTATTGGGGTAAGAATTTTCAATTTATTCAGAATGATCTTTCAGGGCCATGACGCAGCGCTGCTGACGTCCAAAATTCACCAGTTTAAATTAACAGTCAATTATTGAAAGGTTATAAGTGAGTCGTAATTTTATTGAGAGATTAGTCGCATTTTATTATTGATATGTTACGCAATTTATCTGTTAGTACGTTACACTAAATGTCAATGCTATACATATTTTCACTGTTGGGTAGTTACGCTAAATGAGAATATTATTTATATTATTTTTTGCTGTTGGGAGGTTACGGAATAAATCTATTGGAAGCTTACACTAAATGTGAATGATATAAATAATTATTGTTTTTACTGTTGGGAGGTTACGGAATTTATTTTGTGGGGAGGTTACACTTGTCGACAACCGGCCAGGATCGTATTTTCTTTGTGAATTTCTGAGTAGTAGTCAGATATATATCTGCTCTTATTTACCTAATATTAAATGTAGTTTACATCTGTCGCAACGCATTTACTAACTTGTCACTCTTTCTTTCACAGATCATCGGCAATTTATTGCTCTTTATTGTTATTGCATTTGTTCCATTTTTGCTTTGTCCTTGTTTTATTTTGTGCTTAACTTTGATTTGTGAAAATGCCGCGAAGAACTGCTAACAGTACATCGCGATGTGCAATGAGTGGAAAAGCCGACTCGAATAATTTGACCGATAATACTAGCGACACTCAGTGTAATAGCGATAATCCTCTAATTACTGATTAACAGTGCGTGCCGATCACTAGTAATGATTTTGATTTTAATGATGAACAAACAAATTCAATTATGTCCACAGTAAATGTAACAATTGATGACGCGGCACGTTCCGTTACAATGAACGCTGTCCAGTTTGACACGCCTGATTTGCAAAATTTACGTAGCGAACAGATAATTGTTTCTAACGAAGGTGACCAATATACACAAAACACGTCAGATTTATTTGATTCCGATGTAGTGGCCAACAGTGCACATCCGATTAGCGAACCTTTTCGTGAATCAGACAATGACCAAACGGTTATTCAAAACGCGTCACATGCAGATACATCATCACACATCATAGAAAACAGAGTCGCTACTTTTGGCTTGGATCAATTTATGGCAGTGTTGCTACAACTTGATGAAAAACTCAGACAGTCGAATGAAAAACAAAACAACAATTACAAACAACTTAATGAAAAACTAGACAACAATTCCAAACAGTCGAATGATAAACAAGACAACAATTTCAAACAACTTAGTGAACAGATTTCAGCCGTTGCCGTGCAATGTCATGATACTGAAGAACAATTATGTGAGGAAATTAAGGCTTGTGCTAGGAACAGTAGTGAAGAAATTATATCTGTGGCACAAGAATTAAGTAATACACATGCAGCCACAACTAAATTACTTAGAGATGAAATTAGTGCAGTCGCTAAACAATGTTCTGAAAACGCAACACAGTTACGCGACGAGTTTAAATTAATGTCATCAGAACTTTCACGCACACTGGATGCGAAAGTAGATACGAAATTTGAACAACAAAACAGCCAAATTGACGAACGTTTTAATCATCATGCAATTCAGTGTTCAACTGTTTGATAGTATTAATTTCGTCTGATACTGATGCAATGTTGGTGTCTACGTATGTTTTTGCTTTCGTAAATAACTTACGCTTGTCTTCCTGTCTCGGTGCTGTAACTGTTTCCATGAATTGCTTCTTTACTTTGTTCTGTTCCTGTATGAATTTACGGTAACGCGTTTCACTGTTTTGTAGGTGGTGATTAAAACGTTCGTCAATTTGGCTGTTTTCTTGTTCGTCAAACGTGCCGCAGAGCGCCGGAGAAGACAGCAAAAACAGGTTTGTACACGCCGTGACTTTCACATAGGGCAGAAGATATTGGTACGTACACATTATTTATCCAACAGAAGAAAGAATAGATGCAGTAAATTTGAGCTTCTATACGCAAGTCCATACAGAATTCGCAGCATTCCTGACCCCAATGTAGTACATGTTGAAACTTTGAGAACCAGAAAAAGCAAAGGCAATCACCATGTCTCCAATATTAAACCCTTTATTGAATGAACATAATTTCTGATTTATCACATTGTAATGCCTTTTCCAGTTATTGATATGAACACTTACTGATGATTATCATATTTTTTCCTGGCAAGTTCCCGGCAAGGTAAGGTTAGCAGGTCGCTTTTCTTGTCGTTATATATCAGACCGTGCACATTTTCGATTTTTTGGGTATGTATGATTGTTTTCCTATCGAAAGTAGAATTTTTGTCTCTATGCACTATGAAATGTTTTAGATGTAACAAACACCAGTTGACATTGACATTTTGCCTTATGACATCTCAACATCTTGACTATTCTACATTTTTTGCTACTACATTATGATACTGTGTGTACATTTTATGCACTTGAAAACTGTCTATGTTTTTGACCTAATACGTTTTCTGTCATACTATGCTGTATGCTTAATTATATCACTAGAAACAAGTTTTCTTTTAATGAGCATGTGATTTAAATGCAAAATACTAATCCTTATTTATCATTTTCAGAAAGCAATAACGTGTACCAGAAATAAATTAAACAAACCACAGTGGTTTGCTCTGAAATGGAAATTTCACCATCGGATTGAACGAAAGAAAATGCAATACCGTGTCATGAAGAGTAAATGGATGAGAATTAACAAGCATTAACAGGAATATACTACGCAGATCGTATGATAGCAGTCTTGACTAATTATTTTTCTTTCAGAATACGAGGCGATTATTGCAGGCTGTCAGACAGAACTACACATGTTAATTTTAGTGATGAAATATGCTAGAGGTAAGGAACTCTATACTGTGAACAGTTGTATGAAGTAAATGGTAATATGAATAATGAATAATGAAGTGTCTATTTCTTTGCAGATGATGATAATGATGAAGTTATGGTAATATGAATAATGAAGTTTTTCTTTGCAGACGATGATAATGATGAAGTTTATATATTTTCCATTAGTTAAGAGATGCTGTGTAGTTATTTAAGTATTTGTTGCAGTTCCTTTTGGCAGTATGTCTTATGTCGCATACTATAATTACTGAATGTCTTGGGAAAGGCAGCTAGAGTACATACATATTAAGTACACGTTTCATTAGCTGTTAATTTGAAGTTTGCTACTTTTCAGCATAATATATCTTTTTTCTTTCAGGTCAATAATCCATTTTGTATCTTTTCGAGGAGAAGCTTTTCATGATTTTAATATGCTATAAGCACTTAGTTATGAAACCTATTCTAATACTTGCATTTTTTTTTACCCAGTTACGTGTGTCATTCATGAATGTGATCACATATACTCTACTTGTTTGATAACCTTGGTACAGGTGACTCATGACGAATGACGTTATTAATCCTTATTTCCAGCAATAAATCAAAAGCAAATATTTTCATGCTCCAGCAATTAATTATCGATCGCAACGCAATGCATTGCTAGAAAAAAAAATATTTTATTACCAGTCCCAGCTATTACCAGTATACAACCAAATAATGCTACCAGCTTAAGATATATTTCTAGTCCTAAATGTAATGCAAATTTCTCTGATGTATTTTATCCATTATATCTATGTATTATTGGACTACAGACCTTGAGTAATAGATACAATGTACTACATTTTAAATATGTCTTATGCCACTTGCATGATATCATATATAAAGACTAACAGCTTGATGCTACACACAATAACTCTTGTTTTGAATGATGACTTCTGAGTAATACTGAATGATGTTTTGTAATAATGCATAAATGCTATACCAATGATTACTGTTATAAGATGACTTATGCATAAATGCAATGTCAATGATTACTGTAGTGAGATGACATGATGCGAATAATTACCGTAATGATATGTCTTATGATGCCAATGATTACTGTAACGAGTGGAGGGCGATTGCTTCATCTCTTTAGAAAAATGTCAAAAGTCTGCAACAAGTTCTTTTATTTCCTTAAGTGCAAAATAAAACTTGCCACCAGCCCATATTTAATTAACGAATAATATCACTGTCCCCAGGTCACAGTTCAGACAACCCAAGACACACAAGGGCATCCAGGAATACACTTAAGTCCAACCCGAATTATTACGTGATTTACAGTCATTATTCTGATACAATATACGAGTTTCACTTTCTGAATTTCATATTACGATAAATGAAAAGTAGTTAACGTTTTTTAGTTATGAAAATCTAAATAAATTGTTCTGCCATTTTGTGAACTTCAGTAATGATTCCAAATGATACTAAAACACAAACTGTTATGAATCCAAACTGACTTTAATCTTACAAGTGTCGGTTTGGGGTGTTTTAGGTAATTTTCCCAACTCCGAAAGTATGACAGCTAGGAAGCTGAGATTTTTACACACTCTTCTTTTTAATAACAAAGGGCAGTATATTGACTTTTAACTAAATTGAATAATATTTAATATAGTTTATTTAGATTCTTAGGGGCTTGAATATTCTGTCGCTCGAATTGACACAAGCCCACGGCTAGGCTAGCGACAGGTGCGAATGAGTCTCGCTAAGGCTGTTTCTATCACCGCCAACGGCTCCAATGCTACGAACCGTACTGCAAAGTAGTCCAGTAGATGCTATTGCGTATTGACTCGCGACATCACAGAATGTAGCCACTGTTCATGGTTGCTGAAATTGGTGGTCATGGGAAGGTACGGTCGAAAAAGAGCGGGCTCTGGACGGCAACGTGGCATCAACGAGAGAGAAGACCATCGCTTTCGATGTATGGCTCCGGCACATCGTAATGCATCTGCAGCTGCAAATTGGAGAAGCAGTTGTCACCGCAATGGCACAACGAACTGTTTGAAATCGTTTACTTCAAGGCCAGCTCTAAGCCAGACGTCCTGTAGTGTGCATTCCACTGACTCCAACGCCATTTGCGACTTCAGTGGTGTCAAGCGAGAAAAAATATGGATCTAAGCACTATGGGACTTAACATATGAGGTCATCAGTCCCACGGACTTAGAACTACTTGAACCTAAGTAACCTAAGGACATCACACACATCCATGCCCGAGACAGGAATCGAACCTGCGACTATAGCAGCAACGTAGTTCCGGATTGAAGTATCTAGAACCGCTTGAGGGTCTGCATGGTAGACACACTGGACCTACACCTGGAGTTATGGTAATGAATGCGATATCGTATGACAGCAGGAGCATTCTTGTAGCTATCCCATCCACCCTTGACTGCAAATCTCTGCGTCAGTCTGGTGATCCGATCAGTTACGCTTGCCATCCATCAACAGCACTCTAAGGGGTGTTTGTCAACAGGATAACGCTCGTCCAAATTCCGATGTTGTAACCCAACATGCTCCATAGAGTGTCGACATGTTGCCCTGACCTGCTCAGTCACCATGTCTGTCCGTCTGTACATATGGAACATCATCGAATGACAACTCCAGCGTCATCCGGAAACAGCATTAACCATCTCTGTACTAACCAATCAAGTACAACAGGCATGGAGCTCCATCCCACAGACTGACCTCCGGCATCTGTACAGAACAATGAATGCACGTTTGCATGCTTGCGTACAACTTTCTGGCGGTTACGTCGGTTCTTACTGCACCAGAACGTCACATTTGCAACTGCTTATATCGCGCTTATGTTGACCTGTGATAATGCAATTCTACGCACTTAAATACGTTACCATGACAAATGTATTCCCGAAATTTCATTAATCTACTGTAATTTTCCGTCAAAAAAATGTTCAAATGTGTGTGAATTCCTAAGAGACCAAACTGCTGAGGTCATCGGCCCCTACACTTACATACTACGTAAACTAACTTATACTAAGAACAACACACACAGCCATGCCCGAGGGAGGACTCGAACCTCCGACGGGAGAGGCCGCGCAATCCGTGACATGGCGCCTTTAATCGCGCGGCCATTCCGCGCTACTTTTTCCCTGCGTTTACATACAAAGCTGTTTGTTTATTTTGATTTTCGCCGGACTAATATCGGGCTACCAGCCCTTCTTCAATGTCCTACAGATGATACACTATAAATCAATGCGTAATGCTATACGCCTTATCTCGTTGAGAAGTAATAAAAAAAAAAAAAGAATGAGTGCTAAACGTCGATGAGATATTTAATTACTGACTAGCTGTAGAATATTAGACAAGCACAGAGGAAACAGGAACGGGTGAAGCCAAAGGCATAGTTTCAGCTAGTTTTGTATTTTTATCTCGTAGTTAACAATCTTAAATTATACCTCTGCCTAAATAACACACGTATTTGTTCCACGGTAATCGAGAGTCATAAACCACCCCGACGCGAAACACAGAGATTAAAAACAACATAGCGGGTAGTGCCGGGAGAATTTTGTGATGAAGCACCTGTCATTTATTTCAGTTTATCGTTGACACTGAGGAACGAGGCCACATTAGTGTTCCGTTAGGAGGAGGTAGTATCACGCTCGTCCATAATAACCAACTATGTAGAATGTACAGCGGTACAGATAGAGGACTAAAAGCAAATCTCCACAGACTGGTCCCCGATGGGTCATTCAGTAGCAACCAGCCAGATAGGCTAGTGGTGTTCTGCAGTAAACGGTACAATATAAGCCTAGATTATTACCATGTGCTGTTCAGAGCTAATTTTAGCGTCTGCTGTAAAAATGGAAATGATAGATCACATACATGGTTGGTATTAAGTCAAGAAACATGACAAACGTAATTGTATGGACTAGACGAGTATTTTAAAACAAAGAATTGTCTAAGAGAAAGAGGCAAATGCCATTAGGACTTGCCCTCTGCGGATTTCATACCATCTTAACTACGTATATATGTACCGTAATAATAACAATTTCATGTGGCTTGTTGGCCTGGTGCAAGTACTTATATTGGAAGTTACAACGGCGACATGGGTGTCAGAAACCTTCCCCAGGTATACGGTCGCGAAAGGAGACTGTAATCTTACACTCCCACACATCACCAGTAAATTTTCAGTGTCTTCAATAGTTTAAAAAGCTTCAAGAGGCGTAAGATGTAGGCCTACAAGAATTTTTTTTACTTATATTCATTTTCACGTTGTTGGCTGCAGTACTTCTAGGGGTAGATTCTTGAGGCTGCAATTTTGACTTTGTGGGTTATAGTTGACATAACAACTGATGAAGTACTTCGCGTTTCTATGACTTTTTTTATTTTATCCCACTGACTTCCCAACCTCCATTTTCATAAAACCAAAAATTACATTATTAGTGTCAAAATTAAAAACTCGTCCGTTTCCATCATAGGCATGTCTGCTACACCTAACGCATTCTTTGGTACCAACACATACCAAAGAGTTTACAAATCAAAACAGTTTACAAACTAACTTAGGAGTTACTATCCGGAACGATCTGAAGTGGAATGATCACATAAAACAAATAGTGGGAAAAGCAGGCGCCAGGTTGAGATTCATAGGAAGAATTCTAAGAAAAGTAGCTTACAAAACGCTTGTTCGCCCGATTCTTGAGTATTGCTCATCAGTATGGGACCCTTACCAGGTTGGATTAATAGAAGAGATAGACATGATCCAGCGAAAAGCAGCGCGATTCGTCATGGGGACATTTAGTCAGCGCGAGAGCGTTACGGAGATGCTGAACAAGCTCCAGTGGCGGACACTTCAAGAAAGGCGTTACGCAATACGGAGAGGTTTATTATCGAAATTACGAGAGAGCACATTCCGGGAAGAGATGGGCAACATATTACTACCGCCCACATATATCTCGCGTAATGATCACAACGAAAAGATCCGAGAAATTAGAGCAAATACGGAGACTTACAAGCAGTCGTTCTTCCCACGCACAATTCGTGAATGGAACAGGGAAGGGGGGATCAGATAGTGGTACAATAAGTGCCCTCCGCCACACACCGTAAGGTGGCTCGCGGAGTATAGATGTAGATGTAGATGTAGATCATGGCAATAGAAGAATCGTTAACAAGTTATATCATTATTTTGTAAATGAATCCAGAAATAAATTTAATAATTAGCATTAGATTGTGCAGTTAATAACATGAATTTTAAGTAGGTCAGATATTTCGTAATTTCCAATATTTCGAACAGAAGAATTATTTCAGCTATACAAACAGAGCTAGTCAATATCAATTTTAACAAATTTATTTATTTTTATACAGTTTAGCCTGAAATACAACACATCTTATACAAAATCATTTGATGTTCTTATAGTTAAACAGCTGAGATAATGTTCACCCATACAAGATTAGAAAATATTCCTGGTATAGGCTATTTCTATTAAAGAAAAGTATTGTTAGAGAAGGTTGTCCTATTACAAGACCTACAATTAGACGTGGTATCAAAATCGTGCGTTGTCTCTGGTGACTCCCCACGTCGTTGGGAGGAGGAGGCAAGGGAAAACTGAGGGCGAAACATCCCTTGTCCGACCGCCATTCGATCGGACAGCCTACCGGTTTCCAGACATGCGCTTTACCGTTAAACCACAAGCTCCGCCATATACGATTCGTAGATAGTAAAACTACATGTTTTGACGAGTGAGTTTGCAAGTATCAAAATAGGTGACACATATGGTCGTATCATTTGAATGTACTGACTTAGAAGCTTTGAAAAATAAAGAAATAAATAAAATAAGATAAAAAAATTGCAATGCAGTAACCAACTAACAGTTTTTGAATTCGTGATTCTAGGTCAAGAGGAAGTACCCTATAGGTTGCCTGCCCGGCTAGCCCCACGGTCTAACGCGCTGCTTCCCGAGCGGGAAGGTGTGCCGGTGCCCGGCACGTATCCGCCCGGCGGATCAGTGTCGAGGTCCGGTGTGCTGGCTAGCCTGTGGATGGTTTTAAAGGCGGTTTTCCGTCTGCCTCGGCGAATACGGGTTGGTTCGCTATTCCGCCTCGGTTACACTATGTCGGCTATTGCAGCGCAAACGCTGTCTCCACGTACGCGTACACCATAATTACTGTACCACACAGACATAGGGGCTACACTCGTCTGATATGAGACGTTCCCGGGGCGGGGGTCCACCGGGGGATGAACCGCACAATAACCTAGGGTTCGGTGTGGGATGGCGGTGGGGTAAGTGGACTGCTGTAGCCTGTTGTGGGGTTGCGAACTACTGAGGGCTATGACGGGGACGAAGCCTCTCCGTCGTTTCTAGGTTCCCGGCTTAATACACAATACACACACCCAATTGGTTTTGATGAGTGAGCTTGGTAGCATCGAAATAGGTAAGTGACGTAGATGGACATATCCTTTGATTGCGCTGACTTAACAGCGTAAATTACTTACACTGTAAAAGTGCAGTAGACCTTAGTACTTGACATAAATTTAAACTTGATATTTATACCCGTTCCTGCGAAAATTTGTCTTAACAGACGGACGCAGAGACAGAATGACAACAAAAAGGAAAAAAGTGAGATATACTTACCATTTGGCGATTTTTGAATTTTTTCGTTACTTTGATTGTGAAACTTGGCTTCTTGTCGAATTTCATGTTTCTAAGTCAAGGAGAAGTTTCGATGAGTGAATTTGCTGATGTCTAAAGAGTACGTGACATATAGGGTCATATCTTTTGATTACATTGACTTATAATTTAAATATTTTTACATTGTAAGGGACTGTACAAGTCAGTAGCTGACAACTTGATATCAATACCTGTTCTTGAGAGATAGGGGTCTTGGCAGACGGACAGACAGACAGACGGACAAAAAAATGGCAAAAAATGTATTTTTAAGTGATATAATTAGAAATTAACTATGATTCTAGGTCACCGGAAAATTGGCTATAGGTTTCATGAGTGAGTAAAGCTAGTAGACAAGGGGTGTTGGGTTCCATGTTCCAAGGTACTTAACTCTTATGATGTTAGAACCTTTTACACTAATTACTATGATTTTGAAAAGTTCTTTAAAATTTGTTCGTATTAAAGGGTATTTTAGGACCTGTAACAGATATATGATTCACTGACACGCCAGG
Source organism: Schistocerca serialis cubense (assembly GCF_023864345.2). Lineage (NCBI taxonomy): Eukaryota > Metazoa > Arthropoda > Insecta > Orthoptera > Acrididae > Schistocerca > Schistocerca serialis. The sequence continues at coordinate 804,787,830 of NC_064641.1, forward strand.
TTAGCCGAGAGCGCTAATGCGCTGCTTCGTGGACTCAGGTAGGCGCGCCGACCCCAGATTGAATCCGCCCAGCGGCTTAACGACGGAGGCCGGGGTGCAGGCCAGCCTGGATGTGGTTTTTAGGCGGTTTTCCACATCCCACTAGGTGAATACTGGGCCTCAGTTACACAGCTCGCAGACATCTGAACACATTTGCACTGTTCCATGGATTACAATAGACACAGACAGTTGGCGTACACTAATTCCGTACCAGGGGGTACGGGGTGGCGGCAGGAAGGGCATCCAGCCACGCCTTAAATTAACCTTGCCACATCTGTTTAACCATGATGACCCTGGGTCATCGCGGGAACAAGGCACAAGCAAAAGAAAGAAACAAAGAACAGATATATGATTCACTGTTACGTGGATGTCCCCTTAGGACGTGGTTCTTAGTGGTACAAAAACAATTGTGAGGCGTCAAATCGAAAGACTTGCACCAGGCGAGCGGTCTACCCGACGGGGGGCCCTAGCCACACGACATTGTTACTATTATCTGATAATAAAAAGATTAAATACAGCGAAAGCGGCCTCTTAATCCCCAAGTTAATTTGGTGAATGAGTTTGCGAGTATCGAAATATGTGATTTAAATGGCCGTAGCTTTTGATTACATTGATTTAGAAGTTTATGTTTTTCACCTTGCCAAGAAGCTGTAGATATTAGTACGTGACATAAATTTAGGATTGATACCTACACCCGTTCTTGAGAAATAAAGGGGGCTTAACAGTCGGTCAGATGGACAGACGACAGGCAGACAATATAAAGATTCCGTTTTTACTGACTGAGTTATGGAAGCCCAAAATTGAAGAAATCTGGAAAGAAACCGAAAATGGATGGTGCCAATATGGATGGGAATGGTTAGGAGCAAATATTTTTAACCGTCTCAGATCTAAATCATGAGGATATATTGATGAGAAATATGAGTAAAACACTGACATAACGATAGAAGTACTTACAAATGGGGAACTGTATACGTATTTTTTTTTTCTTGAAATCTAAGAGACTTGCTTCCAAGAGACGGAATGAAGTTTAGAATTTTGAGTTCAGTCGATATTGAGGTCACTAATAAAATCATGCTACCTCAGCCTCACAGGAATGAGAAAGAGTGATTGTGTTCAGTGTATAATTCTGTTACTTACCTGTTTGATGCAATGTGCTACCATTTTCTCTCCGGTACCAATCTCTTCACTTTAGAACACGACTTAAATCACTTACATATTTGTCGATTTACTGTTAGCCTTAGATGTACTATATACATTTGCATAGTAGCTCGTGATTCAATCAACATATTGTTTTTCATTTGTTACCTATAATTGATGACATAGATGTGCTTCAGTATAGCAATAGTTATAATGTTAAATGATAATACACTACTGGCCATTAAAATTGCTACACCAAGAAGAAATGCAGATGATAAACGGGTTTCATTGGACAAATCTATTATACTAGAACTGACAAGTAATTACATTTTCACGCAATTTTGGTGCATAGATCTTGTGAAATCAGTACCCAGCACAACCACCTCTGGCCGTAATAAAGGCCTTGATACGCCTGGGCATTGAGTCAAACAGAGCTTGGATGGCGTGTACAGGTACAGCTGCCAATGCAGCTTCAACACGATACCACAGTTCATCAAGAGTAGTGACTGGTGTATTGTGACGAGCCAGTTGCTCGGCCACCATTGACCAGACGATTTCAATTGGTGAGAGATCTGGAGAATGTGCTAGCCAGAGCAGCACTCGAACATTTTCTGTATCCAGAAAGGCCCGTACAGGACCTGCAACATGCGATCGTGCATTATCCTGCTGAAATTTAGGGTTGCGCAGGGATAGAGTGAAGGATAGAGGCCGGCCGAATTGGCCGAGCGGTTCTGGGCGCTACAGTCTGGAACCACTCGACCGCTACGGTAGGAGGTTCAAGTCCTGAATCGGGCATGGATGTATGTGATGTCCTTAAGTTAGTTAGGTTTAAGTACTTTTAAGTTCTAGGGGACTGATGACCACAGCAGTTAAGTCCCATAGTGCTCAGAGCCATTTGAACCATTTGATTCCATATTCTGCTAACAGTCATTTGATCTCGACCAACGCGAGGAGCAATGTCGCGATACAATAAACCGCAATCGCGATAGGCTACAATCCGATCTTTATCAAAGTCGGAAACGTGATGGACGCATTTCTACTCCTTACACGAGGCATCACAACGTTTCACCAAGCAACGCCAGTCAACTGCTGTTTTTGTATGAGAAATCGGTTGAATACTTTCCTCATGTCAACACGTTGTAGGTGTCGCCACCGGCGCCAACCTTGTGTGAATGCTCTGAAAAACTAATCATCTGCATATCACAGCATCTTCTTCCTGTCGTTTAAATTTCGCGTCTGTAGCACGTCATCTTCGTGGTGTAGCAATTTTAATGGCCAGTAGTGTAAGTTGTAATATAGAATAATGATATTAAATGATAATAAAAATAACAATAATGATTAATTATACTTAACAATAGGATTGGTGCCGGCCAGCGTGGTCGTGCGGTTCTAGGAGCTACAGTCTGGAACCGAGCGACCGCTACGGTTAAGGAATTCTGATACATAGACAGCAAAACAATCCACAACGGTTGGTGCAAGGAGGATATAAAAGCAGACTAGCACTGGCAAAAAGGGCATTCCTGGCCAAGACAGGTCTACTATTATCCATTACTATTTGAGGAAGAAATTTTTGAGAATGTACGTTTGGAAAAGAGCACTGTATGGTACTGAAACAAAGATTGTGCCAAAACTGGAAAAGAAGAGAATTAAAGCATATGACATGTGATGCTACTGAAGAGCGTTGGAAATGAAGTGGACCGACAAGCTAAGGAATGAGGAGGTTCTCCAGAGAATATATATGGAAAACACAAACAGAAGAAGGGATAACAATTGTATTGTGTTAAAGGGATCTGTGGAGAGTTGAAACTGTAGAGGAAAACTGGAATACATCCAGCAAATAATTGAGCACGTAGGCTGTAAATGCTGCTCTGAGATGGAGAGATTGGAACAGGAGAGGAATACGTGGCAGGCTGCATCGAACCCGTCAGAAGACTGATGGAAAAAAATAAAGTAATAAAAAAATCCATACGGACTGTGCGATGCCGTCAGGAGCACAGCGCACTCTCAGCGTGGCGATCACACTAGAGGTCCCCCTAGACACTACAGCAGAGAAAGGTGTGTCAACAAACAGTACTAAAGTAGACGCACGCTGAATAGGGTAGCTCGTTAATTCGCCGCTTCCAAGATGGAGTGAGGCGCGGCGACCCGGATTCGATCTGCGTGGGGGCTTAAGGACGACGACCGGTGTGCCGGCCTGCCAGGGTGTGGTTTTTACGTGATTTCCCACATCCGACTACAAGAATACCGGCCCACCTCTCATCTCACACGGTTTGCAAACCATTAGGAACCGTTCACACAGTTTCACAGGGGATAACATTAGACGCAATCATTTGGGGTAAAGTATTACGTGCCGGGAGAGGGGATTGGGAAGGGGGAGGGGTTAGGATGGCGGCAGCAAGGGCATCCGACCACTCCCTGTCGCTAACATGGCCGAATCCAATAATTTATTTGTCAACCACATAAAAATACCGCATAAACTCCAGGAGGAAGAAGAAAGAACAGCTAAAAAGTAAAACATGTTCTGTACTTGACGAAAAATTGTCGGAGATGTACACTAAGGTGACAAAACTCATCGTGTAGCGATACACACGTACACAGATGGCGCTGTTAACTCTTACACAAGACATAAAAGGGCAGTGCATTGGCAGAGATATTATTTTTACTGTGGTGATTTGTGTGGAAGGTATTTTGACGTGATTATGGCCGCACGACGTGAATTTTGACAGACTTTGGACGCCGAACGGTACATGCTAGACGCATGGGATAATCCATATGGAAAATCGTTAGGGAAATCGATATCCAGATACCTACAGCGTCAAGATTGTGCCGATGATACAAAATTCCAGACATTATCTCTCGCCGCAGACAACGCAGTGGCCGACGGTCTTCACTTAACACCCTAGAGCAGAGGCGTTTGCATATAGTTGTCCGCCTCGCGGAGTAGCTCTGAGGTTTAGGGCGCCATGTAACGGATTGCGAGGCCCCACCTGTCGGAGGTTCGAGTCCTCCGTCGGGAACGGGTGTGTGTGTTGTTCTTAGCATAAGCTAGTTTAAGTAGTGTGTAAGTCTAGGGACCGATGACCTCAGCAGTTTGGTCCCTTAGGAATTCACACACATTTGATCATTTTTTTGTAGAGTTGTCAGTGCTAACAGGAAAGTAACAGTGTGGTACATACGACGAACTTATCTGGCAGTGAGCGAAATTTTGCGTTCATGGGAAATGGGAGCAGGCGGCCGACGCGAGTGCCGTTTCTAACAATGCGACATCGCCAGCAGCCCTCTACTAGGCTCGTGACCGTATCTGTTGGACCCTAGACGACTGGAAAACCGTGGCCTGGTAAGATGAGTCCCAATTCCAGTTGATAAGAGTTGATGGTAGGACTCGAATGTGGCGCAGACCCCACGAGGACTCGGACCCACGTCGTCAACAAGCTACTGTCGAAGCTGGTGGTGCCTCCATACTGGTGTGCGCTGTATTTACATGGAATGGACTGGATCCTGGTTATGTTCGGCTACCTGGAGACCATTTTCAGCATTCATGGACTTCACGTTCCGAAACAACGATGGAATTTTAGTGGATGATAAGACAATATGTCACTGGGAGAGAAGTGTTCGCGATTGGTTTGAAGAACAGTCTGGACATTCGAGCGATTGTTTTGGCCTCCCAGATCGATCGACATGAATAACGTCGAACATTTATGGTACGTAATCTGGAGGTCAGGTCGTTAATAATATCGTGCACCGCAATACTTTTGCAATTATGGACGGCTGTAGAGGCAGCATGGCTGATATTACTGCAAGAGATTTCCAGCGATTTGTTGAGTACATGCCAATTAGAACTGCTGCCCCATGCCGGACAAAAGGAGTTCCGTCGCGATACTTGGTGTTATCCTACGACTTTTTTATCTCATTGTATATGTGAAGGCAAAAAATGAGGTATATGAAAGTTTTAAACAAAAATTGGGTACAGGACACGTCAACTTAAATACTAACAGCAATTGTAAACATGATTAAATGAGAGTGGTAGGGGCAGAGAGGCGTAGCTAATTTTAGTATCAACACCTCGATGCCGAAACTGACAAATGTGACGGAGACAACAAATGCCTGAAATGAATACTGACTGAGAACGTAGTGTCGAGCATGTTGTTGGAAATGATTGTGAGGTTAACAGTCTTGAATGTGTTTCAGTCCTTTGTTCTTCTGATCAGTGTTAAAATGCATGTTCAAGATGAGCGCCGTTAGCGTGAACGTAGTGCCTTTCTCGACATACCATGGCGTCAAAGGTTTGAAGAAAAATGTGTGACGTTTTCTGTAGGCGTGTGGGTGCTATAACAATTCTTGAAACTAATTTGTCCTCGGAATCCAAAGGGTTTTCACGTAGCCCTCGCATTATTGCACATGGCTTCGACTCGCATTCGGGAGGACGACGGTTCAATCCCGCGTCCGGCCATCCTGATTTAGGTTTTCCGTGATTTCCCTAAATCGCTCCAGGCAAATGCCGGGATGGCTCCTTTCAAAGGGCACGGCCGACTTCCTTCCTTAATCCGATGAGACCGATGACCTCACTGTCTGGTCTCCTTCCCCAACACAACCAACCAACCAACCAACCACATGGCTTCACAAGTAAATGGAGCCTCATAAGTAAGCAGAACATGAAATAGGTCTTCGTTAGTGATGGCTCTCGATCTTCAAAATGGGGTAGCAAATATGAGGTAACCAAGGAGATGGAGACGTGGGTTCTACAATGCCGAGACTGCTTGGTAGCTACAACAGGAAAACACAATTAATTGACAGGAGTACAAAATAATAAAGTATTTATTACTTGACTTTGTTGTAATCCATGACCTGTTGGTTGATAACTATAGAAGACGCGACTACGCTAAGCGTCTGTAGAATGACATAATTTACAAGTCAGAAATCTTGCAGCGACGAATTAATCTCATGTAATCTTGAATGTCGAATCTGGTGAATTTGAAGACTAATTTGGACCTGGGTTACAAAGATTTGATAGCAGCAACGACTGAGCTGCAGAAGACGAGTGACTAACACCGGTGTTGGCTGACCACTGAGCGTGGCTACGAACTGAAGACTGGCACAACTGCGCTACACTCCTGCTACACATGAAGTGGCCTAGCGGTGCATCGCGGCGAGCATAAGTACTGCCACTGGCTGTGTACTCTTTGGCTAGCACAGCCGTTCTTCTCTTCCGTTTATCAAGAGAATTGCATCCGGTGGATCGATCTCTCAGGCGGCGGTGGGGTCGTATGACTGACGACATCACAGCTTATTGAAGAAAAGAGTGAACAAACTCAATCCGAGATAGATAATCATCTGTTCACACGGCCTATACACTGATACCGAAAAGAAAGAAGCAACTAATCATGGCAGTCATTCAATATTATGATGAACACTAAACTAAGCTGCAATTGTAGGTGTACTTGCCTTGGGGCCACTATCAAAGCGTAACATAGCGTCTTCCTTAATGGGAGGTGCATGCAGCGTCTATGCTCTGCTCCCAGTTGGCCTGCATACCTTTAATGTGACGGTAATTCCCAGACGAATGTGGTGCAAATGGCTCTGAGCACTATGGGACTTAACTTCTGTGGTCATCAGTCCCCTGGAACTTAGAACTACTTAAACCTAACTAACCTAAGGACATCACACACATCCATGCCCGAGGCAGGATTCGAACCTGCGACCGTAGCAGTTCCGCGGTTCCGGACTGCGCGCCTAGAACCACTAGACCACCGCGGCAGGCCAGACGAATGTGGACTGCAGTAAATATCTGATAATGAGGAATCTTCACGCACTGTAACGATCGCAGCACATTCACTGAACCACCGCCTTCAGCTGCTCCGCAAGCAAAGTGCGTGTCTCGCAGTTCCCTTCGTGTATGGAGGCCAAATAATGTACTGGGACTGTCAAGTAGGCACAAGACCGTTACATGCCGTTTAATTGTTCAGTGCGAACGTCACAACGTCAGCAAAACACTACGTACCTTAAAACAATTGAGGTGTAAAGTAGGTCGAGGAAGGTCCGTTTTATCTCCTTCGACACGAGAGCACTAATGCATGCTTTGTGTTCGCTCAATAGGCGTTTTTCGACGTATGATTGCTTAACGAATTATACTCGTATATTTTTTTGCCGGCTCCACCGTAATATCTGCCAGTTTAGGCACAATTCATCAACATTATGTACACACAGGCTCAAAAGTATCCGAACGACCTGAATTGCATTTCACCTGATTCGAATGCAACCCACATAGCGCAGGTGTCTAGCAGGTCCTCTAATCGCCCCTCGGTACCGTCGTTTCACTATTGAAAATGGTTCCAACAAGTCACCACTAGAAAACACTGCTGTGCATCGCAATAACTCAAAATGTAAAGTAATACCAAGGTACTACAAATATCAGGGAACACTTTATCATAGATAACAAGGTTTCTTCAGGCTTGTAAGCTCACATTTATTACAATAAATGACATACATGAAATATTACCACTCTCATTATTACGTCGGATAGGTAATTCACGTAGTAAGTTTGTCGTATTCATTATTTCCTCTTCAAAATAACATACCGTACTTATTATTTAACACAAAATGACATTAAAAATTTAATTTATTCACGAGCAGCTAGTTGAGAATATGTATGAACTTCAAATGACACGACCAACCGTCTAGTTCTGCATATGGATTCAAACCCAGGTCATGCAGACCACGCAAGGACTTCGTGACTGACGGAAACTAACAGTCATTCCTGACTAGGCATACAGAGAGTGATATACCTCGATTTTAGACAGTATCAGTTAGCAAATATCAACTTTAAATTACATAGCGTAAACATTGTTAACGGACGCGAATTCCTACCCAGCATCTATTGTCCTTGTTAACGAACTACGAGAGATGTTAAAAGTTGCTTTTTCACAAGTAACTTACTTGAAATGCCGTGAGGTAAAGCTTTGTGTTGGATAGGGATTCGAACCCAGAACCTAATTGGATTATCATCGAAGCACAATCAACTGTGACGTATCGGATTTTCTCGGCAGTAGCTAAGTGTTTTAACTGAAATGGGGAGACGAAACATTAATTTTTTCTTTCCCAGGACTCCAACCTGGCACCTATCGCTGTTACATTCTAGAGAAAACGAACGTTAAAAATGGGTTGGTTACACCAGCAGCGACGTGTGAGCATGTTTGAACTAGAAATAATATGACAAAGAGTTCAGTGCTGACTGGGGATCGAGCCCCACACATATCGTTATTGAATGCACACAAAGAGACGTCAGCTACCGAATTTTTCTCCACCAGCAGCTCGGAATAACATCCTTGAATTTCAGTACTTTAAACATAGCTGCGCTACAGCAACGGTTCCACGTAAATCAGACTAAGAGCAGCCGACCAGTTGCAAAGGATAAAGTAATCTTTACCTAGGTTTCAATAGATATAAATCTATCTTCTTCAGAAGACGGCAGTATTATAACAACATGAAGTGATATGTCCTTATCGTTTAGGCAAACATCTGCATAGTTACATTAATCATATAAAATATAGCCCTGTTTTCAGGGCTATATTTTATATGATTAATGTAACTATGCAGATGTTTGCCTAAACGATAAGGACATATCACTTCATGTTGTTATAATACTGCCGTCTTCTGAAGAAGATAGATTTATATCTATTGAAACCTAGGTAAAGATTACTTTATCCTTTGCAACTGGTCGGCTGCTCTTAGTCTGATCCTTGAATTTACAATGATTTCGCAAACAGTTCTGTATCTCACTGGGACTCAAAAACGTCAGATACCGTTAGTGTTGACAAAGAATGAAAATACATTAAAAATCAAAATTATTACCCACCAGCAGATAGGTGTTCTCATGCTAGAGCTTCATAACACATAATGAAAGCTTTAGTGCCAGGCAAGGATTCGAACCCTTTCACACGCAATATGTGGAGATATTGAGGAATCTGCAGTTTTGAACAAACAACAAATTGCAGTCGAGCTGTATTGTCACGAAGGGATAAAATTCCTCGTTAAGGGCGGTATAAGTTGCATTCCCAGATCAGAACCAATTTTATCGACTTACAGAAGCTCAAATAAAAGACGGAATAAGTGTCCTGTGACCCTACATAGCGTTTGTTTCGTCACTAGAAATAAATAACTAGTATAAGAAAGGTTACTGTTGATAGAGTTTCTACGTGTCGCAACTGCTGACTTTATTGTGGTTCAACCTAAAGTCTACTTGGTAGAGAAGGAATATCATGTTTAACATGAATGTCAGACCACAATGCCATTATACCTTCTTCACTTCGCGTAGCCAGAAGAGAACAGAATCTGTCTCTCCTTATCAAAAATTATCAGCAGAAGCTGGAATCGAACCGAAACCATAAGTATATGAACCTAGCATCAATCCAAGAGACCACCAAATTATATTCCCTCTCGCTCATTTTTCTATTATAACGATGTTGCGCCACATTGGATGAGTATTCTGACACACAGACTCCCTGTAGTGGTTTCCAGCAAATTCTGTACAGTCATTTACTTGGTTGACCGAATCGCCATGAACTAGCTGCCTCGGCTACCCAGTGCATACATTCGACTCTATTTTGTAATCACCGAAATAAAATCAAGTAACTGACACCTACACAGAACTGCCAACAGTGTAGGATGCAGAAATTTAAACAGGAAGTGTTCCTTTCGACTTGAGCTACTCATTGCGCAATCTGTTTGTTAAAAACGTCGTGCAGTGCAAAAGAAAAGCTGTAACTGTCTGTCTCTCAGAAGTCTAGATCCGGCCATATGCATTATCTCACAGCACTGTGGAATGCGCAAATTCTGGAGGAATTGTTGTTGAGTTCTGTAGATGCTATAGCTATGTGTCAGCCAGTAGCGTAACGGTAAGCGTATTTCATTGTTGATAAGACGTCGTGAGTTTGGGTACATTTTCTGCTACATTTTTTAAATCGCCATACTGCTTTCTGCTGAATTATCGATGTAATGGAACTTTGAACATAATTCCCTTCACTTCTCAACCCAAAATAGTCGAATGTGGAAAAAGGGCTAACTTCTGCGACATTTTGTTCTTTTCGGGTTTAATAGATGGCCAGGCTGCAGATGCATCACGAAAATTTTGTATTATGTATGGGGAGAGCGCATCGTGCCAAAATACGAGAGAAAAGTATTTTCTTCATTAGCTGTCGTGTGGCAGTGGCATTTTATTCTTCATAAAACCTTGTTTGACAGCTTTAGCTCAGAACAAGTTTTCTACATGCATGTAATCAATAAACTGCATGTGCATTGTTAGACTGTTATAGGTAACATCAGAGAATTCGCATATATCGTTGATGATTAATTTCTCTCTCATGGTAACTAATGTTTTAACAACACTGAAAGAAACGGTACGAAAATTGTGCACTGTATAATAAGAAATGAAGTAAAACTACCCACGATAACCTTACGACGAAAGTCTGTTTCAATAGAACTGAGTATCCGTACACAAGCGTGCCTCTATCGGCACGAATTAGTAAAATACTAATCACTTAGATTTCGATTGGGTCTGTGTTTGATTGGTATGCTGTGTCATACTCAAGTGGTATGCAAATGTGGCATTTCATAAATAAAGTTATGTATTCCTAGAAACAAAAAATTTGTTTGTCAGCAGCGGAAAGAGGCGTTACCTGTTGTGCAGCATTGTAAGTTTTTCACCATTGTACTATGAGCCTAAAGTATTTTCTTGCGATTTCCTTATCGATGTGTGCTCTGACTACTTGTAGCTCTTTCACAGAAGGGATAAAAACGTTACAGTCAGCAAGACTGGAACCGCAAACCATAACAGACGCTTTCTCTGATGTTAGCACGTTTCCACCAGTAGTGGCTAGAACTCGTAAACCGCTACTTAAAAGACGAGACTAGATGCGATTTTCTCGTGGAACGACTTTCCTGGGCAGAAAACCGTAAATTTACAATCTTTTGTTACAGCTCAAGCGTTAATAATAACTCAGATCATTCAATGGAAATGACAGGAAAAATCAAGTGAACTTTGAGGCTTAATTCCGTGCACACCAGGGAGGAACTCGTCGATCACAGAGTTGCCAAATATACCTTGCCTTGTTGCCAAATCGTAGTTACATTACCAGCAGGAAGAAGACGAACCGATGTGATCCTACAGTGGGCTGGGAAGTGACCATAGATGACGTCTCAAAGACGTGGCTGCTACGGCCTGGAATGCGTAATCCGTCCGATTCACATTTCTGTAACTGGGTTTACGGACTGTAGCGTAGTTACTAATAATACTCAGAACTGACTGCAAACTAAGCTTCATAAATAAGTAACTCTCATAGTTGTTTTTATATACCTTTCGTAAGTGTACTCAAAACTGAGAAAATCATTGACGAACGTTATTGTGCCTCGCCGATAGTCGAGCACAACAAACAAATAAAAATAAAAAAGACTGTGTGCGTGTGTGTGTGTGTGTGTGTGTGTGTGTGTGTGTGTGAGTGTGTGTGTGTGTGTGTGTGTGTGTGTGTGTGTGCGTGTGTGTGTATGTGTGTGTGTGTGTGTGTGTGTGTGAGAGAGAGAGAGAGAGAGAGAGAGAGAGAGAGAGAGAGAGAGAAAATAGAGAGAGAGTGAGGGAGAGATAAAACTAAAAAAGAATGAGAGAGAGAGAGAGAGAGAGTAAAAAATTGTCGCAAAGAAACTGATTTATGGTATGTAAAGAAATCTGTCATTAAAATGACACGTTCTACATCATTACGATATGTCGTGTTCATGATCTATAGAACAAGTATTAATCTAATCTAATCATATTGCAGATTAGTCATGAAGAGGCATGAATTACAGAAATTTTCGCCAATATCAGTAACCAAATCTAAACTTGAAAAAGAAAAGACGACAGTTTTCTAATAAAGCGGGACTCCTGTAAAGACCCTTTCGTCCCTGTTAACTAACCACGAAAGATGTGTGATATACCTCCATTCAGAAAGAACAAAAGTGTTCATGCATTAAAAGATGAACCGCATGATGTGAAGTTCTGTGACGGAGATACGAGCCCAGCACGCAATCGGATTGTTAACTATGTAAAATCAAATGATACGTATCGGTTTTTCTTACCAACTGCTAGATGTTTGAATCTAAAATAAGTATGCAAATTATTGTGCCTGAGCGACAATCGAACCACACACCTACCGTCCTTCTTCGTCATCCACGAACATAGCTTAAGTAACACTTGCTTACTCACCAACAGTAAGATGTGTGCGTGTTTGACCAGAAATAACGACACCTATTGCGATTGTTGGCAACACATGAACAGACATTAAAAATGCACGTTAAGTTTCATTAGCAGACTGGTATGCACCTGACAGGGCTTGAAATGAAATTATGAATATTTTTGTACTGGATCCGGATTCGGACCCACATACTTACCTTTGGAGGAGACCTAGAGAAGATTGCAGTGTTGGGAATGGGAACGAAATGATTGAACTATACTGTTCCGAGAGATTCAGATCTTCGAAAGATGAGATATGAATTCGAATCACAGTCCAGCACAAAATTTTTCAACGTCTCTAATTCAATCAAGTACAAGAAAAATAAGAGCCCTGTTCCTTTAAATGGCTATCGTTTCATCAAATAAAATAAAATTTTCTAATGTAAGTAAGTTTACTGGAGACAGAATTTCTGTGTATCATGACTTCCGCCTATGTCATTTCCCAACGTAAACCGGCTCTGCCCAATTGGTAATGAAGCAACCTGATGTTTAATGCGGATTCTGGATTATAACGTCTTTCTCTTGAGGTTGCCTGAGGTAAAGTAAATCTGTTTGTGCCTCTTAAAAGTAAATGCCTGAACCCACGCATTGCACCTGTGATAGTTCGTTCCACCAGACTATTGTGGCGAAATTTCCCAGCCCCAGGAGTGTGCGCTAAAGAATGATGTGCTTAGCTTACAAAATTAGTCACGGTGGAAAAAATGCGAGTCTTTTAAATGGTTAAGTAGAAACAATCTTCTGACGTGGGGATTATGCTATGCTCACGTCAGCACGATGTAAAGACTCTTCTAGGCATCATAGCCTCGATGTAAAGCCATTTTCAAATATTCACTAATACAGCAAATTTCTTAGTTCGAGAAAATCCACTGTGAAGTGTGAAGTTACAAGATAACTCGATTATCACCGTCATTCTTACTATCATTTTCTTCATACCGTTGCTGGAACACATGTGCTTGAAGATCATTTAATGCCTTTTGGTCATTATAGAAGTAGTTGCCCAAGAAGAAGTTCTTTCCATGTCCACGGAGTCCTATTCATGTTAATATCAAACATCAGCAATTACTCGCAGATTACATTAAAACTAAAGTAATTGATAAAGACGTTACTTGATAAAAAATAACGCGCTGCCTTTCTTAATTTACTTGCGCCTAGAAATGGCTGTCGAATACTGCCAAACCAAAAGCCAAGGGATCTTACTGCCTTCCGTTATACGTCGCAGTCAGTTCTTCCACAAGATTTGGTCGACGTGACCTGTTTCAAGTTGTGTATGGCAGAGAATGTTTTAGAAAATCAATTGTTTTCCTTTGCAATAAACAGATTTTCATTGTAAGCTATCCAAGTTCAAAATTTTCGCATTATTAGTTCAGATTTAATATTCACTTCTATAATGTAGGAAAGTATTTCACAGTTGCAAAACCCACATCCGACTCATTGACCTTATACTTAGTCGCTGACCATAAATTCTAGCTCAGAGTGACACCAGTTCAAGTAACCTAATGTAGCGAAGACTGTTTGCCACTGCTCTTTTTCACCGGAAAATATGCAATTCACTCATTGGGCTCCAATAGTACACTGTAGCAGTAATTTCTGTGTGTATGGAATGCATGCGGATTGTTGAATTTAGTGATGCTCTCTCTACCACTTCTGTATACAACTTGCCTGACCTGAACGGCCCTTTACCATTACAGGCCCTGGCCAGTGCAACATCATTCTGACAACAGTAATGTGCTTATACTGACAGCCTCACTGTTCGTTTTAACTGATTTTGTAATCATCTAAATAGAACAACATGACCTTCCAGTGGGAGATATTTCGTCCCCCTTTTCGTTGTGTGAAATTTGTCAGTAAGCTTTTTGCCTTCCAACCAACGAAATGCGGCAGAGTACAGCCAGCATACGATTTACATAACACTATTTAGTGCCGTTAAGACGATTTCTTTAAACATTGTCGTAGCTGAAGGAGTTTAGTTTCTTCTTAAATCGTGAATTACCTATCTGACGTAATAATGAGAGTGGTAACATTTCATGTATGTCATTTATTGTAATAAATGTGAGCTTATAAGCCTGAAGAACCGTGCTATCTGTGATAAAATGTTCCCTGATATTTGTTGTACCTTGGTATTACTTTACATCTTTTGTTATTGCGATGCACAGCAGTGTTTTCTAGTGGTGACTTGTTGGAACCATTTTCAATAGTCAAACGACTGTACCGAGGGGCGATTAGAGGACCTGCTAGACAGCTGCGATATGTGGGTTGCATTCGAATCAGGCGAAATGCAATTCAGGTCGTTCGGATACTTTTGAGCACGACTGTACATACTGTGAACAGTGACGTCCCTGTAACACTCCAAAAACACGCTTCGCCCTATTAAGAACATGTTGAGTGCCACCACCTATGATGAATGGAGTGATACTGTTTTTCCACTGTTCCGTAAGCTCGTATTTTGTTCGCTAAACAGCTGTGGTGAGCTATATCGAAGACCTTACGCAAGAGACGCAACATACGCGCTGGTACAATTCACGACCGCCGTATGGACTCATGGACAAACAACTGCACGTAACTCTCAGAAGTTCTCAATTTAATGAATCTGTGGTGAAATATTAATTCATTCATTTTTGCAATGAATTGCGGTAAAGCGCTGCTGGAAGAAGAGCACTTCGTCGCACATAAAGTGCGTTATAGTGTTCATGAGTGAAGGAACAAAGACGGTAGAAAATCATGCCCCAAGTAATAAGACCAAATGATATGCGTAATAGGTAGAAAAATAGAGTGCAGTAACACTTTTTGTTAAGACACGAGTTCCACTAAATGGCCCTGGTTGATATGATAGTCTTGAAGCCTTGGTCGGTGGTGAGCACTAGAGGAATGGACGCAGTCCTTGGGACTGTACGTGGAGTGAGGGTAAGGTATTCGAGGAAGGACGTAGTCCATGAAATCAGCAGTGAAATACACCTCGTTGGCTCTGCGATGTGAACTTCTATTGATGATCTGCAAGGCACAGCCAACACTAATTCCGGGGTGTGAATTGGCTGCAGAGTGACTGGGCGGCAAACTAAGATACTCGCCATGTTGTAGCATACCGGCGGATGCATGTGACATCTGAAGTGAAGTAGGACCATGTTGGCAGCGCCGTTTACAGTTATGCTTATGCCTCTGGCCGAGAGGCTTGTGCCACATCTTAGTGTGGAAGTTCGATTGAAAACAACCCAGAGAGTGTTTGTTGATGCGGACTGTTTTCGTCTCATCTCCAGATAAGTGTCGTTAGCGGGCCGGAAATGTGACAAACCAAAGTACACGACTGTACTAGTGATGGTCTTGTGACATAGCGGTAGCAGGGGAGACAACATGTGAATGTATATTCGTGCTAGTATATCACTAGACATAGCTGTAATTACTATATCAAGTTCTTTACTATTTTTCTGTTAGAACACTGATAAAATACAGTTCACCACAGAAACACTTAAGACAGGGGTTCCCAATAAAATTTTCTCGAGGACCCCCTCGTAGAGCATGATTGGTACCTCGTCATATCACACAGTACCTAAAAAAGCCAAATTAAGAGTCTTTTATACCTTTTCTATTTTTGGTCCTTAGTGTGCTAGTGTCAGTTGGCTCTAGGAAGACGCCAGACGCAGAAGTTAGCGTTCGCTAAAGCTCTGCTCACGCAGGAAGCGGCAAAAACAAAAATCTGTTATCACACTAAATATATTTAATATGTTTTTTATTCTAATAGCATCTTGCGGACCCCTCTGGCATAGCTCGCGGACCCCTCTGGGTCCGCGGACCACCTGTTGCGAACCACTGACTTAAAATATTTACTTCAGTTTTTAAAGCTGTTTACTTTGCACAGGTAAAGCAATAATGTAAATAACATCATCAGACTGGCCGGCCGGAGTGGCTTAGCGATTCTTCAGTCTGGAACCACGTGACCGCTACGGTCGCAGGTTCGAATCCTGCATCCGGCATTGATACGTGTGATGTCCTTAGGTTAGTTAGGTTTAAGTAGTTCTAAGTTCTAGGGGACTGATGACCTCAGATATTAAGTCCCACAGTGCTCAGAGCCATTTGAACCATTTTCATCAGACTGAATATTTGTCAGCCCTTTAAAAGTGCACACTGGTCGCTTTAGAGTGGTGTATACTGAAGTGACAAGTCTTGGGATACCAATACGCACATATTCAGATGGCGGTAGTATCACGTACGTGAAATATTGCATTGCCAGAATTGTCATTTGTAGTCTGGTGTTTCATGGGAATAGGTTTCCGACGTGATTATGGCCACACGAAGGGAACGAACAGACTCTGAACGCGGAATGGTAGTTGGAGCTAGGAGCATGGGACCTTCCATTTCGAAATTCGTTAGGGAATTCAATATTCCGAGATCCACAGTGTCAAGAATGTGCCGAGGATACAAAATTACAGGCATTATTTCTCACCACGGACAACGCAGTGAGCGACGGCCATCACTTAATAACCGACAGCAGGGGCGTCTGGGAAGAATTGTCAGTGCTAACAGACAAATAACACTGCATGGAATAACCTCAGAAATAAATATAGGACGTACGATAAACGCATTTGGTAGTGCTGCGAAATTTGGCGTTAATGGGCTGTGCAGCAAACGGCGAACCGGGCGTCTTTGATAAAAGCACGGCATAGACTGCAGCTCCTCTCCTGGGCTCGTGAACATATCTGTTGGACCGTAGATGAGTGGAAAACCGTGGGCCGGTCAGATGAGTACCGATTTCACTTGATAAGACCTGATGGCAGATTTCGAACGTGGCGCGGACCCTACGAAACCATGGACCTAAATTGCCAACAAGACACTGCGGAAACTCCGTAATAGTGTGTGCAGTGTTTACAGAGAACACACTGGGTCCTCTTATCCAACTGAACAGATCATTGACTGGAAATGATCATGTTCGTCCATTCTTGGACTTCGTGTTCTCATACAACCACGGAATAATGTGGATGACTGTGTGCCATGTTACTGGTCTACAGTCGTTCGCGGTTTGAAGAATATTGTGGACAGTTTGAACGAACGATTTGGCCACACATATCGCTCGGCATGAATCCCGTCGAATACTTATGAGACATGCGCCGGAATGAGGGAAGGAAGACTGAGTTTAACGTCTCGTCGATATAGAATTCAAGGCAACGGCCTTGCAGCTGCGAATACACCGGTTCCCGTGAGATCACCGAGGTTAAGCGCTCTTGGACGTGGCGGCCACTTGGATTGGTGACCATCCAAGCCTCCATGCGCTGTTTCCTTTTTTTCGGGGTGCGCTCAGCCTCGTGATGCCAACTGAGGAGCTACTATACCGAATAGTTGCGTCTCCGGTTAAAGAAAACCATCATAACGACCGGGAGAGCAGAGTGCTGACCTCACGCTCCTGCTATTCACATCCTCACCTAAGGATGACACGGCGGTCACATGGTTCCGATGGGCCACTTGTGGCCTGAAGACGGAGTGCGACATAGAGTTCATTAGAGACGGAGAAAAAGCTCGGATTGTGTGAAGAATAGGGAAGGAAATTGGATATGCCCTTTTCAAAGGAACGCTCCCAGTATTCCTGCATCGGTAGCACTTTCTCAGTTATGGACTTCTATAGAGACAGCAAGGCTCAGTATTTCTGCAAGGGACTTCCGACGACGTATTGAGTCCATGCCACATCGTGATGTGGTACTATGGGCAAAAGGAGGGCTCACACCGTATTAGGAGGTGTCCCATGACTTTGGTGTAAGTATACAGGGGTATAGTGTAGAAATGGAAGAAGACGTTAATGTGACTCTCCACCATTGCCACGTGTTCTGATACATGTTATCTCCTGGGCTAATCGACAAGTGATTTTATTAATTTCCCCATGTCACTATTCAGAACAACAGTCTTATTTCTTCCAATATCGTAATTCCTTACATAGCAGCTTGCATGAAATCAGTAACGTGCCGCCTTTGGAGCAATTTGAGGCGATTCCTTCCTTCTTTTCCTCCACACCGGGAACAAGGGAAATTCACTGGCCTTCTTCAGACACGACTAGTATTTCGATTGGTGCGGGAGAGATCGCACGAAGAAGCTTCTAGAAGGTACTGGAAAATCATGTCCTCAAGGCTCTGAGACCGTTAGCATCCCGCGTTGTTGATTGGCTTAGCTTCCCGGGCAGTGTACTGGACGGAAGAGATTGGCTGAGACCGCCCCCAATACAAGATTTTTGCCCTGAACTCAGCGGCCAGTGAGGGATGTTAAGTTCAGAGGTAAGACTGCAGTGCCAAGCTTCGGTGAATACAGATTTTTGTGCTAAAACGTAGTTATAAGTGGAAACTTTGGATGAAGCTTACGTCAGCTCGAGTGTTGTGAAGAAGAAGACAGCCTTTTCTCTTCCGTCCCTGACGTTACCTGTTATCGGGGGTCTGGCTTTGTTCTGAACCCTCCTTGAGAGCATAAGTTATTGGTAATGTGTTAGTCTTCCAAATAATCGCAGCAAAGCAGACCATTAGCGCTCATGTGGACAGGTGTGTCACGAAGTCTTCGCTGCAAGTTTTGACATTTGTACTCCAAACAAAGTATACCAGTTTATACACAGTTCAAATTCCTATCTAAAATACATCTTCACAACTGAAATGACTGCTGAGATAAGCTTAAATTTGAAATCTCTCTTTTTTGTAATATCTAAGCAAACATTCAGTCTTTTGTAGAGACTTTTCTGACAGACTAGCACATGTGCTGCAGGAATGGCTTTCTGTGTATTATACTCTGTTGGGAAAACATTACCTATGGTGCGACAATATTTCTTTGTGTAATCACCAGCTTCCTTTGCTCATCCAACCCGTATCACCGAGTAAGCTCTACAAATATGAACTTGTTGGTGTACTTTTTCGAATCCGTTGGAAGCAGAGACTCTCTTGTGTTGTCTATTGGACTGTGCCATCTTTGATAAGCTTCTACAGAGAGGACTAGCAAAGTAACACTTGCGAGTCAAACCTTTCCCTTTGGGTTCTTCCCGAAATACTGTCAATGAGGACCACTCTCTTTTTGCTAAAAAGATTGGATTCGTGACAGTATTGGTGGCTACTGGCGTTGGATGGCCTTCTTGGACGACTGACCAAGTTTAATTCTTTGCGAGTCACACCGCCACCGCCTCTTCAATCTCCGAATGCCTCTATTAAAATACAGCGTGTTCCTATGGCAACAGCCTCTGGCCGGCGCCACGCGATCTTTGTTCTTGGTCCAGACGCTGATGTAAGCATGACGTTCTTCGTTTCATGTTTTGGTACATCTTTGAGTTTCGGTAAGCGAGGATAGATTCTCGTTTCAGTTAGGAAACTGCCTACTGTTTCAATAATCTCTCTGGAAAGTTTTTCGTTTTTAATCTTGCAGTTATGTTTGTTAAATTCTCATGGGTGGTGTTTGAGTTAGATTTCTCTCTTTGTTTATACCGAAGTGGACACGTGCTGCCAGCGCTGTTGGTACTTCGCTTGATGAACAATTCGAATATCTTTAAATACGGTGATTTTATAAATTTGCAAGCAAAAAGATGTTGCTATAAACTTGTATCCTTGGTACAAGCAGGTTAATGATTTAGAGTATTGAACAGAACCACATTAAAGTTGGCATTTCTTCGGTCAGAGTTATTGCCTTCAGTGATTGGCTCCTAATCTCGAAATGAGTAGCATGTATCTATCGCGAGATTTGAATTTTGTTCCTTTGGTAATGGAGTTGTTCGACAACAAGATGTGCACAAAGCACGTGCGTAGGACTTATTAACGAGTGTGGTAAACGATTTCATGCAGAATGAACCCCAGTTTATACAATGATTTTCAAATGTCACAGAAATTACGGAATTTATTATATTTGGTGTGAAAACTTTGGCTTTCATTGAAGCTCCTTTTTAGCATCACATCTGGCTGCCGTGTGATTCAAGGAGGTTCTATTCTTATGTGTAAGTATGTTGTGTTTGTCTATTTTAATATTAATGCAGGATTATTCTACATTTTGCTTAGATTCCCAATATTCATGTCGTTACCTATGAGGTCATCCACATCGGTGCTTTATTGTAACTTCATTTAATCTTGACTTCTACAAGTGAGCAAAATCCTTTATGTCCCATTCCATAGCTGAGCCACTTCCTGGAAATCGCGCAGGCAACTAAAAAACTCTCGAGCTCCAGAAGACAGGTAATGACACACCTGTTAAAACAACGATAACGATTACCATTGTCCCTATACGCACTCTTTGCCCTCTTACATCCTTCCACCCAACCAAATCTTCCTCTTTTCCCAATATTCGTAACTGGCACATTCTTAAATTTCCTTAGTTCAGTATTCGCGATATCTGAAAACATCTATCTTGTAGACCAATAAATTCTTTCTGTATCTAACATTTCATTATTGTTATTATTGTCATTATTACTGTCATTATTATTAGAATTACCACTATTAGCGGCTGGAGCTGCAGTAGTACAAATACTGCCAGCAGTAACTTTATTAGTCGTAATCTGTATTATTTACTCACACTGCCACTACAGACAGTTATATCATTTCAATACTACTTCTCATGTTAAAATTGCTATTTCTTAGGAAACTCTGACTTGAAAAAAGGACTGTATGTGTGGCACGCTGATCCGATTTAAGGAAATGCCTGATGACAGTAATCAGATCAGGCTACGTAAATAAAATAAAATAAATAAATAAATTTTGTCGTTAACCTAAGGATTCTTAATAAGAGTGGCCTCTCCAATGTCATTTGACTGGGGCCTATGGTTAGACCGTTCGACGGGTACAATTCTTTCGATTTGACGCCGCTTCGGCGACTTGCGGGTGGAAGGGGATGAAATGATGATGATTAAAACAACAAAACACCCAGTCCTTGAGGAGAGAAAATCTCCGACCCAGCCGCGAATCGAACTCAGATCCTTAGGATTGATATTCTGTAGCGCTGACCACTCAGCTACCGTGATCGGACGCCTCTCCAACATTTCCCCTAGCCAAGTACTCGCATATCCTCTAAATGTCCCTCAACGCTTAAGATGTTGTGTCTACGCAATATTCATCGAACAAATGAGTAACTCCCTAACACTAACAATAGTTTCATTTCCCTGCATCAGTGGTTGCCTTCTATGTATATGTCTGTTTAATTATTGAATGGCCTTCGTGTTATTTATAACTGGAGTTATTTACTAAGCGAACTGTAAGTATAAAACTCATGAAAAGTAATAGCTAATGGCAGTTTAATGAAATGGTACTTGAAGGTCCTTTCGTAATTACATTCGGAGACGCAGCACCTCCGGAAACAATGTGTCTGGGGCTGGGAGCCAGTATTCGCAGACCGTAATGGCGACTCCCTATTGCTGTCCATTCATCACAGCCGTCTCCTCGCCTTCCTATAATTACAGTGGCAATGTGTTGGCTGACCGGAGGTTCGTCGTTAAACTCGGTGATGGGAGGGAAGGGTATTGAACTCTACGGTTCTGGCAAGCGATATAAGGCAGTAATACACAGGGTTGATTTCTAACCTTTCTACCTGTCACTGTCATGTGCTTGAATATTTCTCATAGTATCGATCTTACCTCTGTTGCCTTGTAGAGTGTTAACTTTTTTTACTAGCTTTTGCGAAGCGATGAAGCACAAAATGGGAGTCTATATGGAATGCACAGAAGTTCTAATATTAGAATCAGAGTTTAACAGAGCAGTGGAAGACTTTCAATCAATTAAGGTGGAGGCGTAGAGAGCATTCCCGTGAAATTTGTGATGTCACCAGGGGAAGAGGCAGCCAGATGATTGTTCAAGATTG
Source organism: Schistocerca serialis cubense (assembly GCF_023864345.2). Lineage (NCBI taxonomy): Eukaryota > Metazoa > Arthropoda > Insecta > Orthoptera > Acrididae > Schistocerca > Schistocerca serialis. Next base: position 804,810,046 of record NC_064641.1, read on the forward strand.
TGAGTAGAAACTGTGAATCTGGGAACGTACTGGGTGGTTATAATTAACGTGCTGTTTCTCACGTTGGCCAAGTGTTGGTTGTAGTTATCGTACGGCAGCGAAACTTGGCAGATAAGCTAACGCACTGATGCGGAACCGTTTTACTGTGGAAAAAAATTCGTCAAATTTCGGCTACCAGGTGCAAATCTGGCACTGAACACTGTTTGTATGAAGGTATGACATTTACACTGTTATTTGACAAACCATTAAACGAGTGAACAATATGGCTACCGTGAAGAGGGGCAGTGCGCTGTTAATGAAACTGTTTTATCTGAAAGCCAGCAGTTACAATGCTGCATTGAGAGAGCATCGTCGAATGAAAAGTCTGAGAACAGGATCAATGTCATTAAATACACTCCTGGAAATGGAAAAAAGAACACATTGACACCGGTGTGTCACACCCACCATACTTGCTCCGGACACTGCGAGAGGGCTGTACAAGCAATGATCACACGCACGGCACAGCGGACACACCAGGAACCGCGGTGTTGGCCGTCGAATGGCGCTAGCTGCGCAGCATTTGTGCACCGCCGCCGTCAGTGTCAGCCAGTTTGCCGTGGCATACGGAGCTCCATCGCTGTCTTTAACACTGGTAGCATGCCGCGACAGCGTGGACGTGAACCGTATGTGCGGTTGACGGACTTTGAGCGAGGGCGTATAGTGGGCATGCGGGAGGCCGGGTGGACGTACCGCCGAATTGCTCAACACGTGGGGCGTGAGGTCTCCACAGTACATCGATGTTGTCGCCAGTGGTCGGCGGAAGGTGCACGTGCCCGTCGACCTGGGACCGGACCGCAGCGACGCACAGATGCACGCCAAGACCGTAGGATCCTACGCAGTGCCGTAGGGGACCGCACCGCCACTTCCCAGCAAATTAGGGACACTGTTGCTCCGGGGGTATCGGCGAGGACCATTCGCAACCGTCTCCATGAAGCTGGGCTACGGTCCCGCACACCATTAGGCCGTCTTCCGCTGACGCCCCAACATCGTGCAGCCCGCCTCCAGTGGTGTCGCGACAGGCGTGAATGGAGGGACGAATGGAGACGTGTCGTCTTCAGCGATGAGAGTCGCTTCTGCCTTGGTGCCAATGATGGTCGTATGCGTGTTTGGCGCCGTGCAGGTGAGCGCCACAATCAGGACTGCATACGACCGAGGCACACAGGGCCAACACCCGGCATCATGGTGTGGGGAGCGATCTCCTACACTGGCCGTACACCACTGGTGATCGTCGAGGGGACACTGAATAGTGCACGGTACATGCAAACCGTCATCGAACCCATCGTTCTACCATTCCTAGACCGGCAAGGGAACTTGCTGTTCCCACAGGACAATGCACGTCCGCGTTTATCCCGTGCCACCCAACGTGCTCTAGAAGGTGTACGTCAACTACCCTGGCCAGCAAGATCTCCGGATCTGTCCCCCATTGAGCATGTTTGGGACTGGATGAAGCGTCGTCTGACGCGGTCTGCACGTCCAGCACGAACGCTGGTCCAACTGAGGCGCCAGGTGGAAATGGCATGGCAAGCCGTTCCACAGGACTACATCCAGCATCTCTACGATCGTCTCCATGGGAGAATAGCAGCCTGCATTGCTGCGAAAGGTGGATATACACTGTACTAGTGCCGACATTGTGTATGCTCTGTTGCCTATGTCTATGTGCCTGTGGTTCTGTCAGTGTGATCATGTGATGTATCTGACCCCAGGTATGTGTCAATAAAGTTTCCCCTTCCTGGGACAATGAATACACGGTGTTCTTATTTCAATTTCCAGGAGTGTATTTTTGAAAAGGATAGTGAGATTCTAAACTACGGGTGAGCTTGGTATGGCACGTGGAAGAGAAAGGCATCCTATCCCGGTGGGAGTTACTGAAGAGGTTGCTGCTGTTGCTGTAGCTGCCTATGCAGCAAGTGCCCCAGCTAGTGTCAGTGCTAGTGCTGCGCGACGAGAATTGTTCGTCCCTTGCTCAACGGTACTGAAAGTTTTGCTGTCTATATTTGCTGTCTGTATTACACTGGTACCCGCACAAGATCGAGAAGATGCAGCAGTTAAAACTTCGTACTCCGCGGCAACGACCGGAATTTGCTCTTCGGTTTCTGACATGCGATCTAAAAAATGTCTCAAAATTGTGCTGCAAGTGAGCTTCAACTTCATGTATTTTCTATCAAATCGTCCCTACACACAATAAAACGTATACAAATGGGTTTAAATCCTCTCTAATGGATATACGGAAGAATTACAGCCCTTTGTGTAGAATGAATGGCTTTTACTGGGCGTGTACCACAAATCATGTTCGTTAAAGTTTCACCCCTACTTTGTTTCAACGATTTAATTCATCCGTTTCGTTGACCCTTCAACATACAAGTAAAACAAACGTAGCGAATAGCTGTAAATTTTTCTTGTTCTTACATATACTGTATTTTTGTAGATGTTGTGGAATACACAGTCATCTATGCCCTGAATTTTGGTCGTACTGAAGATTTCACTCCATCTTATGTCACCGAAACCTTTCCCTATATTCGTAAGTACAATAAAAACACTCATCAGTCAGCATCTTCCTTGTTTCTACTGCTAAGCGAAAGCTTAAAATTATTCCTTAGATTCTTGTTTGCCATCCCTTCAACTTTTGTTTCTATTCTTCATCTCATTATATGTATGTAATAAGGGTATTGATATGAAACAGTTGGCCTTATAACGATGGCGATATTTCAACTATGTAACCATACTGAACTCTTTGGGACGTAAAGGTAAGTTCAGGACATCATGTTGGCTGAAAGAGAGGTTTATCAACATTCTATTACAGATGTCGTCCACTTACTTTAGTTACTATAATTCATTGATTCCTTATTACTTTTGTAACCTGATATTTCTCAGATCTCTTTCAAATAATTAAGTCATTTTTCATAACTTGTCTTATCTACTAATCATATCTTCCTTTCTGTAAAGTTTGGAGACAATTCTTCTACCTTGTTTTTCTGATCTATTTATTACGTGTAGTCACTCTTAAGTCAAAAGAACCATCACTTATTCTCCTCCTAGGTTAATACCCCTAAATTCCTCATTGCTCTAACTACATTTGGCCTTACTTTTAAATAGAAACAGTTTCCCTTACGGCCATGTCAGCATCTTTATCCACCACGATTTATTTTAGTTTCACATATTTTGTTCTTTTCTTATCTATCAGAAAAACTGTGCTATCGTCTCATGTAAACCTTTCAAGATTAATATTTCTTTAATCAATTACAAGGAGTGCTTATTTATTCTTGTATAGCCTTTACTACTTCTACATTTTCTGTACGAGTAATGTTCTGCAAAGTCTAAGTCTTTTTGTCTGCTAATTCTACTCGTCTGTTATTGAACTGTTACCAATGCGCTCAGAGATATTTCCCTTCCACTTATCGCTGGCTAATTTGTCAGACTTTTGAAAAATTAGAACTTTCATTGCTCTTCTTAGTTTTACTTCATGATTTACCAATACTGCCACAGGATGGAAATTCATAATATCTTATGGATACGAATTGTGGTCCTATAGTAGTTCTAGGATATTTATCGAAGCGTGATGTAGTGTAGATGACAAGGATTTCAGCACCTTTTAATACAACAATTCATTCTTAATCTTGCATTCTTATTTGACCATTTTGATCCTTATATATATTATATTTAACGAACATTTATCTATTGCTTACATTTGCTTGCCAAAGAATTAGAACATCCTTGTTATGAACTGCAATTGCGTCAGAAATTAATATCACATTAATTAATTTATGTTTATTATTGACGCCTGGTTTAGACAGTTGAAACATCATCTAATCTGTAACATAATAGTAGACTTTCATTTATCCAAAAATATTGGTTATAAATCATGTTCCATTACGAGTTTATCACTAATTTCTTGATATCGTTATGGTGGAAAATATACAGTGCTTTATAGACACGTCTATCAAAAGTAAAAGCATACTCAGATAAAAAGAACCTTGTGCAGATAGAAATGTTCACACACATGGCTCTCCATTGAGGCTTGTTAGTGCTTACAATGCATGATATGTAGTAACAATGCATTTTCGTACAGATGTTTAAGTTTACATGACATGTTGCATAGACCAAGATACATCTCAGTCGAAGTATACAGTGCAACTGGATTACAGTGAGGCATATGTGAGGCACGCAGATAGTTGTAGAGACTAGATGGTTTTACATAGGTATCTTAAAACAATAAAGTTATTTTCTTTCAAAATTTAAAATTACAGATTTTAGATGAATAGTCCCTAAACTTTATAACATTTGAAAAACTGTATTTTTCTATATGGGAATTATTTCTACATTTTCTCAATATACTTCAGAATTTCTTATAACAACATGCTTTAGAGGTAGGCTTTTGGTAATTATTCCGTCACGGTATATCTCAATTTCATTGTAATGAGTCTTGAAAGAAGGGTGGAAGAGACGGCTGGTTGGGAGGGAGAGGGTGGGAGGACTTATATGTGACATGATTACAGAAAAATAGAAATTTATGTGTATGGATTCAGCAAGGAGGGGATGGGGAGGTGGGGAGAAATAGCAAAAACCTACCTGTAAAGCATGTTGTAATAAGAACTTTTGAAGTGTACTGAGGAAACATAATAATATTTCCCTATAAGGAAACAGTACAGTATTTCAAACGTTTTATAATTCACAAAAAATTGTAATGCTAAAAGTTGAAAGAGAATAATTTATGTTCTGGTTTTAATGCACCTACAAAAGAGCCATCTAGTGGCTGCAACTATCTACTCGCATTATCTTTGCCTCGTTGTCAAGCAGTTGCACCATATACTTCGACTGAGATGTATCCCTGAAGTATACACCATGTTATGTAAAAGTAAACTTTTTATAAACTTGCATTTTTACTCTGTATTGTGTATTGTAAAACCTAACAAGCCTCAGTGGAGAGATGTGTGTGAACACGCCCATTTACTGAAATAGATTTCTATCTGTATACGGTTTTTCCTTTGACAAACGTATCAAGAATGAAACTGATATAGAAACACGATATATAAATAAAATTTTTGTAGTTATGAAAATGTAAAATATCCATTTCCTTAATCTTGATATCAAACAAGAAAATTAATCACATACCAAGAATGTAGATGTTTCTATGTAAATACATTACGTTGCACATAAGAAGATGGCAGTTTCAACTATCTAAACCGGTTGTTAATAACAAATATTAATCAATGCGATCTTGGCTACAAAAAGTTTTTTCAAATTAAATACACATTGAAGAGCCAAAGAAACTGGCACACCTGCTTAATATGCCTAATATCGTGTAGTGCCACCGCGAGCATGCAGAAGTGCCCCTAAACGACACCGAGCGAGGTGGCGCAATGGTTAGCACACTGCACTCGCATTCGGCAGGACGACGGTTCAATTCCGTCTCCAGCCATCCTGATTTAGGTTTTCCGTGATTTCCCTAAATCGTTTCAGGCAAATGCCGGGATGGTTCCTTTGAAAGGGCACGGCCAATTTCCTTCCCAATCCTTCCCTAACCCGAGCTTGCGCTCCGTCTCTAATGACCTCGTTGTCGACGGGACGTTAAACACTAACCACCACCACCACCCTAAACGACGTGGCATGGACTCAATCAATGTCTGAAGTAGTGCTGTAGGTAGTTGAGATCATGAAACCTGCATGGCTGTCGATAAATCGGTAGGAGTACGAGGAGCTGGAGATCTCTTCTGAAAAGCATGTTGCAAGGCATCCGAAATACGCTGAATAATTTTCATGTCTGGGGAGTTTGGTGGCCAACGGAAGTGTTTAAGCTCGGAAGAGTGTTACAGGAGCTACTCTGTAGCAATTCCGGACGTGTGGGGTGTCGTATTGTCCTGCTGGAATTGCCCATGTCCGTCGGAATGCACAATCGACATGAATGGATGGAGGTGATCGGACAAGATGCTTACGTACGTGTCACCTGTCAATGTCGTACCTAGACGTGTCAGGGGTCCCATATCACTTCGTCTCGTCACGCTCCACACCATTACAGAACCTCCACCCCCTTGAACAGGCCCGTAGTGACGTGAAGGTTCCATGGATTGTCTCCATCCGCTAGATACAATTTGAAACGAGACTCGTTCGACCAGGCGACATGTTTATAATCATCAGCAGTCCAATGTCAGTGTTGACTGGTCCAGGCAACGTGTAAAGCTTTGTGTCGTTCATTCATCACGAGTACACGAGTGGGGCTTCGGTTCCGAAAGCCCATATCGATGATATTTCGTTGAATGGTTTGCACGCTGACACTTGTTGATGGCCCAGCATTGAAATCTGCAGCAACCTGCGGAAGGGTTGCACTTCCGTCACTTCGAACAATTCTCCTGAGTCTTCGTTGGTCCCGTTCTTGCAGTATCTTTTTCCGGCCGCGACTATGTCAGAGATTTGATGTTTTAACGGGTTCCTGATATTCACGTTACACTGCTGAAATGGTCGTCCGGGAAAATCACCACTTCGTCGTTACCTTGGAGATGCTGTGTCCCATCGCTCCTGTGCCGACCATCGCACTACGTTATAACTCACTTAAATCTTGATAACGTGCCATTGTAGCAGCAATAGCCGATCTAACAACTGCAACAAACACTTTTCGTATATAGGCGTTGCTGACCGCAGCGCCTTATTCTGACTGGCATTTATATACGCATGCCTATATGAGTTTCTTTGGCGCTTCAGTCTAGATTGTTCCTTCCATTTTCTCAATATGAGAAACTCCAATCTTTATTATTGAATGCACAAACAAACTTACATCATATCTGGCAAATCGTCGTACAAAGCTGGACACACAACTTCCCAAAACGTATGCAAACTAAAGTCAAGAAATACTTTCCAAGACGTCGTAAGTAATGTAATGATGACAGCGATCTAAGAGTATTCGTTGACAAGGAAATCCTTGCTGGCTCTTCCAAAGCAGTCGGCCACTGATTGGCTGGCGGAATTTGACCGAGAACATACTGAGCTACACGCACGCCACCAGTGTCAGGGCAGCTGGCTGTTCTTCTCGGGTCTCTCTGCATCCTTTGGTGGGCTACAAGCGTAGCATCCTTGGTGGGCGTCACTTTTGATTTCGTGTGGGGTGCGATGTTGAGCTCGGTGGCCCTGTTCTCCATAATGGCGTCTCTGTCGGATGCAGCAGTCTTGCATCATTTTACAATGTCGAACGATTTTTATTGGTAGATAAAACCTACAAACATGTAAATTTCCTTAAGTGTTTCTCCCATTATCAAGCGCAACTTCAGAAAAGTCTCCCTGGATTCTTTAAACTGATCATCATCTAACAGATATTAAATTTTCTTTCCGTTCATCCACATACTATTCTTGTTGCAACTTCGATGCGTGAACTTTTAAGGTAATTGTGCGGTAGTTGTCGCACTTATCTGTCCTTGGTATCTTCGGAATTGTGTGGATGACATTTTTCCAAAACTCAAATGGCATGGCTCCACATTGTTATATTCAAAAAATGTACGTGACTAGTCGTGTCTATGTCACTTCCCAAAATGATTTTAGAATTCCTTCCCAAAGGAATATTTTCAGTTTCTTCTGCCCTATTTTAATCACAATCTTCCAGATCTCTGTTAAAATCTCACTCTAATACTGGATCTCCTATGTTTTGCACATCGACTGCTATTTTTTCTGCATCATGTCATCACACAATGCTTTTGCTTCGTGGAAACCTTCAATGTAAACTTTTAACCTACCCACATTCTCTTCTGTTTAACAACGCTATTCCTCTTGCACTGTTATTGTTCTCATCTTTGCTTTTAATTTCTACATAGGTTGTCCTGACTTTTCCATAGACTGAATAAGTCCTTTCGACAACCATTCCTTTATCGATGTCTTCCCATTTTCGTGCAGCTTTCTCGCCATGGCTTCCCTGTACTTCGTATTTATTTCATTTTTAAGCTACGTATATTGCTGTATTGTATTTTCCTGATTTTGTAGTTAATTCTTCCGTCGAAATGCTGAAGTATTTAATTTGTTATCCAAAGTCTCTTTGCACTTACCTGCCTTGTACATCCTAAATCGTCATGCAAATCCAGTCATTGTACCGTGCAAGCAGACTAGAAGCACTGTGGGATGTGTTAAATGGTCTTTGTTTCTAATAAATTGATGTTTTAAATTTCTATCCCTACTTACTTCTCAGTTGTCCTTATGCGTTATTTCAAGAAAGAGATGACTTCCGGTTTAATTTATTTTGCATCATCTTTTCCTTAAACTTACTGACGTAGAGTAAAAACACATGTAAGGTTTTTGTGATCGTATCGCGACCTCCCACTTTTATACTGCTTTAGTATAACTGCTACGCACGTTTTCTTGATTGTCTCTAAATAAGGTATTTGCTGCCTGACCGAGTATTTACTTACATGCCACAACTGTCGAACAGGTACAGAACATGGACCAAGAGTAAGTCGAAGAAAGACGAAAGTAATGAGAAGTAGCAGAAATAAGAACGGCGAGAAACTTAACATCAGAACTGTGATCACGTAGCAGATGATCTAAAGGAATTCTGTTAACTAGTCAGCAAAATAATCAACGACGGACTGAGCAAGGAGGACATAAAAAGCAGCCTAGCACTGCCAGAAAGGGCATTCCTAGCCAAGAGAAGTCCACTAGTATCAAACATTTACCTTAATTTTAGGAAGAAATTTCTGAGAATGTGCGTTTGGAGTGTAGCATTGTCTGGAAGTGAAACATTGACTATGGGTAAACAGGAACAGAAGGAATCGAAGCGTTGGAATGTAGTTCTATTAAGGAATACCGAACATTAAGTGGACTGATAAAGTAAGAAATGAAGATGTTATCTGCAGAATCGGAGAGAAAACGAATATATTTAAGACACTGACAAGAATAAAGGATGGGATTATAGGACATCTGTTACGACATCAGGGAATAAATTCCATAGTACTAGAGCAAGCTGTAGAGGGTAAGAAGACTAGAGGAAGTGCAGTCATACTATGAAATGAAAAGGCTGATGCACGGGAGGGGACTGGGGAAGAAATCGAGGTGGGACACACAAAATTAGTCATAAGACCTATGAAATATATGTGTCAGTCTACAGCGCACCATCAAAATATACCGAAACATTATGGCTACTGACCATCGATAGACCAAATACCGTCCTGTTAAGTTGCAGACATTTGGTGTGGAAAGGGGAATCTATAAAGCGGATCAGAGACGAATAGGGATTCAATCTATGTATGGGCCACAAATGGGGAAGTACACTGACATAAGCGTCTGTGGCAAAGGGGAAACTGCTGTGGCCAGCACCTGGAAATAGTCATCTTCGAAACTACGAAGCTAATCAGCTGTAGCACCTACTGAAACTGCTCGAAGGACGATGAAACAACGTGTAGCACACAATGTGATCGACCCCCAAGCCTCATCCAAAAACGTGAAGGAACGAGGCATTGCCCGCTGTTTAGGACAAGGATCTAATTCAAAATGGTCGAAAATTCGATTTTTACTGAATTTTTTGAAAGGTTGGAACGAAAAGGTTTTTTAATCCGTGCGTGAAAAAAGTTTTTACAGCTGTGGAACGCTCTCAGCTGGAGACGTCCAGCTCAGGTAGAAAACTTTGCCGTAACGCAAGTTCACAAAATGATTTATACTGAAGCATGTATGCAAACATATACGCCGAAAAAGCCGACGAAAATCTTCTGCAGACATCCGAACGCAGCATATGCAGCTCAGCCAGAGCGGCTTTCCTCGCCAAGAAGAAAGAGGGAATTGTTTTCCAGAAACAGTTTGAGTTAGAGGAATGGTTGGTATGCGATCCTGGAGTTACAGACTAAACGTAGATAACTAAAACATTTTTTTGTCAAATTTTGGTCAAAATTGGTCAAAACATAATTTTTGGTCTGCCATATTGCATTAGCCATTTTCGATTTCGAAAATCTGGTTTCATATGTGTGCTCAGCGATGTAGAAAATACATAATAACATGCAAGTTTTATGCAAATTGAACTAATAATGCAAATTTATTAGTGAAATTTGATGTGCTATCTCTGTTTACACTAGTTCCCCTGGAAGAGTCCATTAGTTTGATTAGTGAAAAACTGTATGAAGGGTTGGTAAAGCTTTGTCGTCATGTGGTGACACCCGCGTATTTTTTATTTAAAGGCGACATTTCTGAACAGAATGACGGAGTGGTTATGGGTGGTCCTTTATTGCTCATAGTCGCCAGTTAATGTATGGAGGACTTCGAGGATATGGCACTGATGACTTCGGCTTTGCAACCAACGTGCTGTTGGAGATATGTAGATGATACCTTATTCGTCTGGCTACAAGGACACGATGCTCTTAGCAGATTTTTGGACCACTTCAACTTTCTTCATCCCAACATTAAATTTACCATGGAGGCTAAAAGTGATAGGATGCTTCCATTTTCGGACATTATGGTTTACAAAAACCAGACGGTGCTTTGGGACATAGTGTTTACCGAAAGCCGACACATACTGGTCGGTGTCATCCACCACACCAACGCAGTGGCGTCCTTAGTACTTTGGCAAGCAGAGAATATGCGATTTCCGACGCGGACTGCTTAACCCAAGAACTTGCACATTTGGTGGCTGTTTTTAAGGAAAATGGATACTCTAACAAGCAGATTCGCCGGGTTATGGAGTTTGGAGCATCACCGGAGGCGCATGAAGAGGAACATAGGTCTGTGGCCTTTATTCCTTATGCTGGCGGCATATCGTTCAATGTTGGAGCACATTTAAGGAATTTTAATATTAAGAGTTTGCTCCGTACAGCTTTCAACATTAGGGCACTACTCGGCTCTGTGAAAAATGATTCGGAACTTAGGGAACCCGAGGTATGCAAAATTCCGTGTCAATGTAGGAAGGCTAGTATCGATTCGCACAGTTCATGACAGGTGTGTGGAACATTGCCGTCAAAAGAGGCTACAACAGACGGAGAAATCGGCAGTAGCTCAACATTGCTTAAAGGAGGGAACCGGTAGGAAATTTGACGAGGCTGTGACACTTGTAAACACTTTCGGTTTTTGGAACAATTAAAATTAGGTTAGTCGATAATTTAATTAATGTAGACAATGGGTTTCCTCGCATCAGAACGTGGAATCCTATACTGTCTCGCATCAAAACAGTTCGTTGCCGCCGTTGTTCTACTAAGGGCGGCGCCACCTGCACCGTCTTGGAGGGCAGCAACCGTGATGGGCGGCGCATACCCCGAGTACGGTACGGTGGCCTATATAGGACATCGATTTGCAGCCTGGCGTCAGTTCTCAGCAGGACTCATCAGCAGAAGTAGCATTCTCCTGAAGATGGCGAACAGTTGGATTGCCGAAATATTGAATCGAGTTTATCTTAGGATCCAGCAGCAAAACCGAAGAAACTTTCAAGTCACAATAAAAGATTTCTCGAGAAATGATTTTTCAAAACCACCCGCAGCATTAAATAAAAACAATTGAAGCTATTAACTTCTACGTTTGGCCCCCGAAAATAAAACACATTTCTTCGGAGTTTATAATATCTGAAATTTGTTAATATTAACTATTTTTTAAAAACCATAAAGAGTGAAACAAACACCCAAAAATCGAATTCAGAGTTCTAGTTAGCAACATAACGTTAAATTTAACGTTATTTAATAGTGGTTACGTATAAGCTTCCTAAATTTAACATAGTGTCGACTCATGTTGTCCATTTTTGATTTCAGACAACTCCTGATGGGCTAAACTACACGCAGTCTTCTTACTTCAAACTCTCAGGCCTTTGATCAAACCATAATTATAGGTGCCATTCGGTTTTCTGTTCGTTTTGTACTGAAAATCTAAAATAAAGTTCAAAGTATGATCATTCATAATCATCAAACAGATCCTTTGTATGTTTTTTCATTGTCTCAAAAAATAGTCCAAACTTTGACTACTTGTTGCTCATTTAAATGAGAAAATGGCCTTAAAGCAAGATAGACGGTGATGTCTTGCAGGGACAAATATTTTGAAGCTGATCTTTCAACCCAATTTGCTGAACACGAAATAGCAGCAGGCCACGCCTACGTCTGTCCATGTTCACCTACCGAAATGGTCAATTACGATTGTAGTGCACGTACGATTATCGTGGATCAATGCTCAAGTGTCTCATAGTATGATGAATCACGTTTCTTGCTGAACCAGGTCGAGGGCCCTGTACAGATAAACCGTCATTCAGGCAAACGGCTGAACGAAACATGCACCACACCACGGTCGCAGGTAGACGGAGACAGAATTTTGCTATGGTGACGTGACCTCGGTTTCCATGAGACCTGTAGCGGTAATCGTGACTCATGAAGGCTGTGTACTAGGTGGATCATTATTGCTGACTGTGGTGTCACCGCCAGACACCACACTTGCTAGGTGGTAGCTTAAATCGGCCGCGGTCCATTTAGTACATGTCGGACCCGCGTGTCGCCACTGTGATCGCAGACCTAGCGCCACCACCAAGGCAGGTCTCGTGATACGATAGTGGACTCGCCCCAGTTGTACGAGAACCTAGCTACCGCCCAGTTGTACGAGAACCTAGCTACCGCCCAGTTGTACGAGAACCTAGCTACCGACCAGATGTACGAAGCCTTTCTCTCTCATTAGCCGAGAGACAGAATAGCCATCAGCTAAGTTAAGGGCTACGAACTAGCAAGGCGCCATTTGTATCAGTGCCTATAGCTTACGAGTATTCAAGAGAGATGTATTCCAAGGACTAATAAAAAGATAAGTAATAAGCATCTACATACTTTTCTTCTTATTCATTTATAAGTTCTCATGTTCCAGACTTCACGCCCGTCTACTGTAGCCGTGCGTGCCCTATCGGCTACAGCGTTAGTCTAGAGTTCATTTTCAGCCATCTCAACTTCACGGTGTCGGCCCAGCTACCGACACAACATTTATTGGCGACGAGCAAAAGAGTTTGTATTAATTCGTTTGCAACATTGGCGACGATTTAAAGTGTTCTGATTGCTTACATTTAATTGTGTCATGGCTTCGCCACATTCTCCAGATGTACTGTCCGAATTTTATCGCTTGCAGAATCAGCAGACGCAGGCGTTACTGGATGCCCTTGGACAGCTCGTCCAGGGTCAACGTACCATTCAAACCGATGCGGCCGCCGCCGCTTCTTCGCTACCGCTGCCACTAAACGCTGTTGCACCTCCCTTTCGACCATACGTGGCAGCCGATGAGACCTGGCACGAGTGGTCTCGCCAGTTCAACTTCCACCTCGCTGCCTACAGAATTCAAGGTAATGAGCGGCAGCCGTTTTTGCTTTCTTGTGTCGGTGTGTCCACATACCGTGTGATAGTGAAATTGTTTCCCCGACGAGACGTAGCAACTCTGTCCTACGAGGAAAATTTGTCTGCATTAGATGCCTATTTCAAAGAAACAGTTAATGTGGTTGCAAAACGGTATACGTTCTTTCGTACAAAACGTACGGCCGGTCAAACTAATAGGGAGTGGGTAGCAACATTGCAAGGACTTACGAGGGACTGTGCTTTTGAATGTGACTGTGGTCTTTCTTATTCCGATACAATGGTGCGTGATGCAATTGCACAGAACGTTTCTGATGTTCGCATACGGGAGCAAATTTTGAAACTAGTTAATCCCTCCCTTCAACAAGTGATAGACATATTGGATAGACAGGACACACTTGACTGTGCTCAGGAATCTTTTGAAACTTCGCCAGCCGTGTGTAACATTAACCGGCCCGCTGGACGCGCTGCGCGGCCCGGTAACCGGGCCTTGCGCACGTCGACACAGCGACCGCCGCGTGCTAAGCCAGGTGTGCCGCGCCAGCACACAAATGCAGTGAAATCATGCCCGCGGTGTGCTACTAGACATTCGCGTGAACATTGCCCGTCACGCCAAGCTATTTGCTTTTTCTGCAATAAGAAAGGACATGTTCAAAGTGTTTGCCAGAAAAAGCTCAGATCAGACAATCACAATCATTCCAGGCCCTTTGCTTCGCGCCGGAATCGAACCAAGGACACTCAGGCTCGTGGACCTTCGCCTCTGGACATTCATGTCGTTAATTCCGCTTCGTCCAGTGACACTTTCTCTAACAGTGACTGTGATCGTCCCACAAAAACTGTGCGTCGACGTCGCCGGAAATCACGTCAATTAGCAAGTGATTCTGTACCAGTGTCTACTCAAATTGCACAACACAGTCGCTCTTGTCGTCAGCAGAACAATAAACTTTTTGTGGACTTAGACTTTGAAGGCAAAGTGATACCATTCCAGCTCGATACCGGAGCTGCAGTTTCATTGCTCAATCATGACACGTACAAACAACTGGGCAAACCTCCGTTGCGTTCCGCAAATGTTAAGCTAACTACATATTCCGGACAGAAAATTCCTGTGTTAGGACAGTGCAGCCTTCTTGCAACATACAAGGGACAAACAAAACTTGTGTCATTTTACGTTCTTCGTTCTTCTTCTGCTGTGAACTTGTTTGGTCTCGATTCATTTCAGTTGTTTAACATGTCTATTGTAAATCAGGTGCTATCAGTGAATCAGACTGTGCCTACAGACAGTGTTTCTCGGCTGTGTGACGAATTTGCAGACATTTTTGCACCGGGCTTAGGTTGCGCTAAAAACTATGAAGCACATTTGGAACTGGAAGGAAACGCGCAACCGAAATTTTTCAGAGCGCGCAGTGTTCCCCACGCATTGCGTCAGGAGGTCGCAAGAACATTGCACAATGTAGAATCACAAGGTGTGAGTGAATGTGCGCAATGCCTCTTCTCTTTCAGCTCCGCTTCATCGCGTACGCCGTACAGGTGTTCCGTTCGTGTGGACGACGGAATGCGAACGCGCCTTTCGCCAGTTGCAATCGGCGTTGCTTTCTAATACTTGCCTCACGCCTTTCGATCCCCGGAAACCCCTTTTGTTGATGGTAGATGCCTCGGATTTCGGGATCGGTGCTGTGCTTGCGCACAAAGTTGGCTCGCATGATCGCCCTATTGCCTTTGCGCCCAAATTGCTCTCGCCTGCGCAAAGAAATTATTCACAGATAGAGAAAGAAGCTTTGGCTCTCGTGTTTGGTGTTACTAAGTTCCATGATTTCTTGTATGGTCGTCACTTTACCATCATCACAGACCACAAACCTTTGACATCGCTTTTTCATCCGACCAAGCCTGTACCTCCACGTACAGCGCAGAAATTCATTCGCTGGTCTATTTTCCTCTCGCAGTACCGCTACGATATCTTGTATCGGTCCACTGCTAAGCACGGAAACGCCGATGCGTTGTCCCGTTTGCCTGTTGCTGAGGATAAAGCATTCGATTCTTCCGAACTTGCTTGCATGTTCATTGATTCGGAAACCGATGAAGTGGTCGAATCGTTTCCGATTGATTTTCGTCGTGTCGCTACAGCCACAGCTGCTGACCCTGTCCTTGCTACTGTTTTACGTTTTGTTGCTACGCAATGGCCTTTGTCAAAGTCTCGGATCGAGGATCCGTTGGTTCGCCGATTTTTTGCTCACAAGGAGAGACATTTTGTTCGACGTGGTGTTTGTTGTTGCGTTCTGATAATGATCAGTCCAGAGTCGTGGTCCCACGTTCGTTACAATCCTCTGTTTTACGGCTTCTTCACCAAGGACATTGGGGTATAGTGCGAACGAAACAACTTGCTCGTCAGCACTGTACTTGGTTCGGGATCGATGCTGCGATTACGAATATGTGTTCTTCGTGCCCGGCGTGTGCCGAACAACAGTCCGCACCGCCGCGGAAAGTCTTTGCGTGGCCACAAGCCACTTCCCCTTGGCAACGCTTGCACATTGATTTTGCTGGTCCATTCTGGAATGCTCGATGGTTGGTTCTGGTCGATGCCTTCAGTAATTTTCCTTTTGTTGTCCGGATGTCTTCCACGACGTCCTCCGCCACCATCCAAGCGTTGTCTGCTATCTTTTGCATTGAAGGTCTTCCGCAGACTATTGTTTCCGACAATGGCCCACAATTCATGTCCGCAGAATTTCAGTCATTCTGCCAGGCCAATGGTATTCAACATCTGACATCCGCGCCGTTTTCGCCTCAGTCCAACGGTGCCGCTGAACGATTGGTCCGGACTTTCAAGTCACAGATGTTGAAATTGAAAGAGTCGCATTCTCGGGAGGACGCATTGTTGCTCTTTTTGTCTTCGTATCGCTCTCAGCCCCGAGATGGTCGCTCGCCGGCTGAGTTGCTCCACGGTCGTCCTCATCGCACCTTGATGTCTTTGCTGCATCCGCCGCATCCGGTTCCTGTGCAGCGGCAGACTCCTGCTTTTGCTCCAGGCGACGTTGTATTTTATCGCAACTATCGAGGTTCACGGCGTTGGCTCGCAGGGCGCATTCTTCGCTGCCTCGGCCGCGCGATGTATTTGGTTTTGGGGGCCTCTGGTGAGGTGCGTCGGCATCTCAATCAGCTGCGCCTCTGTCGTCGCTCGGGTTCTGCCGCTCCCCGTCTGCTTTCAGCGACGGTGCCGTCCGGTCAGCGCCCTGGGGACCCATCTACTGGCTCGCCTCATCCCCAGGTGTTACCGACGGTGCCTTCCATTTTGCCCCATGGCGACGCGCCGCCGCCGCCGCAGCAGCAGCAGGCGCCGCCGCTTATTCTCCCGCCGGCGCCGCCCGCATTCGACGCTTCGTTGCAGCCGCCAAGCGCCTCCCAGGGTCACGCGCCGCCGATCGCTTCCCGTGACCAGCTGTCCTCCGCCATGGAACTCCCGCCCGCTCCGGACCACATGACGTCATCGCGCGTCGGCTACCCCGACGCAATGGAAATTGATCCTTCGGTCACTCCTGTCTCTTTACGGGCGCATACACCGCATGTTGACGTGCACCCTGGACTAGTTTTTCCGGCGTTTCCTAGCTCCCCTCGGACCGAATGGCCGGGTGCGGGTGGCACAGCCTCGCCTGTTGTTAGGCTCCCCACCTCATCGCATACGTCAACATGTGGTCCTCCCCACGGCGGGCGGAAGCCTTATCTCACGACCGTTCGCCGATTTGCGGGGGAGGAATGTGGTGTCACCGCCAGACACCACACTTGCTAGGTGGTAGCTTAAATCGGCCGCGGTCCATTTAGTACATGTCGGACCCGCGTGTCGCCACTGTGATCGCAGACCTAGCGCCACCACCAAGGCAGGTCTCGTGATACGAGAGTGGACTCGCCCCAGTTGTACGAGAACCTAGCTACCGCCCAGTTGTACGAGAACCTAGCTACCGCCCAGTTGTACGAGAACCTAGCTACCGACCAGATGTACGAAGCCTTTCTCTCTCATTAGCCGAGAGACAGAATAGCCATCAGCTAAGTTAAGGGCTACGAACTAGCAAGGCGCCATTTGTATCAGTGCCTATAGCTTACGAGTATTCAAGAGAGATGTATTCCAAGGACTAATAAAAAGATAAGTAATAAGCATCTACATACTTTTCTTCTTATTCATTTATAAGTTCTCATGTTCCAGACTTCACGCCCGTCTACTGTAGCCGTGCGTGCCCTATCGGCTACAGCGTTAGTCTAGAGTTCATTTTCAGCCATCTCAACTTCACGGTGTCGGCCCAGCTACCGACACAACACTGACCACTTGAATCCCTTTGATGTCTTCCTCGACGGAAACGGCATTTTCCAGCAGGACAACTGTCCATGTTATAAGGCTAGGACCGTGCTACCGTGGTTTGAGAAGCATGATACCGAAATCACGTTGACGTCTTTGCCACTAAATTCGTTTGATCTGTACCCGACGGAATACATCTCGAATGCTATCGCACGCCAGCTCTGCGCTCGCAAACGACCTACCCATAATACATGGAAAATTTGTGACCAGCACCTAGTCATCTAAGGCCATACGTGCCACCAGAAATCTGTCAAGAACCTGTTGAGCACATTCCACACAAAACTGGACTTGTCGAACTCATGTCGCGGAGAATCAGTCCTACACTGCGTTCCCTCAAACTCTTAAGCACATGGCTTTTTGTTTCGGCTCTTCAGTGATTGTTCCATCCTACTGAAAATCCTTATCCACAAGATCTGTGACATATCATATTTGTTAATGTGAGTTAGTTTTCACGATCTCAGGATCTTCTGCACATTGTGAGGGAAAGCGCCGTGCATGTTAAGACCGCTCCGTTACGGGGCGTTTCAACCCCTTAACTTATAGAAAGCAATAGCCTTGTGTGAAACTATTTCTATGTAAACAATATACTTCGTAAAATACTGCTGTCATTTGATATAAACTAACAAAAAATACTTTATTAACAATAAGCCTAAACATGTTAATTTTACCAAGTTTACACTGAAACTGGTAATATTTGTATAAAAACCTGTGTAAAGTAAATTTAAATAATTTCGTCGCCAGCTATGTAAATGCTTAGGTTCTTTAATTACAACTATAGTATCTTTGTTATTCTATGTCGAGATTGGCAGAAAAGATGTTGCACTAGTCAGTCTTTCGGAGTCTGTGGAAGTAAACAGATACATCTGGACTGTGTTGATGGTAACAGACGTGTTTGGACTGTTGTGAGAGAGAGACATGGTTGTGCAACCGTAAAAAGCTATACAGCGTGTTACAAAAAGGTACGGCCAAACTTTCAGGAAACATTCCTCACACACAAAGAAAGAAAATATGTTATGTGGACATGTGTCTGGAAACGCTTACTTTCCATGTTAGAGCTCATTTTATTACTTCTCTTCAAATCACATTAATCATGGAATGGAAACACATAGCAACGGAACGTACCAGCGTGATTTCAAACACTTTGTTACAGGAAATGTTCAAAATGTCCTCCGTTAGCCAGGATACATGCATCCACCCTCCGTCGCATCGAATCCCTGATGCGCTGATGCAGCCCTGGAGAATGGCGTATTGTATCACAGTCGTCCACAACACGAGCACGAAGAGTCTCTACATTTGGTACCGGGGTTGCGTAGACAAGAGCTTTCAAATGCCCCCATAAACGAAAGTCAAGAGGGTTGAGGTCAGGAGAGCGTGGAAGCCATGTAATTAGTCCACCTCTACCAATCCATCGGTCACCGAATCTGTTGTTGAGAAGCGTACGAACACTTCGACTGAAATGTGCAGGAGCTCCATCGTGCATGAACCACATGTTGTGTCGTACTTGTAAAGGCACATGTTCTAGCAGCACAGGTAGAGTATCCCGTATGAAATCTGGATAACGTGCTCCATTGAGCGTAGGTGGATGAAACTAAAATGAGCTCTAACATGGAAATTAAGCGTTTCCGGACACATGTCCACATAACATATTTTCTTTCTTTGTGTGTGAGGAATGTTTCCTGAAAGTTCGGCCGTACCTTTTTGTAGCACCCTGTACTTCTGTTAAAGTTATATATCAAACAGTATATGTGTGTGTGTGTGTGTGTGTGTGTGTGTGTGTGTGTGTGTGTGTGTGTGTATGTGTGTACGTGCTTGCGTGTAACGTGTGCAAAGTAAGAGATGTGTCCAGTGTGTGTTTGTCTAGTATAAGCAGTGACCGGAGAAGCAATATGGAGAAATAATGTACCTTTACTTTCCTTAGATTATTGATTATATTGTTCATTAATACGAAATGACTAAACAGCATTGTACGTAACAAATAAGTATTTGTAAGCTAAACGTGCCTGTATGTATGAAATGACGTTGTTTTGATTTTTATCTCTCCATCACGCTATTTCTCCAAATGTCAGTACATAAATAAATGTACATGAATGAACACTAAATAACTGAACGTCTCGGGTGTTAAGAACTGTACCTATAGAAAGACTGATTGTTGTTAGGCATTTCTCTAGAATACGACAATCAGTCCTCCAGTAACGTGGGCACAAGTTCTCCACCCGGCTCCTGAAAATACTGTTGGGAAGTTGAAGAAAAATTTTCTACGATATTGCAGTATTCATTCTGTTTCTTCTCCAAATTGAAACGGCTTTTGACCACAAACGTAAAACTTTCTACATTGTGATAGGTAGTACGTAAGATACAAAACAACGCCCTTCCGAAGAGTTACTGCAACCTGGAGCTGTATTTGTCGTGTTAGGGGCGTGCGTTCCATTCTATAGACGAGAGGACGTTTGTCTTGGTCACAGACTTTTTTACGCGGGCGCAGAAGCGGCAAACTATAGGTCACAAATGCCGGTCCCACTTTTCCAGTGCAGGAGAAAAGGGGAAATCGCCGGGGGAAGGTCAGAGTAAGCGAGCGGCAGTTTGTATGCGGGACACGCCGCTGTTTCACTGGCTGAACTGAGGTCCAACTTAATTGCAGCGCCAGCGAATTCTGTTAGAGTAACTCTGTAACGGAAGGAATAAACAACCCTTTTCCCTTTCTCTATAACGGAAACTTGTTTTGTTGATTTGTTTTGCTCTCTTAACGACGGAATACACTTTTGGAGTGACTGTATATACAGCCGCAGGGGAATGAGCTTCTGTGGTTGACATTCCGCTCTTGCAGATGCCTTCTGCACCAGACGCGTCCACAGTGCAGTTATTCTCAGATAGAATTATAGTTCATACTGTCTCAAGGAACTATTTGATACATACTGGAACCGCTCGTAATGTATCCCAAGTGTATGAACAAAGATTATTTTGCAAAACTGAATCATAGTACTTTTTCCTGTGTTCCTTTTAACACATTTTGTGCGGCTGGCTCACAGGAGCTAAGTCATGTTTCATCACAGCCAAAAGCTGCTGATTAATAATTCATTATTAATTACCGATTTCGATCATTTGCTCACTTTCAGATATCACAATGTACGTCTGTGTGGCAAAGTTCTTAATGTAGCATAAATACTAAAATAAGAAACGTTTATCCGATGCTGCCGTCAGAGTAAAGTGCATTATACAATCGACACTAAAAGGCATCAGTACTACAGTGATCAAATACCTAATCACTGAATATTATTATTGAATGTTGAAAAGTAAAAGGCATTTAAAATATGAAGATTGGTGAACTACATCAGTGTATTTCACAGATCACTGGATAAAGTATTTTACTGCTTACAGTAGTGAGGCAGGGTATTTTAATTTTAACTAATGACATAATAAGAATTTTTCCATTTCTGGCTGTTGTAAATAAGTTATTGCAATGCCTATGTTGTTAAAAAGAACTACGTAATGTTCTTCTGCACATAAATCAGCGTTCCAGGCCGAATCTGTCACAAAGTTTCACTGTCGTCATTCCCTTATAAAGCTAATAGTTGTTCGTATTCGCAGCTGCGAATGCATTTTACGGTTTTAATAACATTGTGATACTTGAAGATGATAAGATGACTTTGTCATTTCGAAATACGACTTTCTGCAAATTCATTTGACATGAAATATTTTGTCACATTTCTATATTTGGCATTAAATTCAAATATTTAGCGGTTACGGATCTCTACACAAACACAATTATTTACATTCTCAGTTTTCCTGTTTTGTTCATTCTTCTCGTGTCGCGTATACTCAGGTAACCGCATTTGTCTCGTTTGTGAATAGATGTTGTCACCGTTGGGGGCCATTTGCTAGAAAACCCCATGTCGCAAAACACATCAAAATACACATGGAAACGTTGAAATGAGGAGTCCTATTCCGGCCGCCTATTCTCCCTACGTTGCTCTATCGATCAGTGGCATACAGTCTTGCTGACCAGCACTTCCGATCATATGAAAAAGTGCAAAATTGAATCGATTCATGGGTAACCACAAAATACGCCCAGTTCTTCCGCCACAGGATTCGTATGCTACCCGAGAGATGGGAGAAAGTAATGGCCAGCGATAGGATTTTTTTTACTTTTTTGACAATAAAGCTCCGAACTTTGAGGAAAAACGGTGGAAGCAGAGTTGTAGACCTAGTATTTTTACAAAAGTATTTTTACGTTTCACACTTGGTCATTTGGCTAAAACGTCAACTGGTAGTAGTTTATATAACAGTGTTTTTACCATTTTAGCTACGTCTCTCGTCTGTTTATTGTTTGTCACTCGCTCTTGTATGACTATTTCCTTGATTTCTTTGTAATTAATCATGTCTGCAGTCAAATGTATGTAAAGAGTCTAAATAAAAATAAAATTTCTTCTGAGTGCTTATGCAGAGCCACTGGCCACCGCGCAATCTGGTGGGTGGAACTGTTAATTTTAATGTGTGTCGATGGTTTTCCTGTTTACTTGGAACTAGCACCTTACAATTGTAATTTTGTGCTTAACATGAAGACTGTCTTCAAATTATTTCATTAACTTTGTTACGTTTAACTTTGTTACGTTTAACTTTGTTACGTGGTATGTATCACTTTTACTATCTACACTGTAGTGTGTGACGTGTTTCGTATTGCGTCTTGACCTGGATTGCCATATTCTTATTACTGTTTTATAAAATATTTTTTGACAGACCATCCTATGATGGGCTATGCCCGAAACGGGCAATGAAGTTCAAGTAGTCTGTTGACTGATATTAGCGACCTACCACCACTGGTTATAATTTTCATATATCTGTACTATTGCTTAAACGTGAGGACTTCGTGGTGAACTGCGCTGAAGTATGGTTGGCAAATTGACCTCACGACTGCCACAGCGCGAATAGAAAATCCATAATTACTGTCACAAATTGCAAGAGTTTCACCATAGCAGGTGACTGATTTTCAAATTAGTCAGGAATATCTCCAGTGACAATTCGTTGATCTGGATTTTGTAATACAGCGTCTACCGTTCCTGAAGTCCCATATTCAACAATTAGTTCACAGAATCGCAATCATCCCAAATGATTTGATGACAAATACACCACATTCACCGATATCTGTGAAGTGTAACAGTGTTGACACTTCTATATTGCATCGATCTAGTTGAAGGGTAAAGGATGTGTGTAACACTGGTTCTCACGCCAGGCTTGCTGGTTCCATAGTGGGAGCATCACCCAATCTAGCCATATTGTGATTGCAATTAGTTGACTTATTTTTCTTTTACAGCATACAACGGTGATTCAGTGGCCACGTCCAGTTAGCGCGGGGGGTTGGCAGGGTGCAGGGCGTCGAACCCACGGTCCTCAGCGGCAAGAATGTGTTGTATCGTCACTAGTGGCCGGCAGAGCTCTGCGTGACTGGAGGGCATGCTCGGCCAACCGCTGAGGAACGTCAGCTGTTGTGTTGCGGAGTAGAACGATCGTACGGCAAGAGTTGGTTTCTGGTAAGAGAAACAACTAAAATGTGGAAAGAAAACCCCGAAGACTGGCGAAGTTTTACACAGGTTCGAAATGCAGCGCGAAATACAACGCAGGATGCTTTCAATAGTTCCCAGAATAAACTCTGTCTCGAAATCCGGCAGAGAAACCAAAGATATTCTGGCCATATAGAAAGTACGCGAGTGGAAAGACGCGATCATCAGCTTCAAGCAGAATTACTAAACCCGGTTTTCCGAAACTCCTTTACCTAAGAAGATGAAGTAAATACTCCAGAATTCGAATCTAGAGCAACTGCCAATATGAAGTAGATATCGATTGTGTAGCGAAACAGCTTAAATCACTTAATAAAAGTAAGGCCTCTGGTACAGATTGTATACCAGTCAATTTCCTTAATAACGAACATCAAAACCGATACAGGGATTAGTGAACACAGGGTTGTCGTAGCGAGATTGAATATTATAATCCCCAAATCCTCCAAAAATAAGCAAAAACTATACCTATTCAAAAAATCAGATAAAAATTCCTGAGAGACAATCTCCACTCATTCCAAATTAATAATATAAATGTAGACCAGATGTAGCTTGAATTCAAAGAAATAGTATCGTCAGCAATCGAGAGATTTATACCAAATAAATTAACAAACAACGGAGCTGATCCTCCTTGGTACACAAATGGGTTAGAACACTGTTGCAGAAACACCGAAACAAACATGAAAAATTTAAACATACGTATCGGCAGCAGCTGAGAGACTTACACCAAATAAATTAACAAACAACGGAGCTTATCCTCCTTGGTACACAAAACGGGTTAGAACACTTGCAGAAACAACGAAACAAACATGCCAAATTTAAACAGTTGCAAAATCCACAAGATTGAAGATCTTTTACAGAAGCTCGAAATTTAGAGCGGAGTTCAATGCGAGATGCTTATAACAGTTTCCACAACGAAATTTTGTCTCGAAACCTGGCAGAAAATCCAAAGAGATTCTGGTCTTATGTGAAGTATGTCAGCGGCAAGAAACAATCAATGCTTTCTCTGAGCGACAGCAATGGAGATACTATCGAAGACAGTGCTGCCAAGGCAAGGTTACTAAACACAGCCTTCTGAAATGCCTTCACAAAAAAAGACGAAGTAAATATTCCAGAATTCGAGTCGAGAACAGCTGCCAAAATGAGCAACGTAGAAGTAAATATCCTCGGAGTTGTGAAGGAACTTAAATAACGTAACAAAAGCAAGTCTTCTGGCCCAGACTGTATACCAATTATGTTCCTTTCGGGGCATGCTGATGAATTATCTCCATACTTAAAAATCATATACAACCGTTCGCTCGACGAAAGATCCGTACCCAAAGACTGGAAAGTTCCACATGTTACACAAATATTCAAGAAAAGTAGTAGGAGTAGTCCACTTAATTACGGGCCCATATCGTAGACGTCGATATGCAGCAAGATTTTGGAACATATATTGTGTTCAAACATTATGAATTATCTCGAAGAAAACTGTCTTTTGACACACAGTCAACATGGGTTTAGAAAACACCCCTCCTGTGAAAAACAACTACCTCTTTATTCATATGAAGTGTTGAGTGCTATTGACAAGGCATTTCAGATCGATTCCATATTTCTGGATTACGAGATTGGAACAATAGAGAATTGTGAAAGTGGTTCGATGAACTGTCTGCCAGGCACTTAAATGTGATTTGCAGAGTATCCATGTAGATGTAGATTTAGATGTAAACTGATGCAATAGCTCCATAGTTAGCAATCATATGCAACCGCACGCTCGACCATGGATCGTACGAAAAGACAATAAAGCGGCACATGTCACAAAGATACGCAAGAAACGAAACAGTAGTAATCCGCTGAAATACAGACTCATTTCACCAAAGTCCATTTGCAATATTATTTTGGAACATATACTGTGTTGGAACATTATGAACTACCTCAAAGAAAACCATTTATTGGCAAATAAGGAACATGGGTTCAGAAAATATCGTTCTTGTGAAACACCACTAGCTCTTTTTTTCTCACGAAGTAATGAGTACTATCGACAAGTGACGTCAAACTGATTCCATATTTCTAGATTACCAGAAGGGTTCCTCACAAGTAACTTTTAATCAAACAGCTTGCCTATGGAGTATCGCTTCAGTAGTGCAACTGGGTTCCTGAGTTCCTGTGAGAAAGGTCCCAGTTGGTAGTAAGTGACAGGAAATCATCGAGTGAAACAGATGGAATATCTGGTGTTCCCCAAGAAATAGATAGACGCCCTCTGCCGTTCCTGATGTGCATAAAAGAAGTAGGAGACAATCTGAGCAGCCCTCTTAGATTGATTTCAAATGATACTGTCATTTTCCGTCTTGTAAAGTGATCACATGATCAAAAACAATCGCAAAACTATTTAGACATGTTATCTGTAGGGTGTGAAAAGTCTCAGTTCATTCAAAATAGTGAAAACGTGAAGTCATCCTCATTATTACTAAAATATATCCTCAGAATTTTGGTTACACGATAAATCACACGGATCTAACGGCTTTAAATTCACGTAAATACTTAGGAATTACGATTATGAATAACTTTAACTGGAACGAGCACAAAGATGATGATGTGGGGAAAGCAAACCGAAGACAGTGATTTATTGGCAGAACACTTAGAAATCACAGCGGGTCTACTAAAATGACAGCTTACACCATGTTTGTCCTCCCTCTTCTGGAGTACTGCGGTGCAGTGTGGGATCTACACCAGATGGGACTGGCGGAGGACATCGGAAAAGTTCATTGAAGAGCAGCTCGTTTTGTACTACCGCGAAATAGCCGAGCGAGCGCAGCGGACATGGTACGTGAACTGGGGTGGCAGTCAGTGAAACAAAGGCGGTTTTGGTTGCGGGAAGATCTTTTCGTGAAATTTCAATCTCCAATTTTCTCCCTCGATTGCGAAAATATTGTGTTGGTGCCCACCTACGTATGGAGGAATGGTCATCATAACAAAATAAGGGAAACCAGAGCTCTCACAGAAAGATTTACGTTCTTGTTTTTTCCGCGGGCTCTTCGTGAGAGGAAGGCAGAGAAATAACTTGGAGGTGATTCCATGAATCCTCAGCTACACACTTTATTGTTAATTGCAGAGGAATCACGTAGATGTAGATGTAGATGGGAAGCGAGCCTTCACCGAGCGACGGTATTAGGTGTGTGTGTGTGTGTGTGTGTGTGTGTGTGTGTGTTTGTGTGTGTTAGTGGCTATGTGGGCCATAGTTCGACTCAAGGTCCATTGGAGCTGCTGTTGAGTAGTGCGACGAGAGGTTCCATAGAATGACTTTGATGATTGCTCCAGTCGACAATGGTAGAAGGACGATCATTTACCACGCCCTGCGGAGGTAGCCCACTGCACAGTGGTCGCTGACTCAGTACCCTGGGCGGCAGTATTGTACGGGTCCAGGGTGCGACGTGTTGAATTGCCGTTAACGCAGGCGTCACGTAATCCTCCTGTCGTAAAACTGCAGGTGCGTCCCTGATTCCTGTAACGCCGCTGGTTGGGGTCCCTGATGGCGAAATGCTTCGACGACAGCTTGCTGCAGCCATCATTGTTACGCCAGTGGTGATTTTCACCGGCCAGCACGGTTACATCAGAAATAAAGTATTCAGCTCTTCACTTACACTACAGAACCCAGCTTGAGATATGTACGACGGGCACTTCACATGTAAGGTTGGATTTCTCTTATTTTACCACCGGCGTGTTTCACAAGATGTATGTGAGACAAAATGATAAGCACGATTACATATACGACACTGCAGTGCCTGTGTTATTCTGGTCAGAAGCATTTGAAAACTATGAAAGTGACAGTAATGATGTGAATGAAATAATTAACATTTCCTTGCTCTAATATTTTGAAACATAACGAATCATGATAAGTTTGCAAGGAAAGAGGACTGGAATTGAAAACACCTTCACACAATGGTCTGGCATGTAAAAGTTATTGAAGTGTAACAAATGTGCTACAGAAGTTTCGTTTTCTGACAGTATTCCTCGTAACAGTGGAAAGAAGATGTACGATATAAACGTTAGGCTAGGGTATGGCTTGCGTTTCATTGGTAAGGGCAGGGCTGCAGGGACAATGTTATGTGGAATTATGAACTTTCCAAAACCACCAACCAACTTTAGATTTTATAATGAATTGGAGGCATCTTCTGCTGAAGATATTGCTCAAGCAACAATGAAGAAAGCAGTTGAAGCAGCTGTGACAGATAATGGGAATTATAGAGATAACTGTTGCTTTAGATGGATCATGGCAACGTAGAGGTCATAAATCTGTAAATGGAGTTGTCACAGTTACCAGTGGAGGCAGTTGCAAAGTAATTGATGTTGCTATTCTCCAAAAACATTGTAGATATAAGGGTAATACCAAGGACGAACATAGTGAAAGTTGTGAAGCAAATTTTCACTGCACGATTGGAGCGATGGAAGTAGAGGGAGTGAAAGAAATTTTTTCCAGATCACAGGAGTGGTATAATGTACGATACAATAATTATCTAGGAGATGGTGATTCTAAGGGATATAAAGCTGTAGAGGAACTCAAACTTTATGGCAATGAAACTCACATTAAAAAACAGGTGTGCATCGGGCATGTGCAGAAGCCCATGGGGGCTCGCTTGCGCAAACTAAAGCAGATATTAGGATCCCAGAAGCTTAGTGATGGTAAGACCCTTGGAGGAACAGGAAGATTGACAGATGAAGCAATTGATAGATTTCAGAATTATTATGGGTGTGCAATTAGGCAAAATACAAGAAGCACTGAGCACATGAGTAGAGCTGTATGGGCACTATTTTTTCATACTGCATCAACGAATGAGCATTGTGACCCACAGGTGATGACTCATGGTGTAAGTAGCAATCAGGAAAGAAATATTCAGAGATTTATCACAGCCAAGTTTATTGGAGAAGTGTTTACATGGGAAAACACAAAATCCAAATGAAAGTGTAAATAATTTAATTTGGATTAGGTTTCCAAAAAGAGTGTTTGTGCAGATAAAAACATTCCATTTTGGAGTGGATGATGCAGTGGCAAAATACAATGAAGGAATCATTATCAAAGGTGATGTGCTGAAACGTTTAGGTTTCCACCCAGGACACAACACCATTTCCACAATGTACCTAATTGATGAAGAAAGACTAGGAGATCCAGGAAGAAGAGACAAAAGCCTACAACATGCAGCAAAAGGGAATAAAAGACCAATGAAAAGGAAACTAACACTGGAAAAAGAAGAGGATGCTGATTATCCATCATATGGGGCCGGAATCTATTAAAAAACTTTGGAAGCCATTTCCTGTAACTTTAAAATTTTCATCTTGGAGCAACATTTTCTCAAAAACTGCTAACACTATATTACTGAAATTTATACACAATATTGTTTACTTCTTTTCCTTCATTCTTATAACAAATTGAAAAAAATATTCTATAATTCAAGAGTTATAGAAGAAAAAGAGCAAAATTTTAGAGAAAAAAGCATCTATTTAAAAAAAATTGTAAAACAAAAACTAATAAATGTTTCTTAACATGGAATTATAAATTTGTAGAGAAATATTCACTGGCCATGTAGTCCAAATTTCACGGCAATATGCTTAATGGTTCTAGAAAAAAGTGTTCCTTGTATTTGCTAAAATTAACATGGAAGAGATGGATCGTTCCGGCTCCGCTTAATGCCCTTGCCTCAGTTACGTGGGATTGGCGAGCGGAACCGCAACACTCTCGCGTTTACTAATTAAACGCGAGATGTGTCGCTCTTGTTTGGTTGTCCGCTCTCTGTTGTATTACAAGGATATGAGACTGACTAGCAATACACAGAAATCGGCACATATATGATTTTATACTCTATTTATTTCGTTTGCCAAATACATTCCCTCGATAGTTTATCAATAAGTCTTATATAATTTTTATGATCAACTGAGAGTTGACGGAAAATGGAGCTTTGTGGCTCCAGAATAGGTTGAAATTGAGGAGGAAATCGGTATAGAACTAAAATATAGAAAAACTTCCAAAATGAGGTTTTATAGCCCAGGTCGCAGCTGTTACATATTCTGATTGCTAGCTTGAGCAGAGTTATATTTTCATCTTCATATCATCGGATAGTATAAAGTCCCTATGTATGGCACACTTTCACCTGGGCATCGAAAAACTGGTGATGTACTCAGAGAGAAAACACTCCTATGCAACACTAACTACACTAAAATGAAAGCCATGTATCGGCAAGGCACAGAGGTGTCAGCTGCCAGATGATTGTATGCTAATAACCTCCTCCGTAGGGTAGTGGGTGTGCTCCATCGGATGTATTTGACACGTCTATGACTCCTGATACAGTTATGGCATTTATTTTAGTGTACTTATTGTTGGATGCGAGCGTCTTTTCCAACAATTACTTTCATGTGGTGGTTTGAATTTAAATCGCTTCGGCCGAGCGCTGCTTCCAGTGATTGGAACACCCTTTATCACTGAAGAGCAATTCTTCTTCCGGCCTATTAATGCCCTACACGCTAGATTGTTTATAATGAAGGTAAATTGCCAGTCCTTGTACTGAGGGTCGATGAGCTGCATGTCCTTGTACGTTGCGACTTTCCGATAGACAGTCTCATACGCAACTGACCTTATGGTGCTTCTGACGATATCATCAAGTTTATCCCAACAGCTCTATACCACTATATCGTCGTACATCTTGTCGATGCGAGCGGTGATGCCATTATAGTTGATTTCCTACACCGTCATGACTTATATCAGTATGTGAAGCGCTAATTTCCTCAGTGAAACAATTTTGTAAGAGATAATTCAGTATTTCGACCTTCTGCGAATCGTCCTACGTTTCGGTAAAAATGTATTCAGTGAGATGCTTAAGAGGTAATGTGATGAATTTGTCGACCTTACTTAACCCAACTATCGTCAGATCGGTAGTTCTTTCCAGTTACGCACCTTACTCCCACAACACAGTCGTGCAGCTTAAGTTTGTCAATTTTACTTTAATATGTAGTGACGTTCTCTTCGCTGGTTTTGCGCTTCTGGTAGTTCTTTCATCGTCATGGTTCCGATCTCACCAGTGGACATGTGACTGTTGAGAAGGCGTACGATACAGTACCTCAGAAGAACATGTTTGAAGTCCTGATATGGTGTGGGCTTGAAAAGATATGTTGTAGAATTATAAGCAGCCTGTATGTGTCTTAGAGCTTTTTAGTATACGGTAAAAGTATAGTCATGTGTATCCAATGTGAAATTTGCTGGGCGTTAGTTATTGTGGAAGAAACTTGTTAAAATCGTGAGTTGATGTTTCACTGGGGTAACTGCAGCGGGAAAGCCAGTAGGGTATCCGATGAAACTCTCCTATGGAGTTGTGGAATGTGTTATGGGCAAAAAGGAATCGTGAGATAGGAAGGAAAGTTTACGCCCTTCACTCAAAACAAGAGATGATGTACTTTGAATTAGGTAGGTTGCATGGGGAAAGAGACAGTAGCAGCAGGAAAAAGCGGACAAGTAATAAGTAAAAGGAGAGAACCTCAGAAAACACATCTCAGATTCCGGTTAGCAAGTATTTTAAATTGATATCTGAAGTAGGAGAAGAGCTACAACCAGTTTTTGAGAAAAGTAGGGTGTAGAAGACTTGTAGAACCGACTTTAAGGCTAGGTCACCTCCAGAGTGAACTAGAAAGAAAAATGTGTTGCCCCTACGCAGTAATCACGGGAGGAATCTAGGACAAATGCTACAGGAAAAGCTAACCTTAGAATACCAGGTCACAAGAATCGTAAACTGTAGTGCCTCGCTTAGCCAGGCGACAGAGAACTTCGAAATCTTGTTCAGAGATTTTAGTGAAGAGGATCAGGTGCTTATAACAGGAGGAGAAGGAAACAGTCTGGCGAGCAACTGATCAATCAGTGTTAAAGGTGATCTGGAGAAAGTAGGTGCAGCAGCACACATTTACGTAGGGTTTTTGGAGGTTTTGCAACGACATGGCCGGCCCTGGGTTACCACGACTGTTAACTGTGTAAACATGGAGGTGAGTGGGTTGATATAGAAAGAAACAAAGTCTCATGTTGTTCTGTATCTGTTGCTGCGATACAAAAATCCTGACATGGACCTGAATATGAGGGGAAAAGGCAGATTATCGAAGCATGTTACAGAAAGTGTCAGGTAGAATACAAGTCAGTTTACAGAAAGACAACCTTGACAGAAATTATGGCAAAATGGTTCAAATGGCTCTGAGCACTATGGGACTTAACATCTGAGGTAATCAGTCCCCTAGAACTCAGAACTACTTAAACCTAACTAACCTAAGGCCATCACACACATCCATGCCCGAGGCAGGACTCGAACCTGCGATCGTAACGGCCGCGCGGTTCGAGACTAATTATGACAGAACAGGACCATGATATACATAGTAGTTTCCAGAAGAGTAAGAATAATTTGTTTCACCAGAACATTATTGGGCTAAGAACAATATAATTGAGGTTCTTGTACGTCTAGAATATGTGAAAAATTATGATGTTCTATGCTTCTCTGAACACCATATATCCACATAGATAGAAACAATAAATATGAGGTATTATAAACTAGCATAATTTTCGTAAACAGCGAACATGGATAAAGACATAGCTGAAGTATATATAAAGTTAGATTCAAAGTATATATATATATATATATATATATATATATATATATATATATATATATATATATATATAAGCAGTATTTTGCACATCCGAATCTAGAAGTGTGTGTTTGTCAGTTGTTACTGGAGAATATTCCTTTTGTAACTGTAACAGTCTACAGATTCCATCCTGGAAGCTTTCAGCTGTTTGCGGCGAATCTAGATTCACTATTGAGCCCTACAGTTTGACGTTTGAATCGAATTTCAGTAGTTAAGATTCCAGCCCATTCGCAGCAAGATAGTGGGGCCCCGATAGATAACATATTGATAAACAATACTCTGGAATTAATGTGATGCACAGCTAAGGACAATAAACAATACAGCATCTTACAGCTCTGATGTGGATTCATTCAAAGTAGTGAGGTTTGTTAATGAGAACGGGATACAGTGCTTTAAGGATAAGTTAAAGCAGATGGAATGGGATGCAGTTTACATAGAAACAGATACTAATGACAAATTCAATTAATTCCATAGTGAATTTGTGAATTTATCCGTATAATCAACTACAAAAAGCAAGTAAGCCATGAATAATTAAGCGAATTACAGTGCAATATGACGTTACATGCACACTACAAAAAATACTCTAGTGTTTTATGGAAAGTCATTAAGATGTTCAGAATTGTAATGTCCTGAAAAAAATAAATAATGCATATAACAAGATTAAAACAATATGGGATATTGTCAAATGGGAGATAGCATAGGCAGTCAGTAAGAGAGATGCTTTAATTCGCAAGTTGTGAGACCTTCTAACAATCACTCTCTTAATGTAACAGCAAAAATACGATTAAGTGGTTCACTTGAAGATTCAAGTTAATATATTAAAAACGTCTTTCAACAGAATTTTAAGCAGTTTGGTTGAGCACCAACATTTTCCGCTGAAAGTAACAGAAATACAAAAATTAAAAAGAAGCTCATATGGCGCTCATAGAATTTCAAGCAGAATTTTGGAAAGTTTATCCAACAAAATAATTAATGCCCTAAGTTATATATGTAATGCATCATTGTCACAGGAAATTTTTCCAGAAAAATTAAAATATATAATTGTTAACCAAATTTCCAAGAAAAATAATAAGAAGGAATTAAATAATTATCGTCTGAATTCCTTACAGGCCTCCTATTCCTAAACATACAAATAAATTTACATACTAAAGGGTAGTCTCATATTTAAATAGACAATTTAGTTAGTCTGTATTTTTTTTAATTTATTTAGCATATCACAGTTTGGATTCAAGAAGGGTTGCTCGACGTCTTATGCTATTTATGCGGTCACTTACCAAATACTGCAAGCCCTAAAAGATCATGATACAGCTCATGTTATACACCTAGAAATATTTAAGCTATATGGAATTGATGGCTTTATACACAATAGATTTAAACAATACGTAACAAACGAATACAAAAAGTTGTCCTCAATGATTCAAACAATGTAGGAAAGTTAGAATATTTTAGTGACTAGGAAGATATCGCAAAACGAGTTTCACAGGAATGAAGTTTTGGTTCTTTTCCGACTCCTTATTTGAGTAAATGACCTTTCGCTTAACGCTAAACAAGCGGCATTCGCAGTTTGAGCAGTCGAGACTAGCATGATAATAAATCAATTAGACAGAAAACAACGTAAGAGATTTTTATTGATGATTTTCGAAGTATTATTAAATGGCTCTCTGACAACAGACTCTCTATGATCTTGAGAAAACACACTACATCCAGTTCTGTGCAGCAAACAGAGTCGTATCAGTAGCTGATGCAGCACATGAAACTGAGTGAGTCAATGGTGTAGAATGCTCTAAATTTTTGGCTGTACATATTGATGAAAACTTGAAATGGAAGAAGCCTCTCAAACAATGATGTTCCACTATTTTCGTTATTTGTGTAATTGCTAGCCGGAGAAACAAACGAATCAACCTCATGGTACATTTAGTTAACTTTCACTCAGTAATGTCTTATGAAATAATTTGCTGGGGTAACTCATCACTTAGAAGGAAAATATTGATTGGACCAAAACGAGCAGTAAGGATAACATGTGGTGTTCAGCTGCAATGGTCATGGTACGTGTCCAAGAAATTAGGTATTTTAGCTGTACCAACACAATACATGTATTCAGTAGCAAAATTCATCTTAAATAAACTATCACAAGTTGAAAAGAATAGTGTTGTCCACACCTAAAACCCTAGGGGAAAGCTGTCAGTGGCTCACAAAGGAGTTCAATATGCAGCAACAAGAAACTTAGATCTTTTCCCCAAGGGCATAAATGTATAACAATTGGCTAAGCAAGTTTTAGGTGTAACCTAAAATCGTTATCGAGGATAACTCCTTCTATTTCACAGACGAATTTCGATGTATGCGTAGTCTGTAAACTGACTCGTTCCACATAATTTACGTAAAAGAATGATCTGTGGATGGCGTAACTAATTAAGAAACCTGATATCAGAAAAACAAACAAAAATTAATCACACGCACTGGTATTATCCTTTTATGAAGGAATTTAGCGCATCTGAGTGGTAAATATGAATAGGCAACACAACATAACCTAGTGAACACATGGTAGAACACTGACGGACACACGATGTATGAAACCAGACTATTTAGTGACAAAAACCACACCTTAATGAAAAAGTCACACGAGTTCTAGACAGTCATTGAAACTGCGAACACTTGTGAAACACTAAGCAAACAAAGAACATCGAACCCATCACGCCGGCCGGAGTGGCCGAGCGGTTCTAGGCGCTACAGTCTGGAACCGCGAGACCGTTACGGTCGCAGGATTGAATCCCGCCTCGAGCATGGATGTGTGTGATGTCCTTAGGTTAGTTAGGTTTAAGTAGTTCTAAGTTCTAGCGGACTGATGACCTCAGAAGTTCAGTCCCATAGTGTTCAGAGCCATTTGAATCATTTGAACCCATCACAGTATCACACGACAACGTGGCTGAAACAAAGACCCAATTATAAAGAAGTTTGCTAAAAATCGGGAATTTTAGAATCTCAAAATCGCGTTGAGCGAAAATAGGCACCTCTAATTTTTCTAATGAACTGCGAATGAAACAACTTAGTAAAATATCTAACTAATCTTGCTTCCTTTGTCTTACCGTCCCACATGATAATTAGACGATCTCTGGACAAAGTACTATTAATGTAAAAATAAGGAACACTCGCTCACATACGTACTTATGATCAAAACAAACAACGTACCTTTTCTCGTAACGTTATAAGACTGAAAACTCACTGTCAAACAAAAATGTGCCAAAACCATTTAGATACTTGTACACACATAGCGGAGTGTCTATGAGATACACGACCTGACGTACCAAGAGCCCGGTGATTTGACTAAGTAGTGTGTAAGCTTAGAGACCGATGACCTTAGCAGTTTGGCCCCATAGGACATACCATAAATTTCCAATTTTCCTGGGATTTGGGAAACAGAGGTATCCGGTTCGTCTTGGATTAAGATATCGTCATTGGATTTATTGTACAGGTTACTATAAACATTCTCAATACATTCTAGTATTTCTTTCTTATCTGTCATTCGGCCTTGGCCTGTGTTTAACGCTATAAACTGATTCTCTCCAGTCGTCACCTTCCGCTTGGTTATTTTTAAACTAGGTTTAATTTTAAGACTAGCTTTTAGCGTATCTTCTTCATGATTCTTGATGGTATTAATTAATATTAATAAGTGAGACTAATTCAAACACCAAACACACTGAACATAGTTGAAGGAAGACCAAAACAATTAAATAATGTCCTAATAACGTTTCCGATTTTCTTCATGGAAGGATGACAGTTCCTCTCTCTCCTTAATGATTCGAAGAAATCCAAACCAAACACGTAACGTGACTGATCATGGCGCCAACGTAGGGTTCTTTCACCCTGCAACACTACGAAAAGCACTCGGTCTGTAGTCAGTCATCCAAGTAGCAACATTCCCATGTGTAGAGCACAGAGGGTACCTACCACTGCCTACCCGAATGTGGTGCGTAAGAAATCCACATGCGAGATCATCTTAATTTATTTCCAACTCTCGGATCCTGATGAGAACAACGTGATACGTTCCAGGATTCGAGATGCGGGTTTGAATCGTGCTTCTGTTCCACGAGCAAGAGTAACTGCATTCGCTATTTTTGTCAATCGTACGAAGGAACACAGGGTGGTCTCTGAATGCAGACGGTAGATATTGTTTGTGAGAACATGAGCTACAATTTGCAACGATATGTATGTAGTGCTCTCAGTAAGTGTTACCCTCCTTCATATCTCATACGATGACTCCTAGCGATCATACGCAGCGCATACCACCCTTCCCTCGGTACCTACCAGCTATTTTCCAGAGAAGCTTCGTAACTCACCTAACGTTGGAGTACTCGAGGACCAGCACACTCTCCCTCTGTACTTGTCCTTCCAGGAAGATCGGCCCCAGTCACAACAGACGAGGCGTCCAGTGCAGGTTACGATTTACTCTCAGTAATAAGCACCGAGGTAGCTGGTGCAGAGTTAAAACACGCTTGTCGTATTATAGACGACGGCGATTCAAGTCTCCGTCTGAATACGTAGGTGTAGGTTTACTACGATTCTCCGAAATCATATGTCGCAAATGCCTTGATGGTTACTTCTTAAGGAACTCGACTATTTTCCTTCCCTATTCTTCCAAATTATGAGCTTTTGCTCCATCTCTGATGATCATGTCCTCACCAGGCGGTTATGCCCTGGTCTTCCTTCAACTATGTGCAGTGTCTCCCATCTCTTCTTGACCGTTCACTCATCACCAACTTATGACTGTCGCCAAATGTTCCGTAACGCTTGCAAAGTACACTGTCCAACCTCAGGTAAGGATAAACTGGTGTCGGCTTGTGTGGCCGAGCGGTTCTAGGCGCTTCAGTCTGGAACCGCGCGACCGCTACGGATGCAGGTTCGAATCCTGCCTCGGGCAGGGATGTGTGTGATGTCCTCAGGTCAGTTAGGTTTAAGTAGTTCTAAGTTCTAGGGGACCATGACCTCAGATGTTAAGTCCCATAGTGCTCAGAGCCATTTGAACCATTTTTGATAAACTGGTCAGGACATGTTTGAGCCGTGCGTGGCTCGTGTTCCCGCCATCTTGTATTTTACATCTTGTTTTTAACATACTTCCATCTCACTATGTTAATTTAAATTACTACTGTTACTAAGTTGCTGCCTTGCCTGACCGTGAGCGGCGTTAGCAGCGCGTATCGATATATCCCCTCTCATAGTATCTTCGCTCGAGTGCTATTGTCACTTGTAAGGAATTGGTCGCAGTTGGGATCGCCTATTCGGGTAGAGAGTTCTGATTGGCAGTTCGTGTTGGTTGCAGTTCGGATAGCGAGTTCGGGCTGACAGTCAGTTGGAACGCGTCTGAAGCGCAGTCCGGACCTGTCAGTGGTAGTTGCAATGCGGCACTAGTGTAGTCAGGCTGGAGCAGCAGTGAAGTCTGCGTCGACATGGCTCGCCCGACCATTGCCGTCACGCATCACTTGAGCTGGGCCACGGTGGATCGTCAGTCGGTCGTCCTACCGGACGATGCGTCTTGGCTCGCCGGTCGTTCATGAGTCGGCTGTGTGTGTGTGTGTGTGTGTGTGTGTGTGTGTGTGTGTGTGTGTGTGTGCATCGATTCCCGATTTGTCTTCATGCGTGCTTAGTTACTGTTGTGTATCTTTCAGGTCGTCGTGCAATGTTTGTGGCTGTCCCTTGGTTGGGGTTCGACGGATCAAGTAGGCTATAGTCTGGCTCACCACTTGTCTCACCTAAGTGAACGAGGGCAGATCGACCTCCCTGGAGGCCTTCTGAGTGCCACCGGTGTTTAGTTGTCTGTTGTCAGCTATTTTAAATTTTAGGCTTATGGTTATTTATTTGTTTTCTTAAAATTTTGCAAAATTAATATTTAAATTTATCTTTCAAGCTTAGACACTGCAGTCTTCTGCCTTTAAGGATTATCGTAATCTATATTTTGAAATTTTGAAGTTTGATTGTGGCCCTCAGCCATTGGTATTGCACCTTGCATAAGTTGCTTCTTTAAATTATTTTACTGCTATCTTAATTGAATGAAGTTTTGAAATTTAATTGTGGGCCTCAGCCATTTGCGTTGCACCTTGCATATATTGCCTTTTCTGTTTTAAATTATTTCATTGCTTTCAAACTGAATTTTTCATTTTTTAAGATTTGTTGTTGGCCTTCTGCCTTTAAAGGTGTATGGTAATTTATTCTGGAAATTAATTGTGGCCCTCAGCCATTTGTATTACACTTTCCGTATGTTGTTTCTCGAAATATTTTATTGCTATCTTAATTAGATTTTTATTTTGTTAAGATTTCTTGTTGGAGGTCTTCAGCCGTGAAAGAGTTGCTAAATTACAATAAATCACAATTAGAAGCAGAAACTGACTTCAACCCTTGGCCCTTTCCATAATCCTATTACCCGTATTGC
The DNA here is from genome assembly GCF_023864345.2 of Schistocerca serialis cubense. NCBI lineage: Eukaryota > Metazoa > Arthropoda > Insecta > Orthoptera > Acrididae > Schistocerca > Schistocerca serialis. The sequence goes on from NC_064641.1 coordinate 804,848,293, forward strand.
CCAGCGGGTTTAGCGGGCAGTACGTTAAAAACAAGGTGTAAAATTCATGATGGCGGGAACACGAGCCACGCACGGCTTAATGCGATTCGGTGGTCATAATGTAGTAAGATTCCTCAGGTGATGTCGAAGTCTTAAGGGCAGCCATTGACATCGCTGTAGTTGGCCCACTCTTGAATGGACAACAACCTCAGAGCGTCTGGATGTTCCCAGATTGCTTCCATTCCCTAGTATACAGGTACGCAACGACTACAGTCTGTACCCTAAATCTGTATAATAGAAAGAAAGGAGGTAGTGAAATGTAAATGTGGTATGTAATAGCTGGGATACGCCACGGGATTTGCTTCAGTGATATTTCGGAAAGGGCGTTCTCCGTGCACGTTGACCCTTTTCTTGCGGATATGAGAGAATTGTGACGCATGACTATTTGTACCGTGTTGGTTGATTTAATGTATGTATGTAGAGTGCAGTGTTTTGATTATGTTACATGATTATGATGACGATAATGGGAGAGAATGAGACACAGTGGTGGCACATTTCCTACTTCTCTCAAAATGCACTAACGGGGCCGCCGATTTTAACGTCTCTAACCGACGATCGGATAACCATCAACAGTGTCACATGTCCTCATCTCGTGAGACACTGCCGATAATACAGGACTTGGCGCAGAGAATGACGTTTATGCACTTCACGCCACCATTTCTCCTCGACTTCACTGCCAAATACAGGCAGTAAAAATTTCATCCATTCGATTTGAACCGGGCTGCTTCAGAGTTCAGCCCACTGCAAAGGCGTGCGGTAACGACCCCCCCCCCCCCCCACACACACACACTGTTTTTCTTCCTTTTTTCCGTCAGATTTGGTCTGGACGGACGCCACATGACACCCTTTCAAGTTCATCGTTGAATATTTCACTCAGTTGTTTTTCTTTTTTCTTCTTTTCTTTAATTACAGAATGCAGCCCTCTCTCTGAACAACCACGCTGAGATACCGTGCTGGCGATATCTCGGTTACGGAGGAGTTCTTAAACAGGTACTAAATGAAGACTACAGTGTGGCAACTGTAATAAGTGAACAAAGTTCACGTCTGTGGCACTGCAGGTGGCGGTAAAGTACGCTTCTAGAAGTACCACTACAAATAACGAAACGAACAACAACTTGAAAAACATCTCTATTGTATTTCAGATAAAGATAACATTAACTGAACTTTTTCAGAAGAGCAAATACGCAAGTTCCGGAACGAGCAATGAATGGAGCACAACCCATGCAGACTAGAGTGTCAGTACTGAACGATACTTGTATCTCAGAGAAACAATATGATCAAGTGAAGAAAATGCATTGCGCAGAAGACTGACGCCGCCAGGTGTTATCTAGACTACCAACAGCATTACAGACAATGTACAGGACTGACCGTTTTGTCGTGTAGCAGCTGCACGCGGCAGTCGAGGGTGGCCGTCTGCCCGATCCGTACGCTGACGTTGCCCGCCTCCGAGCTCTCCACGTGGGGCCCCCAGTCGTGTTGGTGGTGGTGGTGGTGGTGGTGCAGCTGCTGGGGCCACGTCGTGGGGTCTGCACACACAGCACACAGGTTCTACGGATCACATTTGTGTCTACACTGCTGGTGAATAAGATGGCAGGACTTGGAAGGAGAGAATACATAAGTAAATTTGTAGATAATTTAGGGATATTATACACAGCTGTTACCTCTGGCAGCGACAATGCCTCCAATCCAGTGAACATCGTGACTAACAATAAGTAAGCTTGGATGACAGAAGTGGATGTGGCATTCCCTTCTGCTTCAGCTCATTGCCACAGGTGATCAATAGTACCGATGCCGATTGAGGGACGTATGAGTACCTCGACAACGGTTGATCAGTTGTTTACAATGCATGAGAGATCAGCAGAACGTGCTTCCCCGGCTAACAATTGTACAATGTCCATATCAAGATACATCAGATCATTCCTGCCACAGTTACTGGACGTAACATATAAGAATCTTAATGGCTCCTGCCCTAATTATTAGTTGTGTGATTCAACAATGTTCGTATTGCGTACACAACGGTTCTCCTCACCATGACTCCAGCTACTGGACTTGTATGACGATTATGAATGCCGTCTGGCAACGTGTGTTCTAATTGAAATTTGTGTACTCGATATGTCCACACAGATGCTCGACGCACAACTGAGACTCATCTGAAAAGGCCTCGTGTTGCGTCCAGTGTAGTCATGGTGACACAACGGCACGCACGCCTCCCTTTGATTCCACCACAAAGGTAGCCGCAAACAAGACCGCTGTGGTGACAGTTCATGGCGCTTCAGGTGTCGCTGGACTGGCCGTGTGGATCAGCAGTAAATTATTTGGGGGAGGGGGTAGGGATGGGGAGGAAATCAATAGACAGGGTATAGATTACAAGGGGTCTACATGTGAGACTCCCTTCAAAATAATTGAAAAAATGTGGACCTATATTTCCTCACTGTTCTCAATGGAAACAATACATCAGCTTCTTGCATACTGTTAGTGACAATGAAAATCATTGAATCGGCTTTTACCACGAAATGGTGAAAAATTTCGAAACGGCAATAGCACTAATTTCTTTCCGTATATGGAATCTTCATTTATGCAAAATTTCGACTCATTCGGTTGAGTGAAGCAGTAACAGATGAAGAAATCTATATTTTTCAATAATTTATTAGTCTGATCATTAAAACCAGTCATAAAGTGAAAATATACTCCTGGAAATTGAAATAAGAACACCGTGAATTCATTGTCGGAGGAAGGGGAAACTTTATTGACATATTCCTGGGGTCAGATACATCACATGATCACACTGACAGAACCACAGGCACATAGACACAGGCAACAGAGCATGCACAATGTCGGCACTAGTACAGTGTATATCCACCTTTCGCAGCAATGCAGGCTGCTATTCTCCCTCGGAGACGATCGTAGAGATGCTGGATGTAGTCCTGTGGAACGGCTTGCCATGCCATTTCCACCTAGCGCCTCAGTTGGACCAGCGTTCGTGCTGGACGTGCAGACCGCGTGAGACGACGCTTCATCCAGTCCCAAACATGCTCAATGGGGGACAGATCCGGAGATCTTGCTGGCCAGGGTAGTTGACTTACACCTTCTAGAGCACGTTGGGTGGCACGGGATACATGCGGACGTGCATTGTCCTGTTGGAACAACAAGTTCCCTTGCCGGTCTAGGAATGGTAGAACGATGGGTTCGATGACGGTTTGGATGTACCGTGCACTATTCAGTGTCCCCTCGACGATCACCAGTGGTGTACGGCCAGTGTAGGAGATCGCTCCCCACACCATGATGCCGGGTGTTGGCCCTGTGTACCTCGGTCGTATGCAGTCCTGATTGTGGCGCTCACCTGCACGGCGCCAAACACGCGTACGACCATCATTGGCACCAAGGCAGAAGCGACCCTCATCGCTGAAGACGACACGTCTCCATTCGTCCCTCCATTCACGCCTGTCGCGACACCACTGGAGGCGGGCTGCACAATGTTGGGGTGTGAGCGAAAGACGGCCTAACGGTGTGCGGGACCGTAGCCCAGCTTCATGGAGACGGTTGCGAATGGTCCTCGCCGATACCCCAGGAGCAACAGTGTCCCTAATTTGCTGGGAAGTGGCGGTGCGGTCCCCTACGGCACTGCGTAGGATCCTACGGTCTTGGCGTGCATCCATGCGTCCCTGCGGTCCGGTCCCAGGTCGACGGGCACGTGCACCTTCCGCCGACCACTGGCGACAACATCGATGTACTGTGGAGACCTCACGCCCCACGTGTTGAGCAATTCGGCTGTACGTCCACCCGGCCTCCCGCATGCCCACTATACGCCCTCGCTCAAAGTCCGTCAACTGCACATACGGTTCACGTCCACGCTGTCGCGGCATGCTACCAGTGTTAAAGACTGCGATGGAGCTCCGTATGCCACGGCAAACTGGCTGATACTGACGGCGGCGGTGCACAAATGCTGCGCAGCTAGCGCCATTCGACGGCCAACACCGCGGTACCTGGTGTGTCCGCTGTGCCGTGCGTGTGATCATTGCTTGTACAGCCCTCTCGCAGTGTCCGGAGCAAGTATGGTGGGTCTGACACACCGGTGTCAATGTGTTCTTTTTTCCATTTCCAGGAGTGTAATCTTGCAGAAAACAAGATGTCTTTCGTAGTTTACGATACTGATCTACGCATTTAAAACGCGAAGAACTTGGAAAAATTATTGGTTTACAAGAAAGCCCTTCCAAAACTTGTACTGCATAGTTTCCTTTTCCTGGTAACGCAGGAGAAGCTGTGACGGATAAATTGCTTGTTTATTATTGACTTTCTTGTGGGGAAGGATCAAGGGAAAATAATATGTATGGAATATAATCGGCTATATGCTCTATGTTGATCTGTTTAAAAAGCTACTGATGAACTCGTAGGACCACGCTTAGTAGCCGCGTGGTGTTAGGCGTCTTGTCACGGTCCTCGATGCCACCCTACCGTCGGAGGTTCAAGTCCTCCCTCGGGCATGGGTGAGTGTGTTGTCTTTAGCGTAAGTTAGTTTAAGTTGTGCGTAAGCTTAGGGACCGATGGCCTCAACAGTTTGGTCCCATAAGACCTTACCACGTATTTCCAATTGATCAACTCGTATAAACTAGGTATTCTACTACACTTTTGTTGTAAAACTAAGTAAACTGGAATACACTTTGTAATAAATATTTACTTACCATTCCTTTACTTTGTTAACTCTCTTCATAGCAACTCCTCTTAACATATGCACTGACTATAAATATGATTACAATACCAACCGAACTGTAAGATATCGTCGCGTGGTGTTCGATTGTTAGCCGTTTGTCCCCTTGACATCCCTTTACAAACTTGCAACAAAACCAAGCAGATTCCTGGTTATCTAACCTACTCCTTTATCACTCATAGTCGTACCAACATAATTCATTAAATCTTGAAATACAGTCTTGTTAGCAAGTAACATAAGTTTATTAATGCTTACTGCACAACAGCTTTTACTATGCGTACTTGGTTAAGTTTGAATGTAATCGTTCGCCGGCCGGAGTGGCCGTGCGGTTCTAGGCGCTACAGTCTGGAGCCGAGCGACCGCTACGGTCGCGGGTTCGAATCCTGCCTCGGGCATGGATGTGTGTGATGTCCTTAGGTTAGTTAGGTTTAATTAGTTCTAAGTTTTAGGCCACTGATGGCCTCAGATGTTAAGTCCCATAGTGTTCAGAGCCATTTGAACCATTTTTTTGTAATCGTTCAACTGTGTCACTTTGTGTCGTCTAAGAATATAAAAATTGAAATTGCTTTTCAAAAAATATTGTATGGGGGGGGGGGGGGGGGGACGGGAAGAGGTCACATCCCTCTCACCACCCGGCAGTGACACCCATGGTTAACTATTTGCTTCAAAGAAAATTCGTTATATGATCCGACACAGCCGATCGAACTATTTATCTCTGGTACTAGTTGTATAGAGCCGGTAACATCCTGCATTAAGTACACTATGGCCATCCCGAACCCATCGACAAAATATCTGTATGACATTCTTCGTGTACTCTTACGATTTTGTCTAAGTAATTTAAGTAAGAAGCCAGCTTCCTACTTTCTGAAATGCACTTAAGCCATAAGCACTAATTTTATGATACACTAGATTCATTCTGTGCACCCATTGGTCTAGTGGCGTCTTTGTCTAGTAATAGAAACGTCCTCGACTGAGTTCGATCAGAGCCACAGTTTACATTCGGAATAAAAATTAACTGCAATATAGCCTATGACTTCAGTCATAAGAAGTTACCCTTGTTCTTCCAATGGCAGTCTCAAAGAGGACGGGAGTAGCATCAGAAATTCAGGTCACTCTCTTGCCTTTCGTGTAGGAAACTACCCCTAAAAGGCGAATGATTCAGCAATGACCAGTAGCATGAGAAAGGCAATTGAAACCACTGAATGAAAGACACATATTTTGTGTCTATAGAACGTGTGGACTGCAATTGCAACGATCTCTCCACTGGCAAAATATTCCCGTCTAGTCCCCCACTTGGAACTCCGTTGGGGGCTGCCAAGGGAGGGGGGACCATGAGAAAAAGATTAAATAACCGACGAAAGGATAACTTTCTACGAATCGGAGTGTATAATGTCTCATGTTCGAAAGTCGTGGGGGAAATGGTAAGGCTCGATCTAGATGTAGTGCGCGTTAGTGAAGTGAAATGGGATGAAAGTAATTTCTGGTCAGACGATTACAGGGCAACATCAACAGCAGCAGAAAATGGTATAACGGGAGTAGGATTCTGTATTAACTGTAAGGCAGGGAAGGTTGTCATCATAAGAATAGACAGGACAGAATTGTCAGTGCATGTGCTTCGGTAGCTGTAACTGCCGAAGTGATCAGGAATACCACTCAATCCATGATAAGAAGATTGGAGCACTGCATTGATACCAGTGGTCATCACTTCTAACACCTTCTGTAAATGGACGTTCATGCCACCTTTTTGACATTCGTTGACCTTCAAAGACCTTACTGTTACACATCATTGGATTGGTCTCGATAACCGCTATCAGAAAATAAGTACTAAACAGTAGCATCGCATAAAAAAAAAGAGTTGACCTTTATATCTCTGACGCGACCCAACCTAGCAAGAAAAAATCAAGATGTTGTGGCCCCGTCGTCCCATGCAACATTTGTCTCACAAACTTTTCAGCTACTATCGTACCTTTGAAATTTGGCAATAGTTAGTGATTCACTCTGTATATTTCCCGTCTTTCCCTGTAGCTTACTCCTATTTTCTCATGATTTCGAACATCTTGCACCATTTTACAATGCCGAACGCTTTTTTCAGGTCGACAAATCGAATGAACGTGTCTTGCTTTTCCTCCAGTCTTGATTCCATTATCAGGTGCAAAAGTCCGATATCCTTTATCATCCATCACTTTATATTGAGAACAAGCTGTCTCACGAATCTTATCATCATAATGGAATATTTGTTCACTAGCTGTATTTATGTGAGCAGTCATGGTCCATATGCATGTACAGTGTGTCTGTGCAGCACGGGAATGTGTTGCAAATGAAGCACTCCGGAAATATTGTAATGTATTCTTCAGTCTATAGAATTACAAATTCGTGGCTTGTAGAGGGTCCATAGGCTTAGTTCACCTATGAAGAAGACTGAATACTATTTCTTTGGTATATTTGGCAATACTGTGTCCATTAAAAACAGTTTGTTGCAATATTTCTAGACATTTTGTGACATTATGTGTAATCCCACACTGCCACACAGTGGAACAAATGAGTGTAAAGGGCATTGCACCAGCTTTTGGATTCAGTTCTGGCTGACAGAACCAAAGACCTCGTTCTGAACAGGCGTTAGGGTCAAATGTAGAGGCATATCGAGGAACTGTTGTACAGCTGCTGACATTCATAAGCTACGTGTACGTCAGGTGAACCAGAACTCCTCCGACAAGGGTTCTAAGAACGTTCAGTGGTATGTTCCGAATATTTTTGTATAAGGTACCTGTGTTCTCATGTATCTCGCCACAGAGTAATAACGTAACTTTGATTTATTCTGTTTGTTACACCAGTTCCCTTTGTGTCTGCCAAAACAGTGAATTTGAGTGCTTCAAATCAATGTTCCACTCGTCTAGCCTATATATTTCGTATCACAATAGTGGCGCGATACCTCGAGAACTTACGAGCGTTCATACTTGTTATCATTCTTTTGTTCTTTATTTATTATTTGTGTTTTAATGTTATTTGCAGTTATGAAGGCAATTTCCATAATGTTTTTCGAAATGTCGATTTTACCAGGCGTCCGAACTACCTATCTCATGAGGTTGAAATTTACTCTCTTGTTACTTTCTGTTCTTTGTCGCAATTCGGTTGCCTATACGATCCTCTACTTTCGCTCATTTCCACGTTAGTTAAATTTTTTGTTAGAATCCGAGTAGTCCGGTGGCAGCACGTCATCTGTACATCTTCTTCATAACGAAAAGTTAACTTCGTGGATATTCGACGCGTTAACACTTGAACAAATCATGGGTTTTAGGAGTCGGCAGAAGAAGTCCTACATGCAACAGCTCACGGTATTGCGACCCCTGTCAAGTGCGCTCATATCTCGTGTTTCCTCCATCATTAGCACAGTTGTGGTACACGTTATATTTACCAGATGCTAACATTTTCGTGGTCGTAGGTTACAGCACCAAAGGGACATAATGGAAGTGGATGGTACGAAAAAAGAAAACTAGTACAACTGATGTTTTCAACCTTCATTGTTTTCTAACATCTACGTTGAGGAAACAATAATACAGCAGAAACACAGCAGAAGAGAAGTAAAAGTGAAAGTAGAACGGGTAGCATTCGGAAAAGTAGAACAGCTGCCATTCATAACGACTGAAAGGTCTGGACAGGAGACAGAGAATATGGTTTAAGCAAAAATAAGGAGAGATTAGATCAATGAAAAGAAGTACAACAGAGAATATCGACATACTTAACATCAGAATTGAGAATAAGGCTGTAGTGAATGAGCGAGTTTTGATTCCAGCTCGATTTTCGGAGGACGTTGATGGCACCAATCAGCCTGTTTACAATTTGGCGCCACTCATACTTGGCGCATTACTATTATTCGGACACTGAATGTTGGGTCTTCTGTTGATCCCCACATTTGGGTCTCATATGACGTGATTTATATTCCTATCTCAAGAAGTGACTTTAAGCTACGAAACCGGCTGTGGTTTCAAATAAAGGACCTTACAGATAGCAGTTTGCGGTTTTCATTCCGCACAATATCCGCTCCCGCTAGCTGAGTGACCAGCGCGACGGAATGTCAATCCTAAGGGCCCGGGTTCGATTCGCGACTGGGTCGGAGATTTTCTTCGCTGAGGGACTGGGTGTTGTGTTGTCCTAATAATCATTATCTCATCCCCATCGATGCGTAAGTCGCCGAAGTCTCGTCAAATCGAAAGACGGGCACCGGCGAACGGTCTACCCGACGTGAGGCCCTAGTGACCCGACAGTATTTTCCGCACAATGAAAGAAATCTATCGATGAAAATTGGTCATGAGAGAAAACGAAATATGGGAAGTAGATGGCACAGGCGTAGAAACCTATCGCTCAACGTTATACAGACGAGAAAGAAGCTGCTGTAAGTATATGTCTAGAATACAGCACGCTAAGTTAATGAAATGTGCACCATCTGCAACTGGAGCACTGAGAAGCTGGAAGCTGGTGATACTTGGTGCTATCTAAAAGCGTTAAAAATTAAAAGTAATAAAGTACGAATGAAGGAGTATTAACTGAAGGTGGAGAAACAGGTATACGGAAACTTCTTATTAGTCGAAGGGACACGTTAGTGAGACACCTGCTATGGAACGGAAGAAGAGATTGGAGCTGGGAGCACCAGCAGGGGAAACACAATCCTTGGGCCTTACAAAATTATAGGATATAGAACACATAGCAAAGAGTGTCGTAGTTTCGTAGAGATGGGAAGACTAATACAAGATTAGAAACGGTGGAAGGCGGCATCACACCAGAAAAGAAGCAGAAGAATTAAGAAATTGTATAAAAAACTGATCCACAGAGCGATGGTAAAGAAATTAGTTCACCATCTTAAAAGTAATATTATTTCAAGTAATCACCGTTTTAAATTTGCCAAATGTTACACTTCGTGCTACTATACATGTATTTTTTTGCTGTGTTGAGAGGTAGTTTACCCCTACAGCACACGTAGCACTAACTACGGACGTCGCGCTGTCTGGGGCCCCGATCTCACGAGACGGACTGTCAAGTCAGCGTGTGATACGACAGGTAGCTGTAAGTTCCGCTTGCCGATAATTTTAACGACAATAAAAGAAAACCTGCAATAAGCCGGTGAATAAACTTTTCCTTGGTGCTATTACACTTATAATTAGTGTAAGTGAACATGACGATTCTCTCTAGCCGTTAGGAGAAAAAAGCTATATGTCATGAGTAACTTGTGACGTACATATAATCAGACCATATTTTGTACATAAGTCATTCTGTATGTATTTTTCTTAGGAAGGTGACTAAATTTACTGGTGGATGCATGAGTAATTATTTTATTTTGAAATCTTTTTTGGGTCCTTTTGTTGTATGAACTATAAGAGATTCGGAAACACTTAAGAAACCCACCAGTGCCCGATGAGTGTGGGCAACCGCCAGAAAACCACACAAAGGCTGACCAACAAAATGGTTCAAAAGGCTCTGAGCACTATGGGACTTAACAGCTGAGGTCTTCAGTTTCCTAGGCTTAGAACTACTTAAACCTGACTAACGTAAGGACATCACACACATCCATGCCCGAGGCATGATTCGAACCTGCGACAGTAGCAGCAATTCGGTTCCGGACTGAAGCGCTTAGAACCGCTCGGCCACAATGGCAGGGCAAATAAACGATATCGGTGAGACCTGGGGTCGAATCGAGGTGGGACTCGCTTTAGGAGCAGTCTTCACACACGTTACTGCATGGTCAACTTGCTGCTTAAGAACCTCCTTATCTGGAAGTAGGTGACAGTCGACTGTGTGCATCACTATGTCTGATATTTTCTTCGTTACGTGAATGAAGCCAGCAAAATTAGACAGTGGCAGGAGAGAGGTATTATGTGTATTATGTCGGTTAGATAATTCTTCAGATCTTAACGTGCATAGTATACGTTAGTGCTTAAGCGAAGTAAAATTTAATGGCATATTAACTTCACGTATTTTATGGAAGTAAAATAATACGATATACGTATTGCTGAACAGGGACCGAGGGTGAAATGAAAGCAGTCATGATTTTAATGAGGCACACGCCTACCTGAATCAATGTTCCAAAGCAAGTGGAATCATATACAGTGCTTGCTGAGCATCCTTCGAGGGCGTGGCTGGAAGGCACACATGTCGCGCTTCAGAGCTTCATCCTGCGCCATAATCCTTCCCTTCAGCACTGGGGACGCTCGTAACCACATTACGCCAACGTTTCAAGCACCGTATTTATAGGTACTCTTCTGCGCCGTGTGGGACATGCTGGCATAAAGCACAACTATTTACTGTATCATTCTGGGTAGCGTAAAACGTTATAGCTTTCTTCGTCATTTTATTACGAGCACTACGTAATCACAATAGCTAGAGGTGTGTAACGATGATAATGATGTTGGCTACGACTGTTACCATATCATCAACACCGTATTATAGGTAAGTAGATAGCGATCTAGCTTGTCCAATACATCAAAAATACACATTTGTTCTATATTGTTTTGTTTCTTTGATATTTGGAAAAGAAGCACATACATTTTAATAAACGCTAGCCATAGAGCAGCAGTGCGTCCCCCTTATAGCTTGTACATTTTTAGCTACAAAGGATTTTTTTCTTTATTGTTATTTCACTCCCCAAAGTGGAGCGGGCTAGCAGCGGCACAAAACGCCCTTTTCGGCCAAGAGAGTTACAGAAAAAAACATAGTCAAATGAGAAAAGAACACATAATGGTATAAAGTGATGAATAAACAAGAACAAAACATCAGTATGAATGGTAGATTTAAAACACAACATAGACGAGAGCCACACACACACATGCCGAGAATGAACACTGTGAGTCGACACGAAAACAAAAAAACACCACAGTGGGAACACAAATGCATGACGCTGGCGACACTAATGGTGCTGGTGGAACGTAGCACTGCACACGGCACACCTACGGAGGAATAGGCAAACTACTTAACTGACGTAGCCAGTAGTACGACTAGCGCGAAACAGGAATACGTCCTTCTTACGTAATTTATTATTTGTACTAACATATTGATCAATTAACTATGTAAACTATTTTGTAACATACCGGAAGTAAAATAATTTTTGGGTATCTCGACGATAATAGAGGAAAATACAGATAATATTTTTCATCATGTCTAATGCAGACAACCCTATATAATTAGGAACTGACCGCTAGATGTCACTAAATTCGGACCTGCCGGTATAAAAGCAGGCGGAAGTAGTGTGTTGTCAGTAGAGGAGCAGTAACAGCAGAGCGCTTCGGTCAGGAGAACTCAGCGTTAGATTTCACCTGAGAAAAGCTGCCCATCTCGCGTTGTTCGTGACGTGATTGTAAAATTTTAACACGAAGAAACAATCACACCAAAACCAAGGAGAGGAAGATCTCATTTGCTGGAAGACAGGGACTGTTGAGCAGTGCGGAGGGCGGATGTAAAATATTGTTTGAAATCAGCCAACGGCATCACACATGAGCTCCAGAGTGCTGCCAGCAGTTACGTTAACACGGTGAGTGAGTTAAAAAGAATGGAGCCCAATGGTCGAGCAACCTCTGTAATGAGTGCTAATCGATACTTGAGGTGGTGTATAGAGGGACACCAGTATACCATGGATGATTAGGAACGACTGATGTAGTCTGTACAGTGTCGAAATAGACTGAAGTGTCTAACGTAAGAACGTTACCTGCTATCAAGCGTAATGCAAACACTGAAGTACAGAGAAGGTGGTGTTACGATATGGGTGTGTTTAGTGGTTAGCATGTGGTCCTCTCACTGAGCTTAAGAAAAGACTAAATGTGGAAGGAAATAGAATAACAGATCGAAGACAATGATTGTACCAGAATGACAATATACATTGTCTTAAATAATATCTGTGAGGCAATGAGTGGAGGGCAAAAAAATTCCTGAAATGGACTGGCCTACCCAGAGTTCCGACCTAAACACAATGGAACACCTGTGGGATGAATTGAACGTCGACTTCGCTCCAGACCCCTGCGACCCACGCCACTAGGTTCCATTGTTTTCTGCTCTTGGCGAAGAATCAGCTGGCATTCGTATACAGACATTAAAATATCTCATTGAAAGTTACCTGAGCAGAGTCCAAGCCGCTCTAAAAGCGAACAGCAGACACACCCTATAAAAATGTCCATTAACAGATTTTCGGAAACATTTGATCAGATAATGTAAGTGTGTAACGTTCAGAATGGTTCGTCATTGTCGCCATCGGTCGCATCGTTTGAGTTTGGTCAGTGACGCAGGTACATAGTACCAGGTGATCAAAAAGTCAGTATAAATTTGAAAACTTAATAAACGACGGAATAATGTAGATAGAGAGGTAAAAATTGACACACATGCTTGAAATGACATGGTGTTTTATTAGAACAAAAAAAAAAAAGAATTGCTAGACGCGTGAAAGATCTCTTGCGCGCGTCGTTTCGTGATCATCGTGTGCTCAACCGCCACTTTCGTCATGCTTGGCCTCCCAGGTCCCCAGACCTCAGTCCGTGCGATTATTGGATTTGGGGTTACCTAAAGTCGCAAATGTATAGTGATCGACCGACATCTCTAGGGATGCTGAAAGACAACATCCGACGCCAATGCCTCACCATAACTCCGGACATGCTTTACAGTGCTGTTCACAACATTATTCCTCGACTACAGCTATTGTTGAGGAATGATGGTGGACATATTGGGAATTTCCTGTAAAGAACATTATCTTTGCTTTGTCTTACTTTGTTATGCTAATTATTTCTATTCCTATCACATGAAGCGCCATCTGTCGGACATTATTTGAACGTTTGTATTTTTCGGTTCTAATAAAACCCCACGTCATTCCAAACATGTGTGTCAATTTGTACCTCTCTATCTACATTATTCCGTGATTTATTCAGTTTTCAAATTTATACTGACTTTTTGATCACCTGGTATATGTCAAACAAGTCGTCTACATTGCTCGAGACACATTGACTATGAATTAAATAAAAGTTTTTTCCGATCCCCTCTTTTCTGACAACGCCCAATCTGGACAGGAGTCAGCAAACTAAGTTAACACGTTCTAGAGAAATGAGTAACCCCTCTGGTGAACTCTGCAAATAGCGTCCAATCAGACCTACATTGTAGCAACACGGAAACCTGGTAAGCAGCAAAACTGTGATTTGACCTGAAGGCCTGTCACCCTTGAAACATGTTAGTGCAAGAGAATGGTTCGCCTAATCAAACAAACTAGAATGCTGAAAATGTGTGTGAATTCCTGATGTAACAAAAGGCTGAGGTCATTGGTCCCTAAACTTACACATTACATAAACTAACTGAAATTGACTTATGCTAAGAACAACACCCACACCCATGTCCGAGGGAGGACTCGAACCTCCGGTGGGAGAGGCCGCGCAATCCGTGACATGGCACCTCAAACCGCGCGGCCACTCCGCGCAGCTAGAATGCTGAGAATCGTTGCATCCTCTCACTTGGGAAAGACAAAGGGGATAAACGAAACACTTGCTCAATTATAAATGAGGTAAATCTCATCATTACTGAGAAAATCCATCCATTACCAGCTTTCACGAACATACGACTGTTTCTCTGTACCTCTGGGTTTCTAGAAGTATTCCCGGCACATAGAATATTGCATGTTGAGGTATACTTCCGGAACAAAGTCATTTATCTTCCGATATTTTGGATGATAACCGTATAGCTGTGACAGTTGAAATCCTTCAATAAAAAGTACTTGTGATGTTATAAAAACTTTCAAGTACCATATCGTGCCCTAGATTCAACCAAAGTAGGTTTCGCTACAGCTTGTATTCATACAATACTGTCCTACCTCCCTGCTGCAGCTCCGAAGAAGACCCATAACGTAATTTCTTCGATTTCCCTCGAAGACAGCAAAGGACAACAAAATTTTTGCAGGAAGTGGTTTGTCAAATTACCTCGATTGATAGTAAATAACTTAATACTTAAAAAAAGGACAAGTCATAACAGAGCTCGGAAGGTCCAACGGTACCAACCGACTGCCATGTCATCTTTAATCGACAGGTGTTACTGGATGCGGATATGGAGGCTGTTGCGTTTCCGTGACCGGTGCCGCTACTTCTCAGTCAAGTAGCCCCTCAATCGGCTTCACAAGAGCTGAGAGTACCTGCTTGCCAAAAGCGGTCGGCAGCCCCAGACTGTCACCTATCTAGGTGGTGCTACCCAAGCCCAGCAGGGCTTGACTTCGGTGATCTGACATTCGGTGTTACCAATGAGGCAAGTCCTTTTACATCTTATCTTCTACAAATGATACAATTCAGTAGCGACGTCTGTACGTACAGCTTCGTCACACAAAATTTCGGCGGAATTAATTATGCTGTGATAAATGTGTCTCATAATAAAAACACCAGACTAAGAAGCTGGAAGTAGTATTTGTTTATATATATTTGTGCCACCTCACCTTATTCTATGGTAGGCTATATTTTTTGCTTACAAACTACGTGTATACTTGGATAACATACATGGTGGCTGTATGTATGCGCATCAAGGCCAATACATTAACGAAGTATTATAATTTCGCTATTCAGTGTCAGGGGTAGAATGTGACCTATTCTATAATTTTACTCAAAATATTCGAGATCTTGTTGACGAAAGTAGGCATTACCGTGACGAAAGGTATGACGGTATAGTTTTCGCCAAACGAGAAAAAGTGGAAGTTTTGGAAAATAACTTCGATACTTTTATTTTTCTTTCTGTGTATTTGAAGTGTAACTATCTGATAAACAACAAATAGCTCTAAATGTGTACCCAAATGAACAAAAATCGTTTTTAAAACGACCGTCTGTTTAGTGATTCGTATATATTTTGAACCGTATCATTTTAAGTATAAAGTGGAAATAATATAGTAAGTCGCTGACAAGTGTTACGAATGTACTGCTAAAAGTTGTCACTTTTAAGAACAGTCTGCATTTGTAGTATTGTACCGCGAGCCATGTAGTCATGTACATATTGTCTGTGACGATTACCTTTGACGACTTGCGTCATTCTTCTTTAAATCCATGATAACGTATCTGTAGTTTTACAGGGCGGTTCAAACACCATCTCCCGTATGACAAATAGGGTGAACCAGAACTACACCGATAATTCCTTGGAGATGATAGTGTGCATTAAAAGAAAAATGTGAGCTCAAAAATGCATACCTTACAAGCTATGAACATTTGTTCATCTTCGCTAGTGTGAGCAACATCTCATCTGCTGAACAAACGGTCACAGCTCTTAAGATATGCACGTCAGAACCCCTGTTTACTAAACATTATTTTCATATTATGATCTGCGCTACCACCACTCAAAACGCGGAAAACAAAGAGACTACAGTAGAAGAGGTTTCTTTCACAGTATCTTCTGGAAGTTAGTCGGGGGAGTTCTGGTTTTACCTATGTGTGCTGTAGGATAAGACTTCGACCCACCCTATAGAGATAGCCAACTTAATAACGAAGCTGGTGGATGTAATATAAGTACTAAAGAGCAAAAAACTTAATAACGCAACAAATAACGTTAAGTATTGCTAAGGGTATTAAAATATTCATTGAGTTCATAGTTTATTTTAATTTCTTATCCTACGATTCCATATGTTAAATGCATTATTCATTATTATTTTTATCACTGTACTGCGTGATAAAAGGAAAAATGTTATTGTATTAGTAAGGAGATGTGATTCCAAGTTGGTGTATGGCTATCCCGTACTATTTTGTATGGCATATTTCCCTAAATTTGCAGTGTATTAATTATTCCGTTTCCTTTACAAACTTGTTGATATTATTACTTGCATTTGACTTTCTCATTAATGACTAAGTATGACGCGTTCAGTTTGTAAATATTATTGTTACAGACTGGAACACGTTGTCTGATAAAGTTATGGAGCAGCAGTGAAGAAACTTCTCGCCGATTCACGCTACGGTGCGTGTACTTATGTAACTTTGTCGTTAAGCCCTTCTTCATGGTACAGCCTGCGTTTACCGACATTGTTGACAAAATGAGATTCGTTAGCCAATGCAATCAGTGGAAGACGACGAGCCCCAGTTGGCTTTTTTCTTTCAGAGAGCGCTACTAAATGAATGAGCTCCAGGAACTTGATGAAATTTCGTCGGCGCTCATTATCTGCGAATGGTGGCAATTTCCATTGTTTCGTGTAGAAGACAAGGAAATGAATGACTCTCAGCTCGCCTCTAATACAGCGAGTCCGTCGCAACAGTAGGGTCGACGCAATTAACAGGAGCCATCTGCGAGTAGCGAGGCTGAAACCAGTTTTTATATGACACTGGAACGTCTGATTGCCCTTCGTACAGCGCCTGTACAGCACCGTTGCCGAACGTTTGGCGGCCACTATGTTTTTACCAGGCTGCGCACTGGATGTTCAATTAGGGAGCGTTAGTAGCGAAAGCGCAGTCATCTAGCAAGAGAGGGACTTGGTAAAAGGTGCCCCAAGTAATATTTATAATATATGGTGAGACATCAGATTAAAGCATATAGTGTTCCTACAGTTTTATATAAATTTGAGAGTAAATGAGCCTGCCACCAAGGTAAGTATATATCTCTTACAGTGGCTGAATTAGTGACAGATTAGTCAATGATTCAATATTTTCAAATAGAAGAGAATCGACCAAAATTTCAGAGAGACATGAGCGGTTCTAGCTTTTCCTTTTTTGATATTCTTCATCCAAGTTAGAAACCACGTTTATTTAATCAGTTATTTTGAGGCATCAGCCTTCTCATCGCATTGCTATGGCTAGCCACAAATTAAATTCCTTTCTTCTGCGAAACTCTCCATCTCAAAGTAGCATATACACCGTACGTTCTCCGTCATTTGTTGTATATATTCCTATCTCAGCCTTCCCATAGAGCTGTTACCCCCTTAGCTCCTTTCAAGGTCATGGAAGTTATTTCTTATTTGAACAGAGGATGTATTTTTCCGTTCCTTCTTCTTGTCAGCGTTTTCAGTATCTTCTTTTCTCCACTCTGCGGAGGATCTCCTCATTCCCTGTCTTGTCAAACAAACTTTTTTTCAGTATCCTTCTGCAATACCACATCTCACTAGGTTAGATTCTCTTCTTGTCTTGATTTCCTAGAGTCCACGATTCACTACTACATCAACGCACATTCTCAAAAATTATTTCCTCAAATGAAGGCCTATATTTGATGCTAGTACACTTGTTTTGTCCAAGAACGCCCTCCTTGCCTGCACTAGTCTACTTTTTATGTCCTCCTTACTTCAGCAATGATATATTTTGCTTCTAGGGATATGAATAATGTCTACTTTGTCGCCACCATTTTTTATCTTAAGTTTATCGTTACTCTCATTTCTCCTATTCCTCATTATTCTTCGGTACTCTAAATCTGTATTAGACTGCTGACTCCATTCCAATGGTCCTCTAATTCTTCCTCAGTCTCACTGATATATTTTGCTTTCGTCGTACATTTGTTATCCTTTTACCCTGAATTTTAATCCCACTCTTGAACCTTCCTTTTATTTCCCTCATTGCTTCTTCGATGTATACGTTGCAAAACAAGGGCAAAAGATTGCATCCCTGACTTACACCCCAGAAATAATCTTTCATTCTTATTGTTCCCTGTTGTTACTTCAACATATTTATTATTATTCGTCTTTCCGTACAGTCTATATCCACTTCTCTGAGAATTTCGATCTTGCACCGTTTGAAAGTGTCCAACACTTGTTCTATGTCGACAGATCCTGTGAAAGTGTCTTGATTTTTCTTAAAGTTTGCTTTCATTATCAAGAGCAGAGCTGCCTCTCTGGTTCTTCTGCCTATCCTACAGCCAAACTCATCATCATTTAACTGACTGGCAATTTTCTGTCCATTGTTCTGCATACTATTCTTGTCAACAACTTGGATGCATCGGCTGTTAAGCTTTGTGGTAGTTCTCGCACTTATTTGCACTTGCTATCCTGAGGATTCTATGGGCGATACTTTTCCGGGAAGTCTGATGACACGTTTTAAGCACAGCAGATTCTATACACCAACTTGAACAATCTTTGTTTGCCACATCCTCCAATTATTTCAGAAACTACTATGGAATGTTATACATCATTTTTCATTTGTTTGATCATAAGTCTTCCGAAGTTCGGTTAAGTTCCCACTGTAAAACTGGATCCTTTATGTCATCCCTATAGATCATTATCTTCTTCTGTGACGTCATCCAACAAGTCGTTCCAGTCGTAGAAGCCTTGAGTGTACTCTGGCGCTTTCTTCCGCCATTCGCTTGAAGTATTTCATCTGTCAGTAAAGGTTTCGCCACTTTTGTGTTTTTCCTTGTTTCAAATGATCATCCCTCTTCAACCGAAGTGCCTACTGTGGATAGTCTACAGCCTTAGGAAACTTCAAATCCATCTCTTCATTCCTGACTACTTCAGTACCCCACTTCTTTCCACAAGGATTTTATGGACCATAGCTTTAAGCTTTAGGCTACTCTTCTTCATTACTAAATTGTTATCCGAGTCAAGACCTGCTCTTGGGTACGCCTTAAAAACCAAAATATAATTCCACAAGCTGCGAGATTGTCGTGAGAGAACAGTGACCCGTGTATGTAATAAGTTTTCTTTAATTTACGTCTATGGTCACAAACTTTTTGTTAACAGATTACCGGTTTCGGTCTTTAATGACAATCATCGGACCTGTTTCATAAAAACAGTAATTTGGTCTTTGTTTTTATGAAACAGATCTGATGACGGTCATTAAAGACCGAAACCGGTAATCTATTAACAAAATGTTTGTGACCATAGACGTAAATTAAAGGAAACTTATCAAAATCTAATTTCCTGCTGGAATCTTCCGATGACTCTGCGTCTCCTCCAAGTATATCTCCTGCGTTTGTGATTTTTGACCATGACATTCTCTATTCTGAAATCAGTTGGAGCAAACAATTTTTTTTCTCCTTTCACATACCTACTCCTAACAAGCCAACCGTCTCCAATAACTCTTTCATTGATTCCTTTCCCAACCACTGCGTTCTTTTTCCTCATGATCATTAGATTGTCATGTCAATTTAAGTACTGAATTATCGATTAAATATATCCACATACTTTATCTTTTTATCTTTTGCTTGCAAGCTGACATGTATGCCTAAACTACTGTGGTTGGTGCGTGTTTGTTGTCGGTTCTGAGGAGAACAACCGTATCATTGAGCTGTTAGCAGTAACCTACTCTCTATTCTTACTGATTATGACTCCCTCCACTTACACCTTCGTCTGCTGTTTTTGATATTATCCTACAGTCATCTGACTTGAAACACTTGTTTTCCATTTCACTTCACTGGGTGAAGTCTGCTCCCTCACTAAATCACTTAAAGAAAATTCTGCGAGCAGTATATGTAAACAGAATGTTTTAAATGCCGGACGCTTACAACAAATAAAAATTTTGTGGCAAAAGAAAGTCATGTTCAGTTACAGAATAAAGGTTTTCAAAATACGATTAGAGCAGAAATCTGGATATTCAAATCTTGCTTTTGAGTGAAAATGGAAACCAAGCCATAATGACACAGTATCTTACAAGTTTGGTCATTTGTACAATGCTGTGCACAATCTGGCTATGGATTTTTCCATTATAATACTAAAATAACCTGTCATATTGCTATAGTGTATATAGTAAGAAGATATGGAAGTAACTGGATTACAACTAACAATATATATTATCTTTCTACAGAGAAAAGAATAAAGACTGTAAGTTTTAAGTTGGAATTGTAAACGTATCAAGTTGGGCACATATAATTTCTTTTCTTCATCTTTTATTTCTTTTCTTCCTCTCATTCAGAGATATTGAGAAGTATTTTGAAGGTGCATGTTTTTTACTTGAAGATAATCATAACTGTTGTCATATATTTCAATAGATCGTCAAATTTCACACAATACCCCGATCTATGACTTGCCATCTACTCATATTCTAATCATTCTTCCTGTTCTTGGGCACATCTTATACGCCTACGACAATGGATTTCTAGAAAAGCATTCAGGGTATATTTATAACTCAACGGTAAAAATGGAAGATTAGAGTCTGACGTCGTGCCGACGGCGAGGTCATTGGAGACAGTATCTGAATCGTGTCTATGCATATGACGTGTATCTCAGTTATACATCAAGGATTTCTTATTTAGAGTAGTAGCATTTTCACTGACCATGCATAAGCAGATGTCTTCACTCGAAGATTCTAAGAAAAAACAGAAACCTTCGATAAAACTGTCACTTGCCATAACGTTTGTCGACAATTGCAGTTTTAAGTCACCAGCGTCTTAACTGGCTTGATGCTTTCCCCCAATTCATATTTGTGTGGTAATGTCATGAAACGTACTGTGTTGAACAATCTAGTCTCGGTTTGCCCCTGATAATTATCTCCTCTACTGCTTCTTGCAGAACCTTGGTTTTCCTTGACGTAGCAGCAGATTTTCCTCTGACATGTCCAAACTTTAGGTGTTATGCCTACCCTTCTGTCCTTACCTATTCTGTTTAGTGCTTCATTACTTGGTAGATTTTTTGTCCTCTTAATTTTTAAATTTCTTTGTTAGCACCACGTTTCAAATTATTCTAGTTTCTTCACCATCGAATATCCCAGAGTCATTATTTCACTTCCATTTCTCTTTTATTTGGATCTTCACTCTTCTGACTGGCTTGATGTGGCCCTCCACGAATCCCTCTCCTGTGCCAACCTCATCATCTCAGAGTAGCACCTCCAACCTACGCCCTCAATTATTCGCTGGAGTATTCCAGTCTCTGTCTTCCTCTACAGTTTTTCCCTTCTACAGCTCGCTCCAGTCCCATGGAAGACATTCCCTCATGTCTTAACAGATGTTGTATCAGCCTGTCCCTATTCCTTGTCAGTGTTTCCCACAGATTCCTCTCCTCTCCTATTCTGCGCAGAACCTTTTCATTCCTTACTTTTTCTGTTCACCCAATTTTCAACATTCGTCTGCAGCAATACATCTCAAATGCTTCGATTCTCTTCTATTCTGGTTTTCCCACAGTCCATGTTTCACGACTATACAATGCTGTATTGCAGACGTACATTTTCCGAAATTTCTTCCTGAAATTAAAGGCTATGTTTGAGACTAGCAGATTTCTCTAGGCCAGGAATGCCCTTTTGCCAGTGCTAGTCTGCTTTTTATGTCCCCCTTGTTCCATCCGTCATTGGTTAGTTTGCTTCGTTACCATCAATACTGATTATAAGTTTTTCGCTGTTCTCATTTGTGCTACTTCTCATTACCTTCGTCTTTCTTCGATTTACTTTCAATCTATATTCTGTACTCATTAGATGGTTCACTCGGCTCAGCCGATCCTCTAATACTTCTTCACTTTCACTCAGGATGGCAGTGTCATCAGTGAATCGTATCATTGATATCCTTACACCTCGAATTTTAATGCCAGTCACGAACCTTTCTTTTGTTGTCATCATTGCTTCTTCGATGTGCAGATTGAACAGTAGGGCGAAAGACTACATCCCTGCATTACACCTTTTTCAATCCTAGCACTTCGTTCTTGATCGTCCACTCTTATTATTCCCTTTCGACTCTTGTACATAATGTATATTACCCGTACCTCCTTACAGCTTACATCCTTTTTTTCTCAGAACTACGAGCATATTGCACTACTTTACATTGTCGAACGCCTCTTTTAGCTTGTTCTACGTACTTGTCTTGCTTCTATTACCAACCTCAACTTCGGAAATGCCTCTCTGGTGCCTTTAACTTATCTAAAGCTGAACTGACGCCGTGATCTAGCACATCCTCAAGTCTTCGGAAATGTGTGGATAGTATTTTTCCGAAAGTCAGATGGTATGTCGTCAGACTCCTACATTCTACACCCCAACTGTGAATACTCGTTTTGTTACCGCTTCCCCCAAATGATTTTGAAAGTTCTTTTGGAATGTTATCCATCCCCTCTGCCTTATTAGACCGTAAGTCCCCCAAATATCCCTTAAATTTTGATTCTAATACTGGATCCGCTACCTCTTCTAAATCGACTCCTTTTTCTTCTATCACGTCACACAAATTGTCCCCCTCATAGAGGCTTTCAGTGTACTCTTTCCACCTATCCGCTCTCTCATCTGCATTAACAGTAATATTCCTGTTGGACTCTTAATGTTACCACCCATGCTTTTAGTTTCACCCCAAGGCTGTTTTGACTTTCCTGTATGCTGAGTTACTACTTCCGCCAATCATTTCTTTTTCGATTTCTTCACATTCTTCATGCAGGCATTTCGTCTTAGCCCCCCTACACATCCTGTTTATTTCATTCCTCGACAGGTTGTATTTCTGTATTTCTGAGTTTCCCTGAACATGTTCGCACTTTCTCCTTTCATCGGTCAACTAAAGTATTTCTTCTGTTACCCAGGGTTTCTTTGCAGTTATCTTGTTTGTACCTATGTTTTTCTTTCTTACGTCTGTGGCTGCCCTTTTTGGATATGTTCATTCTTCTTCAACTCTACTGCCTATTGAGCTGTTCCATATGGCTGTATCTCTTGCCTTAGAGAAATTGAAGCGTATCTCGTCATGCCTTAGTACTTCTGTGTCGCATGCCGCGGTGGTCTCGCGGTTCTAGGCGCGCAATCCGGAACCGTGCGACTGCTATGGTCGCAGGTTCGAATCCTGCCTCGGGCATGGATGTGTGTGATGTCCTTATGTTAGTTAGGTTTAAGTAGTTCTAAGTTCTAGGGGACTGATGACCACAACTGTTAAGTCCCATAGTGCTCAGAGCCATTTTTGAACTTCTGTGTCCCATTTCTCTGCCTATTGTTTCTTCTTGACTAACCTATTAAACTTCATCCTACTGTTTATAAATACTACATTGTGATCTGAGTCTATATCTGCTGCTGGGTATTCCTTGCAATCGAGTATCTATAATTTCGGAATCTCTGTCTGACCAGGATGTAATCTAACTGAAATCATCCCGTATCACCGGGCCTTTTCCAAATATAACTCCTCCTTTTGTGATTCTTGAACACAGTATACGCTATTACTAGCTGAAATTTATTACAGAACTCAATTAGTCTTTCTCCTTTCTCGTTCCTTGTCCCAAGCCCCCCTTCTACTGTAACCTATTCTTCATCTCCTTCCGCTACAACTGCATTCCAGTCTCCTATGACTATTAAATTTTCATCTCCCTTTACAAACTGTATTACCCTTTCCGTATCCTCATATACTTTCTCCATCTCTTCGTCTTCAGCTTGCTTCGTTAGCATGTATTCCTGAACTATAGTTGTCGGTCTGCTATAGATTCTCATAAGAACAACCATTTCACGGAACTGCTCACAGTAACACACTCTTTGCCCTACCTTCCTATTCATAACGAATCCTAATCTCATTACACCATTTTCTGCTGTTGTTGATATTACCCTTTACTCATATGACCAGAAATCCTTCTTTTCTTTCCATTTCACTTCTCGGACCCGTACTGTATCTGAGCCTTTGCATTTCCCGTTTCAAATTTAGTTCTGAGATTCCACACCCCGATTCATAGAACGTTCTCCTTTCTTCGATTAGTCAATCTTTTTCTCATGGTCACCTCTCCCTTGGCACTCCCCTCCCGGAGATCCGAATGGGGGACTATTTCGGAATCTTTTGCCAATGGGGAGATTATCATGACTCTTTTTCAATTAGGGACCACATGTCCTGTGGAAACACGTTACGTGTATTTAATGCAGTGGTTTCCATTATCTTTTGCATCCTCATGCTGATTCTTCCGCCTTTATGGGCTGTTTACCACCCTTAGGACAAGAGAGTGGCCTGAATCTCTGTCCGCATCTCCGCCCTCTTTGCAAAGGCCGTTGGCAGAATGAGGGTGACTTATTATTCCAGAAGTCTTCGGCCGCCAATGCTGATTGTGAACCAAAATTTAAACAGTGTCGGGTTTCAAACACGATTCGAGGAAGTTTGTGATTAATAACCAAACACGCTATCCCCTTTTTTACGGTTTGTTCCTTACTGTTCATTGTGTTTGGTCGTAGCGGACATCACATGACATTGTTTGAAGTTAGTTGTTGATCTCTTCACTCAGTTTTTTTATTACTGAGACCAGCCCGCTCTCTGACCGAACACGCTGAGCTACCGTGCCGGCTACCTCTAGACCATGGGGGCTGATCTGACATCCATCCAAGAAACAAAGAAAGACACCGACGGAAATCTTAGTTAAACATTAGTAGCGGACGTCTGAAGTTGTTCACACCACTTAATTATTTAGGAATAACCAGTAGCCCACCATCTCACCCCCACTTCATTAGAGAATCGAACTCCATCTGTATCTGAGATTTTAGCCCCTCTTCTGTATTTGTATTTTCCGGCATTGTTTTATTTTGACTTGATAGTCACTTCATTTTTTTTTTACCTGATTTTAATCTGTTGTTGTTGTGGTCTTCAGTCCTGAGACTGGTTTGATGCAGCTCTCCATGCTACTCTATCCTGTGCAAGCTTCTTCATCTCCCAGTACTTACTGCAACCTACATCCTTCTAAATCTGCTTAGTGTATTCATCTCTTGGTCTTCCTCTACGATTTTTACTCTCCACGCTGCCCTCTAATACTAAATTGGTGATCCCTTGATGCCTCAGAACATGTCCTACCAACCGATCCCTTCTTGATTTTAATCTATATACTCATCATCATTTGTAGATTCCATTTTTATTTCACACATATTTCCGTCACTTTTCTCTTTTCTGTACACAATTCAGGAACCACATGATACTGACTCCATATATTAGCATCTTTGGACTCCATACCTCATACTGTTTGTATGTGTGTATCTATTCCGCCTTTTGTGATCCAGTTACCAGACCTACTACATAAAATTTAAACTTCAGTGTTTACATAATTATTTCACCAGCTCCATAATGTATGTGGTAAATGAAACTGCTATTAAATTTACGACACCTCATGCAATTGCCCTTTGACACCGAGTCATAACTTTATATTATTGAGTTGGTTTACAACATCCCACGTAATTATGTTTAAAATTTTCACTTCCAGTCTTTATCCGTCTCATAATTACGTGTATTATATTTTACGAATGACTGTTTTCGGAAAATGCGGAATGGTCTCATTTAATAATTTCTAATGAGTTATTAGCTACCACTTATAGGATGTTAGGGAGAGGGTACCCGATGTCCTAAAATACGAGTATTTTGATGGGCGCGTTACCTGTGGTGGTGAAGTTGCAGAGGACAATGTTGATGGCCATGGCGAGCAGGGGCGCTGCAGCTGCAGGTCTCATGGCGGCAAGCGCATCGCGAGGCTGCTGCGGTTGACCGCCCTGAAACACAAGACACGTGCACACATTCACATACCGCCACTGTATCTCGCTCCTGACAACAGCAACGCTCATATCAACTAAGGCCGACTCTTATCTCAACATGTGCCCATAAAAACTGCTTCGTAGATAACTCACTACAAGATCTACTAGTTGTCGATCGACTGAGGCTTGCAACACATAAAATCATTGTGATACATGGCCAAAGAAGCATTCTGCTCGGGATATCGAGAGCCTCATTGACATTGCCATCCGTCAAAGAGCAGCAACGTACGAGTTGAAAAAAAGGCAGACGCGATAAGGTACTTGAAATTATAAGAGAGGACATCATAGAAATGCGCCAACTAAATCATTGGCGAAATGATATATGTCAGAGAGAATGGGCGTAGCGTCCACAGCTATTTCGCAAACATCAAGGAAACATATAGATCCCACACGGGCCATGGTCCATGTCCTCAAGTGCCATGGTCCACAACCACACCTCCATCGATTTGATCTCAGCCGAACACACGTGCACCTGTGGAGAGCTAGGTAGTGACAGACTCGCACACATACTTCGAACTGAGGATGACAACACAGGACAAATTCTACAACAAGCGTACGATTGCAGCATACTGAATAAAATAACCAATAATGTATGACACACGTTTCACGAATTATACAAACAAGAACAAACACACAGGCAAATAAGAGCAAGCACACAAACGAACATCATACTTCGAATGACAGAGACACAGGCACAAGTGTAGAAATAGATGCTGAAACAGATGCAAACAGTGAGATTAACCTACAAACCTAGATGTAAGATAAGACCAAATTAAGAAACACAGAAAAGGATTAACTGTCATTTTAATACATCTAGAAACGTCTTGAGTAATATGTGTAATTTAAGTGATATACTTTTTATTAAGCTTAGGAAAATGATGCAATTGGTTATTTAACTTAAATGAGGTTTTACATTACAGACATTAGAAACACCATGCGCACAACATGTAGAGATAAGGAAATCAGAGGTGCAGAAATAATGTACCGATTATGACTTTGTGTAAAGCACAAATGACCTGTAACAAATGTAATGTAAGAGCAATACAACACACTCCTGTACACATCAATTTATGAAATTTAATTTAATCGTACGGCTAGGCCCCTCCGCCGGGCAGGCCGTTCGCCGGGTGCGGGTCTTTCAAATTGACGCCACTTCGGCGACCTGCAGTCGATGAGGATGATAGGATGATGATGAGGACAGCACAAAATACAGTCCTTGGGCGGAGAAAATTCCCCCACCCAGCCGGGACTCGAACCTGGGCCCAGAGGATTGACAAGCCGTTACGCTGACCATTCTTTTTTTTTTTTTTTCTCCGATCTCATTTTGTTCGTAATTGTTCGTTGGATATGTTCAGGGCGGACATCCCATGACACCTGTTAATGTTCATCGTTGATCCGTTAGCTGTTTTCTATTACAGAGGGCAGCTAACCGTCTGACCGAACACGCTGAGCATCCGGCATCCATTCAGCTACCGGAGGCGCACAATTTTACCAGATGAATGTTACAGATATTTAGTAAGAAAAATGAGCATCCGGCATCCATTCAGCTACCGGAGGCGCACAATTTTACCAGATGAATGTTACAGATATTTAGTAAGAATATGACAGGTTCGATGATCTGCCGAGCTGTCACACCCAGGATAGCTAGGTGGTGGGATCCCTAATACAAATCTATGTACTTTCCTATTATTTTTTATTTCTCTTTCTTAAATGCAAAATTCTTGTTATTTTAGAAAGTTTTTCCTAATGCTTAATATGTCATAAAGTATAGTATGTCACAACCTCTTTCCATCTTCCTCAATTTCCATCTTCATCTCACAAAAAGAAAATTACAAGATTTTCATTTCGTAATTGCTTTTAAATCCGCATGTATTTAAAGTTGCAATACTATTAATTCTTATTACTAATAAGAAATATCAAAGTTTACTATTGGATCATACCGAATAAAATAACCGATAATGTATCACGTACGTTACACGAATTTAACAAACAAGGACAAACACATGCACAAATAAGAACAAGCACACAAACGCGGTAACATCACACTTGGAATGACAAAGACAGAGACGCAGATGTAGAATTAGACTCAGATGCAGAAAAATTTCACATTATGTACGTGTACAATTTCATATTGTGAAAATACGCCTTGTATTAGTAATTCGATGGCTAGTCATTTGTAAATGGCAGCAGCAAATAAACGAATTAGATACCAGGCGCGAAACTGCTGAAACCCTATTTCTTCACCTGGTACTTCGGCCATATAGCTGTAGGCCGTCTTTCGACTGAGTTGACTGAAGGCTCACGTCGGCCTTTTAAACCCATGGACCGCTCCATTTAACTTGTGTCCACACAGACACTAGGGCCAGAGACGTCCTTCTGGGAAAGAGCTTTGTGTAAACTGAGTCTGTGGTGAACATGTCGAACCACGCTGGGATATCTATGTGTCAATAGTTGTTGCACTGTAGTGACATCTTTGGCTATTTATTAAAGAAAGGCCCGAATTCCATGCTTTTTTCAGGCTGAAACCGCTTTCTCTTTCGATTAAATTCTTTGGCTAAGGAAATTGTATGGTTTACTTCGCCACCCAGTCTCGAAAAGATGAGATCGAGGTTAGA
This sequence comes from Schistocerca serialis cubense, assembly GCF_023864345.2. Lineage (NCBI taxonomy): Eukaryota > Metazoa > Arthropoda > Insecta > Orthoptera > Acrididae > Schistocerca > Schistocerca serialis. The sequence continues at coordinate 804,876,972 of NC_064641.1, forward strand.
ATTTCGACATTATCATAGCTTGGAGTGACTGGTAACGATGTAGGGTTTGATCTCAGCGGATCTTTTGGGGGTGTAAGAGCCGGGTGTGACTTCGGTGTTTTGTGTATATTTCTTGGATCTTACGCGTAGTAAGTTCGATCAACACGAGAGCGTTACGGACGTGCTTTGTGAACTGAAACGGCAATCCCTGGAGGGAAGAAGAAGCCCTTTTCGCGAAGCACTACAGAGAAAATTTTCATAACAGACATTTGCAGCTGAATGCAGAACTATTCCATTGTCGCCAACGTACGTTTCGCGTAAGAACCGCCAAGCCCAGATAAGATACTCTTGCATATTAACAGTCATTTCTCTGTTGCTACATTTTCGGGTAGAACAGTAAAGAAAATGACTAGCAGTACCAGAAAGTACTCTCCGACATACATGATGTATGTATGTTTATGTAGATGAAATTATATTAGTTTTAAGAACACATGTAAAATAGGAGGAAGTAGCCGAGACGTCCTACATCCATGGTTCAGGGTAGCTACTGCTTATATTTTGAATAAAATCTTCTGCAATGGCGAACAAAAATTTCCGTTGTGTAGGGGCGATCAACAGTTTTCTGTTTGCGGGCGTTACTGCAGCGTATATGCCACGAAGCGCGACTCCGATACGGGTATATACACTACTGGCCATTACAATTGCTACACCAAGAAGAAATTCAGATGATAAACGGGTATTCATTGGACAAATATATAAATATATTATACTAGAACTGACATGTGATTACATTTTCACGCAATTTGGGTGCACATATCCTGAGAAATCAGTACCCAGAATAACCACCTCTGGCCGTAATAACGACCTTGATACGCCTGGGCATCGAGCTAAACAAAGCTTGGATGGCGTGTACAGGTGCAGCTGCCCATGCAGCTTCAACACGATACCACAGTTTATCAAGAGTAGTGGCTGGCGTATTGTGACGAGCCAGTTGCTCGGCCACCAGTGACCAGAAGTTTTCAATTGGTGAGAGATCTGGATAGTGTCCTGGCCAGGGCAGCAGTCGAACATTTTCTGTATCCAGAAAGGCCCGTACAGGACCTGCAACATGCGGTCGTGCATTATCCTGCTGAAATGTAGGGTTTCGCAGGGATCGAATGAAGGGTAGAACCACGGGTCGTAACACATCTGAAATGTAACGTCCACTATTCAAAATGCCGTCAATGCGAACAAGAGGTGACCGAGACGTGTAAGCAATGGCACCCCATACCATCACGCCAGGTGATACGCCAGTATGGCGATGACGAATACACGCTTCCAATGTGCGTTCACCAAGATGTCGCCAAACACGGATGCGACCATCATGATGCTGTAAACAAGATCTGGATTCATTCGAAAAAATGACGTTTTTCCATTCGTGCACCCAGGTTCGTCGTTGAGTACACCATAAAGGCCCTCCTGTCTGTGATGCAGCGTCGAGGGTAATCGCAGCCATGGTCTCCGAGCTGATAGTCCATGCTGCTGCAAACGTCGTCGAACTGTTCGTGCAGATGGTTGTTGTTTGCAAACGTCCCCATCTGTTGACTCAGGGATCGAAACGTGGCTGCACGATCCGTTACAGCCATGCGCATAAGATGCCTGTCATCTCGACTGCTAGTGATACGGGGTCGTTGGGATCCAGCACAGCGTTCCGTATTACCCTCCTGAACTCACCGATCCCATATTCTGCTAACAGTCATTGGATCTCGACCAACGCGAGCATCAATGTCGCGATACGACAAACCGAAATCGCGATAGGCTACAATCCGACCTTTATCAAAGTCGGAAACGTGATGGTACGCATTTCTCCTCCTTACACGATGCATCACAACAACGTTTCACCGGACAACGCCGTTCAACTGCTGTTTGTGTATGAGAAATCGGTTGGAAACTTTCCTCATGTCAGCACATTGTAGGTGTCGCCACCGGCATCAACCTTGTGTGATTGCTCTGAAAAGCTGATCATTTGCATATCACAGCATCTTCTTCGTGTCGGTTAAATTTCACGTCTGTAGCACGTCATCTTCGTGGTGTAGCAATTTTAATGGCCAGTAGTCTAAGCAATGACGTGTAGGCAAGGGATTAGTGCAGCATTCGTGTCTTTCGGGAGTGCCCGTGGTAAATGCCGAAGCTTGAAAGGAGGTGTTGTTACAAGCGAATGCGTCCAAACCAGACCAACGTGCTCTTATTGTTTTCTGGACTGCCAAAGGACAAACAGCGGTAGACATCCATCGTATAACCACGAAAGTGAATCCTCCAGTGTACCTATTGAAAACACGCGCTTTGGAATATTGCGCCAAGTTCCGTGCCGCTGCTTCACGATACCACACGTCCCCATATCGCAAAACTTGTAACGCAGAATTAACATCAACTCAACTGGTAGACATTCCAGCACCCACCTCTGAAACTGATCTCTTCTCATGTGGTTACCGCGACTTCGGTCCCTTAAATAAGGCCCTGAAAGGACGACGATTCCTCTCATACAATTATGTGCAGCAGACATTTACGGATTTCTTCACCAAACGGGTACCTACAGCCCAGTGCGTCGGTGGGATATTTACCTCAATAGCGATTTTACTGACTTTAATAGCGATTCTGGAGAGAAGGACCTTCGAGCAGAAACTTTTTGATCGACACTTATAAGAAGTCATTCTCGATCTACCAACAGCCATGTCCAAGAGGGCGTAGGAACGGACAGAGTTTCAGAGCAATCTCTAGTTCTTGGTGCTGGGAACTACCCCTAAAAGTTGGCATAATCAGCATTGATCAATCACATGAAGATTCAGAGCCCCATGAGACTACTGCACAAAAAACACATAACGTGCGCCCACAGGAGACGTATCCTGCAATTCAAACATTGTCATGATGATCGGTACACAGGGAAAAGATTCCGCATTAATCTCCCATTTGGATCTCCGGCAGGGGATTTCCAAGGGGACGGATATCACGAGAAAAAGTCTGATTAGTCAACGAATCGATAATGTCATCCGAATCGGAGCCTGAAATGTCAAGATTGTGTATGTTAGAGGAGCTAGAAAATTTGGAAAAGAAATGCGAAGGCTTAATATATAATGGGAATCAGTGAGGTGAAATACAAAGAAAGATTTCTAGTCGAAGGAATATAGGTTAATATCTGCAGCAGAAGAAAATGGTATCATGCAAGTAGGAAGGTATCGCACAGAATGAGGTACTGTGAACAGTTCGGTGATAGGATTGCTGTTATCAGAAACCAGCAACAATTGTTGAGGTATACATGCTGAGGCCACAAGCAGAATATGAGGATATTTACAGCGTAATTCAGTATGTAAAGGGAGACAATAATCTAATAATCATGGCTGGTGGAAAGTAATAGTAGCGGATAACATGGGATTGGTAGAAGGAATGACAGATGAAAAAGACTGCTTGAGTTGTACAATATATTGCTGGCTGCCATAGCGAATACGTTGGTCAAATAACACAAGCAGATGAGATACAGTGAGAAATGTTCTTGAGATACCGTAAGATTCCAACTTGATCAGATTACAAAATCAGACGTTCTGTTGTCAGGCGTGACCAAGACCAGATATAAAAAATTAGTTGTGATGAGAAGCGAAATAAAGTTCGAGCGTTTCGTCTGGAATATCGGCGTGGTATGAACTAACGAGGTGCATTTGGAGGTCTCTAATGCTGTACATAATGCGATAGAGATTATCACAATAGGCATTCATAGGAGTGGACATCTTCAAAAAAGGGCAGTTACAGACGTTGGGCAGACAAACATTCGTACAAGGAAGGTAACAGAAGAAATATTTCTACTGAACGAAGAAAGTAGTATTAACAAAAATATTAAGGAAATACTGCAGTATACGTCACCTAGGACTGAAATAATAGGAAGTAAGGCAAACCAAGACGAAATGGCTGCATCAAAAAAGTGACGAAATTAAAAATAAACAGTCGGGATACGAGATCCAGTGTAACAGAAAAGTCAAGAGAATCTTCTGTGAAATTAAAAACAAAGAGATTAGCATTAAGAGTGCAGAGGGAATTCTTCTATTAATCATATAGGTGATAGCAAGGTAGCAAGGGCAGATACGTGGGAATAAGCTTAACGCTTCATGCATGCGAGTTGCTGAAAACATTAACGAAGATAAGAACTAAAAAGAACAGTGAGGATCTGTTGGACAACCTTCACTTTGGTTCTCGGAGTGTTAAAGGCACTAGACAGGCAGTTTTAACGCTGCCCTTTCCAATGGAAGCAAGACGTAAGAAAAATCAAGACTCGTTCTTACCATTTGTCGACCTAGCAAAAACGTTCGACAATGTATAACGGTGCATATTCTTAGTTCAGTTTGTATATAGACGATGGCAGAAATAAAATAGAAGTTCAGGAAGAGGATTAAACCTAACGGTGAAATGATATCAAAAGATTCACGGATGACATTGCTATCCTCAGTCAAACTGAAGAAGAATTTACAGTGCCATGGGAGAGTTCCTACTGCTTGTCTTCTGTGCTTGTCAAACAATCAGCAAGGTCGCCTTTTTCTCTGTTCGACTGAGAGCGTTTGGAGTATTATGGGCAGGGCGCTCCAACCAGTTCGGGATTTTGACGTTACACGCGTCAGTTGGACAGAACTTGGCAGTACATTCCTCAGGAGGACAGCGTACGACTCTGTCAATCGGCGGAAAGCGGAATAATGCTTGAATAAGCGACAGACAAAGCATTATTGACTTGCTCAATTTATGAAGGTTTTTCTCTTGAATAAATCATCCAATTTTTCTGAAATTGTAGTTATTTATTTTTCTGTACATGTAAATCACATCTGCCAATTTGATTCCCATTCGGATGATTCTTTCGTTGGGCAACGTTTGTATATACACTTGGTCTTAGAGTGCGTAACCATCAAATAAGTGGGCACACACGATGTAAGTGCTAATTTGAGATGATGGGAGGACTGCGTGGCCGTCCGTATCACTAATCAAAAGCCTGACGAATGAGAAGATAGATATCTTACAAAAATTTCACCAGCAGTTATTTCTTCAAAGAAGGAAAAGGTGAAATGTCTCTCAAGCTTCCTTGGGACTGGTCGCATTGTTTGCTTCATCGACGTCAGATAAAGGGGTAGGTATGTAGAAAACTATCTTATCAGAAAATGGGATACGTTAGTGTCGCATGTCCTACGGCGATAGGAATAGTCAACTTGGCACTGGCAGAATCAATGGAGAGGGAAAATAGAAGGCTTGCTCCTAAACTAGAGTACGGAAAATAATTTATAGAACATGTATGATGTTGCTACACTGAGAAGAAAACATTTTCACTACGTTGAAGATGGAAGTTAGCCGAAATAATAATGTTTGGAAGTAACCGGAACTGTGACGACCAGTTAAACTCCGACAACAGTCACGAGTCACAGTCACGAGTTCAAATTGCTGAGCCAGCTTGAAAACATGCTTTCAGACATTCGTTATCGCGAAAGCAGTTCTGCAATAATGTAATATCTTGGTATAAGCAAAAGAATTGGATCGAGTTCATTAATATAAATTTGTACATTGTTAATAAGCTCTCAAACGCCTTTCTCTTAGTCATTAGTCAGAACTGTTGGACTGTGGACGCATACAGTAAGCATTTATCGTCATCTGCTTCACTGAAACAGCTGAAAGGAAATAAGAGACTATCAGGCACACAGAAAGATGAAGGGAAAAGCGGAATCTTTCGAAGTGGAACCAGTTTTATTTGACTGATTTCAAGAAGCATTATAAAAGCCAAAACAGCGCACCGGACACGTTTGAAGTAAACTTTGAGCCCCCAGAGAGCTCCGCCACCTTTGGTATTCTTTACCTTTCATTGTGTTCGTTTCGCCAGAGCTGTGGAGCTACTTTTCACTTCAAAGGGTGTTCTGCTTCATTAATAGGACTGTTCCAGTGTTGCTCGTTGTATATATGTTTGCTTCTTTTTATCGTATTATACGTCTGCGAGCGAATCGTCTCTGTAGAGAAAATATGGCGGAGCGAGTCCTTTGTAGCTGTGCGGAATGTTGTAAAGCAGTGTTTTCTGTCCTCGCAGAAAATAAATTAATCCTTAGTAATTAGGCACTGCCACATTCCGGAACGTCTTTTGACAAGGAATTCTTGAGAAAAATACCTTTCATTGCTCACTAAAATTGTCGAGGGCAAGAAATTGGAACGACAACTCCAGAACCATTCAAATAAATTATTGTTTTCCTTCCTACTCATTCTTTCGATTTGTCAACAACTCATTTTGATTTATTATAAATGAACGTCTTTATTTCTGCATACTTTTAGAATCTTACATAACTGAAAGGTAGCAATCTGATTCATCCTCAGACTTTCCTTTCTTTTAATGATGCTCGTAGAACAGGTTCAAATGGCTCTGAGCACTATGGGACTTAACTTCCAAGGTCATCTGTCCCCTAGAACATAGAACTACTTGAACCTAACTAATCTAACGACATCACACGCATCCATTCCCTTGGCAGGATTCGAACCTGCGACCGTAGCTGTCGGGCGGTTCCAGATTGTAGCGCCTAGAACCGCTCGGCCATCCGGCTCGTAGAACTGAACACAACCTTTGAGGAATGTGAAGAAGGTTGCAACAATTACGTTTACAAGGCACTCAGAGGAGATAAAAGTGATGATTTAGGATCAGTTAGAGAAAAAGATGATAATATCTGGGACCTAGGGCGTAGAAGTTTCGGAACAGCTACAGCAAAATAAGTGTTTTACAGTTTATTTTCTGTGGTCCGTTAAATAAACAGTTAAGGAAAATGTTAATGAAATGTTCTGTATGAAATGTTTCCGTGTATGGTATCTAAACATGAAAACTGCGGCAGAGTATGGAGGAAATGTTTGTTAGTGCTTTTTGGGATGTAGATTGGGAAAAGAATGGAAGATGTGACTCGGACAGATAAAATAAGGAATAACGTTGTGTTACAAAGGGTGATAGAAATCATAGGGGAAACAAATTACAGGAGGCAATGGATGCATAATAGAAGATGCGCAAGAAAAAATTATCGCAGGTACCAGGAGATTCCTGTTGACTGACGATACCAAGGTAAACCCATCGCACACAGCCACGAAGTGGACACTGGAAAACTGGATGGAACGGAGAATGCCGATCTGGCAGTGATAGACCTTTCTAATGGGAAGAGCACATCATCACCATCACCATCATTATCATCACAAGAAGTGGTTGTGGCACATTAGGTAAGCCGTCCACTACCCTCTTGTTCACTTGATTCTTTCGCGTAATTTCCTCTCTTTGCTAGTTCTTTGAAGGATTTCCTATTTACAGCTTTACTCCATACAGTTTATAATGATCTGTTTGCAGAACCATATCTCAAATGAGTCAAGGGATTTTCATTTTTAAGAAATTTTTTCGTTGTACTTTTCACTCTTGCGTCATACAAAAGTTATCACAACAGATTTTAGGAACTTTCGTTGAAATCTGTTAGAACATCAAATTCGTGACTCGAGATTCGAAAATACGGTAAAGACATATTCTTTTACTACATGATTATTTAGACCTCCTAAACCATAACATCTATTATTAGGAAATTTTATTTTTATGTGGCAGAAGTTATTGCACCTCCAAAATTCCTACTATTAAGTGATGCTTTATTCTGCAACTAGGACTGTCATCATCTACCTCTGTTGAATTTACTTGTTAATATCCGACTTATTTTGTTCTCGTACGAAACAATAAATTCACATATTAGAAGTATAGCAATAATAAAAAGTAAAAAATTCGTCTTAATTTCCTCTTAAGATTTTTTAATTTGAAAACAGTGTCATCGCTGAGAAACTTAAGACCTCAGTGCTGGTACTGCCAAAATTAAGACACAGCATCAAAACAGTTTAGCGAATAGTGACCTAAGCGCAATACGATTTCGAATGATATGTGATCACTATTATTACATGTACAGTTCTCGCTTGATTGGATAAACGGAGAAAAGGGGAGAGGCAAAAGAAATGTTAATGCATTCCTTTACAATAGTTGGAGATCAAAGCTCGTATAATCAGATTACATCAGAAACAACTGTATAGATTGTCATATTATAACTAAGGTATGGTTAATCATCTATCAAAAGGGAGCCATTCCACTTGCAGGGCAAATCTTACTATCTAGTGTTTGTGGTCTCCACTGGAGTCGGCTTTACCGACCGTCGGGACCCAAAATACTCGAAGTCCAAGTCCAGCTGTGGTAAACGGAGTCTCTCATATGTGGGCTTCTTTTTTTTTTTTTTAAAACCTGATGCTAAAGTCCCTCTTCTTACGAAACTAAAAATAAATTGAACAAATGAACAGGGCCACTTCATTTTTTAATTTTCGCTTTGGCTCTGCCTAAGAAAACGAATATGTCCGTTTGCTAGGCAGTGGCATAGCAATAACAATTTTACGCAAATTTGACGATGGTTTGTTTGGAGTTCATCTCCTCTCAGTATTAATTTTTGTGCCTGGGACGGAGAAAAACGGAAATCCTGACCTCTCCTCCTAGGAAACAAGAGTGAAAATTACCAGATCAGGCTAGAAAGAGCACGATGTTAATGAGTGAGAGAGATAGTGCATGTTTGCGCCATCCACAGCCTTGACACTACTTGCTGGAGGAATTTGATTTTTCTTATATAAATCCTTTTGTCGGAACTACAAGGAGAGTCCCTCCTTCTATATTATGAGTCGAAACGACTCCGAACGCCTGTCTACGGAAAACAGCGATATGCTTAACTGCAGTCTGGCGTCTCGCCACAGAGTCAGCAGTCAATCTGCTAAATGATTTCTCTGTCCTCTTTGGTTTATACCTCCTGTATAGGATGTCTACTGTCGAGGAGGATGTTCTACAGACTGCCGCAGCCAGCTAGACTGTAGAAACTGATGCATGTTTTTCACTCATCGTCTGACTCAAGTCAAGTTACCTCGGTTCCATATAGACAGAAAGGACAATAATGGCCAGCAGTTCGGGAATATCGCCAGATGACACGTTACAAGAAGATTAGTACAGAAACTGGGATATAAATTAAGTATTCATAAAAGGTTTAGTAACAGATCTCCTTTTATTTCACCGAGAAATTTGAATATTTATTGTGTACCATGTTTTTGCTTAGGAGCATTCTGGTTACAACAGCATATAATAATAATCTTTAGCCGGCCGCTGTGGACGAGCTGTTCTAGGCGCTTCAGTCCGGAACCGCGCTGTTGCTACGGTCGCAGCTTTGAATCCTGCCTCGGGCATGGACGGGTGTGATGTCCTTAGGTCAGTTAGGTTTAAGTAGGGGCTGATGACCTCAGATGTTAAGTCCCATAGTACTTAGAGCCATTCGAACCATTAATCGCGTTTTACTTTAGTTTCGAAAGATTTGTTTCACTGTTTTGAAGTGGTAAGAGATCGAGATATGGGATAATATTAAACACAGAGAATATTTATTAACACTATTCTTATTTCATACTGTGATTGAAAACAATTTTTATAGTTCTGTGAGTACTTTCAGAGCCAGTGAAATGGATGCGAAGCGTTAATGTTGTGTCACATCCTAAGAAATACAATTTATTACACTAAACGCTAATGAAATATGTTTATGAATTGAGTTTAGCTACAGCAGATAAAATTTTTGCATGTAGCTGCATTTCAAAGGACGAAAAGTTTTGCTGTTTTCCGATACTTCGATGTTTTTAATCAAGACAGTAAGAAAGAGAAAAGTTCAGAATATGATGCAGTAATCTACATTGCTGAAAAATACTAGTACACCTTGAAAGACTACGTCGATTTTTACCCGGTGACGGCATATGTAGTGATAATGGTTTCAACGTCGTCCATCAACAGATAGCGTAGTGGCATAGCGATAAGAGCGCCATCTACATCTACCCTTTAATATAGAATGCTCACAGTCAGAAGACTCTGTGGTGCAAGCGTATGAAGCAAGCAGGCAGCCGTGCTACAGAGACGTGCTCTCTACAGCCAACTGAGCGAGTTTGAAAGGGGTCAAGCTGTGGCCTTCCAAATGGTGGGATGGTCCTTTCGACGTGCTGCATCAGTTGTGACTTCGTGATGGTGGGATGGTCTTTTCGGTGAAATGCTCACAAGTTTGACGTGCTGCATGAGTTGCGAGACGATGGTGGTATCAGTGGTCACGAGAACATTCTTTCGCCTGTAGACGATGTTCTGAACTTGCACGCAGTACAGACGCCCGCCAGAATTGTCTTATTGTAAGGGAAGCAGTCAGATCGTACACCTGCCACAGCAGAGATGAGATGAGTTGTGAGTCCAGACGTGTAAACACGAATTGCTGCGAACCTGTCCTTAGCAGTGGGACTATGGTCATGCACACCTCTAACCAGTCGTTCATTCCCGCCTCAGCATCGACGCGCACGGCTCAACTGGTGCCGTCAGAGGATATCTTGGTAAACGGGACAGCGCGCCATGACCTTCAGCGGTGAAAGCACGCAAGTGATGGTCATATGCGCATGCGACGTAGACCTGTGTCGAAGAATACATTCGTGCAAGACACACTGGCGCCATCCCAGATGCGACAAGCTGCACCTCTCGTTCAACTCTGGTGATTCTGGAGGGGCCTCTTACCAGCACTCGGTGCATGCAGAACGTTGTTAGACGAGTTATTTTGTCCTTCATGCAACAGGGGATGTGTTGTTGTAAGAGGCTAATGTTCGCCCTCATATTGCCCGTGTAAATCAATGTGTTCTGAAAACGTGCAGGAACTTCCGTGGATATCACGATCTCCGCACTTGTGTCTGATCGACAACGTGTGGCATGTGACGGGATGAGAAGTGACTCATGCGACTCGTCAACCAACAAACACAACTACGTGAACAGGTTCAGCAGACGTGCATAACATAGCCCACGACAATTTTCGCCATCCACACTATTGAACTGATGCAAAAGTAGCGCCAGCGTTGCCGCCCATGGAGGCTGCACCACAGGTGTTTTAACATGGGTCGATACCTGGTAGCTGATCTGTAAATGTAATAATTTCATGTTTTCCATAACGTTAGCCGATTGGAAACCTGTAAACGGGTGTGCTATTTCTTTCTGGCAATATATACCTCACCAATTTTCCGAGTGAATATGCAGAGTCCTTCTTACAATAGGAGCTCAAAATAGCGTTACTCTGCACCAGTATAAGAGTAGCACCTTCTAAGTAGGCTGTTTAGGTTTTTATGTTGGTTACGCCAACCTAACTAAGGACATCACACACATCCATGCCCGTGGCAGGATTCGAATCTGCGACCGTAGTGGTCGCGCGGTTCCAGACTGTAGCGCCTAGAATCGCTCGGCCACCTCGGCCGGCTGTTAGGTCTTCAAATATTGCTAAAATGTTGCTAAAATATCACGCTAGAATCGACAAGATGAGCCATAACAACTTAGACGAAATCTACGTGGGAATCCATTCAAGATAAGTGCCAAAGTTAATGACTTTTTTACAGTGACCTCATTATTTCCATTCTGACGATACCATCCACAGTCAATAACTTTGTTGTTGCCCGATAAAGCGAACACATGCTGCGTGAGCAACATTATTAATCTGATTTCTAACCTACTTTGCAAGTGGTGGTATTGTTAGAAGGTGATGTGTTGTTCTAACAGGCTAGTGATCGCCCTCACACTGCCCTTGGTCGGCCGGAGTGGCCGAGCGTTTCTAGGAAAGATCGTAAAAGAAATATGTCAGAAGAGTATAAGATAACAAAACTCAAACGAAAAAGAAAAGCCGGCCAGTGTGGCCGAGCGGTTTTAGGCACTTCAGTCTGGAACCACGAGACCACTACGGTCGCAGGTTCGAATCCTGCCTCGGGCATGGATGTGTGTGATGTCCTTAGGTTAGTTATGTTTAAGTAGTTCTAAGTTGTAGGGGACTGACGACCTCAGATGTTAAGTCCCACAGTGCTCAGAGCCATTTGAACCATTTGAACACTGCCCACGTAAATCAACGTGTTCTGCGAAACGTGCAGGAACTTCCCTCGATTGCACTAACTCCGGTCTTGTGTCTAATCGAGAACGTGTGGGATGTGATGGGATGAGAAGTAACTCGGAGACTCGTCAACCAACAAACCTTACAGAACTATGTGAACAGGTTGAGCAGGCGTGGCATAACATAGTCCAGGACAGTTTTCGCCATCCACACGAATGAATTGTTGCCAGAGTAGCGCCTGCATTGCCGCCTATGGAGGCTGCACACTGGGTATTTTAACATGGATCAATACCTCGTAGCTGATCTGTAAATGTAATAATTGCGTGTTTTCCATAAGCATTGCAATAATGAAACGTTAACCGATTGGAAACGTGTAAAAGGGTGTGCTATTTCCTTCTGGCAATATATACCTCACCGATTTTCCGAGTGAGCTTGCAGACTCCTTGTTACAACACGAGCTCAAAATGGAGTTCCTCTGCAGCAATATCAGGCTAGAACCTTGTAAGTAGGCTGTTTAGGCTTTTATGTTGGTAACGCCAGGTAGCGCTCTGTATGAAAATCGCTGTGTGCAGTCTGTGGCTATGTAAGTAGGCTGTTTAGATTTTTATGTTGGTAACGCAACGTAGCCCTCTGTATGAAAACCACTGACTGTGCTGTGTGCAGTCTGTGGCTGGTAGGAATTGTTGCACTATTCGCTATGGTAGTGTTGGGCTGTTGGACGTGAAAAGCGCGTAGCGTTGGGCAGTTGGAGATGAGCCGCCAGCATTGGAGGATGTGGAGAGAGATATGCCCGAGTTTTGAGAGGTTACTATAAGCGGACGATCTGGACGTGTATACGCCAGAAAAAGGAAATTTTTAAAGACGGAAATCATGAATTGGTAGATACATATACGATGACTTTTGAACACTATTAAGGTAAATACATTGTTTGTTCTCTACCAAAATCTTTCATTTGCTAACTATGCCTATCCTTAGTTAGTGCCTTCAGTAGTTAGAATCTTTTATTTAGCTGGCAGTATTGGCGCTCGCTGTATTTCAGTAGTTCGAGTAACGAAGATTTTTGTGCGATAAGTGATTCATGAAAGGTATAGGTTATTGTTAGGGCCATTCTTTTGTAGGCATTTTTGAAATTCAGATTGCGTTGCGCTAAAAATACTGTGTGTCAGTTTAGTGACTGTTTTAGTCCGTTCAGTTTTGCTCAGCTGTTTGAAAATCAAATAACGTAGAAGTTCACCATCACAGTCATTCATAACTTTCCTAAGGGGACGCTACAACCTGATCGCTTGTTGACTAACAGTCGAACAGCACTTGCCGAAATTATGAAATAAAAAACCGCCTTCCGTCATTTACATATTCTAGTACAGACCTCTACGGATTATTTGCGTACATCTTGTCTTTTAAAATCCCCAAGGACGGACCCACTGATCTAAAGGTAACGAGATGACCAGTGAAGTATCTTATGAAAAGAAAACCAACAGTTCTTTACTTGCTAGTTCTCTGAGTAAAGGCAGCAGCATATCGTTACCATAACTATCAGAAGGTGTGGTGCACCAATTAGAGACGACGCCCGTGGTCGGTTGTGTACTACTGAGGGCTACGGCAGGACGAAGCCTTTCCGTCGTTTCTAGGTCCCCCGGTTCAATAAACACTGACTCTGATAAATGCAGCCATGCTTCATTAGAAAATAGAGCATTTCAAGAACAGCCTCTCCATAACGCACAGACTGTAATGGTCTGTTGCACCAGTGACATCGAGAAAACAGTATGTGGAGTGATTAGTCGATGCACCACAGTTACTTTGTAAGCTTTCGGCACGAGTTTCCACCACAGGTGTGAGTGGAGACGCTGGTTCCCGCCACTATGAAGTGCTACCTGGCTCAATGATTTCATCGGATTCCTCTCCAGGGCAGATCTCAGGCTATCTAGTTTGTTCCCGTCTAAAACATTTAGTTTCTTACAATTTTCACCGTCAAATGGTCAAGTCCTTTACTAATCCACATAGCATCGAATTCTTGCGGACATTTAAAATGGGAAATTTTAGTTTGAAGGCAAGCCGATTTTGTACATAGGTCTCTGTTGTTGCATAGTCGAAAGGATTACTAAAGAGATGGAAAAAAAATTCACGACCTGTTCAATGCCCCAAAAAATTTTATTTCTCAAACCTTTATACCAATTATTTCGGTTCCAAGATTTCATGCATTTACAATTACACCATGACAATGATCCATGGCACGTGTAGACGTCTCAGAATTTGTACACATATTATGCAAACGTCGTCTGCCATCAGGAGATACGGTGATTTTTTAATTACTGAAAATAACTGGAAAACTTTCACCCATTCTGATTCAGTTATTCTGCTGATAGCAGTATGGGATGGAGTACTGGGCTGTATAATGGGATTGTTTGCTCGATTTCCAATTGACGTTCGATCGAAAATCCATAGCAGAGAGTAGCACAGCAACGAGCCAATCTCAGCGATTCTGGTGGGAATCCGATTACAGTTCTGTGTCGTGCCTCTGCTGCGCACGGATTAACCGGCCACGAACTGCAGGCACGCTCGGTGGACGTACCGGAAACGTGCGTTCAGCCAGAGAGATGATGCTGTGATGGAAACCACATGCTCTGCGGGCAATAGCCTCGTTCCGTGAGGGCCGTTCACGTGTTTCTGCTCATCCTTTCTTATCGCTAAAGTATAGTCATCCTTTTGTGATCCAGTTACAAATACGGTGATCCTTTCGTGATTCAGTTACCACGCCTACTACATGACATTCAAACATCGTTATTTCACCAGCTCTATAACATCTTGTATGTAGATAAACTCACAAGACCTCTTGCTAAAGTATAGTGACCCTTTTGTGATCCAGTTACAAATAAAGTGATCCTTTCGTGATCCAGTTACCACGCCTACTACATGAAATTCAAACATCGTTATTTCACCAGCTCTATAACATCTTGTATGTAGATAAACTCACAAGACCTCTTGCTAAAGTATAGTGATCCTTTTGTGATCCACTTAGAAATACAGTGATCCTTTCGTGATCCAGTTACCACGCCTACTACATGAAATTCAAACATAGTTATTTCACCAGCTCTATAACATCTTGTATGCAGATAAACTCACAAGACCTCTTGCTAAAGTATAGTGATCCTTTTGTGATCCACTTAGAAATACAGTGATCCTTTCGTGATTCAGTTACCACGCCTACTACATGAAATTCAAACATCGTTATTTCACCAGCTCTATAACATCTTGTATGTAGATAAACTCACAAGACCTCTTGCTAAAGTATAGTGATCCTTTTGTGATCCACTTAGAAATACAGTTATCCTTTCGTGATCCAGTTACCACGCCTACTACATGAAATTCAAACATAGGTATTTCACCAGCTCTATAACGTCTTGTATGTAGATAAACTCACAAGACCTCTTGCTAAAGTATAGTGGTCTTTTTGTGATCCACTTAGAAATACAGTGATCCTTTCGTGATCCAATTACCACGCCTACTACATGAAATTTGAACATCATTATTTCACCAGCTCTATAACGTCTCGTATGTAGATAAACTCACAAGACCTCGTGCAACTGCTCTTACACAGCGTGTTACAGCTTTACATTACTAGGTGGGTTATAAGTCCGACAGTGCTTGAAAATAGCCAAATGTCGAAACTGATATCGCAGCAAATAATTTTTTAACAGTCAAAAGCGGAATGATTTCATTTAAAAATTTCACGAAGTCTGTGGACACAGTTATCATCAAACTAAACACGAGGTGTAATTGGAAAATTTTAAGAATGGGCGTGTAATAGTACAATTGTAGTACTTACATGCTACTGTGAAGCGTCTCCTTCAAAATAATCCCCTCTGACTGAACACACCGACTCCAACGGTGTTTCCAATTTTGGAAACATTCCTGGAATTTTTTTACTGAAGTGTGTTAAGGACGCTCTCCATATCTGCCTGGATGTCTTCAATCGCATCAAATCGCTTCCCTTTCAGTGAAAATTTTAGTTTAGGACACAGGTAGAAGTCCGCAGGGGCCAAATCATGGGAATATGGCGTTTGTGGAAGCACAGGAATTTTGGATTTGGTCAAAAATTCAACGACCTAGAAGGCACGATGAGCCGGAGCATTGTCATGGTGTAGCAGCCAACTCCTGTCTTTCCACAATGCACCCCTTTTCTTCCACATTTTTTCGCGAAAGCGCTCAAGGAAACATTTGTAGTATTCCTGCTTAACTGTCTGTCCTCCAGGAGTTAATTCATAATACAATACCAGCAGAATCGTAAAAGTCACCAACATTGTCTTCACCTTCAACCGAATTTACCGTGCCTTTTTTCGGTCATAATGAACCTTGAGTCTTCCACTGCGAAGACGCACTTTGGTTTCAGGATCATATCCATATACCCCCGATTGGTCACCTATAATTGCCCTTTTAACAAAACTGGGTCATTTTTAGTCATGTTAATTATTTCTTGGCACACTTCAAGTAGGTAATGTCTGTGGTCACTTGACGACACTTTTGGAATGAACTTTGCGGACACTCGACGCATGTTCAGATCTTCAGTTGAAATTGACTGAACTGCGTAGAAACTTAAATTAAGTTCATCACCAATCTCCCTAATTGCAAGTCTACCATCAGAGCGCACTAAGTCACGAACTTTGACGACATTTTCATTCTTTTTGAGGTGGAAGGACGGCCGGACCGTGGTTCACCTTCAAATGATCCACGGTCATTTTTAAATCTGTTGAGCCAGACAAAAACATTTTACTGGTTCATACAATTATCTCCAAAAGCTGTTCTTAATACTTCGCAAGTCTCAGAAGCTGATTTCCGGATTTTAAAACAAAATTTCACACAAACTCGTTGCTTCGTTTTTACATCCATTTTCACGCAGACAGAATCCGGCAACAAGTCCTAACACACCAGTGCTCAACCAGCTGCCACAACGAACTGAATAAAGGAAACGCATTTTCTGTCAGTGGGCATTCAAGGATAAGGCAATGACTGACTCTCCAGCCTCCATGTACCTTCCCGCCAACCAGTAAGCAGTAGCGGATCCATTCTTAAAACTTTCCAATCACACCTCGTATAACGTCATGTGGAGCAGGCTTCATCAGTTGAATATGTCCGTACGTCATCCGTTCACGGATCAGTCTGAACGTGTTTTGAGGAACACTTAAGCCACAGAGAACATTCAAAAGAACTTATCCGTTGGTCTCTGTTTACTCGTTTATTTAATCTGAGCAGATTACGACCCTTAGCTCATTTCTTATTTTCAATCAGAGTGACACAAAAATCTGTTTGCATCACAGCTTCATTAGAAACTACAATAAAAACTGTAGTGGTGTTCCCAAGAATTAGAAGTATACTGTTTTAGAGATGTGACTTGTCAGTTGTTAAACACATTAGTGAGTTATGTACAGGTATTGATGCAATGGCTGATAATTAATTTCACGACCATAAGAAGACAAATACATTTGTAACACACTCGCAATGCAAAATGGTTGTACACGATTATGAAAAGACATGATAAGTCGATACTTGGACAGAAATGGAGCTTCTAGCCAAGCCTGCAGGTTGCCCTAACGCCTCCACACAGTGCTACGTGTAGTTGTGAATGCATTACCTAACTGAATTCGAACATGGGCAAACATTTGGTGCTCGTTCTGAGTGTACTTTCGTAACCAGTGTAACCGAAGTGTTTGCCACCGTATCGAAGATTGAGACGAACTCTCTTTGAAGAGGATTGTGACGTAAAATAAGACGACAACTTCAAAAGTCACAGTGGGATTTAATGTCGCACTCGCGGGTCCTGTCAGTTCTGAAACAACAGGAAGGGTGCTAAATAAGGGGACGAGCTGGAATCACAAAACCAATCATTAGTGATGCAATCGGCCATAACAGGAAACATGGTGTCGAAGTCGTATAACCTGGACTGTGGGTACTGGAAAATTGGAAATTTGTGGTAAGTTCTTATGGGACGAAACTGCTGAGGTCATCGGTCATTAGTTTTACATACTACTTAATCTAACTTAAACTAACTTATGCTAGTGACAACACACACATCCACGCCCGAGGGAGGACTCGAACCTCCGATGGGGGAGTCGCGCGGGCCGTGTCAATGCGCCAAAGACCATACGGCGGGGTAATGGAAGAAAGTTATTTGGTCAGGTGAATCTTGCTGCCCACTGTTTCCAACTTCCGTCCGTTTATTTCCCGTGAGTGAAATGGTGGTGGCTTGGGCAGCCATATTGTGGTATTACTTTGGCCCCATGGTTATTACGGTCACGTTACTGCCAGGGATTATGTGACCTTTAAAAACAGACACAAACAGACTCGACTGCAAAAACATTTATTTTGGTGGTAACCCTTTTCGGCCACTTTTTGAACATCCTCAGACCCACATGCCATGATGGAGGTGGTAGTAGTGAATGGAGGGGCGTTGAAACTCCATGAACCTCAGCAGCTGACGTTCGTGGGGTTACAACACTACCTCCATTCACTGCCACCACTTACTCTCGTGGTATGAGGGTCTGAGGATAGTCAAAAACTGACTGAAACCAATTACCATTTAAAATAAATGTTTGTGCGGTCGAGACTGTTTGTGTCTATTTATAAGTTAATTTAAACAAACCGCTTTTCTCCACGAGAAATGTTCTCAGAAATTACTGATTATGTGACCATTTTGGCTGATGCGGCCCTTGTCGTTGTACAACGCTTATTCCCCAATGGCGATGCTGTTTTCCAAGAAAACTAATCACATAGTTCAGGACTTTTTTTTAGCACGAGGATGAACTGTCGCATCCCCCCTGGCCATCACAGTCACCAGGTCTCAATATTATTGAGCCTTAATAGTCTACTTTGGTCAGAAGGTTACGTGATCGCTACTCACCTCCATCATCATTACCTGAATTTGTCACTGTTTTGCCGGAAGGATGTTAAAAGATTCCCTTGAAAGAGATACTGGACCTGCATTTATCTATTCTAAGACGAGTGGGAGCTGTTTTGAATACCAACAATTTTTCTACACCGTATTAGGCTCGCAAATGTGTTGTGTTTTTGGTGTTTCCAAATTTGTGTCCATCCCTAGTAAAATGTAACGTAAGGCTATGACTTATGGCACTGCTCCATTGCGTGTCTTATTGTGAACATGTACATGTGATGATGGGACTAGAACCAATGAAATCGACCATTGTATAATAAAATGAAGACCACTTAATTGCCGTCTAAGGGAATTCATTTCTCTCTAATACGAATGAAGCACTGTAACTGATAAGATCGCAACGGCCATGACGCTGTTCGTGGATGACGCCTTGGTGTATAGACAAGTCGCAATGCTAGAAAATTGTACTGGAATTAAAAGAGGCGACTATTTGTGCAGAAATTTGTCGGTTGACTGTTAGCACACACAAATAAAATGTGTTACACACAAATGGGCGGATTTTAGGCTGTTGGTGAAGAATCACTGGAGAGAAAGGAATCAGTTGAATATCTGGGATCATGCGGGCGGAGTGATTTAAAGTAGAATGACTACAGAAATGTAATCGCAGATGAGGCAGATAGTAGACTGAATTTCAATGAAAAATTCCTCAGTTCAGTCGAACGATAAAGGAAAAGAGTGACGACTCTTTTGTTTAATCGACTGTCGAGTATTGCTTGGCCCTTTACGGGAAGCACTGTTAAAGGAAATAGCGGAGATACAATGAAAAGTAATAATTACGTTTGGTGAGCCTGAAAGCGTCGCGGCGCTTTTTTTTCAGCAGGTCTTACGGACAGACTAGTGAGGCTACGACACGATTATTGTCTAAGCTTTACGATCTGCTGAACATGTTTGTGTTTGGAACTCTTGTCGATGTCTTTTTAACGTTTGATAATGTCTCTAGCATTAAGGAACGAAATGTTAGAAATACGAATAAGCACTGGACTACGGGCTAATTCACGTGACACTAAATTAGCCGAGAGCGTAAAGAAGACGTTCGTTCAGCTTCAATGGAAGAGTAACGAGATGCATCACGCGTGCGTTCCGTGTAGAGGAAGTCAACATATAATATTTACTTCCTTCTAAACGTATCTCGCAAAAGACTATGAAGGGTAAAAATGAGAGTTTGGAACATATACGGTGGCTTACACAAGAGTCATTCCTCGAGCTCACCGTTCGAGAAAGGAAAGTGATAGTATGGTAACGTTGCTTGTTGAGTTACATGTTGATACAGATGCAAAAGCTCTCGGCTTATGAAGTAAAAATTCGATGCCCAGTACAAAGGGTGAACCAGAACTCCACCGAAAAAATTTCGGAGAATTTTCAAGGATATTTTCCGAATAAGGGGCGATGGTTAGAGAGTAACAATATACTTACGATTCATGCATTATTGTTACCATAACTGTCTTTGTTTCTGTGAAAATACTGTCACAGCAGTGCAATGGCTGCAATACACAATCACCAAAGCGTACTAACACGAAAGCATCCGGTTATTCGTGAGGGACTATGTAAAGATGCAAAATTATTGTGATGTGGCTGCCATAGTCGCGGGAACAGCTGAGCATAGGCTCTTAGTCGCTTTC
Source organism: Schistocerca serialis cubense (assembly GCF_023864345.2). Lineage (NCBI taxonomy): Eukaryota > Metazoa > Arthropoda > Insecta > Orthoptera > Acrididae > Schistocerca > Schistocerca serialis. The sequence continues at coordinate 804,897,464 of NC_064641.1, forward strand.
CCAGTGAATTCAGTGAACTCATAGTCGAGATACGCATCGACCGATTGTTCTTGAGTAAACCAATCCGTAGTTTTCTGTATCACTGTTGACGTACAACTAACAGTGCCGGAAAAACAAACGTGAGACAGGACCGAGAAGTACCGAATGCGAGCTTGAAGACCAACAGAAACCGGCCATTGTGGCCGAGCGGTTCTAGGCGCTTCAGTCTGGAACCGTGCGACCGCTACGGTCGCATGTTAGAACCCTGCCTCGGGCATGGATGTCTGTGATGTCCTTAGGTTAGATAGGTTTAAGTAGTTCTAGGGAACTAATGACCTCAGAAGTTAAGTTCCATAGTGCTCAGAGTCAGCTGAACCATTTTGAAGACCAACGTAATGTTGGCGTTACTGTTGTCAACGGAAAATAGCGCGTGTGCGTGCAGCAAGTTAGTTTCCAATCAAGGCTCACAGCGCACACCGTCCACATTTGCACAGTTTTGTAAAAATGTTAAATGCAGTGTCGAGACAAGGGGTGCCAAGTGAAACTAAATGTAATTACTCTGCGACGAGCCACAGGAGACTGTGGGTCACTGATAACAAAATGTGCAAGTAGTAAGCTGCACTATTCTGTCAGTTCCGAGAAAACCGCGAGAGAAGTTTTACGCGTCCATTATATAACGGATTTATCTGTGCGCACGTAGCTGATGAGTGAATGGACGAACTTGTACAAGCGTCACGGGACGTCCGTTCCTAGCAAATACAGCGACCAGTAACGGACAAAATGAGATAAATAAGTTATTATAAAAAAAGTTATTAGCGTTCGAGCTTCATAAGACGAACGTGTTAGAGGCGACAGTTAGACTCGCACTGGAACCTTCCTTTTTGTAGTACAAGTGTAAATTCAGTGATATTCATAAAATTTGGACATACACTATACGTTCTTGTTACATTAACAACGTTTCACCACTACGCAGGTTAACAGCCAAATGGGGCCTGCCCCTGTGTTTGCAGTTCGAAGCGTCGATGGGCAAAGTAGTTCCGGGTACCTTACCAGATTTCTTGTATAAGATATTTCGCAAAACACGACAGGCACGCATTTTCAGGAAAACTCTATCAGTTTCTTCATTTACTTGTCGATAGTTATACGAGTTCCATAATTACATTTAATTAAGAACAGTAAGAAGTCAAATAACACGTAGTTCGCTAAAACTTCATGCAAATACAAATGGATTTTTAATTATATTACCTCTCAAAGGTCATATAAAATAAATGATAGGACCAGTGATGAAAAAAAAAATACAGATTAGAAGTTAAGTCTGAGAGGCAGTTGAACCGTCGCTTCATATATGTTCGTCTAACGAAGCTCGAACGCTAACCACTTTCTTTTCTTTTTACCTCACTTTGTTCGTTGAATTTCTTTGGAGCGGAGATCCCATGACACCCGTCGAAGTTAATTGTTGATCCATTCACTCAGCTTTTTTATTACATGGGGCAGATAGCGTCTGACCGAACACGCTGAGCTACCGTGGTGGAGGAACTTGACCACTACCAACTCCTACTAGCCACTTTCTACGCACAGATACTTTCATAATAGACGTGTAAACCTTCTCTTGCGATTTTCTCGGAATTGCAATAGTAATGCACCTTACTGTTTGCACTTTATGTTGTTGTAATGGCCTACTAAAGATGTACAAAGTTTGAAGTAAACCTGTGATCCCAACGTCGTGGCCTCCCCTTGCGAGACACCACACAAGAAGAGATAGGGACTGCTGGTACTGTAAGTATCGTGGGCGACCGTATGCAGCAGGAACATCGTTGCGTGCAAATCAATCACGCTGCCCACGAGAATCACCCCACTGGAGCTGCAGTGCCACAGGAAGAGAGGGGTGTTTAACTAAACGTACGCGAGCAGAAGTTGTCAGTCGAAAGCTGTGAGTCAGTCCCAGTCTTGCTAGGTAGTTCCTCGTTTCTTCAAGTCGTCACGTGCGATAGAAACGGCGGCCAGGGTTGGCAGACAGTTGTTAGTCTTCAATAGGAGTAGAACAGTGAATTGAATTATCGTTTACGGACAGAGACCGCCTGTCTAAAGAGTTTAAGTAAGTACTGTTAGTATGCAGCTGTTTTCCGAATAGTACATCGAGACAGTAGATAACTTTTCTTCCAATTTTATTCAGAGAACATTAGTTTGTATTCATGGAACTGTAGACAACGGCCGGCCGGGGTGGCCAAGCGGTTCTAGGCGCTACAGTCTGGAACCGCGCGAACGCTACGGTCGCAGGTTCGAATCCTGCCTCGGGCATGGATGTGTGTGATGTCATTAGGTTAGTTAGGTTTAAGTAGTTCTAAGTTCTAGGGGACTGATGACTTTAGAAGTTAAGTCCCATAGTGTTCAGAGCCATTTGAACCATTTTTGTGGACAACGCAGGACAGGTTTTAACCTCCATTCTACAGTTGCTGCACCCAGCCTTACGGAAGTTGAGTACTATGTTTTACTGTTCACTATTCTCCGTTACATTCATTGGGTGTGTGTGCTGCCCTAGAACCGATTCCTCTGTCCTACCAGCACACCTTTGTTAGTCTTTTTCAGCGCCAGCGAGATTTTCGTCGAAGAGGATTCTCCCAGACCAGAACTGTTATGGCTTACTCCGTATAATGAAGGAGACCGAAATCTGTAAACGCATACGTGTAAAATGATTACACACGGTATTACAAAGTATTTTAATTTTTATATGTTATTACATAAAAATGTTTACCAACATTATAAGTTTTATGTGTATCTCACACTTTGATTCTAACTGCTTGTTGAAGAGAATACAGATACCTGGCGTGAATCTTTATTGACGTAAAGACTTGTAGAAGCATAATGGTGACAGACAACTGTTCTAACGGATTTCCCCATCAAAGGCCTCTTCCTAATATTTTTGCAGGTGGATTCATTACCAAGAGCATTTTACTGGGTTATAGAAAGCAGAGCAACGTAAGAGCGTTGTGATTGTTTTCTAGTGCTGTTGAAGGTCCAAAATTGATTGCACAATATTCTTTCTTTCAGCTTATGAGCCAAGTCTATCGTTGCACGAGACTAAATCGTGCAGGAGCGGCGCACACGAGAGAATCATTTACGCAAACTATTACTACCTGATGACTTTTTTCAGGACTATGATTTCCGGATCGTAAGATGGATTTTTAACGCACCTGAATGTTAAGGGCTTAACAGAGTAGCAGATGTAATGTCGATTTCCAACAAATTAGCCAATAATCATACGTAAGTTAAGCCAATAAACATACGGAAGTTACTCGTACAATATATCCCCTTTTGTGTTGGAGAATAAATGAAAATTGGCTAGAAAAATACTGACTTGCACATTTCCATGAAGGCGGTTTCAAATAAATGTGCAGTAAAAAAAATTTCCTATGATTTGAGTTTTAAATGTATGTTACGTAATCTTATTTTTATGACACTTCCTAGGTTCCCCAGGAACATGTTACTACCGGTCTATGGAATGAACGGAGTATCTTATCTAATCTGATCGAATGCCACGTAACAACGTCACAAAAGTTAACTACTTGCTGGCTTGAAGTTTCGGGGCCTGAAAACGAAGTTATGCCATTATTTCTCAACAGGCCGCGCGCTGATGAGCAGGAAGTGGCGCCAGATGGCGGCCCGCGAGTCAATCACTCATTCGCATCCGCGTCGCCTCCGCGTTGCCAGTGACGTCAGCACTTCGGCCCATTAATCACCACCTTAATAACCTCGGCCGCTCCTGACAAGAGGCTAGACGACAACGTCACATCGACCAAGGAGTATTGATGAGGAGCCCTCTGTCTCTACCTACGCATCACTCTCAAACTTGCTTCCTCTCAACATTTTCTTATCCGATACGCGAAATGGTATTCGCAATTACGAATACGGACAACCATCAGCTGTATAATCTAATGACGACAATGAAAATCTGACTGCCTTCGTTTGTGTTCTCTGTCGACCTTGCTTATGTGTCATGTGCCGTCCACCGAACGCCTCCATCGCATTCTTATGTATACCAACTGTTATTTAACATTCATGTCTATCTGTTTTTATGTCTCCCTGTACGGTTTCTGTTATTCTATAGGCCGAACAGCGGCATCTGTAAGCCACTGCCGGACCCCCTTTGTATCAAAGGGATTTACAATAAAGAAAAAGAAAAAAACAGTGAAAATTTGTGCTGGGCCGGGACTGGAAACCAAACTGCCCGCCTATGGCGAGAGGTCGCCTTACCATTAGGGTATCCGAGCTCGAAACACGGCTGTACTCAGACTTCTTTAAGTCGTCGGGCATGTGTCTACAACCTGTACTACACCCATTATACAACCTCTGACAAATAAGTTAGGTAAATAGTCGTGTAACATTCACGTAGATGAACTATGGACTACGGTTACCTTACTATTCTTCGAAATAGTCTCTTCCCATAACTATGCGCCGCTGAGTCTGCGATACGTGCCTTGGAAACTTTGCACGAAGTCTTCCTTTGGGATGGTGTTCAAAAGCCGCGTAACGTTTTGTTGGGTGTCAAGAATATCATCAAATTTCTTTCTTTTCAAAGCGAGTTTGAGTCGTAGGAATAAGAAGAAGTCTGGAGGATCGAGATCTGGCGAGTATGGCGGATGTTCAAGTTGCACCACCCCTTTTTTGCCGGAAACTGTTTGACGATACTGGCTGTGTATGGGCGAGCGTTGTGGTGAGCAAAAGACCAGGAACCTTGTTGTGCGTATTGGGGTCGTACTCTCCGTAGACGTTGAATAAAACTGGTCAAAATTTCAACGTATCGTGCAGTGTTCAACGTCGTTCCCTCAGGTAGAAACTCCTTGTGGATAATATCTTGCCGGCCGGAGTGGCCGAGTGGTTCTAGGCGATACAGTCTGGAACCGCGCGACCGCTACGGTCGCAGGTTCGAATCCTGCCTCGGGCATGGATGTGTGTGATGTCCTTAGGTTAGTTAGGTTTAAGTAGTTCTAAGTTCTAGGGGACTGATGACCTCAGAAGTTAAGTCCCATAGTGCTCAGAGCCATTTGAACCATTTAGTTAAGTCCCATGTGCTTAGAGCCATTTTTGTTAACACCTTGACTATCGAAGAAGGTGATGAGCATCGTTTTGATGCATGATTTTTCGGCTCTGACCGTTTTCCGATGAGGTGGTGTCGGAGAACGCCATTCATTACTTTACCACTTTGTTTCAGGGTAGTACCGGAGACACGAGGTTTCATCCTCAGCGACAATAGGGTTCAAGAAATTGGGAGTCGCATCCACCGTTTCGACGAAATCCAGTCTCTAAACGTGCCTGCTTCTGATCGTCAGTCAAGTGATGTGGCACAAGACGACAACACGTTTTCCTCTTCCCTAGCTCCTGGGTAAGGATTTATCGCACAGATTCACGGTTCATCTGCAGTTCACCCTGCTATCATGCGCACAGTTAATCGACGTTCGTTCGCGATTAATGTCCTCACTTTCTCAAAGTTTTCGTTACTGACGCCGGTCGCCGGTCGTCCACTACGGGGATTGTCAGAAACACTTTCCCGACCTCCTCGATCCGGGTGAACCACTCGTATACACATTTCACGGACTGCCTGATCCCCATAAACACATACTAGCATTCATTGCATGCGTTTCTTTCGGTGTCTTTCCAAGCTTTTTTTTTTTTTTTTGGTCGTCAGTCTATTGACTGGTTTGATGCGGCCCGCCACGAATTCGTTTCCTGTGCTAACCTCTTCATCTCAGAGTAGCACTTGCAACCTACGTCCTCAATTACTCGCTTGACGTATTCCAATCTCTGTCTTCCTCTACAGTTTTTGCCCTCTACAGCTCCCTCTAGTACCATGGAAGTCATTCCCTCATGTCTCAGCAGATGTCCTATCATCCTGTCCCTTCTCCTTATTGGTGTTTTCCACATATTCCCTTCCTCTCCGATTCTGCGTAGAACCTCCTCATTCCTTACCTTATCAGTCCACCTAATTTTCAACATTCGTCTATAGCACCACATCTCAAATGCTTCGATTCTCTTCTGTTCCGGTTTTCCCACAGTCCATGTTTCACTACCATACAATGCTGTACTCCAGACGTACATCCTCAGAAATTTCTTCCTCAAATTAAGGCCGGTATTTGATATTAGTAGACTTCTCTTGGCCAGAAATGCCTTTTTTGCCATGACGAGTCTGCTTTTGATGTCCTCCTTGCTCCGTCCGTCATTGGTTATTTTACTGCCTAGGTAGCAGAATTCCTTAACTTCATTGACTTCGTGACCATCAATCCTGATGTTAAATTTCTCGCTGTTCTCATTTCTACTATTTCTCATCGTCTTTCTCCGATTTACTCTCAAACCATACTGTGTACTCATTAGACTGTTCATTCCGTTCAGCAGATCATTTGATTCTTCTTCACTTTCACTGAGGATAGCAATGTCATCAGCGAATAGTATCATTGATATCCTTTCACCTTGTATTTTAATTCCACTCCTGAACCTTTCTTTTATTTCCATCATTGCTTCCTTGATGTACAGATGAAGAGTAGGGACGAAAGGCTACAGCCTTGTCTTACACCCTTCTTAATACGAGCACTTCGTTCTTGATCGTCTACTCTTATTATTCCCTCTTGGTTGTTGTACATATTGTATATGACCCGTGTCTCCCTATACCTGACCGCTATTTTTTTCGGAATCTCGAACAGCTTGCACCATTTTATGTTGTCGAACGCTTTTTCCAGGTCGACAAATCCTATGAAAGTGTCTTGATTTTTCTTTAGCCTTGCTTCCATTACTGGCCGTAACGTCAGAATTGCCTCTCTCGTCCCTTTACTTTTCCTAAAGCCAAACTGATCGTCACCTAGCGCATTCTCAATTTTCTTTTCCAGTCTTCTGTATATTATTCCTGTAAGCAGCTTCGATGCATGAGCTGTTAAGCTGATTGTGCAATAATTCTCGCACTTGTCAGCTCTTGCCGTCTTCGGAATTGTGTGGATGATGCTTTTCCGAAACTCAGATGGTATATCGCCAGACTCACATATTCTACACACCAACGTGAGTAGTCGTTTTGTTGCCACTTCCCCCAATGATTTTAGAAATTCTGATGGAATGTTATCTATCCCTTCTGCCTTATTTGACCGTAAGTCCTCCAAAGCTCTTTTAAATTCCAATTCTAATACTGGATCCCCTATCTCTTCTAAATCGACTCTTCTTCTATCACATCAGACAAATCTTCACCCTTGTAGAGGCTTTCAACATATTCTTTCCACCTATCTGCTCTCTCTCTCCTCTGCATTTAACAGTGGAATTCTCGTTGCACTCTTAATGTTACCACCGATGCTTTTAATGTCACCAAAGGTTGTTTTGACTTTCCTGTATGCTGAGTCTGTCCTTCCGACATATCTTTTTCGATGTCTTCACATTTTTCCTGCAGCCATTTCGTCTTAGCTTCCCCGCACTTCCTATTTATTTCATTCCTCAGCGACTTGTATATCTGTATTCCTGATTTTCCCGGAACTTGTTTGTACTTCCTCCTTTCATCAATCAACTGCAGTATTTCTTCTGTTACCCATGGTTTCTTCGCAGCTACCTTCTTTGGACCTATGTTTTCCTTCCCAACTTCTGTGATGCCCCTTTTTAGAGATGTGCATTCCTCTTCAACTGTACTGCCTACTGCGCTATTCCTTATTGCTGTATCTATAGCGTTAGAGAACTTCAAACGTATCTCGTCATTCCTTAGTACATGCGTATCCCACTTCTTTGCGTATTGATTATTCCTGACTAATGTCTTGAACTTCAGCCTACTCTTCATCACTACTATATTGTGATCTGAGTCTATATCTGCTCCTGGGTACGCCTTACAATCCAGTATCTGATTTCGGAATCTCTATCTGACCATGATGTAATCTAATTGAAGTCTTCCCGTATCTCCCGGCGTTTTCCAAGTATACCTCCTCCTCTTGTGATTCTTGAACAGGGCATTCACTATTACTAGCTGAAACTTGTTACAGAACTCAATTAGTCTTTCTCCTCTTTCATTCCTTGTCCCAAGCCCATATTCTCATGTAACCTTTTCTTCTACTCCTTCCCCTACAACTGCATTCCAGTCGCCCATGACTATTAGATTTTCGTCCCCATTTACATACTGCATTAGCCTTTCAATATCCGCATACACTTTCTCTATCTGTTCATCTTCAGCTTGCGACGTCGGCATGTATACCTGAACTATCGTTGTCGGTGTTGGTCTGCTGTCGATTGTGATTAGAACAACCCGGTCACTGAACTGTTCACAGTAACACACCCTCTGCCCTACCTTTCCAAGCTTAAAACAAAACTTTAAATTAATCCTTTGTTTGTTCATCGTCCTGATCTCAGTTCAGAATCGACACATTAAACAAGCACTTCGTCCATCAGGTGTAACATGGAACACACACGATGCTCAACTGCCGGCCGCGGTGGTCTAGCGGTTCTGGCGCTGCAGTCCGGAACCGCGGGACTGCTACGGTCGCAGGTTCGAATCCTGCCTCGGGAATGGGTGTGTGTGATGTCCTTAGGTTAGTTAGGTTTAAGTATTTCTAAGTTCTAGGGGACTTATGACCTAAGATGTTGAGTCCCATAGTGCTCAGAGCCATTTGAACGATGCTCAACTGAACTACGGTGGAGACAGGTTGTCAACACCGGCCGTTAAACAGGTGCAGCATTGAGAGTCGCCAGTGTTACCCAATCGACCGTTCTGACTTCATACGCCGAACTTTATTGTCAGAGGTTGTATGTATTTTGGGGCAGGGGAAAAATTTTAATACAAATACACTTGCCCGGTGTTGGAGGATTGCAATGCCTGTATTGATCGGACATGCATTTAGGAACGTTGTATCGTACTTCTGGACAACACAGGCAACTAAGTATCCTGTTTATTTTCTGGAACTTGGCAATTGACTTTCAAGTAAAATATCTCCCCTGTACGGGAAAACATGTAACGAATGTACGAATACACGTTATAGACGTGTGGTTGACGACTTACAGAAGTTTGTCTCTATACGTCTATCTTTATACAGGTTGTTGCGTACTTAGGCTATTCAGTACAGAATGTCGGTTCAAAACACTCTTCAGTCGTCTGAATTTCCAGTTGTTATTTTATTCAGCAACCAGTTTCGGCCATATATTACGCCATCTTCAGAACCCTGACTGCTGTGTCAGAAGATTCCCATCTCCGGTCCAGTCAAAATGACGAGTGAAGAGATCGCTGTGTCAAGTAGAAATCTGTGAATAACAGTGGTAGAAAGCTGGCCTCTATTTTGACTGGACCAGAAGTGGGAACCTTATTACACGCTGGTCAAAGAGCCTGAAGATGGCGTAATAGATCGCCAAAACTGGTTCCTGAACAAGATAAAAACTGGAAATAAACACTGCCGACAGATGTTTTGAGTCGACAGTCTATAGAAGTTTGAGTCTGGCCGTCATCGTACTCAGATAGCCCAATGCAGTATTAGCTGCCCTCTGTCCGCCCCCGGGTAGCTTAGTGGTCAGAGTGACAGAATGCCAATCCAAAGGGCCCGGGTTCGATTCCCGTATGGGTCGGAGATTTTCTCTTCTCAGTGACTGGGTGTTGTGTTGTCCTAATCATCATCATTTCATCCCCATCGACGCGCTAGTCAACGAAGTGGCGTCATATCGAAAGACTTGCACCCGGCGAACGGTCTACCCGACGGCCCAAGCCACACGACATTTATTTAGCTGCCCTCTGAAAAAAAAGAAAAACACTGAGTGAACGGATCAACGGTGAGCCTGAACGGATGTGAAGAGACGTCCACCCCGAACAAATGCAACGAACATTAACGAACAAAATGAGATCAGTTTAAAAAAATGGTAAGGCGACCGCCCGCGATAAGCGTGGATTCCGGGTTCGAATCCCGGTCCGGCACAAATTTTCATTGTCATTCTATTATACAGCTCAATGTAAATGTCGTGTGACTAGGGCCTCCCGTCTGGTAGACCGTTCGCCGGGTGCAAGTCTTTCGGTTTCACGCCTCTTCGGGAACTTGCGCGTCGATGGGGATGAAATGATGATGATTAGGACAACACAACACACAGTCCCCGAGCGGAGAAAATCTCCGACCCAGCCGGGAATCGAATACGGACCCTTAGGTTTGACATTCTGTCTTGCTGACACTCAGCTACTGGGGGCGGACACTTATACAGCTGATGGTTGGCCATATTCGGAAGTGCATGCATGTCCGGTGGAAAGTGGTATTGTACTTCTGAACTGCACAGGCACTGAAATGACGTATTTTCTACCACAGTGAACAATATGCAATGACAGCTTGGAGTATAGCGTTGTGCGATTTAAGTATTACCAAAAATACAGAATTTTCTTGCTAGCCTCCTTAGTGCTGGTTTTCGCAATGTCTATAAATTGTCTTCAGAGCACTGTTACAAACTGGCTATGCCACGGAATATGACAAAACTAAAGACTCCAACTAATCTTCTTCCTGGAATTACGCTCACTGTCATCGGTTCAGTGTCTTTCTGTATTCTGACTGGACACGTTGCCCCATAGGGACCTGCTGTTATCCGCGAGGTACAAGTCCACCTAGAAAGAAATCGTTTATTTAAAGTTATCTCAGTGCCACATGCAAAACAAACGGTTGGGAAATACGTTGCTTACAAAAAATTATAGACGTAACTTTAAGAGAGTAAAACTACGGCATACAAGCTAAGGTTGTAGCTTTAAATAGTAACTTGTCGGTGCTTGACAGTTTGGTGGTATGGGTGAACACAACTGGTCCATCAGGACGGAGGGATAATGGGTTTTCAAAAAATGGTTCAAATGGCTCTGAGCACTATGGGACTTAACATCTGAGGTCGTCAGTCCCCTACATTTAGAACTGCTTAAACCTAACTAACCTAAGAACATCACACACATCCATGCCCGACGCAGGATTCGAACCTGCGACCGCGCGGTTCCAGACTGAAGCTTCTAGAACCGCTCGGCCACAGCGGTCGGCGATAATGGGTTTTATTGGATGTTAGAAGGAAATGAGGTCCATGTGTTAAGAGTTTTTTTCTGACAATCTTTAGAAATGAATTTGGGATGGATTGTTGCATATGAGGCACAGAATAAGCAAGACTAAGGAAAGACGCCACCAACAGAAACGCCAAATGCAGCTCCACCAGTCCACCAAATCGGCCGCGACAGATGGCTATTAGATACCGTCCATGTCATGGAATATGATAATACGTAGGTACTTAGACTATCATTTTCTTCATGACACTGAGTGATTGAAGAATTCAAACGACCAGACCATGATCAATAAAAAGTGAAATCTGACTCAGTCCCCTACCCTCCCAAAGCCAAATATGGTGGCCACAAGAGGGGAACTGGAATACAGACCTGTTTTCTTGTTATTTTCTTAATACACCAAAATTATGATTGATTTGTGGCGAACGCCAAGAGTTCCTCTCACGTGCCAACTGCTCATCTCAGAGAAGGACTTACACCGTGCATCCACAATTATTTCTTGAGTGTCCATGAACCATGGACCTTGCCGTTGGTGGGGAGGCTTGCGTGCCTCATCGATACAGATGGCCGTACCGTAGGTGCAACCACAACGGAGGGGTATCTGTTGAGAGGCCAGACAAACATGTGGTTCCTGAAGAGGGGCAGCAGCCTTTTCAGTCGTTGCAGGGGCAACAGTCTGTATGATTGACTGATCTGGCCTTCTAACATTAACCAAAACGGCCTTGCTGTGCTGGTACTGCGAACGGCTGAAAGCAAGGGGAAACTACAGCCGTAATTTCTCCCGAGGACATGCAGCTTTACTGTATGATTAAATGATGATGGCGTCCTCTTGGGTAAAATATTCCGGAGGTAAAATAGTCCCCCATTCGGATCTCCGGGCGGGGACTACTCAAGAGGACGTCGTTATCAGGAGAAAGAAAACTGGCATTCTACGGATCGGAGCGAGGAATGTCAGATCCCTTAATCGGGCTGGTAGGTTAGAAAATTTAAAAAGGGAAATGGATAGGTTAAAGTTAGATATAGTGGGAATTAGTGAAGTTCGGTGGCAGGAGGAACAAGACTTTTGGTCAGGTGATTACAGGGTTATAAATACAAAATCAAATAGGGGTAATGCAGGAGTAGGTTTAATAATGAATAAAAAAATAGGAGTGCGGGTTAGCTACTACAAACAGCATAGTGAACGCATTATTGTGGCCAAGATAGACACAAAGCCCATGCCTACTACAGTAGTACAAGTTTATATGCCAACTAGCTCTGCAGATGATGAAGAAATTGATGAAATGTATGACGAGATAAAAGAAATTATTCAGGTAGTGAAGGGAGACGAAAATTTAATAGTCATGGGTGACTGGAATTCGTCAGTAGGAAAAGGGAGAGAAGGAAACGTAGTAGGTGAATATGGATTGGGAGGAAGAAATGAAAGAGGAAGCCGCCTTGTAGAATTTTGCACAGAGCATAACTTAATCATAGCTAACACTTGGTTCAAGAATCATGAAAGAAGGTTGTATACCTGGAAGAATCCTGGAGATACTAAAAGGTATCAGATAGATTACATAATGGTAAGACAGAGATTTAGGAACCAGGTTTTAAATTGTAAGACATTTCCAGGGGCAGATGTGGATTCTGACCACAATCTATTGGTTATGAACTGCAGATTGAAACTGAAGAAACTGCAAAAAGGCAGGAATTTAAGGAGATGGGACCTGGATAAACTGAAAGAACCAGAGGTTGTACAGAGTTTCAGGGAGAGCATAAGGGAACAATTGACAGGAATGGGGGAAAGAAATACAGTAGAAGAAGAATGGGTAGCTCTGAGGGATGAAGTAGAGAAGGCAGCAGAGGATCAAGTAGGTAAAAAGACGAGGGCTAATAGAAATCCTTGGGTAACAGAAGAAATATTGAATTTAATTGATGAAAGGTGAAAATATAATAATGCAGTAAATGAAGCAGGCAAAAAGGAATACAGACGTCTCAAAAATGAGATCGACAGGAACTGCAAAATGGCTAAGCAGGGATGGCTAGAGGACAAATGTAAGGATGTAGAGGCTTGTCTCACTAGGGGTAAGATAGATACTGCCTACAGGAAAATTAAAGAGTCCTTTGGAGAGAAGAGAACCACTTGTATGAATATCAAGAGCTCAGATGGCAACCCAGTTTTCAGCAAAGAAGGGAAGGCAGAGAGGTGGAAGGAGTATATAGAGGGTTTATACAAGGGCGATGTACTTGAGGACAATATTATGGAAATGGAAGAGGATGTAGATGAAGATGAAATGGGAGATAAGATACTGCGTGAAGAGTTTGACAGAGCACTGAAAGACCTGAGTTGAAACAAGGCCCCGGGAGTAGACAGCATTCCATTAGAACTACTGATGGCCTTGGGAGAGCCAGTCATGACAAAACTCTACCATCTGGTGAGCAAGATGTATGAGACAGGCGAAATACCCACAGACTTCAAGAAGAATATAATAATTCCAATCCCAAAGAAAGCAGGTGTTGACAGATGTGAAAATGACCGAACTATCAGTTTAATAAGTCACAGCTGCAAAATACTAACGTGAATTCTTCACAGACGAATGGAAAAACTGGTAGAAGCGGACCTCGGGGAAGATCAGTTTGGATTCCGTAGAAATGTTGGAACACGTGAGGCAATACTAACCTTACGACTTATCTTAGAAGAAAGATTAAGTAAAGGCAAACCTACGTTTCTAGCATTTGTAGACCTAGTGAAAGCTTTTGACAACGTTAACTGGAATACTCTCTTTCAAATTCTGAAGGTGGCAGGCGAGAAACCAGATGGCAGTTATAAGAGTCGAGGGGCATGAAAGGGAAGCAGTGGTTGGGAAAGGAGTGAGACAGGGTTGTAGCCTCTCCCCGAAGTTATTCGATCTGTATATTGAGCAAGCAGTAAAGGAAACAAAAGAAAAATTCGGAGTAGGTATTAAAATTCATGGAGAAGAAGAACTTTGAGGTTTGCCGATGACATTGTAATTCTGTCAGAGACAGCAAAGGACTTGGAAGAGCAGTTGAACGGAATGGACAGTGTCTTGAAAGGAGGATATAAGATGAACATCAACAAAAGCAAAACGAGGATAATGGAATGTAGTCAAATTAAATCGGGTGATGCTGAGGGTATTAGATTAGGAAATGAGACACTTAAAGTAGTAAAGGAGTTTTGCTATTTAGGGAGTAAAATAACTGATGATGGTCGAAGTAGAGAGGATATAAAATGTAGACTGGCAATGGCAAGGAAATCGTTTCTGAAGAAGAGAAATTTGTTAACATCGAGTATAGATTTAAGTGTCAGGAAGTCGTTTCTGAAAGTATTTGTATGGAGTGTAGCCATGTATGGAAGTGAAACATGGACGATAACCAGTTTGGACAAGAAGAGAATAGAAGCTTTCAAAATGTGGTGCTACAGAAGAATGCTGAAGATAAGGTGGGTTGATCACGTAACTAACGAGGAGGTATTGAATAGGATTGGGGAGAATCGAAGTTTGTGGCACAACTTGACTAGAAGAAGGGATCGGTTGGTAGGACATGTTTTGAGGCATCAAGGGATCACAAATTTAGCATTGGAGGGCAGCGTGGAGGGTAAAAATCGTAGAGATAGACCAAGAGATGAATACACTAAGCAGATGCAGAAGGATGTAGGTTGCAGTAGGTACTGGGAGATGAAGAAGCTTGCACAGGATAGAGTAGCATGGAGAGCTGCATCAAACCAGTCTCAGGACTGAAGACCACAACAACAACAACATTTTTTACTCTCTACATTTCCTTCTAGTGTAATGAAAGTTATTCACTATGTCATAACACATCTCTTACCATCCCGTGCCTTCATCTTGTCGTTGGAATCCACTGTTTCTTTCCTAGCTGATTCTGCAGCGAACCATCTCATTCGTATATTATCAGTCCACGTACTTTTCATCATCCTTCAACAGCACATTTCAAACGCTTCGATTCTCTTCTTCTCCGTTATCACACAGTCCATGATTCACTCCCATAAAACGCTCGGCACTGAACGTACGTTACAAAAAATTTCTACTTCAAATTAAACCTAATGTATGATAAGAGTAGGCTTCTTTTGGCTAAGGGTGCCCTCCTTCCACGTGCTAATCTGCTTTTTACTTCCTCGTTACTTCGTCTGTTACGTGTTATTTTATTTACAAATCGGCCTAATTAGCCTATTTAGAGGTTTATTATTATGATGTCAAGTTTGTCGTTAATCTCCCATTTCATTGCTTTCCTCTTTTTTCGGTTTACTCTAAATCCGTATACTGCATTCTTTCTCACTCTGACATATGATGCCATGTCATCAGCGATCCTTGTCATTTATATCCTTCACCCTGAATTTTATTCCCACTCTTGAACTTTCTTTTATTTCCGTCATTATTTCTCCGATGTATAGATTGGGCAGTAGCGACGAAATACTTCATCGCTGTCTTTCACCGCTATTAATCCAAGCACTTCATTCACGGTCTTCTACTTTTTTTATCCCCTCTTGGTTCTTGTACATACTGTATATTATCCATCTTCCCATTTTTGGTTACTCCTATTTTTCTCAGAATTTCTAACATTCTGCACCGTTTTGCGCTGTTGACAGCTTTTTTTATGTGTGAACATATCTTGATTTTTTTAAAGTCTTGCTTCCATCATCAACGTTTGAATAGCGTCTGACCGTCATCTAACAGATCGTCCACCATCCTTTCTAGTCTTCTGTACATTATTCTAAGTAGCTTAGGTACATGAGCCTTAAGCTAATTGTGCGATAGTTTTCGCATTTATCAGTTCTTGCTGCCTTCATAATTACATGGTTGATATTTTCCCGAAAGTCTCACGAAAGTCTCCAGTATCATAGATTCTGCACACTAACTTGAACAGATGTTTCATTGCTGCTTGCCCTAGTGACTTTAGAAATTATAAAGGAATTTTGTCTGTCCCTTCCGCCTTTATCCAAATCTTATTAAATTCTCTCTAACGCTGGATCTCCTACGCCTTCCATAAAGAATTCCATTTCTTCTTCTACAACGTCATCAGAGGAGTCCTT
Organism: Schistocerca serialis cubense; assembly: GCF_023864345.2. Classification (NCBI taxonomy): domain Eukaryota; kingdom Metazoa; phylum Arthropoda; class Insecta; order Orthoptera; family Acrididae; genus Schistocerca; species Schistocerca serialis. The sequence continues at coordinate 804,913,492 of NC_064641.1, forward strand.
CGTCTCGTGTTTTCTCATATGCTTTCAGCAATGTCATTTCCATTGTATTCTTTATGTTGACTCCTTAAGTTTTAATGACACTGAAAGTAATTTTGACTTTTCTATATTGTGAATCAGTCATTCGTGCGACCATGGCTTTTTCAATTTTCCTGAAGCCATTTTGGCTTGACTTTCCTGAACGTAGATATTTCATTCCAAAGTGACTTATATTGCTGTATCAGTGCCTTTTCTTGAAAATGTTTGTACTTTCTTCTTGCATCGATCAACATACAAATTTCCTCTGTTAGTTACGCTTTTCTCGCAGTTAATTCCTTTGTACCTATGTTTGTCTGTTCGTCTTCTGGGACTGTATCTCATCATTCCTCCGCACTTCTTTCACCTTAGTTCTCCTGGACGATATTCTTAAGCTCCAGTATACAATTCATCATTACCAACTTAAAATTCGAGTCACTATCTATTCCCAGGTACGCCCTGCAATTCAGTTTCAGATTTCGGAAACTATGTTTGTACATGATGTAATTCGGTTGTACTGTTTTCATTACTTCAGGCCTTTTCCAAGTATAGCTAATGATCCTTGAACAGCGAATTTGACATTAGAAGCCAAAATTTATTGCAGAATTCAATGTCCCTTGTCTGACATTCCTAATATCGAATCCCATACTCTGCCGTTTATTCCATCCGATCATACCACTTTCCAATCCCCCATGATTGTTAGATTATCATTTCGCTTTACATACTGAATTAGCCGTTCAGTATCCTCACATACTTTCTGTTTCTTCAACTTTTGGTTATGACCTCTGCATGTATGCTTAAATCGTTGTTGTCGGCGTTCGTTTTCCGTCGAGTCATACCAGAACAAAACTATCACCGAACTCTTTTCAGTAACTCAGTATCTGCCCTGTCTTCTTATGCATAACGAGTATACTCCTATTATACGATTTTCTGTTACTGTTGATTTGGTTACAGCGCTGTAACAAGTGTGTTTGAGACAGTTCGAACATCTCTTTCACTGTAGCCATCTTACAATACATTAAGCAAGGGTTTAACGACAAACCGTAGAGTGACCCAGGCAAATTGTGCGATTCGTTAATTCCTTTTACAAACGATTTTAACTGGACTGAAATTAATGCTCAGATAATGGCACCATTTCTATGTGTACCGTTCGAAATACGTGCAAAAAAGACGTTTTCCTGAGAGGTTTTTGAAACGCTACACTTCTATACATTCAACCTGTAAGAATCGGTTGAAATTTTGTACTAAGTGAAAGAATAAAGTGAAAATAATTGTATTGTTTCCCTTTATCTACTGTCGAGATATGTTGGTTTAAAGTCGAGGTAAATGTAGCACGTAAAAATTATTCTTACATGAACTGAATGCGCGGGAACGGTTGAAGAGTTTCAGGTAAACAAAAAGTGCAACCTTACAATAAAACTGAAAAATTGCATTCAAAAAATCTAGCTTCATTCGGATTTTAGTGCGAAACATACAGTTTTTGTGACTTTTCTCTTTACCCACACTTCTGATATGTTTCAAACTAGTGCGAATAGGTTCATAGGGTTTTAAGAAGGTAGACAAATAATCTAATTAGCAGTCGTCTTGTTGTTTTGTGAAAGCTTTATCCGTTGCCACGGTATGAGCACCATTGTTTGAAAGAAAATAAAGAAACCTACGTCAGATCAGGTGCCGCCCGAGTCTACAAACCTGTTCGTCCGTTTGCAGGCTGTGGCGGTCCAATGTCAAAATGAAGATACAATAGAAGTTGAAAACCAGAATTAAAAATGCTCTTACCCTAGTTCAAAAAAGGTGAATATGCCTTGCTCAGATCTAGGGATATGAAAGAAGACAATTAGTTTTTCGACTTATCTGACAAACTGAAATACATTTAAATCAAAAAATCTTCACATATTCGCGTTTTTTACAGTTAACCTTACTTCCCCAGTGCAGTGAGGACTAGTAGCTAGAGTATGTTGGCATATCTGCATCTTGGAATTTGTGGGCTGAAGTCCCCAATCTTGCGCCCAAAATCCAGATTATTTGCCAGTCATGTAAACAATATACAATATCATATGGCTGAAGATCTCGTATGTAACAGCTAAAAAAGTTTTCCTGAAGGGGGATAAAATTTCTGGCAGTGGATTTTTTTCTTTCGGGATGACATCATGTATGATATTACTTTACTTGATACTATGCATTATATTTACATGACATGAGTATTAATACGAACGAGTAAAAAAGCGCGATTGTTTTCATTTAAAAGTCCTTGAAGCTGGCAGAAATGTCTTCTTTTACTTTCGCCAGGACATAATCACCTCTTTTTTTAATTTATTTTTTCCTATTATATGGGCATATTTCATTCCGATTACCCTATATTCGCCTAACCAGAAATCCTTACCGTCACTGACCTTATATCTAGATTGACGCTTTCCATTCCATTTTAAAATCTTTATAGCTTTGATAGCGACGTGCAATTTTCTGACATTCCACTCTCTGACTGATGGAATGTTAACTTTTCGTTGGTTATTCCATCTACATTTGTTGTTATCTCCGTTTTGGTAGTCTGTTACCGGTTACCCGAAAGAGCGTAACATCTCATTCTTTTGCCAATAGGGAGATAGTCCCGACACCTTCCCTATTATAGGCCACATGTGCTGGGGGTGTCCACTATGTGTGTTTTCTGTTGCCTTTTGCGTCCTTGTGCCGTTGATGACAGCCACCCTTCCACCTTTTAGAGAGAGTTTGCCATTCGAAGGGTAACAGGTTGCCCTTTAGGTCTGTCCACCCTGTTTCATAAGGCTGGTGGCAGAAAAATGGTGACTCAGGTATTACTAACCATTTATATTCAAAAACTAGCTGGGTACCCGGCTTCGCACAGGGAGTTGATATAAGATTGTGTAGTTGGAATAAAAAGATAAACTGGAAAGTATAAGAGGTTAAATATTTATGCCAGTCAAACAAACTTCTTGTTCACTTACTTTTGTGTGGGAAACGTGTGAAATTTCAGTTGGACACGGGTGGCTCTGTCACACTGCTAAATGGTCGCACATATGAACTGTTAGGCTCCCCTCGCCTGTCTAAAACTAGCACTCAACTGACAGCTTATAATAGATGAGACATTCCCCTTCTCGGAATATGTACTTCGCCAACCATGTCTCGCTCGCATATGCAAACAGTGACTTTTGGAGTGCTACGATCATGCGATTGTGAGAATATATTTGCTCTTGATTCATTTGATTTGTTTGGCTTTAATATTCAGCACAATGTGTTATCAATGTCTGCATTCCATGCAGAAGACAGTTGCTGAAAGAATAGCCAAAACTCTTTTCCGAAGGTTGAGGCAACGCTAACAGTTTTGTGGCACATATTACTCTGAAAGACAATGCTCAGCCGAAATTTTGCCAGGCCAGAAATGTTCCCCTTACATTACGGGTCAAAGTCGCTAATGAACTTAAAGAACTGCAAGATAGCGGAGCTATTGCGCCCACACAAGCTAGTCAATAGGCAAGTTGTTTTACTTCCAAAATCTTTAGGTCGCATTCGCCTCTGTGTTGATTTTAAGTCTACGGTGAACCCACAAACTTTGGTTGATACTTGCACATTGCCACGCCCAGAGCATCTCATGGACAAATTAGGCGTTGGACGATACTTTTCAAAAATTGATTTGGGTGACACGTATCTGCAAATACCACTCAACGAAGAATCTCAATAAGTGTGTGTCGTAAATACTCACTTCGGTTTGTTTAAAGTCTTGCTTTTGTCTTTTGGCAGTGCTTTTGTACCCGCCATTTCCCAATAGTATTTATAACGGCTGACTGCACATGTGCCAAACTGTTCAAACTATTAGGACGATATTGTACTATTAGATCGTACACCTGAAGAACATATTGCAAATTTACTTGCTTTGTTTCGTATGTTATCTGATGTAGGACTGAAGTGTAGATTGGACAAGTGTGATTTTTTTTTTAACATGAGTTGCAGTATCTTGGTCATGTCATAAACAGTCAAGGTGTACATCCTCTGTAGTCGCATTTGTTAGCCGTACGAGATTTGCCAGTTCCTCCAATGTAGCAGAATTGAAGTCAATCTTAGCGAAAATGAACTATTATATACGGTCCATAACGAATGCTGCGCAAATCGTTGTTCCATTGCATGGCTTGCGTCGAAAGAATATTCCCTTTGTTTGGACAGGTGAGTGCCAAGTAGCTTTCCAAAAACTTAAAGATGCATTGTTCAGTGATCGATGCTTAGTTTACTTTGATCCTGACAAATAAGTTGTCTTGAAAGTTGACGCTTCCTCTTACGAAGTCGGTGCAGTTCTTGCGCACAGAATTGTTGATGAAGAGAGGCCTATCGCTTTCGCATCAGAAGTGTTGTTCAAAGCTCAGTGTAACTATTCACAAATTGAAAAAGAGTCTTTGGCTATTGTGTATGGAGTCACCAAATTCCACTACTCTTTGTATGACAGAAAATTCTACTTAGTAACGGATAACAAGCCTTTGCAGTCCTTGTTCCATCCGACGAAACCGGTTAGTTTCCGAACTGCCCAAAAGTTGCAAGGATGGGGTTTGCTGTTGTCTCAATGCCAGTACGAGATGGTGTATCGTCAGACAGCTCAAAATGGGAATGCAGACGCACTCTCACGTCTTTCGATTGGCCCTGATACAGACTTTGACGCTTCTGTTGCATCTTCTTGTCACATCTATGCTTAGGATTCTGAATTGCTTCAATCTTTTCCGCTGAACTATAGGAAAACTACACAGGTCCAGGAAGCTGATTCAGATTGAATATTTTGCTAACATACATTCACACATCTTGGCCTCAATCATTGAATAGCGTAAAGAAATCTGTAGAACGCCGATACTTTGCCCGTCGGCATGGCCTCACAGTACAGAAAGGTGTGATTATTTTCCAAAATGACAATGGACAGTCACGTGTGTTGATCCCTAAAGCTTTGCAAAATGAAGTGTTGCAGGTAGTTCACCAAGGACACTAGGGTATTGTTTGTACGTAACAGTTAGCACATCGACATTGTACTTGGCAGGGTATGGACTCCCGAATAGAACAGATGGCGTTGCGGTGTCACGCATGTGCGGAAAATCAGTCCACTCTGCCACAAAAATTCTCTGCTTGGCCTAAGTCGAAATCACCATGGCAACGTGTACACATGAACTTTGAAGGATCTTTTTGGAACACACGTTGGTTGATTGTGGTTGACTCATATAACAAGCTCCCTTTCGCTGTGCCAACGAATTCGACAACTTCACGTAGCACAATTCAGTAGTTGTACTCCATTTTTTGCTTCGAAGATTTACCTGAAGCAGTAGTGTCAGACAACAGACCGCAATTCATGTCAAATGAATCTGAAACATTCTGTGATCGCAATGACATACAGCATTTAACTAGAGCACCGTTCCATTCACATTCAAAAACAGCGAACCGGAACGTTTTGTCAGAACCTTCAAGCAGCAGATGGTCAAACTTTGCTGCGCACACACCAGTGATCAAGCATTTGAGCTGTTTCTCGCCTGCTATCGTTGGCACCCATGAGATGTACCATCGCCGGCAGAACTGCTTCACGGCCGCCGGCATCGCACGCTGCTCCACCTGTTCCACCCTCCTCAGCATCCGGTACAGGAGGAACGCCGCAAGTATTGCTTCGCGCTGCATGATATTTTTTTACAGGGTTTACAGGCGCAACAGACGGTGGACCGAGGCGAGATCATCCTTCGACTTGGCGCTTGCATGTATCTAACTGCCGAAGTGACCGTGCGGTTAAAGGCGCTGCAGTCTGGAACCGCAAGACCGCTACGGTCGCAGGTTCGAATCCTGCCTCGGGCATGGATGTTTGTGATGTCCTTAGGTTAGTTAGGTTTAACTAGTTCTAGGTTCTAGGGGACTAATGACCTCAGCAGTTGAGTCCCATAATGCTCAAAGCCATTTGAACCATTTTTGTATCTAACTTCAGGTCCAGATGGCTTGCAACGCCGTCATCAAATTCAACTCCACCTCTGTCATGTGCACGATGAGCTTTCAGTGTCTCTTCCCCAGATTCATGGATCCCGAGGACAGCGTGGCCACAGAAGCCGCCAGAGGACGTCATCATGACATCGCGGGACGACCCCGTGGAGACGAAACCCTCGCCTCCTCCGCCTCCTTTTATCCTACCGATGGAGCTGGACCCACCCACAGCGCAGCAATCGCCGTCGTCATTCGATTCATGGCATCAGGAGGTGCACGCGTACTCTTCTGGTCGTTTTACAGGGGATGTTTCCGCCAGGCCGGATGGCGGGGGACGACCGGAAACCTGTCGTCCCCACCAACCGTAGCTTCCGGTCCAGCGATGCACCCACACTCCTGCCTCCCCCGCCGTTGTCGCACTCCCTACACGACGACGGTCCGTGGTCTGGGTGGGGGAGGGGGTGTGGGGGTGTGTGGGGGAGGGGGTGGAGGAATGTTCCGGCGTAAGGGCAAACGCCGGCGCGAAGATCAAGAACGCAAGAGCAGAAAGAGCTGTGGGATGACGTCAGAAAATAGTATGCTGACTAGGACACCACGACTGGAGCGGCATCTACACGAAGGAAATAAAAGTGGCGCGCCGCCTAGCCGCGGCCGCACTAGAAAACGGACACTAGACGAGACGCACTAGTAGACCCGGACTAGAGTGAAGACTAGAAGAGCCGTGACTTGTGACCCACATCAACTTGTGTGATTAATTATCATAGACATTGTATATAACGGAGGATATTGATTATTTGCATGTCGCCAATTACTTGCAACAACTCGTAAATACAGAGTTAAGTATTATCGATTCAATTACTGTAATAAACTATAATAATATGATTTGCTTGTATGTTGTCTCGCTATCCGGGAAAATAGTTTCCTAGGCACCCAATACGACACGAGCGGGCAGGATTCGACATTCCAGTCAAAAGTTCAACTTCGGTGGTGTTATAGCTGTTTGACGATCATCCTTGCTCCATTACATAGTTTTAGTGAGATTTCTGAGTAGTATGATCGGAGATCTAATTTTAAGTCGAAGACAGAGTAACGGCATTCCTGGTACTTGCACAGAATTTAGAAATGTTGTAGGGAAGTTCACACTCTCTTCAACGTTTACCATCGTGGCGAACGGTTTGTATAAAAAAACTGCGCAGGCTTTCCCGGCCATAAAAGTTTTCTCGGTGTGGTGCCGCGTCATAATGTATAAAACTACTGCTCGAGAGAAACTAACGTTTCGACCACGTTACCACACCCAGAAAACTTTTATGTAGGTTTGCATAATCTCACTTGACTGGGAATTTTCTTTTAAATATTACATTCGATATCGTCGACGATATTATTTTTAAATTTCAAAATTGCCAGTCCGGATTGGTATAGTTGTGAACAATGTCTGTATGAATTTGGTCAATGAGTTCCTTTTGAGCAACGGCTGCTTTGCAGAAGTCATTGTTGAAATTCCTGAGGCCGATCGTTGGTCAGTAGGGGTTGGGTTGTGTGGGGGAAAAGAGCAAACAGCGAGGTCATCGGTCTCATCGGAATAGGGAAGGACGGGGAAGGAAGTCGGTCGTCCCCTTTTAAAGAACCATCCCGGCGTTTGCACGGAACGATTTAGGGAAACCACGGAAAACCTAAATCAGGATGGCCGGACGCGGGTTTAAACGGTCGTCCTCTCGAGTGCGAGCCGAGTGTTCAAACCACTGCCCCACCTCGCTTGATCTGGTCACTAGGATATGTGCCTTCGCCTATTTGTGAAAGTTGTTGAGTAAAATCTACTGTTATTTCGTCTTTCGGTAGTTCTAATCTCATGTTCTTTATTAGTCGCAGCATTTGTAAGTGTGGCCAGAGACGTGATTTTTTAAACACGCATTGATCTCGTCTGCTGATGGTGACTTATGTATAACTGGAAGTGTTTGTTGAAAATCTCCTGAGAGTATGAGTAGAGAGCTCTTCCCATCACTTAAGAGTTTCCTCGCAAGTCTTGCAATGTTATGTCCATGGCTTCAAGTGATTTTTTATGTTCCATTGTGCATTCGTCGCACAAGATAATTTTAGCTTTCCTTAGTAGACCATTCGTCCCATAAGATAATTTCAGCTTGCTTTAGTAGTCGACCCGTTCCAGATGCTCTCGAGATTTTACATTCAGGGAATTGTTCTTCGGATGCATTCAACTGTAGATGTAGGACGGAATAGGCAGTTCGTCCTCCTTCCATACGTGTGACTGCAATGCCGGATGATGCCGGTGCAAGTGCGATGTGTTGTTTAGCACGTATTTCCGCTAGCAATAGATTTATTAGAAACGTTTTTCCAGTACAGCCTGGAGCGCCAAAGTAAATAATTCCACCAGGGTTGTTGTCGATCCGACCCGTTATAACGTTGTAAATTTCCTGTCGATTGTAGTTGAGGATCGGTTTGTTGTGAGAAATGTATTAAAGCAGTTCGTTGATGTTGTAGCTTTTTTTCCTTTGTCATTTCAAAGTTTAGCAAACTGACAGCGTCTTTTCGTGGTGCCAAGTTGTATTAAGATGTAGTTGTTTATTGCTAAACTTTTATCTTTTAGCCGACTGAATGTTTCATTGAAGATGTTGTTGAATTCAGTGGTCAGTTCAGGATGAACTTGCTGGATTTAGTTCAGCATGTCATCACCCATACTCTCATTGAAGGAGTCTCATAGCTGTTTTAAATTCGATGGGTTGCATGTTGTTAGAATTATGGCGAATACGTCTGAGGGTGTGAGTGAGGCTTCATGGGGTGTTAATTCCCAGTGATTGTCATTTTCCAGTAGTCCTAAGAGCTGGAATACTTCTCTGTACCTCTGGCAATATTCATCGACAACAGTCTTGAGATCTGTGAAACTTGTTGTCCCTGTATTCCGTGTAGTAACATCCAGAAAAGATACTGTGCCAGAAACGATACGTTTGGCACAGTTGGTAAAAAACTGTTAATGTTGTGAACTGAGGTAGTTCGCTTGAGTTTTTCTACTGGTGTCTTTTGTAAAGTAAACATACTGTCAGTTCTCCAAATGTACTACTAGATCTTGCGCAGTTGATTTGCGTTCGTGTACGGCAAACCGAAAAGTCGCCATGTTGCTTCGTTACTATTGATATATCTTCCTATTTTGTACATGAGGAATCTCGACGTTTCTATTCCGTTGTTCACTGTTCTTGGATATTTGACATACTGCCATGTCACTGCCTTTCTCCGCATAGTTACAGATATATTCGATCGATTTCACTTAATTGCAGTATTCTACTTTTATGTGTGGTTGGAACATTTTGAAAGTAGAGTGTGCTGTGGTAGTACACACAAATTATCTTTTTCAAGTTTGGGGCTACCTCGTATTCATATTGCTGCTGCGAAGCCACCGGTTTGGGGTGATCGTCTTCTGTATTTGGGGTAGCCGTCAAATCCAGTTTGTGTGTACAACTATGATTTTGGGTAATTTTTTGTACGTTTTCCATCATTCATACGCGGCGAATTCGGGTGTAATGGCCCACGTGGTCCGTGAATCGTGGTTTTCTCTTCTATATCATACAGTTCCGGATCTTCGTATGGATTGGGATATTCAGCTTGAATGATTTGATCGAAATCGATTGGATGAATTCTGTCGTGTAGCCACATGATATTGTGTGAGTGAGGAATTTCTTGTTTTTGCTATTCGATTGTGTACATACAGCATCTAGCAGTTTCAAAGATGTGACGTTTTGTGATGCATTCAAAAAATCTCATTCGTTTTTGTCGGAAAACTCGACTATTATGTCGTATCGATGCATGTGGGCTTGTCAGTATCTTAGTTGATCTTTGATTTCTGGCCAGGACATGTTACATGTGAATGTTATGAAGAGGTCAGGTCGTCCATATTTTCTTATGCAGGTCAGGGCATCTTGAGTGTATTCGTATATGTGTCTCGTACTTCCTACGTATGGTGAAGGTAAGATCACCATTGTCCCAGTGTCATCAGTGTTTTCGTCATTTATAACTGCGTCTCGAAGATGTACGTATTCTTCCGTGCGTAGTGTATTCTATTTCAGTTTTACGTAAAGCATCCGTTCCGCTTCTGTTTTTGTACTCATATCTACGAGGAACTGTTGGAACAGACGACTATTATTAAGAATGTGATTATATGTTTCATTGTCTTTTATCATAAGCGGTAACCACAGAACTCCTTGAACCTGGCTTTTTTGTTTGTTCCTATACCTGTTTCAGGTTGGATTTGTTTCACGTTACCATGATATCAGTCCTCTCTGTGCAGGTATATTGATGGATATTGGAGGGCATCATGTGAACGGTGTGTCTGTGCAATGCGTCTTCTTCCGTTTCGTTTTGTAACTGTTCTTTTGTTTTCGCTTCTTTGCTTCAGAACTGGCAAGATCTTATCGTCTTTTAAGCTCGGGGGTTGTCTAAAATATAAATCACTCAACTTGTTACTAGCAAATAAACCAACAACATTTTGCACACTATTCACACTTTCTTTTCGGTTTGTATTCAGTCACTATATCTGAAACGTCCCCTTAGAAAAATTATAAATGATTGTGCTTAAACTGACACACAATATTTTTAGCGCAACGCAATCTGACTTTCAATAATCCCTACAAAAGGATGGCCCTGACTAACAATAACCTATACCTTTCAGGAATCACTTACCTCACAAAAATCTTAGTTACTCGAACTACTGCAATACAGCGAGCGCCAATACTGCCAGCTAAATAAAAGGTTCTAACTACTGAAGGCACTACTGATAGGCATAGTTAGCAAATGAAAGATTTTGATAGAGAACAAACAATATATTTACCTTAATAGTGTTCAAAAGTCATAATATACACACCTGGAAATGGAAAAAAGAACACATTGACACCGGTGTGTCAGACCCACCATACTTGCTCCGGACACTGCGAGAGGGCTGTACAAGCAATGATCACACGCACGGCACAGCGGACACACCAGGAACCGCGGTGTTGGCCGTCGAATGGCGCTAGCTGCGCAGCATTTGTGCACCGCCGCCGTCAGTGTCAGCCAGTTTGCCGTGGCATACGGAGCTCCATCGCAGTCTTTAACACTGGTAGCATGCCGCGACAGCGTGGACGTGAACCGTATGTGCAGTTGACGGACTTTGAGCGAGGGCGTATAGTGGGCATGCGGGAGGCCGGGTGGACGTACCGCCGAATTGCTCAACACATGGGGCGTGAGGTCTCCACAGTACATCGATGTTGTCGCCAGTGGTCGGCGGAAGGTGCACGTGCCCGTCGACCTGGGACCGGACCGCAGCGACGCACGGATGCACGCCAAGACCGTAGGATCCTACGCAGTGCCGTAGGGGACCGCACCGCCACTTCCCAGCAAATTAGGGACACTGTTGCTCCTGGGGTATCGGCGAGGACCATTCGCAACCGTCTCCATGAAGCTGGGCTACGGTCCCGCACACCGTTAGGCCGTCTTCCGCTCACGCCCCAACATCGTGCAGCCCGCCTCCAGTGGTGTCGCGACAGGCGTGAATGGAGGGACGAATGGAGACGTGTCGTCTTCAGCGATGAGAGTCGCTTATGCCTTGGTGCCAATGATGGTCGTATGCGTGTTTGGCGCCGTGCAGGTGAGCGCCACAATCAGGACTGCATACGACCGAGGCACACAGGGCCAACACCCGGCATCATGGTGTGGGGAGCGATCTCCTACACTGGCCGTACACCACTGGTGATCGTCGAGGGGACACTGAATAGTGCACGGTACATCCAAACCGTCATCGAACCCATCGTTCTACCATTCCTAGACCGGCAAGGGAACTTACTGTTCCAACAGGACAATGCACGTCCGCATGTATCCCGTGCCACCCAACGTGCTCTAGAAGGTGTAAGTCAACTACCCTGGCCAGCAAGATCTCCGGATCTGTCCCCCATTGAGCACGTTTGGGACTGGATGAAGCGTCGTCTCACGCGGTCTGCACGTCCAGCACGAACGCTGGTCCAACTGAGGCGCCAGGTGGAAATGGCATGGCAAGCCGTTCCACAGGACTACATCCAGCATCTCTACGATCGTCTCCATGGGAGAATAGCAGCCTGCATTGCTGCGAAAGGTGGATATACACTGTACTAGCGCCGACATTGTGCATGCTCTGTTGCCTGTGTCTATGTGCCTGTGGTTCTGTCAGTGTGATCATGTGATGTATCTGACCCCAGGAATGTGTCAATAAAGTTTCCCCTTCCTGGGACAATGAATTCACGGTGTCCTTATTTCAATTTACAGGAGTGTATATAGCAGTTCATGACATCCATTCTTACAAATGTACTGTTTCTGATGGACACACGTCCAGATCATCCGCTCTCAAAACTCCGCCATTTCTCTCCCCACATCCACCACTGCTGACGGCTCACCTCCAACTGCGCAACGCTACCAACTGCCCAGCACACAATAGCCAACAACAATGCAAACCAACCACAGACGGCACACAGCACAGCCAGTGATTTTCATACACAGCGCTACGTGGCGGTGGCGTTACCAATATAAGAACCTAAACAGCCTACTTACATATCACTTTCACTATTCACTCTTCACTGTTTATTTTTATTCCCTCACTGCGCTGCCTTTTCGGTTCCTCCCTGATAAGAAACAGTGGACCATTCCGGAACGTTCTAGAAATGTGTAGACAGCGAAGCTTTCCAGTCCTTATATTTTTAGAAGCACGCCCTTCAGGTTAAAACGGGAACGTCGTTCATGGATGGGGGATGGAAGGTTGTCATAGCATATAACTACTACGTTGATCATAATGGGACTCGTTTCTGAATTTTAGCGGCTCTCATATTGTGCTCTTACTTTTATAATATAAATTGATTATCACATGTCAAGCAATTAACGGTACCAAAATATTTCTCACGTTCATGGAAGTGCATATTGCTCCAGTTTTAAGACAGATTATTTCCAGTGTAAGAAGTGTTGGATTATATTATTAACTTAATTAGCTGCTGCCCACAAATGCTGCTTTTCACTGGGTTAGCGCACGGACGCCATGGATGTCATATACTCAGTCAGCGACCTTCATCGAGAAACGATGTACTCAACAGATGTCTAGTAAAAGTCTGCCTGCCAATGTTCTGTTTGTGTCAATAGCTAGAATGAAGGAAAGGAACTACGTGATTATCAGTAATGTAACTAGTGTATAATACTTACAGTTTTTAGTATGTGTTGAAAAGATGCTAATGGTTTCAGAGTGAGGTTTTAAATGAATTCTAAGTGAATTTCAGCATCATTCAAACCACATAAAATTGTCAGAATAAAAGTAATTTCATTGCACTTAGTAAATATTACTGGAGTGACGAAGCGAACCACATTACTTTACTTGATACGTACATTATGACGCAGATACGTACATTATAGATTTTAATATATCTAATTTTATGTTAATAAGGTACTCAGGATCGATGAGACGATAAATCCATCATCACATGAAACAGGTTTCCATAGTTCGCACGTATAGGGTGAATATAATTAACGTCCTCGTTACAAAACGCTGTAAAAAGAGGCACTGCTCAGGATGACGTCAAATTCGAGCGGAATGTTATGGAAGGGGGAACAGATATGGAACTCTGAAAGTCAGCACAAGTTGGAGAGAGTGTTTGAACTTAGTTTATTAGCCCTGTTTAAACTCCATCACAAGTCCAGTAACAAGTGCTCCCATAAACCGCTTGTACTTCACGACAGATATGCAGTCTGTCTCTACACTGATGTAAGAAATTAGGCCTCTAAACCGCGCCCAAACACCTGAAAGTTTAAAACGACCTTGTACCTTCTTGTGCCTATCGCTCGCTCTGGCATCTGTCTTCGAAACAACGGCTCTTTCTTCTTCACCGCTGCGGAATATGTTTTTCCTAGAGCTGAATCAAATTTGCATATTAATCTTGCACAACAGTTCCCGTATTACGAGAAATTTGAATTCTTTTGGTTGCTTAGCAGTGTATAATCGTCGGCTCTATCTGACATTTCGGCAAGCAGATTTTCTGCCGTCTTCAGAGGCCTGCTAAGGAATGATCAGGAGATTATTAAGTGATCCGATATTCAGACTTATTTTGCATCGAAACAGTAAACGTTAAGTGCCATACCAAAACTTTACCTGCTACGTTTCCTCTATAACCATGATGCCTATTATAGGAATCGCTTTTGCGCCAGCAATCTCCTCTGAGCCCATTATTTACAGCTTTTTAGAAACCTGACTGCATTATTGGACCACCTGTTTCATAGACGTCAACTTCCTCCTTCTCTTCTATCTAACATAGCGTTAGTTGCTGCCCATCATATGGACTTTCATTGTACTTCTGTCACTTGATAACCAATTTTTTCTCATTAATAGCGATTTTGCATCTCCAGTTAATATGTCTACACTTTTAAAGTTTACTTCTCTAAAGTTACTTTTGATCTTATTGGACGCCAAATGAATTTTCCCTACGATCTTATCTTCCTCAAAATCTCTACATGTTTCTTTCGTCCATTAGGATTTATCATGGCTGCATTTCTAGTTAATTTCGTTCCTAAGCATCCTATACTGCTGCGATCCCACCTCATACTCAACTTCCTTACATATTCCTCTCCCAGCTTTGACGTAGAGTATCCAAGCCTTCTTTCCCTCCTCTTTTGTGATGTCTACGACAACATGTCTCAAATATGCATATCAAGATGAATAAACATAAATCCGTAAGAAAGGAAACCATGGCCAAGCTCCCACCTAACTCTTCACATATCGGTGTATTCTGCAGCTTCGTTCCTGACCAAGAAACAGTTACCCTCTCATTCTATGGAAGTTCCTGACCAGAATAAGGGAGAATGTAAGGATCATGAGCTGATGCACCCAGGATATGGTAACTTAGTGATTTTAAGAAACTGTGGAGCAATGGTAATGAATGAAAAAGACTAGAGTATGCAATAATTAACGATAGTGCTGGATGTTATAGTTATTTGGACATTAAGAAGAAAACTAGCGTAGCTTAGGAAACTACTAGCTAAGAGATTGATGAGTTAGGAAAAAAAGGAAGAGAACACATTAAATTTTCCACATGTGAGAATATTCTCAGCATGAGATCTGGAATAGTTTTATATCACGGAAGCAATATACATACACCAGATAACGAAAACAAAAACGGTTATGTGCACCACAACTTGCGGAAGACGAAAATCGAGTTACGGAAATAATTTTTGCTATTGAATTTAAACATTACCTGTGAATCAATTCTCGTAGCCCGATAACGTACAGCTTTGGTTGAGTCAGTTTTTTCACACGAATGGTGTTGTTTAAAGCAAATGTTCTGATGTCGTCAGCATATTGAAGTGAGGGAAATATTACCTTTATGAGTAATTTCTACTGCTTCAGCCACGTTTTTAACAATATTTATCGGTATGACACGTTTAGGCCGCATAATCCCTTCATCAGATGTATTCAAGTTACATGCAGGGACATTACATTAGTCTGAAGTGAGATGAGGTTCATTTGGTGAGTGTGTCAGTAAGATTATGTAACGGCATGTAACCGTCAACGGAATAATACATTTACTTTCCGCGTCGCTCCTGTGAGTTGTATGTTTAACCCATTTCTTTGAAGTATGTATTTATATTTTTGCTGGAAATCTGATGTAACTCGCATACAGACCACAGTAGCAAACACGTCATCACTTAACAATTTCACATTTAGATGGATACATCGTTCCAGAAACCCTTAGCTGGTGAGATAAACTGATTTCAATTGCTGCTATAATGAGAACAAAGAAGATGAAACCTTTTCTTTATAAGCATATTAACTGCATGGTATATATTAAATAGTTTGATTATTTCTTGCTTGTACTGTATTATGAAACTATTTTTTGCATTAATAAAATAAGCATCCCACACTAGACAAACTTTTGAGCATATTTGTATTGTTACTTTCTAGTTTACCACTTAGCAAGCTATTACCACGTACTGTCCACGAATGAAAATCTAAAGTTCGTCCTTTTAAGATCCATTCGGTGCGCCTTGACCACTGTATGTAGTATATGGAGCTCATCTGCGATATCATGGAGCATCTGGCCAGCATCCTTTATGCGGGGGCTACTGCTGATTGAGTACAATTGTTTCCGTGGTAGAAGTTTATGTGTTCATTGTATCATTCTTGCAAATCAGTCCCTATACAATTTTCTTAAACGCCTGATTGTATGTGTTTATCTGTGTGTGTGTTTATGTTAGGTCACAGTGTTACAGTGTTTATTGCGGTTTGCTGTGTTTTTTGAAAACAATGTTAATTTCGTGCGGTGGGAAAATATTTTCTATTCTATAGGAGAGTTGGCCTGTGAATAGTATAGAAACTGTTGTAGACACTTAATCATGCTAATTCCGACGTACTTCACATATTTATCCACTGGTGTATTACTGGCTCCGTTAACTAACATTCTGCATGCAGCATGTTTGTTGCACTGTGGCAAGACGCATCTGATAGCAATAGGAAAATGCTGTGGAATCGCATGATTCTAACAAATTTTAGTTAAGAGAGACTGAAGCAGTGTGGTTTATTTCATAAATTTTAAACACAGTCGCAGATCTCATACAGTTCCACATAACATGATAAATTTCAGTTAATATTACTATTTAAAGATATAAATATTGTTGAAACGGATGCATGTATGTGTATATGCATGTAGGTATGTTCCATATTTGCTCCGAAAATACTTGACCGATTTCAACGTAATTTGGTACACATATTCCTTACTGTCATGCAACAATTGCTGTCGTGTAAGATCCACTTGCCTATGATAGTTCAGGAGATACGACGTCATAAACACTGAGATGCGTGAAAAATTGCCATATGATGCATGGCGTTTAAATGTATTACTTTCTTGCTTCTAACTCTTTTCGCAATATATTTCTCAGACTGTATCTAAATATACTGGTGAATGCTCCTACAAAAATAAATAATTCTAGGGGACATGGATCGAGAATATATGACTTCATAAACACTGAGATGCGGGAGAAATGCCGTATTATGCATGAAGTTTTAATACGTTTATTCGTCAGTACTAAGAGACTCCTAAAGTCGTATGAACTTAAGGAAATTCCTGACAAAAGGCAGCACATTTGACACGTTTCAAATGTAAAGTGTAGACACACGAAACAGTTCTGCCAACGGTAGAGAAAATGTGTGCTATAAACACAGTTAATTTTTTATTTTCGTTTCCAATTGAAAATTGGCAATATGGATACCTGAGCAATACCGGGTTTTTCAGCTAGTATTTTTATAAAGGGCGACATTACTTTCTTACGGATGCAAGTTAACTAGTACAAAGCACGGAGGGAAACCTCTCAAGAAGAAGTGTTTAAAAATGTTATCCACGTCAGACAACGCACTCACACCCCAATTTAAGCTCATTGTGTTACGTGTGCTCCCTTGTGGGACGTTTTACTTCGTCCTTATGAAGATATGAAATAGCCGGAGATGTTTCGAACGAATAAATGTACTGAGGTATCGGCCGCTATCTGATCGGCCGCACTTTCAAATATGCACGTCACCACTTACGCCTCCGTGTTTCCTACAGCCGCCACCGCGGCACGAGAGCGCTGCTACGAACGATTACGCCGCTGACTATGAGATGCATGCATCCCCCTCTCCGGAGCTCCGTGGTGGATGTACTTAAGTTCGAACATTCATGCACCGAAACTATTTTTGTGCCTTTGCCAGCCGAATAACACCTACAGACTTTCGTAGTGACAAAAGCTCGTGATCTACTGAACAGTCATTGTATTGAAGGTTGATTGATTTTTCGATCTGCGGTATCTGTGTATGTTTCGACATTAAAACCAACTGTGAGCAACTGACGTTGCAATTACGGCTACAAAGTTGTGAATTATTTTTACTATTTGATATTAGATGTAGAATAAAGTACTACCTGGGTTGTTGACGAACAGCATCAGTTCCTCGCTCATGTAGCTACTAAAGAACTACACAGCGTGCGTAGAAGTTGTTACATGTATACAGGGTGTAACAAAAAGGTACGGCCAAACTTTCAGGAAACATTTCTCACACCCAAAGAAAGAAAATATGTTATGTTGACATGTGTCCGGAAACGCTTACTTTCCATGTTTGACCTCATTTTATTACTTCTCTTCAAATCGCATTAATCATGAAATGGAAACACACAGCAACAGAACGTACCAGCGTGACTTCAAACACTTTGTTACAGGAAATGTTCGAAATGTCCTCCGTTAGCGAGGATACATGCATCCACCCTCCGTCGCATGGAATCCCTGATGCGCTGATGCAGCCCTGGAGAATGGCGTATTGTGTCACAGCCGTCCACAATACGAGCACGAAGAGTCTCTACATTTGGTACGGGGGTTGCGTAGACAAGAGCTTTCAAATGCCCCCAAAAATGAAAAAGATTGTTGAGGTCAGGAGAGCGTGGAGGCCATGGAATTGGTCCGCCTCTACCAATCCATCGGTCACCGAATCTGTTGTTGACAATCGTGCGAACACTTCAGCTGAAATGTGCAGGAGCTCCATCGTGCATGAACCACATATTGTGTCGTACTTGTAAAGACACGTGTTCTAGCAGCACAGGTAGAGTATCCCGTATGAAATCATGATAACGTGCTCCATTGAGAGTAGGTGGAAGAAGATGGAGCCTAATCAAGACATCACCAACAATGCCTGCCCAAACGTTCACAGAAAATCTGTGTTGATGACGTGATTGCACAATTGTGTGCGGATTCTCGTCAGCCCACACATGTTGATTGTGAAAATTTACAATTTGATCACGTTGGAATGAAGCCTCATCCGTAAAGAGAACATTTGCACTGAAATGAGGATTGACACATTGTTGGATGAACCATTTGCAGAAGTGTACCCGTGGAGGCCAATCAGCTGCTGATAGTGCCTGCACACGCTGTACATGGTACGGAAACAACTGGTTCTCTCGTAGCACTCTCCATACAGTTACGTGGTCAACGTTACCTTGTACAGCAGCAACTTCTCTGACGCTGACATTAGGGTTATCGTCAACTGCACGAAGAATTGCCTCGTCCATTGCAGGTGTCCTCGTCGTTCTAGGTCTTCCCCAGTGTCGAGTCATAGGCTGGAATGTTCCGTGCTCCCTAAGACGCCGATCAATT
Organism: Schistocerca serialis cubense; assembly: GCF_023864345.2. NCBI lineage: Eukaryota > Metazoa > Arthropoda > Insecta > Orthoptera > Acrididae > Schistocerca > Schistocerca serialis. The sequence continues at coordinate 804,932,599 of NC_064641.1, forward strand.
GCTTCGAACTTCTTCCTGTCGGGACACCTCGTTCTGGAAATCTGTCTCGATACAAACGTACCGCGCCACGGCTATTGCCTCCTGCTAATCTATACATCAAATGGGCATCTTCCAACTCCGCATTTGTAAACATTGCACTGACTGCAAAACCACGTTCGTGATGAACACTAACCTGTTGATGCTACGTACTGATGTGCTTGATGCTAGCACTGTAGAGCAATAAATCGCATGTCAACACAAGCACCGAAGTCAACATTACCTTCCTTCAATTGGGCCAACTGGTGAAACCAAAATGAGCTCTAACATGGAAATTAAGCGTTTCCGGACACATGTCCACATAACATCTTTTCTTCATTTGTGTGTGAGGAATGTTTCCTGAAAGTTTGGCCGTACCTTTTTGTAACACCCTGTATATCTATTACTGTACAAAAAATCTGTTTTCATCGGCCATTGATACTGTAGAAGAACCGATAAAAGTATTGGGTATAGTGGTCTACAAAATGTCCATTTAACACAGAATATCGTTTACAGCCAACCACTACGACTTTGTTGATTCAATTAACATATTAGAATTTATACAATTCCATCCATCTAATAAAGTTATAATCGTGCACTTAATCAATTAAATAATGGAAACGTACAATATCCTGGCCAGTCCAATACGCCACACAAGATTACTTTGTCCACATTAACTAATATATTAAACAGAAAACACAAAGAACCCAGACATCTCACATAATGTGGAGTGCCTACAGGGAGCCACATTTGATTGTGAGAGTTAAGAGGCAGCAAAACCAGGGATCCCAGAAGCGATGTTGAAGTCTCTTTAATCCCAGCGCTTTGTAGCATACGTAAATTGATTATAGATTTGAGTCCATGATCACTTCTTTTAGATTTGTTTTATGGCGGAAAAATATAAACACAAATAAATGTGCAATGTAAACTACATAACGTAACATTATGCCACACTGTACTGCCACACGTTCAGTGGCATTGAATATAGGCTAGATAAATATAGCTCAACGTCAATATGTTAAAATGTGTATGGAACAAAAATAGTTACGCCGAAACGACGAATGCTGAATACGCGCAGCATTTCCATAAGTACAAACCCTAACATGACATCAAGCACGTTGAGAGTTCATTCGCTAACGACTGATGGGACTGTTTGTCAGTCACATACTAGAACACCAGTGCAGCTGATGACAATCACGTGTGGTCGTTTTAAGTGATAAGTGAAGAGAGGGACTGCTTGTTCACGTCACTAGGTACAGTCACGTTCCTGTTCAAAATAGAGCTAGATAGTTTTTACTGTGCAAGAATGGAAAGCTGTTCTTAAGAGTTTCAGGTATGCTTTTGTGTTAATTCCATTCGATTTAATAACAATGAAAATATATAAGTAGTGACATAGAAGGTGACGGGTCACCGTTGAAAAATATTAAACTTGACTAAAATGATAGTTTGCCAGTTGTGGCGTGAAAGGCATATTCCGACCGAAGTATCTACCCCAAAGAAGAAGCGAAGTGCACACAATAAATATCCCACTGATGAGATGGGTAAATGTTTAATTAGAAGAAAATTCAGTAACATTCTGGACAACAAAGGTATACCAATTTTGCGAATACTTAACAACTAGTGTGCAGCAGAACAGGACTTCTATGGTAGCACGGAAACCTTTACAGAAATTTTTCTTCCCATGGTTGCAAGGGAAGTGAACTTGAAGGCAATATTACGGGAAGAGAAAAGGAAATAAATGAAGATGAGATGGTAGATATAATGTGCAGAAAGTTGATAAAACACTGAAAGGTCTGAGTCGAAACAGATTCTCGAGTAGATGAAATTTCCTCTGAATTATGGAGATCATTAACAAAGGCAGACAAGACAGTGCTATTCTACCTGGTAAGAAGATGTACGAGAAACGTGAAATATCTTCAGACTTAAGGTAGAATGTAATAATTCCAGTTCTAAAGAAGGTATGTACTGACAGGTGTGGATACTACCGAACCATCAGTTTAACAAGTAATGGTTGAAAAATACTGACATTAATTATTTATAGGATAATGGAAAACCTGGTGGTAGCCAACGTCAAGGAAAATCAGTTAGGGCACTGGAGGCAATAGTAACCCTACGACGTATCTTAGAAGAAAGATTCAAGAAAGGCAAATCGAAGTTCGCACAATTTGTGAAAATTTTTGACAAAATTGACCGGAACAATGTCTTCCAAACTCTGAGGCCATCAGTCTTCTGACTGGTTTGATGCAGTCCGCCATGAATTCCTCTCCTATGCCAACCTCCTCATCTCAGAGTAACACTAGAAACCTACGACCTCAACTATTTGCTGGATTGACAGTTCCGAAGACTGCAAGAGCTGAAGAGTGTGAGAATTATCGCACAATCAGCTTAACAGCTCATGCATCCAAATTGCTTAGAGAATAATGGAAAAGAAAATTGAGGAATGTTAGATGAGGATCAGTTTGACTTTAGGAAAGGTAAAGGCACCAGACAGCCAATTCTAACGTTGCGGATGATAGTGGAAGCAAGACTAAAGAAAAACCAAGACACGTTCATAGGACTTGTCGACCTGGAAAGAGCGTTCGACAACGTCAAATGGTGGAAGATGTTTGAAATTCTGATAAAAATAGGGGTAAGCTATAGGGAGAGACGGGTAGCCTACAACATGTAAAAGAACCAAGAGGGAATAATAAGAGAGGACGACCAAGATCGAAATGCCCTGATTAAAAAAATGTAAGACAGAGATATAGTCCTTCGCACCTACTGTTAAAACATCGAAGGAGTAACGATGCAAGTAAAGGTTCAGGAGTGGAACTAAAATTCATGGTAAAAGAGGATATCATATGATTCGCTGATGACATTGCTATCCTGAGTGAAAGTGAAGAAGAATTTTATGATCTCCTGAATGGAGTAACAGTCTAATGAGTACAGAGTATGGACTGAGAGTAAATCGAAGAAAAAAATGGTTCAAATGGCTCTGAGCATTGTGGGACTTAACATCTGAGGTCATCAGTCCCCTAGAACTTAGAACTACTTAAACCTAACTAACCTAAGGGCATCACACACATCCATGCCCGAGGCAGGATTCGAACCTGCGACCGCAGCGAAATCGAAGAAAGACGAAGGTAATAAGAAGGAGTATAAATGAGAACAGCGAGAAACTTAATATCGTAATCGATGGTTACGAAGTAGATGAAGTTAAGGACTTCTGCTACCTAGGCCGTAAAATAACCAATGACGGACGGAGCAAGGAGGACAACAAAAGCAGACTAGCAATGGGGAAAAGGGCATTCCTGGCCAAGAAAAATCTACTAATATCAAATAGCGGCCTTAATTTGAGGAAGAAATTTCTGACAATGTATGTCTGGAGTACATCATTGTATGGTAGTGAAAACTGGACTGTGTCAAAACCCGAAGGGAAGAGAATAGAAGCGTTTGAGATGGGGTGCTTAAGGTGAATGTTGAAAATTTGGTGGACTGATAGGCAAGGAATGAGGAGTTTCTACGCAGAATCAGAGAGGAAAGGAATATGTTGAAAACACTGACAAGGAGAAGGGACAGGATGATAGGACATCTGTTAAGACATAAGGGAACGACTTCCACGGTATTAGAGCGAGCAGTAGAGGGCAAAAACTGTAGAGAAAGTCAGGGATACATCCAGCTACTAATTGAGGACGTACGTTGCAAGAACTACTGGGAGAGGAAGAGGTTGCCACAGGACAGAAATTCGTGGCGGGCCGCATCAAACCAATCAGAAGGCCGATTACTGGACAAAAAAAAAAAAAAAAAAAAAAAATCTGAGGTCATTCCCATCCCCACTTGTGTCACGGAGTAAAAGTTCTATCTCAATGGAATAAAAATGTAGGACCTAAAAAGCAACATGAGAACCGGACATTGAAAGTCACGAAATTCATAAAACGTGTACGATGCAGTACAGACATGAAGAAACACATATTGCGTTGAATTACTTATATAGAGTCCATAAAAGCCATTTCACCGCGCTGCCCAACTGCGAACAATAACAGGATAGCTGTGCAATAGTAAGCCTCCTTTATACTTAACAGTAATCACTGCACGGGTTGGTAAGTAACATTCTCCACGAATTCGACAAAAGCAAACACTTCCATATCACTGGTTTCCGATCATTCACTGTGCAGCTGCGTGGCTCTTTACGCATCTCAGTAGCTCAGTAGTCACTTAGCACTGTCTACAGAAATATGTGACTTACCAAGAGTTTCTCGGCCATTCTACAACATCCTTTTTAACTGCCAGTGCACAGTCATTGTGCTAAGTGGACAGCTAGAAGCGCTACAAAACGCAAGAGCGATTCCTTCTGATTTCATGCGATTTTTACGCCCTCCGCGAAAGTCGAGAGTACCGGCCCTCTACTACAGTGCTTCTCAGACTATTTCCTCTGAGCCCATCTTCGCGAGAAATGGTCCCCGAAAACTATATTATTAATACAAATAATCATTTCTTTACTTTCTCTTTGCCTTATTCTTTTTTTTACTTAATTTAGAGTAGTTTTACAGAGCAAAAATCAAAAGTACGTGAGTGGTTACAATATACACTGCTGGCCATTAAAATTGTTACACCACGAAGATGACGTGCTACAGACGCGAAATTTAACCGACAGGAAGAAGATGCTGTGATATGCAAATGATTAGCCTTTCAGAGCATTCACACAAGGTTGGCGCCGGTGGCGACACCTACGACGTGCTAACATGAGGAAAGTTTCCAACCGATTTCTCATACACAAACAACAGTTGTCCGGCGTTTCCAGGTGAAACGTTGTTGTGATGCCTCGTGTAAGGAGGAGAAATGCGTACCATCACGTTTCCGACATTGATAAAAGTCGGATTGTAGCCTATCGCGATTGCGGTTTATCGTATCGCGACATTGCTGCTCGCGTTGGTCGAGATCTAATGACTGTTAGCAGACTATGGAATCGGTGGGTTCAGGAGGGTAATACGGAACGCCGTGCTGGATCCCAACGGCCTCGTATCACTAGCAGTCGAGATGACAGGCATCTTATCCCCATGGCTGTAACGGGTCGTGCAGCCACGTCTCGATCGCCGAGTCAGCAGATGGGCACGTTTGCAAGACAACAACCATCTGCACGAACAGTTCGACGACGTTTGCAGCAGCATGGACTATCAGCTCGGAGACAATGGCTGCGGTTCCCATTGACGCTTCATCACAGACAGGAGCGCCTGCGATGGTGTACTCTACGACGAACCTGGGTGCACGAATGGCAAAACGTCATTTTTGCGGATGAATCCAGATTCTGTTTACAGCATCCTGATGGTCGCATCCATGTTTGGCGACATCTTGGTGAACGCACATTGGAAGCGTGTATTCGTCATCACCATACTGTCGGCCCCTGGTAGCTGAGTGGTCAGCGCGACAGACTGTCAATCCAAAGGGACCGGGTTCGATTCCCGGCTGGGTCGGAGATTTTCTCCGCTCAGGGACTGGGTGTTGTGTTGTCCTAATCATCATCATTTCATCCCCATCTACGCGCAAGTCGCCGAAGTGGCGTCAAATCGAAAGACTTGCACCCAGCGAACGGTCTACCCGACGGGAGGCCCTCGTCACACGACATTTCATTTCATTTCATCACCATACTGGCGTATCACCCGGCTTGATGGTACGGGGTGCAATTGGTTACACGTCTCGGTCACCTCTTGTTCGCATTGACGGCACTTTGAACAGTGGACGTTACATTTCAGATGTGTTACGACCCGTGGCTCCACCCTTCATTCGATCCCTGCAAAACCCTACATTTCAGCATGATAATGCACGACCGCATGTTGCAGGTCCTGTAAGGGCCTTTCTGCATACAGAAAATGTTTGACTGCTGCCCTGGCCAGCACATTCTCCAAATCTCTTACCAATTGAAAACGTCTGGTAAACCGTGGCCGAGCAACTGCCTCGTCACAATACGTCAGTCACTACTCTTGATGAACTGTGGTATCGTGTTGAAGCTGCATGGGCAGCTGTACATGTACACGCCATCCAAGCTCTGTTTGACTCAATGCCCAGGTGTATCAACGCCGTTATTACGGCCAGAGGTGGTGGTTCTGGGTACTGATTTCTCAGGATGTATGCACCCAAATTGCGTGAAAATGCGATCACATGTCGGTTCTAGTATAATATATTTCTCCAATGAATACCCGTTTATCATCTGCATTTCTTCTTGGTGTAGCAATTTTAATGGCTAGTAGTGTATGTAATATAGGGAAGGAAGATTTATTTTTATTGCACTTTCATTTATTTACAATCTACTAAATGAACAATTTACAATTCAGCAGACAAGGAATACAAGAGCAGTAATAATTTAAATTACAGACATCAGTGTGATGGATGAGGATGGTTTGAGAAGAAAGCTTTTCAAAAGGTGGCGTAGTAACAGAAATACCTCTCGAAGTTCCTTGCTTACATTTAGCTTTGAACGGTATTTCGACATATAGCTACCAAAGATGAAAAGCCAGTCTCGCACATGAATGTTGTTACAAAAGAAATCAGGATCTTCACTGCATTTTGGCACAGTGGAGGGAATAGGTATCTGAAAACTCCAGTTATGACGCTTCCTTATATTTACTTTTCACTTAATAATTACAAGTGAGATCATCTAGTTTTTCTTGTTCTTTTATGTTTCAATGTAATGGTCCAGGTGCATTTGGATTTTTAATGCTATTAAACTTACCAAAATCAATGCTGAAATGTTTTTCTAAGTGAACTTTTAGTGTTTCAAGATAATGAAGAAGGCAGGCATTTGTTACCGTGGGAAGTATCGTATTATCGGTGACCTCTGTGACACTAGAGTAGGGAACATATCTATCATGCCACTTTCCATTCGGTTTTGCCACAGCTCCAATTCATTTAGGAAGGTCTTAATGTTTTCATTCCAAGATAGTACAGTTGCCTGATTGGGTTGAACTTCGGTGTTAAGATATTTAGTGTTTCAAAAACGTCAGTGAGATAAGCCATTTTTAGTAGAGTCTCTGCTGCTGAAGCAGATTGCCAGCGAGTGACTTTTCTCCGGTTAGAAACAGAATGCCTCATTTCTCAGTTCAAATATTATTTTAAAAACTTTGTTCCTTGAAAGCCATCGGTCATTATCAAAAAAAGAGCAGCTGAGTTTGTTCATTGCTCATCTCCTCACATAGCACTTTAAAAAACTTTGAATATTTAGATCTTGCCTTAATAATATGAACTGTTTCCATAACTGTTTGCAGCATTTCATGAAGGAGTGTACAAAATTCTTGCGAGAAGAGCCTCCATATGTATCATCCAGCGAGTCTACGCATCAGGAGTTGCAGCTTTAATTTTAGTTTGCAGTCCACCATGAATTTCAGACACAGAGCGTGCTCCATATGTGCACACTCTAGTGCACCTATTCCCTGATATTCTGTTTTGATTAAAAAAAAGTACTGGTCATGTCAAAAAAGGTTTCATTTGTAGTTTTCACCGTCGGCTCAGGGGAAAGCAAATTAGACCCAGAAGAAGGCAGCTGCAACCGTGGCCGAAACGTTGGTTTTTCTCCAGCAGCAGTAGTTTTATACATTATGACGCTGTGCCATACTCAGAAAACCTTTATGTCCAATGTCAAGTTCGTCAACTAATCTAAAATAAGCACTCAAATGAGCATCTTTATGAATACGTGTCGCTTTCGTCCACTGTTCGAGTACATCCCCAGAAATATCTAAAAGTATTCTGTGGACTGTGTGATTAGAAATGGGAATACTTTTCAGTAGCTGAATAAATGAGTCACCAAATATTGTTGGTGCTGTATCAGTCAAGGCTGGTGAAATCAGAGTTTCTGCAACCGCGTGTGTCTTTTTGCATTTAGCAACCCTATGCGAAATCTAGTAAGACGCTAAAAGAGCCTTAGAAGTCACGTTCATCGTTTTAGCAAAGTTCTTCTGGGTATACATTAAAACATTCAGTTTTCTGGAGAACATTTTTTTAGTTTTCCTTTAATTCAGGATATTTGGTTTCGAGATGTCGCTTAACTATGTTAGGCTTCATTCTGTCAGCAACTAAAATGGTTAGACAAATTAAACACTGCCGACGTTCTTCGCCAATGATTGTAATTTTCGTGAAGCCCAGCAATAAAAGTTCTCATCATACCTTCTTGTTTTCACCTGTGGAGTACCTCCCTCTCCCACGCTAACTGATGTACTGCTGGTGTCTTCATGTCTGTTACTAACCAGGAACCGCTTCATACTGAAGACAAGTTTTCCTCGCGAAGTCTGAAACCCTGTAAGGAGGCGTCCAGAGACACCAACCAAAGTCTGCACTGTTCTCGGCAAGGATGCAGTCGCAGCGCAGTCAAGAACGGACGATTCCTCCGGAAGCCAACGTCGCCCATCTGGTCGAAACATTACAGGGAAATATGAGTGTGGTTTCAGTATTGACGACCGCGTCTGGCGTAACACTGACGCCGCGCAAAATTCAATCCAGATCAGAGACGTTTTATTTATTCGAAAGAAAAGATAAAAGTAACTGTTTGTTGCTAAGAATATTTTTTTATATACTGCGTCCCCTTTAAAGGCACTTACTCTTCCCCTAGAGGTCGCGACCCACGGTTTGAGAACTACTGCTTTAGTACATGAGGTCTGCCTGAGCCTGGTTTGATTGTCATTGTTCTTTCACGTTTTCCCTACAATCACTTCACCAACAACCGACGTGGGCAGCTTTAAAAGGGTTGGGGTGTGTCTGGTAGGGTTTCTTACGCTGGTGACATACAATGCCTAACTAGCATTTGAAGTCAGCGAGCTCTCCTGAGCGACACATTTTGCTGTTACTGCGTTTCTACTTTTGAACATCGTCTCCTTTGATGTTACCATGTCGGCCTTTCGTGGGATCTAGTGATCAATACGACGTCGGGATGTCCGCCTGCTTAGCCGGATGGTAACGTGCTTGCCTCCCATGCGGCAGACCCGGATGCGATTCACGGCAGGGTTTGGAAATTTTCTCCGCTCGTGGACTGGGTGTTGTGTTGTCTTCATTATCATTTCATCCTGAACACCGGCATGCCCAGTGTGGCGTCGACTGAGTTAAGACTCACAGTCGGCGGCCAGACTTCCCCGGATAGGCCCTCACGGCCAGCAACGCTATACGATTATTTTTTTTTTTTTTTTTTTACGTGGGGATGTCTGGATACAGCAGTCAGATAGCTTACAGACATGTAGCGTATAAGAGCGCGCCAATTGTCAGAATACTATTTCTACCAGCCATCATTGTTTCGCGGTTGTAGACAGGATGTACTGCCAACCTGGCCAGGTTTTTGGTTTGATTTGTCAGATAATGGCTCCACGAAGAGTTGTGGAAAATTTACATGTGCAGCCAGAAGCGGTATTACGAAGACAGTTTACGATTAACCCGGTTTTAAACGCCAGCAAACATGCACTGAAGTGGCAAAGAAACTGATATAGGCAAGCGTATTAAAATACAAAGATGTGTAAACAGGCAGTATATGGCGCTGCAGTCGGCAACGCCTATATAAGAGAACAAGTTCAAATGGCTCTGAGCACTATGGGACTTAACATCTGTGGTCATCAGTCCCCTAGAACTTAGAACTACTTAAACCTAACTAACCTAAGGACATCACACACTTCCATGCCCGAGGCAGGATTCGAACCTGCGACCGTAGCAGTCCCGCGGTTCCGGACTGAGCGCCTAGAACCGCTAGACCACCGCGGCCGGCAGAGAACAAGTGTCTGGCACAGTTGTTAGATTGGTTACTGTTGTTACAATGCCAGATTATCAAGATTTAAGTGAGTTTGAGCGATGGGACACAGCATCTCCGAGGTAGCGATGAATTGGGGATTTTCCCGTACGACCATTTCACGAGTGTACTGTGAATATCAGGAATCCGGTAAAACATCAGATCTCCGACATCGTTGCGGCCGGAAAATATCCTCCAAGAACGGGACCAACGACGACTGAAGAGAATCTTTCAACGAGACAGCAGTACAACTCCTCCGCAAATTGCTGCGTATTTCAGTGCTTGGCCTTCAACAACCGTCAGCATGCGAACCATTCAACGAAACATCATCGATATGGGATTTCGGAGCCGAAGGCCCAGTCGTGTACCCTTGATGACTGCACGACACAGAGCTTGAAACGTCTCTGTGGAGTCGTTTCATAAGACGCTCGTCTCACTGGATTCTGTGCATCCGATTCTGTCCACCGCCTGATTGCAGTTTAATTTATTAACACTTCCAGAAAGACTGAGCAATCAAACTAAGGCTTATTACATGACATGATGTTTGATTTTTTTGTGTTCCGTGACCTGCATTTATTACGTGTTCCCCTTCACCCTATCCTATGTGTGCGTGAATGTGACTGAATGAGTCTTTTTACGAGTGGTTTCGGGCTTCTTTTGTGGGGGACGCTGAGTTGGTTGTCGTCTGCTAGGAGCGGATAATGTTTGCTTCTCGTCTGGAGGTGGTAGCTTCCGTTGCACCGGTAGTTAGGCGAAGCTCGGTTGGGAAAGGACACACTGCAGCTAGCGGTTGGTGAGTACAGTTTGTAGCTCCTAGAGAACGTTTCTGCTGATAGGAAGTAGGTCTAATTAGAATTTCCCTACGTTAAATTCATGGCTTATTTAAGTACTTCAGCTTAACTGAAGCGTGTGTAGTTATGTATTTTCGGAATGTGGCATAATTATTTTGTTCAAAATCGGCTATGATTGTGGTTGTAATTAAAAGTGTGAAAGTTGCTTTCTTCCTTTCGGACAGTCGTGGGTATGTAGATGGGATGATTGAATTATTATGTTCCACTTCCCTTTTGTGTGTTTTTTTAATTGCGCGATTCTACAATTTTTTTGCGAATTACCTAGTTAAGCATTTTTATTCAAATACCAGTCATGTGTATTCATAGGATGTGGATCAAATTCAGTAATGAAATAAATGTGCTACGTAAAAGATATACTGTGCGTCTTTTATCTTTCTCATTGATGCCAGTTTTCAACTTAATTTTCTATTCCTAGATTTTTTTTATATGCGACATACAATCCTGTTCATCTTGTTAGTTTCTTTAAAAAATGTATTATTATAATTAAATTCTTAATTTAATTTAACTGATAATATCGAGTTCGGTCTCTTCTTAATTGTTACGAAGGGCTTGGGCTGGTGGCGACCCTGTAATTTTTAAATTTATGATTATCTTTGCGCACAAGGGTTACATCCCCATTATTCTTGTTACATAACGTATGTCGAGCCTTGACCAGGATCCGTTTACAGTTCTACATATATATTTTACAAGCTTTACACCTCGCCTGAGCCCGTCAACACCGACATTAGACTGTTGATGACTGGAAACATGTTGCCTTGTCGGACGAGTTTGGTTTAAAATTGTATCTAGCGGATGGATATGTGCGGGTATGGAGACTACTTCATGAAGCCATGGACCCTGCATGTCAGCAGGGGTCTGTAATGGCGCTGAGCGTTTGCAGTTGAAATGATATGGGACTCCTCATACGTCTAGATACGACTCCGACACATACGCAAGCATCCTGTCTGATCATCTGCGTCCATTCATGTACATCGTGCATTCCGACGGACTTGAACAATTACAGCAGGGCATTGCGACACCCCACGCGTTCAGAATTGAGTAGCTCCAGGAATACTCTTCCGTCTTAAACACTTCCGCTGGTCTGCAACGTTCTGTTCAGGTCTCCACCCCTCGGACACTTACGGATTTATGGACAGCCATGCAGAATTCATGGTATCAATTCCCTCCAGTTCTACTTCAGACATTAGTAAAGTTCATGCCATGCCGTGTTGCGGCACTTTTGCGTGCTCTCGGGGGTCATACATGATATTAGGGAGGTGTATCAGTTTCTTCGGACTTTCAGAGTAGATAAATAGTGCGTCATACGAGGTGCATTTTAATTTTCACTTTCTGGTTAACGGTCTGCTGTCCCCAACATCCCCCCCCCCCCTTCCCCTTTACACCTGTGATCCGCTTAGTCGCAGTAGTTGCTTACGGAACGTAGCCACCACAGCATGAGCGTGGGGAATGGTAACATCGATCCGGCACAGTCGCAGACGTACCCTGCGAGCGGCTGTGCTCGCGACGGCAGCAGGAAGGACCATTTATCTCGGCGATTACAAGCCGTTTCCCGGTGCGCGTTCTCCCTGAGAGCAGCCATTTGTCGTCTGGCTCTGCGTGACAGCGGGCGCCGCCCCAGCGCCAACACGGTGTGCCCTGGGTGGGCGGGAAGTGCGGGGAGCGAGGGAGCCGTAGCCGCTGTCTTCGCCCAGAGCGCGGGATGAAGCCCTGGGGGGCCACCGGCAGCACGCGCCCCGCCCCGCCCCGTGATGTTACAGCGCGCCGGCGTAAAAGCACAGGGCTGTAGCGCCCGTTAATTGTCTCCCCGTGGCGGAACTCCGTGACCTCGCCCTCGAAGGTCAAAACGGCAAGGGCGCGCGTGACTTTGCTCCCTGCCTTAAGCAGGGAGGGCAGCTCTAGCCGCCACTGTCCTCATTTTTCAAGGAAATACGAGGTCGCAACTCTTGAGTAGCCAAGGCCTGACAACTCTCAGCTAGATGGCACCCAGCCACTTGCAGTAGCATCTCTGCTTCGAGGACAAGACGTCATAGTTCGTCACGATTCACTTAGGTATGTATGGTTCGAGCCTGTAATTTCTTTATCCGACAGTCTTTAGGAGAAACATAACATGTCAAAAAAAAAAAAAAAAAAAAAGGTTCAAATGGCTCTGAGCACTATGGGACTCAACTGCTGTGGTCATAAGTCCCCTAGAACTTAGAACTACTTAAACCTAACTAACCTAAGGACAGCACACAACACCCAGCCATCACGAGGCAGAGAAAATCCCTGACCCCTCCGGGAATCGAACCCGGGAACCCGGGCGTGGGGAGCGAGAACGCTACCGCACGACCACGAGATGCGGGCATAACATGTCAGTCACAGTGAATGTCGATAGGTAATAAACGCTATTGACAAGTTTGTCCGATATTGCGTGCATCATACAGAGTGGTCCATTGATCGTGACCGGGCCAAACATCTCACGAAATAAGCGTCAGACGAAACAAACTACAAAGAACGAAACTTCTCTAGCTTGACGGGGGAAACCAGATGGCGCTATGGTTGGCCCGCTAGATGGCGCTGCCATAGGTCAAACGGATATCAACTGCGTTTTTTTAAATAGGACCCCACATTTTTTATTACATATTCGTGTAGTTCGTAAAGAAATATGAATGTTTTAGTTGAACCACTTTTTTCGCTTTGTGATAGACGGCGCTGTAATAGTCACTAACATTTGGCTCACAATTTTAGACGAACACTTGGTAACAGGTAGGTTTTTTAAATTAAAATACAGAACGTAGGTACGTTTGAACATTTTATTTCGGTTGTTCCAATGTGATACATGTATATTTGTGAATTTATCATTTCTCAGAACGCATGCTGTTACAGTAAATACCACATTAATGCAATAAATGCTCAAAATGATGTCCGTGAACCTCAATGCATTTGGCAATACCTGTAACGACATTCCTCTCAACAGCGAGTAGTTCGCCTTCCGTAATGTTCGCACATGCATTGACAATGCGCTGACGCATGTTGTCAGGCGTTGTCGGTGGATCACGATGGCAAATATCCTTCAACTTTCCCCACAGAAAGAAATCCGGGGACTTCAGATCCGGTGAACGTGCGGGCCATGGTATGGTGCTTCGACGATCAATCCACCTGTCATTAAATATGCTATTCAGTACCGCTTCAACCACACGCGAGCTATGTGCCGGATATCCATCATGTTGGAAGTACATCGCCATTCTGTCATGCAGTGATACATCTTGTGGTAACATCGGTAGAACATTACGTAGGAAACCAGAATACACTGCACCATTTAGATTGCCATCGATAAAATGGCAGCCAATTATCCTTCCTCCCATAATGCCGCACCATACATTAACCCGCCAAGGACGCTGATGTTCCTCTTGTCGCAGCCATCGTGAATTTTCCGTTGCCCAATATTGCATATTATGCCGGTTTACGTTTCGCCGTTTGTGAACGACGCCTCGTCGCTAAATAGAACGCGTGCAAAAAATCTGTCATCGTCCCGTAATTTCTCTTGTGCCCAGTGACAGAACTGTACACGACGTTCAGACTCGTCGCCATGCAATTCCTGGTGCATAGAAATATGGTACGGGTGCAATCGACGTTGATGTAGCATTCTCAACACTGACGTTTTTGAGATTCCGCTCTGGCGGAATGCTACGTGAGACCACGCACTTATACGTTTGTGAGTATTGCAGCGCCATCTATCACAAAGCGAAAAAAGTAGTCCAACTAAAACATTCATATTTCTTTACGTACTACAGGAATATGCAATGGGGGTTTCTATTTTCAAAAATTCAGTTGATATCCGTTTGACCTATGGCAGCGCCATCTAGCGGGCTAACCATAGTGCCATCTGGTTTCCCCCTTAAGTTAGACGAGTTTTGTTGTTTGTAGTTTTTTCGCTTGATGCTTATTTCGTGAGATATTTGGCCCGGTCACTATCAATGGACCACCCTGCATAAGTAGGAGGACTTTGGAACCACATTGGCATGTGCCAACAGTGCTCAGGCGAGCAGCAGAATCGCATAGGCGGGCAGAGAGACTATACCCGAAGGAATTCTCAGAAGGAATCTCGGAAATGGCACGGTCAATGCCATTCAGTTTGCTGGTTTCTTTTTTTGCAGTGGCTTGACTGGGTGCCGGATGCACAATAGGCAACAAATACGATCTGCTATGGCATACGAGAATCGAAGCATTTGAGATGTGGTGCTGCAGAAGAGTGTTGTAAATTAGGTTGACTGGTAAGGTAAGGGATGAGGAGGTTCTTCGGAGAATCGGCGAGGAAAGGAATACATGGCAAACACTGACAAGAAGAAGGGTCAGAATGCTATGATATATGTGAAGACTTCAAGGATAACTTCCACTGTATTAGAGGGAGCTAGCTGTAGAGGAAGACAGAGACTGGAATACACCCAGTAAATAATTGAGGACGTAGGTTGAAGTGCTACTCTGAGATGAAGAGGTTGGCACAGGAGAGGTATTCGTGGCGGGCCACATTAAACCTCTCAGAGGACTGATGGTTTACAAAAATGACGTAAGTCCTCCGGCAGCGACCGTTTTACTACTCACAAGCGGAGAGAAAAGTAACGCTGTTTTTAGCAATGTCGAAGCAGGGATTATTGTGCACAATACGTAGAAACATGAGTTTCTCTGGAACACGGTGGGGACTACAGACAACATTCAGAAAATGGAGTGAGAACCTGCAGCTTGTGGCACCTTTGAAAGTATGGGACACCACCGAACGCTATCTCACGAAAACTAAATGTTTATTAAGTATAGCTAGTAGGATTTCCTAACGTAAAGAGTCTAGAAATTAGATAGAGAAACTCGACTGTGCTGCCCAGGACCCGTTTCTTTTGCCATAGAGATAGGAAGGGAGCAGGATGCCTTTTCTCAACACTAAATGGTAGGACACACCTTACTGGTTAACCACCTAATAAAAATCTCGAGGGAGGGAACCAGCATCTTCTAAGGAATATTTTTACCAATCGACACTCGGAATTCCCATGACCCAGCCAACCCAACAGAGTAAAGAACACATAACCCAGAGATACGAGTTTTTATTTCAGTAAGCATTCGGTACAGAATTATGTCATCCAAACTCGACCCCTGGGAGTCTTCTCCACCTCCTCGGCTCCGACAGGGTCAATCTCTGAGCAAGCAAGATAATGCACTTAGAAAGATTTTGGGCTGACTTAGCCGCTGGCGAGGGTCGTTAGTGTCGCCAATGAGTAATTCTGCAGCCACATCTGCCCCACCTACAGTGTGATGCGGTGAGATCGAGCTGCGAATGCGAGATGATGCGTAGGAACGTTAAGACATTTTTATAAAATTTCTGTACTCTCGAGCTTCAATCTGAAGTCTTGTTTTCAGATTCTAGTGATCACTTAGCTTCAAATTATGGTCACACATGCAATGCATCCACTTCTGAAGCGAGGTGGCGCATTGGTTAACACACTGGAGTCGCATTAGGGAGGATGACGGTTCAATGCCGCGTCCAGTTATCCTGATTTAGGTTTTCCATGATTTCCCAAAAACGTTTCAGGCAAATGGTTCCTTTGAAAGGACACGGCCGACTTCTCAAATCCGATGAGAGCGATGACCTCGCTGTTTGGTCTCTTCCTCTGAATCAACCCAACTCTTCTACTGACATCACACAATCGTGGTACAACTTTGCGATTGTGATTGTTTTATTGTATACGTGATTACTAGAATATTACTTCAGTGTCTTTTGTCAGATATGTGAAGGTTGAACTTTATTATTATTGCTTGTCAGATGAATTAAGAGTCGTTTTATTAATAAACCGAGTTAATGGTGTTTTGTGTTTCATTTAGGAATCATTAATTTCCTAACTCATTGTTTTGGGGAGTGTCTATTTATTCATGCAAGGAAACAAGGAGGACGAGCCTGACTTCTAGGAAGGCAAGATGCAGATTTTGTTTACTTTACTTGTCCGTAAGGCGGCTATGTTGTAAGTATTTACATTGCCCCTTGAGAGAACATGCTATTAATCAACAACAGACCGATTCATCACTCAATGCTTTTCAGAGACGTACAGTACAATATGATGAAGCAATACGGGTACAGTTTCGCAGAACTCACTGACATTCAGCTTGTGTATGGAGAAGAACGTTGCAATGCTCTCGCTGCTGAAAGGCTTCACAGAGAACGATTTCGAAACAAGCTTCATCCGTCATGACGAGTGTTTCTTTCTCTTGATCGAGGAATGCGGGAGACTGGTTCATTAGAGAGAAGAAACGAGGGTCCTGGCAACTTGAAGACCACTCACACAGCCGCTTTTGAAGAGGGGGTGCTGGAACGAGTTGCAGTGGACCCCACTACAAGTACTCGTCGTACCGCACGTGAAATGTGCGCTGCACGTACTACTGTGTGACGAGAATTCACGAACGACTGCCCCCATATCACTGACAACGAGTCCATGTGCTGCCTGTGACTGACTTTGCACCAAGGGTCGCATAGCGTCTGCGGTTGCTCCAACAATGGATCGATCGATCAGATTTCCTCCAATCTTTCTGTTTACTGACGAGGCTTCATTTGGTCGAGATGTTATTTCAAATAGCAGGAATAGCCCGTGTAGGATCAGAAAAATCCTCACGTTGTAGCAGAGTCACACCATCCAGTACGTTTTGCAGTGAATATCTGGGCCGGTATCGTAGGCGACAATCTCATTGGGCCATATCTTCTACCTGGCCGCCTGAATGGCCACCTGCACTTGATGATTGTGCACAGAGTTCTATCTGAATTGTTGGAGAACGTACCCTTGGGTATTCGTGAGAGGATGTAAATACAACACGACAGTGCACCGCCTCACTTCAGTTCTGGTCGCCTGGTCGCTGGATTCCAGGCGAGGTCCTATTCCGTGGCCTGCCAGGTCATCTTTCCTGAACCCCCTTGATGATTTCCTATGGTGATATACAACGTCTCATACACGACACACCAGTGGATACGGAGATGGAATTAGTTGTGGTCAATGAATAAGAAATAAGTTGAGGTGAGCGCACATTTAAACACTGCCACATATATTTCTTAAACTGGCTACTGGTAATCCCTAACGAGTCATGCAGAAGTACTTTAGTAAATAAAGAAACCATGTCAAAGCTAACGAAAGGAGCCGAAGGTTGTCTTCTGAATCCGGATATGGTGGTCACACTTGCCTTGAGGGATCCTAATAGCAGGAAGTAAGAAGTCTGGCCAGATAATGGCACAATATGTTGCTCACTTCTGGACGAAAAGGAGACCCATTCTCATGTATCTTCGTCGGGCCGTGCAGTGTGGGAGAATCTGCAGCCTCTTGACGTAGGCTCTTAATGACCTTAGAAGGAATAGAACTCTTCCTGAAAGGGTCTAATGTTTTTCTCTGATCTTGCCAGTCAATCCTCTCTTAGCTTGCGATAAGCAGAATCATCTAGGCTCCATCTTGCTGTTGTATTCATCTTCTGATAGGACTGTGTCTTTCCCCTTGTCAGTAGCTAAAATGACGAGGTCTTTTTCCGCTCTCAAGTCTTCCAGAAACTTCCTTTCTCCTGAGCTTATAAACTTGTTTGGTGGGGCTCGTGTCGGAGGCTGCCCCTCCTAATTTCTTCCGCAACGTCACTGGGGAACTTCAAAGTTCCCTGTTTTATGGCATCTATGACAGCGCGGTTTGGAGCTGTCCGTGGTGATGGTGCATAGTTCAAACCTTTCTCGCCACTGGAACGACTGCGTAATCCAGGATTTTCTCCGTGAGATTAAACACGGTGGGTCGAGGTGGTGCATTCCCTTTTTGCAGCTGGGCCTTGATACTAATATACTTTGACATTTGGCTAACCTTGGCTTGTTTTGACGCAGGTGGCGCTATCTAAACTTTATTGGGGGACTTATACAATACGATCCGGCAGCAAATCCGAGTCATGCAGAAGTGCTTTAGTAAATAAAGAAATCATGTCAAAGCTAACGAAAAGAGCCGAAGGTTTACTTGAAAAAAGAGACAGCATTGGTCGTATATTTTTTACTATTGCAAAATCGATTTTCTGTCACTGAGTGACCATCTTCAGTGCTATATTGTATAACTTAAATTGGGATGCACTGTTGTCACTAAGCTTACGGCAATCACATAGACTCTATGTGATTGCGGTAAGCTTAATGACAACAGTGCATCCGAATTTAAGTTATACAATATATTGTATAACTTAAATTGGGATGCACTGTTGTCACTAAGCTTACGGCAATCACATAGACTCTATGTGATTGCGGTAAGCTTAGTGACAACAGTGCATCCGAATTTAAGTTATACAACATAGCACTGAAGATGGTCACTCAATGACAGAAAATCGATTTTGCAATAGTAAAAAATATACGACCAATGCTGTCTCTTTTTTCAAGTATACCTGTTACCTGGTCGTAGTGCACAAGACAACATGGAGGAGCCGAAGGTTGTCTTCTGAATCCGGATATGGTGGTCACACTTGCCTTGTTTCGCATGAAACAGAAAATTTCTGCCAGAAACAACATGGAGCGGAAACTGACAAGTACCACATGGGGAGCTCACCCATGCATCGTGAGAACTATCACGCTAGCACTGTGTTACTGTGATGCTAAATATGCATGTCTGGCGTGGTACAAGTCCAACCAGTTGTGGCGCTTAATGAGACTTGAATGAGACTTGTTGCATTATTTCACGTTATTTATGCTGTAGATAAATTCCACTGACCTGCTGGCATAGCCCCTCCTTTAACTAGACACGAGATAGCTGCTATGTGCGAGAAAAGAAATGCTATGACTATGGAAGCTCAACGTTTATTCAGCCATCAGCCAGTACATCCTTGGCTGAAATCAAGAAAGCGCTTCTTGGCGACCAGTGAAGCTGTTACAGGAATACCGTAGCAAGCAAGAATCTCAAAGTGGTCCTGGAAATGTCAACGTTTGGAGAAATGAACACCTAATAAATTTTCAGCTCTTAGGATCGCTGGAATCATTTTTTCATACAGATGACCAATTTCGGCAGTTGTTTGTTGCCATCTTCGGATCTGCAAACTATAGGGCTGAAAATGCTAGAATATAGAATTTTCGGTCCTGTCGCCTGCAAATCTGAAAATGTCAACAGAGAATTATCAAAACCGGTCTTCTGTACGAAAAAAATAATAATTTTAGCGATATAGTGACAGCTGAAAATTTATGCAGTGTTTATAACAGTACAGATCTCCCTCAGGATGACAATTTCAGAAGTGCATAACTTGGAGAAATGGCTGCTTCCTAAGGAAGAGCTCTCCACAGACTATTCAGAGAAGTGGACAACATGGAATGCTCTGAACAGACTACGCTCTAGTATCACAGGATGCAATACCAACATGTCGGTTTCTTGGTAACGTGATGCAGTACAGACTAACACCCACCCGCTACTGTGTTCTTCATCTCTAGCCACATTCACCGTGAGAGACCTGATGAGGGCGGCGCCAAATGCTCTCGATGCAGCCAATGTCTGACGTCAACAGTCGATTTCTTTTTGTTCATTATATACTATATACTTCTGACACAATGATAAATAAATATGCATAAACGACAAACATAGATACCAGAAATTTCCACAGGATTTCTAAATTAGGGGTGGAGGAAGGGAGAAGGGTGGAAATCTGGGAACATTGCATGCCACCATCAGTGACACGTTGCTGGATGGGGGAAATCTGACAACAATGCAGGATGTCCCATAACCGTCTGTGCCACATCGTGTAGTGCAGTACGTTAACAATTGGACAGACAATTTTAATAGTAACCATAGTTTTTTTTAATTTTTGGATGATGCTGTTAACTATAAGGAAATAATAACTGAATAAATTTACACATATACTCAGTTTGATTGTGGAACACAAAGCATGCATAGGTAGCCAACATCTAACTTTAATTGTTTGGAAATGTAAAATTTGAGTGCTCCACAAAATAGAAAACAATGCGTCCTAGGACAATAACATGAGTGAGTTATCACTATCTTATCAGTGTAACAGTTTTCAGGTATATGTGGTTTAACTATCTGAAAACTTCGTCATAGATAAACATGTGACAGTCCAGTTCATTGGTTAGATGGTGTGTTAATGAAGTGCATTCAGATATGGTAACCTATCCTAGCATAAAGCTCCAGTGTATGGGACCCATGCCGAATAGGACCAACACAGGATTTTGAACATATACAAAGCAGGGCAACATGAGAAAGATTCGAGGCTGAATATACTTTTCAACACAAAGCCAAAGTTAGTAAATGTGAGGGTTTCGCCACCAATGATATTTCATCAGTTTTTGAAGAGATAATAAGGGGAGTAAACGACTAACTTACGTGAGAGTGGTTTGTCAGGGACAGAAACAGGAACTGAGCTACTATACGCACATAAAAAGTGAGCTAAAGTACTGATGCATGCAGCATGTGTAAATGCTGCGACTAATCTCATACGTGAAGAAGAGATTCTTAAGAAGGTGGACCAGTTTTTGCATCTTTGAAAAAGAACTGACAAAAAAGTAAGATGCAAGACAGATGATGGACAAGGCTTTCGCCAGGCCAATAGGTTTTCTAAAAAACGAATTTAAAAAAGGAAGTTTCTAAACAAAGAAAATATAAAGGTAGAGGCCATAATGTGATTTACGAAAAACGTCACCTGTTTTAGCAGTAACTTACAACTCTATGTGGTTGGGAGTCGTGGACAATAGAAAAGGCAGAAATGAAACGATTAAAAGCACTTTATTTGTAATGTTACAGGAAGCTGATGACCGTCAGATGAGTCGATCAACTGAGGAATGCAGATGTTTTGCGCTGGATGAATGAGACAAAGCGTCCGCATTGTCGGAAATTGTAAGTCTTACTCCCATGGTCTGCTTGACCGAGTGCCAACAAACTGAGATTCCTGTAGTTACTGGTCTGTGGAGTACGATGATTACAATGTCGCCTTTAAACGAATTTAATTCCCGTATTTTAAATACAGGAAAATGCAAGTACTACAGATGAAGAATGATGCTTGTACATTATGTTTATTTGGCGTTGTATGATGAAATTAGAAATTTATAGCCGGCCGAAGTGGCCGTGCGGTTAAAGGCGCTGCAGTCTGGAACCGTAAAACCGCTACGGTCGCAGGTTCGGATCCTGCCTCGGGCATGGATGTTTGTGATGTCCTTAGGTTAGTTAGGTTTAAGTAGTTCTAAGTTTTAGGGGACTGATGACCTCAGAAGTTAAGTCCCATAATGCTCAGAGCCATTTGAACTATATTGCGTGGCATGGAGGCAGAGCCAACTACGATACAGAGTGGCACTCTGTGGTGTCTCGCGATGACTTTCGCTTCTCTTTATGGCGGTCAGGTCGACGCCCAGATCTCCGTAGACGACCAGTTGAAGAGTCACAGGAAATTGCAATTTTTGAGACTGATACACCTTCAACTGGCATTATGGTGTGTGGATACTGGATACGATAATTGATTGGTAACTGTCCAAGGGAACCTTGATTCTCGTCAGTTTGTGGTAAGAACGCTAAGACATGTTGTCATATCCTTATATCAATTATTTAAGAGACAATTTGAGCAGCATTCTTACATTGTTTGCAGATGATGCTTTCATTTACTGTCTTGTAAAATCATCAGATCATCAAACCAACTGCAAAATGATTTAGAGAAGATATATGCATGTTGCCAGAAGTTGCATTTGACTCCAAGTAATGAAAAGTGTGAAGACACCCACATGAGTACTAAAAGGCAAGTCTCTGTTCCACTATACATCTCATTAATATAAAGTCTATGAATTCAGCAAAATACTTAGGGATTACAGTTGCTTCTAACTTATACTGGAACGGTCCCATGGATAATATTGTGGAGCAAGTGAACTAAAGACTGCGATTTATTAGCAGAACATATGGAAAGTGCAACAAGTCTGCTAAAGAGACTGCCTGCTCCATGCTTGTACCTCCTGTTCTAGAGTATTGTTGTGCATTGCGGGTTGCTTACCAGAGAGGACAGATGGAGCACATCGGAAAAGTGCGAAGAAGTGGTGCTCGTTTGTAGTATCGCCAAATACGGGAGAGAGTGTCACGGTGTGATAAGCGAGTTGGTGTGTTAACCATTAAAACAAAAGCGTTTCTCGCTTTTCGTGAAATTTTAATCACCAACTTTCTCCTCCGAATGCGGAAATATGGTGTTACCGCCCACTTACATATCGTCGTAATAAAATAAGTTTTGAGTTGTTCGAGAGTGGAACGGTAGAGATGATCCCCCTGCCAGGCAGTTAAGTGTGAATAACAAAGTAGTCGTTTTGATGTAAATGTAGATACGAGGAGGGCCAGATGTTGCTGCTTCCCTCCAGCAGAATTCCCAGCGGGACTTCTTGGAATTTGGCACGGTTTCCGACGGCGCTGAGCATACTGCGGCAACGGCTGTGTCGGAAACACGGAGGCAACGCAAAGACATTCCCTCGTTTATTTATGCACCTGGGTCGGTGCAGACGACAGGAAAATTAGCAAACGCACATCGAAAGCCGAAACTTGTTGGACGTGGCGCAGGCGCACACTCGCCGCCTCGCTTGCTTCAGATACAAGAGTTCTTATCGTTTCGTTGTACGCTATGCAAGCTATGCAAATTTCATTCCATTTCTGTGCTCATGTCTTCCAAAAATCGCACTCGCTTGTGCCTTCAGATACAATCTATTTCTTTTAGATCCCTTTGTAGAAATTGTAGGAGCCACATAACAAAAACTCCTGGAGTAATTTTGCAACTAGTACTCAGAACACCGATCGGCTCCACACTCCCGTAAAACAGAAATCTAATTTATCTCACATTATGTCTAGTAGGTAGAGGTTGAAGTGAAGGAAGTAAAAATCTAGCAATCATGCGACGAATGAAAAGAGGACAAGAAGTTTGTAAGTATTCGGTATTCCACCTCTCTATATGTATTGTCTCGCTTTGTCTGCACTCAGTATGTGCTTGCTCTTGCATTGCAGGCACGCTCAGTGTCTTCTATTTGCAATCTGCTTATCGCTTATTAACAGCTACTTAGAGGCACCATATACTTAAGTTATTAGGTCAATGTTATTTACAACTATTGTAGATGAGCCATGCGCGGCTCGTGTTCGTGCTGTTATTGTTTGACATCTTGTCTTGGCGGTACTGCCATCTCGTTTCTTAATCGATTTACTGGCGTCACTAAGTTGCTGGCTTGCCTGCCCATGAGTGGCAGCAGCAGCGCTTATCGATAAGAGCATTCTCGTACTATCTTTGCAGCGCCCATTAGTATTTCCAGGTCGTCGTGTGTCGTGAGTTCAATCGCGATGGAGCAGCAGTGAAGTCGGGACAGCCAGGACTCGTGCGACTGTTGCCGACATACATGACTTGTGTGGAGACGACATTCGTTGGTCGTTCGGTCGGTCGTCTCATTGGACGACGTGTATTTGGTCGATGACCTCTTCTGGGTTCTCCGTGTGTGTCGACTTGTGATTCGTCCTTGTTGTTCCAGTCATTGGTTTTAGTATTGTTCGAGTTGTTTGTGGAAGTGTTTCCATGGAACCGTGTGTAGCTTGTGTGGATTTAGACTGAGCAGCTATTTTAACGGTGTCTGCGTGCTCATGCAATCGGTCGGTTGGGACAGAGCAGCAAGAAAGTCTCCGCGGTGCGCGGTCAGGTGGTGTTACGAAAATAGTGTGAAAGGCTTTTATATGACAGTTGATCACTTACAATTTCATAATCTTGCTGCCTCACTCGCATCACTGGCGTAATGGCGGAACTGTTGATTGACATTACACTGTTGCACATGTGCAATAGTGTAACACATAACTGCAATAGTGTAACACATAACTGATGCAAATATATCTGCATCGTATACAGGCTGTGATAAACATAGTCAACCACAAAGAAGAAAACCAGCAGAAGACATCACTGCTTTCGATTTCTAGCCACACACTGCCCCCCTACTTCCACCCAAATGCCACACCAGCAGCTACAGTAAAAAACAATGGACAAAGTGTTCTAGATTAATCTAGTTTAAGACTGTTTATTTTAAGTAACATTTCTTTATATATGTATGTATGTATGTTTGTATAAACGTCTGAAGATGAAGGAAACATGTGCGAAACGCGTTGCATTATGTTAGATTAACCATAAAATAAAAAGTGACTGGTAGCAGAAACTTGAAATATATAATAACTTGTTACATGCCATCGTCCAGTGCCCTGTGCTGTAGGAGGATCTACAAAATGGATCTGAGCAGCAGGACTTAACATATGACGTTTTCAGTCCCCAAGAACTTAGAACTACTTAAACCTAACTAGCCTAAGGACATAACACACATCCGTGCCCGAGGCACGATTCGAACCTCCGACCGTAGCGGTCGCGCGGTTCCTGACTGAAGCGCCTAGAACCGCCCGGCCACACTGGCCGGCGGAGGATCTACACCAAAACTAGTACTAAAATCACATGAACAGTTATTAGCGACATGCACTGCGCAAAACGTAGAACACAAAAGTCTTTCTGTTATCCAGAGACCATTTTTACTGGAACTGAAGTGGGTTCAGACTGCTCCTACCCAGCGGGAACCACGTAAGGCTCGAGAGTTTGCTCTGTAGAGGACAAGGGGTTATTTTTAGGAAACATGGTGCGAAATTGTGATTTAGTGTGTTTCACTGCGTGATGCGCCATCCTCACAACAGATGACGGACGTAGGCTGGCCTGTGCGTTATGCAGGTGACACAGTTTTGCAACGAGCGTCGGTGTGTGTGTACGTGCGCGGCAGCCATCAACAGCCAGAATGCAGCATTAGCAGAATTACGCAGGCGCGAGCCGCGTGTGGCGCGGTTGCGTTAGCCAACTCATCGAGAACATTCTAATAAACACGGCGCCACATAACCGGCGCAATCAGCAGTGGTCTGCACTATTTAAGGGAATCAGAGGTGGGCGCCGGCATCGGTGCGACCGACTGGGCGTTCAGTCGCTGTTACGTCATCGTCATCGGTGACGCTGTCCCTGAGGAGTGGCTGGCGGAAGGCGTTGCCCACTGCTGCACCGGCGACTCCTGGCGTCGTCACGAGCTGCAGCGCCCACAGTAGGCGAGCTGGGCCCGGCCTCATGCTGCTAACCTCCTACCGCCTGCGCAGCCACTGACCGAGCACTGGGTCGTGTTCCCAGGGCTGCGCGCATCTGCACGTCTCCACCACAACACGAGCAGTGGGGCTGAGCTACCGGAAAATGTATTGGAAGAACCAACAATAAAGAGGAAGACTGCTAAAAACAGCCACCTTCTTCTACCCAGCCATACCCTACAACCCTGACCACATCACCAGCTGTGGTCATCCTAATACAGCTCTTTCCAACACTGTGTTGTTCATGCACATACCTCAATTAACATAATAGTTAGGATTATTTTGATCAGATAATACTTTTTGATAAACCCCGTATTTTAAAACTCATAAATCTACAAATGTCCCAAAAGCTGTTTACAACAACTAACTGGGTAATGTTAAAACTGAAGCATCAAATAAGGCAGAGCCACACTGAAGCAAATATTAATCATCGTCTACAGTCCGCTTTTTTGTCTGGTGGCATTGTACACAGTGAAGCACCCTGAAGTGGATGAGAGAATGAAATGAAACTTCATGGATTGAGAGGGTCCTTGAGATTAATTTACTGATCATAGTCAAGTCAATAAATAACTTGGCAGTACAAGGCTACTTCTCAGAATGATGGTGCACCATCTCTCACCTAGAAGAATGCACTGCTTCCATTGAAAAGGGTACCACAAAGCTGCTATTGCCTCTTCTGAAGCAAGGTGATCCCCAGCTGTTGTAACTGGTCCTTGATATCCTAGATACTGCCTGTTACACAGACTTGACGTGAGAGCACGTGCTGTTGGGAACGGATCTGCGAATCTTACTGGTCGTGGAAGTACCTCAGCATCAGGGACACAGTCCATAGAGTCATGTGGAATGTGTGGACATGCATTGTCCTGTTGAAAAATTGGACACCTGTGTTGTCAGGTCAGAAGTAACACGTGAGGAAGCAGAATATCTGGGACCTCATACTACACACTCGCCGGCAATGGTCACCGAAGATAGCAAAGGAGTTCATCGCTGAATGGAGTGTGACACCTTTCATCAGCACTCCATGCTTTCCAGTTCCAGCCATTTACTTTAAAGGTAATCTATACGTAGGATGTTATTTCCCTAGTCTGGCCATTGGTAGTCTTAGATGAATGGAGCGGGATTACACAGGATGTTGCAGGGATGTTCCTTAAGTACTCTCAGATGGCTGTCGCAGATGTGAAGGGGTTATAACGTTCTTGGCACACAATGAGGCGATAGTGTCTTGTGGTTATCCGACTTAGTCAAATGAATATGCCTGCTCTTACGTTTCCATGCTGGCCAAAATCGTGCCTTTGTCACTGCTAAATGGACTGAGATGTGGATATTGGTCAATTCTACCAGATATCCAGATGAAGATCCACAATGATACACCTTTCGAACACCGTCAGGTGCTGAATACGTTGTCTCACACTAGTCGGAGAGACTGGGGACAAAAGTAACAGGGTATGACAGTAACTTCTCTCCCCTACCTTCGCATGTAGCTCCGAAAATCACGTGACTGAAACAATGTATTCCCTTCATGTTTCCCAACTGTCTACCAATTGTTGGCCAGTATTGGATATTCTCTGTTGAGTGTGGCGCAGTAAAATGTGTTTTAAGTGTCTCACGTAAGTTTTCTCAATTTTCTTAGTTTGGCCGGCCGGGGTGGCCGAACAGTTATAGGCGCTTCAGTATGGAACCGCGTGACCGCTACGGTCTCAGGATCGAATCCTGCCTCGGGCATGGATGTGTGTGATGTCCTTAGGTTAGTTAGGTTTAAGTAGTTCTAAGTTCTAGGGGACTGATGACCTCAGAAGTCCCATAGTGCTCAGAGCCATTTGAACCATTTGAACCAATTTTCTTAGTTTTGTGATAACAGTGGCACTACTGTGTAATAATTTAACTATGTGAAACTTTCAGCTTTATTCCACCATTATCAACTTTTTCATTACTTGTATAGATTGTGTCTAAAATATAAATTAAAGAGCGTGGTCGGAGACAAAAGAGACATTACTGCTGGTGACAGAAGTAACAGTGTTTCTTTCGTCCCCGTTACTGAAAAAGTATCATTAGCTGCAGGTGCCCTGTTTTTTTTTTTTTTTTTTTTAACGAACAGTAAATTAGGTATGGTACTGTTAACTGTAGCAGTGTCTTGCTGAACAAACTCATTATTATTGAACAGACTCGTTATTTACTTAGTTATTTCCTTACAAGGAATTATGCCACGAACGTGGTTTAGGACGAAGACAAGAGGACTAACTCCTACTACTGTATATCAAGCTGTGGCAGATGATGTTGCCAATTATAAGTATTGGAGCAGCAGCAAAGAAACACAATGTATGTCATGTGACATTGCATCGGTACGTTAAAAAGAAAGAGAAAGGTATGAATGATAGCAGCACACCAATGCCTCGTGTTGGATCCAAAAGTGTAACACGAGTGTTCTCTGATGAACAAGGATATCCGTAAATTAGCTGACAAACTGGCAACAACAAACAATATACCAATTCCATCAACTTCGGTGGACAATCAAACTGCTGGTCCAGACTGGTTCAAAAAAATGGCTATGAGCACTATTGGACTTAAAATCTTAGGTCATGAGTCCCCTAGAACTTAGAACTACTTAAACCTAACTAACCTAAGGACATCACACACATTCATGCCCGAGGCAGGATTCGAACCTGCGACTGTAGCAGTCCCGCGGTTCCGGACTGTAGCGCCTAGAACCGCACGGCCACCGCGGCCGGCTCCAAACTGGTTTTCAGCATTCATGAAGAGGAGTCCCCAGTCATCTATTCGGACGCCTCAACCCACAAATCTTGCTCGAGAAACGAGCTTCAATCCAACAAATGAGAATGCCTTTTTCAACAGCCTGGCTAGCGTTGCGGAGAGGTATAATTTAGAGCCCACGGACAGGTGGAATATGGACGAGACAGGTGCACCACTGTTCAGAAACCAAACAGGATTGTTGCTAAACGGGGAATAAACCAGGTAGGAGCTATCACGTCGGCTGAAAGAGGCACTCTTGTCACTGTTGCTATTGCCATCAACGCTCAGGGAAACAATACACCACCACTCATTGTATTCCCTCGCTTGCGGTATCATGACAATTTTATTCGAGACGGTCCTATTGATGGCATTGGAGCAGGGAATGTGAGTGGCTGGATGCAAGAGGAAGAATTTTTGTTATTCTTGCACCATTTTGTAAAATTTGTTAAACCAACTCCTGAGCATAAATGTTTACTGCTTCTCGACAATCACGAATGTCATATATCCATCAGAAGTCTGAAGAGCAAGGCGATTGTTATGCTGTCATTCCCACCGCACTGTACACACTCGATGCAGCCGCTAGACCGTTCAGTTTGTGGTCCATTTAAAAAGGTGATGAAAGCTTTCTCCGACAACTGGTTCAAGAATCATCCGGGGAAGACTACATCAGTTTATGACATCCTTTCAATTGTAAGGTAAGCACTTACTACCAAAAACATTGCAGCAGGGTTTCACTGCACAGGCAGAGTACAATTTAGTAGGAATGCGTTCAGTGAAATCGATTTTGCACAACCTTCTGTCACTCATCGCCCAGCTCAAGCTTCCAATTATGTAAAGCAAACTACGTCCTTAGGAGTATCATTAGAGATTTCTAGTGACCCATCTGAAGCTTGGAGGACATCTAATCCTGATCCAGTAGCAATATGCGAGAAAACGCTTTCAGATGTCACAGCCTGTGATGTAGGACCTAGTGATTTACAGTCATGTTCTTCAGTTCGCGCAGTCTTTTCACCCGAAGGTGTTCGTCCGTTATCAAAAGCAGGTCCAAGGCAAGAAACAATAAAAGGAAGAAAAAGGAGAAAGTCTGCAATTTTAACCGACACTCCAGACAATCTGGCTATAGAAGAAGAGCTGAAGGCCCGTCCCCAGGCGAAAAAAGCGGGAAAAAGGCTAAATTTAAAAAGCAGCCGACCAAGAGTGCGAAAGCAGAAAAAAACCCAAATGAATCATCATCGGAAGTCAATGACAGCTACTGCCTTGTATGCGTCGAGCCTTTCCGCCACATTCGTCCCAAAGAGAAGTGAATTCAGTGTTGGGAACGTAAGGGTTGGCCTCATGTTGCCTGTACCATAGGGGGGAATATTTACGTGTGCCACAATTTTGATTCTGAATACCACTAAGACATGCATTACTTTTCTCTTTTATTGACTCATTGAACATTTACTCATAAAGCCTGAATTCGTTCAGTGCTATTAATTGCTATTTCAATTAATATAATAATTGCAAACGAGTGAGGATTGAATTTTATTAATGTTTAATTAATGTTTTGTAATAGTAATGTACTTTAAGTTACTCTAAGAGTCCTTTAGGTAGTAAAATGTGGCTTAACTTATTATTTTACTTTTGTAACCTACCGGTGTTTCTATCGTCCTCGGTAATGAGGACGAAAGTAACAGGTACACTGATGCCTTAAAATTAGTTTCACGGATACCAAATATATGTAATTTTGTGGAAACTAATTTCACTTGTGTTAGGAAAGCTTCAGAGAACACACACATTAGTTCCTTTTGCTTGCCGGCCGCGGTGGTCTCGTGGTTCTAGGCGCTCAGTCCGGAACCGCGCGACTGCTACGGTCGCAGGTTCGAATCCTGCCTCGGGCATGGATGTGTGGGATGTCCTTAGGTTAGTTAGGTTTAAGTAGTTCTAAGTTCTAGGGGATTGATGACTTAAGATGTTAAGTCCCATAGTGCTCAGAGCCGTTCCTTTTGTTTCAAAAGCTTATAGGGAGGTAATAACAAATGCAATATGCAAAAGCTACTTTTGCCCCCGGTCTCCCCTGCGCAATATCTCCGTGTCCTGCCCTTCAGAGTTATCACTCAACACATAAAGATGCTCATACACTTTTTACATACATTTATTTCATTGTGAATAACTGTACCGTAAGAGGTCACGTAGCCACGGCTGTTCCAAATCCACGCCACCGGCTGGCCGGTGATGGCCGAGCAATCCTTAATAATTGGCAACCAATGCTCTACAATAGCAATAAAGTCATGAGATGCTCAATTAACTCATTTATTAGAACATGTTACGCGTTTCGGGACTACACCCACCTTCAGACATCACAAACTTCAACTCCTTCCTAACCAACTAGGCGTACAGCCTTGACAACTCAAAGAAAGTGTCAAATAACGTATGACTGCGACATAAGTAGTCTTGAAGCAGAGCGTATACTTTCGGTTGTCAAGGCTGTACGCCTGGTTGGTTAGGAAGGAGTTGAAGTTTGTGATGTCTGAAAATGGGTGTAATCCCGAAATGCGTAACATGTTCTAACTAAAGAGTCAATTGAACATCTCATGACTCCGGTCGGCCGGGGTGGCCGAGCGGTTTAAGGCGCTACAGTCTGGAACCGCGCGACCGCTACGGTCGAATGGTTCGAATCCTGCCTCGGGCATGGATGTGTGTGATGTCCTTAGTTAGGTTTAAGTAAAGTTCTACGGGACTGATGACCTCAGAAGTTAAGGCCCATTGTGCTCAGAACCATTTGAACCATTTTGCCATCTCATGACTTTATTGCCATTGTACAGCACTGATTGCCAATTATTAAAATAAAAATGATCGAAGGCCTCAGGCGGGATTTTATGTCCTGTATATCGAGCAATCCTTGGTGGCGCTGTGGTGTGAGAGCTGCGACATAGCCGCCACCTCGAGGACGGGTGGAGAGGAGCAGAGATGGTGTTGGAGAGCTAGCGGACGGCGAGCAGCAGACGGACTCCAACTGAGGAAATGGCCGTTGGATTTGACTGCTGCACGCTGTGACTGCTGTGGTGGGACAGCTGCAACGAGGAGGAACGAGCTGGTCGAATATTTACTATACTGCGCGGCTGGGCGCAGTCTACTTCAGGGCTAGCTGGCTGGTCTTTTCCGCCAACAGGACCTGGAGGCTGCAAATTTGCCTGAGTGAAAGTGTCGTAAGACACAGCTGTTCTCTCCCGGTTGGGCGTCTACTGATGTTGTAGTAAATCAGTTGCCGGCTATTGTATTTACTGAGTGTAATTCAGCCTAAACAGGATTCGCTGTTTGAGTTTTTTCCGCGTGTCTGACCTGTCCTGATGCGATATCCGCCTTGTCATTAGACGGTTTTCTTTGTCAATTTGCAGTTTGATGGCATCAGAGCTTTCACTCATGCTTTCTGTAACGAACCCCCTCTTTACTGAACTGCCAGCCTTACCGGAATTTCGTGAAATGTTTTCTAGCACAGTGGAAAGGCACATTTCTCCTTGGGTGCAAATTGATGTGTTCCTGTGTATTTCCCTTTAAGGTAACGCGCATTTTAAAATACACTCCTGGAAATGGAAAAAAGAACACATTGACACCGGTGTGTCAGACCCACCATACTTGCTCCGGACACTGCGAGAGGGCTGTACAAGCAATGATCACACGCACGGCACAGCGGACACACCAGGAACCGCGGTGTTGGCCGTCGAATGGCGCTAGCTGCGCAGCATTTGTGCACCGCCGCCGTCAGTGTCAGCCAGTTTGCCGTGGCATACGGAGCTCCATCGCAGTCTTTAACACTGGTAGCATGCCGCGACGGCGTGGACGTGAACCGTATGTGCAGTTGACGGACTTTGAGCGAGGGCGTATAGTGGGCATGCGGGAGTCCGGGTGAACGTACCGCCGAATTGCACAACACGTGGGGCGTGAGGTCTCCACAGTACATTGATGTTGTCGCCAGTGGTCGGCGGAAGGTGCACGTGCCCGTCGACCTGGGATCGGACCGCAGCGACGCACGGATGCACGCCAAGACCGTAGGATCCTACGCAGTGCCGTAGGGGACCGCACCGCCACTTCCCAGCAAATTAGGGACACTGTTGCTCCTGGGGTATCGGCGAGGACCATTCGCAACCGTCTCCATGAAGCTGGGCTACGGTCCTGCACACCGTTAGGCCGTCTTCCGCTCACGCCCCAACATCGTGCAGGCCGCCTCCAGTGGTGTCGCGACAGGCGTGAATGGAGGGACGAATGGAGTCGTGTCGTCTTCAGCGATGAGAGTCGCTTCTGCCTTGGTGCCAATGATGGTCGTATGCGTGTTTGGCACCGTGCAGGTGAGCGCCACAATCAGGACTGCATACGACCGAGGCACACAGGGCCAACACCCGGCATCATGGTGTGGGGAGCGATCTCCTACACTGGCCGTACACCACTGGTGATCGTCGAGGGGACACTGAATAGTGCACGGTACATCCAAACCGTCATCGAACCCATCGTTCTACCATTCCTAGACCGGCAAGGGAACTTGCTGTTCCAACAGGACAATGGACGTCCGCATGTATCCCGTGCCACCCAACGTGCTCTAGACGGTGTAAGTCAACTACCCTGGCCAGCAAGATCTCCGGATCTGTCCCCCATTGAGCATGTTTGGGACTGGATGAAGCGTCGTCTCACGCGGTCTGCACGTCCAGCACGAACGCTGGTCCAACTGAGGCGCCAGGTGGAAATGGCATGGCAAGCCGTTCCACAGGACTACATCCAGCATCTCTACGATCGTCTCCATGGGAGAATAGCAGCCTGCATTGCTGCGAAAGGTGGATATACACTGTACTAGTGCCGACATTGTGCATGCTCTGTTGCCTGTGTCTATGTGCCTGTGGTTCTGTCAGTGTGATCATGTGATGTATCTGACCCCAGGAATGTGTCAATAAAGTTTCCCCTTCCTGGGACAATGAATTCACGGTGTTCTTATTTCAATTTCCCGGAGTGTATTAAGTTGAATGTGCCCCTTGCTCACGACTTTTTTCGTGTCCGACGTAAATTACGGACACACTTGTTACAAAGTTATTACGGAATATTTAACCGCTTCGTGTATGGCTAAGCTTGTGCTACTTCGTTAACGCACTTTTGTAAATATCTTGCACTTACATATTCAAAAGGCAATGGCCTTGCCGCAGTTGATACACCGGTTACAGTGAGATAACCTAAGTTAAGCGCTGTTGGGCTGTTGCCATTTTTCGGGATGCACTCAGCCTCGGGATGCCAATTGAGGAGCTACTCGACCGAATAGTAGCGGCTTCGGTCAAGAATACCATCATAAGGGCCGGGAGAGCGGTGTGCTGACCCCATGCCCCTGCTATCTGCATCCTCCTCTGAGGATGACACGGCGGTCGGATGGTCTCGGTAGGCCACTCGTGGCCTCAAGACTGAGTGCTTTTTATACATATTAAATTGTGGCTCTAGTATTATCTTTCCGAAATTATTTTGTCACACTTTAAGTGAATTACTGACTTATTTGTTACTAGGGATTTAATTTTAATCGTTGTTAATAGTGAAGCATCATTGCTTCTTCATGTATCATCTACTGTAAAGGTTTTAAACTATTTCTCCGGTATCTCGTTGTTTTCGTAGATTCTTCCATTAATCTGCTATAGAGTGACTTGTTATTGAATGTTGAATTACTTCTCTTTCTGGCATGTGCAGCTGACTTAATGTTTACTTAAATTTAGTGTATATACGGCTAAAGAAATGTTGAAGGATTTGTTAAATGAAATAAAAATTATTGCAGCAGGAGACAAAAAGGACTCACAGCTCTAACCAGTCCTACCACTCCCTCTAGCGAGACAATAACATTAAGCTACCTGAAGATAATTGGAATTCGAGATATGTTGTAAATAATTATTTATTAGTAGCTATTGGCTGTTAAATTAGACGTTCTCCAAATACTTATGCGTTGTGATGCCATAAAAATATATACTAGTTTTTAAAATACTGCTGAGCCTTTGATCGGCTGATATTAGATACCGGGTATGTTAGAAGCAATGTAACGAAAGAAAAAGTGACAGACGCTGTATAACGTCTGACGGATAATGCCTTGTAAAGAGAGCATAATCTTGAACTGGAACAAAGTGAGGTAGGAAAACCACCGTTTTCAACCATCCTCAGATTTACGGGAAGCAGAAGAAACTGAAATGTGAAAGGCTGAACGACGAGTTAAGCTGGCGTCTTCGCTAATGTGAGTGTAGTGTGGGGCCATCCGCCACGCTGCTCTGATTCAGGACGCACGGAGGAGTTTGTTGCTGGCTTAACGCGATCTGCTTTCTGTAGACGTGAGGACACGCAGCGTGGCCTTTTGTGCCAGCCGCGGCGGGTGCCCGGTGACCTTTGGCCCGGTTAACAGGTCTCAGCGGCTATGTAGGCAGGGAGGAGTTCAGCTGAGTGCCGGGACAGAGCGTGCCATTTGCCGTAGGCGGGGGTAGCGATGGTCGTAATTGGCGCAAGGGGGGTGGAGGGGTGGTGGGGGAAGGGAAGAGGTGCGTTGTACCAGCCTCGTGACACTTTTCCGCCACTGCTACTAATCCTTTTTTCAACAGATTTACGGAGCAAGGAGGAGACGAATTTCATGACATTATGCACTTTAAGACCAAGGAAGACACTTCTTTCACCTTGGCGACCTTCAGTGTACTTGGCGGGTCCAAATGAGGTTGGTGAATGGATCCAACTTAAAGTTACAATCTTCATCTTCTGCTTCTTCACTTCACGTATTAAGCAAATTGCCTGGTACTGTACTCCATCCCTTGTTTGATCTTCATACATTTCTTTTTTCAGTATATTTGCAATTGAGAGCCTTTGTCGGGAGTCTTTTTCAACCCATACAGTTCACACGTTCCTTCCATTTTCTTTTACTTTTTCGTTAAGGTGATATATTCCTATACTCTTCTTGCATCCTCATTTCTTTTACGACCTTTCCTTCTACATAATTACACTCTCTTTAGAAACCTCGTTTGTTGAGCCTGTATTCTAATTTTTTCTTTCTCGTTGACGCCATGCTTAACTTTCATAAATAAGTGTTGGTACTGCCGTCATCTTGCGACCGCTCCATATATGAAAGCAAATTTATTTAATGTTTGATCCACGTTATGATTATATCCGTAAGTGATTGATCATCCTAGATATTTAAAATGTTTAACTTGCTTGAAAATTTTATTATTCAGGACTATTTTAGATCTTAGTGGTTGTATGCCACGAAATGTCATCACTTTAGTTTTATCAACAGGCACTGTTAGATTATAATGTGAGACTAACTGCTGCAAATTATAGACCCTCATTTAATGGTCATCTTCCTTCTCTGCAACCACAGTTCGATCGTTTGCATATAAAAGTAAATTTATTGTAGTGTCACGATCGAACCATACTCCTTTTTTATTTAAGTTTTTCCATATTGCCATATAACGATTTCACACATGTAATGCGATATTATGAACTGTGAGATGTAATAAAAGATTGAAAAATTGATCCTAAAAAGACGTAAACTACAAAAACGTTATCTAAGTTGTAAGCTATATGAATAATTATGCCATGGCCTTAAGCGCTATGATCAAACAACTGGTCAATCACAAACTTCTACGACATTTTTATGAAGAATATTTAACTATGAATACGGACCTAAGGTCAACACTGGAAACCAGTAACAACATGGCCTTTAGTGTCAACTCCCACAAAAATGGCCTGTGGCTCATTCAATCAACACATTTATCGTTTCATTAGAGACAGAAGTGATTCTTGTATGTAATAGGCAGGTAACTTCGTTAATGATATTATATGCTGGAAGTCGTCATTCTGTTTTGTGTTGTGAAATAATATTAACCCTGGCAGGATAGTTAGTATAAGAATTACTGTTTTAACATTACTGAATTGCTGGTCGTAATACCCTGCCAGGCTAAGCCGATTGAAACGTTTCGCCCTAGAAATGGTATAACATTAATTTTGAGAACAGTAGTGTAATTGGAGTCTTCATTATATTAATCACCATTGCAGTGCACATGTGAATATAATTTGAATAATTTGCAACCCTATATGAATTTATTGAATACCGAACAAGAAAGGAAACTTCACTGAAAGGACTTTCTACTGTCCTACTACGTGTGGCTGAAAATTACAGGTGATAAAATTACACATCTGAAGAGCTGCTAATGCAAGGCATGCAGAGAGGAAAACGTAGTTACATATGATCATTTAGATAGCACCATTGTAGGCTTGTGAAGGTATGGGATAAGTGTCAAGTGACGCGAACAGGAATAAATTCCGCTGAAAATCAGTCACACCGGGATAGTGTCTCTTTTAGTTTCCCTGAAGTTATCTGGTAACATTTTATGAAGAAGTCTAACATATAAAGTGAAGTCGCAAATTTGAAATGCACGCAACCCATCAAGGACATCTCAATGTCAGTTAGCAATGGAGGTATTAATTGGTAGCAATGTAAATTATTCAAGAAACAATAGTGAAACGGCCAAGAAATAACTTTATGCATTTCTGTACAAACGAGCTTCAGGTCCACAGAAAAATCACAATTACTGAATAACATTTTCAGAAACTCTAAGATAGTGTTCGATAGTAAGAAAACAGAATATCTGAGTGACTTGATTTCAATGGAGGGGGGGGGGGGGGCACATGAGCATTACAAAGGAATGGATTATGATATCTTGGTGGACATTCTCGTCCACTTGGGTATAAAGCTTAAATCCATTTGTAATGAGATCTAAAGCTTTCAATAGCGTGAATGAAATTACCATGCATGGAAGAAACATCGGAATTAGACTGGTGTTAATGCAAAAAGTTATACTAGCAATTCTATTATAATAGCACAGTCTCAACAATTAAAGCAGAATGCTGCGTCCGCTGAGCTCCTAAATTCAGCCACGAATGCTAAATAAAGATCCCGCCCATTCATATTTTCGCCGGTGGCGTCGTGAATGGCTGTTATGTCGTGAAACGTCAATGTCGTCCCACCAAATGTCGGTTCAAAGCATACCAAGTGGCATGTGGAGCGAGGACTGGGTGTCAAAGGGCAGACTAACCTTTCGAATACTTATTAAAACTAACATTGATTACACTCTTCTAAATTTTTACGTCCATGCAGGCGAATTAACGACGTGAAATTAAAATAATTCACAAGAACCATATATTTAAATTACAATGAATCCCCTTAAAATTTCCAAATTCGTAAGACACTAGGGTAAGACAAATCCTTTTCTTGTTAATCGTAGGTTGGTCATTTAAGAAAGTGAATATAAAAAACATCTGGGCCAGAGATGAGGTATTAAACTGTTCACGTTGAAACGAAGGACACATAGAACATTTATGATACAATCAAATGCAATGACAACGGTTTGAAACAAGAATGCGAGGCTTAAGAAATGTAACGTAGCTTCCTATGACCAGACATCCGTCAACACAATAAAAAAATGGTTCAAATGCCTCTGAGCACTATGGGACTGAGGTCATCAGTCCCCTAGAACTTAGAACTACTTAAACCTAACTAACCTAAGGACATCACACACATCCATGCCCGAGGCAGGATTCGAACCTGCGACCGTAGCGGTCGCACGGTTCCAGACTGAAGCGCCTAGAACCTCTCGGCCACTCCGGCGTCAACACAATCAATGTGCCCCAGTATGCTGCAGGCCCGGTACTGCAAACAGCCGTCACCCCTCAGTCGGTGGCAACCGATATCACATCGTTTCAAACGCCAACATTACTGGACCTCCAATGCACATCCATACTCCTCACAGGTCAAACACTTTCACTTGCATAATCTGAACATAACCATAAACCGTTCTTGAAAAACAAGACTATTATAACTCATAGCCACCGCATATCGAATTCCATTTAGTATCGACACCAGTAGGTAAAATTGTACTCACATGTGTATAATATCGGAAGTACCGCAAGATTTTTGGTTAATTTCAATCGTTACCATTGCATACGAGAAGGTGTGGTGATCTTTCTCATTTCAACAGTGAACGAAAATTATGTTTTGGTGAAGGATATGGGAAAGCGGGAGGACGTAATGTCCATATTTCTAAGAACGTTCTAATTCAAAATCCGATAAAATATTAGGTATGAATATCAGTACCTAGAATTTAGTAATACTCTATAATATTTGGAGTATCTTTTGGGTTGACTGCTTTAAGATGTTGCCACTGAATAAGGAATATTGCAGTGGCCTTTCCCAAAGTGTTGGCTTATGAAAGTTATAACTGTTGTTATGAATTCATGGTTGGAGGCAGGACATTATCTCCTTGTGCATGCCGTATTCTTCTTGTGAAAACCGGTTTATTTGTAAAATCGCTAGGTTAAGACAGTTGATGAAGTAGTAATTTCGGCAATAAATGATGCCATCTTCAGATGCATAAAAAGAAAATACGTCGAGGTTAAGCCTTACAGTCATAGGAAAATAAAAAGTTGTACGGCATATTCAGCACCTCAATGACAGAAATTACGTACCAATGAGACCGGGCAGTGGTTGTTACATCACATAAAGGTCAAACCACTCTGTCACATTAGGACTATACAAAATGCTGTAAAATAATAACTCTCATAAAATTCTTCTCATATGAACAGATACAATACATAGTCAGAATGAAATCCATACTAATATTAAGAATGCGAAAGAAACTCTGTCTCTTTCACGACTAAACTTCTAAGCCGATTTTGATATTAAATTTGGTGTGGGAATAGCTTGAACACCGAGGAAGGACATAGGCTATAGTACAACATATTTACTGGTATGAAGGAAATAACACGAAATATGGAAGATAATTACTGTTTCAAATCATAGTTATCTATGACTTTTCAACCTTATCATCTTTGTGACAATGGTTTTATTGTTTGATGTGTTCTGTGTAATACGATTCAACGTGATGAATACAATGATTACACAATGCTCTACGTCTTTAACTCACACTTCTGTACGAATACCGGTCACAAACCCGTCATATTTTAGCCAATGAGCATCATGCATATCATAACTTTTTGATTCCGTTCAAATTTGAGTGTGCAACTCATCGTCACGCGGTTAGCTTACTCCTTCACGATGGGTGCCTGCTTTAAGTTCTCGCCCTGCACGTTTTATTTTTTTTCTTTCTTTCTGCTCGCGCCATGTTGTGTTTGTCGTTCTCATCATAATTTTATCACCATCTACTTGCAAACCGTGGTAGTGGCGTCAAATAACAAAGACGTGTCCAAGTTCCCGGACATCCCAACTGGGATCTCCCGCCCAAAGCCATAAGCACCTTTCATTTCATTTTCTACGCTAGCGCAGCCATGGGTACCAGCTTGAATACAATGCTTATACAATTCTCAACGTGTTTCAACTATGCCAATCTATACTTCCATACTAATATTATAAATGCGAAAGTAACTCTGCCTGTTACGTTTTCGCAACTGAGCGGCTGAACCGACATCCATGAAATTTGGCTTGAGATAGCTTGAACCCTGCTGCACGGTACTTGTAAGATAATTTGCTTTAGGGGAAAGCTACACAGTCGGCATTTACAGAATTATGAAATGGGATTAGACCTTATTGGTCAGTTTTGTGCTTACGTATTGCAGATTGGATTGGATTGGATTGTTTGGGGGAAGAGACCAAACAGCGAGGTCATCGGTCTCATCGGATTAGGGAAGGACGGGGAAGGAAGTTGGCCGTGCCCTTTCAAAGGAACCATCCCAGCATTTGCCTGGAGCGATTTAGGGAAATCACGGAAAACCTAAATCAGGATGGCCGGACTCGGGATTGAACCGTCGTCCTCCCGAATGCGAGTCCAGTGTGCTAACCACTGCGCCACCTCGCTCGGTACATATTGCAGAAACTAGTAATCTAGGAACCGTTTAACACAGCGATCTTGAGAAATAAATTCGTTTTAACAAGAAGGCTACAGTACATATTTATAGATTGCCTCCCGCAATGAATGGTCATGTCAGGTAATCACCTCCTTATGCGTTATTACGTTCCCGTTCGATGTTGTTGTTGTTGTGGTCTTCAGTCCTGAGACTGGTTTGATGCAGCTCTCCATGCTACCCTATCCTGTGCAAGCTTCTTCATCTCCCAGTACTTACTGCAACCCACATCCTTCTGAATCTGCTTAGTGTATTTATTTCTTGGTCTCCATCTACGAGTTTTACCGTCCACGCTGCCCTCCAATGCTAAATTTGTGATTCCTTGATGCCTCAGAACATGTCCTACTAACCGGTCCCTTCTTTTTGTCAAGTTGTGCCACATACTCCTCTTCTCCCCAATTCTAATCAATACTTCATCATTAGTTATGTGATCTACCCATCTAATCTTCAGCATTCTTCTGTAGCACCACATTTCGAAAGCTTCTATTCTCTTCTTGTACAAACTATTTATCGTCCATATTACACTTCCATACATGGCTACACTCCATACAAATACTTCCAGAAACGACTTCCAGACACTCAAATCTATACTCGATGATAACAAGTTTCTCTTCTTCAGAAACGCTTTCCTTCCCATTGCCAGTCTACATTTTATATCTTCTCTACTTCGACCATCATCAGTTATTTTGCTCCCCAAATAGCAAAACTCCTTTACTACTTTAAGTGTCTCATTTCCTAATCTAATTCCCTCAGCACCACCCGACTTAATTCGACTACATTCCATTATCCTCGTTTTGCTTTTGTTGATGTTCATCATATATCCCCCTTTCAAGACACTGTCCATTCCGTTCAACTGCTCTTCCAAGTCCTTTGCTGTCTCTGATAGAATTACAATGTCATCGGCGAACCTCAAAGTTTTTATTTCTTCTCCATGGATTTTAATACCTACTCCGAATTTTTCTTTTGTTTCCTTTACTGCTTGCTCAATATACAGATTGAATAACATCGGGGAGAGGCTACAACCCTGTCTCACTCCCTTCCCAACCACTGCTTCCCTTTCATGTCCATCGACTCTTGTAACTGCCATCTGGTTTCTGTACAAATTGTAAATAGCCTTTCGCTCCCTGTTTTATACACCTGCCACCTTTAGAATTTGAAAGAGAATATTCCAGTCAACATTGTCAAAAGCTTTCTCTAAGTCTACAAATTGCCTTTCCTTAATCTTTCTTCTAAGATAAGTCGTAAGGTCAGTATTGCCTCACGTGTTCCAATATTTCTACGGAATCCAAACTGATCTTCCCCGAGGTCGGCTTCTACCCGTTTTTCCATTCGTCTGTAAAGAATTCGCGTTAGTATTTTGCAGCTGTGACTTATTAAACTGATAGTTTGGTAATTTTCACATCTGTCAATACCTGCTTTCTTTAGGATTGGAATTATTATATTCTTCTTAAAGTCTGAGGGTATTTCGCCTGTCTCATACATCT
This sequence comes from Schistocerca serialis cubense, assembly GCF_023864345.2. Classification (NCBI taxonomy): domain Eukaryota; kingdom Metazoa; phylum Arthropoda; class Insecta; order Orthoptera; family Acrididae; genus Schistocerca; species Schistocerca serialis. The sequence goes on from NC_064641.1 coordinate 804,974,423, forward strand.
TGCTCACTAGATGGTAGACTTTTGTCAGGACTGGCTCTCCCAAGGCCGTCAGTAGTTCTAATGGAATGTTGTCTACTCCGGGGGCCTTGTTTTGACTCAGATCTTTCAGTGCTCTGTCAAACTCTTCACGCAGTATCGTATCTCCCATTTCATCTTCATCTACATCCTCTTCCATTTCCATAATATTGCCGTCAAGTACATCACCCTTGTATACACCCTCTATATACACCTTCCACCTTTCTGCTTTCCCTTCTTTGCTTAGAACTGGGTTTCCATCAGAGCTCTTGATATTCATACAAGTGGTTCACTTTTCTCCAAAGGTCTCTTTAATTTTCCTGTAGGCAGTATCTATCTTACCCCTAGTGAGATAAGCCTCTACATCCTTACATTTGTCCTCTAGCCATCCCTGCTTAGCCATTTTGCACCCCCTGTCGATCTCATTTTTGCGACGTCTGTATTCCTTTTTGCCTCCTTCATTTACTGCATTTTTATATTTTCTCCTTTCATCAATTAAATTCAATAGTTCCTGTGTTACCCAAGGAGTTTCACTAGCCCTCGTCTTCTTACCTACTTGATCGTCTGCTGCCTTCACTACTTCATCCCTCAGAGCTACCCATTCTTCTTCTACTGTACTTCTTTCCCCCATTCCTGTCAATTGTTCCCTTATGCTCTCCCTGAAACTCTGTACAACCTCTGGTTCTTTCAGTTTATGCAGGTCCAATCTCCTTAAATTCTCACCTTTCCATTTCGGTATTCGCTGTAATATTTTCTATCTGCAGCAGCACCAAAAACTATTCTGATACATCGATATCATCGGAAGTATTGCAAGCTTATGGTTGCTTTCTTAATAAATTTAAAGCTTTATCTAAAACACAAAATGACTGATTTAGAATAGAAAGCAAAAGTATGAAATTACGCATCGTTCATTTTAAGAAGCTAATTTAGAATAAAACGGGAAATTATAAAATTATACCTTGTTCGTATTAAGAAACGTGATTATTGAAACACATAAATGTAATAACCATAGAATAGCATTGCATTCCAAACAAAAATGTAAGCCTTGTCACAAATTTTTGCGTACTATTACTTGTCGTTATTGCGAAGTATTACTGCTAGCTTTTCTTCGAGACGAAACACTCGTATACACCTAGTTGTCTTTAAGACAAAAACTCAAAATAAGAATGAAAGTGAACGCATTCGACTTACACCATGTCTGTACGAACGACGTTGAAGATGAAATCAATTAGAAACGTAGGCAGTATAGGAGAGATACTCATCAGATACTTCGAAGAAAAATGAATTTATAATGGTCAGTTCAGTACACTTTTGTGCCCATAGCTTAGTAGAATTATCTAATGCTGGAACTCGTCTGAGATGTCATCTTTTGTGTGTCCGCTACTGAAGAATTTGTTTCCCTACAGTTGCTGCGCATAAAATGGGGGATACCAGTTTGACAGTCGTCTGATAAACTAGAAACGGAAAAATTCTATTAAGTTAATGACGCTTTCCTTTGCCTACATTATGATCACATTCGTCTGAACTTTGTTCAGATTTGATATCTTCGTGATACACAGTGCATGTAATTGTTATTATTGCACTGTCAATTCCCGTATGTCTAGATACCGCATACATTTTGATTCTCATGAAGGCACATATGCTCTCTTACTGTTTCCTCCATACTCAGTGGACACTTCCGATACTCTGATATTGGTAAGGGGGCCATGAAATTATCAAATACTTGTTATAACAGCGACACAAGTATCACAAACAAAACTATTATTGGATATAGTAGTAATACCCGAATGGCAAAGGCAGTTTGGTAGCGACTGTTTAAGATAGTGGTAATATCACATTTTGTTACGGATATAACTGTGTCAGATACCGTGGTGTGTACTAACCAACGACGGTACTCTTTGCATAAGAAAAGCGAACTTTATCATTGCATTATCTCTGATTTTTATTTCCTCTATTGTTGAATGTAATGTTAATGGCTTTGATTTTGTTCTTGTTCCGATACAGACTTAGGGAACTTGTAATTGTGAATATTACGTATTCGATAGTACGAGTTGTATTCAAGGAAGAAATATACGAGTGCTCATCTCTGATAAGTAATTAGGTAAGAATCGAACGTAAATATTATATAAAGTTTTAGCTACACTCCGTCGACGTGGACTTGGAGTGACGCTGTGGAGGTTGGCAAACGTGCCTGCAAATAAACACGGCGACTTTCAAGAGACTGAAGAGCACGGAACAAAAATTGTGCCAAAGCTCTTTACGTACAAATTATCACATGACAAAACACACACAAGACGAGTTTAGTTTCGATGGACATTTCAATACATCATGTTAAAACCAAGAATACATGCTAATCTTGTCCATAAAACCATGGAAGAGTACAGACGCGAAAGGCATCGTTTGAGGACAGGCATTGGTGTTGTGACGTTTGAGGAGCAAACAGAAGCACAGGAAAACGTAGCATACATCATGGTGTGAGTATAGCTTTAAAAATTGAGGAAGAGCCGCGAAGAATGATTGCGACCTTTCACAGATGGTATAACGAAATGATCATGTGGCACTGATGGCCGGGAGTCCCCACCTGGGAAAGTTGCAGGTCTTTTCAGTTGACACCACATTCGGGGACTTGCGAGTCGATAGTGATGAGATCATGATAAGGACAATAGAACACCCAGCTCTCTAGGGTAGAGGATCTCTGACGCGGCCGGTTATCGAACCCGGGCCTGCTGCATGGAAATAAGACGAGCTGACCACTCCGCCAAACCAACTATCAAGTGATTGAAGTATCTGATTTTCGGCACGTTGTTGTGGTCTTTTTCCTTGTCCGTCAGCTGGTTGGTTGGTTGATACGGGAGAAGAAGACCAAACTGCGAGGTCATCGGCCCCATCGGGTTAGGGAAAGATGGGGAAGGAAGTCGGTCGTGCCCTTTCAAAAGAAACATTCCGGCATTTGCCTGAAGCGATTTAGGGAAATCACGGAAAAAATAAATCAGAATGGCCCGACGCGGGTTTGAACCGAATGCGGTTCCAGTGTGCTAACCACTACGCCCCTCACTGACGTATGCATAAATGTTACAAATTATTGTTGTTTGTCATGATGTTACTAAGAAATTCTTATTAAGGCTACGTTTCACCGAGCGAGGTGGCGCAGTGGTTAGCACACTGTACTCGCATTCGGTTCAATCCCGCGTCCGGCCATCCTGATTTAGGTTTTCCGTGACTTCCCAAAATCGCTTCAGGCAAATGCCGGGATGGTTCCTTAGAAAGGGCACGGCCTATTTCCTTCCCCATCCTTCCCTAATCCGAGCTTGTGCTCCGTCTCTAATGACCTCGTTGTCGACGGGACGTTAAACAGTAATCTCCTCCTCCTCCACTACGTTTCAGGTAGACAATATCACGAAATTACGGTTGTGCGTCAAATCCCTCCAATGTTAATGTTTCGGCTATGAGCTGAGGGATTCTCCCGTACTCAAACGAACTGGATTGTATTTTCACAATTGCCGCGTTAGTTCCGTATGACACACTAATGCATTCTATATCTCTTAATTCAACCAGTGCGCTCTGCTGCTATATAAAATTCCTAATGATGTATAGGAAAGCTATATAAGTCCCTTATTTACCTTTACAGGTTTTCACAATTACTTATTTACTTAGCTAAAAGTGATTAAATGATCATTGAGCTCTCCGCAGCTAGCTTTTACCAAATAGTTTTTGGGATGGTTTTACTAGGCCTTCTACCTGTTGGTTGGTTAGATTGTCTCCCAAAACTTCCCGCTATATGGTTTCTTGTACAGAGAGTGGGAGGCTATTTGAGTGAGAGCGCCTTGCCGTTGGAGAGATTGTGTGGCGGATCCCATTATTGATTGAATTGAGTGTCTTTTTAATACAGTAAATCCGCTCCTATGTGTAGGGTTTAATATTATTTCCTATTTCTTTGCTTGGACTTTAAAATTTTAAGAGTTTGTCACTAATCGATTTTATGTATTCACTTTCTATTTCAATCTGTTCACTGCACTGAACTTTGGCATAACGCCATTTACAAGGTTTAATAATTGATATTATAGTTCCAAGAACATATTAGCTTGATTAGGTGGAAATATTGTAACTGCATTACGTCAAAATTTTGTAACTTATATGTGAAGGTTTGAACTTGTATGTGAAATAGATCTGTCATTTTACAGTGGTTATCTAAAGTCTTTGAAACACATTAGCTTTTTGACCTCTTTTCCTGAGCTGTAGTCAGTGTGTAAAATTTGTGGTTGTAGCTTGGTTTCATGTGGATCACCATCAGATTGTCAGACCGTTATTCCTTGTTCCATGACGTCATCAAAAATTGTAACATGAAGTACAGAGCATGTGCTACTCGATCTGCGAAAGTTAAAACAAATTCTTTTCTGTTTCAATCTGAAGCTTGAATTTGGTTCAAATGGCTCTGAGCACTATGGGACTTAACTGCTGTGGTCATCAGTCCCCTAGAACTTAGAACTACTTAAACCTAACTAACCTAAGGACATCACACACATCCATGCCCGAGGCAGGATTCGAACCTGCGACCGTAGAAGCTTGAATTTCCGAGTAATAAATTATTTGAGCAAAATGTGTAATGCAATCTCGGCCCAGCACATTACAGCTTCATACCTGCTTCTATCACTTCCATAATTCCGCACTGGGCATGAAAATTTATTCATACTGTATTTATGTATCTGTCCGACGAAGAAACTCTCTAGAATATTCAATATTAAGTTACAGAAATATCGTCAACATCTGCCTGTTCTACCCTTCACCTGTATCACCAGCACATGTCCTATTAACTTTCTTTTATAATCTTTATACATCACTGAAATTTATTTTTATATCTCAAAATGTGTTTTTCTTTACACCTTTCAGTAACTCGAACCATTCCTTACAGTTTTCAGTAATTCTCATCAATGGAACACAAATGAGGCCAGCACGCTGCAAAATGCATTTTCCTTTATGTCGTTGTTGCATAAATACGGTAATTCCTCGTATACTTCTCGAATCACCCATAACTTTAAACTTCAATCCAACGAGAGTAGAAGCAGACTCAGTCCACCTACTGTCTGTACATCGCTGTTACATTACTACAAACTGACAGTTTTCTAGTTGTATTGGACATCTTCAGATCATTTTTCATATTTAGTCTTAATGTTACTATATTTCATTGTCACAGTGTGTGACTGGTTAAGACTGTATTCTCTGTAATTACGAAACATTATTTCATTATGATGGACATTGGTCGATACCGGAAAAACGGAAAGTAAGTCTACTTTATGCAATTAAGAATCGAGGATAACTCCCTGTGTCAAGTATGCCCAGTTTTGCCCAACGAATAAACCACATTTTCGGCAGAACTGTAGCAGCAGTTCGTTCTTTAACAGAACTGGAAACGTAATATTGGGAGCAGAATGCGATAGACTACCCTTCACGGACTTCTATTTCTGTTACCTAGCGATTTGGTGCAGTGCTTGAAGTCCTAGTTTGACATTGTGGAGGTCAAGGGTTCGATTCCTCTAAGGGACTCTGCCGGTTATTTACCGCTCTTCTTTTCCCATTCGAGCTTGTGCTTTGTCTTGATAAGCAATAATTTCTAATCTTTCCTCCATTTCCGTCGTTTCCTTTCAATAAATTGTATCAGAGAAAGAATATAATTGTCGCTGTTATTGTAGTAACTACACACAATATGAAATTAATCAATAAAGCTTTTAGCTCTTGTGCTAGGCCTTTATCTTTTTTCTGTCATTATTGTTCTTACTAATACGTCAATCACATTACTTTGTTTACATGTCTTCCGCATATTAGCATTGTTAACTGAAAGGTGTGTATTTAAAATTTTTTGTTGTGGAATAAATCAAGGAACGTAAAGAGTATTAAACACGAGTAAGTGTGCATGATACAGCTCTAGCGCAACAATTTTGAAGTTGACTAAGTTCGACTTTGGTTATTGACTACGTATGGCACAAATGCTAGAGGATGTGGTCGATGATTTTCCGTCTTGTCACTGACTTGGGTTGATTACAAATAGAGGCGGTAGCACTGTTGTCTTTCTCGACCTAACTGGGACAGATAGATGTTTATGTCTTAATATTTTAATCTAGTTCTAATAATTATAATTCCTCATATGTATAAAGATGCGTGCCAATGGAGATCAGTCAGTATCGGTATCAGAGAATCCAGTGACACGAGAGCAATTTGTAAAGATGAATATTCTTGTGACTCCAGGGTTTATTCTATTTAAAACTAGTTTTGTTTGTTTGCAACAAATTAATTTGGATTAGGCCTATACAAAGAGCAAATAAATAAGATTCAGTAAAAGAAATTTACACAAATCATAGCAATCAATGATTACAAACCGAATATTTCTTTTAACTGTGAGCGGCAAATGTTTAAATGGTTCAAATGGCTCTGAGCACTATGGGACTTAACATCTGTGGTCATCAGTCCCCTAGAACTTAGAACTACTTAAACCTAACTAACCTAAGGACATCACACACATCCATGCCCGAGGCAGGATTCGAACCTGCGACCGTAGCAGTCGCGCGGTTCCGGATGCGCGCCTAGAACCGCTAGACCACCGCGGCCGGCGAATATTAATCACGCTAATAAGAATGACGAGGAACCGCCTTCTCACTCTGTTAGGTGACCGTTTCTGGGGTCACTGACCGCATAAGCAGAATTTTAAAGAAAAATGGTATCCAGACATCTTCCTTTAATCAAAACAAAAAAAAATTTCCGACGAAGAATGGATGTACCTGATTGCCTCCACAATGCAAGTGTCTATCAAGTGTCATGTGACAGTGGGAAAGTGTATATAGGCGAAACGGAAAGAACTGTTACAGGACGCATTAAGGAACACGAACGGCACACACGGCTAAAACAAAGTGCAAAATCGACAGTAGCGGAAAATCATGAGAATTGTGGCTTCGACATCGATTTTAATAACGTACGTGTGCTGACTAAAGAAACCAACATTTACAGAAGAAAGGTTCGAGAAGCGGTTGAAATTCCAAGAAAGCTTGTAATTTCAGTAGACAGGCTACCAGCACCCCTGGCTCTCCGCCATCAAGGAAGTAAATATGCGGCCGTGGTGCGCGAGCAGTGCAAACAACGCGCTGTGTCACCTTGACGGACAATAATACTACGAGTAAACATTCCCCCTCTCCTGCTCTGTCCGTTTCATCCGTTTCACACATAGAAAATGATGATGGACAACCAATGGCAGCAGAAGGAAGTTCAATCAATAACCCTTCTCCAGTGTGTGGAACAGAGTCACCGAAGAATGAAATGAAATAATCGTATAACATTGTTGGCTGGGAGGCTCCATGCGGTGGAGTTCGGCCGCCGTATTGCAAGTCCTTTTTAGTTGACACGACTTCGGCGACTTGCGGGGCAACGGTGATGAAAATGATGATGAAAGATACACAACACCCAGTCCCCTGCAGGGAATCGAACCCGGGCCCCTTGTGTGGTAGGTGGAAATGCTATCGCTAAGGTACGGAGGCGTACAGAGTCTCTCTATCCAGTGACGATTGGCCAACAATAGTGTCCATAAGAAACTTCCTGGCAGATTAAAACTGCGAGTAGGACCGAGACTCGAACACGGGACCACTTCCTTTCGCGGTCAAGTGCTCTACCATCCAAGCTACCCAAGCACTACTCACGCCCCGTCCTCACAGCTTTACTTCCGCCAGTACCTCGTCTCCTACTTTCCAACCTTCACAGAAGCTCTCCTGCGAACCTTACAGAACTAGCACTCCTGGAAGAAAGGATATTGCGGAAACATGACTTAGCCACAGCCGGGGGATGTTTCCTGGAGTGCTAGTTCTGCAACGTTCGCAGGAGAGCTTCTGTGAAGTGTGGATAGTAGGAGACGAGGTACTGACGGAAGTAGAGCTGTGAGGAGAGGCCGTGTGTCGTGCTTGGGTTGCTCAGATGGTAGAGCACTTGCCCGCGAAAGGCAAAGGTCCTGAGTTCGAATCTCTGTCTGGCACACAGTTTTATGTTGCCAGGAAGTTTCATATCAGCGTACACTCCGCTGGAGGGTGAAATGTCATCCTGGAAGTATCCATAACAGTTCAACCAGCAACGGCCCTTCCTCTGCATCAGTGCGGGAATATTAGCCCATGATGATGGCCCACTAATGGTAGCGAGGAGAATTTTAACCAATACTGCCACTTTAAAAATAAAATAGCATTCTAAGTTTCGTACCTCATATAGCTTATTATATGCGGCGTGGATTACAACGTATTAGATATTCTGTGTCGGATTGAGAACAAAAGACGTTAAATGGCATCTGACGTTCTATTGTTAATATGTGTATACTATACGACCAGCGATAAGGCTATTCGGTACACGTGGATTGTTCCGAGACTTAATAGGCACGTAGGAATTGCAATCAACGGGGTTCGCATATATCGTGCCGGATTATACCATTCAGCCGAGCGTATAATATTGCGAGGAAGGAACCACTTATTAATACTTCCACCTTATAAGCTTCATATATTCCTGCTGGCAGAGAATTTCGTCGCCAGTACAATGAACAATTGAAATGGTGATTTTACTGAATATATTGGAATTGGAGAAGTAATCCATGTTAATGCCAAGCAATTTATTCATATTTTTTTGCTGACGTCCCAGGATTCCGCTTCCTGCAAAACTGCACTCGGAACTACGGTGTTGTACATTCTCCTCTTCGTTGCTGTTCTCACATTTTTTGCCCTTTATTAATCCTATTAGAAATTTACTTATGCTTAGTTTATTCAATAAGACCCCGAAATATGAAACTTCCTGGCAGATTAAAACTGTGTGCCCGACCGAGACTCGAACTCGGGACCTTTGCCTTTCGCGGGCAAGTGCTCTACCAACTGAGGTACCGAAGCACGACTCTAGCGCGGTACTCACAGCTTTACTTCTGCCAGTACCTCGTCTCCTACCTTCCAAACTTTACAGAAGCTCTCCTGCGAACCTTGCAGAACTAGCACTCCTGAAAGAAAGGATATTGCGGAGACATGGCTTAGCCACAGCCTGGGGGATGTTTCCAGAATGAGATTTTCACTCTGCAGCGGAGTGTGCGCTGATATGAAACTTCCTGGCAGATTAAAACTGTGTGCCCGACCGAGTCTCGAACTCGGGACCTTTACCTTTCGCGGGCAAGTGCTCTACCAACTGAGCTACCGAAGCTGAGCTACCGAAGCTGCCAGGAAGTTTCAAATCAGCGCACACTCCGCTGCAGTGTGAAAATCTCATTCTGGAAACATCCCCCAGGCTGTGGCTAAGCCATGTCTCCGCAATATCCTTTCTTTCAGGAGTGCTAGTTCTGCAAGGTTCGCAGGAGAGCTTCTGTAAAGTTTGGAAGGTAGGAGACGAGGTACTGGCAGAAGTAAAGCTGTGAGTACCGGGTGAGAGTCGTGCTTCGGTAGCTCAGTTGGTAGAGCACTTGCCCGCGAAAGGCAAAGGTCCCGAGTTCGAGTCTCGGTCGGGCACACAGTTTTAATCTGCCAGGAAGCTTCATATCAGCGCACACTCCGCTGCAGAGTGGAAATCTCATTCTGGAGACCCCGAAATATTTTGCCTTTTCCAGATCCACAATACTACCTCCAAATTATTTACTTTTCCCGTTCCAACAACCAAGTACTCATATTTCTTCATCTTCTTCTTCAGGTGGCTTGTAGTACTCTTATTTTCCTATTTGAGCTTTTTTGCCATATAGCGCAGATCACCTTCTAATACAATCTGGTCACCTGCAAAATAGGGCTATATGTTTTGCTGTCCTCTACTGACACTCACGTAACCTCGCATTTGCTATGCTTAGTCTGCGGGATTGTTCCTAGGGACAGGTTCAAGAGGGTTGGTGACACCACACATCATTACCGTAGATCATTATTCACATCGAATTATACTGTCTAATTATTCCGAATCTTTACTCTCGATGTGACAGTTTTGTACACATCCATAACGGATGTTAGTAATCTTTTATCCCACTCTGTTCCAACTTTTTCAACATTTTGTTGGTGTTTAAATTCGTTTCCAGATCAAACAATGCAATATGCATTTTCAGTCCAACGTATGTGCTTTCTCTATCTGTTGTTCTTGCATCTTGTGACTTGCGTCTTTTCCTACGAGACCTTTGTGTGTGAAATCTTATGGGACTTAACTGCTAAGGTCATCAGTCCCTAAGCTTACACACTACTTAACCTAAATTATCCTAAGGACAAACACATACACCCATGCCCGAGGGAGGACTCGAACCTCCGCGGAGACCAGCTACACAGTCCATGACTGCAGCGCCCTAGAGCGCTCGGCTAATCACGGGCGGCTACGAGACCTTTAAGTGCCTTCGAGTACAGTCTTCCAAGGAAGGGGTCACTGCCAATACCCCATAATTATTTAGCTCGTTGCGTGTATTAAACGAAAATTTCCATACCTAAGACAAAGCACCTTTTGTAAAAGATAGCATAGTCGCCTTTGAATGTAGATTTTGCAATTAAAGTCTACCATGTTTTCCCTCCAAAATTTTAAGTGACTCAATCCCAGCTGCGAAAATTTGCAGTGCATATCCGCTCTAAGATAAAATGCTGAAATTAATACCGCCACTTCTTCCTTCAATGTCCTGATGGCCGTATATAGTATTCTGGCGTATAGTGCCCTGAAAGACATAGTTATTAGAGTTTTTATAGCGGTCGCTGACGTAGATAAGCTAGGAGCTGCGATGCAGGTGTAAATAGTTAGCAGTAGATGATCGGAAACAATGTTGTAAACATGATCGAACATCAGATCACCCTTCACTCAACAAGCACAGTCATTTCCTACACCTTAAGCTTGTAACGCATGCGACTGAAACACAAAAATACGAAAAGTAATGATAATTACACGTAAAACTCGCCTGGATAGCAACGAGCTTCAGCACTCTGGTTTCGGGATGCATCATAAGTCAGGCTCACCGCGTGCCGAGACCAGCACATGAGCGCTACCACGAAGTCAAACAACGAAGAAAGAGTTCCCAATTAATTAAATTCAGATTTATTTTCGTGTGGAATATTGATCTCGTAGTTACTGTTAACAATCTGGTGTACTCTTTTTTTATATTATCTTTTGTCGATGTATGTGTAAGTTTACATGCGAACAAACTAAAATCACAGAGTACATCATAGCCAGACCCCTTACATACACCGGAGCAGTATCCCGGAATGTGATGTAGTAACCATTATCAAGAAGGAAAACAATTTACCCAAAATTGTGACAAACGTTAGAATCCATCGATGTGATTGGCACCTTCTTCAAAGAGGCGCCTTCATGCACGAAACGTTCCCCTTTGTGCCGACTGGCGTTTAGACAAAATGGAAAACCTCATAGGAACGAAGGCACTATCTGCTTCTGTGTCCCAGCAGGTAGAAATTAACCGCTGCCGTTCTCAACAATTGGCATGAGACCTACTTTTCAAAATCTGAAGCTAAGTACCGCCCACTCCTGGGTCATAAAGCTTCGACACGCAGCCATCTCAGCACCATTCTTCTTTATTCGGACATCAGAGGCTGCACATTCGGAAGACAGCATTGCATTCGGAAAACGGTTATTGCATTCGGTTCCAAGCACTTGCAGCTTACAGCTTGTTACTGCTCTGCCGGTCACTCATTACGTTGGACTGAGACGCGTACTGCTGACAGCGATAAAACGTCCCTCTTCTAATGTGGCGCGAGCAGTTCTTTGTAGGAGAAACATTGTAGCAGTTGGCTGTATGCTGCGAGCTACCTTCGAAATCGCTATGAAGTAAAAAGACATCGCAACCTTATCCCCGCCCGTCGTCCACAACATTTTTTGTCACTTCTACAGTCGACCGATGTTTCATGCCTGCAATCATCTGTGGTCACTGCCTGAGCTGTCATATTTACAAAGGAAGCTAACAGAGTAACTGAATGTTCTCCACCACTCTGTAACCAATACTCGTTTAGTAATTTACTAACGATGCTTGTTTTTCTTTAAGTGTAAATTTGTTGCCAATGGATGCATGTGGTGAATTCTTAATTGCATCCATACTTTTATCAAGGTTGTTCTCGGCGAAGTTGAAGATCTTTGTTTAAATATACAAGTATTACAATAATAACCTTTTTAATTGAACAAAACCACGTCCATCATCTCAGTTTCTTAATATGTATTTAGAGCCACCTGCACGTACTGATGAATTAGACTGTTTTTCGTAGTTTAGAAAGGAACAGAAATTTAGTTAATTTTCCCAAAGATTTGGCACGAGGTTCAACCACTCACCTTCCTCACCAGCGTTGTGATTCTGTCAAGCCAAACTACAAACTCACACGCTCTTTACATCATAAGAAGTAAGTACCAACAAAAAGATAACTTTACAAAACTACCGTAGAGCACCTATACTGATCACAAAACTTAAATATAAACGATCTTAAGTCCTAGAATTATTGATGCAGGTGTATTTCCCCCTCTCTTGTCCTTTGTGAGCCTCAACGAATTTAGCGTAAGACGTTGCGCAAGATTTATCTGATTACAAAACTAAATTCAATGAACACAGTGTCTCTTATCACCAACAAGAAACGACAACGTGGTGAAAGTAATTGATCTTCATGTATGATACTTACAACAGCATAGCTCTCTGTCTATCGGCAACAAGAATTCAACTAGGTCTAGAAAAACACAACCGCTGCCTGAAGCATTAGCGCCAACGATTTCCATTGTGATTCACACTTCCGAGAAGATATTATACTTAAACGATAATATATTTGTCACACAGATACATAGATCAGTGAGCGGGAATCCCATTAACTATCAGTAGATGCATGAAGATGCACGAGCAGTGAAAAATGTGCTGCACGTGCACTAGAACCTTTTCAACAATGACACCTAAATGATGATGGAAATCCCTAGGATGTTTTTTAGAGCCCTACACGCATTTAACGAAGTTTAAAGGGAAACAGAATCGCATATTAAGTGGGAGGAGGTAAGTAGTGGTTTCAACCTGTCACAAAATAATGTAATATTTGTGAAAATGGCACAAGATGATAATACCTGTCAGGTAAGTTAGACGAATGTTGGTCACTATGGGTACTTTATATATATATATATATATATATATATATATATATATATGTGTGCATATGTTGTTCGGTCTCCTTTGTTCTTCAGATATACGTAAGTGTACAGGAGGCCATAAGAATATATACTGGTGCACATCACTGTGTGTAGGCGCAGAATATAACTGATATAAAGTGATATCGTATGATATTTTTGCAGTCTAGAGAGTTGAACATGGTAACACTGTCAGAAACATATCGTCTACTATGAAGTACGTGAAAGTAAAGAAATTCCATGGTATGGGGTTTTTCAACAAATATTTCATCACAACTAGCAATGGAACTTACAAGAACACTTCCCCCTGACATAATTGTTGCGTATGTATTGATTTCTCGGATAATGTTACACCTGGGTGCGTGAAAGGTAGTTATCTCTCGGTTATTTTGATATTAGTTGATATATGCACATTTGATACTATTTTTTACTCATTTCGCGTGGCTGTGAGATCAATGTGTATATCTATCTTGCACATGAGAAATCCGGTGCTGTAACACGACGCTACGTGTCGTGTCCTACGCACTTGTCTTATATAGGGTGCCTAGGAAGCTGTTTTCTCGTATAGTTGGACAACATTTCAAGCAAATATTATTAGTGGAGGTTATTACAGTAAATTAAACTGACAATACGACTTTAAACATAGCTGTGTGCAGCAACCGTGAAAATATTTTATTTTATTTTATTTATTTATTTACTTGTTTATTTATTTATTTTTTTGTAGTAAAGACAGCCCACTGGTTGCAACGGATTTTATAATCGAATTGACCATGGTTTCGACTCCTAAACTAAGGGAGTCTTCATCAGAATTTATACGTAAAAAGTTGAGCATTACAGCTCTCGTCATACAATTTTAACACCAAAAAGGGCACGTCACATAATAAAACACCCTACGTAAAAATTTTACAGTAATTTCTAGTTCTGATGCCACCTGTTTCAGTATACACAAGCGGCACTTAGCGGCAATCTTTAATGTTTAACTAGAAATGAGAGTAAAACTTTTATGTTGGATGTTTTATTACGTGACGTGGTCATTTTGGTGTTAAAATGGTATGACGAGAGCTGTAATGCTCAACTTTTTACGCATGTAATATAAATTCTGATGAAGACTCCCTTAGTTTAGGAGTCGAAACCATGGTCAATTCGAATATAAAATCCATTGCAACCAGTGGGCTGTCTTTACCACAAAAAAAAAAGAAAAAAACTGACAAAACTTTGCGTATTTACAAAGATAGGTCGCAAGCAAATGGCGATATGGATATCAACAATGTCCTTCGATAGATACAATTCCCATGCAAGCAAATAATACAGTACACAAGTGACTGCTATATCGTTTATATCACGGCTTGTCTTCTAGTGCGGCCGAGACACAGGGGACGCTCCTTTCGTCGTGCTGTTCTAGTCAGTGTACTCCTGGTTGACGTCCTCTCACAGCCCTTTCTGCTGTAACTTCCCAGACCGACGTGCCGGCACTTGATTCTACGCCGGAACAATATGCCTAGGCAGGCACATCACTTAGTGTTATATGTTAAAACAAATAAATTCAAATTTTCTTATGTACCCGTTTTATTTTTGTTTGTACGATAACACGATTTTCAAATGTTTTCAGCGCGCAAAGCTGTTTTGTGTTGTATGTATTAATAAATTTAGTATGTGTGCCGTTCCTTATATTTCTGCGTGAGTTATGATTAAACTTGGCCTTCACATAGTTATTCTGGCTTGTCAAGTAGTACGCTATGGCCTGGGTAAAGCCTTTTAGCATGTAGTTTTATAAAATAATCCGGTGAGCGTTCCAGTCACTTTATGTGCAGCCAAATCCAATTTAGAATCGACTGAAATATTGAGGCAGCCTGTATTCCCCGAATTTTGGCAATAGATTATGACGTCCTCGGCCGTTAATCATTCACTGAGGCTGCTGTGCAAAATTCGCTTTATGGAGCCGTGCTGTCAGACAATCCCAGTCTATCAGCATGTGAATCACTCACACATTTCTCTAACGGTAAGAGTCCACAGCGTCAATAGATGATAACATATCAGTTAAACCAACAAAAGTAGAAAGTATTACATGTTTGGCAACCAACATGTGAGAGTTTACCATTTTATTGGCACCCAGCGTTCAGTCCTATTGTACTTAATTATAAATTTCTGATATTTGCTATATGCCTTAATTTTAATTTTTTAGTGTTGCTACATAATGTTTAACATACACTGCTGGATATTAAGATATCAACACAAAGAAGGATAGAAAGTAATTAAGTTTTACCTGTTGTGTTTATACAGCGTACTAAGAAGAATAGGTGAATAAATTTGTGGGTGACATGGAGGTCTGCGAATTTTATTGCACGTAGCTGCTACCTCTGGGCCGGCCGGAGTGGCCGTGCGGTTCTAGGCGCTACAGTCTGGAGCCGAGCGACCGCTACGGTCGCAGGTTCGAATCCTGCTTCGGGCATGGATGTGTGTGATGTCCTTAGGTTAGTTAGGTTTAATTAGTTCTAAGTTCTAGGTGACTGATGACCTCAGAAGTTAAGTCGCATAGTGCTCAGAGCCATTTGAACCATTTTGCTACCTCTGGCAGCAACTGTGACTCTAACGTGGCTAGCAATCAAGTGGTAACGGCCTTGTTATCTTAGAGACACAGTTGCTTCCAGAGAGCAGATCGAGTCTCCTCAAAGTTATTAATCCACCATTTTATCGCGTATTTCAACGGAACGGCATCATGACGTCCGAAAACATAAAAACGTTGAAACTCCCTCTGCGCCACTATCAAACTATCGTTGTTTTCATAAAACATTTTTTATGGTTAACGCACGTTGTTGCCCGTTCCACTGATCCATGATTACTGAAATAGCAGACTGTTTACTGGCAAACTGTCACGAACCTGCAGTCCTGCCATCAGCCCATGGCTGCGACTACTCATTTCAAACATTCCCGTTATTCTGTGTCACATCAATTGTGGTGCTAAGGAAGAGGTATGCCAATCTCTCGGTGACGTGTGACGTCATCTTTAGTGGGTGAGAGGTTGGGGAACCTGTTGGCTATGGTAACAGTTCAACGCCCTCTGTTTGGAGGTCTTTCCTTATCTTATTGGAAGACCCTATTTTGTCAGAAACTAATACCTTAATACACTGGCTGCGTTCAAAATACACACTGATTCTTGCAGCCACTTTTAATAATGCTATTTATTTGCGTAAATAGCACGGTTAGCACTTTAGAATCGACGGGTTCAGTACCAAACGTCTGTTCACGTTAAGATACAGATTGTTTGTTGTTTGCCTTGTATTTCACTTTTCACTTCCCCTTGCGGTCAAAATTCTTTGGTATGAAATTAGTACACAATTTTCAGGCTCTAGCTAACGCTGAGGTGGTGAGCTCAGATCGTATACACGATCCCATCAGTGGCCAACTTATATGACTTGTAGACACAACATCGCTGTTACAATTTCCCACGGAAGCCAGTTCATACACCTTGGCCACTGATGAGATCGTGTATATGATGTGACTTCATCCCCTCAGCGTCAGCTACAACCTGAAGATGGTGTACTGATTCGCCAAAACCTGTTGCCATATATTAAAATAACATCAAAACGACGGTTGCAGGTGTTTTACTTTAGTACGTGAGTCAACAGCCGAAGTCCGACGGACCATCGATCACAAGAATGGACATATAAAAAGTTTTAGTTTTGCGTCATTGCGTTTCAATGCTGCTGCTTGAGTTTAGGCGCTAGTGAGGATTTTATGAAGCCCTTTTTAAAAATATGTGTACTTAAATTCAGTAAAGCACCACAGTCACGGACACACACACACACACACACACACACACACACACACACACACACACACACACACACACACATACAGCTTACGTCGAAAATCCCGAGTCATTACGTTTCAATGCTGCTGCTTGAGTTTAGGCGCTAGTGAGGACTATATGAAGTCCTTTTCTAAAATTATATGTACTTAAATTCAGTAAAGCACTACACACACACACACACACACACACACACAAACACACAAACAAATTTTGCCACATGGATGGACATGTATAAAGAACTTTTTATTCGTCTGTGTCAAAGGATGCAGCAGCATTGGTCACCATGCAAATCGTGGTTTTCCACACGAGGTCGCACAGTATGTATCGATACTTATCTTGCTAAAAACAAACTATTTCCTGAAATGGATGTACTTTCTTGCACGTTTAGAGGAACAATTAGTGTGTCTTCATTGGTGATAATAGGGTAGGCCTTCTTAGACCTTGCATGGCGATGAGTATGGTCCCTCTGAACATACCGAATCCATGTTTTCATTGCAGTAGTGGGATTAAAACCATCGATAGCGAAGCAAGATTGCGGAAAGATAAAATGAGGGTCGATAGCCCATGATCCTTCCACTGTAGAATTATTACAGATACTGGTAGGAGTTTTTTCTTACAACAGGCACAGTATGTTCTTCTCGAAATGAATCAACATTCAAATGTGATTTCTAAATACGCAGCCCCCTGTATAAACTTTACTTTTATATAGAATGTACGTACTGTTATTCCTACCTAACTGAAATGCTATTCGCTTGAGTATCCAACCATGTAGTACACTTCACGGCAATTTGACGTTTGTTGCACGCAGCCTTCATTTGAGCGAAGTGGTCCTACTTTCCGAGGATTTTAAAAATCCGCCACCTATGGCTCGCGGAGCTCTCTACCGAAGTGACGAAATCCGTCAGCTGTTTTCTCGGCGTGATGCTTGCAGCGACCAGAGACGTAGTCTGCCGTCTGGTGACGTGCAGTAGTGCGGAAGTAGTGCGCGCTAAGGTCCTCCTCTAGCAACTTCAATCGCTGAGAAGTGAAGTCACGTATTTAGAAGGAAGGTGGCAAAAGACCAATGATATTTACAGCATTCGTGGCCCACATACTGTCTTCCATACAAGCACATTATTGGCCGCTGATGGCAACAGGGAGCGGGATGGTTGTACACACAGGAGGCATCCTGTCGTGCATGAAACTATGGAGCGTAACTGAGCTGCTTAGTCGACGAGTAACTCTTAACAGTTGTACAGTGCTAATGTTGTTGATAAAAAGCAGAGCAGTGGCAACGATAAAAAAGCAAACATTGTATCATATTTACAACAGTTGCTGAAGTTGATATTTCGTCGGAAAGAAATCCAAGGAATTTCGCAGAGAGAGGAAAAAGGGACAAGACACAAGGGAATCACAGACAATGGCTGTGAGTGGGCATTGATTTAAATGAATGGTGAAAGTTGAAAAGTTGTCCCGCACTGATGTTCGAACCTGGGCCTCATGATTACTAAGCATATGTGCTGGCCACTTAGCCATTGGGACACAGTAGTCATCACAACTGCATGGACTAACCAAGCACGCCTCCCGTCAGATCTAAATTCTCAAATTATCCACATACTACGAACGTAGTGATCTTGCCCATTATCTTCATTACTTCCTGCATTTTACCGTTTCGCTTAAGAGTTCGAACCTTCCGTGCAGCTGCACTGAAGAGATCGTTGGCCACCCCTGCCTTAATTAGGATCTCCTCAGTGAAGATGCTCACCGGGTCTATACTCTTATGGAAATCAGCGAAATGTCACGAGTAATGAGGACAGCGGGCAAGGAGCACTACGTTCTTCATGTGTGAGAATTTGGCTCAGTGGTCAGACTATCTATCTAGTAATTAGGGGACCCACGGTCGAATCCCGGACTGGCAAGCATTTTCAACTTTCCCCATTGATTCAAATCAATGTCCACTCGAAGCAAATGTCTGTAGTCCCTTTGTGGTTTAGCTCCTAGTGGATGTTAGATCAAAATGGCGCCTTTTCTTTCGGGCGTATCCGAAAGAACAGACATCACACATATACAAGGTGTTACAAAAAGGTACGGCCAAACTTTCAGGAAACATTCCTCACACACAAATAAAGAAAAGATGTTATGTGGACATGTGTCCGGAAACGCTTAATTTCCATGTTAGAGCTCATTTTAGTTTCGTCAGTATGTACTGTACTTCCGCGATTCACCGCCATGATTTCATACGGGATACTCTACCTGTGCTGCTAGAACATGTGCCTTTTCAAGTACGCCACAACATGTGGTCCATGCACGATGGAGCTCCTGCACATTTCAGTCGAAGTGTTCGTACGCTTCTCAACAACAGATTCGGTGGCCGATGGATTGGTAGAACCGGACCAATTCCATGGCCTCCACGCTCTCCTGACCTCAACCCCCTTGACTTTCATTTACGGGGGCATCTGAAAGCTCTTGTCTACGCAACCCCGGTACCAAATGTAGAGACTCTTCGTGCTCGTATTGTGGACGGCTGTGATACAATACGCCATTCTCCAGGGCTGCATCGGCACATCAGGTATTCCATGCGACGGAGGGTGGATGCATGATTCCTCGCTAACGGAGGACATTTTGAACATTTCCTGTAACGAAATGTTCGAAGTCACACTGGTACGTTCTGTTGCTGTGTGTTTCCATTCCATGATTAATGTGATTTGAAGAGAAGTAATAAAATGAGCTCTAACATGGAAAGTAAGCGTTTCCGGACACATGTCCACATAACATACTTTCTTTCTTTGTGTGTGAGGAATGTTTCCTGAAAGTTTGGCCATACATTTTTGTAACACCCTGTATAAAGTAGTGGCATATGAAATATTAGCGTTCCTGCAAGTTGAGTCAGTGGATGTGTCTTTTTTATTTTTATTTTTTTTGTTTACACGTCGAGTTCCCTAGGATCAAATTGAGGAGCAAATCTCCAAGGTCATGGAACGTGTCAGTACATGAAATTGCAACATAAAAGTAATAACAGATAAAAATAAAATATTAATGAACCCGAAAAAAGTCAGTCCATAACGCAAACGCAATCAACAATACAACAAGAATAAGTTCAAATTTTCAAGGAACTCCTCGACAGAATAGGAGGAGTGACTCATGAGGAAACTCTTCAGTTTCGATTTGAAAGCACTTGGATCACTGCTAAGATTTTTGAATTCTAGTGGTAGCTTGTTGAAAATAGATGCAGCAGTATACTGCATACCTTTCTGCACAAGAGTTAAGGAAATCCGATCCAAATGCAGTTTTGATTTCTGCCGAGTATTAACTGAGTGAAAGCTCTTATTCTTGGGAATAAGCTAATATTGTTAACCAGAAATGACTGCAAGAAACGCCAATTTCTGAGCCAAAACTATCGTTTTAGAATGGGAAGAGGTAACCAAAAATATAATACCATGCGACATAAGCAAATGAAAACAAGCGAAGTAGACTATTTCTCGTGTCGAACGGTCACTCACTTCAGATACCGTTCGAATAGTAAAAATGGCATCACAAAGCCTTTGAACAAGACCCTGAAAAGGGCTTTCCACTACAGCTTACTATCTATCTGAACACCTAGAAATTTGAACTGTTCAGTTTCACTAATCATATTCCCAGTCTGTGAAATTAAAACATCAGGTTTTGTTGAATTGTGTGTTAGAAACTGTAAAAGCTGAGTGTTACTGTGATTTAGCGTTAATTTATTTTCTACAAGCCATGAAATTAAATCATGAAATGCACTATTTGAAACCGAGCCAATGTTGCACACAACATCCTTTACTACAAAGCTAGTGTTATCAGCAAAAAGAAATATTTTGGAGTTACCCGTAATATTAGACGGCATATCATTTATATAAATAAGGAACAGGAGTGACCCCAACACTGACCCCTGGGGCACACCAGACTTGACTGTACCCCATTCAGACCACACATCACAGCCGTTATCGATATTGTGAATAATGACCTTTTGCTGCCTGTTGCTAATGTAAGAGGTGCATCAGTTGTGAGCTACTCCCTGAATTCCATAATAATCCAACTTCTGGAGCAATATTTTGTGATAAACACAATCAAACGCCTTATTTAAATAAAAAAAATATGCCTAGCGTTCAAAACCTTTTGTTTAACCCATCCACCACCTCACAGAGAAAAGACAATGCAGCATTTTCAGTTGTTAAAGGACTTTTAAATCCGAACTGCACATTTATAGCAAATCGTGTGATATAAAATAATCAATTATCCTTACACACACAGCCTTTTCAATAACTTTAGCAAACACTAATGGCATAGAAATAGGTCTAAAATTGTCTACATTAACCGTTTCTCCCTTTTTATAAGGCGGGTTTACTACTCATTACTTTAATCATTCAGGATACAGACCATTCCTCAAGGAAAAATCACAAATATGGCTAAATACAGGGTTAACATGTGCAGCACAGTACTTTAATATTCTGCTAGGTACTCCATCATATCCATGAGAGTTCTTAGTCTTCAGTGATTTAGTTATCGACTCAACCTCCCCCTGTATCACAGAAGAGTATTTTATACACCAATCCAGGAAAGACGTTTGCCAAGAGAGTTATATGATTCACTGTAAAGCTAAATTTTTATTAAATTCACCAGCAATGCTCAGAAAATGATTGTTAAATACTGTAAACATACCTGATTATCAGTAACACAAATATTTTTACTACGAACTGACTTTATATCATTGACTGTGTGCTGTTGACCAGACGCTCCATTCACAACTGACCATATAGTTTTAATTTTATACTATGAATTAGCTATTTGTATACCACACACTCTTTGCCTACCTAATAACATTTTTAAGCACCTTACAATACCGTTTGTAACAGGCTATTGTAGAGTGATTGTGACTACTTCTAACATTTTGGTATAATTCCCACTTTGTTCTACATGATATCCTTATCCCACTAGTCAGCCACCCAGGCTTCCTTTTACTCCTAGTACCCTGTTTAGAACGTTCTAATGGAAAGCAACTCTCAAAGAGCGTGAGAAATGTGTTAAGCAAACCATTATATTTGTCATCTATGTTATGGACACTATAAACATCCTGGCTCTCTTGTTCCTTGACGCAGTTTAAAATACTCTCTATTGCTGTTGGGTTAACTTTCTTACATAGTTTGTAAGTATATGTGACATTTGTTTGAGTAAAAAAGCGTTTTAGTGTTAAAAATTGAGCATCATGGTCTGGAAGGCCGTTCACCCTTTCCCTAACAGATTGCCCATCTAGTAATGAAGAATGAATAAAAATATTGTCAATGGCTGTGCTACTGTTCCCCTGCACCCTAGTTGGAAAAAACAGTCTTCATCAGATCATATTAATTTAGGAGATCTACCAACATCCTTTTTCTTGCACTGTCCTATAAAAAATTTATGTTGAAGTCACCACATATAACTAATTTCTGGTACTTCCTATAAAGTGAATCAAGAACCCTCTCTAGCTTGAGCATAAATGCTCCGAAGTCAGAGTTAGGAAACTTATAAATAACAACAATTAGAAGCTTATTTTCACTAAATTCAACTGCCCCTGCACAACATTCAAATATCTGTTCAGTGCAGTGCCGTGATACGTCTATGGACTCAAATGGAGTACTGTATTTTACGTACATGGCCACTCCCCCACCCCACAAGGAACTCCTTGAAAAACAGCTAATCTGTATTTTGGTAAAGGAAGCGTCTAAATTGTCAAATTATTTAAATGCTGCTCCGATATACTAATAATTTCAGAGTCAACATCTATAAGTAGTTCACTAACTTTATCTCTATACTTCTTATATTTTGATGAAATATGCTAATTCCTTCACTACTAGGAAACGTGAAGTCCTCTGAAGGTGAGCCTTTACTGAGAGACTTCCTTTAAGCGGGTATACCTATCAGCTGACTTGTATCTAAAAAAGGAGCAGCTGTAACTACTACAGGAATTTTTCCATAAGTGAACCCACCACTCTGTCACCTATAAGCTTTGCCAGTCTCCCCTTCCCATATCTATTGAGGTGCAGGCCATGCTTAGTGAAACCCGATGTACTGATAGACCCAACTGGCACCACTACAATGAGACCCATGTCCTCTACCATCAGTACCCTCTCCAGCCCCATGTTAACGCGACTAACAGCCGCATTAAGGTGAGGTCGATCATGACGCTGAAACAGTTGCACGAAATGCACATTAGTGCCAAACGTTTGAGTAACTGTCTTTACCAGGTCACCACCTACATCATATTCCCTGTCCCTATCAAGACTATTCCCTGCTCCACCCACAATTACTACAAGATCGTCGGTCGTAAAATTTCTTCATAACTCCCCTATGCTGTCCACCTGAGCCAACCTTAATACTGGTGACCTGGTACTCACTCCCCAACACTTCTTGCAACTGCTGGCCCACACCTCTACCATGCATACTACCTAGTAGCGGAACCTTCTTCCTTCTGTTAGACTTTCCAACTGACCTAGGTCTGCTCACTGTGGTGTCGTATATGCCTTACTGCGAGGGCAATGTTCACGAGAAGAACACTGACGACTATACATACTTAGCAAGCGGAAGCGATACTAAAACAGCTGTCGACCCATGTCGTTCATTATCCTTGTCGTACAGGGATCCACAATCTCGACTGCAGTGATACGTAGTAAAGAACAATCGTCGTCCAAGGAGCGAGTACTAGACATAATTACGTAAATGGAGGATCACCCATAGCGTTTTATACGGATATTCAAAGGGGGGTGGGAGTGGGAAGTGCACTTGTTACAAAAACTAGTGTTTGAGCGTTTCAGTCATGCTCGATACAATTTACAGGACGTGCATGTTTGTGATCTACTACGTTATGCACATCGAATCGCGCGCGACATAGATTTCAATGCTTTCAAGGCAAGTAGTGGATGGTTGTGTAGCTTCAAACAGTGCTGCAGAATTGGAAAACGTAAGGTACCGAAATTTCAAACAAAGCGTCAATTTGACAAAGCACAGCAAAATGCGGAATCGGCCAGACAATTTGTAGATGAGATAATCAAACTTATCCCATCGTTCAGTAAGGAATTTATGTTCAACTCCGACCATCTGGGATTTGAAGAGGAACTGGAACCCTGGAAATTGGAGATACCAAGAGAGTTGTACCAAGATCAACTAGTGTCAGTGCTTTAACGCATTCCTATACGATTATGCCAATTGTTAACCTAGATGGTAAATTAGCCGGAAAGTTATTTATTGCGCTGCAAAAGTTGGATGTACTCTGCCCATATACTTCTTTCTCGTGTGCGTAAACTTGCAAGGGCAGTAGGGAATATTTACATCACAGCAAGTAAGAGTGGGAAAACGGGAGTAACAGAACTACAACTATGATACGAGCGCTGCTTTTGGCCAATAGCTGGTTCAAATAACTTACTTTTGTTTGATTCCTAGTCTGTGTACAAAAATGGTTCTAGTTTGGAGAAGACTTTCCCTCCGGAAAAGTGTGATAGATGGCGGTTCTTACCACCTGGAACAAATGGACAAAATCGGTGCAGGTGGTTTTTCCTCGCACGCAAACTGGGTGGAGGATCATACACTAATAGTTTATCTCCAGGGTGTTTTGTACTAACTGTTCTATTTTGAGATCGTTCACGTTGTGGAATTCGACGGAAATCTATGATTGCATGGCACAATTGTGAGTTTAACGATGGGGGAAATGAATTTTGCATGTCATTTGGGAGGAAATGAGCTGCAAGTATCGCTTGTATACTGAGCACGTATTTCAGCTGTTTACTTGTGTTGATTGTAAGGAACAACATACGCGCGTTCGTTATCGAGACTGTACGTCTTGCTCAGTGGTCATCAGGAGCCCCTGAGAGCACAATATTAAAGGAACAGCTGTTCTAATTCTTTTAATGATAAACTAGCGTAGGGTGCTCATTACTAGTGAGGTTACCGCCATATGCTGGTAAGCTAGTGTAAATCTTGATCACCCTATTGACTATCAAGTCATATAAGGATTAAGTCTCCGCTCTAATCTGAAAACCTAAATTGTGCTGCGGTTAGAATCGTGTTGTCACCCGATATCATAAGATAAATGGCCACGGCCATTGTAGTAAGTGACATTGTTAGTAAAGTCAACGAATATTAAGTGAGCACTCTGGCTTTTAAAAAAGAACCTTGGGTGTATCTCAGTGACTGGCAGCAAGTAAAGTGTATCTACTAACGTGTAACAACCTTTATTAGTAACTGGGTACGTGGTAATATTCGTGTTACGTGTGTAACTGTTCTGTTGTGGTCCTTGTTTATTAATCGTAAAAGCATTATTGCCTTCAAATTTAATATTGACATAGGTCAGAATGTTTTCAGATTTTATTGAATGATCATAGAGAATTTCTACGCTACTGGCCATTAAAATTGCTACACCAAGAAGAAATGCAGATCATGAACGGGCATTGATTGGACAAATATATTCTACTAGAACTGACATGTGATTACATTTCCACGCAATTTGGGTGCATAGATCCTGAGAAATCAGTACCCAGAACAACCACCTCTGGCCATAATAACGACCTTGAGACGTCTGGGCATTGAGTCAAACAGAGCTTGGATGGCGTGTACAGGTACAGGTGCCCATGTAGCTTCAACACGATACCACAGTTCATCAAGAGTAGTGACTGGCGTATTGTGACGAGCCAGTTGCTCGGCCACCATTGACTAGACGTTTTCAATTGGTGAGAGATCTGGAGAGTCTGCTGGCCAGGGCAGCAGCCGAACATTTTCTGTATCCAGAAAGGCCCGTACAGGACCTGCAACATGCGGTCGTTCATTATACTGCTGAAATGTAGGGTTTCGTAGGGATCGAATGAAAGGTAGAGCCACGGGTCGTAACACATCTGAAATGTAACGTCCACTGTTCAAAGTGCTGTCAATGCGAACAAGACGTGACCGAGACGTGTAACCAATGGCACCTCATACCATCACGCCAGGTGATACGCCAGTTTGGCGATGACGAATACACGCTTCCAATGTGAGTTTGCCTAAAACGGATGCGACCATCATGATGCTGTAAACAGAACGTGGATTCATCCGAAAAAATGACGTTTTGCCATTCATGCACCCAGGTTCGTCGTTGAGTACACCATCGCAGGCTCTCCTGGCTGTGACACAGCGTAAAGTGTAACCGCAGCCATGGTCTCCGAGCTGATAGTCCATGCGGCTGAAAACGTCGTCGAATTGTTCGTGGAGATGGTTGTTGTCTTGCAAACGTCTCCATCTGTTGACTCGGGGATCGAGACGTGGCTTCACGATCCGTTACAGCCATGGGGACAAGAGGTCTCTCATCCCGACTGCTAGTGAAACGAGGTCGTTCGGATCCAGCACGGCGTTCCGTATTACCCTCTTGAACCCCCCGATTCCATATTCCGCTAACAGTCATTGGATCACGACCAACGCGAGCAGCAGTGTCGCGATACTATAAACCGCAATCGCAATAGTCTACAATCCGACCTTTATCAAAGTCGGAAACGTGATGGTATGCATTTCTCCTCCTTACACGAGGCATCACAACAACGTTTCACCAGGCAACGCCGGTCAACTGCTGTTTGTGTATGAGAAATCGGTTGTAAACTTTCCTCATATCTACACGTTATAGGTGTCGCCACCAGCGCCAGCCTTGTGTGAATGGTCTGAAAAGCTAATCATTTGCATATCACAACATCTTCTTCCTGTCGGTTAAACGTCGCGTCTGTAGCACGTCATCTTCGTGGTGTAGCAATTTTAATGGCCAGTAGTGTATTTTCTATTCGTTTTACGTCCTCAGCGTTGCTTCCGTGCTCGGCCAAAACAAACTCCGGTGTCGCACGGCCTACCACCGACCATGGTACGACTAGTACTGCCGCTCCGACGACTGACAGGGTCACTGCCCTCTCTCTCAGTATCCAGCGTAACTTCCACCGCGTCTTGCTGCTGCGCTGACACTCTTTCGAATAGTTCCCAGTGCGCATAAATAGGCGATCGCGACTCATTCCACAGCGGCAAAACGCGGGCACGAGAAAGAGCCGACACCCTAATCGTTCCAGAGGTAAGTTCCAGCTCATATCCATTATGTTAAAGTTCTTGATTAGAATATCATCACATATATGTCGAATCTTGTCATCTATTTCTACACGCCCTACTGTTTGCAGAGGTCCACGTCCACAAATTACTCCCCACGTCCATGTAAATATTTCTTGCTGGTACCGGAAATTTTTTGAAGAAGTGTTTCTGCTTCTGCGTCAATCTACCATTTAATATTTCCCTAGCTTTCACGTTTTATGCATATAATGTTTTTTTATATAGTAGAATGTTTGATTCAATTACTCTATCATCCATAATTTATAACTTTAAACATTCCACTATTCTGTTTTATACTATTATTAATCATTTTTGACTTGCTCTTGTGTTTGATCTACATTGTGGGCTAATAATGCTGTTTAAATCAACAGGGCTTCATCTTCTGCCTTACCTTTGATCGTAATAGCAGTGTCATCCGCGAGTCCGGGTACTGGTGTACATCTTCTCTCGATAATTCTTTTCATCTCTTGCCCTCTAAGCACAGAATTTTTACGTTGTTACTAATATTTACCACTGCTTTACTGTCTCCTTGGTATAAACAGGTTTTATTTATATTAATTTCTCACTTTCCGCTTCTGTTGTTGATTTTATCTCTATGTATGTACTTTCTCCTTTTGTTTAAAGATTGCATTCGTCTTATTCCTCTCTACACTGTGGATCTGTTTCTCGAAATGCTGAGATGCTCTATAGATATAATAAAATACGTATTTGGGAAAAATCTTTAGCACTTGTATATATGTGAAGAGCTAAAAGGTGTGAAATATTTTATCCTAACTAGTCCGCTTTGATTTTGTTTACTGTTGTGTTTCTACTAAGGGTATTTGTAAAGTAATGTCCGATCGGTTGCTAAATGGCTAACCATACAGACAATCCAAAATTTTGTAATTGCATCAATTTCCCCCATCTTCCAGCTACTTCTCTACAGGCCGATCCGACGTAGACACCCGTCGTAGTACTGTACCAAAGTTCCAGTACCCTCATCCTAGAAAGTAGCCAACTATGCTTTCCGTCACTTCTCTACGAAGATCTGCAGTTCGTTGTCTGTGCCAAAATAATTTCATAGCCGGCGGTTCATGTGAGCGCAGGTGAACATCAGAGGGAGCCAAATCCTTATGGTGGGAGATCAAACACTTACCACCGAAAATTAAGCTGGGGCGTCAAAATGGCTCTGAGCACTATGGGACTCAACTGCTGAGGTCATCAGTCCCCTAGAACTTAGAACTACTTGAACCTAACTAACCTAAGGACATCACACACATCCATGCTCGAGGCAGGACTCGAACCTGATACCGTAGCGGTCCCGCGGTTTCAGACTGAAGCGCCTAGAACCACTCGGCCACTCGGGCCGGCTGCTGGGGCGTCCTCATTTCTTCTGCAGTGAGTGGCCAAAAACTGTCACAGAGAAGGATATGCCTGAGAGCTAGGTTACGTGGCTTTGCATGAAATCAGCCGAAACCTCTTAGCGGATACCGGTACTTGACAGAGACGTCTCGGCATCTTTATGAGCTCACTGCATACTCGGAACTGAAAAGACGTGGCGCGATTGTCAGGAATACTAGAGACACTCCCAACCCATCGGTGCAAAGCTTCATCGGGTTTTCACGGTGTTTTATATCTCACGATTCAATAGGGGTGGAGGACTACATTCCTGTCTTACACCCTTTTTAATCCTAGCACTTCCTTCTTGGTCTTCCAATATTATTATTCACTCTTGGTTCTTGCAAATGTCGTATATTCCCCCTCTCTTCCTATAGTTTACCACAAATTTCCTCAGAATTTCGTACATTATCCACCATTTGACATTGTCGGACGCTTTTTCCAAGTCAACAAATCCTATGAACATGTCCTGATTTTTCCTTAGTCTTGCTTTGATTATTGACCGCAACGTCAGAATTGCCTCTTTGGTGCCTTTACCTTTCCTAAAGCCTGACTGGTATTCATCTAAGACAATCTCAGTTTTTTCCATTCTTCTGTAAATTATTTTTCTTAGCAACTTGAGAGAATGAGCTGTTAAGCTGACTGTGAGACAATTTTGGCACCTGTCAGCTCTTGAAGTCTTTGGAATTGCGTGGATGATGTTTTTCCGAAGGTGAGATGGTATATCGCCAGACTCATACATACCAGACATCAACGTCAATAGTTGCTTTGTGCCACTGCCCCCCACCCCCACCCACCCCCACCCAATTATTTTAGAAATGTTAATGGAAAATTATATATCCCTCCTGTCTTTTTTGATCTTAAGTCGTCCAAAGCTCTTTTAAATTCTGATTTGAATACTGGATCCTCTGTCCCTTCAAATCACCTCTTGTTTCTTCTTCTATGGTATCAAACAAATATTCCATGTTAAAGAGGCCTTCAGTGTACTGTTTCCACCTATCGACTCTCTCCTCTGCATTTAACAGTGGAATTCCGGCTGCACTCTTAATGTTGCCAACCTTGCTTTTAATTTCACCGAAGCTTATTTTGACTTTCTCATATGCTGAGTAATTTCTTCCGACAATCAATTCTTTTTCAGTTTCTCAATATTTGCAATGCAGTCATTTCATCTTAGTTCCCTGCGCTTCCTATTTATTTCATTTCTCAGCGAACTGTATTTCTGTATTCATGAATTTCCCTGAAAATGTTTCTACTGCCTCCTTTCGTTGATAAACTGAAGTATTTCTTCGTTACCCATGGTTTCTTCGCAGTTACTTCTACCTATGTTTTTCTTTCCAACTTCTGTGATTGTCGTATTCAGGTTGTCCATTCCTCTTCAAGTTCCTGCTGATCGATTTCTTATTGCTCTATATCTATAAAGAACTTCCTTAGCACCTCCGTATCCTACTTCTTTGCGTATTGCTTCTCCCCCACTTATCTCTTAAGCTTCGGCCTACTCTTCAGCACTGCTACATTGTGATATGAGACTGTTTTTGCTCCTGAGTACGCCTTACAATCCAGTATCTGATTCCGGAATCTCTGTTTGACCATGGTCTAATCTGACTGAAATATTCCCGTATCTACCGGCCTTTTCCAAGTACACCTCTTTCTCTTGTGATTCTTGAACAGAGTATTCGCTGTTACTAGCTTAAATTTTGTTGTAAAACTCAGTCTTTCTCCTCTCTCATTCCGAGTACCAAGCTCATATGCTCACGTAATCACTTCTTTTACCCCACATTCCAGTCCGCAATAACTTCTAGATTTTCATTTCCCTTGATGTACTGCATTGCCTATTCCTCATCCTCATGTGTTTTCTCTATCTCCTCATGTTCAGTTGTCAACGTCGGCATTTATACGTGAAATATCATTTAAGGTGTTGATTTGTTGTCGATTCTGATGACGACAGCCCTATTACTGAACTGTTCACGGTAATATACTCCCCTTATACCATATTCTGTTGATATTACGCTATGCGTATTCATCTGACCAGAAATCTTTATCTTATTTCATTTTCATTTCATTGACCCCTATTGGCTATACCTAGATAAGCCTTAACATTTCCCTTTTCAGATTTCCTAGATTCCCTACCACATTCAAGCTTGTGACATTCCACACTCCGACTACTGGAATATTATCCTTTCGTTGATTATTTAATCTCTTTCTTATGGTCACCTCTCCCTTAGCAGTCCCCTCCCGGAGATCGGAATGGCGGACTATTCCGGAATCTTTTGCCAATGGAGAGGCCATTACGACATTGTTTCAATCACAGGCCACACATCTTATGTATACACAAGATGTGTGTTTCATTCAGGGGTTTCCATTGTCTTCTGCCTCTTCCTGCCGTTGATCATCGCTGATTTTCCACCTTTAAGGGCAGTTTACCACCCCAGGGGCAAGTTAGTACCCTGAACCTCTGTCCGTTCCTCCGCCAGCAAAATACGTATGACCACTTCTGCCGGAAGTTTGATAATTATTCAAAACTTAAGTGGTGGCGGTGTTTCGATTATGGAAAGGAGTACGTTTTGATGACTACTCAAAGATACTACACCTAGACCATGGGCTCAGCGCATTCAAAAACATAATCGCAACAATGAAAATGTTGGCTGTTTGTGGTGTGTATATTACGAGGACAGTTCAATAAGTAATGCAACACATTTTTTTTCTCGGCCAATTTTGTTTGAAAAAACCGGAAATTTCTTGTGGAATATTTTCAAACATTCCCGCTTCGTCTCGTATAGTTTCATTGACTTCCGACAGGTGGCAGCGCTGTACGGAGCTGTTAAAATGGCGTCTGTAACGGATGTGCGTTGCAAACAACGGGCAGTGATCGAGTTTCTTTTGGCGGAAAACCAGGGCATCTCAGATATTCATAGGCGCTTGCAGAATGTCTACGGTGATCTGGCAGTGTACAAAAACACGGTGAGTCGTTGAGTAAAGCGTGTGTCATCATCGCCGCAAGGTCAAGCAAGACTGTCTGATCTCCCGCGTGCGGGCCGGCCGTGCACAGCTGTGACTCCTGCAATGGCGGAGCGTGCGAACACACTCGTTCGAGATGATCGACGGATCACCATCAAACAACTCAGTGCTCAACTTGACATCTCTGTTGGTAGTGCTGTCACAATTGTTCACCAGTTGGGATATTCAAAGGTTTGTTCCCGCTGGGTCCCTCGTTGTCTAACCGAACACCATAAAGAGCAAAGGAGAACCATCTGTGCGGAATTGCTTGCTCGTCATGTGGCTGAGGGTGACAATTTCTTGTCAAAGATTGTTACAGGCGATGATACATGGGTTCATCACTTCGAACCTGAAACAAAACGGCAATCAATGGAGTGGCGCCACACCCAGTCACCTACCAAGAAAAAGTTTAAAGCCATACCCTCAGCCGGTAAAGACATGGTTAAGTCTTCTGAGACGCTGAATGGGTTATTCTGTTCGATGTCCTTCCCATGGTCAAACGATCAACTCTGAAGTGTATTGTGCTACTCTTCAGAAATTGAAGAAACGACTTCAGCGTGTTCGTAGGCACAAAAATCTGAACGAACCTCTCCTTCTTCATGACAACGCAAGACCTCACACAAGTCTTCGCACCCGAGAGGAGCTCACAAAACTTCAGTGGACTGTTCTTCCTCATGCACCCTACAGCCCCGATCTCGCACCGTCGGATTTCCATATGTTTGGACCAATGAAGGACGCAATCCGTGGGAGGCACTACGCGGATGATGAAGAAGTTATTGATGCAGTACGACGTTGGCTCCGACATCGACCAGTGGAATGGTACCATGCAGGCATACAGGCCCTCATTTCAAGGTGGCGTAAGGCCGTAGCATTGAATGGAGATTACGTTGAAAAATAGTGTTGTGTAGCTAAAAGATTGCGGAATAACCTGGTGTATTTCAATGCTGAATAAAACAACCCCTGTTTCAGAAAAAAAAAGTGTTGCATTACTTATTGAACTGCCCTCGTATTTGCAAAGTGATTTGTTCTATTCATTCACGGTAAGTACTGTTGTCTAAAACAGTGCCCACTTCACTCTTCCCCCTGAAGACCACATTCAGTACTGTATGGTTCTTGCCTGCTTTAGTCTTCACCCCGAAGATTGTACTCATTATTCCAGAATGAAATTTTCACTCTGCAGCGGAGTGTGCGCTGATATGAAACTTTCTGGCAGACTAAAACTGTGTGCCAAACTGAGACTCGAACTTGGGACCTTTTCCATTCGTGGGTAAGTGCTCTACCACCTGAGCTACCCTAGCACGACTTATGACCCATCCTCACAACTTTAATTCCGGCTGTACCTCGTCTCCCACCTTCCAAACTCCATAGAAGCTCTCCTGCGAACCTTGCAGAACTAGCACTCCTGGAAGAAGAGATGTTGCGAAGATATGGCTTTGCCACAGCCTGAGGCATGTTTCCAGAATGAAATTTTCACTCTGCAGCGAAGTGTGTGCTGATATGAAACTTGCTGGTTCTCTGTTGGATTTGTTTATCAAACAGTCTTAGCTGTGCATTAAAGAGTAATACTGAGCAGTGTGGATACGTTTTGCTGTTAAAGGGCTGGTCAGTGTGGATCTCATATCTGAGTACACCGTGTCTTATGCAAAAGCTCTGCTGCTACGACAACCACATCACAGTTCTTTTGCATAAGTAAATAGGCATTTAAATTTATTTATGGCCCCTCTTCGTGACTGTATGTTACAGGCCTTCCCACAGTTTTCAAGGTATTTCTGCAGGTCTACAGATAGACAGAGTACAAATTTCGTTAAGAAATAAACGGTATGCAGTTACTCTGTAACGTGCCACAAGAGCTCATAGGTTCTGTTATACCAAAATATTCTTAAAGAACTTGTGATCTTTTATTGGTGGTGGTTGGGTTCACCCTGTACAAGCTCTCGTAAACATTGTATAAACATTTCCCCGACCACAATTTTTTTTATTCTTGTGGGTAGAGCACAGTATGTTACGAACATGTACTGCTCTAACGGATACGCATTATAGAAAAAAATCAGCCTCGCCTTGACATCAGCGTGTTCCTCATATTTATATTTACAGACGAACATGAATGAAACTGTTCTACCTATTTTTCTATATTACTTGAGTAAGCTTATTACTCTCAGCCAGTATTTCCCTTGTTTAATGTATACATATCATCATTTGCCTATGAGCCTATGAACCACTTCCCTCCCCCCCCCCTTCCCCCCAGCCAACTATCTCCTCACCCTTCATCATTATCTAACGAAATTTAAAGAGTGTTTTAAATTTCCTTATGTGTTTAAAATTGTTAAAAAATTGTATGGCATTAGTCTATTAAGGGGGGTAGGACGCCAAACGGGCCGACTTGGAGCAGGAGAGGCACCACAGGACATTTTATTTTCTACTGTCTATACTTTTACAAATAAATTCATAAAACTTTGTCAGCATGACCAGAAAGGATTCAGGATTCACACTCATAGCAGTGGAAGTGCAAAAACACAACAAAATAAATTTTTTAGATATGAAATTTAATCATTTTTTCATTACTGTTGGCTGCATTTGTTGCTATAGGTACATTTTTCTTCACAAGTAAGAGAGATTCCTTGATGAATTTTGCACAGCATACAAACCATACTTACAGCTGTATGAAACTCTAGAATTATCCAAATCTATTATAAACTGTGGTAAAAATTGAGATAATTAACTATAAAATTTGATTGTTTTCTAAACATAAAGTTTAAAACGTAAAAGCTCATTTATTTTTCATAAATTAAATAGATTCTAGAGTTTCAGACACCTGTAAGTATGGTTTGTATGCTCTGCAAAATTCATCGAACAGTCTCTCTCTTACTTATGAAGAAAAGTGTACCTATAGCAACAAATGCAGACAATAGTAAGTGAAAAAAATGATGAAATTTCACATGCAAAAAAAATTATTTTGTTATATTTCTGAACTTCCACTGCTACGAGTGTGAATCCTGAATCCTTCCTGGTCATGCTGACAAAGTTTTATGAATTTACTTGTAAAAGTATAGAAAGTGGAAATTAAAATGTCCTGTGGTGCCTCTCCTGCTCCAAGTCGGCCTGTTTAACGTCCTATCCCCCTTAAAGGTAATTGTAAAATTTGCATAAAAAGATATTCTTTTGTGAATATACCGGTACACATAAATATAGAGGACACCATTCCAAGAACAAAACTTTGACTTCTATTTATTGTTGCCTTCAGTATTGCTGAGAACGTTACAGAAATCGCTGTTTATGCCGAAGATGCGATTTTATCTTTTTTTATCACTAAGTGTATTGTTATTTGCAAAATTTGTAGTTTCTACAACAGTTCTTTGCTTCCTGTTTTAAGCTACAGACATTCTCATAATGACAACTGCCTGGTCATTCTCGGTTAGAACATAGTGAAACACTCACGTCACTGTGTACAAACAGCTAAATTGTGTAAGAGAGAGTCATTAAAAGTTACACAGTGCGCCGTGGTTACAGAAACGGAAAATATTTGGAAACCAACAACACAATGCTGTCCTCGTAAACTGTAATATAAACGTGCGCCTCGTTTAGTCGTTTGCATAACTGCCTGCGTTGTGGCCATCTGTCCACTGTGCGTGACACGCTGATATACTGGCGTCTGCAGCATTGTGTGGAACAAGCAGGTAGGCGCAGCCGCGTGATGCCGCACAGTAGTGACACCTGTCCGGCTGACAGAGCCGCTCCTGGCAGTGTTGCCACCTGCAAGCAGGCTGCGCACGTTTCCGGCTAGATGGCTGCACGCAACGCTGCCATTCCGCAACCGTGTGCGCTGCTATTCTGTGTGGACTCTGCTCACCCGCCGTAAGTTAAATTAACGCCTCGGACGTCCATTGTCAGTGGCGCGCTCGCAGCTGTACTCTGTGGCGCCGTCGTAGCGCGGAACTCGGATGGGAATCCGCGAGGCCTGTGGGTATTTCGCAGTGCCACACTACGTAAACAACTGCACTCAA
The DNA here is from genome assembly GCF_023864345.2 of Schistocerca serialis cubense. Taxonomy (NCBI): domain Eukaryota; kingdom Metazoa; phylum Arthropoda; class Insecta; order Orthoptera; family Acrididae; genus Schistocerca; species Schistocerca serialis. Next base: position 805,009,805 of record NC_064641.1, read on the forward strand.
TTAAGAACGCCTATGGCGAGTTTAAATTACGAGTCCCTGGTTGGACCAGTTCGCATATTAAGTCGTTTCGTAGAGAGGTCCATTTCAGTTGTAGATAGTTCACTACTGTCTTATGCTGGTGTATCATAAACACGTCATTTCTTTGATGAGTTAAATTATAATCAAAGCTTAACGGATTATAAAATGATGTTTAATACAGAAAGAATTTTGAAAATGATTGATCTGAATTCACAAGATTAAAGCTACATGATCGAACGTGGAACTGTAAGATAAATTTTAACTAATTCCAGGGTCTGCGAAGCTTTTATTTTGGGAAGAATTCTCCAATTTTACAGTGACATATCATTTACAAGCATGCGCATACAATCTGGGATACTACTTACAATTATGTTTTGGATCAAAATTTTCATTCACCTTTCACAAATGTTCAATAAGCTCTCCTCAATACGCCTCATATCTAGGCGACAAATCGATACCATACTCGCGTATTTATGAAGTAACTCCTATTATTTTGAGCCTGCTCGAAGTGTAAATGGTTGCGAAAAAGTACCTATCCCATGAAGTTTCGGGATAGCTCGCAGATGAAGTCGAGTTCTTGCCAAGATATTTCGGCTGACGACCATCCAGACATATTCAGGTGAGTGTTTTGCACTGAAGTTCGCTAGTACACATCTCTAAATTTATACCAATAATTGGCGGTGCAACATCAGCGACTTCTGTCGCGTTTCGCGCTTTCTTCGAATATTACTGCAGCTATGACACACGGATGCTTTTGTAATGGAAATAGAACACGTTCGCTCTCTGTCGGAATACGGGCTTGCGGAGTTAAAATTCAGACTGCAAATTAATAAAATTTATTTTCTATAGGCGTGTCACTAGTCATATAATGTTTCCTTTCTGTAGATATTAAAGAGATCACCGGGTCCCACATTTCACGTACTTGAAGGCCGCCATTACGATTAATAATATCTTCCGTCTATCGTATTTCAACGCTTTGCTGATAACCAAATCACATAAGGATCTTGTCGAGGCTAAGGTTCCCGTCGCAGAATGTCGTGTGGAAATACAATGCTCGCCTATGGCTGACTTTCTGGGCTGCGAAAGGCGAGTGTGGCGATTATATTCAATGCACCTGTCACGTACTGTGCATGTTGCCTGACTGATGTAGTCTTTGCACAATGGCAAAGTATTCTATAGATTCCAGCCCTCCGCAATCGCAGACCTTCCTTTGCGCAACCGAGAGAAGCACAAGTCTTTATAGGTGACAGAAAGACTACACTGACTAATGTTTCCTTATGATTTTGCTTTTCGATGAAATATTGCCGACGTGTGGGAAGAACGCCCTGAAATTAAACTACTCCTTAGCCTCTTGCTCTTCTGGAGGGTCACGTTTTTTCTTCCTTAAAGCTGTGCTAATCTGATGTGAAGTATGTCCATTCTCTTTGAACACAGACTCTAGATATTCCAGCTCCTTGGCTGCCTCTATCAGACACAACGTGCATCAGGTGTATAGTTCGTGACGGGTAGTGGTAGTTCTCTACAGAAAGGAAACAATTAAATTAAGGAAACAATCAATTTTATTAATTTGAGGTATGAATATTAACTCTGGAAGTCCGCATTTAGATAGAGAGCGCGCATGTAGTGTCTACTTTACATAAGCACCTGCACTCTATAGATGGAGCAACATCCGAAGAGGGCTCGAAACTCGACAGAGATCACTCATGCAGCAGCTACCGTTAGGCATGCGTCTCCGCGTCAATTTTTAGTATAAATTTCGCGATATGAACTTGCAGTCTTAAGTGCAAAACACTCAACTGATTTAGCTGAATGGTTGTCAGACGAAATCTCTCGGAAAGTAGTCGATGTTTTCCGGCAGCAATCACGAAACTACATGGAGTAGTCTTTACGTCGGGAAAATTTCAGGAATCACATACTTGATCTGTTAGCAACAAATAATCCTGAACAAATGGAGAGCATCATGACGGATACAGTGAGTCGTTGTAGCGAGACTAACCTGCGCATCACCCAAATCCACTAAACGTAAATGCAGGATATACGTGTTTAAAATAGCAGATAAAGATTGCTTGAGACCTTTCTAAGAGACAGTAACACTTCTTCCAATCAAACTATATACGTATAGACTAGATGTTGCTTCAATTCCAGAAAATAATATCTGCGGCAGTTGAGAATTTTATACGAATAAATTAGTAAAGGCTGTACAACAACAAAACAGATCATAACTCTTCTGCAGAAATAACAAAAAGTGTGCCAAATTTAAGAGGGCAAAAAATCTTCAAGATTTCCCACGTTTTTCTGATGCTCGAAACATGTGAGATACACTATGTGATCAAAAGTATCCGGACACCTGGCTGAAAATGACTTAAAAGTTCGTGGTGCCCTCCATCGGTAACACTGGAATTCAGTATGGAGTTGGCCCTAGCCTTGACAGCTTCCACTCTCGCACGCATACGCTCAATCATGTGCTGGAAGGTTTCTTGGGGAATGGCAGCCCATTCTTCATGGAGTGCTGCAATGAGGAGAGGTATCGATGTCGGTCGGTGAGGCGTGGCACGAAATCGGCGTTCCAAAACATCCCAATGGCGTCCTTTAGGATTCATGTCACGTCAGTGTGCAGGCCAGTCCGTTACAGGGATGTTATTGTCGTGTAACCATTCCGCCACAGGCCGTACGTTGTGAACAGGTGCTCAATCGTGGTGAATGATGCAATCGCCATTCCCGAATTTGCTCTTCAACAATGGGAAGCAAGAAGGTGCTTAAAATATCAGTGTAGACCTGTGCTGTGATAGTGACACGCGAAAGAACAAATGGTGCAAGCCTCCTCCATGAAAAACACGATCACATCATAACACCACCGCTCCCGAATTTTACTGTTGGCACTACAAACGCTGGTCCGGCCGCGGTGGTCTCGCGGTTCTAGGCGCTCAGTCCGGAGCTGTGCGACTGCTACGGTCGCAGGTTCGAATCCTGCCTCGGGCTTGGATGTGTGTGATGTCCTTAGGTTAGTTAGGTTTAAGTAGTTCTAAGTTCTAGGGGACTGATGACCACTGATGTTAAGTCCCGTAGTGCTCAGAGCCATTTTTGAACTACAAACGCTGGCAGATGACGTTCACTGGGCATTCGCCAAACCCACACCCCGCCATCGGATCTCCACATTATGTACCGTGACTCGTCTCTCCACACAACGTCATCCACTGTTCAATCGTCCAATGTTTACACTCCTTCCACCAAGCGAGACGTCGTTTTGCATTTACCGGTGTGATGTGTGGCTTATGATCAGCCGCTCGAGAATGAATTCCAAATTTTCTCACCTACCGCCTAACTGTCATAATACTTGCAGTGGATCCTGACGCAGTTTGGAATACCTGTGTGATGGTCTGGTTAGATGTCTGCCTATTACATATTACGACACTCTTTAATTGTCGGCAGTCTCTGTCAGTCAACAGACGAGGTCGGCCTGTACGCTTTTGTGCTGTACGTGTCCCTTCACGTTTCCGCTTCACTGTCACATCGGAAACAGTGGAACTAGGGATGTTTAGGAGTGTGGAAATTTCGCGTACAGACGTATGACGTAAGTGACACCCAATCATCTGACCATGTTCGAAGTCCATGCGTTCCGCGGAGCGCCCCATTCTGCTCTCTCATGATGTCTAACGACTACTGAGGTCGCTGATACCTGGCGGTAGGTGACAGCACAATGCACCTAATATGAAAACCGTATGTTTTTGTGGGTGTCCGGATACTTTTGATCGCATAGTGAACTTTTAATAACTTCCATAACGAAACTCTGTCTCGAAATCTGATAGGAAATCCTAAGACGATCTAGTCGTACGTAAAGTACACCAGCAGCAAAACACAGTCAGTACCTTTACTGCATGATATTAACACCAATATCAACGATGACATGTGAATAACTTTTGAGTAGATACGCTAGGTGCAGCGAAGCAGCTTAAATCACTTAATAAAGGGAAGTCTTTCCATTCATAGACCAAATAGGTTTCTTTTAGATACAATAGCCCCACACTTGGCAAATGCTTGCTCGGCGAAAGATTCGTACGAAAACACTAGAAAGTTGTACAGGTCAAACCAATACTAAAGAACGCAAATAGAAGCAATCCGATGAGTTTCTGGATCACATCACTGAGGTCAGTTCACAGCAGGACTGTGGAATAGGTCTTGTGTTCGGAATTACCTTGAAGAAAATACCCTATTGCCAAATATCCAGCAAGTATTCAGAATATATCGGTCTTGTGAATACAGTTAGCTCTTCATTCGCACGAAATAAAGAGTGATATCGACACACGATCAAAAATTGATTCCATATTACTACATTTACAGAAGGTATTACGGAAGGGACCATTCCTCACAAGAGACTTCTAATCAAACTGCGTGCATATGGTTTATCGCTTCAGTAGTGCGATTCGTGATTTTCTGTCAGGAAGGTCACAGTACGCAGTAATCGACGGAAAATCGTAGAGTAAAACAGAAGTGATATCCGACGTTGCCCGAGGAATTGCTATAGGCCCTCTCCTGTCCTAATCTACATAAATGAACTAGAAGACAATCTGAATAGCCGTGTTAGATCGCTTGCAGACGATGCTGTCATTTACCGTATAGTAAAGTCTTTAGAATACCAAAACCAATTGCAAAATGTTTGAGGCAAAGAATATGTAGGACTATGGTCGGAAACATGGTAACGGTCTCTGAATACGGAAAAGTGAAGTTATCCACATGAGTGTGAAAGGAAATTCCTTAAATTGCGGATAGACTATAAGTCACATAAGTTTAAAGGCTGTTGGTTTCATTAAATAACTAGGAATTACAATTACGAACACATTAAATTGAAATTGTCACATAGATAATGTTTCAGGGAAGGTAAAACAGAGACTCCTTTTTATTGGCAGAACTTTAACATATGCAACAGGCGTACTAAAGAGACTACCTACACTACGCTGTTCCGTCCTCTGCTATGGTACTAATGTACTATGTGGAATCCTTACCAGTCAGAACTGGTGGAAGACACTGAAAAGCTCCGAAGAAGATAACCTCTTTCTACATTATCGTGGAACAGGGAGGAGAACGTCAGAGATATAATAAGCAGTCTGGCTGACATTCGTATAAATTTTCGTTACGGCGAGATCTTTTCACGAAATTTCAGTCACCAACTTTCTCCTCTAAATGTGAAAACAAGTTTTTGTCGCCAAACTACAAAGGGAGAAGAGATCATCGCAGTAAAATAACTTGCAACTCATGTATAAAGATCTAAATATTCATTTTTCCCCACAGAATGGTAGAAGAATAGATTGAAGGTTGTTCTAAGATCCCTCTACATTCCACTTAAGTGTGAGTTGCAGAGAAATCATGTAGATGTAGATATAAACGGCGATACAGGTCGCCCCAAATTCTTGGAAAGGAGGCACACGGGAGTCTTTCTAAAAAAACCTGCACCAAATAACATGACTATAGGAACTTGAAAGCCATCGTTACAATGTGAGATCAGTGCGCCCTCTACGCCGATCCAGATGACGCAACCCATGTTTAAGAACTGTTGAGCATCCATGTTTTTTATTTGCATATACATGTAGGACGAGGAATCTACTACGGATCTTATATGTATGTACACACCTGAATAATTGGGACAGTAATTCTGTTACGTGCTTAGTGCCAGTGCAGTTCCGTATGTGGCTGCTGTGTTCCTTTCACTCATACGTTGTCGTGACCCTCTTTTCCACTTGAACAGAAATCTAAAAGGGAAAGGAAATTGTTATCTTCCATCTTCACACTCAGAATGAAATCAGAAAATCAGAAATCAGAAAATAGCTGTCATAATGGGCTTGTACCAACTTAGTCCAGTATGGTTCGATACACAAACGTCGCCGCACAGCACGTCTAACATTCATGTGAGGAATGGTTTCATCGCGGCTGGTACCAGGAGTAGACTTTTGTACACTATGTACGAAGGTACACTGAGTAGCATTTTGTGGTTTTGAGTAATGTATACTATTTTGGTTTGTGGTATTCAGGTCAACGCTCTCGTGTTCGAAGACGACCTGGTCAAAGTTCTCAGAGACCAGCGACTGTAGAGATCTTTTATCTCTAGATCCTGGGATAATAGTGTGGCGATTATCATAAATTGTCACAGCACAGGTTTTATGAATAGAAAAGAAATACAGCACTGATTATTTAATTATAGAAGAAAGTCTGCATGCTCGGAACTATTAGCAATGATGATAAACCTTGTTGGCATACGCTTAATGAGCAATGAAAAAATGGCATTTTCCAACAGGATAATGCAAGACCCCACACTGCAGTTCACACCACTAACATCTTGATGATTGTAAGGATCCTTGACTGGCCTATCTTGTCTTTTAATTTGTCTCCCATAGATCATATTTGGCATGTGACAGGAGAATGAATAGTTTCACACTGGCAATGTTCATAAACTAATACAGCATGTGTTTTATGCATGGAGAGAAAACATTCAAGATGGTACTCGAAGGCTGTTTGCTTCCATCGAACAATGAATAGCACAGGTTATGACTATTAGGGACAGCACTTCGAAATGGAATTACAGTTTCATCAGTTAATACCAGTTATGTATCAATTTTTCTACCAAGTTTGGTAAACATTCGATTTGTGATTCATGGTGTAACATTCCCCACTTCTGCCGACGTATCGTCGCTGTTATATGAACTGTAACTATGATGGATACAGACAAAATATAGTACGTATAGTGAAATTTGATGAACACTCTCTAAATAGCTTGGATATTAAACTTTAAAAATACGCGATAAAGCTGTATAACAAGATCGTCTTCTTAATACTGTTAGACGAATATGAATCAGTGGTGATGAATAAGAAGTAACAATGCGTGTCCTGAGTATGGAAATGAGACATCCGAGAAATTTCAATGGAAATGCAAGTATGGTATCAGCAATGTTGGTATCAGAAAGGAAATAAACACTTGCAGAGTAAAACAAAAGAAGAAAATAAAAGAATGTGTATTGAACATTTACAGAATGTAGATCATAAAAGATTAATAGCAAAAATAAAGAAGTGCAAGCTACACTCAAGAGTAGATTCTGGAAGAAAAAGATGAAAATGAAAAGGAATATTATGGCGCTTAATACTAAAACGTGGAAATGTGTCAGTATCATGGGTGCATTACATTAATTTATAAGTAATTTAGCTTTTTGTGAGGAAACATTTGATTTTTAAGACAGCTGCTCAAACTTAATGACGTGTGATCAACAGAAGATGTGAGTTCTGCACAAATAATAGAAAAGAGCAAATCCACAGTTACGAAACATATCATTTAGCATTTACTGCACCATACGCGCTATGTGTGAATTTTACCCAGTCTGTAAACGATCCGTTTCAATCAGTGCGCGGATTGAGTTACATTGAGAGATGTCAGTATCTTATAACAACTTTCGGTACAGAAATTGTTTCCACTTATCTGAATCCTTCGTATTTTTCTAGCTATTTTTCCGCGTATGTGCAGTTTTATGTTTCATCCGGGGCATCTCAAGAAATACTATCAAGCCTGCAGCAAAGCAGTGTTTGATCGCTCCGTAAACTTGAGACAGCACCACATCCGACGCAATGACTATATAGCACTGACATTCACTTAAAATTCCTAAAATGGAGGATATGCATTTGATATCTCAGTGGTAACTAGAACGAATTGTTACATTCTGCGAACGTCAATTATTTGGTGGAATTTTGCAGTTTGATAATAACTCATCCAGATTTGCACTTACATTTCTGAAAAACAGGTCGTGCTTTCTACTTTTACTCCTGACTTTTATCGTACTATGCCTCGACGTTGCCTGAAATTCATAAATCAAATGTCGGATGAGTTTGAATCTTACACTACAAGAAGGTATCCAAATACAATATTATCGCACAAGTAAGCGTTAAGGACGTGTCGCAATTAACTTCAGAATATGATTAGTTCCACTTTCTGCTAGAAACCAACTACGCAAGACAACTTAGCGTCTTCCTTCTTTTCGATTTAGGTCATAAAGTGTGCAGTTTCTTCTATTAGGTTGTGGTAGTTACATCCTTGAGACCCACACGACATCAACTTTAATAACAGCTATGATACGGTTTTAGAGTCATTAACTTATCTAACAATTTAATAAGGGATTGTCGACCTTTTACCATATCAGACAGTCGAGATTATATATGGTTCCCACCATATCATGTGTAATTCATCTTGAAGTTTATGTTTTCACTTGAAATAATGGAACTGGACGCAAAGTTTACGCTGCTCTCGCCTGTCTAAGGATTCTGAGAAGAATATGCATTCCTGACGAATCGCAAAGAGACGAATCTATCGGGAAACATATATCTTGTAATGAATACCTATTTTGCCGTGACAGAGCTAAGAATTTATCAAACGAGACAACAATTATGGGTCCATAAAACGAAGCATAAATGGCAATTTACGTTTAAGCACTTACTCAAGGTACACTATGGGAGACGAAGAAAGATATCAACGATTCTACAGCTCAACAGTCAGTTATTTCAGGACATTTATCCCCCTCTGTTAAACCAACTTTGCAGTAAAATAATTATAGGCTGCCGCCACATAAATGACGTCTATAGTAGAGTAGCATTGGGACGACCTACTGAAATTTGTTGATCTATGAGCGATGTTGGTACATAACAGTATTTTGGAATATAAAGTTAGTATAACTCATGAAACAATATTGGTATCTACCGGTAGGTGAACTTCTTTACACATGTGTGACGTGTACTGGAGTTAGGGACAGTGTGTCTTCCCCTGCTATTTATCATTAAATGTAAACTATTGAAATGACAATCTTATTTTTTTGCTTCTTATCGTTCTCGGTTTGCTTTTGTTTCTTATTTTGGTTACAATATACACTTCAGGAATAAATAAGTGTTGTAGACGGCTGGCACATTGAGGTAAGAAGTGTTTCACCTAGTGAAAGGCTATAAGGATCAAAATTCACGTCCATGCGAATGCACTTGAATTAGTGTTATCGTTTACTCTTCCACGGCAGCGTAAGCATCAACGAAACTACCACTACTTTGAGGAAGGCATACGATTCACTGCCCCATCCTCATAGCCGCAGGACGCAATGCTGTCAGCACCACACGAGAGAAGCAGCTCCTCCATGATTCGTCACTGATAGCCAATAAACTTAAATTATTAATTTCGCTGACCCATCTAACAGCCGCAGGACACAATGCAGACAGGACGACATGATGGAATCACCTTCCCCCTGATTAATCACTGATGATCAATAAATTTAAATCTTCAGTTCCAGCAGTATATGATCTCACTTTGTGTACTCTTAGCATTACATTCTACTTACGTTCGCTTTAACAGACAGTAGGGGTAGAACTGAAGAGACGAAGTTACATTTCTCAAATAGTATAAATTATCCTAATTAAGTCTAACTGAAGTAGTTGCCATAAGATTGATTTCTTAGATTAAAAACAGTGTCGTCTACAATCCAAATGAATTATCTTTGTACTGGCCTTTAAATGCCACGTATAGCCAGATGATGTCATATGAGATTGGTTCCTATTGAGATCGTCACCTTAGGCTTTTATAATAGCTACAACAATCGATGGGGCAATGAAAACAAACTGGGTTTAATAAAAGATGAAACAAAGACTTAACATGATGAGAGTATTCATTGGCTTAGAGCATAGAAGTACGGTTTTAAAATTGAAATACGATGGAGCAATGCATAGAGTGAAAGGAGACTGTCAGCTCAAGTTTTAAAAATGAATGATCACGGAGAATGTTTTAAATAATGTTAATAATTCAACTACTCAGATAAGAAAGTTAAGGACGAAAGCGGGTCACTAAGAAGATAAGACACAGAGAGATCACTAGTCTGCGAAAATCTGGAGCTGTGGAATGCTAACAGACGACAATGCAACTGTTTACAGGTGTTGACCATGTAGTATATACACACTATTTTATTGGTTGTACGGTAAACATCGCCTGTAAATTGTGGGAGTGAAACTACTTATTATTATAGGATAAATATATACGTATGATGAATTTAAATGACGTGCATTTCTGAAGTTAAACTTACACACTTAGAAACCATCTCCCTCCTGTTATGTCACTTGTTACAGTTATTAATTGAATATTCAGAGGAGCAGTTTGTGGTTATAAAAAATTTATTCATTGATTTGTGTCATCAGTTCATCTTGTTACTCACAGGACATTGTATAACACAGTATACTGAGAAACCGTGAGGTGAGAAGTGATCCAAACATTTAGAAGCTCTCTTACTGACACTGGAAATAAAGGTTCCATTTTTCATTACCAACTTCAGGAGTATTTCCGTAGCAACATCGTTTCTGCTGGGCTCTGTTCCCTCTAAAATTTGTCTAGAACTTCCATTTAATGGAAAAAGTGAAAAATTTCCGCATTTTATCTTTATCTGTCGCGAAGAATCTGTCGTACGATTTACCCAAGTGTCCCGACAAGACGGCAGTCTACAAAATCTTGTTAATGAATAACAGTCATCATAACAAAAATAATAAAGTAAGGAACACAGGTAAGTGTCATGAGACCATCTACATCCAACGATATCCTTTACAATGATGTGAACTTGAGTTACCTCTTCTCCATTCATGTGACAGGAACATAAAAACCAAAGAATTCTCAACATTTAATTCTAGTCAACACAATATAAATATGTATTATTTAGGTTTTAATTGGCATAATAATATACATATTTAATATCAGATAAGACACACTTTCATTGCCCTCTCATTGGTTATAGTTGATATAACTTTCTGCTTTTTTCAATCGCTTGTAAATGTTTCCTAATGCATGGCTGCAAGGGATAAATTTTTTATAACATTTTAAATCTTGTCGTGTATGCACAGTGTCTACGTTAGTTGTGCGTCTACACATTTAATCAAAATAATCGCTGTCTACAACGCTGACGAATTATTTCGTCAGCGAGCATCAAGACTCTATCAACGTACTATAAGTCGCTCAACCGAGCCATATGAATCAATCATTGGCGAACACATTCTCCTTCATAGAAGGACACGAAGTATCTGCAAACTGAGGTACAAACGGGTGACACATACTTGACTTTTCTTTCTATTCATAACTGCAGCAACTTTAATAGGTCTTATGTCTGTGACGTCGGGAAACAAAATAGTATAGAGTAGTGAAGCCTCCGCTTTATTATTTTAAAGACGAATTCTACCGATATGTCGATTTGAGAATTTACTGCATCACATTCGGATGAATTCTTATGTCGTATTCATAGACCTGTATTCTATTAAATATTCTGTTGCTGCCTCTTTAGCAAGGCTATTCTACAATTAGAATCGGTGAAGATACTCAGTTACCCTGTTATTACGTGAAATTGGGTAAAACTGTGGAACTTTTCATCTTTAAGGTACCGTCAGTTCTATTACCTCAGTGGTGACACACCAAGTGTATGGCACTGGTTCCGCTAATTTGATTGAAATTTCGTGGCAGAGAGAATAGGAATGTGATTGAAATTTCGTGGCATAGCGAATAGGAATGGTACATAGTAACTAGGCAGTCGCTTTATGTAAGTGCAGATTCCTTTTTCATGTATCGAACATGTACATTCACGATGCAAATGAACCCAAGATTTCGCACCCAATGCCGGTGAATAGTAATAGAGATCAATTACGTTCATTACACACCTAGATTATCTACAAACTGCTTTGCCATCACCTGAGTAATTTTCCCAACTCCTCGAAAGATATGGTCATAATGACTGATGTATCACAAAACTTAAGAATGAAGTTGGTGAATGCTGTTAATGCTGTCTGTTCCCTTACGCTGTATATCATTATTAGCTGAGTACCCTGTGTCGCTTGGGTATGTACTTATTCCAATCTTCTATTAGTCTCTCTCCTCTTTGCCTTATGCCTGCCCATCTCCTGCCTTTCTTTCTCTCTGTCCACCACCTCCACCCATTTGTCTGTCCATATCCTCCTGCCCTCAATCTGCTCTGTGCCATCTCTCTGTCCATCTACTGCCTCATGTAATTCCATCAGTTCATCATTCTCTGTCCATCTACTGCTTCCCCGTCTGTCCGTCTCTTTCTGTCCAACTCCTCTTCCTCCTTCTCCCCTTCCAACTCAACTCCTTTCTCTTCCCATTTCCCATTTCCTTCGTTCTTCTTTATCGCAGTCTCCTCCTCCCCACTCCACCCTCTGTACCTCTCATACTCTATATCTTCTATGTTCTACACTCCTTACTCTCTGTCCATCTCTCCTCTTCTTTTTCTATTTCCTTTTCTCCCTCTATATCAGTATCCTCCCTCTCTCTCTGCCCACCTCTTCCAACCACTTCTCTCTGTCCATCTCCTCCTACCCTTACGCTCTTCACATTAACACCCCCTCCATATCCCCCTCCATAATAGGAGGTTGCTGCTTATTATTCCCACAGTGTTTCTTACCAGACGGTATGTAATACTTGTACCAAGTTCAGCTGAAGTCAAACCAGAGTTAGGAAGAATTTTTACCCACAACATTGCTCATCTATGCAATTGTCACAAACGTTTAACATATTTCCCTCATATTTGTAAACGTATTTCATTTCTATCTCTAGAGTCTGGCGTCCTACCGTCTCGTTTTGACGCAGATCAATTTTTATGACTTCATATCTTCTCACTATGTGTCGTACAGTAATATAATGTTGCACGTACATTCAGTGGTATAAGTAAATACTGTCTGAAAAATAAGTTCCGAATTGAGCTAGTAATACAGAAGTATTAAATTAGTGTGTCATGCACGATGTGTTAGTGTTTACGAAGTCATATGTCCTGACTTACGTGTCGTAGAATCATATTTTTGCAAGTACATTCAATTTTATATGTATATTCTGTCTTCGAATAGAGTTAGCAGTAAGGAAGTAATAAATTAAAACGGCATATCTGATTTTAAGGCCACGGCCTTGCCGCAGTGGCTACACCAGTTCCTGTCAGATCACCGACGTTAAGCGCTGTTGGGCGTGGCCGGCACTTGGATGGGTCACCATTCGAGCCGTCATGCGCTGTTGCTATTTTTCGCGGTGCACTCAGTCTCGTGATGCCAACTGAAGAGCTACTCGACCGCACAGTAGCGGCTCCAGTCAAAGAAAACCATCATAACGATTGGGTGAGCGATGTGCTGACCACACGCCCCTCCTATCCGCATCCTCAGCTGAGAATGACACGGCGGTCGGATGGTCCCGATGGCCACTTGTGGCCTGAAGACGGAGCGCTCATATCTGATTTTTCTGCACAAGCAGCAAAAAATGTAGTAAATGATAAACTATTTGCAGTCTCGTAAGGGTTTTAAATAATGTGTTAAGTTTGTTGCACGTCATTAAGTGCTCTCACGCTCAAGTCCTGGGTGAATATAGTCTGGCTATTTGAGCTTCGTAGGTTACAACACTTCTGCGGCGCCCCCTCAACTATCTTGAGATGCAGGCGGTTCTTACGCCCACAGTTGTTCTTCCCAGACAATAAGTGATATGGGTATCAAGTTTGGTTGAAATCGATCCATTGGTTTAGGAGATGTGAATCTACATATATACATCCACTTTTCCGATATATGAATGTACTGATATATAGCCTGATCTATAAGCAGGAGGATATTGCAGTAACTTTCACCTCATCCACGCCAAGTCTTCGTGCGAAGTATAACCAAAAACCTGAAGGATATTACTGTAATAAATTTGAAGATACATTCCCACTGGACTTTCGACCCTGCAATGTTTTGCTGTGTCAAGCGTCTCCTAAGCGATATGGTAGCTATAGCACACATACTTCCCAGCTTTGTCGAATAAGAACACATTCCCAGGAAATAAAAGAAAATATGCACCTTTTTCTCACTTTTAGGTTACCCATTCTTAATTTAAGGGCTGCCTTTGTGTTGTAAACAAGAAGTACGTGGGACTTAGTTGTTCATTATACGTGAATAATGAGACAACAATATTTCACTCCTTCATTACTATCACTAATAGTTCTCTTCTGCTCTCATTTATAAATGGAATAATGTTTCTTTTGGTGCTGTTGACAAATATCATTATTTTTGGTAGTAATATTATGGGAACAATTTGCAGTTGAAGGTGCATCATCAGTTCTGAGGACCAGAAGAAACCAAATGACACGTATAGGTACCGTACACGGTACACAACTGAGTGTTTCATAAGCTGGACTATGTCAGCCATGACACATGCAGATATCCCAAACCCCTTGACGAACATCAATGAAGCCTACTTGTTTTACTTAATGGCATTTATTTGGGAAAGTCATTAATTTGCCTCGAATTGTAATTTAACGTCGTTTCTATAACTACGTTAATTGCATCTTACCATTATGCATATGTTAGTATTACTTTTCATCGTGACGTCAATTAACAGACTGCAGGTTTCTAATCGCCACATAATGGAACCAGACGTAAACTCAACCCCTATGGAGAGAAGAACTGCAAATGACCCACGAGTCTGGGATTCGCTGAAGACTCAAATGTATTGTCACATGAGTTGAGTACCGAAAATGGTCTCATGGAGAGCAACATGCATAAGAATAAAGTCTACAGGAAAAATAGTACTCATCAACCAGCATATGACTTCACACAAGTGAATTAGATAAAAGTACTGCGTTTCTAATAGTAGGCTGTTCTGATACCCAAGCGGAGACTATTCAGAAAGCTCAAAATTAATGTTTCTTTGTTATGAATTATAAAGTAGAAACAATTTAAAACGATAACAATACTGACCTCAGTTTTAATGAGGCTCTAAAGAACGAGTGCCTCGTACAACATTGCCTTCTGTAGTACGTGATAACATGCAAACTTATTAGTAGGTAGTACAGGAAACGCAGAAAAGGTTACGAGCATAGAAGCTACAACGTATTATTTCAAATTTTCGTGTTTTGTAATATCCCGTTTAGTGTTTTGTTCACGTCAGCCCTAGTCAGCATCGAAATGAGAGTGGGTGAAGCTTAGTCTTTATTGTTTGTATAAATGTTTACATATTTTACTACTTTGAGTGGCATAAGCAACGTTACAGGAGCCGAAAAGGGTGTGGGATGACGTCATTGGAGGCGCAAAGAACAATGACATTGCGGAGCGTGACACCTGACTGTGAGCTCCAGCAAATAACGTTTCTTTCTATGAAGAAATAATATAACTGGCTATTAAGCGAAGTGTAACAAGTAAGCCGCAGTGTCTTATATTACTGTGAAGGGGAACGAAAACGTTTTTCACTTGTTTCGTCCTGTAAGGAGCAGCTGGAACTATTACTGGGCTCTGGCTTTCTTGCTCTTCTTAACTTCTCAAAACTTCCTTCGAAAACATCTTTTGACCTTGTCTTCTTACTTGTGTTAATGGATTGAGGTTTGCAATTCATTCCTGTTGGTTTCTTCGGTGTGTAATTTGCGATCGGCAGGTTCCGTTGATGATATGGAAAACGTTTTTCGTCAAGAGAGAGTAATCCATTAGTGGTATATGACAGTAGAATTTCATACGCCTTTTCAGTGTAAATAAGGTGGACCGTTTTTGATTTGGACGCGCACTACAGGAGACGTTTAAAAGCCTGGATGCGCATAAGCTCAAAAACGTTTTTGCGTGCAGCTGGAAGAAATGAAAGGAAACGAGGAAATATAACTTGTGAATTCAGCCAATAGGGGACTAACAGTTTATTACTGGGCATGCTGTACGGATATTTCAGACGTTTATTAATCACAACAGTTAATTTGAGGAGGTGAAAACAATGGAAGATGTAGATAATGGTGCAATAGTCGTCTGAGGAAATATTTGGGTTTCTTTCTCAGCAACGTAAAGTACACAAACGAATAACAACTTACTTTAATTGTGCACAGGAAACACGTCCACGCCTTGCCTCAGCTTTGTGAAAAAGCTAAAACGTTTCATAGAGGGAAATAATTAAGTCATAGTAACAAATGGAGCTTCTGCTGACAAAACAGTAGAAGTAAATAGACTGCAATTAATATAGTCGATAAATTTTTCAGGTGATGGGTAAAAGAGGACCACTTAAGTTACACTCGAGTGGTTAGTAATGTAGCTTTCCTCAGTGGCGGCCAATGGATTAACAGAATTGCATAAAATCTGTACAGTGCAGCAGACTACATAAAATGTTTACTACACGCTATTTTCAAGGATTGGATAATGATTCTTAGTACTGTGATGTCATTTGTCTTGGGCTGCAGGCACCTATAATCTGAATCGCTGTAAAAGGATGAACAGGCTGCGTCATTCGTCGTAAATTATTTTCGACACTTCCTTTGACTTTCATTAAGAGCAAACTGCCACAGAACTGGTCAGTATTACGCACAGCAAGTATTTAAAACAATATTAGTAGTTACCACTGTCAAGTAGATTGAGGGGTCTATACGTCGGAGAATGCTCTGAATCGTCACACGAATCTCTATTTAACGGTCTGGAGGTTTTTATCGAGGCTTAAGTAGGAAAGTAGGTTTTAGTTAAACAATTCAATAGGGAACTTCTTAATTTCATTTTCTGCACGTGTTACGTGACTGACTACTGGAATACTATCTGAGTTCCAAATATGTGACTTATTCATAATATATTCAGTAACTGACGTACGTACACACACACACACACACACACACACACACACACACACACACACACATACTGATACTAACATGTCAATGATGAAAGGTCAACGTGATCGAGCAAAAAAAATCTTTTATCATTATATACGTTGGTGTTAATCCTTTCTAAGGTACTAGAACAGTTAGACAATATCTAAAAGAAACGAAATGCTCCCCTCAATGCCCACACGAGCCTGCTGCTCATAACTCATTAATTCCTGTTACGTGAAATTTGTGCATAATTCTGTTTAACCGTTTCTGCAGTAATTTGCTGACTTCATTGCAATCAATAATACGTACAGGAAATAAAAGAACCCTTGGTCCATGATCTATGATTTTAAAACTAACTGGTTATCGCACGGAAGGTGATCTAAATTATGGATAAGAAATTTTGCTGCTACAGTAAAGTAGCAAACTTTCCAAGAGGACAAAATATATTCAGATCTTTGTAGTGTGTTCTTCAAAGATGAAAATTTTCATTTCTTTGTAGATATGAAAATTATAAATGCGTAAGAGGAAGTGGAGTACCAGAGTATTTATAGTCCAGCACATAAATTCGCTTCACATTACTAATGCAAATAAATTAAAGCCATAATTGACTGCATGTGTTGAAGTTACCACTATATTTTATGTTTGAATGAAAGTAAGTTTACATATCATTACATACGAAAATAATCGGTGTAAAAGTTGAACGCAATAGGTATATACTGTAAAAAATATTAACACAGGCTGACTTTGTACTTAGAGAAGTACACCCAAAAAGAGAATGATCTTTCTCTTAGGTATTCTGTGGCCTACTCGCCTTTCTTTCTAATTACCCAGTCCCATAATTTATTTTTTGTGTTTACTCAACACTATGTGATATGTCTTATAACATTTAACACAGCTTTGTCAGTGCCATTTCTTCCTCAAGCAACATTCATGAAACATATGTAGAATAGATTTTGCTGCATATTCCATTCTTAATTTTAATCCTTATATTTTCTGGCCTTTTTATATTTCGCTTTAGACCTATTTATCCTAGCTCAATATGGTTTTTATTAATTGTTTATTTAAAATTTATGTCACAGTTGAATGTAGTTTGTACAGGGGACAAGATTCGAATATAGCCATTCATTTTCAAAACAGATCTGCACAAAAACTGCTTATCATAGCAAAATTCCACTCAAATACTGTGTAACGTCCAAACAACACACAGTCATACAATAGTTATGGAATTAACTTACTACACACATTATACATTTAACACTTGAAACTCAAGAAGTATAAGCAACACGTAAATGTGAGAAAAATTTTAAATAACGAATTATCAAAACACAGTTTTTCGACCTTAATCAACAAAATGGTTCAGCTACATTAACAGTTTTTATTGTTTCTGCCGCTTTAGTCGACCTATGCACGTTATGCGAGCCGTGTGTTGTTACAGTTTCTTTTCCATATTGGGTTTTATTGAATGTTTTAATAGTTTCTTTTGTAGACTGCATGTTTGTTGCAGTTTTATATATACAGCTGTAACAGTGTACAGAGTAAATATATACCAAGGCTTCGTCAAATTCTTAGTCGGTCGCACTTTACGAGCTCATATTCATTACTGTTTGGAGCCACAGTCTACAGCTACTGAGTCCAAATGCAGCATGGGTTAACAGATGATATATAGGACAATAACGCTGATATCTCAGTAACAGCTGTCTTTCCGTTTCATGTCATTGTAAACTATTTGTCTACCAACGATTGCCAAGTGAAATATAAGGGAGGATGTGTGCTCACGCTTTTGTTATTTTGTTCTACTTTATTTATTATCCTGCTGCAGATTTATTTTGGTTCGTTTGTTAATTACACTTATGTTCAGAAGAAAAAACACCTTGAACGACTAGATATAGACCCTCATATCTACAGTACATGTACATTAGTACTTTCTGCAGAAATTATTGGCGTTTCAGTCATCTTGGTTCAGCAAATGTCCTGTTGCTGGTGGCACAGAGTTCGCCGTGGGCCCTTTTAACTTGTTCCATGCATGATGGCATCGACACGGGCCGGCCGTTGTGTCCGAGCGGTTCTAGGCGCTTCAGTCCGGAACCGCGCTGCTGCTACGGTCGCAGGTTCGAATCCTGCCTCGGGCATGGATGTGTTTGATGTCCTTAGGTTAGTTAGGTTTAAGTAGTTCTAAGTCTGGGGGACTGATGACCACAGATGTTAAGTCCCATAGTGCTTAGAGCCATTTTTTAGCATCGACGCTTGTAAGGTGTAAATGGCGTCCTGTGAAATAGCCATCATTGCTACTTTCATCTGGTTCCAAAGTTCATCTATGGTGATTGGCGTCGGGTCACATCGCTGCACCCATCGTTTCACCATATCTTACACATTTTCGATTGGCGACAAGTCTAGTGATCCGGCGTGCCAGAGCAAAAAGCTGACATCCTGTGACACCAAAAAGGCACGTTTCCTTGCAGAAACATGTCATCAAGCGTTGTCTTCCTGGAATTTGCCGTCTGAGGTGGTGTACAGAAAGGGTATGGCTACTGGTCGCAGGATGTTATTCACGCAGGTCACACTGGTGATAGTGCCCTGGACGAGCCCTAACTGTGATTTGTGGTTGTACCCAATAACACCCCACACCGTAAGGCCTTGAGTTGCTGCTATATGTCTTCTGTGAATGCAGTCACTGTGATGCCACTCACCCTGTATGTGGCGAACCAATCCGCGGCCATCAATTTCAAACAAACCAGAACATAGACTTGTCCGAAAAGACTGTCTGATGCCATTGCTGTCTCAAGTGACGCTATTCCATTCACCATTGCCGTCTAGCATATTTCTGCACATTCTTGAAAGGTAGGCAGAGAAATGGACGGCGTGCACGAAACCTAGTGTGCAATGTGTTACACTGTTCCACAGTTGCGCAAGAACCGAGGAGGACACAGATCTGTCCTGCAATGACATTCATATGTGGTGTCGACCTTCTCGGAGGATGGTCTGACCCATCTCATCGTGCTCTACGGCCTTCCGCGAACCATTCTGCACACACCCTTTGCACTGCCGAAATACTTCTTCCCATAGCAGCAGTTTCCAAAACTGATGCATCACATTCTCTGATATCAATAACTCCCCTTCATTCTGACTCACTGATTTGACGATACGGTTCGCGAATAGATCTGTGAGGCATGTTGCACGTCTGCTCAAGTAATATCGATCCATTATCTTCAGTTTGTAGCGAGAACGAAAGCCGCAGGCACATTTTACCAGTAGGTGGTCCAGTGCAGCGATATCGATGTTGAACCTGAACCCACGGGCCGACATGTTTAAAATGCTAATCATTTCTTCAGAGCATGTCCTGTGAATATGAACGTCCTAACTCTAGTCGTTCAAGGAGTTCTGTTTTTTTCTGAACACGAATGTACATTGTATAATCGATCTCCACAAGCATTTAAAATATATTTGCTTTTAATAAAATGACCCTTTACCTCATATTTTATGGTACAATATCTAAGGGCAATGGTCTGCACACCTGTATTTATCTGTATTATCTCGTGCTGGAAAGGCTTTGTACATTCCTTTAAAAAAAGTGGTTTTAATAAAGTCAGGTGAACTAATGTGCAGCAACGACATCCAGCATGCCAATAAACGCTGTACGACAGTGTAATATTTTCCTCACATTGTCACTATTTATGTTATTATGTGATACTCAAATTCTGTAACTTTGGGACGAATCGTCCGTAGATAATGACTGTCACTGTGCCATCTATATCTACACTGATGTGATATGACTAGTATACTGTATGCACCAAGGTTTGGGAACGTTTCAGTTTTGCTTTCAGTGCTATCTGTTCCTGCATTTTGTAAATTGGATATATCTGGACGCCAAGCTATCTCTTTTACACACACACACACACACACACACACACACACACACACACACACACACACGCACACACACACACACACACACACACACACAGACCACAAAGTATTTATAAATCAAGTTATTAATTAGAATCAATAATGACCACAATCGGATCTCTGTATACATAGGGCCGATTATTAATAGCAATTAATAACTTGACTTATAAATACTTTGTGGTCTGTGACCGGAATACAAGAAAACAAATATTTCCCTGGGTGGATGAAGAATTTTTACAGTGCCTCTCTGTATGTCGTAACCTGTGAGAGAAAGTGAAACGCGTCCTAACATTTTTTTAAAAACAAAATACAGTAAAATAAATTCGTTCATTTGAAGATTACTTACTATCCCATGTAAAGTTATTAATAACAATTAATAACTTGATTTAAAAATACTTTGTGGTCCGTGACCGGAATACAAGAAAATAAATATTTCCCTGGGTGGATGAAGAATTTTTACTGTGCCTATCTGTATGTCGTAACCTGTCAGAGAAAGTGAAACGAGTCCTAACAATTTTTTAAAACAAAATACAGTAATTTTATGCATTATGAAATAAATTCGTTCATTTGAAGATTACTTACTATTACATGTCAACGAGCCACGTGAGACCAAATGAAAGAGTAATTCAACTGTCTCGATTTTTGGAGTTCCTTATTTTCTACTTGACGGGTATCAGATGTGGGACTGACGAAATGCTCGAGTTTAAAATTGGAAACCACTTAGCAGGCGAAGTAAGGAATGAATTCTGCTACCTGGGAAGCAAAATAACGAGAGATGGATGAAGCAAGAAAGACACAAAACGCAGACTAGTACAGGCGAACAGTGCATTCATGGGCAAAACAAATCCTCTAGCATCAAAAAGAAGTGTTAATTTGAGGAAGAAAATTCTGGAAAAGTACTTTTGAAGCATAACATTTTACGGTAGTAAATCATGGACTGCTGGAACTAAGAAAAGAAGAGAATGAAAGTGTTAGAGATGTGGTGCCGTAGAAAAATGATGAATACTAGGTGGATTAATAAGATTAGCAATGAGGCATCTGTCCATCGAATCAGTGTGGAGAAGAACATGTGGAAACCACTGACACAAGCAAGGGAAACGATGATAAGACGTGTGTCAAGAAGGAATAACTTTCATAGTACTAAGGGGAGCTGTAAGAGGTAATAAACTGCAGTGGAGACAGAGACTGGAATGCATCCGACAATTAATTGAGAGATAGGGTGTAATGGTGGAATTCGTGACGGGTCACCTCAAACCAGCCAGAATAATGTTGACTGAAAAGAAAGACCCACTCATGACAGATGACATAGATCAATGAAATATGACAATATCGTTTCTATTTACACTATCTACATTAAGACTCAATTTGGTTATTTCCCTCAATATGCTCGACCTGGATTGCGAGTTCTTGATCTAGGTAATGAGCGAAGGGAGTGAAGACTCCATTATTTCCGTCAAAAATATATATATTCATTTACTAATAATTGAAGTTCATTTCACGTTCCTGTCGGAAATAAATGATAGAGCGATTATTAGTACCCCTTGCGACCTAGCTAACCGGCATGTAACCTACTGTAAATAGAGTAGACCACTGAGTAGATCATCTTCGTGAACAATCGAAATAAGGGTATTTGTGTTTGAATGGCAATTCGTTTGATGATTTAAGCATGTATGTATGTCTTTTTACAGCAGAAAAATAACTTTCCACAGTCATGCTATGTAAATGTATATAATCGTAGAAGAGATAGCAATATAGTTTAGAGTATGTGGTACATATTAACGATACAGATGACTGTAATTAGCAAAGTATCATATCGGTTTTTTTTTCAGAAAAAGTAAATATATGTTAGCAAATAATTCGAACTGGGTGTAATTTTTTTATAGATTCATAATTCCCAAGAAACTTCAGGGCTAGTAAATCTACGCTACGAATTAGGAAAGACACTAGAACGATCGATTTGTTTAGCAAGCTGTTCTGTTTTTGCAGCGCGGGAAATAACGACCGATGACAAAATACAGATTCTACATTGTCAGACTACTTTAATTTACCTTATACACTGCTCAGGTTGCATCTCTTCCTGCAGAAAATATTCAACCATAAATACAGTTCGTTCTTGCTGTCACACATTGGCGTTACATTTTTTGGGAATCAACAATATGTAAGTCCCCTGTAATAAGAAGGGGTGTGGCTGAACGTGTCCGTGTAAGCAGTTTACTTATTTCACGGCAGTATTGAAATAAAAGGCGCTAGGAAAGTTGTACGCACTGAAAAATGTAACACGAAACTTTAACCTGATCATCGTTCATGATCAACAAGCGTGCTGAGAGGAGTCAAACTGGAAGACTAGTTGACGCGAGAGTCGGCAGTCGCAGGTAGTAGCGGACGTGTTACGCGGGGCTGCCTACCAAGCCATCCGGCAGGGGCGCCGGAGCCAGACTGAGGCGCGCACCGCACCAGCAGATAACGGCAGAGCGCCCGCCGTGCCACGCGAGAAGTCGCCCTGCGCAAGCGCAGTCCGGGCCGACCTTTGTCCCTGTATCGGCGTCATACAGACAATACGCACTATATGGTCAGCCTCTGTTTGTTCGTTACATCACGCCGTCTTCAGGGTTTTGTACATATGGAGCTCTAATAGGGATAAGTGACAACAATAGAGAGATGTATGAACGAATTAACATATTCTGATTACTTTTAAGAATGTAAATCCACATCCACATACATATACCGTAAGCTGCCCTATGTGCACGGTGGAGATTACCTGATACTACTAGTAGTTATCTTGTTTTCTGTTCCACTCGCAAATAGAGCAAAGAGAAAGTTGTTGTCTATGTGCCTCCATATGAGCCCAATTTCTCTTATCTCATCTTCACAGTCATTTCGCGAAATGTAGGCTGTTTGCCGCAGCTCGTAAACGTTTGAAAAATATCAAGCAGCCGTCTTGAGCTGCTCATAAAAATTTTCATATACTCAAAGTGTTTCACTCGACTATCATCATGGCTATAAAAGCAATCACTGTATCTTGTTGCGCGAAATATAAAATAATTAACGCCAGAAGATAAAATCATATATTAGACATTGTTGCCGTATCGTACTTAATATTGCCAATCTATAAAAATTGTGCTAGATAGTACATTCATTCGTGTTATAACTGTAATTGACGTTTGCAGATTTAACAAGAATGAGTGCACAACCTAGCACAGTTAGTATTCATCAACAGCTTAAGGCGGTAACACATTTTTCAGTTTCCTCAGTTTTTTGAAAAGAATGTCGTCTTCCCCCCAAGAATTCTCATTTCCGTTCATGATGTATCTCCGTTGATCGAACCAACCGGTAACAAACCTAGAGCTCACGGAATTGCTTCTGTATATTCCTTCAAACCGACCATGTGGGGATCCCGAACACTCCAGCAGCGCTCAAGAATGTATCGCAATAACGTTCTATATGCGATTTCTCTTAAAACTGAACCAAATTTTCCAAAAGTCCTCCCATTGGATCGGAATCATTCATCACAGCAACTAAAAGTTTTGTGTAAGTGCACTTGTGTACTCCTACAGTCAATCAACGATGACACCTTACCATACGCAACATCATCGTCAGCAAACAGCCACAGGTTCCTGCTGACCTTATACGTCGTATCATTTATGTATAAAGAGAATACGAACGATCGTATAACACTTTCCTGGGGCACTCCTGACAAAAGCCTTGGCTCTCATGGATGCTCACCACCCAGGACAACGAAATGGGCTTGATTAGAGGAGAACGTTTTGAACCACTCACATATTTCAGAACCTATTCCGTATGCTCGGGCCTTCGTTAATAGTGTGCTGGGGAGCACCGTTTCAAACACTCTCCACAAATCTAGAAATATGAGCTCTGTCTGTTGTACTTCATCCATAGTTCGCAGCATATCTTGCGAGAAAAGGGCAAGCTTTCAGACTATCGGTACTGTCTAAATCCTTGTTGTTTTGTGGACAGAAGCTTTTCTGAATCAAAGAAATTTATTATTTTCGAACTGGGAATATGTTCAAGAATTCTGCAGCAACACGAAGTGACGATATTGGTCTGATATTTTGTGGGTCCGTTCTTTTATCCTTCTTACAAGAGGAGTTGCCTGAGCTCTGCTCTATTCACATGGGATTCGCAGATGGCGAGAAATTTGAGTTAAATGCAAGCTAAGTCAGGAGCCATTACCAGACAGTTCTGTCTGAACCTAGCTACTTATTTGTTTTCAAATCTTTCAGTATCATCTTTACGCCAAGATCACTATTATTATGTTCTGCATAGGGGAGTCTGCTCGATGATTAGTCGACAATTGATTATACGATCTTTTTGCGTGATTTCTTTAAAGCAAAATTTAAAATTTCTCGATTCCCTTCGCTGTCTTCTACTGCCACACTAGAGTGGTCAACAAGTGTCCAGATAGAAGCCTTCGATCCAATTAGCGATTTTAAGTACGACCAGAATTTTCTCGAGTTCTCGGCAAGATCTTTTGCTGAGGTACGACTGTGGAACTTCGGAACTTTGTTCTTCATCCTCAGAAAAGAATTCATATAATTTAAATTTATATTGGATATTAGCAAGTTTCTGTTTTTCATAAATGCTTTTATTGCAATCGCTTGTCTGCAGCTTGTATCCTCTGTACCTGAGCCCTCCTCGGTTTCTTTGCTACACAAATATTAAAACTAGTCAGAAACGTTTGCTGACTCCAATTCTAACATAATTTTCGCAGCACCGCTTGTTTTAATTTGGCTACATTCAACTAACTGTAGCGTATCTTCATTTCATAAAAAAGGAAAGGAATGAGAATAATCTGTATTAGCCGAAGCGCGGTAGCAAAGGTTAGTGCAATCCTTTGTTGTAGTCATTTACGTTCCCATGCGCCGCACACTGCAATATATTAGCCTGAAAATATCAACTTAGTGGATTGCAAACAACTTCTCTATTGAGATGTACGCTACTCTGTAGACTTCTACGACAGAGCATGTATTATTTGTACAATTAATAACTGACATAGTTAGACGGCGCTCTTCTGACGCAAAATGTATCTTCTTTTGTAACAGAATTGATGATGTTCAGCTCCAACTAACTTCGTTGTCTACTGGAAGTGGGCTGATCATTCATGTTTCGTCTTATGTTATTTTATAGTAAGCAGTGCTTTACTTGCATACTTGCATCCCCTTAAAAACACCCGTGTTACAGATGATTCTCAAAGATACTCGTAGCAGGTCACGTAAATTCTAACCGAGTTATCTTTTTACAGAGTAAGCTTTTAGTAAAGATTACAGTAATAACAAGGTAGACTGATCACTGTTGCAGTTTTGATAGTTTCCATACTACAGATGAGTAGCTAAGGGAGATTATAGACGAGTAGTCGGAGACCATAGGTAATACTGAGCGAAGTATGTAACTGTGAAATTTACAGAATTTACCCCAGCTGTTTGTATTGCTTGTAATGTTCTATATTTAGTGTAAACCGGCACAGAGTCGGTATAATTTATTTCGTTCTTCTGGGAGATCAAGTGACTGCCGCCTGTAAAAGAGGCGAAATGGTTATCAATGTTTAAAAATTGTGTTTGAATATATTACGACATTACATGCAGGTTGAGCATATCTCTTCTACTATGATTGCTCCTCCTTTAACTCAAATTCACTTCTGAGTTCTCTGCCTAAATACTGAGTACACCGTTGTAAGGAAGATAAGTTTAAATTTGTGGTGTCATCTATTGTCAGTGGCCGATACGTATTTGCATGTATGCCGAAACATAAGTGTTCTCAGTGGTACATCGCAGAAACCATATAATGCTTCTAACTGCTGGAGCGCATTCACTGAATGGTCGATGGTGTCTATACAATAAAACATGGTGCTCGCTGCGATACTAACGCCCCCTATTTCTTTGTGTTGAGTTTGAGTGTCCCATACAGGTTATATTGCTGTAGTACACATTTAGAATCTCCTCCTTAAGGTCCTGTAGGTTCGTTGGCCTGTGAAGGATAGCAGCAGAATTGACCTTTTCCAGAACGATGTATGACACCTAAATTGGAATGGAACAGAGATCTCTCAGTGATTTCCCTATCTCTGAACATTTTGCAACTATTTAAACTCATTGGTACATGCTATAGATGTATGGGGGCGATACATTACACGAGAGTAAGGTGAGATGGTGGATACAGTGTTTCAGTAGTGATGAGAAGGATGTATACGATAAGCCATACCCGTTGAGTCCTACTATCTGACATCCCTCATAATAAACGTATTTTACTGATTTACCTGTGTCAGTCGCGTCGATTAGTATCAAGGAATTGCGTGCACAGCTAAATTTCAGATCTGGTGCTGTAGACGATGTGTTCCACAACATTATTCATCCAAAAGTGTGAGCGAGATGGGTCTAGTATATGATTACACGAGAAACTTGTCGGCCCTGCTCGACGACATCGATGCTTATTTATGCCGTCAATACCAAAAATGAGACGTGGTATCACACTATGAGCCGGAACCCGAAAGACAGTCATTATCTGGCCAACATTTCTCAGACTCAGACGCTGTCGTCAATGCTCTGAGACGACGGATATACTCAGCTGATTCAGGGTTCTATAGAGCGTAGTACGTATGCCTTTAGTTCATCATTGACAAAAATGCGTAACGAATAGTTGTGATTATGTGGAAAATGAAAGTAGGAAGCTGAAAAGCCGGCCGCGATGGCCGAGCGGCTCTAGGTGGGAACCGCGCCACTGCTAAGGTCGCAGGTTCGAATCCTACCTCGGGCATGCATGTGTGTGATGTCCTTAGGTTAACTAGGTTTTAGTAGTTCTAAGTTCTAGGGGACTGATGACCTCAGCAGTTAAGTCCCACAGTGCTCAGAGCCATTTGAACCACTTTTGAAGTTGAAAAATTGTTCAGCTTAATTTCATTATTGTGTTTTTCATATATGTCGTAGATTCTATGGAAATAAAATGGAAGGCATTATTGTCGGAATGTCCCTATTTTGTATTTCGAAGCACAGTGCTTAAAAATAAAATATTTTCTTTTAAAAGAAGGAGCTTAGATACAACTGCAGTCATATGAAGGACACACTGATATATTACCACATCCACATGAGTCCACATGCCATACTGAAAAACTCATAGCAATCATACTGGCTAGAAAGAAGAGTACTGTCGTAGGAAACCATCAGGACGAAATGTCAAAATCATAAACATCTTCAGGCATCTCTATTTCCAATTTAATTTTATTTTTGGGAATGACAAAGGGATGCTGTCGAAACGGTACGGCAGTACAGACATGTCGCGCTAGGCACTTGCACGAATTACGTGGTCACTAGTGCGAACAGGTAGCTTCAACGTCAGAGAGAGGACGAGGACGAAGATTGCAACTGAGATCTTGCAGGGTGAGTCTCGTAAGATGTATTAAACCTTTTATTTCCTGAAAGATCCGAGATAGCGAAACAAAGTTTACCGCAATAGATAGTATGCTGAGGGGCACGTAATGTTTTGTAGGGACAAAGCTCCGAACTCTTGTATCAACTGATATACTGAAACAAGTATGGTTTCTTTTCAGTGGAACCGTATACTTTTCGGAACTGCATTTAGTAGCTCTTGGAAAAACAATTACAGTGCTACAGAGCTTGTTAATATTGCAGTTTAAACTTTTCGCAAAAGAATCCGGGATGTATTCTAAAGTGAAAGGCAATGCGGGCAGAACCGGCTTTTGCGTTGTAAATATGCCCTTGACAGAACACGTTATCGTATCAAGCCATTCCACTGTTTACTTGGCTCCACTGCAGAACTTGCAGGAACTATTTCATCTATCGCCACGTCATTTCTGCTTCAATATTCCCTGCATGCAGATTTGTACACCTACGACGAGAAGTTACACATGCTGCTTTTATGCGACCAATGTCAAAGGAATGCTTTCGAAACGGTATGGCAGTAAAAGGATGTCTATCCTGATGGACGCTGTCTGTCGTACTAGACACTTGCACGAATTACTAGGTAATTAGTGGGAACAGGCAGCTCAAGGTCACACAGAGGACAAGGACGAAGACTGCAAATGACTGAGCATATTAAGAAGCTGTCCTGACTACGACGCTAGCCAATCTTCAGGTGAGCTATGGAAGGCTGACGAAGACTTTTTCGGTTCCGCCAAAATTCGAGTTGACAGATGGACCACACTTCCCAGCCACAGCGCCCTCAGTATACGCCGCAGAATCTCCATAGCATTCAACGGCATATCATCCAATATATGTTGATCTATCTCTCAAATGCGGATTCCAGCAGTGCCTTATAGTCGACTGTAAACAATTTAGGCATTTTTTTTTTGAGTCATCAGTCTTCAGACTGCCTTGCTGGGGCCGCCGCGTATTCTTCTCCTGTGCCAACCTCTTCATCTCTGAGTAGAAATTGCAACTTATGTCTTCAGTTATTTGCTAGATGTGTTCCACTAGCTGTCTTCCCTTACAGTCTTCGCCCTCTACAGCTCCCTCTAGTCCCATAAAAGTCATCCGCTGATGTCTTAACAGACGTCCTATCATCCTGACCCCCCCTTCTTGTCCTTCTTGTCAGTGTTTTCCACATATTCCTTTCCTTTCCAATTCTGCGCAGAACCTCCTCATTCCATATCTTATCAGTCCACCTAATTTTCAACATTCGTCTGTAGCACCGCATCTATAACGCTGCGATTCTCTTCTGCTCCGGTTTTCCCACAGTTCATGTTTCACTACCATACGGTGCTGTGCTCCAAACATACATTTTCAGAAATTTCTTCCTCAAATTTATGTTTGATACTAGTCGACATCTCTTGGTTAGGAATTCCCTTTTTGCCTGTGCTAGTCTGCTTTCGACATCCTCCTTGCTCCTTCCATCATTGGTTATTTTACTGCCTAGGAAGCAGAATTCTTAACTTCATTTACTCCGTTACCATCAATCCTGATGTCAAGTTTCTCTTTGTTCTCATTTCAGCTACTTCTCATCACTTTCGTCGATTTATTCTCAGTCCTTATTATGTACTCGTTAGACTATCCATTCCATACAGCCATTCAGCAGATCCAGTAATTCTTCATCACTTTCACAAGATAGCAATGTCATCAATGAATCGCATCGTTGACACCCTTTCACGTAGAATTTTAATGCCAGTCCTGAACCTTTCTTTTTTTTCCATCATTTCTTCCTCGACATACAGATTGAAAAACCTGTTTAAACCGAGAACTTCGTTCATTGAAGTCCACTGTTATTATTTTCTCTTGGCCCTTGTACGGATTGTACATTATCCGTCTCTCCCTACAGTTTCCCACTATTTTTCTCATAATTCTGAACATCTTGCACCATTTCACATTGTCCAACGCTTTTTCCAGGTCGACAGACCCTATGAGCTTGTATTGATTTTTCTATAGTCTTGCTTCCATTATCAACCGCAACGTCAGAATTGTCTCTCTGATGCCTTAATCTTCCCTAAAACCAAAGTGATCGTCGTCTAACACATCATCAATTTTCTTTTCCATTCTTCTGTATATTATTCTTGTCAGCAACCTGGATGCATGAGCTGTTAAACAGATTTTGCGATAATTCTTGCACCTGTCAGCTCTTGCCGTCTTTGAAATCGTGCGGAAGATATTTTCCAAATATCAGATGCTATGTCGGCAAACTCAATCATTCTATACACCAAAGCGAATAGTTGTTTTGTTGCACTTCTGTCATTGGTTTTAGAAATTCTGACGGTATGTTGACTATCTCTCCACCAAAGCTCTTTTAAATTCTGATTCGATTACTGGTTTCCCCATCTCTTCTTACTCGACTCCTGTTTCTTCTTCTATCACATCAGACACATATTGCCCTTCATAGAAGCCTTCAATGTACTCTTTACACCTAACCTCTCTCTCCTTTGCATATAACACTGGAATTCCCACTGTACTCTTAATTATGCCACCCTTGCTTTTAATTCGCTTCGACTTTCCTATATGTTGAGTCAATTCCTCCGACAATCAGTTTTTCTTCGCTTTCTTCATATTTTTCATGCAACCATTTCGTCTTAGCTTCTCTGCAATTCCTATTTATTTCAATCCTCAGCGACTTATATTTATGAATTCCTGCTTTCCCGGAACGATTCTGTACTACACCGAAAATCGCTTCGACTTTCCTATATGCTGAGTCAATTCCTCCGACAATTATTTATTTTTTGATTTCTTCATATTTTTCACGCAGCCATTTCGTCTTAGCTTCTCTGCACTTCCTATTTATTTCATTCCTCAGCTACTTGTATTTATGGATTCCTGAGTTTCCCGAAACGTTGCTGTACTTCCCCCTTCCATCGATCAGCTAAAGTATTTCTTCTGTTACCCATCGTTCTTCGCAGTTTCCTTCTTTGTGCCAATGTTTCTCTTTCTAATTTCTGTGATTGCCCAACACAGGCATGATTATTCCTCTTCAACTGTACTGCCTACTGAGCCATTCCTTCTGTGTATACCCTTCAAGCATATCTCTTCATTCCTTACCACTTCTGTATCCCACTTCTTTGAACATTGACTCTTTCTGACTAATCACTTAAATTTCAGCCTGCTCTTCATCACTACTACATTTCTATCTGACACTATATCTGCCCCTGGGTACGCCTTACAATCCATTATATCTTTTCAGAATCTCCGTCTGACCACGATGTAATGTAACCGAAATCTTTCGGTATCACCCGGCCTTTTACAAGAGTACCTGCTCCTCTTATCATTCTTGAACAGAGTATTCGCTATTACTAGCTGAAATTTATTACAGAATTCAATCATTCTTCTCTCTCTTTCGTTGTTCCAAATTCACATTCTCCTGTAAACATTTCTTCTGCTCCTTCCCCTACACTGCATTCAAGTTCCCCATGACTATTAGATTTTCAACTCCCTTTACATAGTGTATTACCTTTTGAACGTCTTCCTGTACTTTCTGTATCTCTTTTCAGTTTGCGATGTCACCATGTATACCTGAACTATCGTTGTCGTTGTTGGTTTGCTGTCGATTCTGACAAGAACAAGCCTATCACTGAACTGTTCACAGTAACATACTTCCTGCCCTACCTTCCTATTCATAACGAATCCTATTCCCGTTATACCATTTGCTGCTGCAGCTGATTTACCCTATACTCATCCGACCAGAAATCCTTGTCTCCTTTTCGTTTCCATTCACTGACCCCTACTATATTTAGATTGAGCACTTGCATTTCCCTTTTCAGATTTTCTAGCTTCTCTAACACATTCAAGCTTCTGACATTCCACGTCCCGAGTCGCAGAATGTTATCCTTTCAATTGTTATACAACCTTTTCCTCATGGTAACCTCCCCTCCCGGAGATCCGAAAGGGGTACTACTTCAGAAATTATTGCCAATGGAGAGATCATCATGACAATTTTTCAATCACAGGCCACAAGTCCTGTGGATACAAATTACGTGTCTTTAAAGGAGTGGTTTCCATTGTCTTCTGAATCCTCATGCCGCTGATCGTTGCTGAGTCTTCCACCTTTAGGGGCAGTTTCTCACCTGTAGGACAAGAGATTGTCCTGAAAGTCTGTTCATTCCTACGCCCTCTTTGACAAGGCCGTTACCGAATGAGGGAAAATGTTAGCTAAGTTTTGCCGTCTATAAAAGAAAACATTAAATTTCGCTTCTCTTTATATTTACGTCAGCACAAAAAATCAACTTACCTGTCAATGTGTTGTCAGTTATGAGCACTTACTTTCAATCTATAAAAAGCATTTCCGTACCATCAGGGACAGTAAATATTTATAGATATTTAATTTGAATAACGTTATTAGCGTATACTGCGAAAATTCTTAGAAATAGCAGCAGATTGTCTACTCATCCATGTGTGCTTCCGCAGGCCGATGTGGCCGAGCGGTTCTAGGCGCTTCAGTCTGGAACCGCACGACCGCTACTGTCGTAGGTTTGAATCGTGCCTCGGGTATGGGTGTGTGTGACGTCCTTAGGTTTGTTATGCTTAAGTAGTTCTACGGGACTGATGACCTCAGAAATTAAGTCCCATAGTGCTCAGAGCCATTTGAACCATGTGTGGTTTCGCCTATCTCTGAAAGTTTTGGTTATAAGTCTAAGGTGTGATATGAGGATCACTTATTTTTATCGTTTTTCGAGGATGCTTTTCGTGGTAAATACGTTGGTGCCAAAAATCGTAATTTTAATGCTATACATCGAAAGGTCGGTTGAAAGCAAACAATTTTTATCGATGTAATATGGAGACCAAAGTTAATGAGATAAATGATAGTGATCATGGGATAGTAAATAAAATCAATATGGGAAAGATCAGTTGAGCCCCCAGGAAAAGACTGGAGATAAA
Organism: Schistocerca serialis cubense; assembly: GCF_023864345.2. NCBI lineage: Eukaryota > Metazoa > Arthropoda > Insecta > Orthoptera > Acrididae > Schistocerca > Schistocerca serialis. The sequence continues at coordinate 805,042,656 of NC_064641.1, forward strand.
TAGCGACTCAGGCAATAGGAGACGAAGAACTGAACTCTTTCAGACAAATAGTCCCTCTCGTAGCCTCTTGTCACGAACAAACAATTTTTGGCGCTGACCATAATTGTGTGCCCTCATCTAAGATCAGACGTCACATTTTAGTAACTGCACGTGAATCGAGAACATACTTAAAGACTTAAACCCGAAAAAGTTCTCCTCATACAGTTCGGCAGTCACATGGTGGTTGAAATGTGTGAAACCAGCGATAAGAAAACAGACAATAAAATTCTTCACGAGAGAAAAGTATTTGGCAAGACCAGACAGTTATTTTTTATTTTCAGTGCTTAAGAGACAATGCAATCTTGACATGCCAGTAATTAACAAGTACTTTAAAATCAAATGAATTCTAGCCAAGGTCTTCACATTAAAACGACAACACTTCGAAGGCAGAAAAATCAGAACCCGGCTTCGAAATGCAGTTCCAGAAGAACAAACTTCACAATATCATGCGATACACGAAAGTAAGATTAAGAAGATGCTGATGGTTTGGTTTGTGGGACGCGTAACAGCGGAATCATAAGCGCCCGTACTTAGTCTTAGTTTTTTACACACTCCAATTTTTACATAGTCGAATTTAAGCACTGTCACGAATGATGATGATGGTGATGAAATGGTGAGGACAACACGAACACTCAGTCCCCGGGCAGAGAAAAAGCACAAACCCTGCCGGGAATCGAACCCATGGCCCCGTGCTCCAGGGGCAGCAACGCTAACCACTAGACCACGAGCTGCGGACAAAGCAAGAGTAAGAATAGAAAATTAATAAACGGGATGAGAGTATCGAGGGAAGGTCATTGACAAAGCAGCACGATATAAGACAAGAAATGCATAAACACTTTAAATAGTTATTTGATAATAAAAACCTTACATAACGCAGCAAAATGAACTCGTATCTGAACTGACTAGAAGACTCGATCCGCGAGAAGCCAACACCCTCTTAACGCAGATATTGGAAGAAGTAGTGGACAGTATAAAAAGAAAGCCTGAAATATGAGCCGCTAGCATCGAACGGTATCCTGGCAGCGCCATACAAAACATTTAGAAGACAAATGACATAGAGGCTAATGTGCGTCTGGTATGAATTAATGAACATTGAAAATGACATCCCAAATTACTTCCAGGAAAGAACAATAATTTTAAATCCGAAACATCCGGCAATAGCAAAGTTAATGACTATGAAATATTTGCAAGAGTTATAAATGAAAGACTGGCATCAGTAATGAGCACCATTACAGAACTGTATCACTTGTAAACTATAGACTGCAGCAATCAGTCGTCCTTTTTAATTTTTTTAATTATGCAGATCTAGATTTCGGCTAGAAGCAAGCCATTCTCTATGCTAAGAATACAAGAAGTACATAGTCAGATGAAATCATAAAAAGTTACAAGTAGTAGCTTAACTCATACTGTTTGTGTATTACATACCACTATTATTTTCGCTCAAAGCATGTAAGTCCCTGTTGGTCGTACTTCACCCACCGTTCATTGAATATTACTGTTTGCGGAAGGCAGGCTGTATGGAGAACACTTCGGTTGCTTATATGGCGCCATCTACATGAACTACGTACATAAAATTCAAGAGAAGTAAACCACTTCAAATTTACATGAGAATTACATAAAATGAAACATAAGTCAAATTCTTTACATTGTAGTCCGACTTATTTCATATTTGCCCGCAAGTAATACAATTTCCATGTTCACTCCTTGTGAGTCCATTATTATTATTACAACGTCTAAATTACGTCAGCTGGGTAAAACTTTTTAAATTTTTTAAAAATTTGTAAGAGACAAGAAGACACGTCGTGTATACACCTGTTAGTTGTTTGGCTTAAATATTTCTCAAATATTTTTGCTTTATGTTATAGCTCCCTTTATTGAAACATAATAAGTATATTATCATTCTGATAATAAGTATATTGTTCATCATATTTATTAAATAGTTCATAGATGACGCCAAATGCCAGTCAGATGCATGGTTGGTGCCGTTTGACTATTCCTCTATAGATATAGAGGGTACTAACCTCATTATCCCTTGAAATCGACATACTCTGAGTGAAAACAATAGTGGTATGTAATATACAAACCATATGATTTAAGTCATTACTTATAACTTTTTATGACATCATCTGACTATGTACTTCTTGTATTCTTAGCATTGAGAATGGCTAGCTTCTATCCGAAATCTAGATCTGCATAGTAAAAAAAAAAATAAAAATAAAAAAATAGGAAGGACTACTGATTGCTGCAATCTTAATTTACAAGTCAATGTAACAGTCGCTGAGTGCAACCGCTTTGCGAATGGAAGGTAACCTGCTGAAGAACTATATCAGTCGAGCGCGAGGACAGACAGAACCATCCATCAAACAGTATGTGACTACAGGGATATCATATCGGCCGCAATAAATTGTAAAATAAAATTCGTGCTGATATCGCTGCATTTCGAAAAATCTTTCAGAACAGTAAACCACTCTACCACTTCCGCACTATTCGAGCTATGAACTTCCCACGAACTCTAACTGACGTAATCCAGAAAATCCTCAAAAACGCCGCATTGTCGTAAATTTTCAACTCATTGGTCCAACCAAAATCAGTAGATCAGTAAGGCTAGGACGACCGATGTCCGTGACACACTTGACAATTGCATCGAACCTCTCCATTTTAGCCTAATTAATAATCTGGTGAGGAAGATGTATGAGACAGGCGAAATACCCTCAGACTTCAAGAAGAATATATCAATTCCAATCACAAAGAAAGCAGGTGTTGACAGATGTGATAATAACAGAACTATCAGTTTAATATGTCACAGCTGCAAAATACTAACGAGAATTCTTTAAAACTGATAGAAGCCAACCTTGGGGAAGATCAGTTTGGATTCCGTAGAAATGTTGGAACACGTGAGGCAATACTGACCCTACGACTTATCTTAGAAGAAAGATTAAGGAAAGGCAAACCTACGTTCCTAGTATTTGTAGACTTGGAGAAAGCTTTTGACAATGTTTATAGGAATACTCTCTTTCAAATTCTGAAGGTGGCAGGGGTAAAATACAGAGAGCGAAAGCTATTTACAATTTGTACAGAAACCAGATGGCAGTTATAAGAGTCGAGGGGTATGAAAGGGAAACAGTGGTTGAGAAGGGAGCGAGACAGGGTTGTAGCCTCTCCCCGATGTTATTCAATCTGTATATTGGGCAAGCAATAAAGGAAACAAAAAAAAAAATTCGGAGTAGGTATTAAAATCCATGGAGAAGAAATAAAAAACTTTGAGGTTCGCCGATGACATTGTAATTCTGTCAGAGACAGGAAAGGACTTGGAAGAGCAGCTGAACGGAATGGACAGAGTCTTGAAAGGAGGGTATAAGATGAACATCAACAAAAGTAAAACGAGGATAATGGAATGTAGTCGAATTAGGTCGGGTGATGCTGAGGGAATTAGATTAGGAAATGAGACACTTAAAGCAGTAAAGGAGTTTTGCTATTTGGGGAGCAAAATAACTGACGATGGTCGAAGTAGAGAGGATATAAAATGTAAACTGGCAATGGCAAGGAAAGCGTTTCTGAAGAAGGAAAAATTTTTAACATCGAGTATAGATTTAAATGTCAGGAAGTCGTTTCTGAAAGTATTCGTATGGAGTGTAGCCATGTATGGAAGTGAAACGTGGACGATAAATAGTTTAGACAAGAAGAGAATAGAAGCTTTCGAAATGTGGTGCTACAGAAGAATGCTGAAGATTAGATGGGTAGATCACATAATTAATGAGGGGGTATTGAATAGAATTGGGGAGAAGAGGAGCATGTGGCACAACTTGACTAGAAGAAGGGATCAGTTGGTAGGACATGTTCTGAGACATCGAGGGATCACCAATTTAGTTTTGGAGGGCAGCGTGGAGGATAAAAATCGTAGAAGGAGACCAAGAGATGAATACACTAAGCAGATTCAGAAGGGTGTATGTTGAAGTAGGTACTGGGAGATGAAGAAGCTTGCAGAGGATAGAGTAGCATGGAGAGCTGCTTCAAACCAGTCTCAGGACTGAACTACAACAACAATAATCGCCAAGGATTATTAACAGGTATTCAGCGGACAGACCGCAAGGCGTGTGCCGATGAGTGGGGTTTCTGGCAACGGATGACAGCGATCTAGAAGAAGCATTACAAATGATAAACAAGTATGAAACAGCATCAAACGCGAAACTTAACAAAAATAAGTCTAGGATAATCAACATTACTCGTGGATTAGAAGCTCTCACACAACACCAAATTAAGGAGAGAAGCAATATGAAGTGGAACGGGATAGAATTCAGGTGTAATATACTGCACAAATTTATATAAATCACAGAATAATACTCACTAATATACGAGCGAGTATACGTAAATACAACGTAAGAATTCATGACGAAATATAGACACCAGGTTTGGTGAACGTCTACGTAACATGCAATAAATTACGTGGCGTAGGTCCTGACTGCCACTTCCGCAAGATGTGTCCAAAAGAATTTCCTCCACCAACGGTTAGTTACTTAGTCGTGGACACATATTTAAAATTAAGTTTGAAACACTGACTTTGTAAACAGACAATGGCAGTTTAAGTCTTATAGATGTGTACAATAAAAGAAGCACTGTACATTTTTTTATCGTACAAACATTGGAACAAGTCACTCAGTGACATGGCGGCATCACTATTAAGTGAAATAATGCCGGCCATCCTTCACCCCTCAGTAGATGTCCAACATAAACCCGAATGAATTATACCACCTGGAACTCTTCCTCATAAAAAGTGGTTGAGGGTCATTCCATATAAAATCGCATAATTTCAGAAAATTTTCCTGCTCGACCATCAGGAATTTCGATCAAATTTGGTATGAACTTTCGCACACGTCCCCAATGGACTTTTGGTAAAGTTAAGCGTTCGTCGAAGCAGTATTGACCGAGATATAGTCATTTGTTTGACTCCACGTGCGACTTGGCGCATATCGAAAGTGCTTTTCTGGTAAATTTGGGCTGTTACATTGCGGAAAATAATTCGTTGAAAGAAATGAAATTTGGCCACTTTGTACAACAAAGAATAATAACGAGAAGAATTTTACAAGAAACCTATAAGCTAGAATCTTTTGGGCAAAATCGTCATAAATGTCAGCTGTTGAAAGAATGTCAATGTTTGCCTCATATCATCTCAGAGACTGAAGGTATGACGAACGTGAAACTTTGTATGTAGTAAGTAACCTAATAACTCAGGATTCACAAATGCAATGTATGATTTATGTCAACTCTATAAAACAGCGTAAATTTAGTGCAAGGTTGAAGATTTTGTGAAAGGGTAAAAAATGCGGTATAATTTTACCCGATTTTGAAAAATCTGTGTTCTATAAAACTTCCAAAACTGGGCTCGTAAAAAATTCTAAGGTGATTAACTGGCAGGAAAATTCTATCTTATTGTCCAAAGTCGGCTAATAATGCTACATAATTTGAATCAAAGTTGGGCACGAAAGTCGTGGCATGAAAAAAATGTAGAGTTTGGATTTTTATATCTCGTATAGTAAATGCTTACAGAGCGTGTAATTAATACGCAATAGCTTTGTAGCACAAGGATGTGGAATACAACATTTTATTCACCTACTTTTTTCCAATAATCTACAAATTCGTCGCAAAGGTGTCGACTTCTGTGAAAAGGAGAAAACAAAGCATATTTGACACGCCTAGTGACATCTGATCACAGGACAGAACGTAAGGGGCTGTCTTTTTAAGTTGTAAGTCGTGCTGCCAAAAAGGCGTGTGAAGACGTTCAAGTCGCTATTTACCATGGTCAAGGGGCGATAGTCTCTGACGTGTGGACCCTCCTAGGGCTTATGAATGGGGACAATGAGGCTCACTATAAAGCCATCAAAAGACCTCCGTAGTGTGTGTGAATAGGGACATTGGGGGCCTCTAGTAAAGCATCAGAGACCCTCACCGTATGGGACACCAGTTCTCCACAGATAACAGTCCACGTGGGCGCTAGGAGGTGTCAGAAGGCACAATCAGATTAGAGGGGGATGTTGTCAGGCGTAGGTGATTTGTCAGCAGCTCCCACTTGGATAACATCGACGACTTTGCCTTCTGTTACCGCTGCCTCTAAAGCCAATGCCGTGTCCCCCATTATCATACCAAATGTAAGTTGGGAAACTTTTTCCATGACAGCCAGTGAATGGGATGGTTAGTGTACAACCTAATAGGAGTGAATAGCGCGTCCAGTGCCACACTGGATGTCGTGTTGCCCGCCTTCATCGTCAGTGATGCAACGAATTAGATACTGGGGCCGTCGTTTTGGACAATTAACAGAAGGAAATATTTCTACTAAATATTTTGTATACCTCAAAACATACTTTATACAGAATGCTCTATAAACCTATATCACAATAATTATTACATTACTATATTTATAAAACCAAATCTTATAATTATTGTTGGTAAATCACGTTACATTTCCAAGAAATGGCTCCTGCATAAAGTACAAGTCTGCCCTGTGTTATGTGAACATTTCTTGTAAGTTTTACGCACAATACCAGAAGATCTTATAAGTATTTTAACAAAGTTCCAAACATTTAATACTTTATAAAATAAATATTAAAACATAATGAACACATAACTCACGTTACAACATACGGTAACTCACGTTACATTGTCACAGGTCACAGTCAAACTTGAAAAACCACGGTAATTTACAACACTTGGAGGGTTCACTTTTCTGACAATCTTGTCTTTAGTGTAGTATATCTCATCTTTAATTTCAGGCCACTTCTAAAACTTCCCCTCTTTCATTATAACATCAACTTTAAACTCGCCATTTTGTATTTTAGTAACATTACCAGGAAAATATGAATTGTCAAATTTTGCCACCACGCAGTCAACTACTTGTATATTTTGTGATTTTTTTCTTTTCTGTTAGTGTTTTCCTCTGCAGCTGATAAAGTGGTGTCCTACAACTTCATAATTATAGAGTTCCAAGTGATGAATTTTAGAAATGTTCAAGAACGGCTTGCAGTTCTCTATTAACGCCGAGAGATGTAGTTTTTGCTTCTTTGGCTCAAGTCGTCTTCATCCATAAGAACTGTTGTCAGATTAGAAGAAGAATTCAACAACACTTTTACAAAATCTGTTGCATTGTTTACAACAGATTTCCTGATTTTCGCACGAGAACAAACTTGGCGTCGACAGCCTCACCAATTCCATGCACCGGTCCTTTCCAATGAGAAGTTGCAAAGTACTTCCATGTAATTGTTTTGGCATGACTCTTACTTAGAACTTTTATAGCCCCTGCAATATATCTGTTTTTAAACCGGGAAGCAGGACCATCTGACCAGATCGTAACTTACCTAATGTGTTTTGGTAGTTCTTCAAGAAGTCTACCAACATAGGGAATGACAGTGTTTTTTGTGTGATCCAGATTACCAGCTACCAACGCGTAGGGGTGAGAAATACCTGAATGCCATATCATGGCAGTGAAAATACTAATTTGATTCTGCTGCCAATGTGCAATTTGATTTTCATCTTGACTTACACATGTAAAATTTTCAGAAAAATCGATTTGCATCGTGGCAGTTAGCATCGTAGGTGGCAGTGATTCCTTATCACTCTGATAGTTCTTTGATTGTTCTCTCTTAAAGTAGCAGTGGCCTAAGAATTTAGATCCCATGGTAAGAATGTGATCAATAAGATTCTGTAATGTACCTTCTTCCTCTACTTTCAAAATTCTGCCAACACTCTTCTGCCACACATGCCACTTCACGCCGTACTCATGTACACCAATAAATCAAGAAGTTTAGCTGCCAATAAATCTTTACATTTCCTGCACTTTCCCAACCAACAATCGGCTGTAGGCTCTGCACATACAAAAAATTCTGGCCAGTTACTGGTGCACTTAGGTATTTGAGATACTATGCTATGAAGAGAGTTAATAGCACAGATGAGATTCTCTTGATATCTGCAGAGACACTCGTTGTGTGGAAGTTTATGGCAAACATGACATGTTTGGATCTTAATTCTGCGAATTTACTTTTACCACTCACTTTGCCATTTTCTTCACAAAACAATGCATGGGTTTCTTTCAAAGGAAACATCAAGTGTCGTACTTGCAAATTACTCTTACGTTTCTCATCTTTTACAGTCACAACGTCTTTGCGTCCAGGGGCTTGTCGGCTAATGTCAGTCCTTTCATAGAATTTGCTCACTGCAGTAATTATTTCATCACTTATTTTTTGTTTAGAGATTCTTGCTAGTTCGAAAGGTTCAACAAATGTATGACACAACCTTCTAATGACACATTTTTGTTTTGTGGGTGATGCTGGAAGTACACGTTTCTCTTTCGATATGGCTTTTTCCAATGAAGACCTATTTTTATATGGTGGAGAGGCAGAACTACTTAGTGTAGCTGAAGATGCTTCCTTTAGCCGCTTCCTGTACTTGACAACTCTTTCTCTAACATTCCGTTTCCTGTCGAAGCACTCCTTTCTTGGGGTCAACAGAAGCGTCCGATCTTACCCGTCGGCTTTGACCCGTGACGTAAGCGTGTTGTGGTGTGTGACGTCATTACGGCGCGGAGTTTGATTTGCGATTGTGGCGTGTTTGTAGATGTCTTGTTTTTGTTTGTCGTGCTCTCTGGTGGTGTGTTCATGGTTTTCGTTTGTTTCGTTTGTTTCGTGTGGTGGGGTCAGTTTTCTGTTGCTCAGGTGTTGGATTTGAAGCGGAATTTCTATTAGTGAGTTAATGGTTAATTTAATGCTCATTGCTGTATCCGATCTCACGCGTCGGCTTTGACCCGTGACGTAAGGGACCTACACATTGATCTGTAGCGTAGCCCTGAATACGAGGTTAGGTTGGGAGTTTTTTTTTGGAATGCGGCCGCGGCAGCGGCCGCCTATGATTCGAAAATATTGATTTGACACTAATGAACATGTATACGTAATATGAAGCAATTTGATGAACATATTGATCTGTAGCGTAGCCCACTTGAGGTTAGGTTGGGAGTTTTTTTTTTGGAATGCGGCCGCGGCAGCGGCCGCCTATGATTCGAAAATATTGATTTGACACTAATGAACATGTATACGTAATATGAAGCAATTTGATGAACATATTGATCTGTAGCGTAGCCCACTTGAAGTTAGGTTGGGAGTTTTTTTTTGGAATGCGGCCGCGGCAGCGGCCGCCTATGATTCGAAAATATTGATTTGACACTAATGAAGCCTGTGGGGGGGATGGGGGGGCACTGCAGACTCCCCCCCACCGCATAACGACACCTGATGATCAAATTTTGAAAAAAAATGAAAAATTTTTTCCGTACCTGCTAAACTGCATAAGTGCCGATGTATGTAGGTGTAAGGGAAGCTTTCGTTTCTTAGTTTTCTATTGGGGGATGTGATCGGTAGGTTCTGTTGAGCTATATAGGTTAAGGGAAGTGTACGATTATGGATAGGAATGTGTTTTTTGGTATTTGGTCAGTTTTGTGATGTTGATTTATTTCGTTGTTTTGCGTGGTTTTGAATGGCGGTCGGTGGCTACATTTCTGTATATTTAGTTTCTCCGCACCCAAAAACCCCTAATTTCCCACGCTTGTCCCGTTACAGTCATTAGGCTTTTTGTGAAACTTGTGTATTTCAGTGTTTACAATACGTATGCGATGTTTTTATATCCGCCATATTGGAATTGTTTATAGTCGTTTCCGCGGTATTTGTGACGTCATGGGTCAAAGCCGACGGGTAAGATCGGACGCTTCTGTATTTCCCTTTCTTGTTCTCTTTTACTCACACATTTTTCCTGTTTCTGCTTCCTTTTCCTCAATTTTTTCATAGTTTTCTTGTGTTTGATTTTAAACTCTTCATATCTGCCTTCACCTTTCAATTTCTGCCTTCTTCTTCTTCTTCTTCTCATCTTTTCAGCTGCAATTAAAGGCATTCTGCAAAATTGCAAATTGTTGTAAAGTAGAAATAGCTATTCCCTATGGAATTTTATGTGGCATATGGAGATAAATATACATTAAATGTGTTGAAATATATTGTTAGCTGTGTTTTATGTAATTCAGAAACAATGTGACAGCTCAAAATTATGATTAATCCTACAAAAATTATGGTAACTCATGTTACATAAATAAAGGTAACTCAAGTAACATGAAATAAATATCCTGTGCCAGGAGAAGGCTTCCAGAAGGAAATTTTTTTGAGACACCCAATTATCAGGTACACTTGTGTGAAGGACAGCATGGCATATAAGTTTCTACACTTTAATGTATTTTGTGAAAATCATAAAAAATTGGCATTTGGTAACTCATGTTACACTTTTGGGTTAGGTTATATAAATGTTTTTGTATTTATCATGCGAAAATTGTTTGCTTCTAAATATAGACCAAAAAGAATAAGAAGTTATGCACTTTAAAGTGATATACAAACCATAAAGAATTAATACAAATTTCATGATTTTTTCTTTCGTTGAAATTGACCAAATCTTCTGCATGAACAAACTCAACAATACAGTCTTCAAAACAATGGCTGCCACACGTAAACAATAGGTTTTGGAGGGAAAAATAAATCTTGCCAACAAAATTAAATGCCCAAACTGCATATGTAACACGGGAAAATATTCCCACAGAATAATTAATTTTTTGATAAGGATTCCTCGTTTACATTAAATGACCCAGAGGTTCCAAAGCCATATGTTCATCAGTGTTGAGTCATACCATCGTCTCTTCAAGATACTGGCACGTAATGGCGGTGATCTGTGCTTTGGTGCGGTTGGCTGTCATTAAGGCGGAAAAGGCGCTGCCGAGCTGCCCCTCAACATATGGGAATAAAAGTTCGTCTCCTGTAAGCTGCCGAGTCTCTGCGACACGTCATCATAGACCGGCGGAGAAAAGGTTTTACACTGGACTGCCACCGCGACAACGTAAATGGGCAGGAGCTACGATGTCGGTGACATGAATACCAAGTCCCTTGATAAGCTCACGACAGTCGGGAGGCGACAGTAGGGTCACATTCAACTTCCAGACACCCCTTCCATGTGACACGCTCTGTCAGTAGTCGGTTGTGGCTGCACAGACATACGTCACATGGTCAGAATAAACGACAGGCCAAATGTCAGCCAGTCAGATTCCTCCCACCAGCGAGTGCAAGATATAAAATCTATCAAGGCGACTGGAAGAATTTGCGGTTTTGTGCGTGAAGCAGAAGTGGTCATGAACGTATTCCCACGTATCCTCAAACTGGAGATGGTTGGCGATCGTGGCAAGCTCTGCGCAAGGCAAATCTGACGTCAGTTCCTCTCTGCGGGGATGGTGGGATTAAAATAACCACCCTGCACCAATGCTTCTTGCCCCCTCACCCCTCGAAAACAACTAACACCGCCTCCGCAAAGAAGACCCAGCGCTTCCTTTGCCTCCCCAACCCTGAAGGAGCGTAGATGTAAACAATAGAGACACCGAACAGTGTGAGAGCCATGTCCTTCGCATCTGTAAGATTTTGGACATCGTTGACAGGTAACCCTTCGCTGATGGGGATCACGACACCGCTACCAGTATCTGATGCATGGGAGACGAAAGGGGATTACCCAGAGAGGTTAAGAAAACCACTGATATGCTCTTCTTGTAGGACGGTCATGTCTAAGTCCACCACACGAAGTGTCTGTTGGAGCATCACCAGTTTATATGGCCACAGGTAACATTGACACTGACCGTGGCAAGGCGATATATCTGTTCTGGTGCTCCTATTAGTGTCACCCAGCCGGTGCATAACGCACAAGACTGTCGAAGCTGTGGCGCTCAATCTGATGAGGTAGCAGGAGACACAACCTTCGGATCAAGGACACTCACTGTATTCACAGGCTGTTCTGATTCCCCCTCTACATCGTCTACCCAAGAAACAGAAGAAGTACCAGTGTGTTGTACAGAGGTAGTATCAGGATGCCGCTGCATGTCGGCGACCTCCAGATATGTCAACAGAGAAATCATGCGGTGAAAGAATGAGATCGGTGCGACTGCATCTCCTGCGCTTACTTAGTGACTTCTGCTTCTGAATGTGTTGCTCCGTATCGGAGTGAGATCTGCCGTCTTCCGACGCCGCCCCAACCGGAAGGAAAGCAGAGTCGATGACCATCGCCATGGGTTCTGACATGCGTCCGAGGGCGTCGTTTCCACTGGAGGTGACAAAGAGGAAATGTGAAGACTCACCACCCCGTTAGTTTCTGGCATCGATGGCACATCGGAAGGCAGCTGCGCGGTGCATCTGACACCTTCGAAGCAGCGGTTTAGGTGAGAGGGAGTGCCGTAGGTGTGAGGGATGATGCGACGTCTGCTACCAGCGTCTGGATCAGGCGTCTGCTGAGATAATCCGACCGGATGTGGTTCTCCTGGCCACAGCTCGCATTAGTTTGCGACTGACCGTCGTACATTATGATCACCCACACGCTGCCAAACATTAAATAAGAAGCTACATGCTTCATCAATTCGTGTTTGATCAGACGTGATAGACCCCAAAGGTCTAACATTTTCCTGCTATGCAGTTATAAGGTCGAAAGGCAGATACAACCACGTCTTGTGGCACCTAAAAAATAAGAAAACACTCAGAATGCGGAGACCGAAACGTGAGTGATCAACCATAACAGCTCTGACGTGGCCATCAGGTTGACTGAATTTCAACCCTTGTGTGAAAGTTTTACAGTGTGTAGACACATCCTTCCCACTTGTTTTCAAACTTAATTCAACCTGTTCCCTGAGTGGCGCCGTCTTCAAGATGGCTGCTACACTTGACGTTCGTCAGAAGCAAAGTGCCGTCATAGAATTCCTGTGCTGTGGAATCGAGACAGTGGGAAACATCTACAAGAGTTTGAAAAAGGTGTATGGAGATGCTGCTGTCGATCGTAGTGCAGTTACTCGGTGTACAAGCAGGTTACGTGATGAAAGCGGGCACGGCCTTGTACTGCACACACTCCAGACAATGTGCAGAGAGTTAACGAATTGGTGACTACTGACAGACGCATCACAGTGAACGAATTGTCACGCTACTTTGGGAGAGGGGAACGAAATGTTTGCGTTGGCGTTAAAAATGGTTTGTGCCAGGTGGGTTCCCAGGATGTTGACAGTGGCTCACAAAGAAGCAAGAAAAACGGTTAGCAGCGAACTTTTGGAACAGTACGAGAATGGTGGAGATGAATTTTTGGAAGAACTGTGACAGGTGATGGAACATGGCTCCATCATTTTTCACCAGAGACGAAGAGGCAATCAATGGAGTGGCATCATGCAAATTCACCTAAGAAAAAAAATTCATAACCACACCTTCTGCTGGAAAAGTTATGGTTACGGTGTTCTTCGATTCCGAAGGACTCTTGCTTGTGGACAACACCAGTGGAAACTTCTTTAGTCCGCACTTTTATGTATACGAAGCTGTTCGTGATGGAGAAACGAATTCCTACAACATCTTGAAAAGCGATATCATCACTGTTCCACTTCGTCCGTTCGAGGTCGTTCATGTTCTGCTTGAAAGGTAATCTTCACAGTCGAACGGCGGCAAGATAATGCCATTGCAGGTCAGAACTTAAAGGAACATAGCAACTTAGCACCGTGTTAATGTGTAACAGAACACGCCCATGAAGCACTGCTCAGAGCGCCGAGCACGTCCTCATAGTGTCACGGCTTATGAGCCGAAGACCGCTCGACCGCCATTCTTGTTCGCGGGTACGCAAGCTACAGCATGAAAACAGCAAAACGTTGATATTTCAAACAGTATTAACTTTGCACCACATTTTATATTAATAAAAAATATTTCTTTCTCGACAATCTTTCGATGTCTGGAATTGAAAATACGATTATCCGTCATCAACTTTGACCCTGTGTTTTTCCAAGAACTACAGAGTGTCTAGCAAATATCCGAGACACGTATTTGAATTGTAAATGAAATCCCAAGCTTCTTGACAGAGCGTAGGGGAACGACGCGGGAGACCCGCACCGCCGTACTAGGCAAGGTCCTAATGGAGGTGGTTTGCCATTGACTTCCTCCGACCGTAATGGGGATGAATGATGATGATGATGACGACACAGAAACACCCAGTCATCTCGGAGCAGGTGACAATCTCTGAGCCTGCGGAAATCGAACCCGGGACCCCGCGCTCGGGAAGCGAGAACGTTTCGGCGAGACCACGAGCGGCGGACAGACATGTGTTTCCAGAATGCGCTGATACGAAACTTCCTGGCAGATTAAAACTATGTGCCGGACGGAGACTCGAACTCGGGACGTTTGCCTTTCGCGGGCAAGTGCTTTACCAACTGAGCTACCCAAGCACGATTGACGCCCCGTCCTCACAGCTTTACTTCCGCCAGTACCTCGCCTCCTACCTTCCGAACTTTACAGAAGTTCTCTTGCGAACCTTGCAGAACTAGCACTCCTGAAAGAAATGATATTGCGGAGACATGCCTAGCCACAGCTTGGGGGATGTTTCCAGAATGAGATTTCACTCAGCAGCGGAGTGTGCGCTGATATGAAACTTCCTGGCAGATTAAAACTATGTGCCGGACCGAGACTCGAACTCGGGACCTTTGCCTTTCGCGGGCAAGTGCTCTACCAACTGAGCTACCCAGGCACGACTCACGCGCCGTCCTCACAGCTTTACTTCCGCCAGTACCTCGCCTCCTACCGTCCGAACTTTACAGAAGCTCTCCTGCGAACCTTGCAGAACTAGCACTCCTGAAAGAAAGAATAATGCGGAGACATGGCTAGCCACAGCCTGGGGGATGTTTGCAGAATGAGAGTTCGAGTCTCGGTCCGGCACACAGTTTTAATCTGCCAGGAAGTTTCAGACATTTGTTTGTTTATTTTGAATATAGATGCCTTTGAAAATCTTGATCAAAATCGGTTACCTACATGTCACAATCTTCCCTTCTTAGACAGGCTCTTCGAGCGCCTAAGGCACATCCTTTCTCCATCAAATAGTGGCCAAGAGTGAGGCCCTGTCCAATGGCTGTAGCATCACACTTAGCTGAATTCGGTTTGAATCAAGGGCGGCTACTGTATAGGTTTTTAGATTTGCATTACCCCTAGGAATACAAGTGAAGAATTAGCACGTCATTTATCTCTTCTGGAATTCCCGGGCCGTAAGCGCCGAACTTAACCGAGTAAGACTGAACGATATGGGTTGCACTCCGCTTGCAAACGCGGACCTGTGTATCGCAAGTGGTGTACGGGGTGCGAAGGCGGTGTTTGGCAACACTGTACTCCTGTGCGGACCTGAGGTGTAGGGGACTGATGACGTCAGATGTTAAGTCCCATTCTGCTTACGACCATCTGCGGTGTAGAAGCACACAACTCGAGCCATCCGGTACTGGAGTAGGAAGTTGGGAAGAAGCTGAAAATCTTGATCAAAATCGGTTACCTACATGTCACAATCTTCCCTTGTTAGACAGGCTCTTCGAGCGCCTAAGGCACATCCTTTCTCCATCAAATAGTGGCCAAGAGTGAGGCCCTGTCCAATGGCTGTAGCATCACACTTAGCTGAATTCGGTTTGAATCAAGGGCGGCTACTGTATAGGTTTTTAGATTTGCATTACCCCTAGGAATACAAGTGAAGAATTAGCACGTCATTTATCTCTTCTGGAATTCCCGGGCCGTAAGCGCCGAACTTAACCGAGTAAGACTGAACGATATGGGTTGCACTCCGCTTGCAAACGCGGACCTGTGTATCGCAAGTGGTGTACGGGGTGCGAAGGCGGTGTTTGGCAACACTGTACTCCTGTGCGGACCTGAGGTGTAGGGGACTGATGACGTCAGATGTTAAGTCCCATTCTGCTTACGACCATCTGCGGTGTAGAAGCACACAACTCGAGCCATCCGGTACTGGAGTAGGAAGTTGGGAAGAAGCTGAGCAGCATAGGCCCCCAAGAAGCGGACGATACAGCACCACTCAGCGTCGCGAGGATGATTGGACGCACGAACGCCAGCAGCTAAATGGCGTCCAAACACTGGTTGCTCTTATCACGGCGTGACTGATGGAGCGGTTTGCTGCCGCAGTGCCGCAGCCAGTTACGCTACGGTGACTGCACTTAACGCAGACAAACAGCAACCATCGGTGGCAACACCAGCAGCTCCTATCAAGGTGTTTGGAGATTTACCTCGGTCGCAAGGAGAATCCTGGAGCTGTCCTCTTTAATTCCCTCCAAATAAATTCCAAATTAGAGATATGAAATAAAGTCCGTCCCACTTTTACCGCAACAAACAAATAAATAGTGGCAAAAAAGGACAACGTAGCTATATAGTACCTTAGACCAATAGAGCGGACGCTCTTGACGGCACGCCTGCCTCCCTGCTCCTGAAGACAACCGCAGCTGTCAGATCCTCGAACAAAACGGAATTATCGCGCCTCCTTACCAGTCCATGAGTAGCTGCAAGAAAAGTGACTATTTCCTGTGCGCTTCGTTCGTTATTTTAGTGTGTGCTATAGAGAATTTTGAGGAAACAAGTGACTAAGTGAAATAGTTAATCCGTTAATTCCCTAATTTTCTGAACCCACCACATTACGAAAGTTTGAAGAAATATTAGAAATCAAGGCTCTAGGTAGGCCGAATGCTACTATAAACTTTCACAGACAGTTAAAAACCAACAGGAAGTTTAGCTCCGAACTACATAGCAAGAGTGCCTATGTGGCTGTGATTAAGAAATCGGTTTACTTCGTGTTCCATGTTTATTATTTGGAGTATAGGTTCCATGGAATAAATACGGAGTCTGTGATATTCAACACCTCCACGACAAAATGAATATGAATTTCTTCGGTCAATGTGAATTACCTTTTTTCTTTTTTCTTAAATCTGGCAAGTCTAGAAAATGTACATACAGGTACGCAAATAGACTGTCGGTACGAAAGGTCCGTGACATTATAAAACCAAAAAGTTATCGGTATGGTAATAGGTGTATCTTTAATGTAGTTATTAACTGTATTCCTTCCTATGGAGTATTGAAATTGCTCTCACATGACGCAATGCGATTGAGTCATCTTCCAATCCTGGCAGTTTTCAACCAGTGATGTAACCTGCTTTTCTCTGACAGTTATAGTGTAAAGATTCATCATTAATGGAAGTGTAGTTGAAAAATCTCGGGATGTCTACCAGAAAAACACAATGCCCAGTATTTGACAACGAACATCACAAAAAGATAAATCACCATTTGGAGAATTGTTTACAGATACTAGTAGCACCGACATAAGACGGTGCAGCAATCATGAGTTATTCATCACGCAGGGTACACGACCTTGTTAAGGAAAAGATATACAGTGCTTCATACATTCACTGCTAAGCTCACCAGTTGAATATGATTATACTTAAAGCTGCTTCGATTATTAAAAATGGGCGCATATTTTTCACCAAAGTTCAGGGACTTTGCAGCGGCTTTTTATCATTTCCACAAAGAACATCAATTCTCGACGAAATAGTACGAAAATGGCTTCCTCGATCAGTGCATGCTCTTTGGAATTTCCAGTCAAGGAGTGTTTTAGAATATATGCAAGTTTTTATCTAGTGAATCAATAATACGACTAACGATGAAAAACTGTGTAATGAAAGTTACATCGTACAAGCCTGCGGCCTTGTAACGATTTTAAGGATAAAAGGTTCATTTTCTAGCTCTCGTTATTTTCCAGAAGTTATGATCCATGTGGATATTTTGTATACACCTACACAAAAGGGATATTGACCAAATGTACGCAGAAAATCGGCTGACAGCTTTTGACCATGAAATTACATACATAAGAGGAGGTATGATTGGCAAGCCAACAGATTTGTGCGAGTATCGTGAAAGAGGGAGATCTTTAGATGAAGGAGTGAAGTGTAATATACTGCGGGAGGCAAAAGAAGTATGTGAAGTTTTAATTTACGGGGCGATGAAAGGTTCAGGTTTACTGGACAGTTGCTGCCACTCTTTTTCAACCAGGGAAATTCACCACTTACTTTTCCTGTTTTCCAGAAACTTCTGTCAGAGCTTCTTTCGAATGATGGTCTTTTCTGGAAACTAAGGAACTTCGAACGCGACTATTTAAGGAACAGAGGAGTATAAAACTATGTGTGGAGCTTTAAACTTGCTGGATTCCATGACAGATAACAATCTTTGTAATATTTTGAGCAAATGTGTAAAAGTCTTGAAAGCGAAAATTACAATGACCACGTCCGAAGCAGAAAGTAGTTTTTCATCACTGCCAGGCATCAAAGCTTTCTTCCGGAAGATTATGGATAAGAAGGACTATCACCACTCGCAACTCTCTCTGTATAACGAGACCTCGTTTTAGGAATTCCTGACTTGAATCAAAGAGTGACTGAGAAAAAAAATTGCAAATGTGAAGGGAAGAAAAATGGAATTCCTGAGCAGGCGATCACTACCACATCAGACACGATAAATACGAACGATTTATGTTACCATAAATCCTGCTGAAAACTGTTAATAAGGCAGGTCTACTACTTTTGTGTACATAGAGTAGCGATATATCTTAATTTCTTTTATTCTGAAAAGTAATATCTTGTTCTGTATAGCCGTTTGGGTATTATTATCAGTAGTTGTTGTAGTGACATGAGCGAGCGGTCTGTTTATATCATGGATTACAGAAACATGAGCAGTGCACTGATTTTCTCTCCTCTGTTAATTGTTTTCTTGGTGAGCAAAGTGCACCACCATCATTTCCATCATTTATGGTCATGAGCCGCCACTGGGTTCAACTAAATGGCGTGCGCCAGATTCTCCACCGTAAGTCAGGTCACACCTTGTAGCAAATGTTGACTTACTACGTAATAGTCGTAAAATACACCTTTGTATATAATAGTCATTCTTCTATTTTTGAAATTCCTGTGTATATCAGATCGCTCGTTGCACTAACAATTCGTAATTAATATTTGCTACTAGCTGACGAACCTGGCACTGTCTGGGTATTCATTTTGCAAATTTTATATTAGAAGCAAAAACAAGAAATGAACGACGTCTATAGTGAAATATCAAAAAAATTTATTTCCATGAACTCGTGAAAACCCCTTTGAAATAATATTCATAATTATAATGAAACAGTCGTACAAAGAAGTATGCATACCCTGCAAATGTGCAAGTACAGTATCCAAATTAAGAAACACAGCATGGAAAATACAAATTTTCTTTAGCGTTCATTTAACAGAGAACTTGGTTATAAAATATATCTCCAGTACGATGGGCGCGGCTGCTTCGCGTTTCTACAAGGCGTTTTTTTTGACGTCTCTATGGTAATCCCCCACACTCCTTAGCGTTTCGCAGTTGAAAACTGTCGAAAGCGCTGCCAGGTGTTACGGGTTTCTTTAAGTTGACTCGACTGTAGGACTGTCTTAGTAGTAAAGAATAAATGTATTAAAACTTCATGAATAATGCACCATTTTTTCATGCATCTCAGTGTTTATGACGTCATAGCTCTTGAAATATGTGCCGTGCAGCGATATATTTGTGAAGGAACATTCAGTGGCATACGTGGAGACTGTCTGCAAAATATATTGAGAATAAAATTAGTAACAAGGAAGTAATAAGTTTAAACGTCGTGCATGATGCGGCAATTTTGCAAGCATCACATTATTAAATGTCATATCTCGTGAATTACGTGCGGTATCATGAAATAACTTTGTAGGTGCATTTAGCAACATACGTGGATGCCGTCTGTGGTATCTTGATACAACTTTGTACGTGCATTTAACGCGGATACCAACTGCGAAATTTATTACGAATGAGTTAGTAGCACAGAAGTAATAAATTGGCACATAATTCGTGTCGCGCAGGTTTTTCACACATATCATTAGATTAGATTCACTTTCATTCCAATTGATCCGTAGTGAGGAGGTCCTCCAGGATGTAGAACATGTCAGAAAAACTATAATACATGACAAATATTTGCAACTGAAACAAATAAGTTAAGGTATCTTCCACAGATCCCAAGTGGAATGATCGTCATTTTTATTAATTAACACTAGATGAAGGAATCATTTTACAAACACTAATGCACTGAATTTAAAATAAAAGAAAGTTAATTTTTACTTATAAGGTAATAAACATGTAATAGAACTACTGCAATACTTATTTACAATGTGCACATTACTGCACTAAAATGGTGCAAAACTTAGATTGTACCACACACACACCCACACCCACACACACACACACACACACGCACACTTATTTACAAAGAACACATTACTGCACGAAAATGGTGCAGAAGTTATACAAATCAGTTGATTCTACTGAGAAATTCATCAATGGAGTAAAAGGAGCTCACCACCAATAAGTCCTTTAGGCTTCTCTTAAACTGAATTTCATTGGTTCTTAAGCTTTCTATAGCTGCTGGCAAGTTATTGAAAATGTGTGTTCCTGAATAATGCGCACCTTTTTGTACACGAGTAAGTGACTTTAAATCCTTGTGAAAATTATTCTTATTTCTGGTACTGATTCCATGAATTGTGTTGTTGGTTTGAAAAATTGATATAGTTTTAATGACAAATTTCATTAAAGAATAAATATATTGGTAAGCAGTAGTTAGTATCCCTAGTTCCCTTAACAGGCTTGTGCAGGATGTTCTTGAGTTCACACCACATGTAAATCTTACTGCACGTTTCTGTGCCCGGAAAACTTTAGCTTGGCTTGATGAATTATCCAAAAAAGTCATCCCAAATTATATTATGGAGTGAAAGTAGGCAAAGTATGCCAGCTTTTTCGTTTTTATATCCCCTATGTCTGACACAATTGGCATTGCAAATAGAAATTTGTTAAGACGCTTCAGCAGTTCTGTGGTGTGCTCCTCCCAGTTGACTTTATTATCAAGCTGTAATTCCAAGAATCTAACACTGTCCACTTCTTCCATCTGCTTATCATCGTATGTTAGGCATATATTCGTGGGACACCCCTTACAAGTTCTGAACTGAATGTAGTGTGTTTTTTCAAAGTTTAGTGACAAATAATTGGCTAGGAACCAGTGATTAATGTCCACAAATATTTTATTAGCCAATCTTGTAAGAGTATACTTGATTTGCTATTTATTGCAATGTTTGTGTCATCGACAAACAAAACGATCTTGGCATCTGGCAATGTTACTTCATTGTTTCATTGTTCACGGGGCCACATCTCTTGAACTGCAGTAGTTTGGGGGTTGTTACCCCAACAGCGATTGCCTCCTGACAGTATGGAATATGTGTACCAGATTTGGCTGAAATCATTCCAGTGCTTTAGGAGGAGATCTGGAACACACACACACACACACACACACACACACACACACACACACGCATGTACATTCATAAATTTTTATAATATGTATGGATTTCGAGCCAGAGTCCTTTCCCATTGTTTCCTTGCTCCTTCAAAATCTCCCTCCTCTCGTCTATGGGGGAGAAGTGCGATGCCCATTCTGTAAAAACTCTTTCCAGGAAAAACAACTCATCCTTGCTGGACTTTGCTTGGCTGAGGGTACAGTTTTCACTGGCCATCACGACTTAGTTCGCTCAAACTAGAGCTGCTGAGACAGCAGTTTACTTGCAAAACGCCGCCATCTAGTTGCCTTACACAAAGACGCAACGCAGTAGAGTTGCTATTCTAACGTATATATTGTAAGTAACTGTCTACACAGTAAAACTGAGTCTTCGGCTGTCAATAGAGCTGGCTACACGACAGTCACTTCTAGACAATTTGACCACTAACAACTTTTACACCGAATTATTCGTCACACACGTGTGAAGAAAATAACTGAAACAGACATGGCCTGCAAGATTATAACACTATCAACTTGGCTTGCAGATATGCGCAATGTTGTTACTCACCCACTACAAATCAGTGTGATTGTTCTGTATTTTAATCCTACAATAACTCATACTGCCATATTTGCCAATCAATACTGGGAGGAATATGATCTTGAGTTTCAGTAACTCCAGTAATTACAAGCTGTTTTATAATGTGGAATTAAAAGAGCCAGTGAACATATTTGAGTGGGGGACATAATAGTATATGTAATGAAAACTGAATGGAGCTGGGTGGGATATGTAATTAAGTTAATGAAATTAGTTATTAGAATTGAAGAAATTAAAAAGTAAGATTGGTGCATGACATTAGGGAATATGTAGAACAAGCATGGATGTGTATGCCTGGACAACATAGTGTATGAAAAAGGATGGAGGTGTCAGTATCGTGTATGTCTGTGGCTGATGATGTTCAATCAGAGTCAGAAGCAAAGAATTAGAAGGAAAAATGATCCTCTTTGCTCTTAACTAAAACTTAATTTAGGTCAAAACGGTGTGATCAATGCTGCTACCAAAATCTTTGATCATTTATGCAATAGTAATGGTATTAAATGAGGCCGGCCGTGCGGTTCTAGGCGCTACAGTCTGGAACCACGTGGCCGCTACAGTCGCAGATTCGAATCCTGCCTCGGGCATGGATGTGTGCGATGTCCTTAGGTTAGTTAGGTTTAAGTAGTTCTAAGTTCTAGGGGACTGATAACCTTAGAAGTTAAGTCCCATAGTGCTCAGAGCCGTTATTAAATAAGTGTCAGACAATAAAGCTAAATATATTTCTTCTACGATACAGAATAATGTTTAAAAATAGCAGCTGTTTTAATATAGTACAAACATGTTACAGAATCTTTTATCACATCAAAAGTTGTTTCCTGTACTGCGGAGTAATCTGTGTATGATCAGCACGAAGTGATCTTTAAATACTAATTACGTTCCGAATACCTTAACTGTCTCATTAAACAGCATTACTATATATCGTGTTAGGTAACTTAAAAAATATGTAAGGGAACTAACTTACCGATTTACGCAAACCACAATACAAATGCACTAACAGATATCCCTGTGTGTCTGTGTGTTTGGTTCCTTTTAACACGCAACGTAACAGAATGTTTGAGGAACGTCATTCTGTTGCGAAAATAAATAAATGTTGCTTACGTGATATAGACATTACAGCCTGTGGAACTTCGTAATTTGTGCTTGAAAGAAACCCCATTATTAGGTGCAATTCTACTTTCTAGGCTGTGAGTAATGCAAGTGATATCAGAAAGATCGTACCATACCCTCAATCCATTAAGCTAACCTGAGAAAGGCAAATAGAGAAACAAATATACACTCCTGGAAATGGAAAAAAGAGCAAATTGACACCGGTGTGTCAGACCCACCATACTTGCTCCGGACACTGCGAGAGGGCTGTACAAGCAATGATCACAGGCACGGCACAGCGGACACACCAGGAACCGCGGTGTTGGCCGTCGAATGGCGCTAGCTGCGCAGCATTTGTGCACCGCCGCCGTCAGTGTCAGCCAGTTTGCCGTTGTCGCCAGTGGTCGGCGGAAGGTGCACGTGCCCGTCGACCTGGGACCGGACCGCAGCGACGCACGGATGCACGCCAAGACCGTAGGATCCTACGCAGAGCCGTAGGGGACCGCACCGCCATTTCCCAGCAAATTAGGGACACTGTTGCTCCTGGGGTATCGGCGAGGACCATTCGCAACCGTCTCCATGAAGCTGGGCTACGGTCCCGCACACTGTTAGGCCGTCTTCCGCTCACGCCCCAACATCGTGCAGCCCGCCTCCAGTGGTGTCGCGACAGGCGTGAATGGAGGGACGAATGGAGACGTGTCGTCTTCAGCGATGAGAGTCGCTTCTGCCTTGGTGCCAATGATGGTCGTATGCGTGTTTGGCGCCGTGCAGGTGAGCGCCACAATCAGGACTGCATACGACCGTGGCACACAGGGCCAACACCCGGCATCATGGTGTGGGGAGCGATCTCCTACACTGGCCGTACACCACTGGTGATCGTCGAGGGGACACTGAATAGTGCACGGTACATCCAAACCGTCATCGAACCCATCGTTCTACCATTCCTTCACCGGCAAGGGAACTTGCTGTTCCAACAGGACAATGCACGTCCGCATGTATCCCGTGCCACCCAACGTGCTCTAGAAGGTGTAAGTCAACTACCCTGGCCAGCAAGATCTCCGGATCTGTCCCCCATTGAGCATGTTTGGGACTGGATGAAGCGTCGTCTCACGCGGTCTGCACGTCCAGCACGAACGCTGGTCCAACTGAGGCGGCAGGTGGAAATGGCATGGCAAGCCGTTCCACAGGACTACATCCAGCATCTCTACGATTGTCTCCATGGGAGAATAACAGCCTGCATTGCTGCGAAAGGTGGATATACACTGTACTAGTGCCGACATTGTGCATGCTCTGTTGCCTGTGTCTATGTGCCTGTGGTTCTGTCAGTGTGATCATGTGATGTATCTGACCCCAGGAATGTGTCAATAAAGTTTCCCCTTCCTGGGACAATGAATTCACGGTGTTCTTATTTCAATTTCCAGGAGTGTATTACAGAGGGATACTGAAAAACATGCAATAAAAATTATTGCCTTCCGTTGTTAACTAAGAAACATAGGAAAATACAAGAGGCTATGATAGAAGTATCGTTTCATAATGAAATTAAAGGGTCTGAATTATTGCAGGAAAACTAATGAAAATTGGGATTTGAGTGTAAGCTGGTACAAATATAAAGAAATATCAGCAATTAGTTTCAAAGCTGGACTGACAGTGTTCATAACATGCTGCGTACTGAAAAAAAAGAGCAATAATGCGATATGACTCATTAACGTCACATTCTGTATAAGAGACGTACGTTATACGTAACACTAACAGGAAAAATCAGTCTAAAGTTGCTGAAGCTACGGTTTCATTTTTATTCCATCGTACGTAGTAGGTGTTTATTTTACTCCCTTATCCGGCGAATGTTCTGTTTCAAACAGTGCGCGGGTCGAGTTTCATTTAGAGCCGGCGGTATTTCACAACACACTTCGGCGCAGAAATTGTTTCCACTTCTGTGCACCCTCGTATTTCACAGGTTACTTTTCCGCTTACCTGCAGTTTTATATTTCACTGGGTTCAATGCGAAAAATATTATCGGGGAGTCCAGCGTGCAGCAAAGCGATGTTTGAACGCTCCATAAAATTGAGACGACAACACATCCGACGCAGATATCTGTATTACACTGAGATTTAGTAAAATTTTCTAAAACGGAATGCAGTGCCATCGCTCTCGTAGACATAACTGGTATGAACAACCATGTTTTTCAAAAGTCGATCAATTACCTAACGAAGCATAGCAAAGCGATATAAGGGACTATCCTACGACTACAATGCCAACGAGTCATTTTTAGAATCAATCAATTCATACAAATTCCTGGGTATAGCACACTGCTTCGAGAATCTTAAGAATGAGAATGAGGTTTTTACTCTGCAGCGGAGTGTTCGCTGATACGGAACTTCCTGGCAGATTAAAACTGTGTGCCGAGCCGAGACTCGAACTCGGGACGTTTGCCTTTCGCAGGCAAGTGCGGGAGAGCTCCTGTAAAGTTTGGAAGGCAGGAGACGAGGTACTGGCAGAAGTAAAGCTGTGAGGACGGGGCCTGAGTCGTGCTTGGGTAGCTCAGTTGGTAGAGCGCTTGCCCGCGAAAGACAAAGGTCCCGAATTCGAGTCCCGGTCCTGCACACAGTTTTAATCTGCCAGGAAGTTTCTTAAGAATGAGAGATTGAAAGTAATGTAACATATTAACTACTCGCTGCAAATGAATGAACGTGAGAGAGCATGATGCGAGAGGTATCCCAGTCGTGCACAGATAATCATTGCTCTTTAAAGAGGGGAACACTTCTTTAAATCACAGATTAATAAAGGAATATCTTTTTCACTTGTTGCCCTTGTCACGTTACCCAGCAACAGTTTAATATTTATTACAATCCCTATCTCACATCGATTTACTAGTTGAAGGAAGAATAAAGAAAACGCATGTAACTAGAGTGTACAGTTACTCGCTTCGAATTAATACTTTAAAGACATTTAAAGAAGTGGATATAACTAGAGTGTTACACTATGAGTGCAATATTTCTGTCTGACGAAACAAGAAATCAATAAATCGTTCTACAAAGTTCCCAGCGCAGACTATAACAAGACAACTGCACCGAATAAAAAGTGCTCCACATGGCGCTACGTATTTAGTGATCTGTGTTCTTGCAAACCCTCTGTTTTCTCTCCGTGTGTACAGCGAGAAACAAAATTGGAGGGACATAGAGCGGCGTGTGTACCACACAAATAGCGCAATTTTACGTGTCGGCCTACTGCTGTATTTAAGCGTTTTGTTGTCCGCGTTATGTGGTGCGCGCATTGTTCGGGCCAGCGGTGGACATGCGCAGTTTTGCCGTGGCCGTCGCTAAACGAGCCCAATTGTGTGCGGCGTAACGGGATTTGGGTGTCCGGCTCAGTCCTTTCGGACTCCACGCGGACGCCGGACAGACAATACCGCTCTTCCAAACAAAAGAGCGACGCCCGGTTGCGCGGAAATTTCCAGACGCTTCACCTGTAATCAACACCGTTCAGCACATCTGTGGCGCACGATGCAGCGACATCCGCTTGGCCCTGTGGAGCGAAACTCTTCTTGTTACCGCAGCGCACTACTGTAAGTTTTCTTCTACAGGATTTGTAGTACGAACTATGATAAACTATGATAAACAAGCCGAATAAAAAAAAAATTTCCCCAGATGGAGCGTCGTCGGTGGTAATATGGGTTCTTGCAGATGGTGTAGAAAGAAGTGGGTCACACTACCTCTTTGTATTTACAAATGTGTCGCGAGTATGAAAGGAATTCGTGCATCCTACTGCCTCTATTTTTAGCCGTACGTTAGAGGCTGAACTAAACTGATGTTCTAGGAAAGTACGATCTAAAGAAGTTTGTGAACTGGTTGTGGGCTGAGATCAGCACCAAATAAATTATCATAGCAATGTATGAAATTATATGATACGGAAGTTTTTAAACATTTCTAAATAATTTTATAATTATTTAGACTTTACCACATTTCTTTGTGCTTATATATACATACACTTGGTAACACACAATCTCTGAATGCAGCTGTCCAGTCTTTTATGACTTTCTATTACAGAAGTCATGATAAGAGAGAGGGATTAGTGTTTTTTAAATCAAGCGCCGATAGTTGGGTGGCACCAACGAAACACATAAATGGACATCTATAACTGTTCTACATATAGTACTTCTAAGACAAATATATATTACGGAACAGAAAAATGTATATTTCGGAATAGATTCCTGCTTTTAATTTTTATATACCATACGAACCACTATGGTTTCTACAATGTGAGGGTATGCAATAGGGTAATAACTTTCTGGAGCACCAAAAACTCACTATAAGAGCGATGCCGCTAATTTCACCGATGAACGAGTTGTAAGCTTCCTCATACCATCGCCCTCCTGCTCCTGCTGTATTTCAGTGATTATTAGTGATCGAAAATTTAATCAAAGGCAATCGTAAATTATTAATTGATTGTGAAGAACTCGCAAATACGTAAAATATTAATAACTGTCACTGTCTGCTTATTACCAATCCTTCGTCCCTGTTCCTGTTTTTATACAGTCAGCCGGCCAGTGTGGCCACCCTGTTAAAGGCGCTTCAGTCTGGAACCGCGCGACCGCTACGGTCGCAGGTTCGAATCCTGCCTCGGGCGTGGATGTGTGTGATGTCCTTAGGTTAGTTAGGTTTAAGTAGTTCTAAGTTCTAGGAGACTGATGACCTCAGATGTTAAGTTCCATAGTGCTCAGAGCCATTTGAACCATTTTTTTATACAGTCAGTTACACATGCTCATAGCATAAAATAGATATCAGGATGTACATGATTCATATTCAGTAATACTGTAGTTAAACAACGAGTTCAACCGTAACGACCTTGAGTTTACGCATAAACTCGTCAGCACTTTGGAATAAGAGAGAGTCGGTGTTTGACTCTAGTGACTGTAGAACTGCAGGAAGGAATGTGCGCTAGAGAGTACCATTTGCAGTTTCCGACGTGTTTTGTTGCTGAGAAACTTGACGTAATGTTTTCTGCGACATTTATAAATATTTTGAGCTTTATAGACTTAAGTACTTTGTAATATATTTCAGAATGTTTTGTTGATTCGTTAATTAAATTATTTTATGATTAGTAAGACTGTGTATACTTTCAAAGTTAGTAACATAACCTGTGGATTGCTAAGCTATACTTCGTTATTCGTGCATTATCTGTCACATTGAACGGTAAGAAACTCTTGTCGTGGAACGTGTGATGTTGGCTATTAAACTGGGTTTCCTTACTGTGATAACAATTTTGCCTGTATTGAACTTGTGTGGTTATGAAAAGCTTTTACTTCAGTACTCCTGAAAAGTAATATTTTTCCTAATGTAAAAATCGTATTCCCAGCTGC
This sequence comes from Schistocerca serialis cubense, assembly GCF_023864345.2. Lineage (NCBI taxonomy): Eukaryota > Metazoa > Arthropoda > Insecta > Orthoptera > Acrididae > Schistocerca > Schistocerca serialis. The sequence continues at coordinate 805,070,963 of NC_064641.1, forward strand.
AACATGGTCACGTACCTAGCTACAAATTTACCACATCTCGGTGTTCTGAGAGAGGGAGATCAGTAGAGGAGAAGGCGCTACCTATGCATTGTTAATCAGTTACTCGAGTCTGGTTGTAAGACATGACGCACATTTGTTGTGAAAGGTCACATTCATCACTAAGACTTAAATTCTTTTGTTACCTTTTACTGAAAAATTTAAAATTATTACCGAATATGATACAAGAAATTATTGAAAACAATAAATATCTTTTTCAAAATTTTAAAATGGAAATTACCAAACTAGACTACACTGTTTCCAAAAGGTGGGCACAAAGTACCCCCAGCCCCTTGGCATTTCGAGGATTAATGTGAATGATGGTAACGAATGAGCATTAAATTTTGGGATACGCCATAAATGCTTTTGAGTGGTGCATTTAGTGTCTGTTCTTTATGTTCTGGTTCTGGTTTCACATTAATTACGAACTACACAGATTACAAACTACACAGCTCTCAAAACGATACTATTGCCGCCAGAACATATATGAAAATTTTGTGAACATTAATAACAACAATACTAAATATTAATTAAAATATCTTAATATTAAGTGCGTACGTGATTTCTGATAGGAAATACAAGATACTGAGACATGGTTAAAAAATAAGTCAGACCTATCAGACGTCGTTTGCCTGCAAATTTGATTTTCACAAATATATATTTTTCCCAAAACTTTCCGTATTTTGGCTTTTTGCTTCTCGGTGTCTTAATTATATAATTCACATCTCTTCCCGTGTTTAATTATAGGTGGCCTCATGTTGAGGACTTAGGTTGGAAAAACTCTCTATTCGGAGCAGTCTAAACTCAAGAAAGATGTTGTTTGTTATTTTTATCAAATGGATTCTTTTAGGCGTCAATGGACATGTTATTTATACGAACAGTAAATGGTAACATTAACGTGTATTTGTTTCTGACGAGTTCACGCTTTGTGTAAATTATCTTCTGTTTCCACACATTGAAATATAATCAAATTACCTTTCAGATAATAATGAGACAAAGCTGGTCGTGGGATAACCTACAATATAAACAGCACGCCTACAGTTGGTGCAGTGCTGTTTAAAATAAATCCCAATTTGTCGTACCTCGCAACAGAGCACATTAACTTGCTCTGTAATATTCTGAACAGGCACTGCAATACTAGTCAGTATTACGGCTGGTAAATTCGATATCAACGCAATGAAAGGCACAGTTGCAATAACTACTGTGAAGTATGTATTAATTCATGATTGTCGAATAAAAGGAAACGTATCGTAATCGGTTCGGAAAATTTCATTAGTAGAAGCTATCCCCGTCACGCAAAATTATCTTCGTTCGTTAAAGGATGTAAAATTCCTTTTATGACTGCATTAGTTTTTATTATGCAACTGAAATTTCTTCTTTGGACCAGAGTAAAGCATACGCAAATACTAGGCGACAACCGCTGCACAGATCTAAGTTGCGAGCAATGGTAAACTTTGTGCGTTGCTCTCCAGTTTACATGGCACCAATTATTTACGAAAGCTCGACGATGTTGTAACGCCGAAACTTTAATTGTATAGTAAAACTTCTAGATCCATAAGCGGTATATAACGCCCTTTAAACACTACATATGCAGGCTGTGGACCTATGATAAACAATGTGCACGTAAATAGCCGATAACCCAAGACTCAAATTTTCGACTTTCTTGGCACTCTAATTTTTCATAATTTGTCATAAATTTATGTCTTATTAATTTTTAAATCTCTAAGATAGTAATCTGTATGCACTGCTTACGTTTCTTTTCTTAAAACGTATATTTAAGATTACTTTTATTCTGTAGATCGCATGTGTGGTCAATAGAAAACTGTCGTATCTACGAAATTTCTTGTAGAGGACGTAGCACTAATTTTGTTGAAAAATTACAACAATCGCACATATCGGTAATCTTGTCTGTCAAGTTACAGAGAATTGATCGGCTGTCAGCAACTTATTTACATCCTATCCATTTTTCTGATGTTGAAGTCTAACGCTCTAAACAAAACACATTAAACATAATTTCACAAGCTGCGACATGGTCGCGAATAAAACAGTGACCCGAATATAGAATGAATTTCCTTTACTTTACCTCTATGGCTGCAGTACATTAGGACATGTTTTTATATAACAGGTCCGAAGATGGTCATTATAGACTGAAACAGATAGTCTGAGGACAAAAAATTTGTGACCATAGACGTAAAGTAAAGAAAGTTTCATTAAACATAACATAGAGAATAATTCATATCGGAACTTCTTTACACTTGCATAACATTTACATTCTTTTGTAGCTGCACATTAGCTTTCCAGTTTCCCAACGTAAGATGTGAAGTCAATTCTTGTAACTAATGTTTTTCATTTAGGCTCTCTGTACGGTGTTTCCAGTATTTGGCTTCAGTTCACATGTTAGATGCCGCAAAAAGAATGTAGTGTCTGAACCGCTTGGACCACATCTTCGGATGGTGGTGTTGGGTTGACTGGAGGGCTCCACTTGTCTTTCGTGTCTTAATAATGATGCAGAAAATTGGGTCGTGTTTTCCTTTTTTAATGTGGTAACTAATTATTTAACTATACCCGTCACTTCCACTAAATAATTCTCTCAACAAGTAAGCTCGATCATGAAGCAGTTGGAGAAGGAACGATTGTTGTTTAGCGTCCAGTCAACGTCGAGATCGTTGGAGACTGCGAAGCAATCGGACGGGCAATGAGAGATTACGAGCAGTTAATTCTCGTCGTGAGTGTATAACGATAAGAACCACGAAAAAAAGAAGAAAGAAGGATTAAATTAGTTGCTCATAGAAGATCTGTATAGTGATTCTGTGTGGACATAGTGCCTGTTGTTGCTTTACAGTTAATAAGGGTATTAAAAATGATTCTGCACAACTGCAGAAAGTGTCTATTTTTAACACTCACACACTTTTGTTATTAGCGATATCGAATATCATTAGTGTCGTGGAAAGAAAAATATTTAATAGCTGGTTTGCGTTCTACGTTTGGAAACAGTTCGTTACAAAAGAAACTTAGATATGATTTTATCTACCGTACATTATGCTCACTTTACATCGGGAGAATTGGCAGGAAGTCTTTACTTAATGGCGTAGAAATATGTTCAAACTAATCAACATATGCAGACTATTGAGTATGAGTATCAGTACGTGGGCTTCCCCGGCCATCATATTTACGTGTATGTTTCGCAGGCCAGGTACGGCCCCTGCCTCTCCTTGGAGGTTATTTGTAAAATAGAGGGGAGATACTGTGCACAGTGTAACACCCCAAGAAAATCGAAAACCCAAATAAGAATGTCCTGATAATTTAAAGTAGGGAACAGTGCTATCCTGACAGATACGACAACCTTGACAATAATACAACACCTTAAAGTTGATGATCACCAATTTCAATAATTACTGAGCATATCATGATATAAAGGCAAAAAGAAAGGCTATTTTTAATTAGCTGTCAAACATCTCAGTAATAACTGCAAATAAGTACGACGAAAATTATGTCCAAAGTAATATGTCGGTCAGAGATAACATTTATTGTGAAAGAGAGTTGTATACGCGGCGAGAAGGAAATTCAATGCGTCTACAATGCTCGATCATGGAAATGTTTGTCGCTTGCTAGCTTGCTTGTTATCAAGTCGTGAGAGAGCACCGTTTGTTATAGTACTACAAACGGAACGCTACGAGATTGTTTCTATTAAAAAAGAAGTACTATTGCGTGATAGAGATGCACGGACTTTGTTCTCAGTTATTCTGACTGGAGAACTTGAACTGAAGTGATATTCTGATAGTGTACGACGAGTTAATGAACTTTAATTATTGGAGATATTATTGTTGGACTCAACCTTCATCAAAGTGAGCAGTTACAACGAAGAATGTACATAGTGTCAAAGACTGCAATACATGATTAGCCTTGAGTAGGAAACATTAATACGACCACACGAAGATAATACAAATACGCCGATTGTAAAAGTTGTCGTAATTGTCAAGATCACCGAACTGAAAAGAATCGTAATTGATCTGATTCATCGGTGTGCGTGTGGTGTGATGATTATAAACTAACTGCTAAGAAGGAACCATAAAAATTGTTCGTCAGTAATGGAAATCTCACGTGTTAGCTCCATCGTTAATTGAAGTGTGTGATAGTTGATGATCAAAATTAATTAACTGTGAACATTTTAATTGAAAGAGTGACTTGATGAACATTGTGCATTGAAAGGAGTGTTTTGCCGAAATAATATTACGGTGCACGAAAGCAGGCTAGCATTATAGATTATCTCTGGATTTGCGTCATGCCGTAGTGAACAATTCTGCCTAGCAACGTAACATCTACTACTGATTCTGAACCGCAAATGAACTTTTCCTCGCTTCAGTGGTGTGAAACGACGCCGGTGATAAATGATTCACATAATACTGCAATAACTATTCCATTCCACCGACCGAGCAGTAGCAGCTGCGGCTCAACATTAACAGCGACAGAAAAAGGGGAAGGGAGACATCACAACAGTTACGCCACCAGCTGTCGCCAAAGCCTCCGAGGATAAAAAAAAAAAAAAAAAAAAAAAAGGAAAAGGCTCTGAGCACTATGGGAGCTAACATCTCAGGTCATCAGTCCCCTAGAACTTAGAACTACTTAAACCTAACTAACCTAAGGACATCACACACATCCATGCTCGAGGAAGGATTCGAACCTGCGACCATAGTAATCGCGCGGTTCCAGACTGAAGCGCCTAGAACCGCTCGGCCACCAGCGGCCAGCTCCGGGGGCAACTGTTTTGCTACTACGTGGCTTGTTTAAGTCGCAGCACACAGCGCTGCAGTCGCGGCACTAATTCAAGTCCGCACGGTCACATGCTCACGTGATACCATATATGTATCCTGTCGCAGGCGTGTACTGACGTCGGCGCTCCGCCCACGGAAGAGCCAGTTACGTCCCACGCTCCGTGTAAACGACAGCTGCCTCGAGCCGTCCTAAGCCACGTCCCACTCTGCGCTTCCGGCAGCCGCTCACAGGGCGCCGTTTCACTGTACTTGTTGTGACTGCCCACGCGCTCAACGCCTCGTGGGACTGCATGGTTACCAGTACGAACTTTCAGCCTCATAGGACCGTATCGCCACAGCACGTGCTGTTCATCAGGAAACTACCCACGAGTTACCAGCCTCGTGGGACTGTGTCGTTGTTAATCTTCCCTGCTCTTCAATACGTTGCTGCTCTCGAGTTTTGTAGACATTATTCTCAGAGGTTGTGTTTAGCTTAGCGCTTTTTATAAACAGTTGTTATTCCAAATCGTATATTTCGCTATAGCGAATCTCGCTCCTCTAGAAGAGTACAGAATCTAGACCATCTTAAACAGGAATATCAAGTGCAAAGCTCAACAGAAAAAGACATGAGCATTGTAAGAGTAAAACAAAAAGTGGCACTTCCTCACTTTACAGGAAAAGTACCACATAAGCAAACAGCTGCTCGCGTCCGGGGCTCAGGGCTGGATTGTGGGTCCGCAGATTCGATTCCTACCTGCGTCTATTTTCTTCGCTCGGGGCTGTGTGTGTGTGTGTGTGTGTGTGTGTGTGTGCGTGTGTGTGTGCGTGTGTGTGTGTGTTGTGTTGTCGTAATCATTTTTCCTCGTCTTCATAAGGTGCTTAAGTTGCCGAAACGGTGTCTATAGAAAGACTTGCGCATGGAAACCGAACAACCCCAGATGCTGCCTCCCGGCCAATAATGCTAAACAATCCTTTCACACTACATAACCAAAACATTGGCAGACGATAAGCAGCTTCTTAATTGAGCCGTGGCACCATTGAGTTAGTAGACCTGTCTGGCGCCACTGGCTCAGGTGTAGTATCGACTATTCATCTTACGTCCCCATTGCCAATATCTGTGCAGAAGAGTTGGTGTGTCCTTAGAAGTCTTTTTTTGTGATGCGGTACACTACAGCATACTACAGTATCACAAGCCTTCTGCGGTCTAACTGTGTTGGTGAGCCAGTAAAAATAAACCATAGGGCAGTGACATTGTGTCACTATAACACACTTTGGACGTCCCATACCACCCTGCAACGGTGACAGTATTCGTCTGTGCGGCGTAAAATCTTAGTCTGACATGGGCAGATAAGATTGGAAAGTCGTGGACGTTGAATGGAGGACTAGTCCTGCCAAAGGAGCCAGCCGTGGTGGGCTTGCCAAGCACAGCGCTAGTCCTGTTCGAAAGCCGATTTCTCGAGGATGGTCAGTGGAACCGGATGGCGGTGCCAGCGACGTTGAAGTGTAGTCCCAACGTGGCGTAGCACATGGACAGTGTCCCGTAGTGCTACCACTTTCTCATAGAGACGCCGCGCGTTGTTGCGTATGGTATCCTTGAGAGGGACGATATCTGATTCCTCATGGAGAGTCACAATCCGCGTGAGTGGCGCGACGTGCAGGTTCCACCTGAGAACCTTGTTCTGCAGGCGCTCCAACGTCTGCATCCTGGTGACACTAATCGTGGAGCCATATGTGAGGGCAGGCAAGATAACGGCCCGGTAGATACGGAGCTTGATAGGCAGGTTGGTATCCCTACTGCAGAAGAGGGGCACATGGCCATGGTCAGCTTTTGCCCCTTGTTGACGAAATACTCTGCATGACAATGGAACAGTAGCTTGTGATCCATCCGGATCCCGAGATAGGTGGCCGTCGGGGACAAGGGCACCTGCATGCCTGCAGTCGAAGTATTGCGGCGGAGCACTAGGCGCCGTTTCGTGAAGTAGACCGCCGTAGTTTTGGCGGCATTGAGAGTGATTTCGTTTGTCCGGCACCAGGTGTTGGTGATGACCACCTGTTGTTGGAGGCGGGCGATGGCGGCTTCAGTGATACGTCCAGCGGTATAGAGTGCTGTGTCATCAGGGTATTGTGCCAGGTGGCACTCGGGGATGACCGACATATCATTGACGTAGATGTTAAAAAGAATGGGAGATAGCATGGATCCCTGTGGTGTGCCAGCTGTCAATGGGCGAATGCCAGAACGCATTCCCCGGTGACCTTAGAAGGTCTTTTCTTGTCGCTATATATACGGGGTTCGCTGGCCCGAGAAGGAGGCACGAAGTTTGCTGATTGTCGGTAGCGTCGCGACAAGAGGTGCTCACTAGGTCCGAGCGGCCGAAGATGCCGGAGTACTTTACCGGGGTCAGCGTCGACTACAACCAGCAGTCCGACATCCCGTCGGATGGTTGGCAACATTCGTGTCGGACGACCGCTGGTGGCCTGGCTGCCCTGTTCTGTCTGGCTTTCGTCGGCACCACTCAGTAACTACTGCGACGCACGTTGGATCCATGGAAGTGGTTGCTGATAAAGGGAAGTAACATTCTGTAATCCTCATGGTGATTTGTTTTCATTGTCTACGTGCCCACATTACTATTCTCTGGTTTGTACCCGATCCTCAAAGTTTTACTCGGTGGGCTCTTTGGTCGTAAATATAGGCAGTAGTGTTGTACTGAGACACTAGATGTCGTTTGAAAATTTGTCCCGCTATTATATTGCCTTTCCTTTCTGGTTTGTACCCGATCATTAATGGTCTAACTAGTCAACTCTTGATCGTAAATACAGCTGGAACGCTTGTACTGCCGCACAGGTCTCCGTTAAACAAAACAGGGACCTTGTTACATTTGGCTCTTCACTGGTTCAATTCTTTGTGTGTAATTGCATTTCTCATTCATTAATTATAATCTGAGCAACCCGTTGTACTAAGCTGTTCGTTTCTGTGTTAGAAAGACCGGGTGTATGTTATCAGGATGTTGTGGTTCCGCCGAGTGAGTTCTCTTGTAATAAGTGATGCTTTAAGACGTTCCTTCAGAGTGGTCTTAATAACTGACAATCAATTTAACTTTGAAAATAATAACAGCTAACTGTCACCAGGCCCTCAGTCAAAATAAAATGGTCAGAAGGGACGGGTTGGGATCCAGTCGCACCTTGGTTTCCCATTGAAATTAAGAGGTTGGTGGCTCTGAAGTAAGCTTTATCATCGCCATATTGTTAGCTAATCTCTTTAACCTTTAAGCACAGGTGCGCATCTTAACCCCAAAATTCTCGACATACAGCTGACCAGTTAAGTCATCTGTTTTGAGTAATTGAATCACTCTTGTCGTCAGTGGGTCTTATATAGTTTTCATGTGTTGCAGAAGGGCATTTAATAAGATAGACTGTGTCCAGCGCGGTAGTGAGCACCGCTGTTTCAGCCGATAACTAGCAGGCTGCAGGTCCGTCCGTCTCGTAATCACTGTCATATTGTTTGCTGTTTTGCAATACAGTACTTCAGACTTCTTTTGCAAAGACTAATAGCGTATTCACGTTAAGGTTTAAGGTGAAAGAATTTTGCAAATTTGTTCATTTTGTTAAATAAAATTTTGTGGTTAAATGCTTCGATTATCTGCAAAATACAGTTTATATACTGTTAAATAAAAAGGCTGTGTGAAAAGAATTCCAGCAAGTATGACGTTTCATGAATGACCAGGTAAATACTGAAATTCAAGCATTATCCCTCTCTCTCTCTCTCTCTCTGCGTGTGTGTGTGTGTGTGTGTGTGTGTGTGTGTGTGTGTGTGTGTGTGTGTGTGTGTGTGTGTGTGCTATCCTCTTTCCCTTTTGTCTACCTCATTACGAAAGCTGTCTCCCTTTCCCTAGTTTGGATTCATTGTTGACTACTTCACTACCTTCACTCATCTTTGTCCTCTCGCCTCCACCCCCAATTCCCTCCCTCCCCTGTCCCTCCCCCAGCAACCTACTCTCCATTTTTCCTTTTATATCTTCAGCTCCAGCACTACACTCTCTTTCACTAATAAGTTATATAAATACGTTAGCGTAATTAAATCGATTTAACACACAAATGACAGACAACATTGATGAGAACATTCTTACAAGGGAAACACCCCATCGCATCCCTCCTCAGATTTAGTGATGAAACGGCCCAATGGATAGCCTGTCAAAAACTGAATACAGATCAAGCATGAAAACAGAAAGACGGTGTACTGAAATGTGAAAAAAGAAGTAAAATGGTGACAGTGCGGTGCAAGCTCAAGATGTACATCGTCGAGCAGATGAGGAAAGCCATGGCGTTGTGGTTATGTGGTCATGTTGTTGGACTGTGACAGGGGAGATCGGTATTCAAACCTCCCTTTTACCCCACTTTTCTTTTAATGATGTGTGTTCACTGTACTGAAATTTGTGTCTGTGTGATGGTGCAACGTCCGTTCGCAACAGCTAGGTGTAAAGTTCAAATGGCTCTGAACACTATGGGCCTTAACACCTGAGGTCATCAGTCCCCTAGAACTTATAACTCCTTAAAGTTAACTAACCTAATGACATCACACACATCCATGCCCGAGGCAGGATTCGAACCTGCGATCGTAGCAGTCGCGCGGCTCTGGACTGAAGCGCCTTGAACCGATCGGCCACCACGACCGGCTGAGGTGTAAGGAAGGGACCTCCAGACAAAAGTACCTCCCATTTGTTCTACAGAAGTGATTCACGTTATGACTCTCGCGTACCGTACTGGAAGTTTTGATTCTTGAATTCGTTTGTTATAACATAGTTCACACCCGTTTATTGGTTATTTTCATTTCTGTAAGAGGTTTATGCAGCATCTCACCTGCTCTCACTATTCATCACGTTTGCTTACGACGGTAATACATTCTTACTACATGACGTATATTCTACAACCATGTACACTATGCTAAATGCCAAGATTACGGAAGAACAGGTACGTCAACGACCGGATGGGAAGTTCATAATTTTGTGAGAAACAAAATGTGGTGCATGAGGGAGATTTGGACTCGTATCTCCCGCTTTGCAGTCGAACACTTTGCAAATACAACCACGACGACGTGACTCTCCCAATGCACTGTATTGTGAACTTGGACGTTGCCTCTTTCTATTTTACTGACTTTTTCACAGTCCAATACACACCTTCTTCCTGTTTCCATGCTTGGTCTGTGATCAAGTTTTCACGGGTTATTTAATGGGCCCTTTTGCCATTAAATCTGACTGGGTTGTCATGGGGTATTTACCTCTTTAGATCAAGTGAAAAGCCGGCAGCTGTGGCCGAGCGGTTCTAGGCGCTTCAGTCTGGAACCACGCGACGCTACGGTCGCAGGTTCGAATTCTGCCTCGGGCATGGTTGTGTGTGACGTCCTTAGGTTGGTTAGGTTTAAGTAGTTCTAAGTTCTAGGGGATTGATGAACTCAGATGTTAAGTCCCATAGTGCTGAGAGCCATTTGAACTATCAAGTGAAAAACCAAACTAGCGTTAAGCTCACATCACTCATACACATCATAGAGAGACTCCTTTATTCACAAGTTTGCAATCAAATAGTAGTGGTGTTTTGTTATGTCTTATTTCACTTCGAGAAATGTGTGTTACTGCAAACCATTGTACGTTCAGACAGAAAACTGCAGTGCAACATGATATACAACTGCTGTAAAGGTAAGTTTCCCAAAACAGTTACATGTGACTATTACTTTCAGCTTTAGCAGTGAACGTTACTGTCAACATATACAGTCTCCAGTTTAGTAACTGCTTAATTGGTCTAACAACAAACCACTGTGTTTATTTTCGTTGTATGTCTCATGGAGCCACTCTGTGAAATCGTCAAGCTGTTGTTAGTCAAGGCGGTGGGTGACAACACGCCCATCTCTTCCTCCCCCTTACCAATCCCTTCTTAAGCATTCTATCTGTGTTTGCTCACACGGGCACTTAATGCTGGCGGCTAGAGTCATTTGATGGTATTTCTTTCGATCAGACTTTTTCGCACTTGCAGGCATTGGTCGGGATCCTTATTTACCTTACTGCTAAAGAACGACGAATGAAGAATGTAGATTAATCGTAAATTAAAAAAAAAACACATTTTGATGAGGTACTTTGTAGGCAAATATTAAGGTTGCTCAATGCACAAAACTCGAGTGGACAACACTGAAACACCCGCCTTACAATCCTGACGTGGTTCCATGTGACTATCATCTCTTCCGGAAACTGAAAGACTCTCTTCGTGGAACAAGGTTTGAAGATGTTGACTCCGTTGTGCACGCTGCCAAACAGTGACTCCAGCAGGTTGGTCCAGAATAACACCGTGCGTGTGTACAGGCGCTGGTTTCAAGATGGCGTAAGGCAGTTGAGAGGGATGGAAATTATATGGAGAAATGAAAATATTGTTCCTAAAGGATGTATTTACACATTGTAAAACTTTGAAACATGTAGAATAAAAGATGGATTTAAAAACAAGATAGTGTGCATTTCTTTTGGAGTGACCCTCGTATGAACATTGAGTAGAATTTCTTCTGTGCCTAGCTTCGTGGTCTATTAAAACCTCACGCGATCAACATCCAAAACCAAAAACTTCACTAAGGCGATCTCTGCCCTCGAGAGTCGAAAATATCTTTCACGTCTTATCCAAAGTTTTCTTATAACAAACGAAATTCAGAACTCGAGTTTCTTCTTAAATTCGGCCATTTTCTTAACACAGTTGATGAGGAGCAGGAAGATGGAAGGATTAGAGGGCCGACAACGCCGAAGTTATCATCGACGGAGCACAAGATCTGATCTGTCAATGGTATGGAAAGAAAACGGCCGCGTCCTTTTACAGAGGATAAAGTACGTCCTGGATTCAGAGGAAACATAGGAAACCTAAATCATGTTTGACTGGACGGGGATTTGAAGCGCCGACCTCCCCCGTAGAGCACAGTGCCTTAACAATACGCAAACCCACTTCGTTTAGTGATATTTTCATATTTTAGTCTCCGTTACAAAAACTAGGACGAGCTGTTTGATTATATGGCTTGCTGTACTCTGCTCATTTTAATCAAAAGCCATGCAAGCTTGGAGTGGTGTACACATACATAAAATTTTTTTTCAGCTCTTCCCCCCTCCCAGTTTCAATTAAGATTTTCAGGAGGCGTTCCCTGGTGTAAGATATTGCCGAAAATGAATGGGAAGCCCCTCCCGTTTGTTTCCAGTGGAATCCACACTACAATCGTTCATGGTATTAAGCTGAAGTTCACCATTTAATGACGTGAGAAAGTGAAATGACATACGTATGAGTGAAAGTCCCTCGGAATATTGAGTTATAAAACGATTTTTCCCCTCCCAATAGCGTTACGTAAGCTTTCGTATTTGCACTGAGTCTCTTGATCTGATCAAATATTTCCGTGACTGAGTGTAAACCTCTGCACAACACCTCCATCGCAATATGACTGAAGAACAATGCTCAGTAACCGCTCAAGTGAACGTTTGGAAGACCTCATCTTAGTGGAGTAATAACATTTGCTAAGGAATTTTGCAATAAATCTCAACCATAATTTTGCCTTTATCACAAGTAAGCGGTTGCTAAATGTGCTTTCACGGGTTCAATGCTGTTTCCCTCTTATCCTGACTCCGTTACGGTATCTTATGGACGACGTAAATAGCTACTTCCCTATCTGACTTCCCGTTATGTCCAATTTTTTAATCAGCAGATAAGAGCGCTGTTGCTTCCGGTCCTTTGATAAATTTGCTCCAGTTTTCTTTTTTGAATTTCTGTGTAGAGGGGAATCTAGCACCTTCTATCGAAAAGTTTTTTCTGTTAAGAATTTCATGTTCTTCATTCTTCACATCACATCTGGCGTCTTCAAACAATTTGTGCCGGCGAGATTTCCTCCGATTGACAGGTTCAAGAAAAATTATACTGCATATCCTGTTTTCATTCATCCGAATCAGATTAGTTGTACTGTTATCTTGTATAGATCAACATTGGCCCTACTCTTGTATTCTATAATCCCTATCATTTTTTAAAGATTTTCCCCTCTTTATGTCCCAACTTTTCTACTTTTCTCGTCTTAGATTGAGGCATTCGGCTGTGCTTAATCTTCCTGAATTTATTAGTATAATGTCGTAACTCCGCTTGGGACGGAAAATGTCAATTGCACACATGTTTAGTCCAAGGAAGATCCCTTTTCAGTCATCCTTGCCCTGCCCATCATAGCAGTTCTTCTATATTACCACACCAAGAAAGTTAAATTAATAGTGGTTTGTGTTCATGAAGAATCTTTTATATCTCTTATTTATTCTGTATCTGAGCAAAATATTTTGAGAACTGTTTTCTCTGCAATTACCTTCTAAATTTTGATTCTTAGTGTTCTCACTGCTGTCGTCTCTACAAGATAAACCATTCAATTTAAATGCCTCTTTCGTTCTGGGTTTCCGAAATTTAATTCTAGACACTGCGTAAATTTTAATAAAAGCCAGCACCTAAGGCAGCCGAAGGCTTTAGAATAAGTAGTCAACAATGTGCTGCCAACGGCCTTGTTGGAAACTGCTGCGGTCCGAACTGCCGTTCGAGCACCCACCCTGCCCCGGGAAGGCTGAAGAATCACCACTGAACAACCACATGAAGATGGTCAAGGTAATGGTTATCCCTCAGTTATAGAGACGTAATTGAGTATCTACAGGACATGTGGTCTGTAACACAAGAAAGTGTAATGATGACCACTCCATTAGCACTGGTAGATCCACTCGGATCTACGGAAAACGACTGCCAAGGCGCAGGTCACCATGAGAAAAAGACTGAATAAGCGACAAAGCAACAACATACTTCGTGTCAGACTGAGGTATGTAAGTAGCCCGAATATAATAGGGAAGCACGAAAATCTGAAAATGGAAATGTAAAGACTCGACATAAATACTGTGGGTGTCACTTATGTTTAGACGCATACAGGATATGTTATTAATTTCAATCGACTTGATCGCAACGAAATTTACGAATATAAAAATTTTAATAAATTATACATTTCGTTGTGTCCCTTCTTCTGACGACGCCAAGTCTCACGGCTACTGTGCAATACTAAGAGCTGCACGAATAGGTATAATGGGAGAAGGATTCTTCATGAGCAGAAAGGTAGGTCAGAGAACCAGAGAACTTTTCAGAGATAATAGCTAGACTGAAGAGGCGATGGGTCGGATACGCTCCTCGACAGCAAGTGGTCCCCTAGAATTGTTCACTGGATATCATGGAAGAAGAAAAGCGAGGAAAAAAGAGATAGCTTGATGAAGTGAAGCTGGTAGCTAGGACATGATGGTACCAGGTCGCCCAAAAAGAAAGACAGTGGAAACATTTGGAGAAAGCCTATATCCAGCAGTTGATTGAGACAGCATGAAGTAGAAGATGAGAAAGATTTAGGAGACTCAGTAACAGCATTAATCAGATTCGACGACAACCATTATGAACACCACAGTTGGCAGCCCAGTTGAAGAGGAATGAACATCTCTCGAAAAAGTAATCGAACAAATCTGGCAGACAAACACAAGAACAAGGGAGGTAAGTACGAAGAAACATTGCGAAGTAGAAGAAGTCCTTCAACAGATCTACGAAAACATGAAATGCAAAAATGATCAGGAACAGACGGGAATACAGCATTGCGAAGCACTTAAAAAAAAAACAAAAAGAAAACAAAAAAAAGGAAGTACAGGGAAGCCAAGAAGGTATGGCTACTGGAAAAATGCGAAGAAATTGAAACTGAAATGGTGGTTGGAAAGACTGAATCACAATGTAGAAAAATTACGACACCTTTCAGATACCTTCAGAAAATAAAAATAAACTTTAAAACGCAAGAGACATTCCGCCGTTTAAACGCAGATGATGTAGCGGATATGTGCAGGAATACACTGTAGATGTCTGAAAGGGGGGAACTGTTTGAACTGTTTGCTGAAGAGGTAGAAGAAGAAATGGTAGTCGATTTGGAGCATGTGGGGAAACGCTTTCACAGTCATAATTTGACAGAAATTTGGACGATATTCATTCAGATATGGCGGAAGGCGTTGTTAACAGATGTCTGGCATTTCTAAAATCAATTTGATGTGTGGAATCCACGACACTGGATGTATATCAGAATTCCGCAAAAATATGCTCAACACGATTCCGAAGACACCAAGGGCAGATAAGTATGAAAGTAGTTCATGCAGCGAAGTTGCTGACACGAATAAAATACAGAAAAAATGAAAGGAAAACTACTGACCTCTGACGTGTTCAGTTTAGTTTTAGGAAAGGTAAAGGCACTAGAGGCATATATGTGCTTGCGCATGGTAATGGAAGCAAGGCTTTAGAGAATCAAGACACTAACGTAAGATTTGTTTACCTGTAGAATGCGTTTGACTACGTGAAATGATGGGAGAAGTTTTAAGTTGTCAACTAACTACCTGCAAACATAGTGAAAGGCAGATAATATTCAAATACACACGGTCCTGCCACATTAAACTGACTACCTGTCAAAAGCCTGAGTAATTAACTCTTGGAGAACGGAGGACTGCTACGAGATGTGCAGGAAGAGTTAATGAGGTTCTGAAAGGTAGAGACAGGGATGTTGAGCCATTGGGACTGTAGTACCGCAGCTGCGCTTGGTTTGTCGATTGAGGATCCACGGCGCGTAGAACCCGACCGAGAAGAGCTCACAAATTCTCGATTAGGGAGTACTACAAGCTGATCTTGGCGCTCTTTGAAGCACACACGTACACGGCGGTGTGTGTGACACGTTGTATTGTCCTGCTGGTAGATCCCATTTTGGTGAGGAAAAACAAACTGTATTTAGGGGGGGGGGGGGGGGTGAGATGGTCCCCAAGAATAGATGCATACTTGTGCTGATCCACTGTGTCTTCCAGAAAGACGAGATCAGACGGGAGATGCCACGAAAACATTTCACAGACCATAATGCTCCCACCTGCGGCCTGGATCATACCGACGATGCACCTAATGTATGGCCGATGGAGCAAGAAACGTGATTCATGTGCGGAGGTCACCTGTCGCCTCTCAGTGGACGTTCAGTTGCGGTCCTGGCGTGCAAATTCCAGCCTTCGTCCCCGGCGAACAGCAGTGAATATAGGTGTACAGGGTGGAAAGTATTTAAACCGACAAACTCTGGGAGTTGTATGGGACATCAGAACAAATATTTTTCCCTAATGTCATTTTTTCTATGAGCATTATTTAAACCGGTGGAGGCCATATTACGCTCTTCAGTTGTTGAGGCCGTATTACTATCGTCAGTTGTAGGCAACTGCTGTCCACCAGTATAGTAAGGCATTGTCTCTGTTTACTAAAGGAGCGATACACCTGGAGTGAGTACACTTATATGGTTGGTGCGTACTACGTAGCTCACCACAACGGACGAGCTGCACTGCGGGCTTATCAACAACAATATCCTAATCGCCGTATCCCGCATCATACGACCTTTGCTGCTGTGTACCAACGTCTGCGTGAGACCGGGTCATTTAGCAGATTACCTGGACAGCTGTCTTGGAGCATGTGGAGCGGGATCCTTCAATCAGCACTTGGGCAATTGCACGTAACGTGGGGACGAATGAGAAGAATGTAAGAACAGTCCTTCGAGAGCAATTGTTACGACCATTTCACTTACAGCGTGCCCACAACCTGGAACCAGTTGATTATCTACCCAGAGCACAATTTTCGCAGTGATACCTGGAACAGTGTGAAACGCATCTTACATTTCCAACCTTTGTGTTGTTTACCGATGAAGCAACTTTCGGGCGTGATGGAGTCTTCAACATGTACAATTCGCATGTTTGGAGTGAGGATAACCCACATGCCACAGTTACTAGCGCTCATCAAGTGCGGTTCTGCGTTAATGTGTGGGTCGGTGTTGTTGGGGACTGTTTAATTGGGCCGTGTCTGCTACCTAGGCCATTAAATGGCAGGTACTATTACAATTTTCTCGCCAGAGCATTGCCAGAATTTCTGGAAGACGCCCCACTCCCTACAAGACAACGCATGTGGTTTCAACATGACGGGGCGCCGGCACATCTCAGTCGTCGTGTGCGTCGATTCCTGGACCGACGGTTCCCAGAAACCTGAATTGGCAGGGGTGGTCCTGTACCATGGCCTGCTCGATCCCCAGATATGTCCCCTCTGGACTTTTTTGTGTGGGAAGAGGTGCGCAACCTTGTTTATGCAACTTCTGTTGCATCAGAAGAGGATCTGGTTGCCCGGATAGTAGCAGCAGCAGGAACAATTCAGGATACTCCTGGGGTTTTTGCCCGTGTAAGAGAGAACATGATCCGACGGTGTAACCTTTGTTTACGTATAAATCGAGGCATTTTTGAAAATCTACTGTAATTGAAATTGGGTTGTGTTAATGTGTTGGCTCTTGGTCATAAAAAATGGAAAATTGTGTGTTCGTTTAATTTTTTTTCCCGCCAGAGAAATCTTCCTCTACCGGTTTAAATACTCCTCATAGAAAAAAATAACATTAGGGAAAAATATTTGTTTTGATGTTCCCTACAACCTCCCACAGTTCGTCGGTTTAAATACTTTTCACCCTGTATAAGCCGGATGCCTCTTGCAGAGACCCATACGCAGCAACAATCGCTAAACAGTTGTTTACGAGACTGTGTTTGTAGCATCTTGGCTCAGCTTGGCTCAGCTTGCTCAACAGTTGCTCGTATGCTCGGCTGTCCATATCTCCACACCCATCGTTTACCGCCATCATCTATGGCCCGTGGTGCATCACAGCTGTCTTGTCGCATGTTTTCGATAGTGTCCTTTTGCCATGCACGGTATACTTTAACCACGGCGGCACACGAACAGTCTACAATCGTGGCCTATTCGAAAATGCTTTCACTCCTATCCCGAAAGTCAGAGACATACCTTTTTCGACATCAGATAAATGGTTCAATTTCCGCATTATGATAAAGACAGCACTGTTTTCCGCGTCAAAAAATGACTCTGAGCACTATGCGACTTAACTTCTGAGGTCATCAGTCGCCTAGAACGTAGAACTAATTAAACCTAACTAACCTAAGGACATCACACACATCCATGCCCGAGGCAGGATTCGAACCTGCGACCGGAGCTGTCGCTCTGCTCCAGACTGTAGCGCCTAGAAACGCACGGCCACGCCGGCCAGCTTTTCCGCGTCCCCACAACAAGCTTCATATATGTTCCACTATTTGTGCTACCACCTGCCGTCTGTTGCTAGTTGTTGCACGTTGCCGTCGATCATAGTAGGCGTTGATGGTCACGTTGATCTCTTTGGACCATGTGTAACAACCAAGACAGAACAAGAACTGGAAGAAAAAGTGCTAGTTGAAGAAGGGACGCAGTCATTTTCCCTAGGTGGATCGTGTATAAGAACCAAGACAGAACAATAAAACAGGAAGACAAAGGACGACGTCCTCGAGTGATACAGTCATTCCCCCAACATGTTGCATTTGTACACCGAAGAAGCAATTACAATAATGAAAGGTTCACAAGTGGGACTAAAATTCTGGTCGAAACAATATCTGTGATAATATCGGCTGATAACATTGCAGTCCTCGGTGGAAGCGAAGAAGAATTATAGGACTGAATAGAATGAACAGTGCACTGGGCACAGAATATGGATTTAGTGCACGCCAAAGATATACGAAGGTGATAAGAAGTTGCAGAAATGAGGCTGTTGAGAAATTAACTACTAGAGCTGGGGACTGCGAGCACAAGTAGTGAAGAAATTCTGCTACCTTGGAAGCAAAATAGTGTATCTTGGACCAAACAAGGAGGAGAGTAGCACAACCAAACAGGACATTTCTGTCTACACGTATCAGATATTCACCTTCATTTGAATCCAAAATTTCTGAGAATTTGTGGAGCACAGAATTGTATGGAAGTTAATCGTGGAATGTGGGAGAAACAGAAGGGAATCGAAGCGTTTGAGATATTTTACTGTAGAAAGATGTTGAAAATTTGGTGATAAGACTGAAAGAGGAAGTCCTCCCCAGAAAAATACTGGCAAGTAGAAGGGGGAAGAGGGGGGACCTGCGTTAAAATACTGGAGAAAAAATTGCGATGATAAGGTAGAGGTTGACACAGGAGAGGAAGTCGCGGCAGGCCATATCAAAAGACTAAAGATCCCCCCCCCACACACACACATACGCAACACAAAAAAAGTTAGCGCAGTTGCTGCTGATAATTTATGTAACACTTTTGAGTTCTTCTTCCTATTCTCGTATATCCTTTTGAATGACTTAATGCAACAAACCAGGGGACAGACCATCTAACACTCGCTCACAATTCGAAAGCTTCATATTCCTAAAAGTTTTGGTCTTGTGTTTATTATTGTTTGGAATTTATAGTTGTTATTTTATCTTCAAAACTCCTCCAATATTTGTAACAGACGTAATTTTAAGGAGGCGATGATTTACAGATTTTAAGAAATGTTGAAAATTCAGGATTTCACTCTGATTTATTACTACAAAATTCATTATGCAGTCGGTTTAAGTGGTTAACATACAATATTCTGGTGTGTAAGAATCCAAGGTATACCAGACGATGGTATGTTAACGACTGAAACTTGTAGCATACTAAATTCTAGGGTAGTACAGCCATTTGCATTCATAAATTTCCACACATATATCAGAGTTGTTCTGTCAACACAGTCGTATGCCTTTTTGAAATCCAAAATCACTGTTACACAGGACATGTATCGTACTGTTCTGTCTTGGATCTGCTCCCCTCGTAACTTTATCTCTGACATCCACCTTCATACTTCTCGATGTTCTCGTCTACATGCGCTTTTGGAAGGAGCTTGTATATAAGTGCTAACTGTGGTACTGTTTTCTTGTTGTTGTCATCAGTCTCAACTCCTTTATTATGCAAAGTATAAAAGAAATGTGCACTACCAAAATTCTGGAATTTTTTCTGGTAGACATAAACTCTGCCTTATTTGTTTAAGGTCTGTAGTAATTTTTATCACAGAGTTTCCATAATACTGCAAAAAAACCCTTTCACCTGCAGCTACGTTTGTCTTCTTGTCTTGAATGATTTCTACAAGATCCTTCTTATCTCGTGACTTTAACTGTGAGAACTTCAGAGATTGGGGTGACACGTTCCTCTTTTCATTCGTCACGTTTAATAATTTTTCGAAATATTTAGCTAATAATTCACAGTTTCCTTTGTTAGATAGTGCTTACCCTTAGTTCATTCAGTGGCTGGTACAGGCGGGCAACATTCAGAAGCACACAAATATTCGAAGGAATATAGTTGCAGCTGCGGAGCTTTTGCGCTGTTAATGGAAAATTTATGAAAGCTTTCGATGAACCTCGTAATACGAGGAGGGTAAAAGCACAAAAGCTGTTGGTACTGTCCACGAACAAAGCAAATTAATCAAGCATCATAAAGGAACCGAATTTTGATGAGATGCTAACGAGACTCGTCAATCCTAATTAATTGTTAATGAGTTAGTGATGTAATGAACATTTCGAGGACATTACGAATATTATAGCTAACCATTCTGTACCGTTATTCGGTGTCTGCTGTAGTTATTATGCGAGTTTCATTTTAATGATCCTCGAGTAACATTTTCATTACAAAATAACGCACTGATAGAATTCTGTTGTCTGCATAAATTACTGTCGCAAATTATTTACTTGTACGTCATATTGGAAGCATGGAAAGCGAGATATTAGGCAAATTTTTATTAATTAATTCTAAATTGTGGTAGGCTTACACGTGATGAAGCATACCACATACTTCGTTTAACACTGAAGTCAAAACAGAAATATTATCATATAAACGCCTCGTGGATTTTCAGACTGTACTGTATGAGATACAAACTGCACTGGAAGAACTGCCATTATTACCTGCTTTTGGAACAAAATGTTTATATTACGTACACTCTAAGACAAAAAAAGAACGCGACGCACTGCGAAGGGAGAGAAATCTTTAGATGTGATCTACAGGTACAGACAAACAAATGATTACAGTTGTAGAAAAATTGGATTTATTCGAGAGAAGGAGCGTCACAAACGGAACCCGTCAGTAAAGCATTGCTCCATTTCTGGCCTTTACGCAACCTGTTATTCGGTTTGGCATTCATTGACCGAGTTTTGGGATGTGATCCTGATAGATATCGTGCCAGATTCTGTCCAGTTGGTGCGTTAGATAGAGAAAATCGCGAAGTGTGAGACGGAACAGCTCGTTCCAGCTCTTTATAATTAGTTTTTTCGTTGCATTATATGGAATATGATACTTTAACCATTTTTTTTAATTTAAGAAATGTTATAACTCTAGTGAAGAAATTGACTACCTGTTTATTTAATTCATAATTACATAAATGCACTTTCTTTCCTTAATCCCTCTACGGTGCCTAAGGTAAATTAACTTTGGGGTTTGTGTTTAGAGTTCGTCTGCTGGTAGTGTCAAGGCAGAGATGTGGTCACTCTGTAGGTCGGTTAGTGCCAACATAAACTTGGAGTAAAGGCAGCGATGATGCACCTGTTTGCCAGGGGTAGTTCGGGGTTGGTAACAGGTCCCCCTCCCCTCCATGTAAGAGAACGGCCGGTGAGAGCCACCATGATAGACTCACTCTGGGGGTGGCTTTAGCGCTGAGCGGTCGGAATCGAGGGCGATCTCCGTCTTTGCCGCAAATTTTACTGTGGGATGAGGTATTGTGTGTTATGCTGTTATCAATCCACTCTTTTTCAGGATGGAATTAGTTAGCGTGTCGTTGCGGCCATTCATTTTTTAGAAAATTTGCCTGTACAATTAAAGTTTTCAGTTAGGGTTTCTTTTCCAGACGCGAGCATGGGGGCTCACGTTATCCATCTATAGTGCTGCAATCATTTGGTGCTTTCAGCGCACGAGAGCAGCAATAGCACAAAAAGTCTATAGTTCCACTCTTAGCAGCAGCGTTTTGCAGTTTTTTAGCAACCTGGGGCCTCACCCCGCCTAGTTAGCTTAACAGGTGGCCGTAACTGTTGATGAATAATTTAGACGACGATTCCGTTTGAAATCTACTAGAAGATGCGTGTCTTTCGTGAGTTACTTAAGGTTCTAATCGTGTGACGTAATTTTTTAGGCCATTTTATATATTTTGTACACAGATCTTTCGATTCATGATAACCCCCACTTGCGAGCAGCACGTCCTAACTACTTTGGTAAATAATAGATTGTGCTTGTGAATTATTGTATAGAATGGAAAAAGAAGAACGAACAGAGGGGTGAGTACAAAGAAATTTGCCGTTGGTATCGATCACCCACGTGGTGTCAAATTTCACCGTCAGCGAGTTACCAGTTCGTTCTTGAGAATTAGTTAAGGTGAGAATGCTTGCATGTGCCGTTAATTGTTAATTTGCGTGTCCCAAATTTCACAGGATGTCTTATTTTGGCATAATTTTGTGTGTGTGTGTGTGTGTGTGTGTGTGTATGTGTGTGTGTGTGTGTGTGTGTGTGTGTGTGTGTGTGTGTAAGGGAGATGTTTGTGTCTGCCTTGGTCCACCGTTTTCTCGCCAAGAATCTTTGTTATAATTTTGGTTATTCTGTCCAAGTAGCAACATGGGGTGCGAATTTCGACAACTGTCCAAGCAGACGGAGTCAGCAACATAGATCTCTCCTCTTTCCCAGTGCATAATTACAAACGAGATGCCTGATAGTTTAAGCACCTTCAGTGCGAGAGGGTATTGAATGGGTCCCTGCTAATATGGGCACCTTCAGTGGTAGACAAAATAGAATTTATTCGACTTCGCTTCGTTAACTGCAATTATAACGTTTGTGAAGTTCCTGAGTATATAGATAATAAATGTGTCATGTAAATTTGATTTCATGGATTCAGTGATCATAACACCCCCATCCTGTGTAGAGATCAATGGTAGTACTAAATTAGAGTCATGATAATCCGGCGCGAAGGAAAATTAACAAGGGCAGAGAATATAGATTATGTTAGTGCGTGGTGTTTAGTAACTTGCCCGCTTGGTTGCTTGAGCATTCCCTCGCGTTATCCGTTGCGAAATTTTAACATCAAATCATTCAACTACTGACTTCGGGCCGACCCCCTTAAATGAATTCTTCCGAACATTGAACCCAGCGGGTAAGCAACGTGTAAATTAGGTGCCTTGGCACACACACATCCGGCAAGCTCTAACATAGATTGAATGAAGGAGAGGAAGGGAGATATAACAACGGAAAATGATAGTAACCTTTCAAGTGGCTGAAGGGCCCTGCCAATAATATTTCGACCTACTCATTTGTTGGCCATGCTAGAGATGGAAAGCATGGAGGCAGCCAGTAGAAATTTTCAGTGTGCGGGCGGGCGTTATCTTACATATATGTAAGCCCAAGGGGGCTTGCCATGAAGGGCAACAAAAAGGGGTGCAGAATATCATCAACGTATCGCTGTGTGTAAGGTTGTCTCGTATCACAACCACACGGCTCCTGCTATGGCACCCAAGGCAAATAATTCTGGCTTTCGTGCCGTATGGCGGGCGACAGTCAAGTTGGTAACCCATCACTATCCGGGTCGCCTCCAGATACGTCTGTTGGCTGGAATCTCATTGACTGATGTGGAATTGTCTTCAGTGATGAGTCCCGCTTCGAACTGTGCCGTAACGACCAACGAAGACATAGCTGGGGACGCCCCAAACAACGCTGAGATATCGAACTGTCACCCGCTGCACGGCCTGACAACTAGGAGCGATGGTTTTGGGTACCATTTCTTTCAGTAGTAGAATCGCTTGGTCATCATCCGCGGAATCCTTACAGGTAAGCGGTACGCCGAAGATATTTTACGCCCCGTTTTGTTGCCCTTCATGGCAAGTCAACCCAGGCTTACATTTCTGAAAGATAATGCCCCACCCGCTTACTTGTCTTCGTGCTTGCCAGACCATAGCTTGGCCAGCAAGGTCGCCGGATTTCTTTCCAATTGAGAACGTTTGGAGCATTATGTGCAAGGTCACTTTGGAATTTTGACGGTCTAACAAGCCAGTTGGACAGACTTTGGCACGATATTCTTCAGGAGGACACATAACAACTCAGTCAGTCACTGTCAAACTGCATAAGGTCTAGATGTGGACCAACACGTTATTGACTTGTTGCATTTGAAGATCTCTCTCTTGGAAAAATATAGCTATTTTGTGAAATTGTAATCATTTGTTTCTCCGTAGATAGAAGTAGCAGTTACCGATTTCACTCAGATCTGGATAATTCATTCGTGATGGATGGTTTTCTCTCAGAGTGTGGCTGCTACCAATCAAACTTTCCTGTGTTCAGCTATATATCGGTGCTGACTTCTAGCGTTATTAGCTTGTATTTGAATAATCTCAAGTAACATAGACGTAATAAATTTACAATTTTGTGCATTTTTCTCCAGATAGAGTTGCTTTTCGAGGATGTTGGGTTGGAAGTAAGGGGCCTTGAGTTCTCCAGAAAGTGAGTTTCAGTGATGTTTGCTGTTGTTATTATCTTGTCGTGGAGCTTAGCAAGAAATCTCTCGCTGACTGCTGGGCAACACCAGTGGGATCCATGCATATAGTTTTGAATCAGTTGCTACAGTATCGCAGTGTATCAGCAGAGGAACAGTGAATAAGATTCTGCTTGATTTACTGCAAATCACAAAAATTTTTGCCCAGCTCATCCTTCTTTTGTCAACGCATATGCAAAATGGCATCGCATGACTTCTTCTTATTGTCATCCTAAAAACTGCTGAGTTCGCTCGTGCTTCATCCATTCCCGATGCTATTCTCTTATTGCTGACGTACTCTCTGCCAGCTTTAATGTCATCCGTCAACCGCTGTATCGTTCAGTCCCTAGATCAGATAACTAACAGCTTTGTAGCTCTCAGCGGTTCTGTGTTTGGCCCTCTGGCGATTGATAGCATGGCCTCCTTTCTCCTCCAACACAACTTCTCGAGAGGTTACCATCTTTTCCATAAGTTCGTTTATCTGAGTGTAGCTCTTTAAGAACATTTTTTTATGTAGTTAAGGAGACACCATTTGACGTCAGTAGTGTACTCTCTTGGATAAATAATGCTCTGTCCTGGGTTCCTCTGGCTTCAACTTTAACTGTAGTGAGGAACTGAGTGACGAATACAACGCGGCTATCCCGTAGACCTGTAGGCTATGCAAAAAAAAGGCAAGAAGATTGCTGAACGGGAAACAAAAATTTGTTCCCGTGAGGCTGAATTACTACACCAGAAAGTAGAACTAGGAAGGGCGACGAGGGAACTGGGTAAAGGTAACAAGTAATGGGCGAAAGGGAAACAGTTCTGCTTCTCTATACTTGAGTTTCCGGTATCGAATGAATTTGGATTAATACGTGAAGTACGAGGGGGAGAGCCTCATCCAGTTGTGGGTCACAGTAGGGTGCAGCAGACTTCTAGCAAAGAAACTGAGAGAGGGAGAAAAAGAGCATCACTGCTACGTAGTAGCCATGGCAGATGTGTTGGCCACAGAATGCCAGGTTACAATCATCGTGAATCCAAGTGCTAACCTTAACAAGGTGACAAAGAACACAGGGAATTTGTGCAAAGAATTTGGCAAAGAGGATCAGATTTTTGTAGTAGGTGGAGACAGATATAACAGCATCAGGGGTGTCCTGGATGAAACAGGAGTAACAACTGCGCTCACAAATATCGGTTTTGTGGAGGTCCTGCGGTACTATGACCAGTCCTGTTTTACCACTGTAGTGAGCCACGTGAAAATTGAGTTGGACAGACTGCTGAAGAATGAGACGGAATCTCATATGAGTGCAGTGCCTGCTGCCACACTTGAGAGTTGGGGATTTACTAGACACGGCCTACAGAGTAATAGGAGAGGGATAGGTAGGTTTGCTTAGCTTCTTGCAGAAAAAGGACAGACGGGTACCGTGGTACTGTTGTCAAAAAGGTACTTTCTTTTTAGATTAGAATCAGGTTTCTGGCACCCTGTTTTGAACGATGTAAAAATAACAGAAGAGTTCCACAAAATGCTTACGAATGATCAGAAAAGTAAGCTGCGCTTATTTCATCAAAATATTAAAGAAATGGGTTATGAGGTGGAATATCTTACCTGTTTGGAAAATGTAGATAACTTGGAAGAGATAGACATCTTGAGGCTAGCTGAGTACCACGTAATAGGAAGATTAGATAAGTTACAAATGGAAGATTACACTCTAGAAGCTTACTCATGCAGACCTAACGCAGGGAAAAACAAGTTCAAAATCACTGTGAGAAGTAGTTTTTACTGTGATCAGCACACAGAAGTGAGTGCTGGTGAATTAATACCTGAAAAATAGTTCACTTTCAATTGCAACCGAATTTAGATCTCCACTGGGAAGTTTTGAAATGTTTATGAGTAATCTGCAGTCCTTACCGTGCTACCTGTTAGAGAGCAGCAAGCAGTTAATAGCCTGTGGAGCCTTTAGATTTTCTAAGAGATTCTCTTAGGAAAAATTATCTGGAAGACCTATTTGGATCCTACGATTTGATCTCAGTAATTAACTTTCCAGCATGAGCAGATAAAGACAGTAGGGCTATAATTGATAATGTTTTATTTGGTGAGGCTCAAAGCAAGATAATAACTGTTAACCCAGTAACAAATACTCTCTCTCATGCACAGTTAGCTAGGATAGATGGTACATCGTCTTACAGTATGGATCTGCTCAGTGCTAATCAGTTACAATATTTAATGACTCCAGGTAAAATGTCTTAATAATAATTAACAAGAAATGACCTACTGTGAAACTTACCATGAACCAAATCCTAACATCAAATTTAATCTATTCCTTGAACAATTCATATAATTACTTGAAAATAGTTTTCCACAGAAGGTAGTCAGAATGGACAATAAACAGCCAAGTAACAAACCATGGCTGACAAGAGGAATATGGAACGAAATGGGAACTATATTTACTAGCAAGAACAAGTACATCCTGCAGTAGCAACACGCTAAAAAGCTACTCAGAATGACTTAGAAAAGTTATTAAAAATCAAGGTAGATACACATAATGACAGAAATTAGTATTTATGACAACAGACTTAAGCCATTATGGAACGTCGTGATACGAGAGACAGGAAAACCAGTTACAGAACAGAATAACATCACTATGGAAACGGAATGAGCGGCTATAAATGGTGAGTCACAGGTAGCAAATATCTTTAATAATTTTTTTCAAATATAGTAGAAACCATAGGGACAAACTGTGCAAGAGAAAAATCACAGCAGTATTTTGAATAAGTGATCCTCATACAATTCAATCACATGAATATATCACCAACTTCTCCTTGTGAAATTAGGAAAACTACTTATTATCTCAGAAAAAAACATCTCACCTGGTTTTGATGGTGTTTCCAGTAGCGTACTGAAGATTTCTCATATAATAGGCCCTGTCTTATATAAACTGTGTAATGCCTCACTAAATCAACCTACTTTTTCCAGAGAGATTGAAACATGTCATTTCAAAATACACCGTAAGATACATATTGTGCTGATGTATGCTGGCGACAGCACATTATGCGTCATAGAGTTTAAGAGAGTATCGATAGAGGCCAACGACAGGACTCGCTGGAAACGCGCCGCAACGCCCTCTCAGCTGCAGACAGGAGGGACTGTTAGTTCAGTTCGTTCCAGTTTATCCAGTTAGTTCAGGTAGTTCGAGTCTGTACGCAGTGGAGTTCTTGCGTGTCACCGAGACAGAGCTGCAGACTTCGCCTCTAGCACAGAAACAGGCAGCACGGAGCAACATTATAGTGAACATAGCGGACTACTTCTTCAACAGCATTGAGGCTATGTGGACTATACAGAAGAGAGCTTGTGCCTCAGCACATGGAAACTTAAGTAGCTCTTTACTTATTAATAAAGAACCCAGTTATTAACTGCGCGCAGTTTATGTTATACACTACTGGCCATTAAAATTGCCACACCAAGAAGAAATACAGATGATAAATGGGTATTCATTGGACAAATATATTATATTAGAACTGACATGTGATTACATTTTCACGCAATTTGGGTGCATAGATCCTGAGAAATCAGTACTCAAAACAACCACCTCTGGCCGTAACGATGGCCTTGATGCGCCTGGGCACTGAATGAAACAGAGCGTGGATGGCGTGTACAGGTACAGCTGCCCATGCAGCTTGAAAACGATACCACAGTTCATCAACAGTATTGTGACGAGGCAGTTGCTCTGCCACCAATGCCATAACTTTTCAATTGGTGAGAGATCTGGATAATGTGCTGGCCAGGGCAGCAGTCGAACATTTTCTGTATCCAGAAAGGCCCGCACAGGACCTGCAATATGCGATCGTGCAATATCCTGCTGAAATGTAGGGTTTCGCAGGGATCGAATGAAGGGTAGAGCCACGGGTCGTAACACATCTGAAATCTAACGTCCACTTTTCAAACTGCCGTCAATACGAACAAGAGATGACCGAGACGTGTAACCAATGGCACCCCATACCAGCACGCCGGGTGATACTCCAGTACGGCGATGACGAATAGACGCTTCCAATGTGTGTTCACCGCGATGTCACCAAACACGGATGCGACCATCATGATGCTGTAAACAGAACCTGGATTCAACCGAAAAAATGACGTTTTGCCATTCGTGCACCCAGGTTCGTCGTTGAGTACACCATCGCAGGCGCTCCTGTCTGTGATGCAGCATGAAGGGTAACCGCAGCCATGGTCTCCGAGCTGATAGTCCATGCTGCTGCAAACGTCGTTGAACTGTTCGTGCAGATGGTTGTTGTCTTGCAAACGTCCCCATCTGTTGACTCAGGGATCGAGACGTGGCTGCACGATCCGTTACAGCCATGAGGATAAGATGCCTGTCATCTCGACTGCTAGTGATACGAGGCCGTTGGGATCCAGCACGGCGTTTCGTATTACCCTCCTGAACGCACCGATTCCATATTCTGCTAACAGTCATTGGATCTCGACCAACGCGAGCAGCAATGTCGCGATACGATAAACCGCAACCGCGATAGGCTACAATCCGACCTTTACCAAAGTCGGATCCGTGATGGTACGTATTTCTCCTCCTTACACGAGGCATCACAACAACATTTCACCAGGCAACGCCGGTCAACTGCTGTTTTTGTATGAGAAATGGGTTGGAAACTTTCCTCATGTCAGCACTTGTAGGTGTCGCCAGCGGCGCCAAACTTTTGTGAATGCTCTGAAAAGCTAATCATTTGCATATCACAGCATCTTCTTCCTTTCGGTTAAATTTTGCGTCTGTAGCACGTCAGCACGTAGCACGTAGCATTTTAATGGACAGTAGTGTAGAACGACGATACCGGCCAACAACCAATATCCTCTCCTTGCTCGCCATGGTACGTCTAGGGAGGCAATGAGATGACCTAAAAGAGGATAAAGAGAATACAAGAGTGGCGACGCGAATCATTTAGTGAAGAAGAATTTGCTTGCTTCTCTTGTCTTTCAGATTGCCGGAGTTTCTAATTGCACATTTGTTGTTGCGTTCTTGCATGTAATCCAGGCGGGGAGCCGCAGAACTAATCAAATTTCTCCTTTAACATGCTTTGCTTGTTTTTTCATATAACGTATTTGTGTACATCATGGTTACCCCGCCCCCTGATAGAAGCTTTTCAGTTTCAGAACCAACAAATTACTGTCTTGCTGACGACGGTACAACAACTTCAGACTACCCAAGCAACGGCGGCCGCACATCGGACCGACCAACACGTCCAACAAGCTACGCAGTCCAGCATACCTACACCATGTGATCAGAAGTATCCCGACACCGCCAAAAACAGACATTTTTCATATTTGTGCATGGTACTTCATATCTGCGACCTCAGTAGTCATTAGGCATCGTGAGAGAGCAGAATGGGGCTCTCCGCGGAACTCACGGACTTCGAACGAGGTCAGGTGATTGGGTGTCACTAGTGTCATACGTCTGTAGACGAGATTTCCACACTCGTAAACATCTTTAAGTCCACTGTTTTCGATGTGATAGTGAAGTGGAAACGTGAAGGGACATGTGCAACACAAAAGTGTTCAGGCCAGCCTCATCTGTTGACTGACAGAGACCGCTGACAGTTGAAGAGGGTAGTAAAATGTAATAGGCAAACATCTATCCAGACCATCACACAGGAATTCCAAACTGCATCACGATCCATTGGAAGTACTATGACAGTTCGGCGGGAGGTCGAGCAGCTGCTCATAAGCCACACATCACGCCGTTAAATACCAAACGACGCCTCGCTCGGTGTAAGGAGCGTAAACATTGGACGATTGGCTCTGAGCACTATGGGACTCAACTGCTGTGGTCATCAGTCCCCTAGAACTTAGAACTACTTAAACCTAACTAACCTAAGGACATCACACACATCCATGCCCGAGGCAGGATTCGAACCTGCGACCGTAGCAGTCGCACGGTTCCGGACTGCGCGCCTAGAACCGCGAGACCACCGCGGCCGGCATTGGACGATTGAACATTGGAAAAACGTTGTATGGAGTAACGTATCACGGTACACAATGTGGCGATCCGATGGCACTGTGTGGGTATGACGAATGCCAGCGTGTGTAGTACCAACAGTAAAATAAGGAGACGGTGGTGTTATGGTGTGATCGTGTTTTTCATGGAGGGGGCTGGCACCACTTGTTGTTTTGTGTGGCACTATCAGAGCACAGGCCTACATTGATATTTCAAGCACCTTCTTGCTTCCCACTGTTGAAGAGCGATTCGGGGATGGCGATTGCATCTTTCAACACGATCGAGCACCTGTTCACAATACACGGCGTGTGGCGGAGTGGTTACACGACAATAACATCCCTGTAATGTACTGGCCGGCACAGAGTCTTGATCTGAAACCTATAGAACACCTATGGGATGTTTTTCAACGCAGACTTCGTGACAGGTCTCACCGACCGGACCGACATCGATGCCGCTCCTCAGTGTAGCGCTACGTGAAGAAAGGACTGCCATTCCCCAAGAAACCTTCCAGCGCCTGGTTGAACGTATGCTTGCGAAAGTGGAAGCTGTGGTCATGGCTAAGGGTGGGCCAACACCATGTTGAATTCCAGCATCACCGATGGAGGGCGTCACGAACTTCAAGTCATTTTCAGCCAGGTGTCCGGATACTTTTGATCACATAGTTCCATTCAATCAATTTAACTACACGGAAGAAGACCACGAATTCCTAACACAGTTCTAAGCTCATTGTGTGGTTCATCGTGTTGTAGGTACTGTGAAGCTGCAGTACTTTCTTTCGATTGCGGGGTCCCCAGTGTTCAGATTAATATACGACTTTTCCCCGACGAACTCAATTATGACGAAGTAATCGCTGCATTAACGAAGTACTGTGTCCAGCCATTTCAAGGAGCTGCTGCCGGATATCAGTTTTTCCGTTTTTAGAAAAAGCAAGAACAGTCGTTGCGTCAGTGGTATACAGAATTAACGGGCATGACTAGGAAGTGTAAATTTCAGTGCAGTTGTGGCAACGTTTACAGTATCCTCACGATTCGAGATACTGTAACATTCAATGTCTCCGATGGTAGAATTCCGGAACGGATCCTAAAGTACTCTGATACATCCCTTCCTCAAGTGTTCCAAATCTTAGAGCAATATGATTCGAGTGCCATAGCGGCCGATAAGTCTGACCAGGCCCTGATTTGGCGGGTGGAGTCGCCCTTTGGTGCGACCGCCCAAGCAGCCGCAACAGCGAGCGCGTACAGACACGTAAACATGTAAACAGACCTGTGAACTTCGTCAAGTCTTGCCCTAGATGTTTTGCTCGACATAACAGACAAGACTGCCCATCACGTAACGCAACGTGTTACACGTGTGGGAAAAAAAGCCCATATCCAAGCAGTTTATTAGCAACAGCATAAAAACGCCAATTTTTCCCGCTACCAGAAAAAGCAGTCTCCTGCAAATGCAGTGAGCGCTGTGTTTTCCAAACCTACAGCAGCTTCTGACAAATGTAAGATTAAGAACATGCCTTCTTCTCGCCCTAGTGCTGTGAAACGACATTCTAACGGAATGTTTGTCTCCTTACACATTGCTGGCCATCGTGTGAACTTCCAGGAAGACACAGGTGCATTAGTCACATTGCCTAATCGCCCCACGCACGAACAGTTAGGCTCACCATGCCTTTCTAAATCCAGCAAACACCGCACGGGTTACAGTGGACTGGAAATTGCAGTTATTGGACTAGTTTGACCGCCATATACAAATCTCACACCAGGACAGTGAGTTTTGCGGTGTTGACATCAAGGAGCAGTGAGAACATTTTCATTTTAGATGCCTTTGATTTGTTTGGCCTTTACATTCACGCCAGCGTACTGTCCATGTCGGCTTATGATCCGAAAGCCATCGTAGCTAGCTTGCTTAAAAAATTTCCTGAACTATTTTCCGAAGGAATGATGAATAGCACTCAAGGGTCGGTCGAACAAGCAGCCTGTAAGCCGCTTCCTTCGTGGCTGAGTTACATCTCCTAAAGATTCTTCCCATGAACACTGTTAACGGCGTAAAGTGAGCGCCAGCATGCCAGTCGGGAACGACAGAGAAGAGACGGCTGTGAGAAGAGGTCAGCCAATAGCAGACTGACCGAATCTCCCTCCAGGACGACAGCGCGACAACAGCGGCCCCTAGGTGAACACGACTTCGATAGCAGCTTCAACGTTAGCCACTTCGTTAGCCGACGCATCGTAACCTCTATCATTAACAATCTCTAAGTACCACAGTTCTATAAGCAGTCACTGCAGTTCAGTTGTCACACTGTTGTCTAGCGGGCGCTGTGACCAAAAGCGTAACTTGTGTCTGTCTATTCGGAAGTAGACTGATTATTTTGTATGTCGCCCTTTGCTTGCGACATAGCAGTATAAGTGCACTTGTGGATGATCATGTATACAGGACTACAAAAATTCTCAGATCAAAGTTAAGTATTTGTGTCTTGTTGTAATAAAACTCATTAATACGAGTTGTTTGACTGTTTGTCTAGCGAACCGAGTATACAGGATCCCTAGACACAACAAATATGAGTCTCATATCTGTTTTTCCTATGCTTAGTTCGGGTAGTCATTCAAGTAAAGGTCGTTCTGGACACTTACTCCTAGATATTTTACGGTATATACTCTTTCCAGTATTTGTCATCAATAATGTAGTTGTACAACAGTGGATTTCTTTTCCTCTGTGTGTGTGTGTGTGTGTGTGTGTGTGTGTATGTGTGTGTGTTACATTTATTTACGCTCAGGGTCAACTGCCAGAAGCTGTATCATTCATCAGCCTTCTGTAGGCTATTTTGCAAATGGATACTGTCTTCTGGCGTTGCTATTTTCTCATAGACAACCACATCATCTGCGAATAGTCTTAAAGAGCCTCCCACGATTTGTATTAGAAAATTTATAAACATTGTAAACGGTAACACTGTAAACAGGCACAGACCGAGCTTAGATTCGAAAGATCTCTGTTTCTGGAAACCATGTTAATATTTATAGGGGAAATTTTCCATCTTCGTTAAAGCCATAACACGTGACTGCCAAACAAGTTCCATAATTTTACGGTAGATTGACGTCAACGATATAGGCCTATAATTTAGTGCATATGTCCTACTTCCCTTCTTGAAAAACGTTTTTTTTTCGAGTCGCTAGGATCCCTTCGCTGCCGTAACGATCTACGATAAACAACTGCTACAAGGGGAGCAAATTCTTTACAGGTGCCTCATCTGGTTCTTATACCTTTCCACCACTAAGCGATTGCGTTTGCTTTCATATTCGTCATTCGTGCGATGATCGAAAGGAGGGGCCATATTACGATTTTCTGCAGGAAAACAATTTTAGAAGATCGAATTCAGTATTTCAGTCATCATTCTATCTTCATTTTCGGCGTCTGTATGGTCACTCACTGGGTGAGTAAATAATTTCGAGCCGTTTACTGATTTTACATAAGACCAAAGTCAATTAAGGTGTTTAGTCGGGTTGGCTGACAAACTTTTGCTTTCAGGATCACTAGACTGTTCTCACATTGACCTCCTTACGCTCATTTTTGCTTCATTCAGCTTCTGATTGTCTTCTAGGTTTTGGCTTCTCTTGAATCTGTGATACTCTCAACGCTGATATTACCACGGTCGGTCTTTACCATCCCTTAAAA
This sequence comes from Schistocerca serialis cubense, assembly GCF_023864345.2. Classification (NCBI taxonomy): domain Eukaryota; kingdom Metazoa; phylum Arthropoda; class Insecta; order Orthoptera; family Acrididae; genus Schistocerca; species Schistocerca serialis. The sequence continues at coordinate 805,104,832 of NC_064641.1, forward strand.
CCTTGCTCGGAATATTCTTGCCTAAGGCGTTTTTAATGATGCCTTTGAATTTTTTTCCATTTTTGCTCCTCTCTACTTTTGCTCAGCACTGAAGATTTGTTGTTGACTACTCAGGTACTCTGCAGTTCGTATCCTGTCACGTTTGCTAAGCAAAAATAGTTTCCTGCCTTTCTTAAAATTCCTTGTAACACTCGTAGTCATACTCTCTACCACGGCCTTAAGATCGCTGATAACTTCCTCTACATTAAGGAAAGCCGTACGTTCAGGTCTGATTACAACCGTAAGCTCTAAGATATTTCCTTCTCGAGTTGGTTATCTAATCATCTGCTGTAAGTAAATTTCCCACGAGACATTCAGAATGATGTCACACGAATCCCTGTATTTGGCGCCAGTTTTGATAGCATTACTCGCGCAATCTATAACAGGCAAATTGATGTCCTCTCTATTACAAGGTGTGATCAGGAAAGTTACTAACAACATTCTGCAAGTTCTCTCCGAAGCTCTCTACCACTGCAGTTGCTAACCAAGCATTTCATAAAATCATCCGATTACTTTTTTGACCGATCGTTGATGCTTAGCTTCACCCAGATTAATTCGCGCTCGGAATCCGTCGTAACCTCAATAGATATTGCCAATGTTTTTACTGGAACAAATTTGCCGCCACCAATGGCAACTTACCTATCCTTGGATAAATATTCCAACCTGAACTTACTACTTCTTAGTGGTTGCTCTTCACTTCCGGTTTCAACTCTCTTTATGTTCCTAAAACTATCTCTGCATTATAAGTTTCAATAACAGGCACTAAATCTGAGAATTTTCCTTGCATGCTCGTGCAGTTTACTACCATGTTAATTTTTTTTCTATATCTGATCGGGGAGGAGGAGCATCCTCTGTTTACATTGGGGCTGATGTACCCCCAGATTTTCGCAGACAGATCATCTCCGATCCCAAGGGAGGGTTGGAAGTTCGTCTAACCTAAACGTGCGCGCCACACGTTCTCCGATATACTTGGAGCCACTTCCTGCGGGTGGTGCAGACCTAACCTATTAAGAGGGTTCTCCATCCGAAAGAGGAGGTCGAGAAATTCGCAGCCGAGACCGTCGCAGAATCGTCTGAGTCTTTGGCTTAGACCTTGGTCTCTGTTCCAAACTGGAGGACCGCAATCGACCATGAGTACGATGCTAGAGATAGTTTAGCCTGCAACTCGCGTGCAGTGGCAGGCGTTATTCGTTCCGACATGTATAACTATTTCTAGCAGATTGCACACAGTGAGTTCGATAGCCGCCGGCAAGGCCTCTACGCCTCGGACGAGTCCCCCGGTAAACGTAACTGCCTGCTATTTGCCTATAGTACTATTACGCGCCTAATATTGGCTCTCCCAATGACAACAACACCCGGCTTGTGCACTACCTGGACTGGGTAGGAAAATACGATGCTGCCCTGACAAGAGAAGCACCCTACGCTTGCTCAGAAGTATTATCAACAGTGACTAGCACCTTGTACCTGTTGCTAAGGCTTAAGGAGCTAGCTGAGCGGTTCATTCCTTCTTTCGCCTTCTGCCCAGTGATACGCCAACCCACCGCTGTCCGCCGCTCACAGTCTAGTGAAGACGGACCAGTCAGAAGTGGTGTATCTCAATACGTAGAGACAGCCACGTCACCAGGGAATCGCAACAGCACACATCCCGTCCCTTCTGACAATTTTATTTTGAGTAAAGCCCTGGTGACAGTTGTCTGTTAACATTTTCAAAATTAAACTGTATGCTATTAATGCCGCTCTGAAGCAACGTCTTGAAACATCACTTGTGAAGACTTACTGCCGCGCGGGATTAGCTGAGCGGTCTAAGGGCGCTGCAGTCATGGACTGTGCGGCTGATCGCGGCGGAGGTTCGAGTCCTCCCTCGGGCGTGGGTCCTGTGTTTGCCCTTAGGATAATTTAGGTTAAGTAGTGTGTAAGCTTAGGGACTGATGACCTTAGCAGTTAAGTTCCATAAGATTTCATACACATTTGAATTTTTTTTTTCTTTTGAACACTTATTACACGAGATCTCACTCGACGGAACCACAAGATCCAGCTAAGATACACCAATAACGACGGAATCGAGCAGCTTATACAACCGGTTGATCAGATTATAAATAATGGCTGTGAAATGCAATTGCAATCAAAGTATTGAACCGGTTAACATCTAAATCTAACCACAAGGTCCCTCCTTTGGTTAACGGCTACCTTTTCCTTAGTAAAATTGTTCCGGCTGTATTTAGGACCAAGAGCTGATGAATTAGAACATTAGGGTTTGGATACAAAGCAGAAAATAATAAGGAGGGCCGATAGATAATGAAACAAATCACCACGAGGATTATAGAATGTTACTCCCCTTTATCAGCAAGCAGTTCCATCGCTTCACGGTGCGACGCAGCGGCTACTGAGTGGTGCCGATGACAGCTAGGTAGAAGAAGGCAGCCAGGCCACGAGCGGGTGTCCGACACGAATGTTGCCAACCAACCCACGGGATGTGGGCCTGCTGCTTGCAGTCGACGCTGACCCCGGTAAAGTACTCCGGTATGTTCGCTCCGAGCAGGCCCTCCTTGAGCAGCTCGTGGCTTCGGCCGCTCGGACCTCGTGACCACCTCTTCTCACGACGCTACTGCCAATCCCCAAAACTTCGTGCCTCTCTCTCGGAGGGCACTGATGTACTCAGAAGTTAAGTCCCTTAGTGGTCAGAGCCATTTGAGCCTCTCTCTCTCGGGCCAGCGAACCCCGTATATATATATATATATATATATATATATATATATATATATATATATATATATATATATATATTGACAAGAAAATACCTTCTAAGGACACAACCCACAGATACCAACTCTTCCTCATGGATATTGGCAATGCGGCCGCAAGAAGGATAGTCGATACTACACCAGAGCTAATGGCGCCAGACAGAACAGTCTACTAACTCAATGGCGCCACGGCTCACTGAGTGCCATAATACAAAGCAAATTCGCACAACAGAAACGATCTAAAATACGCTAACTCTTACAACAAAAATATACAGTTCTACCAGAAACAGCTAACTTTTACAGAGAAGTAAGTTAGCTACTCCTGTTGATGCTCTGTTAGTTCTGCAGAGGCTGGAGCTATTACGACTGTGGACCTAGAATGTGACACAGAAATACTGAGAGGAGAGATATGCAAGGAAGTGTTCAACAAAATAGGGAACAGCTATGTGGGACACAATAAAAACCTTAGAAAACAATTCCCAAATCCAGTATACAGTGAATAGCTATAGCGGAGGTCGAGAAATAACTATTGAGAAAAAAAAATTCGATACATTGTGATGTTTCCGATATAATTAGCTTTGAATTAGGCAATTATGCCGTTGCCAGCGCAAGTTCAAGTGGCTTGCGGAGACGGTGTTGCAAACTTGTTCAACGTTTGCATGCCGAAAGAGAGCGATGTAAAAAATAGATAAAAAACGGTGAACGCGAACCAAAGGCTGAGCAGTCTCGTGTGCTACCACCTACGTTATGAGAAGAACTGACACTATTTGTATCTGGCCGGTCGCTTGGATTGGGGCTTGTAACAGCCTGATTGGCTAACTTCAAAGATAATTAAATCGGAAACGGAGAACCCTAGAGATTTTTTTCTTAACAGTTATTTGTCAGCACACCAACCCTGCAACATACTTGCAAGCTTCTCAGACTCTTTCTGGCCACCCTGTATACCGTGCACAGACCTAATAATTAACGGGATGTAGGAGACCAGAGAATTGGGAAGACAGGACGAGGAAGGAGGTGCTGCCAAGAGCTGTGGAGAACAGAAGTTCCTAAGACACCAAAAGACAAGAAATAAAAATAGGCTATGACGCGTTCTGAACGTCAGTTCTTATTCCAGAAAGGTACCCAAGGAATGGTAACGGAAGGAGTGGAAGAAGAGTATCCTAACCAACGCTCAGTGTCAGAGAGAAAAATCAAGAACTATATGGAATTAACGAGAAAAGTACGGAGACATACATGGTTAAGCAACTTGTCTGGACCTGTCGTAAGGCACAATTATTGATGCTGATGACATTGAAATCAGTTCAGCTTTCATTCACAGAGTTTGATTTTAATTTAGTTTCCTTTTCTTGTAAGGAATTCCATGTAGTTCTCGTTTTCCTACCTGACACTGACCTATATTCGGAATATTCTTCTTCCCTTTGCACTTATCGCCCCTTCGTTCCCTTTCTGGGGTAAGCAGTAGCGTTTCCTTATGTGGTCTAGCCTACATGTTCATGTAACTAGGATACGTTGCTACGATTGAGTGATAATTGTGACGAAAAGGCTTTTCCAGATTCGGATTACGGACTTCTATAATCATGTTACATGACAGGTTGTAATGACAAGGTCACAATAATACTTCAGCACATATGAATGTATTTCTACTATTCAGCATGCTCTTTTCGGCAGAGACAGTAAAGCACTAGAAGATACTGTCGGATGTCAACGTAAATAAATATATTTACCCACCATCGGTTGGTATATGAATGATCAAAGTTGCAATTCTCTGTGACAGGAAGTCCATCGGACTGCATTAGCGTTCTTCGTGTTTAGTGTTGTTACCTGTCCTGGTACGTCCAAATGGCTATAAGCACTATGGGACTCAACATCTGAGGTCATCAGTCCCCGAGACTTAGAACTACTTGAACCTAACTAACCTAAGGGCATCAAGCACATCCATGCCCGAGGCAGGCTTCGAACCTGCGACCGTAGCAGCCGCGTGGTTCCGGACTGAAGCGCCTAGAACCGCTCGAACTCTGCGGTCGGCCCGTGCTGGTAGGGAAAGTAAGGGGAGTGAATAGCGTCAGATGATGAATGATCACCGTAAAGCACGCGCGGATAACGTACTCATGTGAGCCAGCTTTATCAGTACCTTAGGCTGAGAAAAGCCTCACTGTGGATCTCCATTTGGTCGACGCGTGGAATCGTACAAGGACATCTGGATGTGACAGATGCCTGTGTCGCATGTTCATCTCGCAGGTTCTAGTCGAGCAGAGGTAACCACCATAAGGGAGGACCGCTTAATTGGACACCATGCTAGCTCCTTCATATCAGCGCCTGCCATCCGAGAACACGTAATGAACTCTGTGCTATATTCTGTGCCATCCGACACCATTAGTCGCCGATTAGTAGCAACAGAACTAGGAAATTACCGTTGCATGTGCAAACTGCAGTCAACACCACTGCACAAACGACTAAGTGTGATGTGGTACCATGACCAGGAATTACGACTGCCTACGAAAGGCCTCACATTAGGTGATCATTGTTGGCGAGTAAGATGTCGGCCTTGGTATTCGTCCCATTCTTCCTAAGATTTGTAGAGGCCCAGCGATATGGGAAGCAATGTCTTCAGGTCACGGCGGTGCTAACTAATATATCCGCCGTCTGCGGATAGGAAAATCTCAGAGTGTGATTTATAGCGTTTTTATTTAAACTAAAGACTTTCTTCAAAATGTAAAAAACAATATTCGTGAGATAGGACTGATCCTCCAGGCCTACCAAAAACTAAATCAGAGATTCTTCCGAACATAAACTGTCTGTAGTAACCATACGACTTCACCAAACCAAGCCCCGGGCGTCTCGTGAAGAGCGGCGCGGAGTCCACGTTGCCGTCACCTGAGTCCGAGGACGAGTAGAGGACCTGCGAGGATGGCTGCGGTACGCTGGCGGCCGTGGACGATGACGCGGCGGCTACGATGACACCAGTGGGCTCGCTCGGCGTGAACTGTCTTCCCAGGTTTTTTTTCTTTATTGTTATTTTAAACCTGTACAACAGGCAGGCTGTCAGCAGCAGTCTACGCCGCTCTTCAGCCAGAGGATACACAAAGAGAAGAAACACTGAGAAGACACAGAAGTTACAGAACGGTGGGCAATAAAACAGTAGACACATAAAGACAAACACGGAGCCGTTCACACTCGACGATAATCCACACTGCAAACTGTTGATACGACGCACAAACACTGAAGAAGATGATGGCACTGGTGATCGATGGAGTGTGACGGTGAAACACTGAACACTAAACATGATGGCACACACGAAACACTGATGGCGGTGATCTCCGGCGCGCGAATGTCCACTTAGCGTGTGCGAGTCTGGGGACCTGCCAAGAGGGGAACAGGGGTGAGGTGGGGGAGAGGGGAGGAAAAAGGATGCCAATGACTGAGGAGACGGGGGCAGGAGGAGAGGGACAGGGGAGGGGTGGCCCGGGGGAGGAGGTGGGAGAAAGGGAGGAGGGAGGGAAAAGGGAGAGAAGGGAGGGAGGGTGCCCAGAGGAGCAGGCACAGGAGAAGGGCGGGAGGATCAAAGTTGGTAGGAGGGGTAGATGGAGGGGAGAAGGGCATCATCAGGGATGGGGAGCTGGTGGAAGCCACCTTGGGAGAGGGAGAGGATAGGGAGGGTGGAGAGATGGAGACCGGGTGGGACGAGCGAGTACAGGCGCGGCAGCGGGCGGGGGTGGGAGAGGATCGGGGAGACGAGCGGGTGAGGAGGATCGAGTTTGCAGGAGGTGTACAGGATCCGTATCCTTTCAAGGAAAAGGAGGAGTTGGGGGAAGGGGATGAGATCGTACAGGATCCGCGGGGGAGGGGAGACGGATGCGATAGGCGAGGCGGAGAGCACGACGTTCAAGGATTTGGAGGGATTTATAAAAGGTAGGGGGGGCGGAGATCCAAGCCGGATGGGCATAACAAAGGATAGGGCGGATGAGAGATTTATAGGTGTGGAGGATAGTGGAGGGGTCCAGACCCCACATACGGCCGGAGAGGAGCTTGAGGAGACTGAGTCGGGAGCATGCCTTGGCTTGGATTGTCCGGAGGTGGGGAGTCCAGAAGAGGCGGCGGTCGAGGGTGACACCAAGGTACTTAAGTGTGGGAGTGAGGGCGATAGGACGGCCATAGATGGTGATATAGAAACGAAGGAGGCGGAAGGAAGGGGTGGTTTTGCCTACAATGATCGCCTGGGTTTTGGAGGGATTGACCTTGAGCAACCACTGGTTGCACCAAGTGGTGAACCGGTCAAGATGGGATTGGAGAAGGTGTTGGGAGCGCTGTAGCGTGGGGGCAAGGGCAAGGAAGGCGGTGTCATCGGCAAACTGGAGAAGGTGGACGGGGGCTGACGGCGGCGGCATGTCCGCCGTGTACAAAGGGTACAGAAGGGGGGAGAGGACGGAGCCTTGGGGCACACCGGCTGAGGGGAAAAAGGTGTAGGAATCTGTGTTATGGATGGTGACATAGGAAGGACGGCGGGAGAGAAAGGAGCCGATCAGACGGACGTAGTTAATGGGATGGGCGAAGGTTTGGAGCTTGAAGAGGAGACCGGAATGCCATACACGGTCATAAGTACGTTCGAGGTCCAGGGAGAGGAGAATTGCGGAGCGACGAGAATTAAGCTGTTCAGAAAGGAGATGAGTGAGGTGAAGGAGAAGGTCGTCGGAAGAGAAGGACGGCCGATAGCCACATTGGGTAACAGGAAGAAGGCGGTGCTGATGGAGATGCTGGTGGATGCGTCGGGTGAGGATGGATTCCAGGACCTTGCTGAAGACCGAGGTAAGGCTGATGGGACAGTAGGAGGAGACGGCGGACGGCGGTTTGCCAGGTTTAAGGAACATGAGGATACGGGAGGTTTTCCACAGGTCGGGGTAGTAACCGGTGGACAGGACTACATTGTAGAGCCTGGCCAGGGTGGAGAGGAAAGAGACAGGAGCTTCACGAAGTTGACAGTAGGTGACACGATCGTGACCAGGAGCGGTGTTGCGTTTTGTGCGGAGTGTATCAATGAGATCCTGTGTAGTGATTGGGGCATTGAGTTCTGTGTGTGCAATGTTGTCCAAGTACTGGAAACCAGGAGCGAGGGGAGGGACAGAGGTGTCAGTTCGATCGCGGATATCCGGGAAGATGGAGTAATCGAACTGGAGATCATCGGGGATGGAAAATACATTGGAGAGGTAGGAGGCAAAGTGATTGGCCTTACTAAGGGTGTCAGGGAAAGGGTGATCATCATGGAGAAGAGGATAGTAGGGGGAGGGTTTAGTTCCGGTAAGGCGGCGGAAGGCCGACCAGAACTTGGACGAGTTGATTGGTAGGGTAGCATTTAAACGGGTGCATGTCTGTCGCCAGTCCCGGCGTTTCTTAGCCGCGAGCAAATTACGAATGTGTCGCTGGAGTTGCCGGTGGCGTCGTAGTGTGTCCGGGTCACGTGTGTGGAGGAAGGCACAGTAGAGACGACGGGATTCACGGAGGAGGAGGACGGCCTGTGGGGGTAAGGTAGGACGGTGGGGGTGGACGGCGACAGTAGGGACGTGGGCCTCCACGGCCTCAGACAAGGTCTGCTGGAGAAAGGAGGCGGCATGGGTGACATCGTCAGGGTGGTGGTAGGTGAAGGGGTGGCTATCGACCTGGGTGGAAACGGTATCCCGGTAGGCATTTCAGTTGGCACGGGAATAGTCATGGACATACTTAGGGGGGAGGGTCATTACGAGGGTCGGGGCGGGGGTGACGACCGTCTGAAACAGTGAGGAGGACAGGGAGATGGTCGCTACCAATAGGCTCCAGGACATCCACCGTTATGCGGCCAAGGAGGTTGGGGGAGGAGAGGATAACATCAGGAGTGGAGTTGGATTCAGGACGGGTGTGCTGGGGGATGGGGATGAGGGCGCCTTGAAGGGAGGAGAGGAACCGATGCCACCGGCGTAACTGGGCAGCGGAACGACTATGGATGTTGAGGTCGGCGGCGATCACGTAAGAGGAGAAGGTACGGTCGATGTGGGAGAGGAAGGAATAGGGGCGTTGGGGCGGACATAGATGGTGGCGCAGGTAATGGTAAGGCTGGGGAAGAAGAGACTAAGGATCAGGTGTTCGGTGGGGTCGGGAAGGAGAGGTTGGAGCCGAATGGGGATCTAGCGGTGGTGACCAATGGCAACTCTGCCACGCGCAATTGGGAGGGGATTATCGGAGCGGTGGAGGAGATAGGGTGAGGTGTGGATGGAGTGGTGGGGTTGGAGGAAGGTTTCATTGAGGAGGAAGGCATCCACGCGGTGGGTGGCAAGGGTGTGCAGGAAGACGTTCTTGTTGGCGGGAAGGGAGCGGATATTGTTGAAAAGGATACGTTGCTGTCGCGCCATGACAGGGATTTAGACGAGGGTGTCAAGACGGGAGAAGGTGAAATGGGCCTGGTTGTTGGAGTAGGTGGCGTACATTTTGAGTTGGAAAATGGAACGGGCGGCGAGGGAGATCTGTTGGAGTGTGTGGGGGCGCTGAAAGGGATGAACATTCTGAAGGACGATGGTGAGGAACCTGATGATGTCCTCAGCGGTGGGGGTGGGGGGGGGGACGAAGGGAATTGCCAGGAGAGGTGGGGGCGTCCAGAGGATGGACAGGGACGCAGAGTTCAGGAGTGGTCGGAGGGGGTCGAGCTTTAGCCTTCCCAGGCTCCTGCGCCAGCCTAAATACTGCTTGGTGCATGGATATGGCTGGCTCTATTTGCAGTCACGTGTCGAGCGGAAGGAAAGAGGTCCGCGGCTGTAGCGACCTCTTTCGGCGCCGTGGACGCCTCCTGGTGGTCTCTGGGAAGCGTCTCTGTTTCCGGGACGACCGGCCAGGCTGACCCCTACTCGGTCCGGGGCCCGCTGTACCGATCTGCTTCGCGGGAAGCGAGAGTTGCAGGCGCTTAGTCTGACACAGTACTAACCGAATGATTTCTGTCAATAGACAATGTGTAGGACCAGCTGAAACATCAGTTCTGTCTCCTTGTAAGTATCAAGGTTCTCAAGGATAAGTTACAACAGTTGTAGGCCAGCTTGTCCCTTGAGAGAATACAACACTCTTACGATAACTTCCAGTGCATGCGTCCTGGTCAGAGTGTGTGCAACTTCTATTGATACGGGGAGAATACTGCCAATTTCAAGTTCTTTGCAAATTTGACTCGACTCTAAACACTGAAAGAACGTCGCACACCTTCTTAAACCGTGAAAATAAGTTTAGTTTCCACATCCCCTTCACGTTATTCCATTTCTAATGCCAAGCAGTGCATTTCCCTGTCTTAAAATTCTTCAAGGAATATATTTAATGTCTGTTTCGATTGTGTTACTATGATCATTGATGAGCTCTATGTGTACATACCCAAAACTGTTTTAATCATCAGCTGTACTGTTTGTCTCGTATGGTGGTCGCTCCGTGGTATTTACAGCGCATACCTTTAAACTGAAATAAATAATCCGAGATCTGTTCATGATCTCCACCATAAAGCTGAAGAATTAATTTTATGGTACGAAATTAAGTACAGCGACTCAAATTGTGTACTGTGGTGGCCGTCGCTGTGATCCCATGCAAATGACGCACCTCGCCCTAGTCTTAGTACTTGAACCCATTTACACCCATCACTTCATATCAACAGAATCGCCGGCACACCTTCGCATTAGCTATAGTTCCCAGGTATAATCATAATGAATTCTTACAATAATGAGAAGGTACCGTGAGTTGTTATATGCCTCCTACGACTTTTACCTCTTACAGATCTGAAGACAGCTATGCACAGTCTTAATTGTAATGAAAATGCCGAGTTGCCATCATTTAGAGTTTATTCACTAGTTCTCTCATCTGTAGCATTCTACTGCTGATCCTGTCACGTACATTTATCAGCTGTTCCCCAAACTAATTAAATTGTGTAATTATTGGAATACAGTTTGTAAATAACAACTTGTTGGTAGACCCTCTACATCTACATCTATGCTCCACAAACTATCTTCCGGTGTGTGGCGCAGAGTACTTTCTGTAGCACCGTCATTCACCCCCCCCCCCCGCCCCCCACACACACACACACTTTTCTGCTCCAGTCGTGAATGGTTCGCAAGAAGAATAATTGCCAGTAAGCCTTCTTGTGGGCGCGAATACAATTTTATCTTCATGATCCTTTCGCAATATATACGACGGAGGAAGCAATATATTTGTTGACTCTTCGAGGAACGTATGCTGTCGGAACTGTGAAATTAAACTATAAAGCAAGGCAGAAGGCTCTCTTGAAGCGTCTGCCACTAGCGTTGGTTGATCATCTCCGAACGCAATCATATTTATGAAATGAACCTATAACCAAACGTACTGCTCTTCTTTATATCATCAATCGTAAATGGTATGGATCCCAGACTGACGGGCAAACCTCAGGTATTGGTGGAATGAGCGTTGTGTAAGCAGCTTCCTTCGTTGACGGACTATGTTTCGTTGAGGATTCTTCCAGCGAATCTGACTGACCTCTGCCTTTTCTGTGGTTAGTCTCAAGTTGTCATTTCACATTAAAGTACTCCGTACACATGCTCCAACGTTTTATTTATTTATTTATTTTTTTTTTTTTTGGAAGCAACTTATTCAAGTGACTGTTTCGCAAATCATGTAAACGCACAGTAATTGATCTTAAAAAAATGACTCTCAACTGCTGTGGTCATAAGTCCCCTAGAACTTAGAACTACTTAAACCTAACTAACCTAAGGACATCACACACATCCATGCCCGAGGCAGGATTCGAACCTGCGACCGTAGCGGTCGTGCGGTTCCAGACTGTAGCGCCTTTAACCGCTCGGCCACTCCGGCCGGCCGTAATTGATTTTACTGTCTATGTATTCATAATACATTACGTATCTTTATGTTGAGTGTGAATTGCCACTTCCTGCAACAACCTCGATCCTCTGCAGACCTTGATGCAAATCACTGAAATTTTCTAGCGTTGTGACTACTCTATATACAACCGCATCATAGTGATTACGGGGTAATACTTCTACGCATCAATTTCTCAGTAGCTGACGTCAATATAAAACTTCGCCTAGACACAGCACGCCTCTTCTTCTTCATTTACCCGACCCTATCCCGTATCTTCACGGTTTGCATGTTAATCTGATTGTGGTACTGCCAGTTGCCTGACGGACTACCTGCCACCGCCCCTTCCCTCCGGGATGGATTTTTTGTATTCCTTCTGACTGCGTTCAGTGTTACGTGTGTGAAAATGTGAGAACGTTTTTCGAAATGTTTGAGAATCTTGTAACTGAGATGGGACGTGGGAAGCATTCCGGTAATAACCTAGTTGGTTGTGGGAAACTGTCTTAAAAATAACATCTAGGTTAGCCCGCCCTTTGCCTATCGTTTTTCTGCCAGGCGGATACGATCTGGACCCGGCGACCAACCGAATCCCGAAAACAGCGTGCGAACACTTACGAGTATCTGGTTGGTCTGTTTGAGCATTTTGTGAAATATTTATGTATTGCAATTTGTCCATTGTCAATGCACTATAAATTTGTTATAAGTTAATAACAGTTTGCCTAATGTGTAAACTTACAGTCGGCCGGGGTGGCCGAGCGGTTCTAGGCGCTACAGTCTGGATCCGCGCTACCGCTACGGTCACAGGTTCAAATCCAGCCTCGAGCATGCATGTGTGTGATGTCCTTAGGTTAGTTAGGTTTAAATATTTATAAGTTCTCGGGGACTGAGGACCTTAGAAGTTAAGTCCCATAGTGCTTAGAGCCATTTTTAAACTTGCAGGCTTCTAAATTCGATAATTACGAGGACGTGCTGACAAATAATGTACATGAATTTTTTATGTGAAACTCTTCAGCTCTTTAAATAAACAAAATGTAATTCACATTCTACGTCTTTATTCTTATACACACTGATAAGCAAAAACAGTACGACCACTGCCCACCACGACATTCGATGGCGCCTGGTGGCGTTACGGGCACGTGGCGAGGTGAAAAAACTATGTAAGCGGAGCAGACACTGACGGGGGATCATCCTAGCGAAGATATGGGCTGCCGATAGGGAAATCCTATGAGATAAGCGACTCTGGCAAAGAGTGGATTGTAATTACACAGAGCCTGTGAACGAGTATCTCGAAAACGGTGAAGCTGATTGAATGTCCAAGTGCTACTGTCGTGAACATCTACGGAAAGAGGTAGAAGGACAGTGAAACTACCAGTAGGCACTAAGGGGTCAGACGTCCCCGACTCTTCACAGAACTTGGGGTTCGCAGGCTTGTCTGTTCTGTAAATTAGGATATATGGTGATCTGTGGCATCTCTACCGAAGGAACACAATTCTGGTGTTTCCGAGCACACCATTCATCGTACGTTGTTGAACATGGAGCTCCGCAGCAGACCACCCTTACTTGTTCACATTTTGACCCAACGACATCCTTAATTACCATTCCAGTGGCAACTCTGCCGAAAGAAAACAATGCTGGTGTTTCCGAGCATACCACTCATCGCACATTGCTGAACATGGAGCTCCGCTGCAGACCACCCTTACTTGTTCACATGTTGACCCAACGACATCCTTAATTACCATTTCAGTGGGCACGGGACCATCGGGATTCCGCCGTAGATCAATGGAAACGTGTCAGCTCTTCGAGTTAATCACATTTCTTCCACGCTAGATCGATGGTCGTCTTCACAAATACCGTCATCGAGGTTAACGGAGGCTCGAAACGTGCAGCGCATCACGGACGCAGCTTGGTGGGAGCAGCATTATCCTACGGGCGACGCTCTCCTGCGCTTGCATGGGACCAGTCGTAGTAATCGATGACACGATCACAGCTACGAACCACGTGCAGCCCATCACGCTTGATGTATTCCCCAGCGGCGGTGTCATCTTCCAGCAGTATAATTGTCCGTGTCTCACGGCCAGAACGGTGCTGCAGTGGTTCGAGGAGCATTATTGTGAACTCACATTGATGTGTCGGCAACCAAATTCGCCTGATGTACGGAACCCATCTGGGCCGCTATCGGCCGCCATCACTATGTACAAAATCAGCGGCCCGTTATTTACATGACTTGTGCATAGACATCTAATAACACATACCTTCAAAAATGTACCAAACGTACCAACAGACCACCGGATCCATGATATGCAGAATCAGTGATGTATTCGTTCCAAAGTTGGACAAACAAGCTATTAACCAGGGGCATAATCGAGAGGTCAGGTCGTACATAAAATCCTGCACCGGGAACACTTTTGCAACTTAGATGGCTATAGAGGCGGCATGGATCAATATTTCTGCTGGCGACTTCCAAGAACTTGTTGAATACATACCATGCCCGGTCCGACAAGATATTAGGAGGAATCACATGATTTTGTCACCTCAGTGTCGTATTCTGCGCAGCTTGCTGCCCCAAGAAGATTGTGGTTTACGGATTGGACATTTAACTCAGTGAGAAGGAAGCGTTCTCATCAGGGAATGTGCCCATTCTTCTCCAGAGTGTAGGCGGCAGAGATACAACCCACACCCACCTTTCTCCTCAGTATCAGAAGGGGATTTAAGTCAGACATCGTTTTCGTGTGACTGGTACAGCAATCAGCGAGTAACCTGTGCAAGAGACTGAGAGAATTGAAACACAAGTTTTACATTAATATTACTACTTTCTTCGCTTCAAAATTGTTATTGGAATACTCAAACGTTCGGTATACTTTATACCATTTCTATTTTTGTTGCACACCGCTTTCATAGGTTGGACAGCAGTGCACTTCCAACGCAAATTAGAAGAATATGCTCATCTGCGTATACACTGACGGAAAAAAACTCATCACCAAACGGTATTTTGTAAAGAGTAATGAAATTTCGGGAATGCACTTTTCTAGGTAACATATTTAAGTGATTAACATTGCAAGACCACACGTAAATGTAAGGGCGAGATAAGCCAAATCAAATGTGAAATGCTGGTACATTAATAACTGGTGTAAATGCCAGAATATTGAATGCAAGCGTACAGACGTGCACGCATTGTGATATGCACGTGCCGAATTTCAGTTTTAGGTAGATGTTCCATGCGTGTTGCACTTGATGCGTCAATACAGGGACGGCTAATGGTGTTTGTGGGTGACGCTGGAGTCTTCATGCTCGATTGGAAACCGATTTGGTGATCGAGAAGGCCAGGGAAACTTGCCGATAGACTGTATGGCAACGTGTCGATAGACTGTAGAGCATATTGGGATACGACAGCGGCATGTGGGCGAGAGTTATGTTGTTTTGGAAACACCCTTGGTATGCTGTTCTCGAATGATAGCACAACGGGTACAATCACCGACTGACATGCAATTTTGCAGTCAGAGTGCGTGGGATAACAACGAGAGACATTCTGCTCCCAGATGAAATCGCATCACTAACAATAACTCCAGGTGTGTAGGTTCAGAGCGTCTAGCAGAGAGGTAGGTCGGTTGCGGGCTCACAACTAACCTCCTTCTAACCAACACACGGCTATCACCGGCAACTAGGCATAACCAGATTACATCAGAATACACAATATACCTCCGCCCTGCCTTCCAGTGAGTTATCACTTGACACCATTGAAGTCTCAAAGGCGGTGGTTTGGGTTCAGTGGAATGTACGCTTCAGGGCGTCTGGCTTGGAGCCGTCCTTGAAATAATCAAGTTGTAACAGTTCGTTGTCACTGCGGTCCCAACTACTTCTCAAATTGCTGCTGCAGATTAAGTACGGTGCTCGGGAACCAAACGCCGGACACAACAGTCTTCCTTCTCGTTGGTGCCAGGGGGTTGTCTGGAGCCCGTCTTCCTGTGACCATACGTACCCTTGACCACCGCTGCCAGCAATCATGTACAGTGGCTATACTCGTGCCAAGTTCTGCTGTAGAATCACTGAAGGAACCTCCGACTTCTCGTAAACCTATTACACAGCCTTGTTGAAACTCAGTGAGGGATTTTCCCTTGGTATCTTCGGTGCTTTAAAGGCATTCTTGACTATCGTAATTTCATCCCGTACAATCTGAAAGGTAACTAATGCTCACAACCGGTTCGAAGTTTATTTAATGCAAACCTGGCTTTCCTCCTCATAGTGGCGCTACAACTGTCACTCCTACGCGACTGGCGCGCAATCTGAATGGACTTTATATTTCAGATGTAGAAACACTCCTACCATCTTTCGTTTATGTCGCACAACTCCTTCTTGTGTTCCGGTTTTTTCCTGTCAGTCTATTTGCAACCCTGTGCCGCTAGAGGTCCCTGAATTGTAGCGTGTAGCATGGCGGTGTGTCACGTAACTGTGTCGGTGTGTGAGAAACAGCGTGTTGTAATCAAATTTCGAATTTGGAGGGCTCGTCCACTCATGTAACGTACTCTCCTTCAGTATGAAAATGTCAGAACACACACTTATGCTGCGTCATCTGCAACAATCCATTGCCTTGCGATTACTGTCATCGATCATCCTCCGTACTGTCCGATCTGGCCCCATTTGATTCTCACTCTTTTCCAAAAGTTAAAGACAACCTTGCAGGACTTCACTTTGATAGTGATGAAGAGGTGAAAACATAGATGATGGGTCAAATGGCTCTAAGCACTATGAGACTTACCATCTGAGGTCATCAGTCCCCTAGACTTAAACTTAACTAACCTAAGGATATCACACACATCCATACCCAAGGCAGGATTTGAACCTGCGACCAAAGCAGCAGCGTGGTTACGGACTGAAGAACATAGATGAGGTTGTGGCTCGGTCGACAAAGTAAAACATTCTACAGTGACGGTAACAACAAGCAGGTCTCTCGTTGGCAGAAATGTGTTTGTCGCCAGAGTTACTATGTTTAGAAATAAATATACATGCATGCAGTACAGAGATGTAGAACATTAATGACGTTTATTTCGTTTAAAAAAGTTTAGTAGTTCTCACATAAACAATTTGGAGGCTTCCTTTTCAGCACGTCTTCATGTAAACAAGCAAAACGGGAAATTTCTATTATTTTTACTTCTACCCGTTCTATAATTTTTACGAACGACCCTAGTTGAATATCAATATTTTTCTGCATGTGTGGAAGAGTCTGTATGCACGTACGTTTCTGAGGTCCCTGCAGCTGCGCAGACTTCCCAGGTGCGCAAATCGTACGGTGTTCCACGGTGTGAGTCGGTCTGTGTCTGTGACTGGCCAGCCGTATCAGAATTCCCGCACCGCCTGCGCTGCCGCTGCTGCCTCCGCCGTCGCCGCCGCCATCGCTGTAGTCTCACAGAGGGATCAGATTAACAGCCGCGGATGAGCTGTACAGCAGAGACCTCTAGCGGCGGCTGCCCGAGATCCGAGTCCCATATGCCCTACTAGGCATTCCCTTTGTTCTGTACTAATGTCAGCTACACACTCTAACCTATGATAATTGTAGTACAGAAATGTTGAGGCTATCGCCGTACTAGTTGACGTACTGTCTGCTGGTTTCTGTCTGATGATTTTCGAACGAAGTTTTTCTAACGGTTTTGTTGATCTTTCGCCAGTACGAGTCCGTGGCATTGTCAAAGATTCACCCTCATTTGCTGATGGCAGATTGGAGTCGAGTCTGTGAACGGAGATACCTACTGGGCCAACGTCTGAGGGCTTCTCCCTGGTAATTGCTGCTGCTAAAGGACCATATGACAAAAAACTGCCATGCAACTCTCTGGAATCTGCTTCGTTTCTAGAACCCATATGTTGCTCATGAAAACAGCCAACTGAGAGTAAAACATTGTTGGTCATTAGCCATTCGATTCGCATATAACTGAATAATGGAAAACTTTTAGTTACCGGTTGGGTTCTTGTCACTTTCTTCGACTTTTTGAAAACACAATTTGATGCTCTACAACTTTTCACCTGTAAAATTTTGCCTTAAATTGTTCTCAGACGCTTCACGTTTTACAGCGACGAAAAATGTGTTTTTCAAATAGTGTGAATTATTACCATTTTCTGACGTACCTTGTCGACAGGAAAATTTTACGAGATAGCGACGTTTTGACACTCAACCGAGGCAGAACTTAACACTCTATAATTTTGGTAACCTTGGCTTCTTTCATTAAACGCTTAGTGTCTGAGGCATTTGATTTTCTTTTCTTCACGGCTGAAACTTCAGGGAAAACTCAGATTATTCACATCAGAGGCCTGCTTGTTCTGCATTTTCCAGTATACCGTTAATATTTGGCATGCACAACTCTAATTTACTAGTGCCACGGAACTTGATACTCTGTGACGTGGCACGTCGGAAGAATAAGTGTCGGGTACGGCCTTTCTACCTTCCTGTCGTGACGGACAGAAGCGGCTGTATATTGCTCAAACTTGGCGTAAGGACAAATTACAAACCGACTAAGAAGATAAAACAGTGTCTGAGTCAGGCTTAGGACACGGGGGTTCCAATCGTAGTATCGCTAATGCATCGAGTGTGGAAAAGTCTATGATGGCATAACTAGGCGATCCAAACAATATAAACGGTATTGCTGGTTGCGCAAGTGAAGATTTCAACCAAGGTGGAGCACGCGCTTTGTAAGACCGACTACGTAATAAAATTCGTCGACACGAGGCTTCTCTCTGTGGAGAAGCGCTACTACGGCCGCTTATTCAGGGAAGCCAAAAATATACACGTACATGACAATGGATTCAACAAGAAAGATGGAAGCCATTTTGTGTACGGATGTTAGATTCCCGTACTGCTGCGACCGACTGCTCCACGTAGCGAGGGGAGAACCATAGCAGGAATGACCAGGGAAAAGCTTAGACGTTAGCACGACGGGTACATACACTATGTGATCAAAAATATCCGGACACCTGACTGAAAATGACTTACAAGTTCGTGGCGCTCTCCATCGGCAAAGCTGATATCCAATAAGGTGTTGGCCCACCCTTAGCCTTGATGACAGCTTCCACTCTCGCAGGCAGGAGTGCCCCATTCTGCTCTCTCACGATGGATGTCTAATGACCAGTGTCAAACATCATATTGAAAATCACTCGTGAAACGTAATTACACGTATGGATAAAGATCAGAATAACCTGAAGATCATTTAGCTGTCCGCTCCTTCTAGGAGTTACAACATTAGTACTATCTGCTTCGTACTTTGGTCCATCAGAAGCTTCAGTCACTGTACCGATAATCAAATTGCTCAGAGATGATTTTTAACCTAAATGACGACGCCTTTTAGGATGTGCATGACTCGATTTTGTATCTTTTAGCTGTACTCGTAACTACACTTTGTTCTTCAATGTTATCTTGAAAAATGCCAACCGCAGTAGCTCAGGTTGTAAAGCCACAAACCACTATGGCAGAACCATCTCTGGTACCCTTTCTACTCTCGTGACAACGTGGTTGCCCTTTGGATGAAATGGTACATACATATAAGGGAAGTGAGCGTTATTGATGGAAGTAATACGGCTGCTATGTAACTTGGAAAAACAGAAACATACAGTCCCCCAAAACATTTTATTTCTTACCACTTCCACTACCATGTATACATGAGGATTCATCAGTATGTTCATTGCTGCCCTCCGAATGATCCGATCTCTCACCTGTGCATAGTATTCCATCACAATCACAATCACTTGAAATACGTCTACATACTCTTCTTAAAATTCAACTTCAGTATCATTTCAACGCTAACATCTGCTCATCGGTGAAACACTGAAAACGAGTGTTGTTGCACTACTTCACAGCGCCTGTATGTCGTATTTATATGAATTTTTATTCCCACAAACACGCTGCACTTATAGTTTTGGATCTGCTTTGCAGCAGCAGACCCACTACAGGCTGCCAACAATGTGCAGCAGTCGGCACTCCTTTACTTACTGAACAGAACAAAAATGTTGCGTTGATAATTCTAATTATATCTTTTTTTTGTCGAAAACTATTCAACCGGTGGCGTCGACATTTAATTGAAAATGATCAAAGTTAAGAAATATTATAAGCCATGAACTCTTGCCCATCTCCTAAAACAGTTACAGGAGAGAAAGGGATTAAAATTTTGCTATGGGGACAGAACTGTCCCGTCGGCGGTTAAAATTTTAAGCAAAAGGAAAGGAGATATTCTTACTAGCCTGTGAGTTTCCATCGATTTGAGCCAACACCCAGTTGTAAAAAGGATCTTTTATAAGCGTATGCGATATATAGCTAACTGTACAGCAGAGACTTTACTAATGACAGTTTACAGTATTGCACTGAAATATTTGCAAGTAACTTGCCTCTAGTACAATCCGCAGACTGTTCTTGCGAACAGGGAACAAGGTCACCAGATATGAGTATTGAACCATTTCAGTTCTTTTTACAATCACTAATGTGTTTGTCTAATGAATAAATGATATAGGGGACATCACTCCTATGTCTAGAAAAATCTAGCTTCATTTCAACAATGTCTTATACTATGAACGTGATCAGGCCTCTCCTGTATAGTCTTGCATGTGATGTGCTTTGTTTGAGAACTAAAAGCAAAACAGTCTTCGTTTTATCTGTACTTTAAGAGTGTCCTTTTCGTCCTTAATCGACTTGATCGTCACATACATATCCAGCGCATTATCAACCGCATGTTGGTCCACTTCCAGCACATTCATATTAAATGTTGCTAATCGGTTTTATAAGAAGGATGCTAACAACTTGCTTATCTGTTTTGTTGACCACGAAATAACTCCTTCTCAAATATCTCATTTTTCTCTCTAATTGGTGCGGCTTGAATGACACCGTGAATTGTGATCACTAATTCCTGCCGGACACTGTCAATATGGTCAGTTCTGTAACTGTAAGGTCCAAATTATATTTCTGGTTCATAGGGGCGTCGAACAACACTGGTGTGCAAAACATAGCGATGAAATTAACTTAAGCGTGATATGTCACTGCCTAGTAACAGAGTTCGATAAAACTTGGACCATATGTAGGAAGTACTACTACAGCACGAAGCTATGTAGATAATGGAAATAATTACGCTATCAGACCAGAAAAAACATATTTATTGAAAGACCTCGATTTATAATGGTGGCAATGGCAAGTTCATGTGGGACGAAACCGCTGAGGTCTTCGGTCCCTAGGCTTACACACTGCTTAATCTAACTTAAATTAACTGACGCTAAGGACAACACACAACCATGCCCGAAGGAGCTGCGGAAACCGTGGCTACCCCGTGCGTCCTTTATGTGGTCCCCTGGACGTTACAAAAGGTTGTACATAGTTCTTAAAAGGGTGTGTGTTTGCACGGAAAGTAGAGCATGCTCTGCAACATGATCACGTGCTGGTCACACCCTTGCTAAGGGGTTTTTGTGGTAAAGGGTCCCATTCCTCTACTAGTGCAGTTGACAACTGCAGGATGTTGGTTGGTGCACGTGGACGAGTTGCAATACTACCACCCCACGCGTCCCACACGTGTTAGGCCAGTCGATTCGCTGAATATCTTTTCGTTCCCAGAGCTCCTGCACCTGCGCCGTTTGACGGGATCATACATTCTCAATTATAAAAACGAAGTGAGGGCTGAATTCACCTCTGAAAAGTCGCACATGAGAAACGAGTACAACGTAATAACAACGTTACTTGGTGAGCGTACCCTGTTCAAAGATTTGGAAGTCAGTATTCCATTCAGCATTATACCTGCCCTCTCCATGACACCTAGACCACCAAAATGATGATGTTCAACCAAAGTCCTACGCGCATTACCACTCACCGAATAGAGGTAATTCCCGAATCACTAGTCAGAGCGATTCTGCTCTCGTCCGAGAAGTGCACGCTACCCAACTCCTCGTTGGTCCAGTTGTTATCTCCTGGAAGCACCGCAGATAGTGCCGCCAACGTGCAGTTGTCAAAGAAACACAATGTTCTGGTCGGTGTGCAAAGGGACCAACGCCTGACAGTCATTGTGCCACTGTGGAGCATGAGGTTCATTGCCTTGCAGTCCTGTTGAATGTGGTTACGATTGCACCCGCTGTTAGACTTGGACTCCTTTTTGCCAGTTGCACAATGTAGCGGGAGTCTGCTGCTGTAACTGCCCGAGGTCGACCATCTTCTCCCCTCAGGACAGCTGTGCCTGCCATTAGAAATACACCAATTTCGCTGAGAGCACTACCAAGCTCCTGGGCTCTACTCGTCCTTCCATTATCGCGATGATTCCTAATCCAAATGTCCCTGAGCTATGTTGTAATGAAGATCACCACCGTAGAGCACCGTAACTGCTAGCTCATTAACACACAACGTCTTTTCCTATACAGTGTGGGTTCTTCTAGAGTGAAGGTAAAGACCAGCACAAGGGCAGTTTTGTGGAAGGGGAAACTTAGGGTAACACAAAAGCAACACAATTCAAATTTAAAAGTTTGTAGCAGGAAATTTATTTAACAATTGGCAAGCTTAATTTCATGAAGGAACCTTTGGTAATTTGCATGTATTTACGATAGTGAAATCTTAAGAAGGAAAAAAAAAGAATTTTTTTTCTTTCTGATGTCATTCAGCTTCAATAATCTCAAATAGATTTTAAAAAAATGTTCTCCAAAAAAACGTGTGAAAATAATGATCACCATAAAGAGAGTAAAATCTTCTTAAACAATCTGTACCATACATAGCTTTAACAAATCCAAGAAAAGATTCAGAGCAACGGTATTTCAAATAAGATGAAGAGTTTTGCTTTACGTATCTAGCAATTATTAAGGCAATCAACGTCTTGACTACTAGAAATTTATGAATTCGTTTCAAAATTTAAGGCTAACAGATATTGACCTAAAGAAAATAACATTAACTTTATGACACCAGTAATATAAACACAAAAGGCATCGTTAGTCGGCTGGTGCCGGCGGAGGTTCGAGTCCTCCCTCGGGCATGGGTGTGTGTTTTGGCCTTAGGATTATCTGGGTTAAGTAGTGTGTAAGCTTAGGGAGTGATGACCTTAGCAGTTAAGTCCCATAAGATTTCACACATATTTGAACATTTTGAACATCGTTAGCAACTTCATTTCAGAAACAATGATTTGTCAAGACACACATCTGGCTAAAATCGTAAAACCAACATTCAACAACTGCACAGCAAAATTTTCAGAAATATATATGTGATTAAATGAATATCGTGCTCTCGCACAGAACGTAAGAAAATACTGCTAGCGTCACCCTTGCCAAGTGGCAAGCAATTTAAGATGGGCACGTGAACAGAATCTTTTAAATATACTAACTTTAAGACAGCTGTTATGAATATACATTAGTTCATAATAAAACAAGACCAAGGCGGCAACCCTTTCTCCTTTGTCACAGCAGTATTACAAAAACTGTCACTGCATTGGGCAGATTCCTTCCTCTACAACTGATCGGCCCAGATCGTATGGACTGCCGTAAACAACTTGAATTCCTTGCCCAACAACATGGATGGAAAGGTGACCAATTAGAGGATCCGTGGAGTAGTGCACTAAAACAGACTAAGATTATAGCATTACTAAGGAGAAATCCCCCCATGAACCATGGACCTTACCGTTGGTGGGGAGGCTTGCGTGCCTCAGCGATACAGATGGCCGTACCGTAGGTGCAACCACAACGGAGGGGTATCTGTTGAGAGGCCAGACAAACGTGTGGTTCCTAAAGAGGGGCAGCAGCATTTTCAGTAGTTGCAGGGTCAACAGTCTGGATGATTGACTGATGTGGCCTTGTAACACTAACCAAATCGGCCTTGCTGTGCTGGTACTGCGAACGGCTGAAAGCAAGGGGAAACTACAGCCGTAATTTTTCCCCGGGGCATGCAGCTTTACTGTATGGTTAAATGATGATGGCGTCCTCTTGGGTAAAATATTCCAGAGGTAAAATAGTCCCCCATTCGGATCTCCGGGCGGGGACTACTCAAGAGAAAGCCGTTATCAGGAGAAAGAAAACTGGCGTTCTATGGATCGGAGCGTGGAATTCAAATCCCTTAATCGGGCAGGTAGGTTAGAAAATTTAAAAAGGGAAATGGATAGGTTAAAGTTAGATGTAGTGAGAATTAGTGAAGTTCGGTGGCAGGAGGAACAAGACTTTTGGTCAGGTGAATACAGGGTTACAAATACAAAATCAAATAGGGGTAATGCAGGAGTCGGTTTAATAATGAATAAAAAAAATAGGAGTACGGGTAAACTACTACAAACAGCATAGTGAAGGCATTATTGTGGCCAAGATAGACACGAAGCCCATGCCTACTACAGTAGTCCAAGTTCAGATGCCAACTAGCTCTGCAGATGATGAAGAAATTGATGAAATGTATGATGAGATAAAAGAAATTATTCAGGTAGTGAAGGAAGACGAAAATTTAATTGTCATGGGTGACTGGAATTCGAGAGTAGGAAAAGGGAGAGAAGGAAACATAGTAGGTGAATATGGATTGGGGGTAAGAAACGAAAGAGGAAGCCGCCTGGTAGAATTATGCACAGAGCATAACTTAATCATAGCTAACACTTGGTTCAAGAATCATGTAAGAAGGCTGTATACATGGAAGAATCCTGGGTTCCCGGATTCGATTCCCGGTGGGGTTAGGGATTCTCTCTGCCTCGTGATGACTGGGTGTTGTGTGATGTCCTTAGATTAGCTAGGTTTAAGTAGTTCTAAGTTGTAGGGGACTGGTGACCATAGCTGTTAAGTCCCATAGTGCTCAGAGCCATTTATCTTCTACGCATCCCTCCTAATTCTAAGTTTGCAAATTTGTTCCTAATATCAGGCTCTTTAATGAGACAGTCGCAAGCGGGTTATAAGAGTTGAAATGATGTTCCTCTGATTACAGTAGGGCTATAACTCACATAGATTTATAGTTGCTCATTTGCTATTGCGTTTTGGAACGCGTACAGATTTTAACTGACGCCTTCACTAAATGTTTTTGATATTTGATGTATTATTCTGGAACATTCGTTAATTTACTGGATTTATTTTGAGACAGAAGCACCTGAGCGATATGAAACTAATTTGAAATCTCAAATCAGTGTTTGTAGCTCATTTTCTTCGATAGTTCTAAATAATTTCGTTAATTTGAGACCTTTTACCTATTTATTTCTCTTTTCTGGTTGACGTGTTATGTCCTTTATGCCCTGCAACCTTACGACTCCCAGCTCGACGCAGGCTAGCTTTTGCCACTCGACGGGCGAATAATTTCCTCTGACTACTGTTAAATGATCCAAGTACTTAAGTGCAACCGTTGCAGAAAAATCCTACAGAAGGTACAGCCATTGTTGCTCTTACACACAGAAACGTTCGCAATCACAACAGATTTCGTTAACGCTAACCAACAAATTTGTTATTATTGTTTTTAGTATACCCCCTCCCACATAAACTTCTCTTTAATTCTACGTACAGCTTGTAAGCTACTGTTATCCCGCTTAGTATAGAATGCGGAACGTTTGCTAGACTCAACTAGAGACCTCCACTTGGCCTGGAAACAGGGATACCACCAGTCCTGGGTACGATAGTGCATGTGGTAAGCTCCGCATGCATCCATTAGGCGAAGATAGCCGTCTTCCAAATCTCTTTTAGCCGACTGTAGGATATGAAGACTACAGTAGAACGCAAGTAGCATGTGTCATTGGCACCGGTCTGCGCTAAAGATCTAGAGAGCACACACAGTTACATTACTTAAATAACAAAAGATAGAGAAAGAAAAAATCCATTTAGGGCATTAAAAGGTATTAACTCTATCAAATAACTCTTCCACAAGATACAAACAGAAGCAAGAGACTTCACTGCTGGATAAATTACTGCTCACATTACTACTGGTTCCTGCACAGCCACCAGGCGAATTATCTTTGTCTTTATTCAATACCTTCTTTTGTATGCCACTGAACCACACTCCTCCCCTCTGAATCAAACAACAAAACGTTCTCACCAGAACTCTGGCACCTGTCAGGTGCAGACCAAGTCCAGTTAGCTCAAGATGCTTCGGCGAAAGCTATCTGCAATTCCAAGTTGGTTTGCATGGCCACCTCTGCATTAAGCACAGAAATCCTTTTTTTGTAAATAAAACCTCCTTTTCTTGCTGTATCATTATTTATTTTCCCCAGACACGTTTCGACTTTTCGTTGCTATAAGGGCTCTTCAGTGGGATACAAAACGATACAGTTTTATTATGCTTAGATTATCAGACGGTTCACTTCGAGTTTTTTTATATAATTAGGTAGTAGCTTACAGTTTGCTGTGGTCTACTTTTCGTCTCATCTGGGCTGGACGTGACACTACCAATTTTATTTCCGACACACAGGCACAGTTTTGCATTCCGAGATGTTTCACACTGTTCACCATCTTTCTCCTTCTTTTTTGCGGTGTATTGTTATTCTTTTACCGCTAGATATACCTATCTGCTCGAACACAGTGCTTTTAAGAACGTAAATAACCCTGTTGAATGACTAATTTTGCATGCCAAACAATTGATTGTTTACGCTAATAGCTACAACAGTAGAATAACACTCCCAAAGGGGATTAGCATAATAATAATACCGCCCAGTATAATAATAATAATAATAATAACACCGAAAACCTTTCCACCCAATCTTACATGGCTCCTTCCACAGAATATTGAAACTAAAAGTCCAATCAGGTGTAACCAAAGCTTTCAACCACTGTCTACCAGTAATTTCGTTCATATTCAACACTCTACAACTCAAATCATCACCTCCCGCCTCACCCGCACACACACAATACAAATAAAAAAATCATATACGCACACTAATGCTCACTCTCTGTCTCTGTCTCTCTCCTCTGTCTCTCTCACACAATACATATATATATATATATATATATATATATATATATATATATATAGAGAGAGAGAGAGAGAGAGAGACAGAGAGAGAGAGAGAGAGATCGTGAAGAGAATTTGGTTTTGAACATATACCTCGTTAGGTGGGCAACGTGTAGGTAATCAAACCAAAGAGGAGGAATTACACAATGAAGCTACGATATTTACGTTGTCAGAGACAACGTTTTCGAACAAATAGCTATATCTAGTGGTAAAAGAATAAAAAGACACCACAACACAGGAGGAGAAAAATGGTGAACAGTGTGAAAAAATTCTTAATACAAAATTCCGCTTATGTGACGGAAATTAAAGAGGTAGGGCGACTACCAGACCAGATGAGAGTAAATGCAGATCACTTATACAAAAACGCGAAGTGAGCTGTATGATAACCCATAAATGACAAAACTGTAGCGTTATAGATCCCACTAAAGATGCCTTAAAGCAAGAAATAGGCGAAACGCTCTGGGAAAAATAGATTAAGTTTCAGCAATAAAAGACGGTTTTATTTACAAGACAAGTATATCTAGATTTCTTCCACCTTGAAAACCTTATGGAAACTGATACACGTCCAGTCTTAGAAAAATGAGAAAAATATAAAAGCATTGTGTACACAAGTATTAAACACGGGTTGTGGTATGGAACATGAACACAAGTCTATAAAATGTAATTCCTAAAGACAAAAATATGTATAATGCGCCATATGATGTTTAAAATTATCGAAACACTAAATAAATAATGCTGATAGCTACAAACAAGCGTTATGATTCAGATCATTAAAAGGAACAAGCACATCTGTGTCGCTGATGACACAGATCGAGATTTTATTGCTGCTCTAGTCTTAATAAAAAGGAGCAAAGCGAGGCGAATCGAACGAAAGAGGAGCAAATCTGGCTGATGCTTCATATGTGTGAGATCAGAGATTGAATGCAGCATAGCGTCGGTTACTGATTGGGTGGATTACATCTCATGGGGTGCAGGGAAAGCCCAGATTTGTAGTGACTAAATGAGATACTCAGTAATATAGACTCCTATTTCTCAAGAAAAAATTTGTCGCTCAACTCCCGCACTTACCACGCAGCACTTAGGCTTGGCAACCGATACACGTGCAATGTACGTGAATAAACAATGTTTCTTTTTTCGCATTATTCGTCTAACTCTTGGTCTATCCAAACGTCAATCTCTTTTCATAGGTATTGCTGTGACGAGGAAGAATGAAACAAATGAAAGGCATCCAACAGTATATGGCCGTCTCGTAGCAACAGACTGCTATTAGACGCTGAGCGATAAGCTTTACCAAGCATGGCTATGTGTAAAGTGTGGCAGTTTGTGGCGATAGGGTTTCTTGTAGCAGTTGCTGTGGGCGTAGTCAGTGTTAATAACTGTGTAAGAGATACGGCGCGTCCTTCCAGGACATCCAAGGTAGGCACAGAATCGGAAATGTCTGTGAGCGCGCCTGGAAACAGCGGGATACTTGAGAACGAGCCGTCTGCTCTGGATACATTCGAGGAGCTTAAGCAGTGGTTAAAGGTATTATGTGAATCTCTAACGGACAATAGTTACAGTTATTTCCCGTTTCGATAATATTTAATGTAGTAACTGTTATTTATTGAGCATTACATTACATTCCAAGCAATGATTTCATTTCGTGTCTTGTTAGAGCGATAAACGTCTGGTAGAGGTGGTATCGGAAGTAGATATCTAATGTGTTGTTCAGTATTCTGTAGATGAATTAGCTACGAAGCCATTGTTTATGCTGTTAATTAACGTCACATACAACTGTATTGTGCTGGCCATTTTACAGGAAATATCGGCAAGAGGCAGCGGCATACTTCAGGATGTGTTAGATACTTTCCAGAAGAATGGACTCGTATTTCTCGATACGCTCAATGAGCTCGTGAAGCAGAAGATGAAGGTAATACAATAAACTGTATTCTACATAAGTTTTGTGACTGTTAGCGGTTGTAGTAGTATTTCATGTGTCAATTGTTATTAAATAATTTTTAAGTTTTATTCCAACCAATGAATTTCTTTAGTGCTGCGTAGTAGTATCAAGGTTCTGTAGTAGTGAGACCGCTATGTATTATCAATTGTCCAGTTCACTGTAGATAAACTAGTGCAATCCCATTTATACCCTGTTAAATCACATCATAAACAACGCTATTAAATTTTACAGGAAGCGTCGGCGAAGGAGTCTGGGAAAGTCAGAATTATTCAGGACGACATGGAGACGACCCAGGAGGAGAACCTCATCTTTCTGGATGTCTTCAAAGAGTTTATGAAAGAGAAGATAAAGGTATGTTGAGAAATTCTGTCCTGCATCAATTATAGTAATACTTTAGGTTATGGTAATATTTAATATAATAATTATTGTTTGTTACGCTTCGTATTGTGTTTGAAACAATTATTTTAGCTGGTCTCTCGTAATAGCTATAATCGTTCTTCAGAAAAGGAATCAGTCTGCTTTAGACGGGTTTCAGTATAACTCTGGAAATTTTAGAGGCCTTGTACATGGTCTAACCACTCTTCTTCTTTGAAAACTTATTCTCTGACCAGTGGATCGTGATTATGAAAGAAACCTTTTATTATTCTTCTCATGTCTGCATCATTTATCAACTACATCCACATCATGCCACGCAGACCACATAATGGTATGTGGCGGAGGGTACTTCTGCTACGACTGACTGATCCTCGGTTCCTGCTGCACTCGTGGATGGCTAGCGGAAAGAATGACTGTCGCCAAGCCCCTATATTAGCTCTAATTTCTCGAATTTTATTTTAGTGGTCACTTAGTGATATGTATGTAGGTGGAATTAATATGTAGTTTTACACTTGTTGCAAAGAAATCTCTTGAAATTTGAATAGGAAACCTCAGTTTGATGCACAGCGCCTCTCCTGTAGCGCCTGCCGCGTGTTTGCTTATTTTCTCAGCAATGCTCTCGCGCCAACTAGGCGACCCTGTGACGGTATGCGCCGCTCTTCTTTGGGTCTTCTCTGACATTTCTATCAATCCTACCTGCGTCTCGTTATAGGATAGTAAAGTAATTCTAACTTATGTCGTTTGTTATCGTGATCATACTTGTTTCTTTGAAAATACCTACACAACATGATGAAGGCTGTAATGTTCAAACGCAAAAATGTACCACACAACACAGAGTAATGCAAGAAACGTAGTACGTAGGAATGACCTTTTTCTATGTGGTTCACACTGAAGATATTTTTTTCTGTTGGTGTCCACAGGGTCTTGTGAAAATGCGGGACGTGGGTCCCGATGAGTACTTGTACCTCAGGAATACCATCATCCCAGCGATGCGAGAAGCTGTGCTGTCAGTCCGTCGAACAATGAAGGCCTATGATCGTGAAGTCGCTGCAAGATACATGCGGGAGAGCATTGAAGAGACTATTAAGTGGGTCAAGGAAAATCGTGACTTAATGGTGCAGCACCTGATCTGGTACTTAGTGCTGGTGTGGGCCGTTGCACATCATTTCCTACTGGTGATGTGCGTGCATCGATGGTTCTTAAACGAGTGAGAATGAATACCATCCGCAACAAAAAATGTTACTTCAGTTTCTTTATGTTCTTTCAAGTTTAAAGTTGAGTTCTGTTTCAGTTTGTGTTATGTTCTGTATTCAAGTTCAATGTTTTTTCACGTTTCGTTTGCTTTGTTGTTTTTCATGTTCATTAATAATGATACTTTATCAACTTAACGGTCTGTGCATTATTTATTCATATTTTTGAACATTATTTGTATGTGTTAAATCCATAAACTGAAGGCTTGACTGAATCAGAGTTCCAACTATGAAAATTCAGAGATATTTCGGGGATAACTCCAGATCATGCTTGTGTAATAGACGCACGATCGCCGGCGGTTCGTTACAGAGTAGTGATGTAATTTCGTTTTATACGATTTTTAATCGCGATGTCTCTTGTTTCTGTGGAAATGCGGTCAGAGCAGTAATGGAGCCTGCAGTTTGCAATAACAAAAATGAATACCACCCAACGCTCAACACAGAGTAATGTAACAGCCCAAAGACGAAATATTAATCTGCTGTTGTTATCGTCACAGCTGGAACAGCTGTGCATAACGCAGTTATACTTTTTCTCCGCTGCGTTTATGAACCCATACACGAGGTGCATATCGGCCAGTTCTTCATTACGAGTAAACCTGTCAATATAGAACGGTGTATCACTGTTAACGTACAACTAACAGTGCTGAGAAAAAAAAAACCGCAGACCAAAGCGAACAATACTGAACACAAGCTTGAAGCGGAAGACTAAAATATGTACTACTGCCGTCGACGACGGGACCCGTCAGCGGATGGAAACAAGACACACACAGAAACAAAGGGAACTGGGGCAAAAAGAAAACAATAAAATGGAATACCTCTGTCACTAGCTGCCGGAGTCTTTGTTATCCTAATACCAAAATATTCGTTAGGGATCACTAAACAACTTCTGAAAGTGTAGCCTTAGAATTCTGGTCCACCCCGTATGTTGAATGTCCGTTGACAAATTTAATACCTTTTATATTTTTGCACCTATGTTATCATGTTAATGTTATTGTACGTTTTCGTTAATATTAAGAAATGACAAATCCTTCAAATTGGAATACTGAACACTTTGCGACCAACAAAACTCCATTAAATATACAATGTTTCCTGTTTTACTACATAAAAATAGTAACATCTAGGAAGACTTGAAAAGGACTGACAGATGTTTTAGTAACAGTATCAGAAAGTCAAATCAGGAACTTAAACACATCTTAAATAATAAATATTTTTGTGATGAAAAAATTACAACTGGGAGATACTCGTTGTTTCTATTCATTGTCATAGGTTTCGTTTTCCTTTTTTTCCCAGTTGGTAAACGTGTTTCTACATCTACATTAAAGAAATTAGATACTGGAGTGGTCTCGAACGCAGGACCTCAACCTCGCTAACATTGTGTTTTCCCGGTCTGGCTTCAATAAATTTAATGTTCCTCTTCGGAACCGTGAAATTGGAAAGAAATATGGTTTAGGGTCACAACGGGAATTATTAAGTATTTATAATTTTAAAGAATCCAGAAATGGATTCAAAAGCACGATTTTAAAGCTACGACGCCAGTCTTGCACCAGCTTTTCTCTTCACGTATAATCTGGCTTCGTTTTTTTGTTCCCTCGACATTTCCTTAACAGTACATATTCGTCCATACCTTCTTTTCTCGTGAAGACAACGACGAATGATCGACCTGCTCACACTTAGATGGAGGACGTTCCTAATCTCTGTACTGGACCTGAAAGGATCTTAACACTATAGTGGAGTATATTATAGCCCTGGTCCACCGTGGTAGCCTGTGGACACTCAGGGCGACGAACGCGATGGACGAGGCTTTTCCTCTTCACTCAGAAATTCATTGTAAATTTTCTGTATTCTAGGAGAAGGGAACAGACAGTTATACAGTATTCATCTTCATAAGGCACAAGAACGCGATCTTCATCGAATTCCTTGAATCGTCATACTTCATAAGTACGAATCTACTGACGAGGCAGGAGGACACGAAGCATGATGCAAGGTGGAGAGCGTTTCTTTCGCCTCAGATGTCAAATTCATTCCATTTTTATGCTTTGAAAAAATATTTAAGAAATTAGTTACTTTGTGAGTATTGTTTAGAGTATCGTGTAAACAACACATGTAGTTCTAGTAATGGCACCGTTTTCATACATTAAACGTAAATTTAGATTCAAGTTGTGATACAGGTCATCTTTCTGCCTGTCATAGTTTATTCATCTATGTTGCCCCCCCCCCCCCCCCCTTCACCCTGGTACATCGAACAGTTGTTCATACACGTGGCAAGATAGTAAAGTTGGTAGTTGGGTGAGTTTGTACTCTCTTGTTATTGGGTTCGAGTCCTGGCGTTTCTACTAAATTTAACTTCGCTGGAGGTCGCATATTAAGCAATAAGAGGAGTTTCAATCAAAAGGCAGAAGGCCTTATCCTAAAACATTTCATGCAAAGTGGGCTGTAGATTCCATTCAAAAGCATAACAGTCTTATGCCTTAAGGGCAAGGGAAGAAGATTAATTTAAGAAAGGCACCTCACCAACAAATAATTAAACGGCTTAAGCCCTAGAAAGAAGAGATTCAATTTTAAAGGGCAGAAGGCCGTATCTTAAAATATTTCATACAAAATAAAGAATAACAATCTTGTGCCTTAAGGGCAAGACAAGCACATCAATTTAGGAGGCATTAATACTCGGCTGAAGGCCACATATCAACAAAATATGTTTAATGGATTAAGGTCTAGAAAGTGTTTCAATATAAAAGGCAGAAGGTCTTACCTTAAAACCTCTCCAGTAAAATTCGGCTGAAGACCCCAAATAAAAATATAATAATGTCATGGCTTAAGTGCAAGACAAGAACATTAATTTAAGAGATAGTGACACTCGGATGAAAGCCACACATCAACCAAATAACTAAAATCCAAACTGGGCAATTACTACGTAACACACAAGAAATGGCGCTCCGACGTTTCCAAGGGTCGGACTTGGATTGTAATACTAACGAAGGTTCAGATGAGACAGGCAGCCTGTCCAAGGACTTCTTAATCTGGAACAACCCAACTGATACCCAGCCGACCGACCAATCAACCAAATCATTTCCACTCCACGCAACCAGTGAAACGACCACAAGATTTCAATACACGACACACAGAATATTGGCGCCTACAACGACCAACAAGACCTCAGCTGTCGAACTACACGCCGCACTGGACAGCAGCAACACAAGGAAAATACACTGCCTAAAGCTACGTCAACGACCAGGGCAGGTAACCGGAATGTCAACGGCCACCAGGCGTAAGATACCGCTGGTGAACTTCCATAACAAGGAACATATTAAGTTACATTTCACAGGAAGACTGGAATCTTAGCCGATCTAAATACACACTCATTGTTGCTCGCGGGAATGTCCTAAAAGCGACAACCAGGATCAAACGAAGAAATGTAAACAGTTGAGGCTCGATAGTAAGTTAAATGAGGACTCAACTTTCACGTTCAAGATCGGTGGGCGTCGAGCTTCGTAGCACTCGTAAGCATCACCTCACACTCCAAACGCGCGTGCACGACGCCAGCGGCTCCAGCCCGACTCCGCGCTTGCTTGCTGCTCCACGCCAACCAGCTGACGGGACTGCTGGTCCGTCCGCGACTGCACTGCTGGTGCGTCTCCCACTCACTCACTACCGGCCACACGTCGACCCGGAAATACTATCGGTCGCTCCAGAGATGGTACGACAGTGCGTTTATACATACGCACTACTGCTGCCACTCACGGGCAAGTAAGGCAGGAAGTTAGTCACGCCAGTAAATGGAAAAAGAAACGAGGCGGCACTACTATAACAGAAGACGACAAACATTTAATGGGATGAATATGAGCCGTGCATGGCTCAGCGTCATTTAAAATTAAAAATGTGCAGAGTACAGAGGATTTACTCGTGATACGATGTTAATTTTGAATTTTCTATGGATCTCTTACCGCGATTAATCGAGTTGCTTTTACCTGTTTAGTTCCACATCCTTTGCATAACCAACCATTGATATCAGGAACAACGTTTCACAGGTGTAGGAAAACCTTTTAAAGAGTAATCTCATATAACTTCAGAAAGTCACATCCTATCTCAAAACCACATGTTCATAAAAATTATTAATTTCGCCTCAACACTGCTGAAATTACTTATGTGACTGAGTTAGTTAACTCAGTCTAATGAGTGGTTGTAGTGATCTAGAAATACCACTTACAGTAATACAATTGAGTTTCGAGCGTTCAGCAGAAGCAGTGAAGCAGTGGTAAGTTTATATGGGACCAGACTCCTGATGTCATCAGTCTCTAGGTTTACACACTACTTAGTCTAACTTAAAGTAACTTACGCTAAGGACAACACACACACCCATGCCCGAGGGAGGACTAGAACATCCGACGGGAAGAGCGGCGCGAACCGTGGCAAGGGGCGGCTGAATCATGTCTAATGACGCGTTTCGTAGTACTTGCGAGATTGTGCTGTTGATGTACTTCTGGACTGCTTATCTTAGAGAACAGTATTCTCTAGTGATCTCTTGTGTTATCCATTTTGTATAATCAAATGAATGTACTGCGTAAAAATTAGAGGACCTGCAAGACAGCTACGTTGCGTGGCCTGAATGCACATCATGCAAAAATTCCCTCGGTCAAGCTCAGACAGACGGCGCAGCTTGACATTCTACACAATGACACCACGCTCACAGACATTTCATGCCGCGTGTGTGTCTCTGACTAACAATCATTATTCGCCTGGTGACGCTGCTATCGCATGGACGGGTTTATATCGATAGTAGTTTGGTGTTTTGGCTGACCAGTGAACTTAAATGTGTTCTTTAGTTAGTCTTTCCTTGCAACAAAATTTGGTTTGCGTGTGTGTACGGACGTGCGCGTTTGAGTATCTGACTGCACGTACGTGATTTCGGAGAGGGAGATGTGGGTGGAGGGAGGGAGGGAGACAGAGAGAGAGAGAGAGAGAGAGAGAGAGAGAGAGAGAGGACTAGTGGCTGAGGTGCAAATAGCACAGAGGAAGTGGATCACGGACGGACTCGGGTCTGTTTACAGAGTAAACCCAATACCATCTCTCTCCGTTCTCTAGAGATCTTGGTACTGACGTTACGCTAAAACTCATAGTAATCTACTAATGTAATGCAGCGCCTATACAAGAACACAGAATAGTACAGCTTCTGGTTCAGTACTTCGCAATGATATGCACGAACTTTTCAGCAGGTTTATGGTGACAAGAAGGTGGCTCCAATAAATGAAAATGCTACGTTGACTGGCCGCAGGTACATGTTCTTCTTTTTACTATTACTCGTACCGCTGATTTCTTATATATCTTGCCTCAGAATTTTTTATGTGAAAGCTCTTCAAGCTACTTAAATACGAAGAGCGTTATTAACTTACTACATCTACTTTCTTAAAGTCTCCATATTTATTTGGCAGCGTAGTCAACCTGGCTGTTAACACATTCCTCGCAATGAGAGACCGGTTTATTGATACACTCCGTGTAGTCTTCGTTTGGTTTTGTTGACGGAGGGACAATCTGGTCTCTGCTTACACGCTTCATCGAAGTGAAGTCCCCGAAGGTGTCTTCAAGTTTTGGAGACAGATGAAAATCGCATGGGGCAAAAGAGTCACTGTATGAAGGCTGATCGATGGTAGTGAACCCAAGGCGTCGGAGTGTTGTTAGTATCGCACCGCTCGTCTGTGCTGTAACATTGTCATGCTGAAGGAGAAAAGGCTCCATTCGTGGATGAACTCTTCGAATTGTAAGCTCAATTACATCACGCTGTTTTTTATACACCGACGTAGTTAAGTTCCGCACCATCATGTTACAAGCTAAAATTTGAGCCCTGTAGCGGTAGAAAGCTGCAAACGTGTAGACAAGAAGACTAAAGACATAGAACTTTAACAACGTTTGTTTTATTTAAAAAGTTAACACAAAAAATAATTCCTTTGCAGGACACCCTCGTATTCATTGGGGCCACAGGACAAGACGAAAGTTTGTCGGGATAATAAAGAAATACAACGTTCGAGCGATCAGCAGTGAATCCATTAGCCGAAAACCTCTTACAGTGAGAGCCGTACATTAAATGAAAAGATAAACAGCACCATCGGCCTCTGAATAACGAACACTCAACTTCAGGAATGCCAGCCAGTATTCAGAAAATACTGTAGAATAACGACTGCTGCCGTATTTTTGAAGGAATCACTGAAAGTAGATGATACAAACAATACACAAATGCAAAGCGATTTATGTTTCCACCAAGAATTCTACTTCTGACATCTATTTCTGCTTGTATAATTCACAGCAGTTAATACTTCTGTGACTGATTTATAGGTGTTGCTTTCGTATTTTAAATCGTACTAGCACTGCATAATGTCTGCAACAACCCGGGATTAATGAAGTGATACAGTACGAGAATACTAGGAGCATAACTGCCTTTCCTATACAAGCTGTATTTCACTGACAGGCCAACCGTTCTCTCACAATACAAGCATTAGTTATCCTCTGACGACTTCTTGACAGATTAGTACAGTGTAAACTGATCTTAAAATATTCATCCTGCGTATGTGTTGTACACCTTATCACGGTGAGTATTCCATATGCCTATGAATCTCGACTGTTCATAAGAAAGAACAAATTGATTCACTCGTACAAGAATGAAGAGCCCTCAGTTTCGATTATTTGATAAATCTATAATCCTGAAAGGCGTGAAAAGTACTTTTGCTTTGTAAGACAAAGGCTTTGGCGAAATATCTGTATCAGACACCAGAAAGAATTTCGAAAGTCTGTGTCATCGTCCTTCAACACACCACGTAAATGGGTAGCTAGGTACGAAAGACGCTCACGTAGGCACTAGTACCCCAAGTTATTCAGTAATATTGAAACTGTTCTTGATTTTTCAGTTGAAATTTCATTCTCTCTGGTTGTGAAAGATTGCATGGAAACCTTCTATGAATATCATCCGTCGACCTCAGTGCGTACACAGTTTCCTTAGCTTTGTTGAGACGAGACTAAATATTTTAATACTCTCTCTTTGATCGATTTTCTGCTGTGCCGCAGCAAACGGCGGGACTGGAAACTGGCTGAGAGTTGTGTTGGTGAAAATCCCCAACAAGTTTGGCATACAATCGTTAATAAAACTCCACAAATCCCGACTCATGCGAAAGAAGATTATAAAGAATTATCCAGCGCTAAATTTACAGATACCAGTTCACCACCTAGCACATTGAAACATATAATAATATTCTGCCCTTTAAAGTATATTCAGCATCATAATTATAGTTGATAAAACGATAAAACATCAACAAAAGAGAAAATGCAAAAGGATAACAAGAAAAACCACAAGAATATAAACATAGTTCCATAAGCAATAATCAAACATGTTGCCCACCAAACGCCGAATCCATTATACTACACAACCTTAACAAGAGAAGAGAGCATAATAAACAAATCGCATAAAAAAAAATAGCCGCTGCTGACCGAAGCCCACAAACAGTGAGCGAGAAATTCATTCTATTCAAGCAGTTACAGACATCAAACTTTCACAAAAAACAATAAATAACAAAATACAAATTCTGGAAATTTAACAAATTAGGACCTACAATTGTCTCACCGTTCTTATAATGTGTGCTCTTACCCAATTTAAAATGGCCCAAGTAACATACAGTCATCGGCACAACACAGGTTTTCACTGAAAGGAACTGCCACAACCTTCTGTAACTCTTGCAGCCGAAGAATTGTAATCTAGGGGCGCCGACACGGTAGCTCAGCTTGTTCGGTCAGTGATGGGCTGGCCCTCTGTAATAAAAAAACTGAGTACAGGAATCTACCATCAACTTGAACGGATGTCCTATGACGTCCGCCCAGTCCAAACGCAACGAACATTAACGAACAAAATAAAAAATTTAAAAAAGGGGTAGCGACTTTCATTAATAATCAAGACGTTCTCGGACCTGTGTTCGAATCCCGACACAGCTTAAATTTTGGCTAAACACCATCTGCAGTGGTGACAGTAGACTTCCGGCAGAAGAAGTTACCTTCATTCTGCCAACGGCTTTGTCAATGAGGGTTGAGTTGCGGACAGGTGGAAAACTGCCCTGTCAGGAGTAAGAGTCAGCAATGAACAATGGCAAGAGGATGCAGAAGGTAACATAAACAACT
The DNA here is from genome assembly GCF_023864345.2 of Schistocerca serialis cubense. Lineage (NCBI taxonomy): Eukaryota > Metazoa > Arthropoda > Insecta > Orthoptera > Acrididae > Schistocerca > Schistocerca serialis. Next base: position 805,143,046 of record NC_064641.1, read on the forward strand.
GCACTAAAGACACATTGTGTGTATGTACATGACATGTGGCCTATAGCTGAAAAAGTGCCATGATCATCTCTCCATTGGCAAAAGATGCAGACTTCGCCCCATTGAGATCTGTGAGAGGAGATTGCCAAGAGGGAGGTGACCATGAAAACAGGATTGAATATCTAACGAAAGATTAACTTTCTACGAATCGAGGGGTGGTATGTCAGAAGTTTAAACGTGATTGGGAAGCAAGGAATTCCGCAAAGGGAAATGTTGAGGCTCAGACTAGATATAGTGTGTGTCAGTGAAGTGAAATGGGGAGTGGTGGGGATTTCTGGTCAGATGAGTATAAGTTAATACCAACAGCAGCAGAATATGTTACAACGGGTGAAGGAGTGGTTATGAATAAGAAGGCAGGACAGAGAATGGATTGCTGTGAACAGTTCAGTGATGGGGTTGTTGTCATCAGAATCGACAGCAAACCAACGCCGACAACGGTAGTTTATGTACATATCCCGAAGTAGCAAGCTGAAGGTAAAGAAAGAGAGAAAGTAGATTAGAATAATGAACGAGTAATGTAATACGAAATGGGAAATTAAAATCTAATAGTCATGGAGGACTGGATTGTGGTTGTAATGGAAAGAGTAGAGGAAAGGAATATAGGAGAATATGGGCTTGGTACTAGGAATGGAAGAGGAGAGGAACTACTTGAGTTCTGCATTAAATATCAGCTAGAAATAGAGAACACCCTGTTCAAGAATGAGAAGAGGCAGAGGTACGCTTTGAAGAGGCCGCTTTGTAAATACCGAAATCAGTTGCTGGGTTGCAGGGTGTGCCCAGGAGTAGATATAGAATCAGATCACAATTTAGTTGAGATGAACAGGCTGTAGTTTAAATGACTAGTCAGAAAGAATCAATCCGCAAAGAAGTGGGATATGCAAGCACTAAGAAATGAAGAGTTATGCTTGAAGTTCTCTACTGCAATTGATCCTGTGATTAAAAAAAGCTCAGTGTGCAGTTCAGTTAAAGGGGAATGGAAATCTCTAAAAAGGGCAACCACAGAAGTTGAGTAGAAAGCCATAGGTAGAAAGAAGATAACTGCAAAAAAACCATGGGTAACAGAGGAAGTACTTAAGTTGATCGATGAACGAAGGAAGTAATATTGAATCTGCAAAGAGAATTCCACTGTAAAATTCACAGGAGAGGGCAGATACGTGGAAAGATTAGAATGAAGACGTCTATGATACATGAAGAAACAGGGCACGATATAGAAAAAAATGAGGATCCAATAATAAAATTTAAAAGAATTTCAAAGAGATTTGTGAGACTTAAGGTCAAATATGGCAGAGGGGACGCATAACATTTCATCAGTATTTCTAAAATCATTGAGGGAAGTGCAACAAAACGAATATTCACGTTGATGTATAGAATGTGTGAGCCTGGCGATGTACTTTCAGAAAAATGTCATCTGCATAATTCCTGAGACTGTAAGGGCTGACAAGTGTGCGAATTGTAACACAATCAGCTTAATAGCTCATAAATCCAAATTACTGACAAGAGAAATGTGCAGAAGAATGGAAACGAGAATTGAGAATGTGTTCGATGGGCATCAGTTTGGTTTAAAGGAAATGCAAAGTCACCAGACATTCAGTTTCGAATATGCGGTTTATGGTGGAATCAAGACTAAAGAAAAATGAAGACACAGTCATTGGATTTGTCGACCTGGAAAAAGTGTTCCACAATGTAAAATAGTGCAACATGGTCGAAGTTTGCTGAAGGGTAGGGGTAAGCTGTAGGGAAAGATGGGTAATATACAAAACGGACAATAGCCAAGGAGGAACAATAAGAGTAGGAGACTTAAGAACGAAGTGCTCAGGTTAAAAAGGGAGTAAGACAGAGTAGTAATCTTTCACCATGCTGTTCAATCTAAACATCGAAGTAGTGATGACGCAAATGCGAGTAAAACGAATATTCCGGAATGGAATTTGAATTCAAGAATGAAGGAATAAGATTCGCCCCAAACATTGCTATCCCGAGTGAAAGTGTAGAAGAATTGCGTGATCTGCTGAATGGAGTGAACAGTCTAATGACTACAGTATATGGATTGAGAGTGAATCGAAAAACGATGAAAGTGATGAGATGTAGTAGAAAAGAGAACAGCGAGAGACGTAACATCAGGGTTGGTGATCGTGAAGTAGATCAGGTTAAGGAATTCTGCTACCCAGGGAGCAAAATAACGCACGATGGTCGAAGCTAGGAGGATATCTAACGCAGACTAACACTTTCAATACGGACAAAAGGTCAACTAGTATCAAACAAAGGACTTAATAGTAGCAATAAATATCTGAGAATGTACGTTTTGAGCACAGCACAACATTGCATGGTACTGAAACATGGACTGTGCGACAACCAGAAATGATGAGAATGGAAGCAGTTCAGATGTAGTGTTACAGAGGAGTGTTGAAAATAAGGTGGACTGCTACGGTGATTAAAGGAATGTATGGAAAACACCGACAAGAAGAAGTCGCAGGATGGTAGGTCATCTGTTATGACGACTGAATAACTTTCATGGTGAAACTTCCTGGCAGATTAAAACTGTGTGCCCGACCGAGACTCGATCTCGGGACCTTTGCCATTCGCGGGCAACTGCTCTACCACTGAGCTACCGAAGCACGACTCACGGCCGGTACTCACAGCCTTACTTCTGCCAGTACCTCGTCTCCTACCTTCCAAATTTTACAGAAGCTCTCCTGCGAAGCTGTGAGTACCGGACGTGAGTCGTGCTTCGGTAGCTCAGTTGGTAGAGCACTTGCCCGCGAAAGGCAAAGGTCCCGAGTTCGAGTCTCGGTCGGGCTTACAGTTTTAATCTGCCAGGAAGTTTCATATGAGCGCACACTCCGCTGCAGAGTGAAAATCTCATTCTGGAAACTTCCATGGTGCTAGAGGGAGCTGTAGGGCGTAAAAGCTGTAGAGGAAGACAGTGATTGAAATATATCGAGCAAACAATTGAAATACAGTTAGCAATTCCTACTCTGTGATGAACAGGTTGGCACAGGAGAGGAATCTGTCGAGAGCTGCATCGAACCAGTCAGGAGCCTGATGCCTCAAAAATAAATGAAAATAAGGAGCCAAAGCCACTCTTCACCTGATACTAACTTGTATCCTGGCAGTTGCATGGTGCTTGTATCCACAGAGCCAAGAACCATCCACTCGTCCAGACTAGAACCAACGCCCTGTGTTGACCACAAGTCACCACAATTCGAGTTCCTAGTCTCCACGAGGCTGACTCCCGTGGGTTCGTCCATGATTTCCTACTCCCATACAGCTGGCCACACTCTTTGATAGCTGTCAGTTGTTGCATTTTTTTGCTGTCGTCTCCATACTCGCACCTCTTTTCTGAGGCTCCACTCTGGTTATGAAAGCAGCCATCCCGTCCGCCTACAACAATACAACAGGCTGCTTTCGTCACGAGCCAGCACACCCACCGGTCGGTGCCACACGTGAAGTTTTGTGCAATGCGTCCCCCACCCCTCAGCATCAGCTGCCAGTTCATGTTGCTGGTCCACTGCCGTACACCACACAGCTCCTCAATGTGTCCCCTCTCGGCCACATACCTCGTTGTGGCGATATAAGTGGCTGTTTTGCTGCTGCTGGCGATCTCTGCTGTGGTGGACGAGAGCATCAGCGCTGACGAAAACTGTCACTTAGGGTGGGAATAAGACGGTGCCTTGAATCACTTGAACTCTTAGCATTTTACTTTTAGTTTTTTCGTGTGCCTCGCGGTAGAGGTTTTCTTTTAAGCGACATAAGAAAGATATCAACAACACGAATTTATGTTTGAACATAACAGTGCTTTACTATCAATGATCCTGTATCATTTTGTACGTTGTTGCCGTCTCAGACCTTTATACAGACTTACCCAGCAAGATATAATGTGTATGTACAGTTAATGTATCCCGAGGACACCAAGGAATTTCGGCATTATTCACATCGGAAAATTTTCCCAAAGGTGGTAAGCGAGAGGTAAATATCCCTGGACGAAAGGGGATCTAACGCGAGATATTTTGATCCGAAGTCTGGTACGCTACCAGGATATCAACGAAATGATTTTTCCCATCAAAAGGCCTAATGAAAGTAGTGTTATTTTAGCGGAGCATTCCGCAGCTCAATGACTTTTATGCGGGAAACCCTGTTTCGAATCCCACGAGTGCCACGGTTTTTTCTTTGATGGGAAGTCTGGGACTGCGACCAGCTATACCCGTGGTGCTAGTTACTTGATCGAGCAGTAGCGGCCCCAGGTCACGAAAACTGACAACGGCCGGAGAGTGCTGTGCTAACTGCACGCACCTCCACGCTGCAACCAACGACGCCGTTGACGAAGGATGCCACGGTGGTCTGTAAGTGGGGATGGTCTCTCCAGAGGATGTGGGTGAAGTCCACGTTTTTAACTAACGTTGATGAAGTCGATTTATGGCGAGGGTAAGGTGAGGTACAGGAGGAGAAAGGAGAACCATTAAAGGTACCCAGTAAAAATGAAGATAGTTCAGCGAAAATCAATGTTCTAGATTCTGGCTCCGGCATGACAACAGTGTTAATCTGCTAGGAAGTTTCAAAATGAAGTACACTCCAGCTCAGTGTGAAATTACGTTTAGATGAAATTTTTCTGGTTGATCTTTTCTTTTAGCTGGCCTCAAAATCATACCGCTTTGTCATAATAAAATGATGATGAAAGTAACTAAACGGAGCTGACATCTCTTTAAACAGGTTTTGATGTTCATGAGCAAGAGTGATGCAAAACATTTTAAGTGAACACACCGTCATTTCTCAATATTGTGGTTTATTTAGCTACAACATAGGTTTCGGGATTTTGTGCCATTTTCAAGTGACTGACTTTGTGACACAATCTCAATAACTTGAAAACGGCATAAAAGGCCGAAACCTAGGTCGCAATTAAGTAAACAATACTGTAAAGTTCGGTGTGTTCATTTAAAAATTATATCTCTAGGATTAATAACTCGAAGTGAATTTGCACCAAGGTCGGGAGCTGTCTAAATGATCGTTTCTACCATTACTAGCTTCGGAGCCTAGAGTGCACTCCCATCGAGGCCGTACACTTGTTCATAACTGTGCGATACAAGCCGCACTGCACATGCAACATTTTCTGAGAATAATCGCAGCTGTCTGGACAATGCTGGTGTACACTGTTTCTTTGAGGGTATTCGAGAATTTACTTCACGGGTTTTGGTTTTCGTTAACACTACAAGTATTATCAGGGACAGCCCGTTATAAATAGACTTTTGCTGACGGGTAATGCTAGAGATCAACGCTGTTAACGCCAAGACTAGCCGATGAAAATACTATTTGAATGGAGGAAAGCCTCATATGGATCGCAGACCATAGATAATCACTATGAAGATACTTTGTGGATATCAATTAGAACGATAGTCCAAACGAACAGAAACTTCTAGGTGAACGGTGGCAGTTTCTCAGATTTTCCATTAGCTCAGAAAATATTACAATTTTTTCGTGAACTAATATTGCCCTCGTTCTAAGCAGTTTGAATACAATGATTCAACATCTTTGTGAAGTCACTGTTGTCAGTATGAAGTGCTGCGTGAGTCGGTTTGCAGCAACGGTTTGCGGGTCGCAGGCCTTGTGTCTTCCGTGTTTCAAGAGAGTTAGCCAATACTACTAAGAATCTTTTCTCTCACCAGTTCTGAACTGGTGAGTTGGAGAGACAAGGAAGTCATATTTGTTTGTCGGAGCTCCACGCTGTTGAAGAGACGCTACAGTGCCCAAGGAATCCTGTAGCATGAATCCAATTTATATTCAGAGACGAAATTTAGCTTTGCCTGTGAGGTTAGCTGGTAATGTTTGTTGGTCTCATTCCGCATGTAGGTATTCGAAAGAGTATGTCCGAGCAGTATTAATTGATGCTGATAGGTCGCTAATTGGGAATTGCTGAATATAGCATTACATATTACTTTTTTCTCTTCTTGATATATCAAAATTGAAAGGTGTACACCTGCCCCGAAATGTAAGGATTAATTTTCTCAATGATTTGTAATAACATATTACGTGAATGATGTCACATCTGATTGTCGGCCCAGTACTTTGAATTGTAGGCTGAGAAATCATTACTGGATTGTAAAGTAATTTTTGTATGTTTGTGATCCAATTCAGTACGCAATATTTTATATTAACGAGAAACTCATTAGTCTTTGCCAAAAGTTCATTTGAATATCTCATTCTGGTTGGCAACTATCTTGTTTTATCTCATAATACATTAATTACCAGAATCATAGTTACATAGCCACTCCGATAATTAAATCTGCAACTACTGATCCATGGTTGAGGCACAGTGTTGATGAACGGACACGCTATTACAGTTACAGGAACTGAGAAACGTTATAAAGCGTGTGCTGTGCTGCTGTATGCTGTTGTGAGACACGTGGCAGCACAGCCTTACTGCACTGTTAGGGTAATACGTTCCATGGGAAGCCAGGATTTTCGCAAATGAGTCTTCTGTTAGTTCAGTATTTTCTACATTTCGTACATACGTGCACAGTGGTTAGCAAAATGCCCCACTGCACTGCTGCGTGCTTCATCGGAACGCTGATTTATATTCAAAGTATGCTATTCAAATTTCGAAGCAAGTCATACATGTAGGCCTACCACATGCAGTATTAATGTATGCAAGTCCTCAAATCTCTCTATCGTAAGAAATTTATGACAGCGTGGGCTTTTGATTGTTTTAAATACGTTTTTCGAGTCTGATAGCGATGCTGACTTTATCCTCTTGGACATTATGTACTTTAATATGCTTATCTTCAGAGTTTCATGGGTCATATGTCACTACCCCGTAGCTTTGTCTGCGCTGCTTTAGAAACGCGCGCGCGCGCACACACACACACACACACACACACACACACACATACACACACACACACACTTGTCAGAGTGATTGTTTCCAGTTTTGAATATATTCGCCTGGCGTCTTGGCCTTTGTAGGGAACATCAGGAGACGGCTGAACAATTTGTTAATAGCCCTATTGCTTGTGTACATACAGCAGACCACTGTGCATTACTTGTGCAGCTACACTTTAGCATGGTGTACCTGAGGGTCTATTTTGTTAATCCATTCACGAATCCAGAGCGCGATATCGGCGATACCGGTACAAATCGCCCACGATTATTATCATTGTAGACCCTGAATGACAACTCAAGAATTTTCTAAGCGTGTTAGCGTGAGATGTACAACACCTTTCTTCGAGTATCCAGCACGTAGAAAACTCGGAACTCGACCCAGGTTGTGATGGTTCTGGAGGGGACGCTGACTGCTGGGCTGGAAACACCTACTGATTTGTTACGATGCCGACGGAGGACCTGTGTGGCGCTGTTAGATTCAATAAAATTTTATTCAAGTGATGACTAACTGACAACCTCAGCTGCCGACAGGTTCTGTTGTTATACCTCGATGTGGACAGCTAAAAATGCCTGTGTCTTCGGTGGCTCAGATGGATAGAGCGTCTGCCATGTAAGCAGGAAATCCCGGGTTCGGGTCCCGGTCGGGGCACACATTTTCAGCTGTCCACATCGAGGTATGTCAACAACACCTGTCGGCAGCTGAGGTTGTCAGTTAGTCACCATTTATTCCAGGGAGAAGCTGCACGGTAATCAACAGTAACTGTTCTTTCGAGAACAAGTTACTGTCTTCATATATGTTATTCAAGATTACTGAATATATCGCTAAGAATATAAGTCGCTGCCGTGTCTTCTCCTAGATCTACGAAGCTGAATCCAACTGCGCACCCAGAGCTGCCAAGGGAGTTGCGTCAGCTCGGAGTGCCATCCTGGTGCGGTGGTCAACCACACGCCGGCGAGGTGGGAGCGGCCCGTTGGTGGTCCCGCTCGGAGATGTCGGTGACTACGATGTGCGTGTTTGGCACACACGATCTCCCAGGGAGTACTCAGTCGCTCTTAGATCAGAGTCCGTGATATCCCATCAGGAGGATACAGACTTAGGATGCCCTATTGTAGTGAGGACTGAACCTGACCCCCTGTATAGCAAGCCATCCGGGGATAGCATAGATATTTCACGATTTAACACATATACTGATTCACTGTCGAACAGATGAATAAAACTACGTTATGACCAGAGGGAAGTTACGCCGATGTTAACAAACTAAGCTTTCATCTGTTCTTCACCACAGTGTGGGCTCGGATATACAATCGTTTCTTGGTAGTTTACTCTAGAGCCGTACAGCTGTGTAGGAGTAGGAAATGTAGAAAGATTTGGTGTTACGCAAGAAGTATGGCCAAGATGCTAATCGTTTTCGGTCTAACGTACCTTGTGTAAACAGGAATTCTGCGAATCCTATTATTTATGGAGACAAAGAAACAAGTGGGACCCATGATCTTAATCCTTCTTAGAGGCCAGCGACCTTCTGGTAGGATCTTCGGCTTTCAGCCGGAAGCAAATCCTACTGCTGCCGGTATTTCTGCTTGCCACCGTAGACGGCCAGGTACTCACTGGATATTTAGGTCAAATGCCTTTAGCTTTTCCGTTCGGAACGAAGGAAGCAGGAGTATGACTATAGCAAAGAGCCGCTGTATACGCTCCGAGAGCAGATGCACCAGCTTCGTGTGTGGTCAATAACTTCACCAGTCTCACCTCTGAAATTCGTCCATCCTATTGAAAAAAAGTTGGTGATGCCCCATACTTCGCTATCGACACACGGCAACAGCAAAACTCTGAAGATGCTGTCACTTCAAACATAAGCTCACACGTAGGACGTCTATGGACTAACAGATTACCTTGTACTGTGTTCAGTAGACATACACGCAGTCCTGAGTAATTAATTCAACAAATTTAGATAGTGTACATCTTGGAGCGAAGCCAATGAATTCCTCCGTAGTAATATCACTTAATGTCCCATTACACCATTCCAGCCTCCTTGTCTGTACTCTTCACTGATACAGTCTCACTTCCCTATAAGACTGGACTCCAGACATATACATTCTGGAAATACAAACACTTCGAAGCCACTTGGAGCGTCCCACAGCGATGAGCCAAAACATTAAAGTACCAGAAAAGACTTTCTAACACTTAAATCTACATATGTTAAGAAATTTGTCTTCGTCAGGAAAGCTTTTCTTTCCATTGCCATCCTGCAATTTATACCCTCTCTACTTAGCCCATCATCATTTCCTTCGCTGCCCATATAGCAAAACACATGTACTACTTTAATGGTCTCGTCCTTATTCTGATTCCTTCAGCATCACTTCATTTAATTCATCTCTATTCCATTATCCTTATTTTCTTTTGCTGATGTTCGTCTTTTATTTTTCAAGACGCTGCACATTCCATTCAACTGGCCTTTCATGTCCTTCCCTGTCTCTCAAAGAACTACAATTGAAAAACTAAAGGATTTTTCTTCTCCTTGAAGTATAATTCTTACTCCCAATTTTCCGTTGGTTTCTTTTATATCTTGCTCAATGTATAAGGTGAATAACATCAGGCATAAGCTACAATCCTGCATCACTACTTTCTCAATCACTGCTTCCCTTTATACACTTCAGTCATTACTGCTGGCGTCTGATTTCTTTTCAAGTTGTAAATAGCCATTCGCTCCATTTAATTTAATCCTATTACTTTCTGAATTTCCAAGAGAGTATTCCAATCAATATTGTCCAAAGCTTTCTATAAGTCTTCAGATGCTATAAACGTAGGTTTCCCTTTCCTTTACCTATCATCTAATAGAAGAGATAGGGTCAGTATGGCGTCGTGTGTTCCCACATTTCTCCGCAACCCAAAGTTATCTTTTCGAAGGTAGGCTTTTATCCGTTTTTTTCATTCTTCTGTGAGATATTTATGTCATTATTTAAAATCATTACGTATTAAACTGATAGTTCTCTGATTTTCACATTTGTAAGCACCAGTTTCCTTTGGAATCTGAGTTACTACACTCTTCTTGATGTCTGGCGGTATTTCTGCTGTCTCATGTATCTTCCACATAAGACGTTATAGTTTTGGCATGACTGGCTCTCCCAAGGCCATCAGCAATTCTGATGAGAAGCCTTCCAATTCATGCGCTTTGTTTAGACTTTGGTTTTTCACAGTATTGTCAGATTCTTCTCGCACTATCATACCTCGCATCTCATCCTCATCTACGTGCTCTTCCTTTTCTATTGTGTAGCCTTAGTCTCCTTTGTATGGATCCTCCATTTAATCCTTCTACCTTTCAGCTTTCCCTTTTGTGTTTGTAACATTTGATATTCATGTAGCTAGTTCTATTTCCTCAACAGGCATCCATACCTTTCCTGTAAGCAGTATCTCTCCTTCCCCTACTTATATATGCGTCTGAATCCTTATTTTTGATCTCTAGACGTTCCTGCTTTCCATTTCTCACCTTCTGTCAATGTGATTTCCTAGACGTTTATATTTCTTTTCCTGCTTCAATGGTTGAAATTTAATATTATCTCCTTTCATTAGTTAAATTGAATATCACCAGTGATATCCAAAGATTTCTACTAGGCCTTGTCCTTTTACCTATTTGATACTGTGCTGCCTCCACTATTTCACCTCTCGAGATTACCCATTGGTCTTTTACTGTACGTCTTCTCCCATTCTACCACTCGTTGCCTAATGCTCCCTGTGAAATTCTGGGCAACCTCTATGTCATGTCCCATCTGCTGAATTTCCTACATTTTTGCAATTTCTTCAGTTTTAATCTACAGTTCATAACCACTAAATTCTGCTCAGAGTCCATATCTGATCCTGTTATACAGTATAAAAACTGGTACCGAAATCTGTGTCGTATGTAATCAATGTGAAACCTTCTGGTGCCCCCAGGTCATTTCCAAGGATACCATCAACTTTCATGATTCTTAAATTAAGTCTTAGCGATGATTAACTTACAGTGTGTGCCAAATTCAATGAGGTGCTTTCGCTTTTCACCCATTTCCCCGGGTACATATTCACCCACCATTTTTTTTTCTCGTCATATTTCTCCTATCGGATTCGATTTCCGTATAACAATTAAATTTTCTTCTCCCTCAGCAATCTGAATAATTTCTTTTGTCTCATCATGTATTTTTTTCATTATTTTCATCGTCTACAGAGCAAGATGAGATATAAATTTGAATAGTTGTGGTAGGTGTCCACGACGCGGTGTTCACAATGCCGTTCATAGTAGCTAGTCGGCATTCATACGCTCTTATTCATTATTAAACCTACTTCGACATTATCTCTATTTGATTTTATATTTGTAACCCTGCGTTCATCTGATCAGAAGTCCTGTTCCATCTTGCCTCCGAACCTCACTAATTCCCACTATAACTTCAACCTATCCTTTCCCCTTTTTAAGTATTCTAACCTATCTACAGAGGTTGGAATAAGTCCAGCAAATAATTAAGTACGTAGGTTGCAACTGGTACTTTGAGATGAAGAGCTTGGCATAGTCGAGGGATTCATGGCGGACTGTATCAAACCAACCAGAAGACAGATGACTTAAAAAGAAGAAAAATATCTGGCGATTAATGGATCTAACGTCCACGCTTCGACCGGCACAACGCCTGGTTTGTTTACCCTCATATTCTTCTGAGTGGTCCCTTCCCAGAGATCAGAAGAAGGGGATAATTTAACCCTACAGTAGAGCTACATCCCATCGGCAACAATTTCACTTGTTTCTAACCTTACTTTCAGCCGTTCACAGTACAATTACAGCAATTCCATTTTGATTGATGTTACAAGGGCGGCTTAGTCAATCATCCAGTGTGTCACCCCTGCAACTACTGAAAAGCCTGCTGTTTCTCTTCGTGAGAAACGTGCGTGTCTAGCCTCTCAACAGATATCGCTCCGTAGTGGTTGCACCTATGATACTGCTGTCTGTGTCACTGAGCCGCATAAGCCACCCAACAATGGCAAGGTCCGTGGTTCATGCGGAATAATACGTGTTATTGGAACGGATTTGATAATCGACCGCTGTAAGAGATGGGCGAGCAGAAGCCACGTCCTTCATAATATTCACAAACTTCTTAGTATGCATAACGATTTGAATGTAGTAACTGAATGCCACTATCAATTTAGCCAAAACATACAAGGTATCAGAAAACCGTCTCTCAGGTATGGTTTCATAATTGTGTCTCATTTGCACGATTGTAGGTAAACAGGAGTTTGACAGACCGGCGCTATTTTACAAAGACCTAGCAACACAATAAGAAATAAAAAATAAAATAAAATCATTAATCGAGTCTTACAAGATGGTACCAAACTTCAATACAATTTGAGGCTCTAAAACATTCAAAATACTATTTCGTACACCTCGTAACACAGCCCTGAGATACGGACATGATGGGTTCTCTAAACATACTGATCTGAAATCGACATGGTAGTAGAATTCGGGCACTGATGACGAAGATCTCAATACAATTACTGATATCCAGGTGTATTTAATTTTATTCAACTTCCTTAATACCTTCGAATTCGACGAACTGCTACAACAAGTGTTCATTGTGCTGAGTACTGGGCATTTTGTTGAGTGCCGAAACAGTCGTTTATTTTGGGCTAGTGAATAAAGATTACTGCTGCCTTCCTTCTTCCACCCAATGACGTAACTATATTACGAACTTCTATATGTAGAGTGTCTTTTCTGTTTCACCCTAATAAAAGCCTGGGCTAAGTCTGCAACCTTGGTGTCTTAAATGGTAATTTATGAAACATACCTGTTTCCGATCCCGAAAATCAATAGGGAAAGCTTCATGTAAAACACCAAAATAGCAGTATTGATGTTTCTGGCTGTGAGATATTTCTAAGGCAACGAGTTTGTGTTATGGTAAAACCCAAGGAACATCCTAAAACAAGAGTGGGCTGACAGGGAACTGTACGTCCAGAAAGCAGATCAGTTATACGGAAGGAGAATAGTGAGACACCACAAAACAAATCACAGTTAATGTAGGTTCATCGTCAGTTCTCTCCGCCAGAGTTAAGTGTTAGCTCACGGAATAAGGTCCACTACAGTCACGCTTTCTTAACTCTCCAGATCTCCATCACTATAAGAGTCAGGTCTGAACACACTCACATGCTTCTTTTTTTTTAGCATCCGTCCCTAAAACCAGTTCTGTATAAGATTATAAAGCAGATAATATCATTTTAGTCAACATCAAGTAAAAGTTACACACTTGCGCAAAAGCCTTGAGGTATCAGAAACCCTATACGTTTATTGGTATGTAGTTCTTACACAAGGGCGGTAATGAAACAGAGATAACCGATTTCTGTGAATGATTCCGAGCATTTAAGGTATTAAAAATTCACTATCTGATTGCCCTGTTTAAGCAGGAAATAAGAACCATACGTGCTCAATGAGGGCTGCTGATTATTAATCATCACACTCTAACGAAATACTATTCAACAACTGTGTAAGAGAAAGGTTTCTGATGCCTATCGGCGCGAGTCTCGCCCCCATTACACTAAACTTTCAGAGTAGATACTTTCGGAAACCCTTCACATATGAATTTGAGAATACCTGGAATAACACTAGAACCATCGAATTTCGAACCCCCTAGAAACCCCGTCCGGCCAAAAATTATAAATCTCTAGTCAACGCGTTTACATCTCATTCTTAGTCATTCACCCATTTTGGGGAGCTAGTTTCGCTGCAAGAGGTAGCCACTGTGATGGTCAGTTATTTTGCTTCCAAACATTAAGCACCGTTGTGCTAGATACTTACGTTCACCAGCAGGACGTGTTTCTTCTCCACCAAGACGTGTGAAATCATTCAACATATGCTGAAAATCGTTATTGACAGTCATTCCGCATTTTTGCGCATACTTACTACGTTTTGCAGTCATGAAATGAGTGAACCGTCATCAGATTTGAACGGGAGCTAATGGTTATTGACACAGATATATGGACCATGAGTAATTTGACAGTTTGTTGTCACTCTGTCTCATTCGTGTGACGTCAGAGCAAACTTTCATTTTTTAATCACTTCATCTGTTTTGTTCATGAATCAAACGTGAGGAATATCGTGGTATGTAACGAAATAGTAAGGAAAAAGGTGCATAAAAGGAATGTAATTACTTTACCGGTTTCAGGCACTTGATGCCCTTCTTCAGAATGTAACACCTACCTTATTATTTGCAAGTCTCAGTAATAAGAAGCATACCGCAAAATGCCGTGGTTATGGGTTCATAGTGTTATTAGCTGATTATATCTTGTTCGGGCATGATGTTTGCACTTGTTGTTTCGTTTCTTTATACTATTTTTGTATAGACATTAAGAACCATATGACCGCTGCAATTTGCTGTATGCATCTTATTAATGATAATGGCAAATAATGAGATATGAATAACCATCTGAAGGAGGCCACCAAGTGCCAGAAACCGGTAAAGAAATTAAATTCCTTTCATCCAGCTGGTTGGTTATTATTTAGTTACACACAACTACAGGTGTTGATTTTGGATAAAAAGTTAATACTATGGTCTGTCGGAAGTCTACAAAAGATGTAGCGGCAAACCCCTCGTGTATTTTCCTGTGAAGCTCCAGGCGACTTCTAGTTAACCGGACTGTCAAGCCTCTCCACCAGTACTTAGTGAGAAGCTGTGTTGTGTGCCTTTCGTTTTCATCATCGAAGCAGACGTATTTTTGTTGTTAATTAACTTGTTGAGACTTGATCACTGTTTTCCTGCGTGATCATCATGATACTCCTGATGCCATTACGTGACGTCACAGTGTAGTAAAATTTTTTTCTTCTTTCCTCTGACCAAAGTAGGTCCACTTCCACTGCTATGGATCCTGTGGCGTCCATAACATACAGAATGACAAGACTTCTAATCGTGATGACCATTTTGCAATTTTTAACGCCTTGTGGTCCTCTGTTTGAGTGCTTTCCTGGAGATCATTTAGTTTTCCGCTCCTGCTCAGAGTTACATTATTAGTACTATACACTCACTACATTGGGCCATCGTGAGCTTCAGTCTCTGTACCGACAGTCAAATTGCTGAGAGATGATTTTTTTTCGTACATTGCGACACCTTTTAGAATTTGCATTGCTGAGTTTTGTATCATTTAGTTGTACTCGTGACTATACTCTACTCTTCCCTGTTATAATGCATAAACTGTATTTGTCTTTTCGGTAATTTATTAAACGCGACACACAAAAATGAGGGAGATATTAATCAACAGCTATGTAACTCCCATATGATTCACAGCAGTCTGACCAAGTCATCTGTAAAGCATACACATGACATTTAATGGCAGACATTAACTTCCCTGCATTTTGAATAGTGTCTTACCTCCAGATTTCACATTTTACAAGCATCGTTGCTAAGCGCAAATACATAAAAAAAAGCAACATGAGATCTGCTCACAAATAATGGTTTCAACAATAAATTTAATTTTAATGTAATTAATCAAGAATTGCAGATTTCCGATATTAAATCGAAAAATATTCCCTGTACATAGAAGGAACTACATAATTACCATATATGGGCAGATGGTTCCAAAAATGAACAAAGAACATATACCTTTCCTTCAATCACAATGAAGATAATAATAGCAATCATGACAGTAATCATCGAATGATCTGGTAACCTCACATGCTGCAGTTGAATTTCTAGAAATAAAACATTAGTTTTCATAGAAAAAATGTCATATTGGCATCCAATCGGAGCTATGAAGACTAGTATGGTCCTTACATGACGCAGTCATGAGATTACAAAAATATCCGCATTAGAAAGTAGCTGGTAATTATTCAGTTAATCGAGAGAGCAGGATTTATTCATAGCTTCTAGGTGCATCGTCGCATACAACAACACAATCAGGACGTTGCCAACTGGGAGTTTCCGTGGTCCATTGGGTTGATCGTAGTTCGATAATTGCGGGGTATACGTTCGATTCTCACTCATATCGTCCATTTTCAACATTCACGAAAAGACCTAATTCACCTATGGTAGCGCCAAGTCCAGAATGTTAGGTCGCACAGTTCTTCAGAATCCGCATTAAACAAAATATCCCTTCGCTACCTACAGCGTCAGAGCCTTTTTAAATGGCGCCATAACAAAGGCGGCAGCCGCCGAAGGCACAAACTCTATAGCCAGTAAACTAGCACTAAAAAGTTTATTTCATTTATTTTAGGAATGGTTATTTCGTTCACAGAGTTCATATTTAATTTGAATTTGAGACGTTGCAATTTTTTGTTCTAGACTGGAATTCGAATTAGGATCTTTAGGAATGGAACGTATCTGGGTTGCAATGCTGATCCTGCACAAACATATTCATAACTTCATTTTACGCCCTAGCATGTGCACACTGGCCTACCACCGAAAAATAATTTGCATATTTAGTGTCTGTTCCTGGATAGTTAATAATAACGATAGGTACCGTTATTTCTAGTGAAACATGCGATCATCTCACTACTGGTGAGCAAGCAGTTGATACTTAACGTCTATTTATGGAAGGGAAACAGCGAGAGTACGCACCGGGTTCGATTCCCGGGCAAGCAAAATAAAGTTGTACCCTGATCTCATATTGATACAGCTCGCTGCTGGTGAATAAATTCAATTTCAAACATCTGATTTTACTTAGTTAACAATCCGATAACGTGCTGGGCAAAAAATCCCGTCACAACATTTTAAATCACAGCATTCCAATTTTCAGCACATGCATACTTGGTTACTTGCGAAGGAGAGTATGTTAAACGTCTTTCGTGGTTAGTTAACAGGGCGATAATGGTTTTGATGCAGTAGAAATAATGTCGTCACTTCGTTTCAAGTTCGTTACTGGGACATTTAGCAGGTGCGGGAAAACCTTATACAGAGGAAAAATACTTTGAACTGTCATAGACCATTATTACTCCAGACATTGTCTCAGAATATCTTGTTCATACAAACATTTACTTTGTTTAAGGATTGCTACATAGTTTATGTGCCATAGTTAGTTGTTTCAGGTTGTAATGAGATGGTAACGCTTTTGAAAATCATTCTAACCAGTGCAAGCGTTAGGGACTAAATCATCTCAACTTACGTGCTTTTCTAGTTATTGCGGTATCATGGCGTGATGTTACATCGCACTGATTGCCTTAAAGAACAGTGTTGTCTAGTGCTCTCGTGGTATCCATTTTGTATAGTCGAACGACTGTATCGCAATGCAATAAAGAGGACCCGCTAGGCAGCTATGTTATGTTGGTTGCATGCAAATCCGGTGGATCACAAATCAGGTCGTTCGGATACTTTTGCGCATGATAGTACATCTGATAAGGAAAGGGTTTCAAGATTTTATCGCTTCTCTAGTCTTGATGAAAAGGAGCAACAGTGAGGCAAATCGAACGAAAAAAGATCAAATCTGGTTGATCTTTGATATGTGTGATATCAGAGATGGAGTGCAGCACATCGTTTGTTGATGATTTGGTGGATTTCATCTTATGGGGTGCAAGGGAAAGCAGAATTTTGTAGTGACCAAATGAGATACTCAGGAAATTAAATACCTGCTCATAAAGTTTAAAATTTATCGCTCAACTCCCGCACTTAACACGCAGCACTTAGTGTTGGCAATCGACACACATGCAATGTACGTGAATAAAGAGTGTTTCTTATTTCGCAATTTTGTTCTAAATCGTGGTCTATCCAAACGACACTCTCTCTTCATAGGTATTGTTGCAAAGCGGAAGAGTGAAACAAATGAATAGCATCCAACCGTGTCTGGCCGTCTCGTAGCAACAGACGGCTATTAGACGCTGAGCGATAAGCTTGATCAAGCATGGCGATGTGTAAAGTATGGCAGTTTGTGGCGATAGGGTTAGTTGCAGCAGTTGCTGTGCGCGTAGTCAGTGTTAATAACTGTGTAAGAGATACGGCGCGCCCTTCCAGGACATCCAAGGTAGGCACAGAATCGGAAATTTGTGTGAGCGCGCCTGGAAACAGCGGGATACTTGAGAACGAGCCGTCTGCTCTGGATACATTCGAGGAGCTTAAGGAGTGGTTAAAGGTATTATGTGTATCTCTAATGGACAATTGTTACAGTTATTTCCCGTTTCGATAATATTTAATGTAGTAACTGTTATTTATTGAGCATTACATTACATTACAAGCAATGATTTCATTTCGCGTCTTGTTAGAGTGATAAACGTTTGGTAGAGGTGGTATCGGAAGTAGATATCTAATGTGTTATTCAGTATTCTGTAGATGAATTAGTTACAAAGCCACAGTTTATGCTGTTAATTAGCGTCACATACAACTGTATTGTGCTGGCCATTTTACAGGAAATATCGGCAAGAGGCAGCGGCATACTTCAGGATGTGTTAGATACTATCCAGAAGAATGGACTCGTATTTCTCGATACGCTCAATGAGCTCGTGAAGCAGAAGATGAAGGTAATACAATAAACTGTATCCTACATAAGTTTCGTGACTGCTAGCGGTTGTAGTGGTATTTCATGTATCAATTGTTATTAAATAATTTTTAAGTTTCATTCCAACCAATGATTTTCTTTAGTGCTGCGTAGTAGTATAAAGGTTCTGTAGTAGTGAGGCCGATATGTATTATCAATTGTCCAGTTCACTGTAGATAAATTAGTGCAATCCCATCTTATACCCTGTTGAATCACATCTTAAACAACGGTATTAAATTGTACAGGAAGTGTCGGCGAAGGAGTCTGGAAAAGTCAGAATTATTCAGGACGACATGGAGACGACCCACGAGGAGGACCTCATCTTTCTGGATGTCTTCAAGGAGTTTATGAAAGTGAAGATAAAGGTATGTTGAGAAATTCTATCTTGCATCAGTTATAGTAATACTTTAGGTTATGGTAATATTTAATGCAATAATTATTGTTTGTTAAGTTTCGTGTTGTGTTTGAAACAATTATTTTAGCTGGTCTCTCGTAATAGCTATAATCGTTCTTTAGAAAAGGAATCAGTCTGCTTTAGACGGTTTTCAGTATAACTCTGGAAATTTTACAGGCCTTGTACATGGTCTAACCACTCTTCTTCTTTGAAAACTTCGTCTCTGACCAGTGGATCGTGATTATGAAACAAATCTTTTATTATTCTTCTCATGTCTGCATCATTTATCAACTACATCCACATCATGCCACGCAAGCCACTTAATGGTGAGTGGCGGAGGGTACTTCTGCTACGACTGACTGATCCTCGGTTCCTGCTGCACTCGTGGATGGCTCCTGGAAAGAATGACTGTCGCTAAGCTTCTATATTAGCTCTAACTTCCCGAATTTTCTTGTAGTGGTCGCTTAATGAGATGTACGTGGGAGGAATCAATATGTAGTCCTACTCTTCCTGGAAAGTGATCTCTCGAAATTTCAATATGAAACCTCTGTGTGATGCACCGCGCCTCTCCTGTAGCGCCTGCCACGGGTGTTTGCTTATCTTCTCAGCAACGCTCTCGCGTCAACTAGGCGATCCTGTGAAGGTATGCGCCACTATTCTTTGGATCTTCTCTGTCATTTCTGTCAATCCTACCTGCGTCTCGTTATAGGATAAGAAAGTAATTCTAACTTATGTCGTTAGTTATCGTGATCATACTCGTTTCTTTGAAAATACCTACACAACATGATGAAGGCTGTAATGTTATAACGCAAAAATGTACCACACAACAGAGTAATGCAAGAAACGTAGTACGTAGGAATGACCTTTTTCTATGTGGTTCACACTGAAGATATTTTTTTCTGTTGGTGTCCACAGGGTCTTGTGAAAATGCGGGACGTGGGTCCCGATGAGTACTTGTACCTCAGGAATACCATCATCCCAGCGATGCGAGAAGCTGTGCTGTCAGTCCGTCGAACAATGAAGACCTATGATCGTGAAGTCGCTGCAAGATACATGCGGGAGAGCATTGAAGAGACTATTAAGTGGGTCAAGGAAAATCGTGACTTAATGGTTCAGCACTTGATCTGGTACTTAGTGCTGGTGTGGGCCGTTGCACATCATTTCCTACTGGTGATGTGCGTGCATCGATGGTTCTTAAACGAGTGAGAATGAATACCATCCGCAACAAAAAATGTTACTTCAGTTTCTTTATGTTCTTTCAAGTTTAAAGTTGAGTTCTGTTTCAGTTTGTGTTATGTTCTGTGTTCGAGTTCAATGTTTTTTCACGTTTCGTTTCATTCGTTGTTTTTCATGTTCATTAATAATGATACTTTATCAAATTAACGGTCTGTGCATTATTTATTCGTATTTTTGAGACTGAAGCCTTGACTGAATCAGAGTTCCAACTATGAAAATTCAGAGATATTTCGGGGATAACTCCAGATGATGCTTGTGTAGTAGACGCACGATCGCCGGCGGTTCGTTACAGAGTAGTGATGTAATTTTGTTTTATATGATTTTTAGTTGCGGTGTCTCTGGTTTCTGTGGAAATGCGGTCAGAGCAGTAAAGGAGCCTGCAGTTTGCAATAACAAAAATGGACACCACCCAACGCACAACACAGAGTAATGTAACAACCCAGAGACGAAATATTAATCTGCTGTTGTTATCGTCACAGCGGGAACAGCTGTGCATAACGCAGTTATACTTTTTCTCTGCTGCGTTTATGAACCCATACACGAGGTGCATATCGGCCAGTTCTTCATTACCAGTAAACCTGTCAGTATACAACGGTGTATCACTGTTAACGTACAACTAACAGTGCTGAGAAAAAAAAAACAGCAGACAAAAGCGAACAATACTGAACACAAGCTTGAAGCGGAAGAGTAAAATGTGTACTACTGCCATTGTTGACGGGGCCCGTGAGCGAATAGAAACAAGACACACACAGATACAAAGGCAACTGGGGCAAAAAGAAACCAATAAAATTGAATACCTCTGTCACTAGCCGCCGGAGTCTTTGTTATCCTAATACCAAAATATTCCGGATGTATCACTGAACAACTTCTGAAAGTGTAGCCTTAGAATTCTGGTCCACCCCATATGTTGAATGTCCGTTGACAAATTTAATATCTTTTATATTTTTGCATTTACGTTATCATGTTAATGTTATTGTACGTTTTCGTTAGTATTAAGAAATGACAAATCGTTCAAGTTGGAATACTGAACACTTTGCGACCAACAAAACTCCATTAAATATGCAATGTTTCCTGTTTTACTACATAAAAATAGTAACATCTTGGAAGACTTGAAAAGGACTGACAGACGTTTTAGTAACAGTATCAGAAAGTCAAATCAGGAACTTAAACACATCTTAAATAATAAATGTTTTTTTGATGAAAAAATTACAACTGGGAGATACTCGTTGTTTCTATTTATTGTCATAGGTTTCGTTTTCCTTTTTTTCCCAGTTGGTAGACGTGTTTCTACATCTACATTAAAGAAATTAGATACTGGAGTGGTCTTTAACGCTGGACCTCACCCTCGCTAACACTGTGTTTTCCCAGTCTGGCTTCATTAAATTTAATGTTCCTTTTGAGAATCGTGAATTTGGAAAGTGATATGCCTTGGCAAGAGTTACTAGTTTAGGATCACAACTGGAATTATTAAGTATTAATAATTTTATGTATCAAGAAATATTTAACTGAGGATGTAATGGATTCAAAAGCACGATTTTAAAGCTACGACACCAGTCTTGCACCGGCTTTTCTCTTCATGTATAATCTGGCTTCGTTATGTTCTTCCCTCGACATTTCTTTAACTGTCCATATTCGTCCATACCTTCATTTCTCGTGAAGACAACGACGAATGATCGACCTGCTCACACTTAGATGGAGGACGTTCCTAATCTCTGTACTGGACCTGAAAGGATCTTAACACTATAGTGGAGTATACTATAGCCCTGGTCCACCGGGGTAGTCTGTGGAGACTCAGGGCGACGAAGGCGATGGACGAGGCTTTTCCTCTTCACTCATAAATTCATTGTAAATTTTCTGTATTCTAGGAGAAGGGAACAGACAGTGATACAGTATTCATCTTCATAAGGCGAAAGAACGCGATCTTCATCGAGTTCCTTGAATTGTCATACTTCATAAATACGAATCTACTGACGAGGCAGGAGAACACGAAGCATGATGCAAGGTGGAGAGCGTTTCTTTCGCCTCAGATGTCAAATTCATTCAATTTACATGCTTTGAAAAAATATTTAAGAAATTATTTACTTGAGAGTATTGTTTAGAGTATCGTGTAAAAAACATATGTAGTACTAATAATGGCACCGTTTTCATACATTAAACGTAAATTTAGATTCAAGTTGTGATACAGGTCATTTTTCTGCCTGTCATAGTTTATTCATCTATTTATCTAAAGTATCTTCAGCATCACAATAGTACGGGATAAAACTATAAAACATCAACAAGAGAGAAAATGTAAAATGATAAGAAGAAAAACCACAAGAATATAAACTTAGTTCCAGAAACAATAACTTAATATGTTGCCCACGAAACGCCGAATCTATTATACTACACAACATTAACAAGAGAACAGAGCATAATAAATGAAACGCAGCAAAAAGGATACCCATTGCTGACCACGGGCCACAAATTGTGAGAGAGAAATTCATTCTATTCAAGCTGTTAAAAGAGATCAAACAGTCACAAAACACAATAAGCAACAAAAGAAAAATTCTGAAAATTTAACAATTTATGACCCACAGCTGTCTCACCGTTCTGACGATGTGTGCTCTTACCAAATTTAAAATGGCCCAAGTAACACAGTCATCTACACAACACAGATTTACATTGAAAGGAACTGCCACAACCTTCTGTAACTCTTGCAGCCGAAGAATTGTGATCTAGGCGCGCCGGCAGTGTAGCTCAGCGTGTTCGATTAGAGAGGGGCTGGCCCTCTGTAATAAGAAAACTGAGTAAAAGAATCAACCATCAACTTGAACGGATGTCGTATGACGTCCGCCCAGACAAAACGCAACGACCATTAAGGAACAAAAAATATAAATAAAAAAAGGGTAGCGCCTTTCATTAATAATCAAGACGTCCTCGGACCCGTGTTTGAACCCCGCCACAGCTTAAATTTTGGCTAAAATTCATCTGCAATGGTGACAGAAGACTTCCGACAGAAGAAGTTACCTTCGTTCTGCCAACGGCTTTGTCAAAGAGGGTGGAGTTGTCGACAGGTGGGAAACTGCCCCGTCAGGCGAAAGAATCAGCGGTGAACAACGGCAAGAGGATGCACTAAAGACACGACGTGTGGCCTATAGCTGAAAAAGTGCCATGATGATCTCTCCATTGGAAAAAGATGCAGACTACGCCCCATTCAGATCTGCTGGAGGGGATTGCCAATTAGGAGGTGCCCATGAAAACAGGACTGAATATCCAACGAATGATTAACTTTCTACGACTCGAGGGGTGGTATATCAGAAGTTTAAACGTGATAGGGAAGCGAGGAATTCCGCAAAGGGAAATCGTGAGGCTCAGTCTAGATATAGTGGGTGTCAGTGAAGCGAAATGGCGAATGGTGGAGATTTCTGGTCAGATGAGTATAAGTTAATGCCAACAGTAGCAGAATATGTTACAAAGGGTGTAGGTGTGGTTTTGAATAAGAAGGTAGGACAGAGAATGAGTTACTGTGAACAGTTCAGTGATGGGGTTGTTGTCATCAGAATCGACAGCAAACCAACACTGACAACGGTAGTTTATGTACATATCCCGAAGTAGCAAGCTGAAGGTAAAGGAAGAGAGAACGTAAATGAGAATATTGAATGAGTATGTAGTACGATGAAGGGAAATTAAAATCTAATGGTCATGGGGCACTGGAACGTGGTTGTAATGGAAAGAGTAGAGGAAAGGGATATAGGAGAATAGAGGCTTGGTACTAGGAACGAGAGAGGAGAAAAACTACTTGAGTTCTGCATTAAATATCAGCTAGAAATAGAGAACACCCTGTTCAAGAATGAGAAGAGACATAGGTACGCCTTGAAAAGGCCTCTTTGAAAAGGCCGAAATCAAATACTGGGTTGCAAGGTGCACCCATGAGTAGATGTAGAATCAGATCACAATTTAGTTAAGATGAACAGGCTATAGTTTAAAAGACTAGTCAGAAAGAATCAATCCGCAAAGAAGTGGGATATGGAAGCACTAAGGAATTAAGAGTTATGCTTGAAGCTCTCTATGGTGATAGAGCCTGTGATTAGAAAAAGCTCAGTGTGCAGTTCAGTTAAAGGGGAATGGAAATCTCTACAAATGGCAATCACAGAAGTTGAGAAGAAAGCGATAGCAGAAAGAAGATAACTGCAAAAAAAAACATGGGTAACAGAGGAAGTACTTAAGTTGATCTATGAAAGAAGGAAGTTAAAAGTTTTCAGAGATACTCATAAATAAAGAAATTAAAGTCACTGAAGAATAAATTAGAATAGTAAGAGCGGGGAAGCTGTTGAAACACAGTTTGCAATTCCTACTCTGGGATGAAGAGGTTGGCACAGGAGAGGAATCTGTCGTGAGCTGCATCGAACCAGTCAGGAGCCTGATGCCTCCTAAATAAATGAAAAAAAGGAGCCAAAGCCACTCTTCACCTGATACTAACTTGTATCCTGGCGGTTGCATGCTGCAAAAAAAGTCAATTAAAATCATTGGGGGAAGTGCAACAAAACGAATATTCACGCTGGTGTATAGAATGTGTGAGCCTCGTGATATGTCATCGTACTTACAGGAAAATGTCATCCACGTAATTCCTGAGACTGTAAAGGCTGACAAGTGTGAGAACTATAACACAGTCAGCTTTATAGCTCATACACCCAAATTGCCGACAAAAGAAATGTACAGAAGAATGGAAAAGTGAGTTGAGGATGTGTTCGATGTGTATCAGTTTGACTTAAAGGAAAGGTAAAGTCACCCGACATTCAGTTTTGAATATGTGGTTGATGGTGGAATCAAGGCTAAAGAAAAATCAAGAGACGTTCATACGATTTGACGACCTGGAAAAAGTTTTGAAAGGTAGGCGTAAGCTGCAGGGAAACATGGGTAATATACAATACGTACAACAGTCAATGAGAAACAGTAAGAGTAGGAGACTTAAGAACGAAATGCTCAGATTAACAAGGGTGTAAGACAGAGTAGTAGTCTTTCACCATGCTGTTGAATGTGTAGATCGAAGTAGTAATGACGCAAATACGAGTAAAAGAAAGATTCAGAAATGGAATTTGAATTCAGGGATGAAAGGATAAGATTCGCTGAAGACATTTAGCAATGTGAAGAAGAATTACGTGATATGCTGAATGGAATGAGCAGTCTAATGACTACAGAATATGGATTGAGAGTGAATAGAAAAAAAGTGAAAGTGATGAGATGTCACAGAAAAGAGAACAGTGAGGGACGTAACATCAAAGTAGGTGATCGTAAAGTAGATCAGGTTAAGGAACTCTGCTACCCAGGCACCAAAATAACGCATGACGGTCGGAGCTAGGAGGATATCTAACGCAGACTAACACTTGCAAAGCGGACATTTGGACCAAAAAAGGTCAACTAGTATCAGACATAGGCCTTAATATTAGCAGTAAATGTCTGAGAAAGTACGTTTTGGGCACAGCACAGCATTGCATGGTAGTGAAACATGGACTGTGCGACAACCAGAAATGATGAGAATCGAAGCAGTTGAGATGTAGTGTTACAGAGGAGTGTTGATTAGGTGGACTGATGGGTGTGGAAAGGAATGTATGGAAAACACCGTCATGAAGAAGTGGCGAGACGGTAGGACATCTGTTAAGACGACTAAATAACTTCCATAGTGCTAGAGAAAGCTGTAGGGCGTAAAAGCTGTAGAGGAAGACAGTGATTGGAATATATCGAGCAAACAATTGAAACACAGTTTGCAATTTCTACTCTGGGATGAAGAGGTTGACACAGGAGAGGAATCTGTCGTGAGCTGCATCGAACCAGTTGGGCGCCTGATGCCTCCTAAATAAATGAAAAAATGGAGCCAAAGCCACTCTTCATCTAACTTGTTCCTGGCAGTTGTATGCTGCTTGTATCCACAGAGCCAAGAACCATCCTCTCATCCAGACTAGAACCAACGCCTTGTGTTGACCACAAGTCACCACAGTTCGAGATCCTAGTCTCCACGAGGCTGACTCCCCTGCTTTCCTCCATGAACTCCCACTCTGTCCCATACAGCTGGCCACTCCCTTTGATAACAGTCAGTTGTTGGATCTTTCTGCTGTCGTCTCCAAACCGGGCGACCGCTACGGTCGCAGCTTCGAATCCTGCTTCGGGCATGGATGTGTGTGATGTCCTTAGGTTCGTTAGGTTTAAGTAGTTCTACGTTCTATGGGACTCATGACCTCAGATGTTAAGTCTCATAGTGCTCAGAGCCATTTGAACCTTCTTTTTTGTCGTCTCCATACTGGCACATCTTTCCTGAGGTTCCACTCTGCTTATGAAAGCAGCCATCCCGTCCGCCTGTAACAATACAACAGGCTGCTATCGCCACGAGCCATCCCACCCACCAGCCGGTGCCACAAGTGAAGTTCTGTGCAGTGCGCTCCCCCCGCTCCCCCCCCCCCCCCCCCCCCCCCACCACCACGTCACCACTTAGCACTAGTTGCCATCTCATGTTGCTGGTCGACTGGCGTACACCACACAGCTCCTCAATGTGTCCCCAAGCTGCCTCGTACCTCGCTGTGGCGCTCTAAGTGGCTGTTTTGCTGCTGGTGGCGATCTCTGTCATGGTGGACGGGAGCATCAGTACTGGCGGCAACTGTCAGCCAGGGTGGGAATCCGATGGTGTGTTGAATCTCTTGAACTCTTCACTTTTTAGATTTATCTTGTGCCTCGAGGGACACGTTTTATTTTAAGCGACGTAACAAATAAAGCAATAACCCGAATGTAGGTTTGAACACAACATTGCTTCGCTATCGATGATCTTGTGTTATTTTGTATGCTGATGCCTTCTCAGACCTTTGTACAGGTTAACTCAGCCAGTAATAATGGGTACATACAGTTAATGTAGACCCAGAGCACCAAGGTACCACGGCATTATTCACATCGGAAAACATTCCCAAAGGTGGCAATTGATACGTTAAAATCCCTGGACGAAAGGGGATCGAACGCGAGATATTGGGATCCGTAGTCTGGTTCGCTACCAGTACACTAAAGAAATAATTTTTGCCATCAAAAGGCTTGGTGAAAAGAGCTTTAATTTAGCGGAGCATTCCGTAGCTCATTGGCCAGCGCACCTGACTTCTATTCGGGAAACCCTGTTTTGAATCCCGGGAGTGCCACGGATTTTTCCTTGATGGGAAGTCTGGGACTGCGACCAGCTATTCCCGTGGTGCTAGTTACTTGATCGAGCAGTAGCGGCCCCAGGTCACAAAAACTGACAACGGCCGGAGAGTGCTGTGCTAACTGCACGCACCTCCACGCTGCAACCAACGACGCCGTTGACGAAGGATGACACGGTGGTCTGTAAGTGGGGATGGGCCCACCAGGGGATGTGGGTGAAGTTCACGGTTTTAACTGGCGTTGATGAAGTCCATTTATGGTGAGGGTAAGGTGAGGTACAGGAGGAGAAAGGAGAACCATTAAAGGGACGCAGTAAAAATTAAGATAGTTCAGCGAAAATCAATGTTCTATATTCTGGCTCCGGCATGACATCAGTGTTAATCTGCTAGGAAGGTTCGAAATAAAGTACACTCCAGCTCAGTGTGAAATTACGTTTAGATGATATTTTTCTGGTTGATCTTTCCTTTTCGCTGGCCTCAAAAGCATACCATTTTGTCATAATGAAATGATGATGAGAGCAACTAACATCTCTTTAAACAGGTTTTGATGTTGATGAGCAAGAGTGAACACACCGTCATTTGTCAGTATTGTTGTTTATTTAATTACAACATTTATGCCATTTTCAAGTGATTGACTTTATGACACAAACTCAAAAACTTGAAAACGGCACAAAAGGCGGAAACCTATGTCGCAATTAAGTAAACAATACAGTAAATTTCGGTGTGTTCATTTAAATATTATGTCACTAGGATTAGTAACTGGAAGTAAATTTGTACCAAGTTCGGGAGCAGTCTAAATGATCGTTTCTACCATTACTAGCTTCGGAGCCTAGAGTTCACTCCCATCGAGGTCGTTGATAACTATGCGACACCAGCCGCACTACATGTGTAACATATCTGTACTGTCTACTGAGAGTAATCGCAACTCTGCGTACACTTTGGGAGTATTCGAGAATTTAATTCAGGGGTTTTAGTTTTCGTTAGCACTACAAGCATTGTCAGGGAGAGCCCTTATAAATAGACTTTTGCTGACGGGTAATGCTAGAGATAAACGCTGTTAACGCCAAGACTAGTCGTAGAAAATACTATTTGAGTGGAGGAAAGCCTCATATGGTTCGCGGACCATAGGTAGAATCCTGGGTGAATAGATTCTGCGTGAAGCCTTCGTTAGGCCTGAAGAAGTTTTTGGTGGATTTAACCTAAACTGTCGTCGGTCACGAGACAGTAACCTTTTCATGGCGTGTGACATTTATGTCAGTGATTATATTCCCACCCGTCCTTTTCTGTAATCACTATGAAATCACTTTGTAGAAATATCTTTGTACTATAGTCAAAACGAACAGAAACTGCTAGCTGAACGGTGGCAGTTTCTCAGCTTTTCCATTAGCTCAGAGAATATTTCAACTTTTTTGTGAACTCACATTGTTTTGTCATGTTTTATGAGCACTCGTTCAGGCCAGTTTGAATATAATGGTACAAACTCTTTCGTAATGTCTTTTTTAAGTCACTGTTGTCAGTATGAAGTTTTGGGCGAGTTGGTTTGCAAGAACGGTTGGCGGGTGCAAAGCCTTGTGGCTTCCTCGTTTCGAGAGAGGGAGCCATTACTATTATGAATCTTTTCTCTTTCCGGTTCTGAACTGGATAGTTGGAGAGACAAGGACGTCATATTTGTCTGGCAGAGCTCCACGCTGTTGACGAGACGTTACAATGTCCAAGGAATAATGTAGCATAAATCCAATTTTCATTCAGTAACGAAATATAGCTTATCCGGTGAGGTTAGCTGGTAATGTGTGTTGGTGTCATTCCGCATGTAGGTAATCGAAAGCGTAAGTCCGCGAGGTATAATTGATGCTGATAGGTCGCTAATTGGGAATTCTCAGCTTTTCCATTAGCTCAGAGAATATTACAACTTTTTTGTGAACTCACATTGTTTTGTCATGTTTTATGAGCAATCGTTCTGGCCAGTTTGAATATAATGGAACAAACCCTTTCGTAACGTTGGATTACCGAGAAACATGTTATTATTTTCTCTTCTTGATATTTCAAAATTGAAAGGTGTCACCAGTACTGAAGTGTTGAGATTAATTTTCTCAATGATCTGTAATAACATATTACATGAATGATGTCACATCTGGTATCAGCCCAGTACTTTGGATTGTATGCTGAAAAATCGTTACGGGACTGTTAAGTAACTGTTGAATGCTTGTAGTGAAATTCAGAACCCAATATTTTATATTACCGAGAAACTCGTCAGTCTTTGCCTAAAGTTAATATGAATATCTCATTCTGGTTGGCAGCTATCTTGTTCTATCTCATATATAGTAATATCCAGAGTTCTAGTTGCATAGCCAAAGCGAGGGTTTTCATTGTTTTAAACACAGTTTTCGAGTCTGATCGCGTTGCTGACTTTATCCTCTTGTACATTATGTACTTTAATAATAATATCTTCAGAGTTTCATGCCTCATTTGTCACTATCCCGTAGCTTTGTCTATGTTGCTTTTCAAACACACACACAAACACAAACACACACACACACACACACACACACACACACTTGTCAGAGTGATTGTTTCCACTTTCGAATGTATTCCCCTGGCGTCTTTGCCTGTGTATGGAACATCAGGAGATGGCTGAACAATTTCTAAATAGCGCTATTGCTTGTGCATATACGGCCGACCGCTGTGCATTAGTTGTGCATCTATACTTTGGCATGGCGTACCTGACAGTCTATTTTGTTAATCCGTTCGAGAATCCAGAGTGAAAAAAATTACTGTCTGTCCGCCTCTGCACTTTCTTAGGCGCGATTTCGGCGACACCGGTACAAATCCATCAAGTTTATTCTCATTGTAGACCCTGTATGAGAACTGACGAATTTTGATAGCATGTAAGCGCGAGATGTACAAAACCCTTCTTCGACTGTCTAGTACGTAAAAAGCTCGGAACTCGACCAAGAGTGTGACAGTTCTGGAGGGGACGCTGACAGCCCAGCTGGAAGGATCTACTGATTTGTTACGATGCAGACCGATGGCCAGTGTGGCGCAGTTAGACTCAATAAAATATTATTCAAGATTACTCCATTTATTGCTAAGCATGTAAGTCGTTGCCGCGTCTTCTCCTCGGTCTGCGACGCTGAATCCAACAGCGGACCCACGGGTGCCAAGGGCGCTGCGTCAGCTCGGGGTGGCATCTTGGTGCGATGGTTAGCCACTCGCCGGCGAGGTGGGAGCCCCCCCGTCGGTAGCCATGCTTGGAGATGTCGGTGACTACGACGTGCATGTTTGATTCACACGATCTTTCAGGGAGTACTCAATCGCTCCTAGATCAGAGCCCGTGTCATCCCACCAGCCAATTAAATTCCCCATAGGAATATCACTTAATGTCCCACTACACCATTACAGCCTCCTTGTCCGTACTGTTCACTGTGCAGTCTCACTTCCCTATAAAACCGGACTCCAGACATATACATTCTGGAAATACAAACACTTCCAAGCCACTTGGCGTTCTACAGCGACGAGCTAAAATATTATACTACCGTATATGTCTTTCTAACACTTAAATCTATGTATGTTAAAAAGTTTGACTTCGTCAGGTAAGCTTTCCTTTCCATTGCCAACCTGCAACTTATGCCCTCTCTAATTAGGATATTATCGTATATAGGAAAACTCATGTACTCCTTCAAAGGTCTCGTTCCTTAAGCTGAATCCTTCAGCATCACTTCATTTAATTCATCTCTATTCCATCGTAGTTATCTTCTTTTGCTGATGTTCACCCTCTCTCTTCTTTTCTAGACACTGCCAATTCCATTCGACTGCTCTTTCAAGTCCTTCCCTGTCTCTGAAAGAATTACAAACCCCAAGGTTTTTTTCTTCTCCTTGAACTGTAATTCTTACCTCAAATTTTCCCTTGGTTTACTTTATAGCTTGCTCAATGTACAAATTGAATAACATCAGGCACAAGCTACAAGCCTGAGTCACTACCTTCTCAATCACTGCTTCCCTTTACGCCCCTCTATTATTATAGCTGGCGTCTGATTTCTTTTCAAGTTGTAAATAGCCATTCGCTCCGTTTAATTTACCAATGTTACTTTCTGAATTTCCAAGAGAGTATTCCACTAAGTATTGTAAAAAGCATTCTGAAAGTCTGCAGATGCTATAAACGTAAGTTTCTCTTTCCTTAACCCATCTTCTAAGAGAAGAGGTAGGGTCAGTGTAGCGTCGTGTGTTCCACATATCTCCGGAATCCAAATTTATCTTCCCAAAGGTAGGCTTCTATCAGCTTTTTCCATTCTTCTGTGAGATATTCATGTTATTATTTTCAGCCATTACTTATTAAACTGATAGTTCTCTAATTTTCATATTTGGAAGCACCAGTTTCATTTGGAATTTCAGTTACTAGATTCTTCTCGATGTCTGACGGTTTTTCGTTTGTCCCATACAACTTGCACACCAGATGCGATAGTTTTGGCATGACTGGCTCTCCCAAGTCTATCAGCAGTTCTGATGAAAATATTTCTACTCCATGCGCTTTGTTTCAACTTAGATCATTCACTGTCATGTCAGATTCTTCTTGCACTAACATATCTCGCACCTCATCCTCATCTCCGTGCTCTTCCTTTTCTATTGCAAGCTTCATCTTCTTTGTATGGACCCTCTATTTAATCCTTCTACCTTCCAGCTTTCCCTTTTGTGTTTGTAACACTTGATATTCATATAGCTACTTCTCTTTTCTCAACAGGCATCCTTACCTTTCGTGTAACCAGTATCTCTCCTTCCCCTAGTTTTACGTGCGTCTAAATCCTTACTTTTGAGCTTTAGACGTTCCTGCATTCCATCTCTCACCTTCTGTCAATGTGATTTCCTATACGTTTATATTTATTTTCCTGCTTCAATGGCCGCATTTTAATATTATCTTCTTTCATTAGTTAAATTGAATATCACCAGTGATATCCAAGGACTTCTATTAGGCCTTGTCTTTATACCTATGTGATTCGGTGCTGCCTCCACTATTTCACTTCTCGAGATTACCCATTGGTCTTATTCTGTATTCCTTGCTCTAATTGTACTCACTCGTTGCCTAATGCTCCCTCTGAAATTCTGGACAACGTCTGGTGCTTTTAACTTTGCCATGTCCAATCTTCTGAATTTCCTACATTTTTGCAATTTCTTCAGCTTTAATCTACGGTTCACAACAACTCAATTCTCCTCAGAATCCACATCTAATTGTGTTATAGAATATAAAATCTGGTGCCGAAATCTGTGTCGTATATAATCAATGTGAAACCTTCTGGTGCCTCCAGGTATTTTCCTAGTATACCATTGACTATCATGATTCTTAAACTAAGTATTAGCGATGATTAAACTACGGTGTGTGAGAAATTCACGCAGGTGGTTTCGCTTTTCATTCATTTCCCAAGTACATATTCACCCACCATTTTTTTCTTCTCGTCATATTCCTACTATCGAATTCAATTTCCCTATCACAATTAAATTTTCATCTCCGATAACTATCCGAATAATTGATTTTATCTCATCATATATTTTTTCATACTTTTCATGATCTGCATAGCGAGATAATATATAAATTTGATTTTATATTTGTAACCCTGCGTTCACATGATCATAATTCCTGTTCCACCTGCCACCGAACTTCACTAACTCCCACTATAACTTCAACTTATCCTTTTCCCTTTTTAAATATTCTAATCCATATGCAGTGGTCGGAATACATCCAGCAATTAAGTACATAGGTTGCAAGTGCTACTTGGAAGTAAAGAGTTAGGCATAGGAGAGGAATTCATGGCGAACCATATCAAACCAACCATAAGATAAATTACTTAAAAAAGAAAAAAAAAATCTGGCAATTAAGGGATCTAACGCTCCACGCTGTACGACGCCTGGTTTTTTTTGTCCTGATATCCTTCTGAGTCGTCCCTTCCCAGAGATCGCTAGAAGGGACTAATTTAACCGTACAGTAGAATTACATCCCATCGGCAACAATATCGGTTGTAGTTTCCCCTTACTTTCAACTGCTCACAGTACAAGCACAGCAATTCCATTTTAATTGATGTTAGAAGGACGGATCAGTCACTCATCCAGAGTGTCGCCCCTTCAACTACTGGAAAGCCTGCTGTTCCTCTTCGTGAGAAACGTGCATGTACAGCCTGCCAACAGATATCCCTACGTAGCGGTTGCACCTATGATACTGCTGTCTGTATCGCTGAGGCACCCAAAAACGGCTAGGTCCGTGGTTCATGGGGAAAAATATGTGTTAATGGAATGGATTTTTAATCGACCGCTGTAAGGGATGGGCGACCAGAAGCCATGTCCTTCATAATATTCACAAACTTCTTAGTATTCACCATATGAATGTAGTAACTAAATGCCACTATCAATTTAGCACAAACATCCGAGGTAACAGAAAACTGTCTCTCGGGTATGGTTTCGTAATGGTGTCTCATTTGCACGACTGTATGTAAACTGTAGTTTAATCGGCCGGCGCTATTTTACAAAGACCTAGCATCACAATAAGAAATAAAAAATAATATTCATTAAGGGTGTGTTACAAGATGGTACTTAACTTTAGTACAGTTTGAGGCTCTACAGCATCCAAAACACTATTTCGAACATAACATAAAGTCCACAACAGCTCGTAATATATTCCTGAGATACGGACATGATGGGTTCTCTAAACATACTGATCTGAAATCGGCATGATAGTAGAATTCGGGGAATGTTGACGAAGTTCTCAATACGATTACTGACATCCAAGTATATTTAATTTCATTCTACTTCCTTTATACCTTCAAATTCGATGAATTGCTACAACAAGTGTATAGCGTGCTGAATACTGAGCATTAAGTCGAGTGCCAAAACAGTCGTGTATTTTGGGCTAGTGAATGTTGATTACTGCTGCCTTACTTCTACCAGACGATGACGTGATTATATTACGTACTTCTATATGTAGCCTGTTTTTTCTGTTTCGTCCTAATAAAAGCCAGGGCGAAATTTGTAACCTGCTTGTCTTAAATGGAAATTTATAAAACCGACCTGTTTCCGATCCCGAAAATCAGTTCGGAAATCTTCATTTAAAGCACCAAAATAACAGTGTTGTTCCTCGGCACTCTGCAATAACGATATCTCTATGATGTTTCTGGCTATGAGATATTTCCATAATGCACGACGACGATGTAACAGCTGGATATGAAATTTAAGGTAGCGAGATTTTGTCACAGTAAAACCCAAGGAACATCCTCCAGCAAAAGTGGGCTGACGGGAAACTGCACGTCCAGAAAGCAGGATAGTTGTACTGAAGGAGAATAGTGAGACGCCACAAAACAAATCTCAGTTAATGTAGGCTCATCGTAAGTTCTCTCCGGAAGAGTTATGTGTTATGTCACGAAATACGGTCCATTGCAATAACATTTCTTAATTCTCCAGATCACCACCACTATCAGCTCTGAACACGGTCACAAGCTTCTTTTTCTAGCATCCGTTGCTAAAAGCAGTTCCGTATAAAATTATAAAGTTAACGCAGATAATATCATTTTAATCAACATCAAGTAAAAGTTACACACATGCGCAGAAGCCCTGGGGTATTAGAACCCCTACACGTTTATTGTTACGCTGTTCTTACACAAGGGTGCTAATGAAATAGAGATAACCGATTTCTGTGAATGATTCCGCACATTTATGGTATTAAAAACTCATTATCTGATTGTCATGTTTAAGCAGGAAATAAGCATCATACTTGTTCATTGAGGGCTGCTGACCGCTAATCCATCACACTGAAATGAAATACTGTTCACCAGCTGTGTAAGAGGAAAGTTTCAGATGCCTATCGGCGCAAGTCTCGCCACCATAACACTAAACTGACAGAGTAGACTCTTTCGGAAGCGCTTCACATATCAATTTGAGAATATCTGGAGTAACACTAGTACCATCGAATTTCGAGCCCCCTATAAAAACCGTCCCGACAAAAATTACACATCTCTAGTCGATGAGTTCACATCTCGTTCTTAGTCTTTCCCCCATTTTGGGGAGTTAATTTTGTTTTAACAGGTAGGCACTGTGATGGTCAGTTATTTGGTTTCCAAACATTAAGCATAGTCGTGCCAGATACTTACGTTCACCACCAGGACGAATTGCATCTCCACCAAGACATGGAAAACATACAACATATACTGCAAATTGTTATTAACAGTCGTCCCGTATTTCTGCCTATACTTACTATGTTTTGCAGTCATGAAATGAGTGAACCGGCATCAGACGTGGACAGGAGCTAATGGTTATTGACACAGATATAGAGACCATGAATAATTTGACAGTTTGTTGTCACTCTCTCTCATTCGTGAGACATCAGTGCCAACTTTCATTTGTTGATCACTCCATCTGTATCGAGCATAAATCAAACGCGAGGAATATCGTGATATGTTACGAAATAGCAAGCAAAAAGTTGCATAAAAGAAATGTGATTACGTTACCTGTTTCGGCCACTTAATGCCCTTCTGTAGAATGGAATACCTATCGTATTATTTGCAAGTGTCAGTAATACGATGCCGTGGTGGAAATGAAATGGAAATGAGCGTTTGGCGTCATTGGCCGGGAGGCCCCTCGCGGGGCAGGTCCGGCCGCCATATCGCAGGTCTTATTACATTCGGCGCCACATTGGGCGACCTGCACGCCGGATGGGGATGAAATGATGATGAACACAACACAACACCCAGTCCCTGAGCGGAGAAAATCTCCGACCCAGCCGGGAATCGAACCCGGGCCCAGAGGACGGCAATCCGTCACGCTGACCACTCAGCTACTGGGGCGGACGATGCCGTGGTCATGCGTTCAAAGTGTTATTAGTTGATTAGCTCTTGTTCTGGCTTTGTGTCTCCACTTGTTGTTTCGCTTCGTTATACTATTTTTGTACAGACGTTAAGAACCACATGACCGCTGCAATTTGCTGTATGCATCTTATTTATTTCAGTGGCAAATAATGCAATGGGAATAACCTTCTTAAGGAGGCCACCAAGAGCCAGAAACCGGTAAAGAAATTAAATTCATTTTATGCAGCAGGTTGCTTATTATTTCGTTACATACAACACAATTGTTGATTTTGGATAAATTACTAAATACTATGGTCTGTCGGAGATCTACAAAAGATGGAGCGACAACCCCTCGTGTATTTTACTGCGAAGCTCCTAGCAGTGTTACTACATATGAGAAACAATCAGGCGACTTCTAGTTAGCAGGACTGTCAAGCCTCTCCACCAGTACATAGTGAGAAGCTGTGTCGTGTGCTTTTCGTTTTTATCATCGAAGCAGACGTATTTTTGTTGTTAATCGGCTTGTTGAGACTTGATCACTGTTTCCCTGTGTCCCAGTGAGGGACACGTCATGATACTTCTGAAGCCATTACGTGACGTCACAGTGTAGTAAAGTTTTTTAATCTTTCCTCTGACCAAAGTAGGTCCACTTCCACTCCATTGAATTCTGTGGAGTCCATAACTTTCAGAATAGCAAGAAATAGATCCAGCTCTTCTAACGGCGATGACCATTTTGCAACTTTCAACGCTTTGTCGTCCTGTTTCAGTGCTTTTTGAATATGTTTGAGAACATATTTGTTCATATGCAAGTGCCAAGCATCATGTACAAAATCACTCATGAAACGTAATTACACATGTGGATAAAGATCAGAATTTCCTGGAGATAATTTAGATTTCCGCTCGGGCTAAGAGTCACAGTATTAGTACTATGTACTTCCTACTTGTTCCATCGTGAGCTTCAATCTCTCTATCGAGATTCAAGTTGCTCAGAGATGATTTCTGTTTTTAAAATACGACACCTTTTAGAACGTGCGTGGCTCAGTTTTGTATCATTTAGCTGTTCTCGTAACTATACTCTGTTCTTCACTGTTACCTTGAAACATATCAACCACAGCAGCTCATGTTGTAAAATTACAAACCATTATGGCAGACTCATCTGTACAACTTATTATACTCAGGTGACGACATGTTGCCATTTGGGTGAAGTGGTACATACTGACAAGTGAAATGATGTTATTCATGAAAGTAATGCAGCTGCTATGTAAATTGGGAAAACAAATGTATACAGTTCCGAAAACATTTTATTTCTTACTCCTTCCACTAACATGTATAAATGAAGATTCAACAGTATCTTTATTGCTGCCCTATGAGTCATCCGATCTCCTTCCTGTACATAGTATTTCAACACAATCACAATCGGTTGTAATACGTCTTCATACTATTCTTAAAATTCAACTTCCTAGTTGCCATTTATCAACGCAAACGTGTGCTCATCGCTGAGATCCTGACAACGGGTGTTGACGCACTACTTCACTGCTCCTGTATGTCGTATTTATATGACGTTTCATCACAACAAACACGCTGCACTTATAGCTTTGGATCCGCTTTGCAGCAGCAGACCCGACACAGGCTGCCAACAATGTGTAGTAGTCGGCATTGCTTAGTTTATAGTATAGGACATAAATGTCACGTTGTTGGTTCTAGTTATGTCTCCTTTTATTTTCGAAAACTAGGCTTTGACATTTAATTCAAAATGAACTAAGTTAATAACTATTAAAAACCATGAATCCTTGCCCGCCTCCTAAAACAGTTTGTGGAAAATTGCAATATACAGATAACTGTACAGCAGTTACTGAACAAATGACAGGTTACAGTATTGCACTAAATATTTGCCAGTAACTTTCCTCCAGTTCAGTTCGCTGACTGTTCTTGGGGACAAGGGACCAGGTCATCAGATAAGATTATTGAACCATTTCAGTGCTTTTTATAATCACTAATGTGATTGTCTAATGAATACATGGTGTAGGGGTATCACACCTAGGTCTGGAAAAATTTAGCTTCATTTCGATCACGTCTTATACTGCGAATGTTATCAGTCGTGCCCTGCATAGTCATGCATGTGAAGTGTCTTTTTCTGAACCAAGAGCACAAGAATCTTATTTTTCTCAGTGCTTTTCCGTCCAAAATGGGGGTCTCTGAGCACTATGGGACTTATCTTCTAAGGTCATCAGTCTCCTAGATCTTAGAACTACTTAAACCTAACTAACCTAAGGACATCACACACATCCATGCCCAAGGCAGGATTCGAATCTGCGACCGTAGCGTTCCCGATGTTCCGGACTGTAGCACCTAGAACCGCTCGGTCACCCCGGCCGGCTTTGTCCATAATCGACTTAATCGTCACATACATACCCAGCGTCATATAAACCGTACGTTGGTCCACTTCCACCACATTCATATTAAATGTTGTTTATCGGTTTTGTAAGGAAGGATGCTAACGACTTGCGTACCTGTTTTGTAGAGCACGAAATATCTCCTTCTCAAGTATCTCCTTTTCCCTCTAAGTGTCGCAGTTTGAATGACATCGTAAATCATGATCAGTAATTCCTACAGGAAAGTTTCGATATTTTCAGGACTGTAGCCACAAGCTCCAATCCATGTTTCGGGTACATACGAGCGACGAACGATAATTGGTGTGCAAAACGTAATGACAAAATAAACTTTGGCGTGATGTGTCACTGTCAAGTAACATAGTCAGATAAAACTTGGACCATAGAAAGAAAGCACTACTACAGTATGCAGATACGTAGATAACGTAGAGAAATATGCAATAAGATGAGCAGAAACGACATTTTTGTTGAAATACCATAATTACACGGAAATCGCCGCGATTTATGATGGTCCCCTGGACATCAGAAAAGGTGGGATATAGTTCTTAATAAGGTAAGTGATTACCAGGAACGGTAAAGCATGATCTGCAACGTGGTCACTGGCTGGTCACGCGCGTGCTAAGGAGTTCTTACGTTAGAGGGTGCTATTGCTCTTCCAGAGCAGTTGACAACTGCTGGACGTTCATTGGAGGACGTAGACTTGCTGCAATGCGTCTCCCGAAAGCGTCCCACGCGTGCCAAACTGGATTTAGGACGGGCTAATGGTCAGGACACTTGATTCGCCGAATAGTCTCTCGTTTCCAGAGCTGCTCCGCCCGAGATGTTCGATGTGGTCACAGATTTTGATTCACAAAAATGGAGTTAGCACTGAAAGCACTCCTGGAAAGTGGCACATGAGAAACGATCACAACATCTCAATCATGATACTCGCTCAGTGTTCAAAAATTTGGAAGTCAATACAACCACACAGTATTATGCCTGAACACGCCGTAACGCCTGGACCAGCAAAACGATGACGTTCGACAAAGTTCCTATGCCTTTTACGCCTCATGAAATGAGGGTACGTCCTGAATCACTATTCAGACCGAGTCTGCCCACGTGTGAGAGGTGCAGCTGACCCAGCTCCTCGCTGGTCCAGTTCTCGTCTCCAGTCACCATTGCAAATAGTGCTGCCTATGTGCGGTTGTCAACGGTACACAATGATCTGCTCTTTGGGCATAGAGACCAACACCTTGCAGTCGCCGTGCCGTTGCGGAGCATGAGGTTCAATATCTTGACTTTGTACCTTCTGTTTTACGAGGATCCTTCTCACCTGTTCCACAAATGTAGCGGTAGTCTGCTGCTGTCCGAGGTCGACCATCTCCGCTCCTCTGGACAGCTGTGCCTGCCATTAGGAATGCTCCCCTTGCTCGAGAAGCAGTGGTGAGAGCAATACCAACCACCTGGGCTCCACTTCTTCTTCCACTACCGCGATGATTCTTCATCCATATGTCCGTGAACCATATTGTAATGAACACCACCGTAGAGCAACGCAACTGCTCGCTGATTAACACACATCGTCATTTCCTGTACTGAATGGGTTTTACCAGGAGAAGGTGTAGGAGAGCACATCGGCTGTGGTGTGGAGAGGGAAAATAAGAGTAGCACGAAAGCAACACCTTTCGCAGTTAAAAATTTTAACAGCAAATTTATTTAACAATTTTCTAGCTTACTTTCATGTAGCAACCTCTAGTATTTGCATGTACGAGTATTTAAGATAGTGAAATATTGAGTGGGAAAAAAAGAAACTTTTTCACATGTCATTCAGCTTGAAAAATCTCAGATATATTTAAAATAATTATCTCGACAAAAAAGTGTAAAGTAATTATCTTAAAGAAGGTAAAGATTTTCTTAAATAATCTGTATCATACATAGGTTTAACAAACCCCAATAAAATATTTAGAGTAACGGTATTTAAAGCAAGATGAGGATGTTTGCTTTACGTATCTAGCATCTATTATTGCAATCAAC
Source organism: Schistocerca serialis cubense (assembly GCF_023864345.2). NCBI lineage: Eukaryota > Metazoa > Arthropoda > Insecta > Orthoptera > Acrididae > Schistocerca > Schistocerca serialis. Next base: position 805,183,410 of record NC_064641.1, read on the forward strand.
ATGTTGAACATCTAGCAACTCACTGAATTCGTGCCAAAACTTAAGGCTAGCAAATACTGACCTTAAGAAAATAACTGTTTATATTTATGACATCAAGAATTCCAACACAAATAAGACCGTAATTTTAGAAACAATCATTTCTCAGGATACAAAGCTGGCTCAAGTCGTAAAACTGCCTAGTAAAATTTTCAGACATTACTATGGTATTAACTGAATTTCGTGCACTCGCATTGAACGTAGGAAAATACCTCTAGCCCCACATTTAAATAAAAGTCAATTGCAAAGTGGCAAGCAAATTAAGCGAGGCACTTTAAAAGAACCCTTTAAATATAATAACTTTAAGAGAATTGTTATGTCCATACCTTAATCCAGAATGATCCAAGACCAAGACGCCAACCCATTCTCCATTGTCACAGCAGTATTACAAATATAGTTACTGAATTGGCCAGTTCCCTTCCTCTATCATCTGATCGGCCGAGAGCATTTGGACTGTCATAAACAACTTGTATTTCTTGGCCAACAAAATGGAGGAAAAGGTGACCAATCACAGAATCCCGGGATTAATGCACTGAAACAGACATTACTAAGAAACAGTAGTTGCCCGCACCGAAGGTATATATTGTTTAAAAGGGTGCTTGGCATATCAGAATTGACACAAGGATAAACTGTGTTATCAGAGAAGTATGAAACCTAAATCTACAAAAATTACTCCCAGTTTGCGCAAATACGGTTCATTGTATGTAATTAGAGCGAGCACGACAAGGCAAGAGAGCGTTTACGGTTGTGAATCTTATCAGACTATTCCATAGAATTCAGTTGACCAATCTGTACCACAAAGTCGCATGCAAACTTATCACTGAGCCTACTGCACTTGTGACACGTCTAACCATCGCAAACAGTTCCAAGCATTAAGCTCGATTCATTAGAAACATTCACACCCAGCTTGTCACCCAACTCATCGCAACAAACATTCGTTACACTCACATTTGTCCGAAGAGCAGCAAAGGTCGCTATTTCCAATAGCCGGAAGTAGTCTCACCAGGCTGGATACACACAAGCCCACTTTTTCACAGCATCATGGACCACCTCAGCGAGTCACAGTCCTAGCCGAACAAGGCAGCAGCGACCGTTTACGGACCAGTCTCCACACCGCATGCGGGCCCAAAGCACTCCACCAAACACGCACTTGCCACTGCCGTCCATACGTGTCTCTTCGTTTGCCCTCAACCCTTACCTCTCGCGGTTGATTTCTCTACTCGACCTCTGGCAACACTCGCAAAGATCTTCTTGCCGAAGGAAAGCGGCCTCCCGCATTGAGCGCCACTGCTCACATACTTTCAAATGCGTTGTGTTCCTGGACAGCGTCATTTGGCGCTATAGTCACGCTGACATCACGCCATGCGAGGCCCCTTTGTGAGCCCGACTCGGTGATTCCTGGCAACACGCTCTTGCAGTTTCATTCATTTCCTTCTAAATGTTAATATCTGTTGTTACTTTGTATCATCCTTAAGTTTTGCAGATCAGAGTAGTTGCTCTACTTAGTTATCGGGGACAGCGTTCAAATCCACTTCCCATCGATAGTAATTCTCTCAGCCTTTACTCGTGCGGTGTTTCGGTATGAAGAGTGCGTGTAATCTCTCCATCGCTGCCGATTTAATGGCGATCATGAACTTGCTCTCTGTCATTTACCACAGATAACTGGTGGATAGCCTTCAAAGGACAAGTGCTGTCAGTCATGTGACATGAAGTTGCTACGAGCAGTTGCCGCTGCTGAATGTGACTTAGAGCGGATGTGGGATTCTCTGTTCTACTAACTGATATACCCGGAAAACATCTTGCTCAGGTTTGCAGAAAAACGGCCTTCGAACTTTGTCTGGTACTTTTTTCTGAAGTATTCAAGGACAAGAGCGGCATTAGTGATCTGCAGACATTGGCACTTGTTGGGCTTCGTTCCACATTAGTGTGTAGACTGAACATACTGTTTCTGGGTGCAAACCGCTGTGCCGTTGGGTTCATTAAACTAGGTGTATTATATATTTTTTAGCTTTGAGTCAACAATATTTCATTTAAAGAATTCTTTTATGACATAGTCGTTCGTGTTGGATTTTCCAGTTCCTGATTATCCGTTTAGAGCACTGTTAGTAAATTATGAGTATTACATACACTCTTTAAGCGTAATTTATCTTCTACGAATTCTTCCTAATTCCACGTTTGGCAATTTGCTCCTATCTCAAGCTCTTTAATTTTATAAGAGTTGAAATAATGTTCCTCTGATTTTCTGAAAGACTGTAATTCACATTGATTTTATAGTTGCTCATTTGCGGTTGCATTTTGGAACGCATACAGGTTTTAACGGACGCCTTCGCTTAATGTTTATTGATATTTGATGTATTGTTTCGGAACACTTGTTAATTTACTGACCTTATTTTGAGACATACATATGACAGACGTGAAACTAATTTGAAACATCGATCGATCGAAGTATTTAAGTGCAATTGTTGCAGAAAAATCTAACAGCCTGTACAGGCATTGTTGCTATTACACACAGAAACGTTCGCATTCACAATATATTTCGTCAATGTTAACCAAAAAACTTGTCTTTATTACCTTTAATATATCCCCTCCCGGATAAATTTCGGCATATTTCATATTTCACGTTGATTATTCAGAATATCGCTCGTTGTGTCGCTCCCAGCTCTCAGTCATCCCGCTTAGCAGAGAATATGGGGCCTTTGCTAGATACAGGTGCCTCAACTTCACATGTACCACTGGCGCCGGTTTTTGCCAAAGACCTGCACGGCACCTACACTCAAGCGTTTGTATATGGTTTTTTTTTATTGAGTTTGTGCAGATGGTGCGGGGGAGGGGGGGAAGATGGTTTGAGTTTTAAAGTGTTGAACATGAACGTAACAGCTGTTAGAGAGTCATTGAATGCCTTGGCTAAAGCCGATTTGGCTTTTAGTTTCAATGTCCTGAGGAAGGATCCATAGACGAGTGAGCGAAAAGGTTTTCGGTGGTATTATTATTATTATTATATTGGCGGTATTATTATTATGTTAATCCCCTTTGGGAGCGTTATTCCACTATTTTATCTATTAGCGTAAGCAATGAATTGTTTGGCATCATTCAACTGGTGTTTTCTTTTGCTTTGGTTTTCTGTATCTGGTAATTTTCTTGCAGGGTTAGGAGGTTTTCTTTATTGTTGATTCTAATGATTTTCATATCTTCTCCTCTAGTGGTTGGTTTGTGGTTATGTTCTCTTAGATGTTCTGCAAATGTGGAGGCTTGTTCCATACCAAAGCAGAAAGAAAAACCGTGTTGAATGATCAAGTATACATGTCAAACTATTAATCGTTTGCACTAATAGATAAAATAATGGAATATCGTGCCCAGAGAGAATTAATATATTGATAATAATCATAATCATAATAATAATAATAATGTCACACAATATAATAGTAATAAAACCCATCACCTTTCCACTCACTCATCCATAAATCCCTCCACGGGTCATTAAAACCAAAGTCAAATCAGCTGTCACCAAGGCACTCAACCACTTTGTAACAGCTATTACGTTCATATTCAGCACTCTACAATTCAAACCACCAACACCCTCTCCCCTCCACCCCACCAAAACACACACAAACACACAACAGAAAAAAGATGTGAAAAGAAAACCATATACACAGTCTTCTCTCTTTCCGAAGAGGCGGAAACAACAGTGCACTACAGCCACACTCGTAAACACGGTCGTCATCGTAAACTTGTCCCTGCAGATGCTGCATTTCGACCGCGGCCCGTGTTTGTTACAACACGCAACTGAACGTGGGAGGTTTCAAGCGTCAACTTTAGGTTACAATATCTCCGGATGTAATTAACATTTTACATAGCGACAAACGGCACTGATTACGTATTTGCTTATATGTTCAGATGCGCTAACAAAACTAACGGGGTTCCATTTAAAAAAACGTAGGTTTGTGTTAAAAAACATACTTCCGTGAATTTTTTTATGGTTTGTATTTACCAATTACACCAGCCCCTCCCCTCAAGTTCGGTCTGTGGAATCGACTCGTCAGTATTTGATGTGGTTTACGAAATATATCCAGTGGTAATGTTAGGTGACTCACCTTGTATATATAGTTGACAGTTGATGGTTGGTGTGATTACACATTATCTGAGAATCCAGTACTGCAGGGCAAATGATGGGCTATGCATGGGTATCGTATCAACGTGTACCGCATCAAAAGAGCCTGAAGATGACGCAATGAAGCGTCGAAACTGGTAGCGACAAAATCAAATAAAATCATAAGAACGGCTGTAGCTGCTTTATTTTTTGTCACCATAGTAAACGGCCGTCGTTCCAGAGATGTCCTGCTAAAAGCATGGACATACAAAAACTACACAACCGGCAGGCCTGAAAGGACAGAAGGACTTCTTCCAGCCAACCAACATCTGTGTTCCTCTGCCAACTGGAAAGGCTCGAAGAAGTCAAACATGGGCAAATGGTCTTCTCCTTCACCAACTCGATGAGCCTCTTCGACGTTGTCGCGTGATACCCTTTCCCGGCCCAGCTCCGTGTCACATGTGGACACCACTAACGATGTTTCTACCCTGGACTCTGCAGGCCGACAGAAGGAGAATATTGACGCCTCTGTAGACCTCACGGACCAGCATCCCCCGGCCTCTGTGCCCTGTAGCAGCCAATGTTCGACGGCTGGCACTCAGCAGCCACCGATGAGGCACCCATCATCTTTTCCTCGTCATCACTCTCCTACAAAGGAACTTCCGCGGTCTTCGATCCAAACAAAGAGGATTTACGGCTTCTCTTAGTATCGCAGCATCCGCTTGTTCTCTGCCTCCGGGAAAGAAAATTGCTGCCTCATGACTGCTTTGGCCTCCGGCATTTCTTCACAGTGCGTTTCACTTTCCCCCCGAGGACTGTATTGCAGCTCATGGGGTAGTCATGCTGCTGCTTATACGGAATGACCTTCATAGTGTAATGTAATAAAATAAAAATTATTTGTGATTCCTTTTCTTTGCTATGAGCGTAATGTAATAAAATGAATATGAGCCATGACTTACATGAAAAAGAAACACACATTAATGCAATGGCTCAGCATAAAAGAGAAATAACTGATGTAAGAATATTATTAACAGTGTAATATGTTGTTCAATTTAGCCCGACGTGTATGAGCACTCAGTAAACTAGCTCAATTCTCAGGGTAGTTACGCAATCGTCGATAGTTAATTGCCCTTTTCTTGTTTACCCAACACTGGAGATATTATTCCACGGTCGAGAGAAGTCGTGTGCTTATTGTACCAGAGAATATTTGCCAAGTCTGTTCGATGTACGCTACTGCAATATGTAAGTTAACATCGTGGTTTCGTCTCGATTCCCCAATATAAGAAAACAAGAGTTGCATCTACAAATGAAATCCTAGAATGGAACTGGAATCCTGTGACCAGACCTGCTCCGCCTGGGGTGTTATCTCGTTGTATAAAGAAAATCTGTAAGTAAAATTCTAAATTATTAGTAGCTGCCGGCCGGGGTGGCCAAGCGGTTAAAGGCGCTACAGTCTGGAACCGTGCGACCGCTACGGTCGCAGGTTCGAATCCTACCTCGGGCACGGATGTGTGTGATGTCCTTAGGTTAGTTAGGTTTAAGTAGTTCTAAGTTCTAGGGGACTGATGACCTTAGAAGTTTAGTGCCATAGTGTTCAGAGCCATTTCAACCATTTTTTTTATTAGTAGCTGCTTCCGGCCTCGTGGTATCTAACACAAGGTTAATTTTCCTAACCGACGGCACGTCTCGTGGATGAGGTAAAAGAAAAACGTTAAAGATGTTTCTAAGATGGCTCCTGAAGGTGAAAATTCTTTCTTAAGGCCCATATCTACTTAGGACAATCCAGGTATCAGACTAGCAATTGCTTGACCACATACACAAATTCTTTTGACGAAATAACCATTATATTTTTCGGGTTTTAAGTACAACTTACATTATCAGCTGGTACAGCAAGATGAGCTTTACACAATAACGTCCTCTTAGGTCCGAATGCAAGCAGATAAGATAAGTGAAAGACAAAGGAAAGATAGTTCATGCATATAAGTGCAAGAGTCCATGGAATAACCTGTCCATTGTAGTTCTATCTCTTCTTCTTTGGCGTACTTGTCGTTTATTTGTAAATTTGGCGTAATATATAGCTCAGATTTTTTAAAAACCAAGTCCACCCAGGAGAAACAGTACAATAGTCAACACATCTCCTGGTCGACTCGCCTTCAAACTATTGCAGTTCGCCTTTTCCTTCCCCACCAGACATTTTCCCTTCGTACTGCATCCTTCCATCATTCGATGTCACCGGGGAAGACTTTCTCCAGCTTATTGGACAGTTACCTCACCCCTTTCTACTGCATCGTGACATTAATATTCACCATCCCCTTTGGGCTTCTCTCAGTACCTGGCCGAGAGGTGCCCTCTTGGCTGACTTTCTCTATCAACTTATTCTCGTCTGCCTTAACACAGGAACACCAACGTTCCTCTCAGACTCTACGCACACCTATTACCATTTGGACTCCACCAATATGCACACCTAAACCGCGGCTTACTAAGGTAGACTGGGGGCTTTACTCCTCCCTGCCGAACTTCGACGAACAACATTCCCCCAGTTGTGATAACCAGACAGAACATCTTACAAACGTTATTCTCACCGCCTCAGAACATTCCATTCCTCGCACTTCCTCTTTACAGCGCCACGCCCCAGCCCCTTGGTGTACTGAGGCGTGTGATGACGCATTTTGGGCCCGATGATAAGCTCTCCACGTTTTAAACCATCATCCTTGCGTCGTGCGCCCGCATTTAATTTCGCGTAATTCCCGCGGATTTCGGATCCCTCTGGCCGCAAGAGTGCATGGAGTGTTACTGTCGCCGGTAGGGGGCGGGTCGGAGGAGAAGGTAGTTAAAGGCTGTGGCGACCTGGAGAAGAGCAGAGTGCGACACGGGCGGCGAGGAGCCCAAGTGAGGCGGCGTGTTGTGGCCACGTGTCTGCCGTGGCCCGTTGGCAAGAGCCTTTGCTCACTGTGTGTGTGGCGGTTCCGAGTGTAGGTCGCAACCGTGAACATCGCTCGTCGAAAGCTACTTCGGCAGGAAACACAATATTCGGCGTGTGCTCTTCTACTCAGGCTGCAAGCAGTTTGTGTCAATTGTGGTGCCGGGTTGGAGTCATGTCTGACCTTTGCAAGTACTGGAAGCGTTGGCGTCTGCTGGATTATACCCGTGGGTTTCCGACTACGAGCAATCTTCGTTACATCCTTCTTCCGGCGCTCTCGAAGCAAGAGTTTGTCAATGGGCGCTGCATTTTACGAGAAATTACGATGAGCATTCGATAGGTGTGTACGTCACTTGGTGTCGCGTGGTGGCTATTTTGAGTCCTTATTCTGGTCGCACGTTCTTATATATATGTATGTATTATTTATGAAGACTTTCCCTGATACTACTTGACTTCAGTTCTGAAAATGTGTGTGGGCTTGTAGCTGTCACCATTCCAAACTGATTTTACAATCGAAGGGTATAGAATGCAGATGAAATTTTTCTGATTAGCGAATTGTAATTTGTAGTCAGAATTGTTTAATCTGTCTACCTTATATCTTATATCTGAGTCATGTCTATAGTTACCTGTCGGCTAGTATCATGAGCTCGAGCTGTTTACTAATCTGTTTGCATCTACTAAAAAAAAAAAAAAAAAAAAAAAAAACACTCAGTACTCAAGTCAAAGCTCCCTGCATAACGTTCGTACTTCCCTGCGATTGCAGTTTGTTTAAATTTTGCTAAATAATTAACGAGTTGTCTTTGTGTTACAGTCTGGGTGATTGTATCTCTTGTTAACTGTGGTCTAGTTAAAGATGCCTGTGTAACGTGACTGAAATTTTTAATGAAGGTTCCCAGTACTGTGGTAGCGACAACCGCCGTCCAATGTTAGTAGACAAGGAGAAATTATCGTTCCTGGCGTTGCTTCTGCCAAAGCCTCTATCATCATAAATTTTAACCACATTTGGCAATCATTTTGGTTACTTCGAAGGCAATGGCGTTTTCATAATTACTGGCAATAGCCGATGGTTGATATTTGTGATATATTCATTTGATCACATGTTTTGCTGTTTGTAATTTAAATGTATTTCTACTTCATTTAATATTGTTTACTAAAAAGAAGTAATTTTATACTGTTGCCGTTTTGAGGTGTTTGCTATCAACTGTGTTATGGAAATTTAGGCTTTTCAGTTCTGGAGGCAGTTTGTTAATGTTATTCCTGGATTTTTGCTTTTTAAAAATAGATTCATTAGTGTTGTTAGGAACGTTAATAACTTCGTTATGGCTCAGTACCTTAGACTCAACACCAGCTGCCTACCGCATGTCAATCCTACCACGCAAACTGCGTTCATTATAAATACTTGCGTGCGCAGCGTCGTCGCATTCTTCAGGACAGCAAAAACGCTAGCTCGATTTTGTTCACTAGTTCTCTTAATAGTTCCACCCCCTCTTCCGGCATGTGGGCCAACCTCCGACGGCTCTCTGGGACCAAGATGCATTCCCCAATCTCCGGCCTGACTGTAGCAGACGATGTCATAGTGAACCGTATTGCTATCTCCAACACGTTGAGCGGCATTTTTGAGGAGATTTCGATCTCCTATCACTATCAACCTGACTTTCTCCATCGGAAAAGAGCAGACGAGGCTCGGGAGAAAGTATTCTCTTCTCAGAATCGTGAGTGTTGTACAACGCCATCTTTACTATGAGGGGGCAAGATCATGATTTCATTTCATCCTGATCCTTCGCCACAGGGCCAGACAATGTTCACATGCAGATGTTGCAGCACCCTTCTCTTAGGGGAAAGCACTTTCTGCATCATAAGTACAACTGCATCTGGGCAGAGGTCACGTTTTCAGTCGCTGGGATGAAGCCAGCTTCATACCCATACCTTCCTTCTAGCTACCGCCCCATTTCTCTCACCAGCTGTGTCTGCAAGACAATGCAACGTATGATTCATGACCAGCTGGTATGGTCGCTCAAGCCTTGCAATTTACTAACCACAGCATAGTGTGGACTCCGGCACCAGCCAGTTTGAATTACAGGATAGTATGCCGATTTTACTTAAGTGCTAGTACTTAAGTAACAAAAGCAAAAATAATAACAACATTGAGCAACACGACAGCTGTCAGTTCCCTTAAAATTTAATACTTAAATTAGTGTTTTGAGTTTTGTCATTAAACAGAGTCATCTTCCAGTCTGAACAAAACAACCCAGTTAAGCAATACGACAAACGCTTATTCATTTAAAACTTTACCACTTAACTTTGAGCTTTACGTACTTGTCATCCAAGAGAATAAGAAGATCAGGGCTTCTTGGAGGCCAGTGATAAAGTGCTCTGTCACGGGCTGCCTGGCGGCCGATCCATCGCCTCGGGTAGTTGACGTTCAGGTAGTTACGGACAGATAAGTGCCAATGTGGTAGCGCTCCATCCTGCAGAAATACGAATTGTTGTGCTTCTTGTTCGAGCTGAGGGAACAGCCAATTCTCTAACATCTCCAGATACTGTAGTCCAGTTACAGTAGCACCTTCGAAGAAAAAGGGACCAAAAACTTTATTGGCTGAAATGGCGAACAAATGTACAACTAAATGAAACTTTATAGCTCCCTTAATTCGCCGACAGATAGTGATTAGCTCTGCCTTTTGTCGTTGCAGAGTTTTAAATTCCTAAAGTTGTGGTATTCTTTTTGAATCACCCTGTATATCGAGCAAACAACTGAAATACAGTTTGCAATTCCTACTCTGTGATGAAGAGGTTGGCACAGGAGAGGAATCTGTCGTGAGCTGCATCGAACCAGTCAGGAGCCTGATGCCTCAAAAATAAATGAAAATAAGTAGCCGAAGCCACTCTTGCCCTGATACTAACTTGTATCCTGGCAGTTGCATGCTGCTTGTATCCACAGAGCCAAGAGCCATCCACTCGTCCAGACTAGAACCAACGCCCTGTGTTGACCACAAGTCACCACAATTCGAGATCCTAGTCTCCACGAGGCTGACTCCCCTGGGTTCCTCCATGATTTCCTACTCTGTCCCATACAGCTGGCCACCCTCTTTGATAGCTGTCAGTTGTTGCATTTTTTGCTGTCGTCTTCATACTCGCACCTCTTTTCTGAGGCTCCACTCTGGTTATGAAAGCAGGCATCCCGTCCGCCTACAACATTACAACAGTCTGCTATCGTCACGAGCCAGCACACACACTGGTCGGTGCCACACGTGAAGTATTGTGCAATGCGCTCCCCACACCACAGCATCAGCTGCCAGTTCATGTTGCTGGTCCACTGCCGTACACCACACAGCTCCTGAATGTGTCCCCTCCTGGTCACATACGTCGTTGTGGCGATATCAGTGGCTCTTTTGCTGCTGCTGGCGATCTCTGCTGTGGTGGACGAGAGCATCAGCACTAACGAGAACTGTCACTTAGGGTGGGAATAAGACGGTGCCTTGAATTACTTGAACTCTTAGCATTTTATTTTTAGTTTTTTCGTGTGCCTCGCGGTAGAGGTTTTCTTTTAAGCGACATAAGAAAGATATCAACAACACGAATTTATGTTTGGACATTGTTGTTGTGGTCTTCAGTTCTGAAACTGGTTTGATGCAGCTCTCCATGCTACTCTATCCTGTGCAAGCTTCTTCATCTCCCAGTACCTATTGCAACCTACATCCTTCTGAATCTGTTTAGTGTATTCATCTCTTGGTCTCCCTCTACGATTTTTACCCTTCACGCTGCCCTCCAATGCTAAATTTGTGATCCCTTGATGCCTTTAAACATGTCCTACCAACCGATCCCTTCTTCTAGTCAAGTTGTGCCACAAACTTCTCTTCTCCCCAATCCTATTCAATACCTCCTCATTAGTTACGTGATCTACCCACCTTATCTTCAGCATTCTTCTGTAGCCCCACATTTCGAAAGCTTCTATTCTCTTCTTGTCCAAACTAGTTATCGTCCACGTTTCACTTCCATACACGGCTACACTCCATACAAATACTTTCAGAAACGACTTTCTGACACTTAAATCTATACGCGATGTTAACAAATTTCTCTTCTTCAGAAACGATTTCCTTGCATTGCCAGTCTACATTTTATATCCTCTCTACATCGACCATCATCAGTTATTTTACTCCCGAAATAGCAAAACTCCTTTACTACTTTAAGTGTCTCATTTCCTAATCTAATTCCCTCAGCATCACCCGATTTAATTTGACTACATTCCATTATCCTTGTTTTGCTTCTGTTGATGTTTATCTTATATCCTCCTTTCAAGACACTGTTCATTCCGTTCAACTGCTCTTCCAAGTCCTTTGCTGTCTCTGACAGAATTACAATGTCATCGGCGAACCTCAAAGTTTTTACTTCTTCTCCATGAATTTTAATACCTACTTCGAATTTTTCTTTTGTTTCCTTTACTGCTTGCTCAATATACAGATTGAATAACATCGGGGACAGGCTACAACCCTGTCTCACTCCTTTCCCAACCACTGCTTCCCTTTCATGCCCCTCGACTCTTATAACTGCCATCTGGTTTCTGTACAAATTGCAAATAGCCTTTCGCTCCCTGTATTTTACCTCTGCCACCTTCAGAATTTGAAAGAGAGTATTCCAGTTAACATTGTCAAAAGCTTTCTGTAAGTCTACAAATGCTAGAAACGTAGGTTTGCCTTTTCTTAATCTTTCTTCTAAGATAAGTCGTAAGGTTAGTATTGCCTCACGTGTTCCAACATTTCTACGGAATCCAAACTGATCTTCCCCGAGGTCCGCTTCCACCAGTTTTTCCATTCGTCTGTAAAGAATTCGCGTTAGTATTTTGCAGCTGTGACTTATTAAACTGATAGTTCGGTAATTCTCACATCTGTCAACACCTGCTTTCTTTCGGATTGGAATTATTATATTCTTCTTGAAGTCTGAGGGTATTTCGCCTTTCTCATACATCTTGCTCACCAGATGGTAGAGTTTTGTCATGACTGGTTCTCCCAAGGCCATCAGTATTTTTAATGGAATGTTGTCTATTCCCGGGGCCTTGTTTCGACTCAGGTCTTTCAGTGCTCTGTCAAACTCTTCACGCAGTATCTTATCTCCCATTTCGTCTTCATCTACATCCTCTTCCATTTCCATAATATTGTCCTCAAGTACATCGCCGTTGTATAAACCCTCTATATACTCCTACCAAATTTCTGCCTTCCCTTCTTTGCTTAGAAATGGGTTGCCATCTGAGCTCTTGATATTTATACAAGTGGTTCTCTTCTCTCCAAAGGTCTCTTTAATTTTCCTGTAGGCAATATCTATCTTACCCCTAGTGAGACAAGCCTCTACATCCTTAAACTTGTCCTCTAGCCATCCCTGCTTAGCCATTTTGCACTTCCTGCCGATCTCATTTTTGAGACGTTTGTATTCGTTTTTGCCGGCATCATTTACTGCATTTTTATATTTTCTCCTTTCGTCAATTAATTTCAGTATTTCTACTGTTACCCAAGGATTTCTACTAGCCGTCGTCTTTTTACCTACTTGATCGTCTGCTGCCTTCATTACTTCATCCCTCAGAGCTACCCATTCTTCTTCTACTGTATTTCTTTCCCCCATTCCTGTCAATTGTTCCCTTATGCTCCTCCTGTATTATTTTGTACGTTGTTGCCGTCGCAGACCTTTGTACAGACTTACCCAGCAAGATATAATGTGTACGTACAGTTGATGTATCCCGAGGACACCAAGGAATTTCGGCATTATTCACATCGGAAAACTTTCCCAAAGGTGGTAAGCGAGACGTAAAAATCTCTGGACGAAAGGGGATCTAACGCGAGATATTTTGATCCGAAGTCTGGTACGCTACCAGGATACCAATGAAATGATATTTCCCATCAAAAGGCTTAATGAAAGTAATGTAATTTTAGCGGAGCATTCCGTAGCTCAATGACTTTTATGCGGGAAACCCTGTTTCGAATCCCGGGAGTGCCACGGATTTTTCTTTGATGGGAAGTCTGGGACTGCGTCCAGCTATTCCCGTGGTGCTAGTTACTTGATCGAGCAGTAGCGGCCCCAGGTCACAAAAACTGACAACGGCCGGAGAGTGCTGTGCTAACTGAACGCACCTCCATGCTGCAACCAACGACGCCGTTGACGAAGGATGACACGGTGGCCTGTAAGCGGGGATGGGCCCGCCATGGTATGTGGGCGAAGTTCACGGTTTTAACTAGCGTTGATGAAGTCCATTTATGGCGAGGGTAAGGTGAGCTATTGGAGGAGAAATGAGAACCATTAAAGGTACACAGTAAAAATGAAGATAGTTCAGCGAAAATCAATGTTGTAGATTCTGGCTCCGGCATGACAACACTATTAATCTGCTAGGAAGATTCAAAATAAAGTACACTACAGCTCAGTGTGAAATTGCGTTTAGATGAAATATTTCTGGTTGATCGTTTCTTTTAGCTGGCCTCAAAATCATACCATTTTGTCATAATAAAATGATGATGAAAGTAACTAAACGGAGCTGACATCTCTTTAAATAGGTTTTGATGATCTAGAGCAAGAGTGATACAAAACATTTTAAGTGAACACACCGTAATTTCTCAATATTGTTGTTTATTTAAGTACAACATAGGTTTCGGGATTTTATGTCATTTTCAAGGGACTGACTTTATGACACAATCTCAATAACTTGAAAACGGCATAAAGGGCCGAAACCTAGGTCGCAATTAAGTAAAAAATACTGTAAAGTTCGGTGTGTTCATTTAAAAATTATATCTCTAGGATTAATAACTGGAAGTGAATTTGCACCAAGGTCGGGAGAAGTCTAAATTATCGTTTCTACCACTACTAGCTTCGGAGCCTAGAGTGCACTCCCATCGGGGCCGTTCACTTGTTCATAACTGTGCGATACAAGCCGCACTACACATGCAACATTTTCTGAGAATAATCGCAGCTGTCTGGACAGTGCTGGCGTACACTGTTTCTTTGAGGGTATTCGAGAATTTACTTCACGGGTTTTGGTTTTCGTTAACACTGCAAGTATTATCAGGGACAGCCCGTCATAAATAGACTTTTGCTGACGGGTAATGCTAGAGATCAACGCTGTTAACGCAAAGACTAGCCGTAGAAAATACTATTTGAATGGAGGAAAGCCTCATATGGATCGCAGACCATAGATAGGATCCTGGGTGAATAGATTCTGCGTGAAGCCTTCGTTAGGCCTGAAGAAGTTTTTGCTGGATTTATCTTAAACTGTCGTCGGTCACGAGATAGTAATGTTTTCATGGCGTGTGACATTTATGTCAGTGATGATATTCCCACCCTTGTCCTTTTTTCTGTAATCACTATGAAGGTACTTTGTAGATATCTATTAGAACGATAGTCCAAACGAACAGAAACTTCTAGGTGAACGGTGGCAGTTTCTCAGCTTTTCCATTAGCTCAGAAAATATTACAATTTTTTAGTGAACTCCCATAGTTTTGTTATGTTTTATGAGCTCTCGCTCTAAGCAGTTGGAATACAATGATTCAAACCCTTTGGCAACATCTTTGTGAAGTCACTGTTGTCAGTATGAAGTGTTGCGTGAGTCGGTTTGCAGCAACGGTTATCGGGTTGCAGGCCTTGGATATTCCTTGTTTCAAGAGAGTTAGCCAATACTACTATGAATCTTTTCTCGTTCCAGTTATGAACTGGAGAGTTGGAGAGACAAGGAAGTCGTATTTGTTTGTCGGAGCTCCACGCTGAAGAGACGCTACAGTGTCCAAGGAATCCTGTAGCATGAATCCAATTTATATTCAGAGAGAAATTTAGCTTTGCCTGTGAGGTTAGCTGGTAATGTTTGTTGGTCTCATTCCGCATGTAGGTATTCGAAAGAGTATGTCCGCGCAGTATTAATTGATGCTGATAGGTCGCTGATTGGGAATTGCTGAGTATAGCATTACATATTACTTTTTTCTCTTCTTGATATATCAAAATTGAAAGGTATACACCTGCCCTGAAGTGTAAGGATTAATTTTCTCAACGATTTGTAATAACATATTACATGAATGATGTCACATCTGATTGTCAGCCCAGTACTTTGAAATGTAGGCTGAGAAATCATTACTGGATTGTTAAGTATTTTTTGTATGTTTGTGGTGAAATTCAGTACGCAATATTTTATATTAACGAGAAACTCATTAGTCTTTGCCAAAAGTTCATTTGAATATCTCAATTTATGACAGCGTGGGCTTTTGATTGTTTTAAATACGGTTTTCGAGTCTGATAGCGTTGCTGACTTTATTTACTTAGACATTATGTACTTCAATATGCTTATCTTCAGATTTTCATGGCTCATGTGTCACTATCCCGTAGCTTTGTCTGTGCTGCTTTTTAAACGCGGGCGCACACACACACACACACACACACACACACACACACACATACGCACACACACACACACACACTAGTCAGAGTGATTGTTTCCAGTTTTGAATATATTCCCCTGGCGTCTTGGCCTATGTAGGGAACATCAGGAGACGGCTGAACAATTTGTAAATAGCCCTATTGCTTGTGTACATACGGCAGACCGATGTGCATTACTTGTGCAGCTACACTTTAGCATGGTGTACCTGAGGGTCTATTTTGTTAATCCATTCACAAATCCAGAGCGCGATTTCGAGGATACCGGTACAAATCACCCACGATTATTCTCATTGTAGACCCTGAATGACAACTCAAGCGTGTTAGCGTGAGATGTACAACACCTTTCTTCGAGCATGTAGCACATTCAAAACTCGGAACTCGACCAAGGGTGTGATGGTTCTGGATGGGACGCTGACTGCTGTGCTGGAAAGATCTACTGATTTGTTACGATGCCGACGGAGGACCTGTGTGGCGCTGTTAGATTCAATAAAATATTATTCAAATGATGACTAACTGACAACCTCAGCTGCCGACAGGTGTTGTTGTTATACCTCGATGTGGACAGCTGAAAATGCCTGTGTCTTCGGTGGCTCAGATGGATAGAGCGTCTGCCATGTAAGGAGGAGATCCCTGGTTCGAGTCCCGGACGGGGCACACATTTTCAGCTGTCCACATCGAGGTATATCAACAACACCTGTCGGCAGTTGAGGTTGTCAGTTAGTCATCATTTATTCCAGGGAAAAGCTGCACGGTAATCAACAGTGTTCTTTCGAGAACAAGTTACTGTGTTCATATATATTATTGAAGATTTCTAAATTTATCGCTAAGAATATAAGTCGTTGCCGCGTCTTCTCCTAGATCTACGACGCTGAATCCAACTGTGCACCCAGGGCTGCAAAGGGCGCTGCGCCACCTAGGAGTGGCATCCTGGTGCGGTGGTCAGCCACCCGCCGGCGATGTGGGAGCGGCCCATCGGTGGCCCCGCTTGGAGATGTCGATGACTACGATGTGCATGTTTGGCTCACACGATCTCCCAGGGAGTACTCAGTCGCTCTTAGATCAGAGTCAGTGATATCCCATCAGGAGGATGCAGACTTAGGATGCCCTATTGTACTGAATGCTGAACTTGACCCCTTATATAGCAAGCCATCCGGGGATAACATAGATAATTCACGATTTAACACATATACTGATTCATCTACATCTACATCTACATTGATACTCCGCAAGCCACCCAACGGTGTGTGGCGGAGGGCACTTTACGTGCCACTGTTATTACCTCCCTTTCCTGTTCCAGTCGCGCATGGTTCGCGGGAAGAACGACTGTCTGAAAGCCTCCGTGCGTGGTCTAATCTCTCTAATTTTACATTCGTGATCTCCTCGGGAAGTATAAGTAGGGGGAAGCAATATATTCGATACCTCATCCAGAAACGCACCCTCTCGAAACCTGGCGAGCAAGCTACACCGCGATGCAGAGCGCCTCTCTTGCAGAGTCTGCCACTTGAGTTTATTAAACATCTCCGTAACGCTATCACGGTTACCAAATAACCCAGTGACGAAACGCGCCGCTCTTCTCTGGATCTTCTCTATCTCCTCCGTCAACCCGACCTGGTACGGATCCCACACTGATGAGCAATACTCAAGTATAGGTCGAACGAGTGTTTTGTAAGCCACCTCCTTTGTTGATGGACTACATTTTCTAAGCACTCTCCCAATGAATCTCAACCTGGTACCCGCCTTACCAACAATTAATTTTATATGATCATTCCACTTCAAATCGTTCCGTACGCATACTCCCAGATATTTTACAGAAGTAACTGCTACCAGTGTTTGTTCCGCTATCATATAATCATACAATAAAGGATCCTTCTTTCTATGTATTCGCAATACATTACATTTGTCTATGTTAAGGGTCAGTTGCCACTCCCTGCACCAAGTGCCTATCCGCTGCAGATCTTCCTGTATTTCGCTACAATTTTCTAATGCAGCAACTTCTCTGTATACTACAGCATCATCCGCGAAAAGCCGCATGGAACTTCCGACACTATGTACTAAGTCATTTATATATATTGTGAAAAGCAATGGTCCCATAACACTCCCCTGTGGCACGCCAGAGGTTACTTTAACGTCTGTAGACGTCTCTCCATTGATAACAACATGCTGTGTTCTGTTTGCTAAAAACTCTTCAATCCAGCCACACAGCTGGTCTGATATTCCGTAGGCTCTTACTTTGTTTATCAGGCGACAGTGCGGAACTGTATCGAACGCCTTCCGGAAGTCAAGAAAAATAGCATCTACCTGGGAGCCTGTATCTAATATTTTCTGGGTCTCATGAACAAATAAGGCGAGTTGGGTCTCACACGATCGCTGTTTCCGGAATCCATGTTGATTCCTACATAGTAGATTCTGGGTTTCCAGAAATGACATGATACGCGAGCAAAAAACATGTTCTAAAATTCTACAAGAGATCGACGTAAGAGATATAGGTCTATAGTTTTGCGCATCTTCTCGACGACCCTTCTTGAAGACTGGGACTATCTGTGCTCTTTTCCAATCATTTGGAACCCTCCGTTCCTCTAGAGACTTGCGGTACACGGCTGTTAGAAGGGGGGCAAGTTCTTTCATGTACTCCGTGTAGAATCGAATTGGTATCCCGTCAGGTCCAGTGGACTTTCCTCTATTGAGTGATTCCAGTTGCTTTTCTATTCCTTGGACACTTATTTCGATGTCAGCCATTTTTTCGTTTGTGCGAGGATTTAGAGAAGGAACTGCAGTGCGGTCTTCCTCTGTGAAACAGCTTTGGAAAAAGGTGTTTAGTATTTCAGCTTTACGCGTGTCATCCTCTGTTTCAATGCCATCATCATCCCGTAGTGTCTGGATATGCTGTTTCGAGCCACTTACTGATTTAACGTAAGACCAGAACTTCCTAGGATTTTCAGTCAAGTCGGTACATAGAATTTTACTTTCGAATTCAATGAACGCTTCACGCATAGCCCTCCTTACGCTAACTTTGACATCGTTTAGCTTCTGTTTGTCTGAGAGGTTTTGGCTGCGTTTAAACTTGGAGTGGAGCTCTCTTTGCTTTCGCAGTAGTTTCCTAACTTTGTTGTTGTACCACGGTGTGTTTTTCCCGTCCCTCACAGTTTTACTCGGCACGTACCTGTCTAAAACGCATTTTACGATTGCCTTGAACTTTTTACATAAACACTCAACATTGTCAGTGTCGGAACAGAAATTTTCGTTTTGATCTGTTAGGTAGTCTGAAATCTGCCTTCTATTACTCTTGCTAAACAGATAAACCTTCCTCCCTTTTTTTATATTCCTATTAACTTCCATATTCAGGGATGCTGCAACGGCCTTATGATCACTGATTCCCTGTTCTGTACATACAGATTCGAAAAGTTCGGGTCTGTTTGTTATCAGTAGGTCCAATATGTTATCTCCACGAGTCGGTTCTCTGTTTAATTGCTCGAGGTAATTTTCGGATAGTGCACTCAGTATAATGTCACTCGATGCTCTGTCCCTACCACCCGTCCTAAACATCTGAGTGTCCCAGTCTATATCTGGTAAATTGAAATCTCCACCTAAGACTATAACATGCTGAGAAAATTTATGTGAAATGTATTCCAAATTTTCTCTCAGTTGTTCTGCCACTAATGCTGCTGAGTCGGGAGGTCGGTAAAAGGAGCCAATTATTAATCTAGTTCGGTTGTTTAGTGTAACCTCCACCAATAATAATTCACAGGAACTATCCACTTCTACTTCACTACAGGATAAACTACCACTAACAGCGATGAACACTCCACCACCGGTTGCATGCAATCTATCCTTTCTAAACACCGTCTGTACCTTTGTAAAAATTTCGGCAGAATTTATCTCTGGCTTAAGCCAGCTTTCTGTACCTATAACGATTTCAGCTTCGGTGCTTTCTATCAGCGCTTGAAGTTCCGGTACTTTACCAACGCAGCTTCGACAGTTGACAATTACAATACCGATTGCTGCTTGGTCCCCGCATGTCCTGACTTTGCCCCGCACCCGTTGAGGCTGTTGCCCTTTCTGTACTTGCCCAAGGCCATCTAACCTAAAAAACCGCCCAGCCCACGCCACACAACCCCTGCTACCCGTGTAGCCGCTTGTTGCGTGTAGTGGACTCCTGACCTATCCAGCGGAACCCGAAACCCCACCACCCTATGGCGCAAGTCGAGGAATCTGCAGCCCACACGGTCGCAGAACCGTCTCAGCCTCTGATTCAGACGCTCCACTCGGCTCTGTACCAAAGGTCCGCAGTCAGTCCTGTCGACGATGCTGCAGATGGTGAGCTCTGCTTTCATCCCGCTAGCGAGACTGGCAGTCTTCACCAAATCAGATAGCCGCCGGAAGCCAGAGAGGATTTCCTCCGATCCATAGCGACACACATCATTGGTGCCGACATGAGCGACCACCTGCAGATGGGTGCACCCTGTACCCTTCATGGCATCCGGAAGGACCCTTTCCACATCTGGAATGACTCCCCCCGGTATGCACACGGAGTGCACATTGGTTTTCTTCCCCTCTCTTGCTGCCATTTCCCTAAGGGGCCCCATTACGCGCCTGACGTTGGAGCTCCCAACTACCAGTAAGCCCACCCTCTGCGACTGCCCGGATCTTGCAGACTGAGGGGCAACCTCTGGAACAGGACAAGCAGCCATGTCAGGCCGAAGATCAGTATCAGCCTGAGACAGAGCCTGAAACCGGTTCGTCAGACAAACTGGAGAGGCTTTCCGTTCAGCCCTCCGGAATGTCTTTCGCCCCCTGCCACACCTTGAAACGACCTCCCACTCTACCACAGGTGAGGGATCAGCCTCAATGCGGGCAGTATCCCGGGCAACCACAGTCTTAGTCCGATCAGGGGATGCGTGGGACGAGCTGGCCGTCCCCGACAAACCCCCATCCCGACCCCCACAGTGATGCCCATTGGCAACAGCCTCAAGCTGTGTGACCGAAGCCAACACTGCCTGAAGCTGGGAGCGAAGGGATGCCAACTCAGCCTGCATCCGAACACAGCAGTTGCAGTCCCTATCCATGCTAAAAACTGTTTTGCAAAGAACGTCTGAACTAATCTACAGAGAGCGCAAACAAATCGACAAAATTTAAACGGTTATTAAAATACAAGATTGCCTAGTAAATGCAGTAATGCTGCTACTTGCGCACTGCTGACACTGCTCGGCGGCGGAAGGAGACTAAGCGAAATTACACTATTCAGGTACTAAAACACGATGCTACACTCTCAAATACTATAATACGCCCGAAATTTATGAATTACACAATGCAAGAACCAAAAACACGCAAAGAAATTAAGAATTAAACTATGTAACAAATGAGTGAGCTAGGAGTATACGACTTGCTGCTCAGCTGCTTATCCAACGGCGGCAGGGAGCACACTGACTGCGACCAACCGACACTGGCCGTTCAAAACAAAACAGTAGACAAACGACTACGCGAATTTACACTATTCAGGTACTAAAACGCGATGCTACAACTCTCAAATACTATAATACGCCCAAAATTTATGAATTAAACAATGCAAGTACCAAAAACACGCAAAGAAATTAAGAATTAAACTATTTAACAAATGAGTGAGCTAGGAGTAAACGACCTGCTGCTGCAGCTGCTTATCCAACGGCGGCAGGGAGCACACTGACTGCGACCAACCGACACTGGCCGTTCAAAACAAAACAGTAGACAAACGACTACGCGAATTTACACTATTCAGGTACTAAAACGCGATGCTACAACTCTCAAATACTATAATACGCCCGAAATTTATGAATTAAACAATGCAAGTACCAAAAACACGCAAAGAAATTAAGAATTAAACTATGTAACAAATGAGTGAGCTAGGAGTATACGACTTGCTGCTGCAGCTGCTTATCCAACGGCGGCAGGGAGCACACTGACTGCGACCAACCGACACTGGCCGTTCAAAACAAAACAGTAGACAAACGACTACGCGAATTTACACTATTCAGGTACTAAAACGCGATGCTACAACTCTCAAATACTATAATACGCCCGAAATTTATGAATTACACAATGCAAGAACCAAAAACACGCGAAGAAATTAAGAATTAAACTATGTAACAAATGAGTGAGCTAGGAGTATACGACTTGCTGCTCAGCTGCTTATCCAACGGCGGCAGGGAGCACACTGACTGCGACCAACCGACACTGGCCGTTCAAAACAAAACAGTAGACAAACGACTACGCGAATTTACACTATTCAGGTACTAAAACGCGACGCTACAACTCTCAAATACTATAATACGCCCGAAATTTATGAATTACACAATGCAAGTACCAAAAACACGCAAAGAAATTAAGATGTCGAACAGATGAATAAAACTACGTTATGACGAGAGAAAAGTTATGCCGATGTTAACAAACTAAGCTTTCATCTGTTCTTCACCACAGTGTGGGCTCGGACACACAAACGTTTCTTGGTGGTTTACTCTAGAGCCGTACAGCTGTGTAGGAGAAGGAAATGAAAGATTTGGTGTTACGCAAGAAGTATGGCCATGATGCGAATCCTATTATTTATGGAGACAAAGAAACAACTGGGACCCATGATATTTATCCTTCTTAGAGGCCAGCGACCTTCTGGTAGGATCTTCGGGTTTCAGCCGGAAGCAAATCCTACTGCTGCCGGTATTTGTACTTTCCACCGTAGACGGCCAGGTACTCACTGGATATTTAGGTCAAATGCCTTTGGCTTTTCCGTTTGGAACGAAGGAAGCAGGAGTATGACCATGGCAAAGAGCCGCTGTATACGCTCCGAGAGCAGATGCACGAGCTTCGTGTGTGGTCAATAACTTCACCAGTCTCACCTCTGAAATTCGTCCATCCTAATGAAAAGAAGTTGGTGATGCCCCGTACTTCGCTATCGACACAAGGCAACAGCAAAACTCTGAAGATGCTGTCACTTCAAACACAAGCTCACTCGTAGGACGTCTATGGACTAAGAGATTACCTAGTACCGTATTCAGTAGACATACACGCAGTCCTGAATAATTAGTTCAACGAATTTAGATAGTGTACATCTTGGAGCGAAGCCAATGATTTCCTCCGTAGTAATATCACTTAATGTTCCATAACACCATTCCAGCCTCCTTGTCTGTACTGTTCACTGTGCAGTCACACTTCCCTGTAAGACTGGACTCCATACATATACATTCTGGAAATTCAAACACTTCGGAGCCACTTGGAGCGTTCCACAGCGATGAGCCAAAACATTAAAGTATCAGAAAAGACTTTCTAACACTTAAATCTATATATGTTAACAAATTTGTCTTCGTCAGGAAAGCTTTTCTTTCCATTGCCATCCTGCAATTTATACCCTCTCTACTTAGGCCATCATCATTTCTTTCGCTGCCCATATAGCAAAACACATGTACTACTTTAATGGTCTCGTTCCTTATTCAGATTCCTTCAGCATCACTTTATTTAATTCACCTCTATTCCATTATCCTTATTTTCTTTTGCTGATGTTCGTCTTTTATTTTTCAAGACGCTACACATTCCATTCAACTGGTCTTTCATTGTCCTTCCCTGTCTCTGAAAGAATTACAATTGAAAAACTAAAGGTTTTTTTCTTCTCCTTGAACTATAATTCTTACTCCAAATTTTCCGTTGGTTTCCATTATATCTTGCTCAAAGTATAAAGTGAATAACATCAGGCATAAGCTACAATCCTGCATCACTACCTTCTCAATCACTGCTTCCCTTTACACACTTCAGTTATTACTGCTGGCGTCTGATTTCTTTTCAAGTTGTAAATAGCCATTCGCTCCATTTAATTTAATTCTATTTGTTGTGACTTGGCAAGACAGACAAGCCACTATGAGATAGCCGAAAGGCACGCGTTTAAGCTCACGCAGGCTGGCGTGAGGTGTGGAACAGTTAAAGGAGTTGAGTCTAGTAAAAAAAGTACGTAGCTTCTGGAATACCTAACTTTAATCCATAATTGGTAAACATCAGTCTGACGGTACATGCATCACATGATAAATAGCCAATGATAATGGCGCCGTCCTAGGTCGTAGCAAATGACGTAGCTGAAGGCTATGCTAACTATCGTCTCGGCAAATGAGAGCGTAATTTGTCAGTGAACCATCGCTAGCAAAATCGGCTGTTCAACTGGGGCGAGTGCTAGGAAGTCTCTCTAGACCTGCCGTGTGGCGGCGCTCGGTCAGCAATCACTGATAGTGGCGACACGCTGGTCCGACATATACTAACGGACCGCGGCCGATTTAAAGGCTAGCTCCTAGCAAGTGTGGTGTCTGACGGTGACACCACACTATTACTTTCTGAATTTCCAATAGAGTATTCCAGTCAATATTGTCCAAAGCTTTCTATAAGTCTTCAGATGCTATAAACGTAGGTTTTCCTTTCCTTTATTTATCATCTAATAGAAGAGATAGGATCAGTATGGCGTCGTGTGTTCCCACATTTCTCCGCAACCCAAAGTTATCTTTTCGAAGGTAGGCTTTTATCCGTTTTTTTCATTCTTCTGTGAGATATTTATGTCATTATTTTAAACCATTACGTATTAAACTGATAGTTCTCTAATTTTCACACTTGTAAGCACCAGTTTCCTTTGGAATCTGAGTTACTACACTCTTCTTGATGTCTGGCGGTATTTCTGCTGTCTCATGTATCTTGCACATAAGACGTTATAGTTTCGGCATGACTGGCTCTCCCAAGGCCATCAGCAAATCTGATGAGAAGCCTTCTACTTCATGCGCTTTGTATCGACTTAGGTTTTTCACTGTCTTGTCAGATTCTTCTCGCACTAGCATATCTCGCATCTCATCCTCATCTACGTGCTATTCTTTTTCTATTATGTAGCCTTGGTCTCCTTTGTATGGATCCTCTATTTGATCCTTCTACCTATCAGCTTTCCCTTTTGTGTTTGTAACATTTGATATTCATATAGCTGCTTCTATTTCCTCAACAGGCATCCATACCTTTCCTGTAAGCAGTATCTCTACTTCCCCTACTTATATATGCGTCTAAATCCTTATTTTTGGGCTCTAGACGTTCCTGCTTTCCATTTCTCACTCTCTGTCAATGTGGTTTTCTAGACGTTTATATTTCTTTACCTGCTTCAATGGTTGAAATTTAATATTATCTCCTTTCATTAGTTTTGAATATCACCAGTGATATCGAAGGATTTCTACTAGGCCTTGTCCTTTTACCTATTTGATACTGTGCTGCCACCACTGTTTTACCTCTCGAGATTACCCATTGGTCTTTTGCTGTACTCCTTTCTCCCATTCTACTCACTCGTTGCCTAATGCTCCCTCTGAAATTCTGGGCAACCTCTATGTCATGTCCCATCTTCTGAATTTCCTACATTTTTGCAATTTCTTCAGTTTTAATCTACAGTTCATAACCACTAAATTCTGCTCAGAGTCCATATCTGATCCTGTTATACAATATAAAAACTGGTACCGAATTCTGTGTCGTATACAATCAATGTGAAACCTTCTGGTGCCCCCAGGTCTTTTCCAAGGATACCATCAACTTTCATGATTCTTAAAGTAAGTCGTAGCCATGATAACTTACAGTGTGTGCCAAATTCAATGAGGTGCTTTCGCTTTTCATTCATTTCCCCGAGTACATATTCACCCACCATTTTTTCTTCTCGTCATATTACTCCTATCGCATTCGATTTCCGTATAACAATTAAATTTTCATCTCCCTCAGCAATCTGAATAATTTCTTTTGTCTCATCATGTATTTTTTCATTATTTTCATCGTCTACAGAGCAAGATGAGATATAAATTTGAATAGTTGTGGTAGGTGTCCACGAGGCGGTGTTCACAATGCCGTTCATAGTAGCTAGTCGCCATTCATACGCTCTTATTCATTATTAAACCTACTTCGACATTATCTCTATTTGATTTTATATTTGTAACCCTGCGTTCATCTGATCAGAAGTCCTGTTCCATCCTGCCTCCGAACTTCACTAATTCCCACTATAACTTCAACCTATCCTTTTCCCTTTTTAAATATTCTAACCTATCTACAGAGGTTGGAATACATCCAGCAAATAATTAAGTACGTAGGTTGCAACTGCTACTTTGAGATGAAGAGTTTGGCATAGGTGAGGGATACATGGCGGACTGTATCAAACCAACCAGAAGACAGATGACTTAAAAAGAAAAAAAAAGTCTGGCGATTAATGGATCTAACGTCCACGCTTCGACCGGCACAACGCCTGGTTTGTTTACCCTCATATCCTTCTGAGTGGTCCCTTCCCAGAGATCAGAAGAAGGGAATAATTTAACCCCACAGTATAGCTACATCCCATCGGCAACAATTTCACTTGTTTTTTCCCTTCACTTTCCGCCGTTCACAGTATAATCACAGCAATTCCATTCTGATTGATGTTACAAGGTCGGCTTAGTCAATCATCCAGTGTGTCCCCCCTGCAACTACTGAAAAGCCTGCTGATTCTCTTCGTGAGAAACGTGCATGTCTAGCCTATCAACAGATATCACTCCATAGTGGTTGCACCTATGATACTGCTGTCTGTGTCACTGAGGCGCATAAGCCACCCAACAATGGCAAGGTCCGTGGTTCATGTGGAATAATACGTGTTATTGGAACGGATTTGATAATCGACCGCTGTAAGAGATGGGCGAGCAGAAGCCACGTACTTCATAGTATTCACAAACTTCTTAGTATTCATAACGATTTGAATGTAGTAACTGAATGCCACTATCAATTTAGCCAAAACATACAAGGTATCAGAAAATTGTCTCTCAGGTATGGTTTCATAATTGTGTCTCATTTGCACGGTTTAGGTAAACAGGAGTTTGACAGGCCGGCGCTATTTTACAAAGAACTAGCAATACAATAAGAAATAAAGATAAAGAAAATCATTAATCGATTGTTACAAGATGGTACCAAACTTCAGTACAATTTGAGGCTCTAAAACATTCAAAATACTATTTCGTACACCTCGTAACACAGTCCTCAGATGCGGACATGATGGATTCTCTAAACATACTGATCTGAAATCAACACGGTAGTAGAATTCGGGGACTGATGACGAAGTTCTCAAAACAATTACTGATATCCAGGTATATTTAATTTTATTCAACTTCCTTAATACCTACGTATTCGACGAACTGCTACAACAAGTGTGTATTGTGCTGAGTACTGGGCATTTTGTTGAGTGCCGAAACAGTCGGGCTAGTGAATAAAGATTACTGCTGCCTTCCTTCTTCCACCCAATGACGTAACTATATTACGAACTTCTATGTGTAGAGTGTCTTTTCTGTTTCACCCTAATAAAAGCCTGGGCTAAGTCTGCAACCTGGTTGGCTTAAATGGTAATTTATAAAACATACCTGTTTCCGATCCCGATATTCAATTGGGAAAGCTTCATGTAAAACACCAAAATAGCAGTATTGATGTTTCTGGCTGTGAGATATTTCTAAGGCAACGAGTTTGTGTTATGGTAAAACCCAAGGAACATCCTAAAGCAAGAGTGGGCTGACAGGGAACTGTACGTCCAGAAAGCAGATCAGTTATACGGAAGGAGAATAGTGAGACACCACAAAACAAAACACAGTTAATGTAGGCTCATCGTCAGTTCTCTCCGCTAGAGTTAAGTGTTAGCTCTCGGAATAAGGTCCACTACAGTCACGTTTTCTTAATTCTCCAGATCTCCATCACTACAAGAGTCAGGTCTGAATACACTCACATGCTTCTTTTTTTTTAAGCATCCGTTCCTAAAACCAGTTCTGTATAAGATTATAAAGTTAAGGCAGATAATATCATTTTAGTCAACATCAAACATCAGGTAAAAGTTACACACTTGCGCAAAAGCCCTGAGGTATCAGAAACCCTACACGTTTATTGGTATATAGTTCTTACACAAGGGTGGTATTGAAACAGAGATAACCGATTTCTGTGAATGATTCCGAGCATCTAAGGTATTAAAAATTCACTGTCTGATTGCCCTGCTTAAGCAGAAAATAAGAACCATACGTGCTCAATGAGGGCTGCTGATTATTAATCATCACACTCTAACGAAATACTGTTCAACAACTGTGTAAGAGAAAGGTTTCTGATGCCTATCGGCGCGAGTCTCGCCCCCGTGACACTAAACTTTCAGAGTAGATACTTTCGGAAACACTTCACATATGAATTTGAGAACATCTGGAATAACACTAGAACCATCGAATTTCGAACCCTCTAGAGACCCCGTCTGGCCAAAAATTATAAATCTATAGTGAACGCGTTTACATCTCATTCTTAGTCATTCACCCATTTTGGGGAGCTAGTTTCGCTGCAAAAGGTAGCCACTGTGATGGCCAGTTATTTTGCTTCTAAACATTAAGCACCGTTGTGCTAGATACTTACGTTCACCATCAGGACGTGTTTCATCTCCACCAAGACATGTGAAATCATTCAACGTATGGTGAAAATCGATATTGACAGTCATTCCGCATTTTTGCGCATACTCACTACGTATTGCAGTCATGAAATGAGTGAACCGGCATCAGACTTGTGCGGGACATTAAATCGAAAAATATTCCCTGTACATAGAAGGAACTACATAACTACCATATTTGGACAGATGGTTCCAAAAATAATAAAAGAGCGTATACCTTTCCTTCAATCACATGTGTAGTAGCAGTATAATGAAGATAATGATAGCAATCATGACAGTAATCATCGAATTATCTGGTAACCTCACATGCTGCAGTTGTATTTCTAGAACTAAAACATTAGTTTTCATAGAAAAAATGTCATATTGGCATCAAATCGGAGCTATGAAGACTAGAATGGTCCTTATATGACACAGTCATGAGATTACAATAATATCCGCATTAGAAAGTGGCTTGTAATTAATCAGTTAATCGAGAGATCAGGATTTTTTCACAGCTTCTAGGTGCATCGTCGCATACAACAACACTATGAGGACGTTGCCAACTGGGAGTTTCCGTGGTCCATTGGGTTGATCGTAGTTCGATAATTGCGGGCTATAAGTTCGATTATCACTCATGGTGTCCGTTTTCAACATTCAAATGGCTCTGAGCACTATGGGACTCAACTGCTGAGGTCATTAGTCCCCTAGAACTTAGAACTAGTTAAACCTAACTAACCTAAGGACATCACAAACATCCATGCCCGAAGCAGGATTCGAACCTGCGACCGTAGCGGTCTTGCGGTTCCAGACTGCAGCGCCTTTAACCGCACGGCCACTTCGGCCGGCTTCAACATTCACGAAAAGACCTAATTCACCTATGGTAACGCCAAGTCCAGAATATTAGGTCGCACAGTGCTTCAGAATACGCATTAAACAAAATATCCCTTCGCTACCTACAGTATCAGAGCCTTTTTAAATGGCGCCATAACAAAGGCGGCAGCCGCCGAAGGCACAAACTCTGTAACCAGTAAACTAGCACTAAAAAGTTTATTTCATTTATTTTAGGAATGGTTATTTCGTTCACAGAGTTTATATTTAATTTGAATTTGAGACGTTGCAATATTTTGTTCTAGACTGGAATTCGAATTCGGATCTTTAGGAATGGAAGGAATCTGTGTTGCAATCCTGGTCCTGCACAAACATATTCATAACTTCATTTTACGCCCTAGCATGTGCACACTGGCCTACCACCGGAAAATAATTTGCATATTTAGTGTCTGTTCCTGGATAGTTAATAATAACGATAGGTACCGTTATTTCTAGTGAAACATGCGAGCATCTCACTACTGGTGAGCAAGCAGTTGATACTTAACGTCTATTTATGGAAGGGAAACAGAGAGAGTACGCACCGGGTTCGATTCCCGGGCAAGCAAAATAAAGTTGTACCCTGATCTCATATTGATTCAGCTCGCTGCTGGTAAATAAATTCAATTTCAAACATCTGATTTTACTTAGTTAACAATCCGATAACGTGCTGGGCAAAATATCCCGTCACAACATTTTAAATCACAGCATTCCAATTTTCAGCACATGCATACTTGGTTACTTGCGAAGGAGAGTATGTTAAACGTCTTTCGTGGTTAGTTAACAGGGCGATAATGGTTTTGATGTAGTAGAAATAATTCCGTCACTTCGTTTCAAGTTCAGATGTGTTAACTAATTCTGGTGAAAACGTTTATATTTCACGTCTCTTTACGGCTAGTCAGCATTGATGATCGTTGCCTTGATCAAGTAACGGGCAAGTGCAAAAGTGTATTGTAGTTAGCAGTGAACACGTCTGCTAGGTTCTGTCTAGATCCAAAACAAAAAATTTCGTCCTGTAAGTTTTAGTTCAAAAATGTGGGCAAATAATTCTTCATGAATAATTTGTACAGCCAAGTTACTGATTATACTCCATTAATATTGTGGTTTCTATAGAGCTTATATCGCTGTTTATCGCGTTTTCTTTAACTAGTTCCTTTAACGACCAGTTTATGCTAAAACCAATCGTTACTGGGACATTTAGCAGGTGCGGGAAAACCTTATACAGAGGAAAAATACTTCGAACTGTCATAGACCATTGTTACTCCAGACATTGTCTCTGAATACCTTGTTCATGTAAACATTTACTTTCTTTATGGATTGCTACATAGTTTATGTGCCATAGTTAATTGTTTCAGATTGTAATGAGATGGTAACGCTTTTGAAAATCATTCTAACCAGTGCAAGCGTTAGGGACTAACTCATCTCTACTTACGTGCTTTTCTAGTTATTGCAGTATCATGTCGTGATGTTACATCGCACTAATTGCCTTAAAGAACAGTGTTGTCTAGTGGTCTCTCGTGGTATCCATTTTGTATAGTCGAACGACTGTATCGCAATGCAATAAAGAGGACCCGCTAGACAGCTACGTTATGTTGGTTGCATGCAAATCTGGTGGATCACAACTCAGGTCGTTCGGATACTTTTGCGCATGATAGTACATCTGATGAGGAAAGGGTTTCAAGATTTTATTACTTCTCTTGTCTTAACGAAAAGGAGTAACAGTGAGGCAATTCGAACGAAAAAAGATCAAATCTGGTTGATCTTTGTTATGTGTGATATCAGAGACGGAGTGCAGCACATCGTTTGTTAATGATTTGGTGTATTTCATCACATGGGGTGCAGCGGAAAGCAGAATTTTGTAGTGACCAAATGAGATACTCATGAAATTAAATACCTGCTCATAAAGTTTAAAATTTATCGCTCAACTCCCGCACTTAACACGCAGCACTTAGGGTTGGCAATCGACACACATGCAATGTACGTGAATAAAGAGTGTCTTTTTTTCGCAATTTTGTTCTAAATCTTGGTCTATCCAAAGGACACTCTCTCTTCATAGGTATTGTTGCAACGCGGAAGAGTGAAACAAATGAATAGCATCCAACCGTGTCTGGCCGTCTCGTAGCAACAGACTGCTATTAGACGCTGAGCGATAAGCTTGATCAAGCATGGCGATGTGTAAAGTATGGCAGTTTGTGGTGATAGGGTTAGTTGCAGCAGTTGCTGTGGCCGTAGTCAGTGTTAATAACTGTGTAAGGGATACGGCGCGCCCTTCCAGGACATCCAAGGTAGGCACAGAATCGGAAATGTCTGTGAGCGCGCCTGGAAACAGCGGGATACTTGAGAACGAGCCGTCTGCTCTGGATACATTCGTGGAGCTTAAGGAGTGGTTAAACGTATTATGTGAATCTCTAACGGACAATAGTTACAGTTATTTCCCGTTTCGACAATATTTAATGTAGTAACTTAATTATTGAGCATTACATTACATTCCAAGCAATGATTTCATTTCGTGTCTTGTTAGAGTGATAAACGTTTGGTAGAGGTGTTATCGGAAGTAGATATCTAATGTGTTGTTCAGTATTCTGTAGATGAATTAGTTACGAAGCCACAGTTTATGCTGTTAATTAGCGTCACATACAACTGTATTGTGCTGGCCATTTTACAGGACATATCGGCAAGAGGCAACGGCATACTTCAGGATGTGTTAGATACTTTCCAGAAGAATGGACTGGTATTTCTCGATACGCTGAATGAGCTCGTGAAGCAGAAGATGAAGGTAATACAATAAACTGTATCCTACATAAGTTTTGTGACTGTTAGCGGTTGTAGTAGTATTTCATGTATCAATTGTTATTAAATAATTTTTAAGTTTCATTCCAACCAATGATTTTCTTTAGTGCTGCGTAGTAGTATCAAGGTTCTGTAGTAGTGAGACCGCTATGTATTATCGATTGTCCAGTTCACTGTAGATAAATTAGTGCAATCCCATCTTATACCCTGTTGAATCACATCTTAAACAACGGTATTAAATTTTACAGGAAGTGTCGGCGAAGGAGTCTGGAAAAGTCAGAATTATTCAGGACGACATGGAGACGACCCAGGAGGAGGACCTCATCTTTCTGGATGTCTTCAAGGAGTTTATGAAAGTGAAGATAAAGGTATGTTGAGAAATTCTATCTTGCATCAGTTATAGTAATACTTTAGGTTATGGTAATATTTAATGCAATAATTATTGTTTGTTAAGCTTCGTATTGTGTTTGAAACAATTATTTTAGCTGGTCTCTTGTAATAGCTATAATCGTTCTTTAGAAAAGGAATCAGTCTGCTTTAGACGGTTTTCAGTATAACTCTGGAAATTTTACAGGCCTTGTACATGGTCTAACCACTCTTCTTCTTTGAAAACTTCGTCTCTGACCAGTGGATCGTGATTATGAAACAAATCTTTTATTATTCTTCTCATGTCTGCATCATTTATCAACTACATCCACATCGTGCCACGCAAGCCACTTAATGGTAAGTGGTGGAGGGTACTTCTGCTACGACTGACTGATCCTCGGTTCCTGCTGCACTCGTGGATGGCTCCTGGAAAGAATGACTGTCGCTAAGCTTCTATATTAGCTCTAGCTTCCCGAATTTTCTTGTAGTGGTCGGTTAATGAGATGTATGTGGGAGGAATTAATATGTAGTCCTACTCTTCCTGGAAGGTGATCTCTCGAAATTTCAGTAGGAAACCTCTGTGTGATGCACCGCGCCTCTCCTATAGCGCCTGCCACGGGTGTTTGCTTATCTTCTCAGCAACGCTCTCGCGCCAACTAGGCGATCCTGTGACGGTATGCGCCACTATTCTTTGGATCTTCTCTGTCATTTCCATCAATCCTACCTGCGTCTCGTTATAGGATAATAAAGTAATTCTAACTTATGTCGTTTGTTATCGTGATCATACTCCTTTCTTTGAAAATACCTACACAACATGATGAAGGCTGTAATGTTCAGACGCAAAAATGTACCACACAACACAGAGTAATGCAAGAAACGTAGTACGTAGGAATGACCTTTTTCTATGTGGTTCACACTGAAGATATTTTTTTCTGTTGGTGTCCACAGGGTCTTGTGAAAATGCGGGACGTGGGTCCCGATGAGTACTTGTACCTCAGGAATACCATCATCCCAGCGATGCGAGAAGCTGTGCTGTCAGTCCGTCGAACAATGAAGGCCTATGATCGTGAAGTCGCTGCAAGATACATGCGGGAGAGCATTGAAGAGACTATTAAGTGGGTCAAGGAAAATCGTGACTTAATGGTTCAGCACTTGATCTGGTACTTAGTGCTGGTGTGGGCCGTTGCACATCATTTCCTACTGGTGATGTGCGTGCATCGATGGTTCTTGCACGAGTGAGAATGAATACCATCCGCAACAAAGAATGTTACTTCAGTTTCTTTATGTTCTTTCAAGTTTAAAGTTGAGTTCTGTTTCGGTTTGTGTTATGTTCTATGTTCAAGTTCAATGTTTTTTCATGTTTCGTTTCATTCGTTGTTTTTCATGTTCATTAATAATGATACTTTATCAAATTAACGGTCTGTGCATTATTTATTCATATTTTTGAGACTGAAGCCTTGACTGAATCAGAGTTCCAACTATGAAAATTCAGAGATATTTCGGGGATAACTCCAGATGATGCTTGTGTAATAGACGCACGATCGCCGGCGGTTCGTTACAGAGTAGTGATGTAATTTTGTTTTATATGATTTTTAATCACGGTGTCTCTGGTTTCTGTGGAAATGCGGTCAGAGCAGTAAAGGAGCCTGCAGTTTGCAATAACAAAAATGGACACCACCCAACGCACAACACAGAGTAATGTAACAACCCAGAGACGAAATATTAATCTGCTGTTGTTATCGTCACAGCGGGAACAGCTGTGCATAACGCAGTTATACTTTTTCTCCGCTGCGTTTATGAACCCATACACGAGGTGCATATCGGCCAGTTCTTCATTACCAGCAAACCTGTCAGTATACAACGGTGTATCACTGTTAACGTACAACTAACAGTGCTGAGAAAAAAAAACAGCAAACAAAAGCGAGCAATACTGAACACAAGCTTGAAGCGGAAGAGTAAAATGGGTACTACTGCCGTCGACGACGGGACCCGTGAGCGAATAGAAACAAGACACACACAGATACAAAGGCAACTGGGGCAAAAAGAAAACAATAAAATTGAATACCTCAGTCAATAGCCGCCGGAGTCTTTGTTATCCTAATACCAAAATATTCCGGATGTATCACTGAACAACTTCTGAAAGTGTAGCCTTAGAATTCTGGTCCACCCCATATGTTGAATGTCCGTTGACAAATTTAATGTCTTTTATATTTTTGCATTTACGTTATCATGTTAATGTTATTGTACGTTTTCGTTAATATTAAGAAATGACAAATCCTTCAAGTTGGAATACTGAACACTTTGCGACCAACAAAACTCCATTAAATATACAATGTTTCCTGTTTTACTACATAAAAATAGCATAATCTTGGAAGACTTGAAAATGACTGACAGACTTTTTAGTAACAGTATCAGAAAGTCAAATCAGGAACTTAAACACATCTTAAATAATAAATGTTTTTTTGATGAAAAAATTACAACTGGGAGATACTTGTTGTTTCTATTTATTGTCATAGGTTTCGTTTTCCATTTTTCCCAGTTGGTAGACGTGTTTGTACATCTACATTAAAGAAATTAGATGCTGGAGTGGTCTCCAACGCTGGACCTCACCCTCCCTCACATTGTATTTTCCCGGTCTGGCTTCATTAAATTTAATGTTCCTCTTCGGAACCGCGAAATTGGAAAGAAATACACCGTGGCAAGAGTTACTAGTTTAGGGTCACAACTGGAATTATTAAGTATTTATAATTTTAAAGTATCCAGAAATATTTAACTGAGGATGTAATGGATTCAAAAGCACGACTTTAAAGCTACGACACCAGTCTTGCACCAGTTTTTCTCTTCATGTATAATCTGGCTTCGTTATGTTCTTCCCTCAACATTTCTTTACCCGTCCATATTCGTCCATACCTTCATTTCTCGTGAAGACAACGACGAATGATCGACCTGCTCACACTTAGATGGAGGACGTTCCTAATCTCTGTACTGGACCTGAAAGGATCTTAACACTATAATGGAGTATACTATAGCCCTGGTCCACCGGGGTAGTCTGTGGAGACTCAGGGCGACGAAGGCGATGGACGAGGCTTTTCCTCTTCACTCAGAAATTCATTGTAAATTTTCTGTATTCTAGGAGAAGGGAACAGACAGTGATACAGTGTTCATCTTCATAAGGCGCAAGAACGCGATCTTCCTCGAATTCCTTGAATTGTCATACTTCATAAATACGAATCTACTGACGAGGCAGGAGGACACGAAGCATGATGCAAGGTGGAGAGCGTTTCTTTCGCCTCAGATGTCAAATTCATTCAATTTACATGCTTTGAAAAAATATTTAAGAAATTATTTACTTGAGAGTATTGTTTAGAGTATCGTGTAAAAAACATATGTAGTACTAATAATGGCACCGTTTTCATACATTAAACGTAAATTTAGATTCAAGTTGTGATACAGGTCATTTTTCTGCCTGTCATAGTTTATTCATCTATTTATCTAAAGTATCTTAAGCATCACAATAATACGGGATAAAACTATAAAACATCAACAAGAGAGAAAATGTAAAATGATAAGAAGAAAAACCACAAGAATATAAACTTAGTTCCAGAAACAATAACTTAATATGTTGCCCACGAAACGCCGAATCTATTATACTACACAACCTTAACAAGAGAACAGAGCATAATAAATGAAACACAGCAAAAAGGATACCCATTGCTAACCAGGGGCCACAAATTGTGAGAGAGAAATTCATTCTATTCAAGCTGTTAAAAGAGATCAAACAATCACAATACACAATAAGCAACAAAAGAAAAATCCTGAAAATTTAACAATTTATGACCCACAGCTGTCTCACCGTTCTGACGATGTGTGCTCTTACCAAATTTAAAATGGCCCAAGTAACACAGTCATCTACACAACACAGGTTTACACTGAAAGGAACTGCCACAACCTTCTGTAACTCTTGCAGCCGAAAAATTGTGATCTAGGGGCGCCGGCAGTGTAGCTCAGCGTGTTCGGTTAGAGAGGGGCTGGCCCTCTGTAATAAGAAAACTGAGTAAAAGAATCAACCATCAACTTGAACGGATGTCGTATGACGTCCGCCCAGACAAAACGCAACGACCATTAAGGAACAAAAATAAATAAAAAAAAAAGGGTAGCGCCTTTCATTAATAATCAAGACGTCCTCGGACCCGAGTTTGAACCCCGCCACAGCTTAAATTTTGACTAAAATTCATCTGCAATGGTGACAGAAGACTTCCGACAGAAGAAGTTACCTTCGTTCTGCCAACGGTTTTGTCAAAGAGGGTGGCGTTGTCGACAGGTGGGAAACTGCCCCGTCAGGCGAAAGAATCAGCGGTGAACAACGGCAAGAGGATGCAATAAAGACACGACATGTGGCCTGTAGCTGAAAAAGTGCCATGATGATCTCTCCATTGGCAAAAGATGCAGACTACGCCCCATTCAGATCTGCTGGAGGGGATTGCCAATTAGTAGG
Source organism: Schistocerca serialis cubense (assembly GCF_023864345.2). Classification (NCBI taxonomy): domain Eukaryota; kingdom Metazoa; phylum Arthropoda; class Insecta; order Orthoptera; family Acrididae; genus Schistocerca; species Schistocerca serialis. Next base: position 805,219,786 of record NC_064641.1, read on the forward strand.
TGGCCATGAAAACAGGACTGAATATCCAACGAATGATTAACTTTCTACGACTCGAGGGGTGGTATATCAGAAGTTTAAACGTGATAGGGAAGCGAGGAATTCCGCAAAGGGAAATCGTGAGGCTCAGTCTAGATATAGTGGGTGTCAGTGAAGCGAAATGGAGAATGGTGGAGATTTCTGGTCAGGTGAGTATAAGTTAATGCCAACAGTAGCAGAATATGTTACAAAGGGTGTAGGTGTGGTTTTGAATAAGAAGGTAGGATAGAGAATGAGTTTCTGTGAACAGTTCAGTGATGGGGTTGTTGTCATCAGAATCGACAGCAAACCAACACTGACAACGGTAGTTTACGTACATATCCCGAAGTAGCAAGCTGAAGGTAAAGGAAGAGAGAACGTAAATGAGAATATTGAATGAGTAATGTAGTACGATGAAGGGAAATTAAAATCTAATGGTCATGGGGCACTGGAACGTGATTGTAATGGAAAGAGTAGAGGAAAGGGATATAGGAGAATAGGGGCTTGGTACTAGGAACGGGAGAGGAGAAAAACTACTTGAGTTCTGCATTAAATATCAGCTAGAAATAGAGAACACCCTGTTCAAGAATGAGAAGAGGCATAGGTACGCTTTGAAAAGGCCTCTTTGAAAAGGCCGAAATCAAATACTGGGTTGCAAGGTGCACCCATGAGTAGATGTAGAATCAGATCACAATTTAGTTAAGATGAACAGGCTGTAGTTTAAAAGACTAGTCAGAAAGAATCAATCCGCAAAGAAGTGGGATATGGAAGCACTAAGGAATTAAGAGTTATGCTTGAAGCTCTCTACGGTGATAGATCCTGTGATTAGAAAAAACTCAGTGTGCAGTTAAGTTAAAGGGGAATGGAAATCTCTACAAATGGCAATCACAGAAGTTGAGAAGAAAGCGATAGCAGAAAGAAGATAACTGCAAAAAAAAACATGGGTAACAGAGGAAGTACTTAAGTTGATCTATGAAAGAAGGAAGTGAAAAGTTTTCAGACATACTCATAAATAAAGAAATTAAAGTCACTGAAGAATAAATTTGAATAGTAAGAGCGGGGAAGCTCTTGAAACACAGTTTGCAATTCCTACTCTGGGATGAAGAGGTTGGCACAGGAGAGGAATCTGTCGTGAGCTGCATCGAACCAGTCAGGAGCCTGATGCCTCCTAAATAAATGAAAAAAAGGAGCCAAAGCCACTCTTCACCTGAGACTAACTTGTATCCTGGCGGTTGCATGCAGCAAAAAAAGTCAACTAAAATCATTGGGGGAAGTGCAACAAAACGAATATTCACGCTGGTGTATAGAATGTGTGAGCCTGGCGATATGTCATCGTACTTACAGGAAAATGTCATCCACGTAATTCCGGAGACTGTAAAGGCTGACAAGTGTGAGAACTGTAACACAATCAGCTTTATAGCTCATACACCCAAATTGCTGACAAAAGAAATGTACAGAAGAATGGAAAAGTGAGTTGTGGATGTGTTCGATGCGTATCAGTTTGACTTAAAGGAAAGGTAAAGTCACCCGACATTCAGTTTTGAATATGTGGTTGATGGTGGAATCAAGGCTAAAGAAAAATCAAGAGACGTTCATAGGATTTGTCGACCTGGAAAAAGTTTGTTGAAAGGTAGGCGTAAGCTGCAGGGAAAGATGGGTAATATACAATACGTACAATAGTCAAGGAGGAACAGTCAGAGTAGGAGACTTAAGAACGAAATGCTCAGATTAACAAGGGTGTAAGACAGAGTAGTAGTCTTTCACCATGCTGTTGAATGTGTAGATCGAAGTAGTAATGACGCAAATACGAGTAAAAGGAAGATTCAGAAATGGAATTTGAATTCAGGGATGAAAGGATAAGATTCGCTGAAGACATTTAGCAATGTGAAGAAGAGTTACGTGATATGCTGAATGGAATGAACAGTCTAATGACTACAGAATATGGATTGAGAGTGAATAGAAAAAAAGTGAAAGTGATGAGATGTCACAGAAATGAGAACAGTGAGGGACGTAACATCAAAGTTGGTGATCGTGAAGTAGATCAGGTTAAGGAAGTCTGCTACCCAGGCAGCAAAATAACGCACGACGATCGGAGCTAGGAGGAGATCTAACGCAGTCTAAGACTTGTAAAGCGGACATTTGGACGAAAAAAAGTCAACTAGTATCAGACATAGGCCTTAATATTAGCAGTAAATGTCTGAGAAAGTACGTTTTGGGCACAGCACAGCATTGCATGGTAGTGAAACATGGACTGTGCGACAACCAGAAATGATGAGAATCGAAGCAGTTGAGATGTAGTGTTACAGAGGAGTGTTGAAGATTAGGTGGACTGATCGGTGTGGAAAGGAATGTATGGCAAACACCGTCACGAAGAAGTAGCGAGACGGTAGGACATCTCTTAAGACGGCTAAATAACTTCCATAGTGCTAGAGAAAGCTGTAGGGCGTAAAAGCTGTAGAGGAAGACAGTGATTGGAAGATATCGAGCAAACAATTGAAACACAGTTTGCAATTTCTACTTTGGGATGAAGAGGTTGACACAGGAGAGGAATCTGTCGTGAGCTGCATCGAACCAGTCGGGCGCCTGATGCCTAATAAATAAATGAAAAAAAGGAGCCAAAGCCACTCTTCACCTGATACTAACTTGTTCCTGGCAGTTGCATGCTGCTTGTATCCACAGAGCCAAGAACCATCCACTCGTCCAGACTAGAAGCAACGCCCTGTGTTGACCCCAAGTCACCACAGTTCGAGATCCCAGTCTCCACGAGGCTGACTCCCCTGCTTTCCTCCATGAACTCCTACTCTGTCCCATACAGCTGGCCTCTCTCTTTGATAACTGTCAGTTGTTGGATCCTTTTGCTGTCGTCTCCAAACCGCGCGACCGCTACGGTCGCAGGTTCGAATCCTACCTCGGGCATGGATGAGTGTGAAGTCCTTAGGTTAGTTAGGTTTAAGTAGTTCTAAGTTCTATGGGACTCATGACCTCAGAGTTAAGTCCCATAGTGCTCAGAGCCAGTTGAACCTTCTTTTTTGTCGTCTCCATACTGACACATCTTTCCTGAGGCTCCACTCTGCTTATGAAAGCAGCCATCCCGTCCGCCTGTAACAATACAACAGGCTGCTATCGCCACGAGCCATCCCACCCACCAGCCGGTGCCACAAGTGAAGTTCTGTGCAGTGCGCTCCCCCCACCCCCCAACCCCCCCCCCCCCTCACCACTCTTAGAACAAGCTGCCATCTCATGTTGCTGGTCGACTGGCGTACACCACGCAGCTCCTCAATGTGTCCCCAAGCTGCCTCGTACCTCGCTGTGGCGTTCTAAGTACCTGTTTTGCTGCTGGTGGCGATCTCTGTCATGGTGGACGGGAGCATCAGTACTGGCGGCAACTGTCAGGCAGGGTGGGAATCCGATGGTGTGTTGAATCTCTTCAGCTCTTCACTTTTTAGGTTTATCTTGAGCCTCGAGGGACAAGTTTTATTTTAAGCGACGTAACAAATAAAGCGATAACCCGAATGTAGGTTTGAACACAACATTGCTTCGCTATCGATGATATTGTGTTATTTTGTATTCTGTTGCCTTCTCAGACCTTTGTACAGATTAACTCAGCCAGTAATAATGGGTACATACAGGTAATGTCGACCCAGAAACCAAGGTACCACGGCATTATTCACATCGGAAAACATTCCCAAAGATGGGATACGTTAAAATCCCTGGACGAAAGGGGATCGAACGCGAGATATTTGGATCCGTAGTCTGGTTCGCTACCAGCACACTAAAGAAATAATTTTTGCCATCAAAGGGCTTGGTGAAAATAGCTTTAATTTAGCGGAGCATTCCGTAGCTCATTGGCCAGCGCACCTGACTTTTATGTGGGAAACCCTGTTTCTTATCCCGGGAGTGCCACGGATTTTTCCTTGATGGGAAGTCTGGGACTGCGTCCAGCTATTCCCGTGGTGCTAGTTACTTGATCGAGCAGTAGCGGCTCCAGGTCACAAAAACTGACAAAGGCCGGAGAATGCTGTGCTAACTGCACGCACCTCCACGCTGCAACCAACGACGCCGTTGACGAAGGATGACACAGTGGTCTGTAAGTGGGGATGGGCCCGCCAGGAGATGTGGGTGAAGTTCACGTTTTTAACTAACGTTGATGAAGTCGATTTATGGCGAGGGTAAGGTGAGGTACAGGAGGAGAAAGGAGAACCATTAAAGGTACACAGTAAAAATGAAGATAGTTCAGCGAAAATCAATGTTCTAGTTTCTGGCTCCGACATGACAACAGTGTTAATCTGCTAGGAAGATTCAAAATAAAGTACACTCCAGCTCAGTGTGAAATTACGTTTAGATGATATTTTTCTGGTTGATCTTTCCTTTTCGCTGGCCTCAAAAGCATACCATTTAGTCATAATGAAATGATGATGAGAGCAACTAAACAGAGCTAACATCGCTGTAAACAGGTTTTGATGTTGATTAGCAAGAGTGAACACACCGTCATTTCTCTGTATTGTTGTTTATTTAATTACAACATTTATCCCATTTTCAAGTGACTGACTTTATGACACAAACTCAATAACTTGAAAACAGCACAAAAGGCGGAAACCTAGGTCGCAATTAAGTAAACAATACAGTAAATTTCGGTGTGTTCATTTAAAAATTATGTCTCAAGGATTACTAACTGGAAGTAAATTCGTACCAAGTTCGGGAGCAGTCTAAATGATCGTTTCTACCATTACTAGCTTCGCAGCCTAGAGTTCACTCCCATCGAGGTCGTTGATAACTGTGCGACACAAGCAGCACTACATATGTAACATTTCTGTACTGTCTACTGAGAATAATCGCAGCTGTGTGTACACTTTGAGAGTATTCGAGAATTTAATTCACGGGTTTTAGTTTTCGTTAACACTACAAGCATTATCAGGGACAGCCCGTCATAAATAGACTTTTGCTGACGGGTAATGCTAGAGATCAACGCTGTTAACGCCAAGACTAGTCGTAGAAAATACTATTTGAGTGGAGGAGAGCCTCATATGGATCGGAGACCATAAGTAGAATACTGGGTGAAAAGATTCTGCGTGAAGCCTTCGTTAGGCCTGAAGAAGTTTTTGCTGGATTTAACCTAAACTGTCGTCGGTCACGAGACACTAACCTTTTCATGGCGTGTGACATTTATGCCAGTGATGATATTCCCACCCTTGTCCTTTTCTGTAATCACTATGAAATCACTTTGTAGATATCTCTTTGTACGATAGTCAAAACGAACAGAAACTGCTAGCTGAACGGTGGCAGTTTCTCAGCTTTTCCATTAGCTCAGAGACTATTTCAACTTTTTTGTGAACTCACATTGTTTTTTCATGTTTTATGAGCCCTCGTTCTGGCCAGTTTCAATATAATGGAACAAACCCTTTCGTAACGTTGGATTACCGAGAAACATGTTATTATTTTCTCTTCTTGATATTTCAAAATTGAAAGGTGTCACCAGTCCTGAAGTGTTGAGATTAATTTTCTCAATGATATATAATAACATATTACATGAATGATGTCACATCTGGTATCAGCCCAGTACTTTGGATTGTAGGCTGAAAAATCGTTACGGGACTGTTAAATAACTTTTGAACGCTTGTGGTGAAATTCAGAACCCAATATTTTATATTACCGAGGAACTCGTCAGTCTTTGCCTAAAGTTAATATGGATATCTCATTCTGGTTGGCAGCTATCTTGTTCTATCTCATATATAGTAATTTCCAGAGTTCTAGTTGCATAGCCAAAGCGTGGGCTTTTCACTGTTTTAAATACAGTTTTCGAGTCTGATCGCGTTGCTGACTTTATCCTCTTGTACATTATGTACTTTAATACCCAGATCTTCAGAGTTTCATGCCTCATTTGTCACTATCCCGTAGCTTTGTCTATGTTGCTTTTCAAACACACACACACACACACACACACACACACACACACACACGCACACACACACACTTGTAAGAGTGATTGTTTCCACTTTCGAATGTATTCCCCTGGCGTCTTGGCCTGTGTATGGAACATCAGGAGATGGCTGAACAATTTCTAAATAGCGCTATTGCTTGTGCAAATACGGCCGACCGCTGTGCATTAGTTGTGCATCTATACCTTGGCATGGCGTACCTGACGGTCTATTTTGTTAATCCGTTCGCGAATCCAGAGTGAAAAAAATTACTGTCTGTCCGCCTCTGCGCTTTCTTTGGCGCGATTTCGGCGACACCGGTACAAATCCATCAAGTTTGTTCTCATTGTAGACCCTGAATGAGAACTGACGAATTTTGATATCATGTAAGCGCGAGATGTACAAAACCTTTCTTCGACTGTCTAGTACGTAAAAAGCTCGGAACTCGACCAAGAGTGTGACAGTTCTGGAGGGGACGCTGACAGCCCGGCTGGAAGGATGTACTGATTTGTTACGATGCAGACCGATGGCCAGTGTGGCGCAGTTAGACTCAATAAAATATTATTCAAGATTACTCCATTTATTGCTAAGCATATAAGTCGTTGCCGCGTCTTCTCCTAGGTCTGCGACGCTGAATCCAACAGCGGACCACGGCTGCCAAGGGCGCTGCGTCAGCTCGGGGTGGCATCTTGGTGCGATGGCTAGCCACTCGCCGGCGAGGTGGGAGCGCCCCGTCGGTAGCCATGCTTGGAGATGTCGGTGACTACGACGTGCATGTTTGATTCACACGATCTTTCAGGGAGTACTCAATCGCTCCTAGATCAGAACCCTTGTCATCCCACCAGCCAATTAAATTCCCCGTAGGAATATCACTTAATGTCCCACTACACCATTACAGCCTCCTTGTCTGTACTGTTCACTGTGCAGTCTCACTTCCCTACAAAACTGGACTCCAGACGTATACATTCTGGAAATACAAACACTTCCAAGTCACTTGGCGTTCTACAGCGACGAGCTGAAATATTATACAACTATAAAAGACTTTCTAACACTTAAATCTATATATGTTAACAAGTTTGTCTTCGTCAGGTAAGCTTTCCTTTCCATTGCCAACCTGCAATTTATACCCTCTCTAATTAGGCCATTATCGTATATAGGAAAACTCATGTACTCCTTCAAAGGTCTCGTTCCTTAAGCTGAATCCTTCAGCATCACTTCATTTAATTCATCTCTATTCCATCATCGTTATCTTCTTTTGCTGATGTTCACCCTGTCTCTTCTTTTCTAGACACTGCCAATTCCATTCATCTGCTCTTTCAAGTCCTTCCCTGTCTCTGAAAGAATTACAACCTCAAGGTTTTATTCTTCTCCTTGAACTACAATTCTTACCTCAAATTTTCCCTTGATTTCTTTTATATCTTGCTCAATGTATAAATTGAATAACATCAGGCATAAGCTACAAGCTTGAGTCACTACCTTCTCAATCACTGCTTCCCTTTACGCCCCTCTATTATTATAGCTGGCGCCTGATTTCTTTTCAAGTTGTAAATAGCCATTCGCTCCGTTTAATTTACCAATGTTACTTTCTGAATTTCCAAGAGAGTATTCCACAAAGTATTGTAAAAAGCATTCAGAAAGTCTGCAGATGCTATAAACGTAAGTTCCTCTTTCCTTAAACTATCTTCTAAGAGAAGACGTAGAGTCAGTGTAGCGTCGTGTGTTCCCACATATCTCCGGAATCCAAATTTATCTTCCCAAAGGTAGGCTTTCATCAGTTTTTTTCCATTCTTCTATGAGATATTCATGTTATTTTTTTCAACCATTACTTATTAAACTGGCAGTTCTCTAATTTTCATATTTGAAAGCACCAGTTTCATTTAGAATTTCAGTTACTACATTCTTCTCGATGTCTTGCTCATCAGATGCGATCGTTTTGGCATTACTGGCTCTCCCAAGTCTATCAGCAGTTCTGATGAAAATATTTCTACTCCATGCACTTTGTTTCAACTTAGATCATTCACTGTCATGTCAGATTCTTCTTGCACTAACATATCTCGCACCTCATCCTCTTCTCCGTGCTCCTCCTTTTCTATTGTAACCTTCGTCTTCTTTGTATGGACCCTCTATTTAATCCTTCTACCTTTCAGCTTTCCCTTTTGTGTTTGTAACACTTGATATTCATATAGCTACTTCTCTTTTCTCAACAGGCATCCTTACCTTTCGTGTAACCAGTATCTCTCCTTCCCCTAGTTACATGTGCGTCTAAATCCTTACTTTTGAGCTTTAGACGTTCCTGCATTCCATCTCTCACCTTCTGTCAATGTGATTTCCTATACGTTTATATTTCTTTTCCTGCTTCAATGGCCGCAATTTAATATTATCTCCTTTCATTAGTTAATTTCTACTAGGCCTTGTCTTTACACCTATTTGATTCTGTGCTGCCTCCACTATTTCACTTCTCGAGATTACCCATTGGTCTTTTTCTGTATTCCTTGCTCTAATTGTACTCACTCGTTGCCTAATGCTCCCTCTGAAATTCTGGACAACCTCAGGTGTTTTAACTTTGCCACGTCCCATCTTCTGAATATCCTACATTTTTGCAATTTCTTCAGCTTTAATCTACGGTTCATAACAACTCAATTCTCCTCAGAATCCACATCTGATTGTGTTATACAATATAAAATCTGGTGCCAAATCTGTGTCGTATATAACCAATGTGAAACCTTCTGGTGCCTCCAGGGATTAACCTAGTATACCATCGACTATCATGATTCTTAAACTAGATATTAGCGATGATTAAATTAAGGTGTGTGAGAAATTCACGCAGGCGGTTTCGCTTTTCATTCATTTCCCAAGTACATATTCACCCACCATTTTTTTCTTCTCGTCGTATTCCTACTATCGAATTCCATTTCCCTATCACAATTAAATTTTCATCTCCGTTAACTATCCGAATAATTTATTTTATCTCATCATATATTTTTTCATCCTTTTCATGATCTGCAGAGCTAGATGATATATAAATTTGATTTTATATTTGCAACCCTGCGTTCACATGATCATAATTCCAGTTCCGCCTGCCACCGAACTTCACTAACTCCCACTATAACTTCAACCTATCCTTTTCCCTTTTTAAATACTCTAATACATATGCAGTGGTCGGAATACATCCAGCAATTAAGTACATAGGTTGCAAGTGCTACTTTGAAGTAAAGTGTTTGGTATAGGAGAGGAATTCATGGCGAACCATATCAAACCAACCATAAGATAAATTACTTAAGAAAGAAAAAAAAAGTCTGGCAATTAAGGGATCTAACGCTCCACGCTGTACGACGCCTGGTTTTTTTGTCCTGATATCCTTCTGAGTGGTCCCTTCCCAGAGATCGGAAGAAGGGACTAACTTAACCGTAGAGTAGAGTTACATCCCATCGGCAACAATATCGGTTGTAGTTTCCCCTTACTTTCAGCCGCTCATAGTACAAGCACAGCAATTCCATTTTAATTGATGTTACAAGGACGGATCAGTCACTCATCCAGAGTGTCGCCTCTTCAACTACTGGAAGGCCTGCTGTTTCTCTTCGTGAGAAAGGTGCATGTGCAGCCTGCCAACAGATATCCCTCTGTAGTGGTTGCACCTATGATACTGCTGTCTGTATCACTGAGGCACACAACAACGGCTAGGTCCGTCGTTCATGGGGAATAATGTGTGTTAATGGAATGGATTTTTAATCGACCGCTGTAAAGGATGGGCGACCAGAACCCATGTCCTTCATAATATTCACAAGCTTCTTAGTATTCACTATATGAATGTAGTAACTGAATGCCACTATCAATTTAGCACAAACATCAGCGGTAACAGAAAACTGTCTCTCGGGTATGGTTTCGTAATGGTGTCTCATTTGCACGACTGTATGTAAACAGCAGTTTAATCGGCCGGCGCTATTTTTCAAAGACCTAGCATCACAATAAGAAATAAAAAATAATATTCATTAAGGGTGTGTTACAAGATGGTACTTAACTTCAGTACAGTTTGAGGCTCTACAGCATCCAGAACACTATTTCGAACATAGCATAAAGTCCAACATCTCGTAATACATTCCTGTGATACGGACATGATGGGTTCTCTAAACATACTGATCTGAAATCCGCATGATAGTAGAATTCTGGGAATGATGACGCAATTCTCAATACGATTACTGACATCCAAGTATATTTAATTTCACCTACTTCCTTTATACCTTCAAATTCGACGAACTGCTACAACAAGTGTATAGCGTGCTGAATACTGAGCATTATGTCGAGTGCCCAAACAGTCTTGTATTTTGGGCTAGTGAATGTTGATTACTGCTGCCTTACTTCTACCAGACGATGACGTGATTATATTACGAACTTCTATATGTAGCCTGTTTTTTCTGTTTCGTCCTAATAAAAGCCCGGGCGAAATCTGTAACCTGCTTGTCTTAAATGGAAATTTATAAAACAGACTCGTTTCCATCTGTAACCTGCTTGTCTTAAATGGAAATTTATAAAACAGACTCGTTTCCGATCCCGAAAATCAGTTCGGAAATCTTCATTTAAAGCACCAATATAACAGTATTGTTCCTCTGCACTCTGCAATAACGATATCTCTATGATGTTTCTGGTTATGAGATCTTTCCATAATGCACGACGACGATGTAACAGCTGGATATGAAATTTAAGGTAGCGAGATTTTGTCACAGTAAAACCCAAGGAACATCCTCCAGGAATAGTGGGCTGACGGGAAACTGCACGTCCAGAAAGCAGGATAGTTGTACTGAAGGAGAATAGTGAGACACCACAAAACAAATCTCAGTTAATGTAGGCTCATCGTAACTTCTCTCCGGAAGAGCTATGTGTTATCTCACGAAATACGGTCCATTGCAATAACATTTCTTAACTCTCCAGATCACCACCCCTATCAGCTCTGAACACGGTCACAAGCTTCTTTTTCTAGCATCCGTTGCTAGAACCAGTTCCGTACAAAATTATAAAGTTAACACAGATAATATCATTTTAATCAACATCAAGTAAAAGTTACACACATGCGCAGAAGCCCTGGGGTATTAGAAACCCTACACGTTTATTGTTATGCTGTTCTTACACAAGGGTGCACCCATCTGCAGGTGGTCGCTCATGTCGGCACCAATGATGTGTGTCGCTATGGATCGGAGGAAATCCTCTCTGGCTTCCGGCGGCTATCTGATTTGGTGAAGACTGCCAGTCTCGCTAGCGGGATGAAAGCAGAGCTCACCATCTGCAGCATCGTCGACAGGACTGACTGCGGACCTTTGGTACAGAGCCGAGTGGAGGGTCTGAATCAGAGGCTGAGACGGTTCTGCGACCGTGTGGGCTGCAGATTCCTTGACTTGCGCCATAAGGTGGTCGGGGTTTCGGGTTCCGCTGGATAGGTCAGGAGTCCACTACACGCAACAAGCGGCTACACGGGTAGCAGGGGTTGTGTGGCGTGGGCTGGGCGGTTTTTTAGGTTAGATGGCCTTGGGCAAGTACAGAAAGGGCAACAGCCTCAACGGGTGCGGGGCAAAGTCAGGACATGCGGGGACCAAGCAGCAATCGGTATTGTAATTGTCAACTGTCGAAGCTGCGTTGGTAAAGTACCGGAACTTCAAGCGCTGATAGAAAGCACCGAAGCTGAAATCGTTGTAGGTACAGAAAGCTGGCTTAAGCCAGAGATAAATTCTGCCGAAATTTTTACAAAGGTACAGACGGTGTTTAGAAAGGATAGATTGCATGCAACCGGTGGTGGAGTGTTCATCGCTGTTAGTGGTAGTTTATCCTGTAGTGAAGTAGAAGTGGATAGTTCCTGTGAATTATTATTGGTGGAGGTTACACTAAACAACCGAACTAGGTTAATAATTGGCTCCTTTTACCGACCTCCCGACTCAGCAGCATTAGTGGCAGAACAACTGAGAGAAAATTTGGAATACATTTCACATAAATTTTCTCAGCATGTTATAGTCTTAGGTGGAGATTTCAATTTACCAGATATAGACTGGGACACTCAGATGTTTAGGACGGGTGGTAGGGACAGAGCATCGAGTGACATTATACTGAGTGCACTATCCGAAAATTACCTCGAGCAATTAAACAGAGAACCGACTCGTGGAGATAACATATTGGACCTACTGATAACAAACAGACCCGAACTTTTCGAATCTGTATGTACAGAACAGGGAATCAGTGATCATAAGGCCGTTGCAGCATCCCTGAATATGGAAGTTAATAGGAATATAAAAAAAGGGAGGAAGGTTTATCTGTTTAGCAAGAGTAATAGAAGGCAGATTTCAGACTACCTAACAGATCAAAACGAAAATTTCTGTTCCGACACTGACAATGTTGAGTGTTTATGGAAAAAGTTCAAGGCAATCGTAAAATGCGTTTTAGACATGTACGTGCCGAGTAAAACTGTGAGGGACGGGAAAAACCCACCGTGGTACAACAGCAAAGTTAGGAAACTACTGCGAAAGCAAAGAGAGCTCCACTCCAAGTTTAAATGCAGCCAAAACCTCTCAGACAAACAGAAGCTAAACGATGTCAAAGTTAGCGTAAGGAGGGCTATGCGTGAAGCGTTCATTGAATTCGAAAGTGAAATTCTATGTACCGACTTGACAGAAAATCCTAGGAAGTTCTGGTCTTACGTTAAATCAGTAAGTGGCTCGAAACAGCATATCCAGACACTACGGGATGATGATGGCATTGAAACAGAGGATGACACGCGTAAAGCTGAAATACTAAACACCTTTTTCCAAGGCTGTTTCACAGAGGAAGACCGCACTGCAGTTCCTTCTCTAAATCCTCGCACAAACGAAAAAATGGCTGACATCGAAATAAGTGTCCAAGGAATAGAAAAGCAACTGGAATCACTCAATAGAGGAAAGTCCACTGGACCTGACGGGATACCAATTCGATTCTACACAGAGTACGCGAAAGAACTTGCCCCCCTTCTAACAGCCGTGTACCGCAAGTCTCTAGAGGAACGGAGGGTTCCAAATGATTGGAAAAGAGCACAGATAGTCCCAGTCTTCAAGAAGGGTCGTCGAGCAGATGCGCAAAACTATAGACCTATATCTCTTACGTCGATCTCTTGTAGAATTTTAGAACATGTTTTTTGCTCGCGTATCATGTCATTTCTGGAAACCCAGAATCTACTATGTAGGAATCAACATGGATTCCGGAAACAGCGATCGTGTGAGACCCAACTCGCCTTATTTGTTCATGAGACCCAGAAAATATTAGATACAGGCTCCCAGGTAGATGCTATTTTTCTTGACTTCCGGAAGGCGTTCGATACAGTTCCGCACTGTCGCCTGATAAACAAAGTAAGAGCCTACGGAATATCAGACCAGCTGTGTGGCTGGATTGAAGAGTTTTTAGCAAACAGAACACAGCATGTTGTTATCAATGGAGAGACGTCTACAGACGTTAAAGTAACCTCTGGCGTGCCACAGGGGAGTGTTATGGGACCATTGCTTTTCACAATATATATAAATGACCTAGTAGATAGTGTCGGAAGTTCCATGCGGCTTTTCGCGGATGATGCTGTAGTATACAGAGAAGGTGCTGCATTAGAAAATTGTAGCGAAATACAGGAAGATCTGCAGCGGATAGGCACTTGGTGCAGAGAGTGGCAACTGACTCTTAACATAGACAAATGTAACGTATTGCGAATACATAGAAAGAAGGATCCTTTATTGTATGATTATATGATAGCGGAACAAACACTGGTAGCAGTTACTTCTGTAAAATATCTGGGAGTATGCGTACGGAACGATTTGAAGTGGAATGATCATATAAAACTAATTGTTGGTAAGGCGGGTACCAGGTTGAGATTCATTGGGAGAGTGCTTAGAAAATGTAGTCCATCAACAAAGGAGGTGGCTTACAAAACACTCGTTCGACCTATACTTGAGTATTGCTCATCAGTGTGGGATCCGTACCAGGTCGGGTTGACGGAGGAGATAGAGAAGATCCAAAGAAGAGCGGCGCGTTTCGTCACTGGGTTATTTGGTAACCGTGATAGCGTTACGGAGATGTTTAATAAACTCAAGTGGCAGACTCTGCAAGAGAGGCGCTCTGCATCGCGGTGTAGCTTGCTCGCCAGGTTTCGAGAGGGTGCGTTTCTGGATGAGGTATCGAATATATTGCTTCCCCCTACTTATACTTCCCGAGGAGATCACGAATGTAAAATTAGAGAGATTAGAGCGCGCACGGAGGCTTTCAGACAGTCGTTCTTCCCGCGAACCATACGCGACTGGAACAGGAAAGGGAGGTAATGACAGTGGCACGTAAAGTGCCCTCCGCCACACACCGTTGGGTGGCTTGCGGAGTATCAATGTAGATGTAGATGTAGATGAAATAGAGATAACCGAATTCTGTGAATGATTCAGAGCATTTAAGGTATTAAAAATTCATTATCTGATTGTCATGTTTAAGCAGGAAATAAGCATCATACGCGTTCAGTGAGGGCTGCTGACCGCTAACCCATCACACTCAAATGAAATGCTGTTCACCAGCTGTGTAAGAGGAAAGCTTCAGATGCCTATCGGCGCAAGTCTCGCCGCCATAACACTAAACTTACAGAGTAGACTCTTTCGGAAGCGCTTCACATATCAATTTGAGAATATCTGGAGTAACACTAGTACCATCGAATTTCGAGCCCCCTATAAAAACCGTCCCGACAAAAATTACACATCTCTAGTCGATGAGTTCACATCTCGTTCTTAGTCTTTCCCCCATTTTGGGGAGTTAATTTTGTTTTAACAGGTAGGCACTGTGGTGGTCAGTTATTTGGTTTCCAAACATTAAGCATAGTCGTGCTAGATACTTACGTTCACCACCAGGACGAGTTGCATCTCCACCAAGACATGGAAAACATACAACATATACTGAAAATTGTTATTGACAGTCGTCCCGTATTTCTGCCTATACTTACTACGTTTTGCAGTCATGAAATGAGTGAACCGCCATGAGACTTTGACGAGAGCTAATGCTTATTGACACAGATATAGAGACCATGAATAATTTGACAGTTTGTTGTCACTCTCTCTCATTCGTGAGACATCAGTGCCAACTTTCATTTGTTGATCACTCCATCTGTATCGAGCATAAATCAAACGCGAGGAATATCGTGATATGTTACGAAATAGCAAGCAAAAAAGTGCATAAAAGAAATGTAATTACGTTACCGGTTTCGGCCACTTAATGCCCTTCTGTAGAATGTAATACCTATCGAATTATTTGCAAGTGTCGGTAATAAGATGCCGTGGTCATGGGTTTATAGTGTTATTAGTTGATTAGCTCTTGTTCTGGCTTTGTATCTGCACTTGTTGTTTCGCTTCGTTATACTATTTTTGTACAGACGTTAAGAACCACATGATCGCTGCAATTTGTTGTATGCATCTTATTTATTTCAGTGGCAAATAATGCAATGGGAATAACCTTCTTAAGGAGGCCACCAAGTTCCAGAAACCGGTAAAGAAATTAAATTTCTTTTATACAGCTGGTTGCTTATTATTTCGTTACATACAACACAATTGTTGATTTTTGATAAATTACTAAATACTATGGTCTGTCGGAGATCTACAAAAGATGGAGCGACAACCCCTCGTGTATTTTACTGCGAAGCTCCTAGCAGTGTTACGACATATGAGAAACAATCAGGCGACTTCTAGTTAGCAGGACTGTCAAGCCTCTCCACCAGTACATAGTGAGAAGCTGTGTTGTGTGCCTTTCGTTTTCATTATCGAAGCAGACTTATTTTTGTTGTTAATAAACTTGTTGAGACTTGATCACTGTTTCCCTGTGTCCCCGTGAAAGACACGTCATGATACTTCTGAAGCCATTACGTGACGTCACATTGTAGTAATGTTTTTTAATCTTTCCTCTGACCAAAGTAGGTCCACTTCCACTCCATTGGATACTGTGGAGTCCATAACTTTCAGAATAGCAAGAAATGCATCCAGCTCTTCTAATGGCGATGACCATTTTGCAACTTTCAACGCTTTGTCGTCCTGTTTCAGTGCTTTTTGAATATGTTTGACAACATATTTGTTAATAAGCAAGTGCCAAGCATCATGTACAAAATCGTTCATGAAACGTAATTACACATGTGGATAAAGATCAGAATTTCCTGGAGATAATTTAGATTTCCGCTCGGGCTAAGAGTCACAGTATTAGTACCATATACTTCCTACTTTGGTCCAATATCTGTATCGACATTCAAATTGCTCAGAGATGATTTCTTTTTTTAAATTACGACACCTTTTAGAACGTGCGTGGCTCAGTTTTGTATCATTTAGCTGTTCTCGTAACTATACTCTATTCTTCACTGTTACGTTGAAACATATCAACCGCAGCAGCTCATGTTGTAAAAATACAAACCATTATGGCAGACTCATCTGTAAAACTTATTATACTCACGTGACGACATGCTTGCCATTTCGGTGAAGTGGTACATACTGACAAGTGAAATGATGTTATTCATGAAAGTAATGCAGCTGCTATGTAAATTGGGAAAACAAAGGAATACAGTTCCGAAGACATTTTATTTCTTACTCCTTCCACTAACATGTATAAATGAAGATTCAACAGTATCTTTATTGCTGCCCTACGAGTCATCCGATCTCCCTCCTGTACATAGTATTTCAACACAATCACAATCGGTTGTAATACGTCTTCATACTATTCTTAAAATTCAACTTCCTAGTTGTCATTTATCAACGCAAACGTGTGCTCATCGCTGAGATCCTGACAACGAGTGTTGACACACTACTTCACAGCTCATGTATGTCGTATTTATATGACGTTTCATCACAACAAACACGCTGCACTTATAGCTTTGGATCCGCTTTGCAGCAGCAGACCCGACACAGGCTGCCAACAATGTGTAGTAGTCGGCATTGCTTAGTTTATAGTATAGGACATAAATGTCACGTTGTTGGTTCTAGTTATGTCTCCTTTTATTTTCGAAAACTAGGCTTTGACATTTAATTCAAAATGAACTAAGTTAATAAATATTAAAAACCATGAATCCTTGCCCGCCTCCTAAAACAGTTTGGGGAAAATTGCAATATACAGATAACTGTACAGCAGTTACTGAACAAATGACAGGTTACAGTATTGCACTAAATATTTGCCAGTAACTTTCCTCCAGTTCAGTTCGCTGACTGTTCTTGGGGACAAGGGACCAGGTCATCAGATAAGATTATTGAACCATTTCAGTGCTTTTTATAATCACTAATGTGGTTGTCTAATGAACACATGGGGTAGGGGTATCACACCTAGGTCTGGAAAAATTTAGCTTCATTTCGGTCACGTCTTATACTGCGAATGTTATCAGTTGTGCCCTGCATAGTCATGCATGTGAAGTGTCTTTTTCTGAACCAAGAGCACAAGAATCTTATTTTTCTCAGTGCTTTGCCGTCCATAATGGGGGTCTCTGAGTACTATGGGACTTAACTTCTAAGGTCATCAGTCTCCTAGATCTTAGACCTACATAAACCTAACTAACCTAAGGACATCACACACATCCATGCCCGAGACAGGATTCGAATCTGCGACCGTAGCACCTAGAACCGCTCGGTCACATCGGCCGGCTTCGTCCATTATCGACTTAATCGTCACTAACATACCCAGCGTCATATAAACCGTACGTTGGTCCACTTCCACAAAATTCATACTAAATGTTGTTAATCGGTTTCATAAGGAAGGATGCTAACGACTTTATACATGTTTTGTAGAGCACGAAATATCTCCTTCTCAAGTATCTCCTTTTCCCTCTAAGTGTCGCAATTTGAATGACATCGTAAATCATGATCAGTAATTCCTTCAGGAAAGTTTCGATATTTTCAGGACTGTAGCCACAAGGTCCTATCCATATTTCGGATACATAGGAGCAACGAACGATAATTGCTGTGCAAAATGTAACGACAAAATTAACTTTGGCGTGAAGTGTCATTGTCAAGTAACATAGTCAGATCAAACTTGGACCATAGAAAGAATGCACTACTACAGTATACAGATACGTAGATAACGTAGAGAAATAGGCAATAAGATGAGCAGAAACGACATTTTTGTTGAAATACCATAATTACACGGAAATCGCCACGATTTATGATGGTCCCCTGGACATCAGAAAAGGTGGGATATGGTTCTTAATAGGGTAAGTGATTACCAGGAACGGTAAAGCATGATCTGCAACGTGATCACTGGCTGGTCACGCGCGTTCTACAGAGTTCTTATGTTAGAGGGTGCTATTGCTCTCCCAGAGCAGTTGACAACTGCTGGACGTTCATTGGAGGACGTAGACGTGCTGCAATGCGTCTCCCAAAAGCGTCCCACGCGTGACAAACTGGATTTAGGACGGGCTAATGGTCAGGACACTTGATTCGCCGAATAGTCTCTCGTTTCCAGAGCTGCTCCACCTGAGATGTTCGATGTAGTCATAGATTTTCATTCACAAAGATGGAGTTAGCACTCCTGGAAAGTGGCACATGAGAAACGATCACAACATCTCAATCATGATACTCACTCAGTGCTGAAAAATTTGGAAGTCAATACAACCACACAGTATTATGCCTTAACACTCCGTAACGACTGGACCAGTAAAACGATGACGTTCGACAATGTTCCTATGCCTTTTACGCCTCATGAAATGAGGTTACGTCCTGAATCACTATTCAGACAGAGTCTGTCCACGTGTGAGAAGTGCAGCTGACCCAGCTCCTCGCAGGTCCAGTTCTCATCTCCAGTCACCATTGCAAATAGTGCTGCCTATGTGCGGTTGTCAACGGTACACAATGATCTGCTCTTTGGGCATAGAGACCAACACCTTGCAGTCGCCGTGCCGTTGCGGAGCATGAGGTTCAATATCTTGACTTCGCACCTTCTGTTTTACGTGGAGCCCTCTCACCGGTTCCACAAATGTAGCGGTAGTCTGCTGCTGTCCAAGGTCGACCATCTCCGCTCCTCTGGACAGCTGTGCCTGCCATTAGGAAAGCTCCCCTTGCTCGAGAAGCAGCGCTGAGAGCAATACCAACCACCTGGGCTCCACTCCTTCTTCCACTACCGCGATGATTCTTCATCCATATGTCCGTGAACCATATTGTAATGAACACCACCGTAGAGCAACGCAACTGCTCGCTGATTAACACACACTGTCATTTCCTGTACTGAATGGGTTTTACCAGGAGAAGGTGTAGGAGAGCACATCGGCTGTGGTGTGGAGAGGGAAAATAAGAGCAGCACGAAAGCAACACCATTCACAGTTAAAAATTTTAACAGATAATTTATTTAACAATTTTCTAGCTTACTTTCATGTAGCAACCTCTAGTATTTGCATGTACGAGGATTTATGATAGTGAAATATTGAGTGGAAAAAAAGAAACTTTTTCAGATGTCATTTAGCTTGAAAAATCTCAGATATATTTAAAATAATTATCTCGACAAAAAAGGGTAAAATAATTATCTTAAAGAAGGTAAAGATTTTCTTAAATAATCTGTATCATGCATAGTTTTAACAAATCCCATTAAAATATTCAGAGTAACGGTATTTAAAGCAAGATGAGGATGTTTGCTGTACGTATCTAGCATCTATTATTGCAATCAACATGTTGAACATCTAGCAACTCACTGAATTCGTGCCAAAACTTAAGGCTAACAAATACTGACCTTAAGAAAATAAGTGTTTATATTTATGACATCAAGAATTCCAACACAAATAAGACCGTAATTTTAGAAACAATCGTTTCTAAGGATACAAAGCTGGCTCAAGTCATAAAACCAACATTCACTAACTGCCAAGTAAAATTTTCAGGGATTACTATGGTATTAACTGAATTTCGTGCACTCGCATTGAACGTAGGAAAATACTTCTAGCACCACATTTAAATAAAATTCATTTGCAAATTGGCAAGCAAATTAAGCGAGGCACTTTAAAAGAACCCTTTAAATATAATAACTTTAGGAGAACTGTTATGTCCATACCTTAATCCAGAATGATCCAAGACCAAGACGCCAACCCATTCTCAATTGCCACAGCAGTATTACAAATAGGGTTATTGAATTGGCCAGTTCCCTTCCTCTATCAACTGATCGGCCGAGAGCATTTGGACTGTCATAAACAACTTATATTTCTTGGCCAACAAAATGGAGGAAAAGGTGACCAATCACAGAATCCCAGGATTAATGTTGTGAAACAGACATTACTAAGAAGCAGTAGTTGCCCGCACCGAAGGTATATATTGTTTAAAAGGGTGCTTGGCATATCAGCATTGACAAAAGGATAAACTCCGTTTTCAGAAATGTACCAAGTTACTGCCAGTTTGCACTAATACGGTTCAGTGTATGTAATTACAGCAAGCACGTCAAGGCAAAAGAGCGTTTACAGTTGTGAACCATATCAGTTTATTCCATGGAATTCAGTTGACCAATCTGTACCACAAAGTCGCATGCAAACTTATCAATGAGCCTACTGCGCTTGTGACACGTCTAACCATCGCAAACAGTTCCAAGCATTAAGCTCGATTCATGAGAAACATTCACACTCAGCTTGTCACCCAACTCAGCACAACAAACATTCGTTACACTCAGATGTGTCCGAAGAGCAGCAAAGGTTGCCATTTCCAATAGCCGGAAGTAGTCTCACCAGGCTGGATACACACAAGCACACTTCTTCACAGCTTCATGGACCACCTCAGCGAGTCACAATCCTAGCCGAACAAGGCAGCAGCAACCGTCTACTGGCCAGTCTCCACACCACATGCGGGCCCAAGGCACTCCACCAAACACCCAACTGCTACCGCTGTCAATAAGTGTTTTTTCGTTTGCCCTCAACCCTTACCTCTCGCGGTTGATTTCTCTACTGGCAACACTTGCAAAGATCTGCTTGCGGAAGGAAAGCGGCCTCCAGTATTGAGCGCCACTGCTCACATACTTTCAAATGCGTTGTGCTCCTGGACAGTGCCATTTGGCGCTTTAGTCACGCTGACATGACGCCATGCGAGACCCCCTTTGTGAGCCCGACTGGGTGATTCCTGGCAACACGCTCTTGCAGTTTCATTCATTTCCTTCTAATTGTTAATATCTTATGTTACTTTGTATCATCCTTAAGTTTTGCAGATCAGAGTAGTCGCTCTACTTAGTTATCGGGGACAGCGTTCAAATCCACTTCCCATCGATAGTAATTCTCTCAGCCTTTACTGGTGCGGTGTTTCGGTATGAAGAGTGCGTGTAATCTCTTCATCGCTGCCGATTTAATGGCGATCATGAACTTGCTCTCTGTCATTTACCACAGATAACTGGTGGATAGCCTTCAAAGGACAAGTGATGTCAGTCATGTGACATGAAGTTGCTACGAGCAGTTGCCGCTGCTGAATGTAACTTAGAGCGGATGTGGGATTCTCTGTTCTACTAACTGATATACCCGGAAAACATGTTGCTCAGGTTTGCAGAAACACGGCCTTGGAACTTTGTCTGGTACTTTTTTCTGAAGTATTCAAGGACAAGAGCGGCATTAGTGAGCTGCAGCCATTGGCACTTGTTGGGATACGTTCCACATTAGTGTGTAGACTGAACATACTGTTTCTGGGTGCAAACCGCTGTGCCGTTGGGTTCATTAAACTAGGTGTATTATATATTTTTTAGCTTTGAGTCAACAATATTTCATTTAAAGAATTCTTTTATGACATAGTCGTTCATGTTGAATTTTCCAGTTTATGAAAGAGAAGATAAAGGTATTTTGAGAATTTCTGTCCTGCATCAAATTTTGTACTATTTTCGGTTATGGTATTATTCAGTGCAATAATTATTATTTGTTGTGCTTTGTATTGTGTTCCAACAATTATTTTAGCTGGTCACTCATAATAGCTATAAATGTTCCAAAGGAAAGGAATCAGCCTGCTCTAGACGAACTTCCTTGTAACGCTGTAAATTTTACAGGCCTCGTAGTGGTGTAACCACTCTTCTTCTTTAAAAATTTTGTCTTTGCCCAGTGAATCTTTGTTATAAAACAAACCTTTTTTTATCCGTGTAATGTCTGCATCTTTTCTCATCTACATCCATACCACGCCTCGCAAGCCACTTAATGGTGTGTGGCGGAGGGTACTTCTGTCGCCACTGACTTATCCTCCATCCCTGTTGCACTTGTGGATGGTTCGTGGAAAGATTGACTGTCGCTAAGCCTCCATATTGGTTTTAATTTCTCGAATTTTCTTGTAGTGGTTGCTTAGTGAGATATATATGGGAGGCATTATATGGGAGGCATGGAAAAAGGTCTGGCGAAATTTTAATAGTTAACCCTTGCACAATGCCCCTGCGCCTGCCACGAGTGTTTGCTTATCTTCTCATCAATCGCTCTCGTACCCACTACAACATCTCATGATGATATGCGCCGCTCCTCTTTGGATCTTCCCCGTCTCTTCTATCAGTCCTACCTGCGTCTCGTTATAGAATAATTATCTAATTATGATTTATGTCGTTTGTTATCGCAATCACACTTGTTTATATGAAAATACCTTCACAACAGTGATGAAGGCTGTAATGTTCAACTGCAAAAATGTGCACCACACAACACAAAGTAATGCAAGAAATCTAAATCTAGAAATGACCTATTTTTATGTAGCGCGCACTGAAGATCTCTTTATTTCTGTTTGCGTCCACAGGGTCTTGTGAAAATGAGAGACGTGGGTCCCGATGAGTACGTATACCTCAGGAATACCATCATCCCAGCGATGCGAGAAGCTGTCCTGGCAGTCCGCCGAACAATGAAGGCTTATGATCGTGAAGTCGCTGCAAGATACATGCGCGAGAGCATTGAAGAGAGTATAAAGTTCGTCAAGGAAAATCGTGACTTAATGGTTCAGCAGTTGGTCTGGTACTTAGTGCTGGTGTGGGCTGTCGCACACCATTTCATATTGGTGATGTGGGTGCATCGATGGTTCTTAAACGAGTGAGAAAGAAAACCACTCGCAACAAAAACTGTTATTTCAGTTCTTTCAAGTTCGTTCAAGTTTATTTTGAGATCTGTTCTAGTTTGTGTTTTTTTTTTTTTGTTTATTCGATTTCACTATTTCGTTCATTTTTTGTTTCATTTAATGTTATTTGAGTTCTTGAATAATAATTTATCAACCTAAAGTTCTCTGCATTCATCATTCATAGTTTTAACATGTTAAATCCATAACCTGAAGTATACGCTGAATCAGAATTCCAAAGAAAAAAATTCAGATATTTTTCAGAGATAACTCCTGATTATGTTAGTGTAATGGACCCACGATCTGAGGTGGATCGTTACAGCCTAATCATGTAACTGTGTTTTATACGGCTTTTACTCGCGATGACACTTCTTTATTAAAATGGCTTCAAAATACTAAGTAAGCCTGCACTTTACAAAGAAGAAACGTACTCCACATAACCCACAGCACAGAGTAATGCAACGACTCTGAGATAAGACACTACTGTTCTGTGGTTACTTCTCTGCGGGGCAGCTGTGCATAAGGCAGTTATGCTTTTTCTCCGCTGCGTTTATGAACGCATACTCGAGGCCAACTCTTCATTTCCAGTAAGCCTGTCAATATAGAACGGAGGAGTAACAGTGCCGGAAAAACAAATACAAGACTAAAAAGGTCGTACTGCTATTCCTCTCATTGTAACGAAGGTGCAAGAAGCCTGTCGTGCTGGTAATGTCCTCCTGATGTGTAAACAATATTCGCTTTTGGACAAGGAGTTGTATGTGGTTATTAAGACTAGTAGTATACCATATATATATATATATATATATATATATATATATATATATATATATATATACAGGGTGAGTCACCTAACGTTACCGCTGGATATATTTCGTAAACCACATCAAATACTGACGAACCGATTCGACAGACCGAACGTGAGGAGAGGGGCTAATGTAATTGTTTTAATACAAACCATACAAAAATGCACGGAAGTATGTTTTTTAACACAAACCTTCGTTTTTTTAAATGGAACCACGTTAGTTTTGTTAGCACGTCTGAACATATAAACAAATACCTAATCAGTGCCGTTTGTTACATTGTAAAATGTTAATTACATCCGGAGATATTGTAACCTAAAGTTGACGCTTGAAACCTCCGACGTTCAGTTGCGTGTTGTAACAAACACGGGCCACGGTCGGCGTGCAGCATCTGCAGGGACATGTTTACGATGACGACCGTGTGTACGAGTGTGGCTGTAGTGCACTGTTGTGGTTTGGTCTAGCTGTCGCAGTGTCCGCATGTAGCGCTTGCTGCTATTGTTATTCTGCATTCGTCTCCGCACGCAGACCAACTGTAGTACACCGTGTTACCAGACGTCTGTGATAATGTAGTGTTTGTAGGAACTGTGACCATGATGTATTCGAACTCTGAAAAGGCGGAGATGATACTCATCTATGGCGAGAGTCGACGAAATGCAGCTGAACCCTGCAGGATGTATGCAGAACGGTACCCGGACAGAGAGCATCCAACGTGCCGCACATTGCAAAACATCTACCGCCAACTGTATGGTCGTAGCACGCAAACGGGTCCGTAACAGGCCCGTTACAGGAGAAGCGGGTGCAGTTGGTGTGTTAGCTGCTGTTGCCATGAACCCACACATGAGTACACGGGACATTGCGAGAGCCGGTGGACTGAGTCAAAGTAGTGTCATGCGCATACTGCATCGTCACCGCTTTCACCCGTTTCATGTGTCGCTACATCAGCAATTGCATGGTGATGACTTTAATCATCGAGTGCAATTCTGTCAATGGGCATTAACAGAGAATGCCTTGCAGTTCTACCTGTTTACCGGTGAAGCGGGTTTCACAAACCACGGGGCAGTGAATCTACGGAACATGCATTACTGGTCCGTGGACAATCCTCGCTGGCTCAGACAGGTAGAGCGCCAGCGACCGTGGACTGTAAATGTATGGTGCGGAATCAATAGCGACCACCTCATCGGTCCTCACTTCATTGCAGGGGCCCAAACAGTTGCAACATACACTCCTGGAAATGGAAAAAAGAACACATTGACACAGTGTGTCAGACCCACCATACTTGCTCCGGACACTGCGAGAGGGCTGTACAAGCAATGATCACACGCACGGCACAGCGGAAACACCAGGAACCGCGGTGTTGGCCGTCGAATGGCGCTAGCTGCGCAGCATTTGTGCACCGCCGCCGTCAGTGTCAGCCAGTTTGCCGTGGCATACGGAGCTCCATCGCAGTCTTTAACACTGGTAGCATGCCGCGGCAGCGTGGACGTGAACCGTATGTGCAGTTGACGGACTTTGAGCGAGGGCGTATAGTGGGCATGCGGGAGGCCGGGTGGTCGTACCGCCGAATTGCTCAACACGTGGGGCGTGAGGTCTCCACAGTACATCGATGTTGTCGCCAGTGGTCGGCGGAAGGTGCACTTGCCCGTCGACCTGGGACCGGACTGCAGCGACGCACGGATGCACGCCAAGACCGTAGGATCCTACGCAGTGCCGTAGGGGACCGCACCGCCACTTCCCAGCAAATTAGGGACACTGTTGCTCCTGGGGTATCGGCGAGGACCATTCGCAACCGTCTCCATGAAGCTGGGCTACGGTCCCGCACACAGTTAGGCCGTCTTCCGCTCACGCCCCAACATCGTGCAGCCCGCCTCCAGTGGTGTCGCGACAGGCGTGAATGGAGGGATGAATCGAGACGTGTCGTCTTCAGCGATGAGAGTCGCTTATGCCTTGGTACCAATGATGGTCGTATGCGTGTTTGGCGCCGTGCAGGTGAGCGCCACAATCAGGACTGCATACGACCGAGGCACACAGGGCCAACACCCGGCATCATGGTGTGGGGAGCGATCTCCTACAATGGCCGTACACCACTGGTGATCGTCGAGGGGACACTGAATAGTGCACGGTACATCCAAACCGTCATCGAACCCATCGTTCTACCATTCCTAGACCGGCAAGGGATATTGCTGTTCCAACAGGACAATGCACGTCCGCATGTATCCCGTGCCACCCAACGCGCTCTAGTAGGTGTAAGTCAACTACCGTGGCCAGCAAGATTTCCGGATCTGTCTCCCATTGAGCATGTTTGGGACTGGATGAAGCGTCGTCTCACGCGGTCTGCACGTCCAGCACGAACGCTGGTCCAACTGAGGCGCCAGGTGGAAATGGCATGGCAAGCCGTTCCACAGGACTACATCCAGCATCTCTACGATCGTCTCTATGGGAGAATAGCAGCCTGCATTGCTGCGAAAGGTGGATATACACTGTACTAGTGCCTACATTGTGCATGCTCTGTTGCCTGTGTCTATGTGCCTGTGGTTCTGTCAGTGTGATCATGTGATGTATCTGACCCCAGGAATGTGTCAATAATGTTTCCCCTTCCTGGGACAATGAATTCACGGTGTTCTTATTTCAATTTCCAGGAGTGTACATCGCGTTTCTACAGAATGCTCTGCCAACGTTGCTCGAAAATGTCCCACTGGAAACGCGTCGACGTATGTGGTATCACCATGATGGTGCACCTGCAGATTCCGCAATTAACACTAGACTGACATTTGACAGGATGTTCGACGGGCGTTTCATAAGACGTGGAGGACGCATAAATTTGCCAGCCCGTTCTCCTGATCTTACACCTCTGGACTTCTTTCTGTGGGGTACGTTAAAGGAGAATGAGTACCGTGATGTGCCTGCAACCCCAGAGGACATGAAACAACGTATTGTGGCAGCCTGCGGCGACATTACACCAGATGTACGGCGGCGTGTACGACATTCATTACGCCAGAGATTGGAATTGTGTACAGCAAATGATGGCCACCACATTGAACATCTATTGGCCTGACATGTCAGGACACACTCAATTCAACTCCGTAATTCAAAAACGGAAACCACGTGTGTACGTGTACTTCACCCCTCATGGTAAAGCACATGTGCGTCAGTGAAAAAGACCGCCGGCCCGTGTGGCCGTGCGGTTAAAGGCGCTTCAGTCTGGAACCGCGTGACCGCTACGGTCGCAGGTTCGATCCTGCCTCGGGCATGGATGTGTGTGATGTCCTTAGGTCAGTTAGGTTTAATTAGTTCTAAGTTCTAGGCGACTGATGACCTCCGAAGTTGAGTCGCATAGTGCTCAGAGCCATTTGAACCATTTTTTTGAAAAAGACCAATAAAAGGTGTTAGCATGTGGACGTAATGTGCTGTTCCAGTCTCTTCTGTACCGAAGGTCCATCACCGTTCCCTTTGGATCACTACGTAATTCGATGCTCTCCGATACACACGATCGAATAGCGGAGGAGTGGTACTCAAGCGTCGACTTTAGGTTACAATATCTCCGGATGTAATTAACATTTTACATTGCAACAAACGGCACTGATTACGTATTTGTTTATATGTTCAGATGTGCTAACAAAACTAACGGGGTTCCATTTAAAAAAACGTAGGTTTGTGTTAAAAAACATACTTCCGTGAATTTTTTTATGGTTTGTATTAACCAATTACACCAGCCCCTCTCCTCAAGTTCGGTCTGTGGAATCGATTCGTCAGTATTTGATGTGGTTTACGAAATATATCCAGTGGTAATGTTAGGTGACTCACCTTGTATATATAGTTGACAGTTGATGGTTGGTGTGATGACACATAATCTGAGAATCCAGTACTGCAGGGCAAATGATGGGCTATGCATGGGGATCGTATCAACGTGTACCGCATCAAAACAGCCTGAAGATGACGCAATGGGGCGTCGAAACACGTAGCGACAAAATAAAATAAAATCATAAGAACGGCTGTAGGTGCTTTATTTTTTGTCACCATAGTAAACGGCCGTCGTTCCAGAGATGTCCTGCTAAAGGGATGGACATACAAAAACTACACAACTGACAGGCCTGAAAGGACACAAGGACTTCTTCCAGCCAACCAACATCTGTCTTCCTCTGCCAACTGGAAAGGCTCGAAGAAGTCAAACATGGGCAAATGGTCTTCTCCTTCACCAACTCGATGAGCCTCTTCGACGTTGTCGCGTGATACCCTTTCCCGGCCCAGCTCCGTGTCACATGTGGACACCACTAACCGTGTTCCCTCGTCATCACTCTCCTACAAAGGAACTTTCGCGGTCTTCGATCCAAACAAAGAGGATTTACGGCTTCTCTTAGTATCGCAGCATCCGCTTGTTCACTGCCTCCGGGAAAGAAAATTGCTGCCTCATGACTGCTTTGACCTCCCGCATTTCTTCACAGTGCGTTTCACTTTCCCCCCGAGGACTGTATTGCAGCTCATGGGGTAGTCATGCTGCTGCTTATACGGAATGACCTTCATAGTGTAATGTAATAAAATTATTTGTGATTCCTTTTCTTTGCTATGAGCGTAATGTAATAAAATGAATATGAGCCATGACTTACATGAAAAAGAAACACACATTAATGCAATGGCTCAGCATAAAAGAGAAATAACTGATGTAAGAATATTATTAACAGTGTAATATGTTGTTCAATTTAGCCCGACGTGTATGAGCACTCAGTAAACTAGCCCAATTCTCAGGGTAGTTACGCAATCGTCGATAGTTAATTGCCCTTTTCTTATTTACCCAACACTAGAGATATTATTCCACGGTCGTGAGAAGTCGTGTACTTATTGTAATGGAACTGGAATCCTGTGAGCAGACCTGTTCTGCCTGGGGTGTTATCTCGTTATATAAAGAAAATCTGTAAGTAAAATTCTAAATTATTAGTAGCTGCCTCCGGTGTCGTGGGATCTGAAACAAGGTTAATTTTCGTAACCGACGGCATGTCTCGTGGATGAGGTAAAAGAAAAACGTTAAAGATGTTTCTAAGATGGCTCCTAAAAGTGAAAATTCTTTGTTAAGGCCCATATCTACTTAGGACAATCCAGGTGTCAGACTACCAATTGCTTGACCACATACAGAAATTCTTTTGACGAAATAACCATTATATTTTTCGAGTTTTAAGTACAACTTACATTATCAGCTGGTACAGCAAGATGAGCTTTACACAAGAACGTCCTCTTAGGTCCGAAGGCAAGCAGATAAGGTAAGTGAAAGATAAAGGAAAGATAGTTCATGCATCTAAGTGCAAGAGTCCATGGAATAACCTGTCCATTGTAGTTCTATCTCTTCTTCTTTGGCGTACTTGTCGTTTATTTATAAAATTTGTCGTAATATTTAGCGCAGCTTTTGTAAAACCCAAGTCCACCCAGGAGAAACAGTACAATAGTCAACACATCTCCGGGTCGACTCGCCTTCAAATTATTGCAGTTCGCCTTTTCCTTCCACACCTGACATTTTCCCTTCGTACTGCATCCTTCCATCATTCGATGTCACCGGGGAAGACTTTCTCCAGCTTATTGGACAGTTACCTCACCCCTTTCTACTGCATCGTGACATTAATAAGCACAATGCCCTTCGGGGTTCCCTCAGTACCTGGCCGAGAGGTGCCCTCTTGGCTGACTTTCTCTATCAACATATTCACGTCTGCCTTAACACAGGAACACCAACGTTCCTCTCAGACTCTACGCACACCTATTCCCATTTGGACTCCACCAATATGCACACCTAATCCGCGGCTTACTAAGGTAGACTGGGGGCTTTACTCCTCCCTGCCGAACTTCGACGAACAGCATTCCCCCAGTTGTGATAACCAGACAGAATATCTTACAAACGTTATTCTTACCGCCTCAGAACATTCCATTCCTCGTACTTCCTCTTTACAGCGCCACGCCCCAGCCCCTTGGTATACTGAGGCGTGTGACGACGCATTTTGCGCCCGATGATATGCTCTCCACGTTTTTAACCATCACCCTTGTGTCTTGCGCCCGCATTTAATTTTGCATAATTCCCGCGGATTTGGGATCCCTCAGGCCGCAAGAGTACGTGGAGCGTTACTGTCGCCGGTAGGGGGCAGGTCGGAGGAGAAGGTAGTTAAAGGCTGCGGCGACCTGGAGAAGAGGAGAGAGTGACACGGGCGGCGAGGAGCCCAAGTGAGGCGGCGTGTTGTGGCCACGTGTCTGCCGTGGCCCTTTGGCAAGAGTCTTTGCTCACTGTGAGTGTGGCGGTGCCGAGTGTTGGTCGCAACTGTGAACATCGCTCGTCGAAAGATACTTCGGCAGGAAACGCAATATTCGGCGTGTACTCTTCTACTCTGGCTGCAAGCAGTTTGTGTCAAATGTGGTGCCGGGTTGGAGTCCGGTGTGACCTTTGCAAGTACTGGAAGCGTTGGCGTCTGCTGGATGATACCCGAGGGTTTCTGACTACGAGTAATCCTCGTTACATCCTTCTCCCGGCGCTCTCTAAGCAAGTGTTTGTCAATGGGCGCTGCATTTTACGAGAAATTACGGTGAGCTTCCGATAGGTGTGCACGTCACTTGGTGTCGCGTGGTGGCTATTTTGAGTTCTTATCCTGGTCGCCCGTTGTTATACATATCTATGTATTATCTATGAAGACATTTCCTGATACTACTTGCCTTCAGTTCTGAAAATGTGTGTGGGCTTGTAGCTGTCACCATTCCAAACTGATTTTACAATTCGTAGGGTATAGAACGCAGATGTAATTTTTCTGATTAGCGAACTGTACTTCGTAGTCAGAATTGTTTAATCTGTCTACCTTATTTCTGAGTCATGTCTATAGTTACCTGTCGGCTAGTATCATGAGCTCGAGCTGTTTACTAAACTGTTTGCATCTACTAAAAAAAAACTCAGTAGTCAAGTCAAAGCTCCCTGCATAACGTTCGTACTTCCCTGCGATTGAAGATTGTTTAAATTTTGCTAAATAATTAACGAGTTGTCTTTGTGTTACAGTCTGGGTGATTGTATCTCTTGTTAACTGTGGTCCAGTTAAAGATGCCTGTGTAACGTGACTGAAATTTTTTATGAAGGTTCCCAGTACTGTGGTAGCGACAACCGCCGTCCTATGTTAGTAGACAAGGAGAAATTATCGTTACTGGCGTTGCTTCTGCCAAAGCCTCTACCATCATAAATTTTAACCACATTTGGCAATCATTTTGGTTACTTCGAAGGCAATGGCGTTTTCATAATTACTAGCAATAGCCGATGGTTGATATTCGTGATATATTTATTTGATCACATGTTTTGCTGTTTGTAATTTAAATGTATTTCTACTTCATTTAATATTCTTTACTAAAAAGTAGTAATTTTATACTGTTGCCGTTTTGAGGTGTTTGCTATCAGCTGTGTTATGGAAATTTAGCCTTTTCAGTTCTGGAGGCAGTTTGTTAATGTTATTCCTGGATTTTTGCTTTTTAAAATTAGATTCATTAGTGTTGTTAGGAACGTTAATAACTTCGTTATGACTCAGTACCTTAGACTCAACACCAGCTGCCTACCGCATGTCAATCCTACCATGCAAACTGCGTTCATTATAAATACTTGCGTGCGCAGCGTCGTCGCGTTCTTCAGGACAGCAAAAACGCTAGCTCGATTTTGTTCACTAGTTCTCTTAATAGTTCCACCCCCTCTTCTGGCATGTAGGCCAACCTCCGATGGCTCTCTGGGACCAAGATGCATTCCCCAATCTCCGGCCTGACAGTAGCAGACGCTGTCATAGTGAACCGTATTGCTGTCTCCAACACGTTGGGCGGCATTTTTGAGGAGATATAGAGCTCCTATCACTATCAACCTGACTTTCTCCATCGGAAAAGAGCAGAGGAGTCTCAGGAGAAAGCCTTCTCTTCTCAGAATAGTGAATGTTGTATAATGCCATCTTTACTATGAGGGAGCTAGATCATGATTTCATTTCATCCTGATCCTTCGCCCGAGGGCCAGACGATGTTCACATGCAGATGTTGTAGCACCCTTCTCTTAGGGGAAAGCACTTTCTGCATCATAAGTACAACTGCATCTGGGCAGAGGTCACGTTTTCAGTCGCTGGGATGAAGCCAGCTTCATACCCATACCTTCCTTCTAGCTACCGCCCCATTTCTCTCACCAGCTGTGTCTGCAAGACGATGCAACGTATGATTCATGACCATCTGGTATGGTCGCTCAAGCCTTGCAATATACTATGTCGATTTTATTTAAGTGCTAGTACTTAAGTAACAAAAGTAAAAACAATTTCAATTTCAGAATAACAACATTGAGTAACACGACAGCTGTCAGTTCCCTTAAAATTTAATACTTAAATTAGTGCTTTGAGTTTTGTCATTAAACAGAGTGATCTTCCAGTCTGAACAAGACAACCCAGTTAAGCAATACGACAAACGCTTATTCATTTAAAACTTCTTCAAATACAGGCCACATATCCTGTGGATACACGTTACATGTCTTTAATGCAGTGGTTTCCATTGCCCTCTGCATCCTCATGTCGTTGATCATTGATGATTCTTCCGCCTTTAGGAGCAATTTCCCACCCCTAGGACAAGAGAGTGCCCTGAACCTCTATCCGCTCCTCCGCCCTCTTTGACAAGGCCGTCGGCAGAATGAGGCTGACTTCTTATGCCGGATGTCTTCGGCCGCCAATTTGATAGAAGACACTAATATCCTCTGGTAGTGAAAGTGGCGTACAGCGCCTGTATTAGCATTATAGAAGCGTCATTGATAAGTGCAAGTAAATGAAGTAGTGCAACGCAACTTCTGCTATAAAGTAATGTCGTCATCGTTTAATTTAGTTTAATGTAATCTACGTATAATTAGTGTTGTCCGATGGAGAGAAAAACATAACTATTTGTTACAGTCCAGTTGTCACAACACGCCACAACCATTTGCTACGAGTTAAATCTTTATCTGTTTCTGGGCAACTATTTCTAAAAATGACGATTTGCGGTGAACTAAATATTTATCTGTTTGTGGGCAACTGTTTCTAAAATGGCCAAGAAGAATTAAATGCTTCCATCAAGCACGCCTATATCATCAGCAGTCTGACAATGCACATGCAGTTTATTGATTACATGATTGTAGAAAACTTGTTCGGAGTTAATGCTGTCAATCAAGGTTTGAAGAAGAATAAAATGCCACTACCAGACGACAGCAAACGTAGAAAATACTTTTCTGACTATGTTGGCACGATGCACTCTCCCCATACATAATACAAAAGCTTCGAGCGCATCTGATGCCTAGCCGTCTATTAAATATGAGAAGAACAAAATGACGCAGAAGTTAGCCTTTTTTCCACATGCGACTATTTTGGGTTGAGAAGTGAAGAGAATTATGTTCAAAGTTCCATTAAATTGTTAACTTCAGCAGAGAGCAGAATTGCGTTTAAAAAAAAAAAATTGTAGTAGCGAACGTAATAGAACACGCGACGTCTTGTCAACAGTGCGCGACGCTTACCGTTGCGCTTCTAGCTGTGACGTAGCTACAGCACCTCTGGAAGAGAACAACAGTTCCTCCAGAACTTCGGAATTCCACAGTGCAGTGAGATAATGCATATGGCCAGATCTAGACTTCTGAGAGACAGACAGTTACAGCATTTCTTTTGCACAGCACGATGATTTCAACAAACAGATAGCGCAATAGAGTAGCTCAAATGGAAAAGAACACTTGCTATTTATATTTCTGCATCCTGCACTGTTGGCAGTTATGTATAGGTGGCAGTTACGTTATTTTATTTCGGTGATTACAAAATAGAGTCGAATGTATGCACTGGGTAGCCAAGGCAGCTAGTTCAAGGCGATTCGGTCAACCAAGTAAATGAATGTACTGAACGTCCAGCAAACCACTACAGGGAGCCGGTGTGTCAGAATTTTCATCTTGGGTGCCGCAACGGTGCTATAATAGAGAAATGAGGCGTATAGAAGAGGGTTTGGTGGTCTGTTGTACTGATGATAGTTTCATATGATGTTGGTCTCGGTTCTATTCCAACTTCTGCCGATGTTTTTTGATAAGGAGAGGCAGATTCTATTCTCTTCTGGCTACGCCAAGTGAAGAAGATATAATGGCATTGTGGTCTGAAAATCACATTAAACATGATATTCCTTCTCTACCAAGTAGACGTTAGGTTGAACCACAATAAAGTAAGGAGTGGCGACATGTAGAAACTCTTATCACCAGTAACCTTTCTTATACTAGTTATTTATTTCTAGTGACGAAACAAACCCTGTGTATGGTCACAGGACACTTATACCATCTTTTATTTGAGCTTCTGTATGTCGATAAAATTGGTTCTGAACTGGGAATGCAACTCAGACCGCCCTTAACGCGGAATTTGATCCCTTCGTGACAACACAGTTTGACTACAAGTTGTTGTTTGTTCAAAACTGCAGATTCCTCAACATCTCCACATATTGCGCATGAATGGGTTGGAATCCTGGCCCAGCACTAAACTTTTCACTACGTACTATCAAGCTCTAGCATGAGAACACCTATCTGCTAGTGGATATAATTTTTATTTTTAATGCATTTTCATTCGTTGTCAACACTAACGATATCTGACGTTTTTGACTCCCACTGAGACACAAAACTATTTGCGAGATCACTGTAAGTTCAAGGATCTTATTCCGAACTGCTGGTGGAGAAAAATTAGGTAGCTGACGTCTGTTTGTGTGTAGTCAACAACGATATGTGTGGGGTTCGATTCCTAGTCAGCACTGAACTCTTTGTCATATTATTTCTAGTTCAAACATGCTCAAATGTCGCTGCTGGTGTAACAAACCCGTACTTAACGTTCCTTTTCGCTAGTATATAACAGCGATATGTGCGGGGTTGGAATTCTGGGAAGGGAAAAATTTGTGTTTCGTCTCGTCATTTCAGTTAACACATCTAGCTACTGCCGAGAAAATCCGATATGTCAAAGTTGATCGTGCTTTGATAACAATCCGATTAGATTCTCGGTTCGAATCTCTGTCCAACACAAAGCTCCACCTCACTGCATTTCAAGTAAGTTACTTGTGAAGAATCAGAATTTAACATCTCTCGTAGTTCGTTAACACGGACATTGGATGCTGGGTAGGAATTCGCGATCGTTAAAAATGTTAACGTTATGTAATTTAAAGTTGATATTGGTTAACCGATACTGTCTAAAACCGAGGTATATCACTCTCTTTATGCCTAGTCAGGGATGACTGTTAATTTCCGTCAGTCACGAAATCTTAGTTTGCATGAACTGGGTTTGAATCCATATGCAGAACGAGTCGGTTCGTCGTCTCATTTGAAGTTCATACATATTCTCAACTAGCTCCTCGTGAATAACGTAAATTTTTAATGACATTTTGTGTTAAATAACAAGTATGTTATGTTACTTTGAAGAGGAAATGATGAATACGACGAACTTACTACGTGCTTTACCTTTCTGACGTAATAATGAGAGTGCTAACATTTCAGGTATGTCATTTATTGCAATAAATGTGTGCTTACAAGCCTTAAGGACAGTCTTATCTGTGATGAGGTGTTCCCTGATATTTTTAGTATCGTGGTATTACTTTACATCCTGAGTTATTGGGGTACAGAGCAGTGTTTTCTAGTGGTGACTTGTTGGAGCCATTTTCAATAGTCATACGACTGTATCAAGGTACGATTAGAGGATCTGCTAGACAGCTGCGTTATGTGGGTTGCATGGGAATCGGGCGAAATGCAATCCAGGTCGGTCGGATACTTTCGAGCATGACTGTACTTCGTTAACAATCTGATTAGGTGCTGGGTTCGCACCCTGTCACAAGCTTTATATGATGGCTCGGCTCTGAGCACTATGGGACTTAACAGCTATGGTCATCAGTCCCCTAGAACTTAGAACTACTTAAACCTAACTAACCTAAAGACAGCACACAACACCCAGCCATCACGAGGCAGAGAAAATCCCTGACCCCGCCGGGAATCGAACCCGGGAACCCGGGCGTGGGAAGCGAGAACGCTACCGCACGACCACGAGATGCGGGCTTTATATGATGGCATTTCAATTTTAAACATGAGCATACCACGTTCCTTGTGAATGACACCATATTAAACGTCATCGGGGGTAGTTCCCAGGACGATAACTGTTATGACAGGATTCCCAGTTCAGTACAAACATTTTTGTCATTTTTTTCAGGATCTGCATTGATAACTGATACTGGTGCAAACGTCTATACTTCACGTCTCTTTATGCCTAGTGAACAGGTCTCAATAAGGCACAAACAAAGCTTAGCTTAGTTAGCAATGGCTATAGCTGCTGGGTTTGAATCCAGGTCCAGAACGACGACGTTGGTCATGTCATTTAAAATTCAAATTTGTGTACTTGTAGCTGTTGATGTGTTACGAGAACAATGATATTACTGGTGATTCGCTGTTAATGTTGAGATTTCCTTAGAGTGCTTGTTGCCGTTAATCGCGTTTTTCTACTGGTTCGTCCACTATCCAGTTTCCAGAGCCACTGGCTGTTGAGCGACCTTCAGCACGTGGATGGAAAACCTTTTAGAGAGCGAAAAACTTTTTTCCAATTGCCGTACAGCTTTGTAACTCCATATATTGTCTCAAGTAATTAATTTTGACTAAGGATTATTGTACGATATATGTAAAATAATCGGTTTTCTCAGAACTTTTGGAATTAAGGTTAGTTTATGAGTGTTATGTGGTGTCTCATCGCTAAGAACGTGTTTTCTGATATGTTTTGTATGACGATATTAGTTGACGCTTAGACTGACTGCCATAAAGACCTTTGGTCTCTTAGTAGTCTCTTGCGGTACCCATTGTGTGTAGTCTACGACTGTACCCCATGGGGTTTTGGTGTTTACAGGACCTACAACACAGCTACGTTATGTTAGTTGTATTCGGCAGTGACCCACTTTTTTTGCTGTCAAGTGTACATATGGACTGATACCTTAGAGAAGAGTATGCTCTAGTGATCTGCCGGCCGGAATGACCAAACGGTTCTAGGCGCTACAGTCTGGAACCACGCGACCACTATGGTCGCAGGTTCGAATCCTGCCTCGGGTATGATGTGTGTGATGTCCTCAGGTTAGTTAGGTTTAATTAGTTCTAATGTTATAGGGGACTGATGACCTTAGAAATTAAGTCCCATAGTGCTCAGAGCGATTTGAACCATTTTTTTCTAGTGATCTCTTGTGTTATCCATTTTGTATAGTCAAACGGTTGTACTGCGTAGAGACTAGAGAGCGTGGAACACAGGTACATTGTGTGGGCTGAACGCAAATCATGCCGAGGCTCCGGGCCATCACAAAATTCCCTCGGTTAAGCTCAGACAGACCGCGCGCCTTGACATTCTACACAATGACACCACGCTCACAGATTTTTTATGCCCCATGTGTGTCTCTGACTAACAGTCATTATTCGCCACGTGACGCTGCTATCACATGGACAGGTTTATATCGATAGTAGTTCGGTGTTTTGGCTGATTAGTGTACTTAAATGTGTTCTTTAGTTAGTCTTTCTTTGCAACAAAATTTGGTTTGCGTGTGTGTACGGACGTGCGCCTTTGAGTATCTGACTGTGCGTACGTGATTTCGGAGAGGGAGATGTGGGTGGAGGGAGGGAGGGAGACAGAGAGAGAGAGAGAGAGAGAGAGAGAGAGAGTGAGGACTAGGGGCTGAGGTGCAAATAGCACAGAGGAAGTGGATCACGGACGGACTCGGGTCTGTTTACAGAGTAAACACAATCCCGTCTCTCTCTGTTCTCCAGAGATCTTACGCTAAAACTCATAGTAATCTACTAATGTAATGCAGCGCCTATACAAGAGCACGGAATAGTACAGCTTCTGATTCAATACTTCGCAATGATACGCACGAACTTTTCAGCAGATTTATGGTGACTAGTAAGGTGGCTCCAATAAATGAATATGCAACTTTGACTGACCGCAGGTACATGCTCTTCTTTTTACTATTACTCGCACCACCGATTTCTTAAATATCTTGCCTCCGAATTGTAGTTAGCAGTGAATACGTCTGCTAGGTTCTGTCTAGATCCAAAACAAAAAATTTCGTCCTGTAAGTTTTAGTTCAAAAATGTGGGCAAATAATTCTTCATGAATAATTTGTACAGCCAAGTTACTGATTATACTCCATTAATATTGTGGTTTCTATAGAGCTTTTATAGCTGTTTATCGCGTTTTCTTTAACTAGATCCTTTAACGACCAGTTTATGCTAAAACCAATCGTTACTGGGACATTTAGCAGGTGCGGGAAAACCTTATACAGAGGAAAAATACTTCAACTGTCATAGACCATTATTACTCCAGACATTGTCTCAGAATATCTTGTTCATGCAAACATTTACTTTGTTTAAGGATTGCTACATAGTTTATGTGCCATAGTTAGTTGTTTCAGATTGTAATGAGATGGTAACGCTTTTGAAAATCATTCTAACCAGTGCAAGCGTTAGGGACTAACTCATCTCTACTTACGTGCTTTTCTAGTTATTGCAGTATCATGGCGTGATGTTACATCGCACTGATTGCCTTAAAGAACAGTGTTGTCTAGTGGTCTCTCGTGGTATCCATTCTGTATTGTCGAACGACTGTATCGCAATGCAATAAAGAGGACCCGCTAGGCAGCTACGTTATGTTGGTTGCATGCAAATCCGGTGGATCACAACTCAGGTCGTTCGGATACTTTTGCGCATGATAGTACATCTGATGAGGAAAAGGTTTCAACATTTTATTGCTTCTCTAGTCTTAATGGAAAGGAGCAACAGTGAGGCAAATCGAACGAAAAAAGATCAAATCTGGTTGATCTTTGATATGTGTGATATCAGAGATGGAGTGCAGCACATCGTTTGTTGATGATTTGGTGGATTTCATCTTATGGGGTGCAAGGGAAAGCAGAATTTTGTAGTGACCAAATGAGATACTCAGGAAATTAAATACCTGCTCATAAAGTTTAAAATTTATCGCTCAACTCCCGCACTTAACACGCAGCACTTAGTGTTGGCAATCGACACACATGCAATGTACGTGAATAAAGAGTGTTTCTTACATCGCAATTTTGTTCTAAATCGTGGTCTATCCAAACGACACTCTCTCTTCATAGGTATTGTTGCAAAGCGGAAGAGTGAAACAAATGAATAGCATCCAACCCTGTCTGGCCGTCTCGTAGCAACAGACTGCTATTAGACGCTGGGCGATAAGCTTGATCAAGCATGGCGATGTGGAAAGTATGGCAGTTTGTGGCGATAGGGTTAGTTGCAGCAGTTGCTGTGAGCGTAGTCAGTGTTAATAACTGTGTAAGAGATACGGCGCGCCCTTCCAGGACATCCAAGGTAGGCACAGAATCGGAAATGTCTGTGAGCGCGCCTGGAAACAGCGGGATACTTGAGAACGAGCCGTCTGCTCTGGATACATTCGAGGAGCTTAAGGAGTGGTTAAAGGTACTATGTGAATGTCTAACGGACAATAGTTACAGTTATTTCCCGTTTCGATAATATTTAATGTAGTAACTGTTATTTATTGAGCATTACATTACATTACAAGCAATGATTTAATTTCGTGTCTTGTTAGAGTGATAAACGTTTGGTAGAGGTGGTATCGGAAGTAGATATCTAATGTGTTATTCAGTATTCTGTAGATGAATTAGTTACAAAGCCACAGTTTATGCTGTTAATTAGCGTCACATACAACTGTATTGTGCTGGCCATTTTACAGGAAATATCGGCAAGAGGCAGCGGCATACTTCAGGATGTGTTAGATACGTTCCAGAAGAATGGACTCGTATTTCTCGATACGCTGAATGAGCTCGTGAAGCAGAAGATGAAGGTAATACAATAAACTGTATCCTACATAAGTTTTGTGACTGTTAGCGGTTGTAGTAGTATTTCATGTATCAATTGTTATTAAATAATTTTTAAGTTTCATTCCAACCAAATATTTTCTTTAGTGCTGCGTAGTAGTATCAAGGTTCTGTAGTAGTGAGACCGCTATGTATTATCAATTGTCCAGTTCACTGTAGATAAATTAGTGCAATCCCATCTTATACCCTGTTGAATCACATCTTAAACAACGGTATTAAATTTTACAGGAAGTGTCGGCGAAGGAGTCTGGAAAAGTCAGAATTATTCAGGACGACATGGAGACGACCCACGAGGAGGACCTCATCTTTCTGGATGTCTTCAAGGAGTTTATGAAAGTGAAGATATAGGTATGTTGAGAAATTCTATCTTGCATCAGTTATAGTAATACTTTAGGTTATGGTAATATTTAATGCAATAATTATTGTTTGTAACGCTTCGTATTGTGTTTGAAACAATTATTTTAGCTGGTCTCTCGTAATAGCTATAATCGTTCTTTAGAAAAGGAATCAGTCTGCTTTAGACGGTTTTCAGTATAACTCTGGAAATTTTACAAGCCTTGTACATGGTCTAACCACTCTTCTTCTTTGAAAACTTCGTCTCTGACCAGTGGATCGTGATTATGAAACAAATCTTTTATTATTCTTCTCATGTCTGCATCATTTATCAACTACGTCTACATCATGCCACGCAAGCCACATAATGGTGAGTGGCGGAGGGTACTTCTGCTACGACTGACTGATCCTCGGTTCCTGCTGCACTCGTGGATGGCTCCTGGAAAGAATGACTGTCGCTAAGCTTCTATATTAGCTCTAGCTTCCCGAATTTTCTTGTAGTGGTCGCTTAATGATATGTACGTGGGAGGAATCAATATGTAGTCCTACTCTTCCTGGAAAGTGATCTCTCGAAATTTCAATAGGAAACCTCTGTGTGATGCACAGCGCCTCTCCTATAGCGCCTGCCACGGGTGTTTGCTTATCTTCTCAGCAACGCTCTCGCGCCAACTAGGCGATCCTGTGACGGTATGCGCCACTATTCTTTGGATCTTCTCTGTCATTTCTGTCAATCCTACCTGCGTCTCGTTATAGGATAAGAAAGTAATTCTAACTTATGTCTTTAGTTATCGTGATCATACTCGTTTCTTTGAAAATACCTACACAACATGCTGAAGGCTGTAATGTTCAAACGCAAAAATGTACCACGCAACACAGAGTAATGCAAGAAACGTAGTACGTAGGAATGACTTTTTTCTATGTAGTTCACACTGAAGATATTTTTTTTCTGTTGGTGTCCACAGGGTCTTGTGAAAATGCGGGACGTGGGTCCCGATGAGTACTTGTACCTCAGGAATACCATCATCCCAGCGATGCGAGAAGCTGTGCTGTCAGTCCGTCGAACAATGAAGGCCTATGATCGTGAAGTCGCTGCAAGATACATGCGGGAGAGCATTGAAGAGACTATTAAGTGGGTCAAGGAAAATCGTGACTTAATGATTCAGCACTTGATCTGGTACTTAGTGCTGGTGTGGGCCGTTGCACATCATTTCCTACTGGTGATGTGTGTGCATCGATGGTTCTTAAACGAGTGAGAATGAATACCATCCGCAACAAAAAATGTTATTTCAGTTTCTTTATGTTCTTTCAAGTTTAAAGTTGAGTTCTGTTTCACTTTGTGTTATGTTCTGTGTTCAAGTTCAATGTTTTTTCACGTTTCGTTTCATTCGTTGTTTTTCATGTTCATTAATAATGATACTTTATCAAATTAACGGTCTGTGCATTATTTATTCATATTTTTGAGACTGAAGCCTTGACTGAATCAGAGTTCCAACTATGAAAATTCAGAGATATTTCGGGGATAACTCCAGATGATGCTTGTGTAGTAGACGCACGATCGCCGGCGGTTCGTTACAGAGTAGTGATGTAATTTTGTTTTATATGATTTTTAATCGCGGTATCTCTGGTTTCTGTGGAAATGCGGTCAGAGCAGTAAAGGAGCCTGCAGTTTGCAATAACAAAAATGGACACCACCCAACGCACAACACAGAGTAATGTAACAACCCAGAGACGAAATATTAATCTGCTGCTGTTATCGTCACAGCGGGAACAGCTGTGCATAACGCAGTTATACTTTTTCTCCGCTGCGTTTATGAACCCATACACGAGGTGCATATCGGCCAGTTCTTCATTACCAGTAAACCTGTCAGTATACAACGGTGTATAACTGTTAACGTACAACTAACAGTGCTGAGAAAAAAAACAGCAGACAAAAGCGAACAATACTGAACACAAGCTTGAAGAGAAAGAGTAAAATGGGTACTACTGCCGTCGACGACGGGACCCGTGAGTGTATAGAAACAAGACACACACAGATACAAAGGCAACTGGGGCAAAAAGAAAACAATAAAATTGAATACCTCTGTCACTAGCCGCCGGAGTCTTTGTTATCCTAATAC
Source organism: Schistocerca serialis cubense (assembly GCF_023864345.2). NCBI lineage: Eukaryota > Metazoa > Arthropoda > Insecta > Orthoptera > Acrididae > Schistocerca > Schistocerca serialis. Next base: position 805,261,854 of record NC_064641.1, read on the forward strand.
CAAAATATTCCGGATGTATCACTGAACAACTTCTGAAAGTGTAGCCTTAGAATTCTGGTCCACCCCATATGTTGAATGTTCGTTGACAAATTTAATATCTTTTATATTTTTGCATTTACGTTATCATGTTAATGTTATTGAACGTTTTCGTTAATATTAAGAAATGAAAAATCCTTCAAGTTGTAATACTGAACACTTTGCGACCAACAAAACTCCATTAAATATACAATGTTTCCTGTTTTACTACATAAAAATAGTAACATCTTGGAAGACTTGAAAATGACTGACAGACCTTTTAGTAACAGTATCAGAAAGTCAAATCAGGAACTTAAACACATCTTAAATAATAAATGTTTTTTTGATGAAAAAATTACAACTGGGAGATACTCATTGTTTCTATTTATTGTCATAGGTTTCGTTTTCCTTTTTTCCCAGTTGGTAGACGTGTTTGTACATCTACATTAAAGAAATTAGATACTGGAGTGGTCTCGAACGCTGGACCTCACCCTCGCTAACATTGTATTTTCTCGGTCTGGCTTCATTAAATTTAATGTTCCTCTTCGGAACTGTGAAATTGGAAAGAAATATGCCGTGGCAAGAGTTACTAGTTTAGGGTCACAACTGGAACTATTAAGTATTAATAATTTTAAAGTATCAAGAAATATTTAACTGATGATGTAATGGATTCAAAAGCACGACTTTAAAGCTACGACACCAGTCTTGCACCGGCTTTTCTCTTCATGTATAATCTGGCTTCGTTATGTTCTTCCCTCGACATTTCTTTAACTGTCCATATTCGTCCATACCTTAATTTCTCGTGAAGACAACGACGAATGATCGACCTGCTCACACTTAGATGGAGGACGTTCCTAATCTCTGTACTGGACCTGAAATGATCTTAACACTATAGTGGAGTATACTATAGCCCTGGTCCATCGGGGTAGTCTGTGGAGACTCAGGGCGACGAAGGCGATGGACGAGGCTTTTCCTCTTCACTCAGAAATTCATTGTAAATTTTCTGTATTCTAGGAGAAGGGAACAGACAGTGATACAGTATTCATCTTCATAAGGCGCAAGAACGCGATCTTCCTCGAGTTCCTTGAATTGTCATACTTCATAAGTACGAATCTACTGACGAGGCAGGAGGACACGAAGCATGATGCAACGTGGAGAGCGTTTCTTTCGCCTCAGATGTCAAATTCATTCAATTTACATGCTTTGAAAAAATATTTAAGAAATTATTTACTTGAGAGTATTGTTTAGAATATCGTGTAAAAAACATATGTAGTACTAATAATGGCACCGTTTTCATACATTAAACGTAAATTTAGATTCAAGTCGTGATACAGGTCATTTTTCTGCCTGTCTTAGTTTATTCATCTATTTATCTAAAGTATCTTCAGCATCACAATAATACGGGATAAAACTATAAAACATCAACAAGAGAGAAAATGTAAAATGATAAGAAGAAAAACCACAAGAATATAAACTTAGTTCCAGAAACAATAACTTAATATGTTGCCCACGAAACGCCGAATCTATTATACTACACAACCTTAACAAGAGAACAGAGCATAATAAATGAAACGCAGCAAAAAGGATACCCATTGCTGACCACGGGCCACAAATTGTGAGAGACAAATTCATTCTATTCAAGCTGTTAAAAGAGATCAAACAGTCACAAAACACAATAAGCAACAAAAGACAAATTCTGAAAATTTAACAATTTATGACCCACCGCTGTCTCACCGTTCTGACGATGTGTGCTCTTACCAAATTTAAAATGGCCCAAGTAACACAGTCATCTACACAACACAGGTTTACACTGAAAGGAACTGCCACAACCTTCTGTAACTCTTGTAGCCGAAGAATTGTGATCTAGGGGCGCCGGCAGTGTAGCTCAGCATGTTCGGTTAGAGAGGGGCTGGCCCTCTGTAATAAAAAAAGTGAGTAAAAGAATCAACGATCAACTTGAACGGATGTCGTAAGACGTCTGCCCAGACGAAACGCAACGAACATTAAGGAACAAAAAAATAAAAAATAAAAAAACCGTAGGGTCTTTCATTAATAATCAAGACGTCCTCGGACCCGTGTTTGAACCCCGCCACAGCTTAAATTTTGACTAAAATTCGTCTGCAATGGCGACAGAAGACTTCCGACAGAAGAAGTTACCTTCGTTCTGCCAACGGCTTTGTCAAAGAGGGTGGAGTTGTCGACAGGTGGGAAACTGCCCCGTCAGGCGAAAGAATCAGCGGTGAACAATGGCAAGAGGATGCAGAAGGTAACATAAACAACTGCACTAAAGACACGACATGTGGCCTGTAGCTAAAAATATGCCATGATGATCTCTCCATTGGCAAAAGATGCAGACTACGCCCCATTCAGATCTGCTGAATGGGATTGCCAATTAGGAGGTGCCCATGAAAACAGGACAGAATATCCAACGAATGATTAACTTTCTACGACTCGAGGGGTGGTATATCAGAAGTTTAAACGTGATAGGGAAGCGAGGAATTCCGCAAAGGGAAATCGTGAGGCTCAGTCTAGATATAGTGGGTGTCAGTGAAGCGAAATGGAGAATGGTGGAGATTTCTGGTCAGATGAGTATAAGTTAATGGCAACAGTAGCAGAATATGTTACAAAGGGTGTAGGTGTGGTTTTGAATAAGAAGGTAGGACAGAGAATGAGTTACTGTGAACAGTTCAGTGATGGGGTTGTTGTCATCAGAATCGACAGCAAACCAACACTGACAACGGTAGTTTATGTACATATCCCGAAGTAGCAAGCTGAAGGTAAAGGAAGAGAGAACGTAAATGAGAATATTGAATGAGTAATGTAGTACGATGAAGGGAAATTAAAATCTAATGGTCATGGGGCACTGGAACGTGGTTGTAATGGAAAGAGTAGAGGAAACGGATATAGGAGAATAGGGGCTTGGTACTAGGAACGGGAGAGGAGAAAAACTACTTGAGTTCTGCATTAAATATCAGCTAGAAATAGAGAATACTCTGTTCAAGAATGAGAAGAGACATAGGTACGCCTTGAAAAGGCCTCTTTGAAAAGGCCGAAAACAAATACTGGGTTGCAAGGTGCACCCATGAGTAGATGTAGAATCAGATCACAATTTAGTTAAGATGAACAGGCTGTAGTTTAAAAGACTGTAACGTCTAGAGAAACAAAAACAATATATTATGTAGTAATTCGAGAATTAGATGTATCATATTGTGTCATTGTATAAAATTATGTATTTTTTTTTATTATTTATTTCTGAAAACGTCTGCGTCGGCGAGTAATAAAACCGACACAGAAGATAAATGTTAAACAGAGATTAAAAAAGGAACTAGTATATAATACGTGTTGAATATGAATGTCTTTGTCTTCTTAATTTGGAAGTTGTGCGAGTAAGATCTCCTGTTGTTGTCGTAGAGAACGCGAATGTAGCACTCTTTTGTCGAGACTAAGCAATGTACGCCATTACGTGTGAATTCACAAAGGTCTGTAATCACTGAGATATTTAAAGGTTTTAATAGAGTTGTTTAAATGAAAACTTGTATTATTTATTGTTAAGCTTGCTTGCATATTATCCCATCCTGTTGAGACATTTTTCAGTTATATAAATATTATCTGTGGTGCTGAGCTGCGTGGAGAACGAAGAGCCGCTGCCGCGGCGAATTTAAACGACTTACAATATAGTCGAGCATACCGCAAGGAAGCGGTAAAATAATAGTAAAATAATATTATTTCTTTTAGCTCCCAGACTGGCAGTGAAGATCAGCAGATTTTATGATGTGTTGCAGATTGACGCGGGCTGCTGATAGGATATAATTTACAGTGCAAATAATTTAATGTACCTTCAGAATCTGATAGGAATCTTGCTGTGCTCCGTTCTGATCTGGCAAACTTTATAGTGACAACGTATTTTTTAATGAGAGTCTCATGTTCTTGGGCTAGTCGTGGTAAGAAATAGCATTTTAACGAGAAATAAAATCCACTGCGAACTTGTGTTTTTGAACGATCACACGAACTGTAACATCAGCGTTCATAACAAAGTAATTTCAACTTTTAATCAATATGAAGTAGGGAAGATATATTGATTCTTAGCATGAGTTGCAGTTACGAAAAATCGTTCCTTAAATTGTAGGCCAGATACAGAACAATAAGACTTCCATATATACATTTTATTCCGCTAAAAGGTAATGATGATAAAGAAAAGCAAAGCACAGCATTGCTAAAAGTATTTCACGTAACTCTTTTCGTAAATGTGTTGTTACAAAGAGAATAAATAAACCAAAGAGCAACAATTTTACAATCCGCGAGAGAGTTGTACGTGAAACTGTCGCCCAAAAACGCGGGGCCCGAATTTGCAGTGGCCACAAATATAAAATTTTATGTATTTTTCTTTCAGTGTTGATTGTTATATATGTGTAGATATATATGTATTTAGTGATAAATGTATGTATGTATATCATGATCAATGCTATGTATTAATGAATGTGTAAACACTCTTTCATGACAAAACGTACTACTGCAAACGAGTCTGAGAAGACGATCCTGATAGTACTGAGAAGCTGTAACGACTACGTAATCCGGGGGCAGCCGAACCCCGAGATAAGATAAACTAAAGGTAAGACTACAGTGTAGTTGTCCTGTTTGTAGAAGTCGAGCTCCAGTGAAGTGATCTCATTTCGCTAGTGGTGTGCATATTGTGCGTAGTTTGATGTTAGTGTTTGTGACAGGACAAAGTTGATGGTAGATAGTAATTTTTAGTGTGCAGTTAGTGTAGATAAATTAACGTATTTTGTGTGCAAGGGGCAAAACTGTCAGACTTTGTGGTTTAGTAAGCAATTGATGAATATGGTTAAGTTGCGTAGTCAACGTCCGAGCAATATGGATACTGAGGAACAACAATTAGTTAGTGCAGGAAATGTGGAACCGGGTACCTCAAGTAGTACTAGTACTCCCTTTGAGGATATAACATATGAGAATGTGGGGGCAGGGGCACAGGAAGGGGTGCCACCGCCCACTAGTCCTCAAGGGGATGTAGAGAAAGAAGTTGTCCCACCACCAGAAAAGCAGGAACCAGAGAGTGGTAATCTGCCTGGTGGGTATTCGCTTCAGGCTATATTAGAGCGCGTGCTGAATTACCAGGCAGAATTTGCGCAACAGCAAGTCGAGCGAGACCGCCAGCAAGCTGAGCGAGATCGTAGGCTAGCAGAAAATTTACTTGCCCAGCAAGCTGAGCGAGATCGCCGGCAAGCTGAGCGGGACCAGCAACTTGTGCAATCGTTAGAAAACATGAAAAAAGAGATTGCAGATATGAAACAGAATTATGAGTCGATACCTAAGGCCGTGCAGGAGCTGACTGAACAGGTCAACAACCTGCAAGTAGCAAACACTAACAGGGTAGACGAAATAGGTGTATTAGCCAATCGAGTAGAAAAGCTAGAAATAGATTCCACGCAGCTTGTAGAGCAGAAGTGGAACGAACAAGCAACTAAAATTGAAACAGAATTCAACTCATGGCTAGAAGTGAAGGAGTGTGAGATTGACAAGAACATTAATTCCAAAGTACAAGCAGCCATAGCAAATAGAGGCTCCGAATCGTTCAGTACCGCAGTGAATAGTCAGGTACAGAACGACGTGCAAACCATCAAACAAATACTCAGTGAGGATATTCCGCAGTGGCAAGTGAATATGAACAAACGGATATCCGACCTGGAGAAGGGTTTAGCACAAAGCAGAAAACATTTGGAACAGGAACCTCTGTCGCCAACAGCCCATGGTTTTGGCAACGCACAAACTTATACGCGATACAACAATGGGGAATCTGTAGTCGATAATGCGAAGAGCTGTAGCTTCGGTTCGGAGCATACAGCATATGTCCAAGGAGCAAAACCATGTAGTTCAAAAATATTAGTGGAAGAAAGTTTAATCAAAATTGACAATTTCAAACGTTTACTACTGAACGGAAATCAGTACACCCAGTAGTATTCATAAAAAGCTTTAAAAATATCTTGCCCAGTGTGTGGAACGAAACACAGAAAATTCAATACGTAATGTCGTACATCCAAGGTGATGCAGCGTTGTGGGCTACAGAAGTAGCAGACAGCTGCATGACATATGAACAGTTCGAAAGGGCATTTCTATCGAAATATTGGTCGCCTTGTATACAAGAGCGGCTAAGAAAAGAAGTATATAATCCCGAACCGTACTCACCTCGTCTGGGGAATTTGAGACGGTATTTTGAAAAATATATAAACAAAACACGCTACTGGGACGAGCCTATATCACCAAGAGACATAATAAGACTACTAAAATCACATTTACCCATTCATATCAAAGAGAAATTAATACACGTACCAGAAAGCAATATGGAAAACTTCCTGTCTGTTCTAGATTCTATAGACTTGATACAGGAAGACGCAAAATCAGCGTGTGATCACTCGCGGAATAATGGGTCAGGATGTAAACATGACAGAAATAGTAGTGCACAAAACCACAACCATGGATATGGTGGGGGTGGTAACAAGCGGCAAGAACATTCGCAAAATGGTAGTAATGGTAGAGGCCAGAACGGGTATGGACAAACAACTTATAATAAAAAGCGTCGATTTGACGACCGGTACGAATCTGGAATGTCAGGGACCAACCGCTGGAAAAATGCGCGAGGTCAGTGGCAGAGCAATTATAGTGATAGTAATCGAAATTGGCAGCAGAATCAGCGAAGAAGCCCAGAGCGACAGGGTAATGACCGGTATGACAACAATAGACCACCGCCGCAAAACGCGCCTATTGCGCAGCCGTGGCGGCCGACAAATCAGAGTGTACATATAGTGGAGGTCGCGGACAATAGCCTTCCAAGTACTTCACAAGCAACTAATTCAACAAACTAGAATCGGCCTCGATATGCTCTCCATCGATGGCCGAGGGATGGAGTGAGAGCAACACAAGTGATAATAATATACCTGGGATACGTATGCTGCGATACAACAATGGTGTCAGTATGGATAAAGATCTACTGAACGAACCACAAGAATGTAAGAAAGATAATAACGAAAATGTGCAAGCTATTATCGAAGCGAAAATCAATGATGTTGCAGTGAATATAATCATCGACACAGGTGCCTCAGTAAGTGTAATGAGTATGGAGTTATTTAAGGCACTGGGAAAAGGACGTAGCATTCCGACTTTCCCGGTTAATAATTGTAAGGTGTCTGGAGCCATTGGTGCACAGAGCCAATCAGTTAAGTACCAGGTGCAGGTGGAGATTTGTAAGGAGGGCGAAGCCATAGTGAGCTCGTTCCTCGTTGTTAAAGGATTGAAGGTGGCCTGCATTCTGGGAGTAGATTTTCTCCGTGAGAGGGACGCATTGATCGACCTCTCCTTGGGGAAATTAAGCATAGTTAATAGGGGTAGGAGGATTGAGTTATCTATGATGAAATCGAAGGAGGTACTTGTGCCGTGTTGTAATCGAATCAATATCAAGGGTAGGAACCCTTGGGTACTACACCTTGATGATTTGTCACATGCAGCAGACCTCTATTACCCGAATTTAGAGGATCGAAATTTTGAAACAAATGTTGAGGCATTTCAAACCAAAGTGCAGGAATCTGAAGGTTTAAGCGGAAAACAAAAGCAACAGTTGACGCAGCTGCTATCGGAATACACTATGGTATTTACCGACCGACCAGGAATAGTCAAAGGGTACCACTATCACATAGAGGTGATGCCCCACAAAACATACTGTCGCGCAACTTACTCCATCCCTTGGTCGAGGAGGGAATTAGTAGCTAAAGAGATTCGGAAGATGTTAGAGTGGGATATCATTGAGCCCTCCTTCTCTCCATACAGTAGTCCTCTTGTAGCAGTGGCGAAAGCCAATGGAAAAATCAGGCTAGTGTTAGATGCGAGGGACATTAACAAAATTATCATACCTGTCCGGACTCGCCCTGAGAATTTAGATGAGCAGATACAAAAATTTCATGGAGCACAGTACTTGACCTCGGTCGATCTGAAAAGTTCATATTGGCAAATTCCCCTTACATCGGAATCCAGGAAGTACACAGCTTTCATATTCGGAGGGCGGAGTTACCAATTCAAGGTACTTCCCTTCGGATTGAATGTGAGTGCTGGAGTGTTTATTACTGCACTAGACACGGTACTGGGTCCAGACTTATTAGAAAAAATCACTGTATATGTTGATGATCTGGTAATCGCTACTGCTACTTGGGACGAACATATGGAATTGTTGCGTAGAGTACTAGAGAGATTTAAGCAAGCAGGTGTGACAGCAAACCTAGATAAGTCAAAATTTGGACGAAATAAAATTAAATTTTTAGGCCATCTTATTACACCACTTGGTATCCGCCCAGACAACAAAAAACTAGAGGCGATCCGAGAATTTCCAAGCCCCTGCACTAAGAGGCAATTGAAAGCGTTCCTTGGGCTCACGTCTTTTTTCAGAAGGTTCGTGCCCAATCAGTTGTTAAATGACACGTCGCTACTAAATCTGCTACGAAAAAGTGTGCAGTGGGTTTGGACTGACAAATGTCAACAAGCTTTTGAAGCGATTAAAACCGCCCTACTGAATGCAAATATTTTGCAGCACCCAGATCTGTCAAAAGATTTTTGTCTTGCGACGGATTCATGTTCCTATGGCCTGGGAGCGTGCTTATTTCAGTGGGAGGAAGGAAACGACCCGACAACAATAAAGATTATCGGCTTCGCCAGTAGGACTTTAACTAGCTGCGAGAGAGCCTACTCGGCAACCGAACTGGAAGCACTTGCAGTAGTCTGGGCTGTGAAAAAGTTTAATTATTATTTACAAGGGAAGGAGATTAAAGTGTATAGTGACCACCAGGCGTTAAGTTTTTTGATGTCATGCAAACTATTCCATACCAGACTGGGGAGATGGATGCTTGTTTTACAAGAATACCGGATAAAGATTATGTACATAAAAGGCCAAGATAACGTAATAGCGGATGCTCTGTCGCGACTGCCGGTAGGATTACCGGATTTAGCAGAAATGTTAGAGCAATCCGCGGGGTATAAAGTGCTGTTAGTGCGTGACAATACTTACATGAAGGATTTTTTATATATATGTAAAAACATGTGCGAATTACAAAGGGCAGATCCGATGTGGAAAAAAATCATTAATAATATTGAAGAGGGTGTTAACAATAGAGATGAGCAAGGTTTTAAAATAGTGAACCATATTTTGTATCATAAACTTAATACGAAAGAAGACTGCTGGGCGGTATGTATACCTAACCAGTCGGCAAAAGTTATGATATGGCACACGCACTTGGCATGGGGCCATGCAGGGATGGGAAAGTGTGCAGAGATCATGGCGAGATACTGCTACTTTCCCCGTATGAAACACCAGATTCAGGCAACAGTTAGAACTTGCGTGATATGTCAAAAAGCAAAACATTATAATTACATCCCATAGTTCCACTCAGGCCGCTTCAAATAGTATCTGTGGATGTAGCCGGTCCTTATCCCATGGCCAGAGGAGGTATGAAATATATACTGGCCACGTACGATATTTTTTCCAAATACTTGGCAATTTATTGCATAAAATCAGCTACTGCCAAAACCATGGTCAGGCGGATCAGTCAAGAATACTTACTTCAAGTGGGAAAACCCGAAGCCATAACGACGGATAATGCTTCTTATTTCACGGGTCGAACTTGGAAAAGTTACCTACGGGAACAAAATATACAGCATATTCTGGTATCCCGGTTCCATCCCGAAGCCAGTCTAGTTGAAAGAATATTCAGAGAATTGAATAAGTTCCTTAGAATCTACATAGGGAACCGATATACAAAATGGCCAGGGCTAGTACCGAAATTTGTAGAAATACACAGTTTAACACCCCATTCAAGTACAGGCTATCCACCGGTAGAGATATTGAATGGATTTAATGAGACACCGAATGAATGGCTCACGCCTTTGCCGAGACTATCAGTCAAGGCAGAAACAAGGGAGGGAAGGATGAAGAAGATATGGAACAGACTAACCAGCTGTGCGGCAAAGAGGAAAAGGAAGTACGACCGAGGTGTAACTAACGAACAGAAATATAATGTAGGAGATCTAGTACTTATTCGTAACCACGCTAAATCCTCAGCCACCTTAAAACAGAATAGTAAGTGGCAATTGCTATATTCAGGGCCTTTTGAAGTAATAAGCGTGCCACACGAATTGTTAGCACATCCCCATACGGGGAAGATCAAAGGATTGTATCCACGTAAAGATGTGAAGTTATTTATTCAGTGACATATCACATATAAAGAGTAATAGTTGTAAGAAGATTTTAATTGTGTTTTAGAATATAAGTATGTTAGTATTAAGAAAGAAATTTGTGTGTAATGAAACTTGGAGGAAGTGGATTCAGAAAGTAGGCAAGAGCTTACACAGGAAAGATTTTGTTTACAGACAATTAGAGCCATTTAAAAATTATAGGCTCATTAAGCAACGAACAATCTTCTTGTTGATAAAGTGAGGATTAATTTCTTGAATCATTATACAAAGGATTAATTTCTTGAACCATTTTCTATGTGTAGTATGTAAGTGCAATTAATGATGCAATCTAATATAGTAAGGTAACTGTTGTAATTGTATTAGGATAAGGAACTCTGAGAGAGAGAGTCTTGACTAGCCAAACATGGACTCTGTAATATGCAACAATTATGTGATGTTTGCTGCCAGTAGTAATATGAGAACGACACTGGAGCATAAGCTAATCAAAAAACAAGCCCGTTCCGTGGAAAATCCGCTTTGTATATAACAATGCTTCAATTGAAGCCTGTGTACTTGGTACACGCCCTTGAATATTCATTACGCGATACGCGAATTAAGTCAACCAATGTGGAACCTACCCTGTAGTCATATAGAGGAAAAATCATTAAAAATAATGCTAGTGCTAAACGAAGTATTTATTGATCAATATGCCCAAGTCAAGCTGTCATGCACATGGTAAAATCTGTTTGATAGATGGGTGATAACCAGGCAAGCTACACTGATAAGAAAATTAAAAAATTTTACAAAAGGGCTATATACGCCTAGTAACAATATGAAAAGTGTGTTGTGATAAGGTAAAAACAAATAGACGCCATGTAGATGAGAGTGAGTATGCGAAGAACAGTTAAAAGGTATTAAAAAATAAACTGTGTGCATAAACAATGGAGGAAAGGACGGAATATTGTGTGTAGCAGGGACAGAAAATGACTGTTGTATCTGCACCAATATATACGTCGATAAGTCTAGTGTTGAGTGACAGACTGTCCTAGTGCAGTGCTCAACGAACAATAGACAGTGTATAAAAACAGTAGTTATTGATCCGTTCGGAGTCGAGTTAAACGAACATCGCTCGACGGGGACATTTAGTATGGGTGTTACGAAACATTTTCACGTGTTGAAAGACGCTCTGGCAGTGTACCAACCGTGGAGTGAGTGAAAATGTGTAGTACAATGTGCGTGTGACGAACCTTGAATACCAGTGTCACAATGCCACAAGAAACCTGTTATCACGCCAAACCATCCTGTGCATACCAGTGAAGCGACGGCTTACTGAACAATAAACGCTTTTAACAAGTTGCATCTTCTTCCACAGCTAGTAATCTGTGTCATTAAAGACAGTACACCGTTGTGGAATGTTTGTTTCATGCACTACAATGGGGAGCCATGCGGAGAAGCCGAGACGAGTGCCGTGCCGCCAGCCAGCCGGTCGCGGTAAACCACTGCCACTCGCCGACATCGGCGAATGGTTCGCCGCGGTTCGCGACTGCTTGGGCGCCACGTCAGCACGACGTCGCTGTTACTGAGAGCCGGTCGTCGAACCCAGCGGCCGTCGGCACGCGGCGTTCCAGACGACGCTACTCAACAATTGCTTCGCGCCGCCAGCTCCGTACAACATTGTTGTCATTCAAATGAACTATCAAATATGTGTTTAATGCACTAACATGAATAGGGTTTAGTGGACACGAAATGACGTGACAAACATTTGTTTTTTTTCTTGAGTGATTCAATACGGACTCAAAGTATTCATTGGTTCAGTGATATATAGATATAATATGTTTTCGTCATGTTAATGAAGTATACTCGCATGAATGCTGGACATTTTAAACCAATTGTCGCGAGTAAATGCAAGGACGATTCATGATACTACTGTAAAAATGTGTAATAAGTGACTTTCATTACAATCCAAAACACAAATATTGTAAAAATGTGTAATAAGTGACTTTCATTACAATCCAAAACACAAATATTATATGGGTAACAAAGAGACTAAAGGTTTAACATGCTCTCACAAATAGCCTTTGTTATATGTGAACATTGGACAGAATCTGAACTTTTTGTGATCAAACTGGGTATTAAAACAAACCAGACGAGATGACCATGGCTCCGGCGCAGTTTTCCCAGGTTTTCTGATCGCACGTAGCCCGAATGGGGGAGCCAAATAAATGTAATGACCCTGGGACTAGGTTGACGGTCACCTCGCAAAGTGAGAGAACAGTATAAAAAGTGTAATTAAACCTACAGTGTGAAAGAACTAAGAAGTGTAAAGTGAATGATCCAACCAAGGTAACAGACAATAACCAAACAGACGTTAGTGGCAGCATATTGCCGAACATTTCCAACGTTAGTCAATTGCTGCCAGGGGGCATTGTAACGTCTAGAGAAACAAAAACAATATATTATGTAGTAATTCGAGAATTAGATGTATCATATTGTGTCATTGTATAAAATTATGTATTTTTTTTTATTATTTATTTCTGAAAACGTCTGCGTCGGCGAATAATAAAACCGACACAGAAGATAAATGTTAAACAGAGATTAAAAAAGGAACTAGTATATAATACGTGTTGAATATGAATGTCTTTGTCTTCTTAATTTGGAAGTTGTGCGAGTAAGATCTCCTGTTGTTGTCGTAGAGAACGCGAATGTAGCACTCTTTTGTCGAGACTAAGCAATGTACGCCATTACGTGTGAATTCACAAAGGTCTGTAATCACTGAGATATTTAAAGGTTTTAATAGAGTTGTTTAAATGAAAACTTGTATTATTTATTGTTAAGCTTGCTTGCATATTATCCCATCCTGTTGAGACATTTTTCAGTTATATAAATATTATCTGTGGTGCTGAGCTGCGTGGAGAACGAAGAGCCGCTGCCGCGGCGAATTTAAACGACTTACAATATAGTCGAGCATACCGCAAGGAAGCGGTAAAATAATAGTAAAATAATATTATTTCTTTTAGCTCCCAGACTGGCAGTGAAGATCAGCAGATTTTATGATGTGTTGCAGATTGACGCGGGCTGCTGATAGGATATAATTTACAGTGCAAATAATTTAATGTACCTTCAGAATCTGATAGGAATCTTGCTGTGCTCCGTTCTGATCTGGCAAACTTTATAGTGACAACGTATTTTTTAATGAGAGTCTCATGTTCTTGGGCTAGTCGTGGTAAGAAATAGCATTTTAACGAGAAATAAAATCCACTGCGAACTTGTGTTTTTGAACGATGACACGAACTGTAACATCAGCGTTCATAACAAAGTAATTTCAACTTTTAATCAATATGAAGTAGGGAAGATATATTGATTCTTAGCATGAGTTGCAGTTACGAAAAATCGTTCCTTAAATTGTAGGCCAGATACAGAACAATAAGACTTCCATATATACATTTTATTCCGCTATAAGGTAATGATGATAAAGAAAAGCAAAGCACAGCATTGCTAAAAGTATTTCACGTAATTCTTTTCGTAAATGTGTTGTTACAAAGAGAATAAATAAACCAAAGAGCAACAATTTTACAATCCGCGAGAGAGTTGTACGTGAAAAGACTAATCAGAAAGAATCAATCCGCAAAGAAGTGGGATATGGAAGCACTAAGGAATTAAGAGTTATGCTTGAAGCTCTCTATGGTGATAGAGCCTGTGATTAGAAAAAGCTCAGTGTGCAGTTCAGTTAAAGGGGAATGGAAATCTCTACAAATGGCAATCACAGAAGTTGAGAAGAAATCGATAGCAGAAAGAAGATAACTGCAAAAAAAAAAAAAAAAAAAAAAAAAAACCATGGGTAACAGAGGAAGTACTTAAGTTGATCTATGAAAGAAGGAAGTTAAAAGTTTTCAGAGATACTCATAAATAAAGAAATTAAAGTCACTGAAGAATAAGTTTGAATAGTAAGAGCGGGGAAGCTCTTGAAACACAGTTTGCAATTCCTACTCTGGGATGAAGAGGTTGGCACAGGAGAGGAATCTGTCGTGAGCTGCATCGAACCAGTCAGGAGCCTGATGCCTCCTAAATAAATGAAAAAAAGGAGCCAAAGCCACTCTTCACCTGATACTAACTTGTATCCTGGCGGTTGCATGCTGCAAAAAAAGTCAACTAAAATCATTGGGGGAAGTGCAACAAAACGAATATTCACGCTGGTGTATAGAATGTGTGAGCCTGGCGATATGTCATCGTACTTACAGGAAAATGTCATCCACGTAATTCCTGAGACTGTAAAGGCTGACAAGTGTGAGAACTATAACACAATCAGCTTTATAGCTCATACACCCAAATTGCTGACAAAAGAAATGTACAGAAGAATGGAAAAGTGAGTTGAGGATGTGTTCGATGCGTATCAGTTTGACTTAAAGGAAAGGTAAAGTCACCCGACATTCAGTTTTGAATATGTGGTTGATGGTGGAATCAAGGCTAAAGAAAAATCAAAAGACGTTCATAGGATTTGTCGACCTGGAAAAAGTTTTGAAAGGTAGGCGTAAGCTCCAGGGAAACATGGGTAATATACAATACGTACAACAGTAAAGGAGAAACAGTAAGAGTAGGAGACTTAAGAACGAAATGCTCAGATTAACAAGGGTGTAAGACAGAGTAGTAGTCTTTCACCGTGCTGTTGAATGTGTAGATCGAAGTAGTAATGACGCAAATACGAGTAAAAGAAAGATTCAGAAATGGAATTTGAATTCAGGGATGAAAGGATAAGATTCGCTGAAGACATTTAGCAATGTGAAGAAGAATTACGTGATATGCTGAATGGAATGAACAGTCTAATGACTACGGAATATGGATTGAGAGTGAATAGAAAAAAAGTGAAAGTGATGAGATGTCACAGAAAAGAGAACGGTGAGGGACGAAACATCAAAGTTGGTGATCGTGAAGTAGATCAGGTTAAGGAACTCTGCTACCCAGGCAACAAAATAACGCATGACCGTCGTAGCTAGGAGGATATCTAACGCAGACTAACACTTGCAAAGCGGACATTTGGACCAAAAAAAGTCAACTAGTATCAGACATAGGCCTTAATATTAGCAGTAAATGTCTGAGAAAGTACGTTTTGGGCACAGCACAGCATTGCATGGTAGTGAAACATGAACTGTGCGACAACCAGAAATGATGAGAATCGAAGCAGTTGAGATGTAGTGTTACAGAGGAGTGTTGATTAGGTGGACTGATGGGTGTGGAAAGGAATGTATGGAAAACACCGTCACGAAGAAGTGGCGAGACGGTAGGACATCTCTTAAGACGACTAAATAACATCCATAGTGCTAGAGAAAGCTGTAGGGCGTAAAAGCTGTAGAGGAAGACAGTGATTGGAATATATCGAGCAAACAATTAAAACACAGTTTGCAATTTCTACTCTGGGATGAAGAGGTTGACACAGGAGAGGAATCTGTCGTGAGCTGCACCGAACCAGTCGGGCGCCTGATGCCTCCTAAATAAATGAAAAAAAGGAGCCAAAGCCACTCTTCACCTGATACTAACTTGTATCCTGGTGGTTGCACGCTGCTTGTATCCACAGAGCCAAGAACCATCCACTCATCCAGACTAGAACCAACGCCTTGTGTTGACCACAAGTCACCACAGTTCGAGATCCTAGCCTCCACGAAGCTGTCTCCCCTGCTTTCGTCCATGAATTCCTACTCTGTCCCATACAGCTGGACACTCTCTTTGATAACTGTCAGTTGTTGGATCTTTTTGCTGTCGTCTCCAAACCGCGCGACCGCTACGGTCGCATGTTCGAATCCTGCCTCGGGCATGGATGTGTGTGAAGTCCTTAGGCTAGTTAGGTTTAAGTAGTTCTAAGTTCTATGGGACTCATGACCTCAGAATTAAGTCCCATAGTGCTCAGAGCCATTTGAACGTTCTTTTTTGTCGTCTCCATACTGACACATCTTTCCTGAGGCTCCACTCTGCTTATGAAAGCAGCCATCCCGTCCGCCTGTAACAATACAACAGGCTGCTATCGCCACGAGCCATCCCACGCACCGGCCGGTGCCACAAGTGAAGTTCTGTGCAGTGCGCTCCCCCCCAACCCCCCCCCCCCCCCTCTCTTAGCACAAGCTGCCATCTCATGTTGCTGGTCGACTGGCGTACACCACGCAGCTCCTCAATGTGTCCCCAAGCTGCCTCGTACCTCGCTGTGGCGCTCTAAGTGCCTGTTTTGCTGCTGGTGGCGATCTCTGTCATGGTGGCGGGAGCATCGGTACTGGCGGCAACTGTCAGCCAGGGTGGGAATCCGATGGAGTGTTGAATCTCTTGAACTCTTCACTTTTTAGATTTATCTTGTGCCTCGAGGGCCAAGTTTTATTTTAAGCGACGTAACAAATAAAGCAATAACCCGTATGTAGGTTTGAACACAACATTGCTTCGCTATCGATGATCTTGTGTTATTTTGTATTCTGTTGCCTTCTCAGACCATTGTACAGGTTAACTCAGCCAGTAATAATGGGTACATACAGTTAATGTAGACCCAGAACACCAAGATACCACGGCATTATTCACATCGGAAAACATTCCCAAAGATGGTAAGTGATACGTTAAAATCCCTGGACGAAAGGGGATCGAACGCGAGATATTTGGATCCGTAGTCTGGTTCGCTACCAGCACCCTAAAGAAATAATTTTTGCCATCAAAGGGCTTGGTGAAAATAGCTTTAATTTAGCGGAGCATTCCGTAGCTCATGGCCAGCTCACCTGACTTTTATGCGGGAAACCCTGTTTCGAATCCCGGGAGTGCCACGGATTTTTCCGTGATGGGAGGTCTGGGACTGCGACCAGCTATTCCCGTGGTGCTAGTTACTTGATCGAGCACTAGCGGCCCCAGGTCATGACAACTGACAACGGCCGGAGAGTGCTGTGCTAACTGCACGCACCTCGACGCTGCAACCAACGACGCCGTTGACGATGGATGACACAGTGGTCTGTAAGTGGGGATGGGCCCGCCTGGGTATGTGGGCGAAGTTCACGGTTTTAACTAGCGTTGATGAAGTCCATTTATGGTAAGGGTAAGGTGAGGTACAGGAGGAGAAAGGAGAACCATTAAAGGGACGCAGTAAAAATGAAAATAGTTCAGCGAAAATCAATGTTCTATATTCTGGATCCGGCATGACAACAGTGTTAATCTGCTAGGAAGATTCAAAATAAAGTACACTCCAGCTCAGTGTGAAATTACGTTTAGATGATATTTTTCTGGTTGATCTTTCCTTTTCGCTGGCCTCAAAAGCATACCATTTAGTCATAATGAAATGATGATGAGAGCAACTAAACAGAGCTAACATCGCTTTAAACAGGTTTTGATGTTGATGAGCAAGAGTGAACACACCGTCATTTCTCAGTATTGTTATTTATTTAATTACAACATTTATGCCATTTTCAGGTGACTGACTTTATGACACAAACTCAATAACTTGAAATCGGCACAAAAGGCAGAAACCTAGGTCGCAATTAAGTAAACAATACAGTAAATTTCGGTGTGTTCATTTAAAAATTACGTCTCTAGCATTAGTAACTGGAAGTAAATTCGTACCAAGTTCGGGAGCAGTCTCCATGATCGTTTCTACCATTACCAGCTTCGCAGCCTAGAGTTCACTCCCATCGAGGTCGTTGATAACTGTGCGACACAAGCAGCACTACATATGTAACATTTCTGTACTGTCTACTGAGAATAATCGCAGCTATGTGTACACTTTGAGAGTATTCGAGAATTTAAATCACGGGATTTAGTTTTCGTTAACACTACAAGCATTATCAGGGAGAGCCCGTCATAAATAGACTTTTGCTGACGGGTAATGCTAGAGATCAACGCTGTTAACGCCAAGACTAGTCGTAGAAAATACTATTTGAGTGGAGGAGAGCCTCATATGGATCGGAGAGCATAGGTAGAATACTGGGTGAAAAGATTCTGCGTGAAGCCTTCGTTAGGCCTGAAGAAGTTTTTGCTGGATTTAACCTAAACTGTCGTCGGCCACGAGACACTAACCTTTTCATGGCGTGTGACATTCATGTCAGTGATGATATTCCCACCCTTGTCCTTTTCTGTAATCACTATGAAATCACTTTGTAGATATCTGTTTGTACGATAGTCGAACAGAAACTGCTAGCTGAACGGTGGCAGTTTCTCAGCTTTTCCATTAGCTCAGAGACTATTTCAACTTTTTTGTGAACTCGCATTGTTTTGTCATGTTTTATGAGCCCTCGTTCTGGCCAGTTTGAATATGATGGTACAAACTCTTTCGTAACGTCTTTTTTAAGTCACTGTTGTCAGTATGGAGTTTTGGGCGAGTTGGTTTGCAAGAACGGTTGGCGGGTGCAAAGCCTTGTGGCTTCCTCGTTTCAAGAGAGTGAGCCATTACTACTATGAATCTCTTCTCTTTCCGGTTCTGAACTGGATAGTTGGAGAGACAAGGACGTCATATTTGTCTGGCAGAGCTCCACGCTGTTGACGAGACGTTACAATGTCCAAGGAATAATGTAGCATCAATCCAATTTTCATTCAGTAACGAAATATAACTTTGCCTGTGAGGTTAGCTGGTAATGTGTGTTGGTGTCATTCCGCATGTAGGTAATCGAAAGCTTATGTCCGCGAGGTATAATTGATGCTGATAGGTCGCTAATTGGGAATTCTCAGCTTTTCCATTAGCTCAGAGAGTATTTCAACTTTTTTGTGAACTCACATTGTTTTGTCATGTTTTATGAGCCCTCGCTCTGGCCAGTTTGAATATAATGGAACAAACCCTTTCGTAACGATGGATTACCGAGAAACATGTTATTATTTTCTCTTCTTGATATTTCAAAATTGAAAGGTGTCACCAGTCTTGAAGTGTTGAGATTAATTTTCTCAATGATATGTAATAACATATTACATGAATGATGTCACATCTGGTATCAGCCCAGTACTTTGGATTGTAGGCTGAAAAATCGTTACGGGACTGTTAAGTAACTTTTGAACGCTTGTGGTGAAATTCAGAACCCAATATTTTATATTACCGAGAAACTCGTCAGTCTTTGCCTAAAGTTAATATGGATATCTCATTCTGGTTGGCAGCTATCTTGTTCTATCTCATATATAGTAATTTCCAGAGTTCTAGTTGCATAGCCAAAGCGTGGGCGTTTCACTGTTTTAAATACAGTTTTCGAGTCTGATCGCGTTGCTGACTTTATCCTCTTGTACATTATGTACTTTAATACCCATATCTTCAGAGTTTCATGCCTCATTTGTCACTATCCCGTAGCTTTGTCTATGTTGCTTTTCAAACACACACACACACACACACACACACACACACACACACACACACACACTTGTCAGAGTGATTGTTTCCACTTTCGAATGTATTCCCCTGGCGTCTTGGCCTGTGTATGGAACATCAGGAGATGACTGAACAAATTCTAAATAGCGCTATTGCTTGTGCAGATACGGCAGACCGCTGTGCATTAGTTGTGCATCTATACTTTGGCATGGCGTACCTGACGGTCTATTTTGTTAATCCGTTCGCGAATCCAGAGTGAAAAAAATTACTGACTGTCCGCCTCTGCACTTTCTTTGGCGCGATTTCGGCGACACCGGTACAAATCCATCAAGTTTGTTCTCATTGTAGACCCTGAATCAGAACTGACGAATTTTGATAGCATGTAAGCGCGAGATGTACAAAACCTTTCTTCGACTATCTAGTACGTAAAAAGCTCGGAACTCGACCAAGAGTGTGACAGTTCTGGAGGGGACGCTGACAGCCCGGCTGGAAGGATCTACTGATTTGTTACGATGCAGACCGATGGCCAGTGTGGCGCAGTTAGACTCAATAAAATATTATTCAAAATTACTCCATTTATTGCTAAGCATATAAGTCGTTGCCGCGTTTTCTCCTAGGTCTGCGACGCTGAATCCAACAGCGGACCCACGGGTGCCAAGGGCCCTGCGACAGCTCGGGGTGGCATCTTGGTGCTGTGGTTAGCCACTCGCCGGC
This sequence comes from Schistocerca serialis cubense, assembly GCF_023864345.2. Taxonomy (NCBI): domain Eukaryota; kingdom Metazoa; phylum Arthropoda; class Insecta; order Orthoptera; family Acrididae; genus Schistocerca; species Schistocerca serialis. Next base: position 805,282,108 of record NC_064641.1, read on the forward strand.
GAGGTGGGAGCGCCCCGTCGGTAGCCATGCTTGGAGATGTCGGTGACTACGATGTGCATGTTTGATTCACACGATCTTTCAGGGAGTACTCAATCGCTCCTAGATCAGAGCCCTTGTCATCCCACCAGCCAATTAAATTCCCCATAGGAATATCACTTAATGTCCCACTACACCATTACAGCCTCCTTGTCTGTACTGTTCACTGTGCAGTCTCACTTCCCTACAAAACTTGACTCCAGACATATACATTCTGGAAATACAAACACTGCCAAGTCACTTGGCGTTCTACAGCGACGAGCTAAAATATTATACAACCGTAAAAGACGTTCTAACACTTAAATCTATATATGTTAACAAGTTTGTCTTCGTCAGGTAAGCTTTCCTTTCCATTGCCAACCTGCAATTTATACCCTCTCTAATTAGGCCATTATCGTATATAGGAAAACTCATGTACTCCTTCAAAGGTCTCGTTCCTTAAGCTGAATCCTTCAGCATCACTTCATTTAATTCATCTCTACTCCATCATCGTTATCTTCTTTTGCTGATGTTCACCCTCTCTCTTCTTTTCTAGACACTGCCAATTCCATTCAACTGCTCTTTCAAGTCCTTCCCTGTCGCTGAAAGAATTACAAACCTCAAGGTTTTTTCTTCTCCTTGAACTACAATTCTTACCTCAAATTTTCCCTTGATTTCCTTTATATCTTGCTCAATGTATAAATTGAATAACATCAGGCATAAGCTACAAGCTTGAGTCACTGCCTTCTCAATCACTGCTTCCCTTTACGCCCCTCTATTATTATAGCTGGCGCCTGATTTCTTTTCAGGTTGTAAATAGCCATTCGCTCCGTTTAATTTACCAATGTTACTTTCTGAATTTCCAAAAGAGTATTCCACTAAGTATTGTAAAAAGCATTCTGAAAGTCTGCAGATGCTATAATCGTAAGTTCCTCTTTCCTTAACCTATCTTCTAAGAGAAGAGGTAGAGTCAGTGTAGCGTCGTGTGTTCCCACATATCTCCGGAATCCAAATTTATCTTTCCAAAGGTAGGCTTTTATCAGTTTTTTTCCATTCTTCTGTGAGATATTCATGTTATTATTTTCAACCATTACTTATTAAACTGGTAGTTCTCTAATTTTCATATTTGGAAGCACCAGTTTCATTTGGAATTTCAGTTACTACATTCTTCCCGATGTCTTGCTCATCAGATGCGATAGTTTTGGCATGACTGGCTCTCCCAAGTCTATCAGCAGTTCTGATGAAAATATTTCTACTCCATGCGCTTTGTTTCAACTTAGATCATTCACTGTCATGTCAGATTCTTTTTGCACTAACATATCTCGCACCTCATCCTCATCTCCGTGCTCTTCCTTTTCTATTGTAACCTTCGTCATCTTCGTATGGACCCTATATTTAATCCTTCTACCTTTCAGCTTTCCCTTTTGTGTTTGTAACACTTGATATTCATATAGCTACTTCTCTTTTCTCAACAGGCATCCTTACCTTTCGTGTAACCAGTATCTCTCCTTCCCCTAGTTATATGTGCGTCTAAATCCTTACTTTTGAGCTTTAGACGTTCCTGCATTCCATCTCTCACCTTCTGTCAATGTGTAGGGAAGCAGCCTACTCACGCTGTAGTAAATTCACATTAGGTTCCATCGTGTGCCAGCCAGTCTGCTGTAACTAGCTCTGACGTCATAAATGTTGCGCAATACCTTAAAAATCAAGCAAATGAACTAAAACTTTTCTAGCATGTCAGAAATAATACTAAATTAATGTGTGTTAAATATCAGTTCGATAACTTCAGCCATTTCCGAGATTTGGACGTTTTTCTGGAAAAATCATTGGCGCAACAGAAAAGAGCTAGAGACTTCAAAATTTATATGTAGATTCATCTTCCATAATGATTTAATAAAAACTGTACTTTGGATTTCACAAATTAAGACTTTAGTGGAAATTCATGATTTTCTGGTTTTCGTCTCAAAACTGAAGGAAGCAAGATAGATTAAGTAGGCTAGTAAATAAGGCTAGGTTGTTTAGATTTAAGTAGGTTGGAGGTCCGCTATGATTATGAAGATGTGTAAAGTTTCTTTTTAATACCTATAAAATTATAGCGATAGCGGATCTCAACAGGGCCAGTTCAGAGCTCATCTAGTGCGTGCAGGGCAATTAAATTAATTCTCTCGCCTAAAGTATTTAACTTAGCCACGTCAAAATTTTATTATCAATACTTACCTGCGTGCTGAATGCACGTTTAAATTAAGAGCTTCCTCGGCCATCAGCAAAAGAAGCTATAAATTATTATGTAACTTGAAGTGGTGCGTTACTAGCCCAGCGGCTAGTCGGGAGAGCGGATTTAATCAGGCGTTCCCTCAGCCGTCCGCACCGCGGCTTTATATATAAGAACACTGCGCGAGGAAGCAAGGCCCCAGTTCTCTCCAGACGCTGAATGACACGCCATCTGTGTCGGTAGTCGCGTCGCATCAGTGTATCTGCTGCAAACAGCCTCGGGTGCCGTATTAAGTTACTAGAGATACGCGGAACCATGAAGACATTTTATGTGAAGTGTTAATTCTGGGATGATTTTCATTAACTAGCTTCAGTTTGCGTATTGTCGTATTTTCACGTGCCGTCGCGGGACAGACATTCTACCAAAAATTTTGCGTGGCGTTTGATGAAATATTTTCATCAAATTATGGCGAGCATTCTTTTTAACATTTGATTCGGACATTTATAGTTGCATCAGCGCATTAGACTCTGAACTGTTCTGTTAGTTAGGTTGTAGGGATACTTGTGGTTTTTATTAGTGAATTTCAGAATATACTCAACTATTTTGGAAAACCGTTTTTGATTAGAAATCCCGGACAATCTCCTAATTCCTCAGAGCTATACGCTGCAGCTATAAGAACATTCTCAGGTAAAGTGGGCACTAGGATATCTATTTACTGGCTCCAAGTTTTATTAAATCACTTTCTGGGGGTCACGGAGTAAATAGAGAGCCAGTGTTGAGAACGGCAAAAGACAGCAATAACAACATTCTAAAAGCTAGAAACTGATTCAATATGCAATCATTTATACAGTAAAATATATTTTTACAAACTTTTAACCGCCGCCCCACATATGGTGCATCGGCTGGGAAATATCAACTAAGTGAAAGTGATTTTTAACTATTCGGATTCGCGAGTGAAATGCTACACGCAGCTGAGTAATAGAGCAGTGAAAGTGTTACGTGTGCATATGGACGACGCAATTGGATTAACAACGCATCTGGATTGACGGAGCTGGCACTGAGTCTAGCGGTGCTGCCGGCATCGCGAGAAGCCAGTCTCGCCGTACCGCAGTCGTCCCCTGGAGCAGCCGGCGCAGAGCCTGCAATTGCGGGCCACGCAAACACACAACAGCCGTCGGAGAGCCGTCTGCAGTTCAACGTGCCACGTCGCATCAGGAATCCTGGTACGCCGCGCCGGCAACTCCATACGTCGTGCAGAAGGAACTAAGTTAAGTGAAAAGCTATTAAAAATTTTACTAACCTGCACTAAAAGACTGTCGGCGATGGAACCGTCAAAAGAAACTGAGGTTGAACTTATATCAGAACCTATGTCTGTTGAGGAAACTGCAAATCCAGACAACGGTTCGAGTGTAAATATGCATGAAAGTAGTAATGTTAAAGTGAAAAATGAAGTATTGTCTCCGGACAGTAGTGTGCGAAAGGGAAATGATTCAATAATAGAGACCCCTTTAGTAAAGCGGAAAGTAGAAATTGTAAATTTATGGGATGATAGTTTCTCTGATGAATTAAAAATGAAATAGTCATCAGAGATGGTAGAGTTTAAGAAGGAGAAGTTAGATATGACTAATCAATCAGAAGTTTCATTTAATTTTGATGATTCTGGTATTGGAGCTAGTTTTTCGTCACCTGAGTGTGATAAAAAGCCAGCTAGTGAGCAACCCAAAGATGCTGGGGCTGTTGATTTAAATGTTATATTACAAGCAATAGCTGCCAGTAATGCTAGAATGACAGCTGATTTAAAATCTGATATAATTGAAGTAAATAACAGGATTGTGGCCAGCCAAACAAATTTTAATATGCGGTTTGAGGCAATGGACAATAAATTAGAATCCAATAATGCTGAATTAAAGTCTGAAATAAGTGAACAGGTCAAAAGCAGTAATGCTGAATTAAAGTCTGAGATTGTGGCCAGCCAAACAAATTTTAATAAACGATTGGAGGTAATGGACGATACTTTCAAGGCTGGTTGCAATAAGTTGAAAGAGGATCTAGACAGTTTGAATTATAAAATTGATTGCAATCATGAGGATATTAAGAAAAAGGTTGCTCAACAATTTTCTGAAATGTATAAGACAATAAAATCCGAAGTCGCTGAGGTTCGCAAAGACTTCCAAATGGAAGATGTGAAGCTGGAGCACAAGTTAACAGAAAAGATCGAGGCGGAGTCTGAACTGTGCTCAGATAGATTTAAAGATGTTAATATAAAAGTAAACATATGTCAAGCAGAAGTAGAAGCAATCAAAACTGACACTACTCATATTGTGCAAAGAGTAGATAATGTTGAAATGAAAGTAGAAAATGTAAGTACTAACATTGCTAACATTGAGAGTAAAGTAGCTTCAGTAACTTCTGGTAATGGTAATGTACAACAAGTTGTAGCTGCAAACGCCGCTTTTATCGGGTGTCGGCAGTTCTTGCGGTTCGATCCAGATAAAAATATCCACCCGCTAGATTTCTGGAACGATTTTGAAGATGTGATTCCACCAACTTGGTCTGAGCGAGAGAAAATCTCATTTATTAGAAGCCATTTAGCAGGTGACGCCATGCGTTGGTCAGCTGATGTTATGTTGAAATGTAAAACATTAGCGGAATTTAAAACAGCTTTTATTAATGAATAGTGGTCTAGCAATAAGCAAAATGAAGTGTTGAGAGAATTTTGGAGTGGAAAACGCTTCAATGCAGGCAAGGAATCTATTAAAGAGTTTGCTAGGTCATGGATTTCACGTTTGTCACATTTGGCGGAAAAGCTAAAACCAGAAATGATTATACTAGGTCTGGAAGCCAAACTGCCATGGTACTGGCAAACTAGAATTATATCAGCCCCTAGAGACAATCTGGATCGTTTCATTGAATATTTGGAATGTGCAGAACGTGTTGCTGCCAATGAGGAGCAAGCACGTAATAACCGTAATGCCAATAATAATAATAGTAATTTTAGGAACGAGCAAAATGGCAATGTAAACATCAGAACAGTAGGTGTTCGTCATCCTAAGAGAGATAGGAATTGGGGAAATAATTATCAGAACCAACAATGGCGTCCAAGGGATAATAATTTTGTTCCAAACAGAAATATGCATGTAAACAACAGTACGGAAAGTAAGGCTATGGCAGCTAACTCTAATGAAAATAAAGGAAACAGTAGTAGACCTAGGCAGGAAAACTAGTTCCCGTCTATGAGGACACTGGCGCTCACCAGGCGGTTACTTTTCCTAAGCCAGTAGTTAAGGGAAATGGTAAGACAGATCAGAATACTCAAACTGAACAGATGGATGAAATGTCGGTAGCACCTAAGGATACTACAGAAATATTAGATCACTCACAGTATTTGATAGATACCGTGTTAGAGACGCTTTCTAAGTGGGAAGAGAAAGAGAAGGCGCAGCAGTGTAACAGTAGGGATGAGCTACAAAATACTGAATTGTCAGGTGAAGAAGCAGAAGAAATTCATGCTTATATTTACAATGAGGATGATGTGCTCTTATCTAAAGTGCCTGTGCAGGATGTTGATAATGTACTAATAGATTTAGAACAGGAGATAAGTGGGAATGTAGAGGGTAGGCAGTTTGGGGTCGATGAACCCAGTAGCTGTGACCAGTTGTCACTTGAGAAGGAAACCGACGATAATGGTGAAAGTGGTTTAGCTGTAACTAATGTTATGCCCGGTCTGGAGGCGCAGAATCGCTCAGACTACAGTAATTTGGGTCATGTTCAGCAAACTAAATGTAATGAAGTCGTGCGGTGTTTCGATTTAAAATTAATAGACCGACTGGAGAAGGCAGCTGAAAATGTAATTCAGGAAACCCCTACACACTGTGACCTAAATGTAATGAAGACAGATGTTGATCACTTTAGTTGGAGACAAATCCAAAAGGAACTACTAGATGAATCTGAGGAACCACCTGTACAACCTAGAATAAGCCACCCTATAATAATAGTGAATATGTTGGGTATCAATGTACGTTGTCTCTTAGACAGTGGAAGTGAGGTGAGTGCAATATCTCAGTCCTTCTTTGATGCATTACCTGGTAAAGACAAACTTACTGTAATGAAGGTATCAGGACTAAGAATAATTGGTGCTACTGGCAAGGTGTCAAAAACAGTAAAGCAAGAAGCTTTGCTACCTTTTAACATAAGTGGTAATTTAATTGATCATCCATGTTTAATTGTAAATAATCTCAGTATTGAGGTTTTAATTGGCATAGATTTCTTGTCAAAATATCAGAGTGTTGTTGACTTTGAAAGAAGCCAGTTAAAAATGGTCTTGCCAATAACCGGAGTAATTATAGTACCTTTTAGTGATAAACATGTAGTAACTGATCATGAAACTTGGGAGCTGCCTATACGAGTTCTGAAAAACAGGAGGTATTGGGACAAGGATGTTAATCTTAATAACAATAAGCTGAATACCGAAGAAGAAGAAGAAGAAGCAATTATTTTAGACAAAATAGAAACTAAATTGCAGGAAATCGATAAGATTTCAGCCAATCAGGAGGAAGAACTGAGACAGGTTCTAAAAAGGCATCATAAAGTATTTTCAGATCGACCTGGCAGATTCATTGGTAGCCACTGAGTGCTGTAGGGAGGAGGTTGTTCTGTAACCTCTACACAGTGTGGCAGCTGTGCAGTCCCAGCTGTGTGAGATCTTCTTTCCTTTTCAGGTCTCACTCACTCTTCATCTTTTCTATCCACCAAAAATTTCTAACCCTTCTTTACAGCATTAAACTAATGAATGCTGTAGGGAGGAGGTTGTACTGTAGCCTCCACACAGTGTGGCAGCTGTGCAGTCCCAGCTGTGTGAGATCTTCTTTCCCTTTCAGGTCTCACTCATTCTTCATCTTTCCTATCCACAAAAATTTCGACATCTTCTTACAACACATAAAATTTTCCGTTATAACTCTTCTTTACAGCATTAAACCAATGAATGCTGTAGAGAGGAGGTTGTTCTTTAACCTCTACACAGTGTGGCAGCTGTGCAGTCCCAGCTGTGTGAGATCTTCTTTCCCATTTCAGGTCTCACTCACTCTTCGTCTTTTCTATCCATCTAAAATTTCTAACTCTTCTTTACAGCATTAAACTAATGAATGCTGTAGGGAGGAGGTTGTTCTGTAACCTCTACACAGTGTGGCAGCTGTGCAGTCCCAGCTGTGTGAGATCTTCTTTCCCATTTCAGGTCTCACTCATTCTTCATCTTTCCTATCTACAAAAATTTCGACATCTTCTTTCCAACACATAAAATTTTCTGTTATGACTATCAAGTCAATAATAAACCAATGAAGGCTGTAGGGAGGAGGTTGTTCTTTAACCTCTACACAGTGTGGCAGCTGTGCAGTCCCAGCTGTGTGAGATCTTCTTTCCCATTTCAGGTCTCACTCACTCTTCATCTTTCCTATCCACCTAAAATTTTCTAACTCTTCTTTACAGCATTAAGCTAATGAATGCTGTAGGGAGGAGGTTGTTCTGTAACCTCTACACAGTGTGGCAGCTGTGCAGTCCCAGCTGTGTGAGATCTTCTTTCCCTTTCAGGTCTCACTCACTCTTCATCTTTCCTATCTACAAAAATTTCGACATCTTCTTTCCAACACATAAAACTTCCGTTATGACTATCAAGCCAGCATTAAACTAATGAATGCTGTAGGGAGGAGGTTGTTCTGTAACCTCTACACAGTGTGGCAGCTGTGCAGTCCCAGCTGTGTGAGATCTTCTTTCCTTTTCAGGTCTCACTCACCCTTCATCTTTTCTATCCACCTAAAATTTCTAACTCTTCTTTACAGCATTAAGCTAATGAATGCTGTAGGGAGGAGGTTGTTATGTAACCTCTACACAGTGTGGCAGCTGTGCAGTCCCAGCTGTCTGAGATCTTATTTCCCATTTCAGGTCTCACTCAATCTCCATCTTTCCTATCCACAAAATTTTCGACCTCTTCTTTCCAGACATGAAAATTTTCTGTCATGGCTATCAAGCCATGAGTTATGTAACCATTCTATCTACCGATTAGTGACCTAATGTGACAAACCTAATAGTGACAAACAATAGAGAAGTATGACGTAATTAAGATATAAAATGTACTTGAGTAACAATTATGTATAGTACCTTGGTAATATAGTAAGTACAAAGTGTTGTTTTATTGGAAATGGTCCACCAACAGTAATTTAAAAAGATATATGAATTCATGTACAAGCAAGATCTGAAGTGGTAGTGAAACCTAGTGTATGCATTAGAGCTAACTAAGAAATAGTAAAAGAGATTGCTTAGTGTTATGAAAAATATGCAGATAAGTTGTAAGATTAAACTCACCTGATGTAGCAAGGAAAGGCAGTGTAATAGAATTGAGCAGTGTTTGTGGTTGAGACGTGAAGGACACGTCCCTGAAGTATTTATAAGGTTGGAGCTGGCCATTATTTTAGTGTAGTGTGTGACAGGATACACCTACACGTATTGAAGTTATGAGTTGGAGGCGTGAATGCGACCATAGGTACCCTTATGTTAGATGAGACAGAGCAGCTCATGGTGTCCTATAGGTTTAAGGAATTTAGCATTACGCTCGTCCATAATTATTTGATGCACTTTAGTGGTAGGTCCGAGAGAGACTACCTGAGGTTTCAGCGTCCGATCGAGTGGAAATGGATTGTCGCGTGAGCAAACTAATCAGCTGCAGTACACTATGAATATGAAATAAATGTGCTTTCCTATGCTTTAAATTTAAATGGAGTGAGTATTACTTAAGTTCATACACTAGCAAAGTAAATAAGTAACATAATGACAGACGTGAAACCATATTTTAGCTCAGCATGAATACACTTCAAAGTAAGTAAGTACCTAATTGCAGATGTGGAACTGGCAACAGCAGAGGACCAATAAGTGGATTTAGTAGTCAACTAAACGTAGTGTGTTTTGAACACTCAAAACTGTACTATTACCAAAAGTTACTCATATGTACAAAGAAGCTGAGAAAACAACCACTAATCATACTCATACTATCTCTAAGAATAAGGTAATCAAAGATGAGTCAGTTAAGTGCTTAAAATGCAAATGTATCAAGGATGTACCGAGCATTGGTTCAGTGTTCCGGCCCAGAAATAATAAATTCAGATTAAATATGATTCATGATTGTATGCCTTAGGAGCATAAATTTTCTCCAGTACGTGACTAACGGCGTTTTGAGCCATTTGTTTAACGATTTTATGACAGTTAAGTAACCACGAGAGTAATACTAAAAAAAAAATTCTGTTAACTTTGTTCCAGTAACATACTGAAGGATAAAATGTATATATCCCCATTTCATTGTGACCCACCCTTAGATTTTAAGTGAACAGAGTCTGAGGCACTCTTTTTGTTTGTTCTACAGGACAAACCAGATAATGGCAGCCTGGTAGCTGCGTGAAAGCGTGGAGTGACTTGGACACAACTCACAGTGACCCCTCCCCTTTCCCCCATGTAATTTAGAGAGAACGTGAAGGACGCACACCATAGCAACTTCCCCTCCTCTACCCTTGTGAATGGAAGTATAGGACGCCAGCCAAAGCGGCTACAACCACGTGTGTAAAAATTATTTGTGAACTTTTTCTTTCAGGTTTAGAAAAGACTACTAAGAGATAATCATCTGTTTATGTATCATGTTATTTTCTTTGAATTTGTGTATGTAAAAATGTATTTAATGTAGTTAAGATTTTTATAATTTTTCAATTTCTATGTGTTTGTTTGTCTAAGGCAATATGTATGCCAAAATATTTCATGACTTTGCTTTAAAAATTTGAGTAATGACATTGTTTAAAAAGGCAGTGAATATGCCTACAATTTAAATAATTAATGTAGGTAATCAGTTTTCTTAAATGTGTCTACAGGTTTATATTTCAATTTTGATTTTTCATAGGGAGTTAAACTGTACTCTTGCTTCCCTTTTTGTAATTAAATTTTTTTTTCATTCATTAACATTCATAAACAAAAAGTTTAAGTAGAGGGTGATGTAGGGAAGCAGCCTACTCACGCTGTAGTAAATTCACATTAGTTTCCATCGTGTGCCAGCCAGTCTGCTGTAACTAGCTCTGACGTCATAAATGTTGCGCAATACCTTAAAAATCAAGCAAATGAACTAAAACTTTTCTAGCATGTCAGAAATAATACTAAATTAATGTGTGTTAAATATCAGTTCGATAACTTCAGCCATTTCCGAGATTTGGACGTTTTTCTGGAAAAATCATTGGCGCAACAGAAAAGAGCTAGAGACTTCAAAATTTATATTTAGATTCATCTTCCATAATGATTTAATAAAAACCGTACTTTGGATTTCACAAATTAAGACTTTAGTGGAAATTCATGATTTTCTGGTTTTCGTCTCAAAACTGAAGGAAGCAAGATAGATTAAGTAGGCTAGTAAATAAGGCTAGGTTGTTTAGATTTAAGTAGGTTGGAGGTCCGCTATGATTATGAAGATGTGTAAAGTTTCTTTTTAATACCTATAAAATTATAGCGATAGCGGATCTCAACAGGGCCAGTTCAGAGCTCATCTAGTGCGTGCAGGGCAATTAAATTAATTCTCTCGCCTAAAGTATTTAACTTAGCCACGTCAAAATTTTATTATCAATACTTACCTGCGTGCTGAATGCACGTTTAAATTAAGAGCTTCCTCGGCCATCAGCAAAAGAAGCTATAAATTATTATGTAACTTGAAGTGGTGCGTTACTAGCCCAGCGGCTAGTCGGGAGAGCGGATTTAATCAGGCGTTCCCTCAGCCGTCCGCACCGCGGCTTTATATATAAGAACACTGCGCGAGGAAGCAAGGCCCCAGTTCTCTCCAGACGCTGAATGACACGCCATCTGTGTCGGTAGTCGCGTCGCATCAGTGTATCTGCTGCAAACAGCCTCGGGTGCCGTATTAAGTTACTAGAGATACGCGGAACCATGAAGACATTTTATGTGAAGTGTTAATTCTGGGATGATTTTCATTAACTAGCTTCAGTTTGCGTATTGTCGTATTTTCACGTGCCGTCGCGGGACAGACATTCTACCAAAAATTTTGCGTGGCGTTTGATGAAATATTTTCATCAAATTATGGCGAGCATTCTTTTTAACATTTGATTCGGACATTTATAGTTGCATCAGCGCATTAGACTCTGAACTGTTCTGTTAGTTAGGTTGTAGGGATACTTGTGGTTTTTATTAGTGAATTTCAGAATATACTCAACTATTTTGGAAAACCGTTTTTGATTAGAAATCCCAGACAATCTCCTAATTCCTCAGAGCTATAAGCTGCAGCTATAAGAACATTCTCAGGTAAAGTGGGAACTAGGATATCTATTTACTGGCTCCAAGTTTTATTAAATCACTTTCTGGGGGTCACGGAGTAAATAGAGAGCCAGTGTTGAGAACGGCAAAAGACAGCAATAACAACATTCTGAAAGCTAGAAACTGATTCAATATGCAATCATTTATACAGTAAAATATATTTTTACAAACTTTTATCCGCCGCCCCACAAATGTGATTTCCTATACGTTTATATTTCTTTTCCTGCTTCAATGGCCGCAATTTAATATTATCTCCTTTCATTAGTTAATTGCTACTAGGCCTTGTCTTTATACCTATTTGATTCTGTGCTGCCTCCACTATTTCGCTTCTCGAGATTACCCATTGGTCTTTTTCTGTATTCCTTGCTCTAATTGTACTCACTCGTTGCCTAATGCTCCCTCTGAAATTCTGGACAACCTCTGGTGCTTTTAACTTTGCCATGTCCCATCTTCTGAATTTCCTACATTTTTGCAATTTCTTCAGCTTTAATCTACGGTTCATAACAACTCAATTCTCCTCAGAATCCACATCAGATTGTGTTATACAATATAAAATCTGGTGCCGAAATCTGTGTCGTATATAATCAAAGTGAAACCTTCTGGTGCCTCCAGGGATTAACCCAGTATACCATCGACTATCATGATTCTTAAACTAGATATTAGCGATGATTAAATTAACGTGTGTGAGAAATTCACGCAGGTGGTTTCGCTTTTCATTCATTTCCCAAGTACATATTCGCCCACCATTTTTTTCTTCTCGTCATATTCCTACTATCGAATTCCATTTCCCTATCACAATTAAATTTTCATCTCCGTTAACTACCCGAATAATTTATTTTATCTCATCATATATTTTTTCATACTTTTCATGATCTGCAGAGCTAGATGATATATAAATTTGATTTTATATTTGCAACCCTGCGTTCACATGAGCATAATTCCAGTTCCGCCTGCCACCGAACTTCACTAACTCCCACTATAACTTCAACCTATCCTTTTCCCTTTTTAAATATTCTAATACATATGCAGTGGTCGGAATACATCCAGCAATAAAGTACATAGGTTGCAAGTGCTACTTTGAAGTAAAGAGTTTGGTATAGGAGAGGAATTCATGGCGAACCATATCAAACCAACCATAAGATAAATTACTTAAAAAAGAAAAAAAACTATCTGGCAATTGAGGGATCTAACGCTCCACGCTGTACGACGCCTGGTTTTTTTGTCCTGATATCCTTCTGAGTGGTCCCTTCCCAGAGATCGGAAGAAGGGACTAACTTAACCGTAGAGTAGAGTTACATCCCATCGGCAACAATATCGGTTGTAGTTTCCCCTTACTTTCAGCCGCTCACAGTACAAGCACAGCAATTCCATTTTAATTGATGTTACAAGGACGGATCAGTCACTCATCCAGAGTGTCGCCCTTTCAACTACTGGAAGGCCTGCTGTTTCTCTTCGTGAGAAAGGTGCATGTGCAGCCTGCCAACAGATATCCCTCTCTAGTAGTTGCACCTATGATACTGCTGTCTGTATCACTGAGGCACACAACAACGGCTAGGTCCGTCGTTCATTGGGAATAATGTGTGTTAATGGAATGGATTTTTAATCGACCGCTGTAAGGGATGGGCGACCAGAAGCCATGTCCTTCATAATATTCACAAACTTCTTAGTATTCACCATATGAATGTAGTAACTGAATGCCACTATCAATTTAGCACAAACATCAGCGGTAATAGAAAACTGTCTCTCGGGTATGGTTTCGTAATGGTGTCTCATTTGCACGACTGTATGTAAACAGTAGTTTAATCGGCCGGCGCTATTTTACAAAGACCTAGCATCACAATAAGAAATAAAAAATAATATTCATTAAGGGTACTTAACTTCAGTACAGTTTGAGGCTCTACAGCATCCAAAACACTATTTCGAACATAACATAAAGTCCAACATCTCGTAATACATTCCTGAGATACGGACATGATGGGTTCTCTAAACATACTGATCTGAAATCGGCATGATAGTAGAATTCTGGGAATGATGACGAAGTTCTCAATACGATTACTTACATCCAAGTATATTTAATTTCTTCTACTTCCTTGTATGGCGTGCTGAATACTGAGCATTATGTCGAGTGCCGAATCAGTCTTGTATTTTGGGCTAGTGAATGTTGATTACTGCTGCCTTACTTCTACCAGACGATGACGTGATTATATTACGAACTTCTATATGTAGCCTGTTTTTTCTGTTTCGTCCTAATAAAAGCAAGGGCGAAATCTGTAACCTGCTTGTCTTAAAAGGAAATTTATGAAACAGACTCGTTTCCGATCCCGAAAATCAGTTCGGAAATCTTCATTTAAAGCACCAAAATAACAGCATTGTTCCTCGGCACTCTGCAATAACGATATCTCTATGATGTTTCTGGTTATGAGATCTTTCCATATTGCACGACGACGATGTAACAGCTGGATATGAAATTTAAGGTTGCGAGATTTTGTCACAGTAAAACCCAAGGAACATCCTCCAGCAAAAGTGGGCTGACGGGAAACTGCACGTCCAGAAAGCAGGATAGTTGTACTGAAGGAGAATAGTGAGACACCACAAAACAAAACTCAGTTAATGTAGGCTCATCGTAAGTTCTCTCTGGAAGAGCTATGTGTTATCTCACGAAATACGGTCCATTGCAATAACATTTCTTAACTCTCCAGATCACCACCCCTATCAGCTCTGAACACGGTCACAAGAATCCGTTGCTAAAACCAGTTCCGTACAAAATTATAAAGTTAACACAGATAATATCATTTTAATCAACATCAAGTAAAAGTTACACACATGCGCAGAAGCCCTGAGGTATTAGAAACCCTACACGTTTATTGTTATGCTGTTCTTACACAAGGGTGCTAATGAAATAGAGATAACCGATTCCTGTGAATGATTCCGCACATTTAAGGTATTAAAAATTCATTATCTGATTGTCATGCTTAAGCAGGAAATAAGCATCATACGCGTTCAATGAGGGCTGCTGACCGCTAATCCATCACACCCAAATGAAATACTGTTCACCAGCTGTGTAAGAGGAAAGGTTCAGATGCCTATCGGCGCAAGTCTCGCCGCCATAACACTAATCTTACAGAGTAGACTCTTTCGGAAGCGCTTCACATATCAATTTGAGAATATCTGGAGTAACACTAGTACCATCGAATTTCGAGCCCCTATAAAAACCGTCCCGACAAAAATTACACATCTCTAGTCGATGAGTTTACATCTCGGTCTTAGTCTTTCCCCCATTTTGGGGAGTTAATTTTGTTTTAACAGGTAGGCACTGTGATGGTCAGTTATTTGGTTTCCAAACATTAAGCATAGTCGTGCTAGATACTTACGTTCACCACCAGGACGAGTTGCATCTCCACCAAGACATGGAAAACATACAACATATACTGCAAATTGTTATTAACAGTCGTCCCGTATTTCTGCCTATACTTACTACGTTTTGCAGTCATGAAATGAGTGAACCGGCATGAGACTTTGACGAGAGCTAATGCTTATTGACAAAGATATAGAGACCATGAATAGTTTGACAGTTTGTTGTCACTCTCTCTCATTCGTGTGACATCAGTGCCAACTTTCATTTGTTGATCACTCCATCTGTATCGAGCATAAATAAAACGCGAGGAATATCGTGATATGTTACGAAGTAGCAAGCAAAAAAGTGCATAAAAGAAATGTAATTACGTTACCGGTTTCGGCCACTTAATGCCCTTCTGTAGAATGTAATACCTATCGAATTATTTGCAAGTGTCGGTAATAAGATGCCGTGGTCATGGGTTTATAGTGTTATTAGTTGATTAGCTCTTGTTCTGGCTTTGTGTCTGCACTTGTTGTTTCGCTTCGTTATACTATTTTTGTACAGACGTTAACAACCACATGATCGCTGGAATTTGCTGTATGCATCTTATTTATTTCAGTGGCAAATAATGCGATGGGAATAACCTTCTTAAGGAGGCCACCAAGTGCCAGAAACAGGTAAAGAAATTTAATTTCTTTTATACAGCTGGTTGCTTATTATTTCGTTACATACAACACAATTGTTGATTTTTGATAAATTACTAAATACTATGGTCTGTCGGAGATCTGCAAAAGATGGAGCGACAACCCCTCGTGTATTTTACTGCGAAGCTCCTAGCAGTGTTACTATATATGAGAAACAATCAGGCGACTTCTAGTTAGCAGGACTGTCAAGCCTCTCCACCAGTACATAGTGAGAAGCTGTGTTGTGAGCTATTCATTTTTATCATCGAAGCAGACGTATTTTTGTTGTCAATCGGCTTGTTGAGACTTGATCACTGTTTCCCTGTGTCCCCGTGAGGGACTCGTCATGATACTTCTGAAGCCATTACATGACGTCACAGTGTAGTAAAGTTTCTTAATCTTTCCTCTGACCAACGTAGGTCCACTTCCACTCCATTGGATTCTGTGGAGTCCATAACTTTCAGAATAGCAAGAAATGCATCCAGCTCTTCTAATGGCGATGACCATTTTGCAACTTTCAACGCTTTGTCGTCCTCTGTTTCAGTGCTTTTTGAATATATTTGAGAACATATTTGTTAATAAGCAAGTGCCAAGCATCATGTACAAAATCAGTCATTAAACGTAATTACACATGTGGATAAAGATCAGAATTTCCTGGAGATAATTTAGATTTCCGCTCGGGCTAAGAGTCACAGTATTAGTACCATATACTTCCTACTTTGGTCCAATCTCTGTATCGACATTCAAATTGCTCAGAGATGATTTCTTTTTTTAAATTACGACACCTTTTAGAACGTGCGTGGCTCAGTTTTGTATCATTTAGCTGTTCTCGTAACTATACTCTATTCTTCACTGTTACCTTGAAACATATCAACCGCAGCAGCTCATGTTGTAAAAATACAAACCATTATGGCAGACTCATCTGTAAAACTTATTATACTCACGTGACGACATGCTTGCCATTTCGGTGAAGTGGTACATACTGACAAGTGAAATGATGTTATTCATGAAAGTAATGCAGCTGCTATGTAAATTGGGAAAACAAAGGAATACAGTTCCGAAGACATTTTATTTCTTACTCCTTCCACTAACATGTATAAATGAAGATTCAACAGTATCTTTATTGCTGCCCTACGAGTCATCCGATCTCCCTCCTGTACATAGTATTTCAACACAATCACAATCGGTTGTAATACGTCTTCATACTATTCTTAAAATTCAACTTCCTAGTTGTCATTTATCAACGCAAACGTGTGCTCATCGCTGAGATCCTGACAACGAGTGTTGACACACTACTTCACAGCTCATGTATGTCGTATTTATATGACGTTTCATCACAACAAACACGCTGCACTTATAGCTTTGGATCCGCTTTGCAGCAGCAGACCCGACACAGTCTGCCAACAATGTGTAGTAGTCGGCATTGCTTAGTTTATAGTATAGGACATAGATGTCACGTTGTTGGTTCTAGTTATGTCTCCTTTTATTTTCGAAAACTAGGCTTTGACATTTAATTCAAAATGGACTAAGTTAATAAATATTAAAAACTATGAATCCTTGCCTGCCTCCTAAAACAGTTTGGGGAAAATTGCAATATACAGATAACTCTACAGCAGTTACTGAACAAATGACATGATACAGTATTGCACTAAATATTTGCCAGTAACTTTCCTCCAGTTCAGTTGGCTGGCTGGTCTTGGGGACAAGGGACCAGGTCATCAGATAAGATTATTGAACCATTTCAGTGCTTTTTATAATCACTAATGTGGTTGTCTAATGAACACATGGGGTAGGGGTATCACACCTAGGTCTGGAAAAATTTAGCTTCATTTCGGTCACGTCTTATACTGCGAATGTTATCAGTCGTGCCCTGCATAGTCATGCATGTGAAGTGTCTTTTTCTGAACCAAGAGCACAAGAATCTTATTTTTCTCAGTGCATTTCCGTCCATAATGGGGGTCTCTGAGTACTATGGGACTCAACTTCTACATCTACATCTACATCTACATTTATACTCCGCAAGCCACCCAACGGTGTGTGGCGGAGGGCACTTTACGTGCCACTGTCATTACCTCCCTTTCCTGTTCCAGTCGCGTACGGATGATACCCGAGGGTTTCTGACTACGAGTAATCCTCGTTACATCCTTCTCCCGGCGCTCTCTAAGCAAGAGTTTGTCAATGGGCGCTGCATTTTACGAGAAATTACGGTGAGCTTCCGATAGGTGTGTACGTCACTTGGTGTCGCGTGGTGGCTATTTTGAGTCCTTATCCTGGTCGCCCGTTGTTATATATATAAATGTATTATTTATGAAGACCTTCCCTGATACTACTTGACTTCAGTTCTGAAAATGTGTGGGCTTGTAGCTGTCACCATTCCAAACTGATTTTACAATCGAAGGGTATAAATTGCAGATGTAATTTTTCTGATTAGCGAATTGTACTTTGTAGTCAGAATTGTTTAATCAGTTTACCTTATTTCTGAGTCATGTCTGTAGTTACCTGTCGGCTAGTATCATGAGCTCGAGCTGTTTACTAAACTGTTTGCATCTACTAAAAAAAAAAAAAAAAAAAAAAAAAACACTCAGTAGTCAAGTCAAAGCTCCCTGCATAACGTTCGTACTTCCCTGCGATTGCAGATTGTTTAAATTTTGCTAAATAATTAACGAGTTGTCTTTGTGTTACAGTCTGGGTGATTGTATCTCTTGTTAACTGTGGTCTAGTTAAAGATGCCTGTGTAACGTGACTGAAATTTTTAATGAAGGTTTCCAGTACTGTGGTAGCGACAACCGCCGTCCTATGTTAGAAGACAAGGAGAAATTATCGTTACTGGCGTTGCTTCTGCCAAAGCCTCTATCATCATAAATTTTAACCACATTTGGCAATCATTTTGGTTACTTCGAAGGCAATGGCGTTTTGATAATTACTGGCATTAGCCGATGGTTGATATTTGTGATATATTCATTTGATCACATGTTTAGCTATTTGTAATAAATGTGTTTCCACCTCATTTAATATTCTTTACCAAAAAGAAGTAATTTTATACTGTTGCCGTTTTGAGGTGTTTGCTATCAGCTGTGTTATGGAAATTTAGCCTTTTTAGTTCTGGAGGCAATTTGTTAATGTTATACCTGGATTTTTGCTTTTTAAAAATAGGTTCATTAGTGTTGTTAGGAACTTAAAAAATTCGTTATGGCTCAGTACCTTAGACTCAACACCAGCTGCCTACCGCATTTCAATCCTACCATGCACACTGCGTTCATTATAAATACTTGCTTGCGCAGCGTCGTCGCGTTCTTCAGGACAGCAAAAACGCTAGCTCGATTTTGTTCACTAGTTCTCTTAATAGTTCTACCCCCTCTTCCGTCATGTGGGCCAACCTCCGACGGCTCTCTGGGACCAAGATGCATTCCCCAATCTCCGGCCTGACAGTAGCAGACGATATCATAGTGAACTGTATTGCTATCTCCAACACGTTGGGCGGCATTTTTGAGGAGATTTCGATCTCCTGTCACTATCAACCTGAGTTTCTCCATCGGAAAAGAGCAGAGGAGTCTCAGGAGAAAGCCTTCTCTTCTCAGAATCGTGAATGTTGTACAATGCCATCTTTACTATGAGGGGGCAAGATCATGATTTCATTTCATCCTGACCCTTCGCCCCAGGGCCAGACGATGTTCACATGTAGATGTTGCAGCACCCTTCTCTTAGGGGAAAGCACTTTATCCATCATAAGTACAACTGCATCTGGGCAGAGGTCACGTTTTCAGTCGTTGGGATGAAGCCACCTTCATACCCATACCTTCCTTCTAGCTACCGCCCCATTTCTCTCACCAGCTGTTTCTGCAAGACGATGCAACGTATGATTCATGACCAGCTGGTATGGTCGTTCAAGGCTTGCAATTTACTAACGACAGCTTAGTGTGGACTCCGGCACCAGCCAGTTTGAATTACAGGATAGTATGCCGATTTTACTTAAGTGCTAGTACTTAAGTAACAAAAGCAAAAATAATATCAACATTGAGCAACACGACAGCTGTCAGTTCCCTTAAAATTTAATACTTAAATTAGAGTTTTGAGTTTTGTCATTAAACAGAGTGATCTTCCAGTCTGAACAAAACAACCCAGTTAAGCAATACAACAAACCCTTATTCATTTAAAACTTTACCACTTAACTTTGAGCTTTACGTACTTGTCATCCAAGAGAATAACCCACAAATTTACTCTAGCAAATGGCGAAACAAGAATAAGTGATCAATTGCAGTACCTCGAGCCGACAGCCACCTATTCAGCACTCAGGAATCAACATTAATTGTACCTGCTTCGTTGCAGACGGTTTACCAGCGCGTTTTGCTGTCAGTAAAGGAACAAGTTGTTGGTGAACAAAAGCCATCAGATGATAACATTGAGCAAGCACCACATACAGGACCCTTCCATGTTTACATATAAACCTTCCTGCTTCCGCAACAGATAACAGAAAGAACCGTTAATCCACACCAGAGCATGGAAGACAGGACACGCCACATTTCTCAAAGCACGAGCAAACGAAAGTTTCAATATGTACTTACTGTGGTGCATCGAAGTAGAACTCAGACACTCGTGGTGGATTCCCAGTCGAACACAGACATCCCACTGGCCTCCCCTCCCCGCTCTCTGGTACATCAAAACAACTGCCGAATACCGACAGCCAAGGCGCGTCCGCGTCCACGGCACGTGATTGCGTCAAACCTCCTTAGAGAGAGAACCTCTCCCGTTGACGGCCCACAGCTCACTGCTCAAGGGCAAGAGCAGAGAACTATTTCTGTGGTCGGACGAGTACGGCCTCTGACTTTAGCCAAATAGATACAACTATAAGTAGGCTGTTTAGGTTTTAATGTTGCTAACGACACGTAGCGCTTTATATGAGAACACTGAATGTTCTAATTGAAGTCTGTCCCTGGTTTGTAGTGTTGGAATATTCGCTATTGTAGCGTTGGGCAGTCGGATGAGAACAGCGCGTAGCGTTGCGCAGTTGGAGGTGAGCCGCCAGCCCAACGTAAAAAAGCGCAGGTGACGCCTGTATATAAGAAGGGTAGAAGGACGGATGCTCAAAATTACTGACCAATGTCCTTAACATCGGTTTGTTGCAGGAATCTCGAACATATTCCCAGTTCGAATATAATGAATTTTCTTGAGACAGACAAGTTGCTGTTCATGCATCAGCACGGCTTTAGAAAGCATCGCTCCTGCGAAACGCATTTCGCCCTTTTTTCACATGATATCATACGAACTCTCGATGAAGGGTATCAAACGAATGCCATATTCCTTGACTTCCGGAAAGCGTTTGACTCGGTGCCCCACTGCAGACTCCTAACTAAGGTGCAAGCATATGGGTTTGGTTCCCAAGTACGTGAGTGGCTCGAAGACTTATTAAGTAATAGAACCCAGTGCTTCGTCCTCGATGGTGAGTGTTCATCGGAGGTGAGGGTATCATATGAAGTGAACCAGGGAAGTGTGGTAGGTCCGCTGTTGTTTTCTACGGGAAGGTGTTGTCGTTGAGTGACTGTAGGAGGATACAAGATGATTTGGAGAGGATTTGTGATTGGTGTAAAGAATGGCAGCTAACTCTAAATATTGATAAATGTAAATTGATGCAGATGAATAGGAAAAAGAATCCTGTAATGTTTGAATACTCCATTAGTAGCGTAGCGCTTGACACAGTCACGTCGATTAAATATTTGGGCGTAACATTGCAGAGCGATATGAAGTGGGACAAGAATGTAATGACAGTTGTGGGGAAGGCGGATAGTCGTCTTCGATTCATTGGTAGAATTTTGGGAAGATGTGGTTCATCTGTAAAGGAGACAGCATATAAAACCCTAATACGACCTATTCTAGAGTACTGCTCGAGCGTTTGGCATCCCCATCAAGTCGGATTGAGGGAGGAAATAGAAGCAATTCAGAGGCGGGCAGCCAGATTTGTTACTGGTAGGTTTCATCATCACGCGAGTGTACGGAAATGCTTCAGGAACTCGGGTGGGAGTCTCTAGAGGAAAGGAGGAGTTCTTTTCGTGAATCGCTACTGAGGAAATTTAGAGAACCAGCATTTGAAGCTGACTACAGTACAATTTTACTGCAGCCAACTTACATTACGCGGAAAGACCACAAAGATAATATAAGAGAGATTAGGGCTCAAACAGAGGCATATAGGCAGTCATTTTTCCCTCGTTCTGTTTGGGAGTGGAACAGGGAGAGAAGAAGCTAGTTGTGGTACGGGGTACGCTCCGCCATGCACCGTATGGTGGATTGCTGAATTGTATGTAGATGTAGATGTAGACGTGTGTCCATCAGAAAGAGTAAATTCGTAATATTGTATATCATGAACTGATATATATATATATATATATATATATATATATATATATATGATGACTTTTGAACATTATTAAGGTAAATACATGGTCTGTTCTCTATCAAAATCTTTCATTTGCTAACTATGCCTGTCAATAGTTAGTGCCTTCAGTAGTTTGAATCTTATATTAAGCTGGCAGTATTGGCGCGCTCTGTATTGCAGTAGTTTGAGTAACGAAGATTTTTGTGTGTTAAGTGATTCATGAAAGGAATAGGTTATTGTTAGTCAGGGTCATTTTTTTGAAGGGATTATTGAAAGTCAGATTGCGTTGGGCAAAAAATATTGTGTGTCAGCTTAGTGTTGATCAGAATAAGTAAAGAGAGAAATGTCTGAGTACGTTCAGTTCTGCTCAGCTGTTTGAAAATCAAATAACGTAAGAGGTTCATCAGCACAGTAATTCATTAATTTTTCTAAGGGGTTGTTTCACAACTTCACGGTCGATTGACAGGTCCTATCGACAAGCACATATCAAGAAGAGTGTGTATCAATATTTGTCCCACACACATTGGTTGCATCTCTATACACAACGAGGTAAGGACATCAACACGACTTGACTGAAAGGCAGAACGCGTGCAATTCCTAACTGACAAAAATCATTATGTGTGTGAAGACGTATCACTATGAACCTACCACCAAACCACAAAGAGCAGATATTCAGGTGAAGGTCAACGCTTTGAGAACATAATCGACAATCTAGCCAATGTGGCACAGGGGTTGAACAACATCGCAAAGAAAGACTTGCTTCTATGAACATTCGGTGCGTGTACTCCATTTACGGGACACGTTGTAGAGCTCGTGAAGCTTTAGTAGCAGCATATTAACTTCTCTTCATTTCAGGCAACAGTATCGGAATTGTGAGTCCGCCTTGATGCTAAAAATCTTATTTTCTGTTATCTTATTTATCCCCCAAACTTGAATCAGTGACAAATATTACCATCATCAGTGGGTTCTTTAAATCTAAAACATGCAGAATATAGCATAGTTATACAAAAACAAAAAAGTGGTTGAAATGGCTCTGAGCACTATGAGACTTAACATCTGAGGCCATCAGTCCCCTAGATCTTAGAACTACTTAAACCCAACTAACCTAAGAGCGTCACACACATCCACGCCCGCAGCAGGATTCGAACCTGCGACCATTCTATGCTTTTACTATCGCCGATTTTTCTCAGCATACATCATGTCATCTGCAACTGTGTAGGTGACTGTTAGTGAACAAATAATAAAAGGTGACATACGTGTGTCAATGCTATACTCTTGGGGTGGCGGTAGTGTTGTGGAATACGGTTTTGGTGTGTACCGGGCTGTTACTTAGTTATTCGTGTACCCACTTTATTTGGACGCATGTAGCTGATTCCATACGAAGGAAACAAAACATTCGCACTTCGTTTATGATTCAGATCATTACATCACCTTGCTTTTGCCGTGTATCGCGAGAGATGTGCGAGTAGGCTATGTTGCGAGTAGGCTATAATAACTGCAGCGAGAGTTACGATGACTTCTGTTACTTACTTATGTTTCTGTATGTGATGGGAAGTGTTTCTTTTGCATGCGTGTGCTTTCCATTCTGCATCCTCGGTCAGTTCTCCCAGAGTGGTAAAGAGTCAGTTGTTGCAAAGTGTTGTGTTTTATGTTTATTACATTTTTCCATTCAACTATGGTATTTAGTATGCAGTAATTGTTCTCTGGGCAACGGCATTGCCGCAGTGGATACACCGGTTCCCGTGAGATCACCGAAGTTACGCGATGTCGAGTATGGCCGGCACATGGATGGGTGACCATCCGGGTCGCCGGGCACTGTTGCCATTTTTCGGGGTGCACTCAGCCTTATGGTGCCAATTGAGGAGCTACTCGATCGAATAGTAGCGGCTCCGGTCAAAGAAAACCATCGTAACGACTGGGAGAGCGGTGTGCTGACCACACGCCCCTCCTATTTGCATCCTCAATGAGGATGACACGGCCGTCGGATGGTCCCGATGGGCCACTTGCGGCCTGAAGACGAAGTGCTTCATTTTCCTCTATTTTTAGATGTCGGTATTGACTGTTGTTGTGTTTCCGAATATGTAGATGGCTTTCTACAAGCACTGTTATCCATAGCTCAACCAACCACATGACAGTGCATAAATATGCCAGTTTCACAAACATGCTCCACAGGATAAACAGAACACCTCTTAAACCAGAGAGCTACGCATAAAAACTACATATAATCAATCAAATTGCTGCTGAAAACGACTACAAAAGAGACATCACAAACAAACTTTACAACAAGGTAAATATGAAACATAAAAATAGCGGCCACTCACTTAAGAGCACAACCAAAGGATCTGAAAACCAGAGGCAGTACACACAGACAAAACAGCAGACCACACCACATCAGGAAAAAGAGACAGATGGTACACTCTAACAAACAATAACAAAATATCACATAGAACAGGAAACATCTTGAAAAAGCAAGGGATCCCAGTAACATTCAAAACAAGCAACACACTTCAGAAAAGGGTAAGACCAGAAATAATAACATCAGGAAAATTCAGCAACTCTGGAATATATCAGGTCATATGCAACTCCTGTCAGGACCAGTACATAGGACAAACAAGCAGAAATTTCCGAACGAGGTACACAGATCACTCGGGGGTGCTAAAGAGTGCCAATACACATTCTACTTTCGCAGAGCACCTAATAAACAAAATCCATAACGTCACTAATATCGAAAGCGATCTACATATTCTGAAACACGGCAACAGTCTGTACCGGCAGCTAACAATAGAAGAAAATTACTACATAATAAACGCCTTAGTGGAAGGGAAAAAAGTAATAAACGATTACACAACACTTTGCAACAACTCACTCTTTACCGCTCTGAGAGAACTAACCAAGGACACAGAAGAGAAAGGACACACACGCAAAAAAATCTATTTACCCATGACACACAGAGACATAAATAAGAAACAGAAGTCCTCGTAACTCCCGCTACCGTTTTCGTGGCCTCCTCGCGCATGCGATTCATCTGTCGCTTTACACACGAAAAGCGAGATGGTTTAATGTTCTGGATCATAAAAAAAGTGCGAATGTTTTCTTTTTCTGTGTATAGAGTCAGCTACATGCGCCCAGCGAACGTGAGCGCACGAATAACTAAATAGCAGCCCAGCACACACCAAAACTGTACTCCTTAACCCTACCGCAAACCCAAGTGTATAACAATGACATACGTATGTCACCTTTTAGTACTTGTTTGCTAACAATGGCTCACAGAGTTCCAGATGACATGATGTCCGTTGAGGAAAAACGGCGACAGAAAAAGCACAGACAATACGCCGCAAACAGAGACAATAACTCTTAAAAACATGCCATAACATACAATCAATAAGGTAGTATAATCTATAGAAAAGTACCGGGTGATCAAAAAGTGAGTATAAATTTGAAAACGTAGTGAACCACGGAATAAGGTAGATAGAGAGGTAAAAATTGACACACATGCTTAGAATGACACGGGGTTTTATTAGAATAAAAACAACGTATTGCTAGACCCGTGAAAGATCTCCTGCGCGCGTCGTTTTGTGATGATCGTGTGCTCAGCAGCCACTTTCGTCATGCTTGGCCTCACAGGTCCTCAGACCTCTGTCTGACTTTGGCGGTACCTCAAGTCGCAAGTGTATCGTGATCGACCTACATCTCTAGGGTTGCTGAAAGGCAACATCCGACGCTAATGCATCACCATAACCCCCTACACGCTTTACAGTGCTGTTCACAACATTATTCCTCGACTACAGCTATTGCTGAGGAATGATGTTGGACACATTGAGCATTTCCTGTAAAGAACATCATCTTTGCTTTGTATTACTTTGTTATGCTAATTATTGCTATTATGATCAGATGAAGCGCCATCTGTCTGACATTTTCTGAACTTTTGTATTTTGTTGGTTCTAATAAAACCCCATGTCATTCCAAGCATGTGTGTCAATTTGTACCTCTCTATCTACATTATTCCGTGATTTATTCAGTTTTCAAATTCATACTGACTTTTTGATTACCCAGTATATTTCAAAAAACGAACAGTAAAAATGTAATGATGTGTTGCTGTGTTTTTTCTAACTATCCTCTATGTTATTTTCTGCATGTTTTAGATTTTAAAAACCCACTGATGGTCGTGATATATGTCGCCGATACAAGTTTGGGGTATAAAAAAATAAACAAATAACTAGGTGTTTTCCATTAAGGCGGACTCACAATTCCGATATTGTTGTTTCTCCATGCAAATACGGATCAAATGGAAGACATCGAAGATAAAGTTATTCTCTGTATTTCTTATTAATCCATTCACGAAGATATTGAACAGTATTTTGGCTGGATGGGTAAACCTTGGCTGCCTCAGAAACAGAAGGTACCAGTATTGCTATTTACAGAACTAATTAAATTGAAGCAATGAATCCCTTGAAATGTATAAATACTCAAGAGATCGGTGAACATAAAATTTTAAAAACTACTCTTGGAATTCTTGTTTACTGCTGGAATTAAAATAATCGTTTAATTTGTGTGTGTGTGTGTGTGTGTGTGTGTGTGTGTGTGTGTGTGTGTGCCTGTGTATGTGCGTAGGTGTTTATTTTGCTTGTTTCGGAACCAATCTGAAAACAGTGCCAGTCGGGCACTAAAATTAAAAAAAGAAAAAGAAAAGGTAGAGTGCCTTAGTATTTAAGGCGGCCAGTTAGTTCCCAATCTGCAGAAAGAGAGTTCACATTCCGTCAGTTCTATAAATTTTAAATAGTGGTAAGTGTTACTGATTTAGGAGGACAACGAGAATTATTAAGCATTCATAATTTTAAAGAATCCAGAGGTGTGCAACTGAGAACTTAGTGGACTCAAAAGCCCGACTTTTAAGTCTACAGCGCCGGTCTTGCATTTCTTTTTCTCTGTGTGTTAATCTGGCAGCATTGTGTTGTTCCCCCAACATTTCCTCATACCATCCTTTCTCGTGGAGAGGACGACGAATGGTTGATTTGCTCACACTTATCCGAGAGATGTTTCTAATTTCTGTGCTTATCCTAAAAGCGTTTTCTCCTCTGCAGTGGGGTATGCTATTGTCTTGATCCGCTGTGGTAGTCAGTCAACGACCAGAGCGACGACGGTGGTGGACGAGGTTGTTCTCGGTCATCGTCTTCACACAGAGATCTATAACACATTTTCTGTATTCCAGGGCACCAGAAAAGACGCTGATACAGTATCCGCATCCACAAGGCGCAAGAACGAGACCTTTATCAATTTCTTTGTGCTGTTATATTTCGTAGGTAAAAATCTACTGACAAGGTAGGAGGAAGTCAAATTCATTCCCAATTACGCACAATGTACAAAGATTTAATGAATTAGTTCCTTTTGAGAATTGTTTAGAGTATCGTGTAAATGTATTTTGTGTCTAAACATCATATGTAGCAATAATAACGAAACTGTTTTTAGAGATTATACATAAAATCTAGAATCACGTTCTAATGCCGGTCATGTTGTTCCGCCAGTCGTATTTTAGTCATCTGTGCCACACTACATGCCACTCCGAAACCTGTAACAGTGCTTCACAGAAATGGTAGGCTAATAAACCAGGTATTTAGGTGATTTTGTACTCTCTTGTTATAGGGTTCGAATCCTAGCGCTTCTACAAAATGGTTCAAATAGCTCTGAGCACTACTAGACTTAACTTCTAAGGTCATCAGTCTCCTAAACCTAACTAACCTAAGGAGATTACACACATCCATGCCCGAAGCAGGATTCGAACCTGCGACCGTGGCGGTCGCGCGATTCCAGACTGTAGCGCCTAGAACCGCTCTGCCACCCCGGCCGGCTGCGCTTCTACAAATTTTAATTCGTTTCTAATATGTGATCGCTAGTTTCGGAGCACAACGTCAGTTGTAACTCTAGAAGAACTCTTAGTATTGTAAACAATTGCGTATACAGCTTCTAATTCTCGTTGGAGAAAGGCAAGGACAACAGTCTCCCCTAGTTTCCCTTTTATAAAACCACCTCAGTTTGAGGTTCAGCTCAGCCTCCGGTTATTAAACGTTTTGCATTTGCAGCGGCACCAAGCTTTTAGATGATAAAATCGGTGTCAACTAATGATTTCCACAGCTACGTGAGTACAACGTGTGATACCACTTAGGCAAACTATGTAGCAATGCTGTGAGACGAAATGATCCAACTCGTCCAGAGTGTGCAGACTTTGATTCTAAACCTTTTCCTACCTGCACAACAAGCTATTCTTATTTGGTAATTTTGTGAAAATTGCTGCTTAAAATGTTTTGAAAAAGAACTAAATTCCTTCGCCTGCAACAAAGTCAAAGAAATCTTTTTAACAGCACCACATAGCTCTTTGTGAACCGATTACAGGCCGCATTTTGCCGCCTTTCGCTGGTTTGGAGGGAAAGAAAGCATATGGACCAGAAAACGCATCTCCCAGAAGGAAAGGAGGATCGAAATGAAACCTCTTATTTTGGGAAGTCAAGCGACTTTTATTTCAGTGAATACAAAATAAGTGAATCGCACAAGGAATTAGGCAGTTCGAGCATACTGTTGATATCAGTATGAGTTTGAAGTTCCTGGGGCCTGAAATGATGTAGCGCCAGTTTAGATCAGCAACAAAAAACATGGAATCCACGGTACTATGAAATTCTGTAATTCGTATTCATTGCTTCCTCACGAAATTACTGTTGCAGTGTATCCATAGAGCATAATAAGTCAAGTGCGTATTTTCCAGGGAGAAAGAGCAATACTAAACTGTGATCCACACAGTTATTATTTCTGGCTGGTGACTAGGTTTAAGGCCTCTGAGTCTGATGTGCGTTTTGTAACGCTGAAATATTTTTCTACGTTGTTGAAAGGAATATTACAGTTGGAGCAATTCCTCGAAAATGCGATATTGGACCCCACAGAATGAGTTTACTGCGACGGAATACTATTGATCTTCTGCAGTTTCTCTTCCTTTTTCTAATTGAAACAGGTGACAGCGACAGAGGCATATGGAGAAAATGATCGTGACATTTAACAGAAGTCACTAATATCCTCTGGTCCTGAAAGTGGCGTACAGTGCCTGTATTAGCATTATAGAAGCGTCATTGATAAGTGCAAGTAAATGAAGTAGTGCAACGCAACTTCTGCTATAAAGTAATGTCGTCTTCGTTTGATTTAGTTTAATGTAATCGACGTATAATTAGAGATGTCCGATGGAGAGAACAAAATAACTATTTGTTACGGTCCAGTTGTCACAACACGCCACAACCATTTGCTACGAGTTAAAGTTTTATCTGTTTCTGGGCAACATTTCTAAAAATGACGATTTTCTGTGAACTAAATATTTACCTGATTGTTAGCAACTGTTTCTAAAATCGCCAAGAAGAATTAAATGCTTCCATCAAGCATGCCTATATCATCAGCAGTCTGACAATGCAAACGCAGTTTATTGATTACATGCTTGTAGAAAACTTGTTCTGAGTTAAGGCTGTCAAACAAGGTTTGATGAAGAATAAAATGCCACTATCAGACGACAGCTAACGTAGAAAATACTTTTCTGACTATTTTGGCACGATGCACTCTCCTTATACTTAATACAAAAGCTTCGAGCGCATCTGCTGCCTAGCCGTCTAGTAGAACAAAATGTCACAGAAGTTAGCCTTTTTTCCACATGCGACTGCTTTGGGTCGAGAAGTGAAGAGAATTATGTTCAAAGTTCCATTAAATTGTTAACTTCAGCAGGGAGCAGAATTGCGTTTAAAAAAAATGTAGTAAAGAATGTAATAGAACACGCGACGTCTTGTCAACAGTGCGCGACGCTTACCGTTGCGCTACTAGCTGTGACGTAGCTACAGCACCTCTGGAAGAGAACAACAGTTCCTCCAGAACTTCGGCATTCCACAGTGCTGTGAGATAATGCATATGGCCGGATCTAGACTTCTGAGAGACAGACAGTTACAGCATTTCTTTTGCACTGCACGAGGGTATCAACAAACAGATAGCGCAATAGAGTAGCTGCATCCTACACTGTTGGCAGTTCTGTGTAGGTGGCAGTTACGTTGTTTTATTTCGGTGATTGCAAAATAGAGTCAAATGTATGCACTGGGAAGCCAAGGCAGCTAGTTCATGGCGATTCGGTCAACCAAGTAAATGTGTACGAAACGTCCTGCAAACCACTACAGGGAGCCTGTGTGTCAGACGTGAAGAAGGTATAATGGCATTGTGGTCTGAAAATCACATTAAACATGATATTCCTTCTCTACCATGTAGACGTTAGGTTGAATCACAATAAAGTAAGGAGTGGCGACATGTAGAAACTCTATCACCAGTAACCTTTCTTATACCAGTTATTTATTTCTAGTGACGAAACAAACCCTGTGTATGGTCACAGGACACTTATATCGTCTTTTATTTGAGCTTCTGTATGTCGATAAAATTGGTTCTGAACTGGGAATGCAACTCAGACCGCCCTTAACGCGGAATTTGATCCCTTCGTGACAACACAGTTCGACTACAAGTTTTTGTTTGTTCAAAACTGCAGATTCCTCAACATCTCCACATATTGCGAATGAATGGGTTGAAATCCTGTTCCAGCACTAAACTTTTCACTATGTATTATCAAGCTCTAGCATGAGAACACCTATCTGCTAGTGGATAATAATTTTTATTTTTAATGCATTTTCATTCGTTGTCAACACTAACGATATCGGACGTTTTTGACTCCCACTGAGACACAGAACTATTTGCGAGGTCACTGTAAGTTCAAGGATGTTATTCCGAACTGCTGGTGGAGATAAATTTGGTAGCTGACGTCTCTTTGTGTGTGGTCAACAACGATATGTGTGGGGTTCGATTCCTAGTCAGCACTGAACTCTTTGTCATATTATTTCTAGTTCAAACATGCTCACATGTCACTGCTGGTGTAACAAACCCGTACTTAGCGTTCCTTTTCGCTAGAATATAACAGCGATTTGTGCCGGGTTGGAGTTATGGGAAGGAAAAAATTAATGTTTCGTCTCGTCATTTCAGTTAACACATCTAGCTACTGCCGAGAAAATCCGATATGTCTCAGTTGATCGTGCTTTGATAACAATCCGATTAGACTCTGGGTTCGAATCTCTGTCCAACACAAAGCACCATCTCACTGCATTTCAAGTATGTTACTTGTGAAGATGCAGAATTTAACATCTCTCGTAGTTCGTTAACACGGACATTAGGCGCTGGGTAGGAATTCGCGATCGTTAAAAATGTTTACGTTATGTAATTTAAAGTTGATATTTGTTAACTGATACTGTCTAAAATCGAGGTATATCACTCTCTTTATGTCTAGTCAGGGATGACTGTTAATTTCCGTCAGTGAGAGTGCTAACATTTCAGGTATGTCATTTATTGCAATAAATGTGAGCTTACAAGCCTTAAGGACAGTATTATCTGTGATGAGGTGTTCCCTGATATTTTTAGTATCGTGGTATTACTTTAAACCTGAGTTATTGCGGTACAGAGCATTTTTTTCTGGTGGTGACTTGTTGGAGCCATTTTCAATAGTCATACGACTGTATCAAGGTAGGATTAGAGGACCTGCCAGACAGCTGCGTTATGTGGGTTGCACAGGAATCAGGCGAAATGCAATCCAGGTCGTTCGGATACTTTTGGGTATGACTGTACTTCGTTAACAATCCGATTAGGTGCTGGGTTCGCACCCTGTCACAAGCTTTATATGATGGCATTTCAATTTTAAACATGAGCATACCTTGATCCTTGTGAATGACACCATATTAAACGTCATTGGGGGTAGTTCCCAAGCCGGTAAGTGTTATGACAGGATTCCCAGTTCAGTACAAACATTTTCGTAATTTTTTTTCAGGATCTGAATTGATAACTGATACTGGTGCAAACGTCTATACTTCACGTCTCTTTATGCCTAGTGATCCGGTCTCAATAAGGCACAAACAAAGCTTAGCTAAGATAGCAATGGCTATAGCTGCTGGGTTTGAATCCAGGTCCAGAACGACGACGTTGGTAATGTCATTTAAAGTTCAAATTGGTGTACACGTAGCTGTTGATGTGTTACGAGAACAACGATATAACTGGGGATTCGCTGTTATTGTTGAGATTTCCTTAGAGTGCTTGTTGCCGTTAATCGCGTTTTTCTACTGGTTCGTCCAATATCCAGTTCCCAGAGCCACTCGCCGTTGAGCGACCTTCAGCACGTGGATGGAAATTCTTTTAGAGAGCGAAAAACTTTTTTCCAATTGCCATACAGATTTGTAACACCATATATTGTCTCAAGTATTTTATTTTGAATAAGGATTACTGTACGATATATTTAAAATAATCGGTTTTCTCAGAACTTTTGGAATGTCACTTGTTGTAATTAAGGTTAGTTTATGAGTGTTATGAGGTGTCTAATCGCTAAGAACGTGTTTTCTAATATGTTTTGTATGACGATATTAGTTGACGCTTAGACTGACTGCCATAAAGACCTTTGGTCTCTTAGTAGTCTCTTGCGGTACCCATTGTGTGTAGTCAACGACTGTACCCCACAGGGTTTTGGTGTTTAGAGGACCTGCAACACAGCTACGTCATGTTGGTTGTATTCGGCAGTGACCCACTTTTTTTGCTGTCAAGTGTACATCTGGACAGATACCTTAGAGAAGAGTATGCTCTAGTGATCTGCCGGCCGGAATGGCCGAACGGTTCTAGGCGCTACAGTCTGGAACCACGCGACCGCTACGGTCGCAGGTTCGAATCCTGCCTCGGGTATGGATGTGTGTGATGTCCTCAGGTTAGTTAGGTTTAATTAGTTCAAATGTTATAGGGGACTGATGACCTTAGAAGTTAAGTCTCATAGTGCTCAGAGCGATTTGGATCATTGTTTTCTAGTGCTCTCTTGTGTTATCCATTTCGTATAGTCAAACGATTATACTGCGTAGAGACTAGAGGGCGTGGAAGACAGCTACATTGTGTGGGCTGAATGCAAATCATGCCGAGCGTCCGGACCATCACATAATTCCCTCCGTCAAACTCAGACAGACCGCGTGCCTTGACATTCCACACAATGACACCACGCTCACAGACAATCCATGCCCCGTGTGTGTCTTTGACTAACAGTCATTATTCGCCAGGTGACGCTGCTATCGCATGGACGGGTTTATATCGATAGTAGTTCGGTGTTTTGGCTGACCAGTGAACTTAAATGTGTTCTTTACTTAGTCTTACTTTGC
The DNA here is from genome assembly GCF_023864345.2 of Schistocerca serialis cubense. Lineage (NCBI taxonomy): Eukaryota > Metazoa > Arthropoda > Insecta > Orthoptera > Acrididae > Schistocerca > Schistocerca serialis. Next base: position 805,315,295 of record NC_064641.1, read on the forward strand.
AACAAAATTTGGTTTGCGGTGTGTACGGACGTGTGCGTTTGAGTATCCGACTGTGCGTACGTGATTTCGGAGAGGGAGATGTGGGTGGAGGGAGGGAGGGAGACAGAGAGAGAGAGAGAGAGAGAGAGAGAGAGAGAGACAGAGAGAGAGAGAGGACTAGTGGCTGAGGTGCAAATAGCACAGAGGAAGTGGATCACGGACGGACTCGGGTCTGTTTACAAAGTAAACACAATCCCATCTCTCTCTGTTCTCTAGAGATATTGGTACTGACGTTACGCTAAAACTCATAGTAATCTACTAATGTAATGCAGCGCCTATACAAGAGCACGGAATAGTACAGCTTCTGATTCAATACTTCGCAATGATATGCACGAACTTTTCAGCAGATTTATGGTGGCTAGTAAGGTGGCTCTAATAAATGAAAATGCTACGTTGACTGGCCGCAGGTACATGTTCTTCTTTTTACTACTGATTTCTTATATATCTTGCCTCCGAATTTTTTATGTGAAAGCTCTTCAAGCTACTTAAATACGAAGAGCGTTATTAACTTACTACATCTACTTTCTTAAAGTCTCCATATTTATTTGGCAGCGTAGTCATCCTGGCTGTTAACACATTCCTCGCATTGAGAGACCAGTTTATTGATACACTCCGTGTAGACTTCGTTTGATTTTGTTGACGGAGGTACAATGTGGTCTCTGCTTGCACGCTTCATCACTATCGAAGTGAAGTCCTCGAAGGTGTTTCCAAGTTTTGGAGACAGATGAAAATCGCATGGGGCAAAAGAGTCACTGTATGAAGGCTGATAGATGGTAGTGAACCCAAGGCTTCGGAATGTTTTTAGTATCGCACCTCTCGTCTGTGCTCTAACATCGTCATGCTGAAGGAGAAAAGGTTCCATTCGTGGATGAACTCTTCGAATTATAAACTCAATTACATCACGCTGTTTTTTATGCACCGACCTAGTTAAGTTCCGCACCATCATGTTACAAGTTAAAATTTGAGCCCTCTAGCGGTAGAAATCTGCAAACGTGTAGTCAGTAAGACTGAAGACGTAAAATTTTAATAAAGTTTGTTTTATTTAAAAAGTTAACACAAAAAATAATTCCTTTGCAGCACACCCTCCCATTCATTGGGGCCACAGGACAAGACGAAAGTTTGTCGGGATAGTAAAGAAATACAACGTTCGAGCGATCAGCAGTGAATCCATTAGCCGAAAACCTCTTACAGTGAGACCTGTACATTTCAATGTAAAGATAAACAGCACCATCGCCTCTGAACAACGAACACTCAACTTCAGAAATGCCAGCCAGTATTCAGAAAAGACTGTAGAATAACGACTGCTGCCGTATTTTTGAAGGAATCACTGAAAGTAGATGAAACAAACAATACACAAATGCAAAGCGATTTAGGTTTCCACCAAGAATTCTACTTCTGATGTCTGTTTCTGCTTGTATAATTCACAGCTGTTAATAATTCTGCGACTGATTTATAGTTCTTCCGTTCAAATTTTACATCTTGCCAGCACTGCACAATGTCTGCAACAACCCGGAATTAACGAAGTGATACAGTACGTGAATACTAGGAGCATAACTGCCTTTTCCATACAAGCTCTATTTCACTGACAGGCCAACCGTTCTCTCACAATATAAGCATTAGTTATCCTCTGACGACTTCTTTACAGATTAGTGCAAGGTAAACTGATCTTAGAACATTCATCCTGCGTATGTGTTGTATGCCTTATCACGGTGAGTATTCCATATGCCTATGAATATCGACTGTTCATAAGAAAGAACAAATTGATTCACTCGTACAAGAATGAAGAGCCCTCAGTTTCGATTATCTGATAAATCTATAATCCTGAAAGGCGTGAAAAGTACTTTTGCTTTGTGAGACAAAGGCTTTGGCGAAATATCTGTACCAGACACCAAAAAGAATTTCGAAAGTGTGTGTCATCGTCTTTCAACACATCACGTAAATGGGTAGCTAGGTAAGAAAGACGCTCACATGGGCCCTGGTACCCCAAGTTATTCAGTAATATTGAAACTGTTCTTGATATTTCAATTGAGATTTCATTCTCTCTGGTTGTGAAAGATTGCATGGAAACCTTCTGTGAATATCATCCGTCGACCTCAGTGCGTGCACAATTTCCTTGGCTATGTTGAGACGAGACTAAATATTTTAATACTCTCTCTTTGACCGGTTTTCTGCTGTGCCGAAGCAAACGGCGGGACTGGAAACTGGCTAAGAGTTGTGTTGGTGAATATCCCCAACAAGTTTGGCATACAACCGTTAATAAAACTCCACAAATCCGGACTCGTCCGAAAGAAGATTATAAGGAATTATCCAGCGCTAAATTTACAGATACCAGATCACTACCTAGCACATTGAAACATATAATATAATATTCTGCCCTTTACTGTATCTCCAGCACCACAATAATACGGGATACAACGATAAAACATCAACAAGAGAGAAAATGTAAAAGGATAACAAGAAAAACCAAAATAATATAAACTTAGTTCCAAAAACAATAACCAAGTATGTTGCCCACCAAACGCCGAATCCATTATACTACAGAACCTTAACAAGAGAACAGAGCACAATAAATAAAACGCAGCGAAAAAGATACGCACTGCTGACCATAGCCCACAAATAGTATGTGAGAAATTCATTCTATTCAAGCAGTTAAAGAGATCAAACTATCACAAAGCACAATAAATAACAAAATACAAATTCTGGAAATTTAACAAATTAGGACCTACAATGGTCTCACCGTTCTTACAATGTGTGCTCTTACCCAATTTAAAATGGCCCAAGTAACATACAGTCATCGGCACAACACAGGTTTTCACTGAAATGAACTGCCACAACCTTCTGTAACTCTTGCAGCCGAAGAATTGTTATCTAGGGGCGCCGACACGGTAGATCAGCTTGTTCGGTCAGAGAGGGGCTGGCTCCCTGTAATAAAAAAACTGAGTACAGGAATCTACCATCAACTTGAACGGATGTCGTATGACGTCCGCCCAGTCCAAACGCAACGAACATTAACGAACAAAATAAAAAAGGGGTAGCGACTTTCATTAATTATCAAGACGTTCTCGGACTTGTGTTCGAATCCCGCCACAGCTTAAATTTTGGCTAAACACCATCTGCAATGGTGACAGAAGACTTCCGGCAGAAGAAGTTACCTTCATTCTGCCAACGACTTTGTCAAAGAGGGTGGAGTTGCGGACAGGTTGCCCCATCAGGAGTAAGAATCAGCAATGAACAATGGCAACAGAATGCAGAAGGTAACATAAACAACTGCACTAAAGGCACATTGTGTGTATGTACATGACATGTGGCCTGTAGCTGAAAAAGTGCCCTGATCATCTCCCCATTGGCAAAAGATGCAGACTACGCCCCATTCAGATCTGTGTTAGGAGATTGCCAAGAGGGAGGTAACCATCAAAACAGGATTGAATATCTAACGAAATATTAACTTTCTACGACGCGAGTATTGGTATGTCAGAAGTTTAAATGTGTTTGGGAAGCAAAAATTCCGCAAAGGGAAACAGTTAGTCTCAGTCTAGATATAGTGTGTGTCAGTGAAAAGAAATGGGGAGTGGTGGGGATTTCTGGTCAGATGAGTATAAGTTAATACAAACAGCAGCAGAATATGTTACAATGGGTGTAGGAGTGGTTATGAATAACAAGGTAGGACAGAGAATGGACTGCTGCGAACAGTTCAGTGATGGGGTTGTTGTCATCAGAATCGACAGCAAACTGAAGTGTTAGCAGAAGAGCCAACACCGTGTTGCTAGAGGAGGCCGAAATGCACTCTTTTAAGCTCACGCAGATTGGCGTGAGGTCTGGAACAAGGTAAAGTGATTATCCTATGAAGAAAAGAACGTAGTTCTTGGAATACTTAACTTTAATCCACAATTGGAGAACATCGCTCTTGTTTAGACATTAATATAATCTCAATATAACTGGTAATGGCACCTTGCTAGCCCGTAGCAAATGACGTAGCTGAAGGCTATGCTAACTATCGTCTCGGCAAATGGTTCAAATGGCTCTGAGCACTATGGAACTCAACTGCTGAGGGCATTAGTCCCCTAGAACTTAGAACTAGTTAAACCTAACTAACCTAAAGACATCACAAACATCCATGCCCGAGGCAGGATTCGAACCTGCGACCGTAGCGGTCTTGCGGTTCCAAACTGCAGCGCCTTTAACCGCACGGCCACTTCGGCCGGCCGTCTCGGCAAATGAGAGCGTATTTGTCAGTGTAGCATTGCTAGCAAAGTCGGCTGTGCAGCTGGGGCGAGTGCTAGGACGTCTCTCTAGACCTGCCGTGTAGCGGCGCTCGGTCTGCAATCACTGACAGTGGCGACACGCGGGTCCGACGTATACTAACGGACCGCGGCCGATTTAAAGGCTACCACCTAGCAAGTGTGGTGTCTGGCGGTGACACCACATTCCTCCCCCGCAAATCGGCGTACGGTTGTGTTATAAGGCTTCCGCCCGCCGTGGGGAGGACCCCATGTTGACGTATGAGACGAAGTGGGGAGCCTAACATCAGGCGAGGCTGTGCCACCCGCACCCGGCCATTCGGTCCGAGGGGAGCTAGGAAACGCCTGAAAACCTAGTCCAGGGTGCACGTCAACATGCGGTGTAGGCGCCCGTAAAGAGGCAGGAGGGGCCGAAGATTCGACCTCCATCGGCGCGGGGCAGCCGACGGGCGAAGACGACCTCTGGTCCGGAGCGGGCAAGAGTTCCATGTCGGAGGACAGCTGGTCACGGGAAGCGATCGGCGGCGCGTGACCCAGGGAGGCGCTTGGCGGTTGCAGCGAAGCGTCCACTGCGGGCGTCGCCGGCGGGAGAACAGGCGGCGGCGGCGGCGGCGGCGGTTCGCCATGGGGCAAAATGGAAGGCAGCGTCGGTAACACCTGGGGATGAAGCGAGCCAGTAGATGGGTCCCCAGGGCGCTGACCGGACGGCACCGTCGCTGAAAGCAGACAGGGAGCGGCAGAACCCGTGCGATGACAGAGGCGCAGCTGATGGAGATGCCGACGCACCTCACCAGAGGCCCCCAAAGCCAGATACATAGCGCGGCCGAGGCAGCGTAGAATGCGCTCTGCGACCCAACGCCGTGAATCTCGATAGTTGCGATAGTATACAACGTCGCCTGGAGCAAAAGCAGGTGGCTGCAGCTGCACAGGAACCTGATGCGGCGGATGTAGCAAAGACTCAAGGTTCGATGAGGACGACCGTGGAGCAACTCAGCCGGCGAGCGACCATCTTGGGGCTGAGAGCGATACGAGGACAAAAAGAGCAATAACGCGTCCTCCCGAGAATGCGACTCTTTCAACTTCAACATCTGTGACTTGAAAGTCCGGACCAATCGTTCAGCGGCACCGTTTGACTGAGGCGATAACGGCGCGGATGTCAGATGTGTAATACCATTGGCCTTGCAGAATGACTGAAATTCTGCGGACATGAATTGTGGGCCATTGTCGGAAACAATAGTCTGTGGAAGACCTTCAATCCAAAAGATAGCGGATAACGCTTCGATGGTGGCAGATGACGTCGTGGAAGACATCCGGACAACAAAAGGAAAATTACTGAAAGAATCGACCACAACCAACCATCGAGCATTCCAGAGTGGACCAGCAAAATCGATGTGTAAGCGTTGCCAAGGGGAAGTGGCTTTCGGCCATGCAAAGAATTTCTGCGGTGGTGCGGATTGTGGTTCGGCACACGCCATGCAAGAAGAGCACATATTCGTAATCGCAGCATCGATTCCGAACCAAGTACAGTGCTGACGAGCAAGTTGTTTCGTTTGCACTATACCTCCACCTCCTTGGTGGAGAAGCCGTAAGACAGAGGACTGTAACGATCGTGGGACCACGACCCGGGACTGATCATTATCAGAACACAACAGCAAAGCACCACGTCGTACAAAAAGTCTCTCCTTGTGAGCAAAATATCGGCGAACCAACGGATCCTCGACCCATGACTTTGACAAGGGCCATTGCGTAGCAACAAAACGCAAAACGATAGCAAGGACAAGGTCAGCAGCTGTGGCTGTAGCTACACGACGAAAATCAATCGGAAACGATTCGACCACGTCATCGGTTTCCGCATCAATGAACATGCAAGCAAGTTCGGAAGAATCGAATGCTCTATCCTCAGAAACAGGCAAACGGGACAACGCATCGGCGTTTCCGTGCTTAGCAGTGGACCGATACAAGATATCGTAGCGGTACTGCGAGAGGAAAATAGACCAGCGAACGAATTTCTGCGCTGTACGTGGAGGTACAGGCTTGTTCGGATGAAAAAGCGACGTCAAGGGTTTGTGGTCTGCGATGATGGTAAAGTGACGACTATACAAGAAATCATGAAACTTTGTAACACCAAATACGAGAGCCAAGGCTTCTTTCTCGATCTGTGAATTATTTCTTTGCGCAGACGAGAGCAATTTGGACGCAAAGGCAATAGGGCGATCATGCGATCCATCTTTGTGCGCAAGCACAGCACCGATCCCGAAATCCGATGCATCCACCATCAACAAATGGGGCTTCCGGGGATCGAATGGCGTAAGGCAAGTACTGGAAAGCAACGCCGATTTCAACTGGCGAAAGGCGCGTTCGCATTCCGTCGTCCAGACAAACGGAACACCTTTACGGCGTAAGCGATGAAGCGGAGCTGAATTGGAAGAGTCGTGGCGCACATAGTTGTTATAGTAATTTATTTTTCCCAGCACACGCTGTAGCAGCTTCAAATTCTGCGGCGATGGCAAGTCCTGTATGGCACGGAGGTGCTCTGGACTGGGATGTATGCCTTGGGCATTGAGTACATGGCCCAGATATGGTAAGTCCCGAGCAAAAAACACACATTTGTCCTTCCGCAAGCGAAGACCATTTTGTCGCAAGACCTGAAATAATGTTCTGAGATTGGCTAAATGTTCTTCTTCCATCTTTCCGGAGATCACAATATCATCCAGATAGTTTGCTGCAGTAGGGACTGACGCACAGTTTGCAGATATTGCCGAAACAAGGCAGGGGCGGACGCACACCCGAATGGCAGTCTTTTGAATCGATACAAACCCAGATGCGTGTTAACCACCAAGACGCGCTGGGATTCGTCGTCCACCGGTATTTGCAAGTACGCATCTGCTAGGTCCAATTTCGAAAAATATTTACCCGGGCACAGTTTGTCAAAAAGATCTTCCGGGCAGGGTAAAGGATAAGTTGCAATCACTAACTGTGGATTCACTGTTGCTTTGAAGTCCACACAAAGTCTCAATTTACCGGAAGGTTTTGGCAAATGACTAAGGGTGATGCCCAGAGAGAAGCCGGCACACGTTCAATTACACCTTGTGATTCTAAATCGTTTAATGTTCTTGCGACCTCATCACGCAAGGCGTAGGGAACATTGCGTGCTCTGAAAAATTTCGGTTGCACGTTGACTTTCAGTTCCAAATGTGCTTTATAGTTCTCAGCGCAACCAAGGCCCGGTGCAAAAATGTCTGCAAACTCTTCACATAGATGAGAAACACTGTCTGAAGGCACAGTCTGGTTCACTGATAGGACCTGATTGACTATAGACAAGTTAAACAGCTGAGATAAATCTAAACCAAACAAGCTCACTGCAGAAGAAGAACAAAGGACGTAAAAAGACACAAGTTTTGTTTGTCCCTTGTATGTTGCAAGAAGGCTGCACAGTCCTAACACAGGGATATCGTGACCGGAATATGTAGTTAGCTTAACATTTGCGGCATGCAATGGAGGTTTCCCAGCTGTTTGTACGTGTCTCTATTGATCAATGAAACTGCAGCTCCGGTCTCGAGCTGGAATGGGATCACGTTACCATTTATGTCCAAGTCTACAAAAAGTTTATTGTCCTGCTGACGACAAGAGCGACTGTCTCGTGCGACGTGAACTGACACTGGTACAGAAGCACTTGCGACTTGACGCGATTTCCGGCGATGTCGATGCACACTATTTGTGGGACGAACACAGTCACTGGTAGAGAAAGTGGCACTGGGCGGAGTGGAATGAACTACATGAATGTCCAAGGGCGAAGGTTCACGAGCCTGAGTATTCTTGGTTCGATTCCGGCGCGAAGCAAAGGGCCTGGAACGGTTGTGAGTGTCTGATCTAAGCATTTTCTGGCAAACACTCTGAACATGTCCTTTTTTATTACAGAAAAAGCAAATAGCCTGGCGTGACGGGCAATCGTCACGCGAATGTCTAGTAGCACACCGCGGGTATGATTTTAGCACTGAAATTGCTTGCTTGCGCGGCAAACGTAGCGGAGAGCTTGGCGGCAGCTGCGCGGACGAGCGCAAGGGCTGTTTACTGTTCCGTGCAGCTCGCCCGGTGGGCTGGTTAATGTGACACACAGCCGGCGAAGTTTCAAATGATTCCTGAGCAAAGTCAAGTGTGTCTTGCCGATCCAATATGTCCATCTCTTGTTGAAGGGAGGGATTGACTAGTTTCAAAATCTGTTCCCTTATACGAACACCAGAAACGTTCTGTGCAGTTGCATCACGTACCATAGTATCTGAATAAGGGAGTCCACATTCACACTCAAAAGCTAAATCCCTAGTAAGGGGTCGCAAAGTTGCAACCCACTCCCTATTAGTTTGACTGGCCGTACGTTTTGTACGAAAGAACGTATACCTTTTTGCAACTACATTGACGGAGTCTTTGAAATATGCATCTAATGCAGACAAAATTTCTTCGTAGGACAGAGTTGCTACGTCGCGTCGGGGAAGTAAATTCAACATCACACGGTACGTGTGCACCCCGACGGATGCTAACCAAAAAGGCTGCCGCACATTACCTTGAATTCTGTAGGCGGCGAGATGGAATCCAAATTGGCGTGACCACTCCATCCAGCTTTCCAGTGCCGCATGAAAAGGACGAAAAGGTGGTGCAACTGCGTGTTGTGGCTGCGGTAGTGGTGGAGCGGCGACCGCCGCATCGTTTTGCAGTGCACGTTGACCTTGGACGAGCTGTCCAAGGGCATCCAATGAAATCAGTCTATCAATTCGAACACAAAATCCTCGGCGCCATATGAAGTGATGGCAGAAGAGCCAACACCGTGTTGCTAGAGGAGGCCGAAATGCACGCTTTTCAGCTCACGCAGATTAGCGTGAGATCTGGAACAAGGTAAAGTAATTATCCTATAAAAAAAAGAACGTAATTCTTGGAATACTTAACTTTAATCCACAATTGGAGAACATCGCACTTGTTTAGACATTAATATAATCTCAATATAACTGATAATGGCGCCTTGCTAGGTCGTAGCAAATGACGTAGCTGAAGGCTATGCTAACTATCGTCTCGGCAAATGAGAGCGTATTTGTCAGTGTAGCATCGCTAGCAAAGACGGCTGTACAACTGGGGCGAGTGCTAGGACGTCTCTCTAGACCTGCAGTGTGGCGGCGCTCGGTCAGCAATCACTGACAGTGGCGACACGCGGGTCCGACGTATACTAACGGACCACGGCCGATTTAAAGGCTACCACCTAGTAAGTGTGGTGTCTGGCGGTGACACCACACAAACCAACACCGACAACGGTAGTTTAGGTACATATCCCGAAGTAGCAAGCTGAAGGTAAAGAAAGAGAGAAAGTAGATTAGAATACTGAACGAGCAATGTAGTACGAAAAGGGAAATTAAAATCTAATAGTCATGGAGGACTGGATTGTGGTTGTAATGGAAAGAGTAGAGGAAAGGAATATAGGAGTATATGGGCTTGGTATTAGGAATGGATGAGGAGAAAAACTACTTGAGTTCTGCATTAAATATCAGCTTGAAATAGAGAACACCCTGTTCAAGAATGAGAAGAGGCAGAGGTACGCTTTGAAGAGGCCGCTTTGGAAATACCGAAATCAGTTGCTGGGTTGCAAGGTGTGCCCAGGAGTAGATATAGAATCAGATCATAATTTAGTTGAGATGAACAAGCTGTAGTTTAAATGACTAGTCAGAAAGGATCAATCCGCAAAGAAGTGGGATATGGAAGCACTAAGGAATGAAGAGATATGTTTGAAGTTCTCTACAGCGATTGATCATGTGATTAGAAAAAGCTCAGTGTGCAGTTCAGTGAAAGGGGAATGGAAATCTCTAAAAATGGCAATCACAGAAGTTGACAATAAAGCCATGGGTAGAAAGAAGGTAACTGGAAAAAAAACCATGGGTAACAGAGGAAGTACTTAAGTTGATCGATGAAAGAAGGAAGTAATATTGAATCTGCAAAGAGAATTCCACTGTAAAATTCACAGGAGAGGGCAGATACGTGGAAAGATTAGAATGAAGACGTCTACGATACATGAAGAAACAGGGCACGATATAGAAAAAAATGAGGATCCAATAATAAAATTTAAAAGAATTTCAAAGGGATTTGTGAGACTTAAGTGCAGAGGGGACGCATAACATTTCATCAGTATATCTAAAATCATTGAGGGAAGTGCAACAAAACGAATATTCACGTTGATGTATAGAATGTGTGAGCCTGGCGATGTACCATCGTACTTTCAGAAAAATGTCATCTACATAATTCCTGAGGCTGTAAGGGCTGACAAGTGTGAGAACTGTAACACAATCAGCTTAATAGCTCATACACCGAAATGACTGACAAAAGAAATGTGCAGAAGAATGGAAACGTGAATTGGGAATGTGTTCGATGGGCATCAGTTTGGTTTATAGGAAAGGTAAAGTCCCCAGTCATTCAGTTTTGAATATGCTGTTTGTGGTGGAATCAAGAATAAAGGAAGATGAAGACACAGTCATAGGATTTGTCGACCTGGAAAAAGTGTTCCACAATGTAAAATAGTGCGAGATAGTCGAAGTTTGCTGAAAAGTAGCGGTAAGCTGTAGGAAAACATGGGTAATATACAAAACGGACAATAGCCAAGGAGGAACAATGAGAGTAGGAGACTTAAGAAAGAAGAGCTCAGATTAAAAAGGGTGTAAGGCAGAGTAGTAATCTTTCACCATGCTGTTCAATCTAAACATCGAAGTAGTGATGACGGAAATGCGAGTAAAGGAAAGACTCCGGAATGGAATTAGAATTCAAGGATGAAGGAATAAGATTAGCCGCAAACATTGCTATCCTGAGTGAAAGTGAAGAAAAATTGCGTGATCTGCTGAATGGAGTGAACAGTCTAATGACTACAGAATATGGATTGAGAGTGAATCGAAAGAAGATGAAAGTGATGAGATGTAGTAGAAAAGAGAACAGCGAGAGACGTAACATCAGGGTTGGTGATCGTGAATTAGATCAGGTTAAGGAATTCTGCTGCCCAGGCAGCAAAATAACGCACGACGGTCGAAGCTAGGAGGATATCTAACGCAGACTAACACTTTCAATGCGGACATTTGAACCAAAAAAGGTCAACTAGTATCAAACAAAGGCCTTAATATTAGCAATAAGTATCTGAGAATGTCCGTTTTGAGCACAGCACAACATTGCATGGTAGTGAAACATGGACTGTGCGACAACAAGAAATGATAAGAATCGAAGCAGTTCAGATGTAGTGTTACAGAGGAGTGTTGAAAATAAGGTGGACTGATACGGTGTGGAAAGGAATGTATGGAAAACACCGACAAGAAGAAGTCACAGGACGGTAGGTCATCTGTTAAGACGACTGAATACCTTCCATGTTGCTAGATGGAGCTGTAGGGCGTAAAAGCTGTAGAGGAAGACAGTGATTGAAATATATCGAGCAAACAACTGAAATACAGTTTGCAATTACTACTCTGTGATGAAGAGGTTGGCACAGGAGAGGAATCTGTCGTGAGCTGCATCGAACCAGTCAGGAGCCTGATGCCTCAAAAATAAATGAAAATAAGGAGCCAAAGCCACTCTTGCCCTGATACTAACTTGTATCCTGGCAGTTGCATGCTGCTTGTATCCACAGAGCCAAGAGCCATCCACTCGTCCAGACTAGAACCAACGCCCTGTGTTGACCACAAGTCACAACAATTCGAGATCCTAGTCTCCACGAGGCTGACTCTCCTGGGATCCTCCATGATTTCCTACTCTGTCCAATACAGCTGGCCATCCTCTTTGATAGCTGTCAGTTGTTGCATCTTTTTGCTGTCGGCTCCATACTCGCACCTCTTTTCTGAGGCTCCACTCTGCTTATGAATGCAGCCATCCCGTCCGCCTACAACACTACAACAGGCTGCTATCGTCACAAGCCAGCACACCCACCGGTCGGTGCCACACGTGAAGTTTTGTGCAATGCGCCCCCCACCCCTTAGCTTCAGCTGCCAGTTCATGTTGCTGGTCCACTGCCGTACACCACACAGCTCCACAATGTGTCCCATCTCGGCCACATACCTCGTTGTGGCGATATAAGTGGCTGTTTTGCTGCTGCTGGCGATCTCTGTTGTGGTGGACGAGAGCATCAGCGCTGACAAAAACTGTCACTTAGGGTGGTAATAAGACGGTGCCTTGAAACACTTGAACTCTTAGCATTTTATTTTTAGTATTTTCGTGTGCCTCGCGGTAGAGGTTTTCTTTTAAGCGACATAAGAAAGATATCAACAACACGAATTTATGTTTGAACATAACAGTGCTTTACTATCAATGGTCCTGTATTATTTTCTACGTTGTTGCCGTCTCAGACCTTTGTACAGACTTACCCGGCAACATATAATGTGTACGTACAGTTAGTGTATCCCGAGAACACCAAGGAATTTCGGCATTATTCAGATCGGAAAACTTTCCCAAAGGTGGTAAGCGTGACGTAAGAATCACTGGACGAAAGGGGATCTAACGCGAGATATTTTGATCCGAAGTCTGGTACGCTACCAGGATACCAACGAAATGATTTTTCCCATCAAAAGGCTTAATGAAAATAGTGTTATTTTAGCGGAGCATTCCGTAGCCCAATGACTTTTATGCAGGAAACCCTGTTTCGAATCCCGGGAGTGCCACGGATTTTTCCTTGATGGGAAGTGTGGGACTGCGTCCAGCTATTCCCGTGGTGCTAGTTACTTGATCGAGCAGTAGCGGCCCCAGGTCACAAAAACTGACAACGGCCGGAGAGTGCTGTGCTAACTGCACGCACCTCCATGCTGCAACCAACGACGCCGTTGACGAAGGATGACACGGTGGTCTGTAAGCGGGGATGGTCCCGCCAGGGTATGTGGGTGAAGTTCACGTTTTTAACTAACGTTGATGAAGTCGATTTATGGCGAGGGTAAGGTGAGGTACAGGAGGAGAAAGGAGAACCATTAAAGGTACACAGTAGAAATGAAGATAGTCCAGCGAAAATCAATGTTCTAGATTCTGGCTCCGGCATGACAACAGTGTTAATCCGCTAGGAAGATTCAAAATAAAGTACACTCTGGCTCAGTGTGAAATTACGTTTAGATGAAATATTTCTGGTTGATATTTTCTTTTAGCTGGCCTCAAAATCATACCATTTTGTTATAATAAAATGATGATGAAAGTAACTAAACGGAGCTGGCATCTCTTTAAACAGGTTTTGATGTTCTTGAGCAAGAGTGATACAAAACATTTTAAGTGAACACACCGTCATTTCTCAATATTGTTGTTTATTTAACTACAACGGAGGTTTCGGGATTTTATGCCATTTTCAAGTGACTGACTTTATGACACAATCTCAATAACTTGAAAACGGCATAAAAGGCCAAAACCTAGGTCGCAATTAAGTAAACAATACTGTAAAGTTCGGTGTGTGCATTAAAAATTATATCTCTAGGATTAATAACTCGAAGTGAATTTGCACCAAGGTCGGGAGCTGTCTAAATGATCGTTTCTACCATTACTAGCTTCGGAGCCTAGAGTGCACTCCCATCGAGGCTGTTCACTTGTTCGTAACTGTGCGATACAAGCCGCACTACACATGAAACATTTTCTGAGAATAATCGCAGCTGTCACGACAATGCTGGTGTACACTGTTTCTTTGAGGGTATTCGAGAATTTACTTCACGGGTTTTGGTTTTCGATAACACTGCAAGTATTATCATGGACAGCCCGTCATAAATAGACTTTTGCTGACGGGTAATGCTAGAGATCAACGCTGTTAACGCCAAGACTAGCCGTAGAAAATACTATTTGAATGGAGGAAAGCCTCATATGAATCGCAGACCATAGATAGGATCCTGGGTGAATAGATTCTGCGTGAAGCCTTCGTTGGGCCTGAAGAAGTTTTTGCTGGATTTGACTTAAACTGTCGTCGGTCACGAGACAGTAATGTTTTCATGGCGTGTGACATTTATGTCAGTGATGATATTCCCACCCTTGTCCTTTTTTCTGTAATCACTATGAAGATACTTTGTGAATATCTATTAGAACGATAGTCCAAACGAACAGAAACTTCTAGGTGAACGGTGGCAGTTTCTCAGCTTTTCCATTAGCTCAGAAAATATTACAATTTTTTCGTGAACTCCAATTGTTCTCGTTCTAAGCAGTTTGAATACAATGATTCAAACTCTTTGGCAACATCTTTGTGAAGTCACTGTTGTCAGTATGAAGTGTTGCGTGAGTCGGTTTGCAGCAACGGTTATCGGGTTGCAGGCCTTGGATATTCCTTGTTTCAAGAGAGTTAGCCAATACTACTATGAATCTTTTCTCGTTCCAGTTCTGAACTGGAGAGTTGGAGAGACAAGGAAGTCGTATTTGTTTGTCGAAGCTCCACGCTGAAGAGACGCTACAGTGTCCAAGGAATATTGTAGCATGAATCCAATTTATATTCAGAGACGAAATTTAGCTTTGCCTGTGAGGTTAGCTGGTAATGTTTGTTGGTCTCATTCCGCATGTAGGTATTCGAAAGAGTACGTCCGCGCAGTATTAATTGATGCTGATAGGTCGCTAATTGGGAATTGCTGAATATAGCATTACATATTACTTTTTTCTCTTCTTGATATATCAAAATTGAAAGGTGTACAGCTGCTATGAAGTGTAAGGATTAATTTTCTCAATGATTTGTAATAACATTTTACATGAATGATGTCCCATCTGATTGTCAGCCCAGTACTTTGAAATGTAGGCTGAGAAATCATTACTGGATTGAAACTTCCTGGCAGATTAAAACTGTGTGCCCGACCGAGACTCGAACTCGGGACCTTCGCAGGAGAGCTTCTGTAAAGTTTGGAAGGTAGGAGACGAGGTACTGGCAGAAGTGAAGCTGTGAGTACCGGGCGTGAGTCGTGCTTCGGTAGCTCAGTTGGGCAGTCTGCGTTCGGCAGTGACACAGTGCGGACCGTGTTGCCTGCCGGCCGCGCTGTGGTGCGCGCGCCTGTTTGTTTACGCCGGAGCAGCTTCGCGTGTGCGGTGTTGTGAGTCTAGAACGAGATGGCACACTCGTACAGAAAAACGACTTTGAAGTTCAGTTTTGCGAACGACTATACACGACCAAAGGCACACGAGATTGAACGTTTCTTCAGAGAAGAGGTAAAAATCGATCCACAGGAAATCGTGGGAATCAATTTATCGCTCGTTTCAAGCGTCGTCTATGTCAAGCTTGTTGACGAGGCTGCTTGCGAAAGACTCCTACAACGATCACCGAACGGGTATCGTTTCTGTCATGCCGACGGGAATGTTGGTGCGGTTACAGTCGATCACGCGGGAATGGGGATCCGCACTATACGAGTCTTCGAACTTCCGTTTGAGGTCCCGTCTGAACTTGTTACCGACGCCTTTCGACCATACGGTACAGTTCTACCCCATGTGGCAGAAAAATGGACGAGTTTTACCACGTACCCCGTTTTAAATGGGGTGAGACAAATACGGATAGAACTGCGCAAGCACGTCCCCTCTTATTTGTACATAGGAGGTTGTCGAGCGATTATAATCTATGATGGGCAACCTCGCACTTGCTCGGGGTGCGGGAAAGAAGGTCACGTCCGCTCGGAATGCCTCCAGCGACGTTTAGTGCAAACTCCACGGGATGACGTTCAGGCGCCACAACCGCCGACTGTCTTACCGTTGACGTTTGTGGAAGCCCTGAGAGGCGACGTGAGGGAGACTTCCGGTGGGCACCAGCAGCTGCCCCCTATTGAGAACATGGACACCAACGGACTGGAACTCCGACCACCGGTTCCACCACAGCAGACACAGGACACCTCAGAAGAGATGCAGCTGACGGCCGCTCCAGGCTCATCCGTGGTGGCTGCCAGTGCTTCCACCGAGAGCGTGATAGGCCAGGCCCAAGACGGAGGATACGCAACCCCAACAGCCGATGCGGAAGCAAGGCAACGGAAACAGCGTTCGCCGAAGAGAAGAAAGAAGCGTCGACTGACTTCTGCTGACGATAGCCATAGTCCCGAGGGGAAAGTGGACGACAACGACAGTATCGACCTGAGACCAGTGGATTCAACAGATACCGAGATGACGATGCAGGAACTACGCAGCGACGATAACTTGAACTCTCCTTCTGGTGACCGGAAGGCGGAAGTGGAGATGACAGATCTAAAACATCAGAGCGATGACAACGTTACCTTCCATCCTTCGACCAGTTCCGGAAATATGCTGGGGGACTGGGCGCAAGAAATGGACCAACAGGAACAGGATGAAAATACGAACGCGACGATTGAGGACAGTCCTGGCCAGAGGCCGGGAGGGGTCGGGAAATGTTGACGAACTTAGTGTGTTGAGGAGCGCCGGGGGTGCAGATGGACGCTTAATGACACCTCCCTACAACTGATGAACACAAGCCAGGCGTACCGCATTGCCACGATAAACATTAATGGCATACGGACACCGCTTAAAATTCAAATGCTGAAAGATATGTTACGCGCTGCGGACGTGGATATTGTATTCCTACAAGAAGTGCGTTTCACATCGCCGCCAGAGTTCTACGGTTACGAGGCACATTATTCAGTGCACGATGAAAGTGGATGCGGTGTGGCGATTCTCACCAGGGAAGGAATAGGAGTGGAGGACATCGTGTCTCTCCCTTCGGCACGCGGCATAGCGATCACTGTCGACGGCGTTCGTTTCATCAATTTATACGCACCATCTGGCTCCACAAAACGAAGAGAAAGGGCGACTTTTTACACCGAAGAGATAGCACCGTTGTTCGCTGGACGCTTTGATAACTATATAGTGGGCGGCGACTTTAATTGTGTCGTCGACAAAAAGGACCAAGTACCTCATTATGTGCCATGCATGGAACTGCGTGCGTTGATTACCGAAATGGCGCTTCTGGATACCTGGGAACGGCAGCATGGTGACAGACCGGGTTATACGTTTGTCACGGGACACTCGGCGAGTAGACTTGATAGAGTGTACGTGACACGAGCTCTACGGACGACGATACTGGATGCCGAAATATGGCCAGCGGCTTTTACGGATCATATGGCGTACGTCTGTACGATTTCACTAACGCGTCAGAAGATATGGCGGAGTAAAGGTCACTGAAAAATGAATTGTGCACTTTTACGTGACACTGAATGTCACCGGTCGATAGAGGCGGCCTGGGAGACCTGCGTTCGCCGCCAACGAGCATACACCTCGGTTCTCCAGTGGTGGATTAAATGCGCAAAACCAACGTTACGGAGAACGTTGATACGATACGGGCAGGACAAATCGCAGTGGAACCGCACAACGGCTGATTTTTATTTTACAGCCCTGAGGGAGCTGATGACCCAACAACCATCGCCGGAAAGGCACACGGCCATGCGCAGGATAAAAGCCAAGTTATTACAGCTGACGAGACTAAGAATGGAAGGTATAATGGTCCGGGCGAGATTGGCGGACACAGTTGCTGCCGAAACCCCCTCCATGCACCACGTGGTACGTGAACGCCAACGACGACGCAGGACATTGATCAGGGAACTAATCTCTGAAACTGGCCAGCAAGTTGTGCACCAGCGTGATATTTCGCATGTGTTTCACGACTATTTCCGCCAGTTATATGGACCTGTACATGTGAACCACGAGACACTACATGATGTCATCTCGGAAATGCCAGATAGAGGACCACCACTGGATGCAGAGACTTTCATCACAGCGATAACAGAGGACGAGCTGACAGACGCAATTGCCAGGGGGGCTCCGAACAAGTCCCCAGGACAGGACGGCTTCCCAATTGAATTTTACCGCGCCTTTGCATACCTCATGGGACGGACCTGGATTCAGATGTACAACGAACTCCTGTTACCGCAGACTGAGATACCTGCCGAATTCACGGAGGGTATCATCATCCCAATACCCAAACCACGCGGTGGCAGAAATCCAGGAGATTATAGACCACTCACTCTCTTGAACTGCGACTATAAGATTTTCGCGCGCATCCTTGGGGCTCGCCTGCGGTCTTCACTTTCTGATAGACTCCTCATAGATCAAACTTGCCTCGGCGGTAAGAGCAACGTACATACGGCGCTCAGTGACTACCGAGATATCATCGCATTAGCAGCGGCATGCCGAGTGCGTGGGGCACTCGTCGCTATTGCCTTCGATCATGCATTCCACAGAGTGGATCATACCTTTTTGCATGCGATGATGGGCAGATTGGGAATCCCACAGGCCTTCATCCTAGCGATCATGCGACTGTTACACGGCGTACGATCAAAGGTGTCGGTGAATGGGCGGGGCACTGACTACATTGTTATTTCAAGGTCAGTTCGTCAAGGTTGCCCCCTTTCGATATTTTTGTATGCAATGGCTTTGGAACCCTGTCTATATGGTCTCCGAAGACGGTTGGAGGGAGTGCCGTTGCCACAACTCACCTTTCATTGCCGCGCTTATGCTGACGATATGATGCTGGTGGCACGGACAGGCGAAGAAGTACGTACGGCGTTGGCATGGATACAGCGATATGGGATGGCGGCAGGAAGCGTGCTTAATCTACACAAAACACGCTGCATGAATGTCGGTCGAGGATTACAACCGGGGGAGGAAGGCCCGCTCATCTTGGTTAAGACCATAAAATGCCTAGGTATTACGTTCCACACGGATGTGCAGCGGACAGCAGCGGATAACTACCGACGCATATTGAAGCTGATGCGGACAATGGTGCTGTTACAGAAATTAAGAGCGTTGGATATGATTCAGAGGGTGACCTATGTTAACGTATACCTAGCACCGAGACTCACTCACGTAGCGCATGTCCTGCCTTTAACGCGCACAATGGCATCACGGATACAAGCAACTTTCGGAACCTACGTGAGTGTGGGACACCTGTTTAAGATCCGATACACAACGCTTACGCTACCACCTGGAGAGGGTGGACTCGGTCTAGTGAACGTATATGAAAAGGCACGGGCGTTATTCGTCAGTACGATTTTCCGACAGTGGCGCGGTCAATTTCGCAATATCTCGGGTGCGTTGGCCGATGTACTAGCGCCCACTTCAATGCTGCCCCCAGTCGATGTGGGCCATATTTCACCGAAGCTGTCACATTTCAAGTCTTTTTTTTTGGAGCTTAGCTATGTCAAAGATTCCTTCCCAACAACACGACTACCGACGACGCGAGACGTATACCAACTCTTACTGCGCCGGTGCCCCAGGAATACCCTGGAAAAGAAGTACCCAGACAAGAACTGGCGACAGATATGGCGCGTTATACGGAACGTTTACCTCCCAACGTCGGTACGCTCAACATGGTATGTGGTGATAAATAGGAAGTTCGCAACGAATCAACGGCGGCACGCGATTCATTTGGCAGACACTCCACTATGTTTAGGCTGCGCAACAGTGGACACTGATGAACATCGTTTAACATGTAGTGGGACGGCTCCAGTGTGGCACTTGGCACAACAGATATTGGCGTTCCTGTTACGCTCCGCCCCTCACACAATTTCATCAGACACACTTTTTTTCCCCCAAGAATATTATTTCCCGGTCCAAAAAACCAATGCAGTGACATGGGTGCGGGGAATGGTGGTGGGCTACGTGTATAACGAATCGGAAAAGGACAAAATTGATTTTTGGCATTTTCTCCTGGATGGACACACGAAGCTGCAACAGCATAAGAAATATGGACAAGACTTCGCTAATTACTTGCGACTTACATTTACCGACCCGCCCGCCAGATGGCGTGTGACGGGTGAGAGATGAGATAGACGAAGAAGCCGAGACAGACATCGATCACACTTACGGACCCTTAGTTAATTTCGAGAAGACGACCCAGTCTTACACCAACGTCTGGAGAACGAGTCGATAGATGGCTCTCTTGCTCTATCGAACGTCGGGTCGTGAGCAGGTGTCGCCCCCGACACGAATTTCATTTTGTATTTGTGCTATCCGCAATGTCTTCATGTCTTTCATTTGGGCATTTTCAGTTTTATTCATTTCCTTAATTAATTAATTTTCTAATTAGCCACTATTTGTCAACACATGGACTTTGTAGACACTCTTTATGCGATAGTACAACAACATGTATGTCAGCAAAGGTGGTAAGCCTGACATTGGATACAAAAAACAAAAAGATGGTAGAGCGCTTGCCCGCGAAAAAAAAAAAAAAAGTGGTCAGCGTGACATAAAAAAAAAATAAAAAAAATATAAAAAAAAAGTTGGTAGAGCACTTGCCCGCGAAAGGCAAAGGTCCCGAGTTCGAGTCTCGGTCGAGCACACAGTTTTAATCTGCCAGGAAGTTTCATATCAGCGCACACTCCGCTGCAGAGTGAAAATCTCATTCCATTACTGGATTGTTAAGTAATTTTTGTATGTATGTGATGAAATTCAGTACGCAATATTTTATATTAACGAGAAACTCATTAGTCTTTGCCAAAGTTCATTTGAATATCTCATTCTGGTTGGCAACTATCTTGTTTTATTTCATAATAGATTGATTACCAGAATCATAGTTACATAGCCACTCCGATAATTAAATCTGCAACTGCTGATCCACGGTTGAGGCACAGTGTTGATGAACGGACACGCTATTACAGTTACAGGAACTGAGAAACGTTATAAAGCGTGTGCTGTGCTGCTGCATGCTGTTGTGAGACATGTGGCAGCACTGCCTTACTGCACTGTTAGGGTAATACGTTCCATGGGAAGCCAGGATTTTCGCAAATGAGTCTACTCCGATAATTAAATCTGCAACTGCTGATCCACGGTTGAGGCACAGTGTTGATGAACGGACACGCTATTACAGTTACAGGAACTGAGAAACGTTATAAAGCGTGTGCTGTGCTGCTGCATGCTGTTGTGAGACATGTGGCAGCACTGCCTTACTGCACTGTTAGGGTAATACGTTCCATGGGAAGCCAGGATTTTCGCAAATGAGTCTTCTGTTAGTTCAGTATTTTCTACGTTCGTACTTACGTGCACAGTGGTGAGCAAAATTCCCCACTGCACTGCTCCGTGCTTCATCCGAACGCTGATTTATATTCAAAGTATGCTATTCAAATTTCGAAGCAAATCATACAAGTTGGCCTACTACATGCAGTATATATGTATGCAAGTTCTCAAATCTCTCTATCGTAAGAAATTTATGACAGCGTGGGCTTTTGATTGTTTTAAATACGGTTTTCGAGTCTGATAGCGTTGCTGACTTTATCCTCTTGGACATTATGTACTTTAAAATGCTTATCTTCAGAGTTTCATGGCTAATATGTCACTATCCGGTAGCTTTGTCTGTGTTGCTTTTTAAATGCGCGCGCGCACACACACACACACACACACACACACACATACACACACACACACACACACACACACATTTGTCAGAGTGATTGTTCCCACTTTTGAATATATTCCCCTGCCGTCTTGGCCTTTGTAGGGAACATCAGGAGACGGCTGAACAATTTGTAAATTGCCCTATTGCTTGTGTTCATATTGCAGGCCGCTGTGCATTACTTGTACAGCTACACTTTAGCATGGTGTACCTGAGGGTCTATTTTGTTTATCCATTCACGAATCCAGAGCGCGATTTCGGCGATACCGGTACAAATCACCCACGCTTATTCTCATTGTAGACCCTGAATGACAAGAATTTTCTAAGCGTGTTAGCGTGAGATGTACAACACCATTCTTCGTGTATCTAGCACATACAAAACTCGACCAAGGGTGTGATGGTTCTGGAGGGGACGCTGACTGCTGGGCTGGAAAGATCTACTGATTTGTTACGATGCCGACGGAGGACCTGTGTGGCGTTGTTAGATTTAATAAAATTTTATTCAAGTGATGTCTAACTGACAACCTCAGCTGCCGACATGTGTTGTTGATATACCTCGATGTGGACAGCTGAAAATGTGTGCCCCGTCCGGGACTCCAACCCGGGATCTCCTGCTTGCATGGCAGACTCTCTATCTATCTGAGCCACCGAGGACACAGGTGAATAGCGCGACTGCCGGGACTTATCCCTTGCACAATTCCCGTGAGACTCACATTCCCAACTGTCCACAATTCTACACATAGTGTGTTTCAAAAATGACCGGTGTATTTGAAACGGCAATAAGAACTAAACGAGCAGCGATAGAAATACACCGTTTGTTGCAATATGCTTGGGACAACAGTACATTTTCAGGCGGACAAACTTTCGAAATTACAGTAGTTACAATTTTCAACAACAGATGGCGCTGCATGTGATGTGAAAGATATAGAAGACAACGCAGTCTGTGGGTGCGCCATTCTGTACGTCGTCTTTCTGCTATAAGCGTGTGCTGTTCACAACGTGCAAGTGTGCTGTAGACAGCATGGTTTATTCCTTAGAACAGAGGATTTTTCTGGTGTTGGAATTCCACCGCCTTGAACACAGTGTTGTTGCAACAAGACGAAGTTTTCAACGGAGGTTTAATGTAACCAAAGGACCGAAAAGCGATACAATAAAGGATCTGTTTGAAAAATTTCAACGGACTGGGAACGTGACGGATGAACGTGCTGGGAAGGTAGGGCGACCGCGTACGGCAACGCAGCTAGTGCAGCAGGTGATCCAACAGCGGCCTCGAGTGTCCGTTCGCCGTGTTGCAGCTGCGGTCCAAATGACGCCAACGTCCACGTATCGTCTCATGCGCCAGAGTTTACACCTCTATCCATACAAAATTCAAACGCGGCCACCCCTCAGCGCCGCTACCATTGCTGCACGAGAGACATTCGCTAACGATATAGTGCACAGGATTGATGATGGGGATATGCATGTGGGCAGCATTTGGTTTACTGACGAAGCTTATTTTTACCTGGACGGCTTCGTCAATAAACAGAACTGGCGCATATGGGGAACCGAAAAGCCCCATGTTGCAGTCCCATCGTCCCTGCATCCTCAAAAAGTACTGGTCTGGGCCGCCATTTCTTCCAAAGGAATCATTGGCCCATTTTTCTGATCCGAAACGATTACTGCATCACGCTATCTGGACATTCTTCGTGAATTTGTGGCGGTACAAACTGCCTTAGACGACACTGCGAACACCTCGTGGTTTATGCAAGATGGTGGCCGGCCACATCGCACGGCCGACGTCTTTAATTTCCTGAATGAATATTTCGATGATCGTGTGATTGCTTTTGGCTATCCGAAACATACAGGAGGCGGCGTGGATTGGCCTCCCTATTCGCCAGACATGAACCCCTGTGACTTCTTTCTGTGGGGACACTTGAAAGACCAGGTGTACCGCCAGAATCCAGAAACAACTGAACAGCTGAAGCAGTACATCTCATCTGCATGTGAAGCCATTCCGCCAGACACGTTGTCAAAGGTTTCGGGTAATATCATTCAGAGACTACGCCATATTATTGCTACGCATGGTGGATATGTGGAAAATATCGTACTATAGAGTTTCCGAGACCGCAGCGCCATCTGTTGTTGAAAATTGTAACTACTGTAATTTCGAAAGTTTGTCCGCCTGAAAATGTACTGTTGTCCCAAGCATATTGCAACAAACGGTGTATTTCTATCGCTGCTCGTTTAGTTTTTATTGCCGTTTCAAATATACCGGTCATTTTTGAAACACCCAGTATGTATTGTACCTTATAGACATATGCCCACCCATTCATTACTCGCGCACGCTTTGGCGATTCCCGTAAGAGTTTGGGCAACCTGTGCGCATTCGCACAGACGAAGGTCAATGGCTGGGTAGCTTTAACTATATATTTGAAGACAGTAACTTGTTCTCGAAAGAACAGTTACTGTTGGTGACCGTGCAGCTTTTTACCTGGTATAAATGATGACTAACTGACAACCTCAGCTGCCGACAGGTGCTGTTGTTATACCTCGATGTGGACAGCTGAGAATGCCTTTGTCTTCGGTGGCTCAGACGGATTGAGCGTCTGCCATGTAAGCAGGAGATCCGGGGTTCGAGTCCCGGTCGGGGCACACATTTTCAGCTGTCCACATCGAGGTACAACAACAACACCTGTCGGCAGCTGAGGTTGTCAGTTAGCCATCATTTATTCCAGGGAAAAGCTGCACGGTAATCAACAGTAACTGTTCTTTCGAGAACAAGTTACTGTCTTCATATATGTTATTTTAGATTACTGAATTTATCGCTAAGAATATAAGTCGTGGCCGTGTTTTCTCCTAGATCTACGACGCTGAATCCAACTGCGCACCCAGAGCTGCCAAGGGAGCTGCGTCAGCTCGGAGTGCCATCCTGGTGCAGTGGTCAGCCACCCGCTGGCGAGGTAGGAGCGCCCCGTCGGCCCCGCTTGGAGATGTCGGGGACTACGATGTGCATGTTTGGCTCACACGATCATCCACGGGGTACTCAGTCGCACTTAGATCAGAGTCCGTGATATCCCATCAGGAGGATGCAGACTTAGGATGCCCTATTGTAGTGAATGCTGAACCTGACACCCTGTATAACAAACCATCGGGGGATAGCATAGATCTTTCACGATTTAACACATATACTGATTCACTGTCGAACAGATGAATAAAACTACGTTATGACGAGAGAGAAGTTACGCCGATGTTAACAAACTAAGCTTTCATCTGTTCTTCACTACAGTGTGGGCTCGGATATACAAATGTTTCTTGGTGGTTTACTCTAGAGCCGTGCAGCTGTGTAGCAGAAGGGAAAGTAGAAAAATTTGGTGTTACGCAAGAAGTATGGCCAAGACGCTAATCGTTTTCGGTCTAACGTACCTTGTGTAAACAGGAATTCTGCGGATCATATTATTTATGGGGACAAAGAAACAACTGGGACCCATGACATTAATCCTTCTTAGAGGTCAACGACCTTCTGGTAGGATCTTCGGCTTTCGGCCGGAAGCAAATCCTACTGCTGCCGGTATTTCTGCTTTCCACCGTAGACGGCCAGATACTCACTGGATATTTAGGACAAATGCCTTTGGCTTTTCCGTTTGGAACGAAGGAAGCAGGAGTATGACCATCGCAAAGAGCCGCTGTATACGCTCCGAGAGCAGATCCACCAGCTTCGTGTGTGGTCAATAACTTCACCAGCCTCACCTCTGAAATTCGTCCATCCTATTGAAAAAAAAGTTGGTGATGCCCCGTACTTCGATATCGACACAAGGCAACAGCAAAACTCTGAAGATGCTGTTACTTCAAACACAAGCTCACACGTAGGACGTCTATGGACTAACAGATTACCTAGTACCGTGTTCAGTAGACATACACGCAGTCCTGAATAATTAGGTCAACAAATTTAGATAGTGTACATCTCGGAACGAAGCCAATGAATTCCTCCGTAGTAATATCACTTAATGTCCCATTACACCATTCCAGCCTCCTTGTGTGTACTGTTCACTGATACAGTCTCACTTCCCTATAAGACTGGACTCCAGACATATACATTGTGGAAATACAAGCACTTCGAAGCCACTTGGTGCGTTCCACAGCGATGAGCCAAAACATTAAAGTACCAGAAAAGACTTTCTAACACTTAAATCTATATACACTCCTGGAAATGGAAAAAAGAACACATTGACACCGGTGTGTCAGACCCACCATACTTGCTTCGGACACTGCGAGAGGGCTGTACAAGCAATGATCACACGCACGGCACAGCGGACACACCAGGAACCGCGGTGTTGGCCGTCGAATGGCGCTAGCTGCGCAGCATTTGTGCACCGCTGCCGTCAGTGTCAGCCAGTTTGCCGTGGCATACGGAGCTACATCGCAGTCTTTAACACTGGTAGCATGCCGCGACAGCGTGGACGTGAACCGTATGTGCAGTTGACGGACTTTGAGCGAGGGCGTATAGTGGGCATGCGGGAGGCCGGGTGGACGTACCGCCGAATTGCTCAACACGTGGGGCGTGAGGTCTCCACAGTACATCGATGTTGTCGCCAGTGGTCGGCGGAAGGTGCACGTGCCCGTCGACCTGGGACCGGACCGTAGCGACGCACGGATGCACGCCAAGACCGTAGGATCCTACGTAGGGGACCGCACCGCCACTTCCCAGCAAATTAGGGACACAATTGCTTCTGGGGTATCGGCGAGGACCATTCGCAACCGTCTCCATGAAGCTGGGCTACGGTCCCGCACACCGTTAGGCCGTCTTCCGCTCACGCCCCAACATCGTGCAGCCCGCCTCCAGTGGTGTCGCGACAGGCGTGAATGGAGGGACGAATGGAGACGTGTCGTCTTCAGCGATGAGAGTCGCTTCTGCCTTGGTGCCAATGATGGTCGTATGCGTGTTTGGCGCCGTGCAGGTGACCGCCACAATCAGGACTGCATACGACCGAGGCACACAGGGCCAACACCCGGCATCATGGTGTGGGGAGCGATCTCCTACACTGGCCGTACACCACTGGTGATCGTCGAGGGGACACTGAATAGTGCGCGGTACATCCAAACCGTCATCGAACCCATCGTTCTACCATTCCTAGACCGGCAACGGAACTTGCTGTTCCAACAGGACAATGCACGTCCGCATGTATCCCGTGCCACCCAACGTGCTCTAGAAGGTGTAAGTCAACTACCCTGGCCAGCAAGATCTCCGGATCTGTCCCCCATTGAGCATGTTTGGGACTGGATGAAGCGTCGTCTCACGCGGTCTGCACGTCCAGCACGAACGCTGGTCCAACTGAGGCGCCAGGTGGAAATGGCATGGCAAGCCGTTCCACAGGACTACATCCAGTATCTCTACGATCGTCTCCATGGGAGAACAGCAGCCTGCATTGCTGCGAAAGGTGGATATACACTGTACTAGTGCCGACATTGTGCATGCTCTGTTGCCTGTGTCTATGTGCCTGTGGTTCTGTCAGTGTGATCATGTGATGTATCTGACCCCAGGAATGTGTCAATAAAGTTTCCCCTTCCTGGGACAATGAATTCACGGTGTTCTTATTTCAATTTCCAGGAGTGTATGTTAACAAATTTGTCTTCGTCAGGAAAGCTTTTCTTTCCATTGCCATCCTGCAATTTATACCCTCTCTACTTAGGCCATCATCATTTCTTTCGCTGCCCATATAGCAAAACACATGTACTACTTTAGCGGTCTCGTTCCTTATTCTGATTCCTTCAGCATCACTTCATTTAATTCATCTCAATTCCATTATCCTTATTTTCTTTCGCTGATGTTCGTCTTTTATTTTTCAAGACGCTGCACATTCCATTCAACTGGTCTTTCATGTCCTTCCCTATCTCTGAAAGAATTACAATTGAAAAACTAAAGGTTTTTTTCATCTCCTTGAACTATAATTCTTACTCCAAATTTTCCGTTGGTTTCCTTTATATCTTGCTCAATGTATAAAGTGAATAACATCAGGCATAAGCTACAATCCTGCATCACTACCTTCTCAATCACTGCTTCCCTTTATACGCATCAGTTATTACTGCTGCCGTCTGATTTCTTTCAAGTTGTAAATAGCCATTCGCTCCATTTAATTTAATCCTATTACTTTCTGAATTTCCAAGAGAGTATTCCAATCAATATTGTCCAAAGCTTTCTATAAGTCTTCAGATGCTATAAACGTAGGTTTCCCTTTCTTTTACCTATCATCTAATAGAAGAGATAGGGCCAGTATGGCGTCGAGTGTTCCCACATTTCTCCGCAATCCAAAGTTATCTGTTCGAAGGTAGGCTTTTATCCGCTTTTTCATTCTTCTGTGAGATATTTATGTCATTATTTTAAACCATTACGTATTAAACTGATAGTTCTCTAATTTTCACATTTGTAAGCACCAGTTTCCTTTGGAATCTGAGTTACTACACTTTTCCTGATGTCTGACGGCGTTTCTGCTGTCTCATATATCTTGCACATAAGACGTTATAGTTTTGGCATGACTGGCTCTCCCAAAGCCATTAGCAATTCTGATGAGAAGCCTTCTACTTCATGCGCTTTGTTTCGACTTAGGTTTTTCACTGTCTTGTCAGATTCTTCTCGCACTATCATATCTCGCATCTCATCCTCATCTACGTGCTCTTCCTTTTCTATTATGTAGCCTTAGTCTCCTTTGTATGTATCCTCTATTTGATCCTTCTACCTTTCAGCTTTCCCTTTTGTGTTTGCAACATTTGATATTCATATAGCTACTTATATTTCCTCAACAGGCATCCATACCTTTCCTGTAAGCAGTATCTCTCCTTCCCCTACTTATATATGCGTCTGAATCCTTATTTTTGAGCTCTAGACGTTCCTGATTTCCATTTCTCACTTTCTGTCAATGTGATTTCCTAGACGTTTATAATTCTTTTCCTGCTTCAATTGTTGCAATTTAATATTATCTCCTTTCATTAGTTAAATTGAATATCACCAGTGATATCCAAGAATTCCTACTAGGCCTTGTCCTTTTACCTATTTGATACTGTGCTGCCTCCACTATTTCACCGCTCGAGATTACCCATTGGTCTTTTACTGTACTCCTTTCTCCCATTCTACTCACTCGTTGCCTAATGCTCCCTTGAAATTCTGGGCAACCTCTATGTCATGTCCCATCTTCTGAATTTCCTACATTTTTGCAATTTCTTCAGTTTTAATCTACAGTTCATAACCACTAAATTCTGTTCAGAGTCCATATCTGATCCTGTTATACAATATAAAAACTGGTACCGAAATCTGTGTCGTATACAATCAATGTGAAACCTTCTGGTGCCCCAGGTCTTTTCCAAGGATACCATCAACTTTCACGATTCTTAAACAAAGTCTTAGCGATGATTAACTTACAGTGTGTGCCGAATTCAATGAGGTGCTTTCGCTTTTCATTCATTCCCCCGAGTACATATTCACCCACCATTTTTTATTCTCGTCATATTACTCCTATCGGATTCGATTTCCGTATAACAATTAAATTTTCATCTCCCTCAGCAATCTGAATAATTTCTTTTGTCTCATCATGTATTTTTTCGTTACTTGCCTCGTCTTCAGAGCAAGATGAGATATAAATTTGAATAGTTGTAGCAGGTGTCCACGACGCGGTGTTCACAATGCCGTTCATAGTAGCTAGTCGGCATTCGTATGCTCTTATTCATTATTAAACCTACTTCGACATTATCTCTATTTGATTTTATATTTGTAACCCTGCGTTCATCTAAGCAAAAGTCCTGTTCCATCCTGCCTCCGAACTTCACTAATTCCCACTATAACTTCAACCTATCCTTTTCCCTTTTTAAATATTCTAACCTATCTACAGAGGTTGGAATACATCCAGCAAATAATTAAGTACGTAGGTTGCAACTGCTACTTTGAGATGAAGAGTTTGGCATAGGCGAGGGATTCATGGCGGACTGTATCAAACCAACCAGAAGACAGATGACTTAAAAAGAAAAAAAAATCTGGCGATTAATGGATCTAACGTCCACGCTTCGACCGGCACAACGCCTGGTTTGTTTACCCTCATATCCTTCTGAGTGGTCCCTTCCCAGAGATCAGAAGAAGGGAATAATTTAACCCTACAGTAGAGCTACATCCCATCGGCAACAATTTCACTTGTTTTTTCCCCTTACTTTCAGCCGTTCATAGTACAATCACAGCAATTCCATTTAGATTGATGTTACAAGGGCGGCTTAGTCAATCATCCAGTGTATCCCCCCTGCAACTACTGAAAAGCCTGCTGTTTCTCGTCGTGAGAAACGTGCGTGTCTAGCCTGTCAACAGATATCGCTCCTTAGTGGTTGCACCTATGATACTGCTGTCTGTGTCACTGAGGCGCATAAGCCACCCAACAATGGCAAGGTCCGTAGTTCATGTGGAATAATACGTGTTATTGGAATGGATTTGATAATCGACCGCTGTAAGAGATGGGCGAGCAGAAGCCACGTCCTTCATAGTATTCACAAACTTCTTAGTATTCATAACGATTTGAATGTAGTAACTGAATGCCACTATCAATTTAGCCAAAACATACAAGGTATCAGAAAATTGTCTCTCAGGTATGGTTTCATAATTGTGTCTCATTTGCACGGTTGTAGGTAAACAGGAGTTTGACAGGCCGGCGCTATTTTATAAAGAACTAGCAACACAATAAGAAATAAAGAAAAAGAAAATCATTAATCGAGTGTTACAAAATGGTACCAAACTTCAGTACAATTTGAGGCTCTAAAACATTCAAAATACTATTTCGTACACCTCGTAACACAGCCCTGAGATACGGATATGATGGGTTCTCCAAACATACTGATCTGAAATCGACATGGTAGTAGAATTCGGGGACCGATGACGAAGTTCTCAATACAATTACTGATATCCAGGTATATTTAATTTTATTCAACTTCCTTAATACCTTCGAATTCGACGAACGGCTACAACAAGTGTGTATTGTGCTGAGTACTGGGCATTTTGTTGAGTGCCGAAACAGTCGTCTATTTTGGGCTAGTGAATAAAGATTACTCCTGCCTTCCTTCTTCCACCCAATGACGTAACTATATTACGAACTTCTATATGTAGAGTGTCTTTTCTGTTTCACCCTAATAAAAGCCTGGGCTAAGTCTGCAACCTGGTTGTCTTAAATGAAAATTTATAAAACATACCTGTTTCCGATCCCGAAAATCAATTGGGAAAGCTTCATGTAAAACAACAAAATAGCAGTATTGATATTTCTGGCTGTGAGATACTTCTGAGGCAACGAGTTTGTGTTTTGGTAAAACCCAAGAAACATCCTAAAGCAAGAGTGGGCTGACGGGGAACTGTACGTCCAGAAAGCAGATCAGTTGTACTGAAGGAGAACAGTGAGACACCACAAAACAAATCACAGTTAATGTAGGCTCATCAAATGGTTCAAATGGCCCTGAGCACTATGGGACTTAACATCTGTGGTCATCAGTCCCCTAGAACGTAGAACTTCTTACACCTAACTTACCTAAGGACATCACACACATCCATGCCCGAGGCAGGATTCGAACCTGCGACCGTAGCAGTCGCGCGATTCCGGACTGAGCGCCTAGAACCGCGAGACACTCGCGGCCGGCGTAGGCTCATTGTAAGTTCTCTCCGGAAGAGCTATGTGTTATCTCACGGAATAAGGTCCACTACAGTCACGTTTTCTTAACTCTCCAGATCTCCATCACTATAAGAGTCAGGTCTGAACACACTCACATGCTTCTTTTTTTTTAGCATCCGTTCCTAAAACCAGTTCTGTATAAGATTATAAAGTTAAAGCAGAAAATATAATTTTAGTCAACATCAAGTAAAAGTTACACACTTGCGCAAAAGCCTTGAGGTATCAGAAACCCTACACGTTTATTGGTATGTAGTTCTTACACAAGGGCGGTAATGAAACAGAGATAACCGATTTCTGTGAATGATTCCGAGCATTTAAGGTATTAAACATTCACTATCTGATTGCCCTGTTTAAGCAGGAAATAAGAACCATACGTGCTCAATGAGGGCTGCTGATTATTAATCATCACACTCGAATGAAATACTATTCAACAACTGTGTGAGAGAAAAGTTTCTGATGCCTATCGGCGCGGGTCTTGCCCCCATAACACTAAACTTTCAGAGTAGATACTTTCGGAAACCCTTCACATATGAATTTGAGAATATCTGGAGTAACACTAGAACCATCGAATTTCGAACCCCCTAGAAACCTCGTCCGGCCAAAAATTATAAATCTCTATTCAACGTGTTTACATCTCATTCTTAGTCATTCACCCATTTTGGGGACCTATTTTCGCTGCAAGAGGTAGTCACTGTGATGGTCAGTTATTTTGCTTCCAAACATTAAGCACCGTTGTGAAAGATACTTACGTTCACCATCAGGACGTGTTTCATCTCCACCAAGACATGTGAAATCATTCAACATATGCTGAAAATTGTTATTGACAGTCATTCCGAATTTCTGCGCATACTTACTACGTTTTGCAGTCATGAAATGACTGAACAAGCATCAGTCTTGGACGGGAGCTAATGGTTATTGACACAGATATATGGACCATGAGTAATTTGACAGTTTGTTGTCACTCTGTCTCATTCGTGTGACGTCAGAGCAAAGTTTCATTTTTTAATCACTTCATCTGTATCGTTCATGAATCAACCGTGAGGAATATCGTGGCATGTAACGAAATAGTAAGGAAAACGGTGCATAAAAGAAATGTAATTACTTTACCGGTTTCGGTAATAACATGCATACAGCAAAATGCTGTGGTTATGGGTTCATAGTGTTATTAGCTGATTATATCTTGTTCAGGCATGATGTTTGCACTTGTTGTTTCGTTTCTTTATACTATTTTTGTACAGACATTAAGAACCATATGACCGCTGCAACTTGTTGTATGCATCTCATTAATGATAATGGCAAATAATGAGATATGAATAACCATCTTAAGGAGGCCACCAAGTGCCAGAAACCGGTAAAGAAATTAAATTTCCTTTATACAGCTGGTTGCTTATCATTTCGTTACATACAAAACAGTTGTTGATTCTGGATAAATATCTCTGTCGGAGATTTACGAAAGATGTAGCGGCAAACCCCTCGTGTATTTTCCTGTGAAGCTCCTAGCGCTGTTACTACAGATGAGAAACAATCAGGCGACTTCTAGTTAGCAGGACTGTCAAGCCTCTCCACCAGTACTTAGTGAGAAGCTGTGTTGTGTGCTTTCGTTTTCATCATCGAAGCAGACGTATTTTTGTTGTTAATAAACTTGTTGAGACTTGATCACTGATTTCCTGCGTGATCATCATGATACTCCTGAAGCCATTAAGTGACGTCACAGTGTAATAAAAATTTTTTCTTCTTTCCTCTGACCAAAGTAGGTCCACTTCCACTCCTATGGATCCTGTGGCGTCCATAACATACAGAATAACAAGAAATGCATCCAGCTCTTCTAATGGTGATGACCATTTTGCAACTTTTAACGCTTTGTGGTCCTCTGTTTCAGTGCTTTCCTGGAGATCATTTAGTTTTCCGCTCCTGCTAAGAGTTACATTACTAGTACTATACACTCACTACATTGGTCCATCGTGAGCTTCAGTCTCTGTACCGACAGTCAAATTACTGAGAGATGAATTTTTTCGTACATTGCGACACCTTTTAGAATATGCATTTAGTTGTAACTATACTCTATTCTTCACTGTTATAATGCATATACTCTATTTGTCTTTTCGGTAATTTATTAAACACGACACACAAAAATGAGGGAGATATTAATCAACAGCTATGTAACTCGTGTATGATTCACAACAGTCTGATCAAGTCATCTGTAAAGTATACACATGACATTTAATGGCAGACATTAACTTCCCTGCATTTTGAATAGTGTTTTACCTCCAGATTCCACATTTTACAAGCATCGTTGCTAAGCGCAAATACATAAAGAAAAGCAACATGAGTTCTGCTCACAAATAATGGTTTCAACAATAAATTTATTTTTAATGTAATTAATCAAGAATTGCAGATATCCGACATTAAATCGAAAAATATTCCCTGTGCATAGAAGGAACTACATAATTACCATATATGGGCAGATGGTTCCAAAAATGAACAAAGAACATATACCTTTCCTTCAATCACAATGAAGATAATAATAGCAATCATGACAGTAATCATCGAATAATCTGGTAACCTCACATGCTGCAGTTGAATTTCTAGAAATAAAACATTAGTTTTCATAGAAAAAATGTCATATTGGCATCAGATCGGAGCTATGAAGACTAGTATGGTCCTTACATGACGCAGTCATGAGATTACAATAATATCCGCATTAGAAAGTGGCTTGTAATTAATCAGTTAATCGAGAGAGCAGGGTTTTTTCATAGCTTCTAGGTGCATCGTCGCATACAACAACACAATCAGGACGTTGCCAACTGGGAGTTTCCGTGGTCTATTGGGTCGATCGTAGTTCGATAATTGCGGGCTATAAGTTCGATTCTCACTCATGGTGTCCGTTTTCAACATTCACGAAAAGACCTAATTCACCAATGGTAACGCCAAGTCCAGAATGTTAGGTTGCACAGTGCTTCAGAATCCGCATTAAACAAAATATCTCTTCGCTACCAACAGCGTCAGAGCCTTTTTAAATGGCGCCATAACAAAGGCGGCAGCCGCCGAAGGCACAAACTCTGTAACCAGTAAACTAGCTCTAAAAAGTTTATTTCATTTATTTTAGGAATGGTTATTTCGTTCACAGAGTTCATATTTAATTTTAATTTGAGACGTTGCAATATTTTCTTCTAGACTGGAATTCGAATTCGGACCTTTAGGAATGGAATGTATCTGGGCTGCAATCCTGGTCCTGCACAAACATATTCATAACTTCATTTTACGCCCTAGCATGTGCACACTGGCCTACCACCGGAAAATAATTTGCATATTTAGTGTCTGTTCCTGGATAGTTAATAATAACGATAGGTACCGTTATTCCTAGTGAAACATGCGAGCATCTCACTATTGGTGAGCAAGCAGTTGATACTTAACGTCTATTTATGGAAGGGAAACAGCGAGAGTACGCACCGGGTTCGATTCCCGGACAAGCAAAATAAAGTTGTACCCTGATCTCATATTGATACAGTTCGCTGCTGGTAAATAAATTCAATTTCTAAGATCTGATTTTACTTAGTTAACAATCCGATAACGTGCTGGGCAAAAAATCCCGTCACTACATTTTAAATCACAGCATTCCAATTTTCAGCACATGCATACTTGGTTACTTGCAAAGGAGAGTATGTTAAACGTCTTTCGTGGTTAGTTAACAGGGCGATAATGGTTTTGATGTAGTAGAAATAATTTCGTCATTTCGTTTCAAGTTAAGATGTGTTAACTAATACTGGTGAAAACGTTTATATTTCACGTCTCTTTACGGCTAGTCAGCATTGATGATCGTTGCCTTGATGAAGTAACGGGCAGGTGCAAAAGTGTATTGTAGTTAGTAGTGAATACGTCTGCTAGGTTCTGTCTAGATCCAAAGCAAAAAATTTCGTCCTGTAATTTTTAGTTCAAAAATGAGGGCAAATAATTCTTCATGAATAATTTGTACAGCCAAGTTACTGATTATACTCCATTAATATCGTGGTTTCTATAGAGCTTTTATCGCTGTTTATCGCATTTTCTTTAACTAGTTCCTTTAACGACCAGTTTATGCTAAAACCAATCGTTACTGGGACATTTAGCAAGTGCGGGAAAACCTATTACAGAGGAAAAATACTTCGAACTGTCATAGACCATTACTACTCCAGACATTGTCTCAGAATATCTTGTTCATGCAAACATTTACTTTGTTTAAGGATTGCTACATAGTTTATGTGCCATAGTTAGTTGTTACAGACTGTAATGAGATGGTAACGATTTTGAAAATCATTCTAACCAGTGCAAGCGTTAGGGACTAACTCATCTCTACTTACGTGCTTTTCTAGTTATTGCAGTATCATGGCGTGATGTTATATCGCACTCATTGCCTTAAAGAACAGTGTTGTCTAGTGCTCTCACGTGGTATCCATTTTGTATAGTCGAACGACTGTATCGCAATGCAATAGAGAGGACCCGCTAGACAGCTACGTTATGTTGGTTGCGTGCAAATCCGGCGAATCACAATTCAGGTCGTTCGGATACTTTTGCGCTTGATAGTACATCTGATGAGAAAAGGGTTTAAAGATTTTATTGCTTCTCTAGTCTTAATGTCTGGTTGATCTTTGATATGTGTGATATCAGAGATGGAATGCAGCACATCGTTTGTTAATGATTTGGTGGATTTCATCTCATGGGGTGCAACGGAAAGCAGAATTTTGTAGTGACCAAATGAGATACTCAGGAAATTAAATACCTGCTCATAAAGTTTAAAATTTATCGCTCAACTCCCGCACTTAACACGCAGCACTTAGGGTTGGAAATCGACACACATGCAATGTACGTGAATAAAGAGTGTTTCTTTTTTCGCAATTTTGTTCTAAATCTTGGTCGATCCAAACGACACTCTCTCTTCATAGGTATTGTTGCAAAGCGGAAGAGTGAAACAAATGAATAGCATCCAACCGTGTCTGGCCGTCTCGTAGCAACAGACTGCTATTAGACGCTGAGCGATAAGCTTGATCAAGCATGGCGATGTGTAAAGTATGGCAGTTTGTGGCGATAGGGTTAGTTGCAGCAGTTGCTGTGGGCGTAGTTAGTGTTAATAACTGTGTAAGAGATACGGCGCGCCCTTCCAGGACATCCAAGGTAGGCACAGAATCGGAAATGTCTGTGAGCGCGCCTGGAAACAGCGGGATACTTGAGAACGAGCCGTCTGCTCTGGATACATTCGAGGAGCTGAAGGAGTGGTTAAAGGTATTATGTGAATCTCTAACGGACAATAGTTACAGTTATTTCCCGTTTCGATAATATTTAATGTAGTAACTTATTTATTGAGCATTACATTACATTACAAGCAATGATTTCATTTCGTGTCTTGTTAGAGTGATAAACGTTTGGTAGAGGTGGTATCAGAAGTAGATATCTAATGTGTTATTCAGTATTCTGTAGATGAATTAGTTATCAAGCCACAGTTTATGCTGTTAATTAGCGTCACGTACAACTGTATTGTGCTGGCCATTTTACAGGAAATATCGGCAAGAGGCAGCGGCATACTTCAGGATGTGTTAGATACTTTCCAGAAAAATGGACTCGTATTTCTCAATACGCTCAATGAGCTCGTGAAGCAGAAGATGAAGGTAATACAATAAACTGTATCCTACATAAGTTTTGTGACTGTTAGCGGTTGTAGTAGTATTTCATGTATCAATTGTTATTAAATAATTTTTAAGTTTCATTCCAACCAAAGATTTCCTTTAGTGCTGCGTAGTAGTATCAAGGTTCTGTAGTAGTGAGACCGCAATGTATTATCAATTGTCCAGTTCACTGTAGATAAATTAGTGCAATCCCATCTTATACCCTGTTGAATCACATCTTAAACAACGGTATTAAATTTTACAGGAAGTGTCGGCGAAGGAGTCTGGAAAAGTCAGAATTATTCAGGACGACATGGAGACGACCCACGAGGAGGACCTCATCTTTCTGGATGTCTTCAAGGAGTTTATGAAAGTGAAGATGAAGGTATGTTGAGAAATTCTATCTTGCAAGTTATAGTAATAATTTAGGTTATGGTAATATTTAATGCAATAATTATTGTTTGTTAAGCTTCGTATTGTGTTTGAAACAATTATTTTAGCTGGTCTCTTGTAATAGCTATAATCGTTCTTTAGAAAAGGAATCAGTCTGCTTTAGACGGTTTTCAGTATAACTCTGGAAATTTTACAGGCCTTGTACATGGTCTAACCACTCTTCTTCTTTGAAAACTTCGTCTCTGACCAGTGGATCGTGATTATGAAACAAATCTTTTATTATTCTTCTCATGTCTGCATCATTTATCAACTACATCCACATCATGCCACGCAAGCCACTTAATGGTGAGTGGCGGAGGGTACTTCTGCTACGACTGACTGATCCTCGGTTCCTGCTGCACTCGTGGATGGCTCCTGGAAAGAATGACTGTCGCTAAGCTTCTATATTAGCTCTAGCTTCCCGAATTTTCTTGTAGTGGTCGCTTAATGAGATGTACGTGGGAGGAATCAATATGTAGTCCTACTCTTCCTGGAAAGTGATCTCTCGAAATTTCAATAGGAAACCTCTGTGTGATGCACCGCGCCTCTCCTGTAGCGCCTGCCACGGGTGTTTGCTTATCTTCTCAGCAACGCTCTCGCGCCAACTAGGCGATCCTGTGACGGTATGCGCCACTATTCTTTGGATCTTCTCTGTCATTTCTGTCAATCCTACCTGCGTCTCGTTATAGGATAAGAAAGTAATTCTAACTTATGTCTTTAGTTATCGTGATCATACTCGTTTCTTTGAAAATACCTACACAACATGATGAAGGCTGTAATGTTCAGACGCAAAAATGTACCACACAACACAGAGTAATGCAACAAACGTAGTACGTAGGAATGACCTTTTTCTATGTGGTTCACACTGAAGATATTTTTTTCTGTTGGTGTCCACAGGGTCTTGTGAAAATGCGGGACGTGGGTCCCGATGAGTACTTGTACCTCAGGAATACCATCATCCCAGCGATGCGAGAAGCTGTGCTGTCAGTCCGTCGAACAATGAAGGCCTATGATCGTGAAGTCGCTGCAAGATACATGCGGGAGAGCATTGAAGAGACTATTAAGTGGGTCAAGGAAAATCGTGACTTAATGGTTCAGCACTTGATCTGGTACTTAGTGCTGGTGTGGGCCGTTGCACATCATTTCCTACTGGTGATGTGCATGCATCGATGGTTCTTAAACGAGTGAGAATGAATACCATCCGCAACAAAAAATGTTACTTCAGTTTCTTTATGTTCTTTCAAGTTTAAAGTTGAGTTCTGTTTCAGTTTGTGTTATGTTCTGTGTTCAAGTTCAATGTTTTTTCACGTTTCGTTTCATTCGTTGTTTTTCATGTTCATTAATAATGATACTTTATCAAATTAACGGTCTGTGCATTATTTATTCATATTTTTGAGACTGAAGCCTTGACTGAATCAGAGTTCCAACTATGAAAATTCAGAGATATTTCGGGGATAACTCCAGATGATGCTTGTGTAATAGACGCACGATCGCCGGCGGTTCATTACAGAGTAGTGATGTAATTTTGTTTTATATGATTTTTAATCGCGGTGTCTCTGGTTTCTGTGGAAATGCGGTCAGAGCAGTAAAGGAGCCTGCAGATTGCAATAACAAAAATGGACACCACCCAATGCACAACACAGAGTAATGTAACAACCCAGAGACGAAATATTAATCTGCTATTGTTATTGTCACAGCGGGAACAGCTGTGCATAACGCAGTTATACTTTTTCTCCGCTGCGTTTATGAACCCATACACGAGGTGCATATCGGCCAGTTCTTCATTACCAGTAAACCTGTCCTTATACAACGGTGTATCACTGTTAACGTACAACATAGAGTGCTGAGAAAAAAAACAGCAAACAAAAGCGAACAATACTGAACACAAGCTTGAAGCGGAAGAGTAAAATGGGTACTACTGCCGTCGACGACGGGACCCGTGAGCGAATAGAAACAAGACACACACAGATACAAAGGCAACTGGGGCAAAAAGAAAACAATAAAATTGAATACCTCTGTCACTAGCCGCCGGAGTCTTTGTTATCCTAATACCAAAATATTCCGGATGTATCACTGAACAACTTCTGAAAGTGTAGCCTTAGAATTCTGGTCCACCCCATATGTTGAATGTCCGTTGACAAATTTAATATCTTTTATATTTTTGCATTTACGTTATCATGTTAATGTTATTGTACGTTTTCGTTAATATTGAGAAATGACAAATCCTTCAAGTTGGAATACTGAACACTTTGCGACCAACAAAACTCCATTAAATATACAATGTTTCCTGTTTTACTACATTAAAATAGTAACATCTTGGAAGACTTGAAAATGACTGACAGACCTTTAAGTAACAGTAGACGTGTTTCTACATCTACATTAAAGAAATTAGATACTGGAGTGGTCTTTAACGCTGGACCTCACCCTCGCTAACACTGTGTTTTCCCAGTCTGGCTTCATTAAATTTAATGTTCCTTTTCAGAACCGTGAATTTGGAAAGTGATATGCCGTGGCAAGAGTTACTAGTTTAGGGTCACAACTGGAATTATTAAGTATTAATAATTTTAAAGTATCCAGAAATATTTAACTGAGGATGTAATGGATTCAAAAGCACGACTTTAAAGCTACGACACCAGTCTTGCACCAGCTTTTCTCTTCATGTATAATCTGGCTTCGTTATGTTCTTCCCTCGACATTTCTTTAACGGTCCATATTCGTCCATACCTTCATTTCTCGTGAAGACAACGACGAATGATCGACCTGCTCACACTTAGATGGAGGACGTTCCTAATCTCTGTACTGGACCTGAAAGGATCTTAACACTATAGTGGAGTATACTATAGCCCTGGTCCACCGGGGTAGTCTGTGGAGACTCAGGGCGACGAAGGCGATGGACGAGGCTTTTCCTCTTCACTCAGAAATTCATTGCAAATTTTCTGTATTCTAGGAGAAGGGAACAGACAGTGATACAGTATTCATCTTCATAAGGCGCAAGAACGCGATCTTCCTCGAATTCCTTGAATTGTCATACTTCATAAGTACGAATCTACTGACGAGGCAGGAGGACACGAAGCATGATGCAAGGTGGAGAGCGTTTCTTTCGCCTCAGATGTCAAATTCATTCAATTTACATGCTTTGAAAAAATATTTAAGAAATTATTTACTTGAGAGTATTGTTTAGAGTATCGTGTAAAAAACATATGTAGTACTAATAATGGCACCGTTTTCATACATTAAACGTAAATTTAGATTCAAGTTGTGATACAGGTCATTTTTCTGCCTGTCATAGTTTATTCATCTATTTATCTAAAGTATCTTCAGCATCACAATAATACGGGATAAAACTATAAAACATCAACAAGAGAGAAAATGTAAAATGATAAGAAGAAAAACCACAAGAATATAAACTTAGTTCCAGAAAAAATAACTTAATATGTTGCCCACGAAACGCGGAATCTATTATACTACACAACCTTAACAAGAGAATAGAGCATAATAAATGAAACGCGGCAAAAAGAATACCCATTGCTGACCAGGGGCCACAAATTGTGAGAGAGGAATTCATTCTATTCAAGCTCTTAAAAGAGTTCAAACAGTCACAAAACACAACAAGCAACAAAAGAAAAACTCTGAAAATTTAATAATGTATGACCCACAGCTGTCTCACTGTTCTGACGATGTGTGCTCTTACCAAATTTAAAATGGCCCAAGTAACACAGTCATCTACACAACACAGGTTTACACTGAAAGGAACTGCCACAACCTTCTGTAACTCTTGTAGCCGAAGAATTGTGATCTAGGGGCGCCGGCAGTGCAGCTCAGCGTGTTCGGTTAGAGAGGGGCTGCCCTCTGTAATAAGAAAACTGAGTAAAAGAATCAACCATCATCTTGAACAGATGTCGTATGACGTCCGCCCAGACAAAACGCAGCGACCATTAAGGAACGAAACAAATAAATAAAAAAAGGGTAGCGCCTTTCGTTAATAATCAAGACGTCCTCGGACCTGTGTTTGAACCCCGCCACAGCTTAAATTTTGACTAAAATTCATCTGCAATGGCGACAGAAGACTTCCGACAGAAGAAGTTACCTTCGTTCTGCCAACGGCTTTGTCAAAGAGGGTGGAGTTGTCGACAGGTGGGAAACTGCCCCGTCAGGCGAAAGAATCAGCGGTGAACAACGGCATGAGGATGCACTAAAGACACGACATGTGGCCTGTAGCTGAAAAAGTGCCATGATGATCTCTCCATTGACAAAAGATGCAGACTACGCCCCATTCAGATCTGCTGGAGGGGATTGCCAATTAGGAGGTGCCCATGAAAACAGGACTGAATATCCAACGAATGATTAACTTTCTGCGACTCGAGGGGTGGTATATCAGAAGTTTAAACGTGATAGGGAAGCGAGGAATTCCGCAAAGGGAAATCGTGAGGCTCAGTCTAGATATAGTGGGTGTCAGTGAAGCGAAATGGAGAATGGTGGAGATTTCTGGTCAGATGAATATAAGTTAATGCCAACAGTAGCAGAATATGTTACAAAGGGTGTAGGTGTGGTTTTGCATAAGAAGGTAGGACAGAGAATGAGTTTCTGTGAACAGTTCAGTGATGGGGTTGTCATCAGAATCGACAGCAAACCAACACTGACAACGGTAGTTTATGTACATATCCCGAAGTAGCAAGCTGAAGGTAAAGGAAGAGAGAACGTAAATGAGAATATTGAATGAGTAATGTAGTACGATGAAGGGAAATTAAAATCTAATGGTCATGGGGCACTGGAACGTGGTTGTAATGGAAAGAGTAGAGGAAAGGGATATAGGAGAATAGGAGCTTGGTACTAAGAACGGGAGAGGAGAAAAACTACTTGAGTTCTGCATTAAATATCAGCTAGAAATAGAGAACACCCTGTTCAATAATGAGAAGAAGCATAGGTACGCCTTGAAAAGGCCACTTTGAAAAGGCCGAAATCAAATACTGGGTTGCAAGGTGCACCCATGAGTAGATGTAGAATCAGATCACAATTTAGTTAAGATGAACAGGCTGTAGTTTAAAAGACTAGTCAGAAAGAAAAAATCCGCAAAGAAGTGGGATATGGAAGCACTAAGGAATTAAGAGTTATGCTTGAAGCTCTCTACGGTGATAGATCCTGTGATTAGAAAAAGCTCAGTGTGAAGTTCAGTTAAAGGGGAATGGAAATCTATACAAATGGCAATCACAGAAGTTGAGAAGAAAGCGATAGCAGAAAGAAGATAACTGCAAAAAAAAAAAAAAAAAAACATGGGTAACAGAGGAAGTACTTAAGTTGATCTATGAAAGAAGGAAGTTAAAAGTTTTCAGAGATACTCATAAATAAAGAAATTAAAGTCACTGAAGAATAAATTTGAATAGTAAGAGCGGGGAAGCTCTTGACACACAGTTTGCAATTCCTACTCTGGGATGAAGAGGTTGGCACAGGAGAGGAATCTGTCGTGAGCTGCATCGAACCAGTCAGGAGCCTGATGCCTCCTAAATAAATGAAAAAAAGGAGCCAAAGCTACTCTTCACCTGATACTAACTTGTATCCTGGCGGTTGCATGCTGCAAAAAAGGTCAACTAAAATCATTGGGGGAAGTGCAACAAAACGAATATTCACGCTGGTGTATAGAATGTGTGAGCCTGGCGATATGTCATCGTACTTACAGGAAAATGTCAACCACGTAATTCCTGAGACTGTAAAGGCTGACAAGTGTGAGAACTGTAACACAATCAGCTTAATAGCTCATACACCCAAATTGCTGACAAAAGAAATGTACAGAAGAATGGAAAAGTGAGTTGAGGATGTGTTCGATGCGCATCAGTTTGACTTAAAGGAAAGGTAAAGTCACCCGACATTCAGTTTTGAATATGTGGTTGTTGGTGGAATCAAGGCTAAAGAAAAATCAAGAGACGTTCATAGGATTCGTCGACCTGGAAAAAGTTTGTTGAAAGGTAGGCGTAAGCTGCAGGGAAAGATGGGTAATATACAATACGTACAATAGTCAAGGAGAAACAGTAAGAGTAGGAGACTTAAGAACGAAATGCTCAGATTAAGAAGGGTGTAAGACAGAGTAGTAGTTTTTCACCATGCTGTTGAATGTTTAGATCCAAGTAGTAATGACGCAAATACGAGTAAAAGATAGATTCAGAAATGGAATTTGAATTCAGGGATGAAAGGATAAGATTCACTGAAGACATTTAGCAATGTGAAGAAGAATTACGTGATATGCTGAATGGAATGAACAGTCTAATGACTACAGAATATGGATTGAGAGTGAATAGAAGAAAAGTGAAAGTGATGAGATGTCACAGAAAAGAGAACAGTGAGGGACGTAACATCAAAGTTGGTGATCGTGAAGTAGATCAGGAGCTAGGAGGATATCTAACGCAGACTAACACTTGCAAAGCGGACATTTGGACCAAAAAAAGTAAACTAGTATCAGACATAGGCCTTAATATTAGCAGTAAATGTCTGAGAAAGTACGTTTTGGGCACAGCACAGCATTGCATGGTAGTGAAACATGGACTGTGCGACAACCAGAAATGATGAGAATCGAAGCAGTTGAGATGTAGTGTTACAGAGGAGTGTTGATTAGGTGGACTGATCGGAGTGGAAAGGAATGTATGGAAAACACCGTCACGAAGAAGTGGCGAGACGGTAGGACATCTCTCAAGACGACTAAATAACTTCCATAGTGCTAGAGAAAGCTGTAGGTCGTAAAAGCTGTAGAGGAAGAGAGTGATTGGAATATATCGAGCAAACAATTAAAACACAGTTTGCAATTTCTACTCTGGGATGAAGAGGTTGACACTGGAGAGGAATCTGTCGTGAGCTGCATCGAACCAGTCAGGAGCCTCATGCCTCCTAAATTAATGAAAAAAAGGAGCCAAAGCCACTCTTCACCTGATACTAACTTGTTCCTGGCAGTTGCATGCTGCTTGTATCCACAGAGCCAAGAACCATCCACTCATCCAGACTAGAACCAACGCCTTGTGTTGACCACAAGTCACCACAGTTCGAGATCCTAGTCTCCACGAGGCTGTCTCCCCTGCTTTCCTCCATGAATTGCTACTCTGTCCCATACAGCTGGCCACTCTCTTTGATAACTGTCAGTTGTTGGATCTTTTTGCTGTCGTCTCCAAACCGCGCGACC
Organism: Schistocerca serialis cubense; assembly: GCF_023864345.2. NCBI lineage: Eukaryota > Metazoa > Arthropoda > Insecta > Orthoptera > Acrididae > Schistocerca > Schistocerca serialis. Next base: position 805,359,784 of record NC_064641.1, read on the forward strand.
GCTACGGTCGCAGGTTCGAATCCTGCCTCGGGCATGGATGTGTGTGAAGTCCTTAGGTTAGTTAGGTTTAAGTAGTTCTAAGTTCTATGGGACTCATGACCTCAGAATTAAGTCCCATAGTGCTCAGAGCCATTTGAACGTTCTTTTTTGTCGTCTCCATACTGACACATCTTTCCTGAGGCTGCACTCTGCTTATGAAAGCAGCCATCCCGTCCGCCTGTAACAATACAACAGGCTGCTATCGCCACGAGCCATCCCACGCACCGGCCGGTGCCACAAGTGAAGTTCTGTGCAGTGCGCTCCCCCCCAACCCCCCCCCCCCCCCACCCCTCTTAGCACAAGCTGCCATCTCATGTTGCTGGTCGACTGGTGTACACCACGCAGCTCCTCAATGTGTCCCCAAGCTGCCTCGTACCTCGCTGTGGCGCTCTAAGTGCCTGTTTTGCTGCTGGTGGCGATCTCTGTCATGGTGGACGGGAGCATCAGTACTGGCGGCAACTGTCAGCCAGGGTGGGAATCCGATGGTGTGTTGAATCTCTTGAACTCTTCACTATTTAGATTTATCTTGTGCCTCGAGGGCCAAGTTTTATTTTAAGCGAAGTAACAAATAAAGCAATAACCAGAATGTAGGTTTGAACACAACATTGCTTCGCTATCGATGATCTTGTGTTATTTTGTATTCTGTTGCCTTCTCAGACCTTTGTACAGGTTAACTCAGCCAGTAATAATGGGTAAATACAGTTAATGTAGACCCAGAACACCAAGGTACCACGGCATTATTCACATCGGAAATCATTCCCAAAGATGGTAAGTGATACGTTAAAATCCCTGGACGAAAGGGGGTCGAACGCGAGATATTTGGATCCGTAGTCTGGTTCGCTACCAGCACACTAAAGAAATAATTTTTGCCATCAAAGGGCTTGGTGAAAATAGCTTTAATTTAACGGAGCATTCCGTAGCTCATGGCCAGCTCACCTGACTTTTATGCGGGAAACCCTTTTCGAATCCCGGCAGTGCCACGGATTTTTCCGTGATGGGTAGTCTGGGACTGCGTCCAGCTATTCCCGTGGTGCTAGTTACTTGATCGAGCAGTAGCGGCCCCAGGTCAAGAAAACTGACAACGGCCGTAGAGTGCTGTGCTAACTGCACGCACCTCCACGCTGCAACCAACGACGCCGTTGACGAAGGATGACACGGTGGTCTGTAAGTGGGGATGGGCCCGCCAGGGTATGTGGGCGAAGTTCACGGTTTTAACTAGCGTTGATGAAGTCCATTTATGGTGAGGGTAAGGTGAGGTACAGGAGGAGAAAGGGGAACCATTAAAGGGACGCAGTAAAAATGAAGAGAGTTCAGCGATAATAAATGTTCTAGATTCTGGCTCCGGCATGATAACAGTGTTAATCTGCTAGGAAGATTCAAAATAAAGTTCACTCCAGCTCAGTGTGAAATTACTTTTAGATGATATTTTTCTGGTTGACCTTTTCTTTTCGCTGGCCTCAAAAGCATACCATTTTGTCATAATGAAATGATGATGAGAGCAACTAAACAGAGCTAACATCGCTTTAAACAGGTTTTGATGTTGATGTGCAAGAGTGAACACACCGTCATTTCTCAGTATTGTTGTTTATTTAATTACAACATTTATGCCATTTTCAGGTGACTGACTTTATGACACAAACTCAATAACTTGAAAACGGCACAAAAGGCTGAAACCTAGGTCGCAATTAAGTAAACAATACAGTAGATTTCGGTGTGTTCATTTAAAAATTACGTCTCTAGCATTAGTAACTGGAAGTAAATTCGTACCAAGTTCGGGATCAGTCTACATGATCGTTTCTACCATTACTAGCTTCGCAGCCTAGAGTTCACTCCCATCGAGGTCGTTGATAACTGTGCGACACAAGCAGCACTACATATGTAACATTTCTGTACTGTCTACTGAGATAATCGCAGCTGTGTGTATACTTTGAGAGTATTCGAGAATTTAATTCACGGGTTTTAGTTTTCGTTAACACTACAAGCATTATCAGGGAGAGCCCGTCATAAATAGACTTTTGCTGACGGGTAATGCTAGAGATAAACGCTATTAACGCCAAGACTAGTCGTAGAAAATACTATTTGAGTGGAGGAGAGCCTCATATGGATCGGAGACCATAAGTAGAATACTGGGTGAAAAGATTCTGCGTGAAGCCTTCGTTAGGCCTGAAGAAGTTTTTGCTGGATTTAACCTAAACTGTCGTCGGTCACGAGACACTAACCTTTTCATGGCGTGTGACATTTACGTCAGTGATGATATTCTCACCCTTGTCCTTTTCTGTAATCACTATGAAATCCCTTTGTAGATATCTCTTTGTACGATAGTCAAAACGAACAGAAACTGCTAGCTGAACGGTGGCAGTTTCTCAGCTTTTCCATTAGCTCAGAGAATATTCCAACTTTTTTGTGAACTCACATTGTTTTGTCATGTTTTATGAGCCCTTGTTCTGGCCAGTTTGAATATGATGGTACAAACTCTTTCGTAACGTCTTTTTTAAGTCACTGTTGTCAGTATGGAGTTTTGGGCGAGTTGGTTTGCAAGAACGGTTGGTGGGTGCAAAGCCTTGTGGCTTCCTCGTTTCGAGAGAGTGAGCCATTACTACTATGAATCTTTTCTCTTTCCGGTTCTGAACTGGATAGTTGGAGAGACAAGGACGTCATATTTGTCTGGCAGAGCTCCACGCTGTTGACGTGACGTTACAATGTCCAAGGAATAATGTAGCATCAATCCAATTTTCATTCAGTAACGAAATATAGCTTTGCCTGTGAGGTTAGCTGGTAATGTGTGTTGGTGTCATTCCGCATGTAGGTAATCGGAAGCGTATGTCCGCGAGGTATAATTGATGCTGATAGGTCGCTAATTGTGAATTCTCAGCTTTTCCATTAGCTCAGAGAATATTCCAACTTTTTTGTGAACTCACATTGTTTTGTCATGTTTTATGAGCCCTCGTTCTGGCCAGTTTGAATATAATGGAACAAACCCTTTCGTAACGTTGGATTACCGAGAAACATGTTATTATTTTCTCTTCTTGATATTTCAAAATTGAAAGGTGTCACCAGTCTTGAAGTGTTGAGATTAATTTTCTCAATGATATGTAATAACATATTACATGAATGATGTCACATCTGGTATCAGCCCAGTACTTTGGATTGTAGGCTGAAAAATCGTTACCGGACTGTTAAGTAACTTTTGAACGCTTGTGGTGAAATTCAGAACCCAATATTTTATATTACCGAGAAACTCGTCAGTCTTTGCCTAAAGTTAATATGGATATCTCATTCTGGTTGGCAGCTATCTTGTTCTATCTCATATATAGTAATTTCCAGAGTTCTAGTTGCATAGCCAAAGCGTGGGCTTTTCACTGTTTTAAATACAGTTTTCGAGATTGATCGCGTTGCTGACTTTTCCTCTTGTACATTATGTACTTTAATACCCATATCTTCAGAGTTTCATGCCTCATTTGTCACTATCCCGTAGCTTTGTCTATGTTGCTTTTCAAACACACACACACACACACACACACACACACACACACACACACACACATACACACACACACACACACTTGTCAGAGTGATTGTTTCCACTTTCGAATGTATTCCCCTGGCGTCTTGGCCCTTGTATGGAACATCAGGAGATGGCTGAACAATTTCTAAATAGCGCTATTGCTTGTGCATATACGGCCGACCGCTGTGCATTAGTTGTGCATCTATACTTTGGCATGGCGTACCTGACGGTCTATTTTGTTAATCCGTTCGAGAATCCAGAGTGAAAAAAATTACTGTCTGTCCGCCTCTGCACTTTCTTTGGCGCGATTTCGGCGACACCGGTACAAATCCATCAAGTTTGTTCTCATTGTAGACCCTGAATGAGAACTGACGAATTTTGATAGCATGTAAGCGCGAGATGTGCAAAACCTTTCTTCGACTGTCTAGTACGTAAAAAGCTCGGAACTCGACCAAGAGTGTGACAGTTCTGGAGGGGACGCTGACAGCCCGGCTGGAAGGATCTACTGATTTGTTACGATGCAGACCGATGGCCAGTGTGGCGCAGTTAGACTTAATAAAATATTATTCAAGATTACTCCATTTATTGCTAAGCATATAAGTCGTTGCCGCGTGTTCTCCTAGGTCTGCGACGCTGAATCCAACAGCGGACCCACGGGTGCCAAGGCCGCTGCGTCAGCTCGGGGTGGCATCTTGGTGCGATTGTTAGCCACTCGCCGGCGAAGTGGGAGCGCCTCGTCGGTAGCCATGCTTGGAGATGTCGGTGACTACGATGTGCATGTTTGATTCACACGATCTTTCAGGGAGTACTCAATCGCTCCTAGATCAGAGCCCTTGTCATCCCACCAGCCAATTAAATTCCCCATAGGAATATCACTTAATGTCCCACTACACCATTACAGCCTCCTTGTCTGTACTGTTCACTGTTCAGTCTCACTTCCCTACAAAACTGGACTCCAGACATATATATTCTGGAAATACAAACACTTCCAAGTCACTTGGCGTTCTACAGCGACGAGCTAAAATATTATACAACCGTAAAAGACTTTCTAACACTTAAATCTATATATGTTAACAAGTTTGTCTTCGTCAGGTAAGCTTTCCTTTCCATTGCCAACCTGCAATTTATACCCTCTCTAATTAGGCCATTATCGTATATAGGAAAACTCACGTACTTCTTCGAAGGTCTCGTTCCTTAAGCTGAATCCTTCAGCATCACATCATTTAATTCATCTCTATTACATCATCCTTATCTTCTTTTGCTGATGTTCACCCTCTCTCTTCTTTTCTAGACACTGCCAATTCCATTCAACTGCTCTTTCAAGTCCTTCCCTGTCTCTGAAAGATTACAAACCTCAAGGTTTTTTTCTTCTCCTTGAACTACAATTCTTACCTCAAATTTTCCCTTGATTTCCTTTATATCTTGCTCAATGTATAAATTGAATAACATCAGGCATAAGCTACAAGCTTGAGTCACTACCTTGTCAATCACTGCTTCCCTTTACGCCCCTCTATTATTATAGCTGGCACCTGATTTCTTTTCAAGTTGTAAATAGCCATTCGCTCCGTTTAATTTACCAATGTTACTTTCTGAATTTCCAAGAGAGTATTCCACTAAGTATTGTAAAAAGCATTCTGAAAGTCTGCAGATGCTATAAACGTAAGTTCCTCTTTCCTTAAACTGTCTTCTAAGAGAAGAGGTAGAGTCAGTGTAGCGTCGTGTGTTCCCACATATCTCCGGAATCCAAATTTATCTTCCCAAAGGTAGGCTTTCATCAGTTTTTTCCATTCTTCTGTGAGATATTCATGTTATTATTTTCAACCATTACTTATTAAACTGGTAGTTCTCTAATTCTCATATTTGGAAGCACCAGTTTCATTTAGAATTTCAGTTACTACATTCTTCTCGATGTCTTGCTCATCAGATGCGATAGTTTTGTCATGACTGGCTCTCCCAAGTCTATCAGCAGTTCTGATGAAAATATTTCTACTCCATGCGCTTTGTTTCAACTTAGATCATTCACTGTCATGTCGGATTCTTCTTGCACTAACATATCTCGCACCTCATCCTCATCTCCGTGCTCCTCCTTTTCTATTGTAACCTTCGTGTTCTTTGTATGGACCCTCTATTTAATCCTTCTACCTTTCAGCTTTCCCTTTTGTGTTTGTAACACTTGATATTCATATAGCTACTTCTCTTTTCTCAACAGGCATCCTTACCTTTCGTGTAACCAGTATCTCTCCTTCCCCTAGTTATATGTGCTTCTAAATCCTTACTTTTGAGCTTTAGACGTTCCTGCATTCCACCTCTCACCTTCTGTCAATGTGATTTCCTATACGTTTATATTTCTTTTCCTGCTTCAATGGCCGCAATTTAATATTATCTCCTTTCATTAGTTAATTTCTACTAGGCCTTGTCTTTATACCTATTTGATTGTGTGCTGCCTCCACTATTTCACTTCTCGAGATTACCCACAGGTCTTTTTCTGTATTCCTTGCTCTAATTGTACTCACTCGTTGCCTAATGCTCCCTCTGAAATTCTGGACAACCTCTGGTGCTTTTAACTTTGCCATGTCCCATCTTCTGAATTTCCTACATTTTTGCAATTTCTTCAGCTTTAATCTACGGTTCATAACAACTCAATTCTCCTCAAAATCCACATCAGATTGTGTTATACAATATAAAATCTGGTGCCAAATCTGTGTCGTATATAATCAATGTGAAACCTTCTGGTGCCTCCAGGGATTAACCTAGTATACCATCGACTATCATGATTCTTTTCACTAGATATTAGCGATGATTAAATTAAGGTGTGTGAGAAATTAATGAAGGCGGTTTCGCTTTTCATTCATTTCCCAAGTACATATTCACCCACCATTTTTTTCTTCTCGTCATATTCCTACTATCGAATTCCATTTCCTTATCACAATTAAATTTTCATCTCCGTTAACTATACGAATAATTTATTTTATCTCATCATATATTTTTTCATACTTTTCATGATCTGCAGAGCTAGATGATATATAAATTTGATATTATATTTGCAACCCTGCGTTCACATGATCATAATTCAAGTTCCGCCTGCCACCGAACTTCACTAACTCCCACTGTAACATCAACCTATCCTTTTCCCTTTTTAAATATTCTAGTACATATGCAGTGGTCGGAATACATCCAGCAATTAAGTACATAGGTTGCAAGTGCTACTTTGAAGTAAAGAGTTTGGTATAGGAGAGGAATTCATGGCGAACCATATCAAACCAACCATAAGATAAATTACTTAAAATAGAAAAAAATGTGTGGCCATTAAGGGACCTAACGCTCCACGCTGTACGACGCCTGGTTTTTTTGTCCTGATATCCTTCTGAGTAATCCCTTCCCAGAGATCGGAAGAACGGACTAACTTAACCGTAGAGTAGAGTTACATCCCATCGGCAACAATATCGGTTGTAGTTTCCCCTTACTTTCAACCGCTCATAGTACAAGCACAGCAATTCCATTTTAATTGATGTTACAAGGACGGATCAGTCACTCATCCAGAGTGTCGCCCTTTCAACTACTGGAAGGCCTGCTGTTTCTCTTCGTGAGAAAGGTGCATGTGCAGCCTACCAACAGATATCCCCCTGTAGTGGTTGCACCTATGATACTGCTGTCTGTATCACTGAGGCACACAACAACGGCTAGGTCCGTCGTTCATGGGGAATAATGTGTGTTAATGGAATGGAATTTTAATCGACCGCTGTAAGGGATGGGCGACCAGAAGCCATGTCCTTGATAATATTCACAAACTTCTTAGTATTCACCATATGAATGTAGTATCTGAATGGCAGTATCAATTTAGGACAAACATCTGAGGTAACAGAAAACTGTCTCTCGGGTATGGTTTCGTAATGGTGTCTCATTTGCACGGCTGTATGTAAACAGTAGTTTAATCGGCCGGCGCTATTTTACAAAGACCTAGCATCACAATAAGAAATAAAAAATAATATTCATTAAGGGTGTGTTACAAGATGGTACTTAACTTCAGTACAGTTTGAGGCTCTACAGCATCCAAAACACTATTTCGAACATAACATAAAGTCCAACATCTCGTAATACATTCCTGAGATACGGACATGATGGGTTCTCTAAACATACTGATCTGAAATCGGCATGATAGTAGAATTCTGGGAATGATGACGAAGTTCTCAATATGATTACTGACATCCAAGTATATTTAATTTCTTCTACTTCCTTTATACCTTCAAATTCGACGAACTGCAACAACAAGTGTATAGCGTGCTGAATACTGAGCATTATGTCGAGTGCCCAAACAGTCTTGTATTTTGGGCTAGTGAATGTTGATTACTGCTGCCTTTCTTCTACCAGACGATGACGTGATTATATTACGAACTTCTATATGTAGCCTGTTTTTTCTGTTTCGTCCTAATAAAAGCCCGGGCGAAATCTGTAACCTGCTTGTCTTAAATGGAAATTTATAAAACAGACTCGTTTCCATCTGTAACCTGCTTGTCTTAAATGGAAATTTATAAAACAGACTCGTTTCCGATCCCGAAAAGAAGGAGAATAGTGAGACACCACAAAACAAATCTCAGTTAATGTAGGCTCATCGTAAGTTCTCTTCGGAAGAGCTATGTGTTATCTCACGAAATACGGTCCATTGCAATAACATTTCTTAACTCTCCAGATCACCACCCCTATCAGCTCTGAACACGGTCACAAGCTTCTTTTTCTATCATCCGTTGTTAAAACCAGTTCCGTACAAAATTATAAAGTTAACGCAGATAATATCATTTTAATCAACATCAAGTAAAAGTTACACACATGCGCAGAAGCCCTGGGGTATTAGAAACCCTACACGTTTATTGTTATACTGTTCTTACACAAGAGTGCGATTCTGTGAATGATTCCGCACATTTAAGGTATTAAAAATTCATTATCTGATTGTCATGTTTAAGCAGGAAATAAGGATCATACGTGTTCAATGAGGGCTGCTGACCGCTAATCCATCACACTCAAATGAAATACTGTTCATCAGCTGCGTAAGAGGAAAGTTTCAGATGCCTATCGGCGCAAGTCTCGCCGCCATAACACTAAACTTACAGAGTAGACTCTTTCGGAAGCGCTACACATATCAATTTGAGAATATCTGGAGTAACACTAGTACCATCGAATTTCAAGCCCCCTATAAAAACTGTCTCTAGTCGATGAGTTTACATCTCGGTCTTAGTCTTTCCCCCATTTTGGTGAGTTAATTTTGTTTTAACAGGTAGGCATTGTGATGGTCAGTTATTTGGTTTCCAAACATTAAGCATAGTCGTGCTAGATACTTACGTTCACCACCAGGACGAGTTGCATCTCCACCAAGACATGGAAAACATACAGCATATACTGCAAATTGCTATTAACAGTCGTCCCGTATTTCTGCCTATACTTACTATGTTTTGCAGTCATGAAATGAGTGAACCGGCATGAGACTTTGACGAGAGCTGATGGTTATTGACACAGATATAGAGACCATGAATAATTTGACAGTTTGTTGTCACTCTCTCTCATTCGTGAGACATCAGTGCCAACTTTCATTTGTTGATCACTCCATCTGTATCGAGAATAAATCAAACGCGAGGAATATCGTGATATGTTACGAAATAGCAAGCAAAAAAGTGCATAAAAGAAATGTAATTACGTTACCGGTTTCGGCCACTTAATGCCCTTCTGTAGAATGTAATACCTATCGTATTATTTGCAAGTGTCGGTAATAAGATGCCGTGGTCATGGGTTTATAGTGTTATTAGTTGATTAGCTCTTGTTCTGGCTTTGTATCTGCACTTGTTGTTTCGTTTCGTTATACTATTTTTGTACAGACGTTAAGAACCACATGATCGCTGCAATTTGCAGTATGCATCTTATTTATTTCAGTGGCAAATAATGCGATGGGAATAACCTTCTTAAGGAGGCCACCAAGTTCCAGAAACCGGTAAAGAAATTAAATTTCTTTTATACAGCTGGTTGCTTATTATTTCGTTACATACAACACAATTGTTGATTTTTGATAAATTACTAGATACTATGGTCTGTCGGAGATCTACAAAAGATGGAGCGACAACCCCTCGTGTATTTTACTGCGAAGTTCCTAGCAGTGTTACTACAGATGAGAAACAATCAGGCGACTTCTAGTTAGCAGGACTGTCAAGCCTCTCCACCAGTACATAGTGAGAAGCTGTGTTGTGTGCTTTCGTTTTCATCATCGAAGCAGACTTATTTTTGTTGTTAATAAACTTGTTGAGACTTGATCACTGTTTCCCTGTGTCCCCGTGAAAGACACGTCATGATACTTCTGAAGCAATCACGTGACGTCACAGTGTAGTAAAGTTTTTTAATCTTTCCTCTGACCAAAGTAGGTCCACTTCCACTCCATTGGATACTGTGGAGTCCATAACTTTCAGAATAGCAAGAAATGCATCCAGCTCTTCTAATGGCGATGACCATTTTGCAACTTTCAACGCTTTGTCGTCCTGTTTCAGTGCTTTTTGAATATGTTTGAGAACATATTTTTAATAAGCAAGTGCCAAGAATCATGTACAAAATCGTTCATGAAACGTAATTACACATGTGGATAAAGATCAGATTATTTCCTGGAGATAATTTAGATTTCCCCTCGGGCTAAGAGTCACAGTATTAGTACCATATACTTCCTACTTTGGTCCATCGTGAGCTTCAATCTCTGTATCGACATTCAAATTGCTCAGAGATGATTTCTTTTTTTAAATTACGACACCTTTTAGAACGTGCGTGGCTCAGTTTTGTATTATTTAGCTGTTCTCGTAACTATACACTATTCTTCACGGTTACCTTGAAACATATCAACCGCAGCAGCTCATGTTGTAAAAATACAAACCATTGTGGGAGACTCATCTGTACCAACTTATTATGTTCACGTGACGACATGCTTGCCATTTGGGTGAAGTGGTACATACTGACATGTGAAATGATGTTATTCATGAAAGTAATGCAGCTGCTATGTAAATTGGGAAAACAAAGGTATACAGTTCCGAAAACATTTTATTTCTTACTCCTTCCACTAACATGTATAAATGAAGATTCAACAGTATCTTTATTGCTGCCCAACGACTCATCCGAACTGCCTCCTGTACATAGTATTCCAACACAATCAAAATCGGTTGTAATACGTCTTCATACTATTCTTAAAATTCAACTTCCTAGTTGTCATTTATCAACGCAAACGTGTGCTCATCGCTGTGATCCTGACAACGAGTGTTGACGCACTACTTCACAGCTCCTGTATGTCGTATTTATATGACGTTTCATCACAACAAACACGCTGCACTTATAGCTTTGGATCCGCTTTGCAGCAGCAGACCCTACACAGGCTGCCAACAATGTGTAGTAGTCGGCACTGCTTAGTTTATAGTATAGGACATAAATGTCACGTTGTTGGTTCTAGTTATGTCTCCTTTTATCTTCGAAAACTAGGCCTTGACATTTAATTCAAAATGACCTAAGTTAATAAATATTAAAAACCATGAATCCTTGCCCGCCTCCTAAAACAATTTGGGGAAAATTGCAATTTACAGATAACTGTACAGCAGTTACTGAACAAATGACAGGTTACAGTATTGCACTAAATATTTGCCAGTAACTTTCCTCCAGTTCAGTTCGCTGACTGTTCTTGGGGACAAGGGACCAGGTCAATAGATAAGATTATTGAACCATTTCAGTGCTTTTTATAATCACTAATGTGGTTGTCTAATGAACACATGGGGTAGGGGTATCACACCTAGGTCTGGAAAAATTTAGCTTCATTTCGGTCACGTCTTTTACTGCGAATGTTATCAGTCGTGCCCTGCATAGTCATGCATGTGAAGTGTCTTTTTCTAAACGGCTGTAGGTGCTTTATTTTTTGTCACCATAGTAAACGGCCGTCGTCCCAGCGATGTCCTGCTAAAAGGATGGACATACAAAAACTACACAACCGGCGGGCCTGAAGGGACAGAAGGACTTCTTCCAGCCAACCAACATCTGTCTTCCTCTGCCAACTGGAAAGGCTCGAAGAAGTCAAACATGGGCAAATGGTCTTCTCCTTCACCAACTCGATGAGGTTCTTCGACGTTGTCGCGTGATACCCTTTCCCGGCCCATCTCCGTGTCTCATGTGGACACCACTAACCGTGTTTCTGCCCTGGACTCTGCAGGCCGACAGAAGGAGAATACTGACGCCTCTGTAGACCTCACGGAGCAGCATCCCCCGGCCTCCGTGCCCTGTAGCAGCCAACGTTCGACGGATGGCACTCAGCAGCCACCGATGAGGCACCCATCATGTTCTCTTCGTCATCACTCTCCTACAAAGGAACGTTCGCGGTCTTCGATCCAAACAAAGAGGATTTATGGAGTTATGGATTCTCTTAGTATCGCAGCATCTGCTCGTTCTCTGCCTCCGGGAAAGAAAATTGCTGTCTTATGACTGCTTTGACCTCTCGCATTTCTTTACAGTGTGTTTCACCTTCCCCCGAGGACTGTATTGCAGATCATGGGGGAGTCAAGCTGCTGCTCGTACGGGATGACCTTTATAGTGTAATGTAATAAAATAAAAATTATTTGTGATTCCCTTTCTTTGCTATGAGTGTAATGTAATAAAATGAATGTCAGCTATGACTTATATAAAAAAGAAACACACATTAATACAATGGCTCAGCATAAAAGAGAAATAACTAATGTAGGAATATTATTAACACTGTAATATGTTGTTCGAATTGGCCCGACGCGTATGAGCACTCAGTAAACTAGCTCAGTTCTCAGGGTAGTTACGCAATCATCGATAATTAATTGTCCTTTTCTTATTTACCCAACACTACAGATATTATTCCAGGGTCGTGAGAAGTCGTGTGCTTATTGTACCAGAGAATATTTGCCGAGTCTGTTCGATGTACACTACTACAATACGTAAATTAACATCCTGGTTTCGTCTCGATTCCCCAATATAAGATAACAAGAGTAGCATCTACAAATGAAATCCTACAATGGAACTGGAATCCTGTGACCAGACCTGTTCTGCCTGGAGTGTTATCTCGTTATATAAAGAAAATCTGTAAGTAAAATTCTAAATTATTAGTAGCTGCCTCCAGTCTTGTGGGATCTGAAACAAGGCTAATTTTCCTAACCGACGGCACGTCTCGTGGATGAGCTAAAAGAAAAATGTTAAAAATTTGTCTAAGATGGCTCCTAACAGTGAAAGATCTTTGTTAAGGTCCATATCTACTTAAGACAATCCAGGTATCAGACTACCAATTGCTTGACCACAAACAAACATTCTTTATAAAAATAACCATTATATTTTTCGGGTTTTAAGTACAACTTACATTATTAGCTGGTACAGCAAGATGAGCTTTACACAAGAACGTCGTCTTAGGTCCGAACCCAAGCAGAAAAGTGAAAGACAAAGGAAAGATAGTGCATGCTTATAAGCGCGAGAGTCTATGGAATAACATGTCCATTGCATTGTAGTTCTATCTCTTCTTCTTTGGCGTACTTGTAGATTATTTATAAAATTTATCATAGTATTTAGTTTACATTTTTTAAGTCCAAGACAACCCAAGAGAAACAGTGCAATAGTCAACCCATCTCTGTGTCTACTCGCCTTCAAACTATTGCAGTTCGCCTTTTCCTTCCTCACCTGACATTTTCCCTTTGTACTGCATTCTTGCATCATTCGTTGTCACCAGGGAAGACTTCTTCCAGCTTAATGGACAGTTGCCTCACCCCTTTCTACTACTTAGTGACTTTAATATTCACCATCCGCTTTGGGGTTCCCTCAGAACATGTGAGAGAGGTGACCTCTTGGCTGACGTTCTCAATCAAGTTACGCTCCTCTGCCTTAACGCAGGTGCACCAACTTTCCTTTCAGCATCCACGCACACTCCATTTGGACCCCACCTATGTGCGCACCTAAATGGCGGCTTACGAAGACAGACTGGAGGTTTGACTCCTCCCTGGCGAACTTCGACGAACAACATTCCCCCAGTTGTGATAACCAGACAGAATATCTTACAAACGTTATCCTTACTGCCTCAGAACTTTCCATTCCTCTCACTTCCTCTTTATAACGCCATGCTCCCGCCCCTTGGTGGACTGAAGCGTGTCACGACGCATTTAGCGCACGAAGATGTGCTCTCGCATTTAATTTCGCTTAATTCCCGCGGATTTGAAATCCCACTGGCCGCAAGAGTGCATGGAGCGTTACTGTCGCCGGTAGGGGGCAGGTCGGAGGAGAAGGTAGTTAAAGGCTGCGGCGACCTGGAGAAGAGGAGAGTGCGACACGGGCGGCGAGGAGCGCAAGTGAGGCGGCCTGTTGTGGCCACGTGTCTGCCGTGGCCCTTTGGCAAGAGCCTTTGCTCACTGTGAGTGTGGCGGTGCCGAGTGTTGGTCGCAATCGTGAACATCGCTCGTTAAAAGCTACTTCGGCAGGACGCACAATATTCGCGGTGTCCTCTGCTACTCAAGTTGCAAGCAGTTTGTGGTGCCAGGTTGGATTCCGGTCTGTCCTTTGCAAGTACTGGACGCGGGGGCGTATGCTGGATGGATTCCGCCTACGAGCAATCTTCGTTAAATCCTTCTTCGGGCGTTCTCTAAGCAAGAGTTTGTCAATGGGCGCTGCATTTTACGAGAAATCACGGTGAGCATCCGATAGGTGTGCACGTCACTTGGTGTCGCGTGGTGGCTATTTTGAGGCCTTATCCTGGTCGCCCGTTGTTATATATATGTATGTCTTAATCATGAAGACTTTCCCTGATACTACTTGACTTCAGTTCTGAAAATGTGTGGGCTTGTAGCTGTCACCATTCCAAACTGATTTTACAATCGAAGGGTATAAAATGCAGACGTAATTTTTCTGATTAGCGAATTTTACTTTGTAGTCAGAATTGTTTAATCTGTCTACCTTATTTCTGAGTCTTGTCTATAGTTCCGAGTCGGCTAGTATCATGAGCTCCAGCTGTTTACTAAACTGTTTGCATCTACTAAAAAAAAATAAAAACACTCAGTAGTCAAGTCAAAGCTCCCTGCATAACGTTCGTACTTCCCTGCGATTGCAGATTGTTTAAATTTTGCTAAATAATAAACGAGTTGTCTTTGTGTTACAGTCTGGGTGATTGTATCTCTTGTTAACTGTGATCTAGTTAAAGATGCCTGTGTAACGTGACTGAAATTTTTAATTAAGGTTCCCAGTACTGTGGTAGCGACAACCGCCGTCCTATGTTAGTAGACAAGGAGAAATTATCGTTACTGGCGTTGCTTCTGCCAAAGCCTCTACCATCATAAATTTTAACCACATTTGGCAATCATTTTGGTTAGTTCGATGGGAATGGCGTTTTGATAATTACTGGCAATAGCCGATGGTTGATATTTGTGATATATTGATTTGATCATATGTTTTGTTGTTTGTAATTTAAATGTATTTCTGCTTCGTTTAATATTTTTTACTAAAATGAAGTAATTTTATACTGTTGCCGTTTTGACGTGTTTGCTATCAGCTGTGATATGGAAATTTAGCCTTTTCAGTTCTGAAGGCAATTTATTAATGTTATTCCTGGATTTTTGCTTTTTAAAAATTGATTCATTAGTGTTGTTAGGAACGTTAATAAGTTCATTATGGCTCAGTACCTTAGACTCAACACCAGCTGCCTACCGCATTTCAATCCTTCCATGCAAACTGCGTTCGTTATAAATACTTGCGTGCGCAGCGTCGTCACGTTCTTCAGGACAGCAGAAACGCTGGCTCCATTTTGTTCACTAGTTCTCTTAATACTTCCACCCCCTCTTCCGTCATGTGGGCCAACCTCCGACGGCTCTCTGGGACCAACATGCATCCCCCAATCTCCGGCCTGACAGTAGCAGACGATGTCATAGTGAACCGTATTGCTATCTCCAACATGTTGGGCGGCATTTTTGAGGAGATTTCGATCTCCTGTCACTATCAACCTGACTTTCTCCATCGGAAAAGAGCAGAGGAGTCTCAGGAGAAAGCCTTCTCTTCTCAGAATCGTGAGTGTTCTACAATGCCATCTTTACTATGAGGCGGCTAGATCATGATTTCATTTCATCCTGATCCTTTGCCCCAGGGCCAGACGATGTTCACATGCAGATGTCGCAGCACCCTTCTCTTAGGGGAAAGCACTTTCTGCATCATAAGTACAACTGCATCTGGGCAGAGGTCACGTTTTCAGTCGCTGGGATGAAGCCAGCTTCATACCCATACCTTCCTTCTAGCTACCGCCCCATTTCTCTCACCAGCTGTGTCTGCAAGACGATGCAACGTATGATTCATGACCAGCTGGTATGGTCGCTCAAGCCTTGCAATTTACTAACCACAGCATAGTGTGGACTCCGGCACCAGCCAGTTTGAATTACAGGATAGTATGCCGATTTTACTTAAGTGCTAGTACTTAAGTAACAAAAGTAAAAATAATTTCAATTTCAGAATAACAACATTGAGCAACACGACAGCTGCCAGTTCCCTTAAAATTTAATACTTAAATTAGTGCTTTGAGTTTTGTCATTAAACAGAGTGATTTTCCAGTCTGAACAAAACAACCCAGTTAAGCAATACGACAAACGCTTATTCATTTAAAACTTTACCACTTAACTTTGAGCTTTACGTACTTGTCATCCAAGAGAATAACCCACAAATTTACTTTTGCAAATGGCGAAACAAGAATAAGTGATCATTTGCAGTACCTCGAGCCGACAGTCACCTATTCAGCACTCGGGAATCAACATTAATGGTAGCTGCTCCGTTGCAGATGGTTTACCAGCGCGTTTTGCTGTCAGTATAGGAACAGGTTGTTGGTGAACAAAAGCCATCAGCTGATAACACTAAGCAAGCACCACATACAGGACCCTTCCATGTTTACATATAAACCTTCCTGCTTCCGCAACAGATAGCAGAAAGAACCGTTAATCCACACCAGAGCATAGAAGACAGGACACGCCACATTTCTCAAAGCACGAGCAAACATAATTTTCAATATGTACTTACTGTGGTGCATCGAAGTAGAACCCAGACACTCGTGGTGGATTCCCAGTCGAACACAGGCATCCCACTGGCCCCCTTTCCCCGCTCTCTGGTACATCAAAACAACTGCCGAATACCGACAGCCAAGGCGCGTCCGCGTGCACGGCCCGTGATTGCGTCAAACCTCCTTAGAGAGAGAACCTCTTCCTTTGACGCCCACAGTTTACTGTTCAAGGGCAAGAGAAGAGAACTTTTTCTATGCTCGGACGAGTACGACCTCTGACTTTAGCCACATAGATACAACTGTAAGTAGGCTGTTTAGGTTTTTATGTTGGTAACGCCACGTAGCGCTCTGTATGAGAATCACTGACTGTGCTGAGTGAAGTCTGTGGGTGGTTTGCATTGTTGGAATATTCGCTATTGTAGTGTTGGGCCGTTGGATGTGAACAGCGCGTAGCGTTGCGCAGTTGGTGGTGAGCCGCCAGCCCAACGTAAAGTCCCGAGTGACTGGAAAAAAGCGCAGGTGACGCCTGTACATAAGAAGGGTAGAAGGACGGATTCTCAAAACTACAGACCAATATTCTTAACATCGGTTTCTTGCAGAATGAATAACATTGAGACAGACAAGTTGCTGTCCATTCATCGGCACGGCTTTAGAAAGCATCGCTCCTGCGAAGCGCATTTCGCTCTTTTTTCACATGATATCTTGCGAACCCTCGATGGAGGGTATCAGACGGATGCCATATTCCTTGACTTGCGGAAAGCGTTTGACTCGGTGCCCCACTGCAGACTCCTAACTAACGTACAAGCATATGGGTTTGGTTCCCAAGTACGTGAGTGGCTCGAAGACTTCTTAAGTAATAGAACCCAGTGCGTTGTCCTCGATGGTGAGTCTTCATCGAAGGTGAGGGTATCATCTGAAGTGCCCCAGGGAAGTGTGGTAGGTCCGCTGTTGTTTTCTATCTACATAAATGATCTTTTGGATAGGGTGGATAGCAATGTGCGGCTGTTTGCTGATGTACTGTGGGATACAGGAAGGTGTCGTCGTTGAGTGACTGTAGGACGATACAAGATGACTTGGACAGGATTTGCGATTGGTGTACAGAATGGCAGCTAACTCTAAATATTGATAAATGTAAATTAATGCAGATGAATAGGAAAAAGAATCCTGTAATGTTTGAATACTCCATTAGTAGTGTAGCGCTTGACACAGCCACGTCGATTAAATATTTGGGCGTAACATTCCAGAGCGATATGAAGTGGGACAAGCATGTAATGGCAGTTGTGGGGAAGGCGGATAGTCGTCTTCGATTCATTAGTAGAATTTTGGGAAAATGTGGTTCATCTGTAAAGGAGGCCGCTTATAGAACATCAATACGACCTATTATTGAGTACTGCTCGAGCGTTTGCGATCCCTATCAGGTCAGATTGAGGGAGGACATAGAAGCAATTCAGAGGTTATCTGCTAGATTTGTTACTGGAAGGTTTAATCATCACGCGAGTGTTACGGAAATGCTTCAGGAACTCGGGTGGGAGTCTCTAGAGGAAAGGAGGCGTTCTTTTCGTAAGCCGCTACTGAGGAAATGTAGAGAACCAGCATTTGAGGCTGACTGCAGTACAATTTTATTGCCGCCAACTTACATTTCGTGGAAAGACCACAAAGATAATATAAGAGAAATTAGGGCTCATACAGAGGCATATAGGCAGTCATTTTTCCCTCGTTCTGTTTGGGAGTGGGACAGGGAGAGAAGATGCAAGTTGTGGTTCGAGGTAGAGAAGATGCAAGTTGTGGTACGAGGTACGCTCCGCCATGCACCGTATGGTGGATTGCGTAGTATGTATGTAGATGTAGATGTAGACATGTGTCCATCAGAAAGAGTAATTATATATATATATATATATATATATATATATATATGATGACTTTTGAACATTATTAAGGTAAATACATTGTCTGGTCTTTATCATCATCATCATCTCGGACAGTTTCCAGCCACTGGCTGGGTCTGTCGGGAAGACAAGCCTCTCCATAGTGTTCTGTCTTTCCACCATTCCTCCTCTTCCACCTTCGTCCAGTTCTCTCCTCTTCTCGTCACACATTCCTTCACTCCCTTCACCCATCTATCTCTTGGTCTTCCCCTGGGCCTCTTCCCCTCCAGTTGCAGATCAAACATCCTCTTTGTTATTCTTCCCTCATCCATTCTCTTCATGTGTCCATACCACTGCAGTCTTGATTTTTCTATCCTGTCCTGTACTGGTTCCTCCGTTAGTCTTTCCCTCACATACACATTTCGCAATCTGACTCGTCTTGTTACACTCAACCTGCTCCTCTGGAACTTCATTTCACTAGCTTGTATTCTACTTTTGTCGCTTTTGTGCATTACCCATGTCTCACTTCCGTATGCCAATATGGGGACCAAGTAGGTTCGGTATATAACTCCCTTGGATTTCTGTGGCACCTCCTTGCTCCAAATAAGCCCCCTAATACATTTGAAGAACTGCCCTGCTTTTCTGCACCTCTCATTTATTTCCATTGCGTTTCCCCCCTTACTTTCAATCATGCTTCCCAGGTACTTGAAGTTCTATACCACTTGTAGTTTTTCCCCTCCACAAGTTATATCCACATTTGGCCTATTCTTCTACCTTGTTGTGACAATTATTTCACTTTTCTTTGCAGAGAAATGCATTCCATATTGTGCTGCCGTTGCCTCCCATACATCTATCAGCTCTTGCACCTCCTTCTCGCAATTTCCCCACAACATCAGGTCATCGGCAAAAAGCACTGCTTGTCTGTTCTTTATCAAAATCCTTCATTTGCTAACTATGCCTATCAGTAGTTAGTGCATTCAGTAGTTAGAATCTTTTATTCAGCTGTCAGTATTGGCGCGCGCTGTATTGCTGTGGTTTGAGTAACGAAGATTTTTGTAAGGTACGTGATACATGAAAGGTATAGGTTATTGTTAGTCAGGGCCATTCTTTTGTAAGGATTATTGAAAGTCAGATTGCATTGGGCTAAAAATAATGTGTGTCAGCTTAGTGTTGATCAGAATAAGTAAAGAGAGAAATGACTGAGTACGTTCAATTCTGTCCAGCTGTTTGAAAATCAAATAACGTAAGAGGTTTATCAGCACAGTAATTCATTAATTTTTCTAAGGGGATGTTTCACAACTACACGGTCGATTGACAGGTCCAATCGACAAGCACATATCAAGAAGAGTGTGTGTCAATATTTGTCCCGCACACATTGGTTGCATCTCTATACACAACGAGGTAAGGACATCAACACGACTTGACTGAAAGGCAGAACGCGTGCAATTCTTAACTGACAAAAATCTTGATGTGTCTGAAGACGTATCACTATGAACCTACCACCAAACTACAAAGAGCAGATATTCAGGTGAAAGTCAACGCTTTGAGAACATAATCGGCAATCTAGCCAATGTGACACAGGGGTTGAACAACATCGCAAAGAAAGACTTGCCTCTATGAACATTCGGTGCGTGTACTCCATTTACGGGATAGTAGAGCTCGTGAAGCTTTAAAAGCAGCATATTAACTTCTCTTCATTTCAGGCAACAGTATCGGAATTGTGAGTCCGCCTTGATGCTAAAAATCTTATTTTCTGTTATCTTATTTATCCCCTAAACTTGATTCAGCGACAAATATTACCATCATCAGTAGGTTCTTTAAATCTAAAACATGCAGAGAATAGCATAGTTATACAAAAACAAAAGAGTGGTTGAAATGGCTCTGAGCACTATGGAATTTAACATCTGAGGTCATCAGTCCCTTATAACTTAGAACTACTTAAACCTAACTAACCTAAGGGCATCACACACATCCATGCCCGAAGCAGGATTCGAACCTGCGACCTTTCTGTGCTTTTACTATCGCCGTTTTTTCTCAGCATACATCATGTCATCTGCAACTGTATAGGTGACTGTTAGTGAACAAATAATAAAAGGTGACATACGTATGTCAATGCTACACTCTTGGGGTGGCGGTAGTGTTGTGGAATACGGTTTTGGTGTGTACCGGGCTGTTACTTAGTTATTCGTGTACTCACTTTAGTTGGACGCATGTAGCTGATTCGATACAAAGGAAACTAAACTTTCGCACTTTATTTATGATTCAGAACATTACATCACCTTGCTCTTGCCATGTATCGCGAGATATGTGCGAGTAAGCTATGTGGCGAGTAGGCTATAATAACTACAGCGAGAGTTACGATGACTTCTGTTACTTACTTATGGTTCTGTATGTGATGCGAAGTGCTTATTTTGCATGCATGTGCTTTCCATTCAGCGTCCTCGGTCAGTTCTCCCAGAGTGGTAAAGAGTCAGTTGTTGCAAAGTGTTGTGTTTTATGTTTATTACATTTTTCCATTCCACTACGGTGTTTAGTAAGTAGTGGATACACCGGTTCACGTGAGATCACCGAAGTTAAGCGCTCTTGGGTATGGCTGACACTTGGATGAGTGACTATCCGGGCCGCCGTGCGCTGTTGCCATTTTTTGGGGTGCACTCAGCCTCGTGTTGCCAATTGAGGAGCTACTCGACCGAATAGTAGCGGCTCCGGTCAAAGAAAACCATTGTAACGACCGGGAGAGCGGTGTGCTGACCACACGCCCCTCCTATTTGCATCCTCAATGAGGATGACACGGCCGTCCTATGGTCCCGATGGACCACTTGCGGCCTGAAGACGGAGTGCTTAATTTTCCTCTATTTTTAGTTGTCGGTATAGACTGTTGTTGTGTTTCCGAAGCACTGTTATCCATAGCTCAACCAACCACATGACAGTGCATAAATATGCCAGTTCCACAAACATGCTCCACAGGATAAACAGAACACCTCTTAAACCAGAGAGCTACGCATAAGAACTACATATAATCAAACAAATTGCTGCTGAAAACGACTACAAAACAGACATCACAAACAAACTCTACAACAAGGTAAAAATGAAACATAAAAATAGGGGCCACTCACTCAAGAGCACAACCAAAGGATCTTAAAACCAGAGGCAGTACACACAGACAACACAGCAGACCACACCACATCAGGAAAAAGAGACAGATGATACACTCTAACACACAATAACAAAATATCACATAGAACAGGAAACATCTTGAAAAAGCAAGGGATCCCAGTAACATTCAAAACGAGCAACACACTTCAAAAAAGGGTAAGACCAGAAATAATAATATCAGAAAAATTCAGCAACTCTGGAATATATCAGGTCACATGCAACTCCTGTCAGGCCCAGTACATAGGACAAACAAGCAGAAATTTCCGAACGAGGTACACAGATCACACGGGGGCGCTAAAGAGTGCCAACACACATTCTACTTTCGCAGAACACCTAATCAACAAAAACCATAACCCCACTAATATCGAAAGTGATCTACATATTCTGAAACACTGCAACAGTCTGTACCGGCAACTAACATTAGAAAAAATTACTACATACTAAACGCCTTAGTGGAAGGAAAAAAAGTAGTAAACGATGACACAGCACTTTGCAACAACTCACTCTTTACCGCTCTGAGAGAACTAACCAAGGACACAGAAGATAAAGCACACACATGCATAAATACCATTTACCCATGACACACAGAGATATAAATAAGGAACAGAAGTCCTCGTAACTCCCGCTACTGTTTTCGTAGCCTTCACGCGCATGCGATTCATCTGTCGCTTTACACACGAAAAGCAAGATGGTGTAATGTTCTGGATCATAAAAAAAGTGCGAAAGTTTTCTTTTTCTGTGTATAGAGTCAGCTACATGTGCCCAGCGAACGTGAGCGCACGAATAACTAAATAGCAGCCCAGCACACACCAAAACTGTATTCCTTAACCCTACCGCAAACCCAGGTGTATAACGATGACATACGTATGTCACCTTTTAGTACTTGTTTGCTAACAGTCGCTCACACAGTTCCAGATGACATGATGTCCGCTGAGAAGAAACGGCGAAAGAAAAAGCACAGAAAATACGCCGCAAACAGAGGCAATAATTCTAAAAACATGCCATAGCATACAATCAGTAAGGTAGTATAGAGTATCTATAGAAAAGTACCGGGTGATCAAAAAGTCAGTATAAATTTGAAAACGTAATTAACCACGGAATATGGTAGATAGAGAGGTAAAAATTGACACACATGCTTAGAATGACATGGGGTTCTATTAGAAAAAAAAAAAACAACGTGTTGCTAGACCCGTGAAAAATCTCTTGCACGCGTCGTTTGGTGATGATCGTGTGCTCAGCAGCCACTTTCGTCATGCTTGGCCTCCCAGGTCCTCAGACCTCAGTCCGTGCGATTATTGACTTTGGGGTTACCTCAAGTCGCAAGTGTATCGTGATCGACCTACATCTCTAGGCATGCTGAAAGGCAACATCCGACGCTAATGCATCACCATAACTCCATACATGCTTTACAGTGCTGTTCACAACATTATTCCTCGACTACAGCTTTTGCTGAGGAATGATGGTGGACACATTGAGCATTTCCTGTAAAGAACATCATCATTGCCTTGTTTTACTTTGTTATGCTAATTATTGCTATTCTGATCAGATGAAGCGCCATCTGTCTGACATTTTCAGAACTTTTGTATTTTGTTGGTTCTAATAAAACCCCATGTCATTCCAAGCATGTGTGTCAATTTGTACCTCTCTATCCACATTATTCCGTGATTTATTCAGTTTTCAAATTCATACTGACTTTTTGATCACCCAGTATATTTCAAAAAACGAACAGTAAAAATGTAATGATGTGTTGCTGTGTATTTTCTAACTATCCTCTATGCTATTTTCTGCATGTTTTAGATTTTAAAACCCCACTGATGGTCGTGATATATGTCGCCGATACAAGTTTGGGGTATAAAAAAGTAAACAAATAACATGATGTTTTGCATTAAGGCGGACTCACAATTCCGATATTGTTGTTTCTCTAAGCAAATACGGATCAAATGGAAGACTTCGAAGATAAAGTTATTCTCTGTATTTCTTATTAATCCATTCACGAAGATATTGAACAGTATTTTGGCTGGATGGGTAAACTTTGGCTGCCTCAGAAACAGAAGCGACCAGTATTACTATTTACAGAACTAATTAAATTGAAGCAATGAATCACTTGAAATGTATAAATACTCTAGAGATCGGTGAACATAAAATTTTAAAAACTACTCTTGGAATTCTTGTTTACTGCTGGAATTAACATAATCGATTAATTTGTGTGTGTGTGTGTGTGTGTGTGTGTGTGTGCGTGTGTATGTGCGTGGGTGTTTATTTTGTTTGTTTCGAAACCAATCTGAAAACATATGGTGGAGGGACTTCTTTTACACACTGCTTTTTTGTTGTCGTTAGCGCTAATTTAGTTCTGAATTACTTAGCAATGTGTTTATAGGCAGCTGCTCTATGATTGAACTCCTGGCATGATTTTAAACACTGAGTAGTGTATTTGGTCCAGTGTAAGAGATAGCAAAACAGTCGTTTGACTATACAAAATGGATATCAAAAGAGAACATTAGAGAATGTTGTTCTGTAAGGTAATCAGTCAAGATATAAATCAGCACATACTAGTAAACGCGCCATTATAGACGAGACAGTCTTTAACACGCGAAACTCAATTTTATCACAGTAAGTGACATTTCAAAAGCACCATCGCCACTCATTACGATTTGAGTTAACTCCTCAACGTAAGTCATTGCAGTAACTATTAGGCAAAATTATTTTTATGACAAGAGATTTTGAAATATAATCTCTGAAGAGAAGTACTTCAGAAAAAGAAAAAAAAAAAAGAATAAAAATAGGGGTAGTAATCAGCACATCTGCCTAGTATGCTGTTCGAATGCCAGTCGGGCACTAAAATTAAAAAAAGAAAAAGAAAAGAAAGGGTAGAGTGCCTTAGTAGTTAAGGCGGCCAGTTAGTTCCCAATCTGCAGAAAGAGAGTTCACATTCCGTCAGTTCTATAAATTTTAATTAGTGGTAAGTGTTACTGATTTAGGAGGACAACGAGAATTATTAAGCATTTATAATTTTAAAGAATCCAGAAGTGTACAACTGAGGACTTAGTGGACTCAAAAGCCCGACTTTTAAGTCTACAGCGCCAGTCTTGCATTTCTTTTTCTCTTTGTGTTAATCTGGCAGCATTATGTTGTTCCCCCAACATTTCCTCATACCTTCCTTTCTCGTGGAGAGGACGACGAATGGTTGATTTGCTCACACTTATCCGAGAGATGTTTTTAATTTCTGTGCTTATCGTGAAAGGGTTTTCTCCTCTGCAGTGGAGTATGCTATCGTCTTGATCCGCTGTGGTAGTCAGTCAACGACCAGAGCGACGACGGTGGTGGACGAGATTTTTCTCGGTCATCGTCTTCACACAGAGATCTATAACACATTTTCTGTATTCCAGGGCACGAGAAAAGACGCTGATACAGTATCCGCATCCACGAGGTGCAAGAACGCGACCTTTATCAATTTCTTTGTGCTGTTATATTTAGTAGGTAAAAATATACTGACAAGGTAGGAGGAAGGCAAATTCATTCCCAATTACGCACAAAGTACAAAGATTTAATGAATTAGTTCCTTTTGAGAATTGTTTAGAGTATCGTGCAAATGTAGCAATAATAACGAAACTGTTTTTAGAGATTATACATAAGATGTAGAATCACGTTCTAATGCCGGTCATGTTGTTCCGCCAGTCGTATTTTACTCACCTGTGCCACACTACATGCCACACCGAAACCTGTAACAGTGCTTCACAGAAGTGGTAGGCTCGTAAACCAGGTATTTAGGTGATTTTGCACTCTCTTGTTATAGGGTTCGAATCCTAGCGCTTCTACAAAATGGTTCAAATGGCTCTGAGCACTATTAGACTTAACTTCTAAGGTCATCAGTCCCCTAAACCTAACTAACCTAAGGACATCACACACATCCATGCCCGAAGCAGGATTCGAACCTGCCACCGTAGCGGTAGCGCGGTTCCAGACTGTAGCGCCTAGAACCGCTTGGCCACCCCGGCCGGCTGCGCTTCTACAAATTTTAATTCGTTTCTAATATGTGATCGCTAGTTTCGGAGGACAACGTCAGTTGTAACTCTAGAAAAACTCTTAGTATTGTAAACATTTGCGTATACAGCTTTTAATTCTCGTTGGAGAAAGGCAAGGACAACAGTCTCCCCTAGTTTCCCTTTTATAAAACCACCTCAGTTTGAGGTTCAGCTCAGCCTCCGGTTATTAAACGTTTTGCATTTTCAGCGGCACCATGCTCTTAGATGTTAAAGTCGGTGTCAACTAATGATTTCCACAGGTACGGGAGTACAACGTGTGATACCTCTTAGGCAAACTATATAGCAATGCTGTGATACGAAATGATCCAACTCGTCCAGAGTGTGCAGACTTTGATTCTAAACCTTTTCCTACCTACGGTATGTTGATGATTTTCACTTATGGACCGTCTGACAGCAACTGAATAAAACACAATTTTTTAGTGCCATACGCGTTTCGCCTTTATTTTCTGCAAGGCATCATCAGTGGCCTGTAATATGTACATATGTTAGCTATTTTATTTACATTTTTGTCACTGTCACACCAAAACACCAAAACACCAAAACACACACACACACACACACACACAGGACATAAACAAAAATAAATAATTAAATACAATAAAATAAAATATAATTAAATAATATGACACCAAAAGAAACACACACACACACACACACAAATGCATACACGAACAGACCACAGATACTTCGATAGTTACACTCATAAGTTTGGCAGTAATATTCGATCTTTGGCAAAAACATTTGACAGTCGGCAACAGAAACCAAAACATTGCATTAAAAAAAAGCGTTCAGTGCATAGTGCTGTGGAATGCAGAAAAAACAGCAAATTGGCGCTCATAGGAAGACGAACAAGACCAAAAATGCAACAGGAGCGCAATATATAAGAAACTGTCTACGCAACCTGTAAGTACAGTTCAAAACATTACTACTTAATAGGAAATACCAACCACCAGAACTGTTTATAACCTATAGGCACAGTGACAAAAATGTAAATAAAATAGCTAACATATGTACATATTACAGGCCACTGATGATGCCTTGCAGAAAATAAAGGCGAAACGCGTATGGCACTAAAAAATTGTGTTTTATTCAGTTGCTGTCAGATGGTCCATAAGTGAAAATCATCAACATACCGTAGTATTACGCGCAACTGAGGAGGACAGGACCAAAAAATTGAAGATGTCTTTTCCTACCTGCCCAACAAGCTATTCTTATTTGGTAATTTTGTGAAAATTGCTGCTTAAATGTATTGAAAAAGTCCTAAATTCCTTCGCCTGCAACAAAGTCAAAGAAATCTTTTTAACAGCACCACATAGCTCTTTGTGAACCGATTACCGGCCGCATTTGGCCGCCTTTCGTTGGTTAGAAGGAAAAGAAAGCATATGGACCAGAAAACGCATCTCCTAGAAGGAAAGGAGGATCGAAATGAAACCTCTTATTTTGGGAAGTCAAGCGACTTTTATTTCAGTGAATACAAAACAAGTGAATCGCACAACGAATTTGGCAGTTCGAGCACACTGTTGATATCAGTATGACTTTGAAATTGCTGGGGCCTGAAATGATGTAGCGCCAGTTTAGATCAGCAACAAAAAACTTGGGATCCACGGTACTATGAAATTCTGTAATTCGTATTCATTGCTTCCTCACGAAATTACTGTTGCAGTGTATCCATAGAGCATAATAAGTCAACTGCGTATTTTCCAGGGAGAAAGAGCAATAGTAAACAGTGATCCACACTGTTATTATTTCTGGCTGGTGACTAGGTTTAAGGCCTCTGAGTCTGATGTGAGTTTTGTAACGCTGAAATATTTTTCTACGTTGTTGAAAGGAATATTACAGTTAGAGCAATTCCTCGAAAATGCGATATTGGACCCCACAGAATGAGTTTATTGCGACGGAATACTATTGATCTTCTGCAGTTTCTCTTCCTTTTCCTAATTGAAACAGGTGACAGCGACAGAGGCATATGGAGAAAATGATCGTGACATTTGATAGAAGACACTAATATCCTCTGGTAGTGAAAGTGGCGTACAGCGCCTGTATTAGCATTATAGAAGCGTCATTGATTAGAGCAAGTAAATGAAGTAGTGCAACACAACTTCTGCTATAAAGTAATGTCGTCAGCGTTTAATTTAGTTTAATGTAATCTACGTATAATTAGAGATGTCCGATGGAGAGAACAAAATAACTATTTGTTACTGTCCAGTTGTCACAACACGCCACAACCATTTGCTACCAGTTAAAACTTTATCTGTTTCTGGGCAACTATTTCTAAAAATGACGATTTGCTGTGAACTAAATATTTACCTGATTGTGGGCAACTGTTTCTAAAATGGCCAAGAAGAATTAAATGCTTCCATCAAGCATGCCTATATCATCAGCAGTCTGACAATGCATATGCAGTTTATTGATTACATGCTTGTAGAAAACTTGTTCTGAGTTAAAGCTGTCAAACAAGGTTTGAAGAAGAATAAAATGCCACTACCAGACGACAGTTAACGTAGAAAATACTTTTCTCACTATTTTGGCACGATGCACTCTCCCCATTCATAATACAAAAGCTTCGAGCGCATCTGCTGCCTAGCCGTCTATTAAATCTGAAAAGAACAAAATGACGCAGAAGTTAGCCTTTCCCACATGCGAATATTTTGGGTTGAGAAATGAAGAGAATTATGTTCAAAGTTCCATTAAATTGTTAACATCAGCAGAGAGCAGAATTGCGTTTAAAATAAAAATGTAGTAGCGAATGTAGTAGAACACGCGACGTCTTGTCAACAGTGCGCGACGCTTACCGTTGCGCTACTAGCTGTGACGTAGCTACAGCACCTCTGGAAGAGAACAACAGTTCCTCCAGAACTTCGGCATTCCACAGTGCTGTGAGATAATGCATATGGCCGGATCTAGACTTCTGAGAGACAGACAGTTACAGCATTTCTTTTGCACTGCACGATGGTTTCAACAAAGAGATAGCGCAATAGAGTAGCTCAAATGGAAAGTAACACTTGCTATTTATATTTCTGCATCCTACACTGTTGGCAGTTCTGTGTAGGTGGCAGTTACGTTATTTTATTTCGGTGATTACAAAATAGAGTCGAATGTATGCACTGGGTAGCCAAGGCAGCTAGTTCATGGCGATTCGGTCAACCAAGTAAATGAATGTACTGAACGTCCTGCAAACCACTACAGGGAGCCTGTGTGTCAGAATTTTCATCTTGTGTGCCGCAACGGTGTTATAATAGAGAAATGAGGCGTAGAGAAGAGGGTTTGGTGGTCTGTTGTACTGATGATAGTTTCATATGATGTTGGTCTCGGTTCTATTCCAACTTCTGCCGATGTTTTTTGATAAAGAGAGGCAGATTCTATTCTCTTCTGGCTACGCCAAGTGAAGAAGGTATAATGGCATTGTGGTCTGAAAATCACATTAAACATGATATTCCTTCTCTACCAAGTAGACGTTAGGTTGAATCACAATAAAGTAAGGAGTGACGACATGTAGAAACTCTATCACCAGTAACCTTTCTTATACTAGTTATTTATTTCTAGTGACGAAACAAACCCTGAGTATGGTCACAGGACACTTATACCGTCTTTTATTTGAGCTTCTGTATGTCGATAAAATTGGTTCTGAACTGGGAATGCAACTCAGACCGCCCTTAACGCGGAATTTGATCGCTTCGTGACAACACAGTCCGACTACAAGTTGTTGTTTGTTCAAAACTGCAGATTCCTCAACATCTCCACATATTGCGCATGAATGGGTTGGAATCCTGGCCCAGCACTAAACTTTTCACTATGTATTATCAAGCTCCAGCATGAGAACACCTATCCGCTAGATGATAATAATTTTTATTTTTAATGCATTTTCATTCGTTGTCAGCACTAACGATATCGGACGTTTTTGACTCCCACTGAGACACAGTACTATTTGCGAGATCACTGTAAGGATGTTATTCCGAACTGCTGGTGGAGAAAAATTCGGTAGCTGACGTCTCTTTGTGTGTAGTCAACAACGATATGTGTGGGGTTCGATTCCTAGTCAGCACTGAACTCTTTGTCATATTATTTCTAGTTCAAACATGCTCACATGTCGCTGCTGGTGTAACAAACCCGTACTTAACGTTCCTTTTCGCTAGTATATAACAGCGATATGTGCCGGGTTGGAATTCTGGGAAGGAAAAAATTAATTTTTCGTCTCGTCATTTCAGTTAACACATCGAGCTACTGCCGAGAAAATCCGATATGTCAAAGTTGATCGTGCTTTGATAACAATCCGATTAGATTCTGGGTTCGAATCTCTGTCCAACACAGAGCCCCATCTCACTGCATTTCAAGTAAGTTACTTGTGAAGAAGCAGAATTTAACATCTCTCGTAGTTCGTGAACACGGACATTACATGGTGGGTAGGAATTCGCGATCGTTAAAAATGTTTACGTTATGTAATTTAAAGTTGATATTTGTTAACTGATACTGTCTAAAATGGAGTCAGGGATGACTGTAAATTTCCGTCAGTCACGAAATCTTAGTTTGCATGAACTGGGTTTGAATCCATATGCAGAACGAGTCGGTTCGTCGTGTCATTTGAAGTTCATACATATTCTCAACTAGCTGCTCGTGAATAACGTAAATTTTTAATGACATTTTGTGTTAATAACAAGTATGTTATCTTACTTTACCTATCTGACGTAATAATTAGGGTGCTAACATTTCAGGTATGTCATTTATTGCAATAAAAGTGAGCTTACAAGCCTTAAGGACAGTCTTATCTGTGATGAGGTGTTCCCTGATATTTTTAGTATCGTGGTATTACTTTACATCCTGAGTTATTGCGGTACAGACCAGTGTTTTCTAGTGGTGACTTGTTGGAGCCATTTTCAATAGTCATACGACTGTATCAAGGTACGATTAGAGAACCTGCTAGACAGCTGCGTTATGTGGGTTGCATGGGAATCAGGCGAAATGCAATCCAGGTCGGTCGGATACTTTTGAGCATGACTGTACTTCGTTAACAATCCGATTAGGTGCTGGGTTCACACCCTGTCACAAGCTTTATATAATGGCCTTTCAATTTTAAACATGAGCATACCTTGTTCCTAGTGAATGACACCATATTAAACGTCATTGGGGGTAGTTCCCAGGACGGTAACTGTTATGATGGGATTCCCAGTTCAGTAGAAACATTTTCGTCAATTTTTTTTTAGGATCTGAATTGATAACTGATACTGGTGCAAACGTCTGTACTTCACGTCTCTTTATGCCTAGTGATCCGGTCTCAATAAGGCACAAACAAAGCTTAGCTTAGTTAGCAATGGCTATAGTTGGTGGGTTTGAATCTAGGTCCAGAACGACGACGTTGGTACTGTCATTTAAAGTTCCAATTTGTGTACACGTAGCTGTTGATGTGTTACGAGAACAATGATACTACTGGTGATTCGCTTTTAATGTTGAGATTTCCTTGGGGTGCTTGTTGCCGTTAATCGCGTTTTTCTACTGGTTCGTCCAATATCCAGTTTCCAGAGCCACTCGCCTTTGAGCAACCTTCAGCACGTGGATGGAAAACCTTTTAGAGATCGAAAAACTTTTTTCCAATTGCCGTACAGCTTTGTAACTCCATTATTGTCTCAAGTATTTAATTTTGACTAAGGATTACTGTACGATGTATGTAAAATAATCCGTGTTCTCAGAACTTTTGGAATGTCACTTGTTGTAATTAAGGTTAGTTTATGAGTGTTATGGGGTGTCTCATCGCTAAGAACGTGTTTTCTAATATCTTTTGTATGACGATATTAGTTGACGCTTAGACTGACTGCCATAAAGACCTTTGGTCTCTTAGTAGTCTCTTGCGGTACCCATTGTGTGCAGTCAACGACTGTACCCCACAGGGTTTTGGTGTTTAGAGGACCTGCAACACAGCTACATTATGTTGGTTGTATTCGGCAGTGACCCACTTTTTTTGCTGTCAAGTGTACATCTGGACTGATACCTTAGAGAAGAGTATGCTCTAGTGATCTGCCGGCCGGAATAGCCCAACGGTTCTAGGCGCTACAGTCTGGAACCACGCGACCGCTACAGTCGCAGGTTCGAATCCTGCCTCGGGTATTGATGTATGTGATGTCCTCAGGTTAGTGAGGTTTAATTAGTTCTAATGTTATAGGGGACTGATGACCTTAGAAGTTAAGCCCCCAGTGCTCAGAGCGAATTGAACCATTTTTTTCTAGTGATCTCTTGTGGTATCCATTTTGTATAGTCAAACGATTGTACTGCGTAGAGACTAGAGGGCGTGGAACACAGCTACATTGTGTGGGCTGAATGCAAATCATGCCGTGCCTCCAGGCTATCACAAAAGTCCCTCGGTTAAGCTCAGACAGACCGCGCGCCTTGACATTCTACACAATGACACCACGCTCACAGACATTTCATGCCCCGTGTGTGTCTCTGACTAACAGTCATTATTCGCCAGGTGACGCTGCTATCGCATGGACGGGTTTATATCGATAGTAGTTTGGTGTTTTGGCTGACCAGTAGTTTGGTGTTTTGGCTGACCAGTAGTTTGGTGTTTTGGCTGACCAGTGAACTTAAATGTGTTCTTTAGTTAGTCTTTCTTTGCAACAAAATTTGGTTTGCGTGTGTGTACGGACGTGCGCGTTTGAGTGTCTGACTGTGCGTACGTGATTTCGGAGAGGGAGATGTGGGTGGAGGGAGGGAGGGATACAGAGAGAGACAGAGAGAGAGAGAGAGAGAGAGAGAGAGAGAGGACTAGTGGCTGAGGTGCAAATAGCACAGAGGAAGTGGATCACGGACGGACTCGGGTCTGTTTACAGAGTAAACACAATCCCTTCTCTCTCTGTTCTCTAGAGATCTTGGTACTGACGTTACGCTAAAACTCATAGTAATCTACTAATGTAATGCAGCGCCTATACAAGAACACAGAATAGTACAGCTTCTGGTTCAGTACTTCGCAATGATATGCACGAACTTTTCAGCAGGTTTATGGTGACAAGAAGGTGGCTCCAATAAATGAAAATGCTACGTTGACTGGCCGCAGGTACATGTTCTTCTTTTTACTATTAGTCGTACCGCTGATTTCTTATATATCTTGCCTCCGAATTTTTTATGTGAAAGCTCTTCAAGCTACTTAAATACGAAGAGCGTTATTAACTTACTACATCTACTTTCTTAAAGTCTCCATATTTATTTGGCAGCGTAGTCAACCTGGCTGTAAACACATTTCTCGCAATGAGAGACCAGTTTATTGATACACTCCGTGTGGTCTTGGTTTGGTTTTGTTGACGGAGGGACAATCTGGTCTCTGCTTACACGCTTCATCACTATCGAAGTGAAGTCCTCGAAGGTGTTTCCAAGTTTTGGAGACAGTTGAAAATCGCATGGGGCAAAAAAGTCACTGTATGAAGGCTGATCGATGGTAGTGAACCCAAGGCGTCGGAATGTTGTTAGTATCGCACCGCTCGTCTGTGCTGTAACATTGTCATGCTGAAGGAGAAAAGGCTCCATTCGTGGATGAACCCTTCGAATTATAAACTCAATTACATCACGCTGTTTTTTATGCACCGACGTAGTTAAGTTCCGCACCATCATGTTGCAAGCTAAAATTTGAGCCCTCTAGCGGTAGAAATCTGCAAACGTGTAGACAAGAAGACTAAAGACATAGAACTTTAACAACGTTTGTTTTATGTAAAAAGTTAACACAAAAAATAATTCCTTTGCAGGACACTCTGGTATTCATTGGGGCCACAGGACAAGACGAAAGTTTGTCGGGAAAGTAAAGAAATACAACGTTCGAGCGATCAGCAGTGAATCCATTAGCCGAAAACCTCTTACAGTGAGACCCGTACATTAAATGAAAAGATAAACAGCACCATCGACCTCTGAACAACGAACACTCAACTTCAGGAATGCCAGCCAGCATTCATAAAAGACTGTAGAATAACGACTGCTGCCGTATTTTTGAAGGAATCACTGAAAGTAGATGAAACAAACAATGCGCAAATGCAAAGCGATTTAGGTTTCCACCAAGAATTCTACTTCTGACATCTATTTCTGCTTGTATAATTCACAGCAGTTAATACTTCTGTGACTGATTTATAGGTGTTGCTTTCGTATTTTAAATCGTACTAGCACTGCATAATGTCTGCACCAACCCAGGATTAACGAAGTGATACAGTACGAGAATACTAGGAGCATAACTGCCTTTTCTATACAAGCTGTATTTCACTGACAGGCCAACCGTTCTCTCACAATACAAGCATTAGTTATCCTCTGACGACCTCTTTACAGATTAGTACAGGGTAAACTGATCTTAGAATATTCATCCTGCGTATGTGTTGTACGCTTTATCACGGTGAGTATTCCATATGCCTATGAATCTCGACTGCTCATAAGAAAGAACAAATTGATTCACTCGTACAAGAATTAAGAGCCCTCAGTTTCGATTATCTGATAAATCTATAATCCAGAAAGGCGTGAAAAGTACTTTTGCTTTGTAAGACAAAGGCTTTGGCGAAATATCTGTACCAGACACCAAAAAGAATTTCGAAAGTGTGTGTCATCGTCTTTCAACACACCACGTAAATGGGTAGCTAGGTACGAAAGACGCTCACGTAGGCACTAGTACCCCAAGTTATTCAGTAATATTGAAACTTTTCTTGATTTTTCAGTTGAAATTTCATTCTCTCTGGTTGTGAAAGATTGCATGGAAACCTTCTGTGACTATCATCCGTCGACCTCAGTGCGTACACAATTTCCTTGGCTATGTTGAGACGAGACTAAATATTTTAATACTCTGTCTTTGATCGGTTTTCTGCTGTGCCGCAGCAAACGGCGGGACTGGAAACTGGCTGAGAGTTGTGTTGGTGAAAATCCCCAACAAGTTTGGCATACAACCGTTAATAAAACTCGACAAATCCCGACTCATCCGAAAGAAGAGTATAAGGAATTATCCAGCGCTAAATTTACAGATACCAGTTCACTACCTAGCACATTGAAACATATAATAATATTTTGACCTTTAAAGTATCTTCAGCATCATAATTATAGTTGATAAAACGATAAAACATCAACAAGAGAGAAAATGCAAAAGGATAACAAGAAAAACCACAAAAATATAAACTTAGTTCAGAAAACAATAATCAAACATGTTGCCCACCAAACGCCGAATCCATTATACTACACAACCTTAACAAGAGAAGAGAGCATAATAAATAAATCGCACCGCAAAAAATAGCCGCTGCTGACCGAAGCCCACAAACAGTGATCGAGAAATTCATTCTATTCAAGCAGTTAAAGACATCAAACTATCACAAAAAACAATAAATAACAAAATACAAATTCTGGAAATTTAACAAATTAGGACCTACAATGGTCTCACCGCTTTTACAATGTGTGCTCTTACCCATTTTAAAATGGCCCAAGTAACATACAGTCATCGGCACAACACAGGTTTTCACTGAAAGGAAAGGGTTATGCTTGAAGTTCTCTACGGCGATTGATCCTGTGATTAGAAAAAGCTCAGTGTGCAGTTCAGTTAAAGGGGAATGGAAATCTCTAAAAAAGGCAATCACAGAAGTTGAGAAGAAAGCCATAGGTAGAAAGAAGGTAACTGCAAAAAAACCATGGGTAACAGAGGAAGTACTTAAGTTGATCGATGAACGAAGGAAGTAATATTGAATCTGCAAAGAGAATTCCACTGTAAAGTTCACAGGAGAGGGCAGATACGTGGAAAGATTAGAATGAAGACATCTATGATACATGAAGAAACAGGGCACGATTTAGGAAAAATGAGGATCCAATACTAAAATTTAAAAGAATTTCAAAGAGATTTGTGAGACTTAAGGTCAAATATGGCAGAGGGGACGCATAACATTTCATCAGTATTTCTAAAATCATTGAGGGAAGTGCAACAAAATGAATATTCACGTTGATGTATAGAATGTGTGAGCCTGGCGATGTACTTTCAGAAAAATGTCGTCTACATAATTCCTGAGACTGTAAGGGCTGACAAGTGTGCGAATTGTAATACAATCAGCTTAATAGCTCATACATCCAAATTACTGACAAGAGAAATGTGCAGAAGGATGGAAAAGAGAATTGAGAATGTGTTCGATGGGCATCAGTTTGGTTTAAAGGAAATGTAAAGTCACCAGACATTCAGTTTTGAATATGCGGTTTATGGTGGAATCAAGACTAAAGAAAAATGAAGACACAGTCATTGGATTTGTCGACCTGGAAAAAGTGTTCCACAATGTAAAATAGTGCAAGATGGTCGAAGTTTGCTGAAAGGTAGGGGTAAGCTGTAGGGAAAGATGGGTAATATACAAAACGAACAATAGCCAAGGAGGAACAATAAGAGTAGGAGACTTAAGAACGAAGTGCTCAGGTTAAAAAGGGTGTAAGACAGAGTAGTAATCTTTCACCATGCTGTTCAATCTAAACATCGAAGTAGTGATGACGCAAATGCGAGTAAAACGAAGATTCCGGAATGGAATTTAAATTCAAGAATGAAGGAATAAGATTCGCCCCAAACATTGCTATCCTGAGTGAAAGTGCAGAAGAATTGCGTGATCTGCTGAATGGAGTGAACAGTCTAATGACTACATTATATGGATTGAGAGTGAATCGAAAAAAGATGAAAGTGATGAGATGTAGTAGAAAAGAGAACAGCGAGAGACGTAACATCAGGGTTGGTGATCGTGAAGTAGATCAGGTTAAGGAATTCTGCTACCCAGGCATTAAAATAACGCACGACGGTCGAAGCTAGGAGGATATCTAACGCAGACTAACGCTTTCAATACGTACATTTGAACCAAAAAAGGTCAACTAGTATCAAACAAAGAACTTAATAGTAGCAATAAATATCTGAGAATGTACGTTTTGAGCACAGCACAACATTGCATGGTAGTGAAACATGGACTGTGCGACAACCAGAAATGATGAGAATCGAAGCAGTTCAGATGTAGTGTTACAGAGGAGTGTTGAAAATAAGTTGGACTGATACGGTGATTAAAGGAATGTATTGAAACCACCGACAAGAAGAAGTCGCAGGACGGTAGGTCATCTGTTAAGACGACTGAATAACTTCCATGGTGCTAGAGGGAAATGTAGGGCGTAAAAGCTGTAGAGGAAGACAGTGATTGAAATATATCGAGCAAACAATTGAAATACAGTTTGCAATTCCTACTATGTGATGAAGAGGTCGGCACAGGAGAGGAATTTGTCGTGAGCTGCATCGAACCAGTCAGTAGCCTGATGGCTCAAAAATAACTGAAAATAAGGAGCCGAATCCACTCTTGCCCTGATACTGACTTGTATCCTGGCAGTTGCATGGTGCTTGTATCCATAGAGCCAAGAACCATCCACTCGTCCAGACTAGAACCAACGCCCTGTGTTGACCACAAGTCACCACAATTCGAGATCCTAGTCTCCACGAGGCTGACTCCCCTGGGTTCCTCCATTATTTCCTACTCTGTCCCATACAGCTTGGCCACCCTCTTTGATAGCTGTCAGTTGTAGCATCTTTTGCTGTCGTCTCCATACTCGCACCTCTTTTCTGAGGCTCCTCTCTGCTTATGAATGCAGCCATCCCGTCCGCCTACAACAATACAACAGGCTGCTATCGTCACGAGCCAGCACACCCACCGGTCGGTGCCACACGTGAAGTTTTGTGCAATGCGCCCCCCAGCCCTCAGCGTCAGCTGCCAGTTCATGTTGCTGGTCCACTGCCGTACACCACACAGCTCCTCAATGTGTCCCCTCTCGGCCACATACCTCGTTGGGGCGATATAAGTGGCTGTTTTGCTGCTGCTGGCGATCTCTGCTGTGGTAGACGAGAGCATCAGCGCTGACGAAAACTGTCACTTAGGGTGGGAATAAGACGGTGCCTTGAATTACTTGAACTCTTAGCATTTTACTTTTAGTTTTTTCGTGTGCCTCGCGGTAGAGGTTTTCTTTTAAGCGACATAAGAAAGTTATCAACAACACGAATTTATGTTTGAACATAACAGTGCTTTACTAACAATGGTCCTGTATAATTTTGTACGTTCTTGCCGTCTCAGACCTTTGTACAAACTTACCCAGCAAGATATAATGTGTACGTACAGTTAATGTATCCCGAGGACACCAACGAATTTCGGCACTATTCACATCGGAAATCTTTCCCAAAGGTGGTAAGCGAGACGTAAAAATCCCTGGACGAAAGGGGATCTAACGCGAGATATTTTGATCCGAAGTCTGGTACGCTACCAGGATACCAACGAAATGATTTTTCCCATCAAAAGGCTTAATGAAAATAGTGATATTTTAGCGGAGCATTCCGTAGCTCAATGACTTTTATGCGGGAAACCCTGTTTCCAATCCCGGGAGTGGCACGGATTTTTCCTTGATGGGAAGTCTGGGACTGCGTCCAGCTATTCCCGTGGTGCTAGTTACTTGATCGAGCAGTAGCGGCCCCAGGTCACGAAAACTGACAACGGCCGGAGAGTGCTGTGCTAACTGCACGCACCTCCACGCTGCAACCAACGACGCCGTTGACGAAGGATGACACGGTGGTCTGGAAGTGGGGATGGTCCCTCCAGGGGATGTGGGTGAAGTTCACGGTTTTAACTAACGTTGATGAAGTCGATTTATGGCGAGGGTAAGGTGAGGTACAGGAGGAGAAAAGAGAACCATTAAAGGTACACAGTACAAATTAAATGATAGTTCAGCGAAAATCAATGTTCTAGGTTCTGGTTCCGGCATGACAACAGTGTTAATCTGCTAGGAAGTTTCAAAATGAAGTACACTCCAGCTCAGTGTGAAATTACGTTTAGATGAATTATTTCTGGTTGATCTTTTCTTTTAGCTGGCCTCAAAATCATACCGCTTTGTCATAATAAAATGATGATGAAAGTAACTAAACGGAGCTGACATCTCTTTAAACAGGTTTTGATGTTCATTAGCAAGAGTGATACAAAACATTTTAAGTGAACACACCGTCATTTCTCAATATTGTTGTTTATTTAACTACAACATAGGTTTCGGGATTTTGTGCCATTTTCAAGTGACTAACTTTGTGACAAAATCTCAGTAACTTGGAAACGGCATAAAAGGCCGAATCCTAGGTCGCAATTAAGTAAACAATACTGTAAAGTTCGGTGTGTTCATTTAAAAATTATATCTCTAGGATTAATAACTCGAAGTGAATTTGCACCAAGGTCGGGAGCTGTCTAAATGATCGTTTCTACCATTACTAGCTTCGGAACCTAGAGTGCACTCCCATCGAGGCCGTACACTTGTTCATAACTGTGCGATACAAGCCGCACTGCACATGCAACATTTTCTGAGAATAATCGCAGCTGTCTGGACAATGCTGGTGTACACTGCTTCTTTGAGGGTATTCGAGAATTTACTTCACGGGTTTTGGTTTTCGTTAACACTACAAGTATTATCAGGGACAGCCCGTTATAAATAGACTTTTGCTGACGGGTAATGCTAGAGATCAACGCTGTTAACGCCAAGACTAGCCGTACAAAATACTATTTGAATGGAGGAAAGCCTCATATGGATCGCAGACCATAGATAATCACTATGAAGATACTTTGTGGATATCTATTAGAACGATAGTCCAAACGAACAGAAACTTCTAGGTGAACGGTGGCAGTTTCTCAGCTTTTCCATTAGCTCAGAAAATATTACAATTTTTTCGTGAACTCCCATTGCTCTCGTTCTAAGCAGTTTGAATACAATGATTCAAACTCTTTGGCAACATCTTTGTGAAGTCACTGTTGTCAGTATGAAGTGTTGCGTGAGTCGGTTTGCAGCAACGGTTTGCGGGTTGCAGGCCTTGGGTCTTCCGTGTTTCAAGAGAGTTAGCCAAAACTACTAAGAATCTTTTCTCTCACCAGTTCTGAACTGGTGAGTTGGAGAGACAGGGAAGTCATATTTGTTTGTCGGAGCTCCACGCTGTTGAAGAGACGCTACAGTGTCCAAGGAATCCTGTAGCATGAATCCAGTTAATATTCAGAGACGAATTTTAGCTTTGCCTGTGAGGTTAGCTGGTAATGTTTGTTGGTCTCATTCCGCATGTAGGTATTCGAAAGAGTATGTCCGAGCAGTATTAATTGATGCTGATAGGTCGCTAATTGGGAATTGCTGAATATAGCATTACATATTACTTTTTTCTCTTCTCGATATATCAAAATTGAAAGGTGTACACCTGCCCCGAAATGTAAGGATTAATTTTCTCAATGATTTGTAATAACATATTACGTGAATGATGTCACATCTGATTGTCGGCCCAGTACTTTGAAATGTAGGCTGAGAAATCATTACTGGATTGTTAAATAATTTTTGTATGTTTGTGATGCAATTCAGTACGCAATATTTTATATTAACGAGAAACTCATTAGTCTTTGCCAAAAGTTCATTTGAATATCTCATTCTGGTTGGCAACTATCTAGTTTTATCTCATAATACATTAATTACCAGAATCATAGTTACATAGCCACTCTGATAATTAAATCTGCAACTACTGATCCATGGTTGAGGCACAGTGTTGATGAACGGACACGCTATTACAGTTACAGGAACTGAGAAACGTTATAAAGCGTGTGCTGTGCTGCTGTATGCTGTTGTGAGACACGTGGCAGCACAGCCTTACTGCACTGTTAGGGTAATACGTTCCATGGGAAGCCAGGATTTTCGCAAATGAGTCTTCTGTTAGTTCAGTATTTTCTACATTTCGTACACACGTGCACAGTGGTGAGCAAAATGCCCCACTGCACTGCTGCGTGCTTCATCGGAACGCTGATTTATATTCAAAGTATGCTATTCAAATTTCGAAGCAAGTCATACATGTAGGCCTACCACATGCAGTATTAATGTATGCAAGTCCTCAAATCTCTCTATCGTAAGAAATTTATGATAGCGTGGGCTTTTGATTGTTTTAAATACGTTTTTCGAGTCTGATAGCGTTGCTGACTTTATCCTCTTGGACATTATGTACTTTAATATGCTTATCTTCAGAGTTTCATGGGTCATATGTCACTATCCCGTAGCTTTGTCTGTGCTGCATTTAAACGCGCGCGCACACACACACACACACACACACACATACACACACACACACACACACACACACTTGTCAGAGTGATTGTTTCCAGTTTTGAATATATTCCCCTGGCGTCTTGGCCTTTGTAGGGAACATCAGGAGACGGCTGAACAATTTGATAATAGCCCTATTGCTTGTGTACATACGGCAGACCGCTGTGCATTACTTGTGCAGCTACACTTTAGCACGGTGTACCTGAGGGTCTATTTTGTTAATCCATTCACGAATCCAGAGCGCGATATCGGCGATACCGGTACAAATCGCCCACGTTTATTCTCATTGTAGACCCTGAATGACAACTCAAGAATTTTCTAAGCGTGTTAGCGTGAGATGTACAACACCTTTCTTCGAGTATCCAGCACGTAGAAAACTCGGAACTCGACCCAGGTTGTGATGGTTCTGGAGGGGACGCTGACTGCTGGGCTGGAAAGATCTACTGATTTGTTACGATGCCGACGGAGGACCTGTGTGGCGCTGTTAGATTCAATAAAATTTTATTCAAGTGATGACTAACTGACAACCTCAGCTGCCGACAGGTGCTGTTGTTATACCTCGATGTGGACAGCTGAAAATGCCTGTGTCTTCGGTGGCTCAGATGGATAGAGCGTCTGCCATGTAAGCAGGAAATCCCGGGTTCGGGTCGCGGTCGGGGCACACATTTTCAGCTGTCCACATCGAGGTATGTCAACAACACCTGTCGGCAGCTGAGGTTGTCAGTTAGTCACCATTTATTCCAGGGAGAAGCTGCACGGTAATCAACAGTAACTGTTCTTTCGAGAACAAATTACTGTCTTCATATATGTTATTCAAGATTACTGAATTTATCGCTAAGAATATAAGTCGCTGCCGTGTCTTCTCCTATATCTACGAAGCTGAATCCAACTGCGCACCCAGAGCTGCCAAGGGAGTTGCGTCAGCTCGGAGTGCCATCCTGGTGCGGTGGTCAGCCACCCGCTGGCGAGGTAGGAGCGCCCCGTCGGTGGCCCCGCTTGGAGATGTCGGTGACTACGATGTGCATGTTTGGCTCACACGATCTTCCAGGGAGTACTCAGTCGCTCTTAGATCAGAGTCCGTGATATCCCATCAGGAGGATGCAGACTTAGGGTGCTCTATTGTACTGAATGCTGAACCTGACCCCCTGTATAACAAGCCATCCGGGGATAGCATAGATATTTCACGATTTAACACATATACTGATTCACTGTCGAACAGATGAATAAAACTACGTTATGACGACAGTGAAGTTACACCGATGTTAACAAACTAAGCTTTCATCTGTTCTTCATCACAGTGTGGGCTCGGATATACAAACTTTTCTTGGTGGTTCACTCTAGAGTCGTACAGCTGTGTAGGAGAAGGAAATGTAGAAAGATTTGGTGTTACGCAAGAAGTATGGCCAAGATGCTAATCGTTTTCGGTGTAACGTACCTTGTGTAAACAGGAATCTTGCGAATCCTATTATTTATGGAGACAAAGAAACAACTGGGACCCATGATATTAATCCTTCTTAGAGGCCAGCGACCTTCTGGTAGGATCTTCGGCTTTCAGCCGGAAGCAAATCCTACTGCTGCCGGTATTTCTGCTTTCCACCGTAGCCGGCCAGGTACTCACTGGATATTTAAGTCAAATGCCTTTGGCTTTTCCGTTTGGAACAAAGGAAGCAGGAGTATGACCATCGCAAAGAGCCGCTGTATACGCTCCGAGAGCAGATGCACCAGCTTCGTGTGTGGTCAATAACTTCACCAGTCTCACCTCTGAAATTCGTCCATCCTATTGAAAAAATGTTGGTGATACTCCGTACTTCGCTATCGACACAAGGCAACAGCAAAACTCTGAAGATGCTGTCACTTCAAACACAAGCTCACACGTAGGACGTCTATGGACTAACAGATTACCTAGTACCATGTTCAGTAGACATACACGCAGTCCTGAATAATTAGTTCAACAAATTTAGATAGTGTACATCTTGGAGCGAAGCCAATGAATTCCTCCGTAGTAATATCACTTAATGTCCCATTACACCATTCCAGCCTCCTTGTCTGTACTGTTCACTGGTACAGTCTCACTTCCCTATAAGACTGGACTCCAGACATATACATTCTGGGAACACAAACACTTCGAAGCCACTTCAAGCGTTCCACAGCGATGAACCAAAACATTAAGTTACCAGAAAGACTTTCTAACACCTAAATCTATATATGTTAACAAATTTGTGTTCGTCAGGAAAGCTTTTCTTTCCATTGCCATCCTGCAATTTATACCCTCTCTACTTAGGCCATCATCATTTCTTTCGCTGCCCATGTAGCAAAACACATGTACTACTTTAATGGTCTCGTTCCTTATTCAGATTCCTTCAGCATCACTTCATTTAATTCACCTCTATTCCATTATCCTTATTTTGTTTTGCTGATGTTCGTCTTTTATTTTTCAAGACGCTACACATTCCATTCAACTGGTCTTTCATGTCCTTCCCTGTCTCTGAAAGAATTACAATTGAAAAACTAAAGGTTTTTTTCTTCTCCTTGAACTATAATTCTTACTCCAAATTTTCCGTTGGTTTCTTTTATATCTTGCTCAATGTATAAAGTGAATAACATCAGGTATAAGCTACAATCCTGCATCACTACCTTCTCAATCACTGCTTCCCTTTATACACTTCAGTTATTACTGCTGGCGTCTGATTACTTTTCAAGTTGTAAATAGCCATTCGCTCCGTTTAATTTAATCCTATTACGTTCTGAATTTCCAAGAGAGTATTCCAATCAATATTGTCCAAAGCTTTCTATAAGTCTTCAGATGCTATAAACGTAGGTTTCTCTTTCCTTTACCTCTCATCTAATAGAAGAGATAGGCTCAGTATGGCGTCGTTTGTTCCCACATTTCTCCGCAATCCAAAGTTATCATTTCGAAGATAGGCTTTTATCCGTTTTTTTCATTCTTCTGTGAGATATTTATGTCATTATTTAAAACCATTACGTATTAAACTGATAGTTCTCTAACTTTCACATTTGTAAGCACCAGTTTCCTTTGGAATCGGAGTTACTACACTCTTCTTGATGTCTGGCGGTATTTCTGCTGTCTCATGTATCTTGCACATAAGACGTTATAGTTTTTGCATGTCGCGCTCTCCCAAGGCCATCAGCAATTCTGATGAGAAGCCTTCTGCTTCATGCGCTTTGTTTCGACTTAGGTTTTTCACTGTCTTGTCAGATTTTTCTCGCACTATCATATCTCGCATCTCATTCTCATCTACATGCTATTCCTTTTCTATTATGTAGCCTTTGTCTCCTTTGTATGGATCCTC
Organism: Schistocerca serialis cubense; assembly: GCF_023864345.2. NCBI lineage: Eukaryota > Metazoa > Arthropoda > Insecta > Orthoptera > Acrididae > Schistocerca > Schistocerca serialis. The sequence goes on from NC_064641.1 coordinate 805,403,823, forward strand.
TATTTGATCCTTCTACCTTTCAGCTTTCCCTTTTGTGTTTGTAACATTTGATATTCATATAGCTACTTCTATTTCCTCAACAGGCATCCATACCTTTCCTGCAAGCAGTATCTCTCCTTCCCCTAGTTATATATGCGTCTAAATCCTTATTTTTGAGCTCTAGACGTTCCTGCTTTCCATTTCTCACCTTCTGTCAATGTGATTTCCTAGGCGTTTATATTTCTTTTCCTGCTTCAATGGTTGCAATTTAATATTATCCCATTGGTCTTTTACTGTACTCCTTTCTCCCATTCTACTCTCTCGTCGCCTAATGCTCTCTCTGAAATTCTGGGCAACCTCTATGTCATGTCCCATCTTCTGAATTTCCTACATTTTTGAAATTTCTTCTGTTTTAATCTACAGTTCATAATCACTAAATTCTGCTCAGAGTCCATATCTGATCCTGTTATACAATATAAAAACTGTTACCGAAATCTGTGTCGTATACAATCCATGTGAATCCTTCTGGTGCCCCCAGGTCTTTTCCAAGGATACCATCAACTTTCATGATTCTTAAACTAAGTCTTAGCGATGATTAACTTACAGTGTGTGCCAAATTCAATGAGGTGCTTTCGCTTTTCATTCATTTCCCCGAGTACATATTCACCCACCATTTTTTCTTCTCGTCATATTACTCCTATCGGAGTCGATTTCCGTATAACAATTAAATTTTCATCTCCCTCAGCCATCTGAATAATTTCTTTTGCCTCATCATGTATTTTTTCATTATTTTCATCGTCTACAGAGCAAGATGAGATATAAGTTTGAATAGTTGTGGTAGGTGTCCACGACGCGATGTTCACAATGCCGTTCATAGTAGCTAGTCGGCATTCATACGCTCTTATTCATTATTAAACCTACTTCGGCATTATCTCTATTTGATTTTATATTTGTAACCCTGCGTTCATCTGATCAGAAGTCCTGTTCCATCCTGCCTCCGAACTTCACTAATTCCCACTATAACTTCAACCTATCCTTTTCCCTTTTTAAATATTCTAACCTATCTACAGAGGTTGGAATACATCCAGCAAACAATTACGTACGTAGGTTACAACTGCTACTTTGAGACGAAGAGTTTGGCGTAGGTGAGGGATTCATGGCGGACTGTATCAAACCAACCAGAAGACAGATGACTTAAAAAGAAAAAAAATCTGGCGATTAATGGATGTAACGTCCACGATTCGACCGGCACAACGCCTGGTTTGTTTACCCTCAGATCCTTCTGAGTGGTCCCTTCCCAGAGATCAGAAGAAGGGAATAATTTAACCATACAGTAGAGCTACATCCCATCGGCAACAATTTCACTTGTTTTTCCCCTTACTTTCAGCTGTTCACAGTACAATCACAGCAATTCCATTTTGATTGATGTTACAAGGGCGGCTTAGTCAATCATCCAGTGTGTCCCCCCTGCAACTACTGAAAAGCCTGCTGAGAAACGTGCATGTCTAGCCTGTCAACAGATACCGCTCCGTAGTGGTTGCACCTATGATACTGCTGTCTGTGTCACTGAGGCGCATAAGCCACCCAACAATGGCAAGGTCCGTGGTTCATGTGGAATAATACGTGTTATTGGAACGGATTTGATAATCGACCGCTGTAAGAGATGGGCGAGCATATAATTCATAACATTCACAAACTTCTTAGTATTCATAACGATTTGAATGTAGTAACTGAATGCCACTATCAATTTAGCCAAAACATACAAGGTATCAGAAAACCGTCTCTCAGGTATTGTTTCATAGTTGTGTCTCTTTTGCACGGTTGTAGGTAAACAGAAGTTTGACAGGCCGGCGCTATTTTACAAAGACCTAGCAACACAATAAGAAATAAAAATAAAAGAAAATCATTAATCGAGTGTTACAAGATGGTACCAAACTTCTGTACAATTTGAGGCTCTAAAACATTCAAAATACTATTTAGTACACCTCGTAACACAGCCCTGAGATACGGACATGATGGGTTCTCTAAACATACTGATCTGAAATCGACATGGTAGTAGAATTCGGGGACTGATGACGAAGTTCTCCCATACAATTACTGATATCCAGGTATATTTAATTTTATTCAACTTCCTTAATACCTTCGAATTCGACGAACTGCTACAACAAGTGTGTATTGTGCTGAGTACTGGGCATTTTGTAGAGCGCCGAAACAGTCGTCTATTTTGGGCTAGTGAATAAAGATTACTGCTGCCTTCCTTCTTCCACCCAGTGCCGTAACTATATTACGAACTTCTATAAGTAGAGTGTCTTTTCTGTTTCACCCTAATAAAAGCCTGGGCTAAGTCTGCAACCTGGTTGTCATAAATGGTAATTTACAAAACATACCGGTTTCCGATCCCGAAAATCAATTGGGAAAGCTTCATGTAAAACACCAAAATAGCAGTATTGATGTTTCTGGCTGTGAGATATTTCTAAGGCAACGAGTTTGTGTTTTGGTAAAACCCAAGCTACATCCTAAAGCAAGAGTGGGCTTACGGGGAACTGTACGTCCAGAAAGCAGGATAGTTGTACTGAAGGAGAATAGTGAGACACCACAAAACAAATCTCAGTTAATGTAGGCTCATCGTAAGTTCTCTCCGGAAGAGCTATGTGTTATCTCACGGAATACGGTCCACTGCAATAACATTTCTTAACTCTCCAGATCACCACCCCTATCAGCTCTGAACACGGTCACAAGCTTCTTTTTCTAGCATCCGTTGCTAAAACCAGTTCCGTATAAAATTATAAAGTTAACGCAGATAATATAATTTTAATTAACATCAAGTAAAAGTTACATACATGCGCAGAAGCCCTGGGGTATTAGAAAACCTACACTTTGATTGTTACGCTGTTCTTACACAAGGGTGCTAATGAAATAGAGATAACCGATTTCTGTGAATGATTCCGAGCATTTAAGGTATTAAAAATTCATTATCTGATTACCCTGTTTAAGCAGGAAATAAGAACCATACGTGCTCAATGAGGGCTGCTGATTATTAATCATCACACTCTAACGAGATACTATTCAACAACTGTGTAAGTGAAAGGTTTCTGATGCCTATCGGCGCGGTTCTCGCCCCCATAACACTAAACTTTCAGAGCAGATACTTTCGGAAACCCTTCACATATGAATTTGAGAATATCTGGAGTAACACTAGAACCATCGAATTTCGAACCCCCTAGAAACCCCGTCCGGCCAAAAATTATAAATCTATAGTCAACTAGTTGACATCTCATTCTTAGTCATTCACCCATTTTGGGGAGCTAGTTTCGCTGCTAGAGGTAGCCACTGTGATGGCCAGTTATTTTGCTTCTAAACATTAAGCACCGTTGTACTAGATACTTACGTTCACCATCAGGACGTGTTTCATCTCCACCAAGACATGTGAAATCATTCAACATATGGTGAAAATCGTTATTGACAGTCATTCCGCATTTTTGCGCATACTTACTACGTTTTGCAGTCATGAAATGAGTGAACCGTCATCAGACTTGGACGGGAGCTAATGGTTATTGACACAGATATATGGATCATGAGTAATTTGACAGTTTGTTGTCACTCTGTCTCATTCGTGTGACGTCAGAGCAAAGTTTCATTTTTTAATCACTTCATCTGTTTTGATCATGAATCAAACGTGAGGAATATCGTGGTATGTAACGAAATAGTAAGGAAAGAGGTGCATAAAAGAAATGTAATTACTTTACCGGTTTCGGGCACTAAATGCCCTTCTTCAGAATGTAACACCTACCTTATTATTTGCAAGTGTCAGTAATAAGAAGCACACCGCAAAATGCCGTGGTTATGGGTTCATAGTGTTATTAGCTGATTATTTCTTGTTCGGGCATGATGTTTGTACTTGTTGTTTCGTTTCTTTATACTATTTTTGTATAGACATTAAGAACCATATGACCGCTGCAATTTGCTGTATGCATCTTATTAATGATAATGGCAAATAATGAGATATGAATAACCATCTGAAGGAGGCCACCAAGTGCCAGAAACCGGCAAAGAAATTAAATTCCTTTCATCCAGCTGGTTGGTTATTATTTAGTTACACACAACTACAGTTGTTGATTTTGGATGAAATGTTAATACTATGGTCTGTCGGAAGTCTACAAAAGATGTAGCGGCAAACCCCTCGTGTATTTTGCTGTGAAGCTCCTAGCGCTGTTACTACAGATGAGAAACAATCAGGCGACTTCTAGTTAGCAGGACTGTCAAGCCTCTCCACCAGTACTTAGTGAGAAGCTGTGTTGTGTGCCTTTCGTTTTCATCATCGAAGCAGACGTATTTTTGTTGTTAATAAACTTGTTGAGACTTGATCACTGATTTCCTGCGTGATCATCATGATACTCCTGAAGCCATTACGTGACGTCACAGTGTAGTAAAATTTTTTTCTTCTTTCCTCTGACCAAAGTAGGTCCACTTCCACTCCTATGGATCCTGTGGCGTCCATAACATACAGAATAACAAGAAATGCATCCAGCTCTTCTAATGGTGATGACCATTTTGCAACTTTTAACGCTTTGTGGTCCTCTGTTTCAGTGCTTTCCCGGAGATCATTTAGTTTTCCGCTCCTGCTAAGAGTTACATTATTAGTACTATACACTCACTACATTGGTCCATCGTGAGCTTCAGTCTCTGTACCGACAGTCAAATTACTGAGAGATGAATTTTTTCGTACATTGCGACACCTTTTAGAATATGCATAGCTCAGTTTTGTATCATTTAGTTGTACTCGTAACTATACTCTATTCTTCACTGTTATAATGCATATACTCTATTTGTCTTTTCGGTAATTTATTAAACACGACACACAAAAATGAGGGAGATATTAATCAACAGCTATGTAACTCCCGTATGATTCACAACAGTCTGATCAAGTCATCTGTAAAGCATACACATGACATTTAATGGCAGACATTAACTTCCCTGCATTTTGAATAGTGTTTTACCTCCAGATTCCACATTTTACAAGCATCGTTGCTAAGCGCAAATACATAAAGAAAAGCAACATGAGTTCTGCTCACAAATAATGGTTTCAACAATAAATTTAATTTTAATGTAATTAATCAAGAATTGCAGATTTCCGACATTAAATCGAAAAATATTCCCTGTGCATAGAAGGAACTACATAATTACCATATATGGGCAGATGGTTCCAAAAATGAACAAAGAACATATACCTTTCCTTCAATCACAATGAAGATAATAATAGCAATCATGACAGTAATCATCGAATGATCTGGTAACCTCACATGCTGCAGTTGAATTTCTAGAAATAAAACATTAGTTTTCATAGAAAAAATGTCATATTGGCATCAGATCGGAGCTATGAAGACTAGTATGGTCCTTACATGACGCAGTCATGAGATTACAATAATATCCGCATTAGAAAGTGGCTTGTAATTAATCAGTTAATCGAGAGAGCAGGGTTTTTTCATAGCTTCTAGGTGCATCGTCGCATACAACAACACAATCAGGACGTTGCCAACTGGGAGTTTCCGTGGTCTATTGGGTCGATCGTAGTTCGATAATTGCGGGCTATAAGTTCGATTCTCACTCATGGTGTCCGTTTTCAACATTCACGAAAAGACCTAATTCACCAATGGTAACGCCAAGTCCAGAATGTTAGGTTGCACAGTGCTTCAGAATCCGCATTAAACAAAATATCTCTTCGCTACCAACAGCGTCAGAGCCTTTTTAAATGGCGCCATAACAAAGGCGGCAGCCGCCGAAGGCACAAACTCTGTAACCAGTAAACTAGCACTAAAAAGTTTATTTCATTTATTTTAGGAATGGTTATTTCGTTCACAGAGTTCATATTTAATTTGAATTTGAGACGTTGCAATATTTTGTTCTAGACTGGAATTCGAATTCGGATCTTTAGGAATGGAACGAATCTGGGTTGCAATCCTGGTCCTGCACAAACATATTCATAACTTCATTTTACGCCCTAGCATGTGCACACTGGCCTACCACCGGAAAATAATTTGCATATTTAGTGTCTGTTCCTGGATAGTTAATAATAACGATAGGTACCGTTATTTCTAGTGAAACATGCGATCATCTCACTACTGGTGAGCAAGCAGTTGATACTTAACGTCTATTTATGGAAGGGAAACAGAGAGAGTACGCACCGGGTTCGATTCCCGGGCAAGCAAAATAAAGTTGTACCCTGATCTCATATTGACACAGCTCGCTGCTGGTAAATAAATTCAATTTCAAACATCTGATTTTACTTAGTTAACAATCCGATAACGTGCTGGGCAAAAAATCCCGTCTCAACATTTTAAATCACAGCATTCCAATATTCAGCACATGCATACTTGGTTACTTGCGAAGGAGAGTATGTTAAACGTCTTTCGTGGTTAGTTATCAGGGCGATAATGGTTTTGATGTAGTAGAAATAATTCCGTCACTTCGTTTCAAGTTCAGATGTGTTAACTAATTCTGGTGAACACGTTTATATTTCACGTCTCTTTACGGCTAATCAGCATTGATGATCGTTGCCTTGATCAAGTAACGGGCAAGTGCAAAAGTGTATTGTAGTTAGCAGTGAATACGTCTGCTAGGTTATGTCTAGATCCAAAACAAAAAATTTCGTCCTGTAAGTTTTAGTTCAAAAATGTGGGCAAATAATTCTTCATGAATAATTTGTACAGCCAAGTTACTGATTATACTCCATTAATATTGTGGTTTCTATAGAGCTTTTATCGCTGTTTATCGCGTTTTCTTTAACAAGTTCCTTTAACGACTAGTTTATGCTAAAACCAATCGTTACTGGGACATTTAGCAGGTGCGGGAAAACCTTATACAGAGGAAAAAATACTTCGAACTGTCTTAGACCATTATTACTCCAGACGTTGTCTCAGAATATCTTGTTCATGCAAACATTTACTTTGTTTAAGGATTGCTACATAGTTTATGTGCCATAGTTAGTTGTTTCAGATTGTAATGTGATGGTAACGCTTTTGAAAATCATTCTAACCAGTGCAAGCGTTAGGGACTAACTCATCTCTACTTACGTGCTTTTCTAGTTATTGCAGTATCATGGCGTGATGTTACATCGCACTGATTGCCTTAAAGAACAGTGTTGTCTAGTGGTCTCTCGTGGTATCCATTTTGTATTGTCGAACGACTGTATCGCAATGCAATAAAGAGGACCCGCTAGGCAGCTACGTTATGTTGGTTGCATGCAAATCCGGTGGATCACAACTCAGGTCGTTCGGATACTTTTGCGCATGATAGTACATCTGATGAGGAAAAGGTTTCAAGATTTTATTGCTTCTCTAGTCTTAATGAAAAAGAGCAACAGTGAGGCAAATCGAACGAGAAAAATCAAATCTGGTTGATGTTTGATATGTGTGATATCAGAGATGGAGTGCAGCACAACGTTTGTTGATGATTTGGTGGATTTCATCTTATGGGGTGTAAGGGAAAGCAGAATTTTGTAGTGACCAAATGAGATACTCAGGAAATTAAATACCTGCTCATAAAGTTTAAAATTTATCGCTCAACTCCCGCACTTAACACGCAGCACTTAGGGTTGGCAATCGACACACATGCAATGTACGTGAATAAAGAGTGTTTCTTATTTCGCAATTTTGTTCTAAATCTTGGTCTATCCAAACGACACTCTCTCTTCATAGGTATTGTTGCAAAGCGGAAGAGTGAAACAAATGAATAGCATCCAACCGTGTCTGGCCGTCTCATAGCAACAGACTGCTATTAGACGCTGAGCGATAAGCTTGATCAAGCATGGCTATGTGTAAAGTATGGCAGTTTGTGGCGATAGGGTTAGTTGCAGCAGTTGCTGTGAGCGTAGTTAGTGTTAATAACTGTGTAAGAGATACGGCGCGCCCTTCCAGGACATCCAAGGTAGGCACAGAAGCGGAAATGTCTGTGAGCGCGCCTGGAAACAGCGGGATACTTGAGAACGAGCCGTCTGCTCTGGATACATTCGAGGAGCTTAAGGAGTGGTTAAAGGTATTATGTGGATCTCTAACGGACAATAGTTACAGTTATTTCCCGTTTCGATAATATTTAATGTAGTAACTGTTATTTATTGAGCATTACATTACATTACAAGCAATGATTTCATTTCGTGTCTTGTTAGAGTGATAAATGTTTGGTAGAGGTGGTATCGGAAGTAGATATCTAATGTGTTATTCAGTATTCTGTAGATGAATTAGTTACAAAGCCACAGTTTATGCTGTTAATTAGCATCACATACAACTGTATTGTGCTGGCCATTTTACAGGAAATATCGGCAAGAGGCAGCGGCATACTTCAGGATGTGTTAGATACTTTCCAGAAGAATGGACTCGTATTTCTCGATACGCTCAATGAGCTCGTGAAGCAGAAGATGAAGGTAATACAATAAACTGTATCCTACATAAGTATTGTGACTGTTAGCGGTTGTAGTAGTATTTCATGCATCAATTGTTATTAAATAATTTTTAAGTTTCATTCCAAGCAATGATTTTCTTTAGTGCTGCGTAGTAGTATCAAGGTTCTGTAGTAGTGAGACCGCTATGTATTATCAATTGTCCAGTTCACTGTAGATAAATTAGTGTAATCCCATCTCATACCCTGTTGAATCACAGCTTAAACAACGGTATTAAATTATACAGGATGTGTCGGCGAAGGAGTCTGGAAAAGTCAGAATTATTCAGGACGACATGGAGACGACCCACGAGGAGGACCTCATCTTTCTGGATGTCTTCAAGGAGTTTATGAAAGAGAAGATAAAGGTATGTTGAGAAAATCTATCTTGTATCAGTTATAGTAATACTTTAGGTTATGGTAATATTTAATGCAATAATTATTGTTTGTTAAGCTTCGTATTGTGTTTGAAACAATTATTTTAGCTGGTCTCTTGTAATAGCTATAATCGTTCTTTATAAAAGGAATCAGTCTGCTTTAGACGGTTTTCACTATAACTCTGGAAATTTTACAGGCCTTGTACATGGTCTTACCACTCTTCTTCTTTGAAAACTTCGTCTCTGACCAGTGGATCGTGATTATGAAACAAATCTTTTATTATTCTTCTCATGTCTGCATCATTTATCAACTACATCCACATCATGCCACGCAAGCCACTTAATGGTGAGTGGCGGAGGGTACTTCTGCTACGACTGACTGATCCTCGGTTCCTGCTGCACTCGTGGATGGCTCTTGGAAAGAATGACTGTCGCTAACCTTCTATATTAGCTCTAGCTTCCCGAATTTTCTTGTAGTGGTCGCTTAATGAGATGTACGTGGGAGGAATCAATATGTAGTCCTACTCTTCCTGGAAAGTGATCTCTCGAAATTTCAATAGGAAACCTCAGTTTGATGCACAGCGCCTCTCCTGTAGCGCCTGCCGCGTGTTTGCTTATCTTCTCATCAACGCTCTCGCGCCAACTAGGCGATCCTGTGACGGTATGCGCCACTATTCTTTGGATCTTCTCTGTCATTTCCATCAATCCTACCTGCGTCTCGTTATAGGATAATAAAGTAATTCTAACTTATGTCGTTTGTTGTCGTGATCATACTCGTTTCTTTGAAAATACCTACACAACATGATGAAGGCTGTAATGTTATAACGCAAAAATGTACCACACAACACAGAGTACTGCAAGAAACGTAGTACGTAGGAATGACCTTTTTCTATGTGGTTCACACTGAAGATATTTTTTTCTGTTGGTGTCCACAGGGTCTTGTGAAAATGCGGGACGTGGGTCCCGATGAGTACTTGTACCTCAGGAATACCATCATCCCAGCGATGCGAGAAGCTGTGCTGTCAGTCCGTCGAACAATGAAGGCCTATGATCGTGAAGTCGCTGCAAGATACATGCGGGAGAGCATTGAAGAGACTATTAAGTGGGTCAAGGAAAATCGTGACTTAATGGTTCAGCACTTGATCTGGTACTTAGTGCTGGTGTGGGCCGTTGCACATCATTTCCTACTGGTGATGTGCGTGCATCGATGGTTCTTAAACGAGTGAGAATGAATACCATCCGCAACAAAAAATGTTACTTCAGTCTGCAGATGCTATAAACGTAAGTTTCTCTTTCCTTAACCCATCTTCTAAGAGGAGTGGTAGGGTCAGTGTAGCGTCGTGTGTTCCCACATATCTCCGGAATCCAAATTTATCTTCCCAAAGGTAGGCTTTTATCAGTTTTTTCCATTCTTCTGTGAGATATTCATGTTATTATTTTCAGCCATTACTTATTAAACTGATAGTTCTCTAATTTTCATATTTGGAAGCACCAGTTTCATTTGGAATTTCAGTTACTACATTCTTCTCGATGTCTGACGGTTTTTCGTTTGTCCCATACAACTTGCACACCAGATGCGATAGTCTTGGCATCAATGGCCCTCCCAAGTCTATCAGCAGTTCTGATGAAAATATTTCTACTCCATGCGCTTTGTTTCAACTTAGATCATTCACTGTCATGTCAGATTCTTCTCGCACTAACATATCTCGCACCTCATCCTCATCTCCGTGCTCTTCCTTTTCTATTGTAACCTTCGTCCTCTTTGTATGGACCCTCTATTTAATCCTTCTACCTTTCAGCTTTCCATTTTGTGTTTGTAACACTTGATATTCATATAGCTACTTCTCTTTCTCAACAGGCATCCTTACCTTTCGTGTAACCAGTATCTCTCCTTCCCCTAGTTATATGTGCGTCTAAATCCTTATTTTTGAGCTTTAGACGTTCCTGCATTCAATCTCTCACCTTCTGTAAATATGATTTTCTATACGTTTATATTTCTTTTCCTGCTTCCATGGTGGCAATTTAATATTATCTCCTTTCATTAGTTAAGTTGAGTATCAACAGTGATATCCAAGGATTTCTACTAGGCCTTGTCTTTATACCTATTTGATTCTGTGCTGCCTCCACTATTTCACTTCTCGAGATTACCCATTGGTCTTTTTCTGTATTCCTTGCTCTAATTGTACTCACTCGTTGCCTAATGCTCCCTCTGAAATTCTGGACAAACTCTGGTGCTTTTAACTTTTCCATGTCCCATCTACTGAATTTCCTACATTTTTGCAATTTCTTCAGCTTTAATCTACGGTTCATAACAACTCAGTTCTCCTCAGAATCCACATTTGATTGTGTTATACAATATAAAATCTGGTGCCGAAATCTGTGTCGTATATAATCAATGTGAAACCTTCTGGTGCCTCCAGGTATTTTCATAGCATACCATCGACTGTCATGATTCTTAAACTAAATATTAGCGATGATTAAATTACGGTGTGTGAGAAATTCACGCAGGTGGTTTCGCTTTTCATTCATTTGCCAAGTACATATTCACCCACCATTTTTTTCTTCTCGTCATATTCCTACTATAGAATTCCATTTCCCTATCACAATTAAATTTTCATCTCCGTTAACTATCCCAATAATTTATTTTGTCTCATCATATATTTTTTCATACTTTTCATGATCTGCAGAGCTAGATGATATATAAATTTGATTGTATATTTGTAACCCTGCGTTCACATGATCATAATTTCTGTTCCGCCTGCCACCGAACTCCACTAACTCCCGCTATAACCTCAACCTATCCTTTTCCCTTTTTAAATATTCTAATCGATATGCAGTGGTCGGAATACATCCAGCAATTAAGTACATAGGTTGCAAGTGCTACTTTGAAGTAAAGAGTTTGGCATAGGAGAAGAATTCATGGTGAACCATATGAAACCAACCATAAGATAAATTACTTAAAAAAGGAAAAAAAATCTGGCAATTAAGGGATCTAACGCTCCACGCTGTACGACGCCTCGTATTTTTGTCCTGATATCCTTCTGAGTGGTCCATTCCCAGAGATCGGAAGAAGGGACTAATTTAACCGTACAGTAGAGTTACATCCCATCGGCAACCATATCGGTTCTAGTTTCCCCTTACTTTCAGCCGCTCACAGTACAAGCACAGCAATTCCATTTTAATTGATGTTACAAGGACGGATCAGTCACTCATCCAGAGTGTCGCCCCTTCAACTACTGGAAAGCCTGCTGTTTCTCTTCGTGAGAAAGGTGCATGTGCAGCCTGCCAACCGATATCCCTCTGTAGTGGTTGCACCTATGATACTGCTGTCTGTATCACTGAGGCACCCAACAACGGCTAGGTCCGCTGTTCATGGGGAATAGTGTGTGTTAATGGAATGGATTTTTAATCGACCGCTGTAAGGGATGAGCGACCAGAAGCCATGTCCTTCATAATATTCACAAACCTCTTAGTATTCACCATATGAATGTAGTAACTGAATGCCACTATCAATTTAGCACAAACATTAGCGGTAACCAGAAAACTGTCTCTCGGGTATGGTTTCGTAATGGTGTCTCATTTGCAAGACTGTATGTAAACAGTAGTTTGATCGGCCGGCGCTACTTTACAAAGACCTAGCATTACAATAAGAAATAAAAATTATATTCAATAAGGGTGTGTTACAAGATGGTACTTAACTTCAGTACAGTTTGAGGCTCTACAGCATCCAAAACACTATTTCGAACATAACATAAAGTCCAAAAGCTCGTAATAAATTCCTGAGATACTGACATGATGGGTTCTCTAAACATACTGATCTGAAGTCGGCATGATAGTAGAATTCTGGGAATGATGACGAAGTTCTCAATACGATTACTGACATCCAAGTATATTTAATTTCATTCTACTTCGTTTATACCTTCAAATTCGACGAACTGCTACAACAAGTGTATAGCGTGCTGAATACTGAGCATTATGTCGAGTGCCCAAATAGTCTTGTATTTTGGGCTAGTGAATGTTGATTACTGCTGCCTTACTTCTACCAGACGATGACGTGATTATATTACGAACTTCTATATGTAGCCTGTTTTTTCTGTTTCGTCCTAATAAAAGCCCGGGCGAAATCTGTAACGTGCTTGTCTTAAATGGAAATTTATAAAACAGACCTGTCTTCGATCCCGAAAATCAGTTCGGAAATCTTCATTTAAAGCGCCAAAATAACAGTATTGTTCCTCGGCACTCTGCAATAACGATATCTCTATGATGTTTCTGGTTATGAGATCTTTCCATAATGCACGACGACGATGTAACAGCTGGATATGAAATTTAAGGTAGCGAGATTTTGTCACAGTAAAACCCAAGGAACATCCTCCAGCAAAAGTGGGCTGACAAGAAACTGCACGTCCAGAAAGCAGGATAGTTGTACTGAAGGAGAATAATGAGACACCACAAAACAAATCTCCGTTAATGTAGGCTCATCGTAAGTTCTCTCCGGATGAGCTATGTGTTATCTCACGAAATACGGTCCATTGCAATAACATTTCTTAACTCTCCAGATCACCACCCCTATCAGCTCTGAACACGGTCACAAGCTTCTTATTCTAGCATCCGTTGCTAAAACCAGTTCCGTACAAAATTATAAAGTTAACGCAGATAATATCATTTTAATCAACATCAAGTAAAAGTTACACACATGCGCAGAAGCCCTGGGGTATTAGAAACCCTACACGTTTATTGTTATGCTGTTCTTACACAAGGGTGCTAATGAAATAGAGATAACCGATTTCTGTGAATGATTCCGCACATATAAGGTATAAAAATTCATTATCTCATTGTCATGTTTAAGCAGGAAATAAGCATCATACGTGTTCAATGAGGGCTGCTGACCGCTAATCCATCACACTCAAATGAAATACTGTTCACCAGCTGTGTAAGAGGAAAGTTTCAGATGCCTATCGGCGCGAGTCTCGCCGCCATAACACTAAACTTACAGAGTAGACTCTTTCGGAAGCGCTTCACATATCAATTTGAGAATATCTGAAGTAACACTAGTACCATCGAATTTCGAGCCTCCTATGAAAACCGTCACGACAAAAATTACACATCTCTAGTCGATGAGTTTACATCTCGTTCTTAGTCTTTCCCCCATTTTGGGGAGTTAATTTTGTTTTAACAGGTAGGCACTGTGATGGTCAGTTATTTGGTTTCCAAACATTAAGCATAGTCGTGCTAGATACTTACGTTCACCACCAGGACGAGTTGCATCTCCACCAAGACATGGAAAACATACAACATACACTGCAAATTGTTATTAACAGTCGTCCCGTATTTCTGCCTATACTTACTACGTTTTGCAGTCATGAAATGAGTGAACCGGCATGAGACTTTGACGAGAGCTAATGCTTATTGACACAGATATAGAGACCATGAATAATTTGACAGTTTGTTGTCATTCTCTCTCATTCGTGAGACATCAGTGCCAACTTTCATTTGTTGATCACTCCATCTGTATCGAGCATAAATCAAACGCGAGGAATATCGTGATATGTTACGAAGTAGCAAGCAAAAAAGTGCATAATAGAAATGTAATTACGTTACCGGTTTCGGCCACTTAATGCCCTTCTGCAGAATGTAATACCTATCGTATTATTTGCAAGTGTCAGTAATGAGATGCCGTGGTCATGGGTTTATAGTGTTATTAGTTGATTAGCTCTTGTTCTGGCTTTGTATTTGCACTTGTTGTTTCGCTTCGTTGTACTATTTTTGTACAGACGTTAACAATCACATGATCGCCGCAATTTGCTGTATGCATCTTATTTATTTCAGTGGCAAATAATGCGATGGGAATAACCTTCTTAAGGAGGCCACCAAGTTCCAGAAACCGGTAAAGAAATTAAATTTCTTTTATACAGCTGGTTGCTTATTGTTTCGTTACATACAACACAATTGTTGATTTTTGATAAATTACTAAATACTATGGTCTGTCGGAGATCTACAAAAGATGGAGCGACAACCCCTCGTGTATTTTACTGCGAAGCTCCTAGCAGTGTTACGACATATGAGAAACAATCAGGCGACTTTTAGTTAGCAGGACTGTCAAGCCTCTCCACCAGTACTTAGTGAGAAGCTGTGTTGTGTGCCTTTCGTTTTCATCATCGAAGCGGACTTATTTTTGTTGTTAATAAACTTGTTGAGACTTGATCACTGTTTCCCTGTGTCCCCGTGAAAGACACGTCATGATACTTCTGAAGCCATTACGTGACGTCACAGTGTAGTAAAGTTTTTTAATCTTTCCTCTGACCAAAGTAGGTCCACTTCCACTCCGTTGGATACTGTGGAGTCCATAACTTTCAGAATAGCAAGAAATGCATCCAGATCTTCTAATGGCGATCACCATTTTGCAACTTTCTACGCTTTGTCGTCCTCTGTTTGAGTGCTTTTTGAATATGTTTGAGAACATATTTGTTAATAAGCAAGTGCCAAGCATCATGTACAAAATCACTCATTAAACGTAAATACACATGTGAATAAAGATCAGAATTTCCTGGAGATAATTTAGATTTCCGCTCGGGCTAAGAGTCACAGTATTAGTACCATGTACTTCCTACTTTGGTCCATCGTGAGCTTCAATCTCTGTGTCGACATTCAAATTGCTCAGAGATGATTTCTTTTTTTAAATTACGACACCTTTTAGAACGTACGTGGCTCAATTTTGTATCATTTAGCTGTTCTCGTAACTATACTCTGTTCTTCACTGTTACCTTGAAACATATCAACCGCAGCAGCTCATGTTGTAAAAACACAAACCATTATGGCAGACTCATCTGTACAACGTATTATACTCACGTGACGAATTGCTTGCCATTTGGGTGAAGTGGTACATACTGACAAGTGAAATGATGTTATTCATGAAAGTAATGCAGCTGCTATGTAAATTGGGAAAACAAAGGTATACAGTTCCGAAAACATTTTATTTCTTACTCCTTCCACTAACATGTATAAATGAAGATTCAACAGTATCTTTATTGCTGCCCTACAAGTCATCTGATCTCCCTCCTGTACATAGTATTCCAACACAATCACAATCGGTTGTAATACGTCTTCATACTATTCCTAAAATTCATCTTCCTAGTTGTCATTTATCAACGCAAACGTGTGCTCATCGCTGAGATCCTGACAACGAGTGTTGACGCACTACTTCACAGCTCCTGTATGTCGTATTTATATGACGTTTCATCACAACAAACACGCTGCACTTATAGCTTTGGATCCGCCTTGCAGCAGCAGACCCGACACAGGCTGCCAACAATGTGTAGTAGTCGGCACTGCTTAGTTTATGGTATGGGACGTAAATGTCACGTTGTTGGTTCTAGTTATGTCTCCTTTTATATTCGAAAACTAGGCTTTGACATTTAATTCAAAATGAGCTAAGTTAATAAATATTAAAAATCATGAATCCTTGCAATATACAGATAACTGTACAGCTGTTACTGAACAAATGACAGGTTACAGTATTGCACTAAATATTTGCCAGTAACTTTCCTCCAGTTCAGTTCGCTGACTGTTCTTGGGGACAAGGGACCAGGTCATCAGATAAGATTATTGAACCATTTCAGTGCTTTTTATAATCACTAATGTGGTTTTCTAATGAATACATGGTGTAGGGGTATCACACCTAGGTCTGAAAAAATTTAGCTTCATTTCGATCACGTCTTATACTGCGAATGTTATCAGTCGTGCCCTGCATAGTCATGCATGTGAAGTGTCTTTCTCTGAACCAAGAGCACAAGAATCTTATTTTTCTCAGTGCTTTTCCGTCCATAATGGTGGTCTCTGAGCACTATGGGACTTAACTTCTAAGGTCATCAGTCTCCTAGATCTTAGAACTACTTAAACCTAACTAACCTAAGGACATCACACACATCTATGCCCGAGGCAGGATTTGAATCTGCGACCGTAGCGTTCCCGATGTTCCGGTCTGTAGCACCTAGAACCGCTCGGTCACCCCGGCCGGCTTCGTCCATAATCGACTTAATCGTCACATACATACCCAGCGTCATATAAACCGTACGTTGGTCCACTTCCACCACATTCATATTAAATGTTGTTTATCGGTTTTGTATGGAAGGATGCTAACGACTTGCATACCTGTTTTGTAGAGCACGAAATATCTCCTTTTCCCTCTAAGTGTCGCAGTTTGAATGACATCGTAAATCATGATCAGTAATTCCTTCAGGAAAGTTTCGATATTTTCAGGTCTGTAGCCACAAGGTCCAATCCATGTTTCGGGTACATACGAGAGACGAACGATAACTGGTGTGCAAAACGTAATGACAAAATTAACTTTGGCGTGAAGTGTCATTGTCTAGTAACATAGTCAGATAAAACTTGGACCATAGAAAGAAAGCACTACTACAGTATACAGATACGTAGATAACGTAGAGAAATAGGCAATAAGATGAGCAGAAACGACATTTTTGTTGAAATACCATAATTACACGGAAATCACCGCGATTCCGATGGTCCCCTGGACATCAGAAAAGGTGGGATATAGTTCTTCATAGGGTAAGTGATTACCAGGAACGGTAAAGCATGATCTGCAACGTGATCACTGGCTGGTCACGCGCGTTCTAAGGAGTTCTTATGTTAGAGGGTGCTACTGCTCTCCCAGAGCAGTTGACAACTGCTGGACGTTCATTGGAGGACGTAGACGTGCTGCAATGCGTCTCCCGAAAGCGTCCCACGCGTGCCAAACTGGATTTAGGACGGGCTAATGGTCAGGACACTTGATTCGCCGAATAGTCTTTCGTTTCCAGAGCTGCTCCACCTGAGATGTTCGATGTGGTCACAGATTTTTATCCACAAAAATGGAGTTAGCACTGAAAGCAATCCTGGAAAGTGGCACATGAGAAACGATCACAACATCTGAATCATGATACTCGCTCAGTGTTCAAAAATTTGGAAGTCAATACAACCTCACAGTATTATGCCTGAACACGCCGTAACGCCTGGACCAGCAAAACGCTGACGTTCGACAAAGTTCCTATGCCTTTTAAGCCTCATTAAATGAGGGTACGTCCTGACTCACTATTCAGACCGAGTCTGCCCACGTGTGAGAGGTGCAGCAGAGCCAGCTCCTCGTTGGTCCAGTTCTCATCTCCAGTCACCATTGCAAATAGTGCTGCCTATGTGCGGTTGTCAACGGTACACAATGATCTGCTCTTTGGGCATAGAGACCAACACCTTGCAGTCGCCGTGCCATTACGGAGCATGAGGTTCAATATCTTGACTTTGCACCTTCTGTTTTACGAGGATCCTTCTCACCTGTTCCACAAATGTAGCGGTAGGCTGCTACTGTCCGAGGTGGACCATCTCCGCTCCTCTGGACAGTTGTGCCTGCCATTAGGAATGCTCCCCTTGCTCGAGAAGCAGTGCTGAGAGCAATACCAACCACCTGGGCCCCACTCCTTCTTCCACTACCGCGATGATTCTTCATCCAGATGTCCGTGAACTATATTGTAATGAACACCACCGTAGAGCAACGCAAGTGCTCGCTGATTATCACACACTGTCATTTCCTGTACTGAATGGGTTTTACCCGGAGAAGGAGTAGGAGAGCACATCGGCTGTGGTGTGGAGAGGGAAAATAAGAGTAGCACGAAAGCAACACCATTCACAGTTAAAAATTTTAACAGAAAATTTATTTAACGATTTTCTAGCTTACTTTCATGTAGCAACCTGCAGTATTTGCATGTACGAGGATTTATGATAGTGGAATATTGAGTGAAAAAAAAGAAACTTTTTCAGATGTCATTCAGCTTGAAAAATCTCAGATATATTTAAAATAATTATCTCGACAAAAAAGGGTAAAATAATTATCTTAAAGAAGGTAAAGATTTTCTTAAATAATCTGTATCATACATAGTTTTAACATATCCCAATAAAATAATCAGAGTAACGGTATTTAAAGCTTGATGAGGATGTTTGCCTTACGTATCTAGCAACTATTATTGCATTCAACATGTTGAACATCTAGCAACTCACTGAATTCGTGCCAAAACTTAAGCCTAACAAATACTGACCTTAAGAAAATAACTGTTTATATTTATGACATCAAGAATTCCAACACAAATATGACCGTAATTTTAGAAACAATCATTTCTCAGGATACAAAGCTGGCTCAAGTCGTAAAACCAACATTCACTAACTGCCTAGTAAAATTTTCAGAGATTACTATGGTATTAAATGAATTTCGTGCACTCGCATTGAACGTAGGAAAATACATCTAGCCCCACATTTAAATAAAATTCAATTGCAAAGTGGCAAGCAAATTAAGCGAGGCACTTTAAAAGAACCCTTTAAATATATTAACTTTAAGAGAACTGTTATGTCCATACCTTAATCCAGAATGATCTAAGACCAAGACGCCAACCCATTCTCCATTGTCACAGCAGTATTACAAATACGGTTATTGAATTGGCCAGTTCCCTTCCTCTATCAACTGATCGGCCGAGAGCATTTGGGCTGTCATAAAAAACTTATATTTCGTGCCCAGCAAAATGGAGGAAATGGTGACCAATCACAGAATCCCAGGATTAATGCACTGAAACAGACATTACTAAGAAGCAGTAGTTGCCCGCACCGAAGGTATATATTGTTTAAAAGGGTGCTTGGCATATCAGAATTGACACAAGGATAAACTATGTTATCAGAGAAGTATGAAACCTAAATCTACAAAATTATTCCCAGTTTGCACTAATATGGTTCATTGTATGTAATTACAGCAAGCACGACAAGGCACGAGAGCGTTTACAGTTGTGAATCTTATCAGACTATTCCATGGAATTCAGTTGATCAATCTGTACCACAAAGTCGCATGCAAACTTATCACTGAGCCTACTGCACTTGTGACAATTCTAACCATCGCAAACAGTTCCAAGCATTAAGCTCGATTCATGAGAAACATTCACACCCAGCTTGTCACCCAACTAATCACAACAAACATTCGTTACACTCAGATTAGTCCGAAGAGCAGCAAAGGTCGCCATTTCCAATAGCCGGAAGTAGTATCACCAGGCTGGATACACACAAGCCCACTTTTTCACAGCTTCATGGACCACCTCAGCGAGTCACAATCCTAGGCGAACAAGGCAGCAGCAACCATCTACGAACCAGTCTCCACACCCCATGCGGACCCAAAGCACTCCACCAAACACCCAACTGCTACTGCCGTCCATACGTGTTTTTTCGTTGGCCCTCAACCCTTACCTCTCACGGTTGATTTCTTTACTCGACCTCTGACAACACTCGCAAAGATCTTCTTGCGGAAGGAAAGCGGCCTCCCGCATTGAGCGCCACTGCTCACATACTTTCAAATGCGTTTTGCTCCTGGACAGCGCCATTTGGCGCTATAGTCACGCTGACAATACGCCATGCGAGGCCCCCTTTGTGAGCCCGACTGGGTGATTCCTGGCAACACGCTCTTGCAGTTTCATTCATTTCCTTCTAATTGTTAATATCTGTTGTTACTGTGTATCATCCTTAAATTTTGCAGATCAGAGTAGTTGCTCTACTTAGTTATCGGGGACAGGGTTCAAATACACTTCCCATCGATAGTAATTCTCTCAGCCTTCACTCGTGCGGTGTTTCGGTATGAAGAGTGCGTGTAATCTCTCCATCGCTGCCGATTTACTGGCAATCATGAACTTGCTCTCTGTCATTTACAACAGATAACTGGTGGATAGCCTTCAAAGGACAAGTGCTGTCAGTCATGTGACATGAAGTTGCTACGAGCAGTTGCCGCTGCTGAATGTGACTTAGAGTGGATGTGGGATTCTCTGTTCTACTAACTGATATACCCGGAAAACATATTGCTCAGGTTTGCAGAAAAACGGCCTTCGAACTTTGTCTGGTACTTTTTTCTGAAGTATTCAAGGACAAGATCGGCATTAGTGAGCTGCAGCCATTGACACTTGTTGGGCTTCGTTCACATTAGTGTGTAGACTGAACGTACTGTTTGTGGGTGCATACCGGTGTGCCGTTGGGTTCATTGAACTAGGTGTATTATATATTTTTTATCTTTGAGTCAACAATATTTCATTTAAAGAATTCTTTTATGACATAGTCGTTCTTGTAGGATTTTCCAGTTCTTGATTATCCGTTTAGAACACTGATATTAAATTATGAGTATTACATACACTCTTTACGCGTAATTTATCTTCTACGAATTCTTCCTAATTCCACGTTTGGCAATTTGCTGCTATCTCAAGCTCTTTAATTTTATAAGAGTTGAAATAGTGTTCCTCTGATTTTCTAAAAGACTGTAATTCACATTGATTTTATAGTTGCTCATTTGCGGTTGCATTTTGGAACGCATACAGGTTTTAACGGACGCCCTCGCTTAATGTTTATTGATATTTGATGTATTATTCCGGAACACTTGTTAATTTACTGAAATTATTTTGAGACATACATATGACTGACGCGAAACTAATTTGAAACATCAAATCAATGTTGATCAAATATGAAATACTAACTATTTGCTGCTCAATTTGTTGGATAGTTCTAAGTAATATAGTTAATTTGAGATTGTATGATTTATCTTTTCTGGTTAACGTGTGATGTTTTTCATGTGCTGTCAGATTAAGACTTTCAGCTCGAAGCAGGCTATCGCTTTCAACTTGGCAGGTGAAAAACTTCCTTCAACTACTGTTATACGATCGAAGTATTGAAGTGCAACTGTTGCAGAAAAATCTAACAGCCTGTACAGGCATTGTTGATATTACACACAGAAACGTTCGCAGTCACAATATATTTCGTCAATGTTAACCAAAAAACTTGTATTTATTGCCTTTAATATATCCCCTCCAGGATAAACTTCGGCATATTTCATATTTCGCGTTGAATATTCAGAATATCGCTCGTTGTGTCGCTCCCAGCTCTCAGTTATCCCGCTTAGCAGAGAATATGGGGCCTTTGCTAGGTACAGCTAGAGACCTCAACTTGACATGTACCATTGGAGCCGGTTTTCGCCAAATACCTGTACAGCACCTAGACTCAAGCGTTTGTGTACTTTTTTTTTTTAAATTGAGTTTATGCAGATGGTGCGGGGGAGGGGGGGGGGGGAAGATGATTTGAGTTTTAAAGTGTTGAACATGAACATAACAGCTGTTAGAGAGTCACTGAAGGCCTTGGCTACAGCTGATTTGGCTTTTAGTTTCAATGTCCTGAGGAGGGATCCATAGACGAGTGAGTGAAAAGGTGTTCGGTGGGATTATTATTATATTGGCGGTATTTTTATTATTATTATTATGTTAATCCCCTTTGGGAGCGTTATTCCACTATTTTATCTATTAGCGAAAGCAATGAATTGTTTGGCATCATTCAACTGGTGTATTCTTTTGCTTTGGTTTTCTGTATGTCGTAATTTTCTTGCAGGGTTAGGAGGTTTTTTTTATTGTCGATTCTAATTATTCTCATATCTTCTCCTCTAGTTGTTGGTTTGTGGTTATGTTCTCTTAGATGTTCTGCAAATGTAAAGGCTTGTTCCATACCAAAGCAGAAAGGAAAACCGTGTTGAATGATCAAGTATACATGTCAAACTATTAATCGTTTGCACTAATAGATAAAATAATGTAATATCGTGCCCAAAGAGAATTAATATATTGATAATAATCATAATCATAATAATAATAATAATGCCACACAATATAATAGTAGTAACACCCATCACCTTTCCACTCACTCATCCATAAACCCCTCCACGGGACATTAAATCCAAAGTCAAATCAGCTATCACCAAGGCATTCAACCACTTTGTAACAGCTATTACGTTCATATTCAGCACTCTACAATTCAAGCCACCAACACCCTCTCCCCTCCACCCCACCAAAACACACACAAACATACAACAGAAAAAAGATGTGAAAGGAAAACCATATACACAGTCTTCTCTCTTCCCGAAGAGGTGGAAACACATAAAGGAGATACAATATTAACGTTGCTAAAAGCACAGTGTTCGAGCAAATACCAATATCTAGCGTTAAAAGAATAATAACACATCACAAAAAACAAGAAGAAAAAGATGAACAGTGTGAAAAAGATTGGAATACAAAATTATGCTAATGTGTCTGAAATAAAAGTGGTAGTGCGACTTCCAGAGCAAACGAGCGGAATCGCAGATCACAGCAACCGAAGTGAACCAATAATATAAAAATAACAAAACCGTATCGTTATAGATCACACTTAAAGCAAGAAAAAGGCGAAAAGGGTGTGGGAGAAATAAATTAAGTTGCATCAATGAAATCTGGTTGATCTTTGATATGTGTGAGATCAGAGATTCAGCGCAGAACATCGTTTGTAGCTTATTGGCTGGATTTCATCTCATGGGGAGCAGGGGAAAGCCCAATTTTGTAGTGAACAAATGAGACACTCAGGAAAATAACTACCTATTTCTCAGGTTTAGATTTATCGCTCAACTCCCGCACTTAACACGCAGCACTTAGCCTTGGCAATTAATACACGTGCAATGTACGTGAATAAAGAATATTTCTTTTTTCGCGTTATTGTTCTAACTCTTGGTCTATCCAAACGACACTCTCTCTTCATGGGTGTTGCCGTGACGCGGAAGAGTGAAACAAATGAACAGCATCCAACAGTATATGGCCGTCTCTTAGCAACAGACTGCTATTAGACGCTGACCGAGTAGCTTGACCAAGCTATGTGTAAAGTGTGGCAGTTTGTGGCTGTAGGGTTTGTTGTAGCAGTTGCTGTGGGCGTAGTCAGTGTTAGTAACTGTGTAAGAGATAAGGCGGGCCTTACCAGGACATCCAAGGTAGGCACAGAATCGGAAATGTTTGTGCCCGCTCCTGAAAACAGCGGGACACTTGAGAACGAGCTGTCTGCTCTGGATACATTCGAGGAGCTTAAGAAGTGGTTAAAAGTAGTATGTGAATCTCTAACGGACAATAGTTACAATTATTTGCAGTTTCAATAATATTTAATGTAGTGATTATTATTTTATGTGCATTACATTTCAATCCAAGGAAAGATTTCATTTCGTGTCTCGTTACAGTGATAAACGTTTTGTAGAGGTGGGACCGCAAGTAGAGATATAACTTGTTTTTCAGTATTCTGTAGATGAATTATTTACGGAGCCACAGTTTATGCTGTTAGTTAAGGTCATTTACTACGGTATTGTACTGGCAATTTTACAGGAAATATCAGCTAATTGGGCAAGAAGCAGCGGCATACTTCAGGATGTGTTAGATACTTTCCAGAAGAATGGGCTCTCTTTTCTCGATACGCTCATCGACCTCGTGAAGCAGAAGATGAAGGTAACATGAGAAACTGTATCCAACATATGTTTTGTGACTTTTTCCGGTCGTAGTAGTAATTAATGCATTAACTGTTATTTAATACTTTTTACGTTTTGTTCCAAACAATGATATTCTTTAGTGTTTCGTAATAGTAGCAAAGTTCTGTAGAAGTGGGACCGCTATGTATTATCAGTTGTTCAGTTTACTGATGCTAAACTAGTGACAGTCCCATTTTATACGCTGTTCAATAACATCTTAAACTACGGTATCAAATTTTTCAGGAAGTGTCGGCGAAGGAGACTGGAAAAAGCAGAATTATTCACGACGACAAAGAGACGACGCAGGAGGACGACCTGATCTCTCTGAATGTCTTCAAGGAGTTTATGAAAGAGAAGATAAAGGTATTTTGAGAATTTCTTCCCTGCATCAGTTACTGTACTATTTTCGGTGATGGTATAATTTAACGCAGTAATTATTATTTGTTGTGCTATGAATTGTGTTCCAAACAATTATTTAAGCTGGTCACTCATAATAACTATAAATGATCTATAGGAAAGGAATCAGCCTGCTCTAGCCGGACTTCCTTGTAACGCTGTAAATTTTACAGGCCTTGTAGTGGTGTAACCACTCTTCTTCTTTAAAAAATTAGTCTTTGAGCAGTGAATCTTGATTATAAAACAAACCTTTTTTTTTTTTCGTCTAATGTGTGCATCTTTTCTCATCTACATCCACAGCACGCCTCGCAAGCCACTTAATGGTGTCTGGCGGAGGGTACTTCTGTCGCCACTGACTGATCCTCCATCCCTGTTGCATTTGTGGATGGTTCGTGGAAAGATTGACTGTCGCTAAGCCTCCATACTGGCTTTAATTTCTCGAATTTTCTTGTAGTGGTTGCTTAGTGAGATGTATATGGGAGGAATTAATATGTAGTCCGACTCTTCCTGGAAAGAGGTCTGTCGAAATTTTAATAGTTTACCCTTGCACAATGCCCCTGCGCCTGCCACGAGTGTTTGCTTATCTTCTCAGCAATCGCTCCCGTACCCACTACACCATCTCATGATGATATGCGCCGCTCCTCTTTGGATCTTCCCCGTCTCTTCTATCAGTCCTACCTGCGTCTCGTTATAGAATAATTATCTAATTATGATTTATGTGGTTTCTTATCGCAATCACACTTGTTTATATGAAAATACCTTCACAACAGTGTTGAAGGCTGTAATGTTCAACTGCAAAAATATGCACCACACAACACAGAGTAATGCAAGAAATCTAAGTCTAGAAATGACCTATTTTTATGTAGCGCGCACTGAAGATCTCTTTATTTCTGTTTGCGTCCACAGGGTCTTCTGAAAATGAGAGACGTGGGTCCCGATGAGTACGTATACCTCAGGAATACCATCATCCCAGCGATGCGAGAAGCTGTCCTGGCAGTCCGCCGAACAATGAAGGCTTATGATCGCGAAGTCGCTGCAAGATACATGCGCGAGAGCATTGAAGAGAGTATAAAGTGGGTCAAGGAAAATCGTGACTTCATGGTTCAGCACTTGATCTGGTACTTAGTGCTGGTGTGGGCTGTCGCACACCATTTCATATTGGTGATGTGGGTGCATCGATGGTTCTTAAACGAGTGAGAAAGGAAACCACTCGCAACAAAAACTGTTATTTCAGTTCTTTCAAGTTTGCTCACGTTTATTTTGAGTTCTGTTCCAGTTTGTGTTATGTTTGTTTATTCGACTTCAATGTTTCGTTTATTTTTTGTTTCATTTAATGTTCTTTGAGTTCTTGAATAATAATTTATCAACCTAAAGTTCTCTGCATTCATCATTCATATTTTTAACATGTTAAATCCATAACCTGAAGTATACGCTGAATCAGAATTCCAAAGAAAGAAATTCAGATATTTCTCAGAGATAACTCCTGATTATGTTAGTGTAACGGACCCACGATCTGAGGTGGATCATTACAGCCTAATCATGTAACTGTGTTTTATACGGCTTTTAGTCGCGATGACACTTTTTTATTAAAATGGCTTCAAAACACTAAGTAAGCCTGCACCTTACAATAACGAAACGTACGCCACATAACCCACAACACAGAGTAATGCATCGACTCTGAAATAAGACACTACTGTTCTGTGGTTACTTCTCTGCTTGGACAGCTGTGCATAAGGCAGTTATGCTTTTCCTCCGCTGCGTTTATGAAGGCATACTCGAGACCAACTCCTCATTACCAGTAAACCTGTCAATATAGAACGGAGGAGTAACAGTGCCGGAAAAACAAATACAAGACTAAAAAAGTCGTACTGCTATTTCTCTCATTGTAACGAAAGTGCAAGAAGGCTGTCGTGCTGGTAATGTCCTCCTGATGTGTAAACAATGTTCGCTTTTGGACAAGGAGTTGTATGAGGTTATTAAGACTAGTGGTATACCATATATATATATATATATATATATATATATATATATATATATATATATATATATATATATATAGTTGACAGTTGATGGTTGTTGTGCTGACACATTATCTGTGAATCCAGATGGGTTATGCATGGGGATCGTATCAACGTGTACTGCATCAAAACAGCCTGAAGATCACGCAATGAAGCGCCGAAACTGGTAGCGATAAAATAAAATAAAATCATAAGAACGGCCGTAGGCGCTTTATTTTTTGTCACCATAGTAAACGGCCGTCGTCCCAGAGATGTCCTGCTAAATGGATGGACATACAAAAACTACACAACCGGCAGGCCTGAAAGGACAGAAGGACTTCTTCCAGCCAACCAACATCTGTCTTCCTATGCCAACTGGAAAGGCTCGAAGAAGTCAAACATGGGCAAATGGTCATCTCTTTCACCAACTCGATGAGCCTCTTCGACGTTGTCGCGTGATACCCTTTCCCGGCCCAGCTCCGTGTCACATGTGGACACCACTAACCGTGTTTCTGCCCTGGACTCTGCAGGCAGACAGAAGGAGAATACTGACGCCTCTGTAGACCTCACTGAGCAGCATCCCCCTGCCTCTGGGCCCTGTAGCAGCCAATGTTCGACGGCTGGCACTCAGCAGCCACCGATGAGGCACCCATCATCTTTTCCTCGTCATCACTCTCCTACAAAGGAACGTTCGCGGTCTTCGATCCAAACAAGGAGGATTTATGGATTCTCTTAGTATCGTATCATCCGCTCGTTCTCTGCCTCCCCCGAGGACTGTATTGCAGATCATGGGGGAGTCATGCTGCTGCTTATACGGGATGACCTTTATAGTGTAATGTAATAAAATAAAAATTATCTGTGATTCCCATTCTTTGCTATGAGTGTAATGTAATAAAATGAATGTCACCCATGACTTATATAAAAAAGAAACACGCATTAAAGCAATGGCTCAGCATAAAAGAGAAATAACCAATGTAGGAGTATTATTAACACTGTAATATGTTGTTCTATTTGGACCGACGTGTATGAGCACTCAGTAAACTAGCTCAGTTCTCAGGGTGGTTACGCAATCATCGATAATTAATTGTCCTTTTCTTACTTACCCAACACTACAGATATTATTCCAGGGTCGTGAGAAGTCGTGTGCTTATTGTACCAGAGAATATTTGCCAAGTCTGTTCGATGTACACTACTGCAATACGTAACTTAACATCGTGGTTTCGTCTCGATTCCTCAATATAAGATAACAAGAGTAGCATCTACAAATGAAATCCTACAATGGAACTGGAATCCTGTTCTGCCTCGGGTGTTATCTCGTTATATAAAGAAAATCTGTAAGTAAAATTCAAAATTATTAGTAGCTGCCTCCGGTCTCGTGGGATCTGAAACAAGGTTAATATTCCTAATCGACGTCACGTCTCGTGGATGAGCTAAAAAAAAAATGTTAAGGATTTTTCTAAGGTGGCTCCTAACAGTGAAAGATCTTTGTTAAGGTCCATATCTACTTAAGACAATCCAGGTATCAAACTACCATTTGCTTGACCACATACACACATTCTTTTGAAAAAATAACCATTATATTTTTCGGGTTTTAAGTACAACTTACATTATTAGCTGGTACAGCAAGATGAGCTTTACACAAGAACGTCGTCTTAGGTCCGAATCCAAGCAGATAAGTGAAAGACAAAGGAAAGATAGTCCATGCTTATAAGCGCAAGAGTCCATGGAATGACATGTCCATTGCATTGTAGTTCTATCTCTTCT
This sequence comes from Schistocerca serialis cubense, assembly GCF_023864345.2. NCBI lineage: Eukaryota > Metazoa > Arthropoda > Insecta > Orthoptera > Acrididae > Schistocerca > Schistocerca serialis. Next base: position 805,432,121 of record NC_064641.1, read on the forward strand.
TCTTTGGCGTACTTGTAGATTATTTATAAAATTTATCATAGCATTTAGTTTACATTTTTTAAGTCCAAGACAACCCAAGAGAAACAGTACAATAGTCAACTTATCTCCAGGTCTACTCGCCTTCAAACTACTGCAGTTCGCCTGACAATTTCCCTTTGTACTGCATTCTTGCATCATTCGTTGTCACCACAGAAGACTTCTTCCAGCTTAATGGACAGTTACCTCACCCCTTTCTACTACTTGGTGACTTTAATATTCACCATCCCCTTTGGGGTTCTCTCAGAACATGTGAGAGAGGTGACCTCTTGGCTGACGTTCTCAATCAAGTTACGCTCCTCTGCCTTAACACAGGTGCACCAACTTTCCTTTCAGCCTCCAAGCACACTCCATTTGGACCCCACCTATGTGCGCACCTAAATGGCGGCTTACGAAGACAGACTGGAGGCTTTACTCCACCCTGGCGAACTTCGACGAACAACATTCCCCCAGTTGTGATAACCAGACAGAATACCTTACAAACGTTATCCTTACTGCCTCAGAACTTTCCATTCCTCTCACTTCCTCTTTATAACGCCATGCTCCCGCCCCTTGGTGGACTGAAGCGTGCCACGACGCATTTATCGCACGAAGATGTGCTCTCGCATTTAATTTCACTTAATTCCCGCGGATTTGAAATCCCACTGGCCGCAAGAGTGCATGGAGCGTTACTGTCGCCGGTAGGGGGTGGGTCGGAGGAGAAGGTAGTTAAAGGCTGCGGCGACCTGGAGAAGAGGAGAGTGCGACACGGGCGGCGAGGAGCCCAAGTGAGGCGGCGTGTTGTGGCCACGTGTCTGCCGTGGCCCGTTGGCAAGAGCCTTTGCTCACTGTGTGTGTGGCGGTGCCGAGTGTTGGTCGCAACCGTGAACATCGTTCGTTAAAAGCTGCTTCGGCAGGACGCACAATATTCGGGGTGTCCTCTGCCACTCAAGTTGCAAGCAGTTTGTGGTGCCAGGTTGGATTCCGGTCAGACCTTTGCAAGTACTGGACGCGGTGGCGTCTGCTGGATGATACCCGAGGGTTTCTGACTACGAGTAATCTTCGTTAAATCCTTCTCCCGGAGCTCTCTAAGCAAGAGTTTGTCAATGGGCGCTGCATTTTACGAGAAATTACGGTGAGCTTCCGATAGGTGTGCACGTCACTTGGTGTCGCGTGGTGGCTATTTTGAGTCCTTATCCTGGTCGCCCGTTATTATATATATGTATGTATTATTTATGAAGACTTTCCCTGATACTAGTTGACTACAGTTCTGAAAATGTGTGTGGGCTTGTAGCTGTCACCATTCCAAACTGATTTTACAATCTAAAGGTATAGAATGCAGATGTAATTTTTCTGATTAGCGAATTGTACTTTGCAGTCAGAATTGTTTAATCTGTCTACCTTATTTATGAGTCATGTCTATAGTTAACTGTCGGCTAGAATCATGAGCTCGAGCTGTTTACTAAACTGTTTGCATCTACTAAAAAAAAAAAAAAAAAAAAAAACACTCAGTAGTCAAGTCAAAGCTCCCTGCATAACGTTCGTACTTCCCTGTGATTGCAGATTGTTTAAATTTTGCTAAATAACTAACGAGTTGTCTTTGTGGTACAGTCTGGGTGATTGTATCTCTTGTTAACTGTGGTCTAGTTAAAGATGCCTGTGTAACGTGACTGAAATTTATAATGAAGGTTCCCAGTACTGTGGTAGCGACAACCACCGTCCTATGTTAGTGGACAAGGAGAAATTATCGTTACTGGCGTTGCTTCTGCCAAAGCCTCTATCATCATAAATTTTAACCACATTTGGCAATCATTTTGGTTACTTCGAAGGCAATGCCGTTTTCATAATTGCTGGCAATAGTGTGGACTCCGGCACCAGCCAGTTTGAATTACAGGGTAGTATGTCGATTTCATTTAAGTGCTAGTACTTAAGTAACAAAAGTAAACATAATTTCAATTTCAGAATAACAACATTGAGCAACACGACAGTTGTCAGATCCCTCAAAATGTAATACTTAAATTAGTGCTTTGAGTTTTGTCATTAAACAGAGTGATCTTCCAGTCTGAACAATACAACCCAGTTAAGCAATACGACAAACGCTTATTCATTTAAAACTTTACCACTTAACTTAGAGCTTTAAGTACTTGTCATCCAAGAGAATATCCCTCAAATTTACTCTTGCAAATGACGAAACAAGAATAAGTGATCATTTGCAGTACCTCGAGCCGACAGCCACCAATTCAGCACTCGGGAATCAACATTAATGGTAGCTGCTCCGTTGCAGACGGGTTACCAGCGCGTTTTGCTGTCGATATAGGAACCGGTTGTTGGTGAACTCAAGCCATCAGCTGATAACATTAAGCAAGCACCACATACAGGACCCTTCCATGTTTACATATAAACCTTCCTGCTTCCGCAACAGATAGCAGAAAGAACCGTTAATCCACACCAGAGCATGGAAGACAGGACACGCCACATTTCTCAAAGCCCGAGCAAACATAATTTTCAATATGTACTTACTGTGGCGCATCGAAGTAGAACCCAGACACTCGTGGTGGATTCCCAGTCGAACACAGGCATCCCACTGGCCCCCTTTGCCGCTCTCTGGTACATCAAAACAACTGCCGAATACCGACAGCCAAGGCGCGGCCGCGTGCACGGCCCGTGATTGCGTCAAACCTCATTAGAGAGAGAACCTCTTCCTTTGACGCCCACAGCTCACTGTTCAAGGGCAAGAGAAGAGAACTGTTTCTATGCTCGGACAAGTACGACCTCTGTTTAAGCCACATAGATACAACTGTAAATAGGCTGTTTAGGTTTTTATGTTGGTAATGCCACGTAGCGCTCTATATGAGAATCACTGATTGTGCTGAGTGAAGTCTGTGGCTGGTTTGCATTGTTGTAATATTCGCTATAGTAGTGTTGGGCAGTTGGATGTGAACAGCGCGTAGCGTTGCGCAGTTGGAGGTGAGCCGCCAGCCCAACGTAAAGTCCCGAGTGACTGGAAAAAAGCGCAGGTGACGCCTGTATATATGAATTACAGACCAATATTCTTAACATCGGTTTGTTGCAGGATTCTCGAACATATTCTCAGTTCGAATATAATGAATTTCCTTGAGACAGACAAGTTGCTGTCCATGCATCAGCACGGCTTTAGAAAGCATCGCTCCTGCGAAACGCATTTCGCTCTTTTTTCACATGATATCTTGTGAACCCTCGATGAAGGGTATCAGACGGATGCCATATTCCTTGACTTGCGGAAAGCGTTTGACTCGGTGCCCCACTGCAGACTCATAACTAAGCTACGAGGATATGGGTTTGGTTCCCAAGTACGTGAGTGGCTCGAAGACTTCTTAAGTAACAGAACACGGTACGTTGTCCTCGATGGTGAGTGTTCATCGGAGGTGAGGGAATCATCTGAAGTGCCCCAGGGAAGTGTGGTAGGTCCGCTGTTGTTTTCTATCTACATAAATGATCTTTTGGGTAGGGTGGATAGCAAAGTGCGGCTGTTTGCTGATGTGCTGTGGTGTACGGGAAGGTGTCGTCGTTGAGTGAGTGTAGGACGATACAAGATGACTTGGACAGGATTTGTGATTGGTGTAAAGAATGGCAGCTAACTCTAAATATTGATAAATGTAAATTAATGCAAATGAATAGGAAAAAGAATCCTGTAATGTTTGAATACTCCATTAGTAGTGTAGCGCTTAACACAGCCACGTCGATTAAATATTTGGGCGTAACATTCCAGAGCGATGTGAAGTGGGACAAGCATGTAATGGCAGTTGTGCGGAAGGCGGATTGTCGTGTTCGATTCATTGGTAGAATTTTGGGAAGATGTGGTTCATCTGTAAAGAAGGCCGCTTATAAAACATTAATACGACCTATTCTTGAGTACTGCTCGAGCGTTTGGGATCCCTATCAGGTCGGATTGAGGGAGGACATAGAAGCAATTCAGAGGCGGGCAGCCAGATTTGTTACTGGTAGGTTTGATCATCACGCAAGTATTACGGAAATGCTTCAGGAACTCGGGTGGGAGTCTCTGGAGGGAAGGAGGCGTTTTTTCGTGAGCCGCTACTGAGGAAATGTAGAGAACCAGCATTTGCGGATAACTGCAGTACAATTTTACTGCCGCCAACTTACATTTCGCGGAAAGACCACAAAGATAATATAAGAGAGATTAGGGCTCATACAGAGGCATATAGGCAGTCACTTTTCCCTCGTTCTGTTTGGGAGTGGAACAGGGAGAGAAGATGCAAGTTGTGGTACGAGGTAGAGAAGATGCAAGTTGTGGTACGAGGTACGCTCCGCCATGCACCGTATGGTGGATTGCGTAGTACGTATGTAGATGTAGATGTAGACATGTGTCCATCAGAAAGAGTAATAATATATATATATATACATATATATATATATATATATATATATATATGATGACTTTTGAACATTATTAAGGTAAATACATTGTCTGTTCTTTATCAAAATCTTTCATTTGCTAACTATGCCTATCAGTAGTTAGTGCATTCAGTAGTTAGAATCTTTTATTCAGCTGTCGGTATTGGCGCGCGCTGTATTGCAGTTGTTTGAGTAACGAAGAATTCTGTGAGGTAAGTGGTTCATGAAAGGTATAGGTTATTGTTAGTCAGGGCCATTCTTTTGTAAGGATTATTGAAAGTCAGATTGCATTGGGCTAAAAATATAGTGTGTCAGCTTAGTGTTGATCAGAATATGTAAAGAGAGAAATGTCTGAGTACGTTCAATTCTGTCCAGCTGTTTGAAAATCAAATAACGTAAGAGGTTTATCAGCACAGTAATTCATTAACTTTTCTAATGGAATGTTTTACAACTACACGGTCGATTGACAGGTCCTATCGACAAGCACATATCAATAAGAGTGTGTATCAATATTTGCCCCGCACACATTGGTTGCATCTCTATACACAACGAAGTAAGGACTTCAACACTACTTGACTGAAAGGCAGAACGCGTACAATTCTTAAATGACAAAAATCTTGATGTGTCTGAAGACGTATCACTATGAACCTACCACCAAACTACAAAGAGCAGATATTCGGGTGAAAGTCAACGCTTTGAGATCATAATCGACAATCTAGCCAATGTGACACAGGGGTTGAACAACACCGCAAAGAAAGACTTGCCTCTATGAATATCCGGTGTGTGTACTCCATTTACGGGACACTTTGTAGAGCTCGTGAAGCTTTAAAAGCAGCATATTAAATTCTCTTCATTTCAAGCAACAGTATCGGAATTGTGAGTCCGCCTTGATGCTAAAAATCTTATTTTCTGTTATCTTATTTATCCCCCAAACTTGATTCACTGACAAGTATCACCATCATCAGTGGGTTCTTTAAATCTAAAACATGCAGAAAATACCATAGTTATACAAAAACAAAAAAGTGGTTCAAATGGCTCTGAGCACTTTGGGACTTAACATCTGAGGTCATCAGTCCCCTAGAACTTAGAACTACTTAAGCCTAACTAACCTAAGGACATCACACACATCCATGCCAGAAGCCGGATTCGAACCTGCGACCGTAGCGGTCGCGTGGTTCTGACTGAAGCGCCTAGAACCGCTCGCCACACCGGCCGGCCTACAAAAACACCGCATCATTTTTACTGTTCGTTTTTTTAAACATACTTATCTAAGAGTACTTTATACTATCTTGTTATTGTGTTGGCGTGTTTTTAAGAACTATTGTCATTGATTGCGGCATATTTTCTGTGCTTTTACCATCGCCGTTTTTTCTCAGCATACATCATGTCATCTGCAACTGTGTAGGTGACTGTTAGTGAAGAAATAATAAAAGGTGACAGACGAATGTCAATGCAATACTCTTGGGGGGGCGGTAGTGTTGTGGAATACGGTTTTGGTGTATACCGGGCTGTTACTTAGTTATTCGTGTACTCACTTTAGTTGGACGTTTGTAGCTGATTCGATACGAAGGAAACTAAACTTTTGCACTTTGTTTATGATTCAGAACATTACATCACCTTGCACTTGCCGTGTATCGCGAGAGATGTGCGAGTAGGCTATGTTGCGAGTAGGCTATGGTAACTGCAGCGAGAGTTACAATGACTTCTGTTACTTACTTATGTTTCCGTACGTGATGGGAAGTGTGTCTTTTGCATGCATGTGCTTTCCGTTCTGCATCCTCGGTCGGTTCTCCCAGAGCGGTAAAGAGTCAGTTGCTGCAAAGTGTTGTGTTTTATGTTTATTACATTTTTCCATTCCACTATGGCGTTTAGTATGTAGTAATTTTCCTACGGGTAACGGCCTTGCCGCAGTGGATACACCGGTTCTCGTGAGATCACCGAAGTTAAGCGCTTTCGGGTGTGGCCGGCACTTGGATGGGTGACCATGCAGGCCGCCATGCGCTGTTGCCATTTTTCGGAGTGCACTCAGCCTCGTGATACCAATTGAGGAGCTACTCGACCAAATAGTAGCGGCTCCGGTCAAAGAAAACCATCATAACGACCGGGAGAGCGGTGTGCAGATCACACGCCTCTCCTATCTGCATCCTCAATGAGGATGACACGGCCGTCGGGTGGTCCCAATGGGCCACTTGCGGCCTGAAGACGGAGTGCTTAATTTTCCTCTATTTTTAGTTGTCGGTATAGACTGTTGTTGTGTTTCCGAATATGTAGATGGCTTTCTACAAGCACTGTTATCCATAGCTCAACCAGCCACCTGACTGCATAAATATGCCAGTTTCACAAACATGCTCCACAGGACAAACAGAACACCTCTTAAACTAGAGAGCTACGCATAAGAACTACATATAATCAAACAAATTGCTGCTGACAACGACTACAAAACAGACATCACAAACAAACTCTACAACAAGGTAAAAATGAAACCTAAAAACAGCGGCCACTCACTCAAGAGCACAACCAAAGGACCTGAAAACCAGAGACAGTAGACACAAACAACACAGCAGACCACACCACATCAGAAAAAAGAGACAGATGGTACACTCTAACAAACAATAACAAAATATCACATAGAACAGGAAACATCTTGAAAAAGCAAGGGATCCCAGAAACATTCAGAACAAGCAACACACTTCAGAAAAGGCTAAGACCAGAAATAATATCAGGAAAATTCAGCAACTCTGGAATATATTAGGTCACGTGCAACTCCTCTCAGGACCAGTACATAGGACAAACAAGCAGAAATATCCGAACGAGGTACACAGATCACACGGGGGTGCTAAAGAGTGCCAACACACATTCTACTTTCGCAGAGCACCTAATCAGCAAAAACCATAACCCTACTAATATCGAAAGCGATCTAAATATTCTGAAACACAGCAACAGTCTGTACCGGCAAGTAACAATAGAAGAAAATTACTACATACTAAACGCCTTAGTGGAAGGGAAAAAGGTAATAAACGATATCACAACACTTTGCAACAACTCACTTTTCTACCGCTCTGAGAGAACTAACCAAGGACACAGAAGAGAAAGCACACACATGCAAAAAAAACATTTACCCATCACACACAGAGACATAAATAAGGAACAGAAGTCGTCGTAACTCCCGCTACTGCTTTCGTAGCCTTCTCGCGACATGCGATTCATCTGTCGCTATACACACGAACAAAAAAAAACAAAAAAAAAAAAACATATTGCTAGACCCGTGAAAGATATCTTGCGCGTGTCGTTTGGAGATGATCGTGTGCTCAGCAGCCACTTGCGTCATGCTTGGCCTCCCAGGTCCTCAGACCTCAGTCCGTGCGTTTATTGGCTTTGAGGTTACCTCAAGTTGCAAGTGTATCGTGATCGACCTACATCTCTAGGGATGCTGAAAGGCAACATCCGACGCTAATGCCTCACCATGATTCCGGATATGCTTTACAGTGCTGTTCACAACATTATTCCTCGACTACAGCTATTGCTTAGGAACGATGGTGGACATATTGAGCATTTCCTGTAAAGAACATCATCTTTGCTTTGTTTTACTTTTTTATGCTAATTATTGCTATTCTGATCAGATGAAGCGCTATCTGTCTGACATTTTCTGAACTTTTGTATTTTGTTGGTTCTAATAAAACCCCATGGCATTCCAAGCATGTCTGTCAATTTGTACCTCTCTATCTACATTATTCCGTGATTTATTCAGTTTTCAAATTTATACTGTCTTTTTTGATCACCCGGTATATTTCAAAAAACGAACAGTAAAAATGTAATGATGTTTTGCTGTGTTTTTATAACTATGCTCTATGTTATTTTCTGCATGTTTTAGATTTTAAAAACCCACTGATGGTCGTGATATTTGCGCCGATACAAATTTTGGGTATAAAAAAATAAACAAATAACAAGGTGTTTTGCATTAAGGCGCACTCACAATTCCGATATTGTTGTTTCTCTATGCAAATGCGGATCAAATGGAAGACATCGAAGATAAAGTTACTCTCTGTATTTCTTATTAATCCATTCACGAAGTTCTTGAACAGTATTTTGGCTGGATGGGTTAGCTTTGGCTGCCTTAGAAACAGAAGGGACGAGTATTACTATTTACAGAGCTAATTAAATTGAAGCAATGAATCCCTTGAAATCTGTAAATACTCTAGAGATCGGTGAACATAAAATTTTAAAAACTGCTCTTGGAATTCTTGTTTACTGCTGGAATTAAAATAATCGATTAACTTGTGTGTGTGTGTGTGTGTGTGTGTGTGTGTGTGTGTGTGTGGGTGGGTGGGTGGGTGGGTGTGCCTGTGTATGTGCGTGGGTGTTTATTTTGCTTGTTTCGAAAGCAATCTGAAAACACATGGTGGAGGGACTTCTCTTACACACTGCTTTCTTGTTGTCGTTAGCGCTAATGAAGTTTTGAATTACTTAGCAATGTGTTTATAGGCAGCTGCTCTATGTTTGAACTCCTATTACTAACCTCTCATCTCCAAATGAAATGCAGTTGGCGTTATCCAGTCTAGAACTATATACTGATATGTCTGAATAAGTTTAAGCCCTACATGTAGAATACGGTAGGCATTTGTTGGCATAATTTTAAACACTGAGTAGTGTATTTGGTCCAGTGTAAGAGATAGAAAAACAGTCGTTTGACTATACAAAATGGATATCAAATGAGAACACTGGAGAATATTGTTCTTTAAGGTAACCAGTCCAGATATAAATCAGCACATACTAGTAAACGCGTCATTATAGACGAGACAGTCTGTAACACGGGAAACTCAATTTTATCACAGTAAGTGACATTTCAAAAGCACCATTGCCACTCATTATGATTTGAGTTAACTCGGCAACGTAAGCCATTGCAGTAACTATTAAGCAAAATTAAATATTTTTATGACAAGAGATTTTGAAATATAATCGCTGAATAGAAATACTTCTGATAAAGAAAAAAAAAAGAATAAAAATTTGGGGTAGTAGTCAGCGCATCTGCCTAGTGTGCTGTTCGAATGACAGTCGGGCAATAAAGTTAAAAAAGGAAAAAGAAAAGAATAGCTAGAGTGCCTTAGTAGTTAAGGCGGCCAGTTAGTTCCCAATCTGCAGAAAGAGAGTTCACATTCCGTCAGTTCTATAAATTTTAAGTAGTGGTAAGTGTTACTGATTTAAGAGGACAACGAGAATTATTAAGCATTTATAATTTTAAAGGATCCAGAAGTGTACAACTGAGAACTTAGTGGACTCAAAAGCCCGACTTTTAAGTCTACAGCGGCGGTCTTGCATTTCTTTTTCTCTGTGTGTTAATCTGGCAGCATTATGTTGTTCCGCCAACATTTCCTCATACCTTCCTTTCTCGTGGAGAGGACGACGAATGGTTGATTTGCTCACACTTATCCGAGAGATGTTTCTAATTTCTGTGGTTATCGTAAAGGCGTTTTCTCCTCTGCAGTGGAGTATGCTATTGTCTTGATCCGCTGTAGTAGTCGGTCAACGACCAGAGCGACGACGGTGGTGGACGAGGTTTTTCTCGGTCAACGTCTTCACACAGAGATCTATAACACATTTTCTGTATTCCAGGGCACGAGAAAAGACGCTGATACAGTATCCGCATCCACAAGGCGCAAGAACGCAACCTTTATCAATTTCTTTGTGCTGTTATATTTCGTGGGTAAAAATATACTGACAAGGTCGGAGGAAGTCAAATTCATTCCCAATTACGCACAATGTACAAAGATTTAATGGATTAGTTCCCTTTGAGAATTGTTTAGAGTATCGTGTAAATGTATTTTGTCTCTAAACATCATATGCAGCAATAATAACGAAACTGTTTTCATAGATTATAGATGAAATCTAGAATCACGTTGTAATGCAGGTCATGTTGCTCCGCCAGTCATATTTTAGTCGTCTGTACTACACTACATGCCACACCGAAACCTGTAACAGTGCTTCACAGAAGTGGTAGGCTGGTAAACCAGTTATTTAGGTGATTTTGTACTCTCTTTTTATAGGGTTCGAATCCTAGCGCTTCTACAAAATGGTTCAAATGGCTCTGAGCACTATGAGACTTAACTTCTAAGGTCATCAGTCCCCAAGAACTTAGAACTGCTTAAACCTAACTAACCTAAGGACGTCACACACATCCATGGCCGAAGCAGGATTCGAACCTGCGACCGTAGCGGTCGCGCGGTTCCAGACTGTAAAGCCTAGAACCGCTCGGCCACCCCGGCCGGCTGCGCTTCTACAAATTTTAATTCGTTTCTAATATGGCATCGCTAGTTTCGGAGGACAACGTCAGTTGTAACCCTAGAAGAACTCTTAGTATTGTAAACATTTGCGTATACAGCTTCTAATTCTCGTTGGAGAAAGGCAAGGACAACAGTCTCCCCTAGTTTCCCTTTTATAAAACCACCTCAGTCTGAGGTTCAGCTCAGCCTTCGGTTGTTAAACGTTTTGTGTTTTTACCTCTTAGGCAAACTATATAGCAATGCTATGAGACGAAATGATCCAACTCGTCCAGAGTGTGCAGACTTTGATTCGAAACCTTTTCCTATCTGCACAACAAGCTATTCTTATTTGGTAATTTTGTGAAACTTGCTGCTTAAAATGTTTTGAAAAAGAACTAAATGCTTTCAGCTGCAATAAAGTTAAGAGAAATCTTTTTAACAGCACCACATAGCTCTTTGTGAAGCCATTACAGGCTGCATTTTGCCGCCTTTTGCGTTTTAGAATGGAAAAAAGCATACCGACCAGAAAACTCATCTGCTAGAAGGAAAGGAAGAACGAAATGAAACCTCTTATTTCGGGAGGACATGTGGCTTTTATTTCAATGAATACAAAATAAATGGAACGCACAACGAATTTGGTAGTTCGAGCACACTGTTGATGTCAGTATGACTTTGAAGTTCCTGGGGCCTGAAATGATGCGTCGCCAGTTTAAACCAGGAACAAAAAACTGGAATCCATGGTACTATGAAATTCTGCAATTTGTATTCATTGCTTCCTCACGAAATTACTGTTGCAGTGTATCCATAGAGCATAATAAGTCAACTGCGTATTTTAAAGGGAGATAGAGCAATAGTAAACTGTGATCCACACAGTTATTATTTCTGGCTGGTGACTAGGTTTAAGGCCTCTGAGTCGGATGTGAGTTTTGTAACGTTGAAATACTTTTCTACGTTGTTGAAAGGAATATTACAGTTAGAACAATTCCTCGAAATTGCGATCTTGGACCGCACAGAATGCGTTTATTGCAACGGAAAACAATTGATCTTCTGCGGTTCTTCTTCCCTGTTCTTATTTAAACAGGTGACAAGGACCAAGGCATATGGAGAAAATGATCGTGAAATTAAATAGAAGACACTCATATCCTTAGGTACTGAAAGTGGCGTATAGCGCCTGTATTAGCATTTTACAAGCGTCGTTGGTAAGTGCAAGTAAATGAAGCAATGCAAACCAACTTCTGCTATGAAGTAATGTCGTAATCATTTAATTTAGTTTAATCTACGAATAATTAGAGATGTCCGATGCTAACTTGTAAGGTGTACCCTAGTCATGGAGAGAACAAAATAACTATTTATTACGGTCCAGTTGTCACAAAAATCATTTGCTACGAGCTATAACTTTATCGTGGCCGAGCGGTTCTAAGCGCTACAGTCTGGAACCGCGCGACCGCTACGTACGCAGGTTTGAATCCTGCCTCTGGCATGGGTTTGTGTGATGTCCTTAGGTTAGATAGGTTTAAGTAGTTCTTTGTTCTAGGGGACTGATGGCCTCAGAATCCTGCCTGGAGCATGGATGTGTGTGACGTCCTTAGGTTAGTTAGGTTTAATTAGTTCTAAGTTCTAGGGGACTCATGACCAAAGAAGTTAAGTCCCATAGTGCTCAGAGCCATTTTTTTGAAGTGTTGTTTTGTTGTCTGTGCGAGCAAATGAATAATTTATTAATAATAGTCAGTGTACTTATAATTAAATGCATTACAGCCAATTGAGGTAACTTTGAATCATCCTGGGTTTTTTTTCGAAATAGAGGACAGAAAGCAGGGATTACACGTCGAAACTGACACTGTAAAGTCTTACACCTTTAGTTAGTGAGTGATAGGGAAAGTGAATATGAACGCTAATTATGCCGTATTAGAATAAAATATCAGTTTTAATACCGGCACAAAATTACACCACCATTCAGATTTACTACAGACCCAAGGGGTTAGGCCGCCCCTGCTCACCCCTCGGGCATGCGCAGGTAGTGTAGGCTGTACTGGCAGCACACGTTCTGCGTGTGGGCGCTGCGGCCCGCCTGCGACCGAGACTTTGTCCGTCTGCCCACCTACCAGCTCCCCGGCGGGCATTCGAGCCTGAACAACCTACTCTGCACTATATCCTTCCAGGTGCCCATATCCTATACTAATGTCTTGGCCAAATTTAGACTTGTCAAAAGGAAAGCAGGCATTAATAAGCAGTAAATTCTAACTCTTAATTCATTATTGTTGGTTTACTTTGCAAAAACCATATAATTGTAATGACCAAGCATTGTTCTATTTCTTGAAATATTTTCCCAGTTGGGAGCATGAACAACTTGAAGCGGTCTAATGGAATGACAACAATGAAAATTTCTACCGGATCATAATTCGAACCCGGATTTCCTGCTTTACGGGAACGGTCGGCTCAACTGCTTTGGCTACTCTTCCACGACCTATAGCAACACCCAAGCAGTCAGATGTCGCCATTCATGTGTCATACCCGTACATGTGCACCCCATTAAAGACAATCCCATACCGGTGAAACATATTCGTAAGTCGCTGGCACTGTATCGGCCGATAACTACGAAACTGCAGTGCCTGTGTGACATTCCTGGCTTGTTTTACTAGGAGCTTGCCTTGAGGCAGCTTGATACAAGTCAGGTAGCATATGGTAAAAAGGTGGCGTGAGGTACAAGTGACAGATGGTACATTATATACCAGTCCCATGGGAGAGTCTGCCAATTGTACTGAACTTGCTTCTGATTGGTCGGGTGTTAGGATCCAAAACGCCTAACTTCTCATATTAGTTATTTATATATTTTCATTGTATTTAACCCAGTTTTCGATATGACAACCTCTCGTGGTTACCCTACGAGTTTATCGGTTTTGTTTATTAAATACACTGGTTATGAGAAACATAAGAGTAACGATATTGCAACCGTAGTGCTTGGGACATCTACGAGTGACTTTGGTGCGCCTGGGAGACGAAGTACTTCGGCTGAGCTAGTCACTCCATTTCGGTCGTTCCGGAGGGCCGGGCGCGTAACTCTGTATCGGGAATTCTGTAGGTCCGGTCACACAACTCCGTTTCGGTATTCTTCAGAGACGGACATGTGCTCTGTGTCGGAAGTGGTCAGGAAAGTTACCGAAAATTAAGAAAGCTACGTCGAGTGATGTAAAGGACAGTATAAAATTTGTGATTATTTAAAATATAACAAAACAGGATATAGTATTGAGAAGTGTCATCTACCGTCATTGTCAGTACTACAGATCTTGGCCTCTGTATATACGGAAACTAACCTGGGCATCCCATAAAAAGCACAATGACAGGTTGAAGTTAACAGCTTAGCAGCCTCCGCCGAAGAAAATCCCGTGACCGACAAGCTGTCTGCTGCGCTAGAGACACAACTTTAGAAGACTACAGGTTGGTGGAAGGAACGGTTAGGGACTCTTAATAAATCTCTCCAGATCTCTGCAGCTTCCATATCTGACTTTCAAACGACACGAATAACTTATACAGACTTGTGAAGAAGTACTATTCAGTGTTCTATCAGACACGTATGCACGTCCGAAGGAACATCGCATTGTAATTCCTCACAACACAAGCACTGCAACTTCTTATTGTTTCAACTTCACTCAGTATTGTCAAAGGTGCTTGTGCTGTGAGGAATTACAATGCGATGTTCCTTCGGACGTGCATACGTGTCCGAAGGAACATCACATAGTAATTCCTCACAGCACAAGCACTGCAATTTCTTATTGTTCAATTTCAGGCACTATTGTCAAAAGCACTCCTTACAGTCAACACAATTGAAGAATAATCACAAGCCTAAGACATTGTATCAAGGTGAAAAGACAATTAATGTACGAACTAGAATTCACAGAGGTAACACAACAAAAATGATTCAAATGGCCCTGAGCACTGTGGGACTTAACTTCTGAGGTAATCAGTCTCCTATAACTTAGAACTACTTAAACCTAACTAACCTAAGGACATTACACACATCCATGCCCGAGGCAGGATTCGAGCCTGCGACCATAGCGGTCGCGCGATTCCAGACTATAGCGCCTAGAACCGCTCGGCCACCCTGGCCGGTGTAACACAACAGTTACTTTTGTAAGTAGGCTGTTTAGGTTTTTATATTGGTAACACCACGTAGCGCTCTGTATGAAAATCACTGGCTGTGCTGTGTGCAGTCTGTGGCTGGTTGGCATTGTTATTGGAATATTCGCCATTGTAGTGTTGGGCAGTTGGCTGTTAACAACGCGTAGCGTTGCGCAGTTGGAGGTGAGCCGCCAGCAGTGGTGAACGTGGGGAGAGAAATGGCGGAGTTTTGAGAGCGGATGATCTGGACGTGTGTCCATCAAAAAAATGATTCAAATGGCTCTGAGCACTATGGGACTTAACATCTTAGGTCATCAGTTCCCTAGATCTTAGACCTAGTTAAACCTAACTAACCTAAGGACATCACACACACATCCATGCCCGAGGCAGGATTCGAACCTGCGACCGTAGCAGTCGCGCGGTTCCGGACTGCTCGCCTAGAACCGCGAGACCACCGCGGCAGGCTGTGTCCATCAGAGACAGTACATTTGTAAGAGTGGATGTCATGAACTACTATATATATATTATGACTTTTGAACACTTTTAAGGTTAATAGATTGTTTGTTCTCTATCAAAATCT
Organism: Schistocerca serialis cubense; assembly: GCF_023864345.2. Lineage (NCBI taxonomy): Eukaryota > Metazoa > Arthropoda > Insecta > Orthoptera > Acrididae > Schistocerca > Schistocerca serialis. The sequence goes on from NC_064641.1 coordinate 805,447,481, forward strand.
TTCATTTTCTAACTATGCCTACCAGTAGTAAAGTGCCTTCAGTAGTTAGAATCTTTTATTTAGCTGGCAGTATTGGCGCTCGCTGTATTGCAGTAGTTCGAGTAACGAAGATTTTTGTGAGGTAAGTGATACATGAAAGGTGTAGGTTAATGTTAGTTAGGGCCATTATTTTGTAGGGATTACTGAAAGTCAGATTGCGTTGCGCTAAAAAATAGTGTGTGTCAGTTTAGTGTTGATTAGAATAGGTAAAGAGCGAAGTGTCTGAGTGCGTTCAGTTCTGCTCAGCTGTTTGAAAATCAAATAATGTAAGAGGTTTATCAGCACAGTAATTCAATAATTTTTCTAAGGGGACGTTGCACTTTTAGTAGAAATAATGCAAGCACTTGGAACACCAACCATTTCATAAACAATTAGGAAACGGTACAAAGGTAACATTACTGGTAAATAGTTATATTCATTAACTGCATCCAGTATTAGACACGATCAAGATTTTTTACTAAGTGTTTTCACTCTCATCTCCCTTTTGCTCACAGCATTGTACTACAATTTAATTTAATGTTCCTTGCCACAAACAAGTACCACATTTTAAGATGACCATCTCTGCAATGCGCTTTCACCAATAGACGTTACTCCCGTGTCAAAATGTATGTCGTAGGCACCGTGCTGAGCTGCAGGCCCTGCCTCCTACATGAAGCAGTGTCGCTTGCTATGAGCAGTGAAATAGGCCGGTGGCACGAGGCTAGGCAGGAGGCACGGTAAGCCTTTTGATCTGCCTGACGCACCTTTACATCACCAACGTCGTGTTATTAGCAGCCAGGACACGGTGAGATGCTACTTCGTGAAAATAGGAAGTAGAGAAAAGACATAAGAAACAACTGATTTTTAGGGGAAATTACATGCATTTATCGTGCATCTGAAGTTCTCACTGTGTGGTCTGTGAGTTGCGGTTGCAACACTGTCGGGAGATTGGTGCAAATGCTCATTGTGTGTGGTATTACTGGAGTGCTGCGACCGGAGACGGCGGGAAGGTTTTGGGTTCCGGCACGGGGCGTAGTGTTTGGCTCTTCTCGCAACGCAGTGCATGTTGAGAAGAAGAGTTTGCCGGAGCGTCGCCTGGTATTAACCTTTCGCCTGGGCATATGGTGTGTGTTTGATTTAAACAGGTGTAATTGTGTGCTTAGCTATGTTCCATAATTGTTAACTAATGGTGTCTTCAGTGACATGTCTGATGCGTCGAAGTTGTGTCAAACGTGACATGATAATGCTACTTGATTACAGATCTGCAGCTATACACAAGGAAACTAGGTACCTGCCAGGTTAGCTGAGAGTGCTAATGCACTGCTTCCTGGCCTTAGGTAGGCGCGCCGGCCACGGATCGAATCCACCCGGCGGATTAACGACGAGGGCGGGTGTGCCAGCAAGCCTGGATGTGGTTTTTAGGCGGTTTTCCACATGCCACAAGGGGGGGGGGGGTACAGGGTGGCGACAGGAAGGGCATCTGACCACCCTCTGTCACTAACGTTGCCAAATCCATAGTAACAGGCCCGACCCCAAGGTGTAGTGGGACAAAGGCCCAAGAAAACGTTAATGACAAAAGGAAACCCGGTGATCTCCTCATTACTGAGTGATAGTATATCTAAAATTGTTGTAACCTCGGTGATTATGTACCAAAATTTGCACCTTAATTAACGAGTGACGAAATAGTATGTTGTAAAACTACATCAGATTCAATGAAGGTGTAGTTCTGGTGGGCTCTTGCCCGTTTAAGGTAATACCCAGCTGTTGCTATTACGTTTCGAGGAACAATCCTATTTACGCATGTATTTCAGTATTTAAATAAATTCTTAACGGTTGAGATAACAAATAAAGTTTTTTTGAGTGTCTTCCTGTTTTAATAATATGTTTTATTCGTTTATGTAATATGAATATGCAATTGCAAGTGTGCTGTTGTAGTTGATTTATGTTTCAGTTGGACGGAGTGGAGCATATTTCCTCTGGTACGGTGGGACGTGTCACCGGGGCTTGACGACTTGCTCGTTGCCAGTGGAACCGTGTTTCGTTAGACTAGGCTCCATGTTCCTAGACTTCTACATCGATCTCGTCCTTCGTTGAGTATTGCTGTTTTCTTTGTTCCTGGCACTGTCAGGTCGTTAAGCTTTGTACCTCGTTCCTCCGCCGCCTTGGTAGATAATGAGGCGGGTTTTTTTATTAATTGTTAGTATTTTAATTAGTGTCTACCTCTATTGGCATCAACTGGATTATTGCTTAGAAGTTCGTGTGTACAGTGTCTTCATTGCCGAGCGATCAGGTTTTAGAAGTTGCCTTATCTTTACTTGTGTGCATTATGTTATGCTTTAATGTTATACTTTGGTATGGACTTATATCATTGCCCAGGATAGTGTTGCAGGATCAGTGTTTGACAAGTTTTGAAAGTATTAAGTATGTACAACATCAAAAATTTTCTTAATGCTTTGTGCATTTGTTGAGCAGATTTCAACAGCGGGTTCAGAATAGTTTTTATTGTGCTTTTTCAATTTATCGATTTTATTGTTGCATGGGGGCTTAATTAAATATATATAATGCAAATATTTTTTTAATTTTTGGTCGCTGACTGTCCGGTTACGCAGTCTCGTAACCGGTTGGTCCTGACTAGTAATAGTACGCAATCTGACTGCATAGAACAACAACAAAGTATAACCTACATATATAATCATATCAGCACAACTAATCAGGTGACAATTGTAATTTAAATAAATAGGCACAGCAGGCACATAATAAAAAAAATGTGACATCAGTGAAAAAGCAGTGCAGCCAAGCGATGCATAATACACACAAGTAACAACCCTGTTCATTAATCAATCATTGTCAAAATCAGTTAACACAAAGTATAAATCACGTAATCGCGAGCAGCAAATTACGTCTAAAGTACGTACCTAAGTGGAAATATGTTACCTGAAAAATAAACTCAATTAATCGTTACCTTTTTACTTTATTAGTTTCTTCTTGGAAATTACATTCTTCCTGAAAATTTCACGATAGCAAGTCCTCTTAACGTCGGACACACACAAAATTTACCTGAAGTTCTTAAATATTTTATACAACCGTATCCTGAAAAATACTGAACGTTAATAACATAATTTATCAAGTCACTATAGCTTTATTCTGCATTTATTCTGAGAAATTACACTGTGTATTTATTTACGGCTGTCAGTGCATTCGCTCTGAGCGCTCGATCAGCTGTAGGCGCGTGACGTAGGAAGTGATTGTTTGCGGTCAACGACTGCCTTGTGCGGCGCGCAGACTTGACTGTTGCTTTGAGTAAGTGCCGCCGCCGGAACACGGCGCGGTATCCTTGCATTCTCCGTGTGTTTACGTATAACTGTTAGTTTCTCAAAAGTATGTCATTCCACAAAAATTTTAACGTTAGATGTATGATGTATTCCCTTAGAGCGTCGAGATTTAAGAGTTTCTACTTCGACAGTGTTATCATGAATAATTTTGCGAACTCTATATGAACCGTTATAAAGTAGAAAAAATTTGCGACATAAGCCTTTTCCTTTGTGAGACCAACGATGAGACTTAATTAACACCTTTTGACCAACTGATAAGATTTTTAAACGACCAGGACCTTTAGCTGATTTCTCTCTTCTAGCAGCCGCAGATGCAATATTTTGTAGAGCCAGGTTGACAACTTCAGAATGCCGCAGTTTCCGTGTAGGCGGAAAAGGAACGATTTCAGAAATGCGATTTGTCGGTGCTTTATTTTTTAATATCCATATAGGCAGTAAAGTAGTTGAATCATTAGGGAGTTCATTCAGAATGTTTTGTAAAATATGAAGATACTGATCCCAAGTTCTGTGATTCTGATGACAATAAAGACGACACAATTTATTGATTTCCTTCATCCATCTCTCTGAAGCGTTATATTGAGGGTGAAAAAGTGAAATGAAAATTGGTTTAATCTTACGACGCCGTAGAGTACGAAGCCAAATTTTAGAGCGAAACTGTGATCCATTATCTGATATAACCTTATCAACATGACCCACTTCTTTAAGAAAATGTTTGATGAAGGCATTAGATACCGAACGAGCTGTTGCTTTACGTAAAGGTGTAAAACACACATATTTTGAAGTCAATTCCACTGCTACCAAAATGTACACAAAACCATTAGTAGAACGAACCACTGGACCGAACAAATCGACTGCAGCCATGTCCTTTAATTTCGCTGGAATGATAGGAAACAACGGTGCTCTGTGAGAAATAGTTGGCGTCTTAGCCTTTTGACATAATTTGCATTTGGCAAGAACGGATCGGCAATAGTTTTCTGCACTACAACGCTGTTACCTTCTATCTCTTGAAATAAGTGTGCACCTAGGCCTTTGTATGATGAGTCCGTCGCCAAACAAAAATCTGTAGATAAATCCGGATGTGAAATAAATGGAGCAGCAACTAAAGCATCACGAAGTTGTTCAAATTCTGACTGAGCTTCCTCATCCCAACACCAATTAGAATTCTTTCCAGATAGTTCACATAAACGAGGTGTGGCCAAATCGTCCAATTTAACACAGCGTCTAAGAAAATTACAGACACCAAGGAAACTTCGAACATCACGTTTTGTGGTAGGAACAGCATAATTACGAATAGCGTCTAGTTTCTCTGGATCAGGAAGAATACCTTCTGTAGAAATAATATGACCAAGAAATTTCACCTGAGAACGACCAAATTCAGATTTTTCCAAGTTCACTGTAATGCCAACTCTTGCAAAAATGCGTAAAAATGAATCCAAAATTTTGTTGTGCTCACTCCTAGAACGTTTAGCAATAAGAATATCGTCAACATATGAAGTAATATTGTCACGAAGATGAACAGGTAAAATTTCGTTTAAACTACGAATGAATGCTGCAGAAGATACAGTAAGTCCAAACGGTAATTTCCGAAATCACTTTTGGGTAAAATAGTCATATCCGGTTATTCTTTACCGACTCTCTAGATAGATTGATAGTCGAAGAGTTGTTTTGATAGATACAAAGAATAGTAGAAGAGTAGGCAGCAGTGCAGAAAACTAAAAGGGATATTGCACTACTACAGCTCGGGGCCCTGTGCACGCTACGGCACATATTCACTTAGTGTAGTGAATCCCCTGAGGACCTTAATAGCCGCACATAAATTCCAGTTTGTAACTTAGTGGCAAATTTGGCGGAAGTGCGTACATAAATTGATCTAACCATGAACATGGATGTATGTCATTCTCAGAATTGCGAAAGATCTTAAATTTCCGAACAGTTAAGAAGTGTTTATAGTCAAAGTTTTCTCCTCGTGGCGACAGAGACCTACCGCGTCTGTCCCAGTCCGAATGTCGATTATTGTCAAGTTCGCGCGCCTGGCGCTCTCTTGTTGCATCCCATAAATGAAATAAATTATTGTCTTCAAACCCCTCTGCTGTCCGTGAGTCTAAATTTCTTCTGCTGTCTTTTCCTACGATTTCGCCTTCAATTTGTTTGACTTGCTTTTGTAATGCCTCAAATTCCTTTTTAACGTGTTCATTAAATTTTCCCTGATTTTCAACATGCTTATTTATGTTCTGGTACTCTTCGGTTTCTGCAAATGGTAATGGTGTTGTATCATCCGAATCTCTGTCCCCATTTAAACTAAGACTTGTCAATTTATCTGAAATCTCCTCAACTCTTCCCGATAAGTCACCTATTTTTTCTTTCTGTTTATTTACGTCTTCCGTAAGTGTCGCGACTTGGGTTTCAATATTGACACATTTAGTAGTTAACTGTTCATATTGTTGTGTTAGGTTATTTATTCTGTCATTTGGTACAGATTTCTCGATTCTCTCAAATATTTCTTTCCTATCGTGTGCACGTTGTAAATTTAACTCTGAAATTTTTTGTACTATCACGCGATCTCTTTCTTCCTGTTCTCTATCCTGTTCTTTTTGTCTGATTTTTATTAAAATTAATTTATTATTGTGAGCATTCAAAATCGGTTGTACTTCTTCTCTAATTTCTTTCTTTAATTCATCTTTCATGTTTTTGAAGCATGTCCCTACTCGTGAGTCCAACCATGTTTCCATTGTTCCCATATCAGTTTCTAGCCGTGTTGCCACTGTTTTCAATTCAGATCCTAACTGTGATCCCAATGAGTCTAACTGTATTTCCATTGTTCCCATCTGTGTTTTTAATTCAGATCTTAACTGTGTTTCCATTGTTCCCATATCAGTTTTAATTGTTCCTATCTCTGTTTTAATTGTTCCTATTTGTGATCCCATTGTTTTTAATTCAGATCCAAAATTTAATATTGCACCCATCAACTGCTCCATATTAACTGGTTCAAAATTCTTTTCGCCCCTAATATTTCCCGCAAAACCAGCTTCCTTCGTCATCGCTGTAAAGCTATCTGTGTTCGATACTATTCCGGAATCTTCTGTCGATAATCTCGTATTCTGAAAATTCTTTAATTGTGAAAAGTTTTGAACCGGTTCCGGACTATTTTCCCGACTTATTAAATTGTTTTCAACTTCATTATTCATCATACTGTTCTCCTGTGTTGGCGAGTTCGCCATGTTAACAATTTCGTCATTCTCACTATCCATCATTTTTGCCTTTTTCATCGATCGCATAATCATTTACAAAACATACAAAATTCGTCACCATACGATAATTACACACAATGAGACTTTATCTCCAACAATATCATTCACACGAAATGCTTCCCTCAAACACTATTAACGAACAATTGAAATCTTCATAATTGCACAAAATTGTCACAAGCGTATACAAGACATCAAAAATTAAATTTTGCAAAAATACCATTCGAAGAATGACAATTACCAAATCTACACATGCAATATAGACTACAATTACTAAACTACAAATTACTACAACAATACTACTGTCTGCTATTTTTACAATAAGAAGAATTCCAAGGGACGATCCGAAGCAGCGGTCGCCACATGCATGGGGGCTTAATTAAATATCATGCAAATATTTTCAATTTTAGTAGCTGACTGTCCAGTTACGCAGTCTGGTAAACGGTTGGCCCTGAGTAGTATTAGTACGCAATCAGACTGCATAGAACAACAACACAGAACGAAAGAAAACTTCCGTTAACACAATTAATTAATTAAGTCCCCAGCAACTATAAAACCTAGGAAACAACAAAACACAAGTGTAGCTGTTCTGTGTGTGGAAGTGTGATTCAACGTACACATCTGGCACGGTTCTTCCTCAATAAGACCAGATATTTTAAACACCATTTATACTGAAGTAATTAAAAAAGAACCAGAAATACTATAATTGCACATAGAAACCAGAAATACAGTCTAATACAAGAACACGAGCCAGATGCTTTGTTGACTGAACCTGTGACCAAGATGCATTATTGTTTAAGACTTTGAAATAATAGAAAAAAAGGAACTTTTTTACCTTCATATAAATTGACGAAAAGCACACTCTGATCATTACAGCCTCCCAATCCAATAACATCTGGTGTCTAGCCCATCAAAACAATACTACAAATTCTGAACAAGCACTCACTACCGCAACTTCTCAACTACGACTCACCACTGCTACATCTCAACAAGCACTGCCTACTACGACTTCTCGACAAGAAGTGCCTACTACGACTTCTCGACAAGAACTGCCAGTGGAGGCGGCGGAATAAAACTCTTTGGCGCAATCTCTGGCGCTGTGGCTCAGTGTAGCCAACTTCCATTGTATTTAAATTGTGCAGGCCAATAAACATTGTTTAACACAAGCTGTGTATGTTTGGTAATTATGGCCCTGCTGCTTCCTCTCGTATTATTGGACGCAAATAGCATGTTTCAAGTACTACATCCACATGTAAATGTACGTCGATATTTATCTTTTTACAGATGAACCATACTCTCCAAGATTCTCCCAATAAATCGAAGTCGACCATTCGTCTTCCCTACCACAGTTCTCACATGCTCGTTCCACTTCATATCGCTTTGCAATGTTGCGCACAGACATTTAAACGACGTCACTGTATCAAGCAGGACAGTAGTAATACTGTATCCAAACATTATAAGCTTGTTTCTCTTATTCATCCGCATTACTTACGTTTTTTCTACGTTTGTAGCTAATTGCCATTCATCAAAACAATTAGAAATTTTGTCTAAGTCATGTTGTACACTCCTACAGCCACTCATCTTCGACACCCGACCGCACACCACAGCATCAGAAAACTTCCGCAGATTGCTGCCCCCTGTCCGCCAAATGATTTGTATATATAGAGAGAACAATAGCGCCCTATCACACTTTCCCGGGGCACTACTGACGATACCCTTGTCTCTTATGAACTCACCCTATTGTGGGCAACTTACTGGGTTCAGTAACTTCGAACTACTCACGTATCTGTGAAACTATTCCATGTGCTCGAATTTTCGTTAACAGCTTGCAAAGGGGCACCGGAAATCTAGAAATACGGAATCTGCGTGCTGCCCTCCGTTCACATTTAGAAGCATATCATGCGAGAAAAGAGCAAGCTCCACACGAACGACGCTTTCCGAAACCATGCTGATTCGTGAATATAAGCTTCTACGCCTCAAGCAAATTTATTGCATTTGAACTGGGAATATGCTCAAGGATTCTTCAGCAAATCGATACTACTTAACTTCGGTGTTTGGATCAGAACTCGTATAGGTAATTTTCTGTTCACGGAACCTGACACTGAAACGACATTTGCGTAAACCAAAAGGAAGTTAACTCAATGTTACAGCTAAAACCTACCTGCTTTCGCAATGGCTGTCTCTCTGATATATTTACTCTGACGAGCCAAAACATTGCGTATACTGCCGACAGCGAGACTGAATACTGTTGGGGTTGCGGGGACATTACGTGTTAATGGCACTATATAAGCAGAGAGGAGACTGAAATGCCTGAGCTACCCGGACAGAGAGGATTAGGTTGTGGAAAGGGGCCAAAACAAGTTCCTGTCTGTTTCACTCAACATACAAACTTCATTCATCAACAAACAATATTACAGCAAGGATGCAAAACACCGAAAACCTTAATCGACCTCCTTTGATTAGCCATAGATCGACTGAAGGCCACACTCGAAATCCAAGATACAAGGTTCTTCTGGAGGTTTCAAGCAAGAATATTTTATAAATCTTCAATGTAAACAGACTGAAGGCCTTAGAAATTTAATTTTAATGGAACTTGGCTGGAGGTCGCATATTAAGCAATAAGAAGAGTTTCAATCAAAAGGCAGAAAGACTTATCTTAAAACAAAAGCATAACAATCTTATGCATCAAGGGCAAAACGAGAAAATTAATAATCAAAAAATAATTTAACGGCTTAAGCCCTACAAAGAAGAGTTTCAATTTTAAAAGGCAGAAGGCCGCATCTTAAAACATTCGTATGAAATTCGGTTGAAGGCCCCTATAAAGAATAACTTTAATTTAAGGGATATTAATACTCGGCTGAAGGCCACATACCGACAAAATATGTTTAACAGATTAAGCCCTAGAAAAACAGTTTCAATTTAAATGGCAGAAAGCCTTATCTTAAAACATCTCGTGTAAAATTGGGCTAAAGGCCCCATATAAAAGTATAACAATCTCATTTCTTAAGGGCAAGACAAGGACATTAATTTAAGAGATATTGATACTCGACTGAAGGCCACACATCAACCAAATAACTAAAACACAAACAGGGAAATTATTATGTGACACACAAGGAACGGCGCTCAGAAATTTCAAAATGGTTCAAAAGGCTCTGAGCACTATGGGACTCAACATCTGAGGTCATCCGTCACCTAGAACGTAGAACTATTTAAACCTAACTAACCTAAGGACATCACACGCATCCATGCCGGAGGCAGGATTCGAAACTGCGACCGTAGCGGTCCCGCGGTTCCAGACTGTAGCGCCTAGAACCGCTCGGCCATTACGGCTGGCTCACAAATTTCCAAGAGTTGGCCTGGGATTGTAACACTAACGCCCTTTTAGGTAAGACGCCTGTGCAACGACTTCTTAGTCTGAAGGCAACCCAACCGACAGACAGCCAACCGACCGATGAACAAGATCAGTTCTGCTACACGTAACCAGCAAAACGACCACAAGAATTCAATTCAACGACACACAGAATATTGGCGCTCACAACGAACAACAGCACCTCAGCTGTCGAACTACACGCCGCACTGGATAGCAACAACGCGACGAGTAAATTACACTGCCTAGCCGGCCGTTATGGGGGAGCGATTCTAGGCGCTTCAGTCCAGGACCGCGCTGCTGATACGGTCTAGGGTTCGAATCCTGCATCGGGCATGGATGAGTGTGACGTCCTTAGGTATAAGTAGTTCCAAGTCTAGGGGACTGATAACCTCAGATGTTAAGTACCATAGTGCTTGGAACCATTTGATTTGAATACTGCCAAAAGTTACGCCAGCGACCAGAGCAGGTAAACGGAACGTCGACGGCCACAAGGCAGAAAATACCGCTGGTCAACTTCAATAACAGAGAATAATTAAGCTAAGCTCCACTGGAAGACAGCAAAAATTTTAGCCGACTTGAAAACACACACGTTGTTGCTCGCGGGAATCTCCCACAAGTGACAACCAAGATCAAACGTAGAAATGTAAACAGCTGAGACTCGATAGTAGGTTAAGTGAGGACTCAATTCTCATGTCCAGGATCGGTGGGTGACGAACTTCGTAGCACTCGCAAGCAGCACCTCACACTCCAACCGCGCATGCACGCCACCAACGGCTCCGGCCCTACTTCGCGCGACAGGGACATCCTTGCTGCTCCACGCCAATCGACCAACTGGTCACACAACGCCCAGCCAGAAACTATATCCTCCACACCAAAGATAGTACAGCAGTACTAGTATCGATACACGCTGCTGCTGCTACTCACAGAGAGAACAGCAACATTATCGGTATAACCGCAGGAGATATAAAACCACAGGACTGCAACCAAGGTTTATCTCAAGACAAGCATAACTCGAGCCATCCACGGCTCAAAGAGAAATAAGGAGTCGTTGTAATGATGATACAAGACGAAAATGAGAAAATCCACTAACATAAGCGATTTTGAAAAAGGGCAGATGGTTATGTTTTGGCGACAGGGACAATCATCTCGATAATGGAGAAGTTGTTCGCGTACAAATATCCTCAGAATACATGTGTAGTGTTTGAAAGACAGTAGACAATAAGATGCTGGACATCCACACCCACTACGCAGAACGTGGAGATCGGAAATGTGTCCTCTTTCCAATGCAGGACAGTGTTAGATCTGTGGCAGGTCTAATGACGAATACAAAACAGGTGCAGATACAAGTGTTCTGGAACACGTAGCTGAATGCTAGGCTCTTCATCCCGATGTCCCCTATGTGTTCCCATTCAGACATAATGACATGGTCATTGGAGTGATTACGGAATCATCGGCATTAGACCGTGGATCAACGGAAATGAGTCATCCTCTCGTATGAAGCACATTTCTTACTACGCAAGGTCGACGATAGACCGTCAGTTAGCGATTCAGAGCAAAGCCATATCCTTACCTTGCAGGATTCACGGCGCCAGCAGCCACAGAACAACCGTTCGAAGATCCATGGCGACGCCCCCATTATCGGTGTGCTTTCGCAACGAGGAGGCGTCTGGTGTACAGGGGTGAACCGGCAACATCGACTTGGATACAGCGCCAGAGACCTGTGATGAATGGTGGCTGGTCTGCCGACACTGTGACTATGGGTATTGCTGCGCGCCGTAAGTTCAGAATTTGTATCCAACGGAGAGCACATACGTATTGCCAAGGAGATTAGGGCAACAGCTCTAGAGAAGCAGAATATCCGGCAGATATTTTCAACTTTCGCCATTGCTTTACTACAATTCCCTATGCTGCTGGAAGTCTCCTTTCCCCCTTTTCTTCTCCATCATATATTTTATATAAATAGATATACGGAGGTCAGAAAGAAACACAACTAGCGACTTCCGAGGACAGCAGCAGCCTGCACACAGTGAAGCTGGGAGCCGTGCGCTGAGTAACGGGGCATTCTGTTGGGGTTGCAGCCGGGGTTGTCGGCGGCTTGCTGTCTACACGTGGCATCGTTCTGGTCTGGAGCAGCGGACAGAGCCCGCCCCTGTGAAGTCAGTAAACGCAGAACGGCCTGGAGTCTGTTATAGCTGTGGTGTGTTTTCCGCTACAACAGTTGTAGGAAACTGTGGATATTGTGATTAGTGCAGAGTTCTTGTGCTGAAGAATATGTCTGGAAAGATCAAATTAAGTTCCCTACAGATCACAATTTTCCCCTACGGTGAGGAGGCTGTGGTGCATAATGCATTAAAGGTGAAAAACCTCTTTTGTTTTTGCTGCGTTCAGTATTTCCCAGCATTCACTGTTTTGTTGTTCTCATTTAGCCTGCAGAGGGTAACTTGGGCAGAGGTACTGTACTGCTGCTTTTTGCTCCCTTGATAACTGTTTGTATATTGTTAGTTTCGGTGATGGTTTTGACTGGATGTATTTTATGCTTTGGTATTATGGCCTAAGATTGATTATCGTGTGTTTTCTTGTTATCCTTTTACTGTTGTGTAATTATCTTTTGCGTAATATTTCTTGTCCCTCTTATTGGAAGGGTGGTGACATTTAAAGAGCTGTTTCTTTTATTGTCTGTTTCATCATGTTAGATATTAAGTTACCGTCATCCAGGAAAATACCTGCTCAAAATGTCCATCGTTCCATGGACGCAGGCTGGTGAGGGATACTATGCCGTTCACGTCATTCACATAGACTGGATGAACATTGATCTTCATCCTTTCACGCTGTATTACTTAAAGATGGCCATGGTATGTTACACCAGAATTACTCTGCGCAGATGGAGGACAGATCTGCGGTACTGTGGTTATAACAGCATGGCAGTGAACTCAGAATGTTGTCATAGCCATGAAATTCACCTGGTCTTTAAAACCTATGAAAAAATCTAAGAAGGTATCTCGCATCAGCTCCGCTACCTTCATCCTCTAGCCAGTAATTTATGGTTAATTTCACACTTACCCCAAGTATTGTCACCGTTCACAGTGTGTGTAAATGATCTAGTCCACAACGTTGGAAGTTCCATATGGATTTTCGCTGATGATGAAATTTTCTATAGCAAGACAACAACGTTGAGTACTGTAGTGAATTGAGGAAATAGCCGCACGGGATAGATGACTGGCACAGTAACAGGTACTTAACTGACAAGGGGAGGCCGCCAATTGTGAAATTCAGATTCGATTCATATTGCGCATAATAAGAGCTCATGGCCAGAGGTGTAATGTGGCAAAGCACATAGATGCACTTCTCAGCCGTTGTCGAGAAAATCGACAGTTAAAAGAAACCGTTGTGGTGAAATACTCTCTACAACTATTAATTACCTACAGCGCCGTGGGGCAGCGGTAAGCGCTCGGGTTCGTAATCCGAAGGTCGCCGGATCGAATATCGCGCCATGCAAATTTTTTATTAATAATTTTTTGTAATTCAAATATATATATATATATATATATATATATATATATATATATATATATATATATAACTATTAATGAATTGCTTATGCATGTTGGTGAAGGCGGATCGCTCTCCAATTGTACCGCCTCCATTTTTCCGTTTTTTTAACAGGGTGTACCAAAACTCTCCCGTCCGCACTGATTTTCGACGATGTTATAAGTTGCGCTACGGACAGCATCTACCTTCTTTCGAAGTTAGCACGCAACTACGCTGTTATGCGGCCGCTCGTTTCGGCCCATTCAACATCTGTCCTTCAAGTGTAACGAGCGAGTAACGGAGTATATATTTCATACCTGCCACAGCGAATTTGTGTTCGTGGGGTCTCTATTCTAATTCGAACGTTTGACTTACGCTATACGTATTCGTTTCGAAATATCGTTTCTACGTCTTCCGTTAACTATACGTGGTTAACATTATGTAGACAACTAATAACATTTGTGAAATACAACTTTGTTTGCGGAAAACATAATGATGTTCGAAGTCGGCAGTTTTTCCACAACAAACGACTTTCAACAACTTATTATATGCATAATTGTTGCAACTGATTGCCGGAAATTATATATATACATATAAATGTGTGTGTGTATACACATTTGAATTACAAAAAACAAATACTAAAAAAAAAAAAAAGTTACATGGTGCGACATTCGATCCGGCGACCTTCGCATTACAAACCCAATCGCTTACCGCTGCGCCACGACGCTGTGTAAGTTTACTAATCGTAGAGAGTATTTCACCGCAACGGTTTCTTTTAACTGTCGATTTTCTCGACATCGGCTGAGATGTGCGTCTTGGTGCTTTGCCACATTACACTTCTGAACATGAGCTTTTATTATGCGCAGTATGAATCGAAACTGAATTTCACAATTGGTGGCCTCCCCTTGTGAGAACGCAACTATATGTAATGTGTTGTGCATAAGTAGGCTGTTCTACTGTTGTGCTGTTGCAGTACTGGCGTCAAATCGTGGAGATCATAAATCCGTAAAATACCTAAGAATAAAAATCTGAAGCGACTTAATGCCGAACGACCATATGGAAGATACTGTAGGAAGAAAGAGGGGTGATGTTGGATGAATTTCATAGCAAGATTTGTTAAAAAATGTGATTGCATCCTCGAAACAAGAGACTTACAGAACACTTGTTCGACCCATTCTTCGGTACCGCTGATCAATTTGGGACCTTAACTACTGTAGCTGTGCCCTCCTGTAATGTTTTGTGATTACAGGCTGGATGAGGAGAGGGTAATATGATAGGTAGGTGGCCACTTTCCCCTCACTACAACATAAAATGCTCACGTGGTTGAAATACACTTTATTACAGGAACCAACAGAGTACATAACTTCAACTAATTCTTGAATCTTGTCCGTGTCCATATCACAACTGTATGCAATGACTAACGTTCCCTCATAGCTAGCTAAGGTGCGAGGCGACGACTATCACTTGTGGAAGACTAGAGCACAGTGCAACATATTGAAGTGTAATGCTAACTGAGTCCCGATGTGACATACTGAGGATAGACCGATTGAGGCGTCTCGGTCGGCAGCTGCGGCTTGTATGCATGTTGCCCATGGGGCGTTATCAGCGTGTAGCCTGGGGGCGTGTCTTGGGCTTCTCTTGCAATTGGAGCGCTTAGTTCAGCGCCTGCTATACAATGTTTCCCAGTGCCGGCCTGACTGCTGGCGAAGACGTACGCCAACCCTCTTACCATGTAGAACTAAAGGATAGGTAAAAACTGGCATATTAAAACTGTGTGCCGGGCCGAGACACGAACTCGGGACCTTTACCTTTCGCGGGCATGTGCTCTACTATCTGAACTACCCAAGCACGACACACGCCCCGTCCTCTTCTTCTACCAGTACCTCGTCTCCTACCTTCCAAACTTTACAGAAGCTCCGCTGCAGAGTGAAAATCTCAATCTGGAAACATCCCCCAGGCTGTGGCTAAGCCATGTCTCCGGAATATCCTTCCTTTCAGGAGTGTTAGTTCTGCTAGGTTCGCAGGAGAGCTTCTGTAAAGTTTGGAAGGTAGGAGACGAGGTACTGGTAGAAGTAGAGCTGTGAGGACGGGGCGTGAGTCGTGCTCGGGTAGCTCAGATGGTAGAGCACATGCCTCCGAATGGCAAAGGTCCCGAGTTCGAGTCTCGGTCTGGCACATAGTTTGCCGGCACGGTAGCTCAGCGTGTGCGGTCAGAGAGCCGGTTGGCATCTGTAATAAAAAAACAGTGGAAGGATCAACCACCGAACTTGAACAGGATGTCTTGTGACGTCCGGAACGACCAAACACACCGATCAACAACGAAAAATATGAAAAGAATAAAAATTAAAAAAAATGGTAGAGCACATGCCCGTGATAGGCAAAGGTCCCGAGTTCGAGTCTCGGCCCGGCACACAGGAATCTGCCAGGAAGTTTCATATCAGCGGACACTCCGCTGCAGAGTGAAAATCTCATTCTAAAGGAGAGATAGACAACATCTATAGAAGAGCAGCTCGTCTCGTTACGGGTATTATGCCTGAACACGCCGTAACGCCTGGACCAGCAAAACGATGACGTCCGACAAAGTTCCTATGCCTTTTACGCCTCATGAAATGAGGGTACGTCCTGAATCACTATTCAGACAGAGTCTGCCCACGTGTGAGAGGTGCAGCTGACCCAGCTCCTCGCTGGTCCAGTTCTCATCTCCAGTCACCATTGTAAATAGTGCTGCCTATGTGCGGTTGTCAACGGTACACAATGATCTGCTCTTTGGGCATAGAGACCAACACCTTGCAGTCGCCGTGCCGTTGCGGAGCATGAGGTTCAATATCTTGACTTTGCACCTTCTATTTGACGTGGATCCTTCTCACCTGTTCCACAAATGTAGCGGTAGTCTGCTGTTGTCCGAGGTCGACCATCTCCGCTCCTCTGGACAGCTGTGCCTGCCATTAGGAATGCTCCCCTTGCTCGAGAAGCAGTGCTGAGAGCAATACCAACCACCTGGGCTCCACTCCTTCTTCCACTACCGCGATGATTCTTCATCCATATATCCGTGAACCATATTGGAATGAACACCACCGTAGAGCAACGCCACTGCTCGCTGATTAACACACACTGTCATTTCCTGTACTGAATGGGTTTTACCAGGAGAAGGTGTAGGAGAGCGCATCGGCTGTGGTGTGGAGAGGGAAAATAAGAGTAGCACGAAAGCAACACCATTCACAGTCAAAAATTTTAACAGAAAATTTATTTAACAATTTTCTAGCTTACTTTCATGTAGTAACCTCCAGTATTTGCATGTACGAGGATTTATGATGGTGAAATATTGAGTGAAAAAAAAGAAACTTTTTCAGATGTCATTCAGCTTGAAAAATCTCAGATATATTTAAAATAATTATTTCGACAAAAAAGGGTAAAATAATTATCTTAAAGAAGGTAAAGATTTTCTTAAATAATCCGTATCATACATAGTTTTAACAGATCCCAATAAAATATTCTGAGTAACGGTATTTAAAGCTTGATGAGGATGTTTGCCTTACGTATCTAGCAACTATTATTGCATTCAACATGTTGAACATCTAGCAACTCACTGAATTCGTGCCAAAACTTAAGGCTAACAAATACTGACCTAAAGAAAATAACTGTTTATATTTATGACATCAAGAATTCCAACACAAATAAGACCGTAATTTTAGAAACAATCGTTTCTCAGGATACAAAGCTGGCTCAAGTCGTAAAACCAACATTGACTAACTGCCTAAGCAAATTAAGCGAGGCACTTTAAAAGAACCCTTTAAATATAATAACTTTAAGAGAACTGTTATGTCCATACCTTAATCCAGAATGATCCAAGACCAAGACGCCAACCCATTCTCCATTGTCACAGAAGTATTACAAATACGGTTATTGAATTGGCCAGTTCCCTTCCTCTGTCAACTGATCGGCCGAGAGCATTTGGACTGTCATAAACAACTTGTATTTCTAGGCCAACAAAATGGAGGAAAAGGTGACCAATCACAGAATCCCAGGATTAATGCACTGAAACAGACATTACTAAGAAGCAGTAGTTGCCCGCACCGAAGGTATATATTGTTTAAAAGGGTGCTTGGCATATCAGAATTGACACAAGGATAAACTCTGTTATCAGACAAGTGTGAAACCTAAATCTACAAAATTACTCCCAGTTTACACTAATTCGGTTCTTTGTATGTAATTACAGCAAGCACGACAAGGCAAGAGAGAGTTTACAGTTGTGAATCTTATCAGACTATTCCATGGAATTCAGTTGACCAATCTGTACCACAAAATCGCTTGCAAACTTATCATTGAGCATACTGCACTTGTGACACGTCTAACCATCGCAAACAGTTCCAAGCATTAAGCTCGATTCATGAGAAACATTCACACCCAGCTTGTCACCCTACTCATCACAACAAACATTCGTTACACTCAGATTTTTCCGAAGAGCAGCAAAGGTCGCCATTTCGAATAGCCGGAAGTAGTCTGACCAGGCTGGATAGACACAAGCATACTTCTTCACAGCTTCATGGACCACCTCTGCGAGTCACAATCCTAGCCGAACAAGGCAGCAGCAACCGTCTACGGGCCAAACTCCACACCCCATGTGGACCCAAAGCACTCCACCAAACACCCAACTGCTACTGCCGTGTCTCTTCGGTTGCCCTCAACCCTTACCTCTCGCGGTTGATTTCTCAACACTCGCAAAGATCTGCTTGCGGAAGGAAAGCGGCCTCCAGTATTGAGCGCCACTGGTCACATACTTTCAAATGCGTTGTGCTCCTGGACAGCGCCATTTGGCGCTATAGTCACGCTGACATCACGCCATGCGAGGCCCACTTTGTGAGCCCGACTGGGTGATTCCTGGCAACACGCTCTTGCAGTTTTATTCATTTCCTTCTAATTGTTAATATCTTATGTCACTTTGTATCATCCTTAAGTTTTGCAGATCAGAGTAGTCGCTCTACTTAGTTATCGGGGACAGCGTTCAAATCCACTTCCCATCGATAGTAATTCTCTCAGCCTTTACTCGTGCGGTGTTTCGGTATGAAGAGTGCGTGTAATCTCTCCATCGCTGCCGATTTAATGGCGATCATGAACTTACTCTCTGTCTGTTACCACCGATAACTGGTGGATAACCTTCAAAGGACAAGTGCTGTCAGTCATGTGACATGAAGTTGCTACGAGCAGTTGCCGCTGCTGAATGTGACTTGGAGCGGATGTGGGATTCTCTGTTCTACTAACTGATATACCCGGAAAACATGTTGCTCAGCCTTGGAACTTTGTCTGGTACTTTTTTCTGAAGTATTCAAGGACAAGAGCGGCATTAGTGAGCTGCAGCCAGTGGCACTTATTGGGCTTCGTTCACATTAGTGTGTAAACTGAACATACTGTTTCTTGGTGCAAACCGCTGTTTCGTTAGGTTCATTGAACTAGGTGTATTACTTATTTTTTAGCTTTGAGTCAACAATATTTCATTTAAACAATTCTTTTATGACTTAGTTGTTCGTGTTGGATTTTCCAGTTCCTGATTATCCTTTTAGAACACTGTTAGTAAATTATGAATATTACATACACTCTTTAAGCGTAATTTATCTTCTACGAATTCTTCCTAATTCCACGTCTGGCAATTTGCTCCTATCGCAAGCCCTTTAATTTTATAAGAGTTGAAATAATGTTCCTCTGGTTTTCAGAAAGACTGTAATTCACATTGATTTTATAGTTGCTCTTTAGCTGTTGCATTTTGGAACGCATACGGGTTTTAACTGACGCCTTCGCTTAATGTTTATTGATATTTGATGTATTATTCCGGAACACTTGTTAATTTACTGAACTTATTTTGAGACATAGATATGACTGACGCGAAACTAATTTGAAACATCAAATCAATGTTGATCAAATATGAAATACTAACTATTTGCTGCTCAATTTGTTGGATAGTTCTAAATAATTTAGTTAATTTGAGATTGTATAATTTATCTTTTCTGGTTAACGTGTGATGTTTTTCATGTGCTGCCAGATTAAGACTTTCAGCTCGAAGCAGGCTACCGCTTTCAACCTGGCAGGTGAAAAATTTCCTACAACTACTGTTATACGATCGAAGTATTTAAGTGGAACTGTTGCAGAAATATCTAACAGCCTGTACAGGCATTGTTGATATTACACACAGAAACGTTCGCAGTCACAATATATTTCGTCAATGTTAACCAAAAAACTTGTCTTTATTGCCTTTAACATATCCCCTTCCGGATAAACTTCGGCATATTTCATATTTCGCGTTGAATATTCAGAATATCGCTCGTTGTGTCGCTCCCAGCTCTCAGTTATCCCACTTAGCAGAGAATATGGGGCCTTTGCTAGATACAGGTAGAGACCTCAACTTGACATGTACCATTGGAGCCGGTTTTTACCAAAGACCTGCACAGCACCTACACTCAAGCGTTTGTGTATGGTTTTTTTTTTTTTTTTTTTTTTTTTTATTGAGTTTGTGCAGATGGTGCGGTGGACGGGGGGGGGGATGATGGTTTGAGTTTTAAAGTGTTGCACATGAACATAACAGCTGTTAGAGAGTCATTGAAGGCCTTGTCTACAGCCGATTTGGCTTTTAGTTTCAATGTCCTGAGGAGGGATCCATAGACGAGTGAGTGAAAAGGTGTTCGGTGGTATTATTATTATATCGTCGGTATTATTATTATTATTACTATTATGTTAATCCCCTTTGGGAGCGTTATTCCACTATTTTATCTATTAGCGTAAGCAATTAATTGTTTGGCATCATTCAACTGGTGTTTTCTTTTGCTTTGGTTTACTCTATGTGGTAATTTTCTTGCAGGGTTCGGAGTTTTTTTTATTGTTGATTCTAATTATTCTCATATCTTCTCCTCCAGTGGTTGGTTTGTGGTTATGTTCTCTTAGATGTTCTTCAAATGTGGAGGCTTGTTCCGTACTAAAGCAGAAAGAAAAACCGTGTTGAATGATCAAGTATACATGTCAAACTATTAATCGTTTGCACTAATAGATAAAATAATGGAATATCGTGCCTAAAGATAATTAATATATTGATAATAATAATAATAATAAAAATAATAATGATAATAATAATTATGCCACACAATATAATAGTAATAACACCCATCACTTTTCCAGTCACTCATCCATAAACCCCTCCACGGGACATTGAAACCAAAGTCAAATCAGCTGTCACCAAGGCATTCAACCACTTTGTAACAGCTATTACGTTCATATTCAGCACTCTACAATTCAAACCACCAACACCCTCTCCCCTCCACCCCAACAAAACACACGCAAACACACAACAGAAAAAAGATGTGAAAAGAAAACCATATACACAGTCTTCTCTGTTTCCGAAGAGGCGGAAACACATAAAGGAGATACAATATTTACGTTGTTAAAAGCACGGTGTTCGAGCAAATACCAATACCTAGCGTTAAAAGAATAATAACACATCTCAAAAAACGAGAAGAAAATTCATGAACAGTGTGAAAAAGTTTGGAATACAAAATTGTGCTAATGTGTCTGAAATAAAAGTGGTGGTGCGACTTCCAGAGCAGATGAGCGGAAACGCAGATCACAGCAACCGAAATGAACTGATAATATAAAAATAACAAAACCGTATCGTTATAGATCACACTTAAAGCAAGAAAAAGGCGAAAAGCGTCTGCGAAAAATAAATTAAGTTGCAGCAATAAAACACGGTTTTATTTACAAAACAAGTATATCTGCAATTCTTGAAGCTCGAGTAGCTTACGGAAATTGATCGACGTTCAGTCTTAGAAAAATGACAAAAATATAAAACTGTTTTATACACTAATGTTGCCACGGGTTGTGGTATGCGACACGAATGCAAGCGTATAAAACGAAATTCTTCACGGCAAAATATGTATAAAGCGCCATATGATGTTAAAAATTATCGAAATACAAATCCAAATAATGCTGATAGCTCTACACAAACAGTATGACCGAAATCATTAAAAACAACAAGTTCATCTGATGAGGAAAGGGTTTCGAGAATTTATTGCTTGTTTAGTCTTAATGAAAAGGAGCAAAAGTGAGGCTAATCGAACGAAAAAACATAAAATTTGATTGATCTTTGATATGTGTGAGATCCGAGATTCAGTGCAGAACATCGTTTGTAGCTTATTGGGTGGATTTCATCTCATGGGGTGCAGGGGAAAGTCCAGTTTTGTAGTGAACAAGTGAGACACTCAGGAAAATAACTACCTATTTCTCAGGTTTAAGATTTATCGCTCAACTCCCGCACTTAACACGCAGCACTTGGGCTTGGCAATTAATACACGTGCAATATACGCGAATAAATAATATTTCTTTTTTCGCGTTATTGTTCTAACTCTTGGTCTATCCAAACGACACTCTCTCTTCATGGGTATTGCCGTGACGTGGAAGAGTGAAACAAATGAAAAGCATCCAACAGTATATGGCCGTCTCTTAGCAACAGACTGCTATTAGACGCTGACCGATTAGCTTGACCCAGCATGGCTATGTGTAAAGTGTGGCAGTTTGTGGCTATAGGCTTTGTTGTAGCAGTTGCTGTGGGCGTAGTCAGTGTTAGTAACTGTGTAAGAGATAAGGCGCGCCTTACCAGGACATCGAAGGTAAGCACAGAATCTGAAATGTTTGTGCCCGCTCCTGGAAACAGCGGGACACTTGAGAACGAGCCGTCTGCTCTGGATACATTCGAGGAGCTTAAGGAGTGGTTAAAGGTATTATGTGAATCTCTAACGGACAATAGTTACAATTATTTGCCTTTTCAATAATATTTAATGTGGTGATTATTATTTTATGTGCATTACATGTCATTCCAAGGAAAGGTTTCATTTCGTGTCTCGTTACAGCGATAAACTTTTGTAGAGGTGGGACAGCAAGTAGAGATATAACTTGTTGTTTAGTATTCTATAGATGAATTAGTTACGGAGCCACAGTTTATGCTGTTAGTTAAGGTCATTTACTAGTGTATTGTACTGGCAATTTTACAGGAAATGTCGGCTAATTGGGCAAGAAGCAGCTGCATACTTCAGGATGTGTTAGATGCTTTCCAGAAGAATGGACTGTCTTTTCTCGATGCGCTCATTGACCTCGTGAAGCAGAAGATGAAGGTAATATGAGAAACTGTATCCTACTTATGTTTTCAGACTTTTTTCGGTTGTAGTAGGAATTAATGCATTAATTGTTATTTAATACTTTTTAAGTTTTGTTCCAAGCAATGATTTTCTTTAGTGTTGCGTAATAGTAACAAAGTTCTGTAGAAGTGGGACCGCTATGTATTATCAGTTGTTCAGTTTATTGTAGCTAAACTAGTGACAGTCCCATTTTATACCCTGTTCAACAACATCTTAAACTACGGTATCAAATTTTTCAGGAAGTGTCGGCGAAGGAGACTGGAAAAAGCAGAATTATTCACGACGACAAAGAGACGACGCAGGAGGACGACCTGATCTCTCTGAATGTCTTCAAGGAGTTCATGAAAGAGAAGATAAAGGTATTTTGAGAATTTCTGTCCTGCATCAGTTATTGTACTATTTTCGGTGATGGTATTATTCAATGCAGTAATTATTATTTGTTGTGCTTTGAATTGTGTTCCAAACAATTATTTAAGCTGGTCACTCATAATAACTATAAATGATCTATAGGAAAGGAATCAGCCTGCTCTAGACGAACTTCCTTGTAACGCTGTAAATTTTACAGGCCTTGTAGTGGTGTAACCACTCTTCTTCTTTAAAAAATTTGTCTTTGACCAGTGAATCTTGATTATAAAACAAACCTTTTTTTATTCGTCTAATGTGTGCATCTTTTCTCATCTACATCCATACCACGCCTCGCAAGCCACTTAATGGTGTGTGGTGGAGGGTACTTCTGTCGCCACTGACTGATCCTCCATCCCTTTGCACTTGTGGATGGTTCGTGGAAAGATTGACTGTCGCTAAGCCTCCATATTGGCTTTAATTTCTCGAATTTTCTTGTAGTGGTTGCTTAGTGAGATATATATGGGAGGAATTAATATGTAGTCCGACTCTTCCTGGAAAGAGGTCTGTCGAAATTTTAATAGTTAACCCTTGCACAATGCCCCTGCGCCTGCCACGAGTGTTTGCTTATCTTCTCAGCAATCGCTCCCGTACCCACTACACCATCTCATGATGATATGCGCCGCTCCTCTTTGGATCTTCCCCGTCTCTTCTATCAGTCCTACCTGCGTCTCGTTATAGAATAATTATCTAATTATGATTTATGTGGTTTGTTATCGCAATCACACTTGTTTACATGAAAATACCTTCAGAACAGTGATGTTCAACTGCAAAAATGTGCACCACACAACACAGAGTAATGCAAGAAACCTGATATCTAGCAGTGACCTATTTTTATGTAGCGCGCACTGAAGATCTCTTTTTTTCTGTTTGTGTCCACAGGGTCTTGTGAAAATGAGAGACGTGGGTCCCGATGAGTACGTATACCTCAGGAATACCATCATCCCAGCGATGCGAGAAGCTGTCCTGGCAGTCCGCCGAACAATGAAGGCTTATGATCGCGAAGTCGCTGCAAGATACATGCGCGAGAGCATTGAAGAGAGTATAAAGTGGGTCAAGGAAAATCGTGACTTCATGGTTCAGCACTTGATCTGGTACTTAGTGCTGGTGTGGGCTGTCGCACACCATTTCATATTGGTGATGTGGGTGCATCGATGGTTCTTAAACGAGTGAGAAAGAAAACCACTCGCAACAAAAACTGTTATTTCAGTTCATTCAAGTTTGTTCAAGTCTATTTTGAGTTCTGTTCCAGTTTGTGTTATGTTTGTTTATTCGACTTCAATGTTTCGTTCATTTTTTGTTTCATTTAATGTTCTTTGAGTTCTTGAATAATAATTTATCAACCCAACGGTCTCTGCATTCATCATTCATATTTTTGACATGTTAAGTCCATAACCTGAATATACGCTGAATCAGAATTCCAAAGAAAAAAATTCAGATATTTTTCAGAGATAACTCCTGATTCTGTTAGTGTAATGGACCCACGATCTGAGGTAGAACGTTACAGCCTAATCATGTAACTGTGTTTTATACGGCTTTTAGTCGCGATGACACTTTTTTATTAAAATGGCTTCAAAATACTAAGAAAGCCTGCACCTTACAATAACGAAACGTACGCCACGGAACCCACAACACAGAGTAATGCAACGACTCTGAGATAAGACACTACTGTTCTGTGGTTACTTCTCTGCAGGGACAGCTGTGCATAAGGCAGTTATGCTTTTCCTCCGCTGAAGACATACTCGAGACCAACTCTTCATTACCAGTAAACCTGTTAATATAGAACGGAGGAGTAACAGTGCCGGAAAAACAAATACAGGACTAAAAAAGTCGTACTGCTATTCCTCTCACGGTAACGAAGCTGCAAGAAGGCTGTCGTGCTGGTAATGTCCTCCTGAAGTGTAAACAATATTCGCTTTTGGACAAGGAGTTGTATGTGGTTATTAAGACTAGTGGTGTACCATATATATATATATATATATATATATATATATATATATATATATATATATAGTTGACAGTTGATGGTTGGTGTGCTGACATATTACCTGTGAATCCAGTACTGCTGGCAAATGATGGGTTATGCATGGGGATCGTATCAACGTGTACTGCATCAAAACAGCCTGAAGATCACGCAGTGAAGCGTCGAAACTGGTAGCGACAAAATAAAATAAAATCATAAGAACGGTTGTAGGTGCTTTATTTTTTGTCACCATAGTAAACGGCCGTCGTCCCAGCGATGTCCTGCTAAAAGGATGAACATACAAAAACTACACAACCGGCAGTCCTGAAAGGACAGAAGGACTTCTTCCAGCCAACCAACATCTGTCTTCCTCTGCCAACTGGAAAGGCTCGAAGAAGTCAAACATGGGCAAATGGTCTTCTCCTTCACCAACTCGATGAGCCTCTTCGACGTTGTCGCGTGATACCCTTTCCCGGCCCAGCTCCGTGTCACATGTGGGCACCACTAACCGTGTTTCTGCCCTGGACTCTGCAGGCCGACAGAAGGAGAATACTGACGCCTCTGTAGGCCTCACGGAGCAGCATCCCCCTGCCTCTGTACCCTGTAGCAGCCAATGTTCGACGGCTGGCACTCAGCAGCCACCGATGAGGCACCCATCATCTTTTCCTCGTCATCACTCTCCTACAAAGGAACGTTCGCGGTCTCCGATCCAAAGAAAGAGGATTTATGGATTCTCTTAGTACCGCAGCATCCGCTCGTTCTCTGCCTCCGGGAAAGAAAATTGCAGTCTTATGACTGCTTTGACCTCTCGCGTTACTTTACAGTGCGTTTCAACTTCCCCCGAGGACTGTATTGCAGATCATGGGGGAGTCATGCTGCTGCTTATACGGGATGACCTTTATAATGTAATGTAATAAAATAAAAATTATTTGTGATTCCCTTTCTTTGCTATGAGTGTAATGTAATAAAATGAATGTCAGCCATGACTTATATAAAAAAGAAACACACATTAATGCAATGGCTCAGCATAAAAGAGAAATAACTAATGTAGGAATATTATTAACACTGTAATATGTTGTTCGATTTGGCCCGACGTGTATGAGCACTCAGTAAACTAGCTCAGTTCTCAGGTTAGTTACGCAATCATCGATAATTAATTGTCCTTTTCTTATTTACCCAACACTACAGATATTATTCCAGGGTCGTGAGAAGTCGTGTGCTTATTGTACCAGAGAATATTTGCCAATTCTGTTCGATGTACACTACTGCAATACGTAACTTAACATTGTGGTTTCGTCTCGATTCCCCAATATAAGATAACAAGAGTAGCATCTACAAATGAAATCATACAATGGAACTGGAATCCTGTGAGCAGACCTGTTCTGCCTGGGGTGTTATCTCGTTATGTAAAGAAAATCTGTAAGTAAAATTCTAAATTATTAGTAGCTGCCTCCGGTCTCGTGGGATCTGAAACAAGGTTAATTTTCCTAACCGACGGCACGTCTCGTGGATGAGCTAAAAGAAAAATGTTAAAGATTTGTCTAAGATGGCTCCTAACAGTGAAAGATCTTTGTTAAGGTCCATATCTACTGAAGACAATCCAGGTATCAGACTACCGATTGATTGACCACTTACACAAATTCTTTTGAAAAAATAACCATTATATTTTTCGGGTCATAAGTACAACTTACAATATTAGCTGGTACAGCAAGATGAGCTTTACACAAGAACCTCGTCTTAGGTCCGAATCCAAGCAGATAAGTGCAAGACAAAGGAAAGATAGTCCATGCTCATAAGCGCATTAGTCCATGGAATAACATGTCCATTGCATTGTAGTTCTATCTCTTCTTCTTTGGCGTACTTGTAGATTATTTATAAAATTTATCATAGTATTTAGTTTACATTTTTTAAGTGCAAGACAACCCAGGAGAAACAGTACTATAGTCAACCCATCTCCGTGTCTACTCGCCTTCAAACTATTGCAGTTCGCCTTTTCCTTCCTCACCTGACATTTTCCCTTTGTACTGCATTCTTGCATCATTCGTTGTCACCAGGGAAGACTTCTTCCAGCTTAATGGACAGTTACCTCACCCCTTTCTACTACTTGGTGACTTTAATATTCACCATCCCCTTTGGGGTTCTCTCAGAACATGTGAGAGAGGTGACCTCTTGGCTGACGTTCTCAATCAAGTTACGCTCCTCTGCCTTAACACAGGTGCACCAACTTTCCTTTCAGCCTCCACGCACACTCCATTACTAAAAAGTAGTAATTTTATACTGTTGCCGTTTTGAGGTGTTTGCTATCAGCTGTGTTATGGAGATTTAGCCTTTTCAGTTCTGGAGGCAGTTTGTTAATGTTATTCCTGGATTTTTGCTTTTTAAAAATAGATTCATTAGTGTTGTTAGGAACGTTAATAAATTCATTAGGGCTCAGTACCTTAGACTCAACACCAGCTGCCTACCGCATTTCAATCCTGTCATGCAAACTGCGTTCATTATAAGTACTTGCGTGCGCAGCGTCGTCGCGTTCTTCAGGACAGCAAAAACGCTAGCTCGATTTCGTTCACTAGTTCTCTTAATAGTTCCACCCCCTCTTCCGACATGTGGGCCAATGTCTGACGGCCCTCTGGGACCAAGATGCATTCCCCAATCTCCGGCCTGACAGTAGCAGACGATATCATAGTGAACCGTATTGCTATCTCCAACACGTTGGGCGGCATTTTTGAGGAGATTTGGATCTCCTATCACTATCAACCTGACTTTCTCCATCGGAAAAGAGCAGAGGAGTCTCAGGAGAAAGCCTTCTCTTCTCAGAATCGTGAGTGTTGTACAATGCCATCTTTACTATGAGGGGGCTAGATCAGGATTTCATTTCATCCTGATCCTTCGCCCCAGGGCCAGACGATGTTCACATGCAGATGTTGCAGCACCCTTGTCTTAGGGGAAAGCACTTTCTGCATCATAAGTACAACTGCATCTGGGCAGAGGTCACGTTTTCAGTCGCTGGGATGAAGCCAGCTTCATACCCATATCTTCCTTCCAGCTACCGCCCCATTTCTCTCCCCAGCTGTGTCTGAAAGACGATGCAACGTATGATTCATGACCAGCTGGTATGGTCACTCAAGCCTTGCAGTTTACTAACCACAGCATAGTGTGGACTCCGGCACCAGCCAGTTTGAATTACAGGGTAGTATGTCGATTTTATTTAAGTGCTAGTACTTCAGAAACAAAAGTAAAAATAATTTCAATTTCAGAATAACAACATTGAGCAGCACGACAGCTGTCAGTTCCCTTAAAATTTAATACTTAAATTAGTGCTTTGAGTTTTGTCATTAAACAGAGTGATCTTCCAGTCTGAACAAAACAACCCAGTTAAGCAATACGACAAACGCTTATTCATTTAAAACTTTACCACTTAACTTTGAGCTTTACGTACTTGTCATCCAAGAGAATAACCCACAAATTTACTCTTGCAAATGGCGAAACAACAATAAGTGATCATTTGCAGTACGTCGAGCCGACAGGCACCTATTCAGCACTCGGGAATCAACATTAATGGTAGCTGCTCCGTTGCAGACGGTTTACCAGCGCGTTTCGCTGTCGATATAGGAACCGGTTGTTGGTGAACAAAAGGCATCAGCTGATAACATTAAGCAAGCACCACATACAGGACCCTTCCATGTTTACATGTAAACCTTCCTGCTTCCGCAACAGATAACAGAAAGAACCATTAATCCACACCAGAGCATGGAAGACAGGACACGCCACATTTCTCAAAGTACGAGCAAACATAATTTTCAATATGTACTTACTGTGGTGCATCGAAGTAGAACTCAGACACTCGTGGTGGATTCCCAGTCGAACACAGGCATCCCACTGGCCCCCTTTCCCCGCTCACTGGAACATCAAAACAACTGCCGAATACCGACAGCCAAGGCGCGTCCGCGTCCACGGCACGTGACTGCGTCAAACCTCCTTAGAGAGAGAACCTCTCCCGTTGACGGCCCACAGCTCACTGTTCAAGGGCAAGAGCAGAGAACTTTTTCTGTTCTCGGACGAGTACGGCCTCTGACTTTAGCCACATAGATACAACTGTAAGTAGGCTGTTTAGGTTTTTATGTTGGTAACGCCTCGTAGCGCTCTATATGAGAACTCTGACTGTGCTGTGTGAATTCTGTGGCTGGTTTGCAGTGTTGGTATATTCGCTATTGTAGTGTTGGGCAGTCGAATGTGAACAGTGCGTAGCGTTGCGCAGTTGGAGGTGAGCCGCCAGCCCAACGTAAAGTCCCGAACGACTGGAAAAAAGCGCAGGTGACGCCTGTATATAAGAAGGGTAGAAGGACGGATTCTCAAAATCACTGACCAATATCCTTAACATCGGTTTGTTGCAGGATTCTCGAACATATTCTCAGTTCGAATATAATGAATTTTCTTGAGACAGAGAAGTTGCCGTCCATGCATCGGCACGGATTTAGAAAGCATCGTTCCTGCGAAACGCGTTTCGCCCTTTTTTCACATGATATCTTGCGAACCCTCGACGAAGGGTATCAGACGGATGCCATATTCCTTGACTTCCGGAAAGCCTTTGACTCGGTGCCCCACTGCAGACTCCTAACTAACGTACAAGCATATGGGTTTGGTTCCCAAGTACGTGAGTGGCTCGAAGACTTCTTAAGTAATAGAACCCAGTGCGTTGTCCTCGATGGTGAGTCTTCATCGAAGGTGGGGGTATCATCTGAAGTGCCCAGGGAAGTGTGGTAGGTCCGCTGTTGTTTTCTATCTACATAGATGATCGTTTGGATAGGGTGGATAGCAACGTGCGGCTATTTGCTGATGTGCTGTGGTGTACCAGAAGGTGTCGCCGTTGAGTGACTGTAGGAGGATACAAGATGACTTGGACAGGCTTTGTGATTGGTGTAAAGAATGGGCGCTAACTCTAAATATTGATAAATGTAAATTAATGCAGATGAATAGGAAAAAGAATCCTGCAATGTTTGAATACTCCATTAGTAGTGTAGCGCGTGACACAGTCACGTCGATTAAATATTTGGGCGTAACATTGCAGAGCAATATGAAGTGGGACAAGAATGTAATGGCAGTTGTGGGGAAGGCGGATAGCCGTTTTCGATTCATTGGTAGAATTTTGGGAAGATGCGGTTCATCTGTAAAGGAGACAGCTTATAAAACACTAATACGACCTGTTCTTGAGTACTGCTCGAGCGTTTGGGATCCCTATCAGGTCGGATTGAAGGAGGACATAGAAGCAATTCAGAGGCGGGTAGCCAGATTTGTTACTGGTGGGTTTGATCATCACGCGATTGTTACGGAAATGCTTCAGGAACTCGGGTGGGAGTCTCTAGAGGAAAGGAGGGGTTCTTTTCGTGAATCGCTACTGAGGAAATTTAGAGAACCAGCATTTGAAGCTGACTACAGTACAATTTTACTGCCGCCAACTTACATTTCGCGGAAAGACCACAAAGGTAATATAAGAGAGATTAGGGCATATAGGCAGTCATTTTTCCCTCGTTCTGTTTGGGAGTGGAACAACGAGAGAAGATGCTAGTTGTGGTACGAGGTACGTTCCGCCATGCACCGTATGGTGGATTGCGGAGTATGTATGTAGATGTAGATATATATATATATATATATATATATATATATATATATATATGACGACTTTTGAACATTATTAAGGTAAATACATTGTCTGTTCTCTATCAAAATCTTTCATTTGCTAACTATGCCTATCAGTAGTTAGTGCCTTCAGTAGTTTGAAATTTTTATTCAGCTGGCAGTATTGGAGCGCGCTGTATTGCAGTAGTTTGAGTAACGAAGATTTTTGTGAGGTAAGTGATTCGTGAAAGGTATAGGTTATTGTTATTCAGGGACATTCTTTTGTAGGGATTATTGAAAGTCAGATTGCGTTGGGCTAAAAATATTGTGTGTCAGCTTAGTGTTGATTAGAATAAGTAAAGAGAGAAAGTTTTGAGTACGTTCAGTTCTGCTCAGCTGTTTGAAAATCAAATAACGTAAGAGGTTTATCAGCACAGTAATTCATTAATTTTTCTAAGGGGATGTTTTACAACTGCACGGTCGATTGACAGGTCCTATCGACAAGCACACATCAAGAAGAGTGTGTATCAATATTTGTCCCGCACACATTAGTTGCATCTCTATACACAACGAGGTAAGGACATCAACACGACTTGACTGAAAGGCAGACGCCGTACAATTCTTAACTGACACAAATCATGATGTGTGTGAAGACGTATCACTATGAACTTACCACCAAACCACAAAGAGCAGATATTCAGGTGAAAGTCAACGCTTTGGGAACATAATCGACAATCTAGCAAATGTGACACAAGGGTTGAACAACATCGCAAAGAAAGACCTGCTTCTATGAACATTCGGTGCGTGTACTCCATTTACGGGACACGTTGTAGAGCTCGTGAAGCTTTAGAAGCAGCATATTCACTTCTCTTCATTGCAGGCAACAGTATCGGAATTGTGAGTCCACCTTGATGCTAAAAATCTTATTTTCTGTTATCTTATTTATCCCCCAAACTTGATTCAGCGACAAATATTACCATCATCAGTGTGTTCTTTAAATCTAAAACATGCAGAAAATAGCACAGTTATACAAAAACAAAAAAGTGGTTCAAATGGCTCTGAGCACTATGAGACTTAACATCTGAGGTCATCAGTCCCCTAGAACTTAGAACTACTTAAATCTCACTAACCTAAGGACATCACACACATCCATGCCCGAAGCAGGATTCGAACCTGCGACCGTAGCGGTCACGCGGTTCCAGACTGAAGCGCCTAGAACCGTTCGGCCACACCGGCCGGCCTACAAAAACACCGCATCATTTTTACTGTTCGTTTTTTTAAATATACTTTTCTAAGGTTACTTTATACTACCATAATTATTGTGTGGCGTGTTTTCAAGAATAATTGTCACTGTTTGCGGCATATTATCTGTGCTTTTACTATCGCCATTTTTTCTCAGCATACATCATGTCATCTGCAACTGTGTAGGTGACTGTTAGTGAACAAATAATAAAAGGTGACATACGTATGTCAATGCTATACTCTTGGGGTGGCGGTAGTGTTGTGGAATACGGTTTTGGTGTGTACCGGGCTGTTACTTAGTTATTCGTGTACTCACTTTAGTTGGATGCATGTAGCTGATTCGATACGCAGGAAAACAAAACTTTCGCACATTGTTTATGATTCAGAACATTACATCACCTTGCTGTTGCCGTGTATCGCGAGAGATGTGCGAGTAGGCTATGTTGCGAGTAGGCTACGATAACTGCAGCGAGAGTTACGATGACTTCTGTTCCTTACTTATGTTTCTGTATGTGATGGGAAGTGTTTCTTTTGCATGCATGTACTTTCCGTTCTGCGTCCTCGGTCAGTTCTCCCATAGCGGTAAAGAGTCAGTTGTTGCAAAGTGTTGTGTTTTATGTTTATTACATTTTTCCATTCCATTATGGTGTTTAGTATGTAGTAATTTTCCTCTCGGCAACGGCCTTGCCTCAGTGGATACACCGGTTCCCGTGAGATCACCGAAGTTAAGCGCTTTCGGGTGTGGCCGGCATTGGATGGGTGACCATGCTGGCCGCCAAGCGCTCTTGCCATTTTTCGGGGTGCACTCAGCCTAGTGGTGCCAATTGAGGAGCTACTCGACCGAATAGTAGCGGCTCCGGTCAAAGAAAACCATCGTAACGACCGGTAGAGCGGTGTGCTGACCACACGACCCTCCTATTTGCATCCTCAATGAGGATGACACGGTCTTTGGATGGTCCCGATGGGCCACTTGCGGCCTGAAGACGGAGTGCTTAATTTTCCTCTATTTTTAGTTGTCGGTATAGACTGTTGTCCATAGCTCAACCAACCACATGACAGTGCATAAATATGCCAGTTTTACAAACATGCTTCACAGGATAAACAGAACACCTCTTAAACCAGGGAGCTACGCATAAGAACTACATATAATCAAACAAAATGCTGCTGAAAACGACTACAAAACAGACATCACAAACAAACTCTACAACAAGGTAAAAATGAAACATAAAAATAGCGGCCACTCACTCAAGAGCACAACCAAAGGATCTGAAAACCAGAGGCAGTACACACAGACAACACAGCAGACCACACCACATCAGGAAAAAGAGACAGATGGTACACTCTAACAAACAATAACAAAATATCACATAGAACAGGAAACATCTTGAAAAGCAAGGGATCCCAGTAACATTCAGAACAAGCAACACACTTCAGAAAAGGCTAAGACCAAAAATAATAACATCAGGAAAATTCAACAACTCTGGAATATATCAGGTCACATGCAACCCCTGTCAGGCCCAGTACATAGGACAAACAAGCAAAAATTTCCGAACGAGGTACACAGATCACACGGGGGCGCTAAAGAGTGCCAACACACATTCTACTTTTACAGAACACCTAATTAACAAAACCACAACCCCACTAATATCGAAAGCGATCTACATATTCTGAAACACAGCAACAGTCTGTACAGGCAACTAACAATAGAAGAAAATTACTACATACTATACGCCTTAGTGGAAGGGAAAAAAGTAATAAACGATAACACAACACTTTGCAACAACTCACTCTTTACCGCTCTGAGAGAACTTACCAAGGACACAGAAGAGAAAGTACACACATGCAAAAAAAACATTTTCCCATGACACACAAAGACATAAATAAGGAACAGAAGTCCTCGTAACTCCCGCTACTGTTTTCGTAGCCTTCTCGCGCATGGGATTCATCTGTCGCTATACACACGAAAACCAAGATGGCGTAATGTTCTGGATCATAAAAAAAGTGCGAAAGTTTTTTTTTTCTGTGTATAGAGTAAGCCACATGCGCCCAGCGAACGTGAGCGCACGAATAACTAAATAGCTGCCCAGCACACACCAAAACTGTATTCCTTAACCTTACCGCAAACCCAGGTGTATAACGATGACATACGTATGTCACCTTTTAGTACTTGTTTACTAACAGTCGCTCACACAGTTCCAGATGACATGATGTCCGCTGAGAAAAAACGGCGACAGAAAGAGCACAGAAAATATGCCGCAAACAGAGACAATAAT
This sequence comes from Schistocerca serialis cubense, assembly GCF_023864345.2. Classification (NCBI taxonomy): domain Eukaryota; kingdom Metazoa; phylum Arthropoda; class Insecta; order Orthoptera; family Acrididae; genus Schistocerca; species Schistocerca serialis. The sequence goes on from NC_064641.1 coordinate 805,481,640, forward strand.
TCTTAAAAATATGCCATAACATACAATAAATAAGGTAGTATAAAGTATCTATAGAAAAGTACCGGGTGATCAGAAAGTCAGTGTAAATTTGAAAACGTAATAAACCACGGAATAAGGTAGATAGAGAGGTAAAAATTGACACACAGGCTTAGAATGACATGGGGTTCTATTAGGAAAAAAAACAAAGTATTGCTAGGCCCGTGAAAGATCTCTTGCGCACGTCGTTTGGTGATGATCGTGTGCTCAGCAGCCACTTTCGTCATCAGACCACTTTCGTCTTCAGAGCTCAGTCCGTGCGATTATTGGCTTTGGGGTTACCTCAAGTCGCAAGTGTATCGTGATCGACCTGCATCCCTAGGGATGCTGAAAGTCAACATCCGACGCTAATGCTTCACCATAACTCCGGACATGCTTTACAGTGCTGTTCACAACATTATTCCTCGATTTCAGCTATTGCTGAGGAATGATGGTGGACATATTGAGCATTTCCTGTAAAGAACATCATCTTTGCTTTGTTTTACTTTGTTATGCTAATTATTGCTATTCTGATCAGATGAAGCGCCGTCTGTCTGACATTTTCTGAATTTTTGTGTTTTGTTGGTTCTAATAAAATCCCATGTCATTCCAAGCATGTGAGTCAATTTGTACCTCTCTACCTACATTATTCCGTGATTTACGCAGTTTTCAAATTTATACTGACTTTTTGATCACCCAGTGTATTTCAAAAAACGAACAGTAAAAATGTAATGATGTGTTGCTGTGTTTTTTATAACTATGCTCTACGCTATTTTCTGCATGTTTCAGATTTTAAAAACCCACTGATGGTCGTGATATATGTCGCCGATACAAGTTTGGGGTATAAAAAAATAAACAAATAACAAGGTGTTTTGCATTAAGGCAGATTCACTATTCAGATATTGTTGTTTCTCTATGCAAATGCGGATTAAATGGAAGACATCGAAGATAAAGTTATTCTCTGTATTTCTTATTAATCCATTCACGAAGATATTGAACAGTATTTTGGCTGGATGGGTAAACTTTGGCTGCCTCAGAAACAGAAGGGACCAATATTACTATTTACAGAGCTAATTAAATTGAAGCAATGAATCCCTTGAAATGTGTAAATGCTCTAGAGATCGGTGAACATAAAATTTTAAAAACTACTCTTGGAAAACTTGTTTACTGCTGGAATTAAAATAATCGATTAATTTGTGTGTGTGTGTGTGTGTGTGTGTGTGTGTGTGTGTGTGCGTGGGTGTTTATTTTGCTTGCTTCGAAACCAATCTGAAATCATATGGTGGAGGGACTTCTTTTACACAGTGCTTTTTTGTTGTCGTTAGCGCTAATGAAGTTTTGAATTACTTAGCAATGTGTTTATAGGCAGCTGCTCTGTGTTTGAACTCCTATTACTAACCTGTTACCTCCAAATGAAATACAGTTGGCGTTATGCAGTCTAGAACCATATACTGATAAGTCTGAACAAGATTAAGCCCTACATGTAGAATACGGTAGGCATTTGCTGGCATAATTTTAAACACTGAGTAGTGTATATGGTCCAGTGTAAGAGATAGCAAAACAGTCGTTTGCCTATACAAAATGGATATCAAAAGAGAACACTTGAGAATATTGTTCTTTAAGGTAATCAGTCAAGATATAAATCAGCACGTACTAGTAAACGCGTCATTGTAGACGAGACAGTCTTTAGCACGGGAAGTTCAATTTTATCACAGTAACTGACATTTCAAAAGGACCATCGCCACTCATTAAGATTTGAGTTAACTCGGTAACATAAGTCATTGCAGTAACTATTAGGCAAAATTAAATATTTTTATGACAAGAGATTTTGAAATATAATCACTGAAGAGATGTACTTCAGAAAAAAAAAAAAAAACAGAATAAAAATTTGGGGTAGTAATCGGCCCATCTGCCTAGTGTGCTGTTCGAATGCCAGTCGGACACTAAAATTAAAAAAAAGAAAAAGAAAAGAATAGGTAGAGTGCCTTAGTAGTTAAGGTGGCCAGTTAGTTCCCAATCCGCACAAAGAGAGTTCACATTCCGTCAGCTCTATAAATTTTAAATAGTGGTAAGTGTTACTGATTTAGGAGGACAACGAGAATTATTAAGCATTTATAATTTTTTAGAATCCAGAGGTGTACAACTGAGAACTTAGTGGACTCAAAAGCCCGACTTTTAAGTCTACAGCGGCGGTCTTGCATTTCTTTTTCTCTGTGTGTAATCTGGCAGCATTATGTTGTTCCCCCAACATTTCCTCATACTTTCCTTTCTCGTGGAGAGGACGACGAATGGTTGATTTGCTCTCACTTATCCGAGAGATGTTTCTAATTTCTGTGCTTATCCTGAAAGGGCTTTCTCCTCCGCAGTGGAGTATGCTATCATCTTGATCCGCTGTGGTAGTCAGTCAACGACCAGAGCGACGACGGTAGTGGAGGAGGTTTTTCTCGGTCAACGTCTTCACACAGAGATCTATAACACATTTTCTGTATTCCAGGGCACGAGAAAAGGCACTGATACAGTATCTGCATCCACAAGGCGCAAGAATGCGACCTTTATCAGTTTCTTTGCGCTGTTATATTTCGTAGGTAAAAATATACTGACAAGGTCGGAGGAAGTCAAATTCATTCCCAATTACGCACAATGTACAAAGATTTAATGAATTAGTTCCCTTTGAGAATTGTTTAGAGTATCGTGTAAATGTATTTTGTCTCTAAACATCATATGCAGCAATAATAACGAAACTGTTTTCATAGATTATAGATGAAATCTAGAATCACGTTGTAATGCAGGTCATGTTGCTCCGCCAGTCATATTTTAGTCGTCTGTACTACACTACATGCCACACCGAAACCTGTAACAGTGCTTCACAGAAGTGGTAGGCTGGTAAACCAGTTATTTAGGTGATTTTGTACTCTCTTTTTATAGGGTTCGAATCCTAGCGCTTCTACAAAATGGTTCAAATGGCTCTGAGCACTATGAGACTTAACTTCTAAGGTCATCAGTCCCCTAAACCTAACTAACCTAAGAACATCACACACATCCATGCCTGAAGCAGGATTCGAACCTGCCACCGTGTGGGATAGCTAGTTTCGCAGGACAACGTCAGTTGTAACTCTAGAAGAGCTCTTAGTATTGTAAACATTTGCGTATACAGCTACTAATTCTCGTTGGAGAAAGGCAAGGACAACAGTCTCCCCTAGTTTCCCTTTTATAAAACCACTTCAGTTTGAGGTTCAGCTCAGCCTCCGGTTATGAAACGTTTTGTATTTGTAGCAGCACCATGCTCTTAGATGTTAAACTCGGTGTCAACTAATGACTTCCACAGCTACGGGAGTACAACGTGCGATACCTCTTAGGCAAGCTATATAGCAATGCTGTGAGACGAAATGATCCAACTCGTCCAGAGCGTGCAGACTTTGATTCTAAACCTTTTCCTACCTGCACAACAAGCTATTCTTATTTGGTAATTTTGTGAAAATTGCTGCTTAAAATGTTTTGAAAAAGAACTAAATTCCTTCGCCTGCAACAAAGTCAAAGAAATCTTTTTAACAGCACCACATAGCTCTTTGTGAACCGATTACAGGCCGCATTTTGCCGCCTTTCGCTGGTTTGGAGGGAAAGAAAGCATATGGACCAGAAAACGCATCTCCCAGAAGGAAAGGAGGATCGAAATGAAACCTCTTATTTTGGGAAGTCAAGCGACTTTTATTTCAGTGAATACAAAATAAGTGAATCGCACAACGAATTTGGCAGTTCGAGCACACTGTTGATATCAGTATGACTTAGAAGTTCCTGGTGCCTGAAAAGATCTAGCGCCAGTTTAGATCAGCAACAAAAAACATGGAATCCAAGGTACTACGAAATTCTGTAATTCGTATTCATTGCTTCCTCACGAAATTACTGTTGCAGTGTATCCATTGAGCATAATAAGTCAACGGGGTATTTTCCGAGGAGAAAGAGCAATAGTAAACTGTGATCCACACAGTTATTAATTCTGGCTGGTGACTAGGTTTAAGGCCTCTGAGTCTGATGTGAGTTTTGCAACGCTGAAATATTTTTCTATGTTGTTGAAAGGAAAATTACAGGTGGAGCAATTCCTCGAAAATGCGATATTGGACCCCACAGAATGAGTTTATTGCGACGGAATACTATTGATCTTCTGCTGTTTCTCTTCCTTTTTCTAATTGAAACAGGTGACAGCGACAGAGGCATATGGAGAAAATGATCGTGACATTTAATTTTTTTTTTTTTGTCATCTGTCTACTGACTGGTTTGATGCGATTTCCCTTCCTGTGCTAACCTCTTCATCTCAGAGTAGCACTTGCAACCTACGTCCTCAATTATTTGCTTGACGTATTCCAATCTCTGTCTTCCTCTACAGTTTTTGCCCTCTACAGCTCCCTCTAGTACCATGGAAGTCATTCCCTCATGTCTTAGCAGATGTCCTATCATCCTGTCCCTTCTCCTTATCAGTGTTTTCCACGTATTCCTTTCCTCTCCGATTCTCCGCAGAACCTCATCATTCCTTACCTTATCAGTCCACCTAATTTTCAACATTCGTCTATAGCACCACATCTCAAATACTTCGATTCTCTTCTGTTCCGGTTTTCCCACAGCCCATGTTTCACTACCGCACAATGCTGTACTCCAGACGTACAGCCTCAGAAATTTCTTCCTCAAATTAAGGTCGGTATTTGATATTAGTAGACTTCTCTTGGCCAGAAATGCCTTTCTTGCCATAGCGAGTCTGCTTTTGATGTCCTCCTTGCTCCATCCGTCATTGGTTATTTTACTGCCTAGGTAGCAGAATTCCTTAACTTCATTGACTTCGTGACCATCAATCCTGATGTTAAGTTTCTCGCTGTTCTCATTTCTACTACTTTTCATTACCTTCGTCTTTCTCCGATTTACTCTCAAACCATACTGCGTACTCATTAGACTGTTCATCCCGTTCAGCAGATCATTTAATTCCTCTTCACTTTCACTCAGGATAGCAATGTCATCAGCGAATCGTATCATTGATATCCTTTCACCTTGTATTTTAATTCCACTCCTGAACCTTTCTTTTATTTCCGTCATTGCTTCCTCGATGTACAGATTGAAGAGTAGGGGCGAGAGGCTACAGCCTTGTCTTACACCCTTCTTAATACGAGCACTTCGTTCTTGATCGTCCACTCTTATTATTCCCTCTTGGTTGTGGTACATATTGTATATGACCCGTCTCTCCCTATAGCTTACCCCTACTTTTTTCAGAATCTCGAACAGCTTGCACCATTTTATATTGTCGAACGCTTTTTCCAGGTCGACAAATACTATGAATGTGTCTTGATTTTTCTTTAGCCTTGCTTACATTATTAGCCGTAACGCCAGAATTGCCTCTCTTGTCCCTTTACTTTTCCTAAAGCCAAACTGATCGTCACCTAGCGCATTCTCACTTTTCTTTTCCATTCTTCTGTATATTATTCTTGTAAGCAGCTTCGATGCATGAGCTGTTAAGCTGATTGTGCGATAATTCTCGCACTTGTCAGCCCTTGCCGTCTTCGGAATTGTGTGGATGATGCTTTTCCGAAAGTCAGATGGTATGTCGCCAGACTCTATTTTACACACCAACGTGAATAGTCCTTTTGTTGCCACTTCCCCCAATGATTTTAGAAATTCTGATGGAATGTTATCTATCCCTTCTGCCTTATTTGACCGTAAGTCCTCCAAAGCTCTTTTAAATTCCGATTCTAATACTGGATCCCCTATCTCTCCTAAATCGACTCCTGTTTCTTCTTCTATCACATCAGACAAATCTTCACCCTCATAGAGGCCTTCAATGTATTCTTTCCACCTATCTGCTCTCTCCTCTGCATTTAACAGTGGAATTCCCGTTGCACTCTTAATGTTACCACCGTTGCTTTTAATGTCACCAAAGGTTATTTTGACTTTCCTGTATGCTGAGTCTGTCCTTCCGACAATCATATCTTTTTCGATGTCTTCACATTTTTCCTGCATCCATTTCGTCTTAGCTTCCCTGCACTTCCTATTTATTTCACCCCTCAGCGACTTGTATTTCTGTATTCCTGAATTTCCCGGAACATGTTTGTACTTCCTCTTTTCATCAATCAACTGAAGTATTTCTTCTGTTACCCATGGATTCTTCGCACCTACCTTCTTTGTACCTATGTTTTCCTTCCCAACTTCTGTGATGGCCCTTTTTAGAGATGTCCATTCCTCTTCAACTGTACTGCCTACTGCGCTATTCCTTATTGCTGTGTCTATAGCGTTAGAGAACTTCAAACGTATCTCGTCATTCCTTAGTACTTGAGTATCCCACTTCTTTGCGTATTGATTCTTCCTGACTAATGTCTTGAACTTCAGCCTACTCTTCATCACTACTATATTGTGATCTGAGTCTATATCTGCTCCTGGGTACGCCTAACAATCCAGTATCTGATTTCGGAATGTCTGTCTGACCATGATGTAATCTAATTGAAATCTTCCCGTATCTCCCGGCCTTTTCCAAGTATACCTCCTCCTCTTGTGATTCTTGAACAGGGTATTCGCTATTACTAGCTGAAACTTGTTAGAAAACTCAATTAGTCTTTCTCCTCTTTCATTCCTTGTCCCAAGCCCACATTCTCCTGTAACCTTTTCTTCTACTCCTTCACCTACAACTGCATTCCAGTCGCCCATGACTATTAGATTTTCGTCCCCCTTTACATACTGCATTACCCTTTCAATATCCTCATACACTTTCTCTATCTGTTCATCTTCAGCTTGCGACGTCGTCATGTATACCTGAACTATCGTTGTCGGTGTTGGTCTGCTGTCGATTCTGTTTAGAACAACCCAGTCACTGAACTGTTCACAGTAACACACCCTCTGCCCTACCTTCTTATTCATAACGAATCCTACACCTGTTATACCATCTTCTGCTGCTGTTGATATTACCCGATACTCATCTGACCAGAAATCCTTGTCTCTCTTCTACTTAACTTCACTGACCCCTACTGTATCTAGATTGAGCCTTTGCATTTCCCTTTTCAGATTTTCTAGTTTCCCTACCACGTTCAAGCTTCTGACATTCCACGCCCCGACTCGTAGGACGTTATCCTGTCGTTGATTATTCAATCATTTTCTCATGGTAACCTCCCCCTTGGCAGTCCCCTCCCGAAGATCCGAATGGGGGACTATTACGGAATCTTTTGCCAATGAAGAGATCATCATGACACTTCTTCAATTACAGGCCACATGTCCTGTGGATACACGTTACGTGTCTTTAATGCAGTGGTTTCCATTGCCTTCTGCATCCTCATGTCGTTGATCATTGCTGATTCTTCCGCCTTTAGGAGCAATTTCCCACCCCTAGGACAAGAGAGTGCCCTGAACCTCTATCCGCTCTTCCACACTCTTTGACAAGGCCGTTGGCAGAATGAGGCTGACTTCTTATGCCGGAAGTCTTCGGCCGCCAATTTGATAGAAGACACTAATATCCTCTGGTAGTGAAAGTGGCGTACAGCGCCTGTATTAGCATTATAGAAGGGTCATTGATAAGTGCAAGTAAATGAAGTAGTGCAACGCAACTTCTGCTATAAAGTAATGTCGTCATCGTTTAATTTAGTTTAATGTAATCTACGTATAATTAGAGATGTCCGATGGAGAGAACAAAATAACTATTTGTTACGGTCCCCTTGTCACAACACGCCACAACCATTTGCTACGAGTAAAAACTTTATCTGTTTCTGGGCAACTATTTCTAAAAATGACGATTTGCTGTGAACTAAATATTTACCTGATGGTGGGCAACTGTTTCTAAAATGGCCAAGAAGAATTGAATGCTTCCATCAAGCATGCCTATATCATCAGCAGGCTGACAATGCACATGTCGTTTATTGATTACATACTTGTAGAAAACTTGTTCTGGGTTAAAGCTGTCAAACAAGGTGTGAAGAAGAATAAAATGCCACTACCAGACGACAGCTAACGTAGAAAATACTTTTCTGACTATTTTGGCACGATGCACTCACCCCATACATAATACAAAAGCTTCGAGCGCATCTGCTGCCTAGCCGTCTATTAAATCTGAAAATAACAAAATGACGCAGATGTTAGCCTTTTTTCCACATGCGACTATTTTGGGTTGAGAAGTGAAGATAATTATGTTCAAAGTTCCGTTAAATTGCTAACTTCAGCAGAGAGCAGAATTGCGTTAAAAAAATGTAGTAACGAATGTAATAGAACACGCGACGTCTTGTCAACAGTGCGCGACGCTTACCGTTGCGCTACTAGCTGTGACGTAGATACAGTACCTCTGGAAGAGAACAACAGTTCCTCCAGAACTTCGGAATTCCACAGTGCTGTGAGATAATGCATATGGCCAGATCTAGACTTCTGAGAGACAGACAGTTACAGCATTTCTTTTGCACTCCACGATGGTTTCAACAAACAGATAGCGCAATAGAGTAGCTCAAATGGAAAAGAACACTTCCTATTTATATTTGTGCATCCTACACTGTTGGCAGTTCTGTGTAGGTGGCAGTTACGTTATTTTATTTCGGTGATTACAAAATAGAGTCGAATGTATGCACTGGGTAGCCAAGGCAGCTAGTTCATGGCGATTCGGTCAACCAAGTAAATCAATGTACTGAACGTCCTGGAAACTATTACAGGGAGCCTGTGTGTCAGAATTTTCATCTTGTGTGCCGCAACTGTGTTATAATAGAGAAATGAGGCGCAGAGAAGAGGGTTTGGTGGTCTGTTGTACTGATGATAGTTTCATATGTTGTTGGCCTCGGTTCTATTCCAACTTCTGCCGATGTTTTTTGATAAGGAGAGGCAGATACTATTCTCTTCTGGCTACGCCAAGTGAAGAAGGTATAATGGGATTGTGGTCTGACATCACATTAAACATGATATTCCTTCCCTACCAAGTAGACGTTAGGTTGAACCACAATAAAGTAAGGAGTGGCGACATGTAGAAACTCTGTCACCAGTAACCTTTCTTATGCTAGTTATTTATTTCTAGTGACGAAACAAACCCTGTGTATGGTCGCAGGACACTTATACCGTCTTTCATTTGAGCTTCTGTATGTCGATAAAATTGGTTCTGAACTTGGAATGCAACTCAGACCGCCCTTAACGCGGAATTTGATCCCTTCGTGACAACACAGTTCGACTACAAGCTGTTGTTTGTTCAAAACTGCAGATTCCTCAACATCTCCACATATTGCGCATGAATGGGTTGGAATCCTGGCCCAGCACTAAACTTTTCACTATGTATTATCAAGCTCTAGCATGAGAACACCTATCTGCTAGTGGATAATAATTTTTATTTTTAATGCATTTTCATTCGTTGTCAACACTAACGATATCTGACGATTTTGACTCCCACTGAGACACAGAACTATTTGCGAGATCACTGTAAGTTCAAGGATGTTATTCCGAACTGCTGGTGGAGAAATATTCGGTAGCTGACGTCTGTTTGTGTGTAGTCAACAACGATATGTGTGGGGTTCGATTCCTAGTCAGCACTGAACACTTTGTCATATTATTTCTAGTTCAAACATGCTCACATGTCGCTGCTGATGTAACAAACCCGTACTTAACGTTCCTTTTCGCTAGAATACAACAGCGATATGTGCCGGGTTGGAGTTCTGGGAAGGAAAAAATTAATGTTTCATCTCGTCATTTCAGTTAACACATCTAGCTACTGCCGAGAAAATCCGATATGTCAAAGTTGATCGTGCTTTGATAACAATCCGATTAGATTCTGGGTTCGAATCTCTGTCCAACACAAAGCTCTACCTCACTGCATTTCAAGTAAGTTACTTGTGAAGAAGCTGAATTTAACATCTCTCGTAGTTCGTTAACATGGACATTAGATGCTGGGTAGGAATTCGCGATCGTTAAAAATGTTTACGTTATGTAATTTAAAGTTGATATTTGTTGACTGATAGTGTGGAAAATCGAGGTATATCACTCTCTTTATGCCTAGTCAGCGATGACTGTTAATTTCCGTCAGTCACGAAATCTTAGTTTGCATGAACTGGGTTTGAATCCATATGCAGAACGAGTCGGTTCGTCGTGTCATTTGAAGTTTATACATATTCTCAACTAGCTGCTCGTGAATAACGTAAATTTTTAATGACATTTTGTGTTAAATAACAAGTATGTTATGTTACTTTGAAGAGGAAATCATGAATACGACGAACTTACTACGTGCTTTACCTATCTGACGTAATAATGAGAGTGCTAACATTTCAGGTACGTCATTTATTGCAATAAATGTGAGCTTACAAGCCTTAAGGACAGTCTTATCTGTGATGAGGTGTTCCCTGACGTTTTTAGTATCGTGGTATTACTTTACATCCTGAGTTATTGCGGTACAGAGCAGTGTTTTCTAGTGGTGACTTGTTGGAGCCATTTTCAATAGTCATACGACTGTATCAAGGTACGATTAGAGGATCGGCTAGACAGCTGCGTTATGTGGGTTGCATGGGAATCAGGCAAAATGTAATCCAGCATACTGTATTTCGTTAACAGGCCGATCAGGTTCTGGGTTCGTACCCTGTCACAAGCTTTATATGATGGCACTTCAATTTTAAACATGAGCATACCTTGTTCCTTGTGAATGACACCAAATTAAACGTCGTTGGGGGTAGTTCCCAGGACGGTAACTGTTATGACAGGATTCCCAGTTCAGTACAAACATTTTCGTCATATTTTTTCAGGATCTGAATTGATAACTGATACTGGTGCAAACGTCTATACTTCACGTCTCTCTATGCCTAGTGATCTGATCTCAATAAGGCACAAACAAAGCTTAGCTTAGTTAGCAATGGCTATAGCTGCTGGGTTTGAATCCAGGTCCAGAACGACGACGTTGGTCATGTCATTTAAAGTTCAAATTTGTGTACACGTAGCAGTTGATGTGTTACGAGAACAATGATATTACTGGTGATTCGCTGTTAATGTTGAGATTTCCTTAGAGTGCTCGTTAATCGCGTTTTTCTACTGGTTCGTCCAATATCCAGTTTCCAGAGCCACTCGCCGTTGAGCGACCTTTATGAGTGTTATGGGGTGTCTCATCGCTAAGATCGTGTTTTCTGATATGTTTTGTATGACGATATTAGTTAACGGTTAGACTGACTGCCATAAAGACCTTTGGTCTCTTAGTAGTCTCTTGCGGTACGCATTGTGTGTAGTCAACGACTGCACCCCAAGGGGTTTTGGTGTTTACAGGACCTGCAACACAGCTACGTTATGTTGGTTGTATTCGGCAGTGACCCACTTTTTTGCTGTCAAGTGTACATCTGGTCTGATACCTTAGAGAAGAGTATGCTCTAGTGATCTGCCGCCCGGAATGGCCGATCGGTTCTAGGCGCTACAGTCTGGAATCACGCGACCGCTACGGTCGCAGGTTCGAATCCTGCCTCGGGTATGGATGTGTGTGATGTCCTCAGGTTAGTTAGGTTTAATTAGTTCTAATGTTATAGGGGACTGAAGACCTTAGAAGCTAAGTCCCATAGTGCTCAGAGCGATTTGAACCATTTTTTTCTAGTGATCTCTTGTGTTATCCATTTTGTAAAGCCAAACGATTGTACTGCGTAGAGACTAGAGGGCGTGGAAGACATATGCATTGTGTGGGCTGAATGCAAATCATGCTGAGCCTCCGGACCATCACAAAATTCCCTCGGTCAAGCTCAGACAGACCGCGCGCCTTGACATTCTACATAATGACACCACGCTCACAGACATTTCAGGCCCCGTGTGTGTCTCTGACTAACAGTCATTATTCGCCAGGTGACGCTGCTATCGCATGGACGGGTTTATATCGGTAGTAGTTCGGTGTTTTGGCTGACCAGTGAACTTAAATGTGTTCTTTAGTTAGTCTTTCTTTGCAACAAAATTTGGTTTGCGTGTGTGTACGGACGTGCGCGTTTGAGTATCTGACTGTGCGTACGTGATTTCGGAGAGGGAGATGTGGGTAGAGGGAGGGAGGGAGACAGAGAGAGAGTGAGAGAGAGAGAGAGAGAGAGAGGACTAGTGGCTGAGGTGCATATAGCACAGAGGAAGTGGATCACGGACGGACTCGGGTCTGTTTACAGAGTAAACACAATCCCGTCTCTCTCTGTTCTCTAGAGATCTTGGTACTGACGTTACGCTAAAACTCATAGTAATCTACTAATGTAATGCAGCGCCTATACAAGAGCACGGAATGGTACAGCTTCTGATTCACTACTTCGCAATGATATGCACGATCTTTTCAGCAGGTTTATGGTGACTAGTAAGGTGGCTCCAATAAATGAAAATGCTGCGTTGACTGGCCGCAGGTACATGTTCTTCTTTTTACTATTACTCGTACCGCTGATTTCTTATATATCTTGCCTCCGAATTTTTTATGTGAAAGCTCTTCAAGCTACGTAAGTACGAAGAGCGTTATTAACTTACTACATCTACTTTCTTAAAGGCTCCGTATTTATTTGGCAGCATAGTCGTTCTGGCTGTTAACACATTCCTCGCAATGAGAGACCAGTTTATTGATACACTCCGTGTAGGCTTCGTTTGATTTTGTTGACGGAGGGACAATCTGGTCTCTGCTTGCACGCTTCATCACTATCGAAGCGTAGTCCTCGAAGGTGTTTCCAAGTTTTGGAGACAGATGAAAATCGCATGGGGCAAAAGATTCACTGCATGAAGGCTGATCGATGGTAGTGAACCCAAGGCGTCGGAATGTTGTTAGTATCGCACCGCTCGTCTGTGCTGTAACATTGTCATGCTGAAGGAGAAAAGGCTCCATTCGTGGATGAACTCTTCGAATTATAAACTCTATTACATCACGCTGTTTTTTATGCACCGACGTAGTTAAGTTCCGCACCATCAAGTTACAAGCTAAAATTTGAGCCCTCTAGCGGTAGAAATCTGCAAACGTGTAGACAAGAAGACGAAAGACATAGAACTTTAAAAACGTTTGTTTTATTTAAAAAGTTAACACAAAAAATAACTCCTTTGCAGGACACCCTCGTATTCATTGGGGCCACAGGACAAGACGAAAGTTTGTCGGGATAGTAAAGAAATACAACGTTCGAGCGATCAGTAGTGAATCCATTAGCCGAAAACCTCTTACAGTGAGACCTGTACATTTCAATGAAAAGATAAACAGCACCATCGACCTCTGAACAACGAACACTCAACTTCAGGAATGCCAGCCAGTATTCAGAAAAGACTGTAGAATAACGACTGCTGCCGTATTTTTGAAGGAATCACTGAAAGTAGATGAAACAAACAAAATACAAATGCAAAGCGATTTAGGTTTCCACCAAGAATTCTACTTCTGACATCTATTTCTGCTTGTATAATTCACAGCAGTTAATACTTCTGCGACTGATTTATAGGTGTTGCTTTCGTATTTTAAATCGTACTAGCACTGCATAATGTCTGGAACAACCCGGAATTAACGAAGTGATACAGTACGAGAATACTAGGAGCATAACTGCCTTTTCTATACAAGCTGTATTTCACTGACAGGCCAACCGTTCTCTCACAATACAAGCATTAGTTATCCTCTGACGACTTTTTTACAGATTAGTACAGGGTAAACTGATCTTAGAATATTCATCCTGCGTATGTGTTGTACGCTCCCGGGTTCGATTCCCGGCGGGGTCAGGGATTTTCTCTGCCTCGTGATGGCTGGGTGTTGTGTGCTGTCCTTAGGTTAGTTAGGTTTAAGTAGTTCTAAGTTCTAGGGGACTGATGACCATAGATGTTAAGTCCCATAGTGCTCAGAGCCATTTGAACCATTTTTTTGTTATACGCCTTATCACGGTGAGTATTCCATATGCCTATGAATCTCGACTGTTCATAAGAAAGAACAAATTGATTCACTCGTACAAGAATTAAGAGCCCTCAGTTTCGATTATCTGATAAATCTATAATCCTGAAAGGCGTGAAAAGTACTTTTGCTTTGTAAGACAAAGGCTTTGGCGAAATATCTGTACCAGACACCAAAAAGAATTTCGAAAGTGTGTGTCATCGTCTTTCAACACACGACGTAATGGGTAGCTAGGTACGAAAGACACTCACGTAGGCACAAGTACCCCAAGTTATTCAGTAATATTGAAACTGTTCTTGATTTTTCAGTTGAAATTTCATTCTCTCTGGTTGTGAAAGATTGCATGGAAACCTTTTGTGAATATCATCCGTCGACCTCAGTGCGTACACAATTTCCTTGGCTATGTTGAGACGAGACTAAATATTTTAATACTCTCTCTTTGATCGGTATTCTGCTGTGCCGCAGCAAACGGCGGGACTGGAAACTGGCTGAGAGTTGTGAGTTGTGTTGGTGAAAATCCCCAACAAGTTTGGCATACAACCGTTAATAAAACTCCACAAATCCGGACTCATCCGAAAGAAGATTATAAGGAATTATCCAGCGCTAAATTTACAGATACCAGTTCACTACCGAGCACATTGAAACATATAATAATATTCTGCCCTTTAAAGTATCTTCAGCATCATAATTATAGTTGATAAAACGATAAAACATCAACAAGAGAGAAAATGCAAAAGGATAACAAGAAAAACCACAAGAATATAAACTTAGTTCCAAAAACAATAATCAAACATGTTGCCCACCAAACGCCGAATCCATTATACTACACAACCTTAACAAGAGAAGAGAGCATAATAAATAATTCGCACCAAAAAACAAAAAATAGCCGCTGCTGACCGAAGCCCACAAACAGTGAGCGAGAAATTAATTCTATTCAAGCAGTTAAAGACATCAAACTGTCACAAAAAACAATAAATAACAAAATACAAATTCTGGAAATTTAACAAATTAAAACCTACAATGGTCTCACCGTTCTTACAATGTGTGCTCTTACCCAATTTAAAATGGCCCAAGTAACATACAGTCATCGGCACAACACAGGTTTTCACTGAAAGGAACTCCCACAACCTTCTGTAACTCTTGCAGCCGAAAAATTTTGATCTAGGGGCGCCGACACGGTAGCTCAGCTTGTTCGGTCAGAGAGGGGCTGGCCCTCTGTAATAAAAAAACTGAGTACAGGAATCTACCATCAACTTGAACGGATGACCTATGACGTCCGCCCAGTCCAAACGCAACGAACATTAACGAACAAAATAAAAAATTAAAAAAAGGGGTAGCGACTGTCATTAATAATCAAGACGTTCTAGGACCTGTGTTCGAATCCCGCCACAGCTTAAATTTTGGCTAAACACCATCTGCAATGGTGACAGTAGACTTCCGGCAGAAGAAGGTACCTTCATTCTGCCAACGGCTTAGTCAAAGAGGGTGGAGTTGCGGACAGGTGGAAAACTGCCCCGTCCGGAGTAGGAATCAGCAATGAACAATGGATAGAGGATGCAGAAGGTAACATAAACAACTGCACTAAAGACACATTGTGTGTATGTACATGACATGTGATCTGTAGCTGAAAAAGTGCCCTGATCATCTCTCCATTGGCGAAAGATGCAGACTACGCCCCATTCAGATCTGTGGGAGGAGATTGCCAAGAGGGAGGTGACCATGAAAACAGGATTGAATATCTAACGAAAGATTAACTTTCTACGACTCGAGGGGTGGTATGTCAGAAGTTTAAACGTGATTGGGAAGCAAGGAATTCCGCAAAGGGAAATGTTTAGTGTGTGTCAGTGAAGTAAAATGGGGAGTGGTGTGGATTTCTGGTCAGATGAGTATAAGTTAATACCAACAGCAGCAGAATATGTTACAACGGGTGTAGGAGTGGTTATGAATAAGAAGGCAGGACAGAGAATGGATTGCTGTGCACAGTTCAGTGATGGGGTTGTTGTCATCAGAATCGAAAGCAAACAAACACCGACAACGGTAGTTTATGTACATATCCCGAAGTAGCAAGCTGAAGGTAAAGAAAGAGAGAAAGTAGATTAGAATATTGAACGAGTAATGTAGTACGAAATGGGAAATTAAAATCTAATAGTCATGGAGGACTGGATTGTGGTTGTAATGGAATGAGTAGAGGAAAGGAATATAGGAGAATATAGGCTTGGTACTAGGAATGGAAGAGGAGAGAAACTACTTGAGTTCTGCATTAAATATCAGCTAGAAGTAGAGAACACCCTGTTCAAGAATGAGAAGAGGCAGAGGTACGCTTTG
Organism: Schistocerca serialis cubense; assembly: GCF_023864345.2. Lineage (NCBI taxonomy): Eukaryota > Metazoa > Arthropoda > Insecta > Orthoptera > Acrididae > Schistocerca > Schistocerca serialis. Next base: position 805,497,796 of record NC_064641.1, read on the forward strand.
AAGAGGCCGCTTTGGAAATACCGAAATCAGTTGCTGGGTTGCAAGGTGTGCCCAGGAGTAGATATAGAATCGGATCACAATTTAGTTGAGATGAACAGGCTGTAGTTTAAATGACTAGTCAGAAAGAATCAATCCGCAAAGAAGCGGGATATGGAAGCACTAAGGAATGAAGAGTTATGCTTGAAGTTCTCTACGGCGATTGATCCTGTGATTAGAAAAAGCTCAGTGTGCATTTCAGGTAAAGGGGAATGAAAATCTCTAAAAAGGGCAATCACAGAAGATGAGAAGAAAGCCATAGGTATAAAGAAGATAACTGCAAAAAAAAAAAAACATGGATAACAGAGGAAGTACTTAAGTTGATCGATGAAAGAAGGAAATAATATTGAATCTGCAAAAAGAATTCCACTGTAAAATTCACAGGAGAGGGCAGATACGTGGAAAGATTAGAATGAAGACGTCCATGATACATGAAGAAACAGGGCACGATATAGAAAAAAATGAAGATCCAATTCTAAAATTTAAAAGAATTTCAAAGAGATTTGTGAGACTTAAGGTCAAATATGGCAGAGGGGACGCATAGCATTTCATCAGTATTTCTAAAATCATTGAGGGAAGTGCAACAAAACGAGTATTCACGTTTATGTATAGAATGTGTGAGCCTGGCGATGTGCCATCGTACTTTCAGAAAAATGTCATCTACATAATTCCTGAGACTGTAAGGGTTGACAAGTGTGCGAATTGTTACACAATCAGCTTAATAGCTCATACATCCAAATTACTGACAAAAGAAATGTGCAGAAGAATGGAAACGAGAATTGAGAATGTGTTCGAGGGGCATCAGTTTGGTTTATAGGAAAGGTAAAGTCATCAGACATTCAGTTTTGAATATGCAGTTTATGGTGGAATCAAGACTAAAGAAAAATGAAGACACAGTCATAGGATTTGTCGACCTGGAAAAAGTGTTCCACAATGTAAAGTAGTGCAAGATGGTCGAAGTTTGCTGAAATATAGGGGTAAGCTGTAGGGGAAGATGGGTAATATACAAAACGGACAATAGCCAAGGAGGAACAATAAGAGTAGGAGACTTAAGAACGAAGTGCTCAGGTTAAAAAGGGTGCAAGACAGAGAAGTAATCTTTCACCATGCTGTTCAATCTAAACATCGAAGTAGTGATGACGCAAATGCGAGTAAAACGAAGATTCCGGAATGGAATTTGAATTCAAGAATGAAGGAATAAGATTCGCCCCAAACATTGCTACCCTGAGTGAAAGTTTAGAAGAATTGCGTGATCTGCTGAATGGAGTGAACAGTCTAATGACTACAGTATATGGTTTGAGAGTGAATCGAAAAAAGACGAAAGTGATGAGATGTAGTAGAAAAGAGAACAGCGAGAGACGTAACATCAGGGTTGGTGATCGTGAAGTAGATCAGGTTAAGGAATTCTGCTACCCAGGCAGCAAAACTACGCACGACGGTCGAAGCTAGGAGGATATCTAACGCAGACTAACACTTTCAATGCGGGCATTTGAACCAAAAAAGGTCAACTAGTATCATACAAAGGACTTAATATTAGCAATAAGTATCTGAGAATGTACGTTTTGAGCACAGCACAACATTGCATGGTAGTGAAACATGGACTTTGCGACAACCAGAAATGATGAGAATCGAAGCAGTTCAGATGTAGTGTTACAGAGGAGTGTTGAAAATAAGGTGGACTGATACGGTGATTAAAGGAATGTATGGAAAACACCGACAAGAAGAAGTCGCAGGATGGTAGGTCATCTGTTATGACGACTGAATAACTTTCATGGTGAAACTTCCTGGCAGATTAAAACTGTGTGCCCGACCGAGACTCGATCTCGGGACCTTTGCCTTTCGCGGGCAACTGCTCTACAACTGAGCTACCGAAGCACGACTCACGACCGGTACTCACAGCCTTACTTCTGCCAGTACCTCGTCTCCTACCTTCCAAATTTTACAGAAGCTCTCCTGCGAAGCTGTGAGTACCGGGCGTGAGTCGTGCTTCGGTAGCTCAGTTGGTAGAGCACTTGCCCGCGAAAGGCAAAGGTCCCAAGTTCGAGTCTCGGTCGGGCTTACAGTTTTAATCTGCCAGGAAGTTTCATATGAGCGCACACTCCGCTGCAGAGTGAAAATCTCATTCTGGAAACTTCCATGGTGCTAGAGGGAGCTGTAGGGCGTAAAAGCTGTAGAGGAAGACAGTGATTGAAATATATCGAGCAAACAATTGAAATACAGTTTGCAATTCCTACTCTGTGATGAAGAGGTTGGCACAGGAGAGGAATCTGTCGTGAGCTGCATCGAACCAGTCAGGAGCCTGATGCCTCAAAAATAAATGAAAATAAGGAGCCGAAGCCACTCTTGCCCTGATACTGACTTGTATCCTGGCAGTTGCATGCTGCTTGTATCCACAGAGCCAAGAACCATCCACTCGTCCAGACTAGAACCAACGCCCTGTGTTGACCACAAGTCACCACAATTCGGGATCCTAGTTTCTACGAGGCTGACTCCCCTGGGTTCCTCCATGATTTCCTACTCTGTCCCATACAGCTGGCCACCCTCTTTGATAGCTGTCAGTTGTTGCATCTTTTTGCTGTCGTCTCCATACTCGCACCTCTTCTCTGAGGCTCCACTCTGCTTATGATGCAGCCATCCCGTCCGCCTACAACAATGCAACAGGCTGCTATCGTCACGAGCCAGCACACCCACCGGTCGGTGCCACACGTGAAGTTTTGTGTAATGCGCCCCCCACCCCTCAGCATCAGCTGCCAGTTCATGTTGCTGGTCCACTGCCGTACACCACACAGCTCCTCAATGTGTCCCCTCTCGGCCACATACCTCGTTGGGGCGATATAAGTGGCTGTTTTGCTGCTGCTGGCGATCTCTGCTGTGGTGGTCGAGAGCATCAGCGCTGACGAAAACTGTCACTTAGGGTGGGAATAAGACGGTGCCTTGAATTACTTGAACTCTTAGCATTTTACTTTTAGTTTTTTCGTGTGCCTCGCGGTAGAGGATTTCTTTTAAGCGACATAAGAAAGATATCAACAACACGAATTTATGTTTGAACATAACAGTGCTTTACTAACAATGGTCCTGTATAATTTTGTACGTTCTTGCCGTCTCAGACCTTTGTACAAACTTACCCAGCAAGATATAATGTGTACGTACAGTTAATGTATCCCGAGGACACCAACGAATTTCGGCACTATTCACATCGGAAATCTTTCCCAAAGGTAGTAAGCGAGACGTAAAAATCCCTGGACGAAAGGGGATCTAACGCGAGATATTTTGATCCGAAGTCTGGTACGCTACCAGGATACCAACGAAATGATTTTTCCCATCAAAAGGCTTAATGAAAATAGTGTTATATTAGCGGAGCATTCCGTAGCTCAACGACTTTTATGCGGGAAACCCTGTTTCCAATCCCGGGAGTGGCACGGATTTTTCCTTGATGGGAAGTCTGAGACTGCGTCCAGCTATTCCCGTGGTGCTAGTTACTTGATCTAGCAGTAGCGGCCCCAGGTCACAAAAACTGACAACGGCCGGAGAGTGCTGTGCTAACTGCACGCACCTCCACGCTGCAACCAACGACGCCGTTGACGAAGGATGACACGGTGGTCTGTAAGCAGGGATGGTCTCTCCAGGGGATGTGGGTGAAGTTCACGTTTTTAACTAACGTTGATGAAGTCGATTTATGGCGAGGGTAAGGTGAGGTACAGGAGGAGAAAGGAGAACCATTAAAGGTACACAGTAAAAATGAAGATAGTTCAGCGAAAATCAATGTTCTAGATTCTGGCTCCGGCATGACAACAGTGTTAATCTGCTAGGAAGTTTCAAAATGAAGTACACTCCAGCTCAGTGTGAAATTACGTTTAGATGAATTATTTCTGGTTGATCTTTTCTTTTAGCTGGCCTCAAAATCATACCGCTTTGTCATAATAAAATGATGATGAAAGTAACTAAACGGAGCTGACATCTCCTTAAACAGGTTTTGATGTTCATGAGCAAGAGTGATACAAAACATTTTAAGTGAACACACCGTCATTTCTCAATATTGTTGTTTATTTAACTACAACATAGGTTTCGGGATTTTGTGCCATTTTCATGTGACTAACTTTGTGACACAATCTCAATAACTTGGAAACGGCATAAAAGGCCGAATCCTAGGTCGCAATTAAGTAAACAATACTGTAAAGTTCGGTGTGTTCATTTAAAAATTGTATCTCTAGGATTAATAACTCGAAGTGAATTTGCACCAAGGTCGGGAGCTCTCTAAATGATCGTTTCTACCATTACTAGCTTCGGAGCCTAGAGTGCACTCCCATCGAGGCCGTACACTTGTTCACAACTGTGAGATACAAGCCGCACTGCACATGCAACATTTTCTGAGAATAATCGCAGCTGTCTGGACAATGCTGGTGTACACTGCTTCTTTGAGGGTATTCGAGAATTTACTTCATGGGTTTTGGTTTTCGTTAACACTACAAGTATTATCAGGGACAGCCCGTTATAAATAGACTTTTGCTGACGGGTAATGCTAGAGATCAACGCTGTTAACGCCAAGACTAGCCGTAGAAAATACTATTTGAATGGAGGAAAGCCTCATATGGATCGCAGACCATAGATAATCACTATGAAGATACTTTGTGGATGTCTATTAGAACGATAGTCCAAACGAACAGAAACTTCTAGGTGAACGGTGGCAGTTTCTCAGCTTTTCCACTAGCTCCGAAAATATTACAATTTTTCGTGAACTCCAACTGCTCTCGTTCTAAGCAGTTTGAATACAATGATTCAAACTCTTTGGCAACATCTTTGTGAAGTCACTGTTGTCAGTATGAAGTGTTGCGTGAGTCGGTTTGCAGCAACGGTTTGCGGGTTGCAGGCCTTGGGTCTTCCGTGTTTCAAGAGAGTTAGCCAATACTACTAAGAATCTTTTCTCTCATCAGTTCTGAACTGGTGAGTTGGAGAGACAAGGAAGTCATATTTGTTTGTCGGAGCTCCACGCTGTCGAAGAGACGCTACAGTGTCCAAGGAATCCTGTAGCATGAATCCAGTTAATGTTCAGAGACGAAATTTAGCTTTGCCTGTGAGGTTAGCTGGTAATGTTTGTTGGTCTCATTCCGCATGTAGGTATTCGAAAGAGTATGTCCGAGCAGTATTAATTGATGCTGATAGGTCGCAAATTGGAAATTGCTGAATATAGCATTACATATTACTTTTTTCTCTTCTCGATGTATCAAAATTGAAAGGTGTACACCTGCCCCGAAATGTAAGGATTAATTTTCTCAATGATTTGTAATAACATATTACGTGAATGATGTCACATCTGATTGTCGCCCCAGTACTTTGAAATGTAGGCTGAGAAATCATTACTGGATTGTTAAGTAATTTTTGTATGTTTGTGATGCAATTCAGTACGCAATATTTTATATTAACGAGAAACTCATTAGTCTTTGCCAAAAGTTCATTTGAATATCTCATTCTGGTTGGCTACTATCTTGTTTTATCTCATAATACATTAATTAGCAGAATCATAGTTACATAGCCACTCCGATAATTAAATCTGCAACTACTGATCCACGGTTGAGGCACAGTGTTGATGAACGGACACGCTATTACAGTTACAGGAACTGAGAAACGTTATAAAGCGTGTGCTGTGCAGCTGTATGCTGTTGTGAGACACGTGGCAGCACAGCCTTACTGCACTGTTATGGTAATACGTTCCATGGGAAGCCAGGATTTTCGCAAATAAGTCTTCTGTTAGTTCAGTATTTTCTACATTTCGTACATACGTGCACAGTGGTGAGCAAAATGCCCCACTGCACTGCTGCGTGCTTCACCCGAACGCTGATTTATATTCAAAGTATGCTATTCATATTTCGAAGCAAGTCATACATGTAGGCCTACCACATGCAGTATTAATGTATGCAAGTCCTCAAATCTCTCTATCGTAAGAAATTTATGACAGCGTGGGCTTTTGATTGTTTTAAATACGTTTTTCGAGTCTGATAGCGTTGCTGACTTTATCCTCTTGGACATTATGTACTTTAATCTGCTTATCTTCAGAGTTTCATGGGTCATATGTCACTATCCCGTAGCTTTGTCTGTGCTGCTTTTTAAACGCGCGCGCACAGACACACACACACACACACACACACACACACACACACACACACACACACACACACTTGTCAGAGTGATTGTTTCCAGTTTTGAATATATTCCCCTGGGGTCTTGGCCTTTGTAGGGAACATCAGGAGACGGCTGAACAATTTGTTAATAGCCCTATTGCTTGTGTACATACGGCAGACCGCTGTGCATTACTTGTGCAGCTACACTTTAGCATGGTGTACCTGAGGGTCTATTTTGTTAATCCATTCACGAATCCAGAGCGCGATATCGGCGATACCGGTACAAATCGCCCACGATTATTCTCATTGTAGACCCTGAATGACAACTCAAGAATTTTCTAAGCGTGTTAGCGTGAGATGTACAACATCTTTCTTCGAGTATCCAGCACGTAGAAAACTCGGAACTCGACCCAGGTTGTGATGGTTCTGGAGGGGACGCTGACTGCTGGGCTGGAAAGATCTACTGATTTGTTACGATGCCGACGGAGGACCTGTGTGGCGCTGTTAGATTCAATAAAATTTTATTCAAGTGATGACTAACTGACAACCTCAGCTGCCGACAGGTGCTGTTGTTATACCTCGATGTGGACAGCTAAAAATACCTGTGTCTTCGGTGGCTCAGATGGATAGAGCGTCTGCCATGTAAGCAGGAAATCCCGGGTTCGGGTCCCGGTCGGGGCACACATTTTCAGCTGTCCACATCGAGGTATGTCAACAACACCTGTCGGCAGCTGAGGTTGTCAGTTAGTCACCATTTATTCCAGGGAGAAGCTGCACGGTAATCAACAGTAACTGTTCTTTCGAGAACAAGTTACTGTCTTCATATATGTTATTCAAGATTACTGAATTTATCGCTAAGAATATAAGTCGCTGCCGTGTCTTCTCCTAGATCTACGAAGCTGAATCCAACTGCGCACCCAGAGCTGCAAAGGGAGTTGCGTCAGCTCGGAGTGCCATCCTGGTGTGGTGGTCAGCCACCCGCTGGCGAGGTAGGAGCGCCCCGTCGGTGGGCCCGCTTGGAGATGTCGGTGACTACGATGTGCATGTTTGGCTCACACGATCTTGCAGGGAGTACTCAGTCGCTCTTAGATCAGAGTCCGTGATATCCCATCACGAGGATGCAGACTTAGGGTGCCCTATTGTACTGAATGCTGAACCTGACCCCCTGTATAACAAGCCATCCGGGGATAGCATAGATATTTCACGATTTAACACATATACTGATTCACTGTCGAACAGATGAATAAAACTACGTTATGACGACAGAGAAGTTACACCGATGTTAACAAACTAAGCTTTCATCTGTTCTTCACCACAGTGTGGGCTCGGATATACAAACGTTTCTTGGTGGTTCACTCTAGAGTCGTACAGCTGTGCAGGAGAAGGAAATGTAGAAAGATTTGGTGTTACGCAAGAAGTATGGCCAAGATGCTAATCGTTTTCGGTCTAACGTACCTTGTGTAAACAGGAATCTTGCGAATCCTATTATTTATGGAGACAAAGAAACAACTGGGACCGATGATATCAATCCTTCTTAGAGGCCAGCGACCTTCTGGTTGGATCTTCGGCTTTCAGCTGGAAGCAAATCCTACTGCTGCCGGTATTTCTGCTTTCCACCGTAGACGGCCAGGTACTCACTGGATATTTAAGTCAAATGCCTTTGGCTTTTCCGTTTGGAACAAAGGAAGCAGGAGTATGGCCATCGCAAAGAGCCGCTGTATACGCTCCGAGAGCAGATGCACCAGCTTCGTGTGTGGTCAATAACTTCACCAGTCTCACCTCTGAAATTCGTCCATCCTATTGAAAAAATGTTGGTGATGCCCCGTACTTCGCTATCGACACAAGGCAACAGCAAAACTCTGAAGATGCCGTCACTTCAAACACAAGCTCACACGTAGGACGTCTATGGACTAAGAGATTACCTAGTACCATGTTCAGTAGACATACACGCAGTCCTGAATAATTAGTTCAACAAATTTAGATAGTGTACATCTTGGAGCGAAGCCAATGAATTCCTCCGTAGTAATATCACTTAATGTCCCATTACACCATTCCAGCCTCCTTGTCTGTACTGTTCACTGGTACAGTCTCGCTTCCCTATAAGACTGGACTCCAGACATATACATTCTGGAAACACAAACACTTCGAAGCCACTTCAAGCGTTCCACAGCGATGAGCCAAAACATAAGGTACCAGAAAGACTTTCTAACACCTAAATCTATATATGTTAACAAATTTGTCTTCGTCAGGAAAGCTTTTCTTTCCATTGCCATCCTGCAATTTATACCCTCTCTACTTAAGCCATCATCATTTCTTTCGCTGCCCATATAGCAAAACACATGTACTACTTTAATGGTCTCGTTCCTTATTCAGATTCCTTCAGCATCACTTCATTTAATTCACATTTATTCCATTATCCTTATTTTCTTTTGCTGATGTTCGTCTTTTATTTTTCAAGACGCTACACATTCCATTCAACTGGTCTTTCATGTCCTTCCCTGTCTCTGAAAGAATTACAATTGAAAAACTAAAGGTTTTTTCTTCTCCTTGAACTATAATTCTTACTCCAAATTTTCCGTTGGTTTCTTTTATATCTTGCTCAATGTATAAAGTGAATAACATCAGGTATAAGCTACAATCCTGCATCACTACCTTCTCAATCACTGCTTCCCTTTATACACTTCAGTTATTACTGCTGGCGTCTGATTACTTTTCAAGTTGTAAGTAGCCATTCGCTCCATTTAATTTAATCCTATTACGTTCTGAATTTCCAAGAGAGTATTCCAATCAATATTGTCCAAAGCTTTCTATAAGTCTTCAGATGCTATAAACGTAGGTTTCTCTTTCCTTTACCTCTCATCTAATAGAAGAGATAGGCTCAGTATGGCGTCGTTTGTTCCCACATTTCTCCGCAATCCAAAGTTATCATTTCGAAGATAGGCTTTTATCCGTTTTTTTCATTCTTCTGTGAGATATTTATGTCATTATTTAAAACCATTACGTATTAAACTGATAGTTCTCTAACTTTCACATTTGTAAGCACCAGTTTCCTTTGGAATCTGAGTTACTACACTCTTCTTGATGTCTGGCGGTATTTCTGCTGTCTCATGTATCTTGCACATAAGACGTTATAGTTTTGGCATGACTGGCTCTCCCAAGGCCATCAGCAATTCTGATGAGAAGCCTTCTGCTTCATGCGCTTTGTTTCGACTTAGGTTTTTCACTGTCTTGTCAGATTTTTCTCGCACTATCATATCTCGCATCTCATCCTCATCTACGTGCTATTCCTTTTCTATTATGTAGCCTTTGTCTCCTTTGTATGGATCCTCTATTTGATCCTTCTACCTTTCAGCTTTCCCTTTTGTGTTTGTAACATTTGATATTCATATAGCTACTCCTATTTCCTCAACAGGCATCCATACCTTTCCTGTAAGCAGTATCTCTCCTTCCCCTAGTTATATATGCGTCTAAATCCTTATTTTTGAGCTCTAGACGTTCCTGCTTTCCATTTCTCACCTTCTGTCAATGTGATTTCCTAGACGATTATATTTCTTTTCCTGCTTCAATGGTTGCAATTTAATATTATCTCCTTTCATTAGTTAAATTGAACATCACCAGTGATATCCAAGGATTTCTATTAGGCCTTGCCCTTTTACCTATTTGATACTGTGCTGCCTCCACTATTTCACCTCACGAGATTACCCATTGGTCTTTTACTATACTCCTTTCTCCCATTCTACTCTCTCGTTGCCTAATGCTCTCTCTGAAATTCTGGGCAACCTCTATGTCATGTCCCATCTTCTGAATTTCCTACATATTTGAAATTTCTTCAGTTTTAATCTACAGTTCATAATCACTAAATTCTGCTCAGAGTCCATATCTGATCCTGTTATACAATATAAAAAATGTTACCGAAATCTGTGTCGTATACAATCCATGTGAAACCTTCTGGTGCCCCCAGGTCTTTTCCAAGGATACCATCAACTTTCATGATTCTTAAACTAAGTCTTAGCGATGATTAACTTACAGTGTGTGCCAAATTCAATGAGGTGCTTTCGCTTTTCATTCATTTCCCCGAGTACATATTCACCCACCATTTTTTCTTCTCGTCGTATTACTCCATTCGGAGTCGATTTCCGTATAACAATTAAATTTTCATCTCCCTCAGCCATCTGAATAATTTCTTTTGTCTCATCATGTATTTTTTCATTATTTTCATCGTCTACAGAGCAAGATGAGATATAAGTTTGAATAGTTGTGGTAGGTGTCCACGACGCGATGTTCACAATGCCGTTCATAGTAGCTAGTCGGCATTCATACGCTCTTATTCATTATTAAACCTACTTCGGCATTATCTCTATTTGATTTTATATTTGTAACCCTGCGTTCATCTGATCAGAAGTCCTGTTCCATCCTGCCTCCGAACTTCACTAATTCCCACTATAACTTCAACCTATCCTTTTCCCTTTTTAAATATTCTAACCTATCTACAGAGGTTGGAATACATCCAGCAAACAATTACGTACGTAGGTTGCAACTGCTACTTTGAGACGAAGAGTTTGGCGTAGGTGAGGGATTCATGGCGGACTGTATCAAACCAACCAGAAGACAGATGACTTAAAAAGAAAAAAAAATCTGGCGATTAATGGATGTAACGTCCAAGATTCGACCGGCACAACGCCTGGTTTGTTTACCCTCATATCCTTCTGAGTGGTCCCTTCCCAGAGATCAGAAGAACAGTACAGTAGAGCTACATCCCATCGGCAACAATTTCACTTGTTTTTTCCCCTTACTTTCAGCCGTTCACAGTACAATCACAGCAATTCCATTTTGATTGATGTTACAAGGGCGGCTTAGTCAATCATCCAGTGTGCCCCCCTGCAACTACTGAGAAGCCTGCTGATACTCTTCGTGAGAAACGTGCATGTCTAGCCTGTCAAGAGATACCGCTCCGTAGTGGTTGCACCTATGATACTGCTGTCTGTGTCACTGAGGCGCATAAGCCACCCAACAATGGCAAGGTCCGTGGTTCATGTGGAATAATACGTGTTATTGGAACGGATTTGATAATCGACCGCTGTAAGAGATGGGCGAGCAGAAGCCACGTACTTCATAGTATTCACAAACTTCTTAGTATTCATAACGATTTGAATGTAGTAACTGAATGCCACTATCAATTTAGCCAAAACATACAAGGTATCAGAAAACCGTCTCTCAGGTATTGTTTCATAGTTGTGTCTCATTTGCACGGTTGTAGGTAAACAGAAGTTTGACAGGCCGGCGCTATTTTATAAGGACCTAGCAACACAATAAGAAATAAAAATAAAATAAAATCATTAATCGAGTGTTACAAGATGGTACCAAACTTCAGTACAATTTGAGGCTCTAAAACATTCAAAATACTACTTCGTACACCTCGTAACACAGCCCTGAGATACGGACGTGATGGGTTCTCTAAACATACTGATCTGAAATCGACATGGTAGTATAATTCGGGGACTGATGACGAAGTTCTCAATACAATTACTGATATCCAGGTATATTTAATTTTATTCAACTTCCTTAATCCCTTCGAATTCGACGAACTGCTACAAGTGTGTATTGTGCTGAGTACTGGGCATTTTGTAGAGCGCCGAAACAGTCGTCTATTTTGGGCTAGTGAATAAAGATTACTGCTGCCTTCCATCTTCCACCCAGTGCCGTAACTATATTACGAACTTCTATATGTAGAGTGCCTTTTCTGTTTCACCCTAAAAAAAGCCTGGACTAAGTCTGCAACCTGGTTGTCTTAAATGATAATTTATAAAACATACCGGTTTCCGATCCCGAAAATCAATTGGGAAAGCTTCATGTAAAACACCAAAATAGCAGTATTGATGTTTCTGGCTGTGAGATATTTCTAAGGCAACGAGTTTGTGTTTTGGTAAAACCCAAGCAACATCCTAAAGCAAGAGTGGGCTTACGGGGAACTGTACGTCCAGAAAGCAGGATAGTTGTACTGAAGGAGAATAGTGAGACACCACAAAACAAATCTCAGTTAATGTAGGCTCATCGTAAGTTCTCTCCGGAAGAGCTATGTGTTATCTCACGGAATACGGTCCACTGCAATAACATTTCTTAACTCTCCAGATCACCACCACTATCAGCTCTGAACACGGTCACAAGCTTCTTTTTCTAGCATCCGTTGCTAAAACCAGTTCCGTATAAAATTATAATGTTAACGCAGATAATATAATTTTAATTAACATCAAGTAAAAGTTACATACATGCGCAGAAGCCCTGGGGTATTAGAAAAACTACACTTTTATTGTTACGCTGTTCTTACACAAGGGTGCTAATGAAATAGGGATAACCGATTTCTGTGAATGATTCCGAGCATTTAAGGTATTAAAAATTCATTATCTGATTACCCTGTTTAAGCAGGAAATAAGAACCATACGTGCTCAATTAGGGCTGCTGATTATTAATCATCACACTCTAACGAGATACTATTCAACAACTGTGTAAGAGAAAGGTTTCTGATGCCTATCGACGCGAGTCTCGCCCCCATAACACTAAACTTTCAGAGCAGATACTTTCGGAAACCCTTCACATATGAATTTGAGAATATCTGGAGTAACACTAGAACCATCGAATTTCGAACCCCCTAGAAACCCCGTCCGGCCAAAAATTATAAGTCTCTAGTCAACGCGTTTACATCTCATTCTTAGTCATTCACCCATTTTGGGGAGCTAGTTTCGCTGCAAGAGGTAGCCACTGTGATGGTCAGTTATTTTGCTTCCAACCATTAAGCACCGTTGTGCTAGATACTTACGTTCACCAGCAGGACGTGTTTCTTCTCCACCAAGACATGTGAAATCATTCAACATATGCTGAAAATCGTTATTGACAGTCATTCCGCATTTCTGCGCATACTCACTACGTATTGCAGTCATGAAATGAGTGAACCGGCATCAGGCTAGTGCGGGAGCTAATGCTTATTGACACAGATATGTGGACCATGAGTAATTTGACAGTTTGTTGTCACTCTGTCTCATTCGTGTGACGTCAGAGCAAAGTTTCATTTTTTAATCACTCCATCTGCATCGATCATGAATCAAACGTGAGGAATGTCGGGGTATGTAACGAAATAGTAAGGAAAAAGGTGCATAAAAGAAATGTAATTACTTTACCGGTTTCGGGCACTTAATGCCCTTCTTCAGAATGTAACACCTACCTTATTATTTGCAAGCGTCAGTAATAAGATGCAAACAGCAAAATGCCGTGGTTATGGGTTCATAGTGTTATTAGCTGATTATATCATGTTCGGACATGATGTTTGCACTTGTTGTTTCGTTTCTTTATACTATTTTTGTATAGACATTAAGAACTATATGACCGCTGCAATTTGCTGTATGCATCTTATTAATGATATTGGCAAATAATGAGATATGAATAACCATCTGAAGGAGGCCACCAAGTGCCAGAAACCGGTAAAGAAATTAAATTCCTTTCATCCATCTGGTTGCTTATTATTTCGTTACACACAACTACAGTTGTTGATTTTGGATAAAATGTTAATACTATGGTCTGTCGGAAGTCTACAAAAGATGTAGCGGCAAACCCCTTGTGTATTTTCCTTCGAAGCTCCTAGCGCTGTTACTACAGATGAGAAACAATCAGGCGACTTCTAGTTAGCAGGACTGTCAAGCCTCTCCACCAGTACTTAGTGAGAAGCTGTGTTGTGTGCCTTTCGTTTTCATCATCGAAGCAGACGTATTTTTGTTGTTAATAAACTTGTTGAGACTTGATCACTGATTTCCCGCGTGATCATCATGATACTCCTGAAGCCATTACGTGACGCCACAGTGTAGTAAAATTTTTTTCTTCTTTCCTCTGACCAAAGTAGGTTCACTTCCACTCCTATGGATCCTGTGGCGTCCATAACATACAGAATAACAAGAAATGCATCCAGCTCTTCTAATGGTGATGACCATTTTGCAACTTTTAACGCTTTGTGGTCCTCTGTTTCAGTGCTTTCCTGGAGATCATTTGGTTTTCCGCTCCTGCTAAGAGTTACATTATTAGTACTATACACTCACTACATTGGTCCATCGTGAGCTTCAGTCTCTGTACCGACAGTCAAATTACTGAGAGATGAATTTTTTCGTACATTGCGACACATTTTAGAATATGCATAGCTCAGTTTTGTATCATTTAGTTGTACTCGTAACTATACTCTATTCTTCACTGTTATAATGCATATACTCTATTTGTCTTTTCGGTAATTTATTAAACACGACACACAAAAATGAGGGAGATATTAATCAACAGCTATGTAACTCCCATATGATTCACAACAGTCTGATCAAGTCATCTGTAAAGCATACACATGACATTTAATGGCAGACATTAACTTCCCTGCATTTTGAATAGTGTTTTACCTCCAGATTCCACATTTTACAAGCATCGTTGCTAAGCGCTAATACATAAAGAAAAGCAACATGAGTTCTGCTCACAAATAATGGTTTCAACAATAAATTTAAGTTTAATGTAATTAATCAAGAATTGCAGATTTCCGACATTAAATCGAAAAATATTCCCTGTGCATAGAAGGAACTACATAATTACCATATATGGGCAGATGGTTCCAAAAATGAACAAAGAACATATACCTTTCCTTCAGTCACAATGAAGATAATAATAGCAATCATGACAGTAATCATCGAATGATCTGGTAACCTCACATGCTGCAGTTGAATTTCTAGAAATAAAACATTAGTTTTCATAGAAAACATGTCATATTGGCATCATATCGGAGCTATGAAGACTAGTATGGTCCTTACATGACGCAGTCATGAGGTTACAATAATATCCGCATTAGAAAGTGGCTGGTAATTAATCAGTTAATCGAGAGAGCAGGGTTTTTTCATAGCTTCTAGGTGCATCGTCGCATACAACAACACAATCAGGACGTTGCCAACTGGGAGTTTCCGTGGTCTATTGGGTTGATCGTAGTTCGATAATTGCGGGCTATAAGTTCGATTCTCACTCATGGTGTCCGTTTTCAACATTCACGGAAAGACCTAATTCACCTATGGTAACGCCAAGTCCAGAATGTTAGGTTGCACAGTGCTTCAGAATCCGCATTAAACAAAATATCTCTTCGCTACCAACAGCGTCAGAGCCTTTTTAAATGGCGCCATAACAAAGGCGGCAGCCGCCGAAGGCACAAACTCTGTAACCAGTAAACTAGCACTAAAAAGTTTATTTCATTTATTTTAGGAATGGTTATTTCGTTCACAGAGTTCGTATTTAATTTGAATTTGAGACGTTGCAATATTTTGTTCTAGACTGGAATTCGAATTCGGATCTTTGGGAATGGAACGAATCTGGGTTGCAATCCTGGTCCTGCACAAACATATTCATAACTTCATTTTACGCCCTAGCATGTGCACACTGGCCTACCACCGGAAAATAATTTGCATATTTAGTGTGTGTTCCTGGATAGTTAATAATAACGATAGGTACCGTTATTTCTAGTGAAACATGCGATCATCTCACTACTGGTGAGCAAGCAGTTGATACTTAACGTCTATTTATGGAAGGGAAACAGAGAGAGTACGCACCGGGTTCGATTCCCGGGCAAGCAAAATAAAGTTGTACCCTGATCTCATATTGATACAGCTCGCTGCTGGTAAATAAATTCAATTTCAAACATCTGATTTTACTTGGTTAACAATCCGATAACGTGCTGGGCAAAAAATCCCGTCCCAACATTTTAAATCACAGCATTCCAATTTTCAGCACATCCATACTTGGTTACTTGCAAAGGAGAGTATGTTAAACGTCTTTCGTGGTTAGTTAACAGGGCGATAATGGTTTTGATGTAGTAGAAATAATTCCGTCACTTCGTTTCAAGTTCAGATGTGTTAACTAATTCTGGTGAAAACGTTTATATTTCACGTCTCTTTACGGCTAGTCAACATTGATGATCGTTGCCTTGATCAAGTAACGGGCAAGTGCAAAAGTGTATTGTAGTTAGCAGTGAATACGTCTGCTAGGTTCTGTCTAGATCCAAAACAAAAAATTTCGTCCTGTAAGTTTTAGTTCAAAAATGTGGGCAAATAATTCTTTATGAATAATTTGTACAGCCAAGTTACTGATTATACTCCATTAATATTGTGGTTTCTATAGAGCTTTTATCGCTGTTTATCGCGTTTTCTTTAACTAGTTCCTTTAACGACCAGTTTATGCTAAAACCAATCGTTACTGGGACATTTAGCAGGTGCGGGAAAACCTAATACAGAGGAAAAATACTTAGGACTGTCATAGACCATTATTACTCCAGACATTGTCTCAGAATATCTTGTTCATGCAAACATTTACTTTGTTTAAGGATTGCTACATAGTTTATGTGCCATAGTTAGTTGTTTCAGATTGTAATGAGATGGTAACGCTTTTGAAAATCATTCTAACCAGTGCAAGCGTTAGGGACTAACTCATCTCTACTTACGTGCTTTTCTAGTTATTGCAGTATCATGGCGTGATGTTACATCGCACTGATTGCCTTAAAGAACAGTGTTGTCTAGTGGTCTCTCGTGGTATCCATTTTGTATAGTCGAACGACTGTATCGCAATGCAATAAAGAGGATCCGCTAGGCAGCTACGTTATGTTGGTTGCATGCAAATCCGGTGGATCACAACTCAGGTCGTTCGGATACTTTTGCGCATGATAGTACATCTGATGAGGAAAAGGTTTCAAGATTTTATTGCTTCTCTAGTCTTAATGAAAAGGAGCAACAGTGAGGCAAATCGAACGAAAAAAGATCAAATCTGGTTGATCTTTGATGTGTGTGATATCAGAGATGGAGCACAGCACATCGTTTGTTGATGATTTGGCGGATTTCATCTTATGGGGTGCAAGGGAAAGCAGAATTTTGTAGTGACCAAATGAGATACTCAGGAAATTAAATACCTGCTCATAAAGCAGCACTTGGTGTTGGCAATCGACACACACGCAATGTACGTCTATCCAAACGACACACTCTCTTCGTAGGTATTGTTGCAAAGCGGAAGAGTGAAACAAATGAATAGCATCCAACCGTGTCTGGCCGTCTCGTAGCAACAGACTGCTATTAGACGCTGAGCGATAAGCTTGATCAAGCATGGCGATGTGTAAAGTATGGCAGTTTGTGGCGATAGGGTTAGTTGCAGCAGTTGCTGTGAGCGTAGTCAGTGTTAATAACTGTGTAAGAGATACGGCGCGCCCTTCCAGGACATCCAAGGTAGGCACAGAATCGGAAATGTCTGTGAGCGCGCCTGGAAACAGCGGGATACTTGAGAACGAGCCGTCTGCTCTGGATACATTCGAGGAGCTTAAGGAGTGGTTAAAGGTATTATGTGAATCTCTAACGGACAATAGTTACAGTTATTTCCCGTTTCGATAATATTTAATGCAGTAACTGTTATTTATTGAGCATTACATTACATTACGAGCAATGATTTCATTTCGTGTCTTGTCAGAGTGATAAACGTTTGGTAGAGGTGGTATCGGAAGTAGATATCTAATGTGTTATTCAGTATTCTGTAGATGAATTAGTTACAAAGCCACAGTTTATGCTGTTAATTAGCGTCATATACAACTGTATTGTGCTGGCCATTTTACAGGAAATATCGGCAAGAGGCAGCGGCATACTTCAGGATGTGTTAGATACTTTCCAGAAGAATGGACTCGTATTTCTCGATACGCTCAATGAGCTCGTGAAGCAGAAGATGAAGGTAATACAATAAACTGTATCCTACATAAGTTTTGTGACTGTTAGCGGTTGTAGTAGTATTTCATGTATCAATTGTTATTAAATAATTTTTAAGTTTTATTCCAACCAATGATTTTCTTTAGTGCTGCGTAGTAGTATCAAGGTTCTGTAGTAGTGCGACCGCAATGTATTATCAATTGTCCAGTTCACTGTAGATAAACAAGTGCAATCCCATCTTATACCCTGTTGAATCACATCTTAAACAACGGTATTAAATTTTACAGGAAGTGTCGGCGAAGGAGTCTGGAAAAGTCAGAATTATTCAGGACGACATGGAGACGACCCACGAGGAGGACCTCATCTTTCTGGATGTCTTCAAGGAGTTTATGAAAGAGAAGATAAAGGTATGTTGAGAAATTCTATCTTGCATCAGTTATAGTAATACTTTAGGTTATGGTAATATTTAATGCAATAATTATTGTTTGTTAAGCTTCGTATTGTGTTTGAAACAATTAATTAGCTGGTCTCTTGTAATAGCTATAATCGTTCTTTAGAAAAGGAATCAGTCTGCTTTAGACGGTTTTCAGTATAACTCTGGAAATTTTACAGGCCTTGTACATGGTCTAACCACTCTTCATCTTTGAAAACTTCGTCTCTGACCAGTGGATCGTGATTATGAAACAAATCTTTTATTATTCTTCTCATGTCTGCATCATTTATCAACTACATCCACATCATGCCACGCAAACCACTTAATGGTGAGTGGCGGAGGGTACTTCTGTCGCCACTGACCTATCCTCCATCCCTGTTGCACTTGTGGATGGTTCGTGGAAAGAATGACTGTCGCTAAGCTTCTATATTAGCTCTAGCTTCCCGAATTTTCTTGTTGTGGTCGCTCAATGAGATGTACGTGGGAGGAATCAATTTGTAGTCCTACTCTTCCTGGAAAGTGATCTCTCGAAATTTCAATAGGAAACCTCTGTGTGATGCACCGCGTAGCGCCTGCCACGGGTGTTTGCTTAACTCCTCAGCAACGCTCTCGCGTCAACTAAGCGATCCTGTGACGGTATGCGCCACTATTCTTTGGATCTTCTCTGTCATTTCTGTCAATCCTACCTGCGTCTCGTTATAGGATAAGAAAGTAATTCTAACTTATGTCGTTAGTTATCGTGATCATACTCGTTTCTTTGAAAATACCTACACAACATGATGAAGGCTGTAATGTTATAACGCAAAAATGTACCACACAACACAGAGTAATGCAAGAAACGCAGTACGTAGGAATGACCTTTTTCTATGTGGTTCACACTGAAGATATTTTTTTCTGTTGGTGTCCACAGGGTCTTGTGAAAATGCGGGACGTGGGTCCCGATGAGTACTTGTACCTCAGGAATACCATCATCCCAGCGATGCGAGAAGCTGTGCTGTCAGTCCGTCGAACAATGAAGGCCTATGATCGTGAAGTCGCTGCAAGATACATGCGGGAGAGCATTGAAGAGACTATTAAGTGGGTCAAGGAAAATCGTGACTTAATGGTTCAGCACTTGATCTGGTACTTAGTGCTGGTGTGGGCCGTTGCACATCATTTCCTACTGGTGATGTGCGTGCATCGATGGTTCTTAAACGAGTGAGAATGAATACCATCCGCAACAAAAAATGTTACTTCAGTTTCTTTATGTTCTTTCAAGTTTAAAGTTGAGTTCTGTTTCAGTTTGTGTTATGTTCTGTGTTCAAGTTCAATGTTTTTTTCACGTTTCGTTTCATTCGTTGTTTTTCATGTTCATTAATAATGATACTTTATCAAATTAACGGTCTGTGCATTATTTATTCATATTTTTGAGACTGGAGCCTTGACTGAATCAGAGTTCCAACTATGAAAATTCAGAGATATTTCGGGGATAACTCCAGATGATGCTTGTGTAATAGACGCACGATCGCCGGCGGTACGTTACGGAGTAGTGATGCAATTTTGTTTTATATGATTTTTAATCGCGGTGTCTCTGGTTTCTGTGGAAATGCGGTCAGAGCAGTAAAGGAGCCTGCAGTTTGCAATAACAAAAATGGACACCACCCAACGCACAACACAGAGTAATGTAACAGCCCAGAGACGAAATATTAATCTGCTGTTGATATCGTCACAGCGGGAACAGCTGTGCATAACGCAGTTATACTTTTTCTCCGCTGCGTTTATGAACCCATACACGAGATGCATATCGGCCAGTTCTCCATTACCAGTAAACCTGTCAGTATACAACGGTGTATCACTGTTAACGTACAACTAACAGTGCTGAGAAAAAAAACAGCAGACAAAAGCGAACAATACTGAACACAAGCTTGAAGCGGAAGAGTAAAATAGGTACTACTGCCGTCGACGACGGGACCCGTGAACGAATAGAAACAAGACACACACAGATACAAAGGCAACTGGGCCAAAAAGAAACCAATAAAATTGAATACCTCTGTCACTAGCCGCCGGAGTCTTTGTTATCCTAATATCAAAATATTCCGGATGTATCACTGAACAACTTCTGAAAGTGTAGCCTTAGAATTCTGGTCCACCCCATATGTTGAATGTCCGTTGACAAATTTAATATCTTTTATATTTTTGCATTTACGTTATCATGTTAATGTTATTGTACGTTTTCGTTAATATTAAGAAATGAAAAATCCTTCAAGTTGGAATACTGAACACTTTGCGACCAACAAAACTCCATTAAGTATACAATGTTTCCTGTTTTACTACATAAAAATAGTAACATCTTGGAAGACATGAAAATGACTGACAGACCTTTTATTAACAGTATCAGAAAGTCAAATCAGGAACTTAAACACATCTTAAATAATATATGTTTTTTTGATGAAAAAATTACAACTGGGAGATACTCGTTGTTTCTATTTATAGTCATAGGTTTAGTTTTCCTTTTTTCCCAGTTGGTAGACGTGTTTGTACATCTACATTAAAGAAATTAGATACTGGAGTGGTCTCGAACGCTGGACCTCACCCTCGCTAACATTGTATTTTCCCGGTCTGGCTTCATTAAATTTAATGTTCCTCTTCGGAACTGTGAAATTGGAAAGAAATATGCCGTGGCAAGAGTTACTAGTTTAGGGTCACAACTGGAATTATTAAGTATTAATAATTTTAAAGTATCAAGAAATATTTAACTGAGGATGTAATGGATTCAAAAGCACGACTTTAAAGCTACGACACCAATCTTCCACCGGCTTTTCTCTTCATGTATAATCTGGCTTCGTTATGTTCTTCCCTCGACATTTCTTTAACCGTCCATATTCGTCCATACCTTAATTTCTCGTGAAGACAACGACGAATGATCGACCTGCTCACACTTAGATGGAGGACGTTCCTAATCTCTGTACTGGACCTGAAAGGATCTTAACACTATAGTGGAGTATACTATAGCCCTGGTCCACCGGGTTAGTCTGTGGAGACTCAGGGCGACGAAGGCGATGGACGAGGCTTTTCCTCTTCACTCAGAAATTCATTGTAAATTTTCTGTATTCTAGGAGAAGGGAACAGACAGTGATACAGTATTCATCTTCATAAGGCGCAAGAGCGCGATCTTTCTCGAGTTCCTTGAATTGTCATACTTCATAAGTACGAATCTACTGACGAGGCAGGAGGACACGAAGCATGATGCAAGGTGGAGAGCGTTTCTTTCGCCTTAGATGTCAAATTCATTCAATTTACATGCTTTGAAAAAATATTTAAGAAATTATTTACTTGAGAGTATTGTTTAGAGTATCGTGTAAAAAACATATGTAGTACTAATAATGGCACCGTTTTCATACATTAAACGTAAATTTTGATTCAAGTTGTGATACAGGTCATTTTTCTGCCTGTCATAGTTTATTCATCTATTTATCTAAAGTATCTTCATCATCACAATAATACAGGATAAAACTATAAAACATCAACAAGAGAGAAAATGTAAAATGATAAGAAGAAAAACCACAAGAATATAAACTTAGTTCCAGAAACAATAACTTAATATGTTGCCCACGAAACGCCGAATCTATTATACTACACAACCTTAACAAGAGAACAGAACATAATAAATGAAACGCAGCAAAAAGGATACCCATTGCTGACCATGGGCCACAAATTGTGAGAGAGAAATTCATTCTATTCAAGCTGTTAAAAGAGATCAAACAGTCACAAAACACAATAAGCAACAAAAGAAAAATTCTGAAAATTTAACAATTTATGACCCACAGCTGTCTCACCGTTCTGACGATGTGTGCTCTTACCAAATTTAAAATGGCCCAAGTAACACAGTCATCTACACAACACAGGTTTACACTGAAAGGAACTGCCACAACCTTCTGTAACTCTTGCAGCCGAAGAATTGTGATCTAGGGGCGCCGGCAGTGTAGCTCAGCGTGTTCGGTTAGAGAGGGGCTGGCCCTCTGTAATAAGAAAACTGAGTAAAAGAATCAACCATCAACTTGAACGGATGTCGTATGACGTCCGCCCAGACAAAACGCAACGACCATTAAGGAACAAAAAATATAAGTAAAAAAAGGGTAGCGCCTTTCATTAATAATCAAGACGTCCTCGGACCCGTGTTTGAACCCCGCCACAGCTTAAATTTTGACTAAAATTCATCTGCAATGGTGACAGAAGACTTCCGACAGAAGAAGTTACCTTCGTTCTGCCAACGGCTTTGTCAAAGAGGGTGGAGTTGTCGACAGGTGGGAAACTGCCCCGTCAGGCGAAAGAATCAGCGGTGAACAACGGCAAGAGGATGCACTAAAGACACGACGTGTGGCCTATAGCTGAAAAAGTGCCATGATGATCTCTCCATTGGAAAAAGATGCAGACTACGCCCCATTCAGATCTGCTGGAGGGGATTGCCAATTAGGAGGTGCCCATGAAAACAGGACTGAATATCCAACGAATGATTAACTTTCTACGACTCGAGGGGTGGTATATCAGAAGTTTAAACGTGATAGGGAAGCGAGGAATTCCGCAAAGGGAAATCGTGAGGCTCAGTCTAGATATAGTGGGTGTCAGTGAAGCGAAATGGCGAATGGTGGAGATTTCTGGTCAGATGAGTATAAGTTAATGCCAACAGTAGCAGAATATGTTACAAAGGGTGTAGGTGTGGTTTTGAATAAGAAGGTAGGACAGAGAATGAGTTACTGTGAACACCTCAGTGATGGGGTTGTTGTCATCAGAATCGACAGCAAACCAACACTGACAACGGTAGTTTATGTACATATCCCGAAGTAGCAAGCTGAAGGTAAAGGAAGAGAGAACGTAAATGAGAATATTGAATGAGTAATGTAGTACGATGAAGGGAAATTAAAATCTAATGGTCATGGGGCACTGGAACGTGGTTGTAATGGAAAGAGTAGAGGAAAGGGATATAGGAGAATAGGGGCTTGGTACTAGGAACGGGAGAGGAGAAAATCTACTTGAGTTCTGCATTAAATATCAGCTAGAATTAGGGAACACCCTGTTCAAGAATGAGAAGAGACATAGGTACGCCTTGAAAAGGCCTCTTTGAAAACGCCGAAATCAAATACTGGGTTGCAAGGTGCACCCACGAGTAGATGTAGAATCAGATCACAATTTAGTTAAGATGAACAGACTGTAGTTTAAAAGACTAGTCAGAAAGAATCAATCCGCAAAGAAGTGGGATATGGAAGCACTAAGGAATTAAGAGTAATGCTTGAAGCTCTCTATGGTGATAGAGCCTGTGATTAGAAAAAGCTCAGTGTGCAGTTCAGTTAAAGGGGAATGGAAATCTCTACAAATGGCAATCACAGAAGATGAGAAGAAAGCGATAGCAGAAAGAAGATAACTGCAAAAGAAAAAAAAAAAAAAAAAAAAAAAACATGGGTAACAGAGGAAGTACTTAAGTTGATCTATGAAAGAAGGAAGTTAAAAGTTTTCAGAGATACTCATAAATAAAGAAATTAAAGTCACTGAAGAATAAATTTGAATAGTAAGAGCGGGGAAGCTCTTGAAACACAGTTTGCAATTCCTACTCTGGGATGAAGAGGTTGGCACAGGAGAGGAATCTGTCGTGAGCTGCATCAAACCAGTCGGGCGCCTGATGCCTCCTAAATAAATGAAAAAAAGGAGGCAAAGCCACTCTTCACCTGATACTAACTTGCTCCTGCCAGTTGCATGCTGCTTGTATCCACAGAGCCAGGAACCATCCACTCGTCCAGACTAGAACCAACGCCCTGTGTTGACCACAAGTCACCACAGTTCGAGATCCCAGTCTCCACGAGGCTGACTCCCATGCTTTCCTCCATGAACTCCCACTCTGTCCCATACAGCTGGCCACTCTCTTTGATAACTGTCAGTTGTTGGATCTTTTTGCTGTCGTCTCCAAACCGCGCGACCGCTACGGTCGCAGGTTCGAATCCTGCTTCGGGCATGGATGTGTGTGATGTCCTTAGGTTCGTTAGGTTTAAGTAGTTCTACGTTCTATGGGACTCATGACCTCAGATGTTAAGTCTCATAGTGCTCAGAGCCATTTGAACCTTCTTTTTTGTCGTCTCCATACTGGCACATCTTTCCTGAGGTTCCACTCTGCTTATGAAAGCAGCCATCCCGTCCGCCTGTAACAATACAACAGGCTGCTATCGCCACGAGCCATCCCACGCACCGGCCGGTGCCACAAGTGAAGTTCTGTGCAGTGCGCTCCCCCCGCTCCCCCCCCCCCCCCCCCCCCCACGTCACCACTTAGCACTAGTTGCCATCTCATGTTGCTGGTCGACTGGTGTACA
Organism: Schistocerca serialis cubense; assembly: GCF_023864345.2. Taxonomy (NCBI): domain Eukaryota; kingdom Metazoa; phylum Arthropoda; class Insecta; order Orthoptera; family Acrididae; genus Schistocerca; species Schistocerca serialis. The sequence goes on from NC_064641.1 coordinate 805,522,451, forward strand.
CCACGCAGCTCCTCAATGTGTCCCCAAGCTGCCTCGTACCTCGCTGTGGCGCTCTAAGTGCCTGTTTTGCTGCTGGTGGCGATCTCTGTCATGGTGGACGGGAGCATCAGTACTGGCGGCAACCGTCAGCCAGGGTGGGAATCCGATGGTGTGTTGAATCTGTTGAACTCTTCACTTTTTAGATTTATCTTGTGCCTCGAGGGCCAAGTTCTATTTTAAGCGACGTAACAAATAAAGCAATAACCCGAATGTAGGTTTGAACACAACATTGCTTCGCTATCGATGATCTTGTGTTATTTTGTATTCTGTTGCCTTCTCAGACCTTTGTACAGGTTAACTCAGCCAGTAATAATGGGTACATACAGTTAATGTAGACCCAGAACACCAAGGTACCACGGCATTATTCACATCGGAAAACATTCCCAAAGGTGGTAAGTGATACGTTAAAATCCCTGGACGAAAGGGGATCGAACGCGAGATATTTAGATCCGTAGTCTGGTTCGCTACCTGCACACTAAAGAAATAATTTTTGCCATCAAAAGGCTTGGTGAAAATAGCTTTAATTTAGCGGAGCATTCCGTAGCTCAATGGCCAGCGCGGGAAACCCTGTTTCGAATCCCGGGAGTGCCACGGATTTATCCTTGATGGGAAGTCTGGGACTGCGTCCAGCTATTCACGTGGTGCTAGTTACTTGATCGAGCAGTAGCGGCCCCAGGTCACGAAAACTGACAACGGCCGGAGAGTGCTGTGCTAACTGCACGCACCTCCACGCTGTAACCAACGACGCCGTTGTCGGAGGATGACACGGTGGTCTGTAAGTGGGGATGGGCCCGCCTGGGTGTGTGGGCGAAGTTCACGGTTTTAACTAGCGTTGATGAAGTCCATTTATGGTGAGGGTAAGGTGAGGTACAGGAGGAGAAAGGAGAACCATTAAAGGGAGGCGGTAAACATGAAGATAGTTCAGCGAAAATCAATGTTCTAGATTCTGGCTCCGGCATGACAACAGTGTTAATCTGCTAGGAGGATTCAAAATAAAGTACACTCCAGCTCAGTGTGAAATTACGTTGAGATGATATTTTTCTAGTTGATCTTTTTTTTCACAGGCCTCAAAAGCATACCATTTTGTCATAATGAAATGATGATGAGAGCAACTAAACAGAGCTAACATCTCTTTAAACAGGTTTTGATGTTGATGAGCAGGAGTGGAAACACCGTCATTTCTAAGAATTGTTGTTTATTTAATTACAACATTTATGCCATTTTCAAGTGACTGACTTTATGACACAAACTCAATAACTTGAAAACGGCACAAAAGGCGGGAACCTAGGTCGCAATTAAGTAAACAATATAGTAAATTTCGGTGTGTTCATTTAAAATTTATGTTTCTAGGATTAGTAACTGGAAGTAAATTTGTACCAAGTTCGCGAGCAGTCTAAATGATCGTTTCTACCATTACTAGCTTCGGAGCCTAGAGTTCACTCCCATCGAGGTCGTTGATAACTGTGCGACACAAGCCGCACCACATATGTAACATTTCTGTACTGTCTACTGAGAATAATCGCAGCTGTGTGTACACATTGAGACTATTCGAAAATTTAATCCACGGGTTTTAGTTTTCGTTAACACTACAAACATTATCAGGGAGAGTCCGTCATAAATAGACTTTTGCTAACGGGTAATGCTAGAGATAAACGCTGTTAACGCCAAGACTAATCGTAGAAAATACTATTTGAGTGGAGGAAAGCCTCATATGGATCGCAGACCATAGATAGAATCCTGGGTGAAAAAATTCTGCGTGAAACCTTCGTTAGGCCTAAAGACGTTTTTGCTGGATTTAACCTAAACTGTCGTCGGTCACGAGACAGTTACCTTTTCATGGCGTGTGACATTTATGTCAGTGATGATATTCCCACCCTTGTCCTTTTCTGCAATCACTGTGAAAACACTTTGTAGATATCTCTTTGTACGACAGTCAAAACGAACAGAAACTGCTAGCTGAACGGTGGCAGTTTCTCAGCTTTTCCATTAGCTCAGAGAATATTTCAACTTTTTTGTGAACTCTCATTGTTTTGTCATGTTTTATGAGCCCTCGTTGTGGCCAGTTTGAATATAATGAAACAAACTCTTTCGTAACATCTTTTTAAGTCACTGTTGTCAGTATGAAGTTTTGGGCGAGTTGGTTTGCAAGAACGGTTGGCGGGTGCAAAGCCTTGTGGCTTCCTTGTTTCGAGAGAGTGAGCCATTACTACTATGAATCTTTTCTCGTCCCGGTTCTGAACTGGATAGTGGGAGAGCCAAGGACGTCATATTTGTCTGGCAGAGCTCTACGCTGTTGAGGAGACGTTACAATGTCCAAGGAGTAATGTAGCATCAATCCAATTCACATTCAGTAACGAAATATAGCTTTGCCTGTGAGGTTAGCTGGCAATGTGTGTTGGTGTCATTCCGCATGTAGGCAATCGAAAGCGTATGTCCGCGAGATATAATTGATGCTGATAGGTCGCTAATTGGGAATTGCTGCATATAGCATTACATGTTATTATATTCTCTTCTTGATATTTCAAAATTGAAAGGTGTCAGCAGTCCTGAAGTGTTGAGATTAATTTTCTCAATGATCTGTAATAACATATTACATGAATGATGTCACATCTGGTTATCAGCCCAGTACTTGGGATTGTAGGCTGAAAAATCGTTACGGGATTGTTAAGTAACTTTTGAACGCTTGTGGTGAAATTCAGAACCCAATATTTTATATTACCGAGAAACTCGTCAGTCTTTGCCTAAAGTTAATATGAATATCTCATTCTGGTTGGCAGCTATCTTGTTCTATATCATATATAGTAATTTCCAGAGTCATAGTTGCATAGCCAAAGCGTGGGCTTTTCGCTGTCTTAAATACAGTTTTCGGGTCTGATCGCGTTGCTGACTTTATCCTCTTGTACATTATGTACTTTAATACCCATATCTTCAGAGTTTCATGCCTCATTTGTCACTATCCCGTAGCTTTGTCTATGTTGCTTTTCAAACACACACACACACACACACACACACACACACACACACACACACACACACTTGTCAGAGTGATTGTTTCCACTTTCGAATGTATTCCCCTGGCGTCTTGGCCTGTGTATGGAACATCAGGAGATGACTGAACAAATTCTAAATAGCGCTATTGCTTGTGCAGATACGGCAGACCGCTGTGCATTAGTTGTGCATCTATACTTTGGCATGGCGTACTTGACATTCTATTTTGTTAATCTGTTCGCGAATCCAGAGTGAAAAAATTTACTGACTGTCCGCCTCTGCACTTTCTTTGGCGCGATTTCGGCGACACCGGTACAAATCCACCAAGTTTTTTCTCATTGTAGACCCTGAATGAGAACTGACGAATTTTGATAGCATGTAAGCGCGAGATGTACAAAACCTTTCTTCGACTGTCTAGCACGTAAAAAGCTCGGAACTCGACCAAGAGTGTGACAGTTCTGGAGGGGACGCTGACAGCCCGGCTGGAAGGATCTATTGATTTGTTACGATGTAGACCGATGGCCAGTGTGGTGCAGTTAGACTCAATAAAATATTATTCAAAATTACTCCATTTATTGCTAAGCATATAAGTCGTTGCCGCGTCTTCTCCTAGGTCTGCGACGCTGAATCCAACAGCGGACCCAGGGCTGCCAAGGGCGCTGCGTCAGCTCGGAGTGGCATCTTGGTGCAGTGGTTAGCCACTCGCCGGCGAGGTGGGAGCGCCCCGTCGGTAGCCATGCTTGGAGATGTCGGTGACTACGATGTGCATGTTTGATTCACACGATCTTTCAGGGAGTACTCAATCGCTCCAGCCAATTAAATACCCCATAGGAATATCACTGGATGTCCCACTACAACATTACAGCCTCCTTGTCTGTACTGTTCACTGTGCAGTCTCACTTCCCTATAAAACTGGACTCCAGACATAAACATTCTGGAAATACAAACACTTCCAAGCAACTTGGCGTTCTACAGCGACGAGCTAAAATATTATACAACCGTAAAAGACTTTCTAACACTTAAATCTATATATGTTAACAAGTTTGTCTTCGTCAGGTAAGCTTTGGTTTCCATTGCCAACCTGCAATTTATACCCTCTCTAATTAGGCCATTATCCTATATAGGAAAACTCATGTACTCCTTCAAAGGTCTCGTTCCTTAAGCTGAATCCTTCAGCATCACTTCATTTAATTCATCTCTATTCCATCATCGTTATCTTCTTTTGCTGATGTTCACCCTCTCTCTTCTTTTCTAGACACTGCCAATTCCATTCAACTGCTCTTTCAAGTCCTTCCCTGTCTCTGAAAGATTTACAAACCTCAAGGTTTTTTTCTTCTCCTTCAACTATAATTGTTACCTCAAATTTTCCCTAGGTTTCCTTTATAGCTTACTCAATGCATAAATTGAATAAAATCAGGCATACGCTACAAGCCTGAGTCACTACCTTCTCAATCACTGCTTCCCTTTACGCCCCTCTATTATTAAATCTGGCGCCTGATTTCTTTTCAAGTTGTAAATAGCCATTCGCTCCGTTTAATTTACCAATGTTACTTTCTGAATTTCCAAGAGAGTATTCCACTAAGCATTGTAAAAACATTCTGAAAATCTGCAGATGCTATAGACGTAGGTTTCTCCTTCCTTAACCTATCTTCTAAGAGAAGAGGTAGGGTCAGTGTAGCGTCGTGTGTTCCCACATATGTCCGGAATCCAAATTTATCTTCCCAAAGGTAGGCTTTTATCAGCTTTTTCCATTCTTCTGTGAGATATTCATGTTATTATTTTCAGCCATTACTTATTAAACTGATAGTTCTCTAATTTTCATATTAGGAAGCACCAGTTTCATTTGGAATTTCAGTTACTACATTCTTCTCGATTTCTGACGGTTTTTCGGTTGTCCCATACAACTTGCACACCAGATGCGATAGTTTTGGCCTGAATGGCTCTCCCAAGTCTATCAGTAGTTCTGATGAAAATATTTCTACTCCATGCGCTTTGTTTCAACTTAGATCATTCACTGTCATGTCAGATTCTTCTCGTACTAACATATCTCGCACCTCATCCTCATCTCCGTGCTCTTCCTCTTCTATTGTAACCTTCGTCTTCTTTGTATGGACCCTCTATTTAATCCTTCTACCTTTCAGCTTTCCCTTTTGTGTTTCTAACACTTGATATTCATATAGCTACTTCTCTTTTCTCAACAGGCAACCTTTTGTGTAACCAGTATCTCTCCTTCCCCTAGTTATATGTGCGTCTCAATCCTTACTTTTGAGCTTTAGACGTTCCTGCATTCCATCTCTCACCTTCTGTCAATGTGATTTCCTATACGTCTATATTTCATTTCCTACTTCAATGGCCGCAATTTAATATTATCTCCTTTCATTAGTAAATTTATACTAGGACTTGTCTTTATACCTATTTGATTCTGTGCTGCCTCCACTATTACACTTCTCGAGATTACCCATTGGTCATTTTCTGTATTCCTTGCTCTAATTGTACTCACTCGTTGCCTAATGCTCCCTCTGAAATTCTGGACAACCTCTGGTGCTTTTAACTTTGCCATGTCCCATCTTCTGAATTTCCTACATTTTTGCAATTTCTTCAGCTTTAATCTACGGTTCATAACAACTCAATTCTCCTCAGAATCCACATCTGATTGTGTTATACAATATAAAATCTGGTGCCGAAATCTGTGTCGTATATAATCAATGTGAAACCTTCTGGTGCCTCCAGGTATTTTCCTAGTATACCATCGACTATCATGATTCTTAAACTATATATTACCGACGATTAAATTACGGTGTGTGAGAAATTCACGAAGGTGGTTCCGCTTTTCATTCATTTCCCAAGTACATATTCACCCTCCATTTTTTTCTTCTCGTCATATTCCTACTATCGTATTCCATTTCCATATCACAATTAAATTTTCATCTCCGTTAACTATCCGAATAATTTATTTTACTCATCATATATTTTTTCATACTTTTCATGATCTGCAGAGCTAGATGAGATATACATTTGATTTTATATTTGTAACCCTGCGTTCACCTGATCATAATTCCTGTTCCGCCTGCCACCGATCTTCACTAATTCCCACTATAACTTCAACCTATACTTTTCCCTTTTTAAATATTCTAATCCATATGCAGTGGTCGGAATACATCCAGCAATTAAGTACATAGGTTACAAGTGCTACTTTGAAGTAAAGAGTTTGGTATGGGAGAGGAATTCATGGCGAAACATATCAAACCAACCATAGATCAATTACTTAAAAAAGATAAAAAAAGTCTATCAATTAAGGGATCTAACGCTCCACGCTGTACGACGCCTGGTTTTTTTGTCCTGATATCCTTCTGAGTGGTCCATTCCCAGAGATCGGAAGAAGGGACTAATTTAACCGTACAGTAGAGTTACATCCCATCGCCAACAATATCGGTTGTAGTTTCCCCTTACTTACAGCCGCTCACAGTACAAGCACAGCAATTCCATTTTAATTGATGTCACAAGGACGGATCAGTCACTCATCCAGAGTGTCGCCCCTTCAACTACTGGAAAGCCTGCTGTTTCTCTTCGTGAGAAACGAGCATGTGCAGCCAGCCAACAGATATCCCTCTGTAGTAGTTGCACCCATGATACTGCTGTCTGTATCACTGAGGCACCCAACAACGGCTAGGTCCGTGGTTCATAGGGAATAATGTGTGTTAATGGAATGGATTTTTAATCGACCTCTGTAAGGGATGGGCGACCAGAAGCCATGTCCTTCATAATATTCACAAACTTCTTAGTATTCACCATATGAATGTAGTAACTGAATGCCACTATCAATTTAGCACAAACATCCGAGGTAACAGAATACTGTCTCTCGGGTATGGTTTCGTAATGGTGTCTCATTTGCACGACTGTATGTAAACAGTAGTTTAATCGGCCGGCGCTATTTTACAAAGACCTAGCATCACAATAAGAAATAAAAAATAATATTCATTAAGGGTGTGTAACAAGATGGTATTTAACTTCAGTACAGTTTGAGGCTCTACAGCATCCAAAACACTATTTCGAACATAACATAAAGTCCAACAGCTCGTAATACATTCCTGAGATACGGACATGATGGGTTCTCTAAACATACTGATCTGAAATCGGCATGATAGTAGAATTCTGGGAATGATGACGAAGTTCTCAATACGATTACTGACATCGAAGTATATTTAATTTCATTCTACTTCCTTTATACCTTCAAATTCGACGAACTGCTACAACAAGTGTATAGCGTGCTGAATACTGAGCATATGTCGAGTGCCCAAACAGGCTTGTATTTTCGGCTAGTGAATGCAGATTACTGCTGCCTTACTTCTACCAGACGATGACGTGATTATATTACGAACTTCTATAAGTAGCCTGTTTTTTCTGTTTCGTCCTAATAAAAGCCAAGGCGAAATCTGTAACCTGCTTGTCTTAAATGGAAATTTATAAAAGAGGCCTGTTTCCGATCCCGAGAATCAGTTCGGAAAGCTTCAATTAAAACACCAAAATAACAGTATTGTTCCTCGGCACTCTGCTGTAACGATATCTCTATGATGTTTCTGGCTATGAGAAATTTCCATAATGCAGGATGATGATGTAACAGCTGTATATGAAATTTAAGCTAGCGAGATTTCGTCACAGTAAAACCCAAGGAACATCCTCCAGCAAGAGTGGGCTGACGGGGAACTGCACGTCCCGAAAGCAGGATAGTAGTACTGAAGGAGAATAGTGAGACACCACAAAACAAATCTCAGTTAATGTAGGCTCATCGTAAGTTCTCTCCGGAAGAGCTATGTGTTATCTCACGGAATAAGGTCCACTGAAATAACATTTCTTAACTCTCCAGATCACCACCACTATCAGCCCTGAACACGGTCACAAGCTTCTTTTTCTAGCATCCGTTGCTAAAACCAGTTCCGTACAAAATTATAAAGTTAACGCAGATAATATCATTTTAATCAACATCAAGTAAAAGTTACACACATGCGCAGAAGCCCTGGGGTATTAGAAACCCTACACGTTTATTGTTATGCTGTTCTTACACAAGGGTGCTAATGAATTGGAGATAACCGATCTCTGTGAATGATTCCGCGCATTTAAGGTATTAAAAATTCATTATCTGATTGTCATGTTTAAGCAGGAAATAAGAACCATACGTGTTCAATGAGGGCTGCTGACCGCTAATCCATCACACTCAAATGAAATACTGTTCACCAGCTGTGTAGGAGGAATGTTTCAGATGCCTATCGGCGCAAGTCTCGCCGCCATAACACCAAACTTGCAGAGTAGACTCTTTCGGAAGCGCTTCACATATCAGTTTGAGAATATCTGGAGTAACACTAGAACCATCGAATTTCGAGCCCCCTAGAAACCTGGTCGGGACAAGAATTACACATCTCTAGTCGATGAGTTTACATCTCGTTCTTAGTCTTTCCCCCATTTTGGGGAGTTGATATTGTTTTAACAGGTAGGCACTGTGATGGTCAGTTATTTGGTTTCCAAACATTAAGCATAGTCGTGCTAGATACTTACGTTCACCACCAGGACGAGTTGCATCTCCACCAAGACATGGAAAACATACAACATATACTGAAAATTGTTATTGACAGTCGTCCCGTATTTCTTCCTATACTTACTATGTTTTGCAGTCATGAAATGAGTGAACCGGCATCAGACTTGGACAGGAGCTAATGGTTATTGACACAGATATAGAGACCATGAATAATATGACAGTTTGTTGTCACTCTGTCTCATTCTTGTGACATCAGAGCAAACTTTCATTTGTTGATCACTCCATCTGTATTGAGCATAAATCAAACGCGAGGAATATCGTGATATGTTACGAAATAGCAAGCAAAAAGGTGCATAAAAGAAATGTGATTACGTTACCGGTTTCAGCCACTTAATGCCCTACTGTAGAATGTAATACCTATCGTATTATTTTCAAGTGTCAGTAATAAGATGCCGTGGTCATGGTTTCGTAGTGTTATTAGGTGATTAGCTCCAGCGAAAAGCAGCGCGATTCGTCATGGGGACATTTAGTCAGCGCGAGAGCGTTACGGAGATGCTGAACAAGCTCCAGTGGCGGACACTTCAAGAAAGGCGTTACGCAATACGGAGAGGTTTATTATCGAAATTACGAGAGAGCACATTCCGGGAAGAGATGGGCAACATATTACTACCGCCCACATATATCTCGCGTAATGATCACAACGAAAAGATCCGAGAAATTAGAGCAAATACGGAGACTTACAAGCAGTCGTTCTTCCCACGCACAATTCGTGAATGGAACAGGGAATCGGGGATCAGATAGTGGTACAATAAGTACCCTCCGCCACACACCGTAAGGTGGCTCGCGGAGTATAGATGTAGATGTAGATGTAGATGTTCTGACTTTGTATCTGCACTTGTTGTTTCGCTTCGTTATACTATTTTTGTACAGACGTTAAGAACCGCATGACCGCTGCAATTTGCTGTATGCATCTTATTTATTTCAGTGGTAAATAATGCGATGGGAATAACCTTCTTAAGGAGGCCACCAAGTGCCAGAAACCGGTAAAGAAATTAAATTTCATTTATACAGCTGGTTGCTTATTATTTCGTTACATACAAAACAGTTGTTGATTTTGGGTAAAAATCTCTGTCGGAGATTTACGAAAGGTGAAGCGGCAAACCCCTCGTGTATTTTCCTGTGAAGCTTCTAGCGCTGTTGCTACAGATGAGAAAAAATCAGGCTACTTTTAATTAGCAGGACTGTCAAGCCTCTCCACCTGTACATATGAGAAGCTGTGTTGTGTGCCTTTCGTTTTCATCACCGAAGCAGGCTTATGTTTGTTGTTAATAAACTTGTTGAGACTTGATCACTGTGTCCCTGTGTCCCCGTGAAGGACACGTCATGATACTTCTGAAGTCATTACGTGACGTCACAGTGTAGTAAAGTTTTTTAATCTTTCCTCTGACCAAAGTAGGTCCACTTCCACTCCATTGGATTCTGTGGAGTCCATAACTTTCAGAATAGCAAGAAATGCATCCAGCTCTTCTAATGGCGATGACCATTTTGCAAATTTCAACGCTTTGTCGTCCTGTTTCAGTGCTTTTTGAATATGTTTGAGAACATATTTGTTAATAAGCAAGTTCCAAGCATTATGTACAAAATCACTCATGAAACGTAATTACACATGTGGATAAAGATCAGAATTTCCTGGAGATAATTAAGATTTCCGCTCGGGCTAAGAGTCACAGTATTAGTACCATGTACTTCCTACTTTGGTCCATCGTGAGCTTCAATCTCTGTATCGACATTCAAATTGCTCAGAGATGATTTCTTTTTTTTAAATTACGACACCTTTCAGAACGTGCGTGGCTCAGTCTTGTATCAATCAGCTGTTCTCGTAACTATACTCTGTTCTTCACTGTTACCTTGAAACATATCAACCGCAGCAGCTCACGTTGTAAAAATACAAACCATTATGGCAGACTCATCTGTACAACTTATTATACTCACGTGACGACATGCTTGCCATTTGGGTGAAGTGGTACATACTGACAAGTGAAATGATCTTATTCATGAAAGTAATGCAGCTGCTATGTAAATTGGGAAAACAAAGGTATACAGTTCCGAAAACATTTTATTTATTATTCCTTCCACTAACATCTATAAATGAAGATTCAGCAGTATCTTTATTCCTGCCCTACGAGTCATCCGATCTCCCTCCTGTACATAGTATTCCAACACAATCACAATCGGTTGTAATACGTCTTCATACTGTTCTTAAAATTCGACTTCCTAGTTGTCATTTATCAACGCAAACGTGTGCTCATCGCTGAGATCCTGACAACGAGTGTTGACGCACTACTTAACAGCTCCTGTATGTCGTATTTATATGACGTTTCATCACAACAAACACGCTGCACTTATAGCTTTGGATCCGCTTTGCAGCAGCAGACCCGACACAGGCTGCCAACAATGTGTAGTAGTCGGCACTGCTTAGTTTATAGTATAGGACATAAATGTCACGTTGTTGGTTCTATTTATGTCTCCTTTTATTTTCGAAAACTAGGCTTTGACATTTAATTCAAAATGAACTAAGTTAATAAATATTGAAAACCATGAATCCTTGCCCGCCTCCTAAAACAGTTTGGGGAAAATTGCAATATACAGATAACTTTACAGCAGTTACTGAACAAATGACAGGTTACAGTATTGCACTAAATATTTGCCAGTAACATTCCTCCAGTTCAGTTCGCTGACTGTTCTTGGGGACAAGGGACCAGGTCACCAGATAAGATTTTTGAACCATTTCAGTGCTTTTTATGATCACTAATGTGGTTGTCTAATGAATACATGGTGTATGGGTATCACACCTAGGTCTGGAAAAATTTAGCTTCATTTCGATCACGTCTTATACTGCGAATGTTATCAGTCGTGCCCTGCATCGTCATGCATGTGAAGTGTCTTCTTCTGAACCAAGAGCACACGAATCTTATTTTTCTCAGTGCTTTTCCGTCCATAATGGGGGTCTCTGAGCACTATGGGACTTAACTTATAAGGTCATCAGTCTCCTAGATCTTAGAACTACTTAAACCTAACTAACCTAAGGACATCACACACATCCATGCCCGAGGCAGGATTCGAATCTGTGACCGTAGCGTTCCCGATGTTCGGGACTGTAGCACCTAGAACCGCTCGGTCACCCCGGCCGGCTTCGTCCATAATCGATTTAATCGTCACATACATAGCCAGCGTCATATAAACCGTACGTTGGTCCACTTCCACCACATTCATATTAAATGTTGTTTATCGGTTTTGTAAGGAAGGATGCTAACGACTTGCATACCTGTTTTGTAGAGCACGAAATATCTCCTTCTCAAGTATCTCCTTTTCCCTCTAAGTGTCGCAGTTTGAATGACATCGTAAATCATGATCAGTAATTCCTTCAGGAAAGTTTCGATATTTTCAGGTCTGTAACCACATGGTCCAATCCATGTTTCGGGTACATACGAGCGACGAACGATAATTGGTGTGCAAAACGTAATGACAAAATTAACTCTGGCGTGATGTGTCACTGTCAAGTAACATAGTCAGATAAAACTTGGCCATAGAAAGAAAGCACTACTACAGTATGCAGATACGTAGATAACGTAGAGAAATAGGCAATAAGATGAGCAGAAACGACATTTTTGTTGAAATACCATAATTACACGGAAATCGCCGAGAATTATGATGGTCCCCTGGACATCAGAAAAGGTGGGATATAGTTCTTAATAGGGTAAGTGATTACCAGGAACGGTAAAGCATGATCTGCAACGTGATCACTGGCTGGTCACGCGCGTGCTAAAGAGTTCTTATGTTGGAGGGTGCTATTGGTCTTCCATAGTAGTTGACAACTGCTGGACGTTCATTGGAGGTCGTAGACGTGCTGCAATGCGTCTCCCGAAAGCGTCCCACGCGTGCCAAAATGGATTTAGGACGGGCTAATGGTCAGGACACTTGATTCGCCGAATATCGTCTCGTATCCAGAGCTGCTCCACCTGAGATGCTCGATGTAGCCATAGATTTTAATTCACAAACATGGAGATAGCACTGAAAGCACTCCTGGAAAGTGGCACATGAGAAACGATCACACCATCTCTATCATGATACTCGCTCAGTGTTCAAAAATTTGGAAGTCAATACAACCACACAGTATTATGCCTGAACACGCCGTAACGCCTGGACCAGCAAAACGATGACGTTCGACAAAGTTCCTATGCCTTTTACGCCTCATGAAATGAGGGTACGTCCTGAATCACTATTCAGACCGAGTCTGTCCACGTGTGAGAGGTGCAGCTGACCCAGCTCCTCGCTGGTCCAGTTCTCATCTCCAATCACCATTGCAAATAGTGCTGCCTATGTGCGGTTGTCAACGGTAGACAATGATCTGCTCTTTGGGCATAGAGACCAACACCTTGCAGTCGCCGTGCCGTTGCGGAGCATGAGGTTCAATATCTTGACTTTGCACCTTCTGTTTTACGTGTTTCCTTCTCACCTGTTCCACAAATGTGGCGGTAGTCTGCTGCTGTCCGAGGTCGACCATCTCCGCTCCTCTGGACAGCTGTGCCTGCCATTAGGAATGCTCCCCTTGCTCGAGAAGCAGTGCTGAGAGCAATACCAACCACCTGGGCTCCACTCCTTCTTCCACTACCGCGATGATTCTTCATCCATATGTCCGTGAACCATATTGTAATGAACACCACCGTAGAGCAACGCAACTGCTCGCTGATTAACACACACTGTCATTTCCTGTACTGAGTGGATTTTACCAGGAGAAAGTGTAGGGGAGGACATCGGCAGGGTGTGGAGAGGGAAAATAAGAGTAGCACGAAAGCAACACAATTCACAGTTAAAAATTTTAACAGAAAATTTATTTAACAATTTTCTAGCTTACTTTCATGTAGCAACCTCTAGGATTTGCATGTACGAGGATTTATGATAGTGAAATATTGAGTGGGAAAAAAAGAAACCTTTTCATATGTCATTCAGCTTGAAAAATCTCAGATATATTTAAAATAATTATCTCGACAAAAAAGGGTAAAATAATTATCTTAAAGAAGGTAAAGATTTTCTTAAATAATCTGTATCATACATAGTTTTAACAAATCCCAATAAAATATTCAGAGTAACGGTATTTAAAGCAAGATGAGGATCTTTGCTTTACGTATCTAGCAACTATAATTGCAATAAACATGTTGAACATCTAGCAACTCACTGAATTCGTGTCAAAACTTAAGGCTAACAAATACTGACCTTAAGAAAATAATTGTTTATATTTATGACATCAAGAATTCCAACACAAATAAGACCGTAATTTTAGAAACAATCATTTCTCAGGATACAAAGCTGGCTCAAGTCGTAAAACCAACATTCACTAACTGCCTAGTAAGATTTTCAGAGATTACTATGGTATTAACTGAATTTCGTGCACTCGCATTGAACGCAGGAAAATACTTCTAGCCCCACATTTAAATAAAATTCAATTGCAAAGTGGCAAGCAAATTAAGCGAGGCATTTTAAAAGAACCCTTTAAATATAATAACTTCAAGAGAACTGTTATTTCCATAGCTTAATCCAGAATGATCCAAGACCAAGACGCCAACTAATTCTCCATTGTCACAGCAGTTTAACAAATACGATTATCGAATTGGCCAGTTCCCTTCCTCTATCAACTGATCCGCCGAGAGCATTTGGACTGTCATAAACAACTTGTATTTCTCGGCCAACAAAATGCAGGAAAAGGTGACCAATCACAGAATCCCAGGATTAATGCACTGAAACAGACGTTACTAAGAAGCAGTAGTTGCCCGCACCGAAGGTATATATTGTTTAAAAGGGTGCTTGGCATATCAGAATTGACACAAGGATAAACTCTGTTATCAGAGAAGTATGAAACCTAAATCTACAAAATTACTCCCAGTTTGCACTAATACGGTTTATTCTATGTAATTACAGCAAGCACGACAAGGCAAGAGTGCGTTTACAGTTGTGAACCTTATCAGACTATTCCATGGAATTCAGTTGACCAATCTGTACCACAAAGTTGCATGCATACTTATCATTGAGCCTACTGCACTTGTGACACGTCTAATCATCGCAAACAGTTCCAAGCATTAAGCTCGATTCATGAGAAACATTCACACCCAGCTTGTCACACCAACTCATCACAACAAACATTCGTTACACTCAGATATGTCCGAAGAGCAGCAAAGGTCGCCATTTCCAATAGCCGGAAGTAGTCTCACCAGGCTGGATACACACAAGCCCACTTCTTCACAGCTTCATGGACCACCTCAGCGAGTCACAATCCTAGCCGAACAAGGCAGCAGCAACCGTCTACGGGCAAGTCTCCACACTCCATGCGGGCCCAATGCACTCCACCAAACACACAACTGCTACTGCCGAGCATACGTGTCTCTTCGTTTGCCCTCAACCCTTACCTCTCGCGGTTGATTTCTCTACTCGTCCTCTGGAAACACTTGCAAAGATCTTCTTGCGGAAGGAAAGCGGCCTCCCGCATTGAGCGCCACTGCTCACATAGTTTCAAATGCGTTGTGCTCCTGGACAGTTGTTACGAGCAGTGGCCGCTGCTGAATGTGACTTAGAGAGTATGTGGGACTCTCTGTTCTACTAACTGATATACCCGGAAAACATGTTGCTCAGGTTTGCAGAAACACGGCCTTCGAACTTTGTTTGGTACTTTTTCCTGAAGTATTCAAGGACAAGAGCGGCATTAGTGAGCTGCAGACATTGGCACTTGTTGGGCTTCGTTCCACATTAGTGTGTAGACTGAACATACTGTTTCTGGGTGCAAACCGCTGTGCCGTTGGGTTCATTAAACTAGGTGTATTATACATTTTTTAGCTTTGAGTCAACAATATTTCATTTAAAGAATTCTTTTATGACATAGTCGATCGTGTTGGATTTTCCAGTTCCTGATTATCCTTTTAGAACACTCTTAGTAAATTATGAGAATTACATACACTCTTTAAGCGTAATTTATCTTTTACGAATTCTTCCTAATTCCACGTATGGCAATTTGGTCCTATCTCAAGCTCTTTAATTTTATAAGAGTTGAAATAATGTTCCTCTGGTTTTCAGAAAGACTGTAATTCACATTGATTTTATAGTTGCTCATTTGCTGTTGCATTTTGGAACGCATACAGGTTTTAACTGACGCCTTCGCTTAATGTTTATAGATATATGATGTATTATTCCGGAACACTTGTTAATTTACTGACATTGAGACATACATATGACTGACGTGAAACTAATTTGAAACATCGATCGATCGAAGTATTTAAGTGCAATTGTTGCAGAAAAATCTAACAGCCTGTACAGGCATTGTTGCTATTACGCACAGAAACGTTCGCAATCACAATATATTTCGTCAATGTTATTCAAAAAATTGTCTTTATTGCCTTTAATATATCCCCTCCCGGATAAACTTCGGCATATTTCATATTTCGCGTTGAATATTCAGAATATCGCTCGTTGCGTCGCTCCCAGCTCTCAGTTATCCCGCTTAGCAGAGAATATGGGGTCTTTGCTAGATACAGGTAGAGACCTCAACTTGACATGTACCATTGGCGCCGGTTTTTGCCAAAGACCTGCACAGCACCTACACTCAAGCGTTTCTGTATGGTTTTTTTTTTTTATGGAGTTTGTGCAGACGGTGCGGGGAGGGGGGGGGGGAATAATGGTTTGAGTTTCAAAGCGTTGAACATGAACATAACAGCTGTTAGAGAGTCATTTAAGGGATTGGCTACAGCCGATTTGGCTTTTAGTTTCAATGTCCTGAGGAGGGATCCATAGACGAGTGAGTAAAAAGGTGTTCGGTGGTATTATTATTATATTGGCGGTATTATTATTATGTTAATCCCCTTTGGGAGCGTTATTCCACTATTTTATCTATTAGCGTAAGCAATGAATTGTTTGGCATCATTCAACTGGTGTTTTCTTTTGCTTTGGTTTTCTGTTGGTTGGTTGGTTTTGGGGGAAGGAGACCAGACAGCGAGGTCATCGGTCTCATCGGATTAGGGAAGGACGGGGAAGGAAGTCGGCCGTGCCCTTTGCAAGGAACCATCCCGGCATTTGCCTGGAGCGATTTAGGGAAATCACGGAAAACCTAAATCAGGATGGTCGGACGCGGGATTGAACCGTCGTCCTCCCGAATGCGAGTCCAGTGTCTAACCACTGCGCCACATCGCTCGGTTTGGTTTTCTGTATGCTGTAATTTTCTTGCAGGGTTAGGAGGTTTTTTTTATTGTTGATTCTAATTATTTTCATATCTTCTCCTCCAGTGGTTGGTTTGTGGTTATGTTCTCTTAGATGTTCTGCAAATGTAGAGGCTTGTTCCATACCAAAGCAGAAAGAAAAACTGTGTTGAATGATCAAGTATACATGTCAAACTATTAATCGTTTGCACTAATAGATAAAATAATGGAACATCGTGCCCAAAGAGAATTAATATATTGATAATAATAATAATAATAATAATAATAATAATAATAATGGCACACAATATAACAGCAATAACACCCATCACCTTTCCACTCACTCATCCATAAACCCCTCCACGTGTCATTAAAACTAAAGTCAAATCAGCTGTCACCAAGGCATTCAACCACTTTGTAACAGCTATTACGTTCATATTCAGCACTCTACAATTCAAGCCACCAACATCCTCTCCCCTCCACCCCACCAAAACACACACAAACACACAACAGAAGAAAGATGTGAAAAGAAAACAATATACACAGTCTTCTCTCTCTCCGAAGAGGCGGAAACACATAAAGGAGATACAATATTAACGTTGTTAAAAGCACAGTGTTCGAGCAAATACCAATATCTAGCGTTAAAAGAATAATACCACACCACAAAAAAGAAGTCGAAAAATGATGAACAGTTTGAAGAAGATTGGAATACAAAATTGTGCTAATGTGTCTGAAATAAAAGTGGTAGTGCGACTTCCAGATCAGATGAGCGGAAATGCAGATCACAACAACCGAAATGAACTGATAATATAAAAATAACAGAACCGTATCGTTATAGATCACACTTAAAACAAGAAAAAGGTGAAAAGCGTCTGGGAAAAATGAATTAAGTTGCAGCAATAAAATACGGTTTTATTTGCAAAACAAGTATATCTGCAATTCTTGAACCTCGAATAGGTTACGGAAATTGATCAACGTTCGGTCTTAGAAAAATGACAAAAATATAAAACTGGTTTATACACAAATGTTGCCACGGGTTGTGGTATGCGACACGAATGCAAGCGTATAAAACGAAATTCACCACGGAAAAATATGTATAAAGCGCCATATGATGTTTAAAATTATCGAAATACTAAACCAAATAATGCTGATAGCTACACACAAACACTACGACCGAAATCATGAAAAACAACAAGTTCATCTGATGAGGAAAGGGTTTCGAGAATTTATTGCTTGTTCAGTCTCAATGAAAAGAAGCAAAAGTGTGGCTAATCGAACGAAAAAAGATCAAATCTGTTTGATCTTTGATATGTGTGAGATCAGAGATTCAGTGCAGAACATCGTTTGTAGCTTATTGGGTGCATTTCATCTCATGGGGTGCAGGGGAAAACCCAGTTTTGTAGTGAACAAATGAGACACACAGGAAAATAACTACCTATTTCTCAGATTTAAGATTTATCGCTCAACTCCCGCACTTAACACGCAGCACTTAGGCTTGGCAATTAATACACGTGCAATGTACGCGAATAAAGAATATTTCTTTTTTCGCGTTATTGTTCTAACTCTTGGTCTGTCCAAACGACACTCTCTCTTCATGGGTATTGCCGTGACGCGGAAGAGTGAAACAAATGAACAGCATCCAACAGTATATGGCCGTCTCTTAGCAACAGACTGCTACTAGACGCTGACCGATTAGCTTGACCAAGCATGGCTATGTGTAGAGTGTGGCAGTTTGTGGCTGTAGGGTTTGTTGTAGCAGTTGCTGTGGGCGTAGTCAGTGTTAGTAACTGTGTAAGAGATAAGGCGCGCCTTACCAGGACATCCAAGGTAGGCACAGAATCGGAAATGTTTGTGCCCGCTCCTGGAAACAGCGGGACACTTGAGAACGAGCCGTCTGCTCTGGATACAATCGAGGAGCTTAAGGAGTGGTTAAAAGTAGTATGTGAATCTCTAACGGACAATAGTTACAATTATTTCCCGTTTCAATAATATTTAATGGAGTGATTATTATTTTATGTGCAACACATTTCATTCCAAGGAAAGATTTCATTTCGTGTCTCGTTACAGTGATAAACGTTTTGTAGAGGTGGGACCGCAAGTAGAGATATAACTTGTTTTTCAGTATTCTGTAGATGAATTAGTTACGGAGCCACAGTTTATGCTGTTAAGGTCATTTACTAGTGTATTGTACTGGCAATTTTACAGGAAATATCGGCTAATTGGGCAGGAAGCAGCGGCATACTTCAGGATGTGTTAGATACTTTCCAGAAGAATGGGCTCTCTTTTCTCGATACGCTCATTGACCTCGTGAAGCAGAAGATGAAGGTAATATGAGAAAGTGTATCCAACATATGTTTTGTGACTTTTCCGGTCGAGTAGTAATTAATGCATTAACTGTTATTTAATACTTTTTACGTTTTATTCCAAACAATGATATTCTTGCTTATCTTCTCAGCAATCGCTCTCGTATCCACTACACCATCTCGTGATGCTATGCGCCGCTCCTCTTTGGATTTTCCCTGGCTCTTCTATCAGTCCTACCTGCGTCTCGTTATAGAATAATTATCTAATTATGATTTATGTGGTTTGTTATCGCAATCACGCTTGTTTACATGAAAATACCTTCAGAACAGTGATGTTCAACTGCAAAAATGTGCACGACACAACACAGAGTAATGCAAGAAACCTGATATCTAGCAATGACCTATTTTTACGTAGCGCGCACTGAAGATCTCTTTTTTTCTGTTTGTGTCCACAGGGTCTTGTGAAAATGAGAGACGTGGGTCCCGATGAGTACGTATACCTCAGGAATACCATCATCCCAGCGATGCGAGAAGCTGTCTTGGCAGTCCGCCGAACAATGAAGGCTTATGATCGTGAAGTCGCTGCAAGATACATGCGCGAGAGCATTGAAGAGAGTATAAAGTGGGTCAAGGAAAATCGTGACTTAATGGTTCAGCACTTGATCTGGTACTTAGTGCTGGTGTGGACCGTCGCACATCATTTCCTATTGGTGATGTGGGTGCATCGATGGTTCTTAAACGAGTGAGAAAGAAAACCACTCGCAACAAAAACTGTTATTTCAGCTCTTTCAAGTTTGTTCAAGTTTATTTTGAATTCTGTTCCAGTTTGTGTTATGTTTGTTTATTCGACTTCAATGTTTCGTTCATTTTTTGTTTCACTTAATGTTTTTTGAGTTCTTGAATAATAATTTATCAACCCAACGGTCTCTGCATTCATCATTCATATTTTTAACATGTTAAATCCATAACCTGAAGTATACGCTGAATTAGAATTCCAAGGAAAAAAATTCAGATATTTTTCAGAGATAACTCCTGATTATGTTAGTGTAATGGACCCACGATCTGAGGTGGATCGTTACAGCCTAATCATGTAACTGTGTTTTATACGGCTTTTAGTCTCGATGACACTTTTTTTATTAAAATGGCTTCAAAATACTAAGTAAGCCTGCACTTTAAAATAACGAAACGTACGCCACATAACCCACAACACAGAGTAATGCAACGACTCTGAGATAAGACACTACTGTTCTGTGGTTACTTCTCTGCGGGGACAGCTGTGCATAAGGCAGTTATGCTTTTTCTCCGCTGCGTTTATGAACGCATACTCGAGGCCAACTCTTCATTACCAGTAAACCTGTCAATATAGAACGGAGGAGTAACAGTGCCGGAAAAACAAATACAAGACTAAAAAAGTCGTACTGCTATTCCTCTCATTGTAACGAAGGTGCAAGAAGGCTGTCGTGCTGGTAATGTCCTCCTGATGTGTAAACAATATTCGCTTTTGGACAAGGAGTTGTATGTGGTTAATAAGACTAGTGGTATACTATATATATATATATATATATATATATATATATATATATATGTATATATATACAGGGTGAGTCACCTAACGTTACCGCTGGATATATTTCGTAAACCACATCAAATACTGACGAACCGATTCCACAGACCGAACGTGAGGAGAGGCGCTAGTGCAATTGTTTAATACAAACTATACAAAAATGCACGGAAGTATGTTTTTTAACACAAACCTACGTTTTTTAAATGGAACCACGTTAGTTTTGTTAGCACATCTGAACATATAAACAAATACGTAATCAGTGCCGTTTGTTGCATTGTAAAATGTTAATTACATCCGGAGATATTGTAATCTAAAGTTGACGCTTGAAACCTCCGACGTTCAGTTGCGTGTTGTAACAAACACGGGCCACGGTCGGCGAGCAGCATCTGCAGGGACATGTTTACGATGACGACCGTGTTTACGAGTGTGGCTGTAGTGCGCTGTTGTTGTTTGGTCTAGCTGTCGCAGTGTCCGCATGTAGCGCTTGCTGCTATTGTTATTCTGCATTCGTCTCCGCACGCAGACCAACTGTAGTACACCGTGTTACCAGACGTCTGTGATAATGTAGTGTTTGTAGGAACTGTGACCACGGTGTATTCGAACTCTGAAAAGGCGGAGATGATATTCATCTATGGTGAGTGTCGACGAAATGCAGCTGAAGCCTGCAGGGTGTATGCAGAACGGTACCCGGACAGAGAGCATCCAACGTGCCGCACATTGCAAAACATCTACCGCCAACTGTATTGTCGTAGCACGCAAACGGTTCCGTAACAGGCCCGTCACAGGAGAAGCGGGTGCAGTTGGTGTGTTAGCTGCTGTTGCCATGAACCCACACATGAGTACACGGGACATTGCGAGAGCTGGTGGACTGAGTCAAAGTAGTGTCATGCGCATACTGCATCGTCACCGCTTTCACCCGTTTCATGTGTCGCTGTATCAGCAATTACATGGTGATGACTTTAATCATCGAGTGCAATTCTGTCAATGGGCATTAACAGAGAATACGTTGCAGTTCTACCTGTTTACAAATGTAGAGGGTTTCACAAACCACGGGGCAGTGAATCTACGGAACATGCATTACTGATCCGTGGACAATCCTCGCTGGCTCAGACAGGTAGAGTGACAGCGACCGTGGACTGTAAAAGTATGGTGCGGAATCATTGGCGACCACCTCATTGGTCCTCACTTCACTGCGGGGGCACAAACAGTCTATTCAACACCGTAATTGAAAACGGGAACCACGTGTGTACGTGTACTTCACCCCTCATGGTAATGTACATGTGCGTCAGTGAAAAAGACCAATAAAAAGGTGTTAGCATGTGGACGTAATGTGCGGTTCCAGTCTCTTCTGTACCGAAGGTCCATCACCGTTCCCTTTGGATCCCTACGTAATTCGATGCTCTCCGATACACACGATCGACCAGCGGAGGAGTGGTACTCAAGCGTCAACTTTAGGTTACAATATCTCCTGATGTAATCAACATTTTACATTGCAACAAACGGCACTGATTACGTATTTGCTTATATGTTCAGATGTGCTAACAAAACTAACGGGGTTCCATTTAAAAAAACGTAGGTTTGTGTTAAAAAACATACTTCCGTGAATTTTTTTATGGTTTGTATTAACCAATTACACTAGCCCCTCTCCTCAAGTTCGGTCTGTGGAATCGATTCGTCAGTATTTGATGTGGTTTACGAAATATATCCAGTGGTAATGTTAGGTGACTCACCTTGTGTATATAGTTGACAGTTGATGGTTGGTGTGCTGACATTATCTGAGAATCCAGTACAGCAGGGCAAATGATGAGCTATGCATGGGGATCGTATCAACGTGTGCCGCATCAAAACAGCCTGAAGATGACGCAATGAAGCGTCGAAACTGGTAGCGACAAAATAAAATAAAATCATAAGAACGGCTGTAGGTGCTTTATTTTTTGTCACCATAGTAAACGGCCGTCGCCCCAGAGATGTCCTGCTAAAAGGATGGACATACAAATACCACAAAACCGGCAGGCCTGAAAGGACAGAAGGACTGCTTCCAGCCAACCAACATCTGTCTTCCTCTGCCAACTGGAAAGGCTCGAAGTAGTCAAACATGGGCAAATGGTCTTCTCCTTCACCAACTCGATGAGCCTCTTCGACGTTGTCGCGTGATACCCTTTCCCGGCCCAGCTCCGTGTCACATGTGGACACCACTAACCGTGTTTCTGCCCTGGACTCTGCAGGCCGACAGAAGGAGTATACTCACGCCTCTGTAGACCTCACGGAGCAGCATCCCCCGGCCTCCGTGCCCTGTAGCAGCCAATGTTCGACGGCTGGCACTCAGCAGCCACCGACGAGGCAATCATCATCTTTTCCTCGTCATCACTCTCCTACAAAGGAACTTTCGCGGTCTTCGATCCAAACAAAGAGGATTTACGGCTTCTCTTAGTATCGCAGCATCCGCTTGTTCTCTGCCTCCAGGAAAGAAAATTGCTGCCTCATGGCTGCTTTGACCTCCCGCATTTCTTCACAGTGCGTTACACTTTCCTCCCGAGGACTGTATTGCAGCTCATGGGGTAGTCATGTTGCTGCTTATATGGGATGACCTTTTTTGTGGACTGGCAAGACAGCCAATCCACTGGGACGGGAGGCCGAAGGGCACGCGTTTAAGCTCACGCAGGATGGCGTGAGGTCTGGAAGAGTACAAGGTCTTTATAGTAGCAAAAATAGTACGTAGCTTCTGGAATACTTAACTTTAATCCATAATTGGTGAACATTGGTCTGACGGTACATGCATCACAAGATAAATAGCAATTGATTATGGCGCCTTGCTGAAGGATATGCTAACTATCGTCTCGGCAAATAAGAGCGTACTTTGTCAGTGAACCATCGCTAGCAAAGTCGGCTGTACAACTGGGGCGAGTGCTAGGAAGTCTCTCTAGACCTGCTGTGTGGCGGCGCTCGGTCTACAATCACTGACAGTGACGACACGCGGGTCCCACGTATACTACCGGACCGCGGCCGATTTAAAAGCTACCACCTAGCCAGTGTGGTGTCTGGCGGTGACACCACAACCTTCATAGTGTAATGTAATAAAATAAAAATTATTTGTGATTCCTTTTCTTTGCTATGAGCGTGATGTAATGAAATGAATATGAGCCATGACTTACATGAAAAAGAAACACACATTAATGCAATGGCTCAGCATAAAAGAGAAATAACTGATGTAAGAATATTATTAACAGTGTAATATGTTGTTCAATTTAGCCCGACGTGAACGAGCACTCAGTAAACTAGCTCAATTCTCAGGGTAGTTACGCAATCGTCGATAGTTAATTGCCCTTTTCTTATTTACCCAACACTAGAGATATTATTCCACGGTCGTGAGAAGTCGTGTGCTTATTGTACCAGAGAATATTTGCCAAGTCTGTTCGATGTACACAACTGCAATTCGTAACTTAACATCGTGATTTCGTCTCGATTCCCCAATATAAGATAACAAGAGTAGCATCTACAAATGAAATCCTACAATGGAACTGGAATCCTGTGGCCAGACCAGTTCTGCCTGGGGTGTTATCTCGTTATATAAAGAAAATCTGTAAGTAAAATTCTAAATTATTAGTAGCTGCCTCCGGTCTCGTGGGATCTGAAACAAGGTTAATTTTCCTAACCGACGGAACGTCTCTTGGATGAGGTACAAGAAAAATAAAGATGTTTCTAAGATGGCTCCTAAAAGTGAAAATTCTTTGTTAAGGCCCATATCCACTTAGGACAATCCAGATGTCAGACTACCAATTGCTTGACCACATACACAAATTCTTTTGACGAAATAACCATTATATTTTTCGGGTTTTAATTACAACTTACATTATCAGCTGGTACAGCAAGATGAGCTTTACACAAGAACGTCCTCTTAGGTCCGAATGCAAGCAGATAAGATAAGTGAAAGACAAAGGAATGATGGTTCATGCACATAAGTGCAAGAGTCCATGGAATAACATGTCCATTGTAGTTCTATCTCTTCTTCTTTGGCGTACTTGTCGTTTATTTATAAAATTTGTCGTAATATTTAGCTCAAATTTTTTAAAACCCAAGTCCACTCAGGAGAAACAGTACAATAGTCAACACTTCTCCGGGTCGACTCGCCTTAAAACTATTTCAGTTCGCCTTTTCCTTCCCCACCTGACATTTTCCCTTCGTACTGCATCCTTCCATCATTCGATGTCGCCGGGGAAGACTTTCTCCAGCTTATTGGACAGTTACCTCGCCCCTTTCTACTGCATCGTGACATTAATACGCGCATTGCCCTTTGGGGTTCTCTCAGTACCCGGCCGAGAGGTGCCCTCTTGGCTGACTTTCTCTATCAACTTATTCTCGTCTGCCTTAACACAGGAACACCAACGTTCCTCTCAGACTCTACGCACACCTATTCCCATTTGGACCCCACCAATATGCACACCTAAACCGCGGCTTACTAAGGTAGACTGGGGGTTTTACTCATCCCTGCCGAACTTCGACGAACAACATTCCCCCAGTTGTGATAACCAGACAGGATATCTTACAAACGTCATTCTTACCGCCTCAGAACATTCCATTCCTGGCACTTCCTCTTTACAACGCCACGGCCCAGCCCCTTGGTGTACTGAGGCGTGTGACGACGCATTTTGCGCCCGATGATATGCTCTCCACGTTTTTAACCATGGTAGTTAAAGGCTGCGGCGACCTGGAGAAGAGGGGAGTGCGACACGGGCGGCGATGAACGCAAGTGAGGCGGCGTGTTGTGGCCACGTGTCTGCCGTGGCCCTTTGGCAAGAGCCTTTGCTCACTGTGAGTGTGGCGGTGCCGAGTGTTGGTCGCAACCGCGAACATCGCTCGTCGAAAGCTAGTTCGGCAGGAAACACAATATACGGTGTGTGCTCTTCTACTCAGGCTGCAAGCAGTTTGTGTCACTTGTGGTGCCGGGTTGGAGTCCGGTCGGACCTTTGCAAGTACTGGAAGCGTAGGCGTCTGCTGGATGATACCCGAGGGTTTCTGACTACGAGTAATCCTCGCTACATCATTCTCCCGGCGCTCTCTAAGCAAGAGTTTGTCAATGGGCGCTGCATTTTACGAGAAATTACGGTGAGCTTCCGATAGGTGTGTACGTCACTTGGTGTCGCGTGGTGGCTATTTTGGGTCCTTATCCTGGTCGCCCGTTGTTATATATATGTATGTATTATTTATGAAGACTTTCCCTGATACTACTTGACTTCAGTTCTGAAAATGTGTGTGGGCTTGTAGCTGTCACCATTCCAAACTGATTTTACAATCGAAGGGTATAGAATGCGTATGTAATTTTTCTGATTACCGAATTGTACTTGGTATTCAGAATAGTTTAATCTGCCTACCTTATCTCTGAGTCATATCTATAGTTACCTGTCGGCTAGTATCATGAGCTCGAGGTGTTTACTAAACAGTTTGCATCTACTAAAAAAAAAAAAAAAAAAAAAAAAAAAAAACAAAAAAAACTCAGTGCTCAAGTCAAAGCTCCCTGCATAACGTTCGTACTTCCCTGCGATTGCAGATTGTTTAAATTTTGCTAAATAATTAACGAGTTGTCTTTGTGTTACAGTCTGGGTGATTGTATCTCTAGTTAACTGTGGTCTAGTTAAAGATGCCTGAGTAACGTGACTGAAATTTCTAATGAAGGTTCCCAGTACTGTGGCAGCGACAACCGCCGTCCTATGTTAGTAGACAAGGAGAAATTACCGTTACTGGCGTTGCTTCTGCCAAAGCCTCTATCATCACAAATTTTAACCACATTTGGCAATCATTTTGGTTACTTCGAAAGCAATGGCATTATCATAATTACTGGCAATAGCCGATGGTTGATATTTGTGATATATTCATTTGAACATATGTTTTGCTGTTTGTAATTTAAATGTGTTTCAACTTCATTTAATATTCTTTACTAAAAAGAAGTAATTTTACACTGTTGCCGTTTTGAGGTGTTTGCTATCAGCTGTGTTCTGGAAATTTAGTCTTTTCAGTTCTGGAGGCAGTTTGTTAATGTTATTCCTGGATTTTAGCTTTTCAAAAATAGATTCATTAGTGTTGTTAGGAACGTTAATAAATTCATTATTGCTCAGTACCTTAGACTCAACACCAGCTGCCTACCGCATTTCAATCCTACCATGCAAACTGTGTTCATTATAAATACTTGGGTGCGCAGCGTCGTCGCGTTCTTCAGGACAGCAAAAACGCTAGCTCGATTTTGTTCACTAGTTCTCTTAATAGTTCCACCCCCTCTTCCGTCATGTGGGCCAACCTCCGACGGCTCTCTGGGACCAAGATGCATTCCCCAATCTCCGGCCTGACAGTAGCAGACGATGTCATAGTAAACCGTATTACTGTCTCCAACACGTTGGGCGGCATTTTTGAGGAGATTTCGATCTCCTATCACTATCAACCTGACTTTCTCCATCGGAAAAGAGCAGAGGAGTCTCAGGTGAAAGTCTTCTCTTCTCAGAATCGTGATTGTTGTACAATGCCATCTCTAATATGAGGGGGCTAGATCATGATTGCATTTCATCCTGATCCTTTGCCCCAGGGCCAGACGATGTTCACATGCAGATGTTGCAGCGCCCTTCTATTAGGGGAAAGCGCTTTCTGCATCATAAGTACAACTGCATCTGGGCAGAGGTCACGTTTTCAGTCGCTGGGATGAAGCCAGCTTCATACCCATACCTTCCTTCTAGCTACCGCCCCATTTCTCTCACCAGCTGTGTCTGCAAGACGATGCAACGTATGATTCATGACCAGCTGGTATGGTGACTCAAGCCTTGTAGTTTACTAACCACAGCATAGTGTGGACTCTGGCACCAGCCAGTTTTAATTACAGGATAGTATGCCGATTTTACTTAAGTGCTAGTACTTAAGTAACAAAAGTAAAAATAATTTCAATTTCAGAATAACAACATTGAGCAACACGACAGCTGTCAGTTCCCTTAAAATTTAATACTTAAATTAGTACTTTGAGTTTTGTCATTAAACAGAGTGATCTTCCAGTCTGAACAAAACAACCCAGTTAAGCAATACGACAAACGCTTATTCATTTAAAACTTTACCACTTAACTTTGAGCTTTACGTACTTGTCATCCAAGAGAATAACCCACAAATTTACTCTTGCAAATGGCGAAACAAGAATAAGTGATCATTTGCAGTACCTGGAGCCGACAGCCACCTTTTCAGCACTCGGGAATCAACATTAATGGTACCCGTTCCGTTGCAGACGGTTTACCAGCGTGTTTTGCTGTCAGTATAGGAACCGGTTGCTGGTGAACACAAGCCATCAGCTGATAACATTTAGCAAGCACCACATACAGGACCGTTCCATGTTTACATATAAACCTTCCTGCTTCCGCAACAGATAACAGAAAGAACCGTTAATTTACACTAGAGCATGCAAGACAGGACACGCCACAATTCTCAAAGCACTAGCAAACGAAAGTTTCAATATGCACTTGCTGTGGTGCATCGAAGTTGAACTCAGACACTCGTGGTGGATTCCCAATCGAACACAGACACCCCACTGGCCCCCTTTTCCCGCTCTCTGGTGCATCAAAACAACTGCCGAATACCGACAGCCAAGGCGCGTCCGCGTGCACGGCCCGTGATTGCGTCAAACCTCCTTAGAGAGAGAACCGCTTCCTTTGATGCCCACAGCTCACTGTTCAAGGACAAGAGAAGAGAACTTTATCTATGCTCGGACGAGTACGACCTCTGACTTTAGCCACATAGATACAACTGTAAGTAGGCTGTTTAGGTTTTTATGTTGCTAACGCCACGTGGCGCTCTATATAAGAACACTGACTGTGCTGTGTGAAATCTGTGGCAGGTTTGCAGTGCTGGAATATTCGCTATTGTAGCGTTGGGCAGTCGGATGTGAACAGCGCGTAGCGTTGCGCAGTTGGAGGTGAGCCGCCAGCCCAACGTAAAGTCCCGAGCGACTAGAAAAAAGCGCAGGTGAAGCCTGTACATAAGAAGGGTAGAAAGACTGATTCTCAAAATTAATGACCAATATCCTTAACATCGGTTTGTTGCAGGATTCTCGAACATATTTTCAGTTCGAATATAATGAATTTTCTTGAGACAGAGAAGTTGCTGTCCATGCATCAGAACGGCTTTAGAAAGCATCGCTCCTGCGAAACGCATTTCGCCCTTTTTTCACATGATATCTTGCGAACCCTCGATGAAGGGTATCAAACGGATGCCATATTCCTTGACTTCCGGAAAGCGTTTGACTCGGTGCCCCACTGCAGACTCCTAACTAACGTACAAGCATACGGGTTTGGTTCCCAAGTACGTGAGTGGCTCGAAGACTTCTTAAGTAATAGAACCCATTGCTTTGTCCTCGATGGTGAGTGTTCATCGGAGGTGATGGTATCATCTGAAGTGCCCCAGGGAAGTGTGGTAGGTCCGCTGTTGTTTTCTATCTACGTAAACGATATTTTGGATAGTGTGGATAGCAATGTGCGGCTCTTTGCTGATGTGCTGTGGTGTGCTGGAAGGTGTTGTCGTTGAGTGACTGTAGGAGGATACAAGATGATTTGGAGAGGATTTGTGATTGGTGTAAAGAATGGCAGCTAACTGTAAGTATTGGTAAATGTAAATTAATGCAGATGAATGGGAAAAAGAATCCTGTAATGTTTGAATACTTCATTAGTAGTGTAGTGCTTGACACAGTCACGTCGATTAAATATTTGGGCGTAACATTGCAGAGCGATATGAAGTGGGACAAGAATGTAATGGCAGTTGTGGGGAAGGCGGATAGTCGTCTTCGATTCGTTGGTAGAATTTTGGGAAGATATGGTTCATCTGTAAAGGAGACAGCATATAAAACACTAATACGACCTATTCTTGAGTACTGCTCGAGCGTTTGGGATCCCTATCAGGTCGGATTGAGGAAGGACATGGAAGCAATTCAGAGGGGGGCAGCCAGATTTGTTACTGGTAGGTTTGATCATCACGCAAGTGTTACGGAAATGCTTCAGGAAATCGGGTGGGAGTCTCTAAAGGAAAGGAGGCGTTCTTTTCGTGAATCGCTACTGAGGAATTTTAGAGAACCAGCATTTGAAGCTGACTGCAGTACAATTTTACTGCAGCCAACTTACATTTCGCGGAAAGACCATAAAGATAGAATAAGAGAGATTAGGGCTCATACAGAGGCATATAGGCAGTCATTTTTCCCTCGTTCTGTTTGGGAGTGGAACAGGGAGAGAAGATGCTAGTTGTGGTACGGGGTACATCATGAACTGACATATATATATATATATATATATATATATATATATATATATATATATATATATATATAAATGACGACTTTTGAACATTATTAAGGTAAATACATTGTCTGTTCTCTATCAAAATCTTTCATTTGCTAACTATGCCTATCAGTAGTTAGTGCCTTCAGTAGTTTGAAATTTTTATTCAGCTGGGCACATCGGAGCGCGCTGTATTGCAGTAATTTGAGTAACGAAGATTTTTGTGAGGTAAGTGATTCGTGAAAGGTATAGGTTATTGTTATTCAGGGACATTCTTTTGTAGGGATTATTGAAAGTCAGATTGCGTTGGGCTAAAAATATTATGTGTCAGCTTAGTGTTGATTAGAATAAGTAAAGAGAGAAATTTTTGAGTACGTTCAGTTCTGCTCAGCTGTTTGAAAATCAAATAATGTAAGAGGTTTACCAGCACAGTAATACATTAATTTTTCCAAGGGGATGTTTCACAACTACACGGTCGATTGACAGGTCCTATCGACAAGCACATATCAAGAAGAATGTGTATCAATATTTGTCCCGCACACGTTGGTTGCATCTCTATACACAACGAGGTAAAGACATCAACACGACTTGACCGAAAGGCAGAACGCGTGCAATTCTTAACTGACAAAAATCATGATGTGTGTGAAGACGTATCACTATGAACCTACCACCAAACTACACAGAGCAGATATTCAGGTCAAAGTCAACGCTTTGAGAACATAATCGACAATCTAGCCAATGTGACACAGGGGTTGAACAACATCGCAAAGAAAGACTTGCTTCTATGAGCATTCGGTGCGTGTACTCCATTTACGGGACACGTTGTAGAGCTCGTGAAGCTTTAAAAGCATCATATTAACTTCTCTTCATTGCAGGCAACAGTATCGGAATTGTGAGTCCGCCTTGATGCTAAAAATCTTATTTTCTGTTATCTTTTTTATCCCCCAAACTTGATTCAGCGACAAATATTACCATCATCAGTGTGTTCTTTAAATCTAAAACATGCAGAAAATAGCATAGTTATACCAAAACGAAAAAGTGGTTGAAATGGCTCTGAGCACTATGGGACTTAACATCTGAGGTCATCAGTCCCCTAGAACTTAGAACTACTTAAATCTCACTAACCTAAGGACATCACACACATCCATGCCCGAAGCAGGATTCGAACCTGCGACCGTAGCGGTCGCACGGTTCCAGACTGAAGCGCCTAGAACCGCTCGGCCACACCGGCCGGCCTACAAAAACACCGCATCATTTTTACTGTTCGTTTTTTTAAATATACTTTTCTAAGGGTACTTTATACTACCCTAGTTATTGTGTTGGCGTGTTTTTAAAAATTATTGTCACTGCTTGCGGCATATTTTCAGCGCTTTTACTATCGCCGTTTTTTCTCAGCATACATCATGTCATCTGCAACTGTGTAGGTGACTGTTAGTGAACAAATAATAAAGGGTGACATACGTATGTCAATGCTATACTCTTGGGGTGGCGGTAGTGTTGTGGAATACGTTTTTGGTGTGTACGGGGCTGTTACTTAGTTATTCGTGTACTCACTTTAGTCGGACGCATGTAGCTGATTCGATACGCAGGAAAACAAAACTTTCGCACATTGTTTATGATTCAGAACATTACTTCACCTTGCTGTAGCCGTGTATCGCGAGAGATGTGCGAGTAGGCTATGTTGCGAGTAGGCTATGGTAACTGCAGCGAGAGTTACGATGACTTCTGTTCCTTACTTATGTTTCTGCATGTGATGGGAAGTGTTTCTTTTGCATGCATGTACTTTCCGTTCTGCGTCCTCGGTCAGTTCTCCCAGAGCGGTAAAGAGTCAGTTGTTGCAAAGTGTTGTGTTTTATGTTTATTACATTTTTCTATTCCACTATGGTATTTAGTATGTAGTAATTTTCCTCTGGCCAACGGCCTTGCCGCAGTGGATACACCGGTTCCCGTGAGATCACCGAAGTTAAGCGCTGTCCGGTGTGGCCGGCACTAGTACCCCAAGTTATTCAGTAATATTGAAACTGTTCTTGATTTTTCAGTTGAGATTTCATTCTCTCTGGTTCTGAAAGATTGCATGGAAACCTTCTGTGAATATCATCCGTCGACCTCAGTGCGTACACAATTACCTTGGCTATGTTGAGACGAGACTAAATATTTGAATACTCTCTCTTCGATCGGTTTACTGCTGTGCCGCAGCAAACGGCGGGACTGGAAACTGGCTGAGAGTTGTGTTGGTGAAAATCCCCAACAAGTTTGGCATACAACCGTTAATAAAACTCCACAAATCCGGAATCGTCCGAAATAAGATTATAAGGAATTATCCAGCGCTAAATTTAGAGATACCAGTTCACTACCTAGCACATTGAAACATGTAAAAATATTCTGCCCTTTAAAGTATCTTCAGCATCATAATTATAGGTGATAAAACGATAAAACATCAACAAGAGAGAAAATGGAAAAGGATAACAAGAAAAACCACAATAATATAAACTTAGTTCCAAAAACAATAATCAAACATGTTGCCCACCAAACGCCGAATCCATTATACTACACAACCTTAACAAGAGAACAGAGCATAATAAATAAATCGCACCAAAAAAAAAAGAAAAAAAAATATCGCTGCTGACCGAAGCCCACAAACACTGAGCGAGAAATTTATTCTATTCAAGCAGTTAAAGACATCAAACTATCACAAAAAACAATAAATAATAAAATACAAATTCTGGAAATTTAACAAATTAGGACCTACAATGGTCTCACCGTTCTCACAATGTGTGCTCTTAACCATTTTAAAATGGCCCAAGTAACATACAGTCATCGGCACAACACAGGTTATCACTGAAAGGAACTGCCACAACCTTCTGTAACTCTTGCAGCCGAAGAATTGTGATCTAGGGGCGCCGACACGGTAGCTCAGCTTGTTCGGTCAGAGAGGGGCTGGCCCTCTGTAATAAAAAAAATGAGTACAGGAATCTACCACCAACTTGAACGGATGTGCTATGACGTCCGCCCAGTCCAAACGCAACCAACATTAACGAACAAAATAAAAATTAAAAAAAAAAAGGGGTAGCGTCTTTCATTACTAATCAAGACGTTATCGGACCTGTGTTCGAATCCCACCAGAGCTAAAATTTTGGCTTAACACCATCCGCAATGGTGACAGAAGACTTCCGGCAGAAGAAGTTACCTTCATTCTGCCAACGGCTTTGTCAAAGAGGGTGGAGTTGCGGACAAGTGGAAAACTGCCCCGTCAGGAGTAAGAATCAGCAATGAACAATGGCAAGAGGATGCAGAAAGTAACATAAGCAACTGCACTAAAGACACAATGTGTGTATGTACATGACATGTGGCCTGTAGCTGAAAAAGTGCCCTGATCAACTCTCCATTGGCAAAAGATGCAGACTACGCCCCATTCAGATCTGCAGGAGGAGATTACCAAGAGGGAGGTGACCATGAAAACAGGATTGAATATCTAACGAAAGATTAACTTTCTACGACTCGAGGGGTGGTTGTCAGAAGTTTAAACGTGATTGGGAAGCAATTAATTCCGCAAAGGGAAATGTTGTGGCTCAGATTAGATATAGTGTGTGTCAGTGAAGTGTAATGGGGAGTGGTGTGGATTTCTGTTCAGATGAGTATAAGTTAATACCAACAGCAGCAGAATATTTTACAATGGGTATAGGAGTGGTTATGAATAGGAAGGTAAGACAGAGAATGGATTGCTGTGAACAGTTCAGTGATGGGGTTGTTGTCATCAGAATCGACAGCAAACCATCACCGACAACGGTAGTTTATGTACATATCCCGAAGTAGCAAGCTGAATGTAAAGAAAGAGAGAAAGTAGATTAGAATACTGAACGAGTAATGTAGTACGAAAAGGAAATTAAAATCTAATAGTCATGGAGGTCTGGATTGTGGTTGTAATGGAATGGGTAGAGGAAAGGAATATAGGAGAATATGGGCTTGGTACTAGGAATGGAAGAGGAGAAAAACTACTTGGGCTCTGCATTAAATATCAGCTAGAACTAGAGAACACCCTGTTCAAGAATGAGAAGAGGCAGAGGTACGCTTTGAAGAGGCCGCTTTGGAAATGCCGAAATCAGTTGTTGGATTGCAAGGTGTGCCCAGGAGTAGATATAGAATCAGATCACAATTTAGTTGAGATGAACAGGCTGTAGTTTAAATGACTAGTCAGAAAGAATCAATCCGCAAAGAAGTGGGATATGGAAGCACTAAGGAATGATGAGTTATGCTTGAAGTTCTCTACGGCGATTGATCCTGTGATTAGAAAAAGCTCAGTGTGCAGTTCAGTTAAAGGGGAATGGAAATCTCTAAAAAGGGCAATCACAGAAGTTGAGAAGAAAGCCATAGGTAGAAAGAAGATAAATGCCAAAAAAACACATGGGTAACAGAGGAAGTACTTAAGTTGATCGATGAAAGAAGGAAGTAATATTGAATCTGCAAAGAGAATTCCACTGTAAAATTCACAGGAGAGGGCAGATACGTGGAAAGATTAGAATGAAGACGTCTATGAAAAATGAAGAAACAGGGCACGATATAAAAAAAATGAGGATCCAACACTAAAATTTAAAAGAATTTCAAAGAGATTTGTGAGACTTAAGGTCAAATATGGCAGAGGGTACGCATAACATATCATCAGTATTTCTAAAATCATTGAGGGAAGTGCAACAAAACGAATATTCACGTTGATGTATAGAATGTGTGAGCCTGGCGATGTGCCATCGTACTTTCAGAAAAATGTCATCTACATAATTCCTGAGACTGTAAGGGCTGACAAGTGTGCGAATTGTAACACAATTAGCTTAATAGCTCATACATCCAAATTGCTGACAAAAGAAATGTGCAGAAGAATGGAAACGAGAATTGAGGATGTGTTCGATGGGCATGAGTTTGGTTTAAAGGAAAGGTAAAGTCACCAGACATTCAGTTTTGAATATGCGGTTTATGGTGGAATCAAGATTAAAGAAAAATGAAGACACAGTCATAGGATTTGTCGACCTCGAAAAAGTGTTCCACAATGTAAAATAGTGCAAGATGGTCGAAGTTTGCTGAAAGGTAGGGGTAAGCTGTAGGGAAAGATGGGTTATATACAAAGCGGACAATAGCCAAGGAGGAACAATAAGAATAGGAGACTTAAGAACGAAGTGCTCAGATTAAAAAGCGTGTAAGACAGAGTAGTAATCTTTCACCATGCTGTTCAATCTAAACATCGATGTAGTGGTGACGCAAATCGAGTAAAAGAAAGATTCCGGAGTGGAATTTGAATTCAAGAATGAAGGAATAAGATTCGCCGCAGACATTGCTATCCTGTGAAAGTGAAGAAGAACTGCGTGATCTGCTGAATGGAGTGAACAGTCTAATGACTACAGAATACGGATTGAGAGTGAATCGAAAAAAGATGAAAGTGATGAGATGTAGTAGAAAAGAGAACAGCGAGAGACGTGACATCGGGGTTGGTGATCGTGAAGTAGATCAGGTTAAGGAATTCTGCTACCCAGGCAGCAAAATAACGCACGACGGTCGGAGCTAGGAGGATATCTAACGCAGACTAACACTTGCGAAGCGGACATTTGGACCAAAAAAGGTCAACTAGTATCATACAAAGGACTTAATATTAGCAATAAATATCTGAGAATGTACATTTTGAGCACAGCACAGCATAGCATGGTAGTGAAACATGGACTGTGCGACAACCAGAAATGATGAGAATCGAAGTAGTTCAGATGTAGTGTTACAGAGGAGTGTTGAAAATAAGGTGGACTGATACGGTGAGGAAAGGAATGTATGGAAAACACCGACAAGAAGAAGCCGCAGGACGGTAGGTCATCTGTTAAGACGACTGAATACCTTCCATGGTGCTAGAGGGAGCTGTAGGGCGTAGAAGCTGTAGAGGAAGACAGTGATTGAAATATATCGAGCAAACAATTGAAATTCAGTTTACAATTCCTACTCCGTGATGAAGAGGTCGGCACAGGAGAGGAATCTGTCGTGAGCTGCATCGAACCAGTCAGGAGCCTGATGGCTCAAAAATAAATGAAAATAAGGAGCCGAAGCCACTCTTGCCCTGATACTAACTTGTATCCTGGCAGTTGCATGCTGCTTGTATCCACAGAGCCTAGAACCATCCACTCGTCCAGACTAGAACCAACGCCCTGAGTTGACCACAAGTCACCACAATTCGAGATCCTAGTCTTCACGAGGCTGACTCCCCTGGGTTCCTCCATGATTTCCTACTCTGTCCCATACAGCTGGCCACCCTCTTTGATAGCTGTCAGTTGTTGCATCTTTTTGCTGTCGTCTCCATACTCGCACCTCTTTTCTGAGGCTCCACTCTGGTTATGAAAGCAGCCATCCCGTCCGCCTACAACAATACAACAGGCTGCTATCGTCACGAGCCAGCACACCCACCGGTCGGTGCCACACGTGAAGTTTTGTGTAATGCGCCCCCCACCCTTCAGCATCAGCTGCCAGTTCATGATGCTGGTCCACTGCCGTACACCACACAGCTCCTCAATGTGTCCCCTCTCGGCCACATACCTCGTTGTGGCGATATAAGTGGCTGTTTTGCTGCTGCTGGCGATGTCTGCTGTGGTGGACGATAGCATCAGCGCTGACGAAAACTGTCACTTAGGGTGGGAATAAGACGGTGCCTTGAATTACTTGAACTCTTAGCATTTTATTTTGAGTTTTTTCGTGTGCCTCGCGGTAGAGGTTTTCATTTAAGCGACACAAGAAACATATCAACAACACGAATTTATGTTTGAACATAACAGTGCTTTACTATCAATGGTCCTGTATTATTTTGTGCATTGTTGCCGTCTCAGACCTTTATACAGACTTACCCAGCAAGATAAAATGTGTACGTACAGTTAATGTATCCCGAGGACACCAAGGAATTTCGGCATTATTCACATCGGAAAACTTTCCCAAAGGTGGTAAGCGAGACGTAAAATCGCTGGACGAAAGGGGATCTAACGCGAGATATTTTGATCCGAAGTCTGGTACGCTACGAGGATACCAACGAAATGATTTTTCCCATCAAAAGGCTTAATGAAAATAGTGTTATTTTAGCGGAGCATTCCGTAGCTCAATGACTTTTATGCGGGAAACCCTGTTTCGAATCCCAGGAGTGCCACGGATTTTTCCTTGCTGGGAAGTCTGGGACTGCGTCCAGCTATTCCCGTGGTGCAAGTTACTTGATCGAGCAGTAGCGACCCCAGGTCACAAAAACTGACAACGGCCGGAGAGTGCTGTGCTAACTGCACGCACCTCCACGCTGCAACCAATGACGCCGTTGACGAAGGAAGACACGGTGCTCTGTAAGTGGGGATGGTCTCCCCAGGGGATGTGGGTGAAGTTCACGTTTTTAACTAACGTTGATGAAGTCGATTTATGGCGAGGGTAAGGTGAGGTACAGGAGGAGAAAGGAGAACCATTAAAGGTACACAGTAAAAATGAAGATAGTTCAGCGAAAGTCAATGTTCTAGATTCTGGCTCCGGCATGACAACAGTGTTAATCTGCTAGGAAGATTCAAAATAAAGTACACTCCAGCTCAGTGTGAAATTACGTTTAGATGAAATTTTTCTGGTTGATCTTTTCTTTTAGCTGGCCTCAAAATCATACCACTTTGTCATAATAAAATGATGATGAAAGTAACTAAACGGAGCTGACATCTCTTTAAACAGGTTTTGATGTTCATGAGCAAGAGTGATACAAAACATTTTAAGTGAACACACCGTCATTTCTCAATATATTTGTTTATTTAACTACAACATAGGTTTCGTGATTTTATGCCATTTTCAAGTGACTGACTTTGTGACACAATCTCAATAACTTGAAAACGGCATAAAAGGCCGAAACCTAGGTCGCAATTAAGTTAACAATACTGTAAAGTTCGGGTGTTCATTTAAAAATTATATCTCTAGGATTAATAACTGGAAGTGAATTTGCACCATGGTCGGGAGCAGTCTAAATGATCGTTTCTACCACTACTAGCTTCGGAGCCTAGAGTGCACTCCCATAGAGGCCGTACACTTGTTCGTAACTGTGCGATACAAGCCACACTACACATGCAACATTTTCTGAGAATAATCGCAGTTGTCTGGACAATGCTGGTGTACACTGTTTCTTTGAGGGTATTCGAGAATTTACTTCACGGGTTTTGGTTTTCGTTAACACTACAAGTATTATCAGGGACAGCCCGTCACAAATAGACTTTTGCTGACGGGTAATGCTAGAGATCAACGCTGTTAACGCCAAGACTAGCCGTAAAAAATACTATTTGAATGGAGGAAAGCCTCATATGGATCGCAGACCATAGATAGGATACTGGGTGAATAGATTCTGCGTGAAGCCTTCGTTAGGCCTGAAGAACTTTTTGCTGGATTTAACTTAAACTGTCGTCGGTCACAAGATAGTAATGTTTTCATGGCGTGTGACATTTATGTCAGTGATGATATCCCACCCTTGTCCTTTTTTCTGTAATCACTATGAAGAAACTTTGTGGATATCTATTAGAACGATAGTCCAAACGAACAGAAACTTCTAGGTGAACGGTGGCAGTTTCTCAGCTTTTCCATTAGCTCAGAAAATATTACAATTTTTTCGTGAACTCCCATTGCTCTCGTTCTAAGCAGTTTGAATACAATGATTCAAACTCTTTGGCAACATCTTTGTGAAGTCACTGTTGTCAGTATGAA
Organism: Schistocerca serialis cubense; assembly: GCF_023864345.2. Classification (NCBI taxonomy): domain Eukaryota; kingdom Metazoa; phylum Arthropoda; class Insecta; order Orthoptera; family Acrididae; genus Schistocerca; species Schistocerca serialis. Next base: position 805,561,120 of record NC_064641.1, read on the forward strand.
GTGTTGAGTGAGTCGGTTTGCAGCAACGGTTTGCGGGGTGCAGGCCTTGTGTCTTCCGTGTTTCAAGAGAGTTAGCCAATACTACTAAGAATCTTTTCTCGTTCCAGTTCTGAACTGGTGAGTTGGAGAGACAAGGAAGTCATATTTGTTTGTCAGAGCTCCACGCTGTTGAAGAGACGCTACAGTGTCCAAGGAATCCTGTAGCATGAATCCAATTTATATTCAGAGACGAAATTTAGCTTTGCCTGTGAGGTTAGCTGGTAATGTTTGTTGGTCTCATTCCGCGTGGAGGTATTCGAAAGAGTACGTCCGAGCAGTATTAATTGATGCTGATAGGTCGCTAATTGGGAATTGCTGAATGTAGCATTACATATTACTTTTTTCTCATCTCGATATATCAAAATTGAAAGGTGTACACCTGCCCCGAAGTGTAAGGATTAATTTTCTCAATGATTTGTAGAACATATTACGTGAATTATGTCACATCTGATTGTCGGCCCAGTACTTTGAAATGTAGGCTGAGAAATCAGTTCTGGATTGTTAAGTAATTTTTGTATGTTTGTGATGCAATTCAGTACGCAATATTTTATATTAACGAGAAACTCATTTGAATATCTCATTCTGGTTGGCAACTATCTTGTTTTATCTCATAATACATTAATTACCAGAATCATAGTTACATAGCCACTCCGATAATTAAATCTGCAACTACTGATCCATGGTTGAGGCACAGTGTTGATGAACGGACACGCTATTACAGTTACACGAACTGAGAAACGTTATAAAGCGTGTGCTGTGCTGCTGTATGCTGTTGTGAGACACGTGGCAGCACTGCGTTACTGCTCTGTTAGCGTAATACGTTCCATGGGAAGCCAGGATTTTCGCAAATGAGTCTTCTGTTACTTCAGTATTTTCTACATTTCGTACATACGTGCACAGTGGTGAGCAAAATGCCCCACTGCATTGCTGCGTGCTTCATCGGAACGCTGATTTATATTCAAGGTATGCTATTCAAATTTCGAAGCAAGTCATACATGTAGGCCTACTACATGCAGTATTAATGTATGCAAGTCCTCAAATCTCTCTATCGTAAAAAATTTATGACAGCGTGGGCTTTTGATTGTTTTAAATACGGTTTTCGAGTCTGATAGCGTTGCTGACTTTATCCTCTTGGACGTTATGTACTTTAATATGCTTATCTTCAGAGTTTCATGGCTAATATGTCACTATCCCGTAGTTTTGTCTGTGCTGCTTTTTAAACGCACACACACACACACACACACACACACACACACACACACACATACATACACACACACACACACACACACTTGTCAGAGTGATTGTTTCCACTTTTGAATATATTCCCCTGCCGTTTTGGCCTTTGTAGGGAACATCAGGAGACAGCTGAACAATTTGTAAATAGCCCTATTGCTTGTGTACATACGGCAGACCGCTGTGCATTACTTGTGCAGCTACACTTTAGCATGGTGTCCCTGAGGGTCTATTTTGTTAATCCATTCACGAATCCAGAGCGCGATATCGGCGATACCGGTACAATTCGCCCACGATTATTCTCATTGTAGACCCTGAATGACAACTCAAGAATTTTCTATGCGTGTTAGCGTGAGATGTACAACACCTTTCTTCGAGTATCCAGCACGTAGAAAACTCGGAACTCGACCCAGGTTGTGATGGTTCTGGAGGGGACGCTGACTGCTGGGCTGGAAAGATCTACTGATTTGTTACGATGCCGACGGAGGACCTGTGTGGCGCTGTTAGATTCAATAATATTTTATTCAAGTGATGACTAACTGACAACCTCAGCTGCCGACAGGTGCTGTTGTTCTACCTCGATGTGGACAGCTGAAAATGCCTGTGTCTTCGGTGGCTCAGATGGATTGAGCGTCTGCCATGCAAGCAGGAGATCCCGGGTTCGAGTCCCGGTCGGGGCACACATTTTCAGCTGTCCACATCGAGGTATATCAAAACACCTGTCGGCAGCTGAGGTTGTCAGTTAGTCATCATATATTCCAGGGAAAAGCTGCACGGTAATCAACAGTAACTGTTCTTTCGAGAACAAGTTACTGTCTTCATATATATTATTCTAAATTACTGAATTTATCGCTAAGAATATAAGTCGTTGCCGTGTCTTCTCCTAGATCTACGACGCTGAATCCAACTGCGCACCCTGGGCTGCAAAGGGCGCTGCGTCAGCTAGGAGTGGCATCCTGGTGCGGTGGTCAGCCACCCGCGGGCGAGGTGGGAGCGGCCCGTCGGTGGCCCCGCTTGGAGATGTCGGGGACTACGATGTGCATGTTTGGCACACACGATCTCCCAGGGAGTACTCAGTCGCTCTTAGATCAGAGTCCGTGATATCCCATCAGGAGGATGCAGACATAGGATGCCCTATTGTAGTGAATGCTGAACCTGACCCACTGTATAGCAAGCCATCCGGGGATAGCATAGATATTTCACGATTTAGCACGTATACTGATTCACTGTCGAACAGATGAATAAAACTACGTTATGACGAGAGAGAAGTTACGCCGATGTTAACAAACTAAGCTTTCATCTGTTCTTCACCACAGTGTGGGCTCGGATATACAATCGTTTCTTGGTGGTTTACTCTAGAGCCGTACAGCTGTGTAGGAGAAGGAAATGTAGAATGATTTGGTGTTACGCAAGAAGTATGGCCAAGATGCTAATCGTTTTCGGTCTAACGTACCTTGTGTAAACAGGAATCCTGCGAATCCTATTATTTATGGAGACAAAGAAACAACTGGGACCCATGATATTAATCCTTCTAAGAGGCCAGCGACCTTCTGGTAGGATCTTTGGCTTTCAGCCGGAAGCAAATCCTACTGCTGCCGGTATTTCTGCTTTCCACCGTAGACGGCCAGGTACTCACTGGATATTTAGGTCAAATGCCTTTGGCTTTTAAGTTTGGAACGAAGGAAGCAGGAGTATGACCATCGCAAAGACCGGCTGTATACGCTCCGAGAGCAGATGCACCAGCTTCGTGTGTGGTCAATAACTTCACCAGTCTCACCTCTGAAATTCGTCCATCCTATTGAAAAAATGTTGGTGATGCCCCGTACTTCGCTATCGACACAAGGCAACAGCAAAACTCTGAAGATGCTGTCACTTCAAACACAAGCTCACACGTAGGACGTCTATGGACTAACAGATTACCTAGTACCATGTTCAGTAGACATACGCGCAGTCCTGAATAATTAGTTCAACAAATTTAGATAGTGTACATCTTGGAGCGAAGCCAATGAATTCCTCCGTAGTAATATCACTTAATGTCCCATTACACCATTCCAGCCTCCTTGTCTGTACTGTTCACTGGTACAGTCTCACTTCCCTATAAGACTGGACTCCAGACATATACATTCTGGAAACACAAACACTTCGAAGCTACTTCAAGCGTTCCACAGCGATGAACCAAAACATTAAGTTACCAGAAAGACTTTCTAACACCTAAATCTATATATGTTAACAAATTTGTCTTCGTCAGGAAAGCTTTTCTTTCCATTGCCATCCTGCAATTTATACCCTCTCTGCTTAGGCCATCATCATTTCTTTCGCTGCCCATATAGCAAAACACATGTACTACTTTAATGGTCTCGTTCCTTATTCAGATTCCTTCAGCATCACTTCATTTACTTCATCTCTACTCCATTATCGTTATTTTCTTTTCCTGATGTTCGTCTTTTATTTTTCAAGACGCTGCACATTCCATTCAACTGGTCTTTCATGTCCTTCCCTGTCTCTGAAAGAATTACAATTGAAAAACTAAAGGTTTTTTATTCTCCTTGAACTATAATTCTTACTCCAAATTTTCCGTTGGTTTCTTTTATGTCTTGCTCAATGTACAAAGTGAATAACATCAGGCATAAGCTACAATCCTGCATCACTACCTTCTCAATCACTGCTTCCCTTTATACACTTCAGTTATTACTGATGGCGTCTGATTTCTTTTCAAGTTGTAAATAGCCATTCGCTCCATTTAATTTAATGCTATTACGTTCTGAATTTCCAAGAGAGTATTCCCATCAATATTGTCCAAAGCTTTCTATAAGTCTTCAGATGCTATAAACGTAGGTTTCCCTTTCCTTTACCTCTCATCTAATAGAAGAGATAGGCTCAGTATGGCGTCGTTTGTTCCCACATTTCTCCGCAATCCAAAGTTATCGTTTCGAAGGTAGGCTTTTATCCGTTTTTTTCATTCTTCTGTGAGATATTTGTCATTATTTAAAACCATTACGTATTAAACTGATAGTTCTCTAATTTTCACATTTGTAAGCACCAGTTTCCTTTGGAATCTGAGTTACTACACTCTTCTTGATGTCTGGCGGTATTTCTGCTGTCTCATGTATCTTGCACATAAGACGTTATAGTTTTGGCATGACTGGCTCTCCCAAGGCCATCAGCAATTCTGATGAGAAGCCTTCTGCTTCATGCACTTTGTTTCGACTTAGGTTTTTCACTGTCTTGTCAGATTCTTCTCGCACTATCATATCTCGCATCTCATCCTCATCTACGTGCTATTCCTTTTCTATTATGTAGCCTTTGTCTCCTTTGTATGGATCCTCTATTTGATCCTTCTACCTTTCAGCTTTCCCTTTTGTGTTTGTAACATTTGATATTCATATAGCTACTTATATTTCCTCAACAGGCATACATACCTTTCCTGTAAGCAGTATCTCTCCTTCCCCTACTTATATATGCGTCTGAATCCTTATTTTTGAGCTCTAGACGTTCCTGCTTCCCATTTCTCACCTTCTGTCAATGTGATTTCCTAGACGTTTATATTTCTTTTCCTGCTTCAATGGTTGCAATTTAATCTCCTTTCATTAGTTAAATTGAATATCACCAGTGATATCCAAGGATTTCTACTAGGCCTTGTCCTTTTACCTATTTGATAGTGTGCTGCCTCCACTATTTCACCTCTCGAGATTACTCATTGGTCTTTAACAGTACTCCTTTCTCCCATTCAACCACTCGTTGCCTAATACTCCCTCTGAAATTCTGGGCAACCTCTATGTCATGTCCCATCTTCTGAATTTCCTACATTTTTGCAATTTCTTCAGTTTTAATCTACAGTTCATAACCACTAAATTCTGCTCAGAGTCCATATCTGATCCTGTTATACAATATAAAACTGGTGCCGAAATCTGTGTCGTATGTAATCAATGTGAAACCTTCTGGTGCCCCCATGTCTTTTCCAAGGAGACCATCAACTTTCATGATTCTTAAACTAAGTCATAGCGATGATTAACTTACAGTGTGTGCCAAATTCAATGAGGTGCATTCGCTTTTCATCCATTTCCCCGGATACATATTCACCCACCATTTTTTCTTCTCGTCGTATTACTCCTATCGGAGTCGATTTCCGTATAACAATTAAATTTTAATCTCCCTCAGCAATCTGAATAATTTCTTTTGTCTCATCATGTATTTTTTCATTATTTTCATCGTCTACAGAGCAAGATGAGATATAATTTGAATAGTTGTGGTAGGTGTCCACGACGCGGTGTTCACAATGCCGTTCATAGTAGCTAGTCGGCATTCATACGCTCTTATTCATTATTAAACCTACTTCGACATTATCTCTATTTGATTTTATATTTGTAACCCTGCGTTCATCTGATCAGAAGTCCTGTTCCATCCTGCCTCCGAACTTCACTAATTCCCACTATAACTTCAACCTATCCTTTTCCCTTTTTAGATATTCTAACCTATCTACAGAGGTGGGAATACATCCAGCAAATAATTAAGTACGTAGGTTGCAACTGCTACTTTGAGATGAAGAGCTTGGCATAGGCGAGGGATTCATGGCGGACTGTATCAAACCAACCAGAAGACAGATGACTTAAAAAGAAAAAAAAATATCTGGCGATTAATGGATCTAACGCCCACGCTTCGACCGGCACAACGCCTGGTTTGTTTACCCTCATATCCTTCTGAGTGGTCCCTTCCCAGAGATCAGAAGAAGGGAATAATTTAACCCTACAGTAGAGCTACATCCCATCGGCAACAATTTCACTTTTTTTTATCCTTACTTTCAGCCGTTCACAGTAAAATTACAGTAATTCCATTTTGATTGACGTTACAAGGGCGGCTTAGTCAATCATCCAGTGTGTCCCCCCTGCAACTACTGAAAAGCCTGCTGTTTCTCTTCGTGAGAAATGTGAATGTCTAGCCTGTCAAAAGATATCGCTCCGTAGTGGTTGCACCTATGATACTGCTGTCTGTGTCACTGAGGCGCATAAGCCACCCAACAATGGCAAGGTCCGTGGTTCATGTGGAATAATACGTGATATTGGAACGGATATGATAATCGACCCCTGTAAGAGATGGGCGAGCAGAAGCCACGTCCTTCATTATATTCACAAACTTCTTAGTATTTATAACGATTTGAATGTAGTAACTGAATGTCACTATCAATTTAGCCAAAACATACAAGGTATCAGAAAGCCGTCTCTCAGGTATGGTTTCATAATTGTGTCTCATTTGCACGATTGTAGGTAAACAGGAGTTTGACAGGCCGGCGCTATTTTACAAAGACCTAGCAACACAATAAGAAATAAAAAAAAAGAAAATCATTAATCGAGTGTTACAAGATGATGCCAAACTTCAATACAATTTGAGGCTCTAAAACATTCAAAATACTATTTCGTACGCCTCGTAACACAGCCCTGGGATTCGGACATGATGGGTTCTCTAAACATACTGATCTGAAATCGACATGGTAGTAGAATTCGGGGACTGATGACGAGGTTCTCAATACAATTACTGATATCCAGGTATATTTAATTTTATTCAACTTACTTAATACCTTCGAATTCGACGAACTGCTACAACAAGTGTGTATTGTGCTGAGTACTGGGCATTTTGTTGAGTGCCGAAACAGTCGTCTATTTTGGGCTAGTGAATAAAGATTACTGCTGCCTTCCTTCTTCCACCCAATGACGTAACTATATTACGAACTTCTATATGTAGAGTGTCTTTTCTGTTTCACCCTAATAAAAGCCTGGGATAAGTCTGCATCCTGGTTGTCTTAAATGGTAATTTTTAAAACATACCTGTTTCCGATCCCGAAAATCAATTGGGAAAGCTTCATGTAAAACACCAAAATAGCAGTATTGATGTTTCTGGCTGTGAGATATTTCTAAGGCAACGAGTTTGTGTTTTGGTAAAACCCAAGGAACATCCTAAAGCGAGAGTGGACTGACGGGGAACTGTACGTCCAGAAAGCAGATCAGTTATACGGAAGGAGAATAGTGAGACACCACAAAACAAATCACAGTTACTGTAGGCCCATCGTTAGTTCTCTCCGCTAGAGTTAAGTGTTAGCTCACGGAATAAGGTCCACTACAGTCACGTTTTCTTAACTCTCCAGATCTCCATCACTATAAGAGTCAGGTCTGAACACACTCACATGCTTCTTTTTGTTTAGCATCCGTTCCTAAAACCAGTTCTGTATAAGATTATGAAGTTAAATCAGGTAATATCATTTTAGTCAACATCAAGTAAAAGTTACACACTTGCGTAAAAGACTTGAGGTATCGGAAACCCTACACGTTTATTGGTATGTAGTTCTTACACAAGGGCGGTAATGAAATAGAGATAACCGATTTCTGTGAATGATTCCGAGCATTTAAGGTATTAAAAATTCACTATCTGATTGCCCTGTTTAAGCAGGAAATAAGAACCATACGTGCTCAATGAGGGCTGCTGATTATTAATCATCACACTCGAATGAAATACTATTCAACAACTGTGTAAGAGAAAGGTTTCTGATGCCTATCGGCGCGAGTCTCGCCCCCATAACACTAAACTTTCAGAGTAGATACTTTCGGAAACCCTTCACATATGAATTTGAGAATATCTGGAATAACACTAGAACCATCGAATTTCGAACCCCCTATAAACCCCGTCCGGCCAAAAATTATAAATCTCTAGTCAACGCGTTTACATCTCATTCTTAGTCATTCACCCATTTTGGGGAGCTAGTTTCGCTGCAAGAGGTAGCCACTGTGATGGTCAGTTATTTTTCTTCCAAACGTTAAGCACCGTTGTGCAAGATACTTACGTTCACCATCAGGACGTGTTTCATCTCCACCAAGACATGTGAAATCATTCAACATATGCTGAAAATCGTTATTGACAGTCATTCCGCATTTCTGCGCATTATTACTACGTTTTGCAGTCATGAAATGAGTGAACCGGCATCAGACTTGGACGGGAGCTAATGCTTATTGACACAGATATATGGACCATGAGTAATTTGACAGTTTGTTGTCACTCTGTCTCATTCGTCTGACGCAGAGCAAAGTTTCATTTTTTAATCAATTCATCTGTATCGATCATGAATCAAACGTGAGGAATATCGTGGTATGCAACGAAATAGTAAGGAAAAAGGTGTATATAGGAAATGTAATTACTTTACCGGTTTCGGGCACTTAATGCCCTTCTTCAGAATGTAACACCTACCTTATTATTTGCAAGTGTTAGTAATAACATGCATACAGCAAAATGCCGTGGTTATGGGATCATAGTGTTATTAGCTGATTATATCTTGTTCGGGCATGATGTTTGCACTTGTTGTTTCGTTTCTTTATACTATTTTTGTATAGTCACTAAGAACCATATGACCGCTGCAATTTGCTGTATGCATCTTATTAATGATAATGGCAAACAATCTGAAGGAGGCCACCAAGTGCCAGAAACTGGTAAAGAAATTAAATACCTTTCATCCAGCTGGTTGGTTATTATTTCGTTACACACAACTACAGTTGTTGATTTTGGATAAAATGTTAATACTATGGTCTGTCAGAAGTCTACAAAAGATGTAGCGGCTAACCGCTCGTGTATTTTCCTGTGAAGCTCCTAGCGCTGTTACTACAGATGAGAAACAATCAGGCGACTTCTAGTTAGCAGGACTGTCAAGCCTCTCCACCAGTACTTAGTGAGAAGCTGTGTTGTGTGCCTTTCGTTTTCATCATCGAAGCAGACGTACTTTTGTTGTTAATAAACTTGTTGAGACTTGATCACTGTTTTCCTGCGTGATCATCATGATACTCCTGAAGCCATTATGTGACGTCACAGTGTAGTAAAATTTTTTTCTTCTTTCCTCTGACCAAAGTAGGTCTACTTCCACTCCTATGGATCCTGTGGCGTCCATAACATACAGAATAACAAGAACTGCATCCAGCTCTTCTAATGGTGATGACCATTTTGCAACTTTTAACGCTTTGTGGTCCTGTGTTTCTGTGCTTTCCTGGAGATCATTTAGTTTTCCGCTCCTGCTAAGAGTTACATTATTAGTACTATACACTCACTACATTGGTCCATCGTGAGCTTCAGTCTCTGTACCGACAGTCAAATTACTGAGAGATGATTTTTTTCGTACATTGCGACACCTTTTAGAATATGCATAGCTCAGTTTTGTATCATTTAGTTGTACTCGTAACTATACTCTATTCTTCACTGTTATAATGCATATACTCTATTTGTCTTTTCGGTAATTTATTAAACACGACACACAAAAATGAGGGAGATATTAATCAACAGCTATGTAACTCCCATATGATTCACAACAGTCTGATCAAGTCATCTGTAAAGCATACACATGACATTTAATGGCAGACATTAACTTCCCTCCATTTTCAATAGTGCTTTACCTCCAGATTTCACATTTTACAAGCATCGTTGCTAAGCGCAAATACATAAAGAAAAGCAACACGAGTTCTGCTCACAAATAATGGTTTCATCAATAAATTTAATTTTAATGTGATTAATCAAGAATTGGAGAATTCCGACATTAAATCGAAAAATATTCCCTGTACACAGAAGGAACTACATAATTACCATATTTGGGCAGATGGTACCAAAAATGAACAAAGAGCATATACCTTTCCTTCAATCACAATGAAGATAATAATAGCAATCATGACAGTAATCATCGAATTATCTGGTAACCTCACATGCTGCAGTTGTATTTCTAGAACTGAAACATTAGTTTTCATAGAAAAAATGTCATATTGGCATCAAATCGGAGCTATGAATCCTAGAATGGTCCTTACATGACGCAGTCATGAGATTACAATAATATCCGCATTAGAAGGTAGCTGGTAATTAATCAGTTAATCGAGAGAGCAGGGTTCTTTCATAGCTTCTAGGTGCATCGTCGCATACAACAACACAATCAGGACGTTGCCAACTGGGAGTTTCCGTGGTCCATTGGGTTGATCGTAGTTCGATAATTGCGGGGTATAAGTTCGATTCTCACTCATGGCGTCCATTTTGAACATTCACGAAAAGACCTAATTCGCTTATGGTAACGCCAAGTCCACAATGTTAGGTCGCACAGTGCTTCAGAATCCGCATTAAACAAAATATCCCTTCACTACCAACAGCGTCAGAGCCTTTTTAAATGGCGCCATAACAAAGGCGGCAGTCGCCAAAGGCACAAACTCTGTAGCCAGTAAACTAGCACTAAGAAGTTTATTTCATTTATTTTAGGAATGGTTATTTCGTTCACAGAGTTCATATTTGATTTGAATTAGAGACGTTGCAATTTTTTGTTCTAGACTGGAATTCGAATTCGGATCTTTAGGAATGGAACGAATCTGGGTTGCAATCCTGGTCCTGCACAAACATATTCATAACTTCATTTTACGCCCTAGCATGTGCACACTGGCCTACCACCGGAAAATAATTTGCATATTTAGTGTCTGTTCCTGGATAGTTAATAATAACGATAGGTACCGTTATTTCTAGTGAAACATGCGATCATCTCACTACTGATGAGCAAGCAGTTGATACTTAACGTCTATTTATGGAAGGGAAACAGAGAGAGTACGCACCGGGTTCGATTCCCGGGCAAGCAAAATAAAGTTGTACCCTGATCTCATATTGATGCAGCTCGCTGCTGGTAAATAAATTCAATTTCAAACATCTGATTTTACTTAGTTAACAATCCGATAACATGCTGGGCAAAAAATCCCGTCACAACATTTTAAATCACAGCATTCCAATTTTCAGCACATGCATACTTGGTTACTTGCGAAGGAGAGTATGTTAAACGTCTTTCGTGGTTAGTTAACAGGGCGATAATGGTTTAGATGTAGTAGAAATAATTTCGTCACTTCGTTTCAAGTTCAGATGTGTTAACTAATTCTGGTGAAAACGTTTATATTTCACGTCTCTTTACGGCTAGTCAGCATTAATGATCGTTGCCTTGATCAAGTAACGGGCAAGTGCAAAAGTGTATTGTAGTTAGCAGTGAATACGTCTGCTAGGTTCTGTCTAGACACAACACAAAAAATTTCGTCCTGTAAGCTTTAGTTCAAAAATGTGGGCAAATAATTCTTCATCAATAATTTGTACAGCCAAGTTACTGATTATACTCCATTAATATTGTGGTTTCTATAGAGCTTTTATCGCTGTTTATCGCGTTTTCTTTAACTAGTTCCTTTAACGACCAGTTTATGCTAAAACCAATCGTTACTGGGACATTTAGCAGGTGCGGGAAAACCTTATACAGAGGAAAAATTCTTCGAACTGTCATAGAACATTATTACTCCAGACATTGTCTCAGAATATCTTGTTCATGCAAACATTTACTTTGTTTGAGGATTGCTACATAGTTTATGTGCCACAGTTAGTTGTTTCAGATTGTAATGAGATGGTAACGCTTTTGAAAATCATTCTAACCAGTGCAAGCGTTAGGGACTAACTCATCTCTACTTACGTGCTTTTCTAGTTATTGCAGTATCATGGCGTGATGTTACATCGCACTGATTGCCTTAAAGAACAGTGTTGTCTAGTGGTCTCTCGTGGTATCCATTTTGTATTGTCGAACGACTGTATCGCAATGCAATAAAGATGACCCGCTAGGCAGCTACGTTATGTTGGTTGCGTGCAAATCCGGTGGATCACAACTCAGGTCGTTCGGATACTTTTGCGCATGATAGTACATCTGATGAGGAAAAGGTTTCAAGATTTTATTGCTTCTCTAGTCTTAATGAGAAGGAGCAACAGTGAGGCAAATCGAACGAAAAAAGATCAAATTTGGTAGATCTTTGATATGTGTGATATCAGAGATGGAGTGCAGCACATCGTTTGTTGATGATTTGGTGGATTTCATCTTATGGGGTGCAAGGGAAAGCAGAATTTTGTAGTGACCAAATGAGATACTCAGGAAATTAAATACCTGCTCATAAAGTTTAAAATTTATCGCTCAACTCCCGCACTTAACACGCAGCACTTAGTGTTGGCAATCGACACACACGCAATGTACGTGAATAAAGAGTGTTTCTTATTTCGCAATTTTGTCCTAAATCTTGGTCTATCCAAACGACACTCTCTCTTCATAGGTATTGTTGCAAAGCGGAAGAGTGAAACAAATGAATAGCATCCAACCGTGTCTGGCCGTCTCGTAGCAACAGACTGCTATTAGACGCTGAGCGATAAGCTTGATCAAGCATGGCGATGTGTAAAGTATGGCAGTTTGTGGCGATAGGGTTAGTTGCAGCAGTTGCTGTGAGCGTAGTCAGTGTTAATAACTGTGTAAGAGAGACGGCGCGCCCTTCCAGGACATCCAAGGTAGGCACAGAATCGGAGATGTCTGTGGGCGCGCCTGGAAACAGCGGGATACTTGAGAACGAGCCGTCTGCTCTGGATACATTCGAGGAGCTTAAGGAGTGGTTAAAGGTATTATGTGAATCTCTAACGGACAATTGTTACAGTTATGTTCCGTTTCGATAATATTTAATGTAGTAACTGTTATTTATTGAGCATTACATTACATTACAAGCAATGATTTCATTTCGTGTCTTGTTAGAGTGATAAACGTTTGGTAGAGGTGGTATCGGAAGTAGATATCTAATGAGTTATTCAGTATTCTGTAGATGAATTAGTTACATAGCCACAGTTTATGCTGTTAATTAGCGTCACATACAACTGTATTGTGCTGGCCATTTTACAGGAAATTTCGGCAAGAGGCAGCGGCATACTTCAGGATGTGTTAGATACTTTCCAGAAGAATGGACTCGTATTTCTCGATACGCTCAATGAGCTCGTGAAGCAGAAGATGAAGGTAATACAAAAAACTGTATCCTACATAAGTTTTGTGACTGTTAGCGGTTGTAGTAGTATTTCATGTATCAATTGTTATTAAATAATTTTTAAGTTTTATTCCAACCAATGATTTTCTTTAGTGCTGCGTAGTAGTATCAAGGTTCTGTAGTAGTGAGACCGCAATGTATTATCAATTGTCCAGTTCACTGTAGATAAACTAGTGCAATCCCATCTTACACCCTGTTGAATCACATCTTAAACAACGGTATTAAATTTTACAGGAAGTGTCGGCGAAGGAGTCTGGAAAAGTCAGAATTATTCAGGACGACATGGAGACGACCCACGAGGAGGACCTCATCTTTCTGGATGTCTTCAAGGAGTTTATGAAAGAGAAGATAAAGGTATGTTGAGAAATTCTATCTTGCATCAGTTATAGTAATACTTTAGGTTATGGTAATATTTAATGCAATAATTATTGTTTGTTAAGCTTCGTATTGTGTTTGAAACAATTAATTAGCTGGTCTCTTGTAATAGCTATAATCGTTCTTTAGAAAAGGAATCAGTCTGCTTTAGATGGTTTTCAGTATAACTCTGGAAATTTTACAGGCCTTGTACATGGTCTAACCACTCTTCTTCTTTGAAAACTTCGTCTCTGACCAGTGGATCGTGATTATGAAACAAATCTTTTATTATTCTTCTCATGTCTGCATCATTTATCAACTACATCCACATCATGCCACGCAAGCCACTTAATGGTGAGTGGCGGAGGGTACTTCTGCTACGACTGACTGTTCCTCGGTTCCTGGTGCACTCGTGGATGGCTCCTGGAAAGAATGACTGTCGCTAAGCTTCTATATTAGCTCTAGCTTCCCGAATTTTCATGTAGTGGTCGCTTAATGAGATGTACGTGGGAGGAATCAATATGTAGTCCTACTCTTCCTGGAAAGTGATCTCTCGAAATTTCAATATGAAACCTCTGTGTGATGCACCGCGCCTCTCCTGTAGCGCCTGCCACGGGTGTTTGCTTATCTTCTCAGCAACGCTCTCGCGTCAACTAGGCGATCCTGTGACGGTATGCGCCACTATTCTTTGGATCTTCTCTGTCATTTCTGTCAATCCTACCTGCGTCTCGTTATAGGATAAGAAAGTAATTCTAACCTATGTCGTTAGTTATCGTGATCATACTCGTTTCTTTGAAAGTACCTACACAACATGATGAAGGCTGTAATGTTCAGACGCAAAAATGTACCACACAACACAGAGTAATGCAAGAAACAAGGTACATAGGAATGACCTTTTTCTATGTGGTTCACACTGAAGAAATTTTTTTCTGTTGGTGTCCACAGGGTCTTGTGAAAATGCGGGACGTGGGTCCCGATGAGTACTTGTACCTCAGGAATACCATCATCCCAGCGATGCGAGAAGCTGTGCTGTCAGTCCGTCGAACAATGAAGGCCTATGATCGTGAAGTCGCTGCAAGATACATGCGGGAGAGCATTGAAGAGACTATTAAGTTGGTCAAGGAAAATCGTGACTTAATGGTTCAGCACTTGATCTGGTACTTAGTGCTGGTGTGGGCTGTTGCACATCATTTCCTACTGGTGATGTGCATGCATCGATGGTTCTTAAACGAGTGAGAATGAATACCATCCGCAACAAAAAATGTTACTTCAGTTTCTTTATGTTCTTTCAAGTTTAAAGTTGAGTTCTGTTTCAGTTTGTGTTATGTTCTGTGTTCGAGTTCAATGTTTTTTCACGTTTCGTTTCATTCGTTGTTTTTCATGTTCATTAATAATGATACTTTATCAAATTAACGGTCTGTGCATTATTTATTCATATTTTTGAGACTGAAGCCTTGACTGAATCAGAGTTCCAACTATGAAAATTCAGAGATATTTCGGGGATAACTCCAGATGATGTTTGTGTAGTAGACGCACGATCGCCGGCGGTTCGTTACAGAGTAGTGATGTAATTTTGTTTTATATGATTTTTAATCGCGGTGTCTCTGGTTTCTGTGGAAATGCGGTCAGAGCAGTAAAGGAGCCTGCAGTTTGCAATAACAAAAATGGACACCACCCAACGCACAACACAGAGTAATGTAACAACCCAGAGACGAAATATTAATCTGCTGCTGTTATCGTCACAGCGGGAACAGCTGTGCATAACGCAGTTATACTTTTTCTCCGCTGTGTTTATGAACCCATACACGAGGTGCATATCGGCCAGTTCTTCATTACCAGTAAACCTGTCAGTATACAACGGTGTATCACTGTTAACGTACAACTAACAGTGCTGAGAAAAAAAACAGCTGACAAAAGCGAACAATACTGAACACAAGCTTGAAGCGGAAGAGTAAAATGGGTACTACTGCCGTCGACGACGGGACCCGTGAGCGAATAGAAACAAGACACACACAGATACAAAGGCAACTGGGGCAAAAAGAAAACAATAAAATTGAATACCTCTGTCACTAGCCGCCGGAGTCTTTGTTATCCTAATACCAAAATATTCCGGATGTATCACTGAACAACTTCTGAAAGTGTAGCCTTAGAATTCTGGTCCACCCCATATGTTGAATGTCCGTTGACGAATTTTATATCTTTTATATTTTTGCATTTACGTTATCATGTTAATGTTATTGTACGTTTTCGTTAATATTAAGAAATGAAAAATCCTTCAAGTTGGAATACTGAACACTTTGCGACCAACAAAACTCCATTAAATATACAATGTTTCCTGTTTTACTACATAAAAATAGTAACATCTTGGAAGACTTGAAACTGACTGACAGACCTTTTAGTAACAGTATCAGAAAGTCAAATCAGGAACTTAAACACATCTTAAATAATAAATGTTTTTTTGATGAAAAAATCACAACTGGGAGATACTCGTTGTTTCTATTTATTGTCATAGGTTTCGTTTTCCTTTTTTCCCAGTTGGTAGACGTGTTTGTACATCTACATTAAAGAAATTAGATACTGGAGTGGTCTCGAACGCTGGACCTCACCCTCGCTAACATTGTATTTTCCCGGTCTGGCTTCATTAAATTTAATGTTCCTCTTCGGAACTGTGAAATTGGAAAGAAATATGTCGTGGCAAGAGTTACTAGTTTAGGGTCACAACTGGAATTATTAAGTATTAATAATTTTAAAGTATCAAGAAATATTTAACTTAGGATGTAATGGATTCAAAAGCACGACTTTAAAGCTATGATACCAGTCTTGCACCGGCTTTTCTCTTCATGTATAATCTGGCTTCGTTATGTTCTTCCCTCGACATTTCTTTAACTGTCCATATTCGTCCATACCTTCATTTCTCGTGAAGACAACGACGAATGATCGACGTGCTCACACTTAGATGGAAGACGTTCCTAATCTCTGTACTGGACCTGAAAGGATCTTAACACTATAGTGGAGTATACTAAGCCCTGGTGCACCGTGGTAGTCTGTGGAGACTTAGGGCAACGAAGGCGATGGACGAGGCTTTTCCTCTTCACTCAGAATTTCATTGTAAATTTTCTGTATTCTAGGAGAAGGGAACAGACAGTGATACGGTATTCATCTTCATAAGGCGCAAGAACGCGATCTTCCTCGAATTCCTTGAATTGTCATACTTCATAAGTACGAATCTACTGACGAGGCAGGAGGACACGAAGCATGATGCAAGGTGCAGAGCGTTTCTTTCACCTCAGATGTCAAATTCATTCCATTTACATGCTTTGAAAAAATATTTAAGAAATTATTTACTTGAGAGTATTGTTTAGAGTATCGTGTAAAAAACATATGTAGTACTAATAATGGCACCGTTTTCATACATTAAACGTAAATTTAGATTCAAGTTGTGATACAGGTCATTTTTCTGCCTGTCATAGTTTATTCATCTATGTTGTCCCCCCATGGTACATCGAACAGTAGTTAATACACGTGGCAAGGTAGTAAAGTTGGTAGCTGGGTGCGTTTGTACTATCTTATTATTGGGTTCGAGTCATGGCGTTTCTACTAAATTTAACTTAGGTGGAGGCTGCATATTAAGCAATAAGAGGAGTTTCAATCAAAAGGCAGAAGGCCTTATCCTAAAACATTTCATTCAAATTGGGCTGTAGGTTCCATTCAAAAGCATAACTGTCTTATGCCTTAAGGGCAAGGGAAGAAAATTAATTTAAGCCATTGCTTATTAAACTGATACTTCTCAAATATTCATATTTGGAAGCACCAGTTTCTTTTGGAATTTCAGTTACTAAATTCTTCTCGATGTCTGACGGTTTTTCGTTTGTCCCATACAACTTGCACACCAGATGCGATAGTTTTGGCATGACTGGCTCTCCCAAGTCTACAGCAGTTCTGATGAAAATATTTCTACTCCATGCGCTATGTTTCAACTTAGATCATTCACTGTCATGTCAGATTCTTCTCGCACTAACATATCTCGCATCTCATCCTCATCTGCGTGCTCTTCCTTTTCTATTGTAACCTTCGTCTTCTTTGCATGGACCCTCTATTTAATCCTTCTACATTTCAGCTTTCCCTTTTGTGTTTGTAACACTTGATATTCATACAGCCACTTCTCTTTTCTCACCAGGCAACCTTTAGTGTAACCAGTATCTCTCCTTCCCCTAGTTATATGGGCGTCTAAATCCTTACTTTTGAGCTTTAGACGTTCCAGCATTCCATCTCTCACCTTCTGTCAATGTGATTTCGTATACGTTTATATTTCTTTTCCTGCTTCAATGGCCGCAATTTAATATTATATCCTTTCATTAGTTAACATCTTCTAGGCCTTGTCTTTATACGTATTTGATTCTGTGGTGCCTCCACTATTTCACTTCTCGAGATTACCCATTGGCCTTTTTCTGTATTCCTTGTTCTAATTGTACTCACTCGTTGCCTAATACTCCCTTTGAAATTCTGGACAACCTCTGGTGCTTTTAACTTTGCCATGTCCCACCTTCTGAATTTCCTACATTTTTGTAATTTCCTCAGCTTTAATTACGGTTCATAACAACTCAATTCTCCTGAGAATCCACATCAGATTGTGTTATACAATATAAAATGTGGTGCCGAATCTGTGTCGTATATAATCAATGTGAAATCTTCTGGTGCCTCCAGGTATTTTCCTAGTATACCAATGACTATCATGATTCTTAATATTAGCGATGACTAAATTACGGTGTGTGAGAAATTCACGCAGGCGGTTTCGATTTTCATTCATTTCCCAAGTACATATTCACCCACCATTTTTTTCTTCTCGTCATATTCCTACTATCGAATTCCATCTCCCTATCACAATTAAATTATCATCTCCGTTAACTATCCGAATAATTTATTTTATCTCATCATAATTTTTTTCATACTTTTCATGATCTGCAGAGCTAGATGAGATATACACTCCTGGAAATGGAAAAAAGAACACATTGACACCGGTGTGTCAGACCCACCATACTTGCTCCGGACACTGCGAGAGGGCTCTACAAGCAATGATCACACGCACGGCACAGCGGACACACCAGGAACCGCGGTGTTGGCCGTCGAATGGCGCTAGCTGCGCAGCATTTGTGCACCGTCGCCGTCAGTGTCAGCCAGTTTGCCGTGGCATACGGAGCTCCATCGCAGTCTTTAACACTGGTAGCATGCCACGACAGCGTGGACGTGAACCGTATGTGCAGTTGACGGACTTTGAGCGAGGGCGTATAGTGGGCATGCGGGAGGCCGGGTGGACGTACCGCCGAATTGCTCAACACGTGGGGCGTGAGGTCTCCACAGTATATCGATGTTGTCGCCAGTGGTCGGCGGAAGGTGCACGTGCCCGTCGACCTGGGACCGGACCGCAGCGACGCACGGATGCACGCCAAGACCGTAGGATCCCACGCAGTGCCGTAGGGGACCGCACCGCCACTTCCCAGCAAATTAGGGACACTGTTGCTCCTGGGGTATCGGCGAGGACCACTCGCAACCGTCTCCATGAAGCTGGGCTACGGTCCCGCACACCGTTACGCCGTCTTCCGCTCACGCCCCAACATCGTGCAGCCCGCCTCCAGTGGTGTCGCGACAGGCGTGAATGGAGGGACGAATGGAGACGTGTCGTCTTCAGCGATGAGAGTCGCTTCTGCCTTGGTGCCAATGATGGTCGTATGCGTGTTTGGCGCCGTGTAGGTGGGCGCCACAATCAGGACTGCATACGACCGAGGCACACAGGGCCAACACCCGGCATCATGGTGTGGGGAGCGATCTCCTACACTGGCCGTACACCACTGGTGATCGTCGAGGGGACACTGAATAGTGCACGGTACATCCAAACCGCCATCGAAGCCATCGTTCTACCATTCCTAGACCGGCAAGGGAACTTGCTGTTCCAACAGGACAATCCACGTCCGCATGTATCCCGTGCCACCCAACGTGCTCTAGAAGGTGTAAGTCAACTACCCTGGCCAGCAAGATCTCCGGATCTGTCCCCCATTGAGCATGTTTGGGACTGGATGAAGCGTCGTCTCACGCGGTCTGCACGTCCAGCGCGAACGCTGGTCCAACTGAGGCGCCAGGTGGAAATGGCATGGCAAGCCGTTCCACAGAACTACATCCAGCATCTCTACGATCGTCTCCATGGGAGAATAGCAGCTTGCATTGCTGCGAAAGGTGGATATACACTGTACTAGTGCCGACATTGTGCATGCTCTGTTGCCTGTGTCTATGTGCCTGTGGTTCTGTCAGTGTGATCATGTGATGTATCTGACCCCAGGAATGTGTCAATAAGGTTTCCCCTTCCTGGGACAATGAATTCACGGTGTTCTTATTTCAATTTCCAGGAGTGTATATTTGATTTTATATTTGTAACCCTGCGTTCACCTGATCATAATTCCTGTTCCGCCTGCCACCGAACTTCACTAATTCCCACTATAGCTTCAACCTATCCTTTTCCCATTTTAAATATTCTAATCCATATGCAGTGGTTGGAATACATCCATCAATTAAGTACGTAGGTTGCAAGTGATACGTTGAAGTAAAGAGTTTGGCACAGGAGAGGAATTCATGGCGGACTGATCAAACCAACCAGAAGACAGATGACTTAAAAAGAAAAAAAATCTGGCAATTAGGGGATCTAACGCTCCACGCTGTACGACGCCTGGTTTTTTTGTCCTGATATCCTTCTGAGTGGTCCCTTCCCAGAGATCGGAAGAAGGGACTAATTTAACCGTACAGTAGAGTTACATCCCATCGGCAACAATATCGGTTGTAGTTTCCCCTTACTTTCAGCCGCTCACAGTACAAGCACAGCAATTCCATTTTAATTGATGTTACAAGGACGGATCAGTCACTCATCCAGAGTGTTGCCCCTTCAACTACTGGAAAGCCTGCTGTTCGTCTTCGTGAGAAACGTGCATGTGCAGCCTGCCAACAGATATCCCTCTGTAGTGGTTGCACCTATGATACTGCTGTCTGTAACACTGAGGCACCCAACAACGGCTAGGTCCGTGGTTCATGGGGAATAATGTGTCTTAATGGAATTGATTTTCAAACGACCGGTGTAAGGGATGGGCGACCAGAAGCCATGTCCTTCATAATATTCACAAACTGAATGCCACTATCAATTTAGCACAAACATCCGAGGTAACAGAAAACTGTCTCTCGGGTATGGTTTCGTAATGGTGTCTCATTTGCACGACTGTATGTAAACAGTAGTTTAATCGGCCGGCGCTATTTTACAAAGACCTAGCATCACAATAAGAAATAAAAAATAATATTCAATAAGGGTGTGTTACAAGACGGTACTTAACTTCAGTACAGTTTGAGGCTCTACAGCATCCAAAACACTATTTCGAACATAACATAATGTCCAACAGCTCGTAATACATTCCTGAGATACGGACATGATGGGTTCTCTAAACATACTGATCTGAAATCGGCATGATAGTAGAATTCTGGGAATGATGACGAAGTTCTCAATTCGATTAGCGACATCCAAGTATATTTAATTTCATTCTACTTCCTTTATACCTTCAAATTCGAAGAACTGCTGCAACAAGTGTATAGCGTGCTGAATACTGAGCATTATGTCGAGTGCCCAAACGTATTTTGGGCTAGTGAATGTAGATTACTGCTGCCTTACTTCTACCAGACGATGACGTGATTATATTACGAACTTAAATGGAAATTTAAAAAACAGACCTGTTTCCGATCCTGAAAATGGGTTCGGAAAGCTTCATTTAAAACACCAAAATAACAGTATTGTTCCTCGGCACTCTGCAATAACGACATCTCTCTGATGTTTCTGGCTATGAGGTATTTCCATAATTCACGATGACGATGTAACAGCTGGATATGAAATTTAAGGTAGCGAGATTTCGTCACAGTAAAACCCAAGGAACATCCTCCAGCAAGAGTGGGCTGACGGGGAACTGCACGTCCAGAAAGCAGGATAGTTGTACTGAAGGAGGATAGTGAGACACCACAAAACAAATCTCAGTTAATGTAGGCTCATCGTAAGTTCTTTCCGAAAGAGCTATGTGTTATCTCACGGAATAAGGTCCACTGCAATAACATTTCTTAACTCTCCAGATCACCACCACTATCAGCTCTGAACACGGTCACAAGCTCCTTTTTCTAGCATCCGTTGCTAAAACCAGTTCCGCATAAAATTATAAAGTTAACGCAGATAATATCATTTTAATCAACATCAAGTAAAAGTTACACACATGCGCAGAAGCCCTGGGGTATTAGAAACCCTACACTTTTATTGTTATGCTGTTCTTACAGAAGGGTTCTAATGAAATAGAGATAACCGATTCCTGTGAATGATTCCGCACATTTAAGGTATTAAAAATTCATTATCTGATTATCATGTTTAAGCAGGAAATAAGCATCATACGTGCTCAATGAGGGCTGCTGACCGCTAATCCATCACACTCAAATGAAATACAGTTCACCAGCTGTGTAAGAGGAAAGTTTCATATGCCTATCGGCGCGAGTCTCGCCACCATAACACTAAACTTACGGAGTAGACTCTTTCGGAAGCGCTTCACATATCAATTTGAGAATATCTGGAGTATCACTAGTACCATCGAATTTCGAGCCCCCTATAAAAACCGTCCCGACAAAAATTACACATCTCTAGTCGATGAGTTCACATCTCGTTCTTAGTCTTTCCCCCATTTTGGGGAGTTAATTTTGTTTCAACAGGCAGGCACTGTGATGGTCAGTTATTTGGTTTCCAAACATTAAGCATAGTCGTGCTAGATACTTACGTTCACCACCAGGACGAGTTGCATCTCCACCAAGACATGGAAAACATACAACATATACTGAAAATTGTTATTAACAGTCGTCCCGTATTTCTGCCTATACTTACTACGTTTTGCTGTCATGAAATGAGTGAACCGGCATGAGACTTTGACGAGAGCTAATGCTTATTGACACAGATATAGAGACCATGAATAATTTGACAATTTGTTGTCACTCTCTCTCATTCGTGAGACATCAGTGCCAACTTTCATTTGTTGATCACTCCATCTGTATCGAGCATAAATCAAACGCGAGGAATATCGTGATATGTTACGAAGTAGCGAGCAAAAAAGTGCATAAAAGAAATGTAATTACGTTACCGGTTTCGGCCACTTAATGCCCTTCTGTAGAATGTAATACCTATCAAAGTGTCGGTAATAAGATGCCGTGGTCATGGGTTTATAGTGTTATCAGTTGATTAGCTCTTGTTCTGGCTTTGTATCTGCACTTGTTGTTTCGCTTCGTTATACTATTTTTGTACAGACGTTAACAACCACATGATCGCTGCAATTTGCTGTATGCATCTTATTTATTTCAGTGGCAAATAATGCGATGGGAATAACCTTCTTAAGGAGGCCACCAAGTTCCAGAAACCGGTAAAGAAATTAAATACAGCTGGTTGCTTATTATTTCGTTACATACAACACAATAGTTGATTTTTAATAAATTACTAAACACTATGGTCTGTCGGAGATCTACAAAAGATGGAGCGACAACCCCTCGTGTATTTTACTGCGAAGCTCCTAGCAGTGTTACTATGTATGAGAAACAATCAGGCGACTTCTAGTTAGCAGGACTGTGAAGCCTCTCCACCAGTACATAGTGAGAAGCTGTGTTGTGTGCTTTCGTTTTCATCATCGAAGCAGACTTATTTTTGTTGTTAATAAACTTGTTGAGACTTGATCACTGTTTCCCTGTGTCCCCGTGAAAGACACGTCATGATACTTCTGAAGCCATTACGTGACGTCACAGTGTAGTAAAGTTTTTTAATCTTTCCTCTGATCAAAGTAAGTCCACTTCCACTCCATTGGATACTGTGGAGTCCATAACTTTCAGAATAGCAAGAAATGCATCCAGTTCTTCTAATGGCGATGACCATTTTGCAACTTTCAACGCTTTGTCGTCCTGTTTCAGTGCTTTTTGAATATGTTTGAGAACATATTTGTTAATAAGCAAGTGCCAAGCATCATGTACAAAATCGTTCATGAAACGTAATTACACATGTGGATAAAGATAAGAATTTCCTGGAGATAAATTAGATTTCCACTCGGGCTAAGAGTCACAATATTAGTACCATATACTTCCTACTTTGGTCCAATCTCTGTATCGACATTCAAATTTCTCAGAGATGATTTCTTTTTTTAAATTACGACACCTTTTAGAACGTGCGTGGCTCAGTTTTGTATCATTTAGCTGTTCTCGTAACTATACTCTGTTCTTCACTGTTACCTTGAAACATATCAAACGCAGCAGCTCATGTTGTAAAAATACAAACCATTATGGCAGACACATCTGTAAAACTTATTATACTCACGTGACGACATGCTTGCCATTTCGGTGAAGTGGTACATACTGACATGTGAAATGATGTTATTCATGAAAGTAATGCAGCTGCTATGTAAATTGGGAAAACAAAGGTATACAGTTCCGAAAACATTTTATTTCTTACTCCTTCCACTAACATGTATAAATGAAGATTCAACAGTATCTTTATTGCTGCCCTACGAGTCATCCGATCTCCCTCCTGTACACAGTATTTCAACACAATCACAATCGGTTGTAATACGTCTTCACACTATTCTTAAAATTCAACTTCCTAGTTGTCATTTATCAACGCAAACGTGTGCTCATCGCTGAGATCCTGACAACGAGTGTTGACGCACTACTTCACAGCTCCTGTATGTCGTATTTATATGACGTTTCATCACAACAAACACGCTGCACTTATAGCTTTGGATCCGCTTTGCAGCAGCAGACCCGACACAGGCTCCCAACAATGTGTAGTAGTCGGCACTGCTTAGTTTATAGTATAGGACATAAATGTCACGTTGTTGGTTCTAGTTATGTCTCCTTTTATTTTCGAAAACTAGGCTTTGACATTTCATTCAAAATGAACTAAGTTAATAAATATTAAAAACCATGAATCCTTGCCCGCCTCCTAAAACAGTTTGGGGAAAATTGCAATATACAGATAACTGTACAGCAGTTACTGAACAAATGACAGGTTACAGTATTGCACTAAATATTTGCCAGTAACTTTCCTCCAGTTCAGTTCGCTGACTGTTCTTGGGGACAAGGGACCAGGTCATCAGATAAGATTATTGAACAATTTCAGTGCTTTTTATAATCACTAATGTGGTTGTCTAATGAACACATGGGGTAGGGGTATCACACCTAGGTCTGGAAAAATTTAGCTTCATGTCGGTCACGTCTTATACTGGGAATATTATCAGTCGTGCCCTGCATAGTCATGCATGTGAAGTGTCTTTTTCTGAACCAAGAGCACAAGAATCTTATTTTTCTCAGTGCTTTTCCGTCCATAATAGGGGTCTCTGAGTAGTATGGGACTTAACTGCTAAGGTCATCAGTCTCCTAGATCTTAGACCTACATAAACCTAACTAACCTAACGACATCACACACATCCATGCCCGAGACAGGATTCGAATCTCCGACCGTAGCACCTAGAACCGCTCGGCCACACAGGCCGGCTTCGTCCATATCGACTTAATCGTCACTAACATACCCAGCGTCATATAAACCGTACGTTGGTCCACTTCCACAAAATTCATACTAAATGTTGTTAATCGGTTTCGTAAGGAAGGATGCTAACGACTTTATACCTGTTTTGTAGAGCACGAAATATCTCCTTCTCAAGTACCTCCTTTTCCCTCTAAGTGTCGCAGTTTGAATGACATCGTAAATCATGATCAGTAATTCCTTCAGGAAAGTTTCGATATTTTCAGGACTGTAGCCACAAGGTCCTATCCATATTTCGGGTACATAGGAGCAACGAAAGATAATTGCTGTGCAAAATGTAACGACAAAATTAACTTTGGCGTGAAGTGTCATTGTCAAGTAACATAGTCAGATGAAACTTGGACCGTAGAAAGAAAGCACTACTACAGTAAACAGATACGGAGATAACGTAGAGAAATAGGCCATAAGATGAGCAGAAACGACATTTTTGTTGAAATACCATAATTACACGGAAATCGCCGCGATTTATGATGGTCCCCTGGACATCAGAAAAGGTGGGATATAGTTCTTCATAGGGTAAGTGATAACCAGGAACGATAAAGCATGATCTGCAACATGATCACTGGCTGGTCACGCGCGTGCTAAGGAGTTCTTATGTTAGAGGGTGCTATTGCTCTCCCAGAGCAGTTGACAACTGCTGGACGTTCATTGGAGGACGTAGACGTGCTGCAATGCGTCTCCCAAAAGCGTCCCACGCGTGCCAAACTGGATTTAGGACGGGCTAATGGTCAGGACACTTGATTCGCCGAATAGTCTTCCGTTTCCAAAGCTGCTCCACCTGAGATGTTCGATGTAGTCATAGATTTTCATTCACAAAGATGGAGTTAGCACTCCTGGAAAGTGGCACATGAGAAACGATCACAACATCTCAATCATGATACTCACTCAGTGTTCAAAAATTTGGAAGTCAATACAACCACACAGTATTATGCCTGAACACGCCGTAACGACTGGTCCAGTAAAACGATGACGTTCGACAATGTTCCTATCACTTTTACGCCTCATGAAATGAGGGTACGTCCTGAATCACTATTCAGACAGAGTCTGCCCACGTGTGAGAGGTGCAGCTGACCCAGGTCCTCGCTGGTCCAGTTCTCATCTCCAGTCACCATTGCAAATAGTGCTGCCTATGTGCGGTTGTCAACGGTACACAATGAACTGCTCTTTGGGCATAGAGACCAACACCTTGCAGTCGCCGTGCCGTTGCGGAGCATGAGGTTCAATATCTTGACTTTGCACCTTCTGTTTTACGTGGATCCTTCTCACCTGTTCCACAAATGTAGCGGTAGTCTGCTGCTGTCCAAGGTCGACCATCTCCGCTCCTCTGGACAGCTGTGCCTGCCATCAGGAAAGCTCCCCTTGCTCGAGAAGCAGTGCTGAGAGCAATACCAACCACCTGGGCCCCACTCCTTCTTCCACTACCGCGATGATTCTTCATCCATATGTCCGTGAACCATATTGTAATGAACACCACCGTAGAGCAACGCAACTGCTCGCTGATTAACACACACTGTCATTTCCTGTACTGAATGGGTTTTACCAGGAGAAGGTGTAGGAGAGCACATCGGCTGTGGTGTGGAGAGGGAAAATAAGAGTAGCACGAAAGCAACACCATTCACAGTTAAAAATTTTAACAGAAAATTTATTTAACAATTTTCTAGCTTACTTTCATGTAGAAACCTCTAGTATTTGCATGTACGAGGATTTATGATAATGAAATATTGAGTGGAAAAAAAAGAAACTTTTTCAGATGTCATTCAGCTTGAAAAATCTCAGATATATTTAAAATAATTATCTCGACAAAAAAGGGTAAAATAATTATCTTAAAGATGGTAAAGATTTTCTTAAATAATCTGTATCATACATAGTTTTAACAAATCCCAATAAAATATTCTGAGTAACGGTATTTAAAGCAAGATGAGGATGTTTGCTTTGCGTATCTAGCATCTATTACTGCAATCAACATGTTGAACATCTAGCAACTCACTGAATTCGTGCCAAAACTTAAGGCTAACAAATACTGACCTTAAGAAAATAACTGTTTATATTTATGACATCAAGAATTCCAACACAAATAAGACCGTAATTTTAGAAACAATCGTTTCTAACGATACAAAGCTGGCTCAAGTCGTAAAACCAACATTCACTAACTGCC
The DNA here is from genome assembly GCF_023864345.2 of Schistocerca serialis cubense. NCBI lineage: Eukaryota > Metazoa > Arthropoda > Insecta > Orthoptera > Acrididae > Schistocerca > Schistocerca serialis. The sequence continues at coordinate 805,588,400 of NC_064641.1, forward strand.
TAGTGAAATTTTCATGGATTACTATGGTATTAACTGAATTTCGTGCACTCGCATTGAACGTAGGAAAATACTTCTAGCACCACATTTAAATAAAATTCAATTGCAAATTGCCAAGCAAATTAAGCGAGGCACTTTAAAAGAACCCTTTAAATATAATAACTTTAAGAGAACTGTTATATCCGTACCTTAATCCAGAATGATCCAAGACCAAGACGCCAACCCATTCTCAATTGTCACAGCAGTATTACAAATAGGGTTATTGAATTGGCCAGTTCCCTTCCTCTATCAACTGATCGGCCGAGAGCATTTGGACTGTCATAAACAACTTGTATTTCTTGGCCAACAAAATGGAGGAAAAGGTGACCAATCACAGAATCCCAGGATTAATGTTGTGAAACAGACATTACTAAGAAGCAGTAGTTGCCCGCACCGAAGGTATATATTGTTTAAAAGGGTGCTTGGCATATCAGCATTGACAAAAGGATAAACTCCGTTTTCAGAAATGTACCAAGTTACTGCCAGTTTGCACTAATACAGTTCAGTGTATGTAATTACAGCAAGCACGACAAGGCAAAAGAGCGTTTACAGTTGTGAACCATATCAGTTTATTCCATGGAATTCAGTTGACCAATCTGTACCACAAAGTCGCATGCAAACTTATCACTGAGCCTACTGCACTTGTGACACGTCTAACCATCGCAAACAGTTCCAAGCATTAAGCTCGATTCATGAGAAACATTCGCACCCAGCTTGTCACCCAACTCATCACAACAAACATTCGTTACACTCAGATGTGTCCGAAGAGCAGCAAAGGTTGCCATTTCCAATAGCCGGAAGTAGTCTCACCAGGCTGGATACACACAAGCACACTTCTTCACAGCTTCATGGACCACCTCAGCGAGTCACAATCCTAGCCGAACAAGGCAGCAGCAACCGTCTACGGGCCAGTCTCCACACCCCATGCGGGCCCAAGGCACTCCACCAAACACCCAACTGCTACTGCTGTCAATACGAGTTTTTTCGTTTGCCCTCAACCCTTACCTCTCGCGGTTGATTTCTCTACTCGACCTCTGGCAACACTCGCAAAGATCTTCTTGCGGAAGGAAAGCGGCCTCCCGCATTGCGCGCCACTGCTCACATACTTTCAAATGCGTTGTGCTCCTGGACAGCGCCATTTGCCGCTATAGTCACGCTGACATCACGCCATGCGAGTCCCCCTTTGTGAGCCCGACTGGGTGATTCCTGGCAACACGCTCTTGAAGTTTCATTCACTTCCTTCTAATTGTTAATATCCTATGTTACTTTGTATCATCCTTAAGTTTTGCAGATCAGAGTAGTTGCTCTACTTGGTTATCGGGGACAGCGTTCAAATCCACTTCCCATCGACAGTAATTCTCTCAGCTTTTACTCGTGCGGTGTTTCGGTATGAAGAGCGCGTGTAATCTCTCCATCGCTGCCGATTTAATGGCGATCATGAACTTGCTCTCTGTCATTTACCACAGATAACTGGTGGATATCCTTCGAAGGACAAGTGCTGTCAGTCATGTGACATGAAGTTGCTACGAGCAGTTGCCGCTGCTGAATGTGACTTAGAGCGGATGTGGGATTCTCTGTTCTACTAACTGATATACCCGGAAAACATGTTGCTCAGGTTTGCAGAAGCACGGCCTTGGAACTTTGTCTGGTACTTTTTTCTGAAGTATTCAAGGACAAGAGCGGCATTAGTGAGCTGCAGCCATTGGCACTTGTTGGGCTTCGTTCCACATTAGTGTGTAGACTGAACATACTGTTTCTGGGTGCAAACCGCTGTGCCGTTGGGTTCATTAAACTAGGTGTATTATATATTTTTTAGCTTTGAGTCAACAATATTTCATTTAAAGAATTCTTTTATGACATAGTCGTTCGTGTTGGATTTTCCAGTTTATGAAAGAGAAGATACAGGTATTTTGAGAATTTCTGTCCTGCATCAAATTTTGTACTATTTTCGGTTATGGTATTATTCAGGGCAATAATTATTATTTGTTGTGCTTTGTATTGTGTTCTAACAATTATTTTAGCTGGTCACTCGTAATAGCTACAAATGTTCCAAAGGAAAGGAATCAGCCTGCTCTAGACGAACTTCCTTGTAACGCTGTAAATTTTACAGGCCTTGTAGTGGTGTAACCACTCTTCTTCTTTAAAAATTTTGTCTTTGCCCAGTGAATCTTGGTTATAAAACAAACCTTTTTTTATTCGTGTAATGTCTGCATCTTTTCTCATCTACATCCATACCACGCCTCGCAAGCCACTTAATGGTGTGTGGCGGAGGGTACTTTTGTCGCCACTCACTTATCCTCCATCCCTGTTGCACTTGTGGATGGTTCGTGGAAAGATTGACTGTCGCTAAGCCTCCATATTGGTTTTAATTTCTCGAATTTTCTTGTAGTGGTTGCTTAGTGAGATGTGTATGGGAGGAATTAATATGTAGTCCGACTCTTCCTGGAAAGAGGTCTGCCGATATTTTAATAGTTAACCCTTGCACAATGCCCCTGCGCCTGCCACGAGTGTTTGCTTATCTTCTCAGCAATCGCTCCCGTACCCACTACACCATCTCATGATGATATGCGCCGCTCCTATTTGGGTCTTCCCCGTCTCTTCTATCAGTCCTACCTGCGTCTCGTTATAGAATAATTATCTAATTATGATTTATGTGGTTTGTTATCGCAATCACACTTGTTTATATGAAAATACCTTCACAACAGTGATGAAGGCTGTAATGTTCAACTGCAAAAATGTGCGCCACACAACACAGAGTAATGCAAGAAACCTAAATCTAGAAATGACCTTTTTTTATGTAGCGCGCACTGAAGATCTCTTTATTTCTGTTTGCGTCCACAGGGTCTTCTGAAAATGAGAGACGTGGGTCCCGATGAGTACGTATACCTCAGGAATACCATCATCCCAGCGATGCGAGAAGCTGTCCTGGCAGTCCGCCGAACAGTTAAGGCTTATGATGGCGAAATCGCTGCAAGATACATGCGCGAGAGCATTGAAGAGAGGATAAAGTTCGTCAAGGAAGATCGTGACTTAATGGTTCAGCACTTGATCTGGTACTCAGTGCTGGTGTGGGCTGTCGCACACCATTTCATATTGGTGATGTGGGTGCATCGATGGTTCTTAAACGAGTGAGAAAGAAAACCACTCGCAACAAAAGCTGTTATTTCAGTTCTTTCAAGTTCGTTCAAGTTTATTTTGAGTTCTGTTCCAGTTTGTGTTTTTTTTTGTTTATTCGATTTCACTGTTTCGTTCATTTTTTGTTTCATTTAATGTTCTTTGAGTTCTTGAATAATAGCTTATCAACCCAACGGTCTCTGCATTCATCATTCATATTTTTAACATGTTAAATCCATAACCTGAAGTATACGCTGAATCAGAATTCCAAAGAAAAAAATTCAGATATTTTTCAGAGATAACTTCTGATTATGTTAGTGTAATGGACCCACGATCTGAGGTGGATCGTTACAGCCTAATCATGTAACTGTGTTTTATACGGCTTTTACTCGCGATATCACTTCTTTATTAAAATGGCTTCAAAATACTAAGTAAGCCTGCACTTTACAATAACGAAACGTACGCCACATAACCCACAACACAGAGTAATGCAGCGACTCTGAGATAAGACACTACTGTTCTGTGGTTACATCTCTGCGGGGCAGCTGTGCATAAGGCAGTTATGCTTTTTCTCCGCTGCGTTTATGAACGCATACTTGAGGCCAACTCCTCATTACCAGTAAGCCTGTCAATATAGAACGGAGGAGTAACAGTGCCGGAAAAACAAATACAAGACTAAAAAGGTCGTACTGCTATTCCTCTCATTGTAACGAAGGTACAAGAAGGCTGCCGTGCTGGTAATGTCCTTCTGATGTGTAAACAATATTCGCTTTTGGACAAGGAGTTGTATGTGGTTATTAAGACTAGTGGTATATATATATATATATATATATATATATATATACAGGGTGAGTCACCTAACGTTACCGCTGGATATATTTCGTAAACCACATCAAATACTGACGAACCGATTCCACAGACCGAACGTGAGGAGAGGGGCTAGTGTAATTGTTTTAATACAAACCATACAAAAATGCACGGAAGTATGTTTTTTAACACAAACCTACGTTTTTTAAATGGAACCACGTTAGTTTTGTTAGCACAACCGAACATATAAACAAATACGTAATCAGTGCCGTTTGTTACATTGTAAAATGTTAATTACATCCGGAGATATTGTAACCTAAAGTTGACGCTTGAAACCTCCGACGTTCAGTTGCGTGTTGTAACAACACGGGCCACGGTCGGCGAGCAGCATCTGCAGGGACATGTTTACGATGACGTCCGTGTTTACGAGTGTGGCTGTAGTGCACTGTTGTGGTTTGGTCTGGCTGTCGCAGTGTTCGCATGTAGCGCTTGCTGCTATTGTTATTCTGCATTCGTCTCCGCACGCAGACCAACTGTAGTACACCGTGTTACCAGACGTCTGTGATAATGTAGTGTTTGTAGGAACTGTGACCATGATGTATTCGAACTCTGAAAAGGCGGAGATGATACTCATCTATGGCGAGTGTCGACGAAATGCAGCTGAAGCCTGCAGGATGTATGCAGAACGGTACCCGGACAGTGAGCATCCAACGTGTCGCACATTGCAAAACATCTACCGCCAACTGTATGGTCGTAGCACGCAAACGGGTCCGTAACAGGCCCGTCACAAGAGAAGCGGGTGCAGTTGGTGTGTTAGCTGCTGTTGCCATGAACCCACACATGAGTACACGGGACATTGCGAGAGCCGGTGGACTGAGTCAAAGTAGTGTCATGCGCATACTGCATCGTCACCGCTTTCACCCGTTTCATGTGTCGCTACATCAGCAATTGCATGGTGATGACTTTAATCATCGAGTGCAATTCTGTCAATGGGCATTAACAGAGAATGCCTTGCAGTTCTACCTGTTTACCGGTGAAGCGGGTTTCACAAACCACGGGGCAGTGAATCTACGGAACATGCATTACTGGTCCGTGGACAATCCTCGCTGGCTCAGACAGGTAGAGCGCCAGCGACCGTGGACTGTAAATGTATGGTGCGGAATCAATAGCGACCACCTCATCGGTCCTCACTTCATTGCAGGGGCCCAAACAGTTGCAACATACACCGCGTTTCTACAGAATGCTCTGCCAACGTTGCTCGAAAATGTCCCACTGGAAACGCGTCGACGTATGTGGTATAAGCATGATGGTGCATCTGCAGATTCCGCAATTAACACTAGGCTGACCCTTGACAGGATGTTCGACAGGCGTTTCATAGGACGTGGAGGACGCATAAATTGGCCAGCCCGTTCTCCTGATCTTACACCTCTGGACTTCTTTCTGTGGGGTACGTTGAAGGTGAATGAATACCGTGATGTGCCTGCAATCCGAGAGGACATGAAAAAACGTATTGTGGCAGCCTGCGGCGACATTACACCAGATGTACTGCGGCGTGTACGACATTCATTACGCCAGAGATTGGAATTGTGTACAGCAAATGATGGCCACCACATTGAACATCTATTGGCCTGACATGTCAGGACACACTCAATTCAACTCCGTAATTCAAAAACGGAAACCACGTGTGTACGTGTACTTCACCCCTCATGGTAAAGTACATGTGCGTCAGTGAGAAAGACCGCCGGCCCTTGTGGCCGTGCGGTTAAAGGCGCTTCAGTCTGGAACCGCGTGACCGTTACGGCCGCAGGTTCGATCCTGCCTCGGGCATGGATGTGTGTGATGTCCTTAGGTTAGTTAGGTTTAATTAGTTCTAAGTTCTAGGCGACTGATGACCTCCGAAGTTGAGTCGCATAGTGCTCAGAGCCATTTGAACCATTTTGTTGAAAAAGACCAATAAAAGGTGTTAGCATGTGGACGTAATGTGCTGTTCCAGTCTCTTCTGTACCGAAGGTCCATCACCGTTCCCTTTGGATCACTACGTAATTCGAAGCTCTCCGATACACACGATCGAACAGCGGAGGAGTGGTACTCAAGCGTCGACTTTAGGTTACAATATCCCCGGATGTAATAACATTTTACATTGCAAAAAACGGCACTGATTACGTATTTGTTTATATGTTCAGATGTGCTTACAAAACTAACGGGGTTCCATTAAAAAAAACGTAGGTTTGTGTTAAAAAACATACTTCCGTGAATTTTTTTATGGTTTATATTAACCAATTACACCAGCCCCTCTCCTCAAGTTCGGTCTGTGGAATCGATTCGTCAGTATTTGATGTGGTTTACGAAATATATCCAGTGGTAATGTTAGGTGACTCACCTTGTATATATAGTTGACAGTTGATGGTTGGTGTGATGACACATTATCTGAGAATCCAGTACTGCAGGGCAAATGATGGGCTATGCATGGGGATCGTATCAACGTGTACCGCATCAAAACAGCCTGAAGATGACGCAATGAAGCGTCGAAACAAAATAAAATAAAATCATAAGAACGGCTGTAGGTGCTTTATTTTTTGTCACCATAGTAAACGGCCGTCGTTCCAGAGATGTCCTGCTAAAAGGATGGACATACAAAAACTACACAACTGGCAGGCCTGAAAGGACACAAGGACTTCTTCCAGCCAACCAACATCTGTCTTCCTCTGCCAACTGGAAAGGCTCGAAGAAGTCAAACATGGGAAAATGGTCTTCTCCTTCACCAACTCGACGAGCCTCTTCGAAGTTGTCGCGTGATACCCTTTCTCGGCCCAGCTCCGTGTCACATGTGGACACCACTAACCGTGTTTCTGCCCTGGAGTCTGCAGGCCGACAGAAGGAGAATACTGACGCCTCTGTAGACCTCACGGAGCAGCATCCCCCGGCCTCCGTGCCCTGTAGCAGCCAATGTTCGACGGCTGGCACTCAGCAGCCACCGACGAGGCACCCAACATCTTTTCCTCGTCATCACTCTCCTACAAAGGAACTTTCGCGGTCTTCGATCCAAACAAAGAGGATTTACGGCTTCTCTTAGTTCGCAGCATCCGCTTGTTCTCTGCCTCCGGGAAAGAATATTGCTGCCTCATGACTGCTTTGACCTCCCGCATTTCTTCACAGTGCGTTTCACGTTCCCCCCGAGGACTGTATAGCAGCTCATGGGGTAGTCATGCTGCTGCTTATACGGAATGACCTTCATAGTATAATGTAATAAAATAAAAATTATTTGTGATGCCTTTTCTTTGCTATGAGCGTAATGTAATAAAATCAATATGAGCCATGACTTACATGAAAAAGAAACATACATTAATGCAATGGCTCAGCATAAAGGGAAATAACTGATGTAAGAATATTATTAACAGTGTAATATGTTGTTCAATTTAGCCCGACGTGTATGAGCACTCAGTAAACTAGCCCAATTCTCAGGCTAGTTACGCAATCGTCGATAGTTAATTGCCCTTTTCTTATTTACCCAACACTAGAACTATAATTCCACGGTCGTGAGAAGTCGTGTACTTATTGTACCAGAGAATATTTGCCAAGTCTGTTCGATGTACACTACTGCAATACGTAACTTAACATCGTGGTTTCGTCTCGATTCCCCAATATAAGATAACAAGAGTAGCATCTACAAATGAAATCCTACAATGGAACTGGAATCCTGTGAGCAGACCTGTTCTGCCTGGGGTGTTATCTCGTTATATAAAGAAAATCTGTAAGTAAAATTCTAAATTATTAGTAGCTGCCCCCGGTGTCGTGGGATCTGAAACAAGGTTAATTTTCGTAACCGACGGCATGTCTCGTGGATGAGGTAAAAGAAAAATGTTAAAGATGTTTCTAAGATGGCTCCTAAAGGTGAAAATTCTTTGTTAAAGCCCATATCTACTTAGGACAATCCAGGTGTCAGACTACCAATTGCTTGACCACATACACAAATTCTTTTGACGAAATAACCATTATATTTTTCGAGTTTTAAGTACAACTTACATTATCAGCTGGTACAGCAAGATGAGCTTTACACAAGAACGTCCTCTTAGGTCCGAAGGCAAGCAGATAAGATAAGTGAAAGACAAAGGAAAGATAGTTCATGCATATAAGTGCAAGAGTCCATGGAATAACCTGTCCATTGTAGTTCTATCTCTTCTTCTTTGGCGTACTTGTCGTTTATTTATAAAATTTGTAGTAATATTTAGCTCAGCTTTTGTAAAACCCAAGTCCACCCAGGAGAAACAGTACAACAGTCAACACATCTCCGGGTCGACTCGCCTTCAAATTATTGCAGTTCGCCATTTCCTTCCACACCTGACATTTTCCCTTCGTACTGCATCCTTCCATCATTCGATGTCACCGGGGAAGACTTTCTCCAGCTTATTGGACAGTTACCTCACCAATTTCTACTGCATCGTGACATTAATAAGCACAATGCCCTTCGGGGTTCTCTCAGTGTATAGAGTCAGCCACATGCGCCCAGCGAACGTGAGCGCACGAATAACTAAATAGCTGCCCAGCACACACCAAAACTGTATTCCTTAACCTTACCGCAAACCCAGGTGTATAACGATGACATACGTATGTCACCTTTTAGTACTTGTTTACTAACAGTCGCTCACACAGTTCCAGATGACATGATGTCCGCTGAGAAAAAACGGCGACAGAAAGAGCACAGAAAATATGCCGCAAACAGAGACAATAAGTCTTAAAAATATGCCATAACATACAATAAATAAGGTAGTATAAAGTGTCTATAGAAAAGTACTAGGTGATCAGAAAGTCAGTGTAAATTTGAAAACGTAATAAACCACGGAATAAGGTAGATAGAGAGGTAAAAATTGACACACATGCTTAGAATGACATGGGGTTCTATTACGAGAAAAAACAACGTATTGCTAGACCCGTGAAAGATCTCTTGCGCGCGTCGTTTGGTGATGATCGTGTGCTCAGCAGCCACTTTCGTCATCAGACCACTTTCGTCTTCAGACCTCAGTCCGTGCGATTATTGGCTTTGGGGTTACCTCAAGTCGCAAGTGTATCGTGATCGACCTACATCCCTAGGGATGCTGAAAGTCAACATCCGACGCTAATGCTTCACCATAACTCCGGACATGCTTTACAGTGCTGTTCACAACATTATTCCTCGATTACAGCTATTGCTGAGGAATGATGGTGGACATATTGAGTATTTCCTGTAAAGAACATCATCTTTGCTTTGTTTTACTTTGTTATGCTAATTATTGCTATTCTGATCAGATGAAGCGCCGTCTGTCTGACATTTTCTGAATTTTTGTGTTTTGTTGGTTCTAATAAAACCCCATGTCATTCCAAGCATGTGAGTCAATTTGTACCTCTCTATCTACATTATTCCGTGATTTACGCAGTTTTCAAATTTTTACTGACTTTTTGACCACCCAGTATATTTCAAAAAACGAACAGTAAAAATGTAATGATGTGCTGCTGTGTTTTTTATAACTATGCTCTACACTATTTTCTGCATGTTTCAGATTTTAAAAACCCACTGATGGTCGTGATATATGTCGCCGATACAAGTTTGGGGTATAAAAAAATAAACAAATAACAAGGTGTTTTGCATTAAGGCAGATTCACTATTCAGATATTGTTGTTTCTCTATGCAAATGCGGATTAAATGGAAGACATCGAAGATAAAGTTATTCTCTGTATTTCTTATTAATCCATTCACGAAGATATTGAACAGTATTTTGGCTGGATGGGTACACTTTGGCTGCCTCAGAAACAGAAGGGACCAGTATTACTATTTACAGAGCTAATTAAATTGAAGCAATGAATCCCTTGAAATGTGTAAATGCTCTAGAGATCGGTGAACATAAAATTTTAAAAACTACTCTTGGAAAACTTGTTTACTGCTGGAATTAAAATAATCGATTAATTTGTGTGTGTGTGTGTGTGTGTGTGTGTGTGTGTGTGTGTGTGTGTGTTTGTGTGCGTGGGTGTTTATTTTGCTTGCTTCGAAACCAATCTGAAAACATATGGTGGAGGGACTTCTTTTACACAGTGCTTTTTTGTTGTCGTTAGCGCTAATGAAGTTTTGAATTACTTAGCAATGTGTTTATAGGCAGCTGCTCTGTGTTTGAACTCCTATTACTAACCTGTCATCTCCAAATGAAATACAGTTGGCGTTATCCAGTCTAGAACCATATACTGGTAAGTCTGAACAAGATTAAGCCCTACATGTAGAATACGGTAGGCATTTGCTGGCATAATTTTAAACACTGAGTAGTGTATATGGTCCAGTGTAAGAGATAGCAAAACAGTCGTTTGACTATACAAAATGGATATCAAAAGAGAACACTAGAGAATATTGTTCTTTAAGGTAATCAGTCAAGATATAAATCAGCACATACTAGTAAACGCGTCATTGTAGACGAGACAGTCTTTAGCACGGGAAATTCAATTTTATCACAGTAACTGACATTTCAAAAGGACCATCGCCACTCATTAAGATTTGAGTTAACTCGGCAACATAAGTCATTGCAGTAACTATTAGGCAAAATTAAATAATTTTATGACAAGAGATTTTGAAATATAATCTCTGAAGAGATGTACTTCAGAAAAAGAAAAAAACAGAATAAAAATTTGGGGTACTAATCGGCGCATCTGCCTAGTGTGCTGTTCGAATGCCAGTCGGGCACTAAAATTAAAAAAAGAAAAAGAAAAGAATAGGTAGAGTGCCTTAGTAGTTAAGGTGGTCAGTTAGTTCCCAATCCGCACAAAGAGAGTTCACATTCCGTCAGCTCTATAAATTTTAAATAGTGGTAAGTGTTACAGATTTAGGAGGACAACGAGAATTATTAAGCATTTATAATTTTAAGGAATCCAGACGTGTACAACTGAGGACTTAGAGGACTCAAAAGCCCGACTTTTAAGTCTACAGCGACGGTCTTGCATTTCTTTTTCTCTGTGTGTTAATCTGGCAGCATTATGCTGCTCCCCCAACATTTCCTCATACCTTCCTTTCTCGTGGAGAGGACGACGAATGGTTGATTTGCTCACACTTATCCGAGAGATGTTTCTAATTTCTGTGCTTATCCTGAAAGGGTTTTCTCCTCTGCAGTGGAGTATGCTATCGTCTTGATCCGCTGTGGTAGTCAGTCAACGACCAGAGCGACGACGGTAGTGGAAGAGGTTTTTCTCGGTCAACGTCTTCACACAGAGATATATAACACATTTTCTGTATTCCAGGGCACGAGAAAAGACACTGATACAGTATCTGCATGCACAAGGCGCAAGAATGCGACCTTTATCAGTTTCTTTGCGCTGTTATATTTCATAGGTAAAAATATACTGACAAGGTAGGAGGAAGTCAAATTCATTCCCAGTTACGCGCAAAGTACAAAGATTTAATGAATTAGTTCCTTTTGAGATTTGTTTACAGTATCGTGTAAATGTATTTTGTGTCCAAACATCATATGTATCAATAATAACGACACTGTTTTTAGAGATTATACATAAAATCTAGAATCACGTTGTAATGCCGGTCATGTTGTTCCGCCAGTCGTATTTTGGTCATCTGTGCCACACTACGTGCCACACCGAAACCTGTAACAGTGCTTCACAGAAGTGGTAGGCTAGTAAACCAGGTATTTAGGTGATTTTGTACTCTATTGTTATAGGGGTCGAATCCTAGCGCTTCTACAAAATGGTTCAAATGGCTCTGGCCACTATTAGACTTAACTTCTAAGGTCATCAGTCCCCTAAACCTAACTAACCTAAGGACATCACACACATCCATGCCCGAAGCAGGATTCGAACCTGCCACCGTAGCGGTCGCGCGGTTCCAGACTGTAGCGCCTAGAACCACTCGGCCAGCCCGGCCGGCTGCGCTTCTACAAATTTTTATTCGTTTCTAATATGGGATCGCTAGTTTCGCAGGACAACGTCAGTTGTAACTCTAGAAGAGCTCTTAGTATTGTAAACATTTGCGTATACAGCTTCTAATTCTCGTTGGAGAAAGGCAAGGACAACAGTCTCCCCTAGTTTCCCTTTTATAAAACCACTTCAGTTTGAGGTTCAGCTCAGCCTCCGGTTATGAAACGTTTTGTATTTTTAGCAGCGCCATGCTCTTAGATGTTAAACTCGGTGTCAACTAATGACTTCCACAGCTACGGGAGTACAACGTGCGATACCTCTTAGGCAAGCTATATAGCAATGCTGTGAGACGAAATGATCCAACTCGTCCAGAGCGTGCAGACATTGACTCTAAACCTTTTCCTACCTGCACAACAAGCTATTCTTATTTGGTAATTTTGTGAAAATTGCTGCTTAAAATGTTTTGAAAAAGAACTAAATTCCTTCGCCTGCAACAAAGTCAAATAAATCTTTTAAACAGCACCACATAGCTCTTTGTGAACCAATGACAGGCCGCATTTTGCCGCCTTTCGCTGGTTAGAAGGGAAAGAAAGCATATGGACCAGAAAACGCATCTCCCAGAAGGAAAGGAGGATCGAAATGAAACCTCTTATTTTGGGAAGTCAAGCGACTTTTATTTCAGTGAATACAAAATAAGTGACTCGCACAACGAATTTGGCAGTTCGAGCACACTGTTGATATCAGTATGACTTTGAAGTTTCTGGGGCCTGAAATGATCTAGCGCCAGTTTAGATCAGCAACAAAAAACATGGAATCCACGGTACTATGAAATTCTGTAATTCGTATTCATTGCTTCCTCACGAAATTACTGTTGCAGTGTATCCATTGAGCATAATAAGTCAACGGGGTATTTTCCAGGGAGAAAGAGCAATAGTAAACTGTGATCCACGCAGTTATTATTTCTGGCTGGTGACTAGGTTTAAGCCCTCTGAGTCTGATGTCAGTTTTGCAACGATGAAATATTTTTCTATGTTGTTGAAAGGAATATTACAGTTGGAGCAATTCCTCGAAAATGCGATATTGGACCCCACAGAATGAGTTTATTGCGACGGAATACTATTGATCTTCTGCAGTTTCTCTTCCTTTTTCTAATTGAAACAGGTGACAGCGACAGAGGCATATGGAGAAAATGATCGTGACATTTAATTTTTTTTTTTGTCATCTGTCTACTGACTGGTTTGATGCGAATTCCTTTCCTGTGCTAACCTCTTCATCTCAGAGTAGCACTTGCAACCTACGTCCTCAATTATTTGCTTGACGTATTCCAATCTCTGTCTTCCTCTACAGTTTTTTCCCTCTACAGCTCCCTCTAGTACCATGGAAGTCATTCCCTCATGTCTTAGAAGATGTCCTATCATCCTGTCCCTTCTCCTTATCAGTGTTTTCCACATATTCCTTTCCTCTCCGATTCTCCGCAGAACCTCATCATTCCTTACCTTATCAGTCCACCTAATTTTCAACATTCGTCTACAGCACCACATCTCAAATACTTCGATTCTCTTCTGTTCCGGTTTTCCCACAGCCCATGTTTCACTACCATACAATGCTGTACTCCAGACGTACATCCTCAGAAATTTCTTCCTCAAATTAAGGTCGGTATTTGATATTAGTAGACTTCTCTTGGCCAGAAATGCCTTTTTTGCCATAGCGAGTCTGCTTTTGATGTCCTCCATGCTCCATCCGTCATTGGTTATTTTACTGCCTAGGTAGCAGAATTCCTTAACTTCATTGACTTCGTGACCATCAATCCTGATGTTAAGTTTCATTTCTACTACTTCTCATTACCTTCGTCTTTCTCCGATTTACTCTCAAACCATACTGTGTACTCATTAGACTGTTCATTCCGTTCAGCAGATCATTTAATTCTTCTTCACTTTCACTCAGGATAGCAATGTCATCAGCGAATCGTATCATTGATATCCTATCACCTTGTATTTTAATTCCACTCCTGAACCTTTCTTTTATTTCCGTCATTGCTTCCTCGATGTACAGATTGAAGAGTAGGGGCGAAAGGCTAGAGCCTTGTCTCACACCCTTCTTAATACGAGCACTTCGTTCTTGATCGTCCACTCTTATTATTCCCTCTTGGTTGTTGTACATATTGTATATGACCCGTCTCTCCCTATAGCTTACCCCTACTTTTTTCAGAATCTCGAACAGCTTGCACCATTTTCTACTGTCGAACGCTTTTTCCAGGTCGACAAATCCTATGAATGTGTCTTGATTTTTCTTTAGCCTTGCTTACATTATTAGCCGTAACGTCAGAATTGCCTCTCTTGTCCCTTTACTTTTCCTAAAGCCAAACTGATCGTCACCTAGCGCATTCTCAATTTTCTTTTCCATTCTTCTGTATATTATTCTTGTAAGCAGCATCGATGCATGAGCTGTTAAGCTGATTGTGCGAGAATTCTCGCACTTGTCAGCTCTTGCCGTCTTCGGAATTGTGTGGATGATGCTTTTCCGAAAGTCGGATGGTATGTCGCCAGACTCATATATTCTACACACCAACGTGAATAGTCCTTTTGTTGCCACTTCCCCCAATGATTTTAGAAATTCTGATGGAATGTTATCTATCCCTTCTGCCTTATTTGACCGTAAGTCCTCCAAAGCTCTTTTAAATTCCGATTCTAATACTGGATCCCCTATCTCTCCTAAATCGACTCCTGTTTCTTCTTCTATCACATCAGACAAATCTTCACCCTCATAGAGGCTTTCAATGTATTCTTTCCACCTATCTGCTCTCTCCTCTGCATTTAACAGTGGAATTCCCGTTGCACTCTTAATGTTACCACCGTTGCTTTTAATGTCACCAAAGGTTGTTTTGACTTTCCTGTATGCTGAGTCTGTCCTTCCGACAATCATATCTTTTTCGATGTCTTCACATTTTTCCTGCAGCCATTTCGTCTTAGCTTCCCTGCACTTAATATTTATTTCACCCCTCAGCGACTTGTATTTCTGTATTCCTGAATTTCCCGGAACATGTTTGTACTTCCTCTTTTCATCAATCATCTGAAGTATTTCTTCTGTTACCCATGGTTTCTTCGCACCTACCTTCTTTGTACCTATGTTTTCCTTCCCAACTTCTGTGATGGCCCTTTTTAGAGATGTCCATTCCTCTTCAACTGTACTGCCTACTGCGCTATTCCTTATTGCTGTGTCTATAGCGTTAGAGAACTTCAAACGTATCTCGTCATTCCTTAGTACTTCCGTATCCCACTTCTTTGCGTATTGATTCTTCCTGACTAATGTCTTGAACTTCAGCCTACTCTTCATCACTACTATATTGTGATCTGAGTCTATATCTGCTCCTTACAATCCAGTATCTGATTTCGGAATCTCTGTCTGACCATGATGTAATCTAATTGAAATCTTCCCGTACCTCCCGGCCTTTTCCAAGTATACCTCCTCCTCTTGTGATTCTTGAAGAGGGTATTCGCTATTACTAGCTGAAACTTGTTACAAAACTCAATTAGTCTTTCTCCTCTATCATTCCTTGTCCCAAGCCCCTATTCTCCTGTAACCTTTTCTTCTACTCCTTCACCTACAACTGCATTCCAGTCGCCCATGACTATTAGATTTTCGTCCCCCTTTGCATACTGCATTACCCTTTCAATATCCTCATACGCTTTCAATATCTGTTCATCTTCAGCTTACGACGTCGGCATGTATACCTGAACTATCGTGTTGGTCTGCTGTCGATTCTGTTTAGAACAACCCAGTCACTGAACTGTTCACAGTAACACACCCTCTGCCCTACCTTCTTATTCATAACGAATCCTACACCTGTTATATCATTTTCTGCTGCTGTTGATATTACCCGATACTCATCTGACCAGAAATCCTTGTCTTCCTTCCACTTAACTTCACTGACCCCTACTATATCTAGATTGAGCCTTTGCATTTCCCTTTTCAGATTTTCTAGTTTCCCTACCACGTTCAAGCTTCTGACATTCCAAGCCCCGACTCGTAGGACGTTATCCTGTCGTTGATTATTCAATCATTTTCTCATGGTAACCTCTCCCTTGGCAGTCCCCTCCCGGAGATCCGAATGGGGGACTATTACGGAATCTTTTGCCAATGAAGAGATCATCATGACACTTCTTCAATTACAGGCCACATGTCCTGTGGATACACGTTACGTGTCTTTAATGCAGTGGTTTCCATTGCCTTCTGCATCCTCATGTCGTTGATCATTGCTGATTCATCCGCCTTTAGGAGCAATTTCCCACCCCTAGGACAAGAGAGTGCCCTGAACCTCTATCCGCTCTTCCGCACTCTTTGACAAGGCCGTTGGCAGAATGAGGCTGACTTCTTATGCCGGAAGTCTTCGGCCGCCAATTTGATAGAAGACACTAATATCCTCTGGTAGTGAAAGTGGCGTACAGTGCCTGTATTAGCATTATAGAAGGGTCATTGATAAGTGCAAGTAAATGAAGTAGAGCAACGCAACTTCTGCTATAAAGTAATGTAGTCATCGTTTAATTTAGTTTAATGTAATCTACGTATAATTAGAGATGTCCGATGGAGAGAACCAAATAACTATTTGTTACGGTCCACTTGTCACAACACGTCACAACCATTTGCTACGAGTAAAAACTTTATCTGTTTCTGGGCAACTATTTCTAAAAATGACGATTTGCTGTGAACTAAATATTTACCTGATGGTGGGCAACTGTTTCTAAAATGGCCAAGAAGAATTGAATGCTTCCATCAAGCATGCCTATATCATCAGCAGGCTGACAATGCACATGCAGTTTATTGATTACATACATGTAGAAAACTTGTTCTGAGTTAAAGCTGTCAAACAAGGTGTGAAGAAGAATAAAATGCCACTACCAGACGACAGCTAGCGTAGAAAATACTTTTCTGACTATTTTGGCACGATGCAATCTCCCCATACATAATACAAAAGCTTCGAGCGCATCTGCTGCCTAGCCGTCTATTAAATCTGAAAAGAACAAAATGACGCAAAAGTTAGCCTTTTTTCCACATGTGACTATTCTGGGTTGAGAAGTGAAGGTAATTATGTTCAAAGTTCCGTTAAATTGCTAACTTCAGCAGAGAGCAGAATTGCGTTAAAAAAATGTAGTAACGAAAGTAATAGAACACGCGACGTCTTGTCAACAGTGCGCGACGCTTACCGTTGCGCTACTAGCTGTGACGTAGATACAGTACCTCTGGCAGAGAACAACAGTTCCTCCAGAACTTCGGAATTCCACAGTGCTGTGAGATAATGCATATGGCCAGATCTAGACTTCTGAGAGACAGACAGTTACAGCATTTCTTTTGCACTCCACGATGGTTTCAACAAACAGATGCGCAATAGAGTAGCTCAAATGGAAAAGAACACTTCCTATTTATATTTCTGCATCCTACACTGTTGGCAGTTCTGTGTAGGTGGCAGTTACGTTATTTTATTTCGGTGATTACAAAATAGAGTCGAATGTATGCACTGGGTAGCCAAGGCAGCTAGTTCATGGCGATTCGGTCAACCAAGTAAATAAATGTACTGAACGTCCTGGAAACTATTACAGGGAGCCTGTGTGTCAGAATTTTCATCTTGTCTGCCGCAACTGTGTTATAATAGAGAAATGAGGCGCAGAGAAGAGGGTTTGGTGGTCTGTTACACTGATGATAGTTTCATATGATGTTGGCCTCGGTTCTATTCCAACTTCTGCCGATGTTTTTTGATAAGGAGAGGCAGATTCTATTCTCTTCTGCTACGCCAAGTGAAGAAGGTATAATGGAATTGTGGTCTGAAATCACATTAAACATGATATTCCTTCTCTACCAAGTAGACGTTAGGTTGAACCACAATAAAGTAAGGAGTGGCGACATGTAGAAACTCTATCACCAGTAACCTTTCTTATACTAGTTATTTATTTCTAGTGACGATACAAACCCTGTGTATGGTCACAGGACACTTATACCGTCTATTATTTGAGCTTCTGTATGTCGATAAAATTGGTTCTGAACTGGGAATGCAACTCAGACCGCCCTTAACGCGGAATTTGATCCCTTCGTGACAACACAGTTCGACTACAAGTTGTTGTTTGTTCAAAACTGCAGATTCCTCAACATCTCCACATATTGCGCATGAATGGGTTGGAATCCTGGCCCAGCACTAAACTTTTCACTATGTATTATCAAGCTCTATCATGAGAACATCTATCTGCTAGTGGATAATAATTTTTTTCTTTAATGTATTTTCATTCGTTGTCAACACTAACGATATCTGACGTTTTTGACTCCCACTGAGACACAGAACTATTTGCGAGATCACTGTAAGTTCAAGGATGTTATTCCGAACTGCTGGTGGAGAAAAATTCGGTAGCTGACGTCTCTTTGTGTGTAGTCAACAACGATATGTGTGGGGTTCGATTCCTAGTCAGCACTGAACTCTTTGTCATGTTATTTCTAGTTCAAACATGCTCACATGTCGCTGCTGGTGTAACAAACCCGTACTTAACGTTCCTTTTCGCTAGTATATAACAGCGATATGTGCCGGGTTGGAATTCTGGGAAGGAAAAAATTAACGTTTCGTCTCGTCATTTCAGTTAACGCATCTAGCTACTGCCGAGAAAATTCGATATGTCAAAGTTGATCGTGCTTTGATAACAATCCGATTAGATTCTGGGTTCGAATCTCTGTCCAAGACAAAGCTCCACCTCACTGCATTTCAAGTAAGTTACTTGTGAAGAAGCTGAATTTAACATCTCTCGTAGTTCGTTAACATGGACATTAGATGCTGGGTAGGAATTCGCGATCGTTAAAAATGTTTACGTTATGTAATTTAAAGTTGATATTTGTTAACTGATAGTGTGTAAAATCGAGGTATATCACTCTCTTTATGCCTAGTCGGGGATGACTGTTAATTTCCGTCAGTCACGAATTCTTAGTTTGCATGAACTGGGTTTGAATCCATATGCAGAACGAGTCGGTTCGTCGTGTCATTTGAAGTTCATACATATTCTCAACTAGCTGCTCGTGAATAACGTAAATTTTTAATGATATTTTGTGTTAAATAACAAGTATGTTATGTTACTTTGAAGAGGAAATCATGAATACGACGAACTTACTACGTGCTTTATCTATCTGACGTAATAATGAGAGTGCTAACATTTCAGGTATGTCATTTATGTCATTTATTGCAATAAATGTGAGCTTACAAGCCTTAAGGACAGTCTTATCTGTGATGAGGTGTTCCCTGATACTTTTAGTATCGTGGTATTACTTTACATCCTGAGTTATTGCGGTACAGAGCAGTGTTTTCTAGTGGTGACTTGTTGGAGCCATTTTCAATAGTCATACGACTGTATCAAGGTACGATTAGAGTATCTGCTAAACAGCTGCGTTATGTGGGTTGCATGGGAATCAGGCAAAATGTAATCCAGCATGACTGTACTTCGTTAACAATCCGATTAGGTTCTGGTTTCGCACCCTGTCACAAGCTTTATATGATGGCATTTCAATTTTAAACATGTGCATACCTTGTTCCTTGTGAATGACACCAAATTAAACGTCGTGGGGGGTAGTTCCCAGGACGGTAACTGTTATGACAGGATTCCCAGTTCAGTACAAACATTTTCGTCATATTTTTTCAGGATCTGAATTGATAACTGATACTGGTGCAAACGTCTATACTTCACGTCTCTCTATGCCTAGTGATCTGATCTGAATAAGGCACAAACAAAGCTTAGCTTAGTTAGCAATGACTATAGCTGCTGGGTTTGAATCCAGGTCCAGAACGACGACGTTGGTAATGTCATTTAAAGTTCAAATTTGTGTACACGTAGCTGTTGATGTGTTACGAGAACAATGATATTACTGGTGATTCGCTGTTAATGTTGAGATTTCCTTAGAGTGCTTGTTGCCGTTAATCTCTTGTGATATCCATTTTGTAAAGTCAAACGATTGTACTGCGTAGAGACTAGAGGGCGTGGAAGACAGCTACATTGTGTGGGCTGAATGCAAATCATGCTGAGCCTCCGGACTATCACAAAATTCCCTCGGTCAAGCTCAGACAGACCGCGCGCCTTGACATTCTACATAATGACACCACGCTCACAGACATTTCAGGCCCCGTGTGTGTCTCTGACTAACAGTCATTATTCGCCAGGTGACGCTGCTATCGCATGGACGGGTTTATATCGATAGTAGTTCGGTGTTTTGGCTGACCAGTGAACTTAAATGTGTTCTTTAGTTAGTCTTTCTTTGCAACAAAATTTGGTTTGCGTGTGTGTACGGACGTGCGCGTTTGAGTATCTGACTGTGCGTACGTGATTTCGGAGAGGGAGATGTGGGTGGAGGGAGGGAGGGAGACAGAGAGAGAGAGAGAGAGGGAGAGAGAGAGAGAGAGAGAGAGAGGACTAGTGGCTGAGGTGCCAATAGCACAGAGGAAGTGGATCACGGACGGACTCGGGTCTGTTTACAGAGTAAACACAATCCCGTCTCTCTCTGTTCTCTAGAGATCTTGGTACTGACCTTACGCTAAAACTCATAGTAATCTACTAATGTAATGCAGCGCCTATACAAGAGCACGGAATGGTACAGCTTCTGATTCACTACTTCGCAATGATATGCACGAACTTTTCAGCAGGTTTATGGTGACTAGTAAGGTGGCTCCAATAAATGAAAATGCTACGTTGACTGGCCGCAGGTACATGTTCTTCTTTTTACTATTACTCGTACCGCTGATTTCTTATATATCTTGCCTCCGATTTTTTTGTGTGAAAGCTCTTCAAGCTACGTAAGTACGAAGAGCGTTATTAACTTACTACATCTACTTTCTTAAAGTCTCCGTATTTATTTGGCAGCATAGTCATCCTGGCTGTTAACACATTCCTCGCAATAAGAGACCAGTTTATTGATACACTCCGTGTAGGCTTCGTTTGATTTTGTTGACGGAGGGAGAATCTGGTCTCTGCTTGCACGCTTCATCACTATCGAAGCGAAGTCCTCGAAGGTGTTTCCAAGTTTTGGAGACAGATGAAAATCGCATGAGGCAAAAGAGTCACTGTATGAAAGCTGATCGATGGTAGTGAACCCAAGGCGTCGGAATGTTGTTAGTATCACACCGCTCGTCTGTGCTGTAACATAGTCATGCTGAAGGAGAAAAGGCTCCATTCGTGGATGAACTCTTCGAATTATAAACTCAATTACATCACGCTGTTTTTTATGCACCGACGTAGTTAAGTTCCGCACCATCAAGTTACAAGCTAAAATTTGAGCCCTCTAGCGGTAGAAATCTGCAAACGTGTAGACAAGAAGACTAAAGACATAGAACTTTAAAAACGTTTGTTTTATTTAAAAAGTTAACACAAAAAATAATTCCTTTGCAGGACACCCTCGTATTCAGTGGGGCCACAGGACAAGACGAAAGTTTGTCGGGATAGTAAAGAAATACAACGTTCGAGCGATCAGCAGTGAATCCATTAGCCGAAAACCTCTTACAGTGAGACCTGTACATTTCAATGAAAAGATAAACAGCACCATCGACCTCTGAACAACGAACACTCAACTTCAGGAATGCCAGCCAGTATTCAGAAAAGACTGTAGAATAACGACTGCTTCCGTATTTTTGAAGGAATCACTGAAAGTAGATGAAACAAACAATACACAAATGCAAAGCGATTTAGGTTTCCACCAAGAATTCTACTTCTGACATCTATTTCTGCTTGTATAATTCACAGCAGTTAATACTTCTGCGACTGATTTATAGGTGTTGCTTTCGTATTTTAATTCGTACTAGCACTGCATAATGTCTGCAACAACCCGGAATTAACGAAGTGATACAGTACGAGAATACTAGGAGCA
This sequence comes from Schistocerca serialis cubense, assembly GCF_023864345.2. Classification (NCBI taxonomy): domain Eukaryota; kingdom Metazoa; phylum Arthropoda; class Insecta; order Orthoptera; family Acrididae; genus Schistocerca; species Schistocerca serialis. The sequence goes on from NC_064641.1 coordinate 805,610,111, forward strand.
TAACTGCCTTTTCTATACAAGCTGTATTTCACTGACAGGCCAACCGTTCTCTCACAATACAAGCATTAGTTATCCTCTGACGACTTCTTTACAGATTAGTACAGGGTAAACTGATCTTAGAATATTCATCCTGCGTATGTGTTGTACGCTCCCGGGTTCGATTCCCGGCGGGGTCGGGGATTTTCTCTGCCTCGTGATGGCTGGGTGTTGTGTGCTGTCCTTAGGTTAGTTAGGTTTAAGTAGTTCTAGGTTCTAGGCGACTGATGACCATAGATGTTAAGTCCCATAGTGCTCACAGCCATTTGAACCATTTTTTTGTTGTACGCCTTATCACGGTGAGTATTCCATATGCCTATGAATCTCGACTGTTCATAAGAAAGAACAAATTGATTCACTCGTACAAGAATTAACAGCCCTCAGTTTCGATTATCTGATAAGTCTATAATCCTGAAAGGCGTGAGAAGTATTTTTGCTTTGTAAGACAAAGGCTTTGGCGAAATGTCTGTACCAGACACCAAAAAGAATTTCGAAAGTGTGTGTCATTGTTTTTCAACACATCACGTAAATGGGTAGCTAGGCACGAAAGACGCTCACATAGGCACTAGTACCCCAAGTTATTCAGTAATATTGAAACTGTTCTTGATTTTTCAGTTAAAATTTCATTCTCTCTGGTTGTGAAAGATTGCATGGAAACCTTCTGTGAATATCCTCCGTCGACCTCAGTGCGTACACAATTTCCTTGGCTATGTTGAGACGAGACTAAATATTTTAATACTCTCTCTTTGATCGGTTTTCTGCTGTGCCGCAGCAAACGGCGGGACTGGAAACTGGCTGAGAGTTGTGTTGGTGAAAATCCCCAACAAGTTTGGCATACAACCGTTAATAAAACTCCACAAATCCGGACTCATTCGAAAGAAGATTATAAGGAATTGTCCAGCGCTAAATTTACAGATACCAGTTCACTACCGAGCACATTGAAACATGTAATAATATTCTGCCCTTTAAAGTATCTTCAGCATCATAATTATAGTTGATAAAACGATAAGACATCAACAAGAGAGAAAATGCAAAAAGATAACAAGAAAAACCACAAGAATATAAACTTAGTTCCAAAAACAATAATCAAACATGTTGCCCACCAAACGCCGAATCCATTATACTACACAACCTTAACAAGAGAACAGAGCATAATAAATAATTCGCACAAAAAAAAAAAAATAGCCGCTGCTGTCCGAAGCCCGCAAACAGTGGGCGAGAAATTCATTCTATTCAAGCAGTTAAAGACATCAAACTGTCACAAAAAACAATAAATAACAAAATACAAATTCTGAAAATTTAACAAATTAGGACCTATAATGGTCTCACCGTTCTTACAATGTGTGCTCTTACCCAATTTAAAATGGCCCAAGTAACATACAGTTATCGGCACAACACAGGTTTTCACTGAAAGGAACAGCCACAACCTTCTGTAACTCTTGCAGCCGAAAAATTTTGATCTAGGGGCGCCGACACGGTAGCTCAGCTTGTTCGGTCAGAGAGGGGCTGGCCCTCTGTAATAGAAAAACTGAGTACAGGAATCTACCATCAACTTGAACGGATGACCTATGACGTCCGCCCAGTCCAAACGCAACGAACATTAACGAACAAAATAAAAAATTTAAAAAAGGGGTAGCGACTTTCATTAATAATCAAGACGTTCTCGGACCTGTGTTTGAATCCCGCCACAGCTTAAATTTTGGCTGAACACCATCTGCAATGGTGACAGTAGACTTCCGGCAGAAGAAGTTGCCTTCATTCTGCCAACGGCTTTGTCAAAGAGGGTGGAGTTGCGGACAGGTGGAAAACTGACCCGTCAGGAGTAAGAATCAGCAATGCACAATGGCAAGAGGATGCAGAAGGTAACATAAACAACTGCACTAAAGTCACATTGTGTGTATGTACATGACATGTGATCTGTAGCTGAAAAAGTGCCCTGATCATCTCTCCATTGGCGAAAGATGCAGACTACGGCCCATTCAGATCTGCGGGAGGAGATTGCCAAGAGGGAGGTGACCATGAAAACATGATTGAATATCTAACGAAAGATTAACTTTCTACGACTCGAGGGGTGGTATGTCATAAGTTTAAACGTGATTGGGAAGCAAGGAATTCCGCAAAGGGAAATGTTTAGGCTCAGACTAGATATAGTGTGTGTCAGTGAAGTGAAATGGGGGGTGGTGTGGATTTCTGGTCAGATGAGTATAAGTTAATACCAACAGCAGCAGAATATGTTACAACGGGTGTAGGAGTGGTTATGAATAAGAAGGCAGGACAGAGAATGGATTGCTGTGAACAGTTCAGTGATGGGGTTGTTGTCATCAGAATCGACAGCAAACCAACACCGACAACGGTAGTTTATGTACATATCCCGAAGTAGCAAGCTGAAGGTAAAGAAAGAGAGAAAGTAGATTAGAATATTGAACGTGTAATGTAGTACGAAAAAGGAAATTAAAATCTAATAGTCATGGAGGACTGGATTGTGGTTGTAATGGAAAGAGTAGAGGAAAGGAATATAGGAGAATATAGGCTTGGTACTAGGAAAGGAAGAGGAGAGAAACTACTTGAGTTCTGCATTAAGTATCAGCTAGAAATAGAGAACACCCTGTTCAAGAATGAGAAGAGGCAGAGGTACGCTTTGAAGAGGCCGCTTTGGAAATACCGAAATCAGTTGCTGGGTTGCAAGGTGTGCCCAGGAGTAGATATAGAATCAGATCACAATTTAGTTGAGATGAACAGGCTGTAGTTTAAATGACTAGTCAGAAAGAATCAATCCGCAAAGAAGCGGGATATGGAAGCACTAAGGAATGAAGAGTTATGCTTGAAGTTCTCTACGGCGATTGATCCTGTGATTAGAAAAAGCTCAGTGTGCATTTCAGTTAAAGGGGAATGGAAATCTCTAAAAAGGGCAATCACAGAAGTTGAGAAGAAAGCCATAGGTAGAAAGAAGATAACTGCAAAAAAAACAATGCATAACAGAGGACGTACTGAAGTTGATCGATGAAAGAAGGAAATAATATTGAATCTGCAAAAAGAATTCCACTGTAAAATTCTCAGGAGAGGGCAGATACGTGGAAAGATTAGAATGAAGACGTCTATGATACATGAAGAAACAGGGCACGATATAGAAAAAAATGAGGATCCAATACTAAAATTTAAAAGAATTTTAAAGAGATTTGTGAGACTTAAGGTCAAATATGGCAGAGGGGACGCATAACATTTCATCAGTATTTCTAAACTCATTGAGGGAAGTGCAACAAAACGAATATTCACGTTGATGTATAGAATGTGTGAGCCTGGCGATGTGCCATCGTACTTTCAGAAAAATGTCATCTACATAATTCCTGAGACTGTAAGGGCTGACAAGTGTGCGAATTGTAACACAATCAGCTTAATAGCTCATACATCCAAATTACTGACAAAAGAAATGTGCAGAAGAATGGAAACGAGAATTGAGAATGTGTTCGATGGGCATCAGTTTGGTTTATAGGAAAGGAAAAGTCACCAGACATTCAGTTTTGAATACGCGATTTATGGTGGAATCAAGAATAAAGGAAGATGATGACACAGTCATCGGATTAGTCGACCTTGAAAAAGTGTTCCACAATGTAAAATAGTGCAAGATGGTCGAAGTTTGCTGAAGGGTTGGGGTAAGCTGTAGGGATAGATGGGTAATATACAAAACGGACAATAGCCAAGGAGGAACAATAAGAGTAGGAGACTTCAGAACGAAGTGCTTAGGTTAAAAAGGGTGTAAGACAGAGTAGTAATCTTTTACCATGCTGTTCAATCTAAACATCGAAGTAGTGATGACGCAAATGCGAGTAAAATGAAGATTCCGGAATGGAATTTGAATTCAAGAATGAAGGAATAAGATTCGCCCCAAACATTGCTACACTGAGTGAAAGTTTAGAAGAATTGCGTGATCTGCTGAATGGAGTGAACAATCTAATGACTACAGTGTATGGATTGAGAGTGAATCGAAAAAAGATGAAATTGATGAGATGTAGTAGAAAAGAGAACAGCGAGAGACGTAACATCAGGGTTGGTGATCGTGAAGTAGATCAGGTTAAGGAATTCTGCTACCCAGGCAGCAAAATAACGCACGACGGTCGAAGCTAGGAGGATATCTAACGCAGACTAACACTTTCAATGCGGACATTTGAACCAAAAAAGGTCAACTAGTATCATACAAAGGACTTAATATAAAAGGTCAACTAGTATCATACAAAGGACTTAATATTAGCAATAAGTATCTGAGTATGTACGTTTGAGCACAGCACAACATTGCATGGTAGTGAAACATGGACTGTGCGACAACCAGAAATGATGAGAATCGAAGCAGTTCAGATGCAGTGTTACAGAGGAGTGTTGAAAATAAGTTGGACTGATACGGTGATTAAAGGAATGTATGGAAAACACCGACAAGAAGAAGTCGCAGGACGGTAGGTCATCTGTTAAGACGACTGAATAACTTCCATGGTGCTAGAGGGAGCTGTAGGGCGTAAAAGCTGTAGAGGAAGACAGTGATTGCAATATATCGAGCAAACAATTGAAATACAGTTTGCAATTCCTACTCTGTGATGAATAGGTTGGCACAGGAGAGGAATCTGTCGTGAGCTGCATCGAACCAGTCAGGAGCCTGATGCCTCAAAAATAAATGAAAATAAGGAGCCGAAGCCACTCTTGCCCTGATACTGACTTGTATCCTGCCAGTTGCATGCTGCTTGTATCCGCTGAGCCAAGAACCATCCACTCGTCCAGACTAGAACCAACGCCCTGTGTTGACCACAAGTCACCACAATTCGAGATCCTAGTCTGCACGAGGCTGACTTCCCTGGGTTCCTCCATTATTTCCTACTCTGTCCCATACAGCTGGCCACCCTCTTTGATGGCTGTCAGTTGTAGCATCTTTTTGCTGTCGTCTCCATACTCGCACCTCTTTTCTGAGGCTCCACTCTGCTTATGAATGCAGCCATCCCGTCCGCCTACAACAATACAACAGGCTGCTATCGTCACGAGCCAGCGCACCCACCGGTCGGTGCCACACGTGAAGTTTTGTGCAATGCGCCCCCCACCCCTCAGCATCAGCTGCCAGTTCATGTTGCTGGTCCACTGCCGTACACCACACAGCTCCTCAATGTGTCCCCACTCAGCCACATACCTCGTTGGGGCGATATAAGTGGCTGTTTTGCTGCTGCTGGTGATCTCTGCTTTGGTGGATGAGAGCATCAGCGCTGACGAAAACTGTCACTTAGGGTGGGAATAAGACGGTGCCTTGAATTACTTGAACTCTTAACATTTTACTTTTGGTTTTTTCGTGTGCCTCGCGGTAGAGGTTTTCTTTTAAGCGACATAAGAAAGTTATCAACAACACGAATTTATGTTTGAACATAACAGTGCTTTACTAACAATGGTCCTGTATAATTTTGTACGTTCTTGCCGTCTCAGACCTTTGTACAAACTTACCCAGCAAGATATAATGTGTACGTACAGTTAATGTATCCCGAGGACACCAGCGAATTTCGGCACTATTCACATCGGAAAACTTTCCCAAAGGTGGTAAGCGAGACGTAAAAATCCCTGGACGAAAGGGGATCTAACGCGAGATATTTTGATCCGAAGTCTGGTACGCTACCAGGATACCAACGAAATGATTTTTCCCATCAAAAGGCTTAATGAAAATAGTGTTATTTTAGCGGAGCATTCCGTAGCTCAATGACTTTTATGCGGGAAACCCTGTTTCCAATCCCGGGAGTGCCACGGATTTTTCCTTGATGGGAAGTCTGGGACTGCGTCCAACTATTCACGTGGTGCTAGTTACTTGATCTAGCAGTAGGGGCCCCAGGTCACAAAAACTGACAACGGCCAGAGAGTGCTGTGCTAACTGCACGCACCTCCACGCTGCAACCAACGACGCCGTTGACGAAGGATGACACGGTGGTCTGTAAGTGGGGATGGTCCCTCCAGGGGATGTGGGTGAAGTTCACGTTTTTAACTAACGTTGATGAAGTCGATTTATGGCGAGGGTAAGGTGAGGTACAGGAGGAGAAAGGAGAACCATTAAAGGTACACAGTAAAAATGAAGATAGTTCAGCGAAAATCAATGTTCTAGATTCTGGCTCCGGCATGACAACAGTGTTAATCTGCTAGGAAGTTTCAAAATGAAGTACACTCCAGATCAGTGTGAAATTACGTTTAGATGAAATTTTTCTGGTTGATCTTTTCTTTTAGTTGGCCTCAAAATCATACCGCTTTGTCATAATAAAATGATGATGAAAGTAACTAAACGGAGCTGACATCTCTTTAAACAGGTTTTGATGTTCATGAGCAAGAGTGATACAAAACATTTTAAGTGAACACACCGTCATTTCTCAATATTGTTGTTTATTTAACTACAACATAGGTTTCGGGATTTTGTGCCATTTTCAAGTGACTGACTTTGTGACACAATCTCAATAACTTGAAAACGGCATAAAAGGCCGAAACCTAGGTCGCAATTAAGTAAACAATACTGTAAAGTTCGCTGTGTTCATTTAAAAATTATATCTCTAGGACTAATAACTCGAAGTGAATTTGCACCAAGGTCGGGAGGAGTCTAAATGATCGTTTCTACCATTACTAGCTTCGGAGCCTAGAGTGCACTCCCATCGAGGCCGTACACTTGTTCATAACTGTGCGATACAAGCCGCACTGCACATGCAACAATTTCTGAGAATAATCGCAGCTGTCTGGACAATGCTGGTGTACACTGTTTCTTTGAGGGTATTCGAGAATTTACCTTACGGGTTTTGGTTTTCGTTAACACTACAAGTATTATCAGGGACAGCCCGTTATAAATAGACTTTTGCTGACGGGTAATGCTAGAGATCAACGCTGTTAACGCCAAGACTAGCCGTAGAAAATACTATTTGAATGGTGGAAAGCCTCATATGGATCGCAGACCATAGATAATCACTATGAAGATACTTTGTGGATATCTATTAGAACGATAGTCCAAACGAACAGAAACTTCTAGGTGAACGGTGGCAGTTTCTCAGCTTTTCCATTAGCTCAGAAAATATTACAATTTTTTCGTGAACTAACATTGCTCTCGTTCTAAGCAGTTTGAATGCAATGATTCAAACTCTTTGGCAACATCTTTGTGAAGTCACTGTTGTCAGTATGAAGTGTTGCGTGAGTCGGTTTGCAGCAACGGTTTGCGGGTTGCAGGCCTTGGGTCTTCCGTGTTTCATGAGAGTTAGCCAATACAACTAAGAATCTTTTCTCTCACCAGTTCTGAACCGGTGAGGTGGAGAGACAAGGAAGTCATATTTGTTTGTCGGAGCTCCACGCTGTTGAAGAGACGCTACAGTGTCCAAGGAATCCTGTAGCATGAATCCAATTTATATTCAGAGACGAAATTTAGCTTTGCCTGTGAGGATAGCTGGTAATGTTTGTTGGTCTCATTCCGCATGTAGGTATTCGAAAGAGTATGTCCGAGCATATGCTGATAGGTCGCTAATTGGGAATTGCTGAATATAGCATTACATATTACTTTTTTCTCTTCTTGATATATCAAAATTGAAAAGTGTACACCTGCCCCGAAGTGTAAGGATTAATTTTCTCAATGATTTGTAATAACACATTACGTGAATGATGTCACATCTGATTGTCGGCCCAGTACTTTGAAATGTAGGCTGAGAAATCATTACTGGATTGTTAAGTAATTTTTGTATGTTTGTGATGCAATTCAGTACGCAATATTTTATATTAACGAGAAACTCATTAGTCTTTGCCAAAAGTTCATTTGAATATCTCATTCTGGTTGGCAACTATCTTGTTTTATCTCATAATACATTAATTACCAGAATCATAGTTACATAGCCACTCCGATAATTAAATCTGCAACAACTGATCCATGGTTGAGGCACAGTGTTGATGAACGGACACGCTATTACAGTTACAGGAACTGAGAAACGTTATAAAGCGTGTGCTGTGCTGCTGTATGCTGTTGTGAGACACGTGGCAGCACAGCCTTACTGCACTGTTAGGGTAATACGTTCCATGGGAAGCCAGGATTTTCGCAAATGAGTCTTCTGTTAGTTCAGTATTTTCTACATTTCGTACTTACGTGCACAGTGGTGAGCAAAATGCCCCACTGCACTGCTGCGTGCTTCATCGGAACGCTGATTTATATTCAAAGTATGACTATTCAAATTTCGAAGCAAGTCATACATGTAGGCCTACTACATGCAGTATTAATGTATGCAAGTCCTCAAATCTCTCTATCGTAAAAAATTTATGACAGCGTGGGCTTTTGATTGTTTTAAATACGGTTTTCGAGTCTGATAGCGTTGCTGACTTTATCCTCTTGGACATTATGTACTTTAATATGCTTATCTTCAGAGTTTCATGGGTCATATGTCACTATCCCGTAGCTTTGTCTGTGCTGCTTTTTAAACGCGCGCACACACACACACACACACACACACACACACACACACACTCGTCAGAGTGATTGTTTCCAGTTTTTAATATTTTCCCCTGGCGTCTTGGCCTTTGTAGGGAACATCAGGAGACGGCTGAACAATTTGTTAATAGCCCTATTGCTTGTGTACATACGGCAGACCGCTGTGCATTACTTGTGCAGCTACACTTTAGCATGGTGTACCTGAGGGTCTATTATGTCAATCCATTCAAGAATCCAGAGCGCGATATCGGCGATACCGGTACAAATCGCCCACGATTATTCTCATTGTAGACCCTGAATGACAACTCAAGAATTTTCTAAGCGTGTTAGCGTGAGATGTACAACACCTTTCTTCGAGTATCCAGCACGTAGAAAACTCGGAACTCGACCCAGGTTGTGATGGTTCTGGAGGGGACGCTGACTGCTGGGCTCGAAAGATCTACTGATTTGTTACGATGCCGACGGAGGACCTGTGTGGCGCTGTTAGATTCAATAAAATTTTATTCAAGTGATGACTAACTGACAACCTCAGCTGCCGACAGGTGCTGTTGTTATACCTCGATGTGGACAGCAAAAAATGCCTGTGTCTTCGGTGGCTCAGATGGATAGAACGTCTGCCATGTAAGCAGGAAATCCCGGGTTCGGGTCCCGGTCGGGGCACACATTTTCAGCTGTCCATATCGAGGTATGTCAACAACACCTGTCGGCAGCTGAGGTTGTCAGTTAGTCACCATTTATTCCAGGGAGAAGCTGCACGGTAATCAACAGTAACTGTTCTTTCGAGAACAAGTTACTGTCTTCATATATGTTATTCAAGATTACTGAATTTATCGCTAAGAATATAAGTCCCTGCCGTGTCTTCTCCTAGATCTACGAAGCTGAATCCAACTGCGCACCCAGAGCTGCCAAGGGAGTTGCGTCAGCTCGGAGTGCCATCCTGGTGCGGTGGTCAGCCACCCGCTGGCGAGGTAGGAGCGCCCCGTCGGTGCCCCCGCTTGGAGATGTCGGTGACTACGATGTGCATGTTTGGCTCACACGATCTTCCAGGGAGTACTCAGTCGCTCTTAGATCAGAGTCCGTGATATCCCATCAGGAGGATGCAGACTTAGAGTGCCCTATTGTACTGAATGCTGAAGCTGACCCCCTGTATAACAAGCCATCCGGGGACAGCATAGATATTTCACGATTTAACACATATACTGATTCACTGTCGAACAGATGAATAAAACTACGTTATGACGACAGAGAAGTTACACCGATGTTAACAAACTAAGCTTTCATCTGTTCTTCACCACAGTGTGGGCTCGGGTATACAAACGTTACTTGGTGGTTCACTCTAGAGTCGTACAGCTGTGTAGGAGAAGGAAATGTAGAAAGATTTGGTGTTACGCAAGAAGTATGGCCAAGATGCTAATCGTTTTCGGTCTAACGTACCTTGTGTAAACAGGAATCTTGCGAATCCTATTATTTATGGAGACAAAGAAACAACTGGGACCCATGATATTAATCCTTCTTAGAGGCCAGCGACCTTCTGGTAGGATCTTCGGCTTTCAGCCGGAAGCAAATCCTACTGCTGCCGGTATTTCTGCTTTCCACCGTAGACGGCCAGGTACTCGCTGGATATTTAAGTCAAATGCCTTTGGCTTTTCCGTTTGGAACGAAGGAAGCAGGAGTATGACCATCGCAAAGAGCCGCTGTATACGCTCCGAGAGCAGATGTACCAGCTTCGTGTGTGGTCAATAACTTCACCAGTCTCACCTCTGAAATTCGTCCATCCTATTGAAAAAAAGTTGGTGATGCCCCATACTTCGCTATCGACACAAGGCAACAGCAGAACTCGGAAGATGCTGTCACTTCAAACACAAGCTCACACGTAGGACGTCTATGGACTAACAGATTACCTAGTACCATGTTCAGTAGACATACACGCAGTCCTGAATAATTAGATCAACTAATTTAGATAGTGTACATCTTGGAGCGAAGCCAATGAATTCCTCCGTAGTAATATCACTTAATGTCCCATTACACCATTCCAGCCTCCTTGTCTGTACTGTTCACTGGTACAGTCTCACTTCCCTATACGACTGGACTCCAGACATATACATTCTGGAAACACAAACACTTCGAAGCCACTTCAAGCGTTCCACAGCGATGAACCAAAACATTAAGTTACCAGAAAGACTTTCTAACACCCAAATCTATATATGTTAACAAATTTGTCTTCGTCAGGAAAGCTTTTCTTTCCATTGCCATCCTGCAATTTATACCCTCTCTACTTAGGCCATCATCATTTCTTTCGCTGCCCATATAGCAAAACACATGTACTACTTTAATGGTCTCGTTCCTTATTCAGATTCCTTCAGCATCACTTCATTTAATTCACCTCTATTCCATTATCCTTATTTTCTTTTGCTGATGTTCGTCTTTTATTTTTCAAGACGCTACACATTCCATTCAACTGGTCTTTCATGTCCTTCCCTGTCACTGAAAGAATTACAATTGATAAACTAATGGTTTTTTTCTTCTCCTTGAACTATAATTCTTACTCCAAATTTTCCGTTGGTTTCATTTGTATCTTGCTCAATGTATAAAGTGAATAACATCAGGTATAAGCTACAATCCTGCATCAGTACCTTCTCAATCACTGCTTCCCTTTATACACTTCAGTTATTACTGCTGGCGTCTGATTACTTGTCAAGTTGTAAATAGCCATTCGCTCCATTTAATTTAATCCTATTACGTTCTGAATTTCCAAGAGAGTATTCCAATCAATATTGTCCAAAGCTTTCTATAAGTCTTCAGATGCTATAAACGTAGGTTTCCCTTTCCTTTACCTCTCATCTAATAGAAGAGATAGGCTCAGTATGGCGTCGTTTGTTCCCACATTTCTCCGGAATCCAAAGTTATCATTTCGAAGGTAGGCTTTTACCCGTTTTTTTCATTCTTCTGTGAGATATTTATGTCATTATTTTAAACCATTACGTATTAAACTGATAGTTCTCTAATTTTCACATTTGTAAGCACCAGTTTCCTTTGGAATCTGAGTTACTACACTCTTCTTGATGTCTGGCGGTATTTCTGCTGTCTCATGTATCTTGCACATAAGACGTTATAGTTTTGGCATGACTGGCTCTCCCAAGGCCATCAGCAATTCTGATGAGAAGCCTTCTGCTTCATGCGCTTTGTTTCGACTTAGGTTTTTCACTGTCTTGTCAGATTTTTCTCGCACTATCATATCTCGCATCTCATCCTCATCTACGTGCTATTCCTTTTCTATTATGTAGCCTTTGTCTCCTTTGTGTCCACGACGCGATGTTCACAATGCCGTTCATAGTAGCTAGTCGGCATTCATACGCTCTTATTCATTATTAAACCTACTTCGGCATTATCTCTATTTGATTTTATATTTGTAACCCTGCGTTCATCTGATCAGAAGTCCTGTTCCATCCTGCCTCCGAACTTCACTAATTCCCACTATAACTTCAACCTATCCTTTTCCCTTTTTAAATATTCTAACCTGTCTACAGAGGTTGGAATACATCCAGCAAACAATTAAGTACGTAGGTTGCAACTGCTACTTTGAGACGAAGAGTTTGGCGTAGGTGAGGGATTCATGGCGGACTGTATCAAACCAACCAGAAGACAGATGACTTAAAAAGAAAAAAAATCTGGCGATTAATGGATGTTACGTCCACGATTCGACCGGCACAACGCCTGGTTTGTTTACCCTCATATCCTTCTGAGTGGTCCCTTCCCAGAGATCAGAAGAAGGGAATAATTTAACCCTACAGTAGAGCTACATCCCATCGGCAACAATTTCACTTGTTTTTTCCCCTTACTTTCAGCCGTTCACAGTACAATCACAGCAATTCCATTTTGATTGATGTTACAAGGGCGGCTTAGTCAATCATCCAGTGTGTCCCCCCTGCAACTACTGAAAAGCCTGCTGATTCTCTTCGTGAGAAACGTGCATGTCTAGCCTGTCAAGAGATACCGCTCCGTAGTGGTTGCACCTATGATACTGCTGTCTGTGTCACTGAGGCGCATAAGCCACCCAACAATGGCAAGGTCCGTGGTTCATGTGGAATAATACGTGTTATTGGAACGGATTTGATAATCGACCGCTGTAAGAGATGGGCGAGCAGATAATTCATAACATTCACAAACTTCTTAGTATTCATAACGATTTGAATGTAGTAACTGAATGCCACTATCAATTTAGCCAAAACATACGAGATATCAGAAAACCGTCTCTCAGGTATTGTTTCATAGTTGTGTCTCTTTTGCACGGTTGTAGGTAAACAGAAGTTTGACAGGCCGGCGCTATTTTACAAAGACCTAGCAACACAATAAGAAATAAAAATAAAAGAAAATCATTAATCGAGTGTTACAAGATGGTACCAAACTTCAGTACAATTTGAGGCTCTAAAACATTCAAAATACTATTTCGTACACCTCGTAACACAGCCCTGAGATACGGACATGATGGGTTCTCTAAACATACTGATCTGAAATCGACATGGTAGTAGAATTCGGGGACTGATGACGAAGTTCTCAATACAATTACTGATATCCAGGTATATTTAATTTTATTCAACTTCCTTAATACCTTCGAATTCGACGAACTGCTACAACAAGTGTGTATTGTGCTGAGTACTGGGCATTTTGTAGAGCGCCGAAACAGTCGTCTATTTTGGGCTAGTGAATAAAGATTACTGCTGCCTTCCTTCTTCCACCCAGTGCCGTAACTATATTACGAACTTCTATATGTAGAGTGTCTTTTCTGTTTCACCCTAATAAAAGTCTGGGCTAAGTCTGCAACCTGGTTGTCTTAAATGGTAATTTATAAAACATACCGGTTTCCGATCCCGAAAATCAATTGGGAAAGCTTCATGTAAAACACCAAAATAGCAGTATTGATGTTTCTGGCTGTGAGATATTTCTAAGGCAACGAGTTTGTGTTTTGGTAAAACCCAAGCAACATCCTAAAGCAAGAGTGGGCTTACGGGGAACTGTACGTCCAGAAAGCAGGATAGTTGTACTGAAGGAGAATAGTGAGTCACCACAAAACAAACCTCAGTTAATGTAGGCTCATCGTAAGTTCTCTCCGGAAGAGCTATGTGTTATCTCACGGAATACGGTCCACTGCAATAACATTTCTTAACTCTCCAGATCACCACCACTATCAGCTCTGAACACGGTCACAAGCTTCTTTTTCTAGCATCCGTTGCTAAAACCAGTTCCGTATAAAATTATAATGTTGACGCAGATAATATAATTTTAATTAACATCAAGTAAAAGTTACATACATGCGCAGAAGCCCTGGGGTATTAGAAACCCTACACTTTTATTGTTACGCTATTCTTACACAAGGGTGCTAATGAAATAGAGATAACCGATTTCTGTGAATGATTTCGAGCATTTAAGGTATTAAAAATTCATTATCTGATTGTCATGTTTAAGCAGGAAATAAGAACCATACGTGCTCAATTAGGGCTGCTGATTATTAATCATCACACTCTAACGAGATACTATTCAACAACTGTGTAAGAGAAATGTTTCTGATGCCTATCGGCGCGAGTCTCGCCCCCATAACACTAAACTTTCAGAGCAGATACTTTCGGAAACCCTTCACATATGAATTTGAGAATATCTGGAGTAACACTAGAACCATCGAATTTCGAACCCCCTAGAAACCCCGTCCGGCCAAAAATTATAAATCTCTAGTCAACGCGTTTACATCTCATTCTTAGTCATTCACCCATTTTGGGGAGCTAGTTCCGCTGCAAGAGGTAGCCACTGTGATGGTCAGTTATTTTGCTTCCAACCATTAAGCACCGTTGTGCTAGATACTTACGTTCACCAGCAGGACGTGTTTCTTCTCCACCAAGACATGTGAAATCATTCAAAATATGCTGAAAATCGTTATTGACAGTCATTCCGCATTTCTGCGCGTACTCACTACGTATTGCAGTCATGAAATGAGTGAACCGGCATCAGACTTGTGCGGGAGCTAATGCTTATTGACACAGATATATGGACCATGAGTAATTTGACAGTTTGTTGTCACTCTGTCTCATTCGTGTGACGTCAGAGCAAAGTTTCATTTTTTAATCACTCCATCTGTATCGATCATGAATCAAACGTGAGGAATGTCGTGGTATGTAACGAAATAGTAAGGAAAAAGGTGCATAAAAGAAATGTAATTACTTTACCGGTTTCGGGCACTTAATGCCCTTCTTCAGAATGTAACACCTACCTTATTATTTGCAAGTGTCAGTAATAAGATGCAAACAGCAAAATGCCGTGGTTATGGGTTTATAGTGTTATTAGCTGATTATATCTTGTTCGGGCATGATGTTTGCACTTGTTGTTTCGTTTCTTTATACTATTTTTGTATAGACATTAAGAACCATATGACCGCTGCAATTTGCTGTATGCATCTTATTAATGATATTGGCAAATAATGAGATATGAATAACCATCTGAAGGAGGCCACCAAGTGCCAGAAACCGGTAAAGAAATTAAATTCCTTTCATCCATCTGGTTGCTTATTATTTCGTTACACACAACTACAGTTGTTGATTTTGGATAAAATGTTAATACTATGGTCAGTCGGAAGTCTACAAAAGATGTAGCGGCAAACCCCTCGTGTATTTTCCTGTGAAGCTCCTAGCGCTGTTACTACAGATGAGAAACAATCAGGCGACTTCTAGTTAGCAGGACTGTCAAGCCTCTCCACCAGTACTTAGTGAGAAGCTGTGTTGTGTGCCTTTCGTTTTCATCATCGAAGCAGACGTATTTTTGTTGTTAATAAACTTGTTGAGACTTGATCACTGATTTCCTGCGTGATCATCATGATACTCCTGAAGCCATTACGTGACGTCACAGTGTAGTAAATTTTTTTTCTTCTTTCCTCTGACCAAAGTAGGTCCACTTCCACTCCTATGGATCCTGTGGCGTCCATAACATACAGAATAACAAGAAATGCATCCAGCTCTTCTAATGGTGATGACCATTTTGCAACTTTTAACGCTTTGTGGTCCTCTGTTTCAGTGCTTCTCTGGAGATCATTTAGTTTTCCGCTCCTGCTAAGAGTTACAATATTAGTACTATACACTCACTACATTGGTCCATCGTGAGCTTCAGTCTCTGTACCGACAGTCAAATTACTGAGAGATGAATTTTTTCGTACATTGCGACACCTTTTAGAATATGCATAGCTCAGTTTTGTATCATTTAGTTGTACTCGTAACTATACTCTATTCTTCACTGTTATAATGCATATACTCTATTTGTCTTTTCGGTAATTTATTAAACACGACACACAAAAATGAGGGAGATATTAATCAACAGCTATGTAACTCCCATATGATTCACAACAGTCTGATCAAGTCATCTGTAAAGCATACACATGACATTTAATGGCAGACATTAACTTCCCTGCATTTTGAATAGTGTTTTACCTCCAGATTCCACATTTTACAAGCATCGTTGCTAAGCGCAAATACATAAAGAAAAGCAACATGAGTTATGCTCACAAATAATGGGTTCAACAATAAATTTAATTTTAATGTAATTAATCAAGAATTGCAGATTTTCGACATTAAATCGAAAAATATTCCCTGTGCATAGAAGGAACTACATAATTACCATATATGGGCAGATGGTTCCAAAAATGAACAAAGAACATATACCTTTCCTTCAATCACAATGAAGATAATAATAGCAATCATGACAGTAATCATCGAATGATCTGGTAACCTCACATGCTGCAGTTGAATATCTAGAAATAAAACATTAGTTTTCATAGAAAAAATGTCATATTGGCATCAGATCGGAGATATGAAGACTAGTAAGGTCCTTACATGACGCAGTCATGAGATTACAATAATATCCGCATTAGAAAGTAGCTGGTAATTAATCAGTTAATCGAGAGAGCAGGGTTTTCTCATAGCTTCTAGGTGCATCGTCGCATACAACAACACTATCAGGACGTTGCCAACTGGGAGTTTCCGTGGTCTATTGGGTTGATCGTAGTTCGATAATTGCGGGCTATGAGTTCGATTCTCACTCATGGTGTCCGTTTTCAACATTCACGAAAAGACCTAATTCACCAATGGTAACGCCAAGTCCAGAATGTTAGGTTGCACAGTGCTTCAGAATCCGCATTAAACAAAATATCTCTTCGCTACCAACAGGACCAGAGCCTTTTTAAATGGCGCCATAACAAAGGCGGCAGCCGCCGAAGGCACAAACTCTGTAACCAGTAAACTAGCACTAAAAAGTTTATTTCATTTATTTTAGGAATGGTTATTTCGTTCACAGAGTTCATATTTAATTTGAATTTGAGACGTTGCAATTTTTTGTTCTAGACTGGAATTCGAATTCGGATCTTTAGGAATGGAACGAATCTGGGTTGCAATCCTGGTCCTGCACAAACATATTCATAACTTCATTTTACGCCCTAGCATGTGCACACTGGCCTACCTCCGGAAAATAATTTGCATATTTAGTGTCTGTTCCTGGATAGTTAATAATAACGATAGGTACCGTTATTTCTAGTGAAACATGCGAGCATCTCACTACTGGTGAGCAAGCAGTTGATACTTAACGTCTATTAATGGAAGGGAAACAGAGAGAGTTCGCACCGGGTTCGATTCCCGGGCAAGCAAAATAAAGCTGTACCCTGATCTCATATTGATACAGCTCGCTGCTGGTAAATAAATTCAATTTCAAACATCTGATTTTACTTAGTTAACAATCCGATAACGTGCTGGGCAGAAAATCCCGTCACAACATTTTAAATCACAGCATTCCAATTTGCAGCACATGCATACTTGGTTGCTTGCGAAGGAGAGTATGTTAAACGTCTTTCGTGGTTAGTTAACAGGGCGATAATGGTTTTGATGTAGTAGAAATAATTCCGTCACTTCGTTTCAAGTTCAGATGTGTTAACTAATTCTGGTGAAAACGTTTATAATTCACGTCTCTTTACGGTTAGTCAGCATTGATGATCGTTGCCTTGATCAATTAACGGGCAAGTGCAAAAGTGTATTGTAGTTAGCAGTGAATACGTCTGCTAGGTTCTGTCTAGATCCAAAACAAAATATTTCGTCCTGTAAGTTTTAGTTCAAAAATGTGGGCAAATAATTCTTCATGAATAATTTGTACAGCCAAGTTACTGATTATACTCCATTAATATTGTGGTTTCTATAGAGCTTTTATCGCTGTTTATCGCATTTTCTTTAACTACTTCCTTTAACGACCAGTTTATGTTAAAACCAATCGTTACTGGGACATTTAGCAGGTGTGGGAAAACCTTACACAGAGGAAAAATACTTCGAACTGTCATAGACCATTATTACTCCAGACATTGTCTCAGAATATCTTGTTCATGCAAACATTTACTTTGTTTAAGGATTGCTACATAGTTTATGTGCCATAGTTAGTTGTTTCAGATTGTAATGAGATGGTAACGCTTTTGAAAATCATTCTAACCAGTGCAAGCGTTAGGGACTAACTCATCTCTACTTACGTGCTTTTCTAGTTATTGCAATATCATGGCGTGATGTTACATCGCACTGATTGCCTTAAAGAACAGTGTTGTCTAGTGGTCTCTCGTGGTATCCATTTTGTATTGTCGAACGACTGTTTCGCAATGCAATAAATAGGACCCGCTAGGCAGCTACGTTATGTTGGTTGCATGCAAATCCGGTGGATCACAACTCAGGTCGTTCGGATACTTTTGCGCATGATAGTACATCTGATGAGGAAAAGGTTTCAAGATTTTATTGCTTCTCTAGTCTTAATGAAAAGGAGAAGCAGTGAGGCAAATCGAACGAAAAAAGATCAAATCTGGTTGATCTTTGATATGTGTGATATCAGAGATGGAGTGCAGCACATCGTTTGTTGATGATTTGGTGGATTTCATCTTATGGGGTGCAAGGGAAAGCAGAATTTTGTAGTGACCAAATGAGATACTCAGAAAATTAAATACCTGCTCATAAAGTTTAAATTTTATCGCTCAACTCCCGCACCTAACACGCAGCACTTAGTGTTGGCAATCGACACACATGCAATGTACGTGAATAAAGAGTGTTTCTTATTTCGCAATTGTGTTCTAAATCTTGGTCTATCCAAACGACACTCTCTCTTCATAGGTATTGTTGCAAAGCGGATGAGTGAAACAAATGAATAGCATCCAACCGTGTCTGGCCGTCTCGTAGCAACAGACTGCTATTAGACGCTGAGCGATAAGCTTGATGAAGCATGGCGATGTGTAAAGTATGGCAGTTTGTGGCGATAGGGTTAGTTGCAGCAGTTGCTGTGAGCGTAGTCAGTGTTAATAACTGTGTAAGAGATACGGCGCGCCCTTCCAGGACATCCAAGGTAGGCACAGAATCGGAAATGTCTGTGAGCGCGCCTGGAAACAGCGGGACACTTGAGAACGAGCCGTCTGCTCTGGATACATTCGAGGAGCTTAAGGAGTTGTTAAAGGTATTATGTGAATCTCTAACGGACAATAGTTACAGTTATTTCCCGTTTCGTTAATATTTAATGTAGTAACTGTTATTTATTGAGCATTACATTACATTACAAGCAATGATTTCATTTTGTGTCTTGTTAGAGTGATAAACGTTTGGTAGAGGTGGTATCGGAAGTAGATATCTAATGCGTTATTCAGTATTCTGTAGATGAATTAGTTACAAAGCCACAGTTTATGCTGTTAATTAGCGTCACATACAACTGTATTGTGCTGGCCATTTTACAGGAAATATCGGCAAGAGGCAGCGGCATACTTCAGGATGTGTTAGATACTTTCCAGAAGAATGGACTCGTATTTCTCGATACGCTCAATGAGCTCGTGAAGCAGAAGATGAAGGTAATACAATAAACTGTATCCTACATAAGTTTTGTGACTGTTAGCGGTTGTAGTAGTATTTCATCTAGCAATTGTTATTAAATAATTTTTAAGTTTCATTCCAGCCAATGATTTTCTTTAGTGCTGCGTAGTAGTATCAAGGTTCTGTAGTAGTGAGACCGCAATGTATTATCAATTGTCCAGTTCACTGTAGATAAATTAGTGCAATCCCATCTTATACCCTGTTGAATCACATCTTAAACAACGGTATTAAATTTTACAGGAAGTGTCGGCGAAGGAGTCTGGAAAAGTCAGAATTATTCAGAACGACATGGAGACGACCCACGAGGAGGACCTCATCTTTCTGGATGTCTTCAAAGAGTTTATGAAAGTGAAGATAAAGGTATGTTGAGAAATTCTATCTTGCATCAGTTATAGTAATACTTTAGGTTATGGTAATATTTAATGCAATAATTATTGTTTGTTAAGCTTCGTATTGTGTTTGAAGCAATTATTCTAGCTGGTCTCTTGTAATAGCTATAGTCGTTCTTTAGAAAAGGAATCAGTCTGCTTTAGACGGTTTTCAGTATAACTCTGGAAATTTTACAGGCCTTGTACACGGTCTAACCACTCTTCTTCTTTGAAAACTTCGTCGTCTGACCAGTGGATCGTGATTATGAAACAAATCTTTTATTATTCTTCTCATGTCTGCATCATTTATCAACTACATCCACATCATGCCACGCAAGCCACTTAATGGTGAGTGGCAGAGGGTACTTCTGCTACGACTGACTGATCCTCGGTTCCTGCTGCACTCGTGGATGGCTCCTGGAAAGAATGACTGTCGCTAAGCTTCTATATTAGCTCTAGCTTCCCGAATTTTCTTGTAGTGGTCGCTTAATGAGATGTACGTGGGAGGAATCAATATGTAGTCCTACTCTTCCTGGGAAGTGATCTCTCGAAATTTCAGTAGGAAACCTCTGTGTGATGCACCGCGCCTCTCCTGTAGCGCCTGCCACGGGTGTTTGCTTATCTTCTCAGCAACGCTCTCGCGCCAACTAGGCGATCCTGTGACGGTATGCGCCACTATTCTTTGGATCTTCTCTGTCATTTCCATCAATCCTACCTGCGTCTCGTTATAGGATAATAAAGTAATTCTAACTTATGTCGTTTGTTATCGTGATCATACTCGTTTCTTTGAAAATACCTACACAACATGATGAAGGGTGTAATGTTCAGACGCAAAAATGTACCACACAACACAGAGTAATGCAAGAAACGTAGTACGTAGGAATGACCTTTTTCTATGTGGTTCACACTGAAGATATTTTTTTCTGTTGGTGTCCACAGGGTCTTGTGAAAATGCGGGACGTGGGTCCCGATGAGTACTTGTACCTCAGGAATACCATCATCCCAGCGATGCGAGAAGCTGTGCTGTCAGTCCGTCGAACAATGAAGGCCTATGATCGTGAAGTCGCTGCAAGATACATGCGGGAGAGCATTGAAGAGACTATTAAGTGGGTCAAGGAAAATCGTGACTTAATGGTTCAGCACTTGATCTGGTACTTAGTGCTGGTGTGGGCCGTTGCACATCATTTCCTACTGGTGATGTGCGTGCATCGATGGTTCTTGCACGAGTGAGAATGAATACCATCCGCAACAAAGAATGTTACTTCAGTTTCTTTATGTTCTTTCAAGTTTAAAGTTGAGTTCTGTTTCGGTTTGTGTTATGTTCTATGTTCAAGTTCAATGTTTTTTCATGTTTCGTTTCATTCGTTGTTTTTCATGTTCATTAATAATGATACTTTATCAAATTAACAGTCTGTGCATTATTTATTCATATTTTTGAGACTGAAGCCTTGACTGAATCAGAGTTCCAACTATGAAAATTCAGAGATATTTCGGGGATAACTCCAGATGATGCTTGTGTAATAGACGCACGATCGCCGGCGGTTCGTTACAGAGTAGTGATGTAATTTTGTTTTATATGATTTTTAATCGCGGTGTCTCTGGTTTCTGTGGAAATGCGGTCAGAGCAGTAAAGGAGCCTGCAGTTTGCAATAACAAAAATGGACACCACCCAACGCACAACACAGAGTAATGTAACAACCCAGAGACGAAATATTAATCTGCTGTTGTTATCGTCACAGCGGGAACAGCTGTGCATAACGCAGTTATACTTTTTCTCCGCTGCGTTTATGAACCCATACACGAGGTGCATATCGGCCAGTTCTTCATTACCAGCAAACCTGTCAGTATACAACGGTGTATCACTGTTAACGTACAACTAACAGTGCTGAGAAAAAAAAACAGCAAACAAAAGCGAGCAATACTGAACACAAGCTTGAAGCGGAAGAGTAAAATGGGTACTACTGCCGTCGACGACGGGACCCGTGAGCGAATAGAAACAAGACACACACAGATACAAAGGCAACTGGGGCAAAAAGAAAACAATAAAATTGAATACCTCAGTCAATAGCCGCCGGATTCTTTGTTATCCTAATACCAAAATATTCCGGATGTATCACTGAACAACTTCTGAAAGTGTAGCCTTAGAATTCTGGTCCACCCCATATGTTGAATGTCCTTTGACAAATTTAATGTCTTTTATATTTTTGCATTTACGTTATCATGTTAATGTTATTGTACGTTTTCGTTAATATCAAGAAATGACAAATCCTTCAAGTTGGAATACTGAACACTTTGCGACCAACAAAACTCCATTAAATATACAATGTTTCCTGTTTTACTACATAAAAATAGCATAATCTTGGAAGACTTGAAAATGACTGACAGACTTTTTAGTAACAGTATCAGAAAGTCAAATCAGGAACTTAAACACATCTTAAATAATAAATGTTTTTTTGATGAAAAAATTACAACTGGGAGATACTTGTTGTTTCTATTTATTGTCATAGGTTTCGTTTTCCATTTTTCCCAGTTGGTAGACGTGTTTGTACATCTACATTAAAGAAATTAGATGCTGGAGTGGTCTCCAACGCTGGACCTCACCCTCCCTAACATTGTATTTTCCCGGTCTGGCTTCATTAAATTTAATGTTCCTCTTCGGAACCGCGAAATTGGAAAGAAATACACCGTGGCAAGAGTTACTAGTTTAGGGTCACAACTGGAATTATTAAGTATTTATAATTTTAAAGTATCCAGAAATATTTAACTGAGGATGTAATGGATTCAAAAGCACGACTTTAAAGCTACGACACCAGTCTTGCACCAGCTTTTCTCTTCATGTATAATCTGGCTTCGTTATGTTCTTCCCTCAACATTTCTTTACCCGTCCATATTCGTCCATACCTTCATTTCTCGTGAAGACAACGACGAATGATCGACCTGCTCACACTTAGATGGAGGACGTTCCTAATCTCTGTACTGGACCTGAAAGGATCTTAACACTATAATGGAGTATACTATAGCCCTGGTCCACCGGGGTAGTCTGTGGAGACTCAGGGCGATGAAGGCGATGGACGAGGCTTTTCCTCTTCACTCAGAAATTCATTGTAAATTTTCTGTATTCTAGGAGAAGGGAACAGACAGTGATACAGTGTTCATCTTCATAAGGCGCAAGAACGCGATCTTCCTCGAATTCCTTGAATTGTCATACTTCATAAATACGAATCTACTGACGAGGCACGAGGACACGAAGCATGATGCAAGGTGGAGAGCGTTTCTTTCGCCTCAGATGTCAAATTCATTCAATTTACATGCTTTGAAAAAATATTTAAGAAATTATTTACTTGAGAGTATTGTTTAGAGTATCGTGTAAAAAACATATGTAGTACTAATAATGGCACCGTTTTCATACATTAAACGTAAATTTAGATTCAAGTTGTGATACAGGTCATTTTTCTGCCTGTCATAGTTTATTCATCTATTTATCTAAAGTATCTTCAGCATCACAATAATACGGGATAAAACTATAAAACATCAACAAAAGAGAAAATGTAAAATGATAAGAAGAAAAACCACAAGAATATAAACTTAGTTCCAGAAACAATAACTTAATATGTTGCCCACGAAACGCCGAATCTGTTATACTACACAACCTTAACAAGAGAACAGAGCATAATAAATGAAACACAGCAAAAAGGATACCCATTGCTAACCAGGGGCCACAAATTGTGAGAGAGAAATTCATTCTATTCAAGCTGTTAAAAGAGATCAAACAGTCACAATACACAATAAGCAACAAAAGAAAAATCCTGAAAATTTAACAATTTATGACCCACAGCTGTCTCACCGTTCTGACGATGTGTGCTCTTACCAAATTTAAAATGGCCCAAGTAACACAGTCATCTACACAACACAGGTTTACACTGAAAGGAACTGCCACAACCTTCTGTAACTCTTGCAGCCGAAGAATTGTGATCTAGGGGCGCCGGCAGTGTAGCTCAGCGTGTTCGGTTAGAGAGGGGCTGGCCCTCTGTAATAAGAAAACTGAGTAAAAGAATCAACCATCAACTTGAACGGATGTCGTATGACGTCCGCCCAGACAAAACGCAACGACCATTAAGGAACAAAAATAAATAAATAAAAAAAGGGTAGCGCCTTTCATTAATAATCAAGACGTCCTCGGACCCGAGTTTGAACCCCGCCACAGCTTAAATTTTGACTAAAATTCATCTGCAATGGCGACAGAAGACTTCCGACAGAAGAAGTTACCTTCGTTCTGCCAACGGTTTTGTCAAAGAGGGTGGCGTTGTCGACAGGTGGGAAACTGCCCCGTCAGGCGAAAGAATCAGCGGTGAACAACGGCAAGAGGATGCACTAAAGACACGACATGTGGCCTGTAGCTGAAAAAGTGCCATGATGATCTCTCCATTGGCAAAAGATGCAGACTACGCCCCATTCAGATCTGCTGGAGGGGATTGCCAATTAGGAGGTGCCCATGAAAACAGGACTGAATATCCAACGAATGATTAACTTTCTACGACTCGAGGGGTGGTATATCAGAAGTTTAAACGTGATAGGGAAGCGAGGAATTCCGCAAAGGGAAATCGTGAGGCTCAGTCTAGATATAGTGGGTGTCAGTGAAGCGAAATGGAGAATGGTGGAGATTTCTGGTCAGGTGAGTATAAGTTAATGCCAACAGTAGCAGAATATGTTACAAAGGGTGTAGGTGTGGTTTTGAATAAGAAGGTAGGATAGAGAATGAGTTTCTGTGAGCAGTTCAGTGATGGGGTTGTTGTCATCAGAATCGACAGCAAACCAACACTGACAACGGTAGTTTACGTACATATCCCGAAGTAGCAAGCTGAAGGTAAAGGAAGAGAGAACGTAAATGAGAATATTGAATGAGTAATGTAGTACGATGAAGGGAAATTAAAATCTAATGGTCATGGGGCACTGGAACGTGGTTGTAATGGAAAGAGTAGAGGAAAGGGATATAGGAGAATAGGAGCTTGGTACTAAGAACGGGAGAGGAGAAAAACTACTTGAGTTCTGCATTAAATATCAGCTAGAAATAGAGAACACCCTGTTCAAGAATGAGAAGAGGCATAGGTACGCTTTGAAAAGGCCTCGTTGAAAAGGCCGAAATCAAATACTGGGTTGCAAGGTGCACCCATGAGTAGATGTAGAATCAGATCACAATTTAGTTAAGATGAACAGGCTGTAGTTTAAAAGACTAGTCAGAAAGAATCAATCCGCAAAGAAGTGGGATATGGAAGCACTAAGGAATTAAGAGTTATGCTTGAAGCTCTCTACGGTGATAGATCCTGTGATTAGAAAAAGCTCAGTGTGCAGTTAAGTTAAAGGGGAATGGAAATCTCTACAAATGGCAATCACAGAAGTTGAGAAGAAAGCGATAGCAGAAAGAAGATAACTGCAAAAAAAAAAACATGGGTAACAGTGGAAGTACTTAAGTTGATCTATGAAAGAAGGAAGTGAAAAGTTTTCAGAGATACTCATAAATAAAGAAATTAAAGTCACTGAAGAATAAATTTGAATAGTAAGAGCGGGGAAGCTCTTGAAACACAGTTTGCAATTCCTACTCTGGGATGAAGAGGTTGGCACAGGAGAGGAATCTGTCGTGAGCTGCATCGAACCAGTCAGGAGCCTGATGCCTCCTAAATAAATGAAAAAAAGGAGCCAAAGCCACTCTTCACCTGAGACTAACTTGTATCCTGGCGGTTGCATGCAGCAAAAAAAGTCAACTAAAATCATTGGGGGAAGTGCTACAAAACGAATATTCACGCTGGTGTATAGAATGTGTGAGCCTGGCGATATGTCATCGTACTTACAGGAAAATGTCATCCACGTAATTCCGGAGACTGTAAAGGCTGACAAGTGTGAGAACTGTAACACAATCAGCTTTATAGCTCATACACCCAAATTGCTGACAAAGGAAATGTACAGAAGAATGGAAAAGTGAGTTGTGGATGTGTTCGATGCGTATCAGTTTGACTTAAAGGAAAGGTAAAGTCACCCGACATTCAGTTTTGAATATGTGGTTGATGGTGGAATCAAGGCTAAAGAAAAATCAAGAGACGTTCATAGGATTTGTCGACCTGGAAAAAGTTTGTTGAAAGGTAGGCGTAAGCTGCAGGGAAAGATGGGTAATATACAATACGTACAATAGTCAAGGAGAAACAGTAAGAGTAGGAGACTTAAGAACGAAATGCTCAGATTAAGAAGGGTGTAAGACAGAGTAGTAGTCTTTCACCATGCTGTTGAATGTGGAGATCGAAGTAGTAATGACGCAAATACGAGTAAAAGAAAGATTCAGAAATGGAATTTGAATTCAGGGATGAAAGGATAAGATTCGCTGAAGACATTTAGCAATGTGAAGAAGAATTACGTGATATGCTGAATGGAATGAACAGTCTAATGACTACAGAATATGGATTGAGAGTGAATAGAAAAAAAGTGAAAGTGATGAGATGTCACAGAAATGAGAACAGTGAGGGACGTAACATCAAAGTTGGTGATCGTGAAGTAGATCAGGTTAAGGAAGTCTGCTACCCAGGCAGCAAAATAACGCACGACGGTCGGAGCTAGGAGGATATCTAACGCAGTCTAAGACTTGTAAAGCGGACATTTGGACGAAAAAAAGTCAACTAGTATCAGACATAGGCCTTAATATTAGCAGTAAATGTCTGAGAAAGTACGTTTTGGGCACAGCACAGCATTGCATGGTAGTGAAACATGGACTGTGCGACAACCAGAAATGATGAGAATCGAAGCAGTTGAGATGTAGTGTTACAGAGGAGTGTTGAAGATTAGGTGGACTGATCGGTGTGGAAAGGAATGTATGGCAAACACCGTCACGAAGAAGTAGCGAGACGGTAGGACATCTCTTAAGACGGCTAAATAACTTCCATAGTGCTAGAGAAAGCTGTAGGGCGTAAAAGCTGTAGAGGAAGACAGTGATTGGAAGATATCGAGCAAACAATTGAAACACAGTTTGCAATTTCTACTTTGGGATGAAGAGGTTGACACAGGAGAGGAATCTGTCGTGAGCTGCATCGAACCAGTCGGGCGCCTGATGCCTAATAAATAAATGAAAAAACGGAGCCAAAGCCACTCTTCACCTGATACTAACTTGTTCCTGGCAGTTGCATGCTGCTTGTATCCACAGAGCCAAGAACCATCCACTCGTCCAGACTAGAAGCAACGCCCTGTGTTGACCCCAAGTCACCACAGTTCGAGATCCCAGTCTCCACGAGGCTGACTCCCCTGCTTTCCTCCATGAACTCCTACTCTGTCCCATACAGCTGGCCTCTCTCTTTGATAACTGTCAGTTGTTGGATCCTTTTGCTGTCGTCTCCAAACCGCGCGACCGCTACGGTCGCAGGTTCGAATCCTACGTCGGGCATGGATGAGTGTGAAGTCCTTAGGTTAGTTAGGTTTAAGTAGTTCTAAGTTCTATGGGACTCATGACCTCAGAGTTAAGTCCCATAGTGCTCAGAGCCAGTTGAACCTTCTTTTTTGTCGTCTCCATACTGACACATCTTTCCTGAGGCTCCACTCTGCTTATGAAAGCAGCCATCCCGTCCGCCTGTAACAATACAACAGGCTGCTATCGCCACGAGCCATCCCACCCACCAGCCGGTGCCACAAGTGAAGTTCTGTGCAGTGCGCTCCCCCCCCCCCCCCCAACCCCCCCCCCCCCCCTCACCACTCTTAGAACAAGCTGCCATCTCATGTTGCTGGTCGACTGGCGTACACCACGCAGCTCCTCAATGTGTCCCCAAGCTGCCTCGTACCTCGCTGTGGCGCTCTAAGTACCTGTTTTGCTGCTGGTGGCGATCTCTGTCATGGTGGACGGGAGCATCAGTACTGGCGGCAACTGTCAGGCAGGGTGGGAATCCGATGGTGTGTTGAATCTCTTCAGCTCTTCACTTCTTAGGTTTATCTTGAGCCTCGAGGGACAAGTTTTATTTTAAGCGACGTAACAAATAAAGCGATAACCCGAATGTAGGTTTGAACACAACATTGCTTCGCTATCGATGATATTGTGTTATTTTGTATTCTGTTGCCTTCTCAGACCTTTGTACAGATTAACTCAGCCAGTAATAATGGGTACATACAGGTAATGTCGACCCAGAAACCAAGGTACCACGGCATTATTCACATCGGAAAACATTCCCAAAGATGGGATACGTTAAAATCCCTGGACGAAAGGGGATCGAACGCGAGATATTTGGATCCGTAGTCTGGTTCGCTACCAGCACACTAAAGAAATAATTTTTGCCATCAAAGGGCTTGGTGAAAATAGCTTTAATTTAGCGGAGCATTCCGTAGCTCATTGGCCAGCGCACCTGACTTTTATGCGGGAAACCCTGTTTCTTATCCCGGGAGTGCCACGGATTTTTCCTTGATGGGAAGTCTGGGACTGCGTCCAGCTATTCCCGTGGTGCTAGTTACTTGATCGAGCAGTAGCGGCTCCAGGTCACAAAAACTGACAAAGGCCGGAGAATGCTGTGCTAACTGCACGCACCTCCACGCTGCAACCAACGACGCCGTTGACGAAGGATGACACAGTGGTCTGTAAGTGGGGATGGGCCCGCCAGGAGATGTGGGTGAAGTTCACGTTTTTAACTAACGTTGATGAAGTCGATTTATGGCGAGGGTAAGGTGAGGTACAGGAGGAGAAAGGAGAACCATTAAAGGTACACAGTAAAAATGAAGATAGTTCAGCGAAAATCAATGTTCTAGTTTCTGGCTCCGACATGACAACAGTGTTAATCTGCTAGGAAGATTCAAAATAAAGTACACTCCAGCTCAGTGTGAAATTACGTTTAGATGATATTTTTCTGGTTGATCTTTCCTTTTCGCTGGCCTCAAAAGCATACCATTTAGTCATAATGAAATGATGATGAGAGCAACTAAACAGAGCTAACATCGCTGTAAACAGGTTTTGATGTTGATTAGCAAGAGTGAACACACCGTCATTTCTCTGTATTGTTGTTTATTTAATTACAACATTTATCCCATTTTCAAGTGACTGACTTTATGACACAAACTCAATAACTTGAAAACGGCACAAAAGGCGGAAACCTAGGTCGCAATTAAGTAAACAATACAGTAAATTTCGGTGTGTTCATTTAAAAATTATGTCTCAAGGATTACTAACTGGAAGTAAATTCGTACCAAGTTCGGGAGCAGTCTAAATGATCGTTTCTACCATTACTAGCTTCGCAGCCTAGAGTTCACTCCCATCGAGGTCGTAGATAACTGTGCGACACAAGCAGCACTACATATGTAACATTTCTGTACTGTCTACTGAGAATAATCGCAGCTGTGTGTACACTTTGAGAGTATTCGAGAATTTAATTCACGGGTTTTAGTTTTCGTTAACACTACAAGCATTATCAGGGACAGCCCGTCATAAATAGACTTTTGCTGACGGGTAATGCTAGAGATCAACGCTGTTAACGCCAAGACTAGTCGTAGAAAATACTATTTGAGTGGAGGAGAGCCTCATATGGATCGGAGACCATAAGTAGAATACTGGGTGAAAAGATTCTGCGTGAAGCCTTCGTTAGGCCTGAAGAAGTTTTTGCTGGATTTAACCTAAACTGCCGTCGGTCACGAGACACTAACCTTTTCATAGCGTGTGACATTTATGCCAGTGATGATATTCCCACCCTTGTCCTTTTCTGTAATCACTATGAAATCACTTTGTAGATATCTCTTTGTACGATAGTCAAAACGAACAGAAACTGCTAGCTGAACGGTGGCAGTTTCTCAGCTTTTCCATTAGCTCAGAGACTATTTCAACTTTTTTGTGAACTCACATTGTTTTGTCATGTTTTATGAGGCCTCGTTCTGGCCAGTTTGAATATGATGGTACAAACTCTTTCGTAACGTCTTTTTTAAGTCACTGTTGTCAGTATGGAGTTTTGGGCGAGTTGGTTTGCAAGAACGGTTGGCGGGTGCAAAGCCTTGTGGCTTCCTCGTTTCGAGAGAGTGAGCCATTACTGCTATGAATCTTTTCTCTTTCCGGTTCTGAACTGGATAGTTGGAGAGACAAGGACGTCATATTTGCCTGGCAGAGCTCCACGCTGTTGACGAGACGTTACAATGTCCAAGGAATAATGTAGCATCAAACCAATTTTCATTCGGTAACGAAATATAGCTTTGCCTGTGAGGTTAGCTGGTAATGTGTGTTGGTGTCATTCCGCATGTATGTAATCGAAAGCGTATGTCCGCGAGGTATAATTGATGCTGATAGGTCGGTAATTGGGAATTCTCAGCTTTTCCATTAGCTCAGAGAATATTTCAACTTTTTTGTGAACTCACATTGTTTTGTCATGTTTTATGAGCCCTCGTTCTGGCCAGTTTCAATATAATGGAACAAACCCTTTCGTAACGTTGGATTACCGAGAAACATGTTATTATTTTCTCTTCTTGATATTTCAAAATTGAAAGGTGTCACCAGTCCTGAAGTGTTGAGATTAATTTTCTCAATGATATATAATAACATATTACATGAATGATGTCACATCTGGTATCAGCCCAGTACTTTGGATTGTAGGCTGAAAAATCGTTACGGGACTGTTAAGTAACTTTTGAACGCTTGTGGTGAAATTCAGAACCCAATATTTTATATTACCGAGGAACTCGTCAGTCTTTGCCTAAAGTTAATATGGATATCTCATTCTGGTTGGCAGCTATCTTGTTCTATCTCATATATAGTAATTTCCAGAGTTCTAGTTGCATAGCCAAAGCGTGGGCTTTTCACTGTTTTAAATACAGTTTTCGAGTCTGATCGCGTTGCTGACTTTATCCTCTTGTACATTATGTACTTTAATACCCAGATCTTCAGAGTTTCATGCCTCATTTGTCACTATCCCGTAGCTTTGTCTATGTTGCTTTTCAAACACACACACACACACACACACACACACACACACACACACACGCACACACACACACTTGTAAGAGTGATTGTTTCCACTTTCGAATGTATTCCCCTGGCGTCTTGGCCTGTGTATGGAACATCAGGAGATGGCTGAACAATTTCTAAATAGCGCTATTGCTTGTGCAAATACGGCCGACCGCTGTGCATTAGTTGTGCATCTATACCTTGGCATGGCGTACCTGACGGTCTATTTTGTTAATCCGTTCGCGAATCCAGAGTGAAAAAAATTACTGTCTGTCCGCCTCTGCACTTTCTTTGGCGCGATTTCGGCGACACCGGTACAAATCCATCAAGTTTGTTCTCATTGTAGACCCTGAATGAGAACTGACGAATTTTGATATCATGTAAGCGCGAGATGTACAAAACCTTTCTTCGACTGTCTAGTACGTAAAAAGCTCGGAACTCGACCAAGAGTGTGACAGTTCTGGAGGGGACGCTGACAGCCCGGCTGGAAGGATCTACTGATTTGTTACGATGCAGACCGATGGCCAGTGTGGCGCAGTTAGACTCAATAAAATATTATTCAAGATTACTCCATTTATTGCTAAGCATATAAGTCGTTGCCGCGTCTTCTCCTAGGTCTGCGACGCTGAATCCAACAGCGGACCACGGCTGCCAAGGGCGCTGCGTCAGCTCGGGGTGGCATCTTGGTGCGATGGCTAGCCACTCGCCGGCGAGGTGGGAGCGCCCCGTCGGTAGCCATGCTTGGAGATGTCGGTGACTACGACGTGCATGTTTGATTCACACGATCTTTCAGGGAGTACTCAATCGCTCCTAGATCAGAACCCTTGTCATCCCACCAGCCAATTAAATTCCCCATAGGAAAATCACTTAATGTCCCACTACACCATTACAGCCTCCTTGTCTGTACTGTTCACTGTGCAGTCTCACTTCCCTACAAAACTGGACTCCAGACGTATACATTCTGGAAATACAAACACTTCCAAGTCACTTGGCGTTCTACAGCGACGAGCTGAAATATTATACAACTATAAAAGACTTTCTAACACTTAAATCTATCTATGTTAACAAGTTTGTCTTCGTCAGGTAAGCTTTCCTTTCCATTGCCAACCTGCAATTTATACCCTCTCTAATTAGGCCATTATCGTATATAGGAAAACTCATGTACTCCTTCAAAGGTCTCGTTCCTTAAGCTGAATCCTTCAGCATCACTTCATTTAATTCATCTCTATTCCATCATCGTTATCTTCTTTTGCTGATGTTCACCCTGTCTCTTCTTTTCTAGACACTGCCAATTCCATTCATCTGCTCTTTCAAGTCCTTCCCTGTCTCTGAAAGAATTACAACCTCAAGGTTTTATTCTTCTCCTTGAACTACAATTCTTACCTCAAATTTTCCCTTGATTTCTTTTATATCTTGCTCAATGTATAAATTGAATAACATCAGGCATAAGCTACAAGCTTGAGTCACTACCTTCTCAATCACTGCTTCCCTTTACGCCCCTCTATTATTATAGCTGGCGCCTGATTTCTTTTCAAGTTGTAAATAGCCATTCGCTCCGTTTAATTTACCAATGTTACTTTCTGAATTTCCAAGAGAGTATTCCACAAAGTATTGTAAAAAGCATTCAGAAAGTCTGCAGATGCTATAAACGTAAGTTCCTCTTTCCTTAAACTATCTTCTAAGAGAAGACGTAGAGTCAGTGTAGCGTCGTGTGTTCCCACATATCTCCGGAATCCAAATTTATCTTCCCAAAGGTAGGCTTTCATCAGTTTTTTTCCATTCTTCTGTGAGATATTCATGTTATTATTTTCAACCATTACTTATTAAACTGGCAGTTCTCTAATTTTCATATTTGAAAGCACCAGTTTCATTTAGAATTTCAGTTACTACATTCTTCTCGATGTCTTGCTCATCAGATGCGATAGTTTTGGCATTACTGGCTCTCCCAAGTCTATCAGCAGTTCTGATGAAAATATTTCTACTCCATGCACTTTGTTTCAACTTAGATCATTCACTGTCATGTCAGATTCTTCTTGCACTAACATATCTCGCACCTCATCCTCTTCTCCGTGCTCCTCCTTTTCTATTGTAACCTTCGTCTTCTTTGTATGGACCCTCTATTTAATCCTTCTACCTTTCAGCTTTCCCTTTTGTGTTTGTAACACTTGATATTCATATAGCTACTTCTCTTTTCTCAACAGGCATCCTTACCTTTCGTGTAACCAGTATCTCTCCTTCCCCTAGTTATATGTGCGTCTAAATCCTTACTTTTGAGCTTTAGACGTTCCTGCATTCCATCTCTCACCTTCTGTCAATGTGATTTCCTATACGTTTATATTTCTTTTCCTGCTTCAATGGCCGCAATTTAATATTATCTCCTTTCATTAGTTAATTTCTACTAGGCCTTGTCTTTACACCTATTTGATTCTGTGCTGCCTCCACTATTTCACTTCTCGAGATTACCCATTGGTCTTTTTCTGTATTCCTTGCTCTAATTGTACTCACTCGTTGCCTAATGCTCCCTCTGAAATTCTGGACAACCTCAGGTGTTTTAACTTTGCCACGTCCCATCTTCTGAATATCCTACATTTTTGCAATTTCTTCAGCTTTAATCTACGGTTCATAACAACTCAATTCTCCTCAGAATCCACATCTGATTGTGTTATACAATATAAAATCTGGTGCCAAATCTGTGTCGTATATAACCAATGTGAAACCTTCTGGTGCCTCCAGGGATTAACCTAGTATACCATCGACTATCATGATTCTTAAACTAGATATTAGCGATGATTAAATTAAGGTGTGTGAGAAATTCACGCAGGCGGTTTCGCTTTTCATTCATTTCCCAAGTACATATTCACCCACCATTTTTTTCTTCTCGTCGTATTCCTACTATCGAATCTCATTTCCCTATCACAATTAAATTTTCATCTCCGTTAACTATCCGAATAATTTATTTTATCTCATCATATATTTTTTCATCCTTTTCATGATCTGCAGAGCTAGATGATATATAAATTTGATTTTATATTTGCAACCCTGCGTTCACATGATCATAATTCCAGTTCCGCCTGCCACCGAACTTCACTAACTCCCACTATAACTTCAACCTATCCTTTTCCCTTTTTAAATACTCTAATACATATGCAGTGGTCGGAATACATCCAGCAATTAAGTACATAGGTTGCAAGTGCTACTTTGAAGTAAAGTGTTTGGTATAGGAGAGGAATTCATGGCGAACCATATCAAACCAATCATAAGATAAATTACTTAAGAAAGAAAAAAAAAGTCTGGCAATTAAGGGATCTAACGCTCCACGCTGTACGACGCCTGGTTTTTTTGTCCTGATATCCTTCTGAGTGGTCCCTTCCCAGAGATCGGAAGAAGGGACTAACTTAACCGTAGAGTAGAGTTACATCCCATCGGCAACAATATCGGTTGTAGTTTCCCCTTACTTTCAGCCGCTCATAGTACAAGCACAGCAATTCCATTTTAATTGATGTTACAAGGACGGATCAGTCACTCATCCAGAGTGTCGCCTCTTCAACTGCTGGAAGGCCTGCTGTTTCTCTTCGTGAGAAAGGTGCATGTGCAGCCTGCCAACAGATATCCCTCTGTAGTGGTTGCACCTATGATACTGCTGTCTGTATCACTGAGGCACACAACAACGGCTAGGTCCGTCGTTCATGGGGAATAATGTGTGTTAATGGAATGGATTTTTAATCGACCGCTGTAAGGGATGGGCGACCAGAACCCATGTCCTTCATAATATTCACAAGCTTCTTAGTATTCACCATATGAATGTAGTAACTGAATGCCACTATCAATTTAGCACAAACATCAGCGGTAACAGAAAACTGTCTCTCGGGTATGGTTTCGTAATGGTGTCTCATTTGCACGACTGTATGTAAACAGCAGTTTAATCGGCCGGCGCTATTTTTCAAAGACCTAGCATCACAATAAGAAATAAAAAATAATATTCATTAAGGGTGTGTTACAAGATGGTACTTAACTTCAGTACAGTTTGAGGCTCTACAGCATCCAAAACACTATTTCGAACATAGCATAAAGTCCAACATCTCGTAATACATTCCTGTGATACGGACATGATGGGTTCTCTAAACATACTGATCTGAAATCCGCATGATAGTAGAATTCTGGGAATGATGACGCAATTCTCAATACGATTACTGACATCCAAGTATATTTAATTTCACCTACTTCCTTTATACCTTCAAATTCGACGAACTGCTACAACAAGTGTATAGCGTACTGAATACTGAGCATTATGTCGAGTGCCCAAACAGTCTTGTATTTTGGGCTAGTGAATGTTGATTACTGCTGCCTTACTTCTACCAGACGATGACGTGATTATATTACGAACTTCTATATGTAGCCTGTTTTTTCTGTTTCGTCCTAATAAAAGCCCGGGCGAAATCTGTAACCTGCTTGTCTTAAATGGAAATTTATAAAACAGACTCGTTTCCATCTGTAACCTGCTTGTCTTAAATGGAAATTTATAAAACAGACTCGTTTCCGATCCCGAAAATCAGTTCGGAAATCTTCATTTAAAGCACCAATATAACAGTATTGTTCCTCTGCACTCTGCAATAACGATATCTCTATGATGTTTCTGGTTATGAGATCTTTCCATAATGCACGACGACGATGTAACAGCTGGATATGAAATTTAAGGTAGCGAGATTTTGTCACAGTAAAACCCAAGGAACATCCTCCAGGAATAGTGGGCTGACGGGAAACTGCACGTCCAGAAAGCAGGATAGTTGTACTGAAGGAGAATAGTGAGACACCACAAAACAAATCTCAGTTAATGTAGGCTCATCGTAACTTCTCTCCGGAAGAGCTATGTGTTATCTCACGAAATACGGTCCATTGCAATAACATTTCTTAACTCTCCAGATCACCACCCCTATCAGCTCTGAACACGGTCACAAGCTTCTTTTTCTAGCATCCGTTGCTAGAACCAGTTCCGTACAAAATTATAAAGTTAACACAGATAATATCATTTTAATCAACATCAAGTAAAAGTTACACACATGCGCAGAAGCCCTGGGGTATTAGAAACCCTACACGTTTATTGTTATGCTGTTCTTACACAAGGGTGCACCCATCTGCAGGTGGTCGCTCATGTCGGCACCAATGATGTGTGTCGCTATGGATCGGAGGAAATCCTCTCTGGCTTCCGGCGGCTATCTGATTTGGTGAAGACTGCCAGTCTCGCTAGCGGGATGAAAGCAGAGCTCACCATCTGCAGCATCGTCGACAGGACTGACTGCGGACCTTTGGTACAGAGCCGAGTGGAGGGTCTGAATCAGAGGCTGAGACGGTTCTGTGACCGTGTGGGCTGCAGATTCCTCGACTTGCGCCATAAGGTGGTGGGGTTTCGGGTTCCGCTGGATAGGTCAGGAGTCCACTACACGCAACAAGCGGCTACACGGGTAGCAGGGGTTGTGTGGCGTGGGCTGGGCGGTTTTTTAGGTTAGATGGCCTTAGGCAAGTACAGAAAGGGCAACAGCCTCAACGGGTGCGGGGCAAAGTCAGGACATGCGGGGACCAAGCAGCAATCGGTATTGTAATTGTCAACTGTCGAAGCTGCGTTGGTAAAGTACCGGAACTTCAAGCGCTGATAGAAAGCACCGAAGCTGAAATCGTTATAGGTACAGAAAGCTGGCTTAAGCCAGAGATAAATTCTGCCGAAATTTTTACAAAGGTACAGACGGTGTTTAGAAAGGATAGATTGCATGCAACCGGTGGTGGAGTGTTCATCGTTGTTAGTAGTAGTTTATCCTGTAGTGAAGTAGAAATGGATAGTTCCTGTGAATTATTATGGGTGGAGGTTACACTAAACAACCGAACTAGGTTAATAATTGGCTCCTTTTACCGACCTCCCGACTCAGCAGCATTAGTGGCAGAACAACTGAGAGAAAATTTGGAATACATTTCACATAAATTTTCTCAGCATGTTATAGTCTTAGGTGGAGATTTCAATTTACCAGATATAGACTGGGACACTCAGATGTTTAGGACGGGTGGTAGGGACAGAGCATCGAGTGACATTATACTGAGTGCACTATCCGAAAATTACCTCGAGCAATTAAACAGAGAACCGACTCGTGGAGATAACATATTGGACCTACTGATAACAAACAGACCCGAACTTTTCGAATCTGTATGTACAGAACAGGGAATCAGTGATCATAAGGCCGTTGCAGCATCCCTGAATATGGAAGTTAATAGGAATATAAAAAAAGGGAGGAAGGTTTAACTGTTTAGCAAGAGTAATAGAAGGCAGATTTCAGACTACCTAACAGATCAAAACGAAAATTTCTGTTCCGACACTGACAATGTTGAGTGTTTATGGAAAAAGTTCAAGGCAATCGTAAAATGCGTTTTAGACATGTACGTGCCGAGTAAAACTGTGAGGGACGGGAAAAACCCACCGTGGTACAACAACAAAGTTAGGAAACTACTGCGAAAGCAAAGAGAGCTCCACTCCAAGTTTAAATGCAGCCAAAACCTCTCAGACAAACAGAAGCTAAACGATGTCAAAGTTAGCGTAAGGAGGGCTATGCGTGAAGCGTTCATTGAATTCGAAAGTGAAATTCTATGTACCGACTTGACAGAAAATCCTAGGAAGTTCTGGTCTTACGTTAAATCAGTAAGTGGCTCGAAACAGCATATCCAGACACTACGGGATGATGATGGCATTGAAACAGAGGATGACACGCGTAAAGCTGAAATACTAAACACCTTTTTCCAAAGCTGTTTCACAGAGGAAGACCGCACTGCAGTTCCTTCTCTAAATCCTCGCACAAACGAAAAAATGGCTGACATCGAAATAAGTGTCCAAGGAATAGAAAAGCAACTGGAATCACTCAATAGAGGAAAGTCCACT
Organism: Schistocerca serialis cubense; assembly: GCF_023864345.2. Classification (NCBI taxonomy): domain Eukaryota; kingdom Metazoa; phylum Arthropoda; class Insecta; order Orthoptera; family Acrididae; genus Schistocerca; species Schistocerca serialis. The sequence continues at coordinate 805,647,726 of NC_064641.1, forward strand.
GGACCTGACGGGATACCAATTCGATTCTACACAGAGTACGCGAAAGAACTTGCCCCCCTTCTAACAGCCGTGTACCGCAAATCTCTAGAGGAACGGAGGGTTCCAAATGATTGGAAAAGAGCACAGAAAGTCCCAGTCTTCAAGAAGGGTCGTCAAGCAGATGCGCAAAACTATAGACCTATATCTCTTACGTCGATCTCTTGTAGAATTTTAGAACATGTTTTTTGCTCGCGTATCATGTCATTTCTGGAAACCCAGAATCTACTATGTAGGAATCAACATGGATTCCGGAAACAGCGATCGTGTGAGACCCAACTCGCCTTATTTGTTCATGAGACCCAGAAAATATTAGATACAGGCTCCCAGGTAGATGCTATTTTTCTTGACTTCCGGAAGGCGTTCGATACAGTTCCGCACTGTCGCCTGATAAACAAAGTAAGAGCCTACGGAATATCAGACCAGCTGTGTGGCTGGATTGAAGAGTTTTTAGCAAACAGAACACAGCATGTTGTTATCAATGGAGAGACGTCTACAGACGTTAAAGTAACCTCTGGCGTGCCACAGGGGAGTGTTATGGGACCATTGCTTTTCACAATATATATAAATGACCTAGTAGATAGTGTCGGAAGTTCCATGCGGCTTTTCGCGGATGATGCTGTAGTATACAGAGAAGTTGCTGCATTAGAAAATTGTAGCGAAATACAGGAAGATCTGCAGCGGATAGGCACTTGGTGCAGAGAGTGGCAACTGACTCTTAACATAGACAAATGTAACGTATTGCGAATACATAGAAAGAAGGATCCTTTATTGTATGATTATATGATAGCGGAACAAACACTGGTAGCAGTTACTTCTGTAAAATATCTGGGAGTATGCGTACGGAACGATTTGAAGTGGAATGATCATATAAAACTAATTGTTGGTAAGGCGGGTACCAGGTTGAGATTCATTGGGAGAGTGCTTAGAAAATGTAGTCCATCAACAAAGGAGGTGGCTTACAAAACACTCGTTCGACCTATACTTGAGTATTGCTCATCAGTGTGGGATCCGTACCAGGTCGGGTTGACGGAGGAGATAGAGAAGATCCAAAGAAGAGCGGCGCGTTTCGTCACTGGGTTATTTGGTAACCGTGATAGCGTTACGGAGATGTTTAATAAACTCAAGTGGCAGACTCTGCAAGAGAGGCGCTCTGCATCGCGGTGTAGCTTGCTCGCCAGGTTTCGAGAGGGTGCGTTTCTGGATGAGGTATCGAATATATTGCTTCCCCCTACTTATACTTCCCGAGGAGATCACGAATGTAAAATTAGAGAGATTAGAGCGCGCACGGAGGCTTTCAGACAGTCGTTCTTCCCGCGAACCATACGCGACTGGAACAGGAAAGGGAGGTAATGACAGTGGCACGTAAAGTGCCCTCCGCCACACACCGTTGGGTGGCTTGCGGAGTATCAATGTAGATGTAGATGTAGATGAAATAGAGATAACCGAATTCTGTGAATGATTCAGAGCATTTAAGGTATTAAAAATTCATTATCTGATTGTCATGTTTAAGCAGGAAATAAGCATCATACGCGTTCAGTGAGGGCTGCTGACCGCTAACCCATCACACTCAAATGAAATGCTGTTCACCAGCTGTGTAAGAGGAAAGCTTCAGATGCCTATCGGCGCAAGTCTCGCCGCCATAACACTAAACTTACAGAGTAGACTCTTTCGGAAGCGCTTCACATATCAATTTGAGAATATCTGGAGTAACACTAGTACCATCGAATTTCGAGCCCCCTATAAAAACCGTCCCGACAAAAATTACACATCTCTACTCGATGAGTTCACATCTCGTTCTTAGTCTTTCCCCCATTTTGGGGAGTTAATTTTGTTTTAACAGGTAGGCACTGTGGTGGTCAGTTATTTGGTTTCCAAACATTAAGCATAGTCGTGCTAGATACTTACGTTCACCACCAGGACGAGTTGCATCTCCACCAAGACATGGAAAACACAACATATACTGCAAATTGTTATTAACAGTCGTCCCGTATTTCTGCCTATACTTACTACGTTTTGCAGTCATGAAATGAGTGAACCGGCATCAGACTTTGACGAGAGCTAATGCTTATTGACACAGATATAGAGACCATGAATAATTTGACAGTTTGTTGTCACTCTATCTCATTCGTGTGACATCAGAGCAAACTTTCATTTGTTGATCACCCCATCTGTATCGATCATAAATCAAACGCGAGGAATATCGTGATATGTTACGAAAAAGCAAGCAAAAACGTGCATAAAAGAATTGTGATTACGTTACCGGTTTCGGCCACTTAATGCCCTTCTGTGGAATGTAATACCTATCGTATTATTAGCAAGTGTCAGTAATAAGATGCCGTGGTCATAGGTTCATAGTGTTATTAGTTGATTAGCTCTTGATCTGGCTTTGTGTCTGCGCTTGTTGTTTCGCTTCGTTATACTATTTTTGTACAGACGTTAAGATCCAAATGACCGCTGCAATTTGCTGTATGCATCTTATTTATTTCAGTGGCAAAAAATGCGATGGGAATAACCTTCCTAAGGATGCCCCCAAGTGCCAGAAACCGGAAAAGAAATTAAATTCATTTTATGCAGCAGGTTGCTTATTATTTCGTTACATACAACACGATTGTTGATTTTGGATAAATTACTAAATACTGTGCTCTGTCGGAGATCTACAAAAGATGGAGCGACAACCCCTCGTGTATTTTACTGTGAAGCTCCTAGCAGTGTTACGACATATGAGAAACAATCAGGCGACTTCTAGTTAGCAGGACTGCCAAGCCTCTCCACCAGTACTTAGTGAGAAGCTGTGTTGTGTGCCTTTCGTTTTCATTATCGAAGCAGACTTATTTTTGTTGTTAATAAACTTGGTGAGACTTGATCACTGTTTCCCTGTGTCCCCGTGAAAGACACGTCATGATACTTCTGAAGCCATTACGTGACGTCACATTGTAGTAATGTTTTTTAATCTTTCCTCTGACCAAAGTAGGTCCACTTCCACTCCATTGGATACTGTGGAGTCCATAACTTTCAGAATAGCAAGAAATGCATCCAGCTCTTCTAATGGCGATGACCATTTTGCAACTTTCAACGCTTTGTCGTCCTGTTTCAGTGCTTTTTGAATATGTTTGACAACATATTTGTTAATAAGCAAGTGCCAAGCATCATGTACAAAATCGTTCATGAAACGTAATTACACATGTGGATAAAGATCAGAATTTCCTGGAGATAATTTAGATTTCCGCTCGGGCTAAGAGTCACAGTATTAGTACCATATACTTCCTACTTTGGTCCAATCTCTGTATAGACATTCAAATTGCTCAGAGATGATTTCTTTTTTAAAATTACGACACCTTTTAGAACGTGCGTGGCTCAGTTTTGTATCATTTAGCTGTTCTCGTAACTATACTCTATTCTTCACTGGTACCTTGAAACATATCAACCGCAGCAGCTCATGTTGTAAAAATACAAACCATTATGGCAGACTCATCTGTAAAACTTATTATACTCACGTGACGACATGCTTGCCATTTCGGTGAAGTGGTACATACTGACAAGTGAAATGATGTTATTCATGAAAGTAATGCAGCTGCTATGTAAATTGGGAAAACAAAGGTATACAGTTCCGAAAACATTTTATTTCTTACTCCTTCCACTAACATGTATAAATGAAGATTCAACAGTATCTTTATTGCTGCCCTACGAGTCATCCGATCTCCCTCCTGTACATAGTATTTCAACACAATCACAATCGGTTGTAATACGTCTTCATACTATTCTTAAAATTCAACTTCCTAGTTGTCATTTATCAACGCAAACGTGTGCTCATCGCTGAGATCCTGACAACGAGTGTTGACGCACTACTTCACAGCTCCTGTATGTCGTATTTATATGACGTTTCATCACAACAAACACGCTGCACTTATAGCTTTGGATCCGCTTTGCAGCAGCAGACCCGACACAGGCTGCCAACAATGTGTAGTAGTCGGCACTGCTTAGTTTATAGTATAGGACATAAAAGTCACGTTGTTGGTTCTAGTTATGTCTCCTTTTATTTTCGAAAACTAGGCTTTGACATTTAATTCAAAATGAACTAAGTTAATAAATATTAAAAACCATGAATCGTTGCCCGCCTCCTAAAACAGTTTGGGGAAAATTGCAATATACAGATAACTGTACAGCAGTTACTGAACAAATGACAGGTTACAGTATTGCACTAAATATTTGCCAGTAACTTTCCTCCAGTTCAGTTCGCTGACTGTTCTTGGGGACAAGGGACCAGGTCATTAGATAAGATTATTGAACCATTTCAGTGCTTTTTATAATCACTAATGTGGTTGTCTAATGAACACATGGGGTAGGGGTATCACACCTAGGTCTGGAAAAATCTAGCTTCATTTCGGTCACGTCTTTTACTGCGAATGTTATCAGTCGTGCCCTGCATAGTCATGCATGTGAAGTGTCTTTTTCTGAACCAAGAGCACAAGAATCTTATTTTTCTCAGTGCTTTTCCGTCCATAATGGGGGTCTCTGAGTACTATGGGACTTAACTTATAAGGTAATCAGTCTCCTAGATCTTAGACCTACATAAACCTAACTAACCTAAGGACATCCCACACATCCATGCCCGAGACAGGATTCGAATCTGCGACCGTAGCACCTAGAACCGCTCGGTCACACCGGCCGGCTTCGTCCATAATCGACTTAATCGTCACTAACAAACCCAGCGTCATATAAACCGTACGTTGGTCCACTTCCACAAAATTCATACTAAATGTTGTTAATCGGTTTCGTAAGGAAGGATGCTAACGACTTTATACCTGTTTTCTAGAGCACGAAATATCTCCTTCTCAAGTATCTCCTTTTCCCTCTAAGTGTCGCAGTTTGAATGACATCGTAAATCATGATCAGTAATTCCTTCAGGAAAGTTTCGATATTTTCAGGACTGTAGCCACAAGGTCCTATCCATATTTCGGGTACATAGGAGCAACGAAAGATAATTGCTGTGCAAAATGTAACGACAAAATTAACTTTGGCGTGAAGTGTCATTGTCAAGTAACATATATAAAACTTGGACCATAGAAAGAAAGCACTACTACAGTATGCAGATACGTAGATAACGTACAGAAATAGGCAATAAGATGAGCAGAAACGACATTTTTGTTGAAATACCATAATTACACGGAAATCGCCGCGATTTATGATGGTCCCCTGGACATCAGAAAAGGTGGGATATAGTTCTTCATAGGGTAAGTGATTACCAGGAACAGTAAAGCATGATCTGCAACGTGATCACTGGCTGGTCACGCGCGTGCTAAGGAGTTCTTATGTTAGAGGGTGCTATTGCTCTCCCAGAGCAGTTGACAACTGATGGATGTTCATTGGAGGACGTAGACGTGCTGCAATGCGTCTCCCAAAAGCGTCCCACGCGTGACAAACTGGATTTAGGACGGGCTAATGGTCAGGACACTTGATTCGCCGAATAGTCTCTCGTTTCCAGAGCTGCTCCACCTGAGATGTTCGATGTAGTCATAGATTTTCATTCACAAAGATGGAGTTAGCACTCCTGGAAAGTGGCACATGAGAAACGATAACAACATCTCAATCATGATACTCACTCAGTGTTCAAAAATTTGGAAGTCAATACAACCACACAGTATTATGCCTGAACACGCCGTAACGACTGGACCAGTAAAACGATGACGTTCGACAATGTTCCTATGCCTTTTACGCCTCATGAAATGAGGTTACGTCCTGAATAACTATTCAGACAGAGTCTGTCCACGTGTGAGAGGTGCAGCTGACCCAGCTCCTCGCTGGTCCAGTTCTCATCTCCAGTCACCATTGCAAATAGTGCTGCCTATGTGCGGTTGTCAACGGTACACAATGATCTGCTCTTTGGGCGTAGAGACCAACACCTTGCAGTCGCCGTGCCGTTGCGGAGCATGAGGTTCAATATCTTGACTTTGCACCTTCTGTTTTACGTGGATCCTTCTCACCGGTTCCACAAATGTTGCGGTAGTCTGCTGCTGTCCAAGGTCGACCATCTCCGCTCCTCTGGACAGCTGTGCCTGCCATTAGGAAAACTCCCCTTGCTCGAGAAGCAGCGCTGAGAGCAATACCAACCACCTGGGCTCCACTCCTTCTTCCACTACCGCGATGATTCTTCATCCATATGTCCGTGAACCATATTGTAATTAACACCACCGTAGAGCAACGCAACTGCTCGCTGATTAACACACAGTGTCATTTCCTGTACTGAATGGGTTTTACCAGGAGAAGGTGTAGGAGAGCACATCGGCTGTGGTGTGGAGAGGGAAAATAAGAGTAGCACGAAAGCAACACCATTCACAGTTAAAAATTTTAACAGAAAATTTATTTAACAATTTTCTAGCTTACTTTCATGTAGAAACCTCTAGTATTTGCATGTACGAGGATTTATGATAATGAAATATTGAGTGGAAAAAAAAGAAACTTTTTCAGATGTCATTCAGCTTGAAAAATCTCAGATATATTTAAAATAATTATCTCGACAAAAAAGGGTAAAATAATTATCTTAAAGAAGGTAAGGATTTTCTTAAATACTCTGTGTCATACATAGTTTTAACAAATCCCAATAAAATATTCAGAGTAACGGTATTTAAAGCAAGATGAGGATGTTTGCTTTACGTATCTAGCATCTATTATTGCAATCAACATGTTGAACATCTAGCAACTCACTGGATTCGTGACAAAACTTAAGGCTAACAAATACTGACCTTAAGAAAATAACTGTTTATATTTATGACATCAAGAATTCCAACACAAATAAGACCGTAATTTTAGAAACAAACGTTTCTAAGGATACAAAGCTGGCTCAAGTAGTAAAACCAACATTCACTAACTGCCAAGTAAAATTTTCAGAGAATACTATGGTATTAACTGAATTTCGTGCACTCGCATTGAACGTAGGAAAATACTTCTAGCACCACATTTAAATAAAATTCAATTGCAAATTGGCAAGCAAATTAAGCGAGGCACTTTAAAAGAACCCTTTAAATATAATAACTTTGAGAGAACTGTTATGTCCATACCTTAATCCAGAATGATCCAAGACCAAGACGCCAACCCATTTTCAATTGCCACAGCAGTATTACAAATAGGGTTATTGAATTGGCCAGTTCCCTTTCTCTATCAACTGATCGGCCGAGAGCATTTGGACTGTCATAAACAACTTATATTTCTTGGCCAACAAAATGGAGGAAAAGGTGACCAATCACAGAATCCCAGGATTAATGCTGTGAAACAGACATTACTAAGAAGCAGTAGTTGCCCGCACCGAAGGTATATATTGTTTAAAAGGGTGCTTGGCATATCAGCATTGACAAAAGGATAAACTCCGTTTTCAGAAATGTACCAAGTTACTGCCAGTTTGCACTAATACGGTTCAGTGTATGTAATTACAGCAAGCACGACAAGGCAAAAGAGCGTTTACAGTTGTGAACCATATCAGTTTATTCCATGGAATTCAGTTGACCAATCTGCACCACAAATTCGCATGCAAACTTATCACTGAGCCTACTGCACTTGTGACACGTCTAACCATCGCAAACAGTTCCAAGCATTAAGCTCGATTCATGAGAAACATTCACACCCAGCTTGTCACCCAACTCATCACAACAAACATTCGTTACACTCAGATGTGTCCGAAGAGCAGCAAAGGTTGCCATTTCCAATAGCCGGAAGTAGTCTCACCAGGCTGGATACACACAAGCACACTTCTTCACAGCTTCATGGACCACCTCAGCGAGTCACAATCCTAGCGGAACAAGGCAGCAGCAACCGTCTACGGGCCAGTCTCCACACCCCATGCGGGCCCAAGGCACTCCATCAAACACCCAACTGCTACCGCTGTCAATACGTGTTTTTTCGTTTGCCCTCAACCCTTACCTCTCGCGGTTGATTTCTCTACTGGCAACACTCGCAAAGATCTGCTTGCGGAAGGAAAGCGGCCGCCAGTATTGAGCGCCACTGCTCACATACTTTCAAATGCGTTGTGCTCCTGGACAGCGCCATTTGGCGCTATAGTCACGCTGACATGACGCCATGCGAGACCCCCTTTGTGAGCCCGACTGGGTGATTCCTGGCAACACGCTCTTGCAGTTTCATTCATTTCCTTCTAATTGTTAATATCTTATGTTACTTTGTATCATCCTTAAGTTTTGCAGATCAGAGTAGTTGCTCTACTTAGTTATCGGGGACAGCGTTCAAATCCACTTCCCATCGATAGTAATTCTCTCAGCCTTTACTCGTGCGGTGTTTCGGTATGAAGAGTGCGTGTAATCTCTCCATCGCTGCCGATTTAATGGCGATCATGAACTTGCTCTCTGTCTTTTACCACCGATAACTGGTGGATAGCCTTCGAAGGACAAGTGATGTCAGTCATGTGACATGAAGTTGCTACGAGCAGTTGCCGCTGCTGAATGTGACTTAGAGCGGATGTGGGATTCTCTGTTCTACTAACTGATATACCCGGAAAACATGTTGCTCAGGTTTGCAGAAACACGGCCTTGGAACTTTGTCTGGTACTTTTTTCTGAAGTATTCAAGGACAAGAGCGGCATTAGTGAGCTGCAGCCATTGGCACATGTTGGGATACGTTCCACATTAGTGTGTAGACTGAACATACTGTTTCTGGGTGCAAACCGCTGTGCCGTTGGGTTCATTAAACTAGGTGTATTATATATTTTTTAGCTTTGAGTCAACAATATTTCATTTAAAGAATTCTTTTATGACATAGTCGTTCATATTGGATTTTCCAGTTTATGAAAGAGAAGATAAAGGTATTTTGAGAATTTCTGTCCTGCATCAAATTTTGTACTATTTTCGGTTATGGTATTATTCAGTGCAATAATTATTATTTGTTGTGCTTTGTATTGTGTTCCAACAATTATTTTAGCTGGTCACTCATAATAGCTATAAATGTTCCAAAGGAAAGGAATCAGCCTGCTCTAGACGAACTTCCTTGTAACGCTGTAAATTTTACAAGCCTCGTAGTGGTGTAACCACTCTTCTTCTTTAAAAATTTTGTCTTTGCCCAGTGAATCTTGGTTATAAAACCAACCTTTTTTTGTTCGTGTAATGTCTGCATCTTTTCTCATCTACATCCATACCACGCCTCGCAGGCCACTTAATGGTGTGTGGCGGAGGGTACTTCTGTCGCCACTGACTTATCCTCCATCCCTGTTGCACTTGTGGATGGTTCGTGGAAAGATTGACTGTCGCTAAGCCTCCATATTGGTTTTAATTTCTCGAATTTTCTTGTAGTGGTTGCTTAGTGAGATATATAATGGAGGAATTAATATTTAGTCCGACTCTTCCTGGAAAGAGGTCTGTCGAAATTTTAATAGTTAACCCTTGCACAATGCCCCTGCGCCTGCCACGAGTGTTTGCTTGTCTCCTCAGCAATCGCTCTCGTACCCACTACACCATCTCATGATGATATGCGCCGCTCCTCTTTGGATCTTCCCCGTCTCTTCTATCTGTCCTACCTGCGTCTCGTTATAGAATAATTATCTAATTATGATTTATGTGGTTTCTTATCGCAATCACACTTGTTTATATGAAAATACCTTCACAACAGTGATGAAGGCTGTAATGTTCAACTGCAAAAATATGCACCACACAACACAGAGTAATGCAAGAAATCTAAGTCTAGAAATGACCTATTTTTATGTAGCGCGCACTGAAGATCTCTTTATTTCTGTTTGCGTCCACAGGGTCTTCTGAAAATGAGAGACGTGGGTCCCGATGAGTACGTATACCTCAGGAATACCATCATCCCAGCGATGCGAGAAGCTGTCCTGGCAGTCCGCCGAACAATGAAGGCTTATGATCGCGAAGTCGCTGCAAGATACATGCGCGAGAGCATTGAAGAGAGTATAAAGTTCGTCAAGGAAAATCGTGACTTAATGGTTCAGCAGTTGATCTGGTACTTAGTGCTGGTGTGGGCTGTCGCACACCATTTCATATTGGTGATGTGGGTGCATCGATGGTTCTTAAACGAGTGAGAAAGAAAACCACTCGCAACAAAAACTGTTATTTCAGTTCTTTCAAGTTCGTTCAAGTTTATTTTGAGTTCTGTTCCAGTTTGTGTTTTGTTTGTTTATTCGATTTCACTGTTTCGTTCATTTATTGTTTCATTTAATGTTCTTTGCGTTCTTGAATAATATTTTATCAACCCAACGGTCTCTGCATTCATCATTCATATTTTTAACATGTTAAATCCATAACCTGAAGTATACGCTGAATCAGAATTCCAAAGAAAAAAATTCAGATATTTTTCAGAGATAACTCCTGATTATGTTAGTGTAATGGACCCACGATCTGAGGTGGATCGTTACAGCCTAATCATGTAACTGTGTTTTATACGGCTTTTACCTGCGATGAGACTTCTATATTAAAATGGCTTCAAAATACTAAGTAAGCCTGCACTTTACAATGACGAAACGTACGCCACATAACCCACAACACAGAGTAATGCAACGACTCTGAGATAAGACACTACTGTTCTGTGGTTAATTCTCTGCGGGGTAGCTGTGTATAAGGCAGTTATGCTTTTTCTCCGCTGCGTTTATGAACGCATACTCGAGGCCAACTCTTCATTACCAGTAAGCCTGTCAATATAGAACGGAGGAGTAACAGTGCCGGAAAAACAAATACAAGACTAAAAAGGTCGTACTGCTATTCCTCTCATTGTAACGAAGGTGCAAGAAGGCTGTCGTGCTGGTAATGTCCTCCTGATGTGTAAACAATATTCGCTTTTGGACAAGGAGTTGTATGTGGTTATTAAGACTAGTGGTATACCATATATATATATATATATATATATATATATATATATATATATATATATATATATATATATATACACAGGGTGAGTCACCTAACGTTACCGCTGGATATATTTCGTAAACCACATCAAATACTGACGAACCGATTCCACAGACCGAACGTGAGGAGAGGGGCTAGTGTAATTGTTTTAATACAAACCATAAAAAAATGCACTGAAGTATGTTTTTTAACACAAACCTACGTTTTTTAAATGGAACCACGTTAGTTTTGTTAGCACATCTGAACATATAAACAAATACGTAATCAGTGCCGTTTGTTACATTGTAAAATGTTAATTACATCCGGAGATATTGTAACCTAAAGTTGACGCTTGAAACCTCCGACGTTCAGTTGCGTGTTGTAACAACCCGGGCCACGGTCGGCGAGCAGCATCTGCAGGGACATGTTTACGATGACGACCGTGTTTACGAGTGTGGCTGTAGTGCACTGTTGTGGTTTGGTCTAGCTGTCGCAGTGTCCGCATGTAGCGCTTGCTGCTATTGTTATTCTGCATTCGTCTCCGCACGCAGACCAACTGTAGTACACCGTGTTACCAGACGTCTGTGATAATGTAGTGTTTGTAGGAACTGTGACCATGATGTATTCGAACTCTGAAAAGGCGGAGATGATACTCATCTATGGCGAGTGTCGACGAAATGCAGCTGAAGCCTGCAGGATGTATGCAGAACGGTACCCGGACAGAGAGCATCCAACGTGCCGCACATTGCAAAACATCTACCGCCAACTGTATGGTCGTAGCACGCAAACGGGTCCGTAACAGGCCCGTCACAGGAGAAGCGGGTGCAGTTGGTGTGTTAGCTGCTGTTGCCATGAACCCACACATGAGTACACGGGACATTGCGAGAGCCGGTGGACTGAGTCAAAGTAGTGTCATGCGCATACTACATCGTCACCGCTTTCACCCGTTTCATGTGTCGCTACATCAGCAATTGCATGGTGATGACTTTAATCATCGAGTGCAATTCTGTCAATGGGCATTAACAGAGAATGCGTTGCAGCTCTACCTGTTTACCGGTGAAGCGGGTTTCACAAACCACGGGTTAGTGAATCTACGGAACATGCATTACTGGTCCGTGGACAATCCTCGCTGGCTCAGACAGGTAGAGCGCCAGCGACCGTGGACTGTAAATGTATGGTGCGGAATCAATAGCGACCACCTCATCGGTCCTCACTTCATTGCAGGGGCCCAAACAGTTGCAACATACATCGCGTTTCTACAGAATGCTCTGCCAACGTTGCTCGAAAATGTCCCACTGGAAACGCGTCGACGTATGTGGTATCAGCATGATGGTGCACCTGCAGATTCCGCAATTGACACTAGGCTGACCCTTGACAGGATGTTCGACGGGCGTTTCATAGGACGTGGAGGACGCATAAATTGGCCAGCCCGTTCTCCTGATCTTACACCTCCGGACTTCTTTCTGTGGGGTACGTTAAAGGAGAATGAGTACCGTGATGTGCCTGCAACTCCAGAGGACATGAAACAACGTATTGTGGCAGCCTGCGGCGACATTACACCAGATGTACTGAGGCGTGTACGACATTCATTACGCCAGAGATTGGAATTGTGTACAGCAAATGATGGCCACCACATTGAACATCTATTGGACTGACATGTCAGGACACACTCAATTCAACTCCGTAATTCAAAAACGGAAACCACGTGTGTACGTGTACTTCACCCCTCATGGTAAAGTACATGTGCGTCAGTGAAAAAGACCGCCGGCCCGTGTGGCCGTGCGGTTAAAGGCGCTTCAGTCTAGAACCGCGTGACCGCTACGGTCGCAGGTTCGATCCTGCCTCGGGCATGGATGTGTGTGATGTCCTTAGGTTAGTTAGGTTTAATTAGTTCTAAGTTCTAGGCGACTGATGACCTCCGAAGTTGAGTCGCATAGTGCTCAGAGCCATTTGAACCATTTTTTTGAAAAAGACCAATAAAAGGTGTTAGCATGTGGACGTAATGTGCTGTTCCAGTCTCTTCTGTACCGACGGTCCATCACCGTTCCCTTTGGATCCCTACGTAATTCGATGCTCTCCGATACACACGATCGAACAGCGGAGGAGTGGTACTCAAGCGTCGACTTTAGGTTACAATATCTCCGGATGTAATTAACATTTTACATTGCAACAAACAGCACTGATTACGTATTTGATTATATGTTCAGATATGCTAACAAAACTGACGGGGTTCCATTTAAAAAAACGTAGGTTTGTGTTAAAAAACATACTTCCGTGATTTTTTTTATGGTTTGTATTAACCAATTACACCAGCCCCTCTCCTCATGTTCGGTCTGTGGAATCGATTCGTCAGTATTTGATGTGGTTTACCAAATATATCCAGTGGTAATGTTAGGTGATTCACCTTGTATATATAGTTGACAGTTGATGGGTGGTGTGATGACACATGATCTGAGAATCCAGTACTGCAGGGCAAATGATGGGCTATGCATGGGGATCGTATCAACGTGTACCGCATCAAAACAGCCTGAAGATGACGCAATGAAGCGTCGAACCTGGTAGCGACAAAATAAAATAAAATCATAAGAACGGCAGTAGGTGCTTTACTTTTTGTCACCATAGTAAACGGCCGTTGTTCCAGAGATGTTCTGCTAAAAGGATGGACATACAAAAACTACACAACCGGCAGGCCTGAAAGGACACAAGGACTTCTTCCAGCCAACCAACATCTGTCTTCCTCTGCCAACTGGAAAGGCTCGAAGAAGTCAAACATGGGCAAATGGTCTTCTCCTTCACCAACTCGATGAGCCTCTTCGACGTTGTCGCGTGATACCCTTTCCCGGCCCAGCTCCGTGTCACATGTGGACACCACTAACCGTGTTTCTGCCCTGGACTCTGCAGGCCGACAGAAGGAGAATACTGACGCCTCTGTAGACCTCACGGAGCAGCATCACCCTGCCTCTGTGCCCTGTAGCAGCCAATGTTCGACGGCAGGCACTCAGCAGCCACCGATGACGCTCCCAACATCTTTTCCTCGTCATCACTCTCCTACAAAGGAACGTTCGCGGTCTTCGATCCAAACAAAGAGGATTTATGGATTCTCTTAGTATCGCAGCATCCGCTCGTTCTCTGCCTCCGGGAAAGAAAATTGCTGTCTTATGACTGCTTTGACCTCCCGCATTTCTTCACAGTGCGTTTCACTTTCCCCCCGAGGACTGTATTGCAGCTCATGGGGTAGTCATGCTGCTGCTTATACGGGATGACCTTCATAGTGTAATGTAATAAAATAAAAATTATTTGTGATTCCTTTTCTTTGCTATGAGCGTAATGTAATAAAATGAATATGAGCCATGACTTACATGAAAAAGAAACACACATTAATGCAATGGCTCAGCATAAAAGAGAAATAACTGATGTAAGAATATTATTAACAGTGTAGTATGTTGTACAATGTAGCCCGACGTGAATGAGCACTCAGTAAACTAGCCCAATTCCCGGGGTAGTTACGCAATCGTCGATAGTTAATTGCCCTTTTCTTATTTACCCAGCACTAGAGATATTATTCCATGGTCGTGAGAAGTCGTGTGCTTACTGTACCAGAGAATATTTGCCAAGTCTGTTCGATGTACACTACTGCAATACGTAACTTAACATCGTGATTTCGTCTCGGTTCCCCAATATAAGATAACAAGAGTAGCATCTACAAATGAAATCCTACAATGGAACTGGAATCCTGTGGCCAGACCAGTTCTGCCTGAGGTCTTATCTCGTTATATAAAGAAAATCTGTAAGTCAAATTCTAAATTATTAGTAGCTGCCTCCGGTCTCGTGGGATCTGAAACAAGGTTAATTTTCCTAACCGACGGAACGTATCTTGGATGAGGTACAAGAAAAATAAAGATGTTTCTAAGATGGCTCCTAAAAGTGAAAATTCTTTGTTAAGGCCCATATCCACTTAGGACAATCCAGATGTCAGACTACCAATTGCTTGACCACATACACAAATTCTTTTGACGAAATAACCATTATATTTTTCGGGTTTTAATTACAACTTACATTATCAGCTGGTACAGCAAGATGAGCTATACACAAGAACGTCCTCTTAGGTCCGAATGCAAGCAGATAAGATAAGTGAAAGACAAAGGAAAGATGGTTCATGCATATAAGTGCAAGAGTCCATGGAATAACATGTCCATTGTAGTTCAATCTCATCTTCTTTGGCGTACTTGTCCTTTATTCATAAAATTTGTCGTAATATTTAGCTCAAATTTCTTAAAACCCAAGTCCACCCAGGAGGAACAGTACAATAGTCAACACATCTCCGGGTCGACTCGCCTTAAAACTATTGCAGTTCGCCTTTTCCTTCCCCACCTGACATTTTCCCTTCGTACTGCATCCTTCCATCATTCGATGTCGCCGGGGAAGACTTTCTCCAGCTTATTGGACAGTTACCTCACCCCTTTCTACTGCATCGTGACATTAGTACGCACATTGCCCTTTGGGGTTCTCTCAGTACCCGGCCGAGAGGTGCCCTCTTGGCTGACTTTCTCTATCAACTTATTCTCGTCTGCCTTAACACAGGAACACCAACGTTCCTCTCAGACTCTACGCACACCTATTCCCATTTGGACTCCACCAATATGCACACCTAAACCGCGGCTTACTAAGGTAGACTCGGGGCTTTACTCCTCCCTGCCGAACTTCGACGAACAACATTCCCCCAGTTGTGATAACCAGACAGAATATCTTACAAACGTCATTCTTACCGCCTCAGAACATTCCATTCCTCGCACTTCCTCTTTACAACGCGACGCACCAGCCCCTTGGTGTACTGAGGCGTGTGACGACGCATTTTGCGCCCGATAATATGCTCTCCACGTTTTTAACCATCACCCTTGTGTTGTTCGCCCGCATTTAATTTTGCATAATTCCCCCGGATTTGGGATCCCTCTGGCCGCAAGAGTACGTGGAGCGTTACTGCCGACGGTAGGGGGCAGGTTGGAGGAGAAGGTAGTTAAAGGCTGCGGCGACCTGGAGAAGAGGAGAGTGCGACACGGGCGGCGAGGAGCCCAAGTGAGGCGGCGTGTTGTTGTGGCCACGTGTCTGCCGTGGCCCTTTGGCATGAGCCTTTGCTCACTGTGAGTGTGGCGGTGCCGAGTGTTGGTCGCAACTGTGAACATCGCTCGTCGAAAGATACTTCGGCAGGAAACACAATATTCGGCGTGTACTCTTCTACTCTGGCTGCAAGCAGTTTGTGTCAATTGTGGTGCCGGGTTGGAGTCCGGTGTGACCTTTGCAAGTACTGGAAGCGTTGGCGTCTGCTGGATGATACCCGAGGGTTTCTGACTACGAGTAATCCTCGTTACATCCTCCTCCCGGCGCTCTCTAAGCAAGAGTTTGTCAATGGGCGCTGCATTTTACGAGAAATTACGGTGAGCTTCCGATAGGTGTGCACGTCACTTGGTGTCGCGTGGTGGCTATTTTGAGTCCTTATCCTGGTGGCCCGTTGTTATATATATCTATGTATTATCTATGAAGACATTCCCTGATACTACTTGACTTCAGTTCTGATAATGTGTGTGGGCTTGTAGCTGTCACCATTCCAAACAGATTTTACAATTCGTAGGGTATAGAATGCAGATGTAATTTTTCTGATTAGCGAATTGTACTTTGTAGTCGGAATTGTTTAATCTGTCTACCTTATTTCTCAGTCATGTCTATAGTTACCTGTCGGCTAGTATCATGAGCTCGAGCTGTTTACTAAACTGTTTGCATCTACTAAAAAAAAAGAAAAACACTCGGTAGTCAAGTCAAAGCTCCCTGCATAACGTTCGTACTTCCCTGCGATTGCAGATCGTTTAAATTTTGCTAAATAATTAACGAGTTGTCTTTGTGTTACAGTCTGGGTGATTGTATCTCTTGTTAACTGTGGTCTAGTTAAAGATGCCTGTGTAACGTGACTGAAATTTTTAATGAAGGTTCCCAGTACTGTGGTAGCGACAACCGCCGTCCTATCTTAGTAGACAAGGAGAAATTATTGTTACTGGCGTTGCTTCTGCCAAAGCATCTACCATCATAAATTTAGGAACGTTAATGAATACATTATGGCTCAGTACCTTAGACTCAAAACCAGCTGCCTACCGCATTTCAATCCTACCATGCAAACTGCGTTCATTATAAATAATTGCGTGCGCAACGTCGTCACGTTCTTCAGGACAGCTAAAACGCTAGCTCGATTTTGTTCACTAGTTCTCTTAAGAGTTCCACCTCCTCTTTCGTCATGTGGGCGAACCTCCGACGGCTCTCTGGGACCATGATGCATTCCCCAATTTCCGTCCTGACAGTAGCAGACGCTGTCATAGTGAACCGTATTGCTATCTCCAACACGTTGGGTGGCAATTTTGAGGAGATTTAGAGCTCCTGTCACTATCAACCTGACTTTCTCCATTGGAAAAGAGCAGAGGAGACTCAGGAGAAAGTCTTCTCTTCTCAGAATCGTGAGTGTTGTACAATGCCATCTTTACTATGAGGGGGCTAGATCATGATTTCATTTTATCCTGATCCTTCGCCCCAGGGCCAGACGATGTTAACATGCAGATGTTGCAGCACCCTTCTCGTAGGGGAAAGCACTTTCTGCATCGTAAGTACAACTGCATCTGGCCAGAGGTCACGTTTTCAGTCGCTGGGATGAAGCCAGCTTCATACCCATACCTTCCTTCTAGCTACCGCCCCATTTCTCTCACCAGCTGTGTCTGCAAGACGATGCAACGTATGATTCATGACCAGCTGGTATGGTCGCTCAAGCCTTGCAATTTACTAACCACAGCATAGTGTGGACTCCGGCACCAGCCAGTTTGAATTACAGGATAGTATGCCGATTTTACTTAAGTGCTAGTACTTAAGTAACAAAAGCAAAAATAATTTTAATTTCAGAATAACAACATTGAGCAACACGACAGCTGTCAGTTCCCTTAAAATTTACTACTTGAATTAGTGCTTTGAGTTTTGTAATTAAACAGAGTGATCTTCCAGTCTGAACAAAACAACCCAGTTAAGCAATACGACAAACGCTTATTCATTTAAAACTTTACCACTTAACTTTGAGCTTTACGTACTTGTCATCCAAGACAATAACCCACAAATTTACTCTTTCAAATGGCGAAACAAGAATAAGTGATCATTTGCAGTACCTCGAGCCGACAGCCACCTATTCAGCACTTGGGAATCAACATTAATGGTACCTGCTTCGTTGCAGATGGTTTACCAGCACGTTTTGCTGTCAGTTTAGGAACAGGTTGTTGGTGAACAAAAGCCAATAAGCAAGCACCACATACAGGACCCTTCCATGTTTACATACACTCCTGGAAATTGAAATAAGAACACCGTGAATTCATTGTCCCAGGAAGGGGAAACTTTATTGATACATTCCTGGGGTCAGATACATCACATGATCACACTGACAGAAACACAGGCACATAGACACAGGCAACAGAGCATGCACAATGTCGGCACTAGTACAGTGTATATCCACCTTTCGCAGCAATGCAGGCTGCTATTCTCCCATGGAGACGATCGTAGAGATGCTGGATGTAGTCCTGTGGAACGGCTTGCCATGCAGTTTCCACCTGGCGCCTCAGTTGGACCAGCGTTCGTGCTGGACGTGCAGACCGCGTGAGACGACGCTTCATCCAGTCCCAAACATGCTCAATGGGGTACAGATCCGGAGATCTTGCTGGCCAGGGTAGTTGACTTACACTTTCTAGAGCACGTTGGGTAGCACGGGATACATGCGGACGTGCATTGTCCTGTTGGAACAGCGTTCCCTTGCCGGTCTAGGAATGGTAGAACGATGGGTTCGATGACGGTTTGGATGTACCGTGCACTATTCAGTGTCCCCTCGACGATCACCAGTGGTGTACGGCCAGTGTAGGAGATCGCTCCCCACACCATGATGCCGGGTGTTGGCCCTGTGTGCCTCGGTCGTATGCAGTCCTGATTGTGGCGCTCACCTGCACGGCGCCAAACACGCATACGACCATCACAAACACGCATACGACCATCATTGGCACCAAGGCAGAAGCGACTCTCATCGCTGAAGACGACACGTCTCCATTCGTCCCTCCATTCACGCCTGTCGCGACACCACTGGAGGCGGGCTGCACGATGTTGGGGCGTGAGCGGAAGACGGCCTAACGGTGTGCGGGACCGTAGCCCAGCTTCATGGAGACGGTTGCGAATGGTCCTCGCCGATACCCCAGGAGCAACAGTGTCCCTAATTTGCTGGGAAGTGGCGGTGCGGTCCCCTACGGCACTGCGTAGGATCCTACGGTCTTGGCGTGCATCCGTGCGTCGCTGCGGTCCGGTCCCAGGTCGACGGGCACGTGCACCTTCCGCCGACCACTGGCGACAACATCGATGTACTGTGGAGACCTCACGCCCCACGTGTTGAGCAATTCGGCGGTACGTCCACCCGGCCTCCCGCATGCCCACTATACGCCCTCGCTCAAAGTCCGTCAACTGCACATACGGTTCACGTCCACGCTGTCGCGGCATGCTACCAGTGTTAAAGACTGCGATGGAGCTCCGTATGCCACGGCAAACTGGCTGACACTGACGGCGGCGGTGCACAAATGCTGCGCAGCTAGCGCCATTCGACGGGCAAGACCGCGGTTCCTGGTGTGTCCGCCTTGCCGTGCGTGTGATCATTGCTTGTACAGCCCTCTCGCAGTGTCCGGAGCAAGTATGGTGGGTCTGACACACCGGTGTCAATGTGCTCTTTTTTCCATTTCCAGGAGTGTATAAACCTTCCTGCTTCCGCAACAGATAACATAAAGAACCGGTAATCCACACTAGAGCATGGAAGACAGGACACGCCACATTTCTCAAAGCACTAGCAAACGAAAGTTTCAATATGTACTTACTGTGGTGCATCGAAGTAGAACTCAGACACTCGTGGTGGATTCCCAGTCGAACACAGGCATCCCACTGGCCCCATTTCCCCGCTCTCTGGTACATCAAAACAACTGCCGAATACCGACAGCCAAGGCGCGTCCGCGTCCACGGCACGTGATTGCGTAAAACCTCCTTAGAGAGAGAACGTCTCCCGTTGACGGCCCACAGCTCACTGCTCAAGGGCAAGAGCAGAGAACTATTTCTGTTGTCGGACGAGTACGGCCTCTGATACACATAGATACAATTATAAGTAGGCTGTTTAGGTTTTTATGTTGCTAACGCCACGTAGCGTTCTATATGAGAACACTGACTGTTCTGTGTGAAGTCTGTGGCAGGTTTGCAGTGTTGGAATATTCGCTATTGTAGCGTTGGGCAGTCGGATGAGAACAGCGCGTAGCGTTGCGCAGTTGGAGGTGAGCCGCCAGCCCAACGTAAAGTTTCGAGTAACTGGAAAATAGCGCAGGTGACACCTGTATATAAGAAGGGTAGAAGGACGGATTCTCAAAATTACTGACCAATATTCTTAACATCGGTTTGCTGCAGGATTCTTGAACATATTCTCAGTTCGAATATAATGAATTTTCTTGAGACAGAGAAGTTGCTGTCCATGCATCAGCACGGCTTTAGAAAGCATTGCTCCTGCGAAACTCATTTCGCCCTTTCTTTACATGATATCTTGCGAACCCTCGATGAAGGGTATCAAACGGATTCCATATTCCTTGACTTCCGGAAAGCGTTTGACTCGGTGCCCCACTGCAGACTCCTAACTAAGGTACGAGAATATGGGTTTGGTTCCCAAGTACGTGAGTGGCTCGAAGACTTCTTAAGTAATAGAACCCAGTGCTTTGTCTTCGATGGTGAGTGTTCATCGGAGATTAGGGTATCATCTGAAGTGTCCCAGGGAAGTGTGGTAGGTCCGCTGTTGTTTTCTATCTACGTAAATGATCTTTTGGATAGGGTGGATAGCAATGTGCGGCTGTTTGCTGATGTGCTGTGGTGTACGGGAAGGTGTTGTCGTTGAGTGACTGTGGGAGGATACAAGATGATTTGGAGAGGATTTGTGATTGGTGTAAAGAATGGCAGCAAATTCTAAATATTGATAAATGTAAATTAATGCAGATGAATAGGAAAAAGAATCCTGTAATGTTTGAATACTCCATTAATAGCGTAGCGCTTGACACAGTCACGTCGATTAAATATTTGGGCGTAACATTGCAGAGCGATATGAAGTGGGACAAGAATGTAATGGCAGTTGAGGGGAAGGCGGATAGTTGTCTTCGATTCATTGGTAGAATTTTGGGAAGATGTGGTTCATCTATAAAGGAGACAGCATATAAAACACTAAGACGACCTATTCTTGAGTACTGCTCGAGCGTTTGGGATCCCTATCAAGTCGGATTGAGGGAGGACATAGAAGCAATTCAGAGGCGGGCAGCCAGATTAGTTACTGGTAGGTTTGATCATCACGCGAGTGTTACGGAAATGCTTCAGGAACTCGGGTGGGAGTCTCTAGAGGAAAGGAGACGTTCTTTTCGTGAATCGCTACTGAGGAAATTTAGAGAACCAGCATTTGAAGCTGACTGCAGTACAATTTTACTGCAGCCAACTTACATTTCGCGGAAAGACCACAAAGATAATATAAGAGAGATTAGGGCTCATACAGAGGCATATAGGCAGTCATTTTTCCCTCGTTCTGTTTGGGCGTGGAACAGGGAGAGAAGATGCTAGTTGTGGTACGAGGTATCCCCCGCCATGCACCGTATGGTGGATTGCGGAGTTTGTATGTAGATGTAGATGTAGACGCGTGTCCATCAGAAAGAGTAAATGTGTAATATTGTATATCATGAACTGATATATATATATATATATATGACGACTTTTGAACATTATTAAGGTAAATACATTGTCTGTTCTCTATCAAAATCTTTCATTTGCTAACTATGCCTATCAATAGTTAGTGCCTTCAGTAGTTTGAATCTTATATTCAGCTGGTAGTATTGGCGCGCGCTGTATTGCAGTAGTTTGAGTAACGAAGATTTTTGTGAGGTAAGTGATTCATGAAAGGTATAGGTTATTGTTAGTCAGGCTCATTCTTTTGTAGGGATTATTGAAAGTCAGATTGCGTTGGGCAAAAATATTGTGTGTCAGCTTAGTGTTGATCAGAATAAGTAAAGAGAGAAATTTTTGAGTACGTTCAGTTCTGCTCAGCTGTTTGAAAATCAAATAACGTAAGAGGTTTACCAGCACCGTAATTCATTAATTTTTCTAAGGGGATGTTTCACAACTACACGGTCGATTGACAGGTCCTATCGACAAGCACATATCAAGAAGAGTGTATATCAATATTTGTCCCGCGCACATTGGTTGCATCTCTATACACAACAAGGTAAGGACATCAACACGACTCGACTGAAAGCCAGAACGCGTGCAATTCCTAACTGACAAAAATCATTATGTGTGTGAAGACGTATCACTATGTACCTACCACCAAACTACAAACATAATCGACAATCTAGCCAATGTGACACAGGGGTTGAACAACATCGCAAAGAAAGACTTGCTTCTATGAACATTCGGTGCGTGTACTCCATTTACAGGACACGTTGTAGAGTTCGTGAAGCTTTGAAAACAGCATATTAACTTCTATTCATTTCAGGCAACAGTATCGGAATTGTGAGTCCGCCTTGAAGCTAAAAATCTTATTTTCTGTTATCTTATTTATCCCCCAAACTCTATTCAGCGACAAATATTACTATCATCAGTGGGTTCTTTAAATCTAAAACATGCAGAAAATAGCATAGTTATACAAAAACAAAAAAGTGGTTGAAATGGCTCCGAGCACTATGGGACTTAACATCTGAGGTCATCAGTCCCCTAGAACTTAGAACTACTTAAACCTAACTAACCTATAGGCATCACACACATCCATGCCCGAAGCAGGATTCGAACATGCGACATTTCTGTGCTTTTACTATCGCCGTTTTTTCTCAGCATACATCATGTCATCTGCAACTATGTAAGTGACTGTTAGTGAACAAATAATAAAAGGTGACATACGTATGTCAATGCTATAATCTTGGGGTGGCGGTAGTGTTGTGGAATACGGTTTTGGTGTGTACCGGGCTGTTACTTAGTTATTCGTGTACTCACTTTAGTTGGACGCATGTAACTGATTCGATACGAAGGAAACAAAACTTTCGCACATTGTTTATGATTCAGAACATTACATCACCTTGCTGTTGCCGTGTATCGCGAGAGATGTGCGAGTAGGCTATGTTGCAAGTAGGCTACGATAACAGCAGCGAGAGTTACGATGACTTCTGTTACTTACTTATGTTTCTGTATGTGATGGGAAGTGTTTCTTTTGCATGCATGTGCTTTCCGTTCTGCATCCTCGGTCAGTTCTCTCAGAGCGGTAAAGAGTCAGTTGTTGCAAAGTGTTGTGTTTTATGTTTATTACATTTTTCCATTCCGCTATGGTATTTAGTATGTAGTAATATTCCTGCGGGCAACGGCATTGCCGCAGTGGATACACCGGTTCCCGTGAGATCACCGAAGTTAAGCGCTGCCGGGTGTAGCCGGCACTTGGATGGGTGACCATCCGTGCCGCCATGCGCTGTTGCCATTTTTCGGGGTGCACTCAGCCTCGTGGTGCCAATTGAGGAGCTACTCGACCGAATAGTAGCGGCTCCGGTCATAGAAAACCATCGTAACGACTGGGAGAGCGGTGTGCTGACCACACGCCCCTCCTATTTGCATCCTCAATGAGGATGACACGGCCGTCGGATGGTCCCGATGGGCCACTTGCGGCCTGAAGACGGAGTGCTTTATTTTCCTCTATTTTTAGTTGTCGGTATAGACTGTTGTTGTGTTTCCGAATATGTAGATGGCTTTATACAAGCACTGTTATCCATAGCTCAACCAACCACATGGGAGTGCATAAATATGCCAGTTTCACAAACATGCTCCACAGGATAAACAGAACATCTCTTAAACCAGAGAGCTACGCATAAGAACTACATATAATCAAACAAATTGCTGCTGAAAACGACTACAAGACAGACATCACTAACAAACTCTACAACAAGGTACAAATGAAACATAAAAATAGCGGCCACTCACTGAAGACCACAACCTAAGGATCTGAAAACCAGAGGCAGTACACACACAACACAGCAGACCACACCACATCAGGAAAAAGAGACAGATGATACACTCTAACACAATAACAAAATATCACATACAACAGGAAACATCTTGAAAAAGCAAGGGATCCCAGTAACATTCAAAACAAGCAACAAACTTCAGAAAAGGGTAAGACCAGAAATAATAACATCAGGGTAATGCAGCAACTCTGGAATATATGAGGTCACATGCAACCCCTGTCAGGCCCAGTACATAGGACAAACAAGCATAAATTTCCGAACGAGGTACACAGATCACACGGGGGCGCTAAAGAATGCCAACACACATTCTACTTTCGCAGAGCACCTAATCAACAAAAACCATAACACCACTAATATCGAAAGCGATCTACATATTCTGAAACACAGCAACAGTCTGTACCGGCAACTAACAATAGAAGAAAATTACTACATACTAAACGCCTTAGTGGAAGGGAAAAAAGTAATAAACGATAACACAACACTTTGCAACAACTCACTCTTTACCGCTCTGAGAGAACTAACCAAGGACACAGAAGGGAAAGCACACACATGCAAAAAAACCATTTACCCATGACACACAGAGACATAAATAAGGAACACAAGTCCTCGTAACTCCCGCTACTGTTTTCGTAGCCTTCTCGCGCATGCGATTCGTCTGTAGCTATACACACGAAAAACAAGATAGTGTAATGTTCTGGATCATAAAAAAAGTGCGAAAGTTTTCTTTTTCTGTGTATAGAGTCAGCTACATGCGTCCAGCGAACGTGAGCGCACGAATAACTAAATAGCAGCCCAGCACACACCAAAACTGTATTCCTTAACCCTACCGCAAACCCAGGTGTATAACGATGACATACGTATGTCACCTTTTAGTACTTGTTTACTAACAGTCGCTCATACAGTTCCAGATGACATGATGTCCGCTGAGAAAAAACGACGACAGAAAATGCACGGAAAATACGCCGCAAACAGAGACAATAATTCTTAAAAACATGCCATAACATACAATCAATAAGGTAGTATAAAGTATCTATAGAAAAGTATCGGGTGATCAAAAAGTCAGTATAAATTTGAAAACTGAATAAATCACGCAATAATGTAGATAGTGAGCTAAAAATTGACACACATGCTTAGAATGACATGGGGTTTTATTAGAAAAAGAAATCAACGTATTGCTAGACCAGTGAAATATCTCTTGCGCGCGTCGTTTGGTGATGATCGTGTGCTCAGCAGACACTTTCGTCATGCTTGGCCTCCCAGGTCCTCAGACCTCAGTCCGTGCGACTATTGGCTTTGGGATTACCTCAAGTGGCAAGTGTATCGTGATCGACCTACATCTCTAGGGATGCTAAAAGGCAACATCCGACGCTAATGCATCACCATAACTCCGGACATGCTTTACAGTGCTGCTCACAACATTATTCCTCGACTACAGCTATTGCTGAGGAATGATGGTGGACACATTGAGCATTTCCTGTAAAGAACATCATCTTTGCTTTGTTTTACTTTGTTATGCTATTTTTTGCTGTTCTGATCAGATGAAGCGCCATCTGTCTGACATTTTCTGATATTTTGTATTTTGTTGGTTCTAATAAAACCCCATGCCATTCCTAGCATGTGTGTCAATTTGTACCTCTCTATCTGCATTATTGCGTGATTTATTCAGTTTTCAAATTTATACTGAGTTTTTGATCACCCAGTATATTTCAAAAAACGAACAGTAAAAATGTAATGATGTGTTGCTGTGTTTTTTATAAGCATCCTCTATGCTATTTTCTGCATGTTTTAGATTTTAAAAACCCACTGATGGTCGTGATATATGTCGCCGATACAAGTTTGTGGTATAAAAAAATAAACAAATAACAAAGTGTTTTGCATTAAGACGGACTCACAATTCCGATATTGTTGTTTCTCAATGCAAATACGGATCAAATGGAAGACATCGAAGATAAAGTTATTCCCTGTATTTCTTATTAATCCATTCACGAAAATATTGAACAGTATTTTGGCTGGATGGGTACACTTTGGCTGCCTCAGAAACAGAAGAGACCAGTATTACTATTTACAGAACTAATTAAATTGAAGCAATGAATCCCTTGAAATGTGTAAATACTCTAGAGATCGGTGAACATAAAATTTTAAAAACTACTCTTGGAATTCTTGTTTACTGCTGGAATTAAAATAATCGTTTAATTTGTGTGTGTGTGTGTGTGTGTGTGTGTGTGACTGTGTATGTGAGTGGTTGTTCATTTTGCTTGTTTCGGAACCAATCTGAAAACATATGGTGGAGGGAATTCTTTTACACACAGTTTTTTTGTTGTCGTTAGCGCTAATGAAGTTCTGATTTACTTAGCAATGTGTTTATAGGCAGCTGCTCTGTGTTTGAACTCTTATTACTAACCTGTCATCTCCAAATTAAATACAGTTGGCGTTATCCAGTCTAGAACTACATACTGGTAAGTCTGAACAAGATTAAGCCCTACATGTAGAATACGGTAGGCATTTGCTGGCATAATTTTAAACACTGAGTAGTGTATTTGGTCGAGTGTAAGAGATAGCAAAACAGTCGTTTGACTATACAAAATGGATATCAAAAGAGAACACTTGAGATTATTGTTCTTTAAGGTAATCAGTCAAGATATTAATCAGCGCATACTAGTAAACGCGGTATTATAGACGAGACAGTCTTTAACACGCGAAACTCAATTTTATCACAGTAAGTGACATTTCAAAAGCACCATCGCCACTCATTACGATTTGAGTTAATTCGGCAACGTAAGTCATTGCAGTAACTATTAGGCAAAGTTAAATATTTTTGTGACAAGAGATTTTGAAATATAATCTCTGAAGAGAAGTACTTCAGAAAAAGAAAAAAAAAGAATAAAAATTTGAGATAGTATGCAGCGCATCTGCCTAGTGTGCTGTTCGAATGCCAGTCGGGCACTAAAATTAAAAAAAAAAAAGAAAAGAAAAGGTAGAGTGCCTTAGTAGTTAAGGCGGCCAGTTAGTTCCCAATCTGCAGCAAGAGAGTTTACATTCCGTCAGCTCTATAAATTTTAAGTAGCGGTAAGTGTTACTGATTTAGGAGGACAACGAGAATTATTAAGCATTTATAATTTTAAAGAATCCAGAAGTGTACAACTGAGGACTTAGTGGACTCAAAAGCCCGACTATTAAGTCTACAGCGCCGGTCTTGCATTTCTTTTTCTCTGTGTGTTAATCTGGCAGCATTATGCTGTTCCCCCAACATTTCCTCATACCTTCCTTTCTCGTGGAGAGGACGACGAATGGTTGATTTGCTCACACTTATCCGAGAGATGTTTCTAATTTCTGTGCTTATCCTGAAAGGGTTTTCTCCTCTGCAGTGGAGTATGCTATCGTCTTGATCCGCTGTGGTAGTCAGTCAACGACCAGAGCGACGACGGTAGTGGACGAGGTTTTTCTCGGTCATTGTCTTCACACAGAGATCTATAACACATTTTCTGTATTCCAGGGCACGAGAAAAGACGCTGATGCAGTATCCGCATCCACAAGGCGCAAGAACGCGACTTTTATCAATTTCTTTGTGCTGTTATATTTCGTAGGTAAAAATATACTGACAAGGTAGGAGGAAGTCAAATTCATTCCCAATTACGCACAATGTACAAAAATTTAATGAATTAGTTCCTTTCGAGAATTGTTTAGAGTATCGTGTAAATGTATTTTGTGTCTAAACATCATATGTAGCAATAATAACGAAACTGTTTTTAGAGATTATACATAAAATCTAGAATCACGTTCTAATGCCGGTCATGTTGTTCCGCCAGTCGTATTTTAGTCATCTGTGCCACACTACATGCCACACCGAAACCTGTAACAGTGCTTCAAAGAAGTGGTAGGCTCGTAAACCAGGTGATTTTGTACTCTCTTGTGATAGGGTTCGAATCCTAGCGATCCTACAAAATGGTTCAAATGGCTCTGAGCACTATTAGACTTAACTTCTAAGGTCATCAGTCCCCTAAACCTAACTAACCTAAGGACATCACACACATCCACGCCCGAAGCAGGATTCGAACCAGCGACCGTAGCGGTCATGCGATTGTAGACTGAAGCGCCTAGAACCGCTCGGCCACCCAGGCCGGCTGCGCTTCTACAAATTTTATTTCGTTTTTAATATGTGATCGCTAGTTTCGGAGGACAACGTCAGTTGTAACTCTAGAAAAACTCTTAGTATTGTAAACATTTGCGTATACAGCTTCTAATTCTCGTTGGAAAAAGGCAAGGACAACAGTCTCCCCTAGTTTCCCTTTTATAAAACCACCTCAGTTTGAGGTTCAGCTCAGCCTCCGGTTATTAAACGTTTTGCATTTTCAGCGGTACCATGCTCTTAGATGTTAAAATCGGTGTCAACTAACGATTTCCACAGCTACGGGATTACAACGTGTGATACCTCCTAGGCAAACTATATAGCAATGCTGTGATACGAAATGATCCAACTCGTCCAGAGTGTGCAGACTTTGATTCTAAACCTTTTCCTACCTGCACAACAAGCTATTCGTATTTGATAATTTTGTGAAAATTGCTGCTTAAAATGTTTTGAAAAAGAACTAAATTCCTTCGCCTGCAACAAAGTCAAATAAATCTTTTTAACAGTACCACATAGCTCTTTGTGAACCGATTACAGGCCGCATTTAGCCGCCTTTCGCTGGTTAGAAGGGAAAGAAAGCATATGGACCAGAAAACGCATCTCCCAGAAGGAAAGGAGGATCGAAATGAAACCTCTTATTTTGGGAAGTCAAGCGACTTTTATTTCAGTGAATACAAAATAAGTTAATCGCACAACGAATTTGGCAGTTCGAGCACACTGTTGATGTCAGTATGACTTTGAAGTTCCCGGGGCCTGAAATGATGTAGCGCCAGTTTAGATCAGCAACAAAAAACATGGAATCCACGGTACTATGAAATTCTGTAATTTGTATTCATTGCTTCCTCACGGAATTACTGTTGCAGTGTATCCATAGAGCATAATAAGCCAACTGCGTATTTTCCAGGGAGAAAGAGCAATAGTAAACTGTGATCCACACAGTTATTATTTCTGGCTGGTGACTAGGTTTAAGGCCTCTGAGTCTGATGTGAGATTTGTAACGCCGAAATATTTTTCTACGTTGTTGAAAGGAATATTACATTTGGAGCAATTCCTCGAAAATGCGATATTGGACCCCACAGAATGAGTTTATTGCGACGGAATACTACTGATCTTCTGCGGTTTCTCTTCCTTTTTCTAATTGAAACAGGTGACAGCGACAGAGGCATATGGAGAAAATGATCGTGACATTTAACAGAAGACACTAATATCCTCAGGTACTGAAAGTGGCGTACAGCAGCTGTATTAGCATTATAGAAGCGTCATTGATAAGTGCAAGTAAATGAAGTAGTGCAACGCAACTTCTGCTATAAGGTAATGTCGTCATCGTTTAATTTAGTTTAATGTAATCTACGTATAATTAGAGATGTCCGATGGAGAGAACAAAATAACTATTTGTTACGGTCCAGTTGTCACAACACGCCACAACCATTTGATACGAGTTAAAACTTTATCTGTTTCTGGGCAACATTTCTAAAAATGACGATTTGCTGTGAACTAAATATTTACCTGATTGTGGGCAACTGTTTCTAAAATGGCCAAGAAGAATTAAATGCTTCCATCAAGCATGCCTATATCATCAGCAGTCTGACAATGAGCATGCAGTTTATTGATTACATGCTTGTAGAAAACTTGTTCTGAGTTAAAGCTGTCAAACAAGGTTTGAAGAAGAATAAAATGCCACTACCAGACGACAGCTAACGTAGAAAATACTTATCCGACCATTTTGGCACGATGCACTCTCCCCATACATAATACAAAAGCTTCGAGCGCATCTGCTGCCTAGCCGTCTATTAAATCTGAGAAGAACAAAATGACGCAGAAGTTAGCCTTTTTTCCACATGCGACTACTTTGGGTTGAGAAGTGAAGAGAATTATGTTCAAAGTTCCATTAAATTGTTAACTTCGGCAGAGAGCAGAATTGCGTTTAAAAAAAATGTAGTAGCGAATGTAATAGAACACGCGACGTCTTGACAACAGTGCGCGACGCTTACCGTTGCGCTACTAGCTGTGACGTAGTTACAGCACCTCTGGAAAAGAACAACAGTTCCTCCAGAACTTCGGCATTCCACAGTGCTGTGAGATAGTGCATATGTCCGGATCTAGACTTCTGAGAGACAGACAGTTACAGCATTTCTTTTGCACTGCACGATGGTTTCAACAAACAGATAGCGCAATAGAGTAGCTCAAATGGAAAAAAACACTTGCTATTTATATTTATGCATCCTACACTGTTGGCAGTTCTGTGTAGGTGGTAGTTACGTTGTTTTATTTCGGTGATTACAAAATATAGTCGAATGTATGCACTGGGTAGCCAAGGCAGCTAGTTTATGGCGATTCGGTCAACCACGTAAATGAATGTACTGAACGTCCTGCAAACCACTACAGGGAGCCTGTGTGTCAGAATTTTCATCTTGTGTGCCGCAACGGTGTTATAATAGAGAAATGAGGCGTAGAGAAGAGGGTTTGGTGGTCTGTTGTACTGATGATAGTTTCATATGATGTTGGTCTCGGTTCAATTCCAACTTCTGCCGATGTTTTTTGATATGGAGATTCTATTCTCTTCTGGCTACGCCAAGTGAAGAAGGTATAATGGCATTGTGGTCTGAAAATCACATTAAACATGATATTCCTTCTCTACCAAGTAGACGTTAGGTTGAATCAAAATAAAGTAAGGAGTGGCGACATGTAGAAACTCTATCACTAGTAACCTTTCTTATACTAGTTATTTATTTCTAGTGACGAAACAAACCCTGTGTATGGTCACAGGACACTTATACCGTCTTTTATTTGAGCTTCTGTATGTCGATAAAATTGGTTCTGAACTGGGAATGCAACTCAGACCGCCCTTAACGCGGAATTTGATCCCTTCGTGACAACACAGTTCGACTACAAGTTGTTGTTTGTTCAAAACTGCAGATTCCTCAACATCTCCACATATTGCGCATGAATGGGTTGGAATCCTGACCCAGCACTAAACTTTTCACTATGCATTATCAAGCTCTACCATGAGAACACCTATCTGCTAGTGGATAATAATTTTTATTTTTAATGCATTTTCATTCGTTGTCAACACTAACGATATGTGACGTTTTTGACTATCACTGAGACACAGAACTATTTGCGAGATCACTGTAAGTTCAAGGATGTTATTCCGAACTGCTGGTGGAGAAAAATTCGGTAGCTGACGTCTCTTTGTGTGTAGTCAACAACGATATGTGTGGGGTTCGATTCCTAGTCAGCACTGAACTCTTTGTCATATTATTTCTAGTTCAAACATGCTTACATGTCGCTGCTGGTGTAACAAACCAGTACTTAACGTTCCTTTTCGCTAGCATATAACAGCGATTCGTACCGGGTTGGAATTCTGGGAAGGAAAAAATTAATGTTTCGTCTCGTCATTTCAGTTAACACATCGAGCTACTGCCGAGAAAATCCGATATGTCAAAGTTGATCGTGCTTTGATAACAATCCGATTAGATTCTGGGTTCGAATCTCTGTCCAACACAAAGCTCCATCTCACTGCATTTCAAGTAAGTTACTTGTGAAGAAGCAGAATTTAACATCTCTCGTAGTTCGTGAACACGGACATTAGATGCTGGGTAGGAATACGCGATCGTTAAAAATGTTTACGTTATGTAATTTAAAGTTGATATTTGTTAACTGATACTGTCTAAAATCGAGTCAGGGATGCCTGTAAATTTCCGTCAGTCACGAAATCTTAGTTTGCATGAACTGGGTTTGAATCCATATGCAGAACGAGTCGGTTCGTCGTGTCATTTGAAGTTCATACATACTCTCAACTATCTGCTCGTGAATAACGTAAATTTTTAATGACATTTTGTGTTAAATAACATGTATGTTATGTTACTTTGAAGACGAAATCATGAATACGACGAACTTACTACGTGCTTTACCTATCTGACGTAATAATGAGGGTGCTAACATTTCAGGTATGTCATTTATTGCAATAAATGTGAGCTTACAAGCCTTAAGGACAGTCTTATCTGTGATGAGGTGTTCCCTGATTTTTTAGTATCCTGGTATTACTTTACATCCTGAGTTATTGCGGTACAGAGCAGTGTTTTCTAGTGGTGACTTGTTGGAGCCATTTTCAATAGTCATACGACTGTATCAAGGTACGATTAGAGAACCTGCTAGACAGCTGCGTTATGTGGGTTGCATGGGATTCAGGTGAAATGCAATCCAGGTCGGTCGGATACTTTTGAGCATGACTGTAATTCGTTAACAATCCGATTAGGTGCTGGGTTCGCACCTTGTCACAAGCTTTATATGATGGCATTTCAATTTTAAACATGAGCATACCTTGTTCCTTGTGAATGACACCATATTAAACGTCATTGGGGGTAGTTCCCAGGACGGTAACTGTTATGATAGGATTCCCAGTTCAGTAGAAACATTTTCGTCTATTTTTTTCAGGATCTGAATTAATAACTGATACTGGTGCAAACGTCTATACTTCACGTCTCTTTATGCCTAGTGATCCGGTCTCAATAAGGCACAAACAAAGCTTAGGTTAGTTATCAATAGATATAGCTGCTGTGTTTGAATCCAGGTCCAGAACGACGACGTTGGTCATGTCATTTAAAGTTCAAATTTGTGTACACGTAGCTGTTGATGTGTTACGAGAACAATGATATTACTGGTGATTCGCTGTTAATGTTGAGATTTCCTTAGAGTGCTTGTTGCCGTTAATCGCGTTTTTCTACTGGTTCGTCCAATATCCAGTTTCCAGAGCCACTCGCCGTTTAGCGACCTTCAGCACGTGGACGGAAAACCTTATAGAGAGCGAAAAACATTTTTCCAATTGCCATACAGCTTTGTAACTCCATATATTGTCTCAAGTATTTAATTTTGACTAAGGATCACTGTACGATGTATGTAAAATAATCCGTTTTCTCAGAACATTTGGAATGTCACTTGTTGTAATTAAGGTTAGTTTATGAGTGTTATGGGGTGTCTCATCGCTAAGAACGTGTTTTCTAATATGTTTTGTATGACGATTTTAGTTGACGCTTAGACTGACTGCCATAAAGACCTTTGGTCTCTTAGTAGTCTCTTGCAGTACCCATTGTGTGTAGTCAACGACTGTACCCCACAGGGTTTTGGTGCTTAGAGGACCTGCAACACAGCTACGTTATGTTAGTTGTATTCGGCAGTGACCCACATTTTTTGCTATCAAGTGTACATCTGGACTGATACCTTAGAGAAGAGCATGCTCTAGTGATCTGCCGCCCGGAATGGCCGAACGGTTCTAGGCGCTACAGTCTGGAACCACGCGACCGCTACGGTCGCAGGTTCGAATCCTGCCTCGGGTATGGATGTATGTGATGTCCTCAGGTTAGTGAGGTTTAATTAGTTCTAATGCTATAGGGGACTGATGACCTTAGAAGTTAAGTCCCACAGTGCTCAGAGCGATTTGAACCATTTTTTTCTAGTGATCTCTTGTGTTATCCATTTTGTATAGTCAAACGATTGTACTGCGTAGAGACTAGAGGGCGTGGAACACAGCTACATTGTGTGGGCTGAATGCAAATCATGCGGAGCCTCCGGGCTATCACAAAATTCCCTCGGTCAAGCTCAGACAAACCGCGCGCCTTGACATTCTACACAATGACACCACGCTCACAGACATTTCATGCCGCGTGTGTGTCTCTGACTAACAGTCATTATTCGCCAGGTGACGCTGCTATCGCATGGACGGGTTTATATCGATAGTAGTTCGGTGTTTTGGCTGACCAGTGAACTTAAATGTGTTCTTTAGTTAGTCTTTCCTTGTAACAAAATTTGGTTTGCGTGTGTGTACAGACGTGCGCGTTTGAGTATCTGACTGCGCGTACGTGATTTCGGAGAGGGAGATGTGGGTGGAGGGAGGGAGGGAGACAGAGAGAGAGAGAGAGAGAGAGAGAGAGAGAGAGAGAGAGAGAGGACTTGTGGCTGAGGTGCAAATAGCACAGAGGAAGTGGATCACGGACGGACTCGGGTCTGTTTACAGAGTAAACACAATACCATCTCTCTCCGTTCTCTAGAGATCTTGGTACTGACGTTACGCTAAAACTCATAGTAATCTACTAATGTAATGCAGCGCCTATACAAGAACACAGAATAGTACAGCTTCTAGTTCAGTACTTCGCAATGATATGCACGAACTTTTCAGCAGGTTTATGGTGACAAAAAGATGGCTCCAATAAATGAAAATGCTACGTTGACTGGCCGCAGGTACATGTTCTTCTTTTTACTATTACTCGTACCGCTGATTTCTTATATATCTTGCCTCAGAATTTTTTATGTGAAAGCTCTTCAAGCTACTTAAATACGAAGAGCGTTATTAACTTACTACATCTACTTTCTTAAAGTCTCCATATTTATTTGGCA
Source organism: Schistocerca serialis cubense (assembly GCF_023864345.2). Taxonomy (NCBI): domain Eukaryota; kingdom Metazoa; phylum Arthropoda; class Insecta; order Orthoptera; family Acrididae; genus Schistocerca; species Schistocerca serialis. The sequence goes on from NC_064641.1 coordinate 805,682,234, forward strand.
GCGTAGTCAACCTGGCTGTTAACACATTCCTCGCAATGAGAGACCAGTTTATTGATACACTCCGTGTAGTCTTCGTTTGGTTTTGTTGACGGAGGGACAATCTGGTCTCTGCTTACACGCTTCATCACCATCGAAGTGAAGTCCTCGAAGGTGTCTTCAAGTTTTGGAGACAGATGAAAATCGCATGGGGCAAAAGAGTCACTGTATGAAGGCTGATCGATGGTGGTGAACCCAAGGCGTCGGAATGTTGTTAGTATCGCACCGCTCGTCTGTGCTGTAACATTGTCATGCTGAAGGAGAAAAGGCTCCATTCGTGGATGAACTCTTCGAATTGTAAACTCAATTACATCACGCTGTTTTTTATACACCGACGTAGTTAAGTTCCACACCATCATGTTACAAGCTAAAATTTGAGCCCTCTAGCGGTAGAAATCTGCAAACGTGTAGACAAGAAGACTAAAGACATCGAACTTTAACAACGTTGGTTTTATTTAAAAAGTTAACACAAAAAATAATTCCTTTGCAGGACACCCTCGTATTCATTGGGGCCACAGGACAAGACGAAAGTTTGTCGGGATAGTAAAGAAATACAACGTTCGAGCGATCAGCAGTGAATCCATTAGCCGAAAACCTCTTACAGTGAGACCCGTACATTAAATGAAAAGATAAACAGCACCATCGACCTCTGTATTACGAACACTCAACTTCAGGAATGCCAGCCAGTATTCAGAAAAGACTGTAGAATAACGACTGCTGCCGTATTTTTGAAGGAATCACTGAAAGTAGATGAAACAAACAATACACAAATGCAAAGCGATTTAGGTTTCCACCAAGAATTCTACTTTCGTATTTTAAATCGTACTAGCACTGCATAATGTCTGCAACAACCCGGGATTAACGAAGTGATACAGTACGAGAATACTAGGAGCATAACTGCCTTTCCTATACAAGCTGTATTTCACTGACAGGCCAACCGTTCTCTCACAATACAAGCATTAGTTATCCTCTGACGACTTCTTGACAGATTAGTACAGGGTAAACTGATCTTAGAATATTCATCCTGCGTATGTGTTGTACGCCTTATCACGGTGAGTATTCCATATGCCTATGAATCTCGACTGTTCATAAGAAAGAACAAATTGATTCACTCGTACAAGAATTAAGAGCCCTCAGTTTCGATTATCTGATAAATCTATAATCCTGAAAGGCGTGAAAAGTACTTTTGCTTTGTAAGACAAAGGATTTGGCGAAATATCTGTATCAGACACCAGAAAGAATTTCGAAAGTCTGTGTCATCGTCTTTCAACACACCACGTAAATGGGTATCTAGGTACGAAAGACGCTCACGTAGGCACTAGTACCCCAAGTTATTCAGTAATATTGAAACTGTTCTTGATTTTTCAGTTGAAATTTCATTCTCTCTGGTTGTGAAAGATTGCATGGAAACCTTCTGTGAATATCATCCGTCGACCACAGTGCGTACACAGTTTCCTTAGCTTTGTTGAGACGAGACTAAAAATTTAAATACTCTCTCTTTGATCGGTTTTCTGCTGTGCCGCAGCAAACGGCGGAACTGGAAACTGGCTGAGAGTTGTGTTGGTGAAAATCCCCAACAAGTTTGGCATACAATCGTTAATAAAACTCCACAAATCCCGACTCATCCGAAAGAAGATTATAAGGAATTATCCAGCGCTAAATTTACAGATACCAGTTCACCACCTAGCACATTGAAACATATAATAATATTGTGCCCTTTAAAGTATCTTCAGCAACATAATTATAGTTGATAAAACGATAAAACATCAACAAAAGAGAAAATGCAAAACGATAACAAGAAAAACCACAAGAATATAAACATAGTTCCATAAACAATAATCAAACATGTTGCCCACCAAACGTCGAATCCTTTATACTACACAACCTTAACAAGAGAAGAGAGCAAAATAAATAAATCGCATAAAAAAAAATAGCCGCTGCTGACCGAAGCCCACAAACAGTGAGCGAGAAATTCATTCTATTCAAGCAGTTACAGACATCAAACTATCACAAAAAACAATAAATAACAAAATACAAATTCTGGAAATTTAACAAATTAGGACCTACAATGGTCTCACCGTTCTTACAATGTGTGCTCTTACCCAATTTAAAATGGCCCAAGTAACATACAGTCATCGGCACAACACAGGTTTTCACTGAAAGGAACTGCCACAACCTTCTGTAACTCTTGCAGCCGAAGAATTGTAATCTAGGGGCGCCGACACGGTAGCTCGGCTTGTTCGGTCAGAGATGGGCTGGCCCTCTGTAGTAAAAAAACTGAGTACAGGAATCTACCATCAACTTGAACGGATGTCCTATGACGTCCGCCCAGTCCAAACGCAACGAACATTAACGAACAAAATAAAAAATTTAAAAAAGGGGTAGCGACTTTCATTAATAATCAAGACGTTCTCGGACCTGTGTTCGAATCCCGACACAGCTAAAATTTTGGCTAAACACCATCTGCAGTGGTGACAGTAGACTTCCGGCAGAAGAAGTTACCTTCATTCTGCCAACGGCTTTGTCAATGAGGGTGGAGTTGCGGACAGGTGGAAAACTGCCCCGTCAGGAGTAAGAATCAGCAATGAACAATGGCAAGAGGATGCAGAAGGTAACATAAACAACTGCACTAAAGACACATTGTGTGTATTTACATGACATGTGGCCTATAGGTGAAAAAGTGCCATGATCATCTCTCCATTGGCAAAAGATGCAGACTTCGCCCCATCGAGATCTGTGGGAGGAGATTGCCAAGAGGGAGGTGACCATGAAAACAGGATTGAATATCTAACGAAAGATTAACTTTCTACGAATCGAGGGGTGGTATGTCAGAAGTTTAAACGTGATTGGGAAGCAAGGAATTCCGCAAAGGGAAATGTTGAGGCTCAGACTAGATATAGTGTGTGACAGTGAAGTGAAATGGGGAGTGGTGGGGATTTCTGGTCAGATGAGTATAAGTTAATACCAACAGCAGCAGAATATGTTACAACGGGTGAAGGAGTGGTTATGAATAAGAAGGCAGGACAGAGAATGGATTGCTGTGAACAGTTCAGTGATGGGGTTGTTGTCATCAGAATCGACAGCAAACCAACGCCGACAACGGTAGTTTATGTACATATCCCGAAGTAGCAAGCTAAAGGTAAAGAAAGAGAGAAAGTAGATTAGAATAATGAACGAGTAATGTAGTACGAAATGGGAAATTGAAATCTAATAGTCATGGAGGACTGGATTGTGGTTGTAATGGAAAGAGTAGAGGAAAGGAATATAGGAGAATATGGGCTTGGTACTAGGAATGGAAGAGGAGAGGAACTACTTGAGTTCTGCATTAAATATCAGCTAGAAATAGAGAACACCCTGTTCAAGAATGGGAAGAGGCAGAGGTACGCTTTGAAGAGGCCGCTTTGGAAATACCGAAATCAGTTGCTGGGTTGCAAGGTGTGCCCAGGAGTAGATATAGAATCAGATCACAATTTAGTTGAGATGAACAGGCTGTAGTTTAAATGACTAGTCAGAAAGAATCAATACGCAAAGAAGTGGGATATGCAAGCACTAAGGAATGAAGAGTTATGCTTTAAGTTCTCTACGGCAATTGATCCTGTGATTAAAATAAGCTCAGTGTGCAGTTCAGTTAAAGGGGAATGGAAATCTCTAAAAAGAGCAACCACAGAAGTTGAGAAGAAAGCCATAGGTAGAAAGACGATAACTGCAAAAAAAAACCATGGGTACGAGAGGAAGTACTTAAGTTGATCGATGAACGAAGGAAGTAATATTGAATCTGCAAAGAGAATTCCACTGTAAAATTCACAGGAGAGGGCAGATACGTGGAGAGATTAGAATGAAGACGTCTATGATACATGAAGAAACAGGGCACGATATAGAAAAAAATGAGGATCCAATAATAAAATTTAAAAAAATTTCAAAGAGATTTATGAGACTTAAGGTCAAATATGGCAGACGGGACGCATAACATTTCATCAGTGTTTCTAAAATCATTGAGGGAAGTGCAACAAAATGAATATTCACGTTGATGTATAGAATGTGTGAGCCTGGCGATGTACTTTCAGAAAAATGTCATCTACATAATTCCTGAGACTGTAAGGGCTGACAAGTGTGCGAATTGTAACACAATCAGCTTAATAGCTCATAAATCCAAATTACTGACAAGAGAAATGTGCAGAAGAATGGAAACGAGAATTGAGAATGTGTTCGATGGGCATCAGTTTGGTTTAAAGGAAATGCAAAGTCACCAGACATTCAATTTTGAATATGCGGTTTATGGTGGAATCAAGACTAAAGAAAAATGAAGACACAGTCATTGGATTTGTCGACCTGGAAAAAGTGTTCCACAATGTAAAGTAGTGCAAGATGGTCGAAATTTGCTGAAAGGTAGGGGTAAGCTGTAGGGAAAGATGGGTAATATACAAAACGGACAATAGCCAAGGAGGAAAAATAGGAGTAGGAGACTTAAGAACGAAGTGCTCAGGTTAAAAAGGGAGTAAGACAGAGTAGTAATCTTTCACCATGCTGTTCAATCTAAACATCGAAGTAGTGATGACGCAAATTCGAGTAAAACGAATATTCCGGAATGGAATTTGAATTCAAGAATGAAGGAATAAGATTCGCCCCAAACATTGCTATCCCGTGTGAAAGTGTAGAAGAATTGCGTGATCTGCTGAATGGAGTGAACAGTGTAATGACTACAGTATATGGATTGAGAGTGAATCGAAAAAAGATGAAAGTGATGAAATGTAGTAGAAAAGAGAACAGCGAGAGACGTAACATCAGGGTTGGTGATCGTGAAGTAGATCAGGTTAAAGAATTCTGCTACCCAGGCAGCAAAATAACGCACGACGTCGAAGCTAGGAGGATATCTAACGCAGACTAACACTTTCAATACGGACAAAAGGTCAACTAGTATCAAACAAAGGACTTAATAGTAGCAATAAATATCTGAGAATGTACGTTTTGAGCACAGCACAACATTGCATGGTACTGAAACATGGACTGTGCGACAACCAGAAATGATGAGAATCGAAGCAGTTCAGATGTAGTGTTACAGAGGAGTGTTGAAAATAAGGTGGATTGATACGGTGATTAAAGGAATGTATGGAAAACACCGACAAGAAGAAGTCGCAGGATGGTAGGTCATCTGTTATGACGACTGAATAACTTTCATGGTGAAACTTCCTGGCAGATTAAAACTGTGTGCCCGACCGAGACCCGAACTCGGGACTTTTGCCTTTCGCGGGCAACTGCTCTACCACTTAGCTACCGAAGCACGACTCACGACCGGTACTCACAGCCTTACTTCTGCCAGTACCTCGTCTCCTACCTTCCAAACTTTACAGAAGCTCTCCTGCGAAGCTGTGAGTACCGGGCGTGAGTCGTGCTTCGGTAGCTTAGTTGGTAGAGTACTTGCCCGCGAAAGGCAAAGGTCCCGAGTTCGAGTATCGGTCGGGCTTACAGTTTTAATCTGCCAGGAAGTTTCATATCAGCGCACACTCCGCTGCAGAGTGAAAATCTCATTCTGGAAACTTCCATGGTGCTAGAGGGAGCTGTAGGGCGTAAAAGCTATAGAGAAAGACAGTGATTGAAATATATCGAGCAAACAATTGAAATACAGTTAGCAATTCCTACTCTGTGATGAACAGGTTGGCACAGGAGAGGAATCTGTCGAGAGCTGCATCGAACCAGTCAGGAGCCTGATGCCTCAAAAATAAATGAAAATAAGGAGCCAAAGCCACTCTTTCCCTGATACTAACTTGTATCCTGGCAGTTGCATGCTGCTTGTATCCACAGAGCCAAGAACCATCCACTCGTCCAGACTAGAAGCAACGCCCTGTGTTGACCACAAGTCACCACAATTCGAGATCCTAGTCTCCACGAGGCTGACTCCCATGGGTTCGTCCATGATTTCCTACTCCCATACAGCTGGCCACACTCTTTGATAGTTGTCAGTTGTTGCATCTTTTTGCTGTTGTCTCCATACTCGCACCTCTTTTCTGAGGCTCCACTCTGGTTATGAAAGCAGCCATCCCGTCCGCCTACAACATTACAACAGGCTGCTATCGTCACGAGCCAGCACACCCACCGGTCGGTGCCACACGTGAAGTTTTGTGCAATGCGCCCCCCACCCCTCAGCATCAGCTGCCAGTTCATGTTGCTGGTCCACTGCCGTACACCACACAGCTCTTCAATGTGTCCCCTCTCAGCCATATACCTCGTTGTGGCGATATAAGTGGCTGTTTTGCTGCTGCTGGCGATCTCTGCTGTGGTGGACGAGAGCATCAGCGCTGACGAAAACTGTCACTTAGGGTGGGAATAAGACGGTGCCTTGAATCACTTGAACACTTAGCATTTTGTTATTAGCTTTTTCGTGTGCCTGGCGGTAGAGGTTTTCTTTTAAGCGACATAAGAAAGATATCAACAACACGAATTTATGTTTGAACATAACAGTGCACTACTATCAATGGTCCTGTATCATTTTGTACGTTGTTGCCGTCTCAGACCTTTATACAGACTTACCCAGCAAGATATAATGTGTACGTACAGTTAATGTATCCCGAGGACACCAAGGAATTTCGGCATTATTCACATCGGAAAATTTTCCCAAAGGTGGTAAGCGAGAGGTAAAAATCCCTGGACGAAAGGGGATCTAACGCGAGATATTTTGATCAGAAGTGTGGTACGCTACCAGGATATCAACGAAATGATTTTTCCCATCAAAAGGCTTAATGAAAGTAGTGTTATTTTAGCGGAGCATTCCGTAGCTCAATGACTTTTATGCGGGAAACCCTGTTTCGAATCCCAGGAGTGCCACGGTTTTTTCTTTGATGGGAAGTCTGGGACTGCGTCCAGCTATTCCCGTGGTGCTAGTTACTTGATCGAGCAGAAGCGGCCCCAGGTCACAAAAACTGACAACGGCCGGAGAGCGCTGTGCTAACTGCACGCACCTCCACGCTGCAACCAATGACGCCGTTGACGAAGGATGACACGGTGGTCTGTAAGTGGGGATGGTCCCTCCAGGGGATGTGGGTGAAGTTCACGTTTTTAACTAAGGTTGATGAAGTCGATTTATGGCGAGGGTAAGGTGAGGTACAGGAGGAGAAAGGAGAACCATTAAAGGTACACAGTAAAAATGAAGATAGTTCAGCGAAAATCAATGTTCTAGATTCTGGGTCCGGCATGACAACAGTGTTAATCTGATAGGAAGTTTCAAAATGAAGTACACTCCAGCTCAGTGTGAAATTACGTTTAGATGAAATTTTTCTGGTTGATCTTTTCTTTTAGCTGGCCTCAAAATCATACCATTTTGTCATAATGAAATGATGATGAAAGTAACTAAACGGAGCTGACATCTCTTTCAACAGGTTTTGATGTTCATGAGCAAGAGTGATACAAAACATTTTAAGTGAACACACCGTCATTTCTCAATATTGTTGTTTATTTAACTACAACATAGGTTTCGGGATTTTGTGCCATTTTCAAGTGACTGCCTTTGTGACACAATCTCAATAACTTGAAAACGGCATAAAAGTTCGAAACCTAGGTCGTAATTAAGTAAACAATATTGTAAAGTTCGGTGTGTTCATTTAAAAATTATATCTCTAGGAGTAATAACTCGAAGTGAATTTGCACCAAGGTCGGGAGCTGTCTAAATGATCGTTTCTACCATTAGTAGCTTCGGAGCCTAGAGTGCACTCCCATCGAGGCCGTACACTTGTTCATAACTGTGCGATACAAGCCGCACTGCACATGCAACATTTTCTGAGAATAATCGCAGCTGTCTGGACAATGCTGGTGTACACTGTTTCTTTGAGGGTATTCGAGAATTTACTTCACGGGTTTTGGTTTTCGTTAACACTACAAGTATTATCAGGGACAGCCCGTTATAAATAGACTTTTGCTGACGGGTAATGCTAGAGATCAACGCTGTTAACGCCAAGACTAGCCGAAGAAAATACTATTTGAACGGAGGAAAGCCTCATATGGTTCGCAGACCATAATTACTATGAAGATACTTTGTGGATATCTATTAGAACGATAGTCCAAACGAACAGAAACTTCTAGGTGAACGGTGGCAGTTTCTCAGCTTTTCCATTAGCTCAGAAAATATTACAATTTTTTCATGAACTCCCATTGCTCTTGTTCTAAGCAGTTTGAATACAATGATTCAAACTCTTTGGCAACATCTTTGTGAAGTCACTGTTGTCAGTATGAAGTGCTGCGTGAGTCGGTTTGCAGCAACGGTTTGCGGGTTGCAGGCCTTGGGTCTTCCGTGTTTCAAGAGAGTTAGCCAATACTACTAAGAATCTTTTCTCTCACCAGTTCTGAACTGGTGAGTTGGAGAGACAAGGAAGTCATATTTGTTTGTCGGAGCTCCACGCTGTTGAAGAGACGCTACAGTGTCCAAGGAATCCTGTAGCATGAATCCAATTTATATTCAGAGACGAAATTTAGCTTTGCCTGTCAGGTTAGCTGGTAATATTTGTTGGTCTCATTCCGCATGTAGGTATTCGAAAGAGTATGTCCGAGCAGTATTAATTGATGCTGATAGGTCGCTAATTGGGAATTGCTGAATATAGCATTACATATTACTTTTTTCTCTTCTCGATATATCAAAATTGAAAGGTGTACACCTGCCCTGAAGTGTAAGGATTAATTTTCTCAATGATTTGTAATAACATATTACATGAATGATGTCACATCTGATTTGAAATGTAGGCTGAGAAATCATTACAGGATTGTTAAGTAATTTTTGTATGTTTGTGATGCAATTCAGTACGCAATATTTTATATTAACGAGAAACGCATTAGTCTTTGCCTAAAGTTCATTTGAATATCTCATTCTCGTTGGCAACTATCTTGTTTTATCTCATAATACATTAATTACCAGAATCACAGTTACATGGCCACTCCGATAATTAAATCTGCAACTACTGATCCATGGATGAGGCACAGTGTTGATGAACGGACACGTTATTACAGTTACAGGAACTGAGAAACGTTATAAAGCGTGTGCTGTGCTGCTGTATGCTGTTGTGAGACATTTGGCAGCACAGCCTTACTGCACTGTTAGGGTAATACGTTCCATGGGAAGCCAGGATTTTCGCAAATGAGTCTTCTGTTAGTTCAATATTTTCTACATTTCGTACATACGTGCACAGTGGTGAGCAAAATGCCCCACTGCACTGCTGCGTGCTTCATCGGAACGCTGATTTATATTCAAAGTATGCTATTCAAATTTCGAAGCAAGTCATACATGTAGGCCTACCACATGCAGTATTAATGTATGCAAGTCCTCAAATCTCTCTATCGTAAGAAATTTATGACAGCGTGGGCTTTTGATTGTTTTAAATACGTTTTTCGAGTCTGATAGCGATGCTGACTTTATCCTCTTGGACATTATGTACTTTAATATGCTTATCTTCAGAGTTTCATGGGTCATATGTCACTATCCCGTAGCTTTGTCTGCGCTGCCTTTTTAAACGCGCGCGCGCGCACACACACACACACACACACACACACACACATACACACACACAAACACACACTTGTCAGAGTGATTGCTTCCAGTTTTGAATATATTCCCCTGGCGTCTTGGCCAGGGAACATCAGAAGACGGCTGAACAATTTGTTAATAGCCCTATTGCTTGTGTACATACGGCAGACCGCTGTGCATTACTTGTGCAGCTACACTTTAGCATGGTGTACCTGAGGGTCTATTTTGTTAATCCATTCACGAATCCAGAGCGCGACATCGGCGCTACCGGTACAAGTTGCCCACCATTATTCTCATTGTAGACCCTGAATGACAACTCAAGAATTTTGTAAGCGTGTTAGCGTGAGATGTACAACACCTTTCTTCGAGTATCCAGCACGTAGAAAACTCGGAACTCGACCCAGGTTGTGATGGTTCTGGAGGGGACGCTGACTGCTGGGCTGGAAAGATCTACTGATTTGTTACGATGCCGACGGAGGACCTGTGTGGCGCTGTTAGATTCAATAATATTTTATTCAAGTGATAACTAACTGACAACCTCAGCTGCCGACAGGTGCTGTTGTTATACCTCGATGTGGACAGCTGAAAATGCCTGTGTCTTCGGTGGCTCAGATGGATAGAGCGTCTGCCATGTAAGCAGGAAATCCCGGGTGCGGGTCCCGGTCGGGGCACACATTTTGAGCTGTCCACATCGAGGTATGTCAACAACACCTGTCGGCAGCTGAGGTTGTCAGTTACTCACCATTTATTCCAGGGAGAAGCTGCACGGTAAACAACAGTAACTGTTCTTTCGAGAACAAGTTACTGTCTTCATATATGTTTTTCAAGATTACTGAATTTATCGCTAAGAATATATGTCGTTGCCGTGTCTTCTCATAGATCTACGAAGCTGCCAAGGGAGTTGCGTCAGCTCGGTGTGCCATCATGGTGCGGTGGTCAGCCACCCGCTGGCGAGGTAGGAGCGCCCCGTCGGTGGCCCCGCTTGGAGATGTCGGTGACTACGATGTGCATGTTTGGCTCACACGATTTTCCAGGGAGTACTCAGTCGCTCTTAGATCAGAGTCCGGGATATCCCATCAGGACGATGCAGACTTAGGGTGCCCTATTGTACTGAATGCTGAACCTGACCCCCTGTATAACAAGCCATCCGGGGATAGCATAGATATTTCACGATTTAACACATATACTGATTCACTGTCGAACAGATGAATAAAACTACGTTTTGACGACAGAGAAGTTACATCGATGTTAACAAACTGAGCTTTCATCTGTTCTTCACCACAGTGTGGGCTCGTATATACAAACGTTTCTTGGTGGTTCACTCTAGAGTCGTACAGCTGTGTAGGAGAAGAAATGTAGAAAGATTTGGTGTTACGCAAGAAGTATGGCCAAGATGCTAATCGTTTTCGGTCTAACGTACCTTGTGTAAACAGGAATCTTGCCAATCCTATTATTTATGGAGACAAAGAAACAACTGGGACCCATGATATTAATCCTTCTTAGAGGCCAGCGACCTTCTGGTAGGATCTTCGGCTTTCAGCCGGAAGCAAATCCTACTGCTGCCGGTATTTCTGCTTTTCACCGTAGACGGCCAGGTACTCGCTGGATATTTAAGCCAAATGCCTTTGGCTTTTCCGTTTGGAACGAAGGAAGCAGGAGTATGACCATCGCAAAGAGCCGCTGTATACGCTCCGAGAGCAGATGCACCAGCTTCGTGTGTGGTCAATAACTTCACCAGTCTCACCTCTGAAATTCGTCCATCCTATTGAAAAAATGTTGGTGATGCCCCGTACTTCGCTATCGACACAAGGCAACAGCAAAACTCTGAAGATGCTGTCACTTCAAACACAAGCTCACACGTAGGATGTCTATGGACTAACAGATTACCTAGTACCATGTTCAGTAGACATACACGCAGTCCTGAATAATTATTTCAACAAATTTAGATAGTGTACATCTTGGAGCGAAGCCAATGAATTCCTCCGTAGTAATATCACTTAATGTCCCATTACACCATTCCAGCCTCCGTGTCTGTACTGTTCACTGGTACAGTCTCACTTCCCTATAAGACTGGACTCCAGACATATACATTCTGGAAACACAAACACTTCGAAGCCACTTCAAGCGTTCCACAGCGATGAGCCAAAACATTAAGGTACCAGAAAGACTTTCTAACACCTAAATCTATATATGTTAACAAATTTGTCTTCGTCAGAAAAGCTTTTCTTTCCATTGCCATCCTGCAATTTATACCCTCTCTACTTGCGCCATCATCATTTCTTTCGCTGCCCATATAGCAAAACACATGTACTACTTTAATGGTCTCGTTCCTCATTCAGATTCCTTCAGCATCACTTCATTTAATTCACCTCTATTCCATTATCCTTATTTTCTTTTGCTGATGTTCGTCTTTTATTTTTCAAGACGCTACACATTCCATTCAACTGGTCTTTCATGTCCTTCCCTGTCTCTGAAAGAATTGCAATTGAAAAACTAAAGGTTTTTTCTTCTCCTTGAACTATAATTCTTACTCCAAATTTTCCGTTGGTTTCTTTTATATCTTGCTCGATGTATAAAGTGAATAACATCAGGTATAAGCTACAATCCAGCATCACTACCTTCTCAATCACTGCTTCCCTTTATACACTTCAGTTATTACTGCTGGCGTCTGATTACTTTTCAAGTTGTAAATAGCCATTCGCTCCATTTAATTTAATCCTATTACGTTCTGAATTTCCAAGAGAGTATTCCAATCAATATTGTCCAAAGCTTTCTATAAGTCTTCAGATGCTATAAACGTAGGTTTCTCTTTCCTTTACCTCTCATCTAATAGAAGAGATAGGCTCAGTATGGCGTCGTTTGTTCCCACATTTCTCCGCAATCCAAAGTTATCATTTCGAAGGTAGGCTTTTATCCGTTTTTTCCATTCTTCTGTGAGATATTTATGTCATTATTTAAAACCATTACGTATTAAACTGATAGTTCTCTAATTTTCACATTTGTAAGCACCAGTTTCCTTTGGAATCTGAGTTAGTACACTCTTCTTGATGTCTGGCGGTATTTCTGCTGTCTCATGTATCTTGCACATAAGACGTTATAGTTTTGGCATGACTGGCTCTCCCAAGGCCATCAGCAATTCTGATGAGAAGCCTTCTGCTTCATGCGCTTTGTTTCGACTTAGATTTTTCACTGTCTTGTCAGATTCTTCTCGCACTATCATATCTCGCATCTCATCCTCACCTACGTGCTATTCCTTTTCTATTATGTAGCCTTTGTCTCCTTTGTATGGATCCTCTATTTGATCCTTCTACCTTTCAGCTTTCCCTTTTGTGTTTGTAACATTTGATATTCATATAGCTACTTCTATTTCCTCAACAGGCATCCATACCTTTCCTGTAAGCAGTATCTCTACTTCCCCTACTTATATATGCGTCTAAATCCTTATTTTTGAGCTCTAGACGTTCCTGCTTTCCATTTCTCACCTTCTGTCAATGTGATTTCCTAGACGTTTATATTTCTTTACCTGCTTCAATGGTTGCAATTTAATACTATCTCCTTTCATTAGTTAAATTGAATATCACCAGTGATATCCAAGGATTTCTATTAGGCCTTGTCCTTTTACCTATTTGATACTGTGCTGCCTCCACTATTTCACCTCACGAGATTACCCATTGTTCTTTTACTGTACTCCTTTCTCCCATTCTACTCTCTCGTTGCCTAATGCTCCCTCTGAAATTCTGGGCAACCTCTATGTCATGTCCCATCTCCTGAATTTCCTACATTTTTGAAATTTCTTCAGTTTTAATCTACAGTTCATAATCACAAAATTCTGCTCAGAGTCCATATCTGATCCTGTTATACAATATAAAAACTGTTACCGAAATCTGTGTCGTATACAATCCATGTGAAACCTTCTGGTGCCCCCAGGTCTTTTCCAAGGATACCATCAACTTTAATGATTCTTAAACTAAGTCTTAGCGATGATTAACTTACAGTGTGTGCCAAATTCAATGAGGTGCTTTCGCTTTTCATTCATTTCCCCGAGTACATATTCACCCACCATTTTCTCTTCTCGTCATATTACTCCTATCGGAGTCGATTTCCGTATAACAATTAAATTTTCATCTCCCTCAGCCATCTGAATAATTTCTTTTGTCTCATCATGTATTTTTTCACTATTTTCATCGCCTACAGAGCAAGATGAGATATAAATTTGAATAGTTGTGGTAGGTGTCCACGAGGCGGTGTTCACAATGCCGTTCATAGTAGCTAGTCGGCATTCATACGCTCTTATTCATTATTAAACCTACTTCGGCATTAACTCTATTTGATTTTATATTTCTAACCCCGCGTTCATCTGATCAGAAGTCCTGTTCCATCCTGCCTCCGAACTTCACTAATTCCCACTATAACTTCAACCTATCCTTCTCCCTTTTTAAATATTCTAACCTATCTACAGAGGTTGGAATACATCCAGCAAACAATTAAGTACGTAGGTTGCAACTGCTACTTTGAGACGAAGAGTTTGGCATAGGTGAAGGATTCATGGCGGAGTGTATCAAACCAACCAGAAGACAGATGACTTAAAAAGAAAAAAAAATGTGGCGATTAATGGATGTAACGTCCACGATTCGACCGGCACAACGCCTGGTTTGTTTACCCTCATATCCTTCTGAGTGGTCCCTCCCCAGAGATCAGAAGAAGGGAATAATTTAACGCTACAGTAGATCTACATCCCATCGGCAACAATTTCACTTGTATTTTCCCCTTACTTTCAGCCGTTCACAGTACAATCACAGCAATTACATTTTGATTGATGTTACAAGGGCGGCTTAGTCAATCATCCAGTGTGTCCCCCCTGCAACTACTGAAAAGCCTGCTGTTTCTCTTCGTGAGAAACGTGCATGTCTAGCCTGTCAACAGATACCGCTCCGTAGTGGTTGCACCTATGATACTGCTGTCTGTGTCACTGAGGCGCATAAGCCACCCAACAATGGGGCAAGGTCCGTGGTTCATGTGGAACAATACGTGTTATTGGAACGGATTTGATAATCGACCGCTGTAAGAGATGGGCGAGCAGATAATTCATAATATTCACAAACTTTTTAGTATTCATAACGATTTGAATGTGGTAACTGAATGCCACTATCAATTTAGCCACAACATACAAGGTGTCAGAAAACCGTCTCTCAGGCATTGTTTCATAATTGTGTCTCTTTTGCACGGTTGTAGGTAAACAGAAGTTTGACAGGCCGGCGCTATTTTACAAAGACCTAGCAACACAATAAGAAATAAAAAAAAGAAAATCATTAATCGAGTGTTACAAGATGGTACCAAACTTCAGTACAATTTGGGGCTCTAAAACATTCAAAATACTGTTTCGTTCACCTCGTAACACAGCCCTGAGATACGGACATGATGGGTTCTCTAAACATACTGATCTGAAATCGACATGGTAGTAGAATTCGGGGACTGATGACGAAGTTCTCAATACAATTACTGATATCCAGGTATATTTAATTTTATTAAACTTCCTTAATACCTTCGAATTCGACGAACTGCTACAACAAGCGTGTATTGTGCTGAGTACTGGGCATTTTGTAGAGCGCCGAAACAGTCGTCTATTTTGGGCTAGTGAATAAAGATTACTGCTGCCTTCCTTCTTCCACCCAATGACGTAACTATATTACGAACTTCTATATGTAGAGTGTCTTTTCTGTTTCACCCTAATAAAAGCCTGGGCTAAGTCTGCAACCTGGTTGTCTTAAATGGTAATTTATAAAACATACCTGTTTCTGATCCCGAAAATCAATTGGGAAAGCTTCATGTAAAACACCAAAATAGCAGTATTGATGTTTCTGGCTGTGAGATATTTCTAAGGCAACGAGTTTGTGTTTTGGTAAAACCCAAGCAACATCCTAAAGCAAGAGTGGGCTTACGGGGAACTGTACGTCTAGAAAGCAGGATAGTTGTACTGAAGGAGAATAGTGAGACACCACAAAACAAATCTCAGTTAATGTAGGCTCATCGTAAGTTCTCTCCGGAAGAGCTATGTGTTATCTCACGGAATACGGTCCACTGCAATAACATTTCTTAACTCTCCAGATCACCACCACTATCAGCTCTGAACACGGTCACAAGCTTCTTTATCTAGCATCCGTTGCTAAAACCAGTTCCGTATAAAATTATAATGTTAACGCAGATAGTATAATTTTAATTAACATCAAGTAAAAGTTACAGACATGCGCAGAAGCCCTGGGGTATTAGAAACCCTACACGTTTGTTGTTATACTGTTCTTACACAAGGGTGCTAATGAAATAGAGATAACCGATTCCTGTAAATGATTCCGCACATTTAAGGTATTAAAAATTCATTATCTGATTATCATGTTTAACCAGGAAATAAGAACCATACGTGCTCAATGAGGGCTGCTGATTATTAATCATCACACTCTAATGAAGTACTATTCAACAACTGTGTAAGAGAAAAGTTTCTGATTCCTATCGGCGCGAGTCTCGCCCCTGTAAAACTAAACTTTCACAGTAGATACTTTCGGAAACCCTTCACATATGAATTTGAGAATATCTGGAGTAACACTAGAACCATCGAATTTCGAACCCCCTAGAAACCCCGTCCGGCCAAAAATTACAAATCTCTAGTCAACGCGTTTACATCTCATTCTTAGTCATTCACCCATTTTGGGGAGCTAGTTTCGCTGCAAGAGGTAGCCACTGTGATGGTCAGTTATTTTGCTTCCTACCATTAAGCACCGTTGTGCTAGATACTTACGTTCACCAGCAGGACGTGTTTCTTCTCCACCAAGACATGTGAAATCATTCAACATATGCTGAAAATCGTTATTGACAGTCATTCCGCATTTCTGCGCATACTCACTACGTATTGCAGTCATGAAATGAGTGAACCGGCATCAGACTTGTGCGGGAGCTAATGCTTATTGACACAGATATATGGACCATGAGTAATTTGACAGTTTGTTGTCACTCTGTCTCATTCGTGTGACGTCAGAGCAAAGTTTCATTTTTTAATCACTCCATCTGTATCGATCATGAATCAAACGTGAGGAATATCGTGGTATGTAACGAAATAGTAAGGAAAAAGGTGCATAAAAGAAATGTAATTACTTTACCGGTTTCGGGCACTTAATGCCCTTCTTCAGAATGTAACACCTACCTTATTATTTGCAAGTGTCAGTAATAAGATGCAAACAGCAAAATGCCGTGGTTATGGGTTCATGGTGTTATTAGCTGATTATATCTTGTTCGGGCATGATGTTTGCACTTGTTCTTTCGTTTCTTCATACTATTTTTGAATAGACATTAAGAACCATATGACCGCTGCAATTTGCTGTATGCATCTTATTAATGATATTGGCAAATAATGAGATATGAATAACCATCTGAAGGAGGCCACCAAGTGCCAGAAACCGGTAAAGAAATTAAATTCCTTTCATCCAGCTGGTTGCTTGTTATGTCGTTACACACAACTACAGTTGTTGATTTTGGATAAAATGTTAATACTATGGTCTGTCGGAAGTCTACAAAAGATGTAGCGGCAAACCCCTCGTGTATTTTCCTGTGAAGCTCCTAGCGCTGTTACTACAGATGAGAAACAATCAGGCGGCTTCTAGTTAGCAGGACTGTGAAGCCTCTCCACCAGTACTTAGTGAGAAGCTGTGTTGTGTGCCTTTCGTTTTCATCATCGAAGCAGACGTATTTTTGTTGTTAATAAACTTGTTGAGACTTGATCACTGTTTTCCTGCGTGATCATCATGGTACTCCTGAAGCCATTACGTGACGTCACAGTGTAGTAAAGTTTTTTAATCTTTCCTCTGACCAAAGTAGGTCCACTTCCACTCCAATGGATCCTGTGGCGTCCATAACATACAGAATAACAAGAAATGCATCCAGCTCTTCTAATGGTGATGACCATTTTGCAACTTTTAACGCTTTGTGGTCCTCTGTTTCAGTGCTTTCCTGGAGATCATTTAGTTTTCCGCTCCTGCTAAGAGTTACGTTATTAGTACTATACACTCACTACATTGGTCCATCGTGAGCTTCAGTCTCTGTACCGACAGTCAAATTACTGAGAGATGATTTTTTTCGTACATTGCGACACCTTTTAGAATATGCATAGCTCAGTTTTGTATCATTTAGTTGTACTCGTAACTATACTCTATTCTTCACTGTTATAATGCTTATACTCTATTTGTCTTTTCGGTAATTTATTAAACACGACACACAAAAATGAGGGAGATTTTAATCAACAGCTATGTAACTCCCATATGATTCACAACAGTCTGATCAAGTCATCCGTAAAGCATACACATGACATTTAATGGCAGACATTAACTTCCCTGTATTTTGAATAGTGTTTTACCTCCAGATTCCACATTTTACAAGCATCGTTGCTAAGCGCAAATACATAAAAAAAGCAACATGAGATGTGCTCACAAATAGTGGTTTCAACAATAAATTTAATTTTAATGTAATTAATCAAGAATTGCAGATTTCCAACTCTAAATCGAAAAATATTCCCTGTACATAGAAGGAACTACATAATTACCATATATGGGCAGATGGTTCCAAAAATGAACAAAGAACATATACCTTTCCTTCAATCACAATGAAGATAATAATAGCAATCATGACAGTAATCATCGAATGATCTGGTAACCTCACATGCTGCAGTTGAATTTCTAGAAATAAAACATTAGTTTTCATAGAAAAAATGTCATATTGGCATCCAATCGGAGCTATGAAGACTAGTATGGTCCTTACATAACGCAGTCATGAGATTACAATTATATCCACATTAGAAAGTAGCTTGTAATTAATCAGTTAATCGAGAGAGCAGGATTTATTCATAGCTTCTAGGTGCATCGTCGCATACAACAACACAATCAGGACGTTGCCAACTGGGAGTTTTCGTAGTCCATTGGGTTGATCGTAATTCGATACTTTCGGGGTTTAAGTTCGATTCTCACTCATATCGTCCATTTTCAACATTCACGAAAAGACCTAATTCACCTATGGTAGCGCCAAGTCCAGAATGTTAGGTCGCACAGTTCTTCAGAATCCGCATTAAACAAAATATCCCTTCGCTACCAGCAGCGTCAGAGCCTTTTTAAATGGCGCCATAACAAAGGCGGCAGCCGCCGAAGGCACAAACTCTGTAGCCAGTAAACTAGCACTAAAAAGTTTATTTCATTTATTTTAGGAATGGTTATTTCGTTCACAGAGTTCATATTTAATTTGAATTTGAGACGTTGCAATTTTTTGTTCTAGACTGGAATTCGAATTAGGATCTTTAGGAATGGAACGTATCTGGGTTGCAATGCTGATCCTGCACAAACATATTCATAACTTCATTTTACGCCCTAGCATGTGCACACTGGCCTACCACCGAAAAATAATTTGCATATTTAGTGTCTGTTCCTGGATAGTTAATAATAACGATAGGTACCGTTATTTCTAGTGAAACATGCGAGCATCTCACTACTGGTGAGCAAGCAGTTGATACTTAACGTCTATTTATGGAAGGGAAACAGCGAGAGTACGCACCGGGTTCGATTCCCGGGCAAGCAAAATAAAGTTGTACCCTGATCTCATATTGATACAGCTCGCTGCTGGTAAATAAATTCAATTTCAAACATCTGATTTTACTTAGTTAACAATCCGATAACGTGCTGGGCAAAAAATCCCGTCACAACATTTTAAATCACAGCATTCCAATTTTCAGCACATGCATACTTGGTTACTTGCGAAGGAGAGTATGTTAAACGTCTTTCGTGGTTAGTTAACAGGGCGATAATGGTTTTGATGTAGTAGAAATAATTTCGTCACTTCGTTTCAAGTTCAGATGTGTTAACTAATTCTGGTGAAAACGTTTATATTTCACGTCTCTTTACGGCTAGTCAGCATTGATGATCGTTGCCTTGATCAAGTAACGGGCAAGTGCAAAAGTGTATTGTAGTTAGCAGTGAATACGTCTGCTAGGTTCTGTCTAGATCCAAAACAAAAAATTTCGTCCAGTAATTTTTAGTTCAAAAATGTGGGCAAATAATTCTTCATGAATAATTTGTACAGCCAAGTTGCTTATTATACTCCATTAATATTGTGGTTTCTATAGAGCTTTTATCGCTGTTTATCGCGTTTTCTTTAACTAGTTCCTTTAACGACCAGTTTATGCTAAAACCAATCGTTACTGGGACATTTAGCAGGTGCGGGAAAACCTTATACAGAGGAAAAATACTTTGAACTGTCATAGACCATTATTACTCAAGACTTTGTCTCAGAATATCTTGTTCATGCAAACATTTACTTTGTTTAAGGATTGCTACATAGTTTATGTGCCATAGTTAGTTGTTTCAGATTGTAATGAGATGGTAACGCTTTTGAAAATCATTCTAACCAGTGCAAGCGTTAGGGACTAAATCATCTCTACTTACGTGCTTTTCTAGTTATTGCAGTATCATGGCGTGATGTTACATCGCACTGATTGCCTTAAAGAACAGTGTTGTCTAGTGGTCTCTCGTGGTATCCATTTTGTATAGTCGAACGACTGTATCGCAATGCAATAAAGAGGACCCGCTAGGCAGCTACGTTATGTTGGTTGCATGCAATTCCGGTGGATCACAACTCAGGTCGTTCGGATACTTTTGCGCATGATAGTACATCTGATAAGGAAAGGGTTTCAAGATTTTATCGCTTCTCTAGTCTTGATGAAAAGGAGCAACAGTGAGGCAAATCGAACGAAAAAAGATCAAATCTGGTTGATCTTTGATATGTGTGATATCAGAGATGGAGAGCAGCACATCGTTTGTTGATGATTTGGTGGATTTCCTCTTATGGGGTGCAAGGGAAAGCAGAATTTTGTAGTGACCAAATGAGATACTCAGGAAATTAAATACCTGCTCATAAAGTTTAATATTTATCGCTCAACTCCCGCACTTAACACGCAGCACTTAGTGTTGGCAATCGACACACATGCAATGTACGTGAATAAAGAGTGTTTCTTATTTCGCAATTTTGTTCTAAATCTTGGTCTATCCAAACGACACTCTCTCTTCATAGGTATTGTTGCAAAGCGGAAGAGTGAAACAAATGAATAGCATCCAACCATGTCTGGCCGTCTCGTAGCAACAGACTGCTATTAGACGCTGAGCGATAAGCTTGATCAAGCATGGCGATGTGTAAAGTATGGCAGTTTGTGGCGATAGGGTTAGTTGCAGCAGTTGCTGTGAGCGTAGTCAGTGTTAATAACTGTGTAAGAGATACGGCGCGCCCTTCCAGGACATCCAAGGTAGGCACAGAATCGGAAATGTCTGTGAGCGCGCCTGGAAACAGCGGGACACTTGAGAACGAGCCGTCTGCTCTGGATACATTCGAGGAGCTTAAGGAGTGGTTAAAGGTATTATGTGAATCTCTAACGGACAATAGTTACAGTTATTTCCCGTTTCGATAATATTTAATGTAGTAACTGTTATTTATTGAGCATTACATTACATTACAAGCAATGATTTCATTTCGTGTCTTGTTAGAGTGATAAATGTTTGGTAGAGGTGGTATCGGAAGTAGATATCTAATGTGTTATTCAGTATTCTGTAGATGAATTAGTTACAAAGCCACAGTTTATGCTGTTAATTAGCGTCACATACAACTGTATTGTGCTGGCCATTTTACAGGAAATATCGGCAAGAGGCAGCGGCATACTTCAGGATGTGTTAGATACTTTCCAGAAGAAAGGACTCGTATTTCTCGATACGCTGAATGAGCTCGTGAAGCAGAAGATGAAGGTAATACAATAAACTGTATCCTACATAAGTTTTGTGACTGTTAGCGGTTGTAGTAGTATTTCATGTATCAATTGTTATTAAATAACTTTTAAGTTTTATTCCAACCAATGATTATCTTTAGTGCTGCGTAGTAGTATCAAGGTTCTGTAGTAGTGAGACCGCTATGTATTATCAATTGTCCAGTTCACTGTAGATAAATTAGTGCAATCCCATCTTATACCCTGTTGAATCACATCTTAAACAACGGTATTAAATTTTACAGGAAGTGTCGGCGAAGGAGTCTGGAAAAGTCAGATTTATTCAGGACGACATGGAGACGACCCACGACGAGGACCTCATCTTTCTGGATGTCTTCAAGGAGTTTATGAAAGAGAAGATAAAGGTATGTTGAGAAATTCTATCTTGCATCCGTTATAGTAATACTTTGGGTTATGGTAATATTCAATGCAATAATTATTGTTTGTTAAGCTTCGTATTGTGTTTGAAACAATTATTTTAGCTGGTCTCTTGTAATAGCTATAATCGTTCTTTAGAAAAGGAATCAGTCCGCTTTAGACGATTTTCAGTATAATTTTGGAAATTTTACAGGGCTTGTACATGGTGTAACCACTCTTCTTCTTTGAAAACTTCGTCTCTGACCAGTGGATCGTGATTATGAAACAAATCTTTTATTATTCTTCTCATGTCTGCAATATTTATCAACTACATCCACATCATGCCACGCAAGCCACTTAATGGTGAGTGGCGGAGGGTACTTCTGCTACGACTGACTGATCCTCGGTTCCTGCTGCACTCGTGGATGTCTCCTGGAAAGAATGACTGTCGCTAAGCTTCTATATTAGCTCTAGCTTCCCGAATTTTCTTGTAGTGGTCGCTTAATGAGATGTACGTGGGAGGAATCAATATGTAGTCCTACTCTTCCTGGAAAGTGATCTCTCGAAATTTCAATAGGAAACCTCTGTGTGATGCACCGCGCCTCTCCTGTAGCGCCTGCCACGGGTGTTTGCTTATCTTCTCAGCAACGCTCTCGCGCCAACTAGGCGATCCTGTGACGGTATGCGCCACTATTCTTTGGATCTTCTCTGTCATTTCCATCAATCCTACCTGCGTCTCGTTATAGGATAAGAAAGTAATTCTAACTTATGTCGTTAGTTATCGTGGTCATACTCGTTTCTTTGAAAATACCTACACAACATGATGAAGGCTGTAATGTTCAGACGCAAAAATGTACCACACAACACAGAGTAATGCAAGAAACGTAGTACATAGGAATGACCTTTTTCTATGTGGTTCACACTGAAGATATTTTTTTCTGTTGGTGTCCACAGGGTCTTGTGAAAATGCGGGACGTGGGTCCCGATGAGTACTTGTACCTCAGGAATACCATCATCCCAGCGATGCGAGAAGCTGTGCTGTCAGTCCGTCGAACAATGAAGGCCTATGATCGTGAAGTCGCTGCAAGATACATGCGGGAGAGCATTGAAGAGACTATTAAGTGGGTCAAGGAAAATCGTGACTTAATGGTGCAGCACCTGATCTGGTACTTAGTGCTGGTGTGGGCCGTTGCACATCATTTCCTACTGGTGATGTGCGTGCATCGATGGTTCTTAAACGAGTGAGAATGAATACCATCCGCAACAAAAAATGTTACTTCAGTTTCTTTATGTTCTTTCAAGTTTAAAGTTGAGTTCTGTTTCAGTTTGTGTTATGTTCTGTGTTCAAGTTCAATGTTTTTTCACGTTTCGTTTCATTCGTTGTTTTTCATGTTCATTAATAATGATACTTTATCAAATTAACGGTGTGTGCATTATTTATTCATATTTTTGAGACTGAAGCCTTGACTGAATCAGAGTTCCAACTATGAAAATTCAGAGATATTTCGGGGATAACTCCAGATGATGCTTGAGTAATAGACACACGATCGCCGGCGGTTCGTTACAGAGTAGTGATGTAATTTTGTTTTATGTGATTTTTAATCGCGGTGTCTCTGGTTTCTGTGGAAATGCGGTCAGAGCAGTAAAGGAGCCTGCAGTTTGCAATAACAAAAATGGACACTACCCAACGCACAACACAGAGTAATGTAACAACCCAGAGACGAAATATTAATCTGCTGTTGTTATCGTCACAGCGGGAACAGCTGTGCATAACGCAGTTATACTTTTTCTCCGCTGCGTTTATGAACCCATACACGAGGTGCATATCGGCCAGTTCTTCATTACCAGTAAACCTGTCAGTATACAACGGTGTATCACTGTTAACGTACAACTAACAGTGCTGAGAAAAAAAAACAGCAGACAAAAGCGAACAATACTGAACACAAGCTTGAAGCGGAAGAGTAAAATGGGTACTACTGCCGTCGACGACGGGACCCGTGACCGAATAGAAACAAGACACACACAGATACAAAGGCAACTGGGGCAAAAAGAAATCAATAAAATTTAATACCTCTGTCACTAGCCGCCAGAGACTTTGTTATCCTAATACCAAAATATTTGGGAGGTATCACTGAACAACTTCTGAAAGTGTACCCTTAGAATTCTGGTCCACCCCATATGTTGAATGTCCGTTGACAAATTTAATATCTTTTATATTTTTGCATTTACGTTATCATGTTAATGTTATTGTACGTTTTCGTTTATATTAAGAAATGACAAATCCTTCAATTTGGAATACTGAACACTTTGCGACCAACAAAACTCCATTAAATATACAATGTTTCCTGTTTTACTACATAAAAATAGTAACATCTTGGAAGACTTGAAAATGACTGACAGACCTTTTAGTAACAGTATCAGAAAGTCAAATCAGGAACTTAAACACATCTTAAATAATAAATGTTTTTTTGATGAAAAAATTACAACTGGGAGATACTCGTTGTTTCTATTTACTGTCATAGGTTTCGTTTTCCTTTTTTTCACAGTTGGTAGACGTGTTTGTACATCTACATTAAAGAAATTAGATACTGGAGTGGTCTTTAACGCTGGACCTCACCCTCGCTAACACTGTGTTTTCCCAGTCTGGCTTCATTAAATTTAATGTTCCTTTTCAGAACCGTGAATTTGGAAAGTGATATGCCTTGGCAAGAATTACTAGTTTATGGTCACAACTGGAATTATTAAGTATTAATAATTTTAAAGTATCAAGAAATATTTAACTGAGGATGTAATGGATTCAAAAGCACGACTTTAAAGCTACGACACCAGTCTTGCACCGGCTTTTCTCTTCATGTATAATCTGGCTTCGTTATGTTCTTCCCTCGACATTTCTTTAACCGTCCATATTCGTCCATACCTTCATTTCTCGTGAAGACAACGACGAATGATCGACCTGCTCACACTTAGATGGAGGACGTTCCTAATCCCTGTACTGGACCTGAAAGGATCTTAACACTATAGTGGAGTATACTATAGCCCTGGCCCACCGGGGTAGTCTGTGGAGACTCAGGGCGACGAAGGCGATGGACGAGGCTTTTCCTCTTCACTCAGAAATTCATTGTAAATTTTCTGTATTCTAGGAGAAGGGAACAGACAGTGATACAGTATTCATCTTCATAAAGCGCAAGAACGCGATCTTCCTCGAGTTCCTTGAATTGTCATACTTCATAAGTACGAATCTACTGACGAGGCAGGAGGACACGAAGCATGATGCAAGGTGGAGAGCGTTTCTTTCGCCTCAGATGTCAAATTCATTCAATTTACATGCTTTGAAAATATATTTAAGAAATTATTTACTTGAGAGTATTGTTTAGAGTATCGTGTAAAAAACATATGTAGTGCTAATAATGGCATCGTTTTCATACATTAAACGTAAATTTAGATTCAAGTTGTGATACAGGTCATTTTTCTGCCTGTCATAGTTTATTCATCTATTTATCTAAAGTATCTACAGCATCACAATAGTACGGGATAAAACTATAAAACATCAACAAGAGAGAAAATGTAAAATGATAAGAAGAGAAACCACAAGAATATAAACTTAGTTCCAGAAACAATAACTTAATATGTTGCCCACGAAACGCCGAATCTATTATACTACACAACCTTAACAAGAGAACAGAGCATAATAAATGAAACGCAGCAAAAAGGATACCCATTGCTGACCAGGGGCCACAAATTGTGAGAGAGAAATTCATTCTATTCAAGCTGTTAAAAGAGATCAAACAGTCACAAAACACAATATGCAACAAAAGAAAAATTCTGAAAATTTAACAATTTATGACCCACAGCTGTCTCACCGTTCTGACGATGTGTGCTCTTACCAAATTTAAAATGGCCCAAGTAACACAGTCATCTACACAACACAGGTTTACACTGAAAGGAACTGCCACAACCTTCTGTAACTCTTGCAGCCGAAGAATTGTGATCTAGGGGCGCCGGCAGTGTAGCTCAGCGTGTTCGGTTAGAGAGGGGCTGGCCCTCTGTAATAAGAAAACTGAGTAAAAGAATCAACCATCAACTTGAACGGATGTCGTATGACGTCCGCCCAGACAAAACGCAACGACCATTAAGGAACAAAAAAAAAATGAAAAAAGGGTAGCGCCTTTCATTAATAATCAAGACGTCCTCGGACCCGTGTTTGAACCCTGCCACAGCTTAAATTTTGACTAAAATTCATCTGCAATGGCGACAGAAGACTTCCTACAGAAGAAGTTACCTTCGTTCTGCCAACAGCTTTGTCAAAGAGGGTGGAGTTGTCGACAGGTGGGAAACTGCCCCGTCAGGCGAAAGAATCAGCGGTGAACAACGGCAAGAGGATGCACTAAAGACACGACGTGTGGCCTGTAGCTGAAAAAGTGCCATGATGATCTCTCCATTGGCAAAAGATGCAGACTACGCCCCATTCAGATCTGCTGGAGGGGATTGCCAATTAGGAGGTGCCCATGAAAACAGGACTGAATATCCAACGAATGATTAACTTTCTACGACTCGAGGGGTGGTATATCAGAAGTTTAAACGTGATAGGGAAGCAAGGAATTCCGCAAAGGGAAATCGTGAGGCTCAGTCTAGATATAGTGGGTGTCAGTGAAGCGAAATGGAAAATGGTGGAGATTTCTGGTCAGATGAGTATAAGTTAATGCCAACAGTAGCAGAATATGTTACAAAGGGTGTAGGTGTGGTTTTGAATAAGAAGGTAGGACAGAGAATGAGTTACTGTGAACAGTTCAGTGATGGGGTTGTTGTCATCAGAATCGACAGCAAACCAACACTGACAACGATAGTTTATGTACATATCCCGAAGTAGCAAGCTGAAGGTAAAGGAAGAGAGAACGTAAATGAGAATATTGAATGAGTAATGTAGTACGATGAAGGGAAATTAAAATCTAATGGTCATGGGGCACTGGAACGTGGTTGTAATGGAAAGAGTAGAGGAAAGGGATAAAGGAGAATAGGGGCTTGGTACTAGGAACGGGAGAGGAGAAAAACTACTTGAGTTCTGCATTAAATATCAGCTAGAAATAGAGAACACCCTGTTCAAGAATGAGAGGAGACATAGGTACGCCTTGAAAAGGCCTCTTTGAAAAGGCCGAAATCAAATACTGGGTTGCAAGGTGCACCCATGAGTAGATGTAGAATCAGATCACAATTTAGTTAAGATGAACAGGCTGTAGTTTAAAAGACTAGTCAGAAAGAATCAATCCGCAAAGAAGTGGGATATGGAAGCACGAAGGAATTAGGAGTTATGCTTGAAGCTCTCTATGGTGATAGAGCCTGTGATTAGAAAAAGCTCAGTGTGCAGTTCAGTTAAAGGGGAATGGAAATCTCTACAAATGGCAATCACAGAAGTTGAGAAGAAAGCGATAGCAGAAAGAAGATAACTGCAAAAAAAAAAAAAAAAAAAAAAAAAAAAAAAAAAAAAAAAAACATGGGTAACAGAGGAAGTACTTAAGTTGATCTATGAAAGAAGGAAGTTAAAAGTTTTCAGAGATACTCATAAATAAAGAAATTAAAGTCACTGAAGAATAAATTTCAATAGTAAGAGCGGGGAAGCTCTTGAAACACAGTTTGCAATTCCTACTCTGGGATGAAGAGGTTGGCACAGGAGAGGAATCTGTCGGGAGCTGCATCGAACCAGTCAGGAGCCTGATGCCTCCTAAATAAATGAAAAAAAGGAGACAAAGCCACTCTTCACCTGATACTAACTTGTATCCTGGCGGTTGCATGCTGCAAAAAAAGTCAACTAAAATCATTGGGGGAAGTGCAACAAAACGAATATTCACGCTGGTGTATAGAATGTGTGAGCCTGGCGATATGTCATCGTACTTACAGGAAAATGTCAACCACGTAATTCCTGAGACTGTAAAGGCTGACAAGTGTGAGAACTGTAACACAATCAGCTTAATAGCTCATACACCCAAATTCCTGACAAAAGAAATGTACAGAAGAATGGAAAAGAGAGTTGAGGATGTGTTCGATGGGCATCAGTATGGCTTAAAGGAAAGGTAAAGTCACCCGACATTCAGTTTTCAATATGTGGTTGATGGTGGAATCAAGGCTAAAGAAAAATCAAGAGACGTTCATAGGATTTGTCGACCTGGAAAAAGTTTGTTGAAAGATAGGGGTAAGCTGCAGGGAAAGATGGGTAATATACAATACGTACAATAGTCAAGGAGGAACAGTAAGAGTAGGAGACTTAAGAACGAAATGCTCAGATTAACAAGGGTGTAAGAGAGAGTAGTAGTCTTTCACCATGCTGTTGAATGTGTCGATCGAAGTAGTAATGACGCAAATACGAGTAAAAGAAAGATTCAGAACTGGAATTTGAATTCAGGGATGAAAGGATAAGATTCGCTGAAGACATTTAGCAATGTGAAGAAGAATTACGTGATATGCTGAATGGAATGAACAGTCTAATGACTACAGAATATGGATTGAGAGTGAATAGAAAAAAAGTGAAAGTGATGAGATGTCACAGAAAAGAGAACAGTGAGGGACGTAACATCAAAGTTGGTGATCGTGAAGTAGATCAGGTTAAGGAACTCTGCTACCCAGGCAGCAAAATAACGCACGACGGTCGGAGCTAGGAGGATATCTAACGCAGACTAACACTTGCAAAGCGGCCATTTGGACCAAAAAAAGTCAACTAGTATCAGACATAGGCCTTAATATTAGCAGTAAATGTCTGAGAAAGTACGTTTTGGGCACAGCACAGCATTGCATGGTAGTGAAACATGGACTGTGCGACAACCAGAAATGATGAGAATCGAAGCAGTTGAGATTTAGTGTTACAGAGGAGTGTTGAAGATTAGGTGCACTGATCGGTGTGGAAAGGAATGTATGGGAACCACCGTTACGAAGAAGTGGCAAGACGGTAGGACATCTGTTAAGACGACTAAATAACTTCCATAGTGCTAGAGAAAGCTGTAGGGCGTAAAGGCTGTAGAGGAAGACAGTGATTGGAATATATCGAGCAAACAATTAAAACACAGTTTGCAATTCCCACTCTGGGATGAAGAGGTTGGCACAGGAGAGGAATCTGTCGTGAGCTGCATCGAACCAGTCAGGCGCCTGATGCCACCTAAATAAATGAAAAAACGGAGCCAAAGCCACTCTTCACCTGATACTAACTTGTATCCTGGTGGTTGCACGCTGCTTGTATCCACAGAGCCAGGAACCATCCACTCGTCCAGACTAGAACCAACGCCCTGTGTTGACCACAAGTCACCACAGTTCGAGATCCCAGTCTCCACGAGGCTGACTCCCCTGCTTTCCTCCATGAACTCCCACTGTCCCATACAGCTGGCCACTCTCTTTGATAACTGTCAGTTGTTGGATCTTTTTGCTGTCGTCTCATGTTGCTGGTCGACTGGCGTACACCACGCAGCTCCTCAATGTGTCCCCAAGCTGCCTCGTACCTCGCTGTGGCGCTCTCAGTGCCTGTTTTGCTGCTGGTGGCGATCTCTGTCATGGCGGACGGGAGCATCAGTACTGGCGGCAACTGTCAGT
The DNA here is from genome assembly GCF_023864345.2 of Schistocerca serialis cubense. Taxonomy (NCBI): domain Eukaryota; kingdom Metazoa; phylum Arthropoda; class Insecta; order Orthoptera; family Acrididae; genus Schistocerca; species Schistocerca serialis. The sequence continues at coordinate 805,711,531 of NC_064641.1, forward strand.
CAGGGTGGGAATCCGATGGTGTGTTGAATCTCTTGAACTCTTCACTTTTTAGATTTATCATGTGCTTCGAGGGCCAAGTTTTATTTTAAGCGACGTAACAAATAAAGCAATAACCCGAATGTAGGTTTGAACACAACATTGCTTCGCTATCGATGATCTTGTGTTATTTTGTATCCTGTTGCCTTCTCAGACCTTTGTACAGGTTAACTCAGCCAGTAATAATGGGTACATACAGTTAATGTGGACCCAGAACACCAAGGTACCACGGTATTATTCACATCGGAAAACATTCCCAAAGATGGTGAGTGATACGTTAAAATCCCTGGACGAAAGGGGATCGAACGCGAGATATGTGGATCCGTAGTCTGGTTCGCTACCAGCACACTAAAGAAATAATTTTTGCCAGCAAAGTGCTTGGTGAAAATAGCTTTAATTTAGCGGAGCATTCCGTAGCTCATTGGCCAGCGCACCTGACTTTTATGCGGCAAACCCTGTTTCGAATCCCGGGAGTTCCACGGATTTTTCCTTGATGGGAAGTCTGGGACTGCGACCAGCTATTCCCGTGGTGCTAGTTACTTGATCGAGCAGTAGCGGCCCCAGGTCACGAAAACTGACAACGGCCGGAGAGTGCTGTGCTAACTGCACGCACCTCCACGCTGCAACCAACGACGCCGTTGACGAAGGATGACACGGTGGTCTGTAAGTGGGGATGCTCCCGCCTGGGTATGTGGGCGAAGTTCACGGTTTTAACTAGCGTTGATGAAGTCCATTTATGGTGAGGGAAAGGTGAGGTACAGGAGGAGAAAGGAGAACCATTAAAGGGACGCAGTAAAAATGAAGATAGTTTAGCGAAAATCAATGTTCTATATTCTGGCTCCGGCATGACAACAGTGTTAATCTGCTAGGAAGATTCAAAATAAAGTACACTCCAGCTCAGTGTGAAATTACGTTTAGATGATATTTTTTTGGTTGATTTTTTCCTTTTCGGTGGCCTCAAAAGCATACCATTTAGTCATAATGAAATGATGATGAGAGCAACTAAACAGAGCTAACATCGCTTTAAATAGGTTTTGATGTTGATGAGCAAGAGTGAACACACCGTCATTTCTCAGTGTTGTTGTTTATTTAATTACAACATTTATGCCATTTTCAAGTGACTGACTTTATGACACAAACTCAATAACTTGAAAACGGCACAAAAGGCGGAAACCTAGGTCGCAATTAAGTAAACAATACAGTAAATTTCGGTGTGTTCATTTAAAAATTATGTCTCAAAGATTAGTAACTGGAAGTAAATTCGTACCAAGTTCGGGAGCAGTCTAAATGATCGTTTCTACCATTACTAGCTTCGCAGCCTAGAGTTCACTCCCTTCGAGGTCGTTGATAACTGTGCGACACAAGCAGCACTACATTTGTAACATTTCTGTACTGTCTACTGAGAATAATCACAGCTGTGTGTACACTTTGAGAGTATTCGAGAATTTAATTCACGGGTTTTAGTTTTCGTTAACACTACAACCATTATCAGGGAGAGCCCGTCATAAATAGACTTTTGCTGACGGGTAATGCTAGAGATCAACGCTGTTAACGCCAAGACTAGTCGTAGAATACTATTTCAGTGGAGGAGAGCCTCATATGGATCGGAGACCATAGGTAGAATACTGGGTGAAAAGATTCTGCGTGAAGCCTTCGTTAGGCCTGAAGAAGTTTTTGCTGGATTTAACCTAAACTGTCGTCGGTCACGAGACACTAACCTTTTCATGGCGTGTGACATTTATGTCAGTGATGATATTCCCACCCTTGTCCTTTTCTGTAATCACTATGAAATCACTTTGTAGATATCTCTTTGTACGATAGTCAAAACGAACAGAAACTGCTAGCTGAACGGTGGCAGTTTCTCAGCTTTTCCATTAGCTCAGAGAATATTTCAACTTTTTTGTGAACTCACATTGTTTTGTCATGTTTTATGAGCCCTCGTTCTGGCCAGTTTGAATATGATGGTACAAACTCTTTCGTAACGTCTTTTTTAAGTCCCTGTTGTCAGTATGGAGTTTTGGGCGAGTTGGTTTGCAAGAACGGTTGGCGGGTGCAAAGCCTTGTGGCTTCCTCGTTTCGGGAGAGTGAGCCATTACTACAATGAATCTTTTCTCTTTCTGGTTCTGAACTGGATAGTTGGAGAGACAAGGACGTCATATTTGTCTGGCAGAGCTCCACGCTGTTGACGAGACGTTATAATGTCCAAGGAATAATATAGCATCAATCCAATTTTCATTCAGTAACGAAATATAGCTTTGCCTGTGAGGTTAGCTGGTAATGTGTGTTGGTGTCATTCCGCATGTAGGTAATCGAAAGCGTATGTCCGCGAGGTATAATTGATGCTGATAGGTCGCTAATTGGGAATTCTTAGCTTTTCCATTAGCTCAGAGAATATTTCAACTTTTTTGTGAACTCACATTGTTTTGTCATGTTTTATGAGCCCTCGTTCTGGCCAGTTTGGATATAATGGAACAAACCCTTTCGTAACGTTGGATTACAGAGAAACATGTTATTATTTTCTCTTCTTGATATTTCAAAATTGAAAGGTGTTACCAGTCCTGAAGTGTTGAGATTAAATTTCTCAATGATATGTAATAACATATTACATGAATGATGTCACATCTGGTATCAGCCCAGTACTTTGGATTGTAGGCTGAAAAATCGTTACGGGACTGTTAAGTAACTTTTGAACGCTTGTGGTGAGATTCAGAACCCAATATTTTATATTACCGAGAAACTCGTCAGTCTTTGCCTAAAGTCAATATGGATATCTCATTCTGGTTGGCAGCTATCTTGTTCTATCTCATATATAGTAATTTCCAGAGTTCTAGTTGCATAGCCAATGCGTGGGCTTTTCACTGTTTTAAATACAGTTTTCGAGTCTGATCGCGTTGCTGACTTTATCCTCTTGTACATTATGTACTTTAATACCCATATCTTCAGAGTTTCATGCCTCATTTGTCACTATCCCGTAGCTTTGTCTATGTTGCTTTTCAAACACACACACACACACACACTTGTCAGAGTGATTGTTTCCACTTTCGAATGTATTCCCCTGGCGTCTTGGCCTGTGTATGGAACAGCAGGAGATGGCTGAACAATTTCTAAATAGCGCTATTGCTTGTGCATATACGGCCGACCGCTGTGCATTAGTTGTGCATCTATACTTTGGCATGGCGTACCTGACGGTCTATTTTGTTAATCCGTTCGCGAATCCAGAGTGAAAAAAATTACTGTCTGTCCGCCTCTGCACTTTCTTTGGCGCGATTTCGGCGACACCGGTACAAATCCATCAAGTTTGTTCTCATTGTAGACCCTGAATGAGAACTGACGAATTTTGATAGCATGTCAGCGCGTGATGTACAAAACCTTTCTTCGACTGTCTAGTACGTAAAAAGCTCGGAACTCGACCAAGAGTGTGACAGTTCCGGAGGGGACGCTGACAGCCCGGCTGCAAGGATCTACTGATTTGTGACGATGCAGACCGATGGCCAGTGTGGCGCAGTTAGAATCAATAAAATATTATTCAAGAATACTCCATTTATTGCTAAGCATATAAGTCGTTGCCGCGTCTTCTCCTAGGTCTGCGACGCTGAATCCAACAGCGGACCCACGGGTGCCAAGGGCGCTGCGTCAGCTCGGGCTGGCATCTTGGTGCGATGGTTAGCCACTCGCCGGCGAGGTGGGAGCGCCCCGTCAGTAGCCATGCTTGGAGATGTCGGTGACTACGATGTGCATGTATGATTCACACGATCTTTCAGGGACTACTCAATCGCTCCTAGATCAGAGCCCTTGTCATCCCACCAGCCAATTAAATTCCCCATAGGAATATCACTTAATGTCCCACTACACCATTACAGCCCCTTTGTCCGTACTGTTCACTGTGCAGTCTCACTTCCCTACAAAACTGGACTCCAGACATATACATTCTGGAAATACAAACACTTCCAAGTCACTTGGCGTTCTACAGCGACGAGCTAAAATATTATACAACCGTAAAAGACTTTCTAACACTTAAATCTATATATGTTAACAAGTTTGTCTTCGTCAGGTAAGCTTTCCTTTCCATTGCCAACCTGCAATTTATACCCTCTCTAATTAGGCCATTATCGTATATAGGAAAACTCATGTACTCCTTCAAAGGTCTCGTTCCTTAAGCTGAATCCTTCAGCATCACATCATTTAATTCATCTCTATTCCATCATCGTTATCTTCTTTTGCTGATGTTCACCCTGTCTCTTCTTTTCTAGACACTGCCAATTCCATTCAACTGCTCTTTCAAGTCCTTCCCTGTCTCTGAAAGAATTACAAACCTCAAGGTTTTTTTCTTCTCCTTGAACTACAATTCTTACCTTAAATTTTCCCTTGATTTCCTTTATTTCTTGCTCAATGTATAAATTGAATAACATCAGGCATAAGCTACAAGCTTGAGTCACTACCTTCTCACTCACTGCTTCCCTTTACGCCCTTCTGATATTATAGCTGGCGCCTGATTTCTTTTCAAGTTGTAAATAGCCATTCGCTCCGTTTAATTTACCAATGTTACTTTCTGAATTTCCAAGAGAGTATTCCACTAAGTATTGTAAAAAGTATTCTGAAAGTCTGCAGATGCTATAAACGTAAGTTCCTCTTTCCTTAACCTATCTTCTAAGAGAAGAGGTAGAGTCAGTGTAGTGTCGTGTGTTCCCACATATCTCCGGAATCCAAATTTATCTTCCCAAAGGTAGGCTTTCATCAGTTTTTTTCCATTCTTCTGTGAGATATTCATGTTATTATTTTCAACCATTACTTATTAAACTGGTAGTTCTCTAATTTTCATATTTGGAAGCACCAGTTTCATTTGGAATTTCAATTACTACATTCTGCTCGATGTCTTGCTCATCAGATGCGATAGTTTTGGCATGACTGGCTCTCCCAAGTCTATCAGCAGTTCTGATGAAAATATTTCTACTCCATGCGCTTTGTTTCAACTTAGATCATTCACTGTCATGTCAGATTCTTCTTGCACTAACATATCTCGCACCTCATCCTCATCTCCGTGCTCTTCCTTTTCTATTGTAACCTTCGTCTTCCTTGTATGGACCCTCTATTTAATCCTTCTACCTTTCAGCTTTCCCTTTTGTGTTTGTAACACTTGATATTCATATAGCTACTTCTCTTTTCTCAACAGGCATCCTTACCTTTCGTGTAACCAGTATCTCTCCTTCCCCTAGTTATATGTGCGTCTAAATCCTTACTTTTGAGCTTTAGACGTTCCTGAATTCCATCTCTCACCTTCTGTCAATGTGATTTCCTATACGTTTATATTTCTTCTCCTGCTTCAATAGCCGCAATTGAATATTATCTCCTTTCATTAGTTAATTTCTACTAGGCCTTGTCTTTACACCTATTTGATTCTGTGCTGCCTCCACTATTTCACCTCTCGAGATTACCCATTGGCCTATTTCTGTATTCCTTGCTCTAATTGTACTCACTCGTTGCCTACTGCTCCCTCTGAAATTCTGGACAACCTCAGGTGTTTTTAACTTTGCCATGTCCCATCTTCTGAATTTCCTACATTTTTGCAATTTATTCAGCTTTAATCTACGGTTCATAACACCTCAATTCTCCTCAGAATCCACATCAGATTATGTTATACAATATAAAATCTGGTGCCAAATCTGTGTCGTATATAATCAATGTGAAACCTTCTGGTGCCTCCAGGGATTAACCTAGTATACCATCGACTATCATGATTCTTAAACTAGATATTAGCGATGATTAAATTAAGGTGTGTGAGAAATTCACGCAGGCGGTTTCGCTTTTCATTCATTTCCCAAGTACATATTCACCCACCATTTTTTTCTTCTCGTCATATTCCTACTATCGACTTCCATTTCCCTATCACAATTAAATTTTCATCTCCGTTAACTATCTGAATAATTTATTTTATCTCATCATATATTTTTTCATACTTTTCATGATCTACAGAGCTAGATGATATATAAATTTGATTTTATATTTGCAACCCTGCGTTCACATGATCATAATTCCAGTTCCGCCTGCCACCAAACTTCACTAACTCCCACTATAACTACAACCTATCCTTTTCCCTTTTTAAATATTCTAATCCATATGCAGTGGTCGGAATACATCCAGCAATTAAGTACATAGGTTGCAAGTGCTACTTTGAAGTAAAGAATTTGGTATAGGAGAGGAATTCATGGCGAATCATACCAAACCAACCATTAGATAAATTAATTAAAAAAGAAAAAAAATCTGGCAATTAAGGGATCTAACGCTCCACGCTGTACGACGCCTGGTTTTTTTGTCCTGATATCCTTCTGAGTGGTCCCTTCCCAGAGATCGGAAGAAGGGACTAACTTAACCGTAGAGTAGAGTTACATCCCATCGGCAACAATATCGGTTGTAGTTTCCCCTTACTTTCAGCCGCTCACAGTACAAGCACAGCAATTCCATTTTAATTGATGTTACAAGGACGGGTCAGTCACTCATCCAGAGTGTCGCCCTTTCAACTACTGGAAGGCCTGCTGTTTCTCTTCGTGAGAAGCTTGCATGTGCAGCCTGCCAGCAGATATCCCTCTGTAGTGGTTGCACCTATGATACTGCTGTCTGTACCACTGAGGCACACAACAACGGCTAGGTCCGTCGTTCATGGGGAATAATGTGTGTTAATGGAATGGATTTTTAATCGACCGCTGTAAGGGATGGGCGACCAGAAGCCATGTCCTTCATAATATTCACAAACTTCTTAGTATTCACCATATGAATGTAGTAACTGAATGCCACTATCAATTTAGCACAAACATCAGCGGTAACAGAAAACTGTCTCTCGGGTATGGTTTCGTAATGGTGTCTCATTTGCACGACTGTATGTAAACAGTAGTTTAATCGGCCGGCGCTATTTTACAAAGACCTAGCATCACAATAAGAAATAAAAAATAATATTCATTAAGGGTGTGTTACAAGATGGTACTTAACTTCAGTACAGTTTGAGGCTCTACAGCATCCAAAACACTATTTCGAACATAACATAAAGTCCAACATCTCGTAATACATTCCTGAGATACGGACATGATGGGTTCTCTAAACATACTGATCTGAAATCGGCATGATAGTAGAATTATGGGAATGATGACGAAGTTCTCAATACGATTACTGACATCCAAGTATATTTAATTTCTTCTACTTCCTTTATACCTTCAAATTCGACGAACTGCTACAACAAGTGTATAGCGTGCTGAATACTGAGCATTATGTCGAGTGCCCAAACAGTCTTGTATTTTGGGCTAGTGAATGTTGATTACTGCTGCCTTACTTCTACCAGACGATGACATGATTATATTACGAACTTCTATATGTAGCCTGTTTTTTCTGTTTCGTCCTAATAAAAGCCAGGGCGAAATCTGTAACCTGCTTGTCTTAAATGGAAATTTATAAAACAGACTCGTTTCCATCTGTAACCTGCTTGTCTTTAATGGAAATTTATAAAACAGACTCGTTTCCGATCCCGAAAATCAGTTCGGAAATCTTCATTTAAAACACCAAAATAACAGCATTGTTCCTCGGCACTCTGCAATAACGATATCTCTAAGATGTTTCTGGTTATGAGATCTTTCCATAATGCACGACGACGATGTAACAGCTGGATATGAAATTTAAGGTAGCGAGATTTTGTCACAGTAAAACCCAAGGAACATCCTCCAGCAAAAGTGGGCTGACGGGAAACTGCACGTCCAGAAAGCAGGATTGTTGTACTGAAGGAGAATAGTGAGACACCACAAAACAAATCTCCGTTAATGTAGGCTCATCGTAAGTTCTCTCCGGAAGAGCTATATGTTATCTCACGAAATACGGTCCATTGCAATAACATTTCTTAACTCTCCAGATCACCACCCCTATCAGCTCTGAACACGGTCACAAGCTTCTTTTTCTAGCATCCGTTGCTAAAACCAGTTCCGTACAAAATTATAAAGTTAACGCAGATAATATCATTTTAATCAACATCAAGTAAAAGTTACACACATGCGCAGAAGCCCTGAGGTATTAGAAACCCTACACGTTTATTGTTATGCTGTTCTTACACAAGAGTGCTAATGATATAGAGATAACCGATTGCTGTGAATGATTCCGCACATTTAAGGTATTAAAAATTCATTATCTGATTGTCATGTTTAAGCAGGAAATAAGCATCATACGTGTTCAATGAGGGCTGCTGACCGCTAATCCATCACACTCAAATGAAATACAGTTCACCAGCTGTGTAAGAGGAAAGTTTCAGATGCCTATCGGCGCAAGTCTCGCCGCCATAACACTAAACTTACAGAGTAGAGTCTTTCGGAAGCGCTTCACATATCAATTTGAGAATATCTGGAGTAACACTAGTACCATCGAATTTCGAGCCCCCTATAAAAACCGTCCCGACAAAAATTACACATCTCTAGTCGAGGAGTTTACATCTCGTTCTTAGTCTTTCCCCCATTTTGGGCAGTTAATTTTGTTTTAACAGGTAGACACTGTGGTGGTCAGTTATTTGGTTTCCAAACATTAAGCATAGTCGTGCTAGATACTTACGTTCACCACCAGGACGAGTTGCATCTCCACCAAGACATGGAAAACATACAACATGTACTGCAAATTGTTATTAACAGTCGCCCCGTATTTCTGCCTATACTTACTATGTTTTGCAGTCATGAAATGAGTGAACCGGCATGAGACTTTGAGGAGAGCTAATGGTTATTGACACAGATATAGAGACCATGAATAATTTGACAGTTAGTTGTCACTCTGTCTCATTCGTGTGACATCAGAGCAAACTTTCATTTGTTGATCACTCCATCTGTATCGAGCATAAAGTAAACGCGAGGAATATCGTGATATGTTACGAAGTACCAAGCAAAAAAGTGCATAAAAGAAATGTAATTACGTTACCGGTTTCGGCCACTTAATGCCCTTCTGTAGAATGTAATACCTATCAAATTATTTGCAAGTGTCGGTAATAAGATGCCGTGGTCATGGGTTTATAGTGTTATTAGTTGATTAGCTCTTGTTCTGGCTTTGTATCTGCACTTGTTGTTTCGCTTCGTTATACTATTTTTGTACAGACGTTAACAACCACATGATCGCTGCAATTTGCTGTATGCATCTTATTTATTTCAGTGGCAAATAATGCGATGGGAATAACCTTCTTAAGGAGGCCACCAAGTTCCAGAAACCGGTAAAGAAATTAAATTTCTTTTATACAGCTGGTTGCTTATTATTTCGTTACATACAACACAATTGTTGATTTTTGATAAATTACTAAATACTATGGTCTGTCGGAGATCTACAAAAGATGGAGCGACAACCCCTCGTGTATTTTACTGCGAAGCTCCTAGCAGTGTTACTATATATGAGAAACAATCAGGCGACTTCTAGTTAGCAGGACTGTCAAGCCTCTCCACCAGTACATAGTGAGAAGCTGCGTTGTGTGCCTTTCGTTTTCATCATCGAAGCAGACTTATTTTTGTTGTTAATAAACTTGTTGAGACTTGATCACTGTTTCCCTGTGTGCCCGTGAAAGAAACGTCATGATACTTCTGAAGCCATTACGTGACGTCACAGTGTAGTAAAGTTTTTTAATCTTTCCTCTGACCAAAGTAGGTCCACTTCCACTCCATTGGATACTGTGGAGTCCATAACTTTCAGAATAGCAAGAAATGCATCCAGCTCTTCTAATGGTGATGACCATTTTGCAACTTTCAACGCTTTGTCGTCCTGTTTCAGTCTCCTAGATCTTAGAACTACTTAAACCTAACTAACCTAACGACATCACACACATCTATGCCCGAGGCAGGATTCGAATCTGCGACCGTAGCGTTCCCGATGTTCCGGACTGTAGCACCTAGAACCGCTCGGTCACCCCGGCCGGCTTCGTCCATAATCGACTTAATCGTTACATACATACCCAGCGTCATATAAACCGTACGTTGGTCCACTTCCACCACATTCATATTAAATGTTGTTTATCGGTTTTGTAAGGAAGGATGCTAACGACTTGCATACCTGTTTTGTAGAGCACAAAATATCTCCTCCTCAAGTATCTCCTTTTCCCTCTAAGTGTCGCAGTTTGAATGATCAGTAATTCCTTCAGGAAAGTTTCGATATTTTCAGGTCTGTAGCCACAAGGTCCAATCATTGTTTCGGACATACGAGTGGCGAACGGTAATTGGTGTGCAAAACGTAATGACAAAATTAACTTTGGTGTGATGTGTCACTGTCAAGTAACATAGTCAGATAAAACTTGGACCATAGAAAGAAAGCACTACTACAGTATGCAGATACGAAGATAACGTAGAGAAATAGGCAATAAGATGAGCAGAAACGACATTTTTGTTGAAATACCATAATTACACGGAAATCGCCGCGATTTATGATGGTCCCCTGGACATCAGAAAAGGTGGGATATAGTTCTTAATAGGGTAAGTGATTACCAGGATCGGTAAAGCATGATCTGCAACGTGATAACTGGTTGGTCACGCGCGTGCTAAGGAGTTCTTATGTTTGAGGGTGCTATTGCTCTTCCAGAGCAGTTGACAACTGCTGGACGTTCATTGGAGGACGTAGACGTGCTGCAATGCGTCTCCCGAAAGCGTCCCACGCGTGCCAAACTGGATTTAGGACGGGCTAATGGTCAGGACACTTGATTCGCCGAATAGTCTCTCGTTTCCAGAGCTGCTCCACCTGAGATGATCGATGTAGTCATAGATTTTCATTCACAAAGATGGAGTTAGCACTCCTGGAAAATGGCACATGAGAAACGATCACAACATCTCAATCATGATACTCACTCAGTGTTCAAAAATTTGGAAGTCAATACAACCACACAGTATTATGCCTGAACACGCCGTAACGACTGGACCAGTAAAACGATGACGTTCGACATTGTTCCTATGCCTTTTACGCCTCATGAAATGAGGGTACGTCCTGAATCACTATTCAGACAGAGTCTGCCCACGTGTGAGAGGTGCAGCTGACCCAGCTCCTCGCTGGTCCAGTTCTCATCTCCAGTCACCATTGCAAATAGTGCTGCCTATGTGCGGTTGTCAGCGGTACACAATGATCTGCTCTTTAGGGATAGAGACCAACACCTTGCAGTCGCCGTGCCGTTGCGGTGCATGAGGTTCAATATCTTGACTTTGCACCTTCTGTTTTACGTGGATCCTTCTCACCTGTTCCACAAATGTAATGGTAGTCTGCTGCTGTCCAAGGTCGACCATCTCCGCTCCTCTGGACAGCTGTGCCTGCCATTAGGAATGCTCCCCTTGCTCGAGAAGCAGTGGTGAGAGCAATACCAACCACCTGGGCTCCACTCCTTCTTCCACTACCGCGATGATTCTTCATCCATATGTCCGTGAACCATATTGTAATGAACACCACCGTAGAGCAACGCAACTGCTCGCTGATTAACACACACTGTCATTTCCTGTACTGACTGGGTTTTACCAGGAGAAGGTGTAGGAGAGCACATCGGCTGTGGTGCGGAGAGGGAAAATAAGAGTAGCACGAAAGCAACACCATTCACAGTTAAACATTTTAACAGAAAATTTATTTAACAATTTTCTAGCTTACTTTCATGTAGCAACCTCAAGTATTTGCATGTACGAGGATTTATGATAGTGAAATAGTGAGTGGGAAAAAAAGAAACATTTTCAGATGTCATTCATCTTAAAAAATCTCAGATATATTTAAAATAATTATCTCGACAAGAAAGGGTAAAATAATTATCTTAAAGAAGGTAAAGATTTTCTTAAATAATCTGTATCATACATAGTTTTAACAAATCCCAATAAAATATTCAGGGTAACGGTATTTAAAGCAAGATGAGGATGATTGCTTTACGTATCTAACAACTATTATTGCAATCAACATGTTGAACATCTAGCAACTCACTGAATTCGTGCCAAAACTTAAGGCTAACAAATACTGACCTTAAGAAAATATCTGTTTATATTTATGACATCAAGAATTCCAACACAAATAAGACCGTAATTTTAGAAACAATCATTTGTCAGTATACAAAACAGGCTCAAGTCGTAAAACCAACATTCACTAACTGCCTAGTAAAATTTTCAGACATTACTGTGGTATTAACTGAATTTCGTGCACTCGCATTGAACATAGGAAAATACTTCTAGCCCCACATTTAATTAAAATTCAATTGCAAAGTGGCAAGCAAATTAAGCGAGGCACTTTAAAAGAACCCTTTAAATATAATAACTTTAAGAGAACTGTTATGTCCATACCTTAATCCAGATTGATCCAAGACCAAGACGCCAACCCATTCTCAATTGTCACAGCAGTATTACAAATATATTTACAGAATTGGCCAGTTCCCTTCATCTATCAACTGATCGGCCGAGAGCATTTGGACTGTCATAAACAACTTGTATTTCTTGGCCAACAAAATGGAGGAAAAGGTGACCAATCACAGAATCCCGGGATTAATGCACTGAAACAGACGGTTGATTTCTCTACTCGACCTCTGGCAACACTCGCAAAGATCTTCTTGCGGAAGGAAAGCGGCCTCCCGTATTGAGCACCACTGCTCACATACTTTCAAATGCGTTGTGCTCCTGGACAGCGCCATTTGGCGCCATAGTCACGCTGACATCACGCCATGCGAATCTCCCTTTGTGAGCCCGACTGGGTGATTCCTGGCAACACGCTCTTGCAGTTTCATTCATTTCCTTCTAATTGTTAATATCTTATGTTACTTTGTATCATCCTTAAGTTTTGCAGATCAGAGTAGTTGCTCTACTAGGTTATCGGGGACAGCGTTCAAATCCACTTCCCATCGACAGTAACTCTCTCGGCTTCTACTCGTGCGGTGTTTCGGTATGAAGAGTGCGTGTAATCTCTCCATCGCTGCCGATTTAATGGCGATCATGAACTTGCTCTCTGTCATTTACCACAGATAACTGGTGGATATCCTTCAAAGGACAAGTGCTGTCAGTCATGTGACATGAAGTTGCTACGAGCAGTTTCCGCTGCTGAAAGTGACTTATAGCAGATGTGGGATTCTCTGTTCTACTAACTGATATTCCCGAAAAACATGTTGCTCAGGTTTGCAGAAACACGGCCTTCGAACTTTGTCTGGTACTTTTTTCTGAAGTATTCAAGAGCGGCATTATTGAGCTGCAGCCATTGGCACTAGTTGGGCTTCGTTCCACATTAGTGTGTAGACTGAACATACTGTTTCTGGGTGCAAACCGCTGTGCCGTTGGGTTCATTAAACTAGGTGTATTATATGTTTTTTAGCTTTGAGTCAACAATTTTTCATTTAAAGAATTCTTTTATGACATAGTCGTTCGTGTTGGATTTTGCAGTTCCTGATTATCCGATTAGAGCACTGTTAGTAAATTATGAGTATTACATGCACTCTTTAAGCGTAATTTATCTTCTACGAATTCTTCTTAATTCCACGTTTGGCAATTTGCTCCTATCTCAAGCTCTTTAAATTTATAAGAGTTCAATTAATGTTCCTCTGATTTTCAGAATGACTGTAATTCACATTGATTTTATAGTTGCTCATTTGCTGTAGCATTTTGGAACGCATACGGGTTTTAACTGACGCCTTCGCTTAATGTTTGTTGATATTTGATGTATTATTCCGGAACACTTGTTAATTTACTGAACTTATTTTGAGACATACATATGGCTGACGTGAAACTAACTTGAAACATAAAAATCAGTGTTGATCAAATATGAAATACTAACTATTTGCTGCTCAATTTGTTGGATAGTTCTAAGTAATTTAGTTAATTTGAGATTCTATAATTTATCTTTTCTGGTTAACGTGCGATGTTTTTCATATTAAGACTTTCAGCTCGAAGCAGGCTACCGCTTTCAACTTGGCAGGTGAAAAATTTCCTACAACTACTGTTATACGATCGAAGTATTTAAGTGCAACTGTTGCAGAAAGATCTAACAGCCTGTACAAGCATTGTTGCTATTACACACAGAAACGTTCGCAGTCACAATATATTTCGTCAATGTTAACCATAAAACTTGTCTTTATTCCCTTTAATACATCCCCTCCCGGATAAACTTCGGCATATTTCATATTTCGCGTTGAATATTCAGAATATCGCTCGTTGTGTCGCCCCACCTCTCAGTTATCCCACTTAGCAGAGAATATAGGGCCTTTGCTACATACAGCTAGAGACCTCAACTTGACATGTACCATTGGCGCCGGTTTTTGCCAAAGACCTGCACAGCACCTACACTCAAGCGTTTGTGTATCTTTTTTTTGAGTTTGTGCAGATGGTGCGGGGGAGGGGGGGGGAAGATGGTTTGAGTTTTAAAGTGTTGAACATGAATATAACAGCTGTTAGAGAGTCATTGAAGGCCTTCGCTACAGGCGATTTGACTTTTAGTTTCAATGTCCTGAGGAAGGATCCATAGACGAGTGAGTGAAAAGGTGTTCGGTGGTATTATTATTATATTGACAGTATATTTATTATTATTATTATGTTAATCCACTTTGGGAGCGTTATTACACTATTTTATCTATCAGCGTAAGCAATGAATTGTTTGGCATCATTCAACTGGTGTTTTCTTTTGCTTTGGTTTTCTGTATGTGGTAATTTTCTTGCAGGGTTAGGAGGTTTTTTTTATCGTCGATTCTAATTATTCTCATATCTTCTCCTCTAGTTGTTGGTTTGCGGTTATGTTCTCTTAGATGTTCTGCAAATGTGGAGGCTTGTTCCATACCAAAGCATAAAGAAAAACCGTGTTGAATGATCAAGCATACATGTCAAACAATTAATCGTTTGCACTAATAGATAAAATAATGGAATATCGTGCCCAAAGAGAATTAATATATTGATAATTATCATAATCATAATAATAATCACAATGCCACACAATATAATAGTAGTAACACCCATCACCTTTCCACTCACTCATCCATAAACCCCTCCACGGGTCATTAAAACCAAAAGTCAAATCAGCTGTCACCAAGGCATTCAACCACTTCGTAACAGCTATTACGTTCATATTCAGAACTCTACAATTCAAACCACCAACAACTTCTCCCCTCCACCCCACGAAAACACACACAAACACACAACAGAAAAAATATGTGAAAAGAAAACCATATACACAGTCTTCTCTCTTTCTCTCTATCTCTCTCTTTGATAGAGATGTACTCGCACGCACACACAAAAAGATGTAAACATCATGAAAGGAAGTTGATTTTGGACATATAGTTTGTTAGGTTACCAACACATAAGTAACCAAACCGATGAGGCGGAAACACATGAAAGAGATACAATATTTACGTTGTTAAAAGCACAGTGTTCGAGCAAATACCAATATTTAGCGTTAAAAGAATAATAACACATCACAAAAAACAAGAACAAAAATGAAGAACAGTGTGAAAAAGATTGGAATACAAAATTGTGCTAATGTGTCTGAAATAAAAGTGGTAGTGCGACTTCCAGAGCAGATGAGCGGAAACGCAGATCTCAGCAACCGAAATGAACTGATAATATAAAAATAACAAAACCGTATCGTTACAGATCACACTTAAAACAAGAAAAAGGCGAAAAGCGTCTGGAAAAAATAAATTAAGTTTCAGCAATAAAATACGGTTTTATTTACAAAACAAGTATATCTGGAATTCTTGAACCTCGAGTAGCTTACGGAAATTGATCGACGTTAAGTCTTAGAAAAATGAGAAAAATGTAAAACTGTTTTATTCACAGATGTTGCCACGGGTTGTGGTATGCGACACGAATGCAAGCGTATAAAACGAAATTCTTCACGGCAAAATATGTATAAAGCGCCATACGATGTTTAAAATTATCGAAATCCTAAACCAAATAATGCTGATAGCTCTACACAAACATTACGACCGAAATCATTAGAAACAACACGGTCATCTGATAAGGAAAGCGTTTGGAGAATTTATTGTTTGTTTAGTCTTAATGAAAAGGAGCAAAAGTGAGGCTAATCGAACGAGAAAAGATCAAATCTGGTTGATCTTTGATATGTGTGAGATCAGAGATTCAGCGCAGAACATCGTTTGTAGCTTATTGGGTGGATTTCATCTCATGGGGTGCAGGGGAAAGCCCAGTTTTGTAGTGAACAAATGAGACACTCAGGAAAATAGCTACCTATTTCTCAGGTTTAAGATTTATCGCTCAACTCCCGCACTTAACACGCAGCACTTAGGCTTGGCAATTAATACACGTGCAATGTACGCGAATAAAGAAAATTTCTTTTTTCGCGTTGTTGCTCTAACTCTTGGTCTATCCAAACGACACTCTCTCTTCATCGGTGTTGCCGTGACGCGGAAGAGTGAAACAAATGAAAAGCACCCAACAGTATATGGGCGTCTCTTAGCAACAGACTGCTATTAGACGCTGACCGATTAGCTTGACCAAGCATGGCTATGTGTAGAGTGTGGCAGTTTGTGGCTATAGGGTTTGTTGTAGCAATTGCTGTGGGCGTAGTCAGTGTTAGTAACTGTGTAAGAGATAAGGCGCGCCTTACCAGGACATCCAAGGTAGGCACAGAATCGGAAATGTTTGTGCCCGCTCCTGGAAACAGCGGGACACTTGCGAACGAGCCGTCTGCTCTGGATACGTTCGAGGAGCTTAAGGAGTCGTTAAAGGTATTATGTGAATCTCTAACGGACAATAGTTACAATTATTTGCCGTTTCGATAGTATTTAATGTAGTAATTATTATTTAATGTGCATTACATTTCATTCCAAGGAAAGATTTCATTTCGTGTCTCGTTACAGCGTTAAACGTTTTGTAGAGGTGGGACCGCAAGTAGAGATATAACTTGTTGTTCAGTATTCTATAGATGAATTAGTTACGGAGCCACAGTTTATGCTGTTAGTTAAGGTCATTTACTACTGTATTGTACTGGCAATTTTACAGGAAATGTCGGCTAATTGGGCAAGGAGCAGCGGCCTACTTCAGGATGTGTTAGATGCTTTCCAGAAGAATGGACTCTCTTTTCTCGATACGCTCATTGACCTCGTGAAGCAGAAGATGAAGGTAATATGAGAAACTGTATCCTACTTATGTTTTCAGACTTTTTTCGGTTGTTGTAGTAATTAATGCATTAATTGTTATTAAATACTTTTTAAGTTTTGTTCCAAGCAATGACTTTCTTTAGTGTTGCGTAACAGTAACAAAGTTCAGTAGAAGTGGGACCGCTATGTATTATCAGTTGTTCAGTTTATTGTAGCTAAACTAGTGACAGTCCCATTTTATACCTTCTTCAATAACATCTTCAACTACGGTATTAAATATTTCAGGAAGTGTCGGCGAAGGAGACTGGAGGTAGCAGAATTACTCACGACGAGAGAGAGACGACGCAGGAGGACGACCTGATCTCTCTGAATGTCTTCAAGGAGTTTATGAAAGAGAAGATAAAGCTATTTTGAGAATTTCTGTCCTGCATCAAATTTTGTACTATTTTCGGTTATGGTATTATTCAATGCAATAATTATTATTTGTTGTGCTTTGTATTGTGTTCCAACAATTATTTTAGCTGGTCACTCACAATAGCTATAAATGTTCCAAAGGAAAGCAATCAGCCTCCTCTAGACGAACTTCCTTGTAACGCTGTAAATTTTACAGGCCTTGTAGTGGTGTAACCACTCTTCTTCTTTGAAAATTTGTCTTTGACCAGTGAACCTTGGTTATAAAACAAACCTTTTTTCATCCGTCTAATGTCTGCATCTTTTCTCATCTACATCCATAACAAGCCTCGCAAGCCACTTAATGGTGTGTGGCGGAGGGTACTTCTGTCCCCACTGACTGATCCTCCATCCCTGTTGCACTTGTGGATGGTTCGTGGAAAGATTGACTGTCGCTAAACCTCCATATTGGCTTTAATTTCTCGAATTTTCTTGTAGTGGTTGCTTAGTGAGATATATATGGGAGACATTAATATGTAGTTCGACTCTTCCTGGAAAGAGGTCTGTCGAAATTTTAATAGTTAACCCTTCCACAATGCCCCTGCGCCTGCCACGTGTGTTTGCTTATCTTCTCAGCAATCGCTCTCGTACCCACTACACCATCTCGTGATGATATGCGCCTGTCCTCTTCGGATTTTCTCTTCAATCAGTCCTACCTGCGTCTCGCTATAGAATAATAATCTAATTATGATTTATGTGGTTTGTTATCGCAATCACACTTGTTTATATGAAAATACCTTCAGAACAGTGATGTTCAACTGCAAAAATGTGCACCACACAACACAGAGTAATGCAAGAAACCTGATATCTAGCAGTGACCTATTTTTATGTAGCGCGCACTGAAGATCTCTTTTTTTCTGTTTGTGTCCACAGGGTCTTGTGAAAATGAGAGACGTGGGTCCCGATGAGTGCGTATACCTCAGGAATACCATCATCCCAGCGATGCGAGAAGCTGTCCTGGCAGTCCGCCGAACAATGAAGGCTTATGATCGTGAAGTCGCTGCAAGATACATGCGCGAGAGCATTGAAGAGAGTATAAAGTGGGTCAAGGAAAATCGTGACTTCATGGTTCAGCACTTGATCTGGTACTTAGTGCTGGTGTGGGCTGTCGCACACCATTTCATATTGGTGATGTGGGTGCATCGATGGTTCTTAAACGAGTGAGAAAGAAAACCACTCGCAAAAAAAACTGTTATTTCAGTTCTTTCAAGTTCGTTCAAGTTTAATTTGAGTTCTGTTCCAGTATGTGTTTTGTTAGTTTATTCGATTTCACTGTTTCGTTCATTTTTTGTTTCATTTAATGTTCATTGAGTTCTTGAACAATAATTTATCAACCCAATGGTCTCTGCATTCATCATTCATATTTTAAACATGTTAAATCCATAACCTGAAGTATACGCTGAATCAGAATTCCAAAGATAAAAATTCAGATACTTTTCAGAGATAACTCCTGATTATGTCAGTGTAATGGACCCACGATCTGAGGTGGATCGTTACAGCCTAATCATGTAACTGTGTTTTATGCGGCTTTTAGTCGCGATGACAATTTTTTATTAAAATGGCTTCAAAATACTAAGTAAGCCTGCACCTTACAATAACGAAACGTACGCCACATAACCCACAACACAGAGTAATGCAACGACTCTGAGATAAGACACTACTGTTCTGTGGTTACTTCTCTGCGGGGACAGCTGTGCATAAGGCAGTTATGCTTTTCCTCCGCTGCGTTTATGAAGGCATACTCGAGACCAACTCTTCATTACCAGTAAACCTGTCAATATAGAACGGAGGACTAACAGTGCCGGAAAAACAAATACAAGACTAAAAACGTCGTACTGCTATTCCTCTCATTGTAACGAAGGTGCAAGAAGGCTGGCGTGCTGGTAATGTCCTCCTGATGTGCAAACAATATTCGCTTTTGGACAAGGAGTTGTATGAGGTTATTAAGACTAGTGGTATACCATATATATATATACATATATTTATATATATATAGTTGACAGTTGATGGTTGGTGTGCTGACACATTATCTGTGAATCCATTACTGCTGGCAAATGATGGGTTATGCGTGGGGATCGTATCAACGCGTACTGCATCAAAACAGCGTGAAGATCACGCAATGAAGCGTCGAAACTGGTAGCGACAAAATAAAATAAAATCATAAGAACGGCTGTAGGTGCTTTATTTTTTGTCACCATAGTAAATGGCCGTCGTCCCAGAGGTGTCCTGCTAAAAGGATGGACATACAAAAACTACACAACCGGCAGGCCTGAAAGGACAGAAGGACTTCTTCCAGCCAACCAACATCTGTCTTCCTATGCCAACTGGAAAGGCTCGAAGAAGTCAAACATGGGCAAATGGTCTTCTCCTTCACCAACTCGATGAGGCTCTTCGACGTTGTCGGTACGTACCCTTTCCCGGCCCAGCTCCGTGTCACATGTGGACACCACTAACCGTGTTTCTGCCCTGGACTCTGCAGGCCGACAGAAGGAGAATACTGACGCCTCTGTAGGCCTCACTGAGCAGCATCCCCCGGCCTCTGTGCCCTGTAGCAGCCAATGTTAGACGGCTGGCACTCAGCAGCCATCGATGAGGCACCCATCATCTTTTCCTCGTCATCACTCTCCTACAAAGGAACGTTCGCGGTCTTCGATCCAAACAAAGAGGATTTATGGATTCTGTTAGAATCGCAGCATCCGCTCGTTCTCTGCCTCCAGGAAAGAAAATTGCTGCCTTATGACTGCTTTGACATCTCGCATTTCTTCACAGTGCGTTTCACCTTCCCCCGAGGACTGTATTGCAGATCATGGGGGAGTCATGCCGCTGCTTATACGGGATGACCTTTATAGTGTAATGTAATAAAATAAAAATTATTTGTGATTCCCTTTCTTTGCTATGAGTGTAATGTAATAAAATGAATGTCAGCCATGACTCATATAAAAAAGAAACACACATTAATGCTATGGCTCAGCATAAAAGAGAAATAACTAATATAGGAATATTATTAACACTGTAATATGTTGTTCGATTTGGCCCGACGTGTATGAGCACTCAGTAAACTAGCTCAGTTCTCAGGGTAGTTACACAATCATCGATAATTAACTGTCCTTTTCTTATTTACCCAACACTACAGATATTATTCCAGGGTCGTGAGAAGTCGTGTGCTTATTGTACCAGAGAATATTTTCCAAGTCTGTTCGATGTACACTACTGCAATACGTAACTTAACATTGTGGTTTCGTCTCGATTCCCCAATATAACATAACAAGAGTAGCATCTACGAATGAAATCCTACAGTGGAACTGGAATCCTGTGACCAGACCTGTTATGCCTCGGGTGTTATCTCGTTATATAAAGAAAATCTGTAAGTAAAATTCTAAATTATTAGTAGCTGCCTCCGGTCTCGTGGGATCTGAAACAAGGTTAATTTTCCTAACCAACGGGACTTCTCGTGGATGAGGTAAAAGAAAAATGTTAAAGATATTTGTAAGATGGCTCCTGAAAGTGAAAATTCTTTGTTAAGGTCCGTATCTACTTAAGACAATCCAGGTATCAGACTACCAATTGCTTGACCACATGCACAAATTCTTTTGTCGAAATAACCATTATATTTTTCGGGTTTTAAGTACAACTTGCATTATCAGCTGGTACAGCAAGATGAGCTTTACACAAGATCGTCCTCTTAGGTCCGAATCCAAGCAGATGAGTGAAAGGCAAAGGAAAGATAGTCCATGCTTATAAGCACAAGAGTCCATGGAATAACATGTCCATTGCATTGTAGTTCTATCTCTTCTTCTTTGGCGTACTTGTAGATTATTTATAAAATTTATCATAGTATTTAGTTTACATTTTTTAAGTCCAAGACAACCCACGAGAAACAGTACAACAGTCAACCCATCTCCGTGTCTACTCGCCTTCAAACTATTGCAGTTCGCCTTTTCCTTCCTCACCTGACATTTTCCCTTTGAACTGCATTCGTGCATCATTCGTTGTCACCAGGGAAGACTTCTTCCAGCTTAATGGACAGTTACCTCACCCCTTTCTACTACTTGGTGACTTTAATATTCACCATCCCCTTTGGGGTTCTCTCAGAACATGTGAGAGAGGTGACCTCTTGGCTGACGTTCTCAATCAAGTTACGCTCCTCTGCCTTAACACAGGTGCACCAACTTTCCTTTCAGCCTCCAGGCACACTCCATTTGGACCCCACCTATGTGCGCACCTAAATGGCGGCTTACGAAGACAGACTGGAGGCTTTACTCCACCCTGGCGAACTTCGACGAACAACATTCCCCCAGTTGTGATAACCAGACAGAATATCTTACAAACGTTATCCTTACTACCTCAGAACTTTCCATTCCTCTCACTTCCTCTTTATAACGCCATGCTCCCGCCCCTTGGTGGACTGAAGCGTGTCACGACGCATTTAGCGCACGAAGATGTGCTCTCGCATTTAATTTCGCTTAATTCTCGCAGGTTTGAAATCCCACTGGCCGCAAGAGTGCCTGGAGCCTTACTGTCGCCGGTAGGGGGCAGGTCGGAGGAGAAGGTAGTTAAAGGCTGCGGCGACCTGGAGAAGAGGAGTGTGCGACACGGGCGGCGAGAAGCGCAAGTGAGGCGGCGTGTTGTGGCCACGTGTCTGCCGTGGCCCGTTGGCAAGAGCCTTTGCTCACTGTGAGTGTGGCGGTGCCGAGTGTTGGTCGCAACCGTGAACATCGTTCTTTAAAAGCTACTTCGGCAGGACGCACAATATTCGGGGTGTCCTATGCCACTCAAGTTGCAAGCAGTTTGTGGTGCCATGTTGGATTCCGGTCTGTCCTTTGCAAGTACTGGACGCGGTGGCGTATGCTGGATGGATTCCGACTACGAGCAATCTTCGTTAAATCCTTCTTCCGGCGTTCTCTAAGCAAGAGTTTGTCAATGGGCGCTGCATTTTACGAGAAATTACGGTGAGCATCCGATAGGTGTGCACGTCACTTGGTGTCGCGTGGTGGCTATTTTGAGTCCTTATCCTGGTCGCCCGTTGTTATATATATGTATGTATTATTTATGAAGACTTTCCCTGATACTACTTGACTTCAGTTCTGAAAATGTGTGGGCTTGTAGCTGTCACCATTCCAAACTGATTTTACAATCGAAGGGTATAAAATGCTGATGTAATTTTTCTGATTAGCGAATTGTACTTTGTAGTCAGAATTGTTTAATCTGTCTACCTTATTTCTGAGTCATGTCTATAGTTACCTGTCGGCTAGTATCATGAGCTCGAGCTGTTTACTAAACTGTTTGCAACTACTAAAAAAAAAAAAAACACTCAGTAGTCAAGTCAAAGCTCCCTGCATAACGTTCGTACTTCCCTGCGATTGCAGATTGTTTAAATTTTGCTAAATAATTAACGAGTTGTCTTTGTGTTACAGTCTGGGTGATTGTATCTCTTGTTAACTGTGGTCTAGTTAAAGATGCCTGTGTAACGTGACTGAAATTTTTAATGAAGGTTCCCAGTACTGTGGTAGCGACAACCGCCGTCCTATGTTAGTAGACAAGGAGAAATTATTGTTACTGGCGTTGCTTCTGCCAAAGCCTCTACCATCATAAATTTTAACCACATTTGGCAATCATTTTGGTTACTTCGAAGGCAATGACGTTTTCATAATTACCGGCAATAGCTGATATTGATATTTGTGATAGCTTCATACCCATACCTTCCTTCTAGCCACCGCCCCATTTCTCTCACCAGCTGTGTCGGCAAGACGATGCAACGTATGATTCATGACCAGCTGGTATGGTCGCTGAAGCCTTGCAGTTTACTAACCACAGCATAGTGTGGACTCCGGCACCAGCCAGTTTGAATTACAGGGTAGTATGTCGATTTTATTTAAGTGCTAGTACTTAAGTAACAAAAGTAAAAATAATTTCAATTTCAGAATAACAACATTGAGCAACACGACAGCTGTCAGTTCCCTTAAAATTTAATACTTAAATTAGTGCTTTGAGTTTTGTCATTAAACAGAGTGATCTTCCAGTCTGAACAATACAACCCAGTTAAGCAATACGACAAACGCTTATTCATTTAAAACTTTACCACTTAACTTAGAGCTTTACGTACTTGTCATCCAAGAGAATATCCCACAAATTTACTCTTGCAAATGGCGAAACAAGAATAAGTGATCATTTGCAGTACCTCGAGCCGACAGCCACCTATTCAGCACTCGGGAATCAACATTAATGGTAGCTGCTCCGTTGCAGACGGTTTACCAGCGCGTTTTGCTGTCGATATAGGAACCGGTTGTTGGTGAACACAAGCCATCAGCTGATAACATTAAGCAAGCACCACATACAGGACCCTTCCATGTTTACATATAAAACTTCCTGCTTCCGCAACAGATAGCAGAAAGAACCGTTAATCCACACCAGAGCATGGAAGACAGGATACGCCACATTTCTCAAAGCACGAGCAAACATAATTTTCAATATGTACTTACTGTGGTGCATCGAAGTAGAACCCAGACACTCGTGGTGGATTCCCAGTCGAACACAGGCATCCCACTGGCCCCCTTTCCCCGCTATCTGGTGCATCGAAACAACTGCCGAATACCGACAGCCAAGGCGCGGCCGCGTGCACGGCCCGTGATTGCGTCAAACCTCCATAGAGAGAGAACCTCTTCCTTTGACGCCCACAGCTCACTGTTCAAGGGCAAGAGAAGAGAACTGTTTCTATGCTCGGACGAGTACGACCTCTGTTTAAGCCACATAGATACAACTGTAAATAGGCTGTTTAGGTTTTTATGTTGGTAACGCCACGTAGCGCTCTTTATGAGAATCACTGATTGTGCTGAGTGAAGTCTGTGGCTGGTTTGCATTGTTGGAATATTCGCTATTGTAGTGTTGGGCAGTTGGATGTGAACAGCGCGTAGCGTTGCGCAGTTGGAGGTGAGCCGCCAGCCCAACGTAAAGTCGCGAGTGATTGGAAAAAAGCGCAGGTGACGCCTGTATATAAGAAGGGTAGAAGGACGGATTCTCAAAATTACGGACCAATATTCTTAACATCGGTTTGTTGCACGATTCTCAAACATATTCTCAGTTCGAATATAATGAATTTCCTTGAGACAGACAAGTTGCTGTCCATGCATCAGTACGGCTTTAGAAAGCATCGCTCCTGCGAAACGCACTTCGCTCTTTTTTCACATGATATCTTGCGAACCATGGATGAAGGGTATCAGACGGATGCCATATTCCTTGACTTGCGGAAAGCGTTTGACTCGGTGCCCCACTGCAGACTCCTAACTAAGCTACGAGCATATGGGTTTGGTTCCCAAGTATGTGACTGGCTCGAGGACTTCTTAAGTAACAGAACACAGTACGTTGTCCTCGATGGTGAGTGTTCATCGGAGGTGAGGGTACCATCTGAAGTGCACCAGGGAAGTGTGGTAGGTCCGCTGTTGTTTTCTATCTACATAAATGATCTTTTGGATAGGGTGGATAGCAATGTGCGGCTGTTGGCTGATGTGCTGTGGTGTACGGGAAGGTGTCGTCGTTGAGTGAGTGTAGGACGATACAAGATGATTTGGAGAGGATTTGTGATTGGTGTAAAGAATGGCAGCTAACTCTAAATATTGATAAATGTAAATTAATGCAGATGAATAGGAAAAAGAATCCTGTAATGTTTGAATACTCCATTAGTAGTGTAGCGCTTGACACAGCCACGTCGATTAAATATTTGGGCGTAACATTCCAGGGCGATATGAAGTGGGACAAGCATGCAATGGCAGTTGTGGGGAAGGCGGATAGTCGTCTTCGATTCATTAGTAGAATTTTGGGAAGATGTGGTTCATCTGTAAAGGAGGCCGCTTATAAAACATTAATACGACCTATTCTTGAGTACTGCTCGAGCGTATGGGATCCCTATCAGGTCGGATTGAGGGAGGACATAGAAGCAATTCAGAGGCGGGCAGCCAGATTTGTTACTGGTAGGTTTGATCATCACGCAAGTATTACGGAAATGCTTCAGGAACTCGGGTGGGAGTCTCTAGAGGGAAGGAGGCGTTCTTTTCGTGAGCTGCTACTGAGGAAATGTAGAGAACCAGCATTTGGGGCTGACTGCAGTACAATTTTACTGCCGCCAACTTACATTTCGCGGAAAGACCACAAAGATAATATAAGAGAGATTATAGCTCATACAGAGGCATATAGGCAGTCATTTTTCCCTCGTTCTGTTTGGGGGTGGAACAGGGTAGGGGATGCAAGTTGTTGTACGAGGTAGAGAAGATGCAAGTTGAGGTACGAGGTACGCTCCGCCATGCACCGTATGGTGGATTGCGTAGTATGTATGTAGATGCAGATGTAGACATGTGTCCATCAGAAAGAGTAATAATATTTATATATATATATATATATATATATATATATATATATATATATATATATATATGATGACTTTTGAATATTATTAAGGTAAATACATTGTCTGTTCTTTATCAAAATCTTTCATTTGCTAACTATGCCTATCAGTAGTTAGTGCATTTAGTAGTTAGAATCTTTTATTCAGCTGTCAGTATTGGCGCGCGCTGTATTGCAGTAGTTTGAGTAACGAAGATTTTTGTGAGGTAAGTGGTTCATGAAAGGTATAGGTTATTGTTAGTCACGGCCATTCTTTTGTAAGGATTATTGAAAGTAAGATTGCGTTGGGCTAAAAATATTGTGTGTCAGCTTAGTGTTGATCAGAATAAGTAAAGAGAGAAATGTCTGAGTACGTTCAATTCTGTCCAGCTGTTTGAAAATCAAATAACGTAAGAGGTTTATCAGCACAGTAATTCATTAATTTTTGTAAGGGGAAGTTTTACAACTACACGGTCGATTGACAGGTCCTATCGACAAGCACATATCAAGAAGAGTGTGTATTAATATTTGTCCCGCACACATTGGTTGCATCTCTATACACAACGAAGTAAGGACATCAACACGACTTGACTGAAAGGCAGAACGCGTACAATTCTTAACTGACAAAAATCTTGATGTGTCTGAAGACGTATCACTATGAACCTACCACCAAACTACAAAGAGCAGATATTCAGGTGAAAGTCAACGCTTTGAGATCATAATCGACAATCTAGCCAAGGTGACACAGGGGTTGAACAACATCGCAAAGAAAGACTTGCTTCTATGAATATTCGGTGCGTGTACTCCATATACGGGACACTTTGTAGAGCTCGTGAAGCTTTAAAAGCAGCATATTAAATTCTCTTCAGTTCAGGCAACAGTATCGGAATTGTGAGTCCGCCTTGATGCTAAAAATCTTATTTCCTGCTATCTTATTTATCCCCCAAACTTGATTCACTGACAAGTATCACCATCATCAATGGGTTCTTTAAATCTAAAACATGCAGAAAATACCATAGTTATACAAAAACAAAAAAGTGGTTCAAATGGCTCTGAGCACTTTGGGACTAAACATCTGCGGTCATCAGTCCCCTAGAACTTAGAACTACTTAAACCTAACTAACCTAAGGACATCACACACATCCATGCTGGAAGCAGGATTCGAACCTGCGACCGTAGCGGTCGCGCGGTTCCAGACTGAAGCGCCTAGAACCGCTCGGCCACACGGCCGGCCTACGAAAACACCGCCTCATTTTTACTGTTCGTTTTTTTAAATATACTTTTCTAAGAGTATTTTATACTATCTTGTTATTGTGTTGGCGTGTTTTTAAGAATTATTGTCACTGTTTGCGGCATATTTTCTGTGCTTTTACTATCGCCGTTTTTTCTCAGCATACATAATGTCATCTGCAACTGTGTAGGTGACTGTTAGTGAAGAAATAATAAAAGGTGACATACGAATGTCAATGCAATACTCTTGGGGTGGCGGTAGTGTTGTGGAATACGGTTTTGGTGTGTACCGGGCTGTTAGTTATTCGTGTAGTCACTTTAGTTGGACGCATGTAGCTGATTCGATACGAAGGAAACTAAACTTTCGCACTTTGTTTATGATTCAGAACATTACATCACCTTGCTCTTGCCGTGTATCGCGAGAGATGTGCGAGTAGGCTATGTTGCGAGTAGGCTATAATAACTACAGCGAGAGTTACGATGAGTTGTGTTACTTACTTATGTTTCTGTATGTGATGCGAAGTGTTTCTTTTGCATGCATGTGCTTTCCGTTCGGCGTCCTCGGTCAGTTCTCCCAGAGCGGTAAAGAGTCAGTTGTTGCAAAGTGTTGTGTTTTATGTTTATTACATTTTTCCATTCCACTATGGCGTTTAGTATGTGGTAATTTTCCTCTGGGTAACGGCCTTGCCGCAGTGGATACACCGGTTCTCGTGAGATCACCGAAGTTAAGCGCTGTCGGGTGTGGCCGGCACTTGGATGGGTGACCATCCGAGCCGCCATCCGCTCTTGCCATATTTCGGAGTGCACTCAGCCTCGTGATGCCAATTGAGGAGCTACTCGACCAAATAGTAGCGGCTCCGGTCAAAGAAAGCCATCATAACGACCGGGAGAGCAGTGTGCAGATCACACGCCTCTCCTATCTGCATCCTCAATGAGGATGACACGGCCGTCGGGTGGTCCCAATGGGACACTTGCGGCCTGAAGACGGAGTGCTTAATTTTCCTCTAATTTTAGTTGTCGGTATAGACTGTTGTTGTGTTTCCGAATATGTAGATGGCTTTCTACAAGCACTGATATCCATAGCTCAACCAACCACCTGACTGCATAAATATGCCAGTATCACAAACATGCTCCACAGGATAAACAGAACACCTCTTAAACTAGAGAGCTACGCATAAGAACTACATATAATTAAACAAATGGCTGCTGAAAACGACTACAAAACAGACATCACAAACAAACTCTACAACAAGGTAAAAATGAAACGTTAAAACAGCGGCCACTCACTCAAGAGCACAACCAAAGGACCTGAACAACAGAGCAGACCACACCACATGAGAAAAAAGAGACAGATGGTACACTCTAACAAACAATAACAAAATATCACATAGAACAGGAAACATCTTGAAAAAGCCAGGGATCCCAGTAACATTCAGAACAAGCAACACACCTCAGAAAAGGCTAAGACCATGAATAATATCAGGAAAATTCAGCAACTCTGGAATATATTAGGTCACATGCAACTCCTGTCAGGCCCAGTACATAGGACAAACAAGCATAAATTTCCGAACGAGGTACACAGATCACACGGGGGCGCTAAAGAGTGCCAACACACATTCTACTTTCGCTGAGCACCTATTCAACAAAAACCATAACCCTACTAATATCGAAAGCGATCTAAATATTCTGAAACACAGCAACAGTCTGTACCGGCAAGTAACAATAGAAGAAAATTACTACATACTAAACGCCTTAGTGGAAGGGAAAAAGGTAATAAACGATAACACAACACTTTGCAACAACTCACTTTTCTACCGCTCTGAGGGAACTAACCAAGGACACAGAAGAAAAAGCACACACATGCAAAAAAACCAATTTCCCATCACACACAGAGACATAAATAAGGAACGGAAGTCGTCGTAACTCCCGCTACTGTTTTCGTAGCCTTCTCGCGACATGCGATTCATCTGTCGCTATACACACGAAAAGCAAGATGGCGTAATGTTCTGGATAATAAACAAAGTGCGAAAGTTTTCTTTTTCTGCGTATAGAGTCAGCCATATGCGTCCAGCGAACGTGAGCGCACGAATAACTAAATAGCAGCCCAGCACACACCAAAACTGAATTCCTTAACCCTACCGCAAACCCAAGTGTATAACGCTGACATACGTATGTCACCTTTTAGTACTTGTTTGCTAACAGTCGCTCACACAGTTGGAGATGACTTGATGTCCCCTGAGAAAAAACGGCGACAGAAAGAGCACAGAAAATATGCCGCAAACAGACACAATAATTCTTAAAAATCATGCCATAACATACAATAAATAAGGTAGTATAAAGTATCCATAGAAAAATCTGTATAAATTTGAAAACGTAATAAACCACGGAATAAGGTAGATAGAGAGGTAAAAATTGACACACATGCTTAGAATGACATGGGGTTTTATCAGAACAAAAACAAAACAAAAAAAACATATTGCTAGACCCGTGAAAGATCTCTTGCGCGCGTCGTTTGGAGATGATCGTGTGCTCAGCAGCCACTATCGTGATGCTTGGCCTCCCAGATCCTCAAACCTCAGTCCGTGCGTTTATTGGCTTTGAGGTTACTTCAAGTTGCAGGTGTATCGTGATCGACCTACAACTCTAGGGATGCTGAAAGGCAACATCCGACGCTAATGCCTCACCATAACTACGGATATGCTTTACAGTGCTGTTCACAACATTATTCCTCGACTACAGCTATTGCTTAGTAACGATGGTGGACGTATTGAGCATTTCCTGTAAAGAACATCATCTTTGCTTTGTTTTACTTTTTTATGCTAATTATTGCTATTCTGATCAGATGAAGCGCCATCTGTCTGACATTTTGTGAACTTTTGTATTTTGTTGGTTCTAATAGAACCCCATGTCATTCCAAGCATGTCTGTCAATTTGTACCTCTCTATCTACATTATTCCGTGATTTATTCAGTTTTCAAATTTATACTGTCTTTTTTGATCACCCGGTATATTTCAGAAAACGAACAGTAAAAATGTAATGATGTGTTGCTGTGTTTTTATAACTATGCTCTATGTTATTTTCTGCATGTTTTAGATTTTAAAAACCCACTGATGGTCGTGATATTTGCGCCGATACAAATTTGGGATATAAAAAAATAAACACATAACAAGGTGTTTTGCATTAAGGCGGACTCACAATTCCGATATTGTTGTTTCTCTATGCAAATGCGGATCAAATGGAAGACATCAAAGATAAAGTTACTCTCTCTATTTCTTATTAATCCATTCACGAAGATATTGAACAGTATTTTGGCTGGATGGGTAAACTTTGGCTGCCTCAGAAACAGAAGGGACCAGTATTACTATTTACAGAACTAATTAAATTGAAGCAATGAATCCCTTGAAATGTGTAAATACTCTAGAGATCGGTGAACATAAAAGTTTAAAAACTACTCTTGGAATTCTTGTTTACTGCTGGAATTAAAATAGTCGATTAATTTGTGTGTGTGTGTGTGTGTGTGTGTGTGTGTGTGTGTGTGTGTGTGTGTGTGTGTGCCTGTGTGTGTGCGTGGGTGTTTATTTTGCTTGTTTCGAAAGCAATCTGAAAACATATGGTGGAGGGACTTCTCTTACACACTGCTTTTTTGTTGTCGTTAGCGCTAATGAAGTTTTGACTTACTTAGCAATGTGTTTATAGGCAGCTGCTCTATGTTTGAACTCCTATTACTAACCTCTCATCTCCAAATGAAATGCAGTTGGCGTTATCCAATCTAGAACTACATACTGATAAGTCTGAATAAGTTTAAGCCCTACATGTAGAACACGGTAGGCATTTGCTGGCATAATTTTAAACACTGAGTAGTGTATTTGGTCCAGTGTAAGAGATAGCAAAACAGTTGTTTGACTATGCAAAATGGATATCAAATGAGAACACTGGAGAATATTGTTCTTTAAGGTAATCAGTCCGGATATAAATCAGCACATACTAGTAAACGCGTCATTATAGACGAGACAGTCTGTAACACGGGAAACTCAATTTTATCACAGTAAGTGACATTTCAAAAGCACCATTGCCACTCATTATGATTTGAGTTAACTCGGCAACATAAGCCATTGCAGTAACTATTAGGCAAAATTAAATATTTTTATGACAAGAGATTTTGAAATATAATCGCTGAAGAGAAATACTTCAGAAAAAGAAAAAAAAAGAATAAAAATTTGGGGTAGTAGTCAGCGCATCTGCCTAGTGTTCTGTTCGAATGACAGTCGGGCACTAAAGTTAAAAAAGGAAAAAGAAAAGAATAGGTAGAGTGCCTTAGTAGTTAAGGCGGCCAGTTAGTTCCCAATCTGCAGAAAGAGAGTTTCCATTCCGTCAGTTCTATAAATTTTAAATAGTGGTAAGTGTTACTGATTTAAGAGGACAACGAGAATTATTAAGCATTTATAATTTTAAAGGATCCAGAAGTGTACAACTGAGAACTTAGTGGACTCAAAAGCCCGACTTTTAAGTCTACAGCGGCGGTCTTGCATTTCTTTTTCTCTGTGTGTTAATCTGGCAGCATTATGTTGTTCCGCCAACATTTCCTCATACCTTCCTTTCTCGTGGAGAGGATGACGAAAGGTTGATTTGCTCACACTTATCCGAGAGATGTTTCTAATTTCTGTGCTTATCCTAAAAGCGTTTTCTCCTCTACAGTGGAGTATGCTATTGTTTTGATCCGCTGTGGTAGTCGGTCAACGATCAGAGCGACGACGGTGGTGGACGAGGTTTTTCTCGGTCATCTTCTTCACACAGAGATCTATAACACATTTTCTGTATTCCAGGGCACGAGAAAAGACGCTGATACAGTATCCGCATCCACAAGACGCAGGAACGCGACCTTTATCAATTTCTTTGTGCTGTTATATTTCCTAGGTAAAAATCTACTGACAAGGTAGGTGGAAGTCAAATTCATTCCCAGTTACACACAATGTACAAAGATTTAATGAATTAGTTCCCTTTGAGAATTGTTTAGAGTATCGTGTAAATGTATTTTGTCTTTAAACATCATATGTAGCAATAATAACGAAACTGTTTCCATAGATTATAGATAAAATCTAGAATCACGTTCTAATGCAGGTCATGTTGCTCCGCCAGTCGTATTTTAGTCGTCTGTACTACACTACATGCCACACCGAAACCTGTAACAGTGCTTCACAGAAGTGGTAGGCTGGTAAACCAGTTATTTAGGTGATTTTGTACTCTCTTGTTATAGGGTTCGAATCCTAGCGCTTCTACAAAATGGTTCAAATGGCCCTGAGCACTATTAGACTTAACTTCTAAAGTCATCAGTCCCCAAGAACTTAGAACTACTTAAACTAACTTAAGGACGTCACACACATCCATGCCCGAAGCAGGATTCGAACCTGCGACCGTAGCGTTCGCGCGGTTCCAGACTGTAAAGCCTAGAACCGCTCGGCCACCCCGGCCGGCTGCGCTTCTACAAATTTTAATTCGTTTCTAATATGGCATCGCTAGTTTCGGAGGATAACGTCAGATGTAACTCTAGAAGAACTCTTAGTATTGTAAATATTTGCGTATACAGCTTCTAATTCTCGTTGGAGAAAGGCAAGGACAACAGTCTCCCCTAGTTTCCCTTTTATAAAACCACCTCAGTTTCAAGTTCAGCTCAGCCTTCGGTTGTTAAACGTTTTGTGTTTTTACCTCTTAGGCAAAGTACACTCCTGGAAATGGAAAAAAGAACACATTGACACCGGTGTGTCAGACTCACCATACTTGCTCCGGACACTGCGAGAGGGCTGTACAAGCAATGATCACACGCACGGCACAGCGGACACACCAGGAACCGCGGTGTTGGCCGTCGAATGGCGCTAGCTGCGCAGCATTTGTGCACCGCCGCCGTCAGTGTCAGCCAGTTTGCCGTGGCATACGGAGCTCCATCGCAGTCTTTAACACTGGTAGCATGCCGCGACAGCGTGGACGTGAACCGTATGTGCAGTTGACAGACTTTGAGCGAGGGCGTATAGTGGGCATGCGGGAGGCCGGGTGGACGTACCGCCGAATTGCTCAACACGTGGGGCGTGAGGTCTCCACAGTACATCGATGTTGTCGCCAGTGGTCGACGGAGGGTGCACGTGCCCGTCGACCTGGGACCGGACCGCAGCGACGCACGGATGCACGCCAAGACCGTAGGATCCTACGCAGTGCCGTAGGGAACCGCACCGCCACTTCCCAGCAAATTAGGGACACTGTTGCTCCTGGGGTATCGGCGAGGACCATTCGCAACCGTCTCCATGAAGCTGGGCTACGGTCCCGCACACCGTTAGGCCGTCTTCCGCTCACGCCCCAACATCGTGCAGCTCGCCTCCAGTGGTGTCGCGACAGGCGTGAATGGAGGGACGAATGGAGACGAGTCGTCTTCAGCGATGAGAGTCGCTTCTGCCTTGGTGCCAATGATGGTCGTATGCGTGTTTGGCGCCGTGCAGGTGAGCGCCACAATCAGGACTGCATACGACCGAGGCACACAGGGCCAACACCCGGCATCATGGTGTAGGGAGCGATCTCCTACACTGGCCGTACACCACTGGTGATCGTCGAGGGGACACTGAATAGTGCACGGTACATCCAAATCGTTCTACCATTCCTAGACCGGCAAGGGAACTTGCTGTTCCAACAGGACAATGCACGTCCGCATGTATCCCGTGCCACCCAACGTGCTCTAGAAGGTGTAAGTCAACTACCCTGGCCAGCAATATCTCCGGATCTGTCCCCCATTGAGCATGTTTGGGACTGGATGAAGCGTCGTCTCACGCGGTCTGCACGTCCAGCACGAACGCTGGTCCAACTGAGGCGCCAGGTGGAAATGGCATGGCAAGCCGTTCCACAGGACTACATCCAGCATCTCTACGATCGTCTCCATGGGAGAATAGCAGCCTGCATTGCTGCGAAAGGTGGATATACACTGTACTAGTGCCGACATTGTGCATGCTCTGTTGCCTGTGTCTATGTGCCTGTGGTTCTGTCAGTGTGATCATGTGATGTATCTGACCCCAGGAATGTGTCAATAAAGTTTCCCCTTCCTGGGACAATGAATTCACGGTGTTCTTATTTCAATTTCCAGGAGTGTATATAGCAATGCTATGAGACGAAATGATCCAACTCGCCCAGAGTGTGCAAACTTTGATTCTAAACCTTTTCCTACCTGCACAACAAGCTATTCTTATTTGGTAATTTCGTGAAACTTGCTGCTTAAAATGTTTTGAAAAAGAACTAAATGCTTTCAGCTGCAATAAAGTTAAGAGAAATCTTTTTAACAGCACCACATAGCTCTTTGTGAAGCGATTACAGGCTGCATTTTTCCGCCTTTCGCTGGTTAGAAGGGAAAAAAGCATACCTACCAGAAAACTCATCTGCTAGAAGGAAAGAAAGAACGAAATGAAACCTCTTGTTTCGGGAGGACATGTGGCTTTTATTTCAATGAATACAAAATAAATGGAACGCACAACGAATTTGGCAGTTCGAGCACACTGTTGATGTCATTATGACTTTGAAGTTCCTGGGGCCTGAAATCATGCGTCGCCAGTTTAAACCAGGAACAAAAAACTGGAATCCACGGTACTATGAAATTCTGCAATTTGTATTCATTCCTTGCTCAAGAAATTAATGTTGCAGTCTGTTCATGAAGCCCAATAAGACAAATGCGTATTTCCCGGGGAGAAAGAACAGTAGCAAACTGTGTTCCACACAGTTGTTATTTCTGGCTGGTGACTAGGTTTAACGCCTCTGAGTCGGATGTGGGTTTTGTAACGTTGAAATACTTTTCTACGTTGTTGAAAGGAATATTACAGTTAGCACAATTCCTCGAAATTGCGATCTTGGACCGCACAGAATGAGTTTATTGCAACGGAAAACAATTGATCTTCTGCGGTTCTTCTTCCCTGTTCTTATTTAAACAGGTGACAAGGACCAAGGCATATGGAGAAAATGATCGTGAAATTTAATAGAAGACACTCATATCCTCAGGTACTGAAAGTGGCGTATAGCGCTTGTATTAACATTTTACAAGCGTCATTGGTAAGTGCAAGTAAGTGAAGTAATGCAAAGCAACTTCTGCTATGAAGTAATGTCGTAATCATTTAATTTAGTTTAATCTACGAATAATTAGAGATGTCCGATGCTAACTTGTAAAGTATACCCTAGTCATGGAGAGAACAAAATAACTATTTATTACGGTCCAGTTGTCACAAAAACCATTTGCTACGAGTTAAAACTTTATCGTGGCCGAGCGGTTCTAAGCGCTACAGTCTGGAACCGGGCGACCGCTACGTACGCAGGTTCGAATCCTGCCCCTGGCATGGGTTTGTGTGATGTCCTTAGGTTAGTTAGGTTTAAGTAGTTCTTTGTTCTAGGGGACTGATGGCCTCAGAATCCTGCCTCGAGCATGGATGTGTGTGACGTCCTTAGGTTAGTTAGGTTTAATTAGTTCTAAGTTCTAGGGGACTCATGACCAAAGAAGTTAAGTCCCATAGTGCGCAGAGCCATTTTTTTAAAGTGTTGTTTTGTTGTCTGTGCGAGCAAATGAATAATTTATTAATAATAGTCAGTGTACTTATAATTAAATGCATTACAGTCAATTGAGGTAACTTTGAATCATCCTGGATTTTTTTTTTTTTCGAAATAGAGGACAGAAAGCAGGGATTACACGTCGGAACTGACACTCTAAAGTCTTACACCTGTAGTTAGTGAGTGATAGGGAAAGTGAATATGAACGCTAATTATGCCGTATTAGAATAAAATATCAGTTTTAATACCGGCACAAAATTACACCACCATTCAGATTTACTACAGACCCAAGGGGTTAGCCCGCCCCTGCTCACCCCTCGGGCATGCGCAGGTAGTGTAGGCTGTACTGGCAGCACACGTTCTGCGTATGGGCGCTGCGGCCCGCCTGCGACCGAGACTTTGTCCGTCTGCCCACCTACCAGCTCCCGGGCGGGCATTCGATCCTGAACAACCTACTTTGCACTATATCCTTCCAGGTGTCCATATCCTATATCTAATGTCTTGGCCAAATTTAGACTTGTCATAAGGAAAGCAGGCATTAATAATCAGTAAATTCTAACTCTTAATTCATTATTGTTGGTTTACTTTGCTAAAACCATATATTTTTAATGACCAAGCATTGTTCAATTTCTTGAAATATTTTCCCAATTGGGAGCATGAACAACTTGAAACGGTCTAATGGAATGACAACAATGAAAATTTGGTTCAAATGGCTCTGAGCACTATGGGACTTAACAGCTATGGTCATCAGTCCCCTAGAACTTAGAACTACTTAAACCTAACTAACCTAAGGACAGCACACAACACCCAGCCATCACGAGGCAGAGAAAATCCCTGACCCCGCCGGGAATCGAACCCGGGAACCCGGGCGTGGGAAGCGAGAACGCTACCGCACGACCACGAGATGCGGGCAATGAGAATTTATACCGGATCATAACTCGAACCCGGATTTCCTGCTTTACGGGAACGGTCGGCTCAACTGCTTTGGCTACTCGTCCACGACCTATAGCAACACCCAAGCAGTCAGATGTCGCCATTCATGTGTCATACCCGTACATGTGCACCCCATTAAAGACAATCCCATACAGGTGAACCATATTCGTAAGTCGCTGGCACTGTATCGGCCGATAACTACGAAACTGCAGTGCCTGTGTGATATTCCTGGCTTGTTTTACTGGGAGCTTGCCTTGAGGCAGCTTGATACAAGTCAGGTAGCATATGGTAAAAAGGTGGCGTGAGGTACAAGTGACAGATGGTACATTATATACCAGTCCCATGGGAGAGTCCGCCAATTGTACTGAACTTGCTTCTGATTGGTCGGGTGTTAGGATCCAAAACGCCTAACTTCTCATATTAGTTATTTATATATTTTCATTGTATTTAACCCAGTTTTCGATATGACAACCTCTCATGGTTACCCTACGAGTTTATCGGTTTTGTTTATTAAATACACTGGTTATGAGAAACATAAGAGTAACGATATTGCAACCGTAGTGCTTGGGACATCTACGAGTGACTTTGGTGCGCCTGAGAGACGAAGTACTTCGGCTGAGCTAGTCACTCTATTTCGGTCGTTCCGGAGGGTCGGGCGCGTAACTCTGTTTCGGGAATTCTGTAGGTTCGGTCACGCAACTCCGTTTCGGTATTCTTCAGAGCCGGACATGTGCTCTGTGTCGGAAGTGGTCAAGGAAGTTACCGAAAATTAAGAAAGCTACGTCGAGTGATGTAAAGGACAGTATAAAATTTGTGATTATTTAAAATATAACAAAACGGGATAAAGTATTGAGAAGTGTCGTCTACCGTCATTGTCAGTACTACAGATCTTGGCCTCTGTATATACGGAAACTAACCTGGGCATCCCATAAAAAGCACAATGACAGGTTGAAGTTAACAGCTTAGCAGCCTCCGCCGAAGAAAATCACGTGACCGACAAGCTGTCTGCTGCGCTAGAGGCACAACTTTGGAAGGCTACAGGTTGGTGGAAGGAACGGTTAGGGACTCTTATTAAATCTCTCCAGATCTCTGCAGCTTCCATATCTGACTTTCAAAGGACACGAGTAATTAATACAGACTTGTGAAGAAGTACTATTCAGTGTTCTATCAGACACGTATGCACGTCCGATGGAACATCGCATTGTAATTCCTCACAACACAAGCACTGCAACTTCTTATTGTTTCAGCTTCACTCAGTATTGTCAAAGGTGCTTGTGCTGTGAGGAATTGCAATGCGATGTTCCTTCGGACGTGCATACGTGTCCGAAGGAACATCACATTGTAATTCCTCACAGCACAAGCACTGCAATTTCTCATTGTTCAATTTCAGGCACTATTGTCAAAAGCACTCCTTACAGTCAACGCAATTGAAAAATAATCACAAGCCTAAGATATTGTATCAAGGTGAAAAGACAATTAATCTACGAACTAGAATTCACAGAGGTAACACAACAAAAATGATTCAAATGGCCCTGAGCACTGTGGGACTTAACTTCTGAGGTAATCAGTCTCCTATAACTTAGAACTACTTAAACCTAACTAACCTAAGGACATCACACACATCCATGCCCGAGGCAGGATTCGAACCTGCGACCATAGCGGTCACGCGGTTCCAGACTATAGCGCCTAGAACCGCTCGGCACCCTGGCCGGCGTAACACAACAGTTACTTTTGTAAGTAGGCTGTTTAGGTTTTTATATTGGTAACACCACGTAGCGCTCTGTATGAAGATCACTGGCTGTGCTGTGTGCAGTCTGTGGCTGGTTGGCATTGTTGTTGGAATATTCGCCATTGTAGTGTTGGGCAGTTGGCTGTTAACAACGCGTAGCGTTGCGCTGTTGGAGGTGAGCCGCCAGCAGTGGTGGATGTGGGGAGAGAAATGGCGGAGTTTTGAGAGCGGATGATCTGGACGTGTGTCCATCAAAAAAATGATTCAAATGGCTCTGAGCACTATGGGACTTAACATCTTAGTCATCAGTCCCCCAGAACTTAGAACTAGTTAAACCTAACTAACCTAAGGACATCACACACACATCCATGCCCGAGGCAGGATTCGAACCTGCGACCGTAGCAGTCGCGCGGTTCCGGACTGCTCGCCTAGAACCGCGAGACCACCGCGGCCGGCTGTGTCCATCAGAGACAGTACATTTGTAAGACTGGATGTCATGAACTACTATATATATTATGACTTTTGAACACTTTTAAGGTTAATACATTGTTTGTTCTCTATCAAAATCTTTCATTTTCTAACTATGCCTACCAGTAGTTAAGTGCCTTCAGTAGTTAGAATCTTTTATTTAGCTAACAGTATTGGCGCTCGCTGTATTGCAGCAGTTCGAGTAACGAAGATTTTTGTGAGGTAAGTGATACATGAAAGGTGTAGGTTAATGTTAGTTAGGGCCATTCTTCTGTAGGGATTATTGAAAGTCAGAATGCGTTGCGCTAAAAAATATTGTGTGTCAGTTTAGTGTTGATTAGAATAGGTAAAGAGCGAAGTGTCTGAGTACGATCAGTTCTGCTCAGCTGTTTGAAAATCAAATAGTGTAAGAGGTTTATCAGCACAGTAATTCATTAATTTTTCTAAGGGGACGTTGCACTTTTAGTAGAAATAATGCAAGCACATGGAACACCAACCATTTCAAAAACAATTAGGAAACGGTACAAAGGTAACATTACTGGTAAATAGTTATATTCATTAAGTGCATCCAGTATAAGACACGATCAAAAGTGTTTTGACTCTCATCTCCCTTTTGCTCACAGCATTGTATTACAATTTAATTTAATGTTCCTTGCCACAAACAAGTACCACATTTGAAGATGACCATCTCCGCAATGAGCTTTCACCAATAGACGTTACTCCCGTGTCAGAATTTATGTCGTAGGCACCGTGCTGAGCTGCAGACCCTGCCTGCTCCATGAAGCAGCGTCGCTTGCTATGAGCAGTGAAATAGGCCGGTGGCACGAGGCAAGGCAGGAGGCACGGTAAGCCTTTTGATCTGCCTGACGCACCTTTACATCACCAACGTCGTGTTATTAGCAGCCAGGACACGGTGAGATGCTACTTCGTGAAAATAGGAAGTAGAGAAAAGACATAAGAAACAACTGATTTTTAGGGGAAATTACATGCATTTATCGTGCATCTGAAATTAGACTTTTTTTCCCATAACAGGAGCGGAAATATTGAACGTCAAAGTGATCGCAAAGTTAATGTGGAGGATGTCATTCATCGTCGCGTCCTGAAGAAAAGATCGTTCGTACGTTTCTGTTCTTTTTAGTATCTTCATTGATGAGAAAACTTCTCGCAAGAATACGCCCATGATCAATGCAGATTTGTGGAGATCTGAAATGCATTTTGCTGTAATGAACTGTACTACCGTAACAAATTCAGCGTGTTGTAGTATCTGACTTTCAGGAAAAGTGAGGCCGGCAAATCAGTAACTTACAACTGCAGTGACGATGACAAATAGTTAGGTGATAGCCGAAACATGTATCTTCACGTAATTTTAAAGAAGAATGTTAGAATTCCATAATCTATCGGCCTCTCTAAAGACTTAAGTTTTCCATGAACGATCTGATTTGGTAGTGCAAGTCAACTATTGGTCGCTCTTTGCCCTGCAATGACAAATTTAAATTAATCAGATGCATAGATACCTCAAGGAAGAGAGAAATTTCCTCATGAACGTCAAAAATAAATAAAATAAATAAATAAAAATAAAAGGAACGTTAAGAACTTTTCCCCGACTAACCGAACGAACTGTGCTGCGGTAAGGTTTCTTCCCATACCTCGCTTCCATATCTTTTAGGGATCCTTTGGACTGGCGGTGCTTTTCACCGTGATGCCGCACAAAATTCGCGTAGTAGGCCACAGCTTTTATTACATCTCCTAGTTTCACTGTTTCAGCACACAGAGCCTCTTCGTCGGTGGAACAATGAACAGTAAAAATTTGTTTCCCGAATTCATTCTTGAGTTTATGTTTTAAACGAGAAGTGAAACATTGATGATGCCCAATTATTTGTGCCACGCCGTCTGTGGCTACACGAGCATATACCAAGGAAAATTCATACTGTCCATTGGTTCACAAACAGCTTCAAAAGTTTCAAGTACCGTTTCCGAACAATCGAGTGCAACCACATCGAAGAGTTCCGCAGCTCCTCCCAGCTCCATATCTAAACCGTTAACTGAGCACAGTCATTTATAGTTGTGCTTTCGTCAAGAGCTAGAGAAAATGCTACATAGATATCGGTTTTTCTTCCTGAGCTGTGTTTCTAAATTTTCTGCGACGTCCAGGATTCGACGAGACACTGTTTGCTTCGACAGGCAATCCGTTCAGTAGCGTACAGCGCCCCTGGAAACAAACATTCTGCAACTGCCACCATGCACGATTTTACGGCAGGTCCTACAGAGAACGGCTTGCTTCTCATCGTTATAGTGTGAACGACATGGTAACTTCGTCAGACTGCTGCTTCAGTTTCTTTTCTTCGCTCTTTCTCCCTTGAGAAGTATAAACGCGTTACATAACATGAACGATGCGCCTATTTCTATAACTTCTGTTTTAAGAATTCTTTTTAAAGTTAGCTCTCCTGGAATGTCGTTCTTAAGCTCGGCTGCTAGCTGTCTGCGTGTTTCGCATTCTATCTGGAATCTAATTGTAATGTGCTATGTGAAGATGTGTGTAACGACGCTGTATGCTACCTTTCTCAGCAGAATTAAATACTTTATGACATACAAAGCGCAGTGGACGTCCATCCCTCTCAATAAATAGACATACACTCCTGGAAATTGAAATAAGAACACCGTGTATTCATTGTCCCAGGAAGGGGAAACTTTATTGACACATTCCTGGGGTCAGATACATCACATGATCACACTGACAGAACCACAGGCACATAGACACAGGCAACAGAGCATGCACAATGTCGGCACTAGTACAGTGTATATCCACCTTTCGCAGCAAAGCAGGCTGCTATTCTCCCATGGAGACGATCGTAGAGATGCTGGATGTAGTCCTGTGGAACGGCTTGCCATGCCATTTCCACCTGGCGCCTCAGTTGGACCAGCGTTCGTGCTGGACGTGCAGACCGCGTGAGACGACGCGTCATCCAGTCCCAAACATGCTCAATGGGGGACAGATCCGGAGATCTTGCTGGCCAGGGTAGTTGACGTACACCTTCTAGAGCACGTTGGGTGGCACGGGATACATGCGGACGTGCATTGTCCTGTTGGAACAGCAAGTTCCCTTGCCGGTCTAGGAATGGTAGAACGATGGGTTCGATGACGGTTTGGATGTACCGTCCACTATTCAGTGTCCCCTCGACGATCACCGGTGGTGTACAGCCAGTGTAGGAGATCGCTCCCCACACCATTATGCCGGGTGTTGGCCCTGTGTGCCTCGGTCGTATGCAGTCCTGATTGTGGCGCTCACCTGCACGGCGCCAAACATGCATACGACCATCATTGGCACCAAGGCAGAAGCGACTCTCATCGCTGAAGACGACACGTCTCCATTCGTCCCTCCATTCACGCCTGTCGCGACACCACTGGAGGCGGGCTGCACGATGTTGGGGCGTGAGCGGAAGACGGCTTAACGGTGTGCGGGACCGTAGCCCAGCTTCATGGAGACGGTTGCGAATGGTCCTCGCCGATACCCCAGGAGCAACAGTGTCCCTAATTTGCTGGGAAGTGGCGGTGCGGTCCCCTACGGCACTGCGTAGGATCCTACGGTCTTGGCGTGCATCCGTGCGTCGCTGGGGTCCGGTCCCAGGTCGACGGGCACGTGCACCTTCCGCCGACCACTGGCGACAACATCGATGTACTGTGGAGACCTCACGCCCCAGGTGTTGAGCAATTCGGCGGGACGTCCACCCGGCCTCCCGCATGCCCACTATACGCCCTCGCTCAAAGTCCGTCAACTGCACATACGGTTCACGTCCACGCTGTCGCGGCATGCTACCAGTGTTAAAGACTGCGATGGAGCTCCGTATGCCACGGCAAACTGGCTGACACTGACGGCGGCGGTGCACAAATGCTGCGCAGCTAGCGCCATTCGACGGCCAACACCGCGGTTCCTGGTGTGTCCGCTGTGCCGTGCGTGTGATCATTGCTTGTACAGCCCTCTCGCAGTGTCCGGAGCAAGTATGGTGGGTCTGACACACCGGTGTCAATGTGTTCTTTTTTCCATTTCCAGGAGTGTATATCCTAAAGCTGAGGCACAGGACGTCTGCGACTGACAATAGATGCCCCTGAACACGGAATGTAGCATCAGTTGCGGCTTAAAGTTGCCATGGCGCAGTGAGTTTGCTCTCCCCCTCCACATCGGCTCCTTACCGCTGCAGTGGGAGTTCCGGTACGCTCCTTCTTCCTGGAGCACAACAGCTGATCGGTACGATTCCCTTGCGCCCTTGAGTTGACAGTACTGGAAGACGAACAGTTACCATTTT
This sequence comes from Schistocerca serialis cubense, assembly GCF_023864345.2. Classification (NCBI taxonomy): domain Eukaryota; kingdom Metazoa; phylum Arthropoda; class Insecta; order Orthoptera; family Acrididae; genus Schistocerca; species Schistocerca serialis. The sequence continues at coordinate 805,754,645 of NC_064641.1, forward strand.
CCTCTAATCCCGCAATTGTTGCTGCCGGCCGCTGTGGCCAGGCGATTCTAGGCGCTGTAGTCCGGAACCGCATGACTGCTACGGTTGCAGGTTCGAATCCTGCCTCGGGCATGGATGTGTGTGATGTCCTTAGGTTAGTTAGGTTTAAGTAGTTCTAAGTTCAAGGGGACTGATGACCTTAGATGTTAAGTCCCATAGTGCTCAGAGCCATATGAACCATTTTTTTTGCAATTGTTGCGTTACTTACAGCTCACTGTCGGATTCATCAAACTCAATTGAAATTGAGCAGTCATGAAATAATACTGTCTTTGTAAGTATTTTAGTTTGTTATTGAGAAGAAAAAGTACGCTGTTTGATAAGTTAACGTTTACCTCACTTGGGCTGGGCTTGGTGCATATTTACATAAAATACGGCAGGGAACCGCGGGCCGCAGTTTGACGATCACTGCTCTAGGGTGTCAATACACGACTCTCATTGCGATTTTCATGCTCCCAAGGCTCCCTGCAGTTATGGTGCCGTAACCTGACAGCACGTTGGATGGCTGGAACATCTTCGACACAGTGTCCTTTCAAGTCTCTATTGATCTTTGGGAGCAAAAAAAATCTGGTACTCCCATATTGGGGTTGGACAGTGGCTGCAGCAAGGTTTCACTCCCTGTCTGGGATAGGTGGGCTGTCACAAAAAAAGGCAGTGTGGGTTGTAGCAGTGTCATGCTGGAGCATCCAGCGATCGGCAGTCTCGGTCCCTTCCATTTGATGGCTCTGTGCAGGCGTGCAAGGACTTATTTGTAAACAGCAGCGCTGACAGTTCGTCTCTGAGGTACAAAATCTTCGTCAGATTTTACTCTATGTGGAAACAGATGTGACAGCGAATTTACTTATTTCAAATAGTCGAGGGTACAATACTCAGTCAGTCACAAGTAAAGTTTACTGCAAATGTGGGTTTCAGTCACTATTTGGTCATCGTCAGTTGAGTGCATGTTGTTGGTTGAGTTCACACTCACATGAGTAGTCCAATAGGGACTATGTGTATATAGAGTGACAATTAATAAAACTAACAAGTTGCTGGGACTGGAAATGGAGGAAAAATGGTCCTATGAACAGGTGCACATAAGTGCATAGTCGTCGGGGTAGGTGACGCTGACGAATGAAAGATCCCTGAGCACGTGCCGTGTGTTCATGACGCAGTGTACTGTAAGCAGCAGAAAGGCCCGGTATTCACGTCAGGAACAAGCTGAGATGGTGGTTGTGTACTCGCAAGCAGACGGGAACGGTAGAGAAATAAAACCTCGTCCTCCTAGTCTAGTGCATGCATAGTCCCCGGCCTCCCTGTTCATTTGTCTGTCTGGAAGGACCATGATAACACAAACGCCCAAAAAGGGCTTGAAATGTTATGTGATGTGGCTGGTGTCTGTGAGGGTACCTGTTTCGGTATAGTCACGCTGCCTCTCGACCGCTTCCATCTCCTTGGCCGTACACAAATACTATCTCGGCTTCTTCCCGACACGAATACCTGACCATTCTGCTGTTTACTGTTCGCTGTGTCAATCACACTGGTTATAACTCTTAAGTAACACATGCCATGTGGTCAAATGAAGTTTCATTCGTCAGCGGCTTCTATCTTGCAACGAAGCATTTCGAGACACAAGTCCATTCGACCATTTTTCCTCCATTTTCAGCCAGGAATCTGTCCCTGAAGTTTGTCGGTTTTATAGATGTTTACTACGTATATAAGTGGTTTTAATGTTTTAACTTTCATTTATTGTACTGAAAATGACGGCACAGTGGTCTAAATCCAGAATTTCGGTAATCTTTATTTCCGACTGACAGTTGCACCCTTTAGTACTTGAGGCGAATTAATTGTATTTTTCACCTTGGCCACATTTTCATTAAAACCACTTGTTCAATGACGCCCAGATCTGTTACATCTTGAACGGTGCCTCGTCTGTTCTTTAACCACGAAGTATGGGCCATTGCCTTCTGAGAACCGACTCGTGGCGATAACATATTAGACCTTCTGGTGACAAACAGACCCGAACTATTTGAAACAGTTAACGCAGAACAGGGAATCAGCGATCATAAAGCGGTTACGGCATCGATGATTTCAGCCGTAAATAGAAATATTAAAAAAGGTAGGAAGATTTTTCTGTTTAGCAAAAGTGACAAAAAGCAGATTACAGAGTACCTGACGGCTCAACACAAAAGTTTTGTCTCAAGTACAGATAGTGTTGAGGATCAGTGGACAAAGTTCAGTACCATCGTACAATATGCGTTAGATGAGTATGTGCCAAGCAAGATCGTAAGAGATGGAAAAGAGCCACCGTGGTACAACAAAAGAGTTAGAAAACTGCTGCGGAAGCAAAGGGAACTTCACAGAAAACATAAACATAGCCAAAGCCTTTCAGACAAACAAAAATTACGCGAAGCGAAATGTAGTGTGAGGAGGGCTATGCGAGAGGCGTTCAATGAATTCGGAAGTAAGGTTCTATGTACTGACTTGGCAGAAAATCCTAAGAAATTTTGGTCTTATGTCAAAGCAGTAGGTGGATCAAAACAAAATGTCCAGACACTATGTGACCAAAATGGTACTGAAACAGAGGATGACTGTCTAAAGGCCGAAATACTAAATGTCTTTTTCAAAAGCTGTTTCACAGAGGAAGACGGCATTGTAGTTCCTTCTCTAGATTGTCGTACAGATGACAAAATGGTAGATATAGAAATAGACGACAGAGGGATAGAGAAACAAGTAAAATCGCTCAAAAGAGGAAAGGCCGCTGAACCTGATGGGATACCAGTTCGATTTTACACAGAGTACGCGAAGGAACTTGCCCCCCTTCTTGCAGCGGTGTACCGTAGGTCTCTAGAAGAGAGTAGCGTTCCAAAGGATAGGAAAAGGGCACAGGTCATCCCCGTTTTCAAGAAGGGACGTCGAATAGACGTGCAGAACTATAGACCTATATCTCTAACGTCGATCAGTTGTAGAATTTTGGAACACGTATTATGTTCGAGTATAATGACTTTTCTGGAGACTAGAAATCTACTCTGTAGGAATCAGCATGGGTTTCGAAGAAGACGGTCGTGTGAAGCCCAGCTCGCGCTATTCGTCCACGAGACTCAGAGGGCCATAGACACGGGTTCACAGGTAGATGCTGTGTTTCTTGACTTCCGCAAGGCATTCGATACAGTTCCCCACAGTCGTTTAATGAACAAAGTAAGAGCATATGGACTATCAGACTAATTGTGTGATTGGATTGAAGAGTTCCTAGATAACAGAACGCAGCCTATCATTCTCAATGGAGAGCAGTCTTCCGAAGCGAGAGTGATTTCAGGTGTGCCGCAGGGTAGTGTCATAGGACCGTTGTTATTCACAATATACATAAATGACCTTGTGGATGACATTGGAAGTTCACTGAGGCTTTTTGCAGATGATGCTGTTTTGTATCGAGAGGTTGTAACGATGGAAAATTGTACTGAAATACAGGAGGATCTGCAGCGAATTGACGCATGGTGCAGGGAATGGCAATTGAATTTCAATGTAGACAAGTCTAATGTGCTGCGAATACATAGAAAGATAGATCCCTTATCATTTAGGTACAAAATAGCAGGTCAGCAACTGGAAGAAGTTAATTCCATAAATTATCTGGGAGTATGCAATTGGAGTGATTTAAAATGGAATGATCATATAAAGTTGATCGTCGGTAAAGCAGATACCAGACTGAGATTCATTGGAAGAATCCTAAGGAAATGCAATCCGAAAACAAAAGAAGTAAGTTACAGTACGCTTCTTCGCCCACTGCTTGAATACTGCTCAGCAGTGTGGGATCCGTACAAGATAGGGTTGGCAGAAGAGATAGAGAAGATCCAACGGAGAGCAGCGCGCTGCGTTACCGGATCATTTAGTAATCGCGAAAGCGTTACGGAGATGGTAGATAAACTCCAGTGGAAGACTCTGCAGGAGAGACGCTCAGTAGCTCGGTACGGGCTTTTGTTAAAGTTTCGAGAACATACCTTCACCGAAGAGTCAAGCAGTATATTGCTCCCTCCTAGGTATATCTCGCGAAGAGACCATGAGGATAAAATCAGAGAGATTAGAGCCCACACAGAAGCATACCGACAATCCTTCTTTCCACGAACAATACGTGACTGGAATAGAAGGAGGAACCGATAGAGGTACTCAGGGTACCCTAGGCCACACACCGTCAGGTGGCTTGCGGAGTATGGATGTAGATGGCTTGCGGAGTATGGATGTAGATGTAGAATCTCTGAAGCACTTTAGCCCAGGCGAAAGCTGCATTCAATACCGTAGCGGTGCTCCTGCAAACGGTCAATTTCTGACATGACATGACAACCACTCAAAAACTGATTTTCCGTTAGCCACAGCCCTCAGAGCATGAACACGACTGCGCCCAGGGCACTGCTTAGTTTTAATCCCCTTCCCCCCTCCCCCCCCCCCCCCCCCCCCACACACACACAAATCTCCCTCCCGAGACTGCGCATCTGGAGACTGTGGCGCTGCTTGGCGGCCAGTCTCGTTGCTTTTCGGACAAAACCCTTGTAATCTAACACTATATTTAATTTGACCTTACTACCTTGCAAAAACAGCAATCAGTGATTTTGTAATGTTACTTAAAGTCCGTCTTGATTGAAATTTTTTTTTTATTCATATGACCGGTTTCGGTTCATTCAGAACCATCTTCAGATCTGATATTTCAGTTACAGGAGTAACCCGTCCAAATTCAGCAACTTTCAGCAACTTCTGTAACTGAAATATCAGATCTGAAGATGGTTCTGAGTGAACCGAAACCGGTCATATGAATAAAAAAAAAACTTACTACCTTGCTCCGAAATAACTAAGCAGTCATTGCTCCAGTCCATCTAGTCTCACTGATTATTCTGTTCTTAGTTAACAATTTCAAGACATTCAGCCATACCACACACTCAGCTACCCAGGCCTGGAAACATTTTAATTGTGACCTGGACGGCATTACACTGTTCGAGAATTTGATAAGTAGCTAAATATCATTTAAAGCTGACTGTCAGTCCATCTAATAATTATATTCTGCAACCACCTGACGCTAACTGTATTGGCCCCCTGAATCCCCCCCCCCCCTTTCTCTCTCTCTCTCTCTCTCTCTTTCTATCACACACACACACACACACACACACACACGCACGCGCATACACACACACGCACACAGAAACACACACACAAACACACTTGCAAATTGGTGAAGCTGTTGTATAAACTGAGGCACCATCCCTGCAGGGACCTGTCTGCAAATGGCAACTTCCTAGGCCAGTTCTTCCCTTTCCAGCCAGTTGAAACTTTCGACGTTCCTAGCCACCATTCCGAAAACAAGGCAGCAAGAGGGCATAGGGCTACAGATGTATGCAAGTTCCTAAAGTTCTACACACCAACACAAGACATGGCCATGTTCCGTCCGGTCCGTGTGGCCGAGCGGTTCTAGGCGTTTCAGTCTGGAACCGCGCGACCGCTACGCTCGCAGGTTCGAATCCTGCCTCGGGCATGGTTGTGTGTGATGTCCTTAGGTTAGTTAGGTTTAAGTAGTTCTAAGTTCTAGGGGACTGATGACCTCAGTGTTAAGTCCCATGGTGCTCAGAGCCATTTGAACCATTTGACCATGTTCCGCTACTGACTGCAGTGAAGTAAGTGGTGAGAGTGGAAAGTGGCTGGAGGATGCGCTGGCATAAGTTCTTAATACTTTTTGTGTAGATTTATTAATAAAACTCAACAGACCAGAGAGAGTGCTAAAATGAAGAAATGATGATTACGGAGAATCCAACACTTAGTTCACAAGTACCAACTAGTTCACAAGCAGCAACTAACTATCACACTATAACATGCAAATCTTTTGCCTCCCAGAATATCTTGAGCTTTACTGTTACAGGGAAAAAACTGATTTAACATAAATAGCAGTCACCAGTTACTGTCAGTTTAAGTCCACAACGCGTTTCAAAGGTTTAAGCCTCCATCGTCAGGTTGATTTACATGTATTTACAGTATAAAGTTTGTGTGCGTTGTGTTACTATTTTTTGAGGAACTTACGGCACTGTCTAGTGAAGAAACAAAACATTATTTCAAAGTTTTTTTTTTTTGTTGACATAAACGAAACGTATATCTAACAGTAAAAATAAAACAAGGTTCCTTTCAATGTCATAATATATCAAGTATATACTGTCATATTTTGTACACAAATATGGTGTCTGGAAACTATCAAATGCAAGGATCATATAGTAAATGAGAAACATTACCACAAAGTACAAAGAATATACACCATAACAATTATACATAAATAACAATTTTGGTTGGGATTCACAGGTAGGAACGAAAAGCAGGAGGTGGAAGGAGAGGAAAGGAAAGAGAAATAGGGAGGGGGAGAGACAGTAGAAAGAGAGATTGGATGAGAGCAAGCTTTCCAAAGCATGGGTTCTTAACATGTAATAACTGGCTAAAGCTTGGGGTAACACATTGGTCAGTGCTCTGATTTGATTCATTTTAATTGTTCTGAACCTATTGGTCAATGCTTTAAAATATGCATATAGATGTACAGTTTGTGCCATTAGTTGGTATGAATATATCTTCAAGCTGACAGGGGATACAAGCAGCTGTTGTGATGAAATATTTATACGTGCATTTGGGGTATGCCATAGTAACATAACTAATTATTTATGGTAAATATTAAGATGTGTGCATGTAAGCATGAATGTGTGTGTGTGTGTGTGTGTGTGTGTGTGTGTGTGTGTGTGCGTGCATCTGGGAAGAGGAGATGGACAGAGGGGGTGGGGAAGCAGATGGACAGAAAGATGGAGAAGAGAGACAGAGAGGAGGGTAGGAGGAGATGAACAGAAAAGATTTGGACACAAAGTGGGGAGGGGGGAGTGGACAGTGAGAGGGAGTATAGGAGGTGGACAGAGAGAGGAAGAATTACGAGTTGGGGTAACAAAACATCAGAATAATACATACGTGAGCAGCGTTGGATTCTTAACTACTATTAAATGAAACACAGCAACTACGTTCCCATTGCTGACGACAAGCCACAATAAAAGAAAGATGCAATTCAGTCAACATCAGTGGCAAAACAGATCAAAATTTCATGGCACACAATAAACAATAAAATTAACATTTTCTGAATTTAGCAAACTACGCTCTACAGTGGCCTCGTCATTCTGGCTTCGTGCAGAATTTAAATCGGACCAGCCAAAGACAGTCAATTGCACGTCAAACACCTGTACTAAATACAGCTGTCACATCCTCCTTTATCTTACGTAGCTGAACACACGCCATAGCTGGCAGGATCATTCCCCTTGCATCCAAAACTCTGAGCATCGTTCACTTGTCGAGACCGGACTCGATGTCTCATGTTGAGACCAAGCCACCCCAAACCCACTGTAGCACGCTGCTTCCGCTGCTTTGCTGCGCGAACTTTTGCTGCTCCTCGTCTACCTAGTTGACCTTTTAGAAAGTCGCTAGCTGTGTGTCTTCTTGCTGCCAGTCTTCATACTCGGACCTCTCCACTGTGGGTCCATTCTGGCCATTCCGTTCTCCTAATACTACAAGATCTTATCACTGACTAACTCCATGCGCCAGCCAAACCGTGACATAGACAATTGTGGCTGGCACGCCTCCCATGGCCCAGCGCTACACACGAAGACGTCTCTTCTCTCTCCCCACCCGCAGCAACGACTCCAAGTCAATGTGGCCGGGCCGGCCGGAGTGGCCGAGCGTTTCTAGGCGCTACAGTCTGGAACCGCGCGACCGCTACGGCGCAGGTTCGAATCCTGCCTCGGGCATGGATGTGTGTGATGTCTTCAGGTTAGCTAGGTTTAAGTAGTTCTAAGTTCTAGGGGACTGATGACCTCAGAAGTTAAGTCCCATAGTGCTCAGAGCCATTTGAACCATTTGAATGTGGCCGGGTCTACAGCCTTACATCACATTACCCCTCACTGTATTCACATGCCATCCCGAAACTTGCCGTAGCTCTGTCAGCTACCATCTTACTGTTGCCAACGCACTCAGCCGTGGCGGAGGGGCACCCTTGTATTAGTGCCAAATGCAAGCTGAGGTCCGAGTACGCAAATTCACAGCAGACTGCTTTGTACAGGTTTTCTGTCTCTATCCCAACAACAAATCTCCATTTGTATGTAGAAAGTCCTAAATCTCTCTTTTTGCTCAACATACCATATCCATTTCTTCAAACTTTATAATACAAACGCGATGTCATATGGCTATGGCTCAAGGACTGGTGCATGTCTTTCAACTGAACGACACTTTTGCGAGTTGCATGCGGCCAAACCAACGGCACTTAGCACTCCCAGGTCATCGCTCATTTAATACGTCGCGCGTCTGACGCCAGTATTCCTTTCTTGTAGTCTTATCTTTCCCATCGATTTCGCTTTGGCTGACCGCGATTCGGTTGTTCATAGCGGGTTCGGCTATATAAGGCTTCAGCAGTCGACCAGCAGTTCTCACTGTGTGGTCTGTCAGTTGCGGTTGCAACACTGTCGGGAGATTGGTGCAAATGCTCATTGTGTGTGGTATTACTGGAGTGTTGCGACCGGAGACGGCGGGAAGGTTTTGGGTTCCGGCACGGGGCGTAGTGTTTGGCTCTTCTCGCAACGCAGTGCGTGTTGAGAAGAAGAGTTTGCCGGAGCGTCGCCTGGTATTAACCTTTCGCCTGGGCATATGGTGTGTGTTTGATTTAAACAGGTGTAATTGTGTGCTTAGCTATGTTTCTTAATGGTGTCTTCAGTGACATGTCTGATGCGTCGAAGTTGTATCAAACGTGACATGATAATGGGGCTTCGGCTTTCCATCTTAGTTTCCTGCTACTTGATTACAGATCTGCAGCTATACACAAGGAAACTAGGTACCTGTCAGGTTAGCTGAGAGTGCTAATGCACTGCTTCCTGTCCTTGGGTAGGCGCGCCGGCCACGGATCGAATCCACCCGGCGGATTAACGACGAGGGCGGGTGTGCCAGCAAGCCTGGATGTGGTTTTTAGGCGGTTTTCCACATCCCACTAGGTAAATACCGGACTGATGCCCATGTCCTGCCTCAGTTACACGACTTGAAAACATTTGAAAACATTCGCACTATTTCATGGCTTCCACTAGACGCAGAAAGCTGGGTACACTACTTCCGTTCCGGGGGGGGGGGGGGGGGGGGTACAGGGTGGCGACAGGAAGGGCATCTGACCACCCTCTGTCACTCATTACTGAGTGATGGTATATCTAAAATTGTTGTAACCTCGGTGATTATGTACCAAAATTTGCACCTTAATTAGCGAGTAACGAAATAGTATGGTGTCTCGTAAAACTACATCAGATTCAATGAAAGTGTAGTTCTGGTGGGCTCTTGCCCGTTTAAGGTAATACCCAGCTGTTGCTATTACGTTTCAAGGAACAATCCTATTTACGCGTGTATTTCAGTGTTTAAATAAATTCTTAAGGGTTGAGTTAACAAAAAAAGTTTTTTTGAGTGTCTTCCTGTTTTAACAATATGTTTTATTAGTTTATGTGATATGAATATGCAATTGCAAGTGTGCTGTTGTAGTTGATTCATGTTTCAGTTGGGCGGAGTGCAGAGTATTTCCTCTGGTGCGGTGGGACGTGTCGCCGGTGCTTGAGGACTTGGCCGTGTCAGTGGAACCGTGTTTCGTTAGACTGGGCTCCATGTTCCTGGCCTTCTACATCGATCTCGTCCGTAGTTGAGTGTTGCTGTTTTCTCCGTTCCTGGCTCTGTCAGGTCGTTAAGCTTTGTACCTCGTTCCTCCGCCGCCTTGGTAGATAATGAGGGCGTTTTTTTATTAATTCTTTGTTTTTTAATTGGTGCCTACTTCTATTGGCATCAACTGGATTATTCCTTAGAAGTTCGTGTGCACAGTGTCTTCATTGCCGAGCGATCAAGTTTTGAAGTTGCCTTATCGTTATTTGTGTGCATTATGTTATGCTTTAATGTTATACCTTGGTATGGACTTATATACGTAAAGAGAAGTCATTGCCAAGGATAGTGTTGCTAGTGTTGCAGGTTCAGTGTTTGACAAGTTTTGATTGTATTAAGTATCTACAACATCAAAAATTATCTTAATGCTTTATGCATTTGTTAAGCAGATTTCAACAGGGACGTCAGAAAAGTTTTTGTTGTGCTTTTTCAATTTATCGATTTTATTGTACTTAAATTGTGCAGGTTAATAAACATTGTTTACCACAAGTTGTGTATGTTTGGTAATTAAGGCCCTGCTGGTTCCTGTCGTATTATTGGATGCAAATAGCATGTTTCAAGTACTAAAGCCACACGTAGATCTACATCGATATCCCGCATGCCACCGTACGGGGAGTGGTAGGGGGTACCCTATACCACCGCAAGTCATTTTATTTCGCGCTCTACTCGCAAGCTGGCCGGAATGGCCGAGCGGTTCTAGGCGCTACAGTCTGAAACCGCGCTACCGCTACGGTCGCAGGTTCGAATCCTGCCTCGGGCATGGATGTTTGCGATGTCCTTACGTTGGTTAGGTTTAAGTAGTTCTAAGTTATAGGGGACTGATGACCTCAGAAGTTAAGTCCCATAGTGCTCAGAGCCATTTGAACCATTTTTTTTCCACTCGCAAACAGAGCGAGGGAAAACGACTATCTATATACCTCCGTATTAGCCCTAACTTCTTGTATATTACCTTCGTGGTCCTTAGGCGCATTGTATGATGACGACAGTAGAATCGTTCGGCAGTGTGCTTCAGATGCAGGCTCTGTAAATTCTCTCAGTAGCGTTCCTCAAAAAGAATGCCTCCTCCATCTGAATTGACGAAGCATCTCCGTAAAACTCGTGTGTTTTTCGTACGGGTAACAAATCTAGCAACCCGCCTCTGAATTGGTTACACGAGTCCCTTTAATCTGACCCGGTATGGACGCCAAACATTCAAGCAGTACTCAAGAATAGGTAGCACTAGCGTTCTATATGCCGTGTTTTTACAGGTGAACCATACTCTCCAAAATTCTCTCAATAAATCGAAGTCGACCATTCGCTTTCACTAGCACAGTTCTCACATGACTATTCCATTTCATATCGCTTTGCAACGTCGCTCACAGACATTTAAACGACGTGACTATATCAAGCAGGACAGTAGCAATACTGTATCCGAACATTACGGGCTTGACTCTCCTATTCTTCCGCATTAACTTACGTTTCTCTACGTTTCTATCTAATTGCCATTCATCAAAACAATTGGAAATTTTGTCTAAGTCGTCTTGAATCCTCGACACCTGACCACACACGACAGCCTCATCAGCATACTACCACAGACTGCTGACCCCCTGTCCACCAAATTAAATATATAGAACAACAGCGGCCCTATCACACTTTCCCGGGGCATTACTGACGATATCCTTGTCTATTAAGAACACACCCTGTTGTGGGCAACGTACTGGGTTCAGTAACTTTGAGCCACTCACGTATCTGCGAAACTATTCCATATGCTCGTATTTTTGTAATTTAGAAATATGGAATCTGCATGCTACCCTCAGTCCACATTTCGCAGTATATCATGTGAGAAAAGAGCAAGCTGAGTTCCACACGAACGACGCTTTTCGAAACCATGCTGATTCGTGAATGTAAGCTTCTAGGTCTCAAGCAAATTTATTGTATTAGAACTGGAAATAAGTTCAAGGATTCTTCAGCAAACCGATATTACTTAACTTCGGTGTTTAGATCAGAACTCGTATAGCTAATTTTCTGTTCACGGAACCTGACACTGAAACGACATTTGCGCAAACCAAAAGGAAGTTAACTCAATGTTCCAGCTAAAACCTACCTGCTTTCGCAATGGCTGTCTCTCTGATATATTTACTCTGGTGCGCCAAAACATTGCGTACTTCCGACAGCGAGACTGAATACTGTTGGGGTTGCGGGGACATTACGTGTTAATGGCACTATAAGGGTGAGTCACCTAACATTACCGCTGGACATATTTCGTAAACCACATCAAATACTGACGAATCGATTTCACAGACCGAACGTGAGGAGAGGGGTTAGTGTAATTGGTTAATACAAACCATAAAAAAATGCACGGAAGTATGTTTTTTAACACAAACCTACGTTTTTTTTAAATGGAACCCCGTTAGTTTTGTTAGCACATCTGAACATATAAATAAATGCGTAATAAGTGCCGTTTGTTGCATTGTAAAATGTTAATTACATCCGGAGATATTGTAACCTAAAGTTGACGCTTGAGAACCACTCCTCCGCTGTTCGATCGTGTGTATCAGAGAGCACCGAATTAGTAGGGATCCAAAGGGAACGTTGATGGACCTTAGGTACAGAAGAGACTGGAACAGCACATTACGTCCACATGCTAACAGCTTTTTATTGGTCATTTTCACTGACGCACATGTACATTACCATGAGGGGTGAGGTACACGTACACACGTGGTTTCCGTTTTCAATTACGGAGTGGAATAGAGTGTGTCCCGACATGTCAGGCCAATAGATGTTCAATGTGGTGGCCATCATTTGCTGCACGCAATTGCAATCTCTGGCGTAATGAATGTCGTACACGCCATAGTACATCTGGTGTAATGTCGCCGCAGGCTGCCACAATACGTTGTTTCATATCCTCTGGGGTTGCAGGCACATCACGGTATACATTCTCCTTTAATGTACCCCGCAGAAAGAAGTCCAGAGGTGTAAGATCAGGAGAACGGGCTGGCCAATTTATGCGTCATTCACATCCTATGAAACGCGCGTCGAACATCCTGTCAAGGGTCAGCCTAGCGTTAATTGCGGAATGTACAGATGCACCATCATGCTGATACCACATACGTCGACGCGTTTCCATTGGGACATTTTCGAGCAACGTTGGCAGATCATTCTGTAGAAACGCGATCTATGTTGCAGCTGTTTGGGTCCCTGCAATGAAGTGAGGACCAATGAGGTGGTCGCCAATGATTCCGCACCATACATTTACAGTCCACGATCGCTGTCGCTCTACCTGTCTGAGCCAGCGAGGATTGTCCACGGACCAGTAATGCATGTTCCGTAGATTCACTGCCCCGTGGTTTGTGAAACCCGCTTCATCGGTAAACAGGTAGAACTGCAACGCATTCTCTGTTAATGCCCATTGACAGAATTGCACTCCAAGATTTAAGTCATCACCATGTCATTGCTGATGTAGCGACACATGAAACTGGTGAAAGCGGTGACGATGCAGTATGCGCATGACACTACTTTGACTCAGTCCACCGGCTCTCGCAATGTCCCGTGTACTCAGGTGTGGGTTCATGGCAACAGCAGCTAACACACCAACTGCACCCGCTTCTCCTGTGACGGGCCTGTTACGGACCAGTTTGCGTGTCACGACCATACCTGTTGCATACAGTTGGCGGTAGATGTTTTGCAATGTGCGGCACGTTGGATGCTCTCTGTCCGGGTACCGTTCTGCATACACCCTGCAGGCTTCAGCTGCATTTCGTCGACACTCGCCATAGATGAGTATCATCTCCGCCTTTTCAGAGTTCGAATACACCATGGTCACAATTCTTACAACACTCCACTATCACAGACGTCTGGTAACACGGTGTACTACAGTTGGTCTGTGTGCGGAGACGAATGCAGAATAACAATAGCAGCAAGCGCTATATGCGGACACTGCGACAGCTAGACCAAACCACAACAGTGCACTGCAGCCACACTCGTAACATCGGTCGTCATCGTAAACATGTCCATGCAGATGCTGCTCGCCGACCGTGGCCCGTGCTTGTTACAACACGCAACTGAACGTCGGAGGTTTCAAGCGTCAACTTTAGGTTACAATATGTCCGGATGTAATTAATATTTTACAATGCAACAAACGGCACTGATTACGTATTTGTCTATATGTTCAGATGTGCTAACAAAACTAACGTGGTTCCATTTAAAAAAACGTAGGTTTGTGTTAAAAAACATACTTCCGTGCATTTTTGTATGGTTTGTATTAAACAATTACACTAGCCCCTCTCCTCACGTTCGTTCTCTGGAATCGGTTCGTCAGTATTTGATGTGGTTTACGAAATATATCCAGCGGTAACGTTAGGTGACTCACCCTGTATAAGCAGAGAGGAGACTGAAATGCCTGAGCTAGCCGGACAGAGCGGATTAGGTTGTGGAAAGGGGCAAATAAGTTGCTGTCAGTTTCACTCAGCATACAAACGTTATTTGTCAACAAACAATGTTACAGCAAGGATGCAAAACACCGAAAACCTTAATCGACCCCCTTTGATTAACCGTAGATCGGCTGAAGGCCACACTCGAAATCCAAGATACAAGGTTCTTCTGGAGGTTTCACGCAAGAATATTTTCTAAATCTTCAATCTAAACAGACTGAAGGCCTTAGAAATTTAATTTTAATTGAACTTGGCTGGAGGTCGCATATTAAGCAATAAGAAGAGTTTCAATCAAAAGGCAGAAGGACTTATCTTAAAACAAAAGCATAACAATCTTATACCTTAAGGGCAAGACGAGAACATTAAAAATCAAAAAATAATTTAACGGCTTAAGACCTAGATAGAAGAGTTTCAATTTTAAAAGGCAGAAGGCCGTATCTTAAAACATTTCATATGAAATTCGGTTGAAGGCCCATATAAGGAATAACTTTTAATAAGAGATATTAATACTCGACTGAAGGCCACATACCGACAAAATATGTTTAACAGATTAAGCCCTAGAAAAAGAGTTTCAATTTAAATGGCAGAAAGCCGTCTCTTAAAACATCTCACGTAAAACTGTGCTAAAGGTCCCGTATAAAAGTATTACAATCTCATTCCTTAAGGGCAAGACAAGGACATTAATTTAAGAGATATTGATACTCGACTAAAGGCCACACATGAACCAAATAACTAAAACCCAAACAGGGAAATTATTATGTGACACACAAGGAACGGCGCTCAGAAATTTCAAAATGGTTCAAATGGCTCTGAGCACTGTGGGACTTAACATCTGAGGTCATCAGTCCCCTAGAACTTAGAACTATTTAAACGTAACTAACCTAAGGACATCACACGCATCCATGCCGGAGGCAGGATTCGAACCTGCGACCGTAGCGGTCCCGCAGTTCCAGACTGTAGCGCCTAGAACCGCTCGGCCATTTCGGCCGGCTCACAAATTTCCAAGAGTTGACCTGGGATTGTAACACTAACGCCCTTTTAGGTAAGACGCCTGTGCAACGACTTCTTAGTCTGAAGGCAACCCAACCGACAGACAGCCAACCGACCGATGAACAAGATCAGTTCTGCTACATGTAACTAGCAAAACGACCACAAGATTTCAATTCAACGACACACAGAATATTGGCGCCCACAACGAACAGCAGCACCTCAGCTGCCGAACTACACGCCGCACTGGATAGCAACAACGCGACGAGTAAATTACACTGCCTAGCCGGCCGTTATGGCCGAGCGGTTCTAGGCGCTTCAGTTCGGGACCGCGCTGCTGATACGGTCTAGGGTTCGAATCCTGCATCGGGCATGGATGAGTGTGATGTCCTTAGGTTAGTTAGGTATAAGTAGTTCTAAGTCTAGGGGACTGATAACCTCAGATGTTAAGTACCATAGTGCTTGGAACCATTTGATTTGAATACTGCCAAAAATTACGTCAGCGACCAGGGCAGGTAAACGGAACGTCGATGGCCACAAGGCAGAAAATACCGCTGGTCAACTTCAATAACAGGGAATAATTGAGCTAAACTCCACAGGAAGACAGCTAAAATTTTAGCCGACTTGAAAACACACACGTTGTTGCTCGCGGGAATCTCCCACAAGTGACAACCAAGATCAAACGACGAAATGTAAACAGCTGAGACTCGATAGTAGGTTGAGTGAGGACTCAACTCTCATGTCCAAGATCGGTGGGTGACGAACTTCGTAGCACTCGCAAGCAGCACCTCACACTCCAACCGCGCATGCACGCCACTAACGGCTCCGGCCCTACTTCGCACGTCAAGGACATCCTTGCTGCTCCACGCCAATCGCCCAACTGGTCACACAACGCCCAGCCGGAAACTATATCCTCCACACCAAAGATAGTACATCAGTAGTAGTATCGATACACGCTGCTGCTGCTGCTCACAGAGAGGTCAGCAACATTATCGCTATAACCGCAGGAGATATAAAACCACAGGACTGCAACCAAGGTTTAACTCAAGACAAACATAACTCGAGCCATCCACGGCTCAGAGAAAAATAACGAGTCGGTGTAATGATGATACAAGACGAAAATGAGAAAATCCACTAACATAAGCGATTTAGAAAAAGGGCAGATGGTTATGTTTCGGCAATCATCTCGATAATGGAGAAGTTGGTTGCTTGTTCGCGTACAACTATCCTCAGAATACATGTGAAGTATTTGAAAGACAGTAGACAAGAAGATGTTTGACATCCACACCCATTTCACAGAACGTGGAGGTCGGAAATGTGCCCGCTTTCCAATGCAGGACAATGCTAGATCTGTGGCAGGTCTAATGACGAATACATAACAGGTGCAGATACAAGTGTTCTGGAACACGTAGCTGAATGCTAGGCTCTTCATCCCGATGTCCCCTATGTGATCCCATTCAGACATAATGACATGGTCATTGGAGTGATTACGGAGTCATCGGCATTAGACCGTGGATCAACGGAAATGAGTCATCCTCTCGGATGAAGCACATTTCTTACTACACAAGGTCGACGATAGACCGTCAGTTAGCGATTCAGAGCAAAGCCATATCCTTACCTTGCAGGATTCACGGCGCCAGCAGCCACAGAACAACCGTTCGAAGATCCATGGCGACGCCCCCATTATCGGTATGCTATCGCACCGAGGAGGCGTCTGGTGTACAAGTGTGAACCGGCAACATCGACTTGGATACAGCGCCAGAGAGCTGTGATGAATGGTGGCTGGTCTGCCGACCCTGTGACTATGGGTATTGCTGCGCGCCGTAAGTTCAGCATTTGTATCCAACGGAGAGCACATACGTATTGCCAAGGAGATTAGGGCAACAGCTCTAGAGAAGCAGAATATCCGGCAGATATTTTCAACTTTCGCCATTGCTTTACTACAATTCCCTGTTCTGCTGGAAGTCTCCTTTCCCTCTTTTCTTCCCCATCATATATTTTATATAAATAGATATACGAAGGTCAGAAAGAAACACAACTAGCGGCTTCCGAGGACAGCAGCAGCCTGCACACAGTGAAGCTGGGAGCCGTGCGCTGAGTAACGGGGCATTCTGTTGGGGTTGCAGTCGGGGCTGTCGGCGGCTTGCTGTCTACACTTGACATCGTTCTGGTCTGGAGCGGCGGACGGAGCCCGCCCCTGTGAAGTCAGTAAACGCAGAACGGCCTGGAGTCTGTTATAGCAGTGGTGTGTTTTCCGCTACAACAGTTGGAGGAAACTGTGGATATTGTGATTAGTGCAGAGTTCTTGTGCTGAAGAATATGTCTGGAAAGGTCAAATTAAGTTCCCTACAGATCACAATTTTCCCCTACGGTGAGGAGGCTGTGGTGCATAATGTATTAAAGGTGAAAAATCTCTTTTGTTTTGCTGCGTTCAGTATTTCCCAGCATTCACTGTTTTGTTGTTCTCATTTAGCCTGCAGAGGGTAACTTGGACAGAGGTACTGTACTGCTGCTTTTTGCTCCCTTGATAACTGTTTGTATATTGTTAGTTTCGGTGATGGTTTTGACTGGTTGTATTTTACGCTTGGGTATTATGGCCTAAGATTGATTATCGCGTGTTTTCTTGTTATCCTTTTACTGTTGTGTAATTACGTTTTGCGTAAAATTTCTTGTCCCTCTTATTGTAAGGGTGATGACATTTAAAGAGCTGTTTCTTTTATTGTCTGTTTCATCATGTTAGATATTAAGTTACCGTCATCCAGGAAAATACCTGCTCAATATGTCCATCGTTCCATGGACGCACGCTGGTGAGGGATACTATGCTGTTCACGTCATTCACATAGACTGGATGAACATCGATCTTCATCCTTTCACGCTGTATTACTTAAAGATGCCCATGGTATGTTACACCAGGATAACTCTGCGCAGATGGAGGACACATCTGCGGTACTGTGGTTATAACAGCATGGCAGTGAACTCACAATGTTGTCATAGCCATCAAATTCACCTGGTCTTTAAAACCTATGAAAAAATCTAAGAAGGTATCTTGCATCAGCTCCGCAACCGTCATCCTCCAGCCAGTAATTTATGGTTAACTTCATACTTACCCCAAGTATTGTTACCGTTCACGGTGTGTATAAATGATCTAGTACACAACGTTGGAAGTTCCATGTGGATTCTCGCTGATGATGAAATTTTCTATAGCAAGACAACAACGTTGAGTACTGTAGTGAATTGCGGAAATAACCGCACGGGATAGATGACTGGCACAGTAACAGGTACTTGACTGAGAACGCAACTAAATGTAATGTGTTGTGCATAAGTAGGATGTTCTACTGTTGTGCTGTTGCAGTACTGGCGTCAAATCGTGGAGATCATAAATCCGTAAAATAACTAAGAACAAACATCTGAAGCGACTTAATGCCGAACGAGCATATGGAAGATACTGTAGGAAGAAAGAGGGGTGATGTTGGATGAGTTTCATAGCAAGAATTGTAAAAAAAAATGTGATTGCATCCTCGAAACAAGAGACTTACACAACACTTGTTCGACCGATTCTTCGGTACCGCTGATCAATTTGGGACCCTAACTACTGTAGCTGTGCCATCCTGTAATGTTTTGTGGTTCCAGGCTGGATGAGGAGAGGGTGATATGATAGGTAGGTGGCCACTTTCCCCTCACTACAACATAAAATGCTCACGTGGTGAAAATACACTATATTACAGGAACCAACGGAGTACATAACTTCAACTACACTCCTGGAAATGGAAAAAAGAACACATTGACACCGGTGTGTCAGACCCACCATACTTGCTCCGGACACTGCGAGAGGGCTGTACAAGCAATGATCACACGCACGGCACAGCGGACACACCAGGAACCGCGGTGTTGGCCGTCGAATGGCGCTAGCTGCGCAGCATTTGTGCACCGCCGCCGTCAGTGTCAGCCAGTTTGCCGTGGCATACGGAGCTCCATCGCAGTCTTTAACACTGGTAGCATGCCGCGACAGCGTGGACGTGAACCGTATGTGCAGTTGACGGACTTTGAGCGAGGGCGTATAGTGGGCATGCGGGAGACCGGGTGGACGTACCGCCGAATTGCTCAACACGTGGGGCGTGAGGTCTCCACAGTACATCGATGTTGTCGCCAGTGGTCGGCGGAAGGTGCACGTGCCCGTCGACCTGGGACCGGACCGCAACGACGCATGGATGCATGCCAAGACCGTAGGATCCTACGCAGTGCCGTAGGGGACCGCACCACCAATTCCCAGCAAATTAGGGACACTGTTGCTCCTGGGGTATCGGCGAGGACCATTCGCAACCGTCTCCATGAAGCTGGGCTACGGTCCTGCACACCGTTAGGCCGTCTTCCGCTCATGCCCCAACATCGTGCAGCCCGCCTCCAGTGGTGTCGCGACAGGCGTGAATGGAGGGACGAATGGTGACGTGTCGTCTTCAGCGATGAGAGTCGCTTCTGCCTTGGTGCCAATGATGGTCGTATGCATGTTTGGCGCCGTGCAGGTGAGCGCCACAATCAGGACTGCATACGACCGAGGCACACAGGGCCAACACCCGGCATCATGGTGTGGGGAGCGATCTCCTACACTGGCCGTACACCACTGGTGATCGTCGAGGGGACACTGAATAGTGCACGGTACATCCAAACCGTCATCGAACCCATCGTTCTACCATTCCTAGACCGGCAAGGGAACTTGCTGTTCCAACAGGACAATGCACATCCGCATGTATCCCGTGCCACCCAACGTGCTCTAGAAGGTGTAAGTCAACTACCCTGGCCAGCAAGATCTCCGGCTCTGTCCCCCATTGAGCATGTTTGGGACTGGATGAAGCGTCGTCTCACGCGGTCTGCACGTCCAGCACGAACGCTGGTCCAACTGAGGCGCCAGGTGGAAATGGCATGGCAAGCCGTTCCACAGGACTACATCCAGCATCTCTACGATCGTCTCCATGGGAGAATAGCAGCCTGCATTGCTGCGAAAGGTGGATATACACTGTACTAGTGCCGACATTGTGCATGCTCTGTTGCCTGCGTCTATGTGCCTGTGGTTCTGTCAGTGTGATCATGTGATGTATCTGACCCCAGGAATGTGTCAATAAAGTTTCCCCTTCCTGGGACAATGAATTCACGGTGTTCTTATTTCAATTTCCAGGAGTGTAATTCTTGAATCTTGCCCGTGTCCATATCACAACTGTATGCAATGACTAACGTTCCCTCATAGCTAGCTAAGGTGCGAGGCGACGACTATCACTTGTGGAAGACTAGAGCACAGTGCAACATATTGAAGTGTAATGCTAACTGAGTCCCGATGTGACATACTGAGGATAGGCCGATTGAGGCGGCTCGGTAGGCAGTGGCGGCCTGTATGCATGTTGCCCATGAGGCATTATCAGCTTGTAGCCTGGGGGCGTGTCTTGGGCTTCTCTTGCAATAGGAGCGCTTAGTTCAGCGCCTGCTATACAATGTTTCCCAGTGCCGGCCGGACTGCTGGCGAAGACATACGCCAGCGCACTTACCATGTAGAACTAAAGGAGAGATAAAAACTGGCATATTAAAACTGTGTGCCGGGCCGAGACTCGAACTCGGGACCTTTACCATCTGAACTGCCCAAGCACGACACACGCCCCGTCCTCACAGCTCTTCTTCTACCAGTACCTCGTCTCCTACCTTCCAAACTTTACAGAAGCTCCGCTGCATAGTGAAAATCTCATTCTGGAAACATCCCCCAGGCTGTGGCTAAGCCATGTCTCCGGAATATCCTTCCTTTCAGGAGTGCTAGTTCTGCTAGGTTCGCAGGAGAGCTTCTGTAAAGTTTGGAAGGTAGGAGACGAGGTACTGGTAGAAGTAGAGCTGTGAGAACGGGGCGTGAGTCGTGCTCGGGTGGCTCAGATGGTAGAGCACTTGCCTCCGAATGGCAAAGGTCCCGAGTTCGAGTCTCGGTCTGGCACATAGTTTGCCGGCACGGTAGCTCAGCGTGTTCGGTCAGAGAGCCGGTTGGCATCTGTAATAAAAAAAACAGTGGAAGGATCAACCACCGAACTTGAACAGGATGTCTTGTGACGTCCGCAACGACCAAACACACCGACCAACAACGAAAAATATGAAAAGAATAAAAATTAAAAAAAAATGGTAGAGCACTTGCCCGTGAAAGGCAAAGGTCCCGAGTTCGAGTCTCGGCCCGGCACACAGTTTTAATCTGCCAGGAAGTTTTATATCAGCGGACACTCCGCTGCAGAGTGAAAATCTCATTCTAAAGGAGAGATAGACAACATCTATAGAAGAGCAGCTCGTCTCGTTACGGGTTCGTTGCGTCACTCCAAGAGTGTTACTAATATGCTCAAGAGCTTCCAGCGGTAGACGCTACACGAGAGTCGTTTTGCGTCAGCAAGAGTTTAGTTTTAGTATTGAAATTTCTTGCAGTGTACTTTCCGGTAATAGTTCAGAACATGTTACTCAATTTAATTTACGTCTCGCAAAATGACAGCAACTGAAACATACGAGCAACTAAACCTAACACTTATGTTTACCGCCGGTCATTCTTCTTCGCGCCATTGGCGGTTGGAACAGTGACGGGGAGAACATTTACTGGTACCGTAAGTAGCCTCCACCAAACTCCGTTAGATGACGTTGTGCATATGGACGTAGATGTAGGATTCCGTGAACTGTGCTGATCGGTTTGTCCTTGTCGAATAAGATTTCGGGAAGACCTTAACGTAAATAACTTGCGATCTGGATTAAAAGCGCACTAGCGAAGAGGGGGAGAGAATACCAAGCCCTTTAGAAAATTTAAAAATACTTCATAAAAACGAAAAACGGCATATTTTGAATATATTAGAGAAACTAAAATTTTCAGAAAAACAGAAAAAGGAAAACGAACACAGTTCACGTTGAATAGTCAATTTAAATTAAAACATCATAGCACTCTGGATAATTTTGATTCTTTGTATTCTTTGTACGTAATAGAATTATGTGTTGTTCTCGGTTGTAAAGGTGATACTAGTCATGATAGTATGATGTCACACTATCCGCATGAATAGCTTCCGTTCCGCCAGCGAGCTAGTCTCTCTTTGTCGTTCATGCGGGCCGCTTTTTTATCGCCAGTCTGGCCTCTTTTTTAAAAAAAATGTTCGCTTCCGCTCACTTTAAAATATTCTTTTTTAGATACAGGCAAATTTTTAAAAAATGGACCACGTCTTATTTACCTTTCGCACGCAATAGTATTGACGATATTCTCTGAATAGTAAATTTAGACTAGGAGCGATTGGTATGCCTACGAGCCGGCCGCGGTGGTCTCGCGGTTCTAGGCGCGCAGTCCGGAACCGTGCGACTGCTACGGTCGCAGGTTCAAATCCTGCCTCGGGCATGGATGTGTATGATGTCCTTAGGTTAGTTAGGTTTAAGTAGTTCTAAGTTGTAGCGGACTGATGACCACAGCAGTTGCGTCCCATAGTGCTCAGAGCCATTTGAACCATTATGCCTACGATCCTTTAACATTCTGAGTATACAGGTTGAGTCACTAACTATTGCCACCAAGAATAACTCCGAAAGTATGATAGTAGCTGAAATGATTGTGGGAGAAATGTTGCATGGGAGAACGGGGGATATAATATGACGTTGGTTTTTCGTTGCTAGGTGGGGTCGCGTCAGAGATATGAAGGTCAACTTTGTTTCTTTAAATGGTATGCTATAGTTATGTACTTATTTTCTGATAACGGTTATTGAGAGGAATCCGATGATGTGTAACAGTAAGGTCTTTAAAGGTCAACGAAGATCAAAACGATGTCACGAACATCCATTTACAGAGTGTTTTCAAAGTGATGACCATTAGGATCAATGCAGTGCTGCTATCTTCTTATCACCGACTGAGTGGTATTCCTGATCACTTCAGCACTTATGGTGCAAATAGTAAATACTTGCCGAATACAGCGTATTCATCTAACGTGCCATCGACTTGTAAACACCATTCGACGGTTTCGCAATACAACACTAATAGGAACGGTAAGACTAGTGTCGTCGAATAAAGTGAAAGTGAATAATGTATTCCTTCGAAGAAAAAGTCGATATGCTTCTCATTTACGGAGAATGCCAACGAAATTCAGTGAGAGCCAGAGACTTATACGCTGAATGATATCCTCAACTTACAAAACCTACACGTCGTACATTTATATATATATATATATATATATATATATATATATATATATATATATATATGTGTGTGTGTGTGTGTGTGTGTGTGTGTGTGTGTGTACGATAAATTGAGAACAACTGGATCTTTAACACATCGTAAACATATCAGGCTAAAGAATGTTGCTAACGAGGAATCGGAAACTGGTATTCTTGCCACTGTGGTTCGAGATCCTTGTGTTAGTTCGCGTCAAATCACAAGGGAATCTGGCATGAGCCAGAGTAGTTATGTTCGCGTTCTGCATCGCCATAAATATCATCCTTACCATCTCAGCCTCCACCGAGAATTAAGTGGTATGAATTGCATGCGTCGCACTGAATTCTGACAATGGCCTCAACTTCAGTTTCAGAGGGACGACACATTTATTAACTTGATTTTTTACTGACGTGGATACATTCACGAACAATGGAAATGTTAATTTAGATAACATGCATTATTGGGCAACTAAAAGTCCATGTTGACTGCAGAAAGTTGCACACCAAAAACCGTGTACGGTGAGTGTACGGTGTAAGATTCTGGAGGAAAGAATTTTCAGCCCCTATTTCGTCGAAGGATATCTTAATGAGAGGAAGTGCACCACACTTCTGCATGAAACAGTAGGTCTTTTATTGGAAGAAATACCTTTAGGAAAAAGAACAGAATGTGGTATCAACACTATATGGGTGTCCGGCACATTTTTCGCTCATGGCTAGAAATGGGTTGCAGAAACAGTCCACAAATCGTTGGATTGGACGCGGAGGAGATGTTTCGTGCCCGGCTCGTTCGGCAGACTTGACGCTTCCGGATTTTTTCTAATGGGGATTCGTAAAAGACATTGTTTATAAAGACGTTCAAACTACACCTGGAGATATGCGAGAGAGAGTTGTCAGAGCATATACTTCGGTAAGTGCCGATGTGATAAGGAATACCACTCAATCCATGATAAGAAAATTGCAGCACTTCATTGATACCAACGATCGTCACTTCGAACACATTGTGTAGCCGGCCTGTGTGGCCGAGCGGTTCTAGGCGCTTCAGTTTGGAACCGCGCGACCGCTACGATCGCAGGTTCGAATCCTGCCTCGAGCATGGACGTGTGTGACGTCCTTAGGTTAGTTAGGTTTAAGTAGTTCTAAGTTCTAGTGGACTGATGACCTCAGATGTTAAGTCCCATAGTGCTCAGAGCCATTTGACCCATTTTGAACACCTTCTGTAATTAGACGTTCATGCCACCTATTTGACCTTCGTTGTCCTTCAAAGGCCATACTGTTACAAATCATTGGATTATCTCGATAGCCGCTATCAGAAAAAAAAGTACTAAACTGTTGCATCCCATGTAAAAAAAACAAAGTTGATCTTCATATCTCTGGTGCGACACCACCTAGCAACAAAGAAACAACGTCATATTATATCCCCCGTTGTCCCATGCAACTTCTGTCGTACAAATGTTTCAGCTACTATCATACTTTCGGAGTTATTCTTGGTGGCAATATTTAATGACTCACGCTGTATTTTAGACATTCCTACAAATTTTAATAACCACAAATTGTGGCGACACCGAATAGGCTGTAGCTGCTCATGTTGCCTTGACCCGCGAAACCGGTTGTGCTTTAATAAAGATCAGTTTTACCAGTTGTAAGCAGAATTCTTCCCAAGATCACGCTTTTTAACAGCTGCGATTGGTCGGGATGTATAATAGTTTCTAAAGGTTTACAAAATCGTATAGGAAATGCATATTTGACACGCTTTCCTTGAAATACATGGATAAATATTTGGAACGAACAAACATCAGGTATAACGAAGCCACATACGCCGTATTTTAAAACGACAGGCAGTTGCACTGCCTAATAGCATTTGTAATTACTAATTAATAAGATTATTAAAATTCTTAATATTCATTCTTGTAAAATTGTTACAGTTATAGGACTGAACTTCATAAAATATAAATAAAATGTAAGTACCTGTAGTATCAGTGATGCCATATAGGGCTCCTTCGAAAATCACGTTGTACTACCTTTACGCCAAAAGCTTTTATGTCAAGTAATTCACAAATCTTTGGTAGGGTGCCATTATGAGAAATAATTAACAGTTTAAATAATACCTTACGAAATGTAACTAGATTTACTTGTAACAAATACAATGATGTCACATCCGGCGTATTCTGAGACCGTTAAAAAAGAACCCAAGGTTTAATCACCAATTTCTTGTGTTTCACTGTATCGTAAGTCCCAAGTTTCACATGTAATCTGAACACCTTATATGGGGTACAATACCAGATAGATGAGCTTTATTTGTGTGTGTCTGTATGTGTGATGTGTGTGTCCAAAGAAATGTTGTCAGAGTAATGATCTCTTACGAACTTTTGTTCCACAGACAATCATTACAAGCGTCGCGGTTTCTGTAGACCAGTACTTGCGGACAGGCATGCCGATCTACACCACAGCGAGACGTGCAACGAAGATCGGGGGCAATGATGTGTGACTGCGGAAGGAAGCATGAATGACGGCCAAGGCAGGCAGCCAACATGAGACAGTAACTATTGCAATCTCGTAGTAGCTTAGAAGGTCTTGTACATTCTGAAAATGGGAACACTCTGTTAGCACCCCTATATGCTGCGATTGTAGGTGATGGAAGTTAGATTCAAATTCGATGAAGTGGGTGGGGGAGACTCGGTTATACTTGAAAGGGTTTCAAAGTGCTTTGCATTGAACGAACACAGTCTATGTATTTTTAATTCCCGTGGCTGAAACACGACATTCGGAATTCAGCCAGAGGGCAGCTGTATGCACAGTGAATCCTTAAAGTTTCCCCCGGCCCTCCTGTTTGGAGTGGCTGTTAGCCGTTCGCTGCAACGGACGGCTCGCCGCAAACTTGATTTCACGCTCTGTGTGGTCCGCCTGCCACCCATACCTCAGACAGTTTTCTGCCGCATCTCTACTGGAAACGCACTCAAGCGCGAGTCACCTACTTTAACTTTTCCGCTATCCTTATGTTCCACTAACCTTTGAGCCCAAACACTGAAGTTCGGATCCGGAGTTTGGCATTAAAAACAAATGGCATTCTTGTTGTCCCTGATTTGTATTCGTCGTTTTCATGATTTTTTGTAAATATGGCCTTACAAAAAATTTATGTGGGCTTACATGTCTCTTTTGGATCATGAACTATGGTTATTAAAATCTTAAGTGAGAGTTTCCCAATTTCTGTGCAACCTTGTCTCACTTTTATATACATCAGTGGCAGATACGTGTTTCACGTCGAGGAGACAACATGGTTAATCAACAAACCATGATCGGGAAAGGAGGAGGATGATTTGTTTCTAGCCCCTTCGGAAACTCTCCACAAAACCTAAACTCAGACGCCGGTAAGGAGATTTCATCCTCTGTCCTTTTCTTGATCTTCAGTGGCTTAGAATTTGCATCACCTCTAAAAAAAGAGCGAGGTAATTTAGTCATTGAGCGAGATAGGTGTAGCTGGAAGATGAGTTTCAGCTACAGATGAGTAGCGGTGAAATATCGGAGATAGCAACGTAGTGACTTTTTCCTCAGTTTCCACGAATTACATCTGCTGAAAAACGGAACGACTATCTTAGTATATCTAGACTCACTCGCTCTGCTATTATTGAAGGCAATTACATTAACGTTTCAGATATAATACACTTCTGGAAAGAAAAGTATACGCTTTAAAGAGGTTCCTATTCTGTCAACACTTATTATTGCAACTGCTCATGTGGATTACATGAAATGATTACATTTAGACGTCTGTAGCACAAGCGTTTCTGAGGTACCAGATATCGACCCATGGTGAAACACATAATAGTACTTGGTGCAACCTCCCTGAGTGGCAATGCATGTCAGCACTCTGGCGTCCAATCTATCGTACAGATGGCGAATAATGTCCTGAGATACATTATGCCACGCTTGCTTGACCTGTTCACGAAGTTATGTAAGAGTTGTCGGTTGACGAGTCGCACAAACCACTTCTTGTCCTAGCATATCCGACATGTATTCGATTGCCGCGCGGGATTAGCCGAGCGGTCTTGGCCGCTACAGTCATGGACTGTGCGGCTGATCCCGGCGGAGGTTCGAGTCCTCCC
This sequence comes from Schistocerca serialis cubense, assembly GCF_023864345.2. Taxonomy (NCBI): domain Eukaryota; kingdom Metazoa; phylum Arthropoda; class Insecta; order Orthoptera; family Acrididae; genus Schistocerca; species Schistocerca serialis. The sequence goes on from NC_064641.1 coordinate 805,782,060, forward strand.
TCGAGCATGGGTGTGGGTGTGTTTTTCCTTAGGATAATTTAGGTTAAGTAGTGTGTAAGCTTAGGGACTGATTACCTTAGCATTTAAGTCCCATAAGATTTCACACACATTTGAACATGTATTCGACTGCAGACAAGTCTGGAGATTGTGCTGGCCAGGGATGTTGCTGCACATCTTGCAGAGCGCTTGAGTTTCATGGGCAGTGTGTGGGTGCGCGTTATCCTGTTGGAACAATACTTCACCTTCCTGTTGCAAGGACGACGAAACAACGCGTCTAACAGCTTTCTACAAGTACCGAGTGCAGGTCAGCGTCCCCTCCAGAAACACCAAAGGAGAACGAGAGCAGTAGCTTATTTTGCCTCAGACCAGGAGGTCTGGCGTGTGACAAGGGACGACTGCACCGTACGAGACAGCGCTCACAACCTTTACGTCTTACGCTTAAACGACCATCTACTTTCATCGCTAAACACCCTGCAGCGCCACTGCATCTTCCAAATGACGCTCTGACAGCACCAGTCGAGCAGTACACGTCGATTGTGTGGCGTGAATGGAAGACGGGTAGACGCGCGCATACCGTAGCCCCACTGCTGATAATCGTTTCACGACAGTTACTCGTGACACGTCTGGCCCCAAATGCCCTCTTATGTGTGCTGTGTTAGCTGTAAGATCTGCCAGTGCTGCCCTTACGATACGACGGTACTGGTAGGCATCTGAGTTGCGTTGCCGTCCAGAAAAAGTTGCACAGGTCACACCAATATTCATGAAAGGTAGCATGAGTAATCCACAAAATTAAAGGCCCATATCGTTAACGTCGATATGTATCAGGATTTTGGACCATATATTGTGTTCGAACATTTTGAATTACCTTGAAGAAAACTGTATATTGACACATAGTCAACATTAATTTAGAAAACATCGTTCCTGTGAAACACAACTAGCTCTCTATTCACATGAAGTGTTGAGTGCTATTGACAAGGGATTTCAGATCTATTCCATATTTCTGCATTTCCAGAAGGCTTTTGACACTGTACCACACAAGCGGCTCGTATTGAAATTGCGTGCTTATGGAATATCGTCTCAGTTATGTGACTGGAATTGTGATTTCCTGTCAGAGAGGTCACAGTTCGTAGTCATTGACGGAAAGCCATCGTGTAAAACAGAAGTGATTTCTGGCGTTCCCCAAGGTACTGTTATAGGTCCTTTGCTGTTCCTTATCTATATAAACGATTTGGGAGACAATCTGAACAGCCGTCTTCAGTTGTTTTGCAGATGACGCTGTCGTTTATCGACTAATAAAGTCATCAGAAGATCAAAATAAACTGCAAAACGATTTAGAAAAATTATCTGAATGGTGCGAAAAGTGGCAGTTGACCATGAATAACGAAAAGTGTGAGGTCATCCACATGAGTGCTAAAAGGAACTCATTAAGCTTCGGTTACACGATAAATCAATCTAATATAAAATCCGTAAATTCAACTAAATACCTAGGTATTACAATTACGAACAACTTAAACTGGAAGGAACACATAGAAAATGTTGTGTTGAAGACTAACTAAATACTGCGTTTTATTGGCAGGACACTTAGAAAATGCAACAGATCTACGATGGAGACTCCCTACACTACGCTTGTCCGTCCTCTTTTAGAATACTGCTGCGCGGTGTGGGATCCTTACCTGATAGGACTGACGGAGTATATCTAAAAAGTTCAAAGAAAGGCAGGACGTTTTGAATTATCGCTTTTGCTGGCGTGGGTGCTTGCTCAGATAATTGTCCTAAAAGGACAAATTATCTCGGCGGGACAGTGACGCCGCCATCGCGACCTTGGGACCCCTGGCCCCATTTTGTTATCAATTGCTGACCCTCATCAATCGAAACATGACTGCGTCGCGTCGTTTCATTATTCGAGGGTCAGGGGCCCCCGGGGTCCCAAGGTCGCGATGGCGGCGTCACTGTCCCGCCAAGATAATTTGTCCTTTTAGGACAATTATCTGAGCAAGCACCCACGCCAGCAAAAGGTTGCCCGACACGTGTTGATAACAGGATTTGTTTTAACCGGCTGTACCCGAATTTTAGTATATAAAGAGGATGATTTGGAGCACACAGCACATTATGTCCTCTGAACCGACTCCGAGAACTTCTATTGTCGCTAACGAGCTGCCGGAAATAGTAAGTACACTTCTATTACAATGGAAACTTTGTACAGACTTGCACGAATTGCTGTTTGTGGAAGACTCCAAAATGCCTTAGATGTTTGTCAATTGGAGTTACCACAAACTATACGGGAAGATATTCTATTGGAATTTTGTGTTTCAAAATTTAATTTCATGTTAAATTCGTATAGGTTGCCAGAATGTTATATATTTAATAAAAGTGAGAATGTTCCCATGATTTGTGAAATCGTAAATAATGCAGTAGAAGCTTGTGCAAAAATAAGAGCGGGAATTCCAGTTCCATGGGAAACACTGGGTTTGATTACAATGTCTTCTTTTGACATTAGTACATTCTGGCAAAGTAGATTCAAAATTAAAGTATTTTTTTACGAAGTTACTTACAAGCATTTCATATATACTATTTGTGAGAACTGTTAATACAAATTATCTGATTCATGGCAAAACGCGCTACTGCAACCACTTCTTTTTGGAATGAAAATTAATATGGTAACCAAGACACCATCATTTTCATATGGTGTAACTTGTCCACCACGTATTAAACAATATAGTCATTGGTGCATATTTTGTGCAAATAGTCCATTGTTCAGAAGTGTACGTTGTGGTGGCTCGTTAAGCAGTGTATCGGATTCAGAGGAAGACGATGCAGATTTGGCTGATATGTTGCTTTCAGACCTCTGATGGAGACCCTGGCCGACATCTTCCAAACCACCTTCACCCTGGTTCAAGCACACGTGACGAATCCAACGCTGAAAATCTTCATCTGGATAGCTACGAGATTACACTGCCAGTTGGGAGCCACCGATGGACCCTTAGGGACATAAATAATCACCATTTTGAATTGTTTGACGAACTTCGAAGATTCCTGTTCACAATTATCCTTTGGTTGCCAGAACTTTTGCGAATATCTGAAATCTCAGAAAGATGGTATTACACTGATGTCATTGTCATCAGAGGACCGGACGACATTGATGAATTTAGTAGACGAATTGCTTCTATCGCATCAGTCTACCCTGGAGAAATTATCCTCTGGAAACATGATGACGACCACATCCAACTCGTCCTCGATTGCATCTATTCCTCTAGACGATGTAGATGCCGATTTAGGGTTGACCCCTTTATTGCCAGCAGAATTAAGAAATATCCCCGACGAAGGCGAGCAATCACAGCCATGTCGGACCTCGACTGGTTCAATATACTCATATATTTCTTCCTGCAAAAAAGGCCAAGTCAGGGACAAGTTTGGATTAGAGGAACCCATAAGAGAGTGCCTGGTGAGTCTGAAATTGTACAATGAGTCAGTTTCATCGAGGGTTCCCTCTCGGTATTGGAAAGCGAAAACCCTCGAATTAATGATCACTTGCAACAAGAACTCACCAGAGATGGCTCACGTAAATGGGGTCATACAAAGCGCAAGCCAATCTCTGACTGCCAGAGGTGCAACCCTGAAACGACAGCAAAAAGGGTACTTTCCATATTAATGTCATACAATTGCATACCCCCAGAAAATATAGTCAGTGTAATACCATCTGGACACCATTATTACATTAATTTCATTGATCCTAAATTCAGACGTTTTTTTGACATGGGCCTTGAGTTATACAAAAATACTATAAATGAATTAGATCTCAAAGGTTTCGAGAATTTTTTATGTTCTGGCTCAGAAGACAGTATATTTTACAGCCACTCTACAAATGTTTGGGAATATTATTAAACTTTAGCAGATTCTCTTGCATGGCTAAATAAACTTTTGTTATTTCAATGTAATGATGACACAGATGAAGTGTCTAAATTTTTGTTAAATTTGGTATCATGGTTTAATAGACAGGGCCTTCACCAATGGCAGGATAATAATTATGTACATAATAAAAAATTAAACACTCTTTGTATTATTGGCCCTCCAAACTCTGGAAAAAATTGGTATTTTGATTGTTTCATTTCACTTGAACTTAATGTAGGCCACATTGGCCGATGCAATAATAAGACAAATCAATTTGCTGTTCAAGACACCGTAAATAGGCGTATAATCATTGGAAATGAAATTTCATTAGAAGAAGGTGCTGTAGAGGATTTCAAAAAAGTTTGTGAAGGAATTGCATGCCACATTCTTGTAAAATATAAAGGAGATGCTATTTTAAGACGTACTCCATTACTGTTAATTCTCAGCCAATTGTATGTAGTCATCCAGATTTCAACAATGTCCGTGTGAGAACTATTAGGTGGAAAAAGTTTGATGAATTGAAAAATGCTATAAAAAAGCCTTATCCTTTAGCTTTCTTTTCATTGTTGCAAATGTATAATATTCCTTATTAAATAAAAGACAAGAATTTGTACAATGTATAATTTTTATTGTCAATTATTACAACAAATAAAAATAAATAACAATTGTTACATTTCAATTACAATTGTTTAATTTCATATTGTCCCTTATAAACAGATGATTCTTCATTCCTTTTTACATTAGACATATAAATCATATCTGATACTTGAACATTTGATACAGCTGCTCTAGGGTAATGTGTCTCTAGACCATCTGCATACACTGAACATTCTGCAATAACTTCAAATAACATTTGAGTATCAGTATATTTTGTAACATCACTGTTTAAACTGCTTGTACTTAAAGCATATGTAAGATTAATGCCTACATGAAGACTCGGTTGAACATTTGTATCATGAAGTCTAATATTATACCCAGCAGAAGCAATATCAGCTTTTTCTATTAAATTATTATATCCAGATTCTTCTGCATTTGTGACTGGAGTAACAGCTCCTACTAATTGTTCTTCCATTCTTGCTGGTTCAAAAGGGGTTAAAGAAAAACTATCACATGATATAAAAGGATTACAGTGTTTATCAGCATTAATATTATACCTTTGAATTACATTTTGAGCAGTACTTGTAATAGGAAAAATATCAACATTGGCTACTTTTGGAATTTTGAGAAAACCTAATGCTCGTGTATAAGTATAGTCAACAAAAACACTTCCTGTTCGTGCATCTGCATCTACTTCAGAACCACAAGACTGTACACATTTCCAACCCCAATTATGTAAACCCTTATCTTTTGAGCTAGAAACACACGCATAATAATATTTCAAATTAATGGGTTGTCCAAATTGATGTGCAGGCACTTTAGTAAGAAACTCTGCTTCATCATTTCTATAACCATACCAAGACTTCCAAATGTCATCAAACTTTCGTTTATGATCTATGGCAGTTGTTTCCATAGGTGCATTTGCTGTAAATGCTGTAGGTTTTACATTAATACCCGGTATTTTCAAATGAATCCCTACACTTGTGATCATATTCTTATTTTGATTCAATGTTGCAAGTTCTGTATCACTTGAATTAGTGGGAAAAGCAATTCTAGGATTTCGTGCAATTACTTTTACAGAACAATGAACAATTCTACTACCATCAGGTAATAAATCGAATTCAGAAGGTGTCATATACAAAAATGGCCTATCAACGGGAATTTCTGCCAAAGGAGTAACCATGCATACTACCTTTTCATGTTCAATCACTTTATATGCTAAACCATATGTGAAAAATCTATGTACTTTGCGATATCTTGTAATATTACCAGTATCTAATATAGAAATATGAGAGAGAGTGTCACAGAAATGATACAGGATTTGGGCTGGAAATCGTTAAAAGAAAGGCGTTTTTCGTTGCGACTGACACTTCTCACGAAATTCCAATCACCACCTTTCTCCTCCGAATGCGAAAATATTTTGTTGACACCGACCTACATAGGGAGGAACGATCACCACGGTAAAATAGGGAAATAAGAGCTCGTACGGAAAGATATAGGTGTTCATTCTTTCCGCGTGCTATACGAGATTGGAATAATAGAGAATTGTGAAAGTGGTTCGATGAACCCTCTACCAGGCACTTAAAGGTGATCTGCAGAATATCCATGTAGATGTAGATGATGTAGAACCTCATCTATGAGTGTCAGAAAGTTTACATGACCACTGATACCCAGCATCGTCGCACAACTGTCGCAACACGTCCAGCTAATTAGGCAGTTCTCCGAAAGCACCATCCCGTCACTCGGAAGGCCACAATTTGACCACGTTCAAACTCGTTCAGTTGGCCATATGACACCCGAGTGCGTCTCTGTGTCATGGTTGCCTGCTTGCTTCACACGTTGGCACCACACAGTGGCTTCTGGCTGTGAGCATTCCCTATTTCAGGGCAGACAAAGACGGCGCTCAGGCAGCTATGCCAATACGATATCTGTTGGGAGACGATGTTGCAAGCATTATCAGTACATCTACTGTTATCGCCGGTGGCATATGGCATCATCGGATTAACGTCAACGTCGTTTTTCCAGGAGTACTAATTTTTTTTCCGGCAGTATAGATTAGGCAGGTTACGATCATGGTGTTTACGTGGCCTGTTTGTCCAATTCCAAGTCGTAATATCTTGTGTCCATGATGTCTGGCCATAAAGGATGATTCAGCTGCTACTGCCGCGGTCATTTTATGCAACCTCCAATGTTATATCTGGCCTTCAAAAATTATGCAGGAGATTTTCATATTCCCTCGCACACACATGCAAACCGTGATGATGCTGCCGGCCACGAATTTCTCGCCTGTGTCAACCTCTTCATCTCAGGATAACAATTACAACCAGTGTCCCCAATTGTTTGCTGGATTTATTGCGTTCTCTCTCTTCCTCTACAATTTTACCCCTACAGCTCCCTTTAATACCATGGCAGTCATTCCCTGATGTCTTCACAGATGTCCTATCACCCTGTCCCTTCCCCTTGTCATTGTTTTCCTCTCTGATTCTGCGCAGAACCTCCTATTTCCTTACCTTATTAGCCAACCTAATATTCAGCATTCGTCTGTAGCACCACATCTGAAATGCTTCGATTCTTTTCTGTTCCGGTTTTCCCACAGTCCATGTTTCGCTGCCATACAACTCTGTGCTCCAGTCAAAATCTCAGAAATTTCTTCCACAAATTAATGCCTATTTAGTATACTAGAAGACTTCTCATACCCAGGAATTCCCATTTTGTCAGCGATGTTGTGCTTTTGATATCCTCTTTGCTTCGTCCGTCACTGGTTATTATGTTGCCTTGGTAGCAGAGTTCTTTAACTTCACAAATTTCGTGACCATCAGACCTGAAGTTAAGTTTCTCTAAGTTCTCATTTCTGCTAATTCGCAATACATTTGTTTTTCTTCGGTTTACTCTCAATCCATAGTATGTACTCATAAAATTGTTTATTCCATTCAGCAGACCCATAATTCTTCTTCACTTTCACTTAGAATAGCAATGTCATCAGCGAATCGTATCATTGGTATCTTTTCACCTTGAATTTTAATTACACTCCTGGACATTTCTCTTATTTCCATCATTGCTTCTTTGATGTACAGACTGAACAGTAGAAGCGAAAGGCTAAATCCCTATCTTATACCCTTTTTATATCGAGCGCTTCGTTCTTGGTCACCCACTATTGTTATTCCCCCTTGGATCTTGTAAATATTGTGTATTACTCGTCTATCCCTACAGCTTCACCCCTATTTTTTCAGAATTTTGAACCCCTTGCACAAATTTACATTGTCGATTGCTTTTTCCAGGTCGACATTCCTATGATCGTGTCTTGATCTTTCTTTAGTCTTGCTTCCATGATGAACCGCAACGTCAGACAGAATTGCCTCTCTGGTCCCTTTACCTAGCACATCCTCTGTTTTCTTTTCCATTCTTCTGTATATTATTCTTGTCAGTTACCTGGATTCATGAGCCATTCAGCTGATAGTGCAATTATTCTCTCTTGTAGTCTCTGGAACTGTGTTGATGTTATTTTTCTAAAAGTCAGATGGTATGTCGCCAGACTTATACGCTCTACACACCAACGAGGATAGTCGTTTTGTTGCAATTTCCACCAATGAGTTTGTAAATTCTGATGGGATATTGTCTGTCCTTCCTGCTTTCTTTGATCTTAAGTCCTCCAAAACTATTAAATTCTGATTCATTTCTGGATCCCCTCTCTCTTCTAAATCGACTTCTGTTACTTCTTCTATCACATCAGACAACTCTATACCCTCATAAAGGCTTTCAATGTCCTCTCTCTACCTACCCGCTCTCTCCACTGCATTTAGCAGTGGAAGTCCATTACATCCTTAATGTTACCACAATTGCTTTTGATTTCACTGAAATTTATTTTGACTTTCCTATACGCTGAGTCAGTCCTGCCAGTGATTATATCTTTTTTAACATCTTCACATTTTTCACGAATCCTTAGCTTCACTGAACTTCATACTTTTTTCGTCCGTCAGCGACTTGAATTCCTGTACTCATGAATTTCCCTGAACATTTTTGTATTGAGCTCTTTTATCGGTCAGCTGAAGTACTTCTTCTGTTACCTGTGGTTTATTCGCAGCTGCCTTCATTTTACCCATGTTTTTCTTTCACACTTCCGTGATTGCCCTTTTTTAGGGAATTCCGTTATTTCTAAGCTGTACTGCCTACTGAGTTAATCCTTGTTGCTGTATGTATAGCCTTAGAGAACTTCAAACAAGTCTCGTTATACCTTAGTACTTCTGTATCCTACTTCCTTGAGTATTGTTTTTTCCTGGCTGATCTCTTGAACTTCAACTTACTTTTCATCACTAGTACATTGTTATCTGAGTCTGTATCTGCTCCTGGGTACGCCTTACAATCCAGTTCTGATTACGGAATCTTTGTCTGACTATGATGTAATCTAACTGAAATCTTCCCGTATCACCCGGTGTTTTCCAAGTATACCTCCCACTCTTGTGAGTCTTAAAGAGAGTGTTCGCTATTACTAACAGAAATTTATTATGGAATTCAATTAGTCTATCAGGTTTTTATCCACCTTTATGTACTGTATTACTGTTTCAAATCCTTATATGTTTTCTCTGTCTCTTCATCTTCATGTTGCGTTGTCGGCATGTATACCTGACCTATCGCTGTCGGTGTTAGTTTGCTGTCGATTCTAACGAGAACAAACCTATCGCCGGCCGTTGTGGCCGAGGGGCTCTAGGCGCTTCAGTCCGAAACCGCGCTGCTGCTACGGTCGCAGGTTCGAATCCTACCTCGGACATGGATATGTGTGTTGTTAGGTTAGTTAGGTTTAAGTGGTTCTAAGTCTGTCGGACTGATGACCTCAGATGTTAAGTCCCATAGAGCTCAGAGCCATTTGAACAAACCTATCACTGAACTGTTCACTGTAACACACCCTTTGTCCTGCCTTTCTATTCATAACGAATCGTAGTTGTACCATTTTCTGATGCTGTTGTTACTACCCTATACTCATCTGATCAGCAGTTCTTGTGTTCTTTCCATTTCGCGTCACTGATCCCTACTATATCTAAATTGAGCCTTTGAATTTCCCTTTTCATGTTATATAGCTTCCCTACCACACACAAGCTTCTGACATTCCACGCTCGGACTCGGGGAACGTTATCCATTCGTTGATTATTCAATCTTTTTCTCATGGTAGCCTCCCCCTTCGCAATCCATTCCCGGAGATCCGAATGGGGGACTATTCCGAAATCTTTTGCCAATGGAGAGATAATCGTTACACTTTTTCAATCACAGACCACATGTCTTGTGGATACACACTGTGCGTCCTTTTTTTTTTGTCATCAGTATACTGACTGGTTTGATGCGGCCAGCCACGAATTCCTTTCCTGTGCTAACCTCTTCATCTCAGAGTAGCACTTGCAACCTACGTCCTCAATTATTTGGTTGACGTATTGCAATCTCTGTCTTCCTCTACAGTTTTTGCCCTCTACAGCTCCCTCTAGTACCATGGAAGTCATTCCCTCATGTCTTAGCAGATGTCCTATCATCCTGTCCCTTTTCCTTATCAGTGTTTTCCACATATTCCTTTCCTCTACGATTCTGCGTAGAAGCTCCTCATTCCTTACCTTATCAGTCCACCTAATTTTCAACATTCGTCTATAGCACCACATCTCAAATGCTTCGATTCTCTTCTGTTCCGGTTTGACCACAGTCCATGTTTCACTACCATACAATGCTGTACTCAAGACGTACATCCTCAAAAATTTCTTCCTAAAATTAAGGCCGGTATTTGATATTAGTAGACTTCTCTTGGCCAGAAATACCTTTTTTGCCATAGCGTGTCTGCTTTTGATGTCCTCCTTGCTCCGTCCGTCATTGGTTAATTTACTGCCTAGGTAGCAGAATTCCTTAACTTCATTGACTTCGTGACAATCAATCCTGATGTTAAGTTTCTCGCTGTTCTCATTTCTACTGCTTCTCATTACCTTCGTCTTTCTCCGGTTTACTCTCAAACCATACTGTGTACTCATTAGACTGTTCATTCCGTTCAGCAGATCATTTAATTCTTCTTCACTTTCACTCAGGATAGCAATGTCATCAGCGAATCGTATCATTGATATCCTTTCACCTCGTATTTTAATTCCACTCCTGAACCTTTCTTTTATTTACATCATTGCTTCCTCGATGTACAGATTGAAGAGTAGGGGCGAAAGGCTACAGCCTTGTCTTACACCCTTCTTACTACGAGCACTTCGTTCTTGATCGTCCACTCTTATTATTCCCTCTTGGTTGTTGTACATATTGTATATGACCCGTCTCTCCCTATAGCTTACCCCTACTTTTTTCAGAATCTCGAACAGCTTGCACCATTTTGTATTGTCGAACGCTTTTTCCAGGTCGACAAACCCTATGAAAGTGCCTTGATTTTTCTTTAGCCTTGGTTCCATTATTAGCCGTAACGTCAGAATTGCCTCTCTCGTCCCTTTACGTTTCCTAAAGCCAAACTGATCGTCACCTAGCGCATTCTCAATTTTCTTTTCCATTCATCTGTATGTTATTCTTGTAAGCAGCTTCGATGCATGAGCTGTTAAACTGATTGTGCGATAATTCTCGCACTTGTCAGCTCTTACAGTCTTCGGAATTGTGTGGATGATGCTTTTCCGAAAGTCAGATGGTATGTCGCCAGACTCATATATTCTACACACCAACGTGGATAGTCGTTTTGTGGCCACTTCCCCCAATGATTTTAGGAATTCAGATAATGTTATCTATCCCTTCTGCGTTATTTGACCGTAAGTCCTCCAAAGCTCCTTTAAATTCCGATTATAATACGGGATCCCCTATCTCTTCTAAATCGACTCCTGTTTCTTTTCCATCACATCAGATAAATCTTCACCCTCATAGAGGCTTTCAATGTATTCTTTCCACCTATCTGCTCTCTCTTCTGCATTTAACAATGGAATTCCCGTTGCACTCTTAATGTTACCACCGTTGCTTTTAATGTCACCAAAGCTTGTTTTGACTTTCTTGTATGCTGAGTCAGTCCTTCCGACAATCATATCTTTTTCGATGTCTTCACATTTTTCCTGCAGCTAATTCGTCTTAGCTTCCCTGCACTTCCTATTTATTTCATTCCTCAGCGACTTGTATTTCTGTATTCCTGATTTTCCCGGAACATGTTTGTACTTCCTCCTTTCATCAATCAACTGAAGTATTTCTTCTGTTACCCATGGTTTCTTCGCAGCTACCTTCTTTGTACCTATGTTTTCCTTCCCAACTTCTGTGATGGCCCATTTTAGATATGTCCATTCCTCTTCAACTGTACTGCCTACTGGGCTATTCCTTGTTGCTGTATCTATAGCGTTAGAGAAGTTCAAACGTATCTCGTCATTCCTTAGTACATCCGTATCCCACTTCTTTGCGTATTGATTCTTCCTGACTAATGTCTTGAACTTCAGCCTACTCTTCATCACTACTATATTGTGATCTGAGTCTATATCTGCTCCTGGGTACGCCTTACAATCCAGTATCAGATTCCGGAATCTCTGTCTGACCATGATGTAATCTAATTGAAATCTTCCCGTATCTCCCGGCCTTTTCCAAGTATACCTCCTCATCTTGTGATTCTTGAACAGGGTATTCGCTATTATTAGCTGAAACTTGTTACAGAACTCAATTAGTCTTTCTCCTCTTTCATTCCTTGTCCTAAGCCCATATTCTCCTGTAACCTTTTCGTCTACTCCTTCCCCTACAACTGCATTCCAATCGCCCATGACTATTAGATTTTCGTCCCCCTTTACATACTTCATTACCCTTTCAATATCCTCATACACTTTCTCTATCTGTTCATCCTCAGCTTGCGACGTCGGCATGTATACCTGAACTATCGTTGTCGATGTTGGTCTGCTGTCGATTCTGATTAGAACAACACGGTCACTGAACTGTTCACAGTAACACACCCTTCTGCCCTACCTTCCTATTCATAACGAATCCTACACCTGTTATACCATTTTCTGCTGCTGTTGATATTACCCGATACTCATCTGACCAGAAATCCTTGTCTTCTTTCCACTTCACTTCACTGACCCCTACTATATCTAGATTGAGCCTTTGCATTCCCTTTCCAGATTTTCTAGTTTCCCTACCACGTTCAAGCTTCTGACATTCCACGCCCCGACTCGTAGAACGTTATCCTTTCGTTGATCATTCAATCTTTATCTCATGGTAACCTCCCCCTTGGCAGTCCCCTCCCGGAGATCCGAATGGGGGACCATTCCGGAATCTTTTGCCAATGGAGAGATCATCACTTCTTCAATTGCAGGCCACATGTCCTGTGCATACACGCTACGTGTCTTTAATGCAGCGGTTTCCATTGCCTTCTGCATCCTCATGTCGTTGATCATTGCTGATTCTTCCGCCTTTAGGAGCAATTTCCCACCCCTAGGACAAGAGAGTGCCCTGAACCTCTATCCGTTCCTCCGCCCTCTTTGACATGGCCGTTGGCAGAATGAGGCTGACTTCTTATGCCGGAAGTCTTCGGCCGCCAATGCGATTATTTATCAAAATTTAGGCAGTGGCAGGGATCGAATCCGGGACCGAAGACGTTTTGATTATGAATCAAAGACGCTACCCCTTTTTTTTTCTTTTTTTATTTTTTTTATTGTATTTTACTAAAACATACATTTCAAGTATTCAACAGTACAATTAATGATTTAACCATTTGCAACATTAAAAAAAAAGAACCAGTTTTAAACTATTTATATGCTAAATATGTCTAATACAGTAATAATGGTAAAACAAACTTTAAAAGTGGTTACAGTATAAACTTTGCTCAAGATAACTAAGATTATTCTAGGTGCAAATTATTGTCACCCAATCAGTGGGTTTGTCTACTAAGTTGAATTCACTGTTTAATTTGTAAACTGTCCATTTAATAAAAAATATAGCATATTTAATACCAGTTTTCTTGACTATGAACCAGTTTAAATACAATCCAATTAAACACATACAAAAAAAAAAAGAAAGTTCCGGAAGCAAGGTTAAAGTAAATAATAATAAGGAACCAAGTGACTTTTATTTTTCTTATGTTCGTTCTCGTTCAAGGTGTTGTAGTGGTTTCACATATTTAACCAACACCCATTCTTTCAAAAATGATCTTCAGCATGTTGGCATAGTGCTTCTTGTGGTTGCGATACGTGCTGATTTTTGCATATTCACACTTCATGTAAACGCGGAATTCTATCTCGTTGTCCGACCCAAGTGTGTGGATGACATAACTAACATATTTTCCCAGTAACCAGCTAATGGCGTTGGTTTTTAATTTCGGAAAGTATGTCATGTCCGGTCTCAGGAGGAGCGACGGCGTTATATATTGCGTAGAGGATCTGGTGAGAAAGGCGATTTGTTGCCTGATCCAATTCCAGTTATGCACATTGCCACCACAGGTGAATCTGTGGCTGAGTGTATCCACCAGATTGCATTTTCCACAAAGGTGTGTCTGGTTTAAACCGATCCCATATAGTCTCTCGTTGGTGCTGATGACATTATTAACTGTTTTGTACCATGCGGAAATAGCGTCTGTAGATAGCCCGGCATAGTTGATGTTCCGCCATACAGCTTTCCAGTCACAATTTGGGAATTTCGTTTCAATTTTGTTTCTACCCTCATTTAACTTCCTTTCAAGTATGATGTCGCGCGCTGTGATACGTGTGTTGCTTCTGATTTCGTCACTAAGATAACTTGCTTCGAGGAAAAAGTTCCTTACATACTGCAGACGGGCATTAATCCTTCGCACATCAATCGGTGCTTGCAGGCTATGGGGTGTCACAGCCTCAAAGAGCTTTGCGGTTATACATTGTGGAAGTTCTCTGAGTATATGGAAAGTCCGTTTGAGGAACAGAGCAGACGCTTTATTGCCAATATGCACCAAACCGAGGCCCCCGTTTCTGACATCCAGTATAACCGTAGTCGCACCAACCCTGAATATGTCTCCTCTCCATAAATAATTGGTAACAGTGGACATGATCCCTTTCGCTACTAGTTTAGGGATTGGAAATACCTGCGCAGTGAAATACGCTTTAGACAAAACGCAGGAGTTGATGAATCTGACTTTTTGCACCAGGTCCATAGTTCGATGGATGTTCTCCATTACAGCACCATGAACTTTCCTCCTAGTTTCCGTCCAGTTAAAAGCAGCCATCCGCATCGGACATGCCATTAAGGTGATTCCCAAAGTTTTATGTTTGTTGTCTTGTTTTGCCCATGCCAGTCGAAGGTGATCTAGGCCCCGTAGATTCAATATTTGACTTTTGTTTTCATTTACTGTCGCTCCCGACGCTAGACAATATCTTTGGATTTCTCTTTCCAGTGTAACTGTCTCCTCCTTATTCCTTATTACAACGCCCACGTCATCAGCATAAGCTCGTATGACAGTTTTCTCACCACTCAATGTTATGCCTGTTAATCTTTCGTGGACAGTGCGGAGGAAGGGCTCTAAAGATACTGAAAATAAAAACATTGATAAGGGACTGCCCTGTGGAATCCCTCGCCTTATCTGTATGGGTTTAGATGTTTGGCCATTGATTGCTATTTTCGCATTTACACCTGTTGCAATATTCCTTAGCATGTTCACAATCTGGGGGTGGAAAGCCATTCTTGACAGCGTCGCAAAGAGGTATCTATGACTAACGCGGTCAAAAGCTTTGTTGAAATCTATAAAGATTAAAGCACATTTTATACTTATCACTGAGGTAATTGCAATGACGTCTCTGTATGCAGATAGACTTTCGAATATCGTTCTGGTCGGAGAGCAAGATTGGTGATGACTCAATATTTTGTTGGAAAAGGCAGAGAGTCTTTTGTTGATAATACGCGAAATTATTTTGTAATCAGAATTTAGTAGCGAAAGAGGCCGAAAATTGTTTAAGTTGGTTTTGCCTTTACTCTTAGGAATCAGTACTATTTTACTTTCCTTAAACTCTGCAGGGACCGGTTTTCCGTTCAGGACCTCATTTGCCATGGAAATGATCTTGTCCCCAATTATAGACCAGTAGCGAGCATAAAACTCCACAGGGAGGCCATCAAGTCCCGGAGATTTGTTGAGAGGTGAGTTACGCACTGCCTCATGCGCTTCATCTTTAGTAATAGGTGACAGGATGTCAGCGTTGTCTGTTCCCGACAATTGTGGACCTAAAATAGTGAGAAAGTCATCGAGAGCTGCATCTTCCACTGTGGTAGGGGCATATAAGGTTTCATAGTACCTGTGAACTTCGTCCAGTATTTGTTTCTGGCATGTGATCCTCGTACCAGTATGCGTCTGGACTTCATCAATTAAAGTTTGACGTCTGTTTTTAGCATGCCGCACCAAGTGATACAGAGAAGCTGTTTCATCTGCTACGACTGATGTGGCTTTCGATTTAATTTGGAGTCCCTCCATCTGTTGCCGTTTAATGCTTAATAACTTGGCTTTTATTTTTTTGATATCATTTAGACGAATTACGCCATCATGGGCCTGTTGATATAAGTCTCTTAAAACTTTATAATAAAACTCCATTGTATTCCTCAACTCCCTGTGCCTGGCTGCACTATACTGCATGACAACTTTGCGCAGCCTTGGTTTAGCCCTCCTTGTCCACCAGTCTATGACTGTTGGGTGCTTGTCTACTGTGCGGAGGCACATAGTCCACGCAAACCTTATTTCCTGTTCCAGTTCTTCGTCAGTTAAAACAGAGATATTTAAGTTCCATTGGCCTCTGAATCGACGGGTTGGTTGTACACTTAGATTAAAGCAAGTTAAAAGTGTACTGTGATCGCTAAAATACACTGGAATAGTCTCAACGTTTAATAAATAATTTTGCAAATTTGGTGACACGTAAATTCTATCTAGTCTGCTGCGGGAGTGGCTGGTTATATACGTGAACCCGACTGACGTCGGGTGCTGAAGTTCCCACACATCCTTAAGGTGTAGATCACTTACTAATTTTTTTAACTGTGGCGAGTAGTTGAAGTTGGGTTGTTGATCTTTCTGGTTTAAAACACAGTTAAAATCTCCACCTAGTATAAGAGAACACGGATTTTTCCTCAATAAATAAATCAGTTCATCTTGAAAAAACTTCGCACGATCCAATTTGTGGGAAGTTCCTGATGGGGCGTAAAGGTTAATCACTGTCACATCGAAAAGTTTTATGCCTATGGCTCTTCCTGATTCTAGTCGTTCGATTTCAGTCACCGGAATGCCTTCCCTTATAAGAATGGCTGTACCGATATTGGCTTCCGTAGAAACATTAACAATTTCAAAAAAGCCTGGGACCCGAAATTCCGTTATCGCAACTTCTTGTAGCAACGCGATATCTGTTCCGGACTGGTACAAGAATTCCTTTAGTGCTGCCAATTTCAAGGGTGACTGTATTTTATTAATGTTAATAGTAGTAATGCTATAAGCTTGCAGCACAGACATACCGGAAGAAGCTATTTGGGATGAGGTTCGGTATGATTATAGCAGCAAACGTGCTTCCCTACAAGGCACGATCCTTACAAGCTGTGTGCCCATTATATGTACTAACTGCCTAGAAAATTTGCACTGCTTTTAAACAAATAGCTTGAGAAGAAAAGTATCCTGAAATCCTGACAATGCATTGCTATAAGTCACTGTGGCCATTCTCTTTCTCCTCGTCAGTGTTGGACCTGATGACTTCATATGTGATATTCTTTTTCTTGATGTCTTTCTTCTCTGGTGTGACTTTCGCTTGATGACGCGTGACAGCAAGGCCCGGTGTCTGTCGCAGCCGCTGGCGGTGGCTAAATGGGGCAACGGCCGTGGCTTGCGAGTCGTCAATGTTTGGTTCCGGCGTGGTGTCTGTTGTGTTGTTTTGCTGGCGAGGCGGTGATGCTTGTGTATTTCCTCCTTCGGCGCGGCGTTGCGCTTCGGAGTCAGCAGGTTCTTTACCTGGTACTTCCTCGTACGGTTCGCACTGTATGGGTTGTGCACTTGATGCGATTATTTCAGCCGTGACCTCAGACTCAGGGTCACATTTCCGTGAAAAATCACTACCCGCTGCGTCACTATCTGTTCGTGGCGGTGTAAGTCCTTGTGCGGAAGTGGGAGCCACATCGACCTTCATTCCATCTCCTTTTTCCACTTCCAACAGATCTTCAGGACTGGGCTTCGGCCTCCTGGCAACGGGTGTTTCACAGGAAGAGTCCTCATCAACATTTCTTTCAGTGTCCTCTAGAGGACGCTTTTTTGTGGGAATCTCGCTGTCACGGGACGGAATTTCAGCAGTTAATGCAGGTTTTAAAGACGGAAAGTCATTAACATTAAGTGCAACATTTTCAGAGGTAGTAACAGGATCCACGACCGCCGCTGGCTCTGTTGTATTACTGGCTGGCAACAAATCGTTGAGTGTCAATTTTCGGCGTTGCGTAAGGTTATTTGTTAGCACAAATACACGGCGAGGGCAGTCCTGACGGAGGTGACCAGACTCGTTACATACATGACATGTAGGGGTTTGTCCTGAGTACATAACATGCGCCTTGTGCCCGTCAACAAAGATGTGGGAGGGAATGTTTGCTTTCACTTCCATCTCCACGGAGCGAATGCCGTTAAAGCACTGTAGCTTGAAATGCGAAGCCCACCTTTCGTTGACTATTTGCCTGACAACCCCATACTTTGAAAGGACACCTTTAATTTTCGAATTGTCTACTTCTATGGGAATATTCAAAACCCTAAACATTCCTAATTACAGACTCGGAATTCCGGAGTTTGACAGTACTTTTAGTACCATCACGGTGTATAAATTCCGTTTCATAACCAAATTTTGCCAGAAAGCGGTCTACACTCGCGGAATCGTTAAACTTTACAAAAATGCAGTATTCATCAGAGTCCAGGTGCATGGTATGAACAGATTCAGAATGAAGGCCAATTACCTCGGTAATCCAGTCGTGTATTTCAAGTGCAGAGGGCTGTACTCGACGGGTGTACTTGTCGAAGGTGAAAATCACGGTGTTTTTTCTCACGGAGTTTGCCATGGTGTTCTGCAGCGAAGAAATCTCGGACAACGCCGAAATCCCAACGGCACTTCGTAGAAAGATGACACGAAAGAAGACCAAATGCTCAATTGATAACGCTTAATTCACGTGCAAAACGTCAATAAACGAGCACAAAACACGAAAACACTGGCGTAAACACTGAACGTTCACGGAGCAAACTTGAGGAGCGTGCGACCGCTGCGGCAGCTAATGCCAGACTTGTAGACCATGAGTCCTTAATGCAGTGAGTTCCATTTGATTTCTGCACCCTCATGCCGTTGATCATCGATGATTCTTCCGCCTTTAGCGGCAGTTTCCCAACCCACGTACAAGAGAGTGCACTCTAACTCAGTCCGCTCCTCCGCCCCCTTCGACAAGGCCTTTGCAGAATGAGGGTGACTTCTTATGCCAGAAGTGTTCGGGCGCCAATGATGAATGTTAAACATAACTTAAGCGGTGTTGAGTTTCGAACCCAGGACCGAGGTCCGAATCCTGCCTCGGGCATGGATGTGTGTGATGTCCTTAGGTTAGTTAGGTTTAAGTAGTTCTAGGTGCTAGAGGACTGATGACCTCAAATGTTAAGTCCCATAGTGCTCAGAACCAGGACCGAGGACGTTTTGGGTAATAATCAATTTTGGTTAATAATCAAAGACGCTACACTTGGACCTAACGGAAACTGTAACTGGGACAGAAAAAATGAGCAAGACCTTTTTTGTACGAAATGTAATCCAGTTAAATTTTTTGCAGGGATACATTTACACTAGAAACTGTAGTTTTCAAGTTATTCAAGAAAAACGTACAAAAGTGACCTACAAACGCACCACCTCTCCCGCACTTGGTCCCCACCTGTCAGGATATCTGTCACACTGTTCATGGCACTCTCCTCGACAACTCCACAAAAAATTTGCGACTAGACGAATTATTTCCCACATTCGGTCCTTTTGGGTCTTCATTGATTGGTCTTATTACATGCCACTGGCTTAGTCGAGCACTAAAAAATTGTAAAACTGACGTTCGTATGAATTTTATCTAATAAAAAAGTGGTTCTAATGGCTCTGAGCACTATGGGACTTAACTTCTGAGGTCATCAGTCCCCTAGAACTTAGAATTACTTAAACCTAACTAACCTAAGGACATCACACACATCCATGCCCGAGCCAGGATTCGAACTTGCGACCGTAGCGGTCGCGCGGTTCCAGACTGTAGCGCTTAGAACCACTCGGCCAGCCCGGCCGGCTTTATCTGATAGATTTGTGAATTTCAACAGTATAAAATAGACAATTTCATCATTGTATTCGTCAGGCATTATGACGATGAAACCACTGTGATTTTAAGGGTTATGTATGGATCGGATTGTCAAAGTATTTTCTTTTAGCGTGACGCTAACAGGAATCGATTGTTCTTTCATTATCTTCACGGGCACTTTTAAATTAATAATGTTAACGTGATAGCAGAATATGCTGGAGGCATAATAGCCTAATCAATAGAGACCTAAAAAGTTCGAAAAATCGGGAAGAGTTAGTGTAGTAGGAACTTGTTTTACAGTGGTAGGAGGGACTGCCACAAAACAACGTACTAGAAATCTGCTAGAAATCCTGACTACTAAACGATGAGTATGGGGATGGTGGTGCGTTTGTAGGTCACTTCTGTACGTTTTTCTTGAATAACTGGACAACCTTGGCCTCCATCGAAAACGTATCCCTGTACTAAATTCCCGTTAATTTTTCTAAAAAATGTCGTTACATTAAATGTTCTACAAATAAGGTTGTGTTCCCCGCTCCCCTCCCTCTCACCCAATGACCATGGACCTTGCTGTTCATGGGGTGGCCTCAGCGATACAGAGAGCCGTGCCGTGGGTGCAACCACCACATAGGAGTGTGTGAAAGAAGACAAATTTCTGGACAGTGGCAGCAGCCTCCACAATAGCTCAAGAGAAAGCAGTCTGCATAACTGACTGATCTGGTTTTCTAACATCAACTAAAACGGCCTTGAGGCGCAGGTAATGGCTGAAAGCGAGGGAAAATTACAGCCGTAATCTTCCCCGAGGGCATGCAGCTCTAATGTATGATTAAATGGGGAAAGTACTCTGGAGGTAAAATAATCCCAGATTCGAATCTCCAGCCACGCCGCTTGTACGGTTAGCGCGGCTCTCTCCGTAGGAAGTTCGAGTCCTCCTTCGGGCATGGGTGTATGTGCTGCCGTTATCTTAAGTTAGTTTATTTTAGGTTAAGTAGTGTGTAAGTCTAGGGACCGACGACCTCAGCAGTTTGATTCCATAGGAACTTAACACAAATTCCCAAAAATTCGGATCTCCAACGGCGACTACTCAGCAGGATGTCGTCTTCAGGAGAAACAAAAATGGCATTCTACAGACCGGAGCATGTAATGTTAGATCCCTTAAGGGGGAAGATTGGTTAGGAATCTTGAAAAAGGGAAATGCGTAGGTTAAAGTTAGATATAAAAGGAAATAATGACGTTTGATGGCAGGAGGAACATGACGTCAGGCCAGGTGATTACAGGGTTATAAATACGAAATCAAATAGCGACAACGCTTGAGTAGGACTAATAATGAATAACAAAATAGGTATGCAGGTAAACTGCTGTGAACAGCATAGAGAACTCATTACCGTAGTCTAGCTACACATGAAACCCATACCCACCACAGTAGTACAGGTTTATGTGGCAACCAGCTCCGCGGATAATAAAACGATTGAAGATAAAATAAATTACAAAAAGTTAAGGGAATCGAAAATTTTATTGTGATGGGGGAATGGAATTAGAAGAAGAAAAAGGAAGAGAAGGAAAAACAGTAAGTGAATATGGGCTGGGAAAAAGGAATGAATGAGGAAGCTCCGTGGTAGATTTTTGGACAGAGCATAATTTTACAATCGCTAGCACCTTCTTCAGAACTAATTAAAGAATATTGTTCACGTGGAAGAGACCTGGCGATAAAGGAAGGCTTGAGATTGATTTTATAATAATAAAAAGAGATTTCGTAACCAGATTTTAAGTTTTAAGACATCTCCAGGGGCTGTTGTGGTCTACGATCACACCTTGTTGGTTATGAAATGGAGATCAATACTGCAGAAATTGCAAAAAAAGTAGGAAATTAAGGTGATACGAAATGAATAATGTGAAAGAACCAGAGGTAGTTGAGAGTTTCAGAGGGAGCACTTGTCAGCGACTGACTGGAACCGGGGACAAGAATGCAGCTTTGAGAGATGAAATAGTGAAGGCAACAGAGGAACAAATGCGTAAAAAGACAATGCCTAGCGGAAATCCGTGGATACACAGGAGATGCTAAATTTAATTAATGGAAAGAGACCATTTAAAAGTGCTATAAATGAAGCACGCGAAAGGGAATACAAACGTCTAAAAAATTAGATTGACAAGAAAAGTAAAATGGCTAAGTAGGAATGGCTAAGGACAAATATAATGGCTTAGAAGCATACATAACGAAAGGAAAAGATGGTTACCATCTACAGGCAAATTAAAGGGACTTTTCGAGATAAGAGAACCAGCTGTATGAATATCAAGAGTTCAGATGGAAAATCAGGCCAAGCAAAGAAGGGAAAACTGAAAGTTAGGAAGGTGTACATAGAGAGTCTATACAAGGGAGATGTACTTCACAGCAATTTTATAGAAATGGAACACGAATTATATGAATATAAGGTGGAAGATGTGACACAGCGAGAAGAATTTGACAGGTCACAGAGACTTAAGTAAAAACAAGAGCCGAGGAGTAGAAGACATTCCGTGAGAACTGCTGATAGCCATGGGAAAGACAGCTACGACGAACTCTTCCATCTGGTGCGCAAGATGTATGAGACAGGTGAAATACCCTCCGAAACGATAGATTAATTTCAATTCCATTGGAAGTATAAGCTAACAGGCGTGAATATTGTTGACCTATTAGTTTAATAAGTCATGGTTGCAAAACACTACCACGAATTCCTTACACAAGTTCGGTAAAACTGCAATAAGCTGACTTCGAGGAAGATGAGTTCGTATTCCGGAAAGATGTAGGAACGGGTAAGGCAACACTGACCCTGCGACTCCTGTTGGAAGATAGATTAGGGAAAGAGGTTTATAGCATGTGTAGATTTAGAGAAAGCTTTTTACCATGTCGACTGGAATAGTCTCTCATTGCAATTCCCATTTACAACGTTGTATTCCTCCGACATATCGACACACGATCTTGGCTCGAGGCGAACACTACTTTTACAATTAGAGTAAGTGTTCATACGTAGTACCGCCAACTTTTATAAACTTAGTGACCCGCTTTTCATGTGACCGTACACAAGACAAAAGTATATCTCCGGGAATGCCAGCACTGGCATGTCTAATGTGGTCGACCATGTCTTCACGGCCTGTTGGCACTAGCTGGTACACTTTATATTTTAAATATCCCCACAGAAACAAATTCGGCGACGATAAATCCTGTGAGCCAGCAGGCCAATTAAGAGGGCCACCTTTGCTGGTCCACTGACCAGTGCAAACACGACCTAACACCTCCCACCTTTCAATTGCGTATTGCGCTGGCAACCGTCATGCTAAAACCACTCACGTTGTCAAACGTCCAGGGCAACATACTGCAGTATTAGCGGCGGTTCCTGTTCCAAAAATGTATGATATTTGCATCCATTTAACCTTGCCATTGATAGAAAATGGATAAGTGAAATTGTTTACCATGATAATGTTGTGACTTGGCAAGACAGCGAAGCCACTACGAGGTGAAGCCGAAAGGAACGCGTTAAAGTTCACGCAGGCTGGCGTGAGGTCTGGAAAATGACAAGGTCTTTATAGTAGAAAAATAGTACGTAGCTTCTTGAATACTTAACTTTAATCCATAATTGGTGAACATCAGTCTGACGGTACATGCATCACAAGATAAATAGCAAATGATAATGGCGCCTTGCTAGGTCGTAGCAAAGGACGTAGCTGAAGGCTATGCTAACTATCGTCTCGGCAAATGAGAGCGTAATTTGTCAGTGAACCATCGCTAGCAAAGTCGGCTGTACAACTGGGGCGAGTGCTAGGACGTCTCTCTAGACCTGCCGTGTGGCGGCGCTCGGTCTGCAATCACTGACAGTGGCGACACGCGGGACCGACGTATACTAACGCACCGCGGCCCATTTAAAAAAGCTACCACCTAGCAAGTGTGGTGTCTGGCGGTGACACCACATTCCTCCCCCGCAAATCGGCGTACAGTTGAGTTATAAGGTTTCCGCCCGCCGTGGGGAGGACCCCATGTTGACGTATGCGACTAGGTGGGGAGCCTAACAGGCGAGTCTGTGCCACCCGCACCCTGAAATTCGGTCCGAGGGGAGCTAGGAAACGCCTGAAAACGTAGTCCAGGGTGCACGCCAACATGTGGTGTACGCGCCCGTAAAGAGACAGGAGGGGCCGAAGGGTCGACCTCCATCTGGTCGGGGCACCCGACGGGCGAAGACGCCATGTGGTCCGGAGCGAGCAAGAGTTCCAAGTCGGAGGACAGCTGGTCACGGGAAGCGATCGGCGGCGCGTGACCCAGGGAGCGCCCGGCGGTTGCAGCGACGCGTCCACTGCGGGCGTCGCCGGCGGGAGAACAGGCGTCGGCGCGTCGCCATGGGGCAAAATGGAAGGCAGCGTCGGTAACACCTGGGGCTGAGGCCAGCCAGTAGATGGGTCCCCAGGGCGCTGACCGGACGGCACCGTCGCTGAAAGCAGACGGGGAGCGGCAGATCCCGTGCGACGACAGGGGCGCATCTGATTGAGATGCCGACGCACCTCACCAGAGGCCCCCAAAACCAGATACATAGCGCGGCCGAGGCAGCGAAGAATGAGCTCTGCGAGCCAACGCCGTGAACCTCAATAGTTGCGATAGTATACAACGTCGCCCGGAGCAAAAGCAGGTGTCTGCCGCTGCACAGGAACCTGATGCGGCAGATATAGCAAAGATATCAAGGTTCGATGAGGACGACCGTGGAGCAACTCAGCCAACGAGCGACCATCTCGGGGCTGAGAGCGATACGAGGACAAAAAGAGCAACAACGCGTCCTCCCGAGAATGCGACTCTTTTAACTCCAACATCTGTGACTTGAAAGTCCGGACCAATCGTTCAGCGGCACTGTTTGACTGCGTCGAAAACGGTGCGGACGGCAGATGTTGAATACCATTGGCCTTGCAGAATGACTGAAATTCTGCGGACATGAACTGTGGGCCATTGTCGGAAACAATAGTCTGTGGAAGACCTTCAATGAAAAAGATAGCGGATAACGTTTGGATGGTGGCAGAAGACGTCGTGGAAGACATCCGGGCAACAAAAGGAAAATTACTGAATGAATCTATCACAACCAACCATCGAGCATTCCAGAATGGACCAGCAAAATCGATGTGTAAGCGTTGCCAAGGGGTAGTGGCTTTCGGCCAAGCAAAGAATTTCCGCGGTGGTGCGGATTATTGTTCGGCACACGCCATGCAAGAAGAGCACATATTCGTAATCGCAGCCTCGAGTCCGAACCAAGTACAGTGTTGACGAGCAAGTTGTTTCGTTCTCACTATACCCCAATGTCCTTTGTGGAGAAGCCGTTAAGACAGAGGACTGTAACGAACGTGGGACCACGACCCTGGACTGATCATTATCAGAACGCAACAGCAAAACAACACATCGTACAAAAAGTCTCTCCTTGTGAGCAAAAAAAGCGGCGAACCAACGGATCCCCGATCCGTGACTTTGACAGGGGCCATTGCGTAGCAGCAAAACTCAGAACGGTAGCAAGGACAGGGTCTGCAGCTGTGGCTGTAGCTACACGACGAAAATCAATCGGAAACGATTCGACCACGTCATCGGTTTCCGAATCAATGAACATGCAAGCAAGTTCGGAAGAATCGAATGCTCTATCCCCAGCAACAGGCAAACAGGACAACGCATCGGCGTTTCCGCGCTTAGCAGTGGACCGATACAAGATATCGTAGCGGTACTGCGAGAGGAAAATAGACCAGCGAATGAATTTCTGCGCTGTACGTGGAGGTACAGGCTTGGTCGGATGAAAAAGCGATGTCAAAGGTTTGTGGTCTGTGATGATGGTAAAGTGACGACCATACAAAAAATCATGAAACTTTGTAACCCCAAATACGAGAGCCAAAGCTTCTTTCTCGATCTGTGAATAATTTCTTTGCGCAGACGAGAGCAATTTGGATGCAAAGGCAATAGGGCGATCGTGCGATCGATCTTTGTGCGCAAGCACAGCACCGATCCCGAAATCCGATGCATCCACCATCAACAGAAGGGGTTTCCGGGGATCGAATGGCGTAAGGCAAGTATTGGAAAGCAACAGCGATTGCAACTGGCGAAAGGCGCGTTCGCATCCGTCGTCCAGACGAACGGAACACCTTTACGGCGTAAGCGATGAAGCGGAGCTGAAATGGAAGAGGCATGGCGCATATAGCTATGATAGTAATTAATTTTTCCCAGCACACTCTCTAGCTGCTTCAAATTCTGCGACGAAGGCAAGTCTTGTATGGCACGGAGGTGCTCTGGACTGGGATGTATGCCTTGGGCGTTGAGTACATGGCCCAGATAGGGTAAGTCACGAGCAAAAAACACACATTTGTCCTTCCGCAAGCGAAGACCATTTTGTCGCAAGACCTGAAATAATGTTCTGAGATTGGCTAAATGTTCTTCTTCCGTCTTTCCGGAGATCACAATATCGTCCAGATAGTTTGCTGCAGTAGGGACCGACGCACAAACAGTTTGTAAATATTGCTAAAACAATGCAGGAGAGGATGCACACCCGAATGGCAGTCGTTTGAATCGGTACATACCAAGATGCGTGTTAACCACCAAAACGCTGGGATTCTTCGTCCACCGGTATTTGCAAGTACGCATCTGCTAGGTCCAACTTCGAAAAATGTTTGCCTGGGCACAGTTTGGCAAAAAGATCTTCCGGGCGGGGTAAAGGAAAAGTTGCAATCACTAGTTGTGGATTCACTGTTGCCTTGAAGTCCACACAAAGTCTCAATTTTCCGGAAGGTTTTGGAAAAATTACTAATGGTGATGCTCATTGAGAAGCCTGCACACGTTCAATCATTCCTTGTGATTCCAAATCGTTTAACGTTCTTGCGACCTCATCACGCAATGCGTGGGGAACATTGCGCGCTCTGAAAAATTTCGGTTGCGCGTTAACATTCGGTTCCAAATGTGCTTTATAGTTCTTAGCGCAACCAAGGCCCGGTGCAAAAATGTCTGCAAACTCTTCACATAGACGAGAAACACTGTCTGAAGGCACAGTCTGCTTCACTGATATGACCTGATTCACTATAGACAAGTTAAACAACTGAAATAAATCTAAACCAAACAAGTTCACTGCAGAAGAAGAACGAAGGACGTACAATGACACAAGTTTTGTTTGTCCTTTGTATGTTGCAAGAAGGCTGCACTGTCCTAACACAGGGATCACTTGTCCTGAATAACTTCTTAACATTTGCGGCACGCAACGGAGGGGTGCCCAGCTTATCCTTACACCTAATTGCGTAAGAAACGTTCCTCTGCTGTTCTTTTAGCTTCAGTACCCTCACACCCTTTGTTACTGCAGGAGGAATCTGCGGTAACGCATCCACTGCGCCCTTAAATGGCTTAATCCTACTCACAGGAACTACTAACGACTTGGTTGGTAACTGCAACTTTACGTTCACTGGAGACACTATTTCATTTACCTGATACGGTCCAGAACATTTCGTCAAAAACTTCTTCGTTTTACCCTTCGGAACATAAGGATTAGCCAACAATACCCATTGACCAATTCTGTATTGCGGCAGTTTACCTGTTCTTTGCCCAATACTCTCTTGTTTCTCCAAAGCTTTAGTATTAACACGCCGTACTCTCTGGCAAATCTCTCTCAATTTCGAGGTGAAATTCTTCTCTGACTCATCCTGTGAACCTACCTGAGGTCTGAGCACATCAAATGGTGATGGCATTTTCCGACCATAATTTACCTCATATGGAAAGAGCCCCGTTCCTGTATGAACGTTCGCGTTATATGCGCTGGTCAACAGATTTAAATACACGTCCCAATCCGTGTGTTCTGAATTTACGTAATGACTAATCATCTTTACTAACGTCCTATGAACCCGTTCTGTTCGTCCATTCGACTGAGAATAAAATGGGCTTGTCCGCAATTTCTTAACTTTCAATAAACGGCGTAACTGCTTCATCAGCTCCGACATAAAGTTACTACCCTGATCTGTAATTATAGTATCAGGCACACCATTCTTCAGCAACCAGTTATTTACTAAGGCTTGCGCAACAGTGCTTGCCTTCTGATCTGGAATAGCTACCATTACCAGGTATCGGGAAAAATGATTAATGGTGTTAATACGTATCGAATACCCGCTGGGGTCTTGTTAAATGCTCCGATTACGTCTAATCCAATGAATGCGAACGGACGATCCGCTTCAGATAGTCTCCGTAACTGAATTTTCTGATGACTTACATCTGCTCTCTGTGCACACGGTATACCATTTTGCACATACTGCTCTACATCATTGCGACGTATCTTCCACCAAAACCTTCCAGCTACCCGTCTATCAGTCGTTCTTTTACCACCATGAGCGGACAATACATGGTCGAGCGCTTGTTTCAACACTTCTTCCCTCAGCGACTCCGGTACTACGACGCGTAGTCTGGACTTCGTCTTCCTGCAAAGCAACCCATCCTGCATTTCAAACTGCTGTTGCGTTCGGAACAATTGACATTCTCGGTCAGTGGCTTGCGCCCTTATCCACTCCTTCTCACTTATGCCCACATCTTGTACAGCTGCTATTTTTCTACTAAGCGCATCTGCATTCCTATGTTTTACCCTGGTTTGTGAATTACCTCGTAGTTAAATTCACTTAGTTTCGGTGCCCATCTCGTTAAACGACTCGAAGGATCTTTCAACCCCAACAACCACTTCAACGCTGCGTGATCTGTAATCACCTTGAACTTACTCCCATATAAATAACAGCGAAAATACGAGATACCGTAAATCACTGATAACATTTCTTTCTCTGTAGTTGAATAATTCTTCTCTGCCTTATTCAGTTGCCTGGAAGCATAAGCCACTGGATGTTCCTGTCCATTAACCCTCTGAGAAAGAATACAACCTACAGCAATATTACTAGCATCAAAGGTAGCATGAACTCTTGTTCGAAATTAGGAAGTATCAACACTGGGTCTGATGTTAGTATCTGTTTGAGCTTCTCGAATGCCTCCTGACACTGTGCTGTCCATTCAAACTTAACACCTTTCTTTAACAATCTCATTAATGGATGTGCAATTTCCGCGAACCCCTTTAGAAATCGTCTGTAGTAGTTACATAAACCGACATATTGCTGAACCAGTTTAGTGGTCTGTGGTACTGGAAAACCACGCACAGCCGACGTTAGACGAGGATCCGTTCTTACCCCATCCTCATTGATAATATGCCCAACATAAGTCACTTGCGTCTGAGCAAACTGACATTTCTCGACATTAAGCGTAAGATTTGCCGCTCTTAGCCTACTAAATAATTCGTTCTGTCGTTCCATATGCTCTTCTATATTACGCGAAAAAGTAACAATATCATCGAGGTATACCATAGCAATCTTCGGTTTCAGTCCCCGAAGCACACAATGTAACAGACGCTGGAAAGTAGCAGGAGCGTTTTTCAACCCAAATGGCATTCTGCGACACTGAAAATGACCAAGGCTTGTTGTAAAGGCCGTCTTCAGTCTATCCTCGGGTCTTACTCCTATCTGATGGTACCCACTCTTCAGATCTAATGTCTAAAAATATTTACACCGACCTAGGTTGTCCAATGTTTCCGTGATGTTCGGTATTGGATACGCATCTGTTACAGTTAGTGCGTTCAGAAAACGATAGTCACAACAAAACCTATACTTTTTAGTACCGTCCAGTGACTTCATGGGAATTACCACTATTTTGGCAGACCACGGGCTTTCACTGTTTTCTATAATAGTCCGTTAGCTTTTGATTAATAAATTCTTCCACTAGTGGTTGTAGGTGTTTCGCTATCCTGTATGGTTTTCTATAGACCGGCGGACTATCGCCAGTCGGTATACGGTGCTGTGTAATAGGAGTTGCTGGTAATGGACCTTCTGAATTAAACAAATCTAAATACTCTAATAACAAAGCTTCCATATCTTTCCGATCACCATTCTCCAAATGACGAATCTTATCACGTAGTACAGATGCCTTGACGGTTTGCTTGACGTTATAATCACCTAGGGATTCACCCATATCCTCATCGTCGAGTATTTGAAAACTTGCTACCACTAAACCCTTTGGGAGATCCACTTCATTTGCCCCAAAATTATCTACACTGACCGGAATCCTCACTTCCCCATTTATATCCGTTACGCGCGCAACGCTCCTCCTAATAAAACAATGCGTTTCATCCAATGCTTCATTGCTCTGCAGTGGCTCCACCACACATAGTCTCTGCTGTGGTACATCGGTACCTACTGGCAAACAAACTAACTTCCCTGTACCCGAAGGCACTTTGACATGCGTAATCACCTTTAATGCCCTTGCACGCGGTTCAATTGGTGACATCTTAGCAACGGATGCACCTCGCGACGTATAAACATTTACAGCTGTTGCACCCATTGAAAACAAGTTTCCACTAAGTTCAACTGTACACTGTGAAAGATTAATTTTGGCATGGTGTTTATCGAGGAAGTCCAGTGCGAGAATCACAGAATACCCTTGTCTCACAGTTGGCAACACTTCCATTTGCTCTCTGACCTGCACAGTTGCAATCTTAAAAACGAGCTGTGTTGTACCCAATGATTGCAAATTATTCCCTACTCCACGTACTCTATACCTAGGAGTACCTAGTCTTCTCCTACCCTCGAAGTCTAGACTAGCAACAGATATATGTGGCCCTGTATCAATCAAAAACTTACATCTGTTATTCCTTACAACACCCATCAAGCAACAATCCGTCTCTGTACTAGTTTTCGCCGTACTTCTGCTTACTGGGAATGTATTCCGACGCACGAACACTCCCGTTCCCGTTTAACGCTTTTTCCTATTTATTCCCGTTACCATTCTGCTTACTACAACACTCATTCGGCTTGTGACCATAGCGTTTACTAGCATAGCGCTGCGGCTGTCTGCATTGAGCCTTCACGTGACCTTTCCTCCCACAACGGTAACAATTCCTCTCCGACGCAAAGATGCGTTTATCATTGCGAACCCTTGTTGCAATGTCTATCTCCTGCAGATGCGTTGCAAAAAGCAGTGCTGCAGATAAATCCCCAGGATTCTCCATCCTAACCCTGCGAGAAAATTCTGCAGGAATTCCCCTGAGGAATACATCGAGGGCTCTGTTTTCTGCCTCCTGCAGTAACACACGATCCGCATCAGGATTACCCGATAATTCATAGGTCTGCGAATTAATTTTCCGTATCCTATCTGAAAAAGACTCCAGTGTCTCATTGACCTTCTGTGCCAAATTAGCTAACTTCTCCCTAAAAAATCTTGCACTATTCTGTTTACGATATCTTTGTCGTAACCCATCTGCCAATTCCTCGAACGTGCTCGCGTTACTAAGCGTCTCATGGTACATCACGAACGTCTTGGCTTCCCCTGCGAGTCACAAATTTGCCATACGTAACGTAGTTACGTCCAACCAATTGCTCATTGCAGCTGCTGCCAAAACATCGTTAATGAACGCTGTGACATCCTCTGTTGTTTTACCCGAGAAAGGCGTGATCAGGTTAGCTGCTGAAGGATACATTGCAAGGTTGGACATTGCTACTGACTTGCACTCACTTGAACCCGTTTGCGGCTCTTGCGCCGAACGCAAGGCCTCCATTTGCGTCATTAATTCAACATGACGTGACTTATGCTGCGCATTCATTTCCAACAATTTTGAGACTTGCTCCGTCAGAGCAGCTATACTCACTTCAGTAATAACGGATCTTGTTTCCGGAATGATTTGTGCAAATTACCAACAACTTACTCTATACTGAATTTACTCCTCAGAACAATGACTACACTAGATACTCAACTCCTTTGTCACAGTTGAGCACTACACACAAGATGACAAACAAGACTCACAATGCACAAGTAAACAAAATTAATCCTTCCGTCTTGTTATTGCCCAGCGACACTCTCTACAATTGTGTGCTGCGTGACCAAACCGTCTACAAATTGAACATTCTACTGGTACAAACTTCGTGCATGGCTCCCCATGCCCCGTTAAATTACACACAGTACATCTGACGGGTACCAAGTAAGTTTTCCAGCTGTTTCCCTTAAACTGAGATAAATCTGCTGCTTCCGCAGGTCTCACAAAATGCACTCCCAACAAAGTACATGCATCCATAGTTATTAACAAAAATCGCCCCGTGCACTTACCACAAGGCTGCGTACAGTCGACATTTCTGACCGCAACTCTGTCGTGTCAGTCCTGCAGTGGCGGTGTCGACGACTCCAGATACCAGATCTGCAGGTCAGTGCTGTAGTGGACGGTTCGAACACTTCTGACACCAAATCTGTAGGCGGTGGGCGCGAGGACTGCTGACGACAAATCTGTGGGCGCCCCAGTGGTCCCGGTCGCCTACGGTGGACTGGATGGCCGAGCGGTGACCTCTCCAGTTGTCAGGATGCTAGGAAATGACTGTGGACGCGTCATAAACGCCAAAGAAACGTTATTAATTCATGACACCTTTATTCCTGCTGAGTACAATGTGGCCCGCGCAACATAGGCTGGCTGGGCTTCGTGATATCAACGACCTTCCCCGAGCGAGTTTTCTGTGGAAAATGCTCGCCATACAAGCCAACAGCAGCTTCTACCTTGCTCCTATATTCGCCGTAAATTGGGATCCTTTCAATTTTTTCTGCTGTAGCAGCAACATACATAGTCCACTTGCACGTCTGCTCTCCAAGTGGTAGGTGGGTGTGCAGGCAATAAAAAGTGCACAAGTATTGTAATGTTTAAAGTCTCTGCTTGTTCTACGTCTGCACGATACGTGAGCTCCGGTCACTGCGTCGTAGTTCGCTACACGGCCACGGTTGCGCGTCGAGTTTTTATTTGATGATGATAAAGTCCCATACTCCTTGACAGAGCGTAGGGGACGACGCGGGAGACCCGCATCGCTGTACTAGGCAAAGTCCTAGCGGAGGTGGTTTGCCACTGCCTTACTCCGACGGTAATGGGGATGAATGATGATGATGAAGACGACACAACAACACCCAGTTATCTTGAGGCGGGTGAAAATCCCTGACCCCGCTGGGAATCGAACACGGGTGAAATGGCAGGTTCAAATGGCTCTGAGCACTATGGGACTTAACTTCTAAGGTCATCAGTCCCCTAGAACTTAGAACTAATTAAACCTAACTAACATAAGGACATCACACACATCCATGCCCGAGGCAGGATTCGAACTTGCGACCGTAGCGGCCATGCTGTTCCAGACTGTAGCGCCTAGAACCACTCGGCCACCCAGGCCGGCGAACCCGGGACACTGTTCTTGGGAAGCGAGAACGCTACCGCGAGACCACGAGCTGCGGACAGTTTTTAATTAGAAGTTATGGAATAGTGGCTTGTCCTACCCTCGCAGCATGGATGTACGGTCCCACATGCCACTGAATATTCCAGGTCTACTGAGTGGCAAGTCCTAGAAGATTGTGTACCAATTTCTATTCTCCCGATCTCAGTGCCATCCGTGGCGAAACGAAGAAAACGATTCAGACAAAACGTATGTAGATTTTGTCGTGGAATCGTAGTCTGCAATGAAAAACGGGGATTTCCACTGAACATTTCAAATTTGCCCCCCACCCCCAGCACACCCACGCACGGTAGTGAGTGGCGGATCAAATGTGATATCGTTGGATGGTCCCCTCCGTGACATACAAATTGCGATTACAGCTTTTTTCTGATTCGATGTACAGTGTTCGAGGTATTTCAATGTCTTCAGTTAAAACGAACGCACTGTACACTGAGAAGTTTTATATTATTGAATAAGCTGAATTATTAAGATATTAATGAAAAATATAGAACCGTTTCGCGATCGATAGGATGCTGAAGTAAGCTGAGGTTCATGACTGCTTATTTCGATTTTCCTTTCAACTCAGTCGCTACTGGGCACAGCTGATGTGCCAGCAAAAGACATAACGAGAGACACAGCATTCAGTTGCAATTTAGTTTTTTGGTATATGAGAAATCTGAACTAATAGTGTTTTACCCCATCATTAATGTGATACTTATTTTTATGTTTGACGAACGTATAAAAGTGATATAAGCGTTAAATTCGCCCTTCTCTTTCTTCAGTTGTTTAATAGATGCAGCTTGCAGTCCTACCAACTTTTCTTGCTGTAAATATAGTCTTTATGTAAAATTAAATATGTTAAACAGAGAAGTAATTATTCTTTTATAGCTTTAAAAGCTCAGAAACTGTTTAAGTTATGAAAATTTTTTGTTTGTAATACAAAATAAGTGATTATTCCGCTGAAAGGTCAGGAGCCCACTACACATAGGAGGAGGCTACAGGGATAGAACGGGCTGTGTGGCGTGCTCTCGGGAAAACACAAAAGAGGTTTCTGTCTCAAAGGATGCAGGTCGAACACAGGAAGATCGTAGGTACAGGAACCATCGCAGCCGTGTTGGGAAAGTACCAGAGTTCAAAGCGATAGTAGATAGCACTGATGCTCAAATCATTATAGGCACTGATAGCTAGCTATAGCCGTAAGGCATGGCGGCAGCTCCTTATCGATTCTTCCCTGCCTTCCATAGTCGAATGTGTTTTTGGTGCCACATTTCGCTCTGTATATCAACTTTCCATGTGAAGCAACATTTCCGACGGTGCACCGAGGAGGTGGCGGCGTCAGAACGCGGAGGGGCAACACGACGAGAACAAGCGAACAGTGGGTCCAACGCATCAGGACGAAGTCCGGCCTGGACTATCAGCGGCAGTTATATTTATTGGGTGCTTGTTTTGATCGCGACATTAGCGCTTCTCGCCTGCTGCAATTTTGGGGAGACAGATTCCGGCTGTATGATTTCCATTCGTCTTGACGCCTGGTGGTTCCTGATTCGGGTGAATTTGTTGTGGACTGGCAAGACAGCCAATCCACTGTGACGGGAAGCCGAAAGGCACGCGTTTAAGCTCACGCAGGCTGGCGTGAGGTCTGGAACAGTTAAAGGAGGTGAGACTAGTAAAAAAGGTACGTGGCTTCTGGAATACTTAACTTTAATCCATAATTGGTGAACATCGCTCTTGACGGTGCATGCATCACAAGATAAATAGCAAATGATAATGGCGCCTTGCTAGGTCGTAGCAAATGACGTAGCTGAAGGCTATGCTAACTATCGTCTCGGCAAATGAGAGCGTAATTTGTCAGTGAACCATCGCTAGCAAAGTCGGCTGTACAACTGGGCGAGTGCTAGGAAGTGTCTCTAGACCTGCCGTGTGGCGGCGCTCGATCTGCAATCACTGATAGTGGCGACACGCGGGTCCGATGTATACTAACGGACCACGGCCGATTTAAAGGCTAACACCTAGCAAGTGTGGTGTCTGGTGGTGACACCACACTAGTCGTTGACACACCATCTTATTGATGGCTACGTAAAATTCTGATTGAACTGAAATGATTACTTAGGCATATGAACACCTGATTATAAAGTCAATTAAATTAGCTACTTTTTTTCTGTTGCTGGTTGCCTTCTTATTTTTTTTTTACTTGTGGGGGAGTGGATTTAAGCCTTGTATGTCTACCGCGTATGCAAATTGTGTTATTGATTTCCACGCCTAAAGTACAGCGGAAGCAGCTAATAGGCATGAGAATCTATTTAGCTCCAGTTCGGTAGATGATAGCTCGTTATTCTTGCCTTATTGTAATACCAGCCAACAAATAGCTCGTTGGCCTGACAGTTACGGCTGTATCTGTCGCCGACCCTCTGATCGTAATTGTGACTACCCAGTTGATTAAAGCTTGAGGCTGCCTTTATTTCTTGTATTCTCTTTTCTGGAATGGAGATCTTTGGTACGAGAGTTAAAGATAAGTTGCTACTCTTCGCTATGTTCTTGTAAGGGCTTCATTTATAACTGCTAAACAGCTTCTTCGGCTCTCGTGTATTTAGTGCCTTTGGTTAACAGTACTAACTTGCCTCAGCTTTCGGCAAATTTCCCTACGCCTCACGGGATTGGCGACATGTCATTGTTACGCACCGGCTTCTTGTTTGTTAACTTGTGTCATGGCTCTGGGATTGGCTTAAGCACAGTAATTCAGGCCGTCTGTCGGAACGAGCAACTTAAGTTCCCTTGTGTATTTTACGCCCTGTATTCTTACTCAGTAGTCTGCCCTTTCCCTCACAACGTCAGGCCTATTAGAGCTTTAGATTTAAGTAGCCGTACTGTACCAGCTTTCTGTCAACCACCAGGGATTCACAGTTTATTTGAAGGTGTTTCTTTTAACTGGGTTTAACCTGAGCAGCCAATGTATTGCTTTCACCTACTATCCTCTAGAGGCACTTTAGTGATATTTATCCAATTTTTTTTTAAAGAGAGGGGGGGAATTATTCAGCTTCAACATTATACTTGCTTCTTTCCTTGATGTAAGTGATTATTAATACTATTATGAAATAACTTGTTGCCTTTTGTGAAATTAATGATTGTACTGTAAATTGCCTCAGTACCTGCTATTAGCTACGTAGCTTGGTCGAGAGCAGAATGAACGTCGGAATGGGTTCAGAGGCCTCATTTACACCTTTTTCTTAATGTGAACTGCTACTGTTCTTTATTGTGTGTTTATCTCTGTTATCCTTTTTTATATATTTGTCTCTTGGTTGTTGTTTGTTAATAGGATATCTTATCGTTACTGTGTTTAATAATATTTGCTCTTATTTGAATAAATGCAGTCGAACAAGAAATGACGTATCACTCTGGGTTCCCCGCTGACGCTTCCTTATCCTTCTCGCCTGTGGAAAGAGGTTATCTAACTGGAGATCTTCAACCAAAATTTTTGCGAATAACCTTACGATGTTTTGAAATACATTTGGCGGCGACGCAGTTGTTCTGTTAGAAGAAGTTTATCTTGCAGCGTAAGGTAGCAGGTAGTTACTTGGAGTTAGTATAGGCAGAGGTCATTCTTGGCAACCGGAATAAAATGATAACTTGATCCTTTAACTTACCTCCAAACTCAGGTGATGGAATTGCTGAAAGGCTAAAAAGAAACTTGAGTTTAAACTGTAACACATGCCTGTGTCATACAATTATAGCTGATGACTTTAATTTACACTCGATATTTTGGCGAAAATACAGGTTTAACCCGGAGGTCCGCATAAAGCTTCATCCGAAATTGTGCTAAACGCATTCTCAGAAATTTTTTTCCAAAGGTTAGTTCATGAGCCCACGCAAATTGCAAACGGCTGTGAAAACAGACTTAGCCTCTTGGAAACAGATTATACTGAGCTGATAACGAGCATCTAAACTGATGCAGGGATTAGTGAACACAGGATTGTCGTAGCGAGTTTGAATATAGTAACTTCCAAATCCTCCAAAAATAAACGAAAAATATACTTATTCAAAAAAGCAGACAAAAATTCACTGGACGCCTTCCTGAGAGACAATCTCCACTTATTCCAAATTACCATTGTAATTGTAGACCAGACGTTGCTTGACTGAATTCAAAGAAGTAGTATCGACACCAATTGAAAGATTTATACCAAATAAATTGACAAATGGCGGAGCTTATCCCGCATGTTACACAAAACAGGTCAAACACTGTTTCAGAAGCAATGAAATATTCATGCCAAATTTTAAACGGACGCAAAATCCCCAAGTTGGCGATCTCTCACGTAAGCTCGAAATTACCGCAAACTTCAATGCGAGATGCCTGTAATAGCTTCCACAACGAAGCTTTGTCTCGAAACCTGGCAAAGAACTAAGGTTCTGGGATTATGGGAGTATACTAGCGGTTCTCTACGGGATGGCAATGGAAATACTGTCGACGACAGTGCAGACAAAGAAGAGTTACTAAACACAGCCTTCTGAAATTCCTTCAGTAAAGAAAGTTAAGCAAAAATCTCAGAATTCGAATCAAGAAAAGCTGACAATATGAGTAACATGAGATGAGAATTAGATATCCTCGGAGTAATGAAGCACTTTTTATCATCTAATAAAAACTTCCTGTCCAGACTGTATACCAGTTAGGTTTGTTTCAGACTATGCTGATGCAAAACCTTCATACTTCGTAATCATATGCAACCGCTAGCTCCACGAATGATCTGTAGCCAGAGACTGGAAACTTGCACAGGTAACACCATTATTCAAGAAAGATAGTACTAGCAATACGCTAAATTACAGGTCCTTAACATTAACGTCGATATGCGTCAGGATTTTGGAACTTATATTGTGTTCGAATACTTCGAATACTATGAATTAGCTCGAAGAGAATATAGTACTGGCACACGATCAACAAAATTTAGAAAACCATATCTAGTGAAACACAACTAGCTCTTCACACACACTTAGTGCTGAGTGCTATGGACAAGGGATTTCAAAATTATTCCTTATTTCTAATTTCCAGAAGGCTTTTGACACTGTACCATACAAGCGGCTTGTAGTGGAATTGCGTGCTTATCGTCTCAGTTATGTGACTGGATTCGTGAATTCCTGTCCGAAATGTCACAGATCGTAACAATTAACGGATAGTCGTCGAGTAAAACAGAAGCGATTTCTGTCGTTTCCCAAGAGAGCGTTATAGATCCTCTGCTGCTCCTTATTTACATAAACAAGTTAAGAGACAATCTAAGAGCCGTGTTAGATCAAACCAAACTGCAAAATTGTTTAGAAGAGATATGTCTGGTCGAAAATTGGCAGTTGACCCCAAATAATGAAAAGTATGAGGTCATCCTCGCGACTGCTAAAAGGAATCCGTTTCACTTCGGGTAGTTTCACTTCTGCTACACGATGAATCAGTCAAATCTAAAGACCCTAAATTCAACTAAATACCCAGGAATTACAATTACGAACAACTTAAATTGAAAAGAACACACAGAAATGTCTTGGGGAAAACAAACAAAAGACTGCGTTTTATTGGCAGAACACATAGAAAATATATCAGATCTACTAAGGAGACAGCATACACTACGCTTGTCGGTCCTCTTTTGGAGTGCTGCTGCGCGGTCTGTGGTCCTTATCAGATAGAATTGACGGAGTACATCGACAAAGTTCAAAGAAGAGTAGCACGTTTTGTATTATCGAGAATAGGGGAGAGGGTGTCAGTGATATGATACAGAATTTCGGGTGGACATCATTATAACAAAAGTGTTTTTCGTTGCGGCGAAATCTTCTCACGAAATTTCAATCACCAACTTTCTCTTCCGAATGCAATAATATTTTGTTGACACCGATCTACATAGGGAGAATCGATCATCTTAATAAAATAATAAGAATCAGATCTCGCACGGAAAAATAGAGGTGTTCTTTTTTTCCGCGTGCAGTTCGAGGCTCGAATACTGGAATAATAGAGTATTATTTTGAAGGTGGTTCGATGAACTCTCTGCTATGTATTTAACTGTAATATGCATAGTATCCATGTAGATATAGATGTAGCTGTAAACGTTGTCAGAAAGAGTGTGTGGTAATTCATGTGTCATTTTTGTCAACGTACAGTGAACGTTTTATGAATAATTAGAACGTAGTCCTTGTGAGTATGATATTTTCCTATCAACAAAAGAATTTTAATACATTTGTCAGCCACAATGTGTTTTAAAGTTATTTCCGTCACTTGCACTTGTCCGTTCTGACGATTTTAAATTTATTGATCTTTTCGAGGATTTGTGTAGATTTTTGTTTGATCTGACCGAAAGCGATGTTGAGAGAGATTGAAATGGTGTTTTCCTGCAAAATGGATCTGAAAGGTGTTGACGCAATGAAGAGTTTCGCCATCGGAAAGGCAGCTAGTGGTATAAGATTGTCACAGTCAGAGAAAAGAGAGTGCCTTTTGTATGTTTTTTTTATCAAAACGGAACATGTGCTCGGTTTACTAAAATTAAATACACTGCCCAAAAGAATTAGGATAAAATGAGTTGAGTGTCTGCCATACTATATTGAGTAATAGTTGAGGATTGAGTACGTAACCAAATTTTATCTCTATATATCATAGATTAAGCAGTCAACAGAACAGCATTGCATCGTTAATCAGAATGAGATTTTCACTCTGCAGCGGAGTGTGCGCCGATATGAAACTTCTTGGCAGATTAAAACTGTCCCGAGTACGAGTCTCGGTCCACATCTGCCAGGAAGTTTCACACCGTTGATCGTTTACATGAAAAGAAATGAAATGTCCGACAGATGTCGAACACAAAGTGGAAACGATAATTCATCCCGTCGTCTCGGCACTTTTTATTGGAATTTGAGAGCTTCAACAACTTGTACATCCTCCGTGAGTGTTTATCCCTGCTTGATATGTACATAGCTTGCCTCGTGTAAGTCCACGAAGATCAGCCTGTTGTATCCGTTCTCATTCTTGGAGACCGCATGACAGTTTATCAAGATAATGTCTCACATACGCACAACGTGCTTTAGGCCGGGACTCATCGCCGACCATTCCATTGCTTTAGTGTCCCAGCTTCGTAAGACACCCCTGCTGACACCCGCCACATAGGTCCTGGAATTAGAAGCCCACCATCCTATGTAGCAGCCACCACCTATTCCATGGACTGCCTGGCGGTAAGGTGATCATGGACAACTACTGGATCCGTATGGCTGTCAGAACAAAATCCTCAGCAAACGATCAGGGAACCGTAGAAATCTTTTGATTTCCTGGACAACATTTGGCAGGTAGTGCTCAGCACGGGTCGCCGCACATGAACACGGCTTACCTGTGTATCACACGTTTCGCCAGTGATGAAACTACCAGTTGACATCGGAACGGCAGAACTGGAAGCGTACTGCGAGATGCTGACGTGTCAAGCGGGGTACTCGAACAGGATGTCTGGGTCGTATAGTTTTTTCTCGTAAACTGTTCGTTACAGTCTGTTCGGACGTACCTGCTCCAGTGGCACTCTGGTCAGCTCTCAGTGTTCTGGCACCCTGTTGTATAGAGCTGTGCATAACGACAATGCATATTTAATCTTAGCTTATCCTGAGGAAGCTCATGTAACACGTGTTTACTATCTCTAAATTAAATCTAAATTATTTTATACATTTTTACTGAGCTATTAGTTGGTCGTTGCAAGAAACGTCAAAAGAAAACTAAAATCTTGGTAATCTCTGTGACAGTAGGTTCTGCATTTAGATCAATAATATTTAGTAGCTATAATTCGACCACGGTTCTTTGAAAAAATATATAATCATAGTTTTATAGCCTTAATTCAGGAACGTCAGGCTTACTAGAAATATTTGTTTTTAGATGTAGCCACAGGAGAAAAGAGCAACATGGGGTACAGATAAGTTTAAACGAGCTATGGAAACTCTTGCTGAAGGAATTTCTTAGAACACATACAGGATTCCTCGACGTACGTCAAGCAACCAAACGTTTGGGATGAAAAACTTGTTTGGACGAAGCTCAGGAAAGAGAACTTTGTCAAAGAATTTTTCGACTGGCTGAAGTTGGGAATCCTATTACAGCAAAAGTGCTCAGAATATGTGTATACGTATATTGTGAAAATAACAGTGGGCATAATCCTTTTAATGAGATGAAGGGATTGGCTGGATGCAAGTGGCTCAAGCTCTTCCTACAGAGACAGCCAGACATTGCAAGAAGAAAGGCACAGCACTTGCATCCAGGAAGAGCTGCAAAGCTAAACAAGATTATTGTAAATGATCATTTTCAGAAACTGAAAACGGTCTTGTGCGAATTGGAGTTATCTGACAAACCCCACCTTATCTACAAAGTAGGATAATTTCCTACAAAATGCACTTCTACA
Organism: Schistocerca serialis cubense; assembly: GCF_023864345.2. Lineage (NCBI taxonomy): Eukaryota > Metazoa > Arthropoda > Insecta > Orthoptera > Acrididae > Schistocerca > Schistocerca serialis. The sequence goes on from NC_064641.1 coordinate 805,823,444, forward strand.
GTTCGATTTTATAACAACCGGTATCGGGGCTCGAGCATGCTGAAAAGCAGCGATCTCTTAGTCCTTGTACGAAAATATCAAAAACGCTCTCTCCCAGCTTCTACAAATCGAAAAATATACGTTCTATGAAGAAAAATCCGTACACCACGTGAACGTACATTACATTTCCTACAAAAGACGTCCGCTACATTCATTTTGCTCATAATGTGGGAATGTGGAAGGCGAAAATTACAAGAAAAGTTCTTCTGCCCTCTACAGCCAAACAACACCTCCTATCTGTCTATCACCGCTATAATTTTGCTCTATTACGCTTAACAGAGGTTGTTTTGAATGAATTTATGGTAAACTATGCTTCATGAAATCATTAAGAAATTATATTTACAATCTATTGGGCACATGACACTGAACGTTAAGATGAACGTGAACTGTACATCTGTCATCAAATGTGTGAATTTCAAGCCCAGGATTGTGTTATCACTTCGAGCAGAAATGTTTCTTGGGCACTATAAGTTCCAAGTGGAGATTGTAGAACAATAGAAAGTCCAGGAAAATCGTCAGGGGCTGTGGAAGATCTAGGCTGAACAATGAGTGTTTCATATTGCTGATTAGTAAACATCCATAACGCTGCAAAATATTATATCAATCAATACCTTCTGTCGCCTGAGCTGCTTCGGTGGTACTGGAGAGGGTGTTGTCTGGCTGAAGAGGGCAGAAGGCATTTTTCGTAAATTCACTTTCCATCCTCCAGAATTAATTCAAAAAATGGTTCAAATGGTTCTGAGCACTATGGGACTTATCTGATGAGGTCATCAGTCCCCTAGAACTTAGAACTAGTTAAACCTAACTAAGGACATCACACACATCCATGCCCGAGGCAGGATGCGAACCTGCGACTGTAGCGGTCGCGCGGTTCCGGACTGTAGCGCCTAGAACCGCTCGGCCACTCCGGCCAACCCGAATTAATTGAAAAATAAATATAGCTGGCGTATGTTGTAGGGAATTTAATGTACGTTCACATGGTGTAGAGGTTTTTGTTAATAACACGCATATTTTTTTAAGTGCCTGGGAGTGGGCGTTATTAACATTTTCGGAAGAGGCCAAAAAGTCACTGCTTTTCAGCGCCCTCCGACGCCGATATCGCTTGTCATAAAACCAAAAGTGACAAGTGCATTTTGTACGACATTTTTTTCTATTTTATCTTCGTTGCCCCTCTCACCGAAGGTTCGAGTCCTCCATCGAGCATGGGTGTGTGTCTTGTTCTTAGCATAAGTTAGTTTAAGTAGTGTGTAGGGACCGATGACCTAAGCAGTTTGAACATTTTCTGAACTTAATCAGGGACTGTCCACAGCTCTACTGTCGCTGAGCAGCGAAACTGGCCCCCTTTAACGGGCATTCCATGCGTGCCCTGGCATTCATTACTGCAGCTATTCGGCTATCGCGGTCCGCAATAATGCCGCTATGCCGGCAATTAGGCAGCTGCTGTACTGACTGCTCAGAGCGGATTTGGCATAATAGCAGCCACGGCTACTCTGGACGTTCAAGTAATTGGCTAGCGGTTTAAGCTGCACTGAGTCACATGTGTCAACCACCTATTAATGATACCGTTATTATGTTGCTGATAAACATCTGTGTGAATCACCAAAGGAGATTGGAAACACGTTGATAAATATTCCGTACAAAAACAAAGCGTTTGAAAAAGAATATGTATGTTAGACAGTGTTATGGTCTCAAAATTATCGATCGCTGCGCCACGGCCCGGATGCCGAAGAATGAATACGTTGTCTAGTTTATATTCATTGCTACAAGATGTCGGTTGTCTTCTGTTTGCTTAGTTTCCACCACACGTTGCAAAGTGGCTACTCCGTAGTGGAAATCATTTTGTGTTCTCGATTTTGTTAAGCGTAGACCCGTGATTACAGTGCAAAAACATTTCGGGGTGGAACGTTTCTGAATGGATGGAATGTTCGCAGATGGTATCAATATGCTGTAGAGAGCGGCTGTGTACGTAGCGACAAGTGACCCTGCCGCCTTCGTTTTTCCAACGGAAATGTCGGCCGAATTAAAACCACCTTCCACCGAAATTCTAAAAAATCTATTCATCGTGTCATTTGGGAATTACCACTGTCCACAACAATTTGGCGTGCTTCGAGACGTCGGTTGTTTATGAAGCCATAAAAGTTTGAGCCGTTACGGGCTCTACTTCTTGATGACAAACGCAAACGTGTGTCTTTTCTGACGTGATTCAGAATGCTACTGACAGTGGTAGAGTGTCACCCAACGCATAGCATTGAGTGATGAAGCGACTTTCCACCTTGTACATTAAATGTATTCGCAATTGCGAATATGGACGACCTTCAGCTGTGGAGTGGACAATGAAAATTTGTGCCTGATCAGGACTCGAACCCGGATTTTACGCTTATCGCGAGCGGTTGACTTACCGTTTGGTTATCTGTGCACTTCTCCACTTCTCACTACCACGCATGCACGCATACATGTCCAAAGGAACTTTACATCCTCTTTCGCAATAACACAGGCACTGTAGTAACGAAATTTCCACCTTAGCATAAAAAAAATTAAAAAAGGCAGTGTCCGAATTTCGGGGCCTACAGAACCACATACTCATATTCAACGCGTATGGGATTCACCCAGAATCAAGGCGTTTTGTGTGATACCCAACTCATCTGTTTATGGCCCATTCTTCTTTGATGGAAACGTGGTTCGTGGTCAACTGTATCTTGTTAGTTTACAGAATTGGTTTTCCAACACTGAATGAGAACAACTTGGCCGGCCGGAGTGGCCGAGCGGTTCTAGGCGCTTCAGTCTGTAACAGCGCGAGCGCTACGGTCGCAGGTTCGAATACTGCCTCGGGCATGGATGTGTGTGATGTCCTTAGGTTAGTTACGTTTAAGTAGTTCTAAGTACTAGGGGACTGATAACCTCAGAAGTTAAGTCCCATAGTGCTCAGAGCCATTTGAACCATTTGAGAACAACTTCATTTTTCAACAAGATGGGCATCCCTTCACCGGATTGACCAACTGCGTAACTATCTGAACAAAACTCTCCCGATCCATTGGATTGGTCGTCAAACTGCCGGCGATGTATCACTTCTCAGTTGGCCTCCACGATCACCAGACCTGACGGCCTAGGCTTCTTCCTGTGGGGTTTCATTAAGGACAATGTTCATGCACCTCTACCACAGAACCTAGAAGAATTGAAGATTGGATACGTACTGTCATAAAATTAGTGGTGAATAAAACTATATACATTTTAAAAACTAGTTATAAAGCGTGTACGGTTAAGCTATACTTTGCCGGTCGTGTACCACCTTGAATCTTGAAACTGAAGGTTTCCTACCATAGAAAAGGTGATACTTGCCAACGAACTGAGTTTCTTTACCGTCCGAACAGTTTTATTTGTCCTGAAGAGAGATATTCTTAAACCCATTGAACATATAATTAGTTACTTACAATAGTGCTAAAACTGATTTCACTTACTGATTATTGCTGCGTAATAGAATGTTAGTCTAACAGATATAATACTAAAAACTTTTGAAATTTATTAGATTATTTGGTCATAGAAACTTGAGAATGTTGTGTTTTGCAACATTTTTTCACATTTAGAAAAACCTTACCTTTCAGAATTGATTTCCATAATTTCAGCAAAAGAAAACGGCATACAAAAAGTATATGTTATCTTTAGCTGGTTAGAAGTGATAGCCTGAAATGAGTTGCAAGATGCAACACTCTCATCCTCTTCCCCATTTCCCAACCCCGAAAAAGATGAAAGGCAGAAGGCGGAAAATCGGCCGCAATTGACACTGACTCTGATCAGTTTTCGTGTAGTTCTCAGAACATATTGTAAAATACAGTTTAGCGTCAGTTCATCTCTAAATTGTGTCGCAATGTTGCTGCGGCGTCAACACATGCCTGTATAGCGCTGCGGCAAGCGAGTGCGACAGTATTACCGGCGGCAGCGAGGATGCCTGCAGACATCCGTCCACACTCCCAACGAATTCAAAGACCTTTGAAGGAACACCGTGATGAAAATGACAGCGCTCAACAGGGTAAATGTGTCTCTGACAGGAATGCTGTTACTGTTGTGTCTAGGCAAGACAGCCCAGACACAATGCGAGGAAGCCGAAAGGCACGCGCTTAAACGCACGCAGGTCTGAAACAGGATACTGAATGAATGCTACAAAGAAAAGTACGTAGCTGCTGGAATACTTAACTTTAATCCATCATTTGTGTACATCGTTCTTGATGAGACATACTTCATACGGTAACTATCAATTGCTATGGCGCCTTGCTAGGTCGTAGCCATTGACTTAGCTGAAGGCTATTCTAACTATCTTCTCTGCAAATAAACGAGGCTTCGTCAGTGTTGCATCGCTAGCTAAGTCGTCCGTACAATTGGGGCGAGTGCTAGTACGTCTCTCTAGACCTGCCGTGTGGTGGCGCTCGGTCTGCTATCACTGAAAGTGGCGACACGCGGGTCCGACATGTACTAATGGACCGCGGCTGATTTAAAGCTACCACCTAGCGAGTGTGGTGTCTGGCGGTGACACCACAGTTACACCCTCACCATTAGAAATTCATGAGTGGACCTTCAAAGAACTCGGAATAATACAAAATGATATATTAAGTATTCCACTGGATATCACTCAAAATTCCGTTTTCATCAAATTTAAAGATGCCGAAAATTGTGACAGACTCGTGACTGCAAGTGGCAATACTAGGAAATTCAAGTAACTTGACGGATCTGTTAGTAATGTTCCTGCAGTACATGTGGATTAAGAAATCCAGGAAATAGAAGTTTATAATGTAATTTTGATTGCCCAAATGAGGTGATTGCACGCTACCTTAAACAGTACGGCACAGTTTTGAAAATTGAAAACGATATATGGTCTGGAACTTTCCGATATCAAATTGACAGCGGTGTACGAAACGTTCATTTGGAATTAAAAAGACAAGTTCCGTCTTACACATTAATTGCGGAAAGCAGAGCGTTTATAATATACACTGGGGAACGGCAGGAATGCTCCATTTGTCATTCTACTAACCACCTGCGTGCTAGTTGTACTAAAAGAGCACCGTCGCAACCCCCCACGGATTGCAACGTTACGTTAATGGGTGCGACTGACATCTCCAGTAATTATGCTCAAGTCGCGAACATGAGTGTGGCGCACACTTCATTCTCACCAGCTATCACGACTGTTGCTGTAGTACATGAAACGGAGACCAGCAGCAGAAAGCAATCAAACCACACGACCCTCAGCAGAGACCCGATCTGTGGGTTCAAACCTCACAGAAATTCACTCAAAACACATCTAATGAAATAAAATCAAATTCGAAAGTTGAAATGAAAAATGGAAAAATTGAGGAAACTGACATGGGACCAACAGGAACACCAGATGCAAGGGAATGTTACCTCCGGAACTGTTTCCCACATGACAACGTCAATCGAAAATGCAGCAGACAAACTGTGCGGGAAAAAGCAAAAGCCGGTCATGGTGGCCGTGCGGTTCTAGGCGCTACAGTCCGGAACCGCGGGACTGCTACGGTCGCAGGTTCGAATGCTGCCTCGGGCATAGATGTGTGTGGTGTCCTTAGGTTAGTTAGTTTCAAGTAGTTCTAAGCTCTAGGGGACTGATGACCTAAGATGTTAAGTCCCATAGTGCTCAGAGCCATTTGAACCATTTGAAAAAGCAAAAAATAGCGGTTAAAATCCCTATGACTACTGAACCTAAGGATAATTCATCTGTACAGCCTGTTACAAGTTAAAGACGTCACCCACGAACAGAGTGATATGGAATCAATTCGAATTCTATCAGGCAAACGAAAGAATCGAGATCCCCATCACGTTAAAGTGAAAACAAAATCTGAAGGCCAAGATACTAAGAAATCTGTACAAGCATCTGATTTCGACATTATTCACTCTCATAGTTCCAGTGATGAGGGAAATGTGAAACCAGTGGAATGGGCCAGACGATTTAGACGATGAGTTGTCCGCATAGCCTAACAACAAATGGCTCACAGTCATAGTTTTTTGGAACATTTCACTCTTAACATAAATAACACGTCCAGTTACTAAGATAGTTCGTCTTTACAAATTCTTAAAGCAGATTAAATGTCATACAGCTTTAGAACAAGACGTCACAAGCGAACCAGCTAATCTAACTGTTGACTTCACAGTAATTTCTAGCATCGGCCCAGAGACTAGAACTTTTACCGCCATAATAATACATCGTCACATTCAAATAAAGAATTAGAATTTTCACCGACTGGAGTGGAATCGCTTGGGCCATTGATGATGTAACTATTGTGAACGTTTACGCTCCATCTTATAGTGAAAACAAAGCCAATAGATGCCGTTAGTTTCGACAAGAACTTTGCCCGTTACATCTTAGAAATAATAATAAACATTTCATCGTTGGCGATTTTAACTGAGTAATTCGTACGATGATCAGTAACCTGTTCCAAACAAGTGTAATGAACTTAAAGCACTGATTGACAGTTACCATTCTGAAGATGCTTGGCGAATTTGGAACCTCAGCAAACCGAGTACACTTATTTTTATACCAATGGACTTAGCAGATTTCATAGGATATGCGTGTCATCTTCAGTCCAGGCTCAAATATTTCAAACTGAAACAAAACCGATGATATCCTCTGATCACCGCTGCTGTATCTGCCAAAAGAAATTCCCGAAAACACAATTTCGGCTTAAGAAAGGCATTTGGAAGCTTAACATTAGCCATTTGGAGGATCGCATGTTGACACAAGATTTATAAGTCACGTGGCAAGACGTAATCTAAAAGAGGTGGCACTCTGAAAGTAAGGTTGAATGGTGGCTCACGCAAGCTAAGCCTGTTGTTCGAAAGCCCATTGGTTCGAATCAACCTCACAATTCTACCGCAGTTGTCTGCAAGAACTCGTTAGTAAAACAAACAGTTCAGCCGACCTTACTACCGAGGTTGAGACATCCGCAAGAAAACTAAAAGTACCTTTATAAGGAGTAGGTGGCAATGCAGAAGAACCTATTTCTGTCTTCCACTTAGACAGGGAAAGGAAAAGAGTCAGGAATTTCTTTATAGCAGAATGGTAAAAACATAACGACCAGAAAATTACCGAAGAGAATGGAATAAAAACTGAAATCACCACCCAATTTACAACCTCTCCAAACAAAGCGACGTGAACCTATCCGAAATAAAGAGTTTTCTTTAGGAATCAACTCATATGCTTACGGGAAATGATCGGATGCAACTTAATGAGCACTTCACTTTACACGAAATTGAGGAAGCAGCAAGAAAAAAAGAAAAGTTGATACCAAAAACTTAAGAAACACCAAAGTTTCAGAATCTACGTCCGATGATTTGATCTTACTCCAAGCACACTACTCATTGTTCACTATAAACTAATTGCTCGTTACTCTGCTAAGAGATTAAAGCAAACAATGAAAAAAGTAATGAGTCCGTATCAAATGTGTGTCGTTCCGGAATGCCTCAAAAAAATTCTGAGATTTTATTTCGAACAGAAAAACCGACGTGTAAAAGAAAGTAGACATTTTATTAATAGACTTTGATAATGCTGTCAACGTTGCTAGAGATGCACCCATAGTGTCAGCGTAGCGTGTTTCTTTAATAATTAAAACGTCCTGGGCCCAGGTTCGAAACTTGTCACCGATTAATTTTTGATTGATAATCAGCATTGGCGGCCGAAGACTTCCGGCATAATAAGTCACCATCGTTCTGCCACCGGCCTTGTCAATGAGGGTGGATGAACGGACAAAGATTCAGGGCATTCTCTTGTCTTACGGGTGGCAAACCGCCCCTAAAGGGCCCTAAAGGTGAAAGAATCAGCAATGATAAATGGCATGAGGATGCAGAATGCAATAAAGACCACTGCCTTAAAGACACGTGACGTGTATCCGCAGGACATATCGCCTGTAACTGAAAAAGGTGATGATCTCCCCGTTCGCAAAAGTCTCCCATTCGAACCTCCGGAAGGGGACGGCCAAGGGGAAGGTGACCGTGAGAAAAAGACTAAATAATCTACGGAAGGATAACGGTCTATTAGTCGGGACGTGGAATCTCAGAAGCTTGAACGTGGTAGGGAAACTAGCAAATCTGAAAAGGAAAATGCAAAGGCTCAGTCTTCCTATAGTAGGGATCAGTGAAGTGAAATGGAAAGAAGACAAGAATTTCAAGTCAGATAAATATAGGATAATATCAACAGCAGCAGAAAATGGTATAACGGCAGAGGGATTCGTTATGAATATGAAGTTATGGCAGAGAATATGTTTCTTCAAAAATTTCCGTGATAGGGTTGTTCTTATCAGAATCGACAGCAAACCAACGTCGACAACGATAGTTCAGATATACGTATGCCTACATCGCTAACTGAAGATGAAGAGATATGAAAAGTTTATGAGGATATAGAAACGATAGTATATGACTAAACGGAGATGAAAATGTAACAGTCACTGGGGACTGGAATGTAGTTGTCGGGAAGGCGTAGAAAAAAATATTACAGGAGAATGTGGGTTTGGTACTAAGAATGAAGAAATGAGAAAGACTAATTGAGTTCTGTAATAAATTTCAGCTAGTAATAGCGAGTACTCTATTCGAGAATTCCAAGAGAAGGAGGTATACCTGGAAAAGGGCGGTTGATACGCGAGCATTTCAGCTAGATTACATCATGGTCAAACAGGGATTCTGAAATCAGATACTGGATTACAAGACTTACCCAGGAGCAGATATGGACTCGGATCACAATATAGTAGTGATGAAGAGTAGGCTGAAGTTTAATACATTAGTCAGAAAGATCACTACGCAAAGAAGTGGAATACGGAAGTACCAAGGAATGACGAGATACGCTTGAAGTTCTATAAGGCTATAGATACAGCAATAAGGAATAGCTCAGTGGACAATACAGTTGAAGAGGAACGGACATCTCTAGAAAGGTCATCACAGATGTTAGATAGAAGAACATAGGTACAAGGAAGGTAACTGCGAAGAAACCATTGGTAACTGAAGAAAATAGTTCAGTTGATCTATAGAAGAAAGAGGTACAAAAATGTTACGGGAAGCTCAGGAATACAGAAATACAAGTCGTTGAGGAACGAAATAAACAGAAGTGCAGGGAAGCTAAGACAAAACGGCTGGATGAAAAATGTGAAGATATCAAAAAAGAAATGATTGTTGGAAGGACAGACTCAGCATACAGGAAAGTCAAAACAACCTTCGGTGAAATTAAAAGTAAGGGTGGTAACATTAAGAGTGTAATGGTAATTTCACTCTTAAATACGGAGGAGGGAGAAGATAGGTGGAAAGAATATACTGAAAGTGTGTATTACGGGGAGGATATGTCTGAAGTAATAGAAGAAGAAACAGGAGTCGATTTAGAAGAGATAGGTGATCCAGTATTAGAATCAGAATTTAAAAGAGGTTTGGAGGACTTAAGATCAAATAAGGTGGAAGGGGTAGATAACATTCCATCAGAATTTCTAAAATCGTTGGGGGGGGGGGGGATTGGAAACAAAACGACTATTCACATTGATGCGTAAAATGCATGAGTCTGGTCACATACCATTAGACTTTCGAAAAAATATCATGCACAAGTAGCGAAGAATGCAAGAGCTGGCAAGTGTGAGAATTATCGCAAGTACTCTGTTCGTGCTGACAAGAATAGTATACAGAAATATGTAAAAGGAAGTTGAGTATGTTCCAGATGACGAAGAGTTCGGCTATGGAAAAGGTAAAGGCAGGAGAGAGGCAATTCTGTCGTTGCAGTAATAACTGGAGCAAGGCTAAAGAGAGATCAGGACACGTTCATACGATTTGTCAACCAGCAAAAATCGTTCGACAGTGTAAAATGCTGCAAGATGTTCGAAATTATGAGAAAAATTGGTACAACAGCCAAGAGGGAATAATAATAGTGGACGACCAAGAACGAAGCGCTCGTATTAAAAAGGGTGTAAGACAGGGATGGAGTCTTCTGCCCCTACTGTTTAATCTGTACATCGAAGAAGCAATGAACGAAATAAAAGAAAGGTACAGGAGTGGGATTTAAATGAGAAGGTGAAAGGATATCAATGGTACGATTCGCTGATGACATCGCTATCCTGAGTGAATGTGAAGAAAAATTACATGATTTGATGAATGGGATGGGCAATGTAATAAGTACAGAATATGGACTGAGCGTAAATCGAAGAAAGACGAAGGTAATAAGAAGTAGTATAAATGGGAACAATGATAAAATTAATATCAGGATCGATGGTCACGAAGTAGATGAAGTTAAGGAATTCTGCTACCTAGGCAGTAAAATAAACGATGACGGACGGAGCAAGGACGACAGCAAAAGCAGACTAGCAATAGTAAAAAGGGCATTCCTGACCAAGAGAAGTTTGCTACTATCAAACATAGGCCTTAATGTGAGGGAGAAGTTTCTGAGAATGTACGTCTGGAATACAGCGTTGTATGGTGGTGAAATATTGACTGTAGGAGAACTGGAACAGAAGTGAATCTAAGCGTTTGAGATGTGGTGCTACAGACGTACGTTGAAAATTGGATGGGCTGATAAGGAAAGAAACGAGACGGTTTTGCGAAGAATCGGAGAGGAAAGGAATATGTGGAAAATGCTGATAAGGAGAAGGGACAGAATGACAGGACATCTGCTAAGACATCGGAAAATGACTTCCGTGGTACAAGAGGGAGCTGTAGAGGGCAAAAACTGGAGAGAAACTCAGAGATTGGAATAAATTCAACAAATAATTGAGGACGTAGATTACAAGGGCTACTCTTAGATTAAGAGGTTGGCACAGGAGAGGAATTCGTGGCGGGCCGCATCAAAGCACTCAGATCACTGATGGCAAAAAAAGGGTTAGGCATAAACATCTGGAAACAGTCAGGATTAAAATGGATTTTGGCACCAGTTTTACGTATTCTACTCAGAATATTTTGGGCCATGCTGTGTCACAATACATTGTTAATCATACGAGGCTATAGGAGAAAATTCCCATCAAAAATCAGTCGACGGGATTTTCAGTTATCATGGCGTTATATGTTATAGCTTTAGATCCTCTGCTGTGAGTGCCAAGGAATTTAAACAAGAAATGAAAGCGTCACATGCAGAACTTACGCCGATGACTTGTGTGTTCTCATGGGAAGTTCATAAGATGTTGACAACTTACATAACATCCTCCGACCGTATGGAAAAGCGACAGGTTAATCTCAAAACGACTGTGATGATGCCAATTGCAAATAATAACTAGAATATAGAGGGAAATTGGTTTGCTACCAAAAATGAACGCCAAGTGTTAGGCGCCATTGTCGCAAATAACCCACAAAGAATGCCGGCTCTTAACTGGCCAGCGGCACTACATAAAATACCAGTGGTAGTAAAATTCTATGCAGGTATAAATTTAGCTGTAACAGAAAAAGGCAGTCTATGCAACACACAAATACTCGCTAAAGTGTAGTACATAGCTCAGGTCCTCCTGATGTCGAAAAGGAGATGGAAGGGCTACACAGCAAGCGATATACTGGTTTATATGAAGGGGTGAAATCTTTGATGTTTCTCTGCAGACCAGCACCCTCAGCTTAAATGAGGCTGGACTCGGAGTAACAGACTTGCATGCAAAATGCAACTCGTTGGCTGAACTAAGGGTGTAATAGAAAAAGGACCACAGTCGTCATCTGCTGTACAGTTTTACAAATACCGCCAAACATTAGAGAAAGCGCCGGTTAACATACTTAATACACGACACTCATTAAACTTTGTCCAAATTCATTACCTCAGTAAAACTAGATACCAACACATGTCTTAAAACAAGGAAAAGCTCGTAAAATGGTCATAGCTGTCGGAGGAATATCGGTTCCTAATAAACTGGAGCTGCGACCACCTCAGCACAACTGGAAAAACGCGTGCCAAAATTTAGCAATGAAAATAATACCAGAGGGTGCCAGATTGACTTAGTACAAAGTGATAAACCAAACAACATCGACCACCTCTACGCTTTACTCCATCCTCTTAAAACCGTCAGCCGCCTGTGGAAATTGTAGTCCGGAGGACACAACTGAACATCGTATTGAGAGCCCGAAATCTGTCATGATATGACCCACAGAAGGTACGAGATTTGACCGACCAATGCTGCGGACATACGCAGTGCACAGGTTTGTAACGCTAAGATACCGGAATGGAAACCTTTTCCCAAAGCAAAGGCCGACCGGTGTGGCGAGCGGTTCAAGGCGCTGCAGTCTGGAAGCGCGTGACCGCTACGGTCGCAGGTTCCAATCCTGCATCGGTCATGGATGTGTGTGATGTCCTTAGGTTAGTAAGGTTTAAGTAGTTTTAAGTTCTAGGGGACTGATGACCTCAGAAGTTAAGTCCCATAGTGCTCAGAGCCATTTGAAACAAAGCAAAGCTACGCGCAACAACATCGATCATGGCACACACAATTCATATAATTTTTGGACTCACATTAACGCTCAACTTACAGTGTCTGGTGTACTTACCAGATGAATAACAGAAGTAACTCGTCGCCCTAAATACAGACTTACGTACGCGAATTTTCTCACGATTCCAGTCCGTAAAGCTTATGATACTATTTTGTCGCGAAGCCTTGCGCAAGAAAAAGGAAATTTCATGTAATTCTACAAGAGTGTCACAAAAGATAAAACTTAATGGCCCATTTCTTGCTGATTTCCGTACAAAAGACTGAAATGTGAATGTGTTGTAAGGTAGATAATTATTTTTAAAATACATTTCTTTTCTGTCATTATGTGAAAGTTTTAAATGCTAAGTAAATATCTTTAAAAAGAATGTGGATATGCCCAGGTGCTGTCGTGCCTCCTAGAATCCCAAAAGCAGCGTGGTAATGCGCAATGCTGTGTGGGGAAGGTGTAGTTCATCATCCTGTCAAAATAAATATTTACTGCTACGTACTTTGCGTCATTCCATGGTAAATTTATAGTTGGTTAACAATAGATTCCTTAATGAGTAAACTTGCAGGGTACTAATGCGGAGAAATACGAGGGTGTGCTGAAATTAACGTCCTCGATTCATTTTATGCGAAAATTCTTAAAGCATTTTAAATAATAGAAACTCTGCTAACATTCTACATGTCTATTGTACATAGCTGTAGCCCTCTGCCACTAGAAGGCTCTGAATTGTCGTGCGTATAACGGCAATGTGTAATGTAACTCTATTGGTGCACTAGAATATACGCAACTAGCCTTTAAAATCGCTACACCAAGAAGAAATGCAGATGATAAACCGGTATTCATTGGACAAATATATTATACTAGAACTGATAGGTGATTACATTTTCACGCAATTTGAGTGCATAGATCCAGAGAAATCAGTGCCCAGAACAACCACGTCTGGCCGTAATAACGTCCTTGATACGCCTGGGCATTGAGCCAAATAGAGCTTGGATGGCGTGTGCAGGTACAACTGCCCATTTAGCTGTGAGAGATCTGGAGAATCTGCTGGCCAGGGCAGCAATCGAACATTTTCTGCATCCAGAAAGGCCCATACAGGACCTGCAACATGCGGCCGTGCATTATCCTGCTGAAATGTAGGGATCGAATGAAGGGTAGAGCCACGGGTCGTAACACATCTGAAATGTAACGTTCACTGTTCAACGTGTCGTCAATGCGAACAAGAGGTGACCAAGACGTTTAACCAATGGCACCCCATACCATCACGCCGGGTGATACGTCAGTATGGCGATGACGAATACACTCTTCCAATGTGCGTTCACCGCGATGTCGCCAAACACGGATGCGACCATCATGGTACTGTAAACAGAACCTGATTTCATCCGAAAAAATGACTTTTTCCCATTCGTGTACCCAGGTTCGTCGTTGAGTACACCATCGCAGGCGCTCCTGTCTGTGATGCAGCCACGTTCTCTGAGCTGATAGTCTATGCTGCTGCAAACGTCGGCGAATGGTTCGTGCAGACGGTTGTTGTCTTGCAAACGTCCCCATTTCTTGACTCAGCGATCGAGACGTGGCTGTACGACCCGTAACAGCCATGAGGATAAGATGCCTGTCATCTCGACTGCTAGTATAACGAGGCCGTTGGGATCCAGCACGGCGTTCTGTATTACCCTCCTGCACCCACCGATTCCGTATTCTGTTAGCAGTCATTGGATCTCGACCAACGTGAGCAGCAATGTCGCGATACGATAAACCGCAATCGCGAAAGGCTACAATCCGACCTTTATCAAAGTCGGAAACGTGATGGTACGCATTTCTCCTCCTTACACGAGGCATCACAACAACGTTTCACCAGGCAACGCCGGTCAACTGCTGTTTGTGTATGGGAAATCAGTTGGAAAGTTTGCTCATGTCGCCACTGGCGCCAACCTTGTGTGAATGCTCTGAAAAGCTAATCATTTGCACATCACAGCATATTCTTCCTGCCGGTTAAATTTCCCGTCTGTAGCACCTCATCTTCGTGGTTCAGCAATATTAATGGCCAGTAGTGTAATTTCGACTTCGAAGAGCTCGTCCACACACAGAGCGCCCTCTACTTCAGCATAACAATGCCGGACCATACACATGAGCGCTGCGATGTCCTCAACAATTCGACGGCCTGGGTTCACACTCATCTGTTATTCTCCATACAGTTCCGACTTGAACCCATCCGATTTTCATCTGTTTCCAAAAGTTAAAGAACACCATCGGGGACTTCTCTTTGATAATGAAGAAGTGATGCAAGCAGAGGTGAGATTGCACCTCCGTCAACAAAGTCAAACATTCTACAGTGACGGTATCAACAAACAAGTCCGTCGTTCGGAGAAATATGTTCTCGTGAGGATGAGTATAATGAGAAATGAATATGTAGACATTAAGTGCAAAGCTGTAGCATATTAATGGTGTTTGCTTCGTTTAAAAAGCTTTAGACGTTTTCACATAAAATATTCGGAGACATTACTTTTCATCACGCCCTCATATAAACATGCAGAAATAGAAATTTCGTTATTTTTTACTTCTACCCAATTGCATAATCCTTACGAACATCCATAACATTTTTGTACAGATGTCGTAGAGGCGGTGTGTACAGATGTTTCTGACTTCCCTCCAGCTGCGCAGGTTTTCCAGGTGCGCAAACGTCGCGGTGCTCCCCGGGGTGAGCGGTCTGTGTCGGCGGCTGGGACAGCGATATCGCAATTCCAGCACCGCCGACGCTGATGCCGCCGCCATGGCCGCCGTAGTCTCACAGAGGGATCAGATTAACAGCCAAGGCTGAGCTGCACTGCAGAGACCTCTGGCGGCGGCTGCCCAACATCCCAGTCCCGCCTGCCCTACTAGGTATTCCCTTTGTTCTGTACTGATGTCAGCCGTACACCGTTTACGATGGTAAATGTAATATATGTTGAGGGTTTCGTGGCCACTTGTCGACGTACTGCCTGTTGACTTCTCTCTCCGAATTTTGCTTAATGATTTTCTCGACCTTTCGCCAGTACGACTCGCTGGTATTGTCAAAGGTTCAATAGCAGTTTCTGGTGGCTGGCAGGAGTCGTACCCGTGGCCGGAGAATGTATACAAGCATCGCGCCAACTTCTGAGGGCTTCTCGCTGTTGATTACCGCTATGGTTCTCCCCCTGCTACCTGCAAAGGTCATTTGCTGCACCAGGGGAATCCAGCATCCGTGAACCGAGAGGTTTCCTTCATTCTTGTTGAAGCTGTTGTCACGTTTGCGAATTAATATGGCTTGCCTGAACAAATGGTCTGGTAGCGCTTCTCAACAGCGAGAGCTTACGTGTCGCTGAATTTCATAGTAATTATCTCCAAAATGTCAGGCATACCATAAATGTACAGCATCAAATTCTGCATCTAGTGAGTACGAAACTTTGCTGTGTGATTTTCCTAGAGGGAAAGAAGAGCTTCTGTTAAGTTTGGAAGGTATGTGACGAGGTACTGGTAGAAGTAAGGCTGTGAGGATGGGGCATGAGTCGTGCTTGGGTAGCTCAGTTGGTAGAGAACTTGCCCGCGAAAGGCAAAGGTCCCGAGTTCGAGTCTCGGTCCGTCACACAGTTTTAATCTGCCAGTAAGTTTCATATCAGCGCACACTCCGCTGTAGAGTGAAAATCTCATTCTAGAAACAACCCTCAGGCTGTGGCTAAGCAATGTCTCCGCAATATCCTTTCTTTCAGGAGTGCTAGTTCTGCAAGGTTCGCAGGAGAGCTTCTGTAAAGTTTGGAAGGAAGGAGACGATGTACTGGCAGAAGTAAGGCTGTGAGGACGGGGCGTGAGTCGTGCTTGGGTAGCTCATTTGGTAGAGCACTTGCCCGCAAAAGGCAAAGTTCCCGAGTTCGAGTCTCGGTCCGGCACACAGTTTTAATCTGCCAGTAAGTTTCATATCAGCGCACACTCCGCTGTAGAGTGAAAATCTCATTCTAGAAACAACCCTCAGGCTGTGGCTAAGCAATGTCTCCGCAATATCCTTTCTTTCAGGAGTGCTAGTTCTGCAAGGTTCGCAGGAGAGCTTCTGTAAAGTTTGGAAGGTAGGAGACGAGGTACTGGCAGAAGTAAGGCTGTGAGGACGGGACGTGAGTCGTGCTTGGGTAGCTCATTTGGTAGAGCACTTGCCCGCAAAAGGCAAAGTTCCCGAGTTCGAGTCTCGGTCCGGCACACAGTTTTAATCTGCCAGGACGTTTCATATCAGCGCACACTCCGCTGTAGAGTGAAAATCTGATTCTAAATCGATCCCTGGCCATGAAAGCTATAAATTTGATAGCGAATAATGTGGCTTCCACATGTGTTCCCCACTAACTATTATAGAGAAAGCTCCCTTTGATATGTGCCTTTGGCGTCCACATGACCTAACGGACTGCTAGTGAATGCACGCGCCTAAGGATTGGGATACTTTATAATGACGCAAACAATGTTTCCAAACTCGAACGTTGCAAGTTGTTCATGAAATACATAAATAAACATACAAAACGCTTTGTGGATTACAATCTTCAGGTATAATGAAGCCAAACATGGCATATTTTAATAAGACAGCCACTAGCACTGCGTAATAGGACTCGTAAATAGCAACTAATGAAATTATCATAATTAATAAAATTCATTCTTGTAAAGTTATTACACGTACAGGACTAAACTTCATAAAATATAAATAAAACGTAAGTACATGAAGTAACAGTGATGCGATATACGGCGCCTTCTAAATCATCTTGTGTTATCTTTACGTCAAAAGCTTTGCATATTTCATTACAAGTAATTTACAAATCTTTGGTGAGGTGCCATCATGAGTAATAATTAACAGTTTAAATAAAACCTCATGAAATATAAGTACATTGACGTCAGACCCAGTGAATTATAGGGCCATTATAAGAGGACCTAACATATCATCGTTAGTTTCTTGTATTTCACTCTGTAAGTCCTATGTTTCACGTCTATGATGAATATCCCATATCGGTTACAGTACCAAATAGATGACGACCGTTGACCGTTTGTGTATGTGTCTGTGTGTGAGGGGGGGGGGGAGGGAGCGGGGGGGGGGGGGGGTTGACTGTGGAAGGATTCGAAAGTGTGCTCTTTGCGCCCGCCGAACGCGGCTGTTTTAGATTTAGATCCAGTGGCCGTGTCCTGGCATTCGAATTCAGCCGGGGTACAGCTGTACACACAGTGAATCCTTAAAGTCTGAACCACGCGTCCTCCCCCAGCCCTCTGGCCCTCTGTTCGGAGGAGCTGTTAGCTGGCGCCGCCCGTAACGGACGGGTAGGCACAGACTTCATTTCACGCTCTGCTTGGTCCACCAGCCACACGTACCTCAGACAGATTTCTGCCGCACCTCTACAGGAAAGTCACCCAAGTGTGAGGTACCACCTCTTCTGTTGTCCTTTTATTCCATTTACTTCCGATCCAGAAAACTGAAGTACAGACACGGAGTTTGGTATTATAAGCGCATGGCCTCCTCGTTGCGCATAATTTTCATTGGTTGTTAACGTAACTTAATGGAATTTTGATCTCACAGGTCTATTTCGTATCAGGTACTACCGTTATGAAAACATTAAGTAAACGCTTCCCAATTTCTGTACAATCTTGTCTCACTTCAATAAGCATTATGGGTAGATAAAGGTTTAGCGTCCTGGCGATGACGTGGCCAGTCAACAAACCGGGATGAGGAAAGAATGAGGATGAAACGTGTCTGCACATTTATAAAGAACGATCGTACCATTTACCTTAGGCCTCTTAGGTAACTCTCCGAAAAAGCTATATCCAGTTGTCCATACGGTTGTTTCAAACTGCCCTCACTATCTTGATTCTCAGTGACTTAAAATTTGCATCACCTCTAAAACAGAGCCAGAGAATTTTGTAATGAGCAATGTGGATGTAGCTGCTGCTACAATCTGACGAAACTACAATCGTACATTCCTAACTGTGGGTTCTTTTATCGCTCTGGGAAATGGCAGATCGGGACTACAACACTGCAACATGTGAAACGTTACTTCACATTATTGCATTATTGATAAAAATGTTTATTTATTTTTATATAGTGCATTGCCACAGGTGGGTGTGGAGTATGTGCACTGTGTTTCAACAGTAAAGCAGCACTTCATGGACACAATTACAATTTATTCTCCTGAAGTTCAAGTTGAACACTTACAAAAGTACAGTTACATCTGAGGCTTGATTAGCGGTTGTGTTCTAACTAGATGATGCTGACTGTTCACCGGAGGTCACAAACTGGAGGAATGAGTCCATGGTCGGCTCTATATCGACCTTTGTGCGATGGCGCTGTGGACTGAGGGATAGAGCGCATGTCTTCATGAGCGTCCCCCATTCGCCGCCACGGATTGCAGCGAGACAACCCTAATGTCTGTGGTATCGATGTGCGTTGCTGACTTTGGTGTGCCACTGAGATCTTCGGACGATAATGGGGACTGTACTGGGGGCTTCAGCTACAGGTGAATAGTGGTGAAGTACCAGTGATGACAACCTAGTGACATATTTCCATAAATTACTTTGGCTGAAAAAGGAAATCTACATAGGATTAAACAGCCAAACGGTTGCATATAAACGATACGTAAATTGATCTAGATTTAGACACCTATTAGGGGTGTCTTCTTCAGAATGAAACGCTGAAAAGCAATAGTCAGAATTTGGAGCAGCTATGCTCAAGTCATAAGTAAAATTAAAACATTTTATTTTACTTTTGACTGAAAAATTTGGAAATTCGTGGTAAGGACTATGGGACCAAACTGCTGAGGTCATCGAGTCCCAGGCTTACGCATTGCCGCGCGGGGTAGCCGTGCGGTCTAGGGCGCCTTGCCACGGTTCGCGAGGCTCCCCCTCCCCCCCCCCCCCCCCTCCCGCCGCTCTCGTCGGAGATTCGAGTCCTCCCTTGATCATGGGTGCGTATGTTGTCCTTAGTTACGCTAGTTTAAGTTAGATTAAGTAGTGTGTAAGCCTAGGCGCCGTTGACCTCAGCAGTTTGGTCCAATAGTACTTGCCACAAATTTCAAATTTTTTGCTTACACACTAAGTAAAATAACTTAAACTAACTTACGCTAACGACAACACACACTTCCATGACCGAGGGAGGACTCGAACTTGCGACGGGGGAGCCGCAGGAACCACGACAAGACGTATCAGATCGCACGGCTACCTTGCGCGAATTTTTGACTTGAGAATAGCTGTTCCAGATGCTGACTATTGCTTTTTGGGAATGTAATTTTATGATTTAGCAACGTTTCATACTAATGAAGTCACCCCTAGTAGGAGGCGTCGAAACCGAGGTCAATGTACCTACCGTTTACGCGCAACCGGTTGGCTATTTAATCCTATGTTGAAAATAGAACGTTGTTGCTGAGTAACACCTATGTTCGAAACTGTAGGAAAAAGGAAATGATTGTCTTGGGATCTCCACCGTTATTCACTCTGGTATTAATGAAGGCAGTGATAAGATCTTAGGCATAACGGATGAGGCAACCAGCGATCATGATACATACATGTTCAATCTGTCCAACACTAATGTAGCAATATTTTGCACCAGATTCATCTGTAGCTACCGCTGTCGTTTTAAGCAGTCCGCAATGTTGCATCTGGTAACCGCACACAAGATTTTCATATTCCCTCTCTCGCTATGCGAAAACTATCAGTCCTACGGAAAAAAGAACAGTTACTGTTTTGTAGTACATTTAATGTTCTTAAATTTTGTGCCGGAGGCCATAGTTCCGAGCTATTAGAGAAAAACGTACAAAAGTGACCTTGAAATGCACCGCCACTCGCACACTCAGCCCCCACAGGTCAGGATTTCTAGTATGTTCTTCATAGCACTCCATCCTACAACAGTAAAAAAATTTCCGACTGCACGAATTATTTTCCTCATTCGAAGTTTTTTTATTTTCTTCGACTAGGCATGTGTTCATTTACCTCAATTTTTGTGAATTTTGACACGGTAAAGTAAACAATTACATCGTAGTATTCATCAGACCTGACTACGAAACTGCTTGAATGGATTAAGTTTGGACCGAATTATCAACGTAATTAGTTTTAGTGTACCGTTTACAAAAGTCGTTTTCCTTTCATTACCCTCACGGGCGCGTTTAAATCAATATACTGGCGGTGTAATAACCCAGTGAATAGAGACCCAAGAAGGTCGAATATCGGGAGCAGTTCACGTAGTCGGAAATTTTGTACAGAGGTAGGAAGAAGTGCTGCGAATAACGAAATGGTAAGAGATGAGTGTGAGGGTGGAGGTTCCCTTGAAGGTCATTTCTGAATGTTTCTACTGAATAACTGGAAAACCATGGCCTCCAGCAAAAACGCGTCCCAAGACAAAATTTAAGTGCATTGAATTTCCTACAAGAAAGGTCGTGTTCATTTTTTGTATAGAACTAATAATTCGCGCGTAACGAGCGACAGAATATGAAGATCCATACGTGATTTCTAGGCCAGATTGGCATTGCAGGTTGCATAAAATGACAGCGGCAGGGTAGTTGAATCATCCAGTATATATTTTTATTAGTGAATAAGATGAATTAGTGCAAAATACATACTGGAATTCCTTCTACGCTTTACACTTGGGACGACATTAACTAGCGAGGGCACTTTAACCGTTGTTGGCAGGTTCACTTTCGGTATTCTCGTTCTGTCCACTTGATAACAGATGTCTGTGCATGTTCCCAAAAATAGTAAGTGACTACCAGAACAATGTGCAAGTATGTCATGCTCACACCTTCCCACAGGATTATCTGCTCGACTTATTATCGCCTAACGCGTTTCATAGTGAAGAACATTATGCCATAATCTTTTGTCAACTGAATATTTAAAGCAGTGGATTTATAATCTGACTGAAATTTGGCTCTGTTTCTGTTCGAAAAGCATGCTTGCGGTTGACGTAATTGATTATCCCGTATCACAATGTAAGATGCAGTCAACTCTGGTCCTCTCTACATTTTTTAATTTGTCTTCAAATGTATCAGAGCTGTAGCGTAAAGACAGGCTAAAGCAAAATTCGTTATACGAGACATCGACTCTGATGCTTAACGATGATTGATGGAATAAATCTTTCTGAAGGGTCAACATTTTTTTCAGAAAATATGAAGTACACTGTGCTTTTCAAAGTTTTCTGATTAATTTACTATATTCTCACGATGAGCATTCGAAACCACGCAGTTACGTCAAATGGCACAGTTACAGCACCACTATCGAATATTTGTTAATCATAGGTCGCCAGTGAAAATAATTAGACAGCATTTTCATCGGAACCATTTTCCGTTCCTGGCATAGTTGCATCATGCTCATAAATTCGTAATATACGAATTAATATTTGTTAATGTTGCACCGTCGATAAAGATCCATATGACTCACAACAGTTTCGTTCCACGGACCAAACGAGGTATTAATATAATACCTCCTCTGGTCCTTTTTCGAGAAGAATTTAAAAAATTTGTTTGCAGTCTACGTGTACTTTAATTCAATATATTTTCACCTTAATTCAATATATTTTCTCCATACAAAAGATATTATACCGGAAAGAAAGTTATATTCTTCGGGATATGTGGAAGTTCAGGCAGCTTAAGCTAATCACTGCATAGTCAATTTTTCATTTAAACGCAGCCACTGAGCCCCACCGATGTTCCAGGAAGAGACTTAATAAGATATGTAGCAGTCAGGCGCAATTTCAAACATTTGAATTAATAGCACTTAGCTCCTCTGACGTGACACGTATTTTTGTCTTTGACGAACTTAAAATGGATGTAAGCGTTAAATTCGCCCCTCTCTTTGGTCAGATGATCTGTATTTTTATGCTTTTGGTTGCTGCGAAAACAGTATTTTATGTACAATGATATATGTAACATAGTAAACTGGTTATTTTCTTTAACTTTAAAACTTCAGAAACTGTTTAACTGAAAGAGCTTTTAGTTTTGTAATAACAGTGGGTATGTTATCTGAAACAGATTGACAATACAATGGTATGGCATCAAATGTCCATGTTGACATCCATTGCTAATTTCATGACATTTTGTGGAGAAGTAGAAAGTTATCGTGTATTAATTTTGGGTATCAAAAAAGACATTTTTGAAACATTTATATGACACAAAGCATTGTAGTGTTCTTACCTATTAATTGCAGTTTTCAGTCCTCAGGATTTTAAATTTACTGTATTCACTGCGTGAAAAAAACTGTTGTTTCTGAGATTAGTACAGACTTTTGTTTGATGTGTCTGAAAGCTGTGTCGATAGAGATTCAGATGGTGTTTTTCTGCAGAAAGTATCTGAAACGTGCTGATGCAAACAGCAGTTTCGCTGTGGGAAATGTAGTTTTTAGTATAAGATGATGTCACAGTAAGCAAAAAGAAAGTACCTATTGTTTGTTTATTGTCGAAACAGAATATCTGCACCCTTTGCTAAAAAGGATGAGGTTTCCTCGTGGTGAGTTTTGCTGGAGATGCTGTTCAACTGAATTTAAGTATCCAATTCGAAGCTTTAAGGAGAGGAGATTGTTACTCTACACTGAAGAGCCAAAGGAACTGGTACACCTGCCTAATATCGTGTAAGGCCCCCGCGAGCACGCAGAAATGTCGCAACACGACACGGTATGGACTCGACTAATGTCTGAAGTAGTGCTGGAGGGAATAGACACCATGAATCCTGCAGGGCTGTCCATATATCAATAAGAGTACGAGGGGGTGGAGATCTCTTCTGAAGAGAACGTTGCAAGTCATCCCAAATATGCTCAATAATGTTCATGTCTGGGGAGTGGGATAGCTATCGGAAGCGATGAAACTCCGAAGAGTGCTCCTGGAGGCATTCTGTAGCAATTCTGGAAGTGTGTGGGGTCCTGCTGCAATTTCCCAAGTCCGTCGTAAGGCATAATGGACATGAATGGATGAAGGTGATAAGACAGGATGCTTACGTACGTGTCACCTGTCGGAGTCGTATCTAGACGTATCAGGGGTCCCCATATCACTCCAAGTGCACACACCCCACACTATTAGAGAGCGGCCACCAGCCTGAATAGTCCCCTGCTGACATGCAGGGTCCATGGATTCATGTGGTTGTCTCCAAACCCGTACACGTCCATCGCTCGATACAGTTTGAAACGAGACTCGTCCAACCAGGCAACATGTTTCGAGTCGTCAACAGCCCAATGTCGGCGTTGACGGGCGCAGGCGAAGTGTAAAGCTTTGTGACATGCAGTCTTCAAGAGTATACGAGTGGGTCTTCGGTTGCGAAAGCCTATATCGATGATGTTTCTTAGAATGGTTAGCACGCTGACACTTGTTGTTGGCTTAGCATTGCAGCAATTTGCTGAAGAGTTCCACTTCTGTCGCGTTGAATGATTCTCTTCAGTTGTCGTTGGTCCCGTTTTTGCAGGATTTGAAGTTTTACCAAGTTCCTGATATTCAACGTACACTCGTGAATTGGTCGTACGGGAAAATCTCCATTTCATCGCTACCTCGGAGTTGCTCTGTCCCATCACTCGTGCACTGGATATAACATGACGTTCAAACTCACATAAGTCTTGATGACCTACCATCTAACAACTGCTCGAGACACTTGTTATCTCATATAGGCCTTGCCGACCGCAGCGCCGTATTCTGGCTGTTTACATATCTTTGTATTTGAATGCGCATGCCTATACCACCAGTTTCTTTGGCGCTTCACTATGTTAACCCAACACGTTTCTCAAACTCTCTCTTAAAAGCATGCGCCCCGTTCTGTTTCTCCAGTTGGTTAATATACTTCAGCATTTCAATCACGAAATCTTATTAATTTTTTTTGTTTGA
The DNA here is from genome assembly GCF_023864345.2 of Schistocerca serialis cubense. Taxonomy (NCBI): domain Eukaryota; kingdom Metazoa; phylum Arthropoda; class Insecta; order Orthoptera; family Acrididae; genus Schistocerca; species Schistocerca serialis. Next base: position 805,847,703 of record NC_064641.1, read on the forward strand.
ATTTCATTATCACAAACAGATCTTTGGCCATCGAAATCCTGGCGAGATCGTCAAATCGTTACGTCACAAGGTGGTCCGGCGACTGGAGGCCTCCGGCGGCGGTGGTCTCGCGGTTCTAGGCGCGCAGTCCGAGAGCGCGACTGCTACGGTCGCAGGTTCGAATCCTGCCTCGGGCATGGATGTGTTTGATGTCCTTAGGTTAGTTAGGTTTAAGTAGTTCTAAGTTCTAGGGGACTGATGACCACAGCTGTTAAGTCCCATAGTGCTCAGAGCCATTTTTGACTGGAGGCCGAACCGCACAGTAACCCTGGGTTGGGTGTGGGGCAGCGTTGGGGTGTGTGGACTTCTCCAGCCTGTTGTGGGATTGTGAACCGCTAAGGGCAGCCTCTTCGACGTTTCTAGGTCCCCAATTCCATACAGTACAATAAAATACAATACCTGAATCACAGACCACGTTATTTCAAAAAATTAATACTCACCAAAAGTAATAGGGAATACCTTATCACTTCATGTACATGAACTTTTTATAATGCAGTGATCGCTATTTCGTAAAATATTCACGAAGCATTTCTTGCTTGTAGTCTAGTGTATTCCTATTAGAAAGATCTTATAATTTAGACTGATATGCTAATGTTGCATTGTTCTTAATTATAGTTGTTCGGGATTCGCAATGACCATGGCAGGAACATAATACGGAAAGCACAAATGAAAAATTATCTGTACTGCGTGTGGTCAGTTTAAGTTAATTTGGTTACCCGCGTTAACGGTCGTCAGTCTCAGAATCTTCGTTGCCAAGCAGATAAGTCTGCTTACGGCGGGCCTTGATTGTGTGAAATATAATGCAACAAAATAATTTGCATCACAGTAGAAAACATGAACCGGACTTCGTTAAAGAAATTCGGACGGCAAAGTTTGACTTACTCTGTGCAATCGAAATCTGCATATAATGGCGGTTGTATAGTGTGCAAATTGACGCGTCACCAAACTGATCTCCTTCCAAGGAAAATAACACTGAAACTTAACTCTAAATGTCATTGGTGAATGATAGTAGAATCACTTTTGGTAAATAAAACAGATTAAATCAGAATTTTCAGTGTTATTTTAGATAGGCTACGAACAAATAACACGAAATGTTTACACTTTGGAAAGTAGTAGAAGACAGACAGCACATAGCCCGTCCCCGGCCGGATTGGCCGTGCGGTTCTGGGCGCTGCAGTCTGGAGCCGAGCAACCGCTACGGTCGCAGGTTCGAATCCTGCCTCGGGCATGGATGTGTGTGATGTCCTTAGGTTAGTTAGGTTTAATTAGTTCTAAGTTCTAGGCGACTGATGACCTCAGAAGTTAAGTCGCATAGTGCTCGGAACCATTTGAATCATAGCCGGCCGTTGTGGCCGAGAGGTTCTAGGCGCTTCAGCCTAGAACCGCGCGACCGCTACGGTCACAGGTTCGAATCGTGCCTCGGGCATGGATGTGTGATGTCCTTAGGTTACTTAGGGGGACAGATGACCTCAGATGGTAAGTCCCATAGTGCTCAGAGCCATTTGAACCATTTGACAGCACATAGAACGTGACTCGTGCCTTTCTTATTTTGATAGACGAACATCGAAAATAATGGTAACGATGGCTACAGTGTACATTAGTGGAATTATATAATTCATTTTCTTTGTAAAACTAAATAATTAGTTACAGTATATGAATTTGATCTACAAGCCTAGCGAATTGTCTTTCTTCAAGTTTCCTAGTTCCGGAGCAAACAACGAAGCGCACCAACATATCGAAGATAATGCAAGGGCGGGCCGTTTCCAATCATCTTTCTGAGCGAGTGCGCACATGTTCCCTCTCCCCCCCCTTCCACACCCATCCCACTGCGCCACCTACTCCATCAACCGCTCCAGCAGACGCAGACCGGGCTTGCACGCTTCACTTTACCATCCATTACGAAACTAAAAATCGTTGAAAGAGATAATAGTATTTTCTTGAAAACATAAGTAATCGATAATACCTTTCTTTAAGCTAATCTTGGTTCCAGATTGTCGTAGAAAAAAATTGTTTTTCAGATTTCTTGAAAAACGTCTGCATTTTCTTTCTTTAAAAGTTAATTTCAGAAAACAAATATTGGAACAAATAAATAAAAAAACGTACAATCAAAGTGCAAGTTGTTCCGAGTCTTATTTGATCCCTAAAATTAATAAGATAGTAAAAATTATTTAATTTCACGGTAGGGCAGTTCTTTGTGAAGGAAATAAATCTAAAACCGTTTCTGTAGGTGTGGTGTACTGAGATACCACACAAGAGGAGTTTGGGACCGTTGCTACCAGTAGTATCGTGGACCTCCGTCCGCAGTTGCGGGCAAAACAATCACGCTGCCCGCGTGAATCACACCCACTGGAGCGGCAGCGACACCAGGAAGAGAGACGCGCGCTTAAGTAACGCTAAACAAGAAGAAGTTTTCGGTTACAAGTATTAAACCAGTCCGACATTTGCAAGGAAGCTCGGACAGCACATTCGTTGTGTCTTCAAGTCACTGTGAGATAAGAACAGCTGCCGATAGACAGACAGTATTACCCTTCAACAGAAATTGAATAGTTGACAGAATTATCGTGTATGGACAGAGACCACTGTCAAGAGACTTAACTGAGTACTGTTACTTTGGAACTGTTCTTAGGAACAGTACATCGAGACAGGAGATTAATTGTCTTCCAACTTCGGGTCAGAGACTATTATTTATTTTGTGTTCATGGAATTGCAGTCAAACAGAGGCTAAACAATTGCTGTAATCAGCGTTACCAAGTTGAATATATATATATATATATATATATATATATATATATATATATATATATATTACTATTCATTATTCTGTGTTACTTTCATCGTCCTTGTCCTGCCCTAGAGCCGACGCATCCGTGCTACGAGGACACCTTTATTAGTCTTTTTCAGACGAGGCGAGTACCTCATAAAAGTGAACCCCCCCCTCCCCCTCCTCCCTACCAGTCCACAACAGTGGGCCATCCGCTGAGAAGATCTAGCCAGTTTAGAGAGCAGCTATTTTTCAAAGAATCAACGTATTTCAAGAGATAATTGATGTGTTTTAATTTTTCAAGCAGTTAATTTTTTTTATTTACCGCGCGCTATACTGAGAGCAAATATTGAAACGAGTATGCTGGGGCACATTTGTGTAAGACCGCAGACCCAGAGATGTTGCTTCTGGTCTGAGATTATAATAGTATTGAAGTGAGAGAGCGCTTGGCGCACAGTTGTAGGTAGCTGTCTGTGAGCGAAAGACGATGGAGTAGGCAATTTTTGTGGTGTGCTGTTTGAAGCCACCAAGTAATAGATTAATGTAGGTTGTTGAACACGGAAGCAGAAGCAAGGTAAAGACGTTAAATAATTATGATTTCTGTTTTGCCAGCGCGTTAGTGTAGATGAGTTGGCTGATAATTTGTAATTGTTGAGTAACCCGAGAATGTACGTAAAGTGATTTGATGAAAAGCCTAGTTAGATGTTTCATTCTTGTAATGGTTCCAAGATTTGTTAACATAGCTGTGTGTAATTCGACGATTTGCATATATACTGGTTTAATGAGGTATAATACTTTCCGTTTAATTCTCATTGTTTGTGAATCAATTGTGAGTAATGTAACTTCAATTCTCAGATGCTTTTGAAAAGACAAACTAATCTTGCAATATAATTTTTAATTAAAAAGATCAGTGTTAGTAATTCAACACAATCAGTACCGTCTCTCTGCCCAGATCATATGTTTTATAGAGAAGTTGTATTTTCTTAAATGTTCTCCTTTATCAGCCAAAAGAATTTCATGTCCATTTCAAGTATTACGGCCGGCATTGCACACTGCTGAGCCTGAAGCTAGCATATTTTTTGTGAGAGACCAGAATGTATCACGTTCCACCGTTGCTGCTTTAGAGGTAAGAAAATTCAATTTATTTGTTATGTGCGCAGGGACCAAAGTTATCAGTTTTGGACAGTGCCTTAGGATTCAGTGCTTAAGGGGCTGGATGTATTTAGCAGTGACTGTATTTCTTTATTGCTATTGGGAGTTGCATTTCCCAAGCAGTTCGTATAAAGTTTTTGCTAACAGTGACACAGAGTAAGCACACCTCTTGCAGTTACAACACGCTACACGATAACTCGAGTTTTGTATTCATTCCACAGTTCAGACATTCATTCAACGAAATATACAGAAATAAAGATAACAAAAGAACGTAACAATATCAACCATGAGAACCTGAATGTTAACGAGTTTTTAATCGTTTTTTTGGTATATCTCTGAATGTAACAAATCAACTGACGCTTCGGAAAAAGTAATAGATAGGTCTTTTTAAGAACTACAACTTTCTTCTGCAACACTTCACGGTCGGAAATATAGTTTTTTTACTTAATTGAGAAAAACCGTTTTACAGAAATTTGCAATTTTTGGAGCCTGGTACGCCATCTTAGACCGAGTTCCTAATAAAAGAAACCCTATTAAAAATTTAGCTTCCTGTACGCTAATATTTTTTGTTTTCAGGTAGTAATTTTTGGAAATTTAACATTAGGCTGTCACAGAATGCTTTGACTAAGTGGGCTAATGTTTTAATTCGCTGGTATTTTACCTGGTTACACTAATTTTTCCGTCACTATGTAGCTGCATTAGTCCTCTGTACTCTGTTTAGCGTATCACTGTGGTGCTGTGTCACTACTGCTCCCTCCAGCGCCAAGTTAAATGTTCATGGATGCCGTTCCAGGTATCCCACTACCTGGACGATTCTAACACTAAAAGACCGAGCGAGGTGCCGCAATGATTAGCAGTTTCCTCTCGCATTGGGGAGGATAATGGTTCAAATTCGCGTCCCGCCATCCAGTTTTTAGTTTCTCTCGAAATCTCTAAATTGCTCCAGGTATATTTCAGGATGACTTTTTTGAAAGTGGCATGGCCGACATCCTTGCCCAGCCTTTCGGGATCAGAACTTGGTCTCTGTCTTCTAACGATTGCAGTGTCGACGGTTCGTTAAACCCTAATCATCCTTCCTTCTTTTTTGACTCTAGGAGTCTCCTATGGACTTCTCTCCCCATCTGTCCTTTTTAGTATTTCATTTCGAACTATACGTGTCCGTTTCGTTTCTAACAGTTTTCGATGGAACTACGTAAAGTGTGGGCACCTCTAGATACAAAACTCAATTTACATGCTTATAACATAGGGCGGATGTCTTATGTCCTGTTGCCTATCTTAAGGGGCAAGAAATTACTTTTGGAATGGTTTTATTTTGCCCACACAGAATCCCGTACTCCCCACCAGCACTTTCACGAACATTAATACGAGGGTTGTCCAGAAAGTCTACATCTACATCTACATCCATACTCCGCAAGCCACCTGACGGTGAGTCGCGGAGGGTACCTTGAGTACCTCTATCGGTTCTCCCTTCTATTCCAGTCTCGTATTGTTCGTGGAAAGAACGATTGTCGGTATGCTTCTGTGTGGGCTCTAATCTTTCTGATTTTATCCTCATGGTCTCTTCGCGAGATATACCTAGGAGGGAGCAATATACTGCTTGACTCTTCGGTGAAGGTATGTTCTCGAAACTTCAACAAAAGCCCGTACCGAGCTACTGAGCGTCTCTCCTGCAGGGTCTTCCAATGGAGTTTATCTATCATCTCAGTAACGCTTTCGCGATTGCTAAATGATCCTGTAACGAAGCGCGCTGCTCTCCGTTGGATCTTCTCTATCTCTTCTATCAATCCTATCTGGTACGGATCCCACACTGCTGAGCAGTATTCAAGCAGTGGGCGAACAGTTGTACTGTAACCTACTTCCTTTGTTTTCGGACTGCATTTCCTTAAGATTCTACCAATTAATCTCAGTCTGACATCTGCTTTACCGACGATTAATTTTATATGGTCATTCCATTCTAAATCACTGTTAATGCCTACTCCCAGATAATTTATGGAATTAATTGCTTCCAGTTGCTGACCTGCTATATTGTAGCTAAATGATAAAGGGTCTTTCTTTCTACGTATTCGCAGCAGATTACACTTGTCCACATTGACATTCAATTGCCATTCCCTGCACAATGCGACAATTCGTTGCACATCCTCTTGCATTTCAGTATAATTTTCCATTGTTACAACCTCTCGATATACTACAGCATCATCCGCAAAAAGCCTCAGTGAACTTCCGATGTTATCCACAAGGTCATTTACGTATATTGTGAATAGCAACGGTCCTATGACACTCCCCTACGGTACACCTGAAATCACTCTTACTTCGGAAGACTTCTCTCCATTGAGAATGACATGCTGCGTTCTGTTATCTAGGAACTCTTCAATCCAACCACACAATTGGTCTGAGAGTCCATATGCTCTTACTTTGTTCATTAAACGACTGTGGGGAACTGTGTCGAACGCCTTGCGGAAGTCAAGAAACACGGTATCTACCTGTGAACCCGTGTCTATGGCCCTCTGAGTCTTGTGGACGAAAAGTAAGTTCCAATCGGTCGCGAAATGGAAACAAGAATGAAAATCAGGAGAGTTTTATTTGCAACAGTTAGCTACATCTTCCAGCTATTTCTCTACGTTCCCGCCTCACTTATTTAGACATTTGTCTAGTTTCCAATAGATCGTCATAGAAGGCAGCAAGCTGTGCCTTTAGCCAATTCTCTGCGCTGGTCTGCAGCTCGTTGTCTGTGCCTAGACGTTGTATTCACAGCCAGCGGTTCGCGTGAGCAAAGATGAAAATCAGAGGGAGCCACTTCCGGGATCTACTGTGGATGATCAAAACACTTTCCATCGACAACGCACGCAAGAGCGACTTCGTTGTCTCTGCACTGTGTGGCCAAGAATGGTCATGAATGAGGAAACACACGACGCTTACTTTATATAGGTCTGCATGAAGTCAGGCGACCACATTTGTCGAGAGACACTATTTTCTGGGACTCTGGACGTGCCCGTTGACCTCTCAGTTAACATCAGGCACGACGCGACTCTGCCGAACACATCTACTGGAAGCTTCCTCGGATGTTCGCTACCGATCGGAACCTACTTTCTGGATCACCGTCTTATGTCATACCAGAGGTGGACAGACATTTTTAAAAAATGTTCAAATGGGACTTAACTGCTAAGGTCATCAGTCCCTAAGCTTACACACTACTTAACCTGAATTATCCTAAGGACAAACACGAACAGCCAATCCCGAGGGAGGACTCGATCCTCCGCCGGGACCAGCCGCACAGTCTATGAATGCAGCGCCTTAGACCGCATGGCTAAGCCCGTACGGCAGACATTTTTACCAAAATCATTTCGTTTGAGGGTTGGAATAGACGGTCGCGTGAATTTCCACCAGATTTGGTGACAATACTCTACATTAATTTCAAAATCTTTGTTCAGTGTCTTGTACAGTGAGGGCGTGTTAATAGTGGTACGTACATCAGGTATGGACTTAAAGCACCGCAGTGCCATTCGAGCTCTTCGAGAGTTGTAGGTCAGGTGCTAGAGTCGGTTTTCATCCCCTTTCTTATCTCATCATCATACAACACAAACATGACACCATACAACACAGACAGGCATAAAGACACAACTTTCGTACGCCACATGGCAAGTGGCCATTGTGTGCAGAGATAGAGAAACGTTTCGATTAAGCTGCTGACCAATCACCAGACGTCTCACAGCAAACATTACGATACGACTACTTTTGTTCAGTGAGAGCTGTTTTATCGAAGAAAGCTTTTTTCGCCTTTGTCAATCCATCTCGTTCGGCCGTCCTGTGCAATCTCGCTTCCTATACAAGAGAGTTCTTATACAGTTTCCACGTGTGTGTCATTCCATTTTTATACAAACTGTTACACTCCTGTCACCAGTAAACAAAAACTGAAGGGTGGTCATCAGGCTAGTGGTAACTGTTGCACAGTACTTCGTATTGGTATTGATCCTCAAAATTTTGAGAAAGCGCAGTCTAAATTATGTTTCAGTGTTCTGGGAAACATATGTTTCCAACAAGTGTACACGAGTTAAAGCTTACTTAGAAGAAGAGCGCATCTGCTAATCCCGATTTTCCTTTCCTTTGCTAAATTTTATTGCAAGATGCAGAACTACAGTACTCATTTCCACTACCTCACTTTTGCTGAAATACAACAGAACGTGTAAACACTTTTGGCCCGAAAATGTATTGCCGCAAACATTGGTAGGCAACTGAGGCTCAAATTTTCAGTAAAATTCGTGTAGCTGGCATTGTTGACGGGCAATATTCGCGGTCTATATTGATAACAATACGCAATTTTTAGCGTGTCAAAGCACATGGTTAAGGGACAAGCAAAACTCCAATATACTCCCCAATCGTTTCTTATTGTTGGAATTTCTCTCCATCACTCTACTCTACATTTTCACGCTGTTACCACTTTTCTAAATTGGCATGATTGTCAACCAGTTTATTCCGCTGATTTGTGCTAATGTGTGTGATTAACAACCCGTTAATACCATTGATTTGTTATAGTGCGGCGTTTTCATTCCGAACTCACTGCAATATATTTGTTTCCAAATATAAATAATTGATGCACAATATGTCCTCAAGGTTGATCGTTATTTATCACTGTACCAAGTGACTGGTTCATCGACACCTCTAAGTAGGGTCGAGTACAGTGTTTCCGAGGCAACATGGAACGGAATCTCTTTCCTCGGGTTCCACTTGTTAGAGGAGCTAGCGGGCAGGTTATGTGAACCAACGTAAATTCCATAATTGTATGTAGAGCACTTGGATAATTCGTCATTTAATTCAATTAATAAATTTTAAGTCTACCCTTTGATTCCTATGTCTTATAGACGAAATTAAAATGAGAATGAGTATGTTAAATGAGACCAGGGGAGTGCTATGTTGCTTAACCTACGATGTTGATGTTGTAGGATGAGAAAATTTTCGAAGCCGTTTCGGGTGGTGGTAAACAAAAGAAAATTTGGTTGTTTCCTTTCTCACATTATGAAATCAAAGGCTGCGCACAGTCTATATCAATGACGTATGAATCATTGAATGGGGAGGGCATGCATCACACACGCGTGCATCCTGCAGCAGATTTCTCAATATTATCTTCGTTGGCGGAAATTTTTGTTTATTATACATTCAAACTGTCGTACCCTTGACTCTACTATACGTTAGACGTTAAACGTCCGATAGCTCCTACTACATTTTATGTATCCTTCTCTCTCAGTGCGTCTTGTCTCTTTCTAACATATAACAACCTGTACAATGCATCCCCAGTGCGCCAAAATAGAGTAGACAACATGTTTTGAGCGCAGCTGTTAAAGAATTGCTTGAGGAAGTTATTCGTCTGATGACAATAATTACGAGAGGTTCATCAACGCCTGCAACCTCGGCGACGTCATTCAGCGTCTTGCGCTAACTTAAGAACATCCCTGGATCAGCAATGATTCAGTCGAGATTTGGCTACCCTTACTTTCATGAGACGCCTGTAAAATTCATTTTAAGGATGCCATGCGAGAATTTTTTCCCTAATTATGGGAAGCAAAAGTACTTTCGGAAATGTCTAAAACGACGCATTATAATGCCTTCTATTCGTTAAAAGAAATTAAGCTTACCTTTCATTCACTGAGAAGAAATGAGGAGCGACTGTAATATAGATATATTAATAATACACTACTGGCCAGTAAAATTGCTACACCACGAAGATGACGTGTTACAGACGCGAAATTTAACAGACAGGAAGAAGATGCTGTGATATGCAAATGATTAGCATTTAAGAGCATTCACACAAGGTTGCCGCCGGTGGCGACACCCACAACGTGCTGACATGTGGGAGGTTTCCAACCGATTTATCATACACAAAAGCATTTAACCGGCGTTGCCTGGTGAAACGTTGTTGTGATGCCTCGTGTAAGGAGTAGAAATGTGTACCATCACGTTTCTGACTTTGATAAAGGTCGGATTGTAGCCTTTCGCGATTGCGGTTCATCGTATCGCGACTTTGCTACTAGCGTTGGTCGAGATCCAATGACTGTTAGCAGAATATGGAATCAGTGAGTTCAGGAGGGTAATACGGATCGCCATGCTGGATCCCCACGGCCTCGTATCAATAGCAGTCGAGATCAGAATGAGAGTTTCACTCTGCAGCGGAGTGTGCGCTGATATGAAACTTCCTGGCAGATTAAAACTGTGTGCCGGACCGAGACTCGAACTCGGGACCTTTGCCTTTCGCGGGCAAGTTCTCTACCAATTGAGCTACCGAAGCACGACTCACGCCCGGTCCTCACAGCTTTACTTCTGCCAGGCAAAGGTCCTGAGTTCGAGTCTCAGTCGGGCACACAGTTTTAATCTGCCAGGAAGTTTCTTAGCAGTCGAGATGATAGGTATCTTATCAGCATGGCTGTAACGGAACGTGCAGACACGTCTCGATCCCTGAGTCAACAGATGGGGACGTTTGCAAGACAACAACCATCTGCACGAACAGTTCCACGAAGTTTGCAGCAGCATGGACTATCAGCTCGGAGACCATGGCTGCGGTTACCCTTGACGCTGCATCACAGACAGGAGCGCATGCGATCGTGTACTCAGCGACGAACCTGCCTGCACGAATAGCAAAACTTCATTTTTTCGGATGAATCCAGGTTCTGTTTAGAGCATCATGGTGGTCGCATCCGTGTTTGGCGACATCGCGGTGAACGCACATTCGAAGGGTGTATTCGTCTTCGCCATACTGGCGTAACACCCGGCGTGATGGTATGGTGTGCCATTGGTTACACGTCTCGTTCACCTCTTGCTCGCATTGACGGCACTTTGAGCAGTAGACGTTACATTTCAGACGGGTTATGATCCGTGGCTCTACTCATCATTCGATCCCTGCGAAACCCTCAGCAGGATAATGCACGACCGCATGTTGCAGGTCCTGTAAGGGCCTTTCTGGATACAGAAAATATTCTACTGCTGCCCTGGCCAGCACATTCTCCAGATCTCTCACCAATTGAAAATGTCTGGTCAATGGTGGCCGAGCAACTGGTTCGTCACATTACGCCAGTAACTACTGTTGATGAACTGTGGTATCGTGTTGAAGCTGCATGGGCACCCGTACCTGTACACGCCATCCAGGCTGTCTTTGACTCAATGCCCAGGTGTATCAAGGCCTTTATTACGGCCAGAGGTGGTTGTTCTGGGTACTGACTTAGCAGGGTCGATGCACCCATATTGCGTAAAAATGTAATCAATGTTAGTTCTAGTATAATATATTTGTCCAATGAATACCCGTTTATCATCTGCATTTCTTCTTAGTGTGGCAATTCTAATGGGCAGTATTGTACAGTGATGTAACAAGGATCATGAGATAACTCAAATATCATGTCAGACCTTCTTTAGCCGGATGTAGTGCGGCAGTTCCTCGTGGCATAGAGTGAACAAGTTGTCGGAACGCCCGCAAAAATATTGAGACATGCTTCCTCTATAGCTGTCCATAATTGCCACAGTGTTTTGGATGCAGGATGATGAGCACGAACTGACCTCCCGATTATGTCGCATAAATGTTCGATGGGAATCATGTCAAGTGATCTGTATGACCAAATGATTCGCTCGTATTGTGCAGAATGTTGTTCAAACCAATCACGAACAACTGTGGTCTGGTGACATGGCGCATTATCGTCCATAAAAATTCCATCAGTGTTTGAGAATATAGTGTTCATAAATGGGTGCGAAAGGTCTCCAAGTAGCCGAACATAACCATTTCCTATCACTGATCGGTTCAGCTGGACCAGAGGATCCAGTCCAATCCACGTAAACACTGCCCACACATTCAGCTTGCCCAGTGCGCTGTTGACAACTTAGGTCCATGGCTGCGTGGTGTCTGCTTCACTATCGAACACTATCATCAGCTCTGACCAGCTGAAATCGGGATTCATCTGACCAAGCCACGGTTTTCTAGTCGCCTAGTGCCTACCAATATGGTCATGAGCCCAGGAGAGGCGCTGCAGGCGATGTCGTGCTATTAATATCGGCGCTCGCGTCAGTGCTCTTCTGCCATAGCCAATTAACGCCAAATTTCACCGCACTGTCCTAATGGATACATTTCCCGTACGTTCCTTAATATTTTGTGTGGTTATTTCATGTCGTGTTGCTTGTCTGTTAGCACTGACATCTTTACGTAAATTCCCTTCCTTTCGGTCTTTAAGTGAAGGCCATCGGCCACTCTATTGATTGTGATAGGAGCTAGTGCCTGATATTTGGTATTCTAAACACACTCTTGGCACTGTGGACACCAGAATACTGAACTCCTAAACGATATCCGAAATGGAATGTCCTATGTGTCTAGCTCCAACTACCATTCTGCCTTCAAGATCTGTTAATTTCCGTCATGCGCCCATATTCACGCCGGAAACCGTTTCACATCACCTAAGCCAAAATGTCGATTCTACCAATGAACTGCCCTTTCATACCTCGTGTACACAATACCACTCTTATCTGTATACAGGGTGGTGATTGATAGTGACCGGGCCAAATATTCCACGAAATAAGCGACAAACGGAAAAACTACAAAAAATGAAACTCGTCCAGCTTGAGGAGGGAAACCAGATAGCGCTATGGTTGACCCACTAGACTGCGCTGCCATAGGTCGGGCGGATATCAACTGCGTTTTCTTTTTTTTTTTTTAATGGGAACCCCCATTTTTATTATATATTCGTGTAGTACGTAAAGAAATATGAATGTTTTATTTGGACCACTTTTTTCGCTTTGTGACAGATGGCGCTGTAATAGGCACAAACGTATATGTACGTGGTATCACACAACATTCCGCCAATGCGGACGGGGCGGCCGGAGTGGCCGAGCGGTTCCACGCGCTACACTCTGGAACCGCGCGGCCGCTCCGGTCGCAAGTTCGAATCCTGCCTCGGGCATCGATGTATGTGATGTCCTTAGGTTAGTTAGGTTTAAGTAGTTTTAAGTTCTAAGGGACTGATGGCCTTAGAAGTTAAGTCCCATAGTGCTCAGAGCCATTTGGACCAATTCGGACGGTATTTGCTTCGAGATACATTACCCTTGTTAAAATGGATCATTTACCAATTGTGGAAAAGATCGATACCGTGTTGGCGTATGGCTATTGTGATCAAAATGCCCAACGGGCGTGTGCTTTGTATGCTGCTCGGCATCCTGGACGACATCATCCAAGTGTCCGGACCGTTCGCCGGATAGTTACGTTATTTAAGGAAACAGGAAGTGTTCAGCCACGTGTGAAGTGTCATCCACGACCTGCAACAAATGATGATGCCGAAATAGGTATTTTAGCTTCTGTCGCTGCTAATCCACTCATCAGTAGCAGACAAATTGCGCGAGAATTGGGAATCACAAAAACGTCGGCGTTGAGAATGCTACATCAAATTCGATTGCACCCGTATCATATTTCTATGCACCAGGAATTTCATGGCGACGACTTTGAACGTAGTGTACAGTACTGCCACTGGGCACAAGAGAAATTACGGGACGATAACAGATTTTTTGCGCGCGTTCTATTTAGCGACGAAGCGTCATTCACCAACAGCGGTAACGAAAACCGGGATAATATGCACTATTTGGCAACGGAAAATCCACGATGGCTGCGGCAAGCGGAACATCAGCGACCTTGGCGGGTTAATGTACAGTGCGGCATTATGGGAGGAAGATTAATTGGCCCTCATTTTATCGATGGCAATCTAAATCGTGCAATGTATGCTGATATCCTACGTAATGTTCTACCGATGGTACTAAAATATGTTTCACCGCATGACAGAATATCGATGTACTTCCACCATAATGTCGGATGGCACATAGCTCGCGTGCCGTTGAAGCGGTATTGAATAGCATATTTCATGACAGGTGGACTGGTCGTCGAAGCACCATACCATGGCCCGCACGTTCACCGGATCTGAGGTCCTTGGATTTCTTTCCGTGGGGAAAGTTGAAGGATGTTTGCTATCGTGATCCACCGACAACGCCTGACAACATGCGTTAGCGCATTGTCAATTCATGTGCGAACATTACCGAAGGCGAACTACTCGCTGTTGAGTGGAATGTCGTTAGACGTATTGCCAAATGCATTGAGGTTGACAGGCATCATTTTGAGCATTTATTCCATTAATGTGGTATTTACAGGTAATCACGCTGTAACAGCATGCGTTCTCAGAAATGATAAGTTCACAAAGGTACATATATCACATTGGAACAACCGAAATAAAATGTTCAAACGTACCTACGTTCTGTATTTTAATTTAAAAAACGTAACTGTTACCAACTGTTCATATAAAATTGTGAGCCATATGTTTGTGACTATTACAGCGCCATCTATCACAAATCGAAAAAAGTGGTCCAAATGGAACATTCATATTTCTTTACGTACTACACGAATATGTAATAAAAAATGGGGGTTCCTGTTTAAAAAAAACGCAGTTGATATCCGTTTGACCTATGGCAGCGTCATCTAGCGGGCCAACCATAGCGCCATCTGGTTTCCCCCTTCAAGTTTCGTTCTTTGTAGTTTTTTTCGTTTGACGCTTATTTCGTCAGATATTTGGCCCAATCACGATCAACCGTTGTGATCTGAGTGTAATAATAATAATAATAATAATAATAATGATAATAATAATAATCTTCAGTTTATCTATAGCCAATTGATACCGCGACAAATGGTACATCGGAAATCCGTAAAAGGTCTCACAGGAAAATAGGATAAATATTTTCCTAGCTAAGTAATATAGTTTGCGAAATTTAAATAATGTATATGTTTGCAACGAGCAGTGGCTATAAAACTTGGCCCATATCTGCGACTTTTCATTTTAATGGCTTGTTCCTATTTGCAGAACGCTGAACTCATAGGGTAACACATCTTCTTACACTATCGATATACATGATTGTAAATGGCTTTGCTGAAAGGTGTATTTCTAGCTCACTTTAGACGAAATCAGTGATCGCTCCTTCCCTTTTTTTATTCACCGCCCCTACACCCTGCTAACTCCTAGTTGCGTCAGGGGTTTACTGGATCAGCGACACCCCGTAGCTCTACTGTCGCTGAGCAGAGATATTGGCCCACTTTAATGGGCATTCTGTGCGTGCCCCGGCATTCATTACTGCAGCTATTCGGCTGTCGCTATCCGCAGTAATGCCGCTATGCCGGCAATTAGGCAGCTGCTGTACTAACTGCTGAGAGCGGATTTGGTGTAATAGCGGACACAGCTACCTTGGACGTTCAAGTAATTGGCTGGTGGTGAGCTGAAATGGTGTCCGTCTGCCATACTTGGTCACATGTGTTAACCAACGATTTGTGACCCCACTAGTTTGTTGCTGATAAACACTTGCATGTGGCCGTGCGATTCTAGGCGCTAAAGTCTGGAACCGAGGGACCGCTACGGTCGCAGGTTCGAATCCTGCCTCGGGCATGGATGTGTCTGATGTCCTTAGGTTAGCAAGGTTTAAGTAGTTCTACGTTCTAGGGGACTGTTGACCTCAGAAGTTGAGTCCCATAGTGCTCAGAGCCATTTGAACCGTTTGAACCGTAAACACTTGCATGATTCACCGAAAGACGTTACAAACGCGTTGATAGATATTGTTTGTAAACATATATACACTACTGGCCACTAAAATTACTACACCATGAGGATGGCGTGCTACAGACGCGAAATTTAACCGACAGGAAGAAGGTGCTGTGATATGCAACTGATTAGCTTTTCAGAGCGTTCACACAAGGTTAGTGCCAGTGGCGACACCTACAACGTGCTGACATGGAGAAAGTTTCCAACCGATTTCTCATACACAAACAGCAGTTGACCGGCGTTGCCTGGTGAAACGTTGTTGTGATGCCTCGTGTAAGGAGGAGAAATGCGTACCATCACTTTTCCGGCTATGATAAGGGTCGGATTGTAGCCTGTCGTATCGCGACATTGCTGCTCGCGTTGGTCGAGATCCAGTGACTGTTAGCAGAATATGGAATCGGTGGGTTCAGGTGTGTAATACGGAACGCCGTGCTGGATCCCAACAGCCTCGTATCAATAGCAGTCCAGATGACAGGCATGTTATCCGCATGGCTGTAGCGGATCGTGCAGCCACGTTTCGATCCCTGAGTTGACAGATGGAGACACTTGCAAGACAACAACCATCTGCACGAACAATTCTACGACGTTCGCAGCAGCGTGGACTATCAGCTCGGACACCATGGCTGCGGTTACCCTGGTGTACTCAACGACGAACCTGGGTGCACGAATGGCAAAACGTCATTTTTCGGATGACAGGTTCGGTTTACAGCATCATGATGGTCGCATCCGTGTTTGGCGACATCGCGGTGAACGCACAGTGGAAGCGTGTATTCGTTATCGTTATACTGGCGTATCACTCGGCGTGATGGTATGAGGTGCCATTGGTTACACGTCTCGGTCACTTCTTGTTCGCATTGACGGCACTTTGAACAGTGGACGCTACATTTCAGATATGTTACGACTCGTGGCTCTACCCTTCATTCGATCCTTGCGAAACCCTACATTTGAGCAGGATATTGCACGACCGCATTTTGCAGGTCCTGTAAGGGCCTTTCTGCATACAGAAAATGTTGGACTGCTGCCCTGGCCAGCACATTCTCCAGATCTCTCACCAATTGAAAACGTCTCGTTAATGGTGGCCGAGCAACTGGCTCGTCACAATACGCCAGTCACTACTCTTGATGAACTGTGGTATCGTGTTGAAGCTGCATGGGCAGCTGTACCTGTACAAGTCATCCAAGCTCTGTTTGGCTCAATGCCCCGGCGTATCAAGGCCATTATTACGGCCAGAAGTGGTTGTTCTGGGTACTGATTTCTCAGGATCAATGCACCCAGATTGTAATCACATGTCAGTTCTAGTATATTTGTCCAGTGAATACCCGTTTATCATCTGCGTATCTTCTTGGTGCAGCAATTTTATTGGCCAGTAGTGTAGGTGTGGATAAACGATTTTACAAGGGGCTTTCAATAAGTAATGTAACGCTTATTTTTCCTGAAAGCTGGCTGGTTTTATTTAGGATTTCAATACACCATATTACTCCATCCTGATTTGGCTAGAAACCCTATTTTTCAATACAGTGCGACGGCCTTACACTCTCTTCATGGCAGAGTCTGTATGTGCGTCAAAAACCTACCCCTCATACACGTGCTGCTTCCCACACAGTGCTTCCTGCAATGGTCCATACAGATAGAAGTAGGAAAGTGCGAGATACAGCGTGTAGTGTGGATGAGGAAGAACAGTACAATGAAGTTTAGTGAGCTTCGCTTCGGTGGACAGACTTGTGTGAATTCTTGTGAAGGAGACGACCGTTTTTAGCGGCAACGAACACGCTGAATTGCAACACTACGGGAGTCACAGCTGGGTGGAGCCAGCCTGCACGCGGGATATCAAACATGTTTGCACGGCCTTGTTCATTCCCAGGTGTGCATAGACATTCTACAAGCGCCTATGAGTAACAGCAATGCTCTGGTATCCCACCAAAAGAAGCTATTTTACTGATGTCTGCTTCGAATGCACCTCATTTACCGACATTATGTTGAAGGCTACGTATAGTGTCACCACGTATTGCAACTTGATGAAAATGTATGGCCTGAAGCGGGAGTATTTCAAGACCACTCACAACAAATACCTCATTTTTTCGACGTAAATTGACCAATATAAACAGGTGTTATATTATTTATGGAATTTCCCTCGTCCTTAGGTATTTTGTTTAGCTCAGAACGTTTATATTAATGAGTCTAATTTAATGGTAGCAACCGTGAATTTAATGTTTTGGATTATATCACGATATCTGTTCTTTGCACTCCTCTATGGCTCACCGTTTGCAAGATTATCATCTTTATTTCTGAGTAACGCCAATAGCTACCATCCACTGTATTTGGAAGAACTGATACTTGCCTCATATTCAAGACAATACCCCCTATAATCATTTATGACAGTAATAAATATGTTAACTGCTCTAAGACCGTTCAGGATCACCAGCTCATATTCTAATGTGTGTGGCGGCTTTGGCTCAACTGTGGCAGATAATGAACGAATAATCCTTCTAAAAGTAAAATAAATAATAAGTTGATGGTGAAATGAAAATGCAACAAAATTAAAAATTACAGTCAAATGGAACAAAAAATGATCAGGTAATCCGGCTGAGCATAAGACAGATAATAGCTCTACTGTGAAATAAAAACGTAAAGGTATTCAAAATAGAGGTAATAACTTCCAAAATGCACATCTTCGCACATGTGTGAAATCAAAATCTGCCGCTGGCTGTTGCCTATGAACGGTACATGGTTAGTGGCATACTCTCAATCTGGTGGTCGAAGCGTTGCCACTCAGTTCCACTCTTTGAAAATGGGCCTAGTGAGGTCATCCAGGATGTGAAGATAGTTCATGCTGTAGTGGTAGAAAATTTAAGGCCATTAGTATACAGAGCGTTTATAAATTAGTTATACAAAAGTTACCTCCAATTATATAAATGTTGTCTGTTCTTACAGAGCCGGTCGGTGTGGCCGAGCGGTTCTAGGCGCTACAGTCTGAAACCGCCCGACCGCTAAGGTCGCAGGTTCGAATTCTGCCTCGGGCATGGATGTGTGTGATGTCCTTAGGTTAGTTAGGTTTAAGTAGTTCTAAGTTCTAGGGGACTGATGACCTCAGAAGTTAAGTCCCATATTGCTCAGAGCCATTTGAACCATTTGTTCTTACAGATATGTCTGAAAGAACAGACACGACGCATTCATATAGCTAATTTGCGTTAATGAGCAATGAAACCACTCCTTCAGTGCGGATGCACAGTAACGTTCAACCTTCTGTGGTAATTTCAAAGTAGCGGCAGGAGAATGTGGATGGGCACTGAAACTAGGTGCCACCAGGAGGAAATGTCGTTCGACGGGAAGGCGTGCCGAGACGGTCCGCGCAATTGCGATAAACACTTTGCCGTTAACGCAGCTGCCTTGTAAGCCTGTGCTAAGTTCGAATCCCGGTCTGGTACACATTTTCACACATTGCCGCTGATTCCTCATGAAGTCCCGATGCAGCTGTCGGTCGTGGGCCCTTTCCTATCCTTTCCTTACTCCCTCATCTAACTTTTAATTAAACGACCTTTAACTGTGCAAAAGGTAAATAGCTTACAGAAATGATTGAAACGTCACTGAATGCAGTATGTCTCCAAGTGTTATTTATAAATGATCAATGTGGGTACGTTTTGTAACACGACCAATGTCCCATCTGGAATGAATTTCGTGTAAAAGCCTATGGTTCAAATCTTAATGTATGGCGTCCCATGTGATATACACCCAGTTTTGGTGATAAGATTGAACCAATTAATAACAAGCTTGTGTTTGACGTGGCAGCTAGTGATATATAGTCCCCAATTGTCTATAGTAGCGGATTTGTATTCATGAGATGATAATGAGCACTGTGCGTACTCGGCACCATTATACGACACCATGACGATTGACGGAAGTATCAAATGGTTCAAATGGCTGTGAGCATTATGGGTCTTAACTTCTGAGGTCATCAGTCCACTAGAACTTAGAACTACTTAAACCTAACTAACCTAAGGACATCACACACATCCGTGCCCAAGGCAGGATTCGAACCTGCGACCGTAGCGGTCGCGCGGTTCCAGACTGTAGCGTCTAGAATTGCTCTGCCACTCCGGCCGGTGAAATAACTCATTTGCGCATGCCACGTAGCGGGGACTTAGGGAAGTAACAGTGTTAAGCGAGAATAAAACTTGAAGGTCTTCTGCATTCAGTGCTGTATCAAACATTTCTATAAGTTATTTACCCTTTTCCCAATCAAATGCTAATTTCCTAAAACTAACTTTTAACATTATTAAATTGGTCTTGTGTGCGGTATTAGTGTATTAAATCAGAATAATCAGCCTACCCTAAATTGCACTGGAGTGCGGCTTTGCATTTTCAGTGAAAATGATTAGGAGCGTCAGGAGAGAAATTAATATTAGTCGTAAATACGCTCCTGGAAATTGAAATAAGAACACCGTGAATTCATTGTCCCAGGAAGGGGAAACTTTATTGACACATTCCTGGGGTCAGATACATCACATGATCACACTGACAGAACCACAGGCACATAGACACAGGCAACAGAGCATGCACAATGTCGGCACTAGTACAGTGTATATCCACCTTTCGCAGCAATGCAGGCTGCTATTCTCCCATGGAGACGATAGTGGAGATGCTGGATGTAGTCCTGTGGAACGGCTTGCCATGCCATTTCCACCTGGCGCCTCAGTTGGATCAGCGTTCGTGCCGGACGAGCAGACCGCGTGAGACGACGCTTCATCCAGTCCCAAACATGCTCAATGGGGGACAGATCCGGAGATCTTGCTGGCCAGGGTAGTTGACTTACACCTTCTAGAGCACGTTGGGTGGCACGGGATTCATGCGGACGTGCATTGTCCTGTTGGAACAGCAAGTTCCCTTGCCGGTCTAGGAATGGTAGAACGATGGGTTCGATGACGGTTTGGATGTACCGTGCACTATTCAGTGTCCCCTCGACGATCACCAGTGGTGTACGGCCAGTGTAGGAGATCGCTCCCCACACCATGATGCCGGGTGTTGGCCCTGTGTGCTTCGGTCGTATGCAGTCCTGATTGTGGCGCTCACCTGCACGGCGCCAAACACGCATACGACTATCATTGGCACCAAGGCAGAAGCGACTCTCATCGCTGAAGACGACACGTCTCCATTCGTCCCTCCATTCACGCCTGTCGCGACACCACTGGAGGCGGGCTGCACGATGTTGGGGCGTGAGCGGAAGACGGCCTAACGGTGTGCGGGACCGTAGCCCAGCTTCATGGAGACGGTTGCGAATGGTCCTCGCCGATACCCCAGGAGCAACAGTGTCCCTAATTTGCTGGGAAGTGGCGGTGCGGTCCCCTACGGCACTGCGTAGGATCCTACGGTCTTGGCGTGCATCCGTGCGTCGCTGCGGTCCGGTCCCAGGTCGACGGGCAAGTGCACCTTCCGCCGACCACTGGCGACAACATCGATGTACTGTGGAGACCTCACGCCCCACGTGTTGAGCAATTCGGCGGTACGTCCACCCGGCCTCCCGTATGCCCACTATACGCCCTCGCTCAAAGTCCATCAACTGCACATACGGTTCACGTCCACGCTGTCGCGGCATGCTACCAGTGTTAAAGACTGCGATGGAGCTCCGTATGCCACGGCAAACTGGCTGACACTGACGGCGGCGGTGCACAAATGCTGCGCAGCTAGCGCCATTCGACGGCCAACACCGCGGTTCCTGGTGTGTCCGCTGTGCCGTGCGTGTGATCATTGCTTGTACAGCCCTCTCGCAGTGTCTGGAGCAAGTATGGTGGGTCTGACACACCGGTGTCAATGTGTTCTTTTTTCCATTTCCAGGAGTGTATTTCTAACGTTGTTCAAATGGCTACTGCATCCTCAGACTGGTGTACGTTGAGGATAGAGTACCTAAGAGCACGTAGTGTTTCGTTGTTGGCCTTAAGTAGAATCATATGAAGGAGAGCGCACCAGAGACCGTAATGAGTAGGTTTCGGCATATTCTACTGCTTTTGTTGTGAGAAATATGGTTATGTCTCACATAGCTTTGGAAAACATTTTCAATTCTACAGATTAATGCTGTGTTACAATCAAAGATATTAGGAAGATATTGTTGACACTAAAGTTACAGAATTTTAGTCTGAATGAAACTATATTTATTTTGAAAACTAGTTACCCATTGAGGTGACAAAAGTCATGGGATACCGATATGCACGTCTAGAGATGGCGGTGCTATCATTTACACAAGATATAAAGGGGCAGTGCGCTGGCTGTCGTTTGTATTCAGGTGATTAAGGTGAAAATGTTTCTGGCTTCATTATGAGCGCCCGATGGAAACTTACAGGCTTTGGAGGCGGTGTGCTAATTGTATCTACGTGCATGGCACATTCTGTTCCGGAAATTGTCAGAGAATTCAATATTCTGAGGTCCACAGGTTCAAGAGCGTGCGGAGGATACCAGATTTCATGCAATACCTCTCATCGCGGAGAATCCAGTGGTCGACGGCTTTGACTTAACAACCCAGTGCAGTGGCGTCTGCGTAGAATTGTCAGCGGTAACATCACCGGGTGAAATAAGTGCAGAAATCAATGTGGGACGTGCGACGAACGCATACATTAGGACAGTGCGGCGAAATCTGGCGTTAATGGCTATGGCGGCAGATGGCCGACGCGAGTGCCTTTGTTAACAGCACTAAACCGTCTGCAGCGCCTTCCTGAGCTCGTGACCTTATCGGAGGACCCTATACAACTGGAATGCCGTTTTCTTTTGGTAAGAGTTAACAGGAGAGTTCGACTGTGGCGCAGGCCCAACGAAGGCACTGTGAAGCTGGTGGTGATTCCATAATATTGGGTGCTGTGTTAACATGAAACTAAACGGATTATTAACTGGTAATGTTCGGCTACTGGGACACCTTTTGCAAGCCCACACCTACTACAGTAGTACAAGTTTATATGCCAACTAGCTCTGCAGATGACGAAGAAATTGAAGAAATGTATGATGAAATAAAAGAAATTATTCAGATAGTAAAGGGAGACGAAAATTTAATAGTCATGGGTGACTGGAATTCGAGTGTAGGAAAAGGGAGAGAAGGAAACGTAGTAGGTGAATATGGATTGGGGCTAAGAAATGAAAGAGGAAGCCTCCTGATAGAATTTTGCACAGAGCACAACTTAATCATAGCTAACACTTGGTTTAAGAATCATGATAGAAGGTTGTATACATGGAAGAACCCTGGAGATACTAAAAGGTATCAGACAGATTATATAATGGTAAGACAGAGATTTAGGAACCAGGTTTTAAATTGTAAGACATTTCCAGGGGCAGATGTGGACTCTGACCACAATCTATTGGTTATGACCTGTAGATTAAAACTGAAGAAACTGCAAAAAGGTGGGAATTTAAGGAGATGGGACCTGGATAAACTGAAAGAACCAGAGGTTGTACAGAGTTTCAGGGAGAGCATAAGGGAACAATTGAAAGGAATGGGGGAAAGAAATACAGTAGAAGAAGAATGGGTAGCTCTGAGGGATGAAGTAGTGAAGGCAGCAGACAATCAAGTAGGTAAAAAGAAGAGGGTTAGTAGAAATCCTTGGGTAACAGAAGAAATATTGAATATAATTGATGAAAGGAGAAAATATAAAAATGCAGTAAATGAAGCAGGCAAAAAGAAATACAAACGTCTCAAAAATGAGATCGACAGGAAGTGCAAAAAGGCTGAGCAGGGATGGCAAATGTAAGGATGTAGAGGCTTATCTCACTAGGGGTAAGATAGATACTGCCTACAGGAAAATTAAAGAGACCTTTGGAGATAAGAGAACCACATGTATGAACATCAAGAGCTCAGATGGAAACCCAGTTATAAGCAAAGAATGGAAAGCAGAAAGGTGGAAGGAGTATATAGAGGGTCTATACAAGGGCGATGCACTTGAGGACAATATTATGGAAATGGAAGAGGATGTAGATGAAGATGAAATGGGAGATACGATACTGCGTGAAGAGTTGACAGAGCACTGAAGGACCTGAGTCGAAACAAGGCCCCCGGAGTAGACAACATTCCATTGGAACTACTGACGGCCTTGGGAGAGCCAGTCCTGGCAAAACTCTACCATCTGGTGAGCAAGATGTATGAAACAGGCGAAATACCCTCAGACTTCAAGAAGAATATAATAATTCCAATCCCAAAGAAAGCAGGTGTTGACAGATGTGAAAATTACTGAACAATCAGTTTAATAAGCCACAGCTGCAAAGTACTAACACGAATTCTTTACAGACGAATGGAAAAACTAGTAGAAGCCGACCTCGGGGAAGATCAGTTTGGATTCTGTAGAAATACTGGAACACGTGAGGCAATACTGACCTTACGACTTATCTTAGAAGAAAGATTAAGGAAAGGCAAACCTACGTTTCTAGCATTTGTAGACTTAGAGAAAGCTTTTGACAATGTTGACTGGAATACTCTCTTTCAAATTCTAAAGGTGGCAGGGGTAAAATACAGGGAGCGAAAGGCTATTTACAACTTGTACGGAAACCAGATGGCAGTTATAAGAGTTGAGGGACATGAAAGGGAAGCAGTGGTTGGAAAGGGAGTAAGACAGGGTTGTAGCCTCTCCCCGATGTTATTCAATCTCTATATTGAGCAAGCAGTAAAGGAAACAAAAGAAAAATTTGGAGTAGGTATTAAAATCCATGGAGAAGAAATAAAAACTTTGAGGTTCGCCGATGACATTGTAATTCTGTCACAGACAGCAAAGGACTTGGAAGAGCAGTTGAACGGAATGGATGGTGTCTTGAAGGGAGGATATAAGATGAACATCAACAAAAGCAAAACGAGGATAATGGAATGTAGTCGAGTTAAGTCGGGTGATGCTGAGGGTATTAGATTAGGAAATGAGACACTTAAAGTAGTAAAGGAGTTTTGCTATTTGGGGAGCAAAATAACTGATGATGGACGAAGTAGAGAGGATATAAAATGTAGACTGGCAATGGCAAGGAAAGCGTTTCTGAAGAAGAGAAATTTGTTAACATCGAGTATAGATTTAAGTGTCAGGAAGTTATTTCTGAAAGTATTCGTATGGAGTGTAGCCATGTATGGAAGTGAAACATGGACGGTAAATAGTTTGGACAAGAAGAGAATAGAAGCTTTTGAAATGTGGTGCTACAGAAGAATGCTGAAGATTAGATGGGTAGATCACATAACTAATGAGGAAGTATTGAATAGGATTGGGGAGAAGAGAAGTTTGTGGCACAACTTGACCAGAAAAAGGGATCGGTTGGTAGGACATGTTCTGAGGCATCAAGGGATCACCAATTTAGTATTGGAGGGCAGCGTGGAGGGTAAAATTCATAGGGGGAGACCAAGAGATGAATACACTAAGCAGATTCAGAAGGATGTAGGTTGCAGTAGGTACTGGGAGATGAAGAAGCTTGCACAGGATAGAGTAGCATGGAGAGCTGCATCAAACCAGTCTCAGGACTGAAGACCACAACAACAACAACATATTTCTATAGTCACCAAGACATGTAAACAGGGCCACATTAACCAATCACACAATTATCTTTGTAACAGTAACAAAGCAAATTCCTAACCTTATCAAGCCTTAACTTTGTGGAGAGTTACAACGCTATTTAAATACGTACAAGAATGTGTTGACATTTGTTACTAGCAATATTGGTAGACAAAGACCAAAGATTGTAGCATAGGTGTAATATTGGCAGAGAAATTGGTGCAAGAAAGCAGAGCCAATATCTCGAAAGTAACATCTTTGATAAAATTATTTGTCATTTACCGAGTACAGAAAACCAATTGTAGGTTGCTCATTGTAATATGTAAGTATAAAATCTGATCTCAAAAATTCGATCTTAGCACCAACATAAAACTCCATTGTTTTTCTGAATATTTAAGATTTCCATGACAGGTCACTCTTTGCAAGCACTGTGGACCTTTCCAAGTAAATATTTCCACATCTCAACTGTCTGCGTTACTTATAAAAATACACGCAGTTTGGATATTGTCACTACTGATAAAAGCTTTGCATTAAACAAAACTAGTTAACGACGAAAATTATTGATGTACCACCCATTTCAAGCACAATGGACCCCCAAACTAAATATTTTCACATCTGCATGTACATCTGCATGGTTACTCTGCAAATCATGCATATGTGCCCGGCACGTCAGATGTGTAATCGAACCGCCTTCACGTTAATTCTTTGGTTTTCCACTCTAGAACAATGTGCGGAGAAAAAGAAAACCTATGTCTTTCCGTGCGAGCATTGACTCCTTTATTTTCTTATGATCGTTTCTCCCTATGTAGATCGGCCCCAAAAAATATTTTCGCATGCAGAGGAGAGAATTGGTGATTGAAATGTCTTGAGAAGACCCCGCCGCAACGAGAAACGCCCTTGTTTTAACGATTTAAATCCCAAATCTTGTACCTTGTCCGTGATACTATATCCCCTATTTCCCGGTAATACAAAACGTGCTGTCCTTTCTCGATGTATTCCATTAATCCTATTTCGTAATGATCTCAACAGCACTTCAAAAGTGGACGGAGAAGCGTAGGGTAGGCCGTCTCTTTAGTAGATGTGCTGCCAACAAAATGCAGTCATTGGTTCGCTTTCTCCACGACATTTTCTATTTGTTCTTTCCGATTTAAATTGTTCGTAATTTTAATTCCTGGGTAGTTATTTGAATTTACGGTCTTTAAATTTGAGTCATTTAGCCGGCCGCGGTGGCCGAGCGGTTCTAGGCGCTTCAGTCTGGAACCACGCGACTGCTACAGTGGCAGGTTCGAATCCTGCCTCGGGCATGGATGTGTGTGATGTCCTTAGGTTAGTTAGGTCTACTTACTTCTAAGTCTAGGGGACTGATGACCTCAGATGTTAAGTTCCTTAGTGCTCAGAGCCCTTTGAACCATTTGACTCATTTATCGTATAACATAAGTTTAACGGATTCCTTTTAGCAGTCACTTGGATAAGCTCACACTTTTTATTATTTAGGGCCAATTGCCAATTTTCACACCATACAGATATCTTTCGTAAATCATTTAGCAATTGGTTCTGATCTTTTGATTTTACTAGATGCTAAACGACAGCATCATCTACAAACAATCTAAGGCAGCTGCGCAGATTGTCTTCTAAATCGTTCAAAAAGGGTGAGCAGAGGTCCTATAACACTTTCTTGGGGAACGCCAGAAATCACTTTAGTATAACTCAATGACTTTCCGTAAATTAGTACGAACATCAGTATCGTCTGTAAAACTAGTTGAAATACATACTTACTTATTGGCTGTACTTAAACAAATTATAGTTAAGTAGACGACCAAGGTTCGATTATTGTTCCACATAAAAAATCCACCAAAGTATGTAAAAATCAATTGCAAGACATACATACTAACACTTCTGGTGGTGTAACCTATAGCTTAAAGTGTAGCGTCAACGATAGTTACCAAAATAGACAACGTTCTTCTCACGTCTCTAAAACAGTATGTTCGATGTCCCTACGATATTTCTCAAGCGTGATGGACCTTCAAATTAAATATTTCCGCATCTAAATTGTCTGTATAATTTTTTAACATACATACAACTCGCTTACTGAGAACATTTAATTAATCCAAATGAGTAAAATGACAACGTCTTACTCTAGCAACAACTGACATACATCTTGAGGTGCACAGCAATATTATCTGAACACATACGAGGTACCCGCAAAACACACATGAGCAGTACTGCAAATCTAATTTACAGACAAAAGTGCATTTCGTGGCGAGATTTAGTACGGTAAACAATAATATGCCAAAGTAAAAATTTTATCTAATATGAAAGTCAGCCGAACAGTATAGGTCATGATGGAGACCTGTAAAACCATTATAGGGACCTAATTTTAAAGCATTTGCTTGATATTGCAGCGCAGAACTTCTGTCGTCTTCACCAGTCGCACAGTGAAAATTACGTGATAATTGAATGGGCTAGCATACCGAAACATAGTATCAGAATTATTTATTGGTAAGAAACGAGGGATTCTATGCTTTCAGAGGCAGCCAAATTTACAGTGACTCCACGCTGCGTTTGTTATCTTCTGCAAATAATGGTAAATCGTTAGACGAGGGAAACTAAATGGTACTTTGATGAAACAGCATACTGAACAGTAGTGGTGACTGCCGGTTACCACAAACATGGTGAGTACCAATACGCCAAGCGAACATGGTGCCTGCCATTAACACACATTTTGGCTCCCTTACCGTAAACGGTAACTGCCAGTACCGTGTGTTACCGCCAGTGGTGACTGCCATTAACGCAACGGTGACAAGCGTTATCCCACATGGTGACAGAATGCATGGCGAATATTATTGGTATTATCCGGTTCAGTTGATGGAGTGCGTATATATAACCAAGTTATACCGGCAACTTAAACTTACACATATTTAGGGGAGAGTCCTACAGCACCCACCACCTTAACCTTTTCACCTGTAAAATGTGAAATATCTAAAAATTTGGGAATTTAATACAGTAGTCTGGTACCTAATTTTTTCAGTGAGTAAAAAATTTTTTCAGTGAGTAAAAAAATTATCTTCCAGTACCAGCCAGTGCCTCTATAGGAAGATTTTCAGACTTTATTGATAACGCTACACAAGTACGGACGGCTATTGAGCACATTATTATATGAACAAAATTAAGTAATTTCAAAAACCATTGTTCACTTATTGCAATGATAAAAAATAAAATACAATATGCTTTCTTGCTCTACACAACCAGCAGAGGCCCATTCCATATGTACAGTGCACTGAACGCATTCATTTTCATACACTTAACAGCGTATACCACATATTGTGCTCTCATCAGTTGTTGAAGTGTCCCTACCAAATTCCAGGATATTTGGACGCTTCCTGTTTGTTGCATCTCTATTTGGATTATTTACTAGTTTGTTTCTGTTAGATGCATGTGACGTTTGTCTGTTGAGCGCTTGACCTGACTTCAGTTCTCTTTATGACTTCCTTTTCTCTGCTCTTTTTCTTTCATCTTCGATTAATTTATTTTCTTCCTCCAACTGTTGCTTATAGGGTGAAGAAGTAAAAACTTCACTGCTCTGTGTCCGTCGCCTTGTTTTTTGTACTTTGACTTCTGAGTGGTTTGTTATTGGAGAGATTTTCTCAAGTACATTCAAGAAATCTCGAGATACTGAACTAGAACAAATAGGAGTGTCCACAGTTGACAGAGGAGTGGTTGCTATATGACTGTAAGATGAGAGTGGTTCCGGAATATTCTGGTTCAAAACTCTCAGGCTATTAATCAGTTGAAGTAGTTGCTGAAGATCCTAGTTTGCATGTGTTACCGGACGTATGCTAAGGTTTGGAAGGGGTAGCTGATGAAGGTCCTGGTTCAGAGCCAAAAGAGCTGAAGTTCTGATCATTCATAAGCACAGGTTCCTTAAAAGGTTCAGCAGCAATAAAATCGAAATCAGAGAACAACACTTGCGTTCAAGGGCCAATGACGTGTGCAAGTCAAGGCAGACTGCGCTAGATTCATTCTGCAACAGAAGTGTCTGCAGTGTTCACCAGCCCAGCAACGTCTTTCCCGAAGATTTTCAACGATTAGCATTTTCTCACCCACATACTGTAGGCTTGATTGCATGCTGCTTTAAATGGTCGCATTATTGTTCGATCTATCCGCTGTAACTTATGCGTTGTGTGAGAAGGCCCAGCTGATCATGTCTACATGATGTTTTCTTGCGTACAATACTATGTCGACATCCTTGTGGCTTGCGTGGCCATCCACTATGGAAAGCGCTGGTTCATCTTTAGTACAATTTTTCCTTGTGACAAACAACATTAACCACTTCAGAAATGATTTGGCAGACATTCATCCATTTGCTTAAGGTGCGAAAATACTTCCTGGGGGAGCATCCTTTTTCAGTACTTGCTGGGGAAGATGGAAAGAGGAGGAACAAAAATACCTCCAGCAGAATTCATGCGTGGGAGGACGACCACGTTCCTTCTTCTCTCTCCTGACCTGATTTGGCTGACTTGTTTTCCCCCCCTAGAGTACTGACCTTCATATCATTCGCATGAAGTACTGAAATTCCATTTCCGTCGGCGTTATGAATTCTACTTGCAGAGAAACTCTATTTGGAAATTAGCTCTTCGTATTTCGTAAAGAAGAGCTCATGCAGATGTCTATTGGGTCCCAAAGCCCTGCGAAGGTTAGTCGATTAAGATTTCTAAGGGGCTGTTCAGGATATCGCACAGATAAAGTTATAATGATACAGCATGCTGACAGTTTTCTTTGCATTACTGAATTGGTGATGGTGCAAATGCTAACCTCAAACTCTTTCTTACTATGTGACATGAACATGTTATCTAAGCCTATCATGTATAGAACTAACTATGTTTCCATATCATTGTTGAATGTCCTCTTAGACCTGCCCATCTGAGGGGTTAGATCCACAGATGCACCTGTTATAACAACTTTTATTGGGTTATCTAAAGAGCTCCTCAGGACCTGAAAAGACTCAGCAACTGCATTTCTGTCATTGTTCCCGATATTACTTCATTGGTATCCTCATACTCTCTTCAGTCCATTTTCCTTTCTTTTTACCCTCACTGTCAGCCATTTAAATACGAAAAGAGAAAAGAGAAACTTATTAGTGTTTTCCTGTAACGTTCTGACTAGTCGGTATTGGGAGACAACTGGCCAGCCGGTGCTTTACGACGATCACACTAAAAACAATACCTACTACGTATTGTTTAATAAACGATTGTTTGAACGTTTTAAGGCTGCAGTATCCTTAAACAATACAGTTAAAATAAATATAAAATAATTACTCATCTCATAAAACTGTACTAAAGTCTTGAAACTAACTTCTTGCGCGCTCCTCTCAAACAATATTAAACGCTCACAACTCATAAACAACTCAACGCAGGACAAAATGCCCGGAGTATCACGAGTGGAATCACGGTGTCTTTCAGCTCATCCATTGTATGTGC
This sequence comes from Schistocerca serialis cubense, assembly GCF_023864345.2. Lineage (NCBI taxonomy): Eukaryota > Metazoa > Arthropoda > Insecta > Orthoptera > Acrididae > Schistocerca > Schistocerca serialis. Next base: position 805,878,211 of record NC_064641.1, read on the forward strand.
TATCACCCAGTACGAGAAGCGAGGACTGGCGAAAGACAGTATGTAAGACAATCCATACTGCTTGAGAAGTGTCGTAGGAACATCGATCCATTCGTTTTAGAGATGTAGGAACAACATCGTTTTCTTTGGTAACTCTTATTGATAAGTGCACTTTAAGCTGTTACTTGGATCAGCAGTAATTCTCATATGTATAATTTGCAATCAGTTTTTACGTTGTTAAATGTATTTAATGTGAGATGATATGTTCGATCTATGATCGTCAATCAACGTATAATGAAATGAAGTTGTACTAATAACAGATCTGTGTGTACATTAACAACTTATACAGACAATTTTTATATGAAAATGTATCATTTCAGGGTCCAATGTGCCTGCAATGTACCGTGCAGCAATCAAAGTGTCATCATTAATAAGTGCTGGTTAACCTTAAAATTCTGTATCAGTAGTTAGAATAAGCAAGTTGTGTGTGTTTTAATAAGTCATACAGACAATTTAGATGTGTCAACTTTTACTTTTTAGGGTCCATTGTGGTTGCAAAGTCCGTTCTGAATTCGAAATCTTACGTATTTTGAAAAATAATACATTTACATTTTGACGTAAAGTTTGAACTCTCCAGATTTGGAAATGTACTTACGTATCACAATAAGCAAACTACTTTTGTTCTCCTGTGCTGTATAAATGATAAATCACGTTATCAAAGAAAATTTACTTTCTGTTTCCTTTGTAAGTATTACACCAATGTCGCTGAGTTGGGTCGTTTTATGTGTAAACAAAGCAAATGTTCTCCAGTTTACTTGACACAACGGAATGAAATCGTTAAACACCTTGTTCCTTCCAGAAATGCTTTTGTTTTCCATTTATTCATGTTTAATTCGCACGCACGCATGCGCTCGCCTTCGTGTGTGTGTGTGTGTGTGTGTGTGTGTGTGTGTGTGCGTATTTTCCTTAGGTCTTTGTGGTTATTTAATACTTGAGTATAGGAACTGCATTTCAAGCGGTTTACAGAGCGTTATTCCGACTGGCAAATATTACAGCGCTTTGTTTCGAACTTAACCTATGCTATGGCTGGTTCAAAAGCAATATTAAGCACAGATTATGTATTTCTAGTAATGCACTGTCCGTATGTCCTCTATGTTGATGGAGGATTACCATGTGATGTCAGTTCGTTCTTTAAACTAGCAAAAATGGCCCTCAGATTTACATGCCAACACCTGTACCTGTACCATTGTAACACTTAAATGATTTGTGCTGCTGGCGTATTTTTTCAGAGATTTCATGCTTGGATTGATCTTTGCGACACTTGACTACCATGCCAGGTGTGAATATAACTGGTCTGTGGCTCTGTTGCGCCTTACACTATGGTATATTAATCTAACTGTAAGCATATAAAAGTGCAGCTAACTGTCGGTAACGACAATCAGTAGATAAATTTCACGTTTTGAAAAATTGGCGTATAGTATTGACAAGTGCGAATTAAGCTGTACAATAAGCAGTACTGCCTATGTGTGTTTTTCAAAGTGTCATTCATATCATACAGAGCTGAGGGTCAAATGCACTGGATATCAGTAAGACAAGACTTCTCAAAACAAGGTAAATGTTTAATCAGAGAGTTCGGTCTTCCCACTGCCTGCGTGCCACATGAGAAGCATCTTACAATTTAGATTTGGAAAATAATTAATCTGAGACTTCGTTCGAACTATATGTGTACACAGGGGCTGCTTTACTCAATCTTTTGATAAGTATTCTGGATATGGTGCAAAAAACTTCAGAGTATTTTTATACTTTTGAGCTCAACCGAAGCTACTGCAAGTTAAACCTGTCATGTACGTTTTTGGAAAAATACTTTTGAATATGGTGAGAGAAACGTTCTAAGCTTTAGAGTAATTTTGTGCACGGTCGCGATTACTATATTGTGATAAAGTTCTTCATTTTATATGGCCACTAAGATACTAAAATATCGACACTGTCTCAATTTAATAGCATACTGTGATTGACTGGAGAGGGTCGGGAAAAAGGGAGGGGGGAGGGGTGTTGTGGGAGAGAGGAGGGCAGTTGAGTGCAGAGAAGCATGATTACGTAATGTTTAAGTCCATCGCTTATGTCTCCTGCTTTTATTCTATATGATTATTATAACTTTATGACCTGGGCTCCAGGTAGTAAATAAGCCCACTACCATTCTCTGAGAGTATTTGTGTGGAGTGTACCCTGGTAAGACAATAAAACGTAGCCGACGTACGGTAAAAAATAAAAGCTTTTGAAATGTACTGCTACTAAAGATTGTAGGATTAGATGGGTAAACAGGTCAACTGTGCAAGAGGTACTGAATCGAACTTGTGAGGAAAGAAAATTGTGGAACAGTTAATAAAAGGTAATGTTTAACAGAACGTATACAGAGGCAACAAGGAGTAATTCTTCGACAATGAAGAGAACTGTAGTAGGTAAAATTTGTAGAGGGATACCAAGGGTTGATTGAAATGAGAGGGAGTGTAGGTTGGAATAGCTATGCATATGACTGCACAGCAATGGGTTGATGCAGAGAGTAGCATCTGACATGTCTTAGCCCTGAAGACTTAACAACAACATCGAGAAGGAAACGATGAAGCTTTAAATATATATACATTGGTGATGTGCTAACTGATGCTTAAAGAAAATCTGTGACACTTTACTAACAAAATATGGGTGGTGACAAGGCAAGGTATTAAGTCAGCGTAATCTCACGCGAGTGTTTGTCAACTAAATTTATTCCTGCCCTGGCACTGGTCTTAATAGCTTTGGTTCCGCACAGTTTTGGACCGTGTAATTAAATAGTCGGAACATGCAATTTAGAATGATCAATGGGTGGGTGTGTACTAGGTTCGCGTGATTGCCGAATGTGGTAGGAGCGAATTGGAGGCGCGATTCATCAGTAGGAAGTGATTGGTGGTCGCCAGCCACGCACGTGGGCAGCCGTCGCAGCTATCGCAAACACAAACATCCCTTCGGCTATTCCAGTATTGCTGCGCCCAGTGTGTCCTCCGCTACGCTGCGGTCTATGGCTGGGTGTGCATTCGATTTTACATGAAAACGGCTGTAATTACTATAAAGCTTTCCGTATCCACTATTTTGAGATCAGTTTACCTCTTTCATATTATTCACTACGTAATACCCCTGACAACATCCGTTATTTATTCACTCGAATGATTCTTTTTGGAGTTTATGATGTATCAACTTCGGGTTTGCTTCTTTGCTTTTAATTTCTCTTGCAACCTATTTCCTTCATTCTTTGAGAGCGTTGTTCCTTTTCTTCCCGGATTCACTTCCTTCTATTTCAGGGCATCTTTCCTTACCGAAATCCTGCGTTTTGTATTGGTCCTCTATCACGTACACTGTTGCCTATTACATCAATTCTGATTTCAGCGCTTTCATATCTTTGTCAATGCCAGTGAACCACGAGGGTTTGGATTTGTAGCCTTTTAGTAAGTTGGTCAGTCTGTAATTATCCATTCGGTACATGTGTCCGTAAACAGCATTCTACTTCTCCATATGCCATCACTTAGTTTTTCTGCTTCAAATAGAACTCTCTGTTTGATCTTAATTTGTATTCAGCATTACTATTGCTTTTGAGTCCCAGTTCTTCACTTAGAATTCATGTTTCAACGTTTTCTAGAGTTTTTAGATCCCTAAATCCTGTACGTTTAACTGTTTCTGCTGCATATCGCTTTCGTATTGCTCGTTATCTGTTCTTCTAGGTATTTGAAACGCCTTGTTTTTGGTACCGTGTTGTTACGAATTTTAAGATTTCGGGAGACATCAATGATATTTTTCACGAACTGTTCTTTGTCAAATGATATTTTTCATCATGTTTCGTCTACCTTCTTTTCTCGGTTTTGTGATTTATTCTTTGGCACTATCCAGTGAGACAGTAATTAAATGCCATATCATTTGCAAATTCTAGACAATCTACGGTGATTTTATTTTGAATATTTCCTACTTGAGTACCTATAGTATTAATGGATTTCCCTGAGTCTCTCTCTGTCTTCTCCAATACGGAAATAAGCATATGAAAAGCAGAAGTGAAAGACCCTCTCCTCGTGTTACTGCTGACTTTATTTCAAAAGGATTTTACAGTTCCTCCATAACTTTTAATGCCCATATTGTGTTCGTTAAAGTTCGTTTAATTATTTCAGTTATTTTATTGTGGACTCCTAGTTCCTTTATAGTGTTGATTAGTGCATTTCGATCAATTGAATCATAGATCTTTTTAAAATCTAGAAAATTTATTAAATATCTCAAGTTTATCAGTCTTCCTCATTGATATTGTTCCTTTGTTGTTGTTGTTGTTGTTGTGGTCTTCAGTCCTGAGACTGGTTTGCTGCAGCTCTCCATGCTACTCTATCCTGTGCAAGCTTTTTCATCTCCCAGTACCTACTGCAACCTACATCCTTCTGAATCTGCTTAGTGTATTCATCTCTTGGTCTCCCTCTACGATTTTTACCCTCCACGCTGCCCTCCAATACTAAATTGGTGATCCCTTGATGCCTCAGAACATGTCCTACCAACCGATCCCTTCTTCTGGTCAAGTTGTGCCACAAACTTCTCTTCTCCCCAATCCTATTCAATACTTCCTCATTAGTTATGTGATCTACCCATCTAATCTTCAGCATTCTTCTGTAGCACCACATTTCAAAAGCTTCTATTCTCTTCTTGTCCAAACTATTTACCATCCATGTTTCACTTCCATACATGGCTACACTCCATACAAATACTTTCAGAAATGACTTCCTGACACTTAAATCTATACTCGATGTTAACAAATTTCTCTTCTTCAGAAACGCTTTCCTTGCCATTGCCAGCCTACATTTTATATCCTCTCTACATCGACCATCGTCAGTTATTTTGCTCCCCAAATAGGAAAACTCCTTTACTACTTTAAGTGCCTCATTTCCTAATCTAATTCCCTCAGCATTACCCGACTTAATTAGACTACATTCCATTATCCTTGTTTTGCTTTTGTTGATGTTCATCTTATATCCTCCTTTCAAGACACTGTCCATTCCATTCAACTGCTCTTCCAAGTCCTTTGCTGTCTCTGACAGAATTACAATGTCATCGGCGAACCTCAAAGTTTTTATTTCTTCTCCATGAATTTTAATACCTACTCCGAATTTTTCTTTTGTTTCCTTTACTGCTTGCTCAATATACAGATTGAACAACATCGGGGAGAGGCTACAACCCTGTCTTACTCCCTTCCCAACCACTGCTTCCCTTTCATGTCCCTCGACTCTTATAACTGTCATCTGGTTTCTGTACAAATTGTAAATAGCCTTTCGCTCCCTGTATTTTACCCCTGCCACCTTTAGAATTTGAAAGAGAGTATTCCAGTCAACATTGTCAAAAGCTTTCTCTAAGTCTACAAATGCTAGAAACGTAGGTTTGCCTTTCCTTAATCTTTCTTCTAAGATAAGTCGTAAGGTCAGTATTGCCTCACGAGTTCCAGTGTTTCTACGGAATCCAAACTGATCTTCCCCGAGGTTGGCTTCTACTAGTTTTTCCATTCGTCTGTAAAGAATTCGTGTTAGTATTTTGCAGCTGTGACTTATTAAGCTGATAGTTCGGTAATTTTCACATCTGTCAACACCTGCTTTCTTTGGGATTGGAATTATTATATTCTTCTTGAAGTCTGAGGGTATTTCGCCTGTTTCATACATCTTGCTCACCAGATGGTAGAGTTTTGTCAGGACTGGCTCTCCCACGGCCGTCAGTAGTTCCAATGGAATATTGTCTACTCCCGGGGCCTTGTTTCGACTCAGGTCTTTCAGTGCTCTGTCAAACTCTTCACGCAGTATCATGTCTCCCATTTCATCTTCATCTACATCCTCTTCCATTTCCATAATATTGTCCTCAAGTACATCGCCCTTGTATAGACCGTCTATATACTACTTCCACCTTTCTGCTTTCCCTTCTTTGCTTAGAACTGGGTTTCCATCTGAGCTCTTGATATTCATACAAGTCGTTCTCTTATCTCCAAAGGTCTCTTTAATTTTCCTGTAGGCGGTATCTATCTTACCCCTAGTGAGATAGGCCTCTACATCCTTACATTTGTCCTCTAGCCATCCCTGCTTAGCCATTTTGCACTTCCTGTCGATCTCATTTTTGAGACGTTTGTATTCCTTTTTGACTGTTTCCCTTACTGCATTTTTATATTTCCTCCTTTCATCAATTAAATTCAATATTTCTTCTGTTACCCAAGGATTTCTACTAGCCCTCGTCTTTTTACCTACTTGATCCTCTGCTGCCTTCACTACTTCATCCCTCAAAGCTACCCATTCTTCTTCTACTGTATTTATTTCCCCCATTCCTGTCAATTGCTCCCTTATGCTCTCCCTGAATCTCTGTACAACCTCCGGTTCTTTTAGTTTATCCAGGTCCCATCTCCTTAAATTCCCACCTTTTTGCAGCTTCTTCAGTTTTAATCTACAGGTCATAACCAATAGATTGTGGTCAGAGTCCACATCTGCCCCTGGAAATGTCTTACAATTTAAAACCTGGTTCCTAAATCTCTGTCTTACCATTATATAATCTATCTGATACCTTTTAGTATCTCCAGGGTTCTTCCATGTATACAACCTTCTTTCATGATTCTTAAACCAAGTGTTAGTTATGATTATGTTGTGCTCTGTGCAAAATTCTACCAGGCGACTTCCTCTTTCATTTCTGTCCCCCAATCCATATTCACCTACTATGTTTCCTTCTCTCCCTTTTCCTACACTCGAATTCCAGTCACCCATGACTATTAAATTTTCGTCTCCCTTCACAATCTGAATAATTTTTTTTATTTCATCATACATTTCTTCAATTTCTTCGTCATCTGCAGAGCTAGTTGGCATATAAACTTGTACTACTGTAGTAGGTATGGGCTTCGTATCTATCTTGGCCACAATAATGCGTTCACTACACTGTTTGTAGTAGCTTACCCGCATTCCTATTTTCCTATTCATTATTAAAACTACTCCTGCATTACCCCTATTTGATTTTGTGTTTATAACCCTGTAGTCACCTGACCAGAAGTCTTGTTCCTCCTGCCACCGAGCTTCACTAATTCCCACTATATCTAACTTCAACCTATCCATTTCCCTTTTTAAATTTTCTAACCTACCTGCCCGATTAAGGGATCTGACATTCCACGCTCCGATCCGTAGAACGCCGGTTTTCTTTCTCCTGATAACGACATCCTCTTGAGTAGTCCCCGCCCGGAGATTCAAATGGGGGACTATTTTACCTCCGGAATATTTTACCCAAGAGGACGCCATCATCATGTAATCATACAGTAAAGCTGCATGCCCTCGGGAAAAATTACGGCTGTAGTTTCCCCTTGCTTTCAGCCGTTCGCAGTACCAGCACAGCAAGGCCGTTTTGGTTATTGTTACAAGGCCAGATCAGTCAATCATCCAGACTGTTGCCCTTGCAACTACTGAAAAGGCTGCTGCCCCTCTTCAGGAACCACACGTTTGTCTGGCCTCTCAACAGATACCCCTCCGTTGTGGTTGCACCTACGGTACGGCAATCTGTATCGCTGAGGCACGCAAGCCTCCCCACCAACGGCAAGGTCCATGGTTCATTAATATTTGGTTGACACAAGACAATCCCTTCTTAAATCATACTTATAATTTTCTGGCTGATGGTCGAGTATTCCTTCACCTCTCTTCCAAAGTAGAATGGACGACATCTTATACTTCATTGGTAAGAGGAAGATGCGTTTATAATTTTTAGGATCTGTTTTCTTTTTATGTAGTAGACATACATAGTGGACCATACTGATGAGTATTGTGACGGTAAGCTGTTTGCTGTCAAAATTTATACCCTGAGAAGTTGATAATTTCAAAAATAAGTCTTTTAAGTCTTGCGCATTTTTCGTAAATATTGCTATTTTCTTCTTATACTCAGGTATGTCTGCATTTTACGAGTCTCGTACTGGAATCTCGCTACCTATAAACATCGTGCCACGGGTTGTGCGCATGGAGTCGGTAGCCTTTAAAATCCCCCCCCCCCCCCTCCCCTCTAAATCTGGTGAAGGGTACATACTCTCATACCGGTTTTGGATAAAAGTATGAAAACACCGCGAGTAATACGCCCTTATACAAGAATGCAGATGCCATACAAGGCTGCAGTTCGCTTTTTGAATTTGACCAGAAACGGCACATGTACAATGTTCTCAGTACTTTTACAACTGTCAGTCGTGGTCAGAACAATATTCCCTGTAGTTTTGAGTGGGTTATGTCGAAGCTAAGTGGATTCGATCGTGGCAGTTATTGGTGCTCGTATGGTGGGTTCTTCCGTCACCGTGGCAACCGAAGTGTTTGGTGTTGTAAGAGACACCACATCGATGATTTATACCACATACAAGAAAAAAATGTGTTCAGTGATCGTGACAGACGGTCATTTAAGTTGATTGTGACAAAAATAAGAGGACGAGAGCTGAAGAAGTCGCCACGCAACTGAATGCCGCACTATCGAAGCCTGGCAACAACAAAACAACAAGAACGGAGCTCCGTAAGCAGAGAATTGTAGGGTGAACTGGAATTCCAGTACCACTCAGTAGTGAAGCAAATCTTCGTAACAGGAGAAAGTGGTGCCGAAACCAAAAAACATGAACTATGAGCGAACGGACCAATTCGGCTGGTAGGGTCCACCCACGTTTGTTCCCCAATGGTGATGCTGTGTTCCAAGACGACAGGACTGCTGTTCACACAGCTCGAGTCGTGGATGGTATTGTGGACACGGGGATGAACAGCCACATCTCACCTGGCTGCCACAGTCACCAGATCTCAATATTGTTGAGTCGTTGTGGTCTGCTGTAGAGAGAAGGGTGCGCGATTGTTATACAACTCCATATTTGTTACCTGAACTTGCGGCTTTTTTGCAGAAAAAATGCTATATGATTTCCTTGACAAAGATTCAGGACTTGTATTTGTCCACTGCTGATGACTATAAGCTCTCCTGAGTGCCAACGGAATTCCTACGACATACTGGGCACGGTAATGGGTTTTAGTTTTGGAGTTTCCATACACCTGTCCACGCCTTGTACTTCCATAACGCACGGATAGGGCTCATCAGTTCTTAATCGAAATGTTATGGTTTTTCATATGTAGAAGTATAATCAGACATTCAGCCACAGCATATGAAAACTCATAGATACATTGATCAGTCAAAAAATTATGACAACCTATCCAATACCCGGAATGTCCACCTTTGGCGCTGATAATAGAGATGACGCATCGTAACATGGAAGAAATGAGGCTTTGGTAGGTCGCTGGAGGGATCTGGAACCATATCTGCACACACAAGTCTCCCAATTCCCATATATTCCGGGGTAGGGGCGGTGAGCTCTGATGCCACGTTGAATATCCCAGAGGTGTTGGTTCGGGTTGAGATCCGTGGAGCTGAATGGCCAGCGCAACAATTGGAACTTGCCACTGTGTTCTTCTAACGACTACTCGTGACGTGGAGCATTATCTTGTCGAAATATGCCGCTGCCGTCGGGAAACATGATTATCATGAAGGGGAGTACGTGCTTTGCAACGAGTGTACGATACGCCTAGGCCGTCATGGTGCCGAGCACGAGCTCTACTGGGCCTATGGATTCCCATGTTAATGTTCCACAGGGCGTAATCCGGCCGTCGCATCATGGTCTCCGTCCCCCATCGCAGGTGTCAAGGAGTTATTCCCCTGGAAGACGAAGGATTCCACAACCCATCGTCATGATAAAGAAGGTATCGAGATTCATCAGACCATGCAACGCTCTTCCACAGTCCAATGTCCAGTGCCAGTGATCATATGCCCATTTTAGTCTAAGTTGCCGATGTTGTGGTGTTAACACTGGCACAGGCGTGGGTCGTTTTCGGTGCTCAATGTGTTTATACACACTTATACTCTGCCCCGCATTAAAGTATGATCTTGGTTAGGCTACAGCTCGTCGCTTTTTCAGTTTTACCAGTCTGCCCAGACTCGACGTCAGACATCTGTAATGAGGGTTGGCCACTCACCACACTACGTCTACAATTGGTTTCCCCTTTGTTTCTTCACGTCTCAAGACATTCACCATAGCACCTCTGAAACACCCAACAAGTCGTGTAGCTTCCGAAATACTAGTGCTGAGTCTGTGGGCCATCACAATCTGCCATTGGTGAGACTCAGTCACGCGCATTCTCCATTTTTCACACGCACAGAACTCTCACTTACACCACATGCACTGTTCGTGTGTCTGACTAGCAGTCATTCCTCGCAAGGTGACGCTGCTATCGCCTGGACAGGTTTATACACACTCATGCTCATAAATTAAGGACAATGCTGATACATGGTGGAACAATGCTGTGGTGGGCGGTTTGCGGATTTAAGTCACCTCGGGGTGTGACCATGCTGTGCATTTGACCTGCAGTCGTCGCACGGTGGCGCTGGCAGCAGTCCACATACGCAGAGGTTTGTTGATGCACATCAGAGTACGGTGCAGCGAGAAAGTGTACAAAATGTCTTCAGACGTGCTAATGGTAACTGTGTGTTGAAAGTGGCTCAAAAAACGCATATTGATGAAGCTATGAGGGGTAGAATACTAGGGCGACTGGAGGTTGGTCAAACACAGAACGTCGTAGCACGGGCCCTCTGTGTGCCACAAAGTGTGATCTCAAGATTATGGCAACGATTCCAGCAGACAGGAAACGTGTCCAGGTGCTACAGTACGGGACGTCCACAAGAAGATCAATTTCCCACCATCAGTGCCCTCAGACGGCCATGGTGTACTGTAGGTAGCCTTGCTCAGCGCCTTACCGCAGCCACTGGAACAGTTGTCTCCAGACACACAGTTTATAGATGACTGAACAGACCTGGTTTATTCGCCTGGACACTTGAAAAGTACATTCCACTGACCCCTGGTCACAGGAGAGCCCGTAAAGTCTGGTGTCAAGAACACAATACATGGTCATTGGATCAGTGATCCCAGGTTATGTTCATAGACGAGTCCAGGTATAGTCTGAACAGTGGTTCTCGCCGGGTTTTTATCTGGCGTGAACCAGATACCAACACCTTAATGTCCATGAAAGTGGCCTGTGTGGAGGTCGTGGTTTCAGGTGGGGGGTGGGATTATGATTGGTGCACGTACATCCCTGCGTGTCTTTGACAGAGGAACTGTAAAGAGTCAGGTGTATCGGGACTTCATTTTGCACCAGTATGTCCGCCTTTCCAGGAGTGCAGTGGGTCTCACCCTTCCTCCTGAAGGATGATAACCCACGGCCCCACAGAGCTGCCGTTGTGGAGGAGTACCTTGAAACAGAAGATATCAGGCGAATGGAGTGGCATGCCTGTTCTCCAGACATGAATCCCATCGAGCACGTCTGGAATGCTCTCGGTCGACGTATCGCTGCAGGTCTTCAAACCCCTAGGACACTTCAGGATCTCCAACAGGCACTGGTGTAAGAGCAGGAGGCTATACCCCTGCAGCTGCTAGACCACCTGATCCTGAGTATGACAACCCGTTGTGCGGCCTGTGTACGTGTGCATGGTGATCATATACCATATTGATGTCGAGGTAATTGCAGAGGTGTTGTGCACATAGTTCCGCGTAGTCAGCACGTACACAACTTTCCCACTAGAGCGCGCCCCACTAAGCACAACAGCGCAGGGGCAGCGCTCGTCCGTCCCCGCACTACGATATGGCGCTGCCATAGAGACGGACCAAATTCTGCTTCCGCCGATTCACGTATTAATATGTAACACAGCCAATGAGATTGCTGCTAACGTAGAACCTTTTCTCCTCACGGATCACACTCGCTCGGTGATGCATGAACGCGCGAGGTATTATAAGGAGTGTACAGACCTCCGATTAGTCAGTCTTTATTTGTCTGCACCAGTCTGTACCAGTCTGCATTAGTGTACCAGTCTATGGTCAAGTTTCCATCTGCGCCTAATAAGATTACCATATTCCTGTACATAGCCATGAAGATAAATTTATAGACACTTTTGTCACGTATCAGAGATATATGTGAGAATAAGATTAACGTACCAATACCAAAGAAACTTCAGATTGTCAATTGTAAATAGCATCCAGAAGCAAGTTAAGTAATTTTTATGCGTGTTATTATCTTAATAAATGTGTGTAAAATTAATCAAGTTCTGTTTAATGTTGGTCACCGTCAATCAGCTACTCTAAGCGTGCAAGTGGCATTTCTATCGTCTGACCTAACGGCAGAAGATAAACACGCCACGATAAGACCACGAGACATATTACTGACACTCGCCTACTTCGTTAGAGTGACAAGTCAAATAATCTGATGGTGTGTGTACTGAAGGTCTTACAGTACGCACACCACAGGAGGAAACAGTAGCGTTTTGTAGCATATGTGTTTCGGGACGGTTTTCTCAACTTATCACCAATATTGTGAACTTACAGATCTGTGTCGTGTGTGTTCCCTATGTGCCTATGCTATTACAGACAGTTTTGTGTAGTACCACGTTGTGTGGCACCACATTCTGCAGTTATCGTTAATTTATGAGCATGAGTGTAGATAGTAGGTCGGTGTTCATAATGTTCTGGCTGATCACTGTAGGTACAAGCAATATCACAGGAAGAAATTGTCTCCCTGCCACGCTATGAGCATAGCGTGACCTCACAGACAAAAAACGCCGCACACAAATTTTTGCTAAGGAACGAGATACAGAGGCGAAATGTGGACAAACAACCTGCTTTAGAGGTATCGCTACGGCGGACCGCAGAGAGTTTCAGCCGTAGCCGCGCCACGCGGATTAATCTGGTCTGTCCAGACGGCTGGCTTAGCGACCGCAGCCGCGGCACTACTGTGCACTGCACAGCCCTCAACGTTGAACAGCACTGCGAGGAGCCGCGGTTACAGAGCGCCCTGTAAGCGCCAGTATACAGGCGCAGGCCCTCAGTGTAAACCGCCGGGCAGCGACCGCTACCTGGAACCCTCGACCAGAGTTTACGCCTGTTTCACTCGCTACGGTTGCATCGTACGGCGAACTGCTTACCGCCATGGCTGCTGTTCACTTTTCACGCGTTCCAGCTGTGTGTCAGGTCCAACAACTGTAAATTGCCGTGTCTGATTTCGTTAACGTGAAAACATTATTTATATAAAACTCTGAACATAGCTGCTAAGGTTCAGTGACCGTGTCAGAATTATATTGGAACAAATAAGCCCTCAGTCACAAATATTAAGTCAAAATTGACCTGGTTTCGACGCTACTATGAGCGTCGTCTTCAGAATTAGACCAACTGAAATAAAAATAGTACACTAATAAAATTAAAGTTTGTACTGACTCGAATAGATGCAGTACTTACAAGTCACATATTAAAAAAGATCTAAGGCGGAAAGGCGACGTCATGAACAGTTGTGAGATGGCGAGCCGCTAAGGACTGCTCGAACTGTGAACAAGGGTTGCAACAAGTACTGCATCTTTTCGAGTCAGTGCAAACTTTAATTTTATTAATGTACTATATACCTAATATGTTTTAGTTTGGGTTGGGTTGTTTTGGGGAAGGAGACCAGACAGCGAAGTCATCGGTCTCATCGGTTTAGGGAAGGATGGGGAAGGATGTCGGCCGTGCCCTTTCAAAGGAACCATCCCGGCATTTGCCTGGAGCGATTTAGGGAAATCACGGAAAACCTAAATCAGGATGGCCGGACGCTGGATTGAACCGTCGTCCTCCGGAATGCTAGTCCAGTGTGCTAACCACTGCGCCACCTCGCTCGGTATGTTTTAGTACAGTTAGTCTAATTCTGAAGACGACGCTCATAGTAGCGTCGAAACCATGTCAATTTTGACAATATTTGTGACCTAGGGCTTATTTGTTCCAATATAGGAACTGCGCGACCACTACGGTCGCAGGTTGGAATCCTGCCTCGGGCATGGATGTATGTGATGTCCTTAGGTTAGTTAGGTTTAAGTATATCTAAGTTCGAGGTGACTGATGACCTCAGAAGTTAAGTCCCATAGTTCTCAGAGCCATTTGAACCATTTGTTCCAATATAATTCTTTATATAGTAAATCATCACCTTCACTTTTTACAGCATTATGCCTTGTCTTGTGCTTGTCTCGCTGCCAATGAACCCTCTGTTTATCTTGACTTCTTATCTTTCTTTCAGTCATTCTTTGGAGATGTTCGTTCCAGTTCCTCCTATTGTATTGATATTGAATCTATGTGCAGTATTTTCCTATATTCTGAACTTATGTCAGCTCCCTCTATTGCTCTTATAAATCTCATCTCTGCCTCAACATGATGAAAAGTAATGCCTTAGAATTATGTGAAACTCCCCAAGCCTAATAAGAAAACACACTTATTAAAATTCTACATCTTCGTTCTTCGTGTCTACATATTTGAACTCCTCTTCCGCTAGAAGGCTCCGAATTGAAACCTACAACATGGCGGAGTGTACCGTAACAATGTTGGTAAGTGAAAAACATCGTGCTGTAACCGATTTTCGAATTCGAAGAGTTCCTCCATATATAGTGCACCTTCTCCTTCAGCATGGCGGTGTCAGACCACACACGAGCGCTGCGACATCTGCAACAGTCCGACGCCTTAGGTTCACAGTCATCGACCATCATCCACACAGTTGATACTTGGTCCGATCTGATTTTCATCTGCTTTCAAAACGTGGCTCCGTCAATAAAGACAAACATTTACAGTGATAGTGTCAATAAACTGCTCTCTCGTTAGTAGGAATGTGTTCGTCGCCACAACGAATATGTTGCGAAATAAATATGTAGACATGACGAATAAAGATGGAGGATCTTAATATATTATGTTTTAATTAAAAATCTTCAACAATTTTCAGATAAAACATTCGGAGGCACTACTTTTCAGCACGCCCTTGTATAACCAACGATTCACTTCGGTGAACAAGTATTGAGACCGCTGCTGTCTTGTATAATTTCAAACTTGTGTCTTTCCAGCTTTAATTTTTTATTTTTGTTGTTTCCCATGTATTCCGAAACTTTGCTAATCACTTCTCCATGTCTTCGTCTTAATCGTATATAATGTCACAAACTATTTATAAAAAAGGTCTGACCTGATCTATTATTAAATACAATTTTGTGTTCGCTGCTGCATGTTTTTCTTTAAAAGCTACTGATTTTGTCTTATTTTCTGTAATTCTGTTGTGGTACTCCTCACAAATCTCATCTAATAACTGTACTCCCCATTGTGAGTCATCTTAATTTTCCGGTAGCTATTGAGTTTCTTTTCCATATAAAAGACGATCCAAGTGAGTGTTTCTGCTAGTCTTCATCCCCCTTATCCTTGAATTTTCACCTCGAAACGCTTCTCACTCGATAATGACACAGGTATTCCTTAAAAAATTCTTTCTTTTTCATTACATGCGCGAGATTTAGCGTCTGAGTATATCCGTTAGTTTGTATTTATTGTATTTAACAGAATATTAGATAAAGATTATATTTAGAAAAACTTTGGTTCCCTTTCTTGAAGGATGTCGACCAGTCAGCAATATTGTCTTAACTCCAAGTACAATTCTGCAGGTCCATTCGATTTAATCCTTCTGACATGAGAGGATAACTACACAATACCTCTCTCGAAACAACAGGGGTGGTCCTCATATTGTCAACTGTACACTACCTCATAAACTTGCAAGGTTGTAAGATTTTGTTGCTTACAGTGATTTCGATCTACAGTGGTGTTCCAAACTAAAGCAACAAACTTCTATTTCCCGTCATGTGTCTAATTCACGATATAATCACAGAGACTGTCAACTGATGTCCCTACGATCGTTTTCTGCACGGAAGATGGCATTTCGGTCCCGGACAACCATGCCAACGATGACGTCAGGGCACCTACAACACAGTTCCGATTCACAATCGCTGAGTACACAGTCACAGACGGTGAATTATGCCACAGAGAAGACCGCTACCAGACATTCTGCGGTGGAGGGCCTTAGGAAGAATGGAAGCATGGGAGTCCCTAGCTGTATCCCGATGTTGTTTCTCGGATGTGGCGACAATTTATGGAGATCTAAGATCACGGCAGGGCCGATCACATGCGAGATCAGGATGAGAGGACCGTTATTTGGCTGTAAGGGCACGGCGGAACCGCCTGAGCACTGCATAGCAACCGGCATGTGAGCTCGCAGCATTCGCTGGACGTGTTGTATCGAGGAAGGCTTTTGTTCTCGGAGAGCTGCTGTATGTGTACCTCTGACCCGTCTTCACAGAAAGAACGTCTAGAGTGGAGTTGTTGACATGCCACCTGGACCGTCGAACGCTGGACAATGTTCTTTTGACACACGAGTCTCGATTTGGTTTGGAGAGTGAATCTTGACGGATTCGCATCTGGAGGGAACGTGGAACACGACCTCGGGACCCAAACTTTGTGGAAAGGGACACATACTGAGGAGGCTCACTAATAGTGTGAGCAGGAATTATGTTGACCAGTAGAACACGCCTTCATGAAATTTTAAGGGTGAATCGGCAAGGTTATCTGCTTTCAGGTATCGTGAAGAGATGTTGGGACCTCATGTGCGGTTGTTGGCCCAGACTTTGTACTGATGGACGATAATGCTCGACCTCGTAGAGCACGGGTGGTTGATGTTTTCGTGGAAACAAAAGATACGGGTGCATGAAGTGGCCTCCTCACTCTCCCGATTTGAATCCCATAAAGCATGTCTGGGATGCACTAAGGAGACGGTTTGCATCAAGTCAGCGTCCACCAACCACTCTCCAAGACTTGCGAGTGTACGAGTAGGAGGCATGGGCGTTATTGCTTCAACATGAGATTGATGACGCCATTCCCAGCATGCCTTGTTGTTTCCAGGCCTTTATTGATACCAGAGGTGGTCACACCCCATAATAAGTGCATTAATCACTTGTCAGACCATGTGCGCAAATCCATTAAGTGAAAAAAAAAAAGCAAGAAAAATTTTACATTCTGTATTCTTTACATTGTTTCTACTTCACTATCACCTGTTTACACGGTCTTGTGGCAAAATAAATCCAGCCTTGCGAAATTTCCTTTCACTGCTTCAATTTTGGTCACCAGTGTATGTACTTAGGTTGTATTTTGATATAATTTGTCAGGTTTGGTGCCATTTTATTATGGAAATAGAAAATAGCTAACTCTGTCAATACACTTTAGTACTAACAATTGAATTTTACTTTTATGTTTGGTGATGGAATGTAGTCTGCGTGGCTGTGTAGAACTCAGTGCGGAAACGAGACACTGATTTCTCGACCAGTCATTGGGGAAAAAGGAAACACATTGGGCAGCTGGACGGCGGCGGCATGCTTAAAAGTTATTTCTGCCGAGGAACACAAAGACCGGGGGATCTCTAAGGACACGCAGCGACATCGCTGCTACTGTGGGCGAGCGGCTACCGACTCAGGTACCACTGAAGATACGAACTGCCACGAGGAAACAGCCGTAAGCAAATACGAAGGCTTGAGCCACACAAGGACTGCCAGTGGTCGGTTGGCGCCAGGTTTGCAGGACTGCTGATTTTAACTGTAGAAACAGCCTGGAATGCGTCGGGCACGGGCGGCACGCTGGCACGTCAGCCTATTTCCCGCTATTTTAAAACAGACGTTTCAGGATGGTGTATTTATTTGTGTGAAAAGAAGTATCGCCTTGATCTAGGAGATTCAATGGGAGAAAGCAAACTAGCGTTTATGACTGGGTTGAGCTTTCTAGAGTAAGGAGAGTGGGAGCACGAACATGGGGTAGTGAGATTACGTATGATTCGCCCACCCTTACCTATGGTTGGAGTAATCAGGGGTGAGCTGGAGAGCCAGTAGTTCTAGAGAAACGAAGACTTTCGTCTGAGCCCCAAACTGGGAGAACTTCTCTCAGAGCTGAAGGGTTAGGCAGAACTTCTGTTGCAGGCGTTAGCTAGTATACTGAACTTTCCTGTTCGCTTAAGACGATTCTGAAATTCACTTCTTTAGGCTCGGATATCTCGTCTTGTGCCTGGCATACAGACACCTGGGGAGCTTTTTCTCTGTTATGCACTTGCGCTTAAGAGGTTCCTGGATTCCGCCTTTGGCTAGGAGCTCTCGTCTTACGTTTGTTGTTGGGATTGAAGCGATTTAGACAGTTTGAACTTCACTGTTTCTGGATCTAGCTTTCAGCGCAGTGATGCCTGGTTCACAGCGCAAGGATATTTCCAAAATAGTCACTGGACTCCGCCAGCACGCTGTCTGAAACGGTGAAAGTTTCGAAATTTATCCAAGATTCTTCTACTTGATAGTCAGTGATCCCGTACGGAAGTGAAATCAGTGATCCCGTGCAGAGAGTCTCAGTTCGTGTTATTCACAACTGGGCAGAACTATGCAGAAGGTAACAAACATTAGTTTATTGCGGTCACTTCACGTTTTTATGTGTTCGTTGGACGTTTTGTAACATGTTTAATCTCCATGTTGAGTGAATATTTTTTGTATAATATTGTGCTCTAAACATCTCCCACAACGGGGATATTTAGGAGTGACAGGGCTACCCTTTCAAATAGGTTCATTAATATAGTGATAGATATCCTTAGTTGGCATATCTCCATACTGCACAGTATAGAGGTATAAAATTACACAGAGAGATAAGCATAACAACCCGCCAGGGTAGCCGAGCGCGCTAACGCGCTGCTTCCTGGGCTCGGGTAGGGGTGCCGGCCCCGAATCGAATCCGCCCGGCGGATTAACGACGAGGGCCGGTGTGCCGGCCAGCTTGGATGTGCTTTTTAGGCCGTTTTCCACATCCTGCTAGGTGAATACTGGGCTGGTCCCCACGTTCCGCCTCAGTTACACCCGTTGCAGACATTGGAAACACGTCGGCACTGTCTTACGATTTACCCTAGCTGCAGATACGAATTGGAAACATAGCCATTATACACTCACGCGAGCTGTGACTGGTAGGACTGAAGAACAGCAATTTTCGCCCAAGTGGAATGGCCTCTCACCCAGCGCATGGCTTGGCAGAAGTGGCAGCAGACATCTCTGGCTTTCCCTGTCGTCTCGCCGCATCTGGTGTCTAGAAAGCAACCTGCTTTCTTGGAGCTTACAGACCGCAGCTGGACCCTTGGGGCCATCCTGGTCAGGCAGCAGTCAACCACCATCGATTGTGTGACAGCGTTTCATTTGATGTGCAGCCCGCCCCCTGGCATAGAAACCCATTCAGCGTTAGTGGGACGTGGGGCAGTCCTGCTCTCCCTAATCACCTCTACATCGGAATGCACCTGCTGGCGTAGGACATTAGCTTAGTTTGCCTTTCGTCGACAGGACACGTCCCTCTCGGAACCCCGATGAGTCGGTTAGGCCTGGTGCGCATGTCGATTGTGGTGCTGTGGTTCCACGTGACTCACTTGTCCCTCGAATAGCGGTCTGGCGGGTCGTCGGCCGCTAGTGGGTGGCGACCGGTTTGTGGTTGCGTCCCACTGTCTGCCCTTGCTTGTGAGACATACCACGTATACTGGTAGACAGACGTGCTGTGTGACGTAGGCGCGTCAGTTGGCCGGGGCCCGGTTCTGTTGCGGTGGGGGGTCTCCCACACCTGGGCTGCCTCAGCTGAGAGTCACTACGGCTGGCCGCTCCCTTCGCCCTCACTGGCTGGCGTGGGCCATGACGTTCAGTCTACTGTGTGGTTCGGAGCCTGCACAGTCCTCAAGAGTGGTCAAATGCCACATTCTCTCACAAATGTCATTACATTGATATAATCCATTTACATAAAAACAGAAAATAATGCTGAATACAATTTTTTTACTTATTATATTTATTTACTTATTTGTTTACGTTATTACTAAGGATACAAATCCAAACGTAAATTTAATGTCCGCAGGGCTCTGTTAACGAAGTATGGACGTAAATTATGTGGTGTGAGGTGTCTTTGTCTGTGCACGTGTTTGTTGTTAGTTTTTGGTTAGATCTTCTCCTGTCATGCACACTAATTTTTACGCTGGCGCTATCTCTATACCTCCACCAAACGTGTAGATTTCTCCCAATACCAACTTACTGTACTACCCTACGCCTTTGCTAATACTACTGAAGCGAGTTTTCATGCATTTTGTTACTTGTCTTAAAATTTTAATTTGACAATTGTATTTTGCAGCGAGCTTTAAGACCTTGGTCACTTGTCTTTTATATTTTAATAACTGTAATTGTAAGTTGCAGCAAGTTTAATCAATTCTTAATGTATTAAGGCCTTCTGCCGTGAAACGATTCTTAAATTATTACCGTTATTTTAATTTGTTGTTGATTTTAAATAAATAGTCTGTGATTAAAAGAGAAGCCAACCGATAGTAACTGATTAAGGCCTCGTCCACGATCGTAACCGAATCCTGCCTTCCTTGACCACCAGGTCTCATTGAAATTTGCCAGGAAACTCCTCTCACGTTACGAGAATGAAGGTGACGCGTTTATCGATTATGAAAGACGATCTTCGCAGATATAATTGTGCCTCTAATGAAGACGTTGGGAGAACTGTGAGACTGTGGTTGCGGAAACATTGTCAACTTCTTCCGTGACGGCTTCAGAAAACTTATTCGTCGTTGGCAGAAATTTATGCAATTGGCTGGTGATTATGTGGAAAAGTGAATATTGGTAATTAAAGACCACATTCTAAGGATTATTTCTGCGTTTGATTTATTATAATATTCCCATCCAAACCCATTTAACGAAGGTGGAGACGTTACTTTTCATTCAACCCTCGTAGTTATGTATATACCTACCGATTGTTGTGTGGGTAAATAAAACTTCTGTAATAACAAGATAACGTTTTTCATTCTCTGTACTGATACATAAGACAGTTGTACGACGGTTTCACAACATATGCCGTAACCGTGTACCACCGCCAGAAACTAATTCGAAGCATTCACAGCGGTCCAGTGACTCGTGTGTTCCTGTTTCAAGTTATCGACGACGATTGGCGAGTAGTTGGCCAAATGAGATTTTATATTATGGTACATAACCGTAAGGGAACGCTTTGCTGAAAACAGTCTACATCTAGATCATATATCGTTTCAGAAAAGAAAGAAAACGTTCTTTCGCTTCACGCACACATAATTTATGTTATTTGTCTGTGTTTGCTATTATTAGAGTCTAGGGGATGAGTACAGTACAAAGAGCGCAATGCGGGTTTTGGTCGCTGTGCCTGAGGGCGTGGCCGTCCGTACTCCGATAACAAAGCAGTTCTGCCTGGGGCAGCAGGGATTCCAGGATCAGCGCTCTAATTGAGATCCGCCTGCCGTGAGCAGGTAGACAGTTGTGGAGATACGGCGTCGCATCGTCGCCGGCGGCAATTCCAGGCCGTCCACACGCGCAGCGCAGTCCGTAATGTTCCAGAGGGAGAGACTCAGCGGCCGGCCCGCCCACGACATTACCACCTGCTGCTGCGGGGTGGGACGCTCGACAGTGTGGGAGTCTGCACAATGGCACATAGAAGGGCGGACACGCCTCCGCGATAGCGGCGCACTCCACAGTGGAACCAATGCGCTAGCCTCCAGTTAACACAGCTTCCTTTCAGTGTGTGCGCAGCTTGTTCTGGGTGTGACAGTAGCGAAATATTCGCTTTCGTCCTGAGGCATAAGGTACAACTTACTTCTACAAATGCTGAGTTCTCTATGCTCCGAGGGTCATTAAAGAAAATGAATATCATTCAGTCACAGTCTTTTCTGACAACAGAAAACTTTTAAATAATTCTTACTAGTTTTAGTCGGTAAACAGATCGTTTTTACATGTTATTTAGGCTGTTATTCCAGTCTAAAACCCGGCAAAAATATGCTCATACAACTAAAATTAACGATCGCATCGAAACACTGGTCGCTTTACACTGCTGCAACTGCATGCTATCTGTCGTATCCTGCCCACTCGTCTAATGTAGGGCGCCTAGGAAAGCTGCTTTCTCGGACAGCTAGATAACAATTGCTTTTCCTTTATTGAATTTCGGTTCTCTCCCCCCCACCCCCCCCACCCCCCCACCCCCCATCCCCTGCGCCCCCCCGAGGAAGGCGGGCTGCCAGCAGCTTAGTACGCTCTTCTTCAGTCTACAGAATTTTTGAAACATATGAAGATAAGAAACAACAAAAGCAGGTGATAAAATGTGACTAAAATTGTAAAACGGGGAAAGTTAAAACGTAAAGCAAAGGCACGGCGAGGGAGGGCGATGCTAATAAAATACACAGGAAACAGACAGGTAGTAGACAGTCAATTAAAAAACACGGCGACAGTCTGGTTTCTGTTCGCAAGAGATATAAAAATCACACCCAGCCATAGTATGATGTCCGTTCGCAACACTTCGGAAAAGACGCACAACACTGAACAATCACTGGAAACGCTGCACTGAAAAGTCGGCATGAAGATGACACACCACAGCCAAGGGCAGATTTAGTGGGGGGGGGGGGGGGGGAGGGGGGGCGGAGGCTGAACAGTTGAGGGGGAAAAAAGGGGGAGGATAGGAAAAACGAAGGGGGGAGGCAACCAAAGGAGGGAGAGGACTCATAAGGATGGGGGGCAGGGCAGTGGCGAGAGGGAATGGGGAAAGGCAGAAGAGGGAAATGCAAAAGGACAGGGGAGAGAAGGGAGGCAGAGAGAGTGGGTAGGCAGGGAAAAAACAGGGTGGAAGGAGGGGGGAAGAGGGAGCTCAGGAAAAGGACAGAGGAAGGGAGGGGGAGGTGAGGATCAGAGTTGATAGGAAGGATAAATGGACAAGGAGAGGCGATCATCTGGGAGGGGGAGTTGATGGAAGCCACCTTGGGAAAGGAGATGAAGGGTGTAAAGATGGAGGGTAGGGGCGGACACAACAGTGAAGGTGTGGCAGGGGATGGGGGTTGAATGGAAGAGGAGCAATGAGGGGTTGAGGAGGATCAAGGCGGCAGGAGGTGTAGAGTAGGCTGATATGTTCGAGGAATAGGAGCAGATGGGGAAATGGGAGCAGGTCGTAGGAGATCCACATGGGGGATGGCAGGCATATACGGAAGGCGAGGTGGAGTGCACAGCGCTCGAGGATCTGGAGGGACTTGCAGAATTTGGGGGTGGGGGGGCTAGACAACATTTTTTTTTTATTGTTTTTGTAACACCTATACATAACGTGGGCTGGCAGCAGCATCCTATGCTGCTCTTCAGCCTCAGGTTTGACAATGAAAATATATAAAGAAGACACATAAAAGACTGAACAAATTGGCGGGCAAATAACAGTAGACACACAATAGAAAAAACACGAAGCCATTCACACTCGACGAAAAAGACACTAAAAACTGTTGCCACGGCGCACAAACACTGACGACTTTGACAGCACAGGTGAACGTAGGAGTGTGACGGCGGAGAACACTAAACACAATCACGATGGCACACTCACAAGAAACTGATGGTGATCATTCCCGGCATGCAAATGTCCACATATTGTGTGTGAGTCCAGGGACCTGCCAAGAGGGGAAGAAGGGGGTGGGGGAGGTGAGGGTAAAGATGCCAATGGCATAGGAGATGGTAGGAGGAATGGAGGAATGGGGGTAGGGGAAGCCTGGGGGAGGAGTGGGGAAAAGGGAGAAGGGAGGGAAGAGGGAGAGGAGAAAGGGTGCCCACAGGAACAGAAACTGGAAGAGGGAGGCAGCATCAAAGTTGGTAGGAGTGGTAGATGGAGGGGAGGAGGGCATCATCAGGGAGGGGGAGCTCGCAGAAACCACCTTGGGAGAGGGTATTGGAGAGGGAGAGCAGGTGGGACATGAAAATACAGGTGCGGCAGCGGACAGGGGCGGGAGAGGATGGGAGAGACCAGCGGGTGAGGAGGATCGAGTTTACAGGAGGTGTAGAGGATCAGTATCCATTCGAGGAAAAGGAGGAGGTAAGGGAATGCAATAAGGTCGTGGGTGAGTGGAGACAGATGTGATAGGCGAGGCGAAGAGCATGGCGTTCTAGGATCTGAAGGGATTTGTAAAAAAGGTAGGGGGAGCAGAGATCCAGGCAGGGTGGGCATAGCAAAGGACAGGCGAATGACGGATTTATAGGTACAGAGGATGGTGGAGGGGTCCAGACCCCATGTACAGCCAGCAAAATGAGCTTGAGGAGACAGAGTCGGGAGTGTGCCTTGGCTTGGATTGTCTGGAGGTGGGGGGTCCAGGAGAGGTGACAGTCGAGGGTGACACCAAGGTACTTAAGGGTGGGGGTGAGGGCGATAGGACAGCCATAGATGGTGATATGGAATTCGAGGACGCGGAAGGATAGGGTGGTTTTGCCTGCAATGATCGCCTGGGTTTCGGAAGGATTGACCTTAAGCAACCACTGGTTGCACCAAGTGGCGAACCGGTGAAGATGGGATTGGAGAAGGGAGCGCTGAAGGGTGGGGGCTAGGGCAAGGAAGGCAGTATCATTGGCGTACTGGAGAGGGTGTATGGGGGGTGAAGGCGGCGGCATGTCCGCTGTATACAAAAGGTACAGAAGAGGGGAGAGGACGGAAACTTAGGGCACACTGGCAGAGGGGAAAAAGGTGTATGACTCCGTGTTGTGGATGGTGATGTAGGAAGGACGTTGGGAGAGAAAGGAGCCGATCAGACGTAGTTAATAGGAAGGGCGAAGGTTTAGAGCTTGAAGAGGAGACCAGAATGCCCCACTCAGTCATAGGCTCATTCAAGGTCAAGGGAGAGGAAGATAGCGGAGCGACGGGAATTAAGCTGTTCGGAGAGGAGATGAGTGAGGTGAAGGAGAAGGTCATCAGAAGAGAAGGATGGCTGAAAGCCACACTGGGTAATGCGAAGGAGGCGGTGATGGCAGAGATGCTGGTGGATGCATAGGTTAGGATGGATTCCAGGACCTTCCTGAACACCGAAGTAAGGCTGATGGGATGGTAGGAGGAGACAGCAAACAGCGGTTTACCGGGTTTAGGGAACATCAGGATACAGGAGGTTTTCCACAGGTCGGGGTAGTAGCCGGTGGACAGGACTACATTGTAGAGCCTGGACAGGGTGGAGAGGAAGGAGACAGGAGCTTCACGAAGGTGGCAATAGGTGACACAATTGTGACCAGGAGCGGTGTTGTGTTTTGTGCGGAGTGTAGTGATGTGATCACGTGTAGTGATAGGGGCATTGAGTTCGGTGCGTGCAATGTTGAGCAAGTACTGGAAACCAGGTGCGAGGGGAGGGACAGAGGAGTCAGTTCTATCGCAGACATCCGGGAAGAGGGAGTAATCGAACTGGGGATCGTCGGGGATGGTAAAGACATCAGAGAGGTAGGAGGCAAAGTGATTTGCCTTACTAAAGTCGTAATGGAAGGGTTGGTTATCATGAAGATAGCAGGGGGGGGGGGGGGGAGTTCGATCCGGTAAGGCGGCGGAAGGCTGAACAGAACTGGGACGAGTTTATAGGAAGTGTAGCATTTAAACGAGTGCATGTCTGTCGCCAGTCCTGGCGTTTCTTAGCCGAGAGCAAGTTACAGATGTGCCTCTGGAGTTGCCGGTGGCGTCGTAGTGTGTTTGGGTCACTTGTGTGGAGAAAGGCACGGTAGAGGCGGTGGGATTCACGGAGGAGGAGGACAGCCTGTGGGGGTAAGGTAGGATGGTGGGGGTGGTTGGCGACAGAAGGGACATGGGTCTCCCCGGCCTCAGACAAAGTCTGCTAGAGAAAGGAGGCGGCATGGGTAATATCATCAGGGTGGCAGTATGTGGAGGGGTGGCCATCAACCTGGGTAGATAGGGTATCCTGGTAGGCATTCCAGTCGGCTGGGGAATAATCATGTACAACCTTGGGGGGAGGTTCATTACGAGGGTCAGGGCAGGGGCGATGACCGTCTGAAGCGGTGAGGAGGACAGGGAGATGGTCACTATCAATGGGGTACAGGACATCCACCGCTATGTGGGCAAGGAGGTTAGGGGAGGAAAGGACGACATCAGGAGTGTAGTTGGATTCAGGGTGGGTGTGCTGGGGAATGGGGACGAGGTCGCCTTGGAGGGAGGAGAGGAACCAATGCCACCGCCATAACTGGATGGCGGAACAATTATGTATGTTGAGGTCAGCAGCGATCGCGTAGGAGAAGAAGGTCCGGTCAATGTGGGAGAGGAAGTCAAAAGGAATAGGGGCGTTAGGGCGGACATAGTTGGTGGCGCAGGTGACGGTAAGGCCAGGGAAGAAGAGACTAAGGATCAGGTGTTCGGTGGGGTCGGGAAGGAGAGGTTGGAACCGAACTGGGATCTGGCGGTGGTGACCAATGGCAACTCTGCCACGTGCTATCTGGAAGGGATTGTCGGAGCGGTGAAGGAGGTAGGGCGAGGTTTGTATGGTGTGGTGGGGCTGAAGAAAGGTTTCATTGAGGAGCGAGGCATCCACACAGTGGGTGGCGAGGGTGTGCATGAAGAGGTTCTTGTTGGCCAGAAGGGAACGGATGTTGTTGAACAGGATATGGTGCTGTCGCACCATGACGCATTTAGACGAGGGTGTCAAGACGGGAGAAGGTAAAATGGGCCTGGTTGTGGGAGTGGGTGGCATACATTTTGAACTGGAAGATGGAATGGGCGGTGAGGAATATCTGCTGGAGGGTGTGAGGGCGCTGGAAAGGGTGGACATTTTAGAGAACGATGGTGAGGAACCTGATGATATCCTCAGCGGTGGGGTGAGGATGAAGGGAATTGCCAGGAGGGGTGGGGGCGTCTAGAGGGTGGACAGGGACGGTGAGTTCTGGAGTGGTGGGAGGGGGTCGGGCTTTACATTTTTGGGAGTACGTGGGATGTGGGAGTTTATAGGTGTTACAGGAGGGAGGGGACTGAAGGTTGGGGCACTGCCGGAGGAAATGCACTTGCTTACTGCTGGGAGCTGCAGTAACAGGCTGAGCGAGTGGAGATAAAGGATCAGAGGTGGTGGTGCAGGTGGAGGAAGCTGGGGAGGGGGGAATGAAGAGCGTGGGCGAAGGGAGAGTGAGAAGAGGAGGGATGGAATGAGGGGGGGGGGGCACTGGGCACATCATGTAATCGTGGTGGTGGCAGCGGAGGGCGAAGTGTACACAATGGCAGTGGTGGTGGTAGTGGTAGTGGTAGTGATGGTGGTGGTGGTGGGGATGGTGGTGGGGGTTGACATTATGATGAGGAGGAACAAAGACAGGACAGGGGTATGGGGGAAAGCAGGGGATGAACAAAGATGGACAAAGACCGGTTGGACGCCAACTGGGGCCAAAGCCCCACTCCGCTGACGCTGGCGGGAGGCGGGAGGCTGGCAGGAACGCTGGCTGGCAGGAACGCCGCAGCTGCTGCTGCCCTGGGCTGGACCGCTGCTGCTGCTGCTGCTGCTGCTGGCTGGCTGGCTGGCTGGCTGGCTGGACCGCTGCTGATTGGACCACTACTGCTGCTGCTGCTGCTGCTGCTACTGGCTGGACCGCTGCTGGATGGCTGGACCGCTGCTACTGAAGGGCTTGCTGGCTCGCTGGCTAGCTGGCACCTGCAAAACCCTAGCGCTTCGATTAATGACAAAAGCCACAATCTAAGGATGGTATTCATACCAAAGTACCACCGGAGATGCTAGACAAAAATTTTTGTTTCTTTATTGTGATTTTGATCACCTTACACAAGGCGGGCTGGCAGCGGCAGAGTACGCCGCTCTTCAGCCTTGAGTTTTACAATAATTAGTACATATAGGTGGCACAGAGAATACAATCAAAACGGTGGGCAAAAAAGTAGATACTTAAAAAACAAAAAACATGGAGCCGTTCACGTTGGACGAGAAACATCACTAACACTAGTTGACACGGCGCACATAACAGGGATGATGGCGATGGTACACGTGAACAGTGGTGGCGTGATGGCGAACAAACACTAAACACAAACGAAGGCACACACACGAGACACTGATGGCGATGATCTCCGGCGCGCGGAAGTCCACGTAGCATGTGCGAGTCCGGGGACCTGCCAAAAGAGGAGGAGGGGGGGGGGGGGTGGGAGAGGGAGAGGGAGAGAGGAGAACAGAGATGCCATGGGCAGAGATAAAAGGAGGAAGGGGGAGGGGAAGCCCGGGGGTAGAGGGATGGGGGGAAAAGGAGACAGAAGGGAGGGAGGGTGCCTAAAGGAAAGGACACCGGAAGTGGGGGGCAGGACCAAAGTTGGTAGGAGGGGTAGATGGAGGGGAGGAGGGCATCATCAGGGAGGGGGAGCTGGCGGGAGCCACCATGGGAGAGGGTGTGGAGAGTGGAGAGATGGAGACCGGGTGGGATGTGGGAATACAGGCGCGGCAGATAGACAATAATTAAAACAAATCTTATTAATACAGTTTATGACAGCAAGTTAAATTGAGAATACTTAACTTTGCGTTTTTACAAAGAGGTGTCGCAAGCAATTGACGACATGAAAATAATAAATGTCCTTTGGAATAAACAATTTCAATCCAAGCAAAACACAACACTTCATAAGTCATGGCTAAAGAGTTTGAATGAAAGCTCGTCTTCTAGTGCAGGCGCGGTTGGGCGCGAGCGTCGCTCTTATTCTCTTCGTGAGATGCCGCTCCTGTCGTGGAGTCGTCTTAGTCTGCGTACTGTTAGCTGACGTCGTCTCACAGCCCTTTCTGCTGTAACGTTCCAGGCCGACGTGCCGGCGCTCGATGTTACGCCGGTACGCTACCATTAGTGAGAGTGAAGAAGAATTGCGTGACCAGTTAAGAAGAGTGGAGAATCCAATGAGCACACCCTATGAATTCAGAGGAAACCGAAGAAAAACGAAAGTAATGTGGATTAGCAGAAATTAGATAGGCTATAAACTAAACATCTAAATTGTGGACCACAATTCAGACGAAGGAATTCTGCTACCTTTAAAAGCAAAATACCACAAGGCTCAAAGAGGGTATAGAAAACAGATTAGAGCAAAAAAAGAGACCATTCATTGTCAGAAGATGTCTGCTGATGCCAGCCATCTACCTCAATAGTAGCAAAGGCAGTATGGCGAGTACTGGGTGTTTTTTTTTTAGGTTTAAGTCTCGGGGCAATACAAAAAAGGCTTCAGTCTCAAAGGGTGTCGTTCAAACATAGGAAGAACGTAGATACAGGAACCATCTGTGTAACAGTTGTAAATTGTCGTAGCTGTGTTGGGAAAATACCAGAGCTGCAAGCACTAATAGAAAGCACTGATGCTCAAATCGTTCTAGGCACTGAAGGGTGAGTACAGCCGGAGACAAGTTCAGCCGAAATTTTTTCGAAGAACTGAACGATATTCCGAAAGGATAGGCTAACGCAGTTGGCAGTGGCGTGTTTCTTGCTGTCAGAAGTAGTTTATCTTGTAGTGAAATTGAACAAGATAGTTCTTGTGAGTAACTAGGTGCGGAGGTCATTCTTGGCGACCGGAATAAAACAATAATTTTATCCTCTTACTGACCTCACAACTTACATGATACAATTGCTGAGAGGTTCAAAGAAAACTTGAATTTAATTTCAAACACATGCCCGACCCATACAATTATAGTTGGTGGTGCTTTAACTTAGGCCCGATATGTTGGCGAAAGTACATGTTTAAATCCGGAGGTACGCAGGAAACATAATCCGAAATTGTGCTAAATGCGTTCTTTGAAAATTATTTCGAGTATCTAGTTCATGAGCCCACAGGAATACTAAAAGATTGTGAAAACACGCTTGACCGCTTAATAGAAAAGAATCTTGAGCTAATAGCGAGCATCTAAACGGATACAGGCATTAGTGAACACAGGTCAGTCTAGCGAGAGTGAATATTGTAACCCCCAAACCCTCCTAAAATAAACGAAAAATTTACCTATTCAATAAAGAAGATAAAAATTCACTTGACGCCTTCCTGAGAGACAATCTCCACTCCTTCCAACTTAACAATGCACTTTATATCAGATGCGGCTTGAATTCGGAGAAATAAAATCGACAGCAACTTAGAGATTGATACCAAATAAATTAAAAAACGACGGAGCACCCTGTTGGACAAAATGGGTGAGAATGGTGTTGCAGAAACAACGAAAAAAGCATGCCAACTTTAAACGAATACAAAATCTCCAACATTGGCCGTCTTTTACAGAAGCTATAAATTT
This sequence comes from Schistocerca serialis cubense, assembly GCF_023864345.2. Lineage (NCBI taxonomy): Eukaryota > Metazoa > Arthropoda > Insecta > Orthoptera > Acrididae > Schistocerca > Schistocerca serialis. The sequence continues at coordinate 805,908,186 of NC_064641.1, forward strand.
AGCGCGGACATTAATGTGAGATACTTACACTAGTTTACAAGCCAAACTTCATCTCGGAACATGGGAAAAAATCCAAAGAGATTCTGGACGTATGTAAAGTATGCTAGCGTCAAGACACAGTCAATGCCCTGTCTACGCGATCGCAATGGAAATAATATCGACGACAGTGCTGCGAAAGCAGAGTTACCAAACACAGCCTTTCGAAATTCCTTCACCAAAGACGGCGAATTAAATATTCCAGAATTCGAATCAAGAACGACTGCCAACATGAGTAACTTAGAAGTAGATATCCTTGGACTAGTGCAGCACCTTAAATCAGTTAATGAAAGCAAGTCTTCTGGTCCAGACTGTGTACCAATTAGATTCCAGTATGCTGATCCAATAGGTCCATACGTAACAATAATATACAACCACTCGTTCGACAAAAGATCCGTACCCAAAGACTGGAAAGCTCCACGGGTTACACCAATATTCAAGAAAAGTAGTAGGAATAATCCACTAAATTACTGACATCAATATGCAGCAGGACTTTGGAATATATATTGCGTTCGACGGATTTAGAAAACATCGTTCTTGTGAAACACAACTAGCTCTTTAAACACACGAGGTGTTGAGTGTTATTGACGAGGGACTTCAAATTGAAAGGTTTTTGACACTGTACTACACAAGTGACTTGTAGTGAAACTGCTTACTTATGGAATATCGTCTCAGTTATGGCCAAGGCAAAATGGCTGTAGGAAAGATGTGGAACAATCATAAAAGAAATGATCACGAGAGAACTGGTTCAGCATGTATAAAAGCCAAAACAGCCATTGGTGAACTCAAAAGCAGGATGGTTGCATTAAGAGTGCAATGGCAACGTAACGGAGGGAGCGAATAGGTTGGAAGATTATACGAAAGTCTCTATGAAAGGGAGAATTTGTATATCATGACAGTAGAGGAATATGGAGAGGTTATGGAAGAAACAGAGGATACAGTACTAGAACCAGAATAAAAAAAAAAAGTTCTGGATGACTGGAGATCAGATAAGTCACAAGCGATAGATACTAGTATATTCCATCGGAGTATGTAATATCACTGGGGGACTGAAAAAGTCTCAAGACACCCTCGTATAAATTTTCAACGTAGAGAAAGCATTCCAGATTCTAAGCCGTGCAAGATGTCAGAAATTCTGAGTAACATAGCAGGAAACTATAATGAAAGACAGATTATTCAGAATAAGTGCAAAAACCAAGAGGTAACATTAAGTTAGGAAAATCAAGAACCAAGTGCACCTATTAAAAAGGTGTAAGACAATGATACAATCTTACACTCACGCTGTTAAATACTTAGACCGGGGTGTCAATGGTGAAATAAATGAAAATTTAAAATTGTGTTTAAATTCGGGGTAAAGAGATGTAACAGATAATATTCACTGTTACACTGCTGTCCTCAGTCGAACGAGGAAGAACTGCACAAAATACTGACTGGAATGAGGCCCCTACCGAGTACACGATAGCCAGCCGCAGTGGCCGAGCGTTTCTAGGCGCTTCAATCCGGAACCGCTCGACTGATACGATCGCAGGTTCGAATCCTATCTCTAGCATGGAAGTGTGTGATGTCCTTAGATTAGTTAGGTTTAAGTAGTTCTAAGTTCTAGGAGACTGTTCACCTCAGAGCCATTTGTACCATTATTGATTGAGTACACGATATGTATTGAGTGTAAAACGTAGATAGACGAAATTGGTTGTCACCGAGCAGACGAAGTCAAGGAAACCTGCTATCTTAGAAGCAAAATAACACATGACGGACGAACGAAGGAGGATGTAAAGAACATACTATATCAGGAGAGAGAGCTTTACTGGTCAAGAGCAGTCGCCGAGTATCAAATACTTGCTTCAGTAAGAAAAACAGATTTATGGGAACATTCGCTCCAAGCACGACAATGTACACTCAGGACAAGAAAAGAAGAAAAGGAATGGCCATAACACAGACGCAGATGGCGACAGTATAGCGCACACAAGATACAAAATGGCGGTGGTGTCGCAGACCTGTCAGTTGTACTCAAGTGATTCATGTGAAAAGGTTACGGAGGTGATTATGGCCGCACGACGGCAGTTAACAAACTTTGAACACGGATTGGTAGATGTAGCTACAGGCATGGGACTTTCTCTTTCGGAAATCGTTAAGGGTTTCAATATTGCGAGATCCACAGCGTTAAGAGTGTGCCGAGAATACGAAATTTCAGCCATTACCTCTCACAACGGACAACGCATTGACCGAAGGCCGACAATTAATGATCGAGAGCAGTGGCATTTGCGTGGAGTTCTCAGATCTAACAGACAAGCAACATTGGGTGATGTAACAGTAGAAATCAATGTGGGACGAACAGCGAACGTATCCGTTAAGACAGTCAGGCGAAATTTGGCGTTAATGGCCTATGGACGCAGACAACTGAAGCGAATGCCTTTGTAACAGACAACATCGCCTTCAGTGCCTCTCCTGGACCCTAAACGTCGGGAAAACCGTGGCTTGGTCCGATGAGTCCCGATTCCAGTTGGTAAGAGCTGATGGTAGGGTTCGAGTGTGGCACAGATCCCACGAAGCCATGGACATCCAATTCGTCAAAAAGACACAGTAGAAGCTGGAGCTGACTAAATAATGGTATCGGCTGTGTTTATGTGGGACTGTAAATGGTTGTGTTCGGCTACCTGGAAACCATCTTCAGCCATTCATGGACTTCATGTTCCCAAGCAACGATGCGCAGTGACACGGGGCCACAACTATTCGTGATTGCTTTGAAGAACGTCATGGACAATTCAAGAGAATTGTTTGAGTATCCAGATCGACCGACATGAATCCCAATGAACATTTATGGGACATAATCGAGAAGTCAGTTCGTGCAGAAAATCCTGCATCGGTAAAAATCTCGCAATTGTTGACGGTTATAGAGACTGTGTGACTCAATATTTCTGCAGGGGACGCACAACGACTTGTTGTGGTCAAGCCGTATGGAATTGCTGCACTACACCTGGCAAATGGAAATCCGACACGAAATTAGGAGGTGTCCCATGGCTTTTGTCACCTCATTGTTTGGTAGCAATTCATGGACTGCGGAGAAACTTGAACAGAACAGGATTGAAGCGTTCGAGATATGGTGCAACAGAAGGATGTAAATGTTGAGAGAACTGATAAACAATGAGGAGGTTCTCCACAGAATTGGAAAAGTGAAGAACGTATGGCAAATACTAAAAAAGAAGAGGAGACATGGGTTAAGACATCTGGAATTAACTACCGTGGTACTAGAGGTGGCTCAAAATTATTAACTCTGTAGTGGAAGGCAGATGTTAGAAAATATCCAAGAAATAATTTTTAAAAATGGAGTTTTACAGAATCGACGACATATGGAAAATGTTGAGGGGGATTACCGTATTTGATGGTGAGACTCGGGTTAAGACATCAAGGTATTGAAAGTCGCGAGCTCTAACTTCTTATCTCGTGTTTTCTACTGAAAAGCTCGTGCTTGTACTCTTGTTAACTTTACTATTACAGAGATCGCCTAAACTTTTTTTTATTTGGTTATGTGCGCAACAGATAACTTACTTGGACTTCCTGCTGCCACCGCTTGTTCTGCTGCATTCCATTATTTAACAAAAACATTAAAAAACTATTATTCACGCTGAGTGCAATGCATGTTCTGTATGATGGCTCCTGCAGTTGCTGCGGCTGCTGCTGCTTGTACATATAATTCAAGATAAAGGGTTGGGTCAAATCTAAACTCGATAAACGATAACCCAAACAAGTAACTCCTTTTTTCAAAAATTATGTTCTGAATGCGATTCTTCCTCATTCAATTAACAAAACGCTAGAAGCTCTTTGAACAATCGCTTCGTAAGTAAATCTGCCTCCAGTGGCATTAAAGCAATATTCTTAATTAATCAACTCTTGAGACAGACTGAAATATTTCTCAATTAAATACTTAGTGAACCATTCCCTGACAAATACAAATGAAATCAATGACAAAAATCTATTCGCCTAACAATGGTTTTACTCAAAAATTCAACTCCTATCATTATCAAAATTACCGTCTGCTGCAACGCACATACACAAACCCTTTTCTTTAAATTAATAAGCGTGCTGCAAATTATAAAAAATATCTGATCAATACCAAATCCTGTGTCGCTGCTGGCGGACACGGCAGTACGGCAGCTCGGCGACGCCCCATGCCCAACACACGTGCGCGCCACAGCAGGCGGGCTGCTACACGGCTTCCAAACTGCCACTAAATCATCCGTGCGCTGCGAAGCGCGACAACAATATCACAGATTCCAGAGCTTGTGGATGCGCGCTGTAGCCAACCTTTAAATCCTAAGAGACTATTGCCAACTCTCATAACCCCCAATCTCATTTTTGAAATTTTGCATGGTGATTCTTGCCTAACATATTGGCAAGGAAAAAACAGTAAAATTTTTTACAAAACGAAGAAAAAATTAGGCAAAGAGAAAAAAATGCTACAATTTATATCCAATGACTAAAAGTATTTCATGCTTAGTATCTAAGCAAAATTGTTTTACAAAATGACGAAAATTTTCTTGCATGGCATATAGACAAGAGAAAAATGTTAAAATTTTGTACAAAATGGCAGAAATGTTGCTTGCCTAATTGATTGGAAAGGAGAAAAAATGGCTCCTTTTACAAAAATAATATGAAAATTTTGCTAGCCTAGTATGTTTGTAATAAGAAAACATCAAAGGAAATATAACAAGTTTCTTACGTAAATAGATGAAAAAGATCGTATAGGATTTAACAGATGTGTAGCAATAACTACTTAAGCATTGAATAGTCTTCAATAAGCTAACGTAACCTAACAACCAGTAAAAATAATATTTTATTTTGTGCATTTGGGCCCTCATGTTTCCATGACATTAATCAGTAGTGGTCTGACTACGTCATATTTTATGTTTTTATGCTCGCAGTTCCCTCTGGTCAAAAGAAACCAGGTCTACATGTTTTAAGTGCAGAAGTCTCTGGGACTTCATATCCACTGACAACCACACCAATATTCCAACATCAGTTAATTTACGGTGTAAGCAGACTCAGGGACTTCGTTTCCACTGACAACCACACCAGTTTTCCATCATCAGTTAATTTAGTGTAGGCAGACTCAGGGACTTCATATCCCCTGACCACCATACGTAACGTCCATTCTCCCAGGATGACACAGTTTGACAGTGTTGGCAGACTCAGGGACCTCATGTTCATTGACAAACCACACGTCACTGCGTTATTGCATAACTTATGTAGTACAAGTCTCGGTCGATTATTTCATTATACTGGAAACGTCATATTTTATAGAAAATAGATTCTCCCTTTAAAATACGATATCTCTAACCTAATGACAGAAATTAAGCAAGGAATAATATTATGTCATATAAACAGGCATGTGAGCTTTGAGCTCATTTAAATGTTTTCTTTAACCCTATTGCCACAGCAATTACAGAGTTGTGGCACATAAGTCATGAGTAATGTGAGGCTCACCACATGATGGCAGAGTCAATTTTCTTGAAATTTCTCGCCACAGCAATCACAGATTTCTAGCATGTATTTTTCAATTCAGTCATAATATGAGGCTCACCACACAGTGGCAAGTTAATTTTCTTACGATTAGTTTGACCAGTAACAGCAGCAAAGTTTTGACTGTGACCACGAATCGTTACAAATGTGGCACCACACAAAAAATATTATTTTAATTTCAAGGCCTAAATCCTGTGCCGTCGAACTCTAATTATCTACTATTTTTACATTGCTAGTGATGCTGAAAAAGAATGTTACAATATTTGTTACAATAATTGTTAAGTACATTTTGGTTATAAAATATTTAAATAATCCTACAAATAGAAAAGTAATTCCATAATGATGCTATTATATATAGTAAAAGTCACAGAATCATTTAGAAAAAGTCTAGCCAACGGCTTGCCAAATCAATTCATGAATATGTACAAAATTTAGTGAATAATTACGTGACTTTGCGTCAGAATTTTTACCTGTAATAACTGTCAATATATCTTATGTCAAACGTCAATGCCTGTGGTATAGCATCTCAATCGTTTTTATATGGAGTCATTGTCTCTGTTTGGAGGCCTCCCTAGTCTTTGTATGAATCTGTATGGCCATACCTTGGATGGTCACAAAGAACAAGAAAAAGAAACAACCTACAAAGCACATAATAAAAAAATAGATTATTCACAAAATACAACACAAAAAACCCCTCCATCTGTTCAGTAGAAACTGAAAGACATGGCTTATTTATCAAGGTGACAAGAAATAAATTTATGACATGACAAGAGAAAAATCATCACCTTCCAATTAACCTCGTGCTGGATTCGGCACTGCATCACTAAATGACAATCGTGAAATAGAAAAACACAAGATAAATATTATATTGACTTATTTTAGACTACTATTTACACATTCATAAAATACTCGTATGGCAGATAATCTCGCCTCTTGGTGTAAGAGTCATTCACTCTCGAAAGAGAAAAGAAATCGTTTAATACACGACATAATTGTCTAGGTCATAGACAATTATGGACTTTCTGCTGCCACTGCTTGATCTGCTGCATTCTTGTATTCAACAAAAGCATTAAAAAACTATTATTCATGCTGAGTGCAATGCATGTTCTGTATGGCGGCTCCTGCAGTTGCTGCAGCTGCTGCTGCTTACTACAACTACATATAATTCAAGAGAAAGGGTTTGGTCAACTCTAAACTCGATAAATGATAACCCAAACAAGTAATTCCTTTTTTCAAACATTATATTCTGAAAGCGATTCTTTCTCATTCAATTAACAAAACGCTAGAAGCTCTTTGAACAATCGCTTCGTATGTAAATCTGCCTCCAGTGGCATTAAAGCAATATTCCAAATTAATCAAACTCTTGAGACAGACTAAAATTCTTCTCAATTAAATACATAGTGAAACAATTCCCTAACAATTACAAAAGAAATCAATGACTAAAATCAGTACTTAATCTATTCGCCTAACAATGGTTTTCCTTAAGAATTCAACTCCTATCATTATCAAAATTACCGTCTGCTGCAACGCACATACACAAACCCTTTTCATTAAATTAATAAGCGTGCAGCAAATTTTAAAAAATATCAACTCAATACCAAATCCTGTGTCGCTGCTTTCAGACACGGCAGTACGGCAGCTCGGCGACGACCTCTCGCCCAACACACGTGCGCGCCACAGCAGGTGGGCTCCTACAATGGCTTCCAGACTGTCACTGATTAATCTGTGCGCTGCGAAGCGCGACAACAATATCTTAGATTCCAGAGCTTGTGGATGGGCGCTGTAGCCAACCTTTAAATCCTAAGTGAGTATTACCATCTCTCAGTATAGCCTACATTTTAGTGCGGAACATGAAAAACCGTGGTATGAAACAGTGTTTAGTACGAATCCCAAAAATAATTGACCTCGGGCGTAAATGCTGCTCTGAGATTATGCGTTTGGCGTGGGATAAGGTTTCGTTGTCGGCGGCATCTCGCCTGACAGAAGTCTGATTACCCAAAAAGAAAAATAACTAAATAAACTAAAAAAAGCATGTTGTAGAAATGATACACGGTGATCATGTAACCCACCAGTTCCGATCTAAATAATGACAGTGAAGAGGTGTGTATGTGCCGTTTGGTTGTCTGAAATGATTGAAGTAAGCTCTGTCGACATGGAGACGTGCCAGAAAAGCAAACTGGATGTTTTCTGTTCGATCGTTTCTATAGATGCACCTTGAGTGAAGATGAAGTATTTCATGAAATTACCTTCCATTAGGAAAGGGGAATGCACTCCAGGGCTCTGATATAACTTAACGAACTGTGACAAGAGCCTGAGCGTTAGGTATAGGCGCACTAGAGCACGTATAACAATCCCAAAATACTGCATACGTAATAGCTTCTTACTAGCCTTAATCTGGAGCTGCTATAATAAAGATAGAACGGAAATGATGACTAACTCCTGCTTTTTATCATTTGCAAAGATTAGTAATTTGATGGGTTATAGGCGGGAACTGTCCAACGTTCTTACAAGAAAGGGCTTATTACACGCAGTCATGTACCAAGGCGTGCAAAAAGTGCCGTAATGAGATCCTAGCAGACAAATCGGTCCAAGCTTGCTTTCTACTTCTGTACTTTGGCCACTCAGAGAATTGTACACTCTCATTCCATGAATTTTAAATATCGGCTATCGCTTCTCATTGTCGCATGCCTCACGTTATTCTTTGTCAGGTATCGAGACCTGACTATCTGCATCCAGGACACACAGTACTAGGGTAGCACTCATATTAATTATTGGATAGATAATGGTCTCCTCTTTACTGTCTTCGTGTGATCATGTTTGCTGAAATTCACGGAAGTCAATAATCTAGGCTTCTGTTAGACTTATGTTTTCCCTGACCATGACTGGAGTTGATGTTACTGCTCGTAGTCAGCTTCTCAACACGCCATTCTCCTCACCGTTATGTGTCTTATACTGTGGATTAGGGTACAAGTCTGGAATACTTCTGCTCTCTCTCGAAATCGACCTTCGTTCCTTCCTCCATTCTACCACTGCTCGTCTGTAGGGGGTGACCAGCGGCCTGTTTGCGTATGTCTTTCCATTGTATTCTTTTTTAACTCGGTGAGTATTTATCTCTCCAGCTGTGGGCGTTAGATTCTCACCTTTCTACTGAACAGTTTTGTTTACACAAGTGCCTCTGCATCACGATCATAGCAAATTAAAAAAAAAAAAAAAACTATCACATCGTGCATGCTTCCCCTCACTTTTGTAATTTTTCACCCAAGTCTATATGGTAACTTCATATGATACATTCGTATAAGCCCTGGTGTTATGTCCGTGCATCAGTTGTTATAGGCCATTTCCTTAAATACTGCATAAGACCGTACTCTCGGTATATTACCACCATCCGTCGTTATAGGCCATTTCCTTAAAATACTGTATAGGACCGTGAACTCTCGGTATATTACCACCATATGAATTCCTGATTTCGCTTGGTCTTGGTTCGTCTTACACCAATAACTATCCTGAAACGTGTGCCTTAATCCATTACAGGTGTCCCAATCTATTACAATCACATGTATGCGCGCCATGACTTCTTCACACAGCTGTAGATATACAACGTTAATCTTCAGGGCATGAGACCAAGACATTTTCCATGCGTCTTCGAACTGACCGATCCAGAACTTTGGGTGCAATCATTTGATGCGTCAGGGAAGAGTGTTTTTGGATTGACACACTCTGCTACTCTCATCTTCACTGTAATAATAGTAAGTTATGACAGTGAGGAGTCAGCTTGTAATGTTATGAGTGCCTCACTGCTTCTTTTTAAAACTAATTTGTGTCTTATTTTATTCTGAGAAGCTCGGTAATATATGTAAATACCGTAAATTGATTCAAAAAGTACTTGTGGTAGTGAAGTGAAGCGCAGCTGGATAGCAACAGACTCTTTAGCGCGCAGTCCCTGCAACGATAGTGGTTGTGAATCTTTGAGTATGGACTAAAAAAAAACCAATTGATTTATTAAAAAAAAGAGAACTGTTAATCTGTATCTTGCGGAAAGAGGACGTGCTGCTAGGCCAATTTTAGTAATAAAACCGAGTAAAGTATGTGTAACAGTTGCCATACAATTTATGTATAGGAAAGACCGGGGCACATTGGCCATAGGGGCAGGATGGCCCAGTCGAGTTAGTTCATACAATAGATGCTAGATCGTGCTGGGAATATATCAGCAGGTTGGTAGCACTGTCCCACTCCCTCTACAGGAGTAATATGGCCGGCGGAGCAGTTTTGGACAAGTTGTGTTGATTAACTGCTTTTGTGCGTGTGTGAGTGAAATTCTACTCGTCGGTTAAATGTGTGTTACGTAAAGTTCGCTTACTTTAGGCGCAAGAGGTGAGTAGTATAATTAAACGTCGTAGTTTAAGGATTATTTCTATATAGCATACAATCTAAATTGCTTCAGTGGGTTTTGTGACTAAGAGAATTTATTGTAAACATGGCGATGGGGCAGGTTGGCCCAGAGACGATGGGGCACAATGGCCACCCGGGCCAACCTGCCCCGTCCTATATATTTTTTGAACTCGATGAAAGATTTGTTATTTTTAATGATATTAATATTTATAATTCGTCGAGTTTATAAAATTATTAACATAATTTTCAAAGGTAAACATATTTTGATACGTTTCAGAAATCAAAGGATCGTCATATTCACGAGATAAAAAGCGTTTTAAAAAGAAAACACCAACCTGTAAATTTTGTTATAGTCTTAAATAGCTACCTGTGTAGTCAGAATCTGGTTCATTTCTTTGGTTTTTGAACATCAGAGTTACGGCCTTAGTTTAAATCATTTGTTTTATCTATAGGAACATAAAAATCGTGCGAAATTATAAAAGAAAACGTGAAGGAATGATTTCTGAAGATACGATGCTATAAGCAGTTTTAGAAGTAAAAGAAAAGGGAAGATCTGTGAGGGCTACTAGCAATGTATTTGGGATTCCAAGAAAAACTTTGGGGAGATACTGTGCTAAGTACAAACAGACCTCATGTCAGCCTACACAGTCAACTGAACTTCAGGGAACTGAAACTGAACCTCTACCCATGCCAATGGACCAAAACCCTCAGCCTGGAGGAGTCCTACAAATACTTAATGACCAAAAGAAGCCTTGGGATAAATTTGGCTATGATAAAAGATTTCAGGTATGAAATGTTGCTAACTAAAATTATTTTTATTTGCAAAGCTATTTTTCAATTTCTAATGTTTTTCTCTATCCCTGCCACTGTTATTGTGTCTGTCTCTACGCTGTCTTGTGCACTGTAGGCCTACCGATTTCTCTCTCTCTCTCTCTCTCTCACAAACACACAAACTCACACATACACACACACATGAAAAGGAAAACTGTGCCTCTATGGGTAACTTAACTAGAGTTGTTTATTTTCAGATGTTTAATTCCAAACAAGAAGTTATGCTCGAACAATACCTCATATAGGCAAGTGACATATATTATGGTCTTTCCCCGAAAGAAGTCAGGCGGTTTGCGTGTAGATATGCTACTGCATGCAACAAGAAATTACCCCAAACTTGGACCGAAACCGAAATGGCGAGAAGTGATTGGTTCACAGTATTCTTGAAGAGGCACCCTCAACTCTCCATTCGGACTCCTCAATCAACTAGCCCGGTGCACCAATTTCAACAAGCATAATGTAGAATTGTTTTTTAATAATCTCGACATAGTTTTAAAAAGATTAAAAGTGACCCCTGCGGACATCTGGAACATTGACGAAACTGAAGTAACTACCGTCCAGCGTCCTGATCGTCTAGTGGCTCGAAGAGGTTTTCGCCAAATAGGGCGAGTGACATCGGCCGAGAGAAGGTCACTTGTTACGATCGCTTTTGCAGTTAGTGCGTTGGGTAATAGTGTGCCTCCATTCTTCATATTCCCGAGGGTTAACTTCAAGCCTCATTTTATCCTTGACGGTCCGATTGGCTGTGATGGAGCAGCTCATCCTTCAGGATGGATGACGGAGACAAACTTTGCAAACTATATGAAACATTTTGTTCTACACGCTCGGTGCTCAAAAGAAAGCCCTTGCTTGGTTTTGACTGATAATCATAGTTCACATCTCGACTCTGAATTTCTTGATTATTGTAAAGATAATGTAATCACCTTCCTATCTTTTCCGGCGCATTGTAGCCACAAGCTGAAGCCTTTAGACAGAAATGTTTATGGGCCTTTTAAAAAGTTCGTGAACTCAGCATGTGATGCATGGGTTACCAATAATAAACGGCCTATGACCATTTACGACATCCCGTCTATAGTGCGAATAGCACTTCCAAATGCTGCAACTCCCAATAACATAACCAGTGGATTCAAGGTAACTGGGATCAATCCCTTTAACAAAAATATTTTTACTGACAGTGATTTTATGCCTTCCTACACTTCGGATAGGCCAGACCCAAACACTGAAAACAATCCATCAATTCGAGCTGAGATAAACGTAAGACCAACTCCAGAAGAGGTCAGACCTTTTGAAAAAGCAGAGCCCACAAAAAGTATGGGAGCAGGGAAAAGGAAAAGAGTTTCTGCCATAGTGACACACTCCAGTAAAAAAAGCCCTCAAGGAAGAACAAAAAGGTGCAAAAGAAAAGAAGGCCAAAGCATTGGAAAGTAAACTTAAATCACAGGCTAAAAAAGCACTTTTTCAAAAAGAAAGCAGGAGCAGTGGTAGAATGAAATTAATTAAATCAACTGCAGTAGGCATAAAACGCAAGAAGAAGCCAATGGAAGATGACGATGGTGAAGATGATGATGACGATGAGGAAAATAAAGATTCACTGTGCCTAAGGTGTCTCAAGCCTTTTTCAAACAGTCTGCCTGGAGCACAATGGATTCAGTGCACAAACTGCAAGCATTGGGCTCATCAGACATGCGTGAAAAATGAAATCCGTGGACTATTTTATGAGTGTTATAACTGTGCTGATCCTTTGGATGTCGACACTGATTAAAGTTGATTGCTTTGTATTAAGATACTAGAATTCCTAATAATTTTAAGCTTTCCCATTGTCATAATAAAATGATAAGCATTTAAATCAATATTCAACTTGATTTGATGTACATTAAAGTATGTTTCTTGGTAACTATTCGTTTTATTTTGATATCCTAGAGTAATACTAGATTAACTTATCAAAATATTATATAGGTCAACATGACCCAGCCTCTGGGCCAACTTACCCCGAGGTAGGGGTAGATTGGCCCACTTGACATATGTCTAGTAATTAATTTTTTTAAAAACTTTTTAAGTCATATTTTCAAGGTTAATAATTGTGATCCAGATTCAGTAAGACTGCTCTAAATATTTAGTAATAATTTCATAAATGTAAATATGTAAAGAAATTAATACAAATTTTAAAAAAATATGGCCAACGTGCCCCAGTCTCCCCTACAAATTTTCTGGAATTTAAGAATAGAAACATCTTGTTTTTGGAAAAGGAGGTGAACTTCATTGTTGTCGCCGTCTGTCAATCAACAGTATTGTAAGTGTACAAAGTTCACTAAAATACGGGAAAAGAAATGAATTCTCTATAGTTTTCATTCAATAAGTAACAACCTCTCATAATTTCTTAATTACAGTAATTGTATTATGTTGTTGTACGATACTACGGTGCTGAACTCCACTGACCAATTTTGATGTAGCAGGACGTGTAGGTTGAAGGAAATCTGTGTTCCAAGCAAGCTCCTTTTCTCACGAAAAGCAGATTGCTGTTTGATCTTATTTACTTACAAGAGTAGTCCCTTAGGTATGAAAAGCTACGAGCTCAAAGCTATCTGCAATACTCTTAAGTAACTAACAGAGTACTATTTTAAACTTCCTCCAAATTGTAATACGTCACCAACTGGTGCAGAAGCTGATCATTCAAGGAGGCAGCAACCAAAATTCAGGTACCAGTTACTACTTAAAGTAAAAATCTCAATCAAAAATCAATTTCTCTCTCTCTCTCTCTCTCGCCAAACACATACATAAATATTCATATTATTAGAAAAAAAGTCATTTTATAAGCTGACCCCTTGTACCCCTAATGCAACGAAGTCTGTCAGTCAGTGCGCGCAATTCCTTCTCTTCTCGTCTCTTCTCTGCCTCACACATACTTGATTCTGACTAGTGCCGTGCCGAGACCATGGTGAGGCAAGCTTCCGCCATGTGTGCAAGGAGAGGTCCAAAAACTGACTGAAAAGAAAGCAAGAAAGAAAGAGTGTGTAAGGAATAAAAGGAGTGGTATGTGAGTTCCTCTATTCTCGTTTTCACATCTCCTGCCTCCGAAAAGAAGCCATTTTCGTCGCACAGCAACTGCAAACGCAAGTTGTCATAGCGTCATTTCTGCAGTGTCATTTAGTTCAAATAGCATTTTAAAGACAACTCTACTACCTATCAGCCATGTTTCCCAGATATATTTTTTTGTGTCCACAGCGCACTTGGTTCACACTGCTGCAGCCTAGACAGCTCGCTCATATTCAACAACCGACTTCTTGCTGCTGGTTTGTCACGGTATTGTACATATGTACGTCCGCAGGAAGTTATCCCAAGACAAGGCAGGACTCAAAACTTCCGAGTCTCGACAGTAAGTGATTCTATGAGTTTGGAAATGTTTCGTGCCCAGAGGACTAAAACAGACATTAAGCACACAAAACCTCCTACATCTCAGAATACTGATAGTCAATAACTTACTGTTTTTGAAGTAAATTATTTTTGTAGAAAATGGCAAGTAGATTTCAGTAATATACGCAAAGCACATCTTTTTTATTGTTAATAAGAGCATCGATGCCACCTATTTGGTACGACGATCTGAAATTACATCGTCATACGATTTAATCCGTGGTATTCAAAGAGTTACCGAATAAAGCTAGAAAATATTTGCAAAAATAATTCATTCGTACTCTCAGCATTGTAGATTGACGCTGAAATTTAAAAATCTGAAATAGAAAAGAAAGCTAGAGTGATTGAGAATATCCTGTTGCATAGCAACAAAAGTGTCACTCCTCTCATAGTAAAAGAAACAGGGAATAAACTTTGAAAAGTCTTATTCCAGTTTGAGTTATGGTGTGCTCTGAAAAATTCACATTTGTTCATTTTAATGGATTTATTGCACTACTTAGGAATTTAAGGAAATGGGACCTGGATGAACTGACTAAACCAGAGGTTGTGCAGTGTTTCAGGGAGAGCATTACGGAACGACTGACAGGAATGGGGGAAAGAAAGACAGTAGAAGAAGAATGGGTAGCTTTGAGGGATGAAGTAGTGAAGGCAGCAGAGGATCATGTAGGTAAAAAGACGAGGGCTAGAAACCCATGGGTAACAGAAGAAATATTGAATTTAATTGATGAAAGAAGAAAATATAAAAATATAATAAATGAAGCGGGCAAAAAGTAACACAAACGTCTCAAAAATGAGATCGACAGGAAGTGCAAAATGGCTAAACAGGTACTGCTAGAGTACAAATCTAAGGATGTAGAGGCATATATCACTAGGGGTAAGATAGATACTGCTTACAGGAAAATTAAAGAAACCTTTGGAGAAAGGAGAACCACTTCTATGAATGTCAAGAGCTCAGATGGGAACTCAGTTCTAAGCAAAGAGAGAAAAGCAGAAAGGTGGAAGGATTATACAGAGGGTCTATACAAGGGCGATGTACTTGGGGACAATATTGTGGAAATGGAAGAGTATGTAGGTGAAGATGAAGTGGGAGATACTGCGTGAAGAGTTTGACAGAGCACTGAAAGACCGAAGTCGAAACAAGGCCCCGGGAGTAGACAACATTCCATTAGAACTACTGACGGCCTTATGAGAGCCAGTCCTGACAAAACTCTACCATCTGGTGAGCAAGACGAACGAGACAGGTGAAATACCCTCAGACTAAAAGACGAATATAATAATTCCAATCTCATAGAAAGCAGGTGTTGACAGATGTGAAAATTACCAAACTATCAATTTAATAAGTTACGGCTGCAAAATACTAACTCGAATTATTTACAGACGAATGTAAAAACTGGCAGAGACCGACCTCGGAGAAGATAAGTTGGGATGTCGTAGAAATATTGGAACACGTGAGGCAATAGTGACCCTACGACTTATCTTAGATAAAGGAAAGGCAAACCTACGTTTCTAGCATTTGTAGACTTAGAGAAAGCTTTTGATACTGTTTTGACTCGTATACTCTCTTTCAAATTCTGAAAGTGGCAGGGGTAAAATATAGGATGCGAAAGGCCACCTACTATTTGTACAGAAACCGGAATGCAGTTATAAGCGTCGAGGGACATAAAAATGAAGCAGTGGTTGGGAAGGGAGTGAGACAGGGTTGTAGCCTTTCCCCGATGATACTCAATCTGTATCTTGAGCAAGCAATAAAGGAAACAAAAGAGAAGTTCGGAGTAGGTATTAAAATCCATGGAGAAGAAATAAAAACTTTGAGGTTCGTCGATGGCATTGTAATTCTGTCAGAGACAGCAAAGGACTTGGAAGAGCAGTTGAACGGAATGGACAGTGTCTTGAAAGGAGGGTACAAGATGAACATCAACAAAAGCAAGACGAATGAAATGGCTCTGAGCACTATGGGACTCAACAGCTGAGGTCATTAGTCCCCTAGAACTTAGAACTAGTTAAACCTAACTAACCTAAGGACATCACAAACATCCATGCCCGAGGCAGGATTCGAACCTGCGACCGTAGCGGTCTTGCGGTTCCAGACTGCAGCGCCTTTAACCGCACGGCCACTTCGGCCGGCAAAAGCAAGACGAGGATAATGGAACGTGGTCGAATTAAGTCGGGTGATGCTGAGGGAATTAGATTAGGAAATGAGACATTTAAAGTAGAAAAGGAGTTTTGCTATTTGGGGAGCAAAATAACTGATGATGGTCGGAGAGGATACAAAATGTAAACTGGCAATGGGAAGGAAAGCATTTCTGAAGAAATTTGTTAACATCGAATATAGAATTTAGTGTCAGGAAGTCGTTTCTGAAAGTATTTGTATGGAGTGTTGCCATCTATGGAAGTAAAACATGGACGATAAATAGTTTGGATGGTTGGTTGGTAGTTTTGGGGAAGGAGACGAGAGAGCGTGGTCATCGGTCTCATCGGATTAGGGAAGGATGGGGAAGGAAGTCGGCCGTGCCCTTTCAGAGGAACCATCCCGGCATTTGCCTGGAGTGATTTAGGGAAATCACGGAAAACCTAAATCAGGATGGCCGGACGCGGGTTTGAACCGTCGTCCTCCCGAATGCGAGTCCAGTGTCTAACCACCGCGCCACCTCGCTCGGTAAATAGTTTGGACAAGAAGAGAATAGAAGCTTTCGAAATGTGGTGCTACAGAAGAATGCTGAAGATTAGATGGGTAGATCACATAACTAATGAGGAGGTATTGAACAGAATTGGGGAGAAGAGAAATTTGTGGCACAACTTGACCAGAAGAAGAGATCGGGTGGTAGGACACGTTCTGAGGCATCAAGGGATCACCAATTTAGTATTGGAGGGCAGCGTGGAGGGTAAAAATCGTAGAGTGAGACCAAGAGATGAATACTCTAAGCAGATTCAGAAGCATGTAGGTTGCAGTAGGAGCTGGGAGATGAAGAAGCTTGCACAGGATACAGTAGTATGGAGTGGTGCATCAAACCAGTCTCTGGACTGAAGACCACAACAACAACAACAACATCAACAACTATCATTATTTCTGTTTTTTTGTGTTTACTGGCCTAATTGAAGTTGGATAAATGTTCTCTGAAAGTCATATTTTTTCCGTCATTTCGTTAATGTGTAGCCCGGGATCGACGCACAGTACGAATACACGAATGTGGTGAACCATAGTTGAAAGGGTCAGTAGGATCAATATTTAGGAGCTTAGTACTGCACCAAGCTGATTTCCGTCCTTCCAGTTTGTAACATTATAGTGCGACACGCCAAGTGAAATGTAAAACCTCTGTGAATGCATGTAGAGGTGTGTTGCTCCCATAGACTTTCAGAAAGTCCCAATCCTGGGAAGTATAGTCTTTCAGCCTTTAAATTTCAGGATTTTCTCTTCTAGCTCAGGATATGGTACTTCAGAAAACAAAACAGAAAATTGGGATTATGTTTCGATGTACACACCTGCTGTCTTCCGTCATTTATACTGCGATAGCTTTGTCATATAACCTGAATGCAAGATATGAAAGCAACCACAAATTTTCGTTTTTCACAGACAAAAGGTGAAGTATTGTCGCGATTCCTTCATAACATCAAGGGGAGAGGCGTCCTTATTGCAACTGTGGCAGTTGAGTGGCACATATACTACTGCTATGCTTGGGTGTTGAAAATCGATGACGGAACAGCCCTCTAGTGTGTTAGACCGAATCCTTCCTGCAGCTCGGTAAGGGCTCAACGAGAAAGCAAGACACTGAAGGAAATATTTTGACTATTTCTATATAGGTTCGTGTCCATCTTGGCTGCAGAATCCACAGCTGCAACAAGGAATCTGATTAATTTCCACAGGAGAATAACACAAGGTTTGCTAAAGCTGCAGTATTTGTCGTCACGGTCGGCAGTGTTACGCCAGCAGTTCAGTGAAGTCGCAGACAATGATTATTAGAACTACGACGGAATTCTGTAATGAATAACAAGACTATAACCAGATGCGAGGAGAGAGCAAATACTCCTCTTGGCTCCCTCACCCCCGCCCCTTGCGGACTCCGTCCCCACCCCTTGCAGACTCCTATGACGTTGTAGGCCGTCAAATGTCAGCGAGTGCGTGCTGAAGCAAGTTTGGCATCTGACCGAAGGCTTTACATTTTTGCCGAATGTGGATAGGAGTAAGGGGCGACAGTGGAGGAAGCAGCCATGAAAAGTGGAGAGCGTCTGTAATTCGTTTACCCCTCCAGTCAGCACATTTCGCTGGCCCCAAGTTTGCATTGGTACGATCTTCTGTGTAAATAAAAACTGTTTCAAGAATAAACCTTCTGTGGATGATCAATAATATTAAGGGAGTTATTAATCGTTCTGACTGCTCTATTCACCTTAGTTCACCTTCTTTAGCATTGGTAATATACAGCATTGTTCAAGCTGTCGAGAGGCCACTGGAACTACGCCTTACTGATCCACTAGGTATTTTGTTGTTATTCTGAAATATGGTTTCGCAGGACAGAGCGGATCAGGTTATGGTTGTGGAGGGGGCCGTAATCAGTTACTGTTAGTGGCACAAAACACCAGACTTTTATTTTTCTGAGAATCACTTAATTACACATTGCCTTAAAAGGATCAAACTAAAACAATATGGCTGAAAGCCTAGTTAAGAAAACTTCCGATACCTCCTGGGCTGAAGGCCCAAAACCACAAAAAAACAAGAACGTCTGAAGGCCTGAACACAAGTTATAAAAATTGCTTTAAAGAATACACGCGGCTGAAGGCCTTTGTAAAAAAAGATATTTCACGTAAATACTCGGCTCAAGGCCATACACAAGACATTGAACAACTCATGGCCTAGGGCCTGGATAACAAGAACTTCAGATAGAGCAATCTTTTTAAAATTAAATTAGTTTCAAAAAAATCGGTTTTCAAAATGTTAATTATAGTTGGCTGAAGACCTTATCTTACAAATATTTCACGTAAATGCTCGGCTGAAGGCCACAAGCTGGACATTGAACAACTCAGGACTTAGGGCATGGATAACAATAATTCCATATAGAACAAACTTTCAAAATTTTAGTTATTAAACAAACCAATCTTCAAACTTTAATTTAAGTCTCCTGAAGGCCTTACCTTAAACTAAATTAATAGATGGCTGAAGGCCTCGCCCAGTACATCAGACTAAAATGAAAATCACAATCGAAAACCAACAGAGCACTGGTGCTCAGAAGTGTTCCAAGGGTCAGCATGAGGAGGTAGCTCTATCTTAAGGTGAGGTGAAACAGGCAGTCAAGAGTAAGGTTAAATAATCGGATGACTGAAGGACCGACCAACAACCTAATCAATTCCCTTCCTCCCGACCAACGATAGGACAACGGAAAATATCAGCCGAGGACGAAGATACCAGCCCCACTACGTCTTAAAAATTGGCGTCTAAAAGCATCCAAGGCACAATAACCACTCTTAAGAAAAAAATATGAACAAACAACTAAAAGGCTGTCGAAATACACGCTGTGCCGGACAGCATCAACACGCCGCGGAAAAACACACTGCCGGAACACTACACTAACGACCAGGGCAGGTAACTGGGGCGTTAACAGCCACAAGGCAGAAAATAGCGCTGGTGCACATCACTGATAAGTAACAACCAATTTAATAGTTAAGACCATACAGGAAGATGGCTGCAAAATTTCGCCGACTTCAACACGACTTGCTGCTAGCCAGAACGGCTGGAACGGCCTAGGAAGCAACATGTCACGGCAGCTGAGGTTTCATGAGCGGTTAACTGATCACTCAGCTTCAGTGTCCAGATTCGGTGGGCAACAAACTTTGTAGCTCTCACAACTAGCGCCTCACAAACCGACCGCGCTTGCATGCTGCTAGCGGTCCCGGCCTGACTCCGTGCCGCGAAGACTTCCTCGCTGGTCTGTCCCAACCGACCCACTGCCGGAAAGCTTTCGACACCGTTCCTCACAAGCGACTTCTAATAAAGCTGCGGGCCTATGGGGTTTCGTCTCAGTTGTGCGACTGGATTCGTGATTTCCTGTGAGGGAGGTCGCAGTTCATAGTAATACACGGCAAATCATCGAGTAAAACTGAAGTGACATCAGGTGTTCCCCAGGCAAGCGTCCTGGGACCTCTGCTGTTCCTGATCTATATAAATGACCTGGGTGACAATCTGAGCAGTTCTCTTAGGCTGTTCACAGATTATGCTGTAATTTACCGTCTAGTAAGGTCATCCGAAGACCAGTATCAGTTGCAAAGCGATTTAGAAAAGATTGCCGTATGGTGTGGCAGGTGACAGTTGACGCTAAATAACGAAAAGTCTGAGGTGATCCACATGAGTTCCAAAAGATATCCGTTGTAATTCGATTACTCGATAAATAGTACAATTCTCAAGGCTGTCAATTCAACTAAGTACCTGGGTGTTAAAATTACGAACAACTTCAGTTGGAAAGACCACACAGATAATATTGTGGGGAAGGCGAGCCAAATGTTGCGTTTCATTGGCAGGACACTTAGAAGATGCAACAAGACCACTAAAGAGACAGCTTACACTACACTCTTTCGTCCTCTGTTAGAATATTGCTGCGCGGTGTAGGATCCTTACCAGGTGGGATTGACGGAGAACATCGAGAGGGTGCAAAAAAGGGCAGCTCGTTTTGTATTATCACGCAATAGGGGAGAGAGTGTCGCAGATATGATACGCGAGTTGGGATGGAAATCATTAAAACAAAGACGTTTTTCGTCGCGGCGAGATGTATTTACGAAATTTCAGTCACCAACTTTCTCTTCGGAATGCGAAAATATTTTGTTGAGCCCAACCTACATTGGTGGGAATGATCATCAAAATAAAATAAGAGAAATCAGAGCTCGAACAGAAAGGTTTAGGTGTTCGTTTTTCCCGCGCGTTGTTCGGGAGTGGAATGGTGGAGAGATAGTCTGATTGTGGTTCGATGAACCCTCTGCCAAGCACTTAAATGTGAATTGCAGAGTAATCATGTAGATGTAGAGGGAAATATAGCGGTCACACCAAAGATGATACAGCAGTACTAGTATCGATAAGCGCTGCTGCTGCCACTGACCAAGGCAAGTCAGCAACTCGTTATGGTAGTGACTCTGGGAGAAATAAGACGCCACTCGATTGCGACAAACTGCCAAAGAACAAACGGCTCAACACTCTGAATGAAACTCTGACCCATACTAAGTCGTCGTAAGTCTTCCCTTTCTCTGCTGGTCACTATGCTACGCCTTAAACCTACGTAGTTCTTGTAAGCGTCATCGTGCCTGTATGGAGATGTCGTTCAAATGTGCGTATCCGAGCAGAGCAGTGACAGCGTTGTTGAAGGTTAAATTCACCATTAAATAGTGGTTTTGTTTCATCAACGCCGGATCGCGTCGGCGATCTGCTAGCAGGGAGGTCGCAGCACGGAGCTCCATAATAACTGTATGCTACTGTCCGCAAAGGGGACAGTCCGACGACAGAGAAAAAAATAACGCAGTGTTGGCAATCCTGTCTACCTCATATGAACAGAGCGTGTGCTCGTTCATAGTAAGATTAACCTGATGCAAACGTTACGCCAGATATTCTTCCGCGTTTGCATGAATGACATTTGAATTCGTTTCACGTTGAGTGGAAGCCCAGCTGTGTCCAGTACAGTCAAGTACGATCCTATGGATACGTTTGCTGTGTTACACGCACAGAGACTGAGCAATAATGCGGGACAACAGCTTCACCGGCGTATTTAAGCTCGACAGCACTGGTCAATCAACTGGTCCAACTACTGCAGTACAGACGTAAGACGAGACGAGCAAAGAAACTATATAGCTTCGAATGTCATTTAATTTTTAAAGCGAATGAAATATTCGTAAAACTCCAGCACTGCCGCACGCTTCTTAGGTGGCCAGACGCTCTCGTTCGCACCTAACATAGTATTCTAATTACAAACAAGAGTGATGAAAATTCTTAATTTAAACACACGGAAATTTTTCTCAGCGAGCTTTGTGTGATGCAAAATCATACTGCAGCGATTTCACCGTACTGTTCATTGCTGAAGCTATTAATTGCAGTCAGTCGTCTGTTAATCTCTTAGCTCTTTCCTTATCCAAATCCGATAAATACGTTTCATTTCTGGAACTGTCATCTGGTACGCTGATAACAAGTCGATCAACAATGGAATCCATGGAGCCACACACGCGCCGCATTTTCTCCTCTTCTTTTATGACGAGCCGTTCCATGTCCGCCAGCGTTCGTCAGTGACAAGTGAAAAAGATGCGTGCGTTGCTTCCCGTGCGTCTGGCAGCTTAACAGTCTCGTTATTTCTAGGTCCAAATCCCTTAACTTGGCTCCTGATCATTTATGTTGGTTTCATATTGTAATGGTACAGTGACAAATGTATAAATGCTGCATTTGTATGGTGTGCTCGATGCCGTGAAAATGATTGTTTTTCATTTCTCTACGACACCTATTATTCTAGTTCGTGTGAGACTACATCTGTGGTATAAAGCAATGGACATAGTCGAAATAAAGGGTATTTGGTTTTTCATTTTTGCCCTGAAAATTAAATTTTTATGTTTTCTTAATTTAAGCAACCTTTATTAACAATCTTCCATAAAATATCGATAGTTAAGAATTTAATTTAAAATGAAAACCGGAATTTCGCGTGCAATATGTAATTAGGAACAATACCACGTGCATTATTCATAAAAAATGATGAGTCATTTTACGCTTACGTAAATTAAACGTAAGAGGAAAGATGACTAAGATGAGACTTCAACCAGCGATCCATGAATTGCTACTATGCTACTGATTCCGGCATACATCCAATGTGTCATTTTATCTCACCTGTAATAAACACAGTACCTCTCAAAATTTCAAAATCGATTTTTTTCTGTAAATTTATGAAAAACATTAAGAACTGCCTATTATTCGACACTTTATAGCCGTTTTGCACACGTATGTTTCACTACGGAACAGGAACCAGCCTCAGATATTTTCATACGTCATATTAACAGCGCGACAATCAGAGCACAACAATACACAGACTGTGAATGTACACGATTTTTGATCCAGTAATAAAACAGTTGATGGCTGGAGTGCTGACATTATCTTCGTATCCAGTAATGCTGATAACTGATCTGTTATGCATGGGGATCATATCAACCTGTATCGCATCAAAAACAGCCTGGAGATAACGCACTGAAGCGTTGAAACTGGCAGCGACAAAATAAAATAAAATCATAATGACGGCTGCAAGTGTTTTTATTTATTTGTAACGACAGTAATCAAATGGTTTCAGTTGCATACAGCATAACTGAAGAAAGTTGTGGACTCTTTCTTAGCAAAGTAAGGTTGTATTTTCGTACTTTTATGGTCTCCCCACACTAATTTTATTTGGTTACAGACTTATTTTTCACTGTAGCAATTGAAATAAGTTTGCTTGCTTTTGTACACAGAAAAACATCACCATATCGAGCTTCTGTGATGTTCTACTGTTATACCACAGTGCTCATAATTTCCGGGTTTCCTCTCCAGTGGTAGGTGAAAATTATCATCGTAATCCTTTTCTGGAGGAATGTAAAAAGCTTGTTCATGTTCTGTGTGCTGTGTCTTCTTCTTCTTTGAGCATATCTCGCTCCTACTTCTTTTCAAAATATTTCATTAGTGAGTTTTCATAGCATTCGCACTTCCTTCTAGGCAGTTACTTCCGAAATTTTAAGTGCACGCGGTAATAGACTGCCAACAGTCCTACACAGGCACAGAACGATTTTAGTTTTCTCATCCGTAGCAAAAGAAAATTCTTATTTCAGAACTGACAAGATCTGATTATCAAATAAATCTTTATTAACTATCGGTTTCGATAATTTGACTCCCGTAGGGCGTCGTAAAATTATCTGCACAGTGCTGTTGCATACTCCTCGGGGTATTTCTGAGCCACAACTTGTAGACAGCAGCCATGAGGTGGCTTTGACTGCTGGCGACCCCTACTAGACAGATCACAAATATTATACGTCATACGATATCAATAGAATCTTCGAATATCGTTTCTGTGGTGCACAGTAATTTGGTGGGCAACTTTCCATACTGACTGTCCTTCTTATGTTAAAATTTTAAGGTTTAAACTTCGAGAAACAGTGCACATATCCGACCCAATCCCTTTCATAGCTGAGGACCCTGTAAGTTCTAATAGACTGAAAATGAATGAAGATTTACTCTTACCTCCATTGTACTAGATGTCCTGTGTACAGAATTCTTGTGGTGAGAAGAGTTTTAAGGATGACCTTTCCGATCAAAACAATAAAGCTCTACACGTCACAATGGTTGTGCATGACTTTCTTTCGGCATATTTATATTGGACCTATTTGTATGAATACCTTACTGGTGAACAATTTGCTATTCTACACGTGTCACAGAAAACATCTGCCTGTGCAGGGGGTTTGGTTTGTTTGTTGTACCTGCTAGATGTTCTGTGCGACTGTGACCTGTGACTGCCACGTGCAGCCAAGTACGAAGGGGATAGGGGCTCTCCTGCTTCCGCCTGATTGGTCCGCACGGCATCCGTGAACGTCACTGTGCTGTGAGGACACCTAGCCGGACCGGATCGATTCCACACTGGCCTCCCAGGGGAGACGCCAGAAGTTCCGACACGCAGCATGCACCTGGCGCCTTTCACTTCCTCGCCACTGCTTGCCACCAGCTGGTGCAAACAGGTGCACCGCCGTCTGAAATCCGCGAAAAGTTTCTTTCACAGTATATAATAGAGTTTCTAAGCAGCAAAACTGAAAATGAATACTCACAATATCGCAGTATAAAAGCATAGAGCGCACGCAGCGTAGTTGAATTGCTTTGTACATCTGCGGACAGCCTGTCACGACTGCTTGTAACGGCGAGGATAACAATTCTGCTACACGTGGACCAAATCGTACTCCCAGACAGTGTTCTGCAATAAATTTCTGCTTGCAAAAGCGAACACACGGTTCAAAAAGGAGGGGCATACATGGAAAAAGGCCATGAGACACGGAAAGATTCGTGCTATACTCTATCCTGGTGAGACACAGAAATAAGATAGTTCCCTATACAGAGTACCTAGTAGCAATTATAGAATCGGATCTGACGATTTATGAGATGCAATAGCAATTACTGTTGATACTATGATACTGTTGATACTACGACAGTAAATATCGCATTTGGCAGTTGTGTTGAAAGGACACATCTAAAAAGGGTAATCACAGTATTTGGCCACAGAAACATAGGTAGAACAAAGATAACCGCGAAGAAACCTCGCGTAACAGAACAGATCAAGTGAACAACGAAAATTTTCAGAAATGCGCAAAATGTTCACCGAGAGAGACAGAAATACAACAATGTCAGTCACTTAGTAACGAAATAAACAGGAAATACAAGAAAGCCAAGGGGATATGGAATGCCCTACAGACTTTCAGCTCTAGCCAACTTTGTAAAATAAGTGTAATACATTTTGTTATAACATTTTCAAATGAGAGCATTCACTTTTCGTGTGTTGCAGTCTTTTTCTAAAATTACAAAGATTACTCTGGTAAGGTAACGTTCTCCGAAATGTGAAAAAGCTTCCAACGTACAACTAGGTCATATGCCAAGGAACAAATGTTATATTGTAATTTAAAAGTGTTGCAATCGAGAAAATATTGTCAGTAGTGTATTTAGAAGTCTCTCTATTTCATTTTTACTCTACATAACGTAAATAATCAACAGATCATATCAAAATAGCTGAATTGTTCTCAAAAACCATTCACAAGTTACATACTTTCAGAAACAGAAACTATAAAAACAAACACAAATTTCTATTTCCGAAAGAGGTAAAATTGTTAATGCAATAAAGAAACTCGGTTCATTATCAAATATAAGATGTTCCACAGTGGATGTCACTCTTCTACTTCTAGGTATAAGACTGTGCACGCCAGACGAAATATGGTTTAATAGTCCACACACTACACTAATAGTTTCAATATATGTAGCATTTTACTCCTCATAAAGTTACGTAAGTGAAGAATTAACTTTCCTCCGAATAGCTTTGATATGCTATACAGCGTTAGATACGAAGAACTCAAAAGGTGTACAAATGCTGCACAAAACACAATCTCATGTCTTAAATAAAAGTGGAAAATTTCGGTAACATCTTGACGGCATTCTCTGGAGTGTATTCCATTGCGTGTTACGAAAAGTGGTAACTAGATTGAAACATCGACCAACCTACATCATGTGTTCCGAGGTACACTATCATCATGACACATCAGTCTTCCCTACACGAAAGGCGAGAAAATATCTAATGAAGTGACAGAAGAAACAGCAGTCAATGTGAAAGACAGGGGATACAACATTAGAATTCGAATTTAACAGATCTTTGCAACACATGTGATTAAGTTCAGCAGAAGGATCAGATAATATTATTCAGAATTTCAAAAATCATTGACATAAGTGGAAATCAAATGACCATGCCAGTTTGTATGTAGAATTTATGTCAATACAAATGTCCATCTTGATAGCTTTTTATATATAAGCCTACATGAGAACTGAAACGGTACAGTGTGTCTTGTAAAGGCGTTAAGTTGAAATGCAACTGGTGTAAAAGGAAAATAGCGATTAAGGCAAACATACTGACTCATGACAATGATCACAGACTTGTAAAATGATTTTATATCATTTCCAGGGGAGACAGAATTTGTAAGACCGGCGACATTTGACTTTAAGAAAAATGCCTTCAACACAGTTCCGAAAACATCAATGGCAGCTAAGTAAGAAGACGGCTTCAAATTTCATGATTGCAAGTTTTTGACAGGACGTAAGTACAAAAGAACAGAAAAAAATTGACGATCAGTTTCTTTTTAGGAAACGTAAGGCCGTCTGAGAAGCATTATGACATTACACTTGGTAGTACAAGCAAGTTACCAAAATTCGACGTATTTTCATAGGGTCTGTCGACCTAGAAAAAACGATCAAATTGTAAAATGAAAGATGTTAGAAATCCCAGGAAAATACGTGTCACCTCTAAATAATAACGGAAAATATACAATAATTACAAGAATCAAAATGGAGCAACAGGAATAGGAGGCTAACAAAACAGTATTCCGATTAAAGTGGATATGAAACAAGAAAGCCGTTGTGCTGAATGTAGTGGCCAGGGAGATGGTACAATTCATCCTCGTAAAACGAGGCCTAGACGATGCGAGCTGAGTAAATAGGAGTCCTGCCGTCTCCGACCACAGCAACACCTTCGTGAAATAAACATAATTCCATGGGATGGACCTTATCAATCGAAATGGTCACAATTCCTGACCAGGCGATCGTTCAAAATAAACATGTTTCCGCTGGTATATCTCGATGAGACTACCCAAATAATCACCGAACCACCGCTATGTTCCACTTCTGGAGTGTAAACTCGGTCAGAAGTTTCAAATAGTGTGAAACAAGGCTCACCTCGCCAAAGGAATTTCTTCCTTGCACCATAATCCTCGTTTAATGGCTTTGGCGCCACGTTTTCCTGTTAGGGTCATTTGTTGGTGAGTGGGTTTAAACTATATCTCGCCGAGCAACACCCAGCGTATCGAGCTCCCTTCGTGTTGTTTTAGTGCTGACATTCAGCTCTGCAGCGACTTTTGCTTATATCGCCTCTTTGTTTCTCGTCACAATTGTCTTTCTACGACCACGGATACATTTTCTTCCACGTTGTGACTTGGAGGATGATGTTTTTACATTTGCGGTGTAAACATCCGATACGGTGCTGATTCCAGACACTGAAGCTGCCTCGGTTACTGAAGGTCACACCATATGAGCATCAAGAATTTGCCCGCATTCGAATTCTCATATTTCCGCCTAATGCATTCACAACTACGTAGAACACGGTCCTGATCACGACATTGCAAAGGTGCCGTCAAATACAACTGCGCAACCAGCAAGCTTACCTGTGTTGATATTCAAGCAAGTATTTCTAGCGGTGTTATCCTATTTTTGTCCCATTCGAGTATGTCTGTTAAGACACGTACCAAGCTGTCAGAAACACTCTTAATCATCGGTCTCTACACAGTGTTTCTCCTACTTTCTGCGAGGGTCATTCCGTAACTCACTCCGACTACGGTGTAGCGTACGAACGTGTGACATCGCCGTAATCGTCGTAAATACATTCGAGAGCCGACGGCAAACAGTATACCGGCGCCTGAAATGGTTCGAATGGCTCTGAGCACTATGGGACTCAACTGCTGAGGTCATTAGTCCCCTAGAACTTAGAACTACTTAAACCTAACTAACCTAAGGACATCACACACATCCATGCCCGAGGCAGGATTCGAATCTGCGACCGTAGCGGTCTCGCGGTTCCAGACTGCAGCGCCAGAACCGCGCGGCCACTTCGGCCGGCCCGGCGCCTGAAACATAGAGCATGCTACTAGATAGATCCTCCAAAGCCCACCCTGTTCGCCAGACCTCAGTCCATGCGATTTATATTTCATTCCACAACTTAGGAAACCACTGTGGGAGAGTTTCTATACGAACAGTGTTGAACGTCCTCCTGGCATTTCTGAGACAGGTAGCACACAGTAATGGAAATTCCAATAGCATTCAGCGGCTTTCCCATCGTTGTTAAAGCTGTGTGTATGCTTTTGGAGACTATTTTTAAGCACAGTATTTGATTCTGATTCATTTTTGTTCCATTTGTACACGTCCACAATTAATTTGCATGTGTATGTGTTTCATTCCATCCTTTACTGTGACCTCCTGTTCTGGACCCTTTTGTATGTTGGTATTCAGATAGACCCAGTTGTTTCAGTTCTATTCAGAGCGTGGAATTCTTATGTTGTCACGTTATCGCAATATAAACCAATGTACAATGCCACCAAACTAGAAACAAGAATATATAAAATTCATTGAAAAAAAAAAGGATTACATTGGCTTGGAAAACGGTGAAGTTCCATAAAAATACTACAAATAATGGAATAAGCGTATGAATTATTCGATTCCTTTTTTGCGTTGTAAGGTAGCAAGGTCTCCTGACCTTCATTTCTAACATATTCCGACCTCACCATCGTATTCTGCGTATCAAGATGTTTCGTCCGAGCCCAAACTCAATAGGGTACAGCCAATTTTACATATTTCCATTTAATCGATATGCAAATCTAATAAACAAATAGCAAGTGCGCACCAAGATTAAAAAGTCGAGGCTGGCGTAAACAAACATTCAAGACACGACCTCTACAGGAGTTTTTGGCCGGCGGAGGCAACCAGCCTGCTGGAAAGTCCGTAGGAGAGTGATTTGGCAATCAGCTGCGACGGCCGGCCGACCGCCCAGAGACCAAAACAGTTTTTGCCATCGAAAAGCGATAATGGCCTGCGTGTTCACCTTAGAAGCAAAACCCATTGTTTTGTTTGGGAGAGCCCCAGCACATGCATTTTTTTTTAAATTTTTTTTTTGATGGACCTAGTGTGCTGTTACAGAGTTCTCACAGGTGGACAGTAAATGCCTAACGCAGATGCTACATATTTCCGGACTTGTCGTCTTAAACGGAGCGCCATTCTCCCGTTTGTAAGAGCAGTGGTGATTGGCGGACTATTTCTGATGCAGTGAGCCAGAGGAGTGAGGGAAAGACAGTGGATGATATACCCTTTCGTTTTTTGAATGGACAGGGGTCGTTCCGGTGACGCTCTTGAAGCGGGAACCCGTAGCGGGAGTGAATGCGCTAGTGCGTGTATGCAGAGAGTGAGGAACAAAGTACCTACTGAGTACTGCACTGAGAGAGCACCTCTGTCACTAGCGAATGGGAGTGATACTCTATATTGAGTCACTCACGATTAAGCATTTGATCAACGTGTTGGCCGCGACACTTAACGTGCGGTGTGAACACAGAGTATCAGTTAGCGCCTGCGAGCGAAAATTGACTGGCATCGCAGTGGACTGGTTAGCTGACCGGTGTACCACGCCAATGGTTAGATTAGGGGCTGATAGGAGTCCTTGACTTCATCCAGGCATAGTGAGAGTTCGATTGTCGAAAGTCAATTCAGATAGAAAGAGATAGTGTTGTTATTTTTGAGCGTCAGAAGACGCAGGCGGCAGTCGTTACAGCTCACAGGTATTGTGTACTACAGCATATGCGAGACCCATCTTTCCTCCATTAGAAATAACATACTTCATTCACATCACTTCATTACAATTCTCACGCGACATCCTCGACTGTACTTAGAAAAATTCAATCAAATAATTATTCAAGTTGATTGATGCAGCTTTCAGCTATTCTGCTGAGTAAATAACATTCTTACAGAAAAGGGATAAAAGAGCTTTTCCACACTTTGTATATAAATTTCATTAAGAGGATTCCTATCCATAATAGGTAACCTCCTATTCCGAAAAGAACCCGGAAATTTGTGTATCATTTTATAAATAAAGGTTTCATTTGATTTTCTCAGATTTTGCAATAAATAATATTTTCCATTCATTTAATGTTTTTCTCACATTAACAGGCAATTCTCCAGTACCCAAGTATCCCACTAGTTACGTAAGAAAATAGAATATTTTTGTGTCTTTTCCTTAAAGTGGACAACTCCAGAAGATATTTATTGCTGAAAGTCATTCAGGCATTTTCGGTATCATACGTTAGGAGCGTCTGTCTGAGTTTTGTATTAGTGTGGGGTGGAAAGTGCTTCTTGCAGGAGCCAAAGGGTACTTGTCAGATCAATCTGGTGCGCAACTTCTCAACATGACACCCACATACAGACAACGTCCCATAAAATCTGTACCCACTTCTTTATTTCCTAATTGTTGGATGCTGCTTTTCTCCTTCTGAAATAAGTATCTACCTATCATTATATTACCTTGCAGTGTGTCACAATGAGTGTATGAAGTCCATACGCCTATGGTCCCCCTCATAAACCATGGACCTTACCGTTGGTGGGGAGCCTTGCGTGCCTCAGCTACATACATGGCCATACCGTAGATGCAACCACAATGATTGGGTATCTGTTGAAAGGCCAGACAACTGTGTGCTTCCTGAAGAGGGGCACAGCCTTTTCAGCAGTTGCAGGGGTGACAGTCTGGATAATTGACTGATCTGCCCTTTTAACATTAACCAAAACGGCCTTGCTATGCTGGTACTGCCAACGGCTGAAGACAAGGGGAAACTACAGCCGTAATTTTTCCCGAGGGCATGCAGCATTACTATATGGTTAGGTGATGATGACGGCCTCTTGAGTAAAATATCCTGGAGGTAAAATAGTCCCCCATTCGGATCTCCGAGTGGGAACTACGCAAGAGGACATCATTATCAGGAGAAAGAAAACTGTCGTTCTACAGATCGGAGGGTGGAATGTCAGATCCCTTAATCGGGCCGGTAGGTTAGAAAATTTAAAAATGGAAATGGACAGGTTAACGTTAGGTATAGTGGGAATTAGTGAAGTTCGGTGGCAGAAGGAACAAGACTTCAGGTCAGGTGAAAACAGGGTTATAAATACAAACTCAAATAGGGGTTATGCATGAGTGGGTTTAATAATGAATAAAACAATAGGAGCACGGATAAATTCTATTAACAGCATAGTGAAAGCATTATTGTGGCCAAGATAGACACAAAGCCGACTCCTACCGCAGTAGTACAAGCCTATATGCCAGCTACCTCAACAAATGATGAAGAGAGCGAAAAAATGTAAGATGCGACGAAAGAAATTTTTCAGATAGTGAAGAGAGACTAAAATTTAATAGTCGTGGGTGACTGAAATTCGACTGTAGGAAGAGGAAGAGAAGGAAAAGTAGTAGTAGAATATGGAATGGGGGTTTTGGTCGAATTTCGCACAGAGAGTAACTTAATCATACCCAGCACATGGTTTAAGAGTCATGAAAGGAGGTTGAATACATGGAAGAGGCCTGGAGACACTGGAAGGATAGAGATTTAGAAACCAGGTTTTAAATTCTAAGACATTTCCAGGGGCAGATGTGGACTCTGACCATAATTTATTGGTTATGAACTGCAAATTACAAGTGAAGAAACTGCAAAAAGAGGGGAATGTAAAGATATGGGACTTGGATAAACAGAAAGAACCAGAGCTTGAGGACACTTTCAGACAGAGCATTAGTGAACGATTGACAAGATCGGGTTAAAGAATTCAGTTAGAAGAAGAATGGTTAGCTTTGCGGCAGCAGAGGATCAAATCCGTAAAAAGACGAGGGCTAGTAGAAGTTCTTGGGTAAGAGAAGAGATACTGAATTGAGCTGATGAAAGGAGAAAATATAAAAATGCAGTAAATGAAGCAGGCGAAAAGGAATACAAATGTCTCAAAAATGACATCGACAGGAAGTGCAAAATAACTAAGCAGGCATAGCTAGAGGACAAATATAAGGATATAGGGGCATATATCACAAGGGGTAAGATAGATACTGCCTACAGAAAAGTTAAAGAGACCTTAAGAGAACCATCTGCATGAATATCGAGGACTCAGATGGAAAACCAGTTCTAAGCAAAGAAGGGAAAGCAGAGAGGTGGAAGGTGTACATAGAGGATCTATACAAGGGCGATGTACTTTACGGGAATGTTATGGAAATGGAAGAAGACTAGATAAAGACGAAATAGGAGATACGGTTCTGCGTGAAGAATTTGGTAGAGACTGACGTCAAGACAAGACCCCGGGAATAGACAACATTCCATTAGAACTACTGATAGGCTTGGGAGAACGAGCCATGACAAAACTCTTCCATCTGGTGAGCAAGATGTATGAGACAGGCGAAATAACCTCAGACTTCAAGAAGAATATAATAATTACAATCCCACAGAAAGCAGGCGTTGACATGTGTGAAAATCGTCGAACTATCAGTTTAATAAGTCACAGATATAAATTACTTTCACAAATTGTTACAGGCGAATGGAAAAGCTGGTAGAAGCCGACCTTGGGTAAGGTCAGTTTGGACTCCATAGAAATGTTGGAGCAGGCGAGGCAATACTGACCCTACGGGCTTATCTTAGAAGACAGGTTATGGAAAGGGAGACCTCCGTTTCTAGCATTAGTATACTTAGAGAAAGGATTTGACAGTGTTGACTGAAATACTCTCTTTCAAATTCTGAAGGTGGCAGAGGTCAAATACAGGGAGCGAAAGGCTGCTTACAATTTGTACAAATTCCAGACGGCAGTTATAAGAGTCGAAGGTCATGAAAGGGAAGCAGTGGTTGGAAAGGGAGTAAGACAGGGTTATAGCTTATCCTCAGTGTTATTCAATCTGTATACTGAGCGCGGAGTAAAGGAAACAAAAGAAAAATTTGGGTTAGGAATTAAATCCCATGAAGAATAAATAAAAACTTTGAGGTTTACCGACGTTATTGTAATTCAAGCAGGGGCAGCAAAAGACCTGGAGGAGCAATTGAAGGGAATGCCAGTGTCTTGGAAGGAGGATATAAGATTAACCTCAACAAAAGCAAAAAAATGGTTCAAATGGCTCTGAGCACTATGCGACTTAACTTCTGAGGTCATCAGTCGCCTAGAACTTAGAACTAATCAAACCTAACTAACCTAAGTACATCACACTCATCCATGCCCGAGGCAGGATTCGAACCTGCGACCGTAGCGGTCGCTCGGTTCCAGTCTGTAGCGCCGAGAACCGCATGGCCACTCCGGCCGGCTCAACATAAGCAAAAGGAGGAAAATAGAATGTAGTCTAATTAAATCAGTTTATGCTGAGGGAATTAGATATGGAAATGAGACACTTTAAGTTATAACTGATGATGGTCCAAGTAGAGAGAATATGAAATGTAGACTGGCAATGGCAAGGAAAGCGTTTCTGAAGAACAGAAATCTTTTAACATCGAGTATAGATATAAGCGTCAGGAAATATTTTCTGAAAGTGTTTGTATGGAGTGAAACATGGACGATAAATAGTTTAGACAGGAATAGAATAGAAGCTTTCGAGATGTGGTGCTACAGAAGAATGCTGAAGATTAGATGGGTAAATCATTTAGCTGATGAGGAGGAACTGAACAGAATTGAGGAGAAAAGAACTTGGTGGCCCAACTTGACTAGAAGAAGGGATCAGCTAGTTGGACACATTCTGAGGAATCAAGGGATCACCAATTTAGTATTGGAGGGCATCGTGGAGGATAAAACTCGTAGTGGGAGACCAAGGGATGAATACACTAAGCAGATTCGGAATGATGTAAGTTGCAGTGGTTACTCGGAGATGAAGAAGCTTGCACAGGATAGAGTAGCTTGGCGAGCTGCATCAAACTAGTCTCTGGACTGATGACCACAACAACAAACAACAACGGCTGTAGTACCGTGTTTGTAGACGTAGCTGCTATTCTCAGTTACAAGAACTTTGACATCTCCAACGTGAAGTAAAGTAGACTGCTAGTTACTAAAATTGGGACACCAGGAGGGGGGATAGGAAATAACGATTTCTTTTTTTTTTCTTTTTTTTTTTTTTTTTTTTTTTTTTTTATCGAGTATGCTGAACTATTGCATGGCTAAATCTGTAGCTGATTTTTGGTTACATAGGGTTTGAAATGTAGAACACGTGGCTACCACCTCTAGCAGCAACAGTGGCTCTAATTAATCCAACTTGGCATTCAGTGGAACTGAGCTACGATAAAAAATCCGTGCATTTCACTGTCCTATTAGCTACATGTTAAGTAGATTTTTTTTTTTACATTTTACCAATTTATCAACAGAAATTCACTACGGAAGAGCTAACAAGAAGAAATGATTTTAGGTTAGATTTAATACTGACTTTGCTATCAGACGGACATTTTATGTTATTGGGCAAATGATCGTAAATATCCGTATCTGCCTATTGAACTCCTTTCCGAACCACTGACAACATTAATAGTGGGTAATAAAGGGCATTATTTGTCCCTTTCGTTTAGTAGGTGTGGATATTACTATTCATCTCAAAATGTGACGGGTTATTTCTGACGAATTTCATTAGCGAACATATGTATTGTAACGGTGCAGGTAAAATGCCTGGATCCTTGAAGATGTACCTACATGATGTCCATGGGTTGTAACGTAGAAAGTTATTACGAGATAACATCCGTTGCTGTAAAGCACGCAGCCATATAGCACAATGGTTTCAGGATGGCTACGTTTATCCTTCGCTCTGACTCACAGCGCAGCCGACGTTACCAGCTCTGAGGACGGTCTTAATTAACATTCAGTCGGTACGCAAACTCTTACCCCTTACGAATCTAAATAAACCGTAGTAATTATCATTCGATTTTGTCCAAACTTGGCCGGCTGGAGTGGTCGTGCGGTTCTAGGCGCTACAGTCTGGAACCGCGCGACCGCTACGGTCGCAGGACGGAAACCTGCGGTGGGCATGGATGTGTGTGATGCCCTTAGGTTTGTTATATTTAAGTAGTTCTAAGTTCTAGGGGACTGATGACCTCAGAAGTTAAGTCCCATAGTGCTCAGAGCCATTTGAACCATTTTTTTGTCCAAACTTGGTAGGCAATCTTTTGTTATTAAGGAAGGGATCATGTTAAAATTTCAGATTTTTATCTGTTACAGTTACAGAGACTGAGAAAATTACTTAAAACCGACACTTATGTTTTAAAACTCAATTCGGAACAATAACCAAATGTCTTTGATTATCATCTGAAGTCATAACAAAGGTCACAGTATATAAAATCACTTAATTGGAATTTTCTTTTGAAAACTTTAATTACTCTAAGTTATATAGTACACTGCTGGCCACCGTAAATGCAACACCCTGAAGGAAGCATCCGATTCAAGTGAATTTTACACCATGGGTTTGCAGCGATGAGATATGCAACTGATTAGAATTTCAGCGCAGACGCACATCACGCGTGCCTGTGGCGCCACCTCATAGCGCCATTTAAGGCTTGGCGATTTCGACGAATGTACGTTCGGCACGTGTGTTTACCTTGTGGTTGTTTCACAAGACGATCAGTTATGCCTCGTAGACAACAGCGAACACCTTTTGATCAAGTATCCGAGTTCGACAGAGGAAGGATAGTGGCTTACCGAGATTGTGGATTATCATACAGAGAAATCGCTAGTCGTGTTGGACGAAACCAAACAACTGTAATGCGGATATGTAACCGTTGGATGCAGGAGGGTACGACGGACCGACGTGGTCGATCGCATTCACCTCGGTGCACCACTGCACGTGCTGATAGGCAAATTGTGCGCATGGCAGTGACGGATCGCTCAGTGACATCCCGAACCATAACACAGCACATTGCGTCTGTAACGCATCATCCAGTGTCTGCGCGTACCATTCGACGCCGTTTACAGCAGAGTGGTCTGTCCGCAAGACGTCCATTGCTTCGTCTACCATTGACGCCGAACCACAGACGTCTCAGTCGCCAATGGTGTGATGACAGACGGATTTGGACGGCAGAATGGAATGACGTTTCTTTACTGACGAGGCACGCTTCTGTCTGCAGCACCACGATGGTCGGATTCGAGTGTGGAGACACCGTGGAGAGAGGATGCTGGACAGCTGCATTATGCACCGCCACACTGGTCTTGCACCGGGTATTATGGTATGGGGCGGTATTGGATATTACTCTCGCACGCCTCTAGTACGCATTGCCGGTACTTTAAATAGCCGGCGCTTCATATCCGAGGTGCTGGAGCCAGTTGTCCTTCCTTACCTTCAGGGCTCGGCCACAGCCGTATTTCAACAGGATAATGCGCAACCACACGTGGCACGCGTTGTCCAAAGGTTCGTCGTCAATAACCAGATTGAATTGCTTCCCTGGCCGGCTCGCTCTCCGGATCTTTCGCCGATAGAAAACATGTGGTCCATGGTTGCTCAACGAGTGACCCAGATTACATCCCCAGCTGCCACACCAGATGATCTTTGGCAACGTGTGGAAGCTGCTTGGGCTGCTGTACCCCAGGAACACATCCAACGTCTCTTTGACTCAATGCCGAGACGTGTGGCAGCGGTGATCTCCAACAATGGCGGCTACTCTGGCTACTGATTCTGGCAGGAACCACATGTCACAGACGTCTGTAAACGTAATCACTTGATACTTGGTCAACATGTTATCTACAAAATAAATCTTGTTGTGATACCTCTTGTCTTTCTTGGTATTGCATTTACGGTGGCCAGCAGTGTATAACAAACATTCAAAATTATTATTTGCTTGTCATTTTGTTGTGTGAATACATGGGAATGAATGAGAGAGTGTATGTTGGACATATGTTAAAACTTAATGTCATTTTATGTAAAACATTATAAAATAGGACCATGTGAAAATTGTGTTGCAACCACGATGCTGATGAAGTATGTCGATGGGTGCTTGCTTTTGTAAGAGAACAGCCAGATTAAAAGTCTGAAGCGGAATAAGTTTCCATATTAATTTAAAGAATATTTTGCATTTCGTTCTGTTTTGTTAAACAATATATTAGAAATTGGAACTGTAATGACATAAATGCCTATCTGAATAGTGATTGGCTAAGGCAAGTTTTGCCGCGAGAATGATCCGGAAGGATCATTATGACTGGTCACTCAGATCAATATCCAGTGAGAACTAAGCAGTTCCCGCGGCAGGTAGGTAGATAGGCAGAGAGGAGAGGAGCATTGAGAGAGTCGCTCACTAACCTGCTTCCGAGTAATACCATGCTAGATGTCTCCGAGAAAATATTATGTAAATGGAGAGGTAGTGAGATCATTTAAGATAGAACGGCTCGTGACTAAAGAGCTTTAAGTTACGAACATTTTGAGGAAAGTGTGATGTTTCGGAATTAGCGGAAGTTTTATAAGCATGTGATCTTTTGGTCATAGAGGCATTTCGGCGTGGCATATTCCATGATCTTGATGGAATACTTTGGCGAGCACTTCGGACATAAGCGATCAATGAAACGACCGAATAGTGGTGGGTCAGTGACCGTTAGATCGCAAATTTAACAGCGTCGGACTTGCAGGAATTCTGGCTGCTTTTACGTGTGAAATATGTTGGATAAACAGTGAACTTGGAATGATAGAGCATTTGCATTATTAAATACGGACTTGATAGCCATTTCATGTGCTTCCATATGAATAAAAAGACGTTAATAGAATATTCAAATTCTTACTGCAGTTAAACTGAATTCTCTTACCGCCCTAGATTTTTTAAAATGAATTACAGGAACTGATTTGCAACTTGAGTTACGCGGCCTCTGCGTGGTAGGTATTAGGCAGTGGTTCCTTCAACGTTGCTTTACACGGCCTAGGCTGAATCTACTACTGCAAAGTGAAGGGACGTCGGAAGGAAGAAATATAGGTGTAAGTGAAGTGTTCGATGAAAATGACTCAGAGAGAGAGTACGGAGACGATAGAACGACAGACCGAACCGCCCCGCCGCGGGATGAACACCACTGCTCGCTTTTGCGCAATCAGTACTTTCTAAGTGGTGAGTTACCCGAGAAAATTATGCCATTAGCCATTATTGAGCGGAAAGAAGCAAAAATATGTCCTGGTGGGAGGTAGTCAAGTGGGGCCACCCATCGACTCCATATTTACATGACACTTGTTGGATCAAATCAACGCGTGCAGAAGTATCGCATAACGATAAATCACGGTATCGACAGACCATGCCTCCGCTGCAGTCGATTTCCAATGGATGCTGTGGACATTTCTGTGTCTTACATGAGGCGTAACAGGATCTTCTCACAACCAGTGATCACCAAAGGCGATTTATGATTCACAAAGTCGCTCTGTAATCTATTATTATACACTGATTTTGATGGCATTATCCACTGTAATTTGAGCGGTTACACTGAAATGTTAATGATTTTCATATTGAACCATATCTCACATATCACGCGAGTATCTTCTACTGACTGCTCTGGATCTCATACTCGAGTGTTTGGTAGAAGTTCATAAAATCACTCTGAGACTATTTCTCGACCATTCCACTCTCGAATAGCACGTGGGGGAATGAGTAACAAGACATTCCCGCGCGAGCTCTGATTTATTTTATTTTAATACGATGGTCATTGAAGCGGTTCTAAGCGCTTCAGTCCAGAACCGCACTGCTGTATGGTCCTAGTTTCGAATCCTGCTCGGGCATGGATGTGTGTAATGTCCTTACGTTAGTTAGGTTTAAGTAGTTCTAAGTCTAGGGGACTGATGACCTCAGATGTTAAGTCCCATAGTGCTTAGAGCCATTTGAACCATTTGAACAATGGTCATTTCCCCCTACGTAGTGGAAAACACCAAAACATTTCCGCATTCGAAGGGGTTTCTACACCTCTGTGATGCTCTTTCACTGCATCGAAAATCTACATTCGTAACATTCTGTCCCCTGTTTCGAGTTAACATACAGGGTGGACCATTTTATTCGGTAATGGGGAATAACTCGGGATGGAAATAAGATACAGCAAAATCTGACATTTAATAGTTGTAGTTGGCAAAGAGGATCACACATTGCGACTAAAGACCTTGACCTTGAACGTTATTTTCAAGGTTATTTGTAGGTTAAACATTACTTAACATGGGACCCCTAAAATTTGAATTAAGAGTTGAAAACTATACGTTTAAAATGATACATTATTCAAGTTCATGGCAAGGTTCAATGTGGGGTATCGATAGCTACGATGCCACTGCGTAGGTGCAAGTTCTTAGGTTGGCACCACTAAACAGACACCGACACCGACAACAGTGCCCTCTAGCCGGCGCTGTACAGATCTACGAGCTCCGCTCCAGATTCAGTCCATTTGATCAAGAGCAGACGGCAGGGACACTTCGCTTCATATAGAGACTTTGCACTACTTACGACGAGTCTAAGACTTCGCACCTACGTGCTTATCATTGCAAAGTTGTCTAACCATTTATTGACTTGGTTTTTGCCTATAGTAAACATCTATAATTTTACACGCAGTACCGAAGTGTTTTCCCTCTCCTGCTCCTACTCGCTTTCGTCATTCGGCCAACCTTTAAGTTTTCAGGAGCAGACCCACGCGCCGTCTTCCAGGCGGAGTACAAAACAATGGATGTCATATAAACACATACGTTTTTAGTTTAGTAGAGATTAGTTTAGTAGAGATTAACTCGAAACAGAGAAGGGATTCAGCAAAATTCAATGTCATATACAAATTGGAAGGAGCATAACAGGTCACGTATCATTACCAATAACTAAGATCTTGGATTTAGTTATTAAAGGTCATTCTAAGATTGGTTTTTTTTTCCATGGACCCTAATTGTGACATCAGATTTGCAAAGACTTGAACTTTAATTTTCAATTACTGTGTTTATTGGTAAGAATAAATACATCAGAACGTATAAATGTTTATTTGACATTCACGAGACGAAACAAACGTAATAAACATATATGTCATTGATTTACAACTAGCTAAATGAATTCCCTGACTTATCATTCCTCTCGATGCTCCTTCCAGTTTGTGTATAACATTGTATTTTGCTGTACCCTTCCTCTGCTCCGAGCTTATCCTTACTTAAAGTAAAAAATATTTCCTTTTTTGACCTTCATTGAACCTTGTCATGAAGTTCAATAATGTATCATTTTATTCGTAAAATTTATCGCTCTTTGCAAGTCTTAAATGAAATATTAGCGTTCCCATTTTAAAAAGTCGCTTTAACCTCCAAGTCACCTTGAAATTAAAGTTCGAGGTCACGGCCATTAGTAGCAATGCGTGACACTCTTTGCCACCTACAACTTTCATCAAAAAAAAAAATAAATAAAAATAAAAAATAAATAGCTGTATCCCATCTCTATCCTCAGATATTTCCTATTATGTATTAAAATTGTCCACCATGCACATCGAGCTGCCTTTCCTTGAATTTTCTCGATGTCCTTTTATTGAACTTTTCCGATGTCCTACGTCAATCTTTTCTGTTGACGATATTTTATCGCGCACCTTTACTCCACTAGAGAATGGACAATCGTAGCGTAATCAGTGTCGTAAGTAGTTCAGTTCCATCTTATAAATGTTGCGCCAATAAAGGGCAGTCCCCAAAACATTTTCTGTGTGATGGTTCTAGTTTAAATTGTTCGTAATCGTAATTCTTAGGTATTTATTTGAATCGAGTATCTTAAAAATTTGTATGATTTGTAGTTTAACAGAAGCTTAAGGGATTTTTATAGCACCAATGTTCAGGATCTCACACCTTTCCTTGTTTAGCATCAACTTTCACTTCCGTATCATTCAGAGATTGCCCTTAAATCATTTTTCATTCCTTTTGATCTTTAGACGATTTGGTAGACAGAAAACGGGAGCAAAAGACGTGAAGTAGCTGCTAAAATTGTAGTCCAAATCGATTATATAGATTAATAACAGTGGATGGCATATAGCACCTCGTGATGTGACACCTCAATGTCACTTGTTTCACAATCGATGACTTTTTCTCAGTTAATATGAGATCTAGCATTTGGAATAGAAAATAACGAATCCACTTGCACAACTGAGACAATTTTCTAATCAAAGCCGCTTGTGGGAAATGGTGTCAAAAGCCTGCTGTTAATATAAAAGTCCCCGTGGATAGAATCCATTGCTTCTTGTGTTTCACAGGAACGATATTTTATGATTACGTGCTGGTTGTGAGTCAATATATTGCCTTTAGGTCCACCTCGCTAATACTGTCAGTGAGGTGAATTTCTAAATAAACGAGACCGGGTTCGATTCCTGGCGTGATAGGATATTTTCTGCGCTCGGGGACTGCGTTTTGTGTTGTCTTTGCATTAGTATCGACATTA
The DNA here is from genome assembly GCF_023864345.2 of Schistocerca serialis cubense. Lineage (NCBI taxonomy): Eukaryota > Metazoa > Arthropoda > Insecta > Orthoptera > Acrididae > Schistocerca > Schistocerca serialis. The sequence goes on from NC_064641.1 coordinate 805,950,021, forward strand.
TAGATATTTCATTGTTGAAAAGGCTGTGTCGTCACGTCCCGAAAGCCAATAATGAAAAAAAAAAATTGATCACGTTCCTTGAGGTATTTCATGTATTAACACGGTATATGTTCTTATATTCTACTTGTCAGTGATGTGGGTCTATATTTCAGCGAGTTACGTCTATTTTATTTCTTATGTACTGATATCAATTGTGGAACGTCACAGTTTTTAGATGGGATATTTCATCGAGCTAGTGGTTGTACATGGCTGCTAAACATGGGCCTATTTTGTCATCATACACCGAAACGAATTTAACAGTGTAAAGCCTGGATCGGAAGACTACCTTTGAATTACTCATGTCGACAGACAGCTGCTCTGGACTCTGATTCTGAAATATTGACGTTTCTTTCTGTTCAAGATGTCTAAGAGCAGTATAACCGAGATGCCAGTGAAGAAGCTGCGAGCTTCCTAGCTGGCCGCGCAGTTGCTATAGTCAGGCTGACAGCAGCGAGTGACGTTCTCTGCCCCCGGTCTCTGCAGCCTCCTGAAGAGAATGGGATGGCTGGTGGGTTCGCTGCTCATGAATAATACACAGCCCTGCTCACCCACCAGACCGCTTAATTCTCGTTATGTTGACAGAATGCGCTCTGACGCGCTATTACCTTTCAGGGAACTGGGCTAACGCTCCACGACGTTGCCAGTTTTCCAGAAAGAGTCTGAGCTAGAAAAGATGGAAATAATGAAATGAGCAGACCCGACTGTATGCTACATTCTTCTTCTACCTATGTCTTTGAAGTAGCAACCTTAATGTAATATTACCCTTGCACAAAAAGATTTTAGCATTACCGTAGTCTTAAAGGTACTTACCTTCTTTTTTCCTACTTGTCTCTTTACTTCTCGTGGACATCATGTTCATGTGTAAATCGGAAACAATGAGTAGGAGTTTCAGCTATTTTTTTATGACAACCGCTTTGTGCGCAGACCTACAAGGATCCACATTTTTGACTTAGCGAAGCTGTGCAGAAAGTTAATAAGGAACAAAGAGGGTTGCTGCCTATCGGAAAGAGCTCGCATTGAAGCTCTTCCTGCTGATGCTACTGAGAGGTGGGAATACACGAAGTATAACATATACCCTGGTAGCAAGGTGTTAGATATGAGATAAAGGAAGAGGTGGAGGAATGGTGCACAATCACACAATGTCCCTACAATTAGCGATCCTTTTTTAGGTAAACTGCTTCATTCATACTGCCATAAGACGCTAGAGAGTACATTTACGTTCATGCACCAATACACGAGAGGCTCCAGAAATAAAATTAATAATTTTATTATATTCGTATGTTAAATAAGAAGTGCAAATTAGACAGATATACTTTGTCTTTCTGATACAATGTTAATACAAGAATACAAATGTTGAATTTTGAAGGCTATAAATTAGCTACGTTCTGCTGCAGAAATAATATGGAGACAGGAGGTATTGTCATGTATGTGTAAAACACTACGAAATTCAAAACTATTGACGCTTCTATTGTTTTCCCTGGGCCACATATGAACGTATGTACATGTACAGTCATATTTCATAATAGCAGAATCATAATTCTTACACTTTACAGAGCCGCATTGCAAAGTTCTCAGAAATTATTTAAGAAAAGTCACCTGTCTGGCAGAAGGAGGAAAATGACTTATGGCGATTTCAGTATTAATTTTTTGAAGGGCTCAGAGAAAGACATGATATATAAATTTTACCCGATTTTCTCAGTTTAACCTCACTTACAAATTTTTCCTTCATAATTGTGCAGAATGGTGACACCTTTATGGAAAACATTTTTGGTATGAGGATAAATTCAACGAAATTACTGCTGATCCGGTTTAAATTGGCTGTCCGACAATGATGGCCAATGCGCTATAATAGACTACATGAGAGTCATAAAGTACGTGTCAGTTACGAATAGCTTTAGTATGAGCAGTTCACTCACAATGAGCAGGTACATAAGCAACGAGAGAAGTGGGATGAGGTATACAATACAATGGCTATAAATTCTAAATTTAATGTATTCTGAGTAAATTTATCACCGCCTTATACGCGCTGTTTTTTTCTATCGAAAAGTGAAATATGGTACCACTGGTATGTTAAAGGAGTACTGGATAACACACAGTCAGTGAAGTACTATTTTACAAAGACAGAAAATTTTACAGAATGGAGAGAAAAGGATAAATGCAGTTCCGTTACCTTATTGAAGAAGATATTGTTCCTTTTGGAGAAGACTTAAAGGAAATCCGAAACACTTGCACGTTATGTCGGAGATTAAAAATACTGAATACAGAATCAAAACAATGTTGTGATTAGAAGAAAAGTGGTCGACACCAGAAATGAACAGGTCGATTATATGATTGAAGATTATGACTAAACTGTCTGTACCACCAAATACATAGCAAGTCTCCTACTAATTTCTAAATGTAAATGGAAACTAGATTCAATCAGCTCAAAAGAAATATGATTGGTGTATTTGCGACAGTACCACAATCATTCATTCAATTTAAACTCGCTCTAACTTCTTCTAGGAAAATCAGGAAAACAATTAACGCTCCCAAGACCAGAAATTATGGTGAGTTTGATAACACTGGTAGCAAAACATTAAAATTATATTTTTATGTTTGTCTGGCAGTAGGTACCCTTCCAGACAAAGTATACAGTTATTGTGTTAAAAAAAGTAGTATGACACACATATTAACCACAACCGATGCATTTCAGTCATAGCTTCCTTCTGAAAAGAATTGAAAATTGTGTTGGAGAATGGTTGAACATATTTTCAATGTAACACGCTGAGTCAGTCACAATTTGGGATATAGATGGGACTCCAAAAAGAAATTTTCACTCTGAAGCAGAGTTTGTGCTGATATGAATCTCCCTCACAAATTGTAACGGTGCCAGACCGAGACTCAGCTCACTTTCTTTGCCTCTGGCAGCTAGTGCTGTACCAACTGAGCTACACAAGCACGACTCATGACCTGTCCCCGCTGCTCCACTCGTCACTCAACATGTCTTCCACCATTTCACTGATCATGTATTAAAATATATATGTTCTGGCGTGTACCTTCTCCAGCACACCGATCGGCACTATGAATGATGAGGTTTCACTCACAGTGATTTTTTGTGTTCTAGCTACGGCATTTGATTGTGAGAATAAGATCGATCATTTAAAGAAAGTTAGTTTCTGGCCTCGGAAGTACGAAGTTTCACTTTACATTTAACTGACAGGAAAGCAAAGCCCATGCCGCTCTCATTATGAATCTTCTTCCTGGTGGGGAGAAATTACTATTAGCGTAATATAAAGTTAAATTCAGGGATCTTGCTTGTTTGTACAGTTTATAAATGACCTTCCATCCTGCACAGATAAAGCAGATGTACTGCTCTCAGATGTTTTAAACCTCATAATCATATTCTATGAGCTGCAACAGCAGAAGAAGTGATAAAAAACATAGAGAAAATGTATCACTTAGTAAAAACATAGTTAATTTTGTTTTGAGCAAAGTTAGATATAACATCTCAATAAGCATACAGCACAAGGCTAAATAAATATGTAACACTCATTGTTCTAAAATATTACTGTCCACAAAGATTAGAACTTGATTGGGAAAGAATGTGCTATAGATATTGCTAGGGCAATGAGTTTGGCAATATCTGTTCAAAAGGTACTTGAAGAGTTAGGTGATGAAAGCAGCAGAAAACTACTTTACTTTCATACTTACATTCGTGGATGCTTTATGAAATGGTATTCAGTGTCAGTTTCACATATAAGTACAAAGTGAACATTGCACAGAAAACTATAGTAAGGATAATAGCTCGTGTCCATCTTTGATCACTTTGTAAGTTATTGCTTAAAAAAACCCATCATTTTAACAATACCCTCATTATATATTTTTCATTTCCATGTTGTGAACGATTAGGTAAAATCTGAAAAAAGTTGTAACATTAAGAAATTTAGCTCTAGGAATGAAGATAACCTGCACCAGCAACAAAATTAACCTTACTACTACACAGAAGCGACCGAAGAATGAAGCCATTAAATATTTGACTGCGTCCCTGATGAATTAAAGATGCTAACATCCAATGAATAGTCTACAAATAAACTGAAATCAGTCCTCCATCATAACCTCTCCTAACTCTTTGATGAATTTAACATTAAATTGTATGTTTGTTGATGTTTCGTGTTACTCAAATCTTGATGATTTGTGTCTAAATATTTGTTGCATCAAGGCTAAAACATAGCCATGATTCAGCAAAGAAAATATATCCTACTTGTAAACACACATAAAGGCGGGTTGTCGGGAATTTCGTCCACAAGACTACACTAACAGAACTAAACTCACATTTTTCACTTGGACAGGATGACTGAGAAACTCACTGCAATAGTATCTTGAAATGCTATTGTTAGTTTGCGTACATATGTACGGTTTCACTAAATGACATAATAAATTAATTTCTTCTTTGATTAACATTGGTTCTATTGTGGTGTGAGGCGTGTATAACTATTCGTCATCTCCAACTACACCTGTTCTTATAGGAGAAACTGAAAGACAATACCAGACAGGAGAGTTGTATTCGCTACGCACCTCAGATAATGCCGATTGCATAGTGTATTCAGAAGCATACTGTGCTCAGAGCATGGGTCAGAGCTGTCAGTGATGTGCGTCTACTTGTTCTGCAACTTTCGGGGGAAAAAAAAGAAAAGAAGGTTTCTGTTGTTGGATTGGACAGAGATCAGATATACTTTAAAATTACTCTCACTAGATTCGATTGAGAACTTGTGTATATTATTGAATTAAAATGCATGTTGAGGAAATTTATTTTTTTGTAGTCTGCTCTGAAGGATTAAGCGCAATAGAATACGCTGATGTTATTTATTCGATAATAGAAAGTGGGTGAGCTGTTACTGGAAAAGGAAATTTCCAACATTATTTAATGCTATCTGAAATAAAGATTAACTCATGGTTCAGAAGAGTTGTTGATTAATGGTGAGGCAAGACAGTACCTGCACTTTGTAGCCCTGGTTAGGGATAATTTCATTCTATTAAAAATACGACTGTTGCGAACTATTACCATCCATTTATCGTGTATTGACTTACATCGGATATTCTTCCCAACTCTGTGCTTTCAATAAGTAAGATTGACGTATGTATATCAAGGTTTGAGTTTGATCAGTTTCATGATACTTGCAAATAGGGGACAGGTCATTACTAGGACATCAAAAGATATAAGAATGTAAGAAAGGAAAAACGAGATTTATTTATTTGAGCATGATCAGTTTACTACTATTAGTCTAAAGGTTACCAACTCAGAGAATAATATTCCTAATTCCGAAGGATTAACTTATTTCATTATTGCAAAAGTCTCTTAGGGGAAGACTTAGTTATCTCTGAATTAAAACTCAAATACGAAAACCATTCAAGTAAACGTCACATCCGTTCTCAAAACAACGGGGTTATCATTTTGCACACAGTTTTGTCTTCGTATTTTATAGTATTACATTATAGCTGTGTTATATAGTCACATTTCAGTGGTTCCCAAAGTGACAGGACTGTGTATCACTCTATCTTATTGCGTTATTAAACACTGTATTACATTTTCAGTTGAAATTGTAAATGAGTCTAACCCTCGGTTACTCGCGCGGAGTGCAAATGTGCTCCACTGTCATTCTAAACTTTTCCTTTTTGTTGGCAAGAGTGGCGGGACTAAAATTCTCAGAGTCTGGCGTTTTTGTTCTAACTTCTACTTATAGTAAATGGCGTGCGCCGTCCTGCACGGATCTTCTCATAGGAAAGCCTTGAGTGTTCCCTGTCGTGTTTGGCGCTCACGTGTACTCCACGCTAGTATCGAAGTACCATCACATATTTTGTATGGTAAGTAAAAATTTTAATTTCCATTATATTTGAAATATGTTTGGACTGCTACTGTAGTATTATTTTATCGTTATTATTCAGGTACACAGGCATATCACCCTTCTGATGAAAGGATTTGGAAGCGATGGCAAGAGGAACTTCAGAGTGATGCGCCTTCCGATTGTGATTCTGATCTATGATATGAATGTACAAGCGTGGATGACGATCGACCAGACGAGCAAACTGGAAATAGTGTCGTGGAAGAATCGGAAGAATCTCTATTCTGGTCGCAGGTTGTGTTCCAAAAACGAAAAGCATAGAGACAGAAGTGATGGTATTTTCTGCATGACCTGACCATCATTTTCCAGGACAATACTCAAGCACGTAAATTGGAACCTGTTACTGAGTTGTTTGACTGATTGGGCTGCTAAGTGCTATACCACCTACTGCACTCCCCTGACTTAAGCCCTCGTGAGTTCAACTCGATTTATAAACTGAAGGAAACACTTCATGACATTCGCTTCAGAACTGCTACAAATTCGTCGGGCAATATACCGCACCGCTCTAACTGTCAACACAACTGGCACTGCTAAGAGTATCCTAGGACTTCCACATCGCTGGCAACGGGTTATACACAATGCTGGTGGCTACTTTGAAGGTCAGTAAAACTTTGAAACACGTATCTATTTTGTACGAGCTGTAAATAAGTAGGTGCCACTATCAAAGTTCCAACCCTCGTATTAAGGGGGCAGTGCAGCTAGAGAAGTCTACAGTGGTTCTTGCAAACAATGAAAAGATACGATTAAGGGAGATAGTCACAGATTCTGACTGGAGCTCAGCGAATACAATTGTTCAACATCTTGTATAAATATGTCAGTGTATTTACGGACAAACCCAGAGTGACATGAGTTTATCCATATTACGTGGATGTAGTGCCACATAAGACGTTTTGCCACAGCTTTTACTAAATCCCATGCTCGCCAAGACAAGCAGTGTACAAGGAAAGAAGAAGGATGCTGGAATGGTCTCTGCTACGGTCTCCCAGGAAAGGGCCAGTTCAAGGCCTACGTGACAGGAGCCGTTGCTTTGGACACCAAGCTGAAAGGGGCGCCAGAAGCGCCACAGCTGTAAGGTTTCTACACGGAACCTATCATAAATAGTAACAGCTGCCTAAGGCGCGATGCTGAGAGGAGTGCTCAAGTGCAGGATTTCTATGTAGTGCACATCGCAATAAGTAGTGAACAATATTTTCGAACAGACCATGTTCCAGACAGAAGATGCTGAAGTTCTTAGAAAAAGTAAGAAACCCTTCTTGGGTTATTCAACATGATGCTCTGTTGTTTAAGTCTTCAGAATTTCTTAATTGTGTCTAAATGTCTTTTGTGTTTTTATCATCAGTTGTGTGCTGTATAGGCTATGGTCATTTTCCTGTGAAGCACGCAGGTCATTAGAATTTATTTCTAATGCAATGTAAGTATGCTGATTAAAGAGTTTTTTTTTTTTTTTTTTTTTTTTTTTTTTTTTTTTTTTTTTTTTTTTTTTTTTTTTAGACGTGTAACCTCCCAACAGATAGATTCCGTAACCTCCCAATAATAATGTGACTTATATATAACTTTTCAAAAGAAATCTGGTAATGTAACTTTTCAATAATTAACTGATTGTGAATCTAAACTGGTAAATCTGGACGTCAGCAGTCCTGGGTCATGACCCTGAAAAACCATTCTGAATTAACTGAAAATTCTTACTTCAATGATATCGCCGAATAACGCGTATATACCTGCTGCTGTAAGAAATTTTTCTGGCACAACCCAGTGCAATGCTGGCCACTAGATTTAGTTATGTATGAAAAATAACAAATTTTCTTTACGATAATCAGCATGACTATGGATATGAGAAATTAATAAAAACTTTAAATTCAGATGAATGGCTGTCAAAAGTTATCTTTATAAGGAAGATTATTATTGAAAGGCCTTTGGAAGAAAAGTACGTGGGACTTTGATATAACAATAGTTGAAAAATCAGTTGTAACAATTAGGATAGGCAATAAAGAACAATAATATTTTGCTTTTACCTTATACTACATTGCTCAGGCAGCGCCATCGTTCTCTTAGACCGGTCTTGGTAATTCCATAACTCTACTGCTCTTCTCGAGCTACAATACACCACTACTGAACTGTATTATCCGAACTCCAGGACACAAGCGCTCTCTGTGAGCTATACAACTCGACAACTGTATGAGTGACTTGACCTAAGCTGCGGGCTGCTACTACTAAAGCTGCCGACACTGCTCTCTGATCTGCGATTCTACTGTAGCTTACATATCGCAGGCAGCGCGTGACCAATCCATCGAAGTTACATCTGCTCGAGTGCGCTAGCAATAAATTCCTTAGTCAGGGACCTCTTCTTACAAGGATAATAAATCTGAGCTACGGATTAATTTATAGAAGTAAGATTACTTATGGTTCTTCCGAACCACATGTATGGATTCTAAATATCGGTCCTAGTGTGGTTTCAAATGATATTAAGTACTCACTATCGCAGAAGTGTATGCAATTGTTCTACCGATTAAGTATTTTACAGAAATGATTTACTCTTATCCATGTATCACACACGTAAGATGAATTTGTACATGACCCAGGGGGGAGTAGCACTCAAGTTCTTTTGTGTGTATGTACCGGCGGGACTTCAAATGAAGAAGAATAGATGAGAACCGTCCTACCATCTGTCTCCTTGTTAATGCTGTGAATTACCACTCTTAGTGCCGCCTTACAACTTCATTTTGAGGGAGTTCTTACTCTGGTGCTGGATGTGGTGCTAAATGGCTCTGAGCACTATGAGACTTAACATCTGTGGTCATCAGTCCCCTAGAACTTAGAACTACTTAAACCTAACTAACCTAAGGACATCACACACATCCATGCCCAAGGCAGGATTCGAACCTGCCACCGTAGCAGTCGCGCGGTTCCGGACTGAGCGCCTAGAACCGATAGACCACCGCGGCCGGCTGTGGTGCTAAAACACGAACACAAGCATGTGCAGTGGTATGACAGGACAAACATATTATGGCGCGCAGCTGTTTCTGCCAGGAATGATACTCAACAGTCAGCCTACACAAACAGCATCGTTTCTGTAATTGCTAAGCGAGTGTACTGATTGACTGAATATGTTTTTGCACATATGTGTGCTGTGCTCGATATACACGCCCTGTGACATTTCTTATACAGCATTAACCAAATGTGAGAGGAAGTTTAAATCAGTTTTCATTTTACATTGCGGAAAATTATGCTTATGTAAAATTACTACTCGCGAATTAGACGATTACTGGACATTTATTTACTGAACATGATATGAGATCCCTCTCTTATTACATAAGTATATTTTTATGATTAATACGCTGAGTTTCAGGAATTATTATCTTTACATTTTTTGTCACTCTTGACTGAGTATGTTACATGTTCACGCACCATCAGTTCCTGTATGGCACCTTGAGAAACCAGTCATTGTACCATCCTGATGGTCGGTCCCGTAATCGGAACTATCCACCCTAGCTGATATCAAGAAGGGCAACAATGGCCAACGTCCCAAGTACTTCATTACCTCCTTTTTTGCCCTCCTGACTGACGTCATGGCGACATCACCATTTCCATGTTGGCGAGGACTTCAACAACATAATCTTCAAAGATGTAATTACATTCGTAAATGTGGTGGTTTTACGCATATTCCTTCACTTAGGCAGACAGATAAATCATGAACTGAAGGAAATATTCTTGAAATACAGGGTGGTCCATTGATAGTGACCGGGCCAAATATCTCACGAAATAAGCATCAAACGAAAAAACTACAAAGAACGAATCTCGTCTAGCTTAAAGGGGGAAACCAGATGGCGCTATGGTCGGCCCCCTAGATGGCGCTGCCATAGGTCAAACGGATATCAACTGCGCTTTTTCTTTTAATAGGAACCCCCATTTTTCATTAAATATTCGTGTAGTACGTAAAGAAATGTGAATCTTTGTTGGACCACTTTTTTCGCTTTGTGATAGATGGCGCTGTAATAGTCACAAACGTATAAGTACGTAGTATCACGCAACATTCCGCCAATGGGAACGGTATTTGCTTCGTGATACATTACCCGTGTTAAAATGGACAGTTTATCAATTGCGGAAAAGGTCGATATCTTGTTAAGGTATGGCTATTGTGAACAAAATGCCCTACGGGCGTGTGCTATGTAAGCTGCTTGGTATCCTGGACGACATCATCCAAGTGTCCGGAAGGTTTGCCGGATAGTTACGTTATTTAAGGAAACAGGAAGTGTTCAGCCACATGTGAAACGTCAACCACGACCTGCAACAAATGATGATGCCCAAGTCGGTGTTTTAGCTGCTGTCGCGGCTAATACGCATATCCGTAGCAGACAAATTGCGCGAGAATCGGGAATCTCAAAAACGTCCGTGTTGAGAATGCTACATCAACATCGATTGCACCCGTACCATATTTCTGTGCGCCAGGAATTGCATGGCGACGACATTGAACGTCGTGTACAGTTCTGCCACTCAGCACAAGTGAAATTACGGGACGATGACAGATTTTTTGCACGCGTTCTATTTAGCGACGAAGCGTCATTCACTAACAGCGGTAACGTAAACCGGCATAACATGCACCATTGGGCAACGGAAAATCCACGATGACTGCGACAAGTGGAACATCAGTGACCTTGGCGGGTTAATGTATGGTGCGGCATTATATGAGGATGGATTATTGGGCCCAATTTTGTCGATGGCAATCTAAATGGTGCAATGTATGCTAATTTCCTACGTAATGTTCTACCGATGTTCCTACAAGATGTTTCAATGCATGACAGAATGACGATGTACTTCCAACATGATGGATATCCGGCACATAGCTCGCGTGCGGTTGAAGCGGTATTGAACAGCATATTTCATGACAGGTGGATTGGTCGTCGACGTCCCCGGATATATTTCTGTGGGGAAAGTTGAAGGATATTTGCTATCGTGATCCACCGACAACGCCTGGCAACATGCGTCAGCGCATTGTCCATGCATGTGCGAACATGACGGAAGGCGAACTACTCGCTGTTGAGAGGAATGTCGTTACACGTATTGCCAAATGCATTGAGGTTGACGGACACCATTTTGAGCATTTATTGCATTAATGTGGTATTTACAGGTTACGCTGTGACAGCATGCCTGCTCAGAAATGATAAGTTCACAAAGGTATATGTATCACATTGGAACAACCGAAATAAAATGTTCAAACGTATTGCGTTCCGTCTTTTAATTTAAAAAACCTACCTGTTACCAACTGTTCGTCTAAAATTGTGAGCCATATGTTGGTCACTATTAAAGCGTCATTTATCACAAAGTGAATAAGTGGTCCAACTAAAAGATTCATATTTCTTTTCGTACTACACGAATATGTAATCAAAATGGGGTTCCTATTCTTAAAAAACGCAGTTGATATCCGTTTGACCTATTGCAGCGCCATCTAGCGGACCACCCATTGCTCCATCTGGTTTCTCCCTTCTAGTTAGACAAGTTTCGTTCTTTGTAGTTTTTTCGTTTGACGCTTATTTCGTGAGACGTTTGGCCCGGTCACGATCAGTGGACCAACCTGTATAAGTAACAGTAACTTGAAGCAATCATTTAATCAAGAGGAACGGAACTTTAAGACAAAAGCTATTGACAAATTACGTATTCAATCAAAATGAACTTCTCTGTTGTCATTAACATACAATATGAAACGTACATAATTACTTCCAAAAGATAACGTATTATGAATTTTATTAACATCTTCTTTGTAAACTTAAACCAAGATTGATAAGATTTACTCGGCGTTTTTCGTGGTTTTCCGCCGAGACTCACCCAAATCGAGACGATTCAGTTAAACAAGGTCCGTCGTCGCACTAGTAGCTAACGTGAGAAAATAAGCATTACCTGCATTTTTATACTACCAGGCCAATTTAAGGTGCCGATCCTAGACTGTGTCAAGCTAACAAGCCGCAAACTTCAAGCTTCTACACAACCATTTTTTCGCGAGAATGGAAGAGTGATTGCTTCACGAAGAAAACTAATTTTGATTTTAAAATATGTTATCCATAACAGAACAATTAATGTAACATACTGTAGGCATAAACAATTTTTTTACATTACAACAAAGTGAATTAAAGTTATGAACAATCAGATATAAGTTTTCACTTGTTCCATGAGAGGGAGACCAGTTTGTGTGTACACAAAATATAGCATTCTTAGTCTTTATGTGATCTACTTGAGAACAGGTTTCTTCTTTTTGTTTTTATGAAAATAAACTTAGAAATTTTCATAAAAACTGAACGTCATTGACGAAGAACGGCAGCGTAACTATTAAGATCTTTTTAGGATTTCTGATCCCACTATGTGTCTTGTAGTATAGCAGTAGGTATTTTTCGTATTGGCTATGCAGCAATGGCGGCGTTGGTCATAAAGTGTATTTAAGAGCATGTTATGCTCAGAATTATCTCAGATTCTGCGTCTACTCATTATTTTGCAACTATCAGGAAGAGGAAAAAAAAGAAGGCTTCTATTGTCAGATCGACAGAAATCAGACTATGTTAAATAAATCTCTCACTAGATTCGACTGCCGATAGTTGTAGATTGCTTGATTCAGTTGACAGTAGTTATACATAGCTTTGTTTTCATCTGCACTGAAGCAGTAATTGCAACGGAATTCACTGTTATATTTATTCGACAGTAAAAACCCAGTGAAAGGACATAGGAGAAGGGAATTTTCCAGATTATTTAATCCTGTATGAAGTTAAGATTCCGTCACGATTCGCAAAATGTTTGGTTCGTGGTGGTGCAACACAGAACCTGCACTTTCGAGTCCTGGTTGGGGTAAATCTCATTAAATTAAAAATACCACCCCACTTTGTTAACCGCTAGCCATCAATTGTATCTTACACTGAATTTGCACGACATTCTTCTTAGTCGAAATGACGTAAACTCTTTGCATTTAATAGGTAAGACTAATATGTACATCACGTTATGAGCTTGAACAATTTCATGAGATTTACAAAAAGAGATTTGGACAGCATTAGTATCTTTAACGATACAACAACTAAGAAGGAAGTGACACAGTTTATATATTTGAATATAATCCATTTACTACTATCAATTTAAAGGTTTCTTATTCAGAGAATAATACGTCCTAGGTCCGGAGGATTAACTTGCTTCACTACTCCAAAAGACTATTACGAGAAGTATTAATTGTCCCCTAATTAAACACTAAACGACGAAAAACATTCAAGTAGCTCCTGCATACGCTCTCAAAGCAATAAGATATTAATTTGCGCAGGGCTTAAATTTGTCAATCTGTTTCATTGTATTATTGTTACGTTTTATGATTAACAAACAGCAGAAACACAAACACTTATTTTGTTGTCCCATCGGCTACAACTTCATATCGAGAACTGCCCGAATGGCTTGCCCTACTGGAGCCAATGAAGACAGCTGTTCTGTTAAGCTTTGGACTTCTGTTGGTCACGTGGAAGTTTCCTTTGACACAGGTGAATCAGGACTGTTCTAATCACGTGCTTGATATCTTCCAGTAGTACCAACCCATAAATCAGAGATCTTCTACGCTTGAAAATGTCGGACAAAGGCTCTTCAAGCAAAGTTTCCCCCCTCCAGCAAAGGAAAAAGATGTGTAAGCCCTACCCACACCAAACGCCTTGCTTGTGATAATTGTGGTTAATATTTTTTAAATTGTGAAAGGTCAGGAATGGCCACTCAAGGCAACACATGAAGGGATACAAAGGTCACCTCGCATAGTTCAGCGATGCTCTCAGAATTTCGTCCTGCGGGATTAGCAGCCTGTTCCCACTGAGCGGGAGATGGAGAAGAGAGATCACAGCCTCTAAAGTCTCTTGTTGTTTTGAATCATGTTATGGAGTGCTATACCTATCGTAGAATGTAAAATTTCTGTGCAGTTCCTCTGCACGATCTACACACTTCCTGTATAGTTACTTAAGGTGAAAGAAAGAAGCTACAGAACCACTGGACTCCAGTGTTGGTTCCTTGGAATTTACATTTTCCTAAAATCTACTGAATTAGCTGATTTAATACAGTAGTTCCTATCGTAACACAGACAATCATTCACGTTTCAGCATTAACCTCACATCAGATAGGTTTCGACAGACCACAAGGCCTAAATATGCCACATAAACATTCCTGTCACAATGTACTGTATAGTTACATAAATATTACAGAGTATCGAAGTTAACATGAAGGGTTAATATTGATTCTTTGCCAGAAAACCCTGTCCAGTTAGTAGTTACTTATGATGTAACTTGTCATAGTTTTTTTGTTGCTTCTGACCTGAGAGTAAAGGAAGCCAAACTCAGGGTCGAGGAAAATGATGGCACTCATGTTTGTTTTAATATCAGAAATAGTCCAAATCGTAGGTTTTTCTCTTACTAATAGCTTGATGCAGTTTCAGCAAGCCATATCGTGATCGCCTTTTGTCTCCTCCCATGTAAACGACAGAAGATAACATTTCCTGGAATATATCCACCTTTGCGACAGTAGCTCTTTTTGTGGCGCTGGATCATCAGGAAGTTTACATGAGTTGTTTCTTAATCATGTATCAGCACATTCTCAAATTATATAACATGTGTTTTACTCAGCAGGATGTTTAATGTAGCATTCACGAAACTACTTCAAGTGACAGTACAAAGTTTGTTTTCATGAACTATACGTTAGTTTCAACAGCATTTGTATTAATAATACCTTGAAGAGGTTCATATTTTTTACACATAATGCATAGCTCGTTACTTTTTATGTAAGTGCAACTACAATGTTGCTCTATCAGGTTTGTGTAAGAGCGAACTTGTTTCGAATTTTTATAAGAAATTTTCTCTTGCTAGATATAACCTGAATAGAGTTCGGAAAGTGAAGAATAAGGGTACATATGTAATCATACAAGAAACTTTCTAAAACATCTACAAGTTATCTATCATCACCTCCAAAAAACATTAAATAGAGGTGGTAGATGTAATTGTGTCGTAGGAGTTAACGATAAACTTCTTTCAGATTTTGGTAAATTAAACACAGTACAGATTATGTTTTTCAACTGCGACTACCGGTTTTGAGCGAATTACCTATGTTCAGATATCAAAGTGTAATATACGACAAAAATGACGTATGCTAAAACGTACATTTAGCACCCTCTTACGTCTTGATTAGTGTTAAGAAAAGTTACAGATTAGTGTTTGTACTAGAAGTAAGGGAGCAGAAACATTTCATTCGTGTTGTTACAGAGTTGTGGTATCTTAAAGCTCAAATGAGGCATTTCTCATGTCTAAGTCTCCAAAATCTCTTGCCATATTTCAGTGCATTTCTTTTGCTTTAAGATTCTGTACGGAGGGCTAATGACGGAGAGACGTCAGAATCCCATTAGCGAACTTTCGGCATAAATCGATTTTATGAGGCAGTTAAGGCGTACCTTAAGGGTTGCAAACAGACTGATGAAACAAACGAACGTCAAATACGCACTCGATGAAGCTTACGATAGCTTGAGTTTGTATTTCCTTTTGGCATTAATAATTTTTTATGTCCAACGTCCCTGCTTCGGATAAAAGCAATAATATCGTCACGTACTCAGCACAGAACGCTTTATAGTTGTGAACCACCGAATATCGAAATAGGCTGTAGACTTGGTCTCTGAACGGCTTTTAGGACGTACAGTGATATCCGTACAGGATATCACGTATTGATGCTAGTCTAACCCCCTTTCGTTGTCGTAAGAGGTGCCGTAATGTGTCATTCGCATCGTTTCAAATATCTTAATATGCCCTGTAAGTCTCGGGCGTTAATATATTCGAAAATTAAAATGTTCAATCACTGTCACGTGCAAGTAAGTTGGAATTTGTTGAGAGCTTGAAAACATCAGAGAACAAATGGTTTTTGTACCCTTATGACAGTGGACTATAAATTAACACTTATAAGTTTGTAGACGCCAGAAAGAAGTAAAATTAAAATCAGCAGCTGGAGAAGAAAAAATGTTTTAAAAATAAAGTTTTAATGTACAAAAACTCACATTTTTTTACTTATTTTCCAACAAAAAGAATAATTATATGGCCTCTTTGATCAAAAGTATGAATAAAATATTAAATTTCTACTTTCACTAAAGAATCTCATAATTACAAGCAACTGTCATTCAGTATGTCAGTAATATCAATGTGAATGAAGAAAAACCTTAAGGGTGCCAAAGAAATCGGATATCCAACGGCACGAGTTCGAGGCTATAGGGTGGCTGAGGCAATGACATCAAGCCCAGTTTGGCAATGGGTTTCCGGCTGTGTTTGAAAGAGAACTGTCATGTTAGTGCAAGATTTCTTTCGAATTTATCACTATCCCTAACGACTGTCATCATGACTTTACAATCAGAGGGAGCTGCCTTGATTATTTTGTGGTTGTCGGTTTGTGTGTGTGTGTGTGCACGTGTGAATGTGTGCGCTTTTCAGCGTTTGCGAACTGTTGTCTGACGGCGACATAGTAAAACGAAAATCAGCTTACAGTATAAATAAATACTGTGTAAGACCTGCAGTTCGTGCCTTCATTAGTACTGCTGTATTTAATATGGAAACATTCTCTTCATATCTTCCTGCACCTCTGCAAGATACTACGATGCTATGGAGTGCAATTAAGAATGTCCTGAGGTACAGGAAGCTCTTCCTGCCCTCTATTTCAAATTACCGTGGTGAAACACATGCGTGTAAAACCTTCACATTACATTACATTAATTTGACACATTTTACCAATTCGCTGGAAAGCAGTGTTGAAAAAATATGAAAACAAAATAAAGTGCTCAAACAACGTTAAGAAGTCAACGCTTATCGATGTCCAGTTCTGTAGGGTCTAAGAAACTTGACGAACAAAGACGCCAATCGCAGCGTTCTACATAGATATGAGTCGCGGACCAGTGAGGATGTAAAGACTACTTTGGGGTAAAGAGTAAACTGTGGCACACGGAGTAAAAGTACGTTGTATGATAAGAACGACGCACCACGAAGGAATTATCCAAATGGCGGGGAAATTCTGTAGATGTGATGTTCATGTACAAACCTTACTACAATTTCAGAAAAATTTGATTATTTATTCAAGAGAAAGAGCTTCACAAATTGAGCAAATCGATATCGAATTGATCAATCTCCATGTGCAAGTAGTTATTGGACTTCGCACTGATTGACAGAGTCGTTGGATGTCATCCTGAGGGATATTGAGCCACATTTCTGTCCATCTGCGTTAGATCGTGAAGCTTTGGAAGTGGTTGGAAGTCCCTGTCCACAATTCTCGAAACGTTGTGAATTTGACAGAGGTCCGGCTATCCGGCTACTTAGGTGAACAAAAGTAAGCCCAGCACTGCTCGCCATGAAAGGTAACGAAACCAGATATAGAGTATGTCTATGTAATGCAGTGCTATAACGCTGCCGCAGATGTCAACCAAAGGAGTCCTGCTATAAAATGAAACGACACCCCCATACCATCACTCCTATCGTATGACAGGCGACAGTGAAGTTGGTATCCAAACACTGTCCTTGGCGTGTCGAAAATACATCTTCGCAGTCAAGTGGGCTCTGTTCGAAGTGGGGATCATAGCTGAAGGCGATTCTACTCCAGTTAAAAAGATTCTAGGCCGAATGTGGCATACCCCATTGCAAACGGACTTGTTGGTGTAGAGAGGTCTGTGGTGCAAACGGGCTTGTTGTTGTAGATAGGTCTGTGGTGGTCGGTGGGAGGCTGCGCCGTGACCACATTCCTCATTCTGTGAGCCACCTCATAATGATCTTGACTGTCACTGAAGCACCAGCTGCACGTTGGGTCGATGGGAATGATGAATCCGGTCTCTAATGATTCCTCAGTCCTCACGTTCTGTCGTCTGTTTGGGTAGACAGTTTTACTGTTGTCTCTGTGTCCGTTCTTGTTTCACCCATTCCTGCCAAATTGTCGAATAGTGGCACCGACGGTATTCAAAAGTCAAGCGACTCACGGACTACTCCATACGACTTGTTTGATGCGAATTACACTTCGTCTTCCGTCACATACTGACATATGGGTATATTTTCACGGAGCTGTCTGCGAAACGTAGCTGCTCCCCAACTGGATACACAGAATTAAGATCGCAAGGAATTTATGCTCCGGTATCGACATGTCCCCTGTTTACTACCTTCGCAATCTACCCTGTGCATCTACGCTGAAGCATGACACATTCATCCATCGGCCATCAAAGTTCTTACAGTTCTGCACTTCCCCTGATATCTGTGTGAATATCAAGTTGTGGCCTGTCTGCATAACTCCTTCGTGCTGCGGAGTTGATATTTTTTCTTAGAGTGCATTTTTGCATTGGAAACTTGTGTTCCGTTAATGAATTACGATAAAATCATGCAATTTGTTATTATGAAAGGTACATTAGTAGAAAGTAATACGGCTGACTGTCTGCGGCGCTTCTCTGCCGAAGATAGATGCAGGTGTAGAAGGGTAAGATAATTCGTATTCTCTTTATTGCAGTTTGTTTACAACAGTTGCAAAGTGAAGCTGCTGATTTAGATGTCGAGCAAAGGAAATGCTTTGATCAGCGCCACTTAGTTCACCGATCTACGGCACGGTGGGAAGAAAATAATGCTAAGCGGGTGCCATCGCCTCTGCTGCAGCGTAAGGGAAGGCCTGCATTTTTTTGGCTCGTGTCCGCCGGCCCGACGTAGCTACTCCTCTGCGAATACTTCAGACTGCGCCACATCCAGTAGTGAAGGACACGGATGTCTCGTCAGAGATGGTGATGGCTGTATGCCCGCGTCGTAGTCCCGAGAGGGCAGTGCAGGTTCATAGACTGACGAGAGTAGAGACGGCCTCGTCGTCAATACGGCGCTGGACAACTTCAGTAGCACGAAACATCGCTGCCCAGCTGTTCGACAATGTTGCCTAGTCTGGGAGGGGTTTAAATGCTACCGCCTCCTGCTGAATTTGCTGTAGTGGTTGCGACTGCATGTAATAAAGTGAAACAGGGACAATGTTGAGGCTCTGGGAACTGCAGTGCGCTTTGATGATGATGCGAAAGTCGGTCAAGTCAGAATTGAGTCTCAAAAGATGGCCCCAGCCCACTGGCACCTGGATCAGTGTCACGGAAGCCTCTTGCGGCTGATGAAGGATGATGCTCAAGGAGGGGTGAGAAACGGCGGAGGCCGATGTCTGCTTACTGGAATGCGTTTGTTGACTCCAAGCTCTGCTTTAGTCCACCTACTTACAACCTCCCCTCCCCCCCCCCCCTCTCTCTCTCTCTCTCTCTCTCTCTCTCTCCTTCTCCTTCTCCTAACAAACGTCCAGCATCCGGATTTCAGTTGAAAACTGGCTGTAACATTATCGCTAATTTATTTACAAGGATTTGCATTTTGTGAGTTCACTCACCGTGACACTAGAATGTTTTCACTATTTACATTTCTTTTGACCTGGCAAGCACTTGGCTAACAGGAAGTTCTCGTTCACAATTAGGTCTTTCCTTTATCAGGAAGTTTCTCGTTGGTGCCGCTATTACTGGTTCGAAAACAAAGTTTGAAGGTTGGCAGGGATGTGTTTCGAGCTACCTTCCGCTTGAAATGGTAGTAAAAGACAACTATTATCGAAAAAATGATGCTGGAAACCGAGAGTGAGGTTCCTCCAGTTAGCATTTAGCGTTGCTGTTCTGTACGATACCTTCCAAGTGGTCTAAAAGCTGCTGCACAGATATGCGGTTGCTTTGTGCCGCTAACATGGGATCTGGGTAGGCAAGCGTGGTCGGGTCCATAGTCTTATTCAGGTAAGGTTTCCAGTTGGTACCCTCTCTACAGGTAGGCCAGGTACGTAAATTAATGTGTAGGTTACGTTTGGTGGATGGTTCCAGAGATGTAGCTGGGTAATGTAAATATAGTTCAGAAATACCTCATGGATTACATTGATAAATGAACCACGATACTGCAGCTCCATCTGCTGCGAGCCACTATAACGTACTTGCAAACAACAAGTAAAATTTGATTTCCCCATAGAGTATAACCAATTCATACTACTCTTTGGCAGAATTCTGTTTTGTCTGTGATTATCTCTTTAGCACATACCGTCGCAGATTTCTTGGAGCAGAGCTTGATTAACTTACATGACCTAGGTGCGCTGTGTATCCATTGTGTGGGTTATATGGTGGTCGACCTGGCTCTACAGAGCTCTACTTACTGCAGGAAGAGTAGTGAATGAGACTGTCTGTTCAGTTTCACTAGCTGAATTTCGTATACTTTGAGACGCACAAATTTTTGCTGCTGCTTCTGCTGCTGCTGATGATGTTTGGTTTGTGGAGCGCTCACCTGCGCGGTTATCAGCGCCTGTATAAATTCCCAACCTTTGCTCAGTCCAATCTCGCCACTTTCATGAATGATGATGAAATGATGAGGACAACACACACCCAGTCATCTCGAGGCAGGTAAACATCCCTGACCCCGCCGGGAATCGAACCCGGGACCCTGTGCACGGGAAGCGAGAACGCGACCGCGAGACCACGAGCTGCGGGCCAATTTTTTGCAAATGGTTCCGGACAACTTGGTAATTATGGAAGCACAACACTCAAATCTAAAGTCTCTGCAAGTTAATTGTGTTAATATAGGTCTTTGTATGTAAATCGGACGGTTTCCCTATGATACTACAGCGACAAAATTTCTGTCCCTACTGATGTTAGGCATTTTAAGGGTGTGGTTAAATAGGATTGATTCTGGCGTTATCCTTCCAGGAACTGTCCGAGAGGTGACAGTACCGGTGTTAAACGACAGCGGACAGTGTGTATTAGGTCTTCCCACAGTTTGGTGGTTTCTGTGCCTTTGTCAGTAATGATATCAGTGATGATTCGGAGTAGCTTTAAGTCGTTAACTGGGTGTCTAAATGATGTAAAAGGTCTCTAAGCACGCCCACTCCTGAACAGTGGTGTTTGCTGGTGCCGAATATGGGACGTGAGCGATGAAGTCAACGACTGTAGCTGTCTGGCACAGTTTAGTACGCGGTGAGCTCAGTAGTGTGTTGGTCTAGCGTTCCCTGATTGCATCCAAAATAAACATGTACCTGTTGTGAAGCCTCATATATATTCTGGTGGTAGCAAAACCGGTTTTCAAGATGCTGTCACTGGCGTCTAGTCATCTACTTTGAAATCAGTATCGGAACACTTTTTGGCATAGCTGTCTCTGTAATCTCGTAAAAGTTGACTGTAACATCTCAAAGTGTCCTGCGTATTGTCCAACTTTGTCCGGTAATCCATCATGAGTAGTAACTTGCCAAATGTATCTTCTACTTGCCCAGTTTCGTTCTCTATTGCCCAAGTATTACAATCCAATCTTAAGGCCCACTGATGATCTACATAGCAATGTGTCGGAATAAATGTAGGACTGCCCCGTTATTTTTGTCTAATTTTTGTTTTTCCTTTTTCCAAAGCAGCCCCATCCCCTCTTCTGAAGAAGCTGCCTAAGCTGTTACATGATGTTGACTGGTGACATCACTTCGATCACTTGGTCTGGTCACTGATAACGCATCACAAATAATTTAAATTGGGTTTTGGAGTGCAGGGGTTGGTCATCGTAATCCACTTACCTGTGTGATATTTTGGCAACATTACTTCATTATTATGAGATCTTTCTTGGCATTCCAAAGCTGTGAGGTGCATCATATATGCCTCTTAACATATAGTCTTAACCTTTTAGAATGAAATATTCGCTGAGAGTCCATCATCTTGAGGGGGGAGGGGGCATGGCCTTACAGAGCTCAGAAGGAAACGGCATCTTCTGGCCTACATCATTGTTGTAACGAGATAACCCTGTGCTCTTGTGAACTTTTGAATTGTATGCTTCTACTACATATGGAAGTAGCATGTCTCAATCATTGTGATGAGAGTTAATATTGTAACAACATTTCTGCAATCGTTCGATAATTCCTCCCCATTAAAAAGTTCCCTTTTGTACATAATGAAATAGTTCTAAATATCTTACTGCGCAATAACCGGCATAACTCTTTGATTAAATCGGACGTAAAAATCGTTCTTGGGTCTGTTACTACTATTTCCGGTGATTCGAATCATCACATGAACACTGTTTTTGTGTGAAAGTTAGGTATGGCTATCATGGTAACGAAGCGTGAAAAGTGGTCAGGTATTGTGGTACCCTTTGCAACGTAATATTACGGCGTAATATTGTGGTGGCAGTTCACCCTTTGTTTGCTTGGGAGACTAATCTGTACGTAATGATGGACAACCTGTTGCGTGTCACGCACCAGTGACTTTGCGCTACTACGTAACTTGTTACTCTGCGTCCAGCCTACCTGGCTAGAACTAAACCACAGGCCCACCTCAACAACTCAAATCGTAATTTTACTGGTACTACTATTCGTATGTCCTATCTCGCCTTTGTGCACAGAGCTCCGTCTTCCGTGCCGAATTTATGCTAACTGGCCCTATCGCTGATAGTCTCGATCATTACGTTGTTTAAGGTATCCCGTGAGTTGATCTTAAGGTGCCTTGTACGCAGTTTAGGTGGACCATTCTATCTCCGGGGTGTTCCTTGCAACAGTAACGATTCTTAGCCGTAAAACCAAGATGAAAGGCGATCCATCCAGTTCTATTGTATGGCGTTCTAAGTCGACTTTGAAGTGATGTACTACTTGGAAATATATACCAAGAATGACTTTGTAACCACCGCCGACTATGAGGATAACGTCTGCGTTAACACAAAATTTACTTCCTCCCCCCTCCCACAATCGGAATTACTGTTGAACTGAGTCAATCTCCACCACCCCCACCTACGCCGCTAGAAGCCAGGCGTGGCGAATTTAATTATGTTTTACAAAATATACCCTTAGTTTCTGTAGATACCGGAGATTCTGTATCTTATAAGAACTCCCACAACTTTTGACGTAACCAGTCAGAAATAACTCTGCCACTGATCTCGCACAGAGATGACTTGCACTAGCCCTTTGTAGGAGCGTTATACCACGGACATAACACACACAACCATGTTTAACAGCGGAATATGGGATCCACCTGGCGGTAGTCTCCTATGCCTCTGGGCCTTCTGTTCGGAATGTCCTAAGCGCTTACAAACCAAGCACTGTAGTTCTCTGCGGTTTCTTTTTACGTGACCTGGGCGACCGCACCTGAAACATTTATTATCCGTATGAAAAACCAATTTCTTCTCCTATGATTCAAATGGCTCTGAGCACTATGGGACTTAATATCTCAGGTCATCAGTCCCCTAGAACTTAGAACTACTTCAACCTAACTGACCTAAGGACATCACACACATCCATGCCCAAGGCAGGATTCGAACCTGCGACCGTAGCGGTCGCGCGGTTCCAGACTGAAGCGCCTAGAACCGCTCGCCTCTTCTCTTATGACTTGGTGACCGTATCTATCTCAGATAATGTCACCTTGCTTTCTGCTGCCTCATGCAGCATGATCAGAAATGCCTTACGAACTCTGCATGTCATGTCTGAGGGTAGCCCTGTAAAAATGTATCAAGCGCTGCTGGTCTGCTTCCTGTAAAATGGTTTTCTCAACATTATCATCCTCCGTGAATTCAGATGTATTGACATTAATTTTGTGAAAATGGTCCACTTAACTCTCTATTTATTCCACGTACTTTTGAAATATCCCATTAACCTGCTCAATGGAGTGTCGAAATATATTCTTCCTCCTAATCACTCTACCTACCATCCCTTTTAACCACTTTACAATTACTTATGTCAATCATTAGAGCAAATGAATAACTAATTATGTCAGTCTTGACTAAGTCAGGATTCATACTGTCCTATTACTTCTCCATATTTAGCGGACCCACAAATAACTCATATAATTTGTTGTACTCCCAATTAGTCGTTCTCAGTGTCGTGGAATTTGTGTGTGTGTGTGTGTGTGTGTGTGTGTGTGTACAGTGGCCAAATTCAGCGACTAATTGTATTAAGAATTCAGAGAAAAGAAAGAGCAATGGCGACCACTTGTCCTGTTTGTTCAAAGATATGTTTTATTATTAGCATTGCACTCACGTTCCCAAAGTCAGACCTGGGACACCAAACTAAATTATCAAACCATAACGTTTTCTGATTTCTGTAACCAAATTTCACGAATGCGAAGGTCGCTCTCGTATTTTTTCCCCCTAAATGACAGTGCGGAACGATGTTAAATGGCTACCGGAAGTTAACAGCATTGACCTAGTGCCGTTGTCTATCGCACTATAGCCCTCATAGAAGACCAAAGTAGGCTGAGTTTTACAGGATCTACGCAAGTGCATATATCCATTCTCCAAATACTTCAAATACTTCGTAATATTTAAGAGATAGCAATAATGCTGCGACTATCTTACATTGCGATAAGCATATTAACATTATATCGAAAAGAGTTTTGCATCACCCCGGTTCCCAAAACTGTGGATATTGTATCACACACACACACACACACACACATACACACACACAAACACACACACACACACACACACACAGTCCCTTTGACTGTTCAGAAATGAGAAATGTCACTAAAACCGCGCCGGCCGAAGTGGCCGTGCGGTTAAAGGCGCTGCAGTCTGGAACCGCAAGACCGCTACGGTCGCAGGTTCGAATCCTGCCTCGGGCATGGATGTTTGTGATGTCCTTAGGTTAGTTAGGTTTAACTAGTTCTAAGTTCTAGGGGACTAATGACCTCAGCAGTTGAGTCCCATAGTGCTCAGAGCCATTTGAACCATTTGAACTAAAACCGCCCAAAGATGTACACAACCTCGCATGAGCAGCGCCTGTTAGTCGGAGGGGGTCCGACAGCCGATCCGTTAAAGTAATTTCGCCAGGAAGGATGTACACGGCTCGTGTTGTCTGTAGTTCAACCATGCCTAGACGGTCTTTACCGCCGTTCGATCGCGTTCGCGTTGTTACTTTGTGCCAGGAAGGGCTCTGAACAAGGGAAGTGTCCAGGCGTCTCGGAGTGAACCAAAGCGATGTTGTTCGGACATGGAGGAGATACAGAGAGACAAGAACTGTTGATGGCTTTTCTCTCTCAGGTCACCCACGGTCTACTGCTGCAGTGGATGACCGCTGCCTACAGATTATGTCTCGAAGGAACCCTGAAAGCCATCATGTTGAATAATGCTTTTCGTGGAGCCACGGGACGTCGTGCTACAACTCAAACTGTGCGCAATAGGCTGCATGATGCGCAACTTCACTCGCCACGTCGTTGGCGAGGCCCATCTTTGCAACCACGACAGGATGCAGCGTGGTACAGATGGACCCAACAAAATGCCGAGTGGACCACTCATGATTGGCCACACGTTCTCATCATCGATGAGTGTCGCATATGCCTTCAACCAGACAAACGTCGGAGACGTGTTTGGTGGCAACCGAGTCAGGCTCTACGCCTTAGACACACTGTCTAGCGAGTGCAGAAAAGTGGAGGTTTCCTGCTGTTTGGGGGTGGCATTATGTGGGGCCGACGTACGCCGCTGGTGGTCATGGAAGGCGCCGTAACATCTGTACGATACGTGAGTGCCATCCTCCGACCGATAACACAACCATATTTGGAGCGTATTGGCGACGCATTCGTCTTCATGGACGACACTTCGTGCTCGCATCGTGCACAGCTTGTGGATGACTTCCTTCAGGATATCGACATCACTCGACAAGAGTGGCCAGCATGTTCTCGAGACATGAACCCTATCGAAGGCTGTGGACGACGTGACCCATCAACAAGTGTAAGGCATCTACGGCGAATCACCGTTAAGGAGTTGGACAATCTGGACCAACATTGCCTTGATGTACTTGTGGATAGTATACCACGACGAATACAGGCATGCAAGAAGACGTGCTACTGGGTATTAGGGGTACCGGTGTGTACAGCAATCTGGACCACCACCTCTCAGCTCTTGCTGTATGGTGGTACAACATGCAATGTGTGGTTTTCATGAGCAATATAAGGGGTGAAAATGTTATTTATGTTCATCTTTATTCCAATTTTCTGTACAGGTACGGGAACTCTCGAAATCGAGGTGATGCAAAATTTTTTTGATCTGTGTGTATATGGTGATTCCACAAGAGCTTGCAAAAATGTGCAAGGCGTACAGAATGCTCCACTAAACGATTTGACGTATGGAATTTGGGTTCGAAGAAGCCAGCTTAAAGGGTGAATAAGTAAACTTGTCTACCGATTTGTCTAGCATTACTGTTTTCAGGTTTATTTACGACTAACATGACAACAAGTTTCCGCGTATCCTGCAGTTTATTTAGATTTACATTCCTTATTTCCTGATTACTAGAAAGTCATGATGCAGGTTTTGTTCCCTTTACTTGTCCGTAAGGAGGCTCTGTCGTATCGTCTTCATGACAGAACGCGCAATGAATCAACGACAGATCCATTCAACATGACGGTGCAGCCTCTCACTTCATTGTGGATGTCCGCAAACATCTCAGTACTGTAGAATGAGACTTTCACTCTGCAGCGGAGTGTGCGCTGATATGAAACTTCCTGGCAGATTAAAACTGTGTGCCCGACCGAGACTCGAATTCGGGACCTTTGCCTTTCGCGGGCAAGTCCTCTACCAACTGAGCTACCGAAGCACGACTCACGCCCGGTACTCACAGCTTTACTTCTGCCAGTATCTCGTCTCCTACCATCCAAACTTTACAGAAGTTCTCCCGCGAACCTTGCAGAACTAGCACTCCCGAAAGAAAGGATACAGCGGAGACACGGCTTAGCCACAGCCTGGGGGATGTTTCCAGAATGAGATTTTCACTCTGCAGCGGAGTGTGCGCTGATATGAAACTTCCTGGCAGATTAAAACTGTGTGCCCGACCGAGATTCGAACTCGGGACCTTTGCCTTTCGCGGGCAAGTGCTCTACCATCTGAGCTACCGAAGCACGACTCGCGCCCGGTACTCACAGCTTTACTTCTGCCAATATCTCGTCTCCTACCTTCCAAACTTTACAGAAGTTCTCCGCGAAAGGCAAAGGTCCCGAGTTCGAGTCTCGGTCGGGCACACAGTTTTAATCTGCCAAGAAGTTTCATCTCAGTACTGTATTTCCTGGTCGCTGGGTTAGAAGGGAGAGGTCCTATTGCATGGGCTGCGAGGTCACCTGATATGAATCCCCTTGATTAATCGTATGGGGATATCTAACGTCACTTGTGTATGAGACCCCAGTGGATACTGAGATGGAAGTAGTTGTCAGAATTGTAGCTGCCTGAGATGCGATTCGAAAACACCAGGGATATTTCTCACGATTCATCTGAATCTTGTTCGCCGATACTGTGCTTCCATTGATATCGATGACCGTCTGTTTCAGCACATTTCGTAAGATACAGTACAAGTGGTACGTTCACCATATCAGTGATGGTATTTGCAGTTAACAATGTAAATAAAAAGGTACACAGTAATGTGATTTTAATCCTATCATCTCCTTAAGCTTGCTTCTCCGACACACCTACCTCAAATTGTTCAGAATCCTTTACGTGCTGTTTAAATTTTGCACACTCTTACGGAAACACCTATAAAAGAAGGGAAGTAGATGATGATAACATGGGAGATGTGATACTCCGGAAAAAATATCGCACTGCAATGAAACTTCTAAATCGAAACAAGCCACATGAAGATCTGTGGAACAAAATACAATTAATAACATTGAAACCTATTATGTAAGAAGTGAGAGACAAGTGAAACAGCCTCACAGTGCAGGAAAAATGTAATAATTCCAATTTGAAAGTTTGGAGATGCTGATGGACGTGATTATCGAACCATTAGTTTTACAAAATACTGTGAAGATTCTTTACACAAAAATGGAAATGCTAGTAAAATCAAAGCTGTGAGAAGATCAGTTTGGACTGTGGAACCAGTGAAGCAACGTTGATGCTACTGTCTTAGAAGATAGCTTTAAGAAAAGCAAATGTATGAGGGATATTAAAAGAAAAGAGCACAACAGAGACTGCAAAATGTAAACCGCTGAAAGCACAGTAATTCCATGGCCTACGGAAGAAAGTGCGGTCCCTAAAACTGCAGCAGAAGGCGCGGTCTCTGTAACTGCACTGACTTGCCGCTGGAGGGGCGTGGGCGCTTCCCTATGTGACGACAGAGCGAGCGAGCGCGTGTGTTGCGTCTCTTTCGATTGGGACGAATGCGGCGAATAGAAATGCGTCGAATAATAGCAGAAGTGTGTGGAGAGGTTTGCAGTTCCCCCGTAATTACGACCCTAAATCCGACTTCTGGGACGATGGCCGCCACCGTTAACTTCCCGCTCTTCTGCAACGAGCGGGTCCCCGTGCTGGACAATGGTTGCGGTAATGCGATGTGGGGTACCAGATCGTGCGTCACCGATCAACGACATTTGTAATTCCTCGCACTGCCTGTGCCACACCTTCACCCTTGCAACAGACATGCAGTGCTCTCCGTACACGTGTGCCGTTCTTCGATGAATTTCCGTTCTCCACACACCTTCCTCTACAAGGAGCCGCAATGTACCACTCTGCTCATCTATTAAAGCCCAAGTTCCTCGGTTTTCAGCGCTACTGAGGGTAGTGGAACGTAGACGTGCACACGTGATCGCTGTGTCGTCGCTTGGCTATGTGCCCATACACCTGCAGCGGCGGGTTTTGGTGCTCAGTGACCACGCCTTCCTCCGTAGGCAAAGAGATCACGATCCCTGCATCGGTTTTCATTTTACAGTATCCGGATCGTTTCCTTTTGAGTGGCCCTTATGCATTCATACAATTTATAGATTTACAGATAGTTTTTCACCGTTTTGACAGGAATACACTCGAAATTTTGAAGAATACAGGGATAAAAATTAGGGAGATAAAGGTTATCTACTACTCATACAGCAACCGGTCTGTAGTTATAACAGTCGAAGAGCATGATAGTAATTATTGCTTGTTGAGGGAGTGAGGCAGCTTCAATCTGTGAATTAATGACTCTGTAAAGGAATCCCAGGAAATATTTCGGAAGGAAATTAACGTAAAGAGAGCAGACATTAAGTTGTACCGACGACACTGCAATTCTCTCGGGTACAGGCAATGATTTGGAAGATCAATTGTCAAGATTGGATATTGTCTTGAAAACGAGAATACAAAATTAACATCAACAAGAGTAAAACAAGGCAAAGGGAACGTAGACGAATTAAATCAGGTGATACTGAGGGAATTCGATTAGGAACAAGAGCCATTAAAGCTGGTAGATTAGGTTTTCTATTTGGATATAAACGTGACTAACAATAGCTGAAGTAGAAGTTAGCAAGAAATTCGTTTGTGATAAAGAGAAAAAAAATTGACAAAATACAAATTTAAGTAGATTCCCGATGTGCCGTAGTCCGATATACCGTGCATTCGTATTTATTGTAGTTTTCAAGATGGAAATGTCTCCACGATATTCGCCAAACAACCACTGGAGAGGAAGCAAGGTTTTGTGACAGTGAATTCTGAAATTCACACAAAGTAATGGTAGAAGACAATTTAATTGATCATCAGGTGTATAACGGTGAAGATACGGTGCTTTGATATCGATTTCTTCCACCCAAAAACACATAAGAACATAAGACGGATTCGAAACCGAATGAAGACAGAACAACCTTCTTCTTTCCCACAAATAAATCGGGCAGCCATAAGCTGAAATTTCTATGTGCAGGTAAAAGTAAAAGCCCGAGATGGTTCATACATTCAAACATGTCGTCATTTAGATACGCTTATAGCCAGAAGTTGGGAAGGAAAACATAGGTACAAAGAAGGTAGCTGCGAAGAAACCATGGGTAACAGAAGAAATACTTCAGTTGATTGATGAAAGGACGAAGTACAAACATGTTCCGGGAAAATCAGGAATACAGAAATACAAGTCGCTGAGGAATGAAATAAATAGGAAGTGCAGGGAATCTAAGACGACATGGCTGCAGGAAAAATGTGAAGACATCGAAAAAGATATGAATGTCGGATGGACAGAGCACACAGAGAAGTCAAAACAACCTTTGGTGACATTAAAAGCAACGGTGGTAACATTAAGAGTGCAACGGGAATTCCACTGTTAAATGCAGAGGAGAGAGCAGATAGGTGGAAAGAATACATTGAAAGCCTCTATGAGGGTGAAGATCTGTCTGATATGATAGAAGAAGAAACAGGAGTCGATTTAGAAGAGATAGGGGATCCAGTATTAGAATCGGAATTTAAAAGAGCTTTGGAGGACTTACGGTCAAATAAGGCAGAAGGGATAGATAACATTCCACCAGAATTTCCAAAATCATTGGGGGAAGTGGCAACAAAACGACTATTCACGTTGGTGTGTAGAATATATGAGTCTGGCGATATACCATCTGACTTTCGGAAAAGCATCATCCACACAATTCCGAAGACGGCCAGAGCTGACAAGTGCGAGAATTATCGCACAATCAGCTTAACAGCTCATGCATCGAAGCTGCTTACAAGAATAATATACAGAAGAATGGAAAAGAAAATTGAGAATGCGCTAGGTGACGATCAGTTTGGCTTTAGGAAAAGTAAAGGGACGAGAGAGGCAATTCTGACGTTACGGCTAATAATGGAAGCAAGGCTACAGAAAAATCAAGATACTTTCATAGCATTTGTCGACCTGGAAAAAGCGTTCGACGATATAAAATGGTGCCAGGTGTTCGAGATTCTGAAAAAAGTATGGGTAAGCTACAGGGAGAGACGGGTCATATACAATATGTACAACAACCAAGAGGGAATAATAAGAGTGGACGATCAAGAACGAAGTGCTCGTATTAAGAAGGGTGTAAGACAAGGCTGTCGCCTTTCGCCCCTACTCTTCAATCTGTACATCGAGGAAGCAATGATGGAAATAAATGGAAGGTTCAGGAGTGGAATTAAAATACAAGGTGAAAGGATATCAATGATACGATTCGCTGATGACATTGCTATCCTGAGTGAAAGTGAAGAAGAATTAAATGATCTGCTGAACGGAATGAACAGTCTAATGAGTACACAGTATGGTTTGAGAGTAAACCGGAAAAAGACGAAGGTAATGAGAAGTAGTAGAATCGAGAAGAGCGAGAAACTTAACATCAGGATTGATGGTCACGAAGTCAATGAAGTTAAAGAATTATGCTACCTAGGCAGTAAAATAACCAATGACCGACGGAGCAAGGATGACATCAAAAACAGACTCGCTATGGCAAAAAAGGCATTTCAGGCCAAGAGAAGTCTACTAATATCAAATACCGGCCTTAATTTGAGGAAGAAATTTCTGAGGATGTACGTCTGGAGTACAGCATTGTATGGTAGTGAAACATGGACTGTGGGAAAACCGGAACAGAAGAGAATCGAAGCATTTGAGATGTGGTGCTATAGACGAATGTTGAAAATTAGGTGGACTGATAAGGTAAGGAATGAGGAGGTTCTACGCAGAATCGGAGAGGAAAGGAAAATGTGGAAAACACTGGTAAGGAGAAGGGACAGGACATCTGCTAAGACATGAGAGAATGACTTCCATGGTACTAGAGGGAGCTGTAGAGGGCAAAAACTGTAGAGGAAGACAGAGATTGGAATACGTCAAGCAAGTAATTGAGGACGTAGGTTGCAAGTGCTACTCTGAGATGTAGAGAGGTTAGCACAGGAAAGGAATTCGTGGCGAGCCGCATCAAACCAGTCAGTAGACTGATGACCAAAAAAAAAAAAAAGCCTTCAAAGAAAGCTTGGATGACATGTGACATTTTCACCAACTGGTTACAAGAAAACTATGTTCCGTCAGTAGCAATGCACCTACAGTCATTTAACCCTGGGGAAAAAGCTCTACTAATCCTTGATCAACGTCCAGCTCATCCACCTCCTGACGCCTAGCAATCAATTTTTTTTATAAAAACTTTCTTTCTGAAACACACGGCATCAATTCACTTACTGGATCGGGATACCAAACGAGCATATAATCCTCATAAGCGCCGTGAACTGCTCACATCAATAGTAAATTCAGGTAAGGAAATGGAAATATTCTAGAAATCTAGAAATCTTAGAGGTGTTGCATATTCAGTAGGCCTCGCGTGGCCAAGCATCGGCCAGACCACTACTATGAATTGCTCTCATAAGTGTTACATTGAAGAAAATGCAACACATAAACGCTGTAGTGACATATGCTTCAAGAGCAGTGACGTCCAGGCACCACGTTATGTTGTAGAGTGCAATATTGATCTGGAAGTCTTGAACGGTTGAGTAAACATCGACAACGAAAAACCGATTTTGCAGATGATAGATGAGAAGACCATTACTGATGCTATTACAAATAAGAATGGCGAAGCAGTCGAGGATGAGGATAATGAAACTAAGGAGAAAATAAAGATGCTCCCAGTACACTGGAAATACTGGATAATACAAAATTAAGTGATAACGTGAATGGAGCGGCACAGTGAACTAAACCAAACTGAGTTGTAGCACCTTGTGAGCATAGAACAATACGCACTAAAGAAACTGCGTGGAACGACCAGACAAAGAAAACTAATTTACTTCTTTAAAGCGACAGAAAAACGACGTACTGCATCTCGCAGACAGTGATGTAAATTGTTATACTGTATTTGATAGTTCATTTTGTGTACCATGTTGAAAGTCTTTCTACTGTATGGACGACGTTTGAGTGAAGTTTGTGTAATTCCTGCAAACTATTTGGTAAGTTTCTGAAATGTTTTACTTCTCATGTTCCTTAAATTTAAATACAGCATACTAAAGTACGCATAATATTGCATTATATGTTCTTCCTGACTTTCCACACGTAGTTTTCCATCACACTGCTCACTTTCGATCTGCGCTATAACCCGCGGGAGTAAAGCACATCACCCGACAACCGCGTTATGTAGGGCTTCTCCTG
This sequence comes from Schistocerca serialis cubense, assembly GCF_023864345.2. Lineage (NCBI taxonomy): Eukaryota > Metazoa > Arthropoda > Insecta > Orthoptera > Acrididae > Schistocerca > Schistocerca serialis. The sequence goes on from NC_064641.1 coordinate 805,982,765, forward strand.
TGTAAGTAGCAGTGAGATGGAAACGAGACACAAGGAAAAAAGTGAATTGTTTATTATTTAAAAAGTAATCAATATAAATTTAACTTGTTTATCCCACTGTGATGGCTCTGAGCACTATGGGACTCAACTGCTGAGGTCATTAGTCCCCTAGAACTTAGAACTAGTTAAACCTAACTAACCTAAGGACATCACAAACATCCATGCCCGAGGCAGGATTCGAACCTGCGACCGTAGCGGTCTTGCGGTTCCAGACTGCAGCGCCTTTAACCGCACGGCCACTTCGGCCGGCATCCCACTGTGAGACAGGACGGTTAATGTGTTCATAGAAAAATATTTGCGATTGCCTACGAAACTATGTTTGTGCCGAGGCAAATCGACAGCAACGAAAGTCCTTCTTCAAGGCTCTAAAACTATGGAAGCTGTATGGTGAGATATCGAGACTGTGTGGAGTAGGGGCTTTCAAGCGAAACTTCTGCAGCGTAATCGACGCAACCGTGCTATCACGTGGGGGAGTACACTGCAAAAGTATCGCTGAAAAGACCTTGCACATCCTCCATACAGTCCCGATACCTCCAATGTGATCAACATAATTTTTGGAGCTCTGGAGAAAGACAGTCTATCTGCTTCGGACGAAAAGGAAAACGTCTGGATACAATCATGGTTCCGTAGGCAACCGCAAATGTTTGTCCTGTGGAGTAAATGTACTAACAGTTCTCGCGATTACTTTCAAAATAATAAGTAGTTTACTTTCTTCCTTGCATCCGTCTTTTTTAATTGACACCGCTTACATTATGAAGACTTTTTCGACGGTATTTGTCTGAAGTAGAGCGATGTACGGCTGTGAAGTATGAACGATCAACAGTTCAGATAAGAAGAAAATATAAGACGTTGAAATGTGGAACTGCAGAAGAAAGGTGACGACTGTATTCGTAGATTGTATATCCCACATTCTGATACATTTCTGAACTGTAAGTGGTACTTATAAAATGCGTACTTGAGGACGAAGCTTTGGCCATATTTAGCAGGTTTAAATCGATATAGGTTTCTGCAGTTATCGAGAGAGAAAGAAACACTTACATGGGTTAGAGTCTTGTAGTGAGCTGCTTCTAACCAGTCTTTTGATTGTGGAAAACAACGACAATAAGGAGCGAGCAATAGAAGCAAAGATTCTGTGATATTATTGTACGTAAAGATGGCAACAACGTTAACTGAAACAAAATGAGCGTGACTATACGCTAGGAAACAATGTTATCAGTACTGCAATAATTCATTTTCCAGCTGTTAATGCTCGATGATGCCACGCAGACGTTTGGACTAACGCAGTATAGACAATCGTAACCGAATTGTGTCGCTCACAGTGCTCCTACGAACCGTGGAATAGGCCACTCTCAAGCCGGAAATGTGCCAGGGCACTGGCTCCGACAACGTCCCTCCCACATACGGTGGTGGCGGCAGAAGGAGTGCTGGCTACGATATCATGAAAACCGATCAGCAGCATTGTAGCCGTCCGGTAAAATCAGCTCCACCCCCCCACCCCCCCTCCTTTCTGCACACTGGTTACTGATTCACAGATCAGACTTTAAAAGCCTTGCAGGATGCTCTCGTTCGTCGCAGTCACAATTATTGGCAAACTTCGTACAGCGGCGCTTTTGGCTTCTGGCGCTTCTCCTAACCAACTATCGATCTCTACCAAGTCCACTGCGCATCAGACTAAAGAAAAGCACAGTGTCGAGTAACGCCTTCGTCGATCTGTTACTTTTCTACTTTCTCCTCAAGAAACTCTCCCCCCGTAAAAACTCTCCCCTCAAACTAAATCGATTTAATGACAATATTAAGCTAATAATAACATCTCACAGAAAATTTAGCAATGATCCTTTACAGGATGAAGAGCGAGTCACTACCCCCTAATCTCCCAGTCCCTCCAAATTCATCAGTAAACCTTTCACGGTATCTGCTTAATTCCTCCATAAATTAATATAGGATTATTTATCATTTCATACATCGACCAACAAAATAAATGATTTCCTTGTATACCACTTTTCCGATATGTAAAAATCGTTAGAAACAAACTGTCTTCAAGTTTGAGTTTTATTGATCTGAAACTTGCAGTCAGTATCATATCAAATTGTCAACGTGAAAAATACTGTACAACATCTTTATGAAGCATAATAATATAGACTCAATTAGATTCGTGTAACTCGTGTCTTATTTACGACATAACTCAGGGAATCAGTTTAGTAATCCTGTCGTTAATATATTCACTTGCATAGCGTATCTCACATTTAGTGAATAAAACGTTCTAGATCACACTGTTATTAACTGATATTAACGACTTTTCCCGAATTAAATTATCAGCAGATTTAGCAGTTACGTAGATGATGGTTGCTGGTGTCAGCTAGTGTGTGTTGTAATGATGCCTCTACTTCACTGATAAACCTGAGGACTGTTTATTCGGCTGCAATTAGTAATAACGGTCGATAAAGGTGATGTAGGATGTTTTGTTAGTTAAATAATAAAACAGATCACTGACTTCCCCCGCAGAAAAACGCGACTTATCTGTACCTCACAATCAGTGGCGACCAGTTATCATGTGCTGATGTGCTACAGCAAACTGTAAATATCGCACTAAAATTGTGCCATTTGTCTTCGAATGTGAGCCGAAAATCGCAATGAAACTACAAGACTTCTTTTCGAAACCAAACTGCCGTTTCTCATCGAATACTTATTGGTATGCAAATAAAACGAATATATGTTTCGTAGGCAAAACTCCGCGAAAGCCAGAATCCAGTATGGAGTGCTGGAATGATGGCCAGCCGCGCTACGATCAGCTCAAAGGGACACAGCTGTCTCTTTTCGTCCACACGTACTCTGATGTGATGTCATTCCATCAGGCCCTATGGATGCTACGTCGCTCACGGCGACAGGTCAGTATTTTTGTTTAAAAGTATGTGTAACGTGTTGTGCAAGCATAGAGTATGAAGGATTCTTGTGTAGCGGTTGACGTAATGGTACCATGGGCAAGTGGTCAACCCAATGACTGGCAATTGGTTCGATCTGGTTCGATTGCTGTTGCTACTATCATCTTTTTTCTTGCACTTAATTTTATTGCTCGCAATGTTAAAATATCACGTATAAAATTTAAATATATTTATACAGTTCAGTTATCACTGGTGTCTTGTGGCCGAGCGGTTCTAGGCGCTTCAGTCTGGAACGGCGCGACCGTTACGGTCGCAGGTTCGAATCGTGTCTCGGGCATGGATGTGTGTGATGTTCTTAGGTTAGTTAGGTTTAAGTAGTTCTAAGTTCTAGGGGACTGATAACCTCAGATGTTAAGTCCCTTAGTGCTCAGAGCCATTTAAAGCATTTAACACTGGAGTCAAAATTTAAAGCAACAATCAAATATTTCCCCGCACTGGTCTAATGAGGGAAAAGCATCAGACACAGCCAACCGATCCGGCTCAAATTTGGCAGGTCGCTTGTGTACAACCTAAAACGGAAGACTAAGATTTTTTGGCTCAACACCTCCACGTCTTTGTGAAAAGAAGCCCTAAAGGTTGTGACGAGCAGTCGACTCAAAATTGGCGGGATCGAGAATCCGGCACGGTAGCTCAGCTCTCTGTAAAAAAAAAAAAAAAAAAAAAAAAAAAAAAAAAAAAAAAAAAAAAAAAAAAAAAAAAAAAAAAAACCCTCAATGAAGGGAACGAACAATAGTGTTTTCTGTATACGCCGTAATAACTAGTTATTGATTGTTGTGTCATATATTTCAGTTGCTTAATCTGAATAACGGAGGATGTACACTCTTCGACCAGCGCTGCAACATATAGGTGGGAGCCTGTCACAGACGACAGCAAGCGGGAAGTTACGGACGCTGTGTTTTTTAGTTTGTAAAAGTGTTGCAAGACAGATGTATTATCTGTGCACTACCGGTAGCAGGCTGTTGTGTTTCCCGGCGTTCCAGATTGATAGGGGCGGCTATCGTCGAGCGAATTTTGGGGATGACGAAAGAAATGACTTTTGTTGATACTGCAGAAATATAGCATGAAGGGGAAGCAGAAGGTGATTCAGTGGAATATATCACGACTGGTCAATCGTGCAATGGTCATAACACTTCGGAAATTTCCACGTCTCAGGCAATGTGTGCTGCATCTGTTCCCGATGAGTAATATTAATAACCGGTTACTAAAGGATTGAACTTAGGTGCCATATCCCATGAACTAAAAGCAACGGCGCTAGCGCTAGCCAGGAATCATCCAAATTTTAACGTACAAACACAGCAAAAGAAGAGAGGAACGACAGCCCTGAAAAGTAAGGAGGACCTACAACTGTGGGAAAATTATATCGTTAAAGGATGGACGAGATACGAAAAATACCAGGCGATAAATAACTGGACATACGACCGATTTGTCGAATCTCGTCGTCGTAACGAGAATTTAACAATGAGAATATTCCAGGAGTGGGCTGCTGGCGGAGCGCTTCAATATACGACCACCAAGGATTTTACGTTTGCTGCATTATTATGTTCGGTAAAGAATTTCATACCGGAATATAGAATTCGTCAAGGGCACGTCACTAAATACGTCTCCCACAAGGAGTTAGGAAATATAGAAGATAAACAGAAAGTGGCGGCTCTTTTCAGCACGCAAACGGCGCCACTTATGACAGGTTTTGATCGTGATTACGTGATCAAAACCGATCAAACAAGATGCAAGTACCGGGTGAACATCCGACAACGTTATCGCATAAGGGAGAAGAAGGAACTCTTGTCGCATCTGGTAGCAGAAAAAAAAATAAAAAAATAAAAAACACTAACACATTCGTACACGGCGCAATATGCCATCACAGCCTCTGGAAAAGTGTTGCCTCAGATTTTCTTGTGTTTACAAGAAACGAAGGTTTGAGAAATTTATTTGCCTACCTTTTTATCATTCCTTATTGATTTACTTACCTTATTAACCTTGTTATCCCTATCACTTGACATATCGAAAAATACAAATGTGAAGGATAACATCCGCTACGTTTCCTTGAGATTCGGACCCGGATTCTCCGATTCCCAGCCAAGTACTTTGGCCATTGAGCTATTGTTTTAATCTAATCTTGTTCGTTAATGTTCGTTGCCTTTGTTCGGGGGGGATGTCCCGTGACTCCCTCTGAAGTTCGTTGTCGATCGATTCACTCAGTTTTCTTATTCCAAAGGGTTACTAACCCTCCGACCGAACACGCTGAGCTACCGTGCCGGCTAGATTTTCTCAAAAACGGGAAGTTGTTGAGCCAAAATATCTTAGAGTCCTTCGTTTTAGGTTGTACACAAGCGACCTGCCAAATCTGAGCCGAATTGGTTAGCCATGCCTGAGGACTACCCCTTGTAAGTCATGATATAATACTACAAACAGTCAATACATGTCAATACGATCGTGTTCTGCACGCATGATGGCATTTTGGTAAATGGACAACCATGCCAGCGATGACGTCAGGGAACCCGTGAAGTGGAGTAGTATTTGTCGGGAGTCCCACGTCCACAATTATTGTGTACATAGGCTTTGCAGAACGGCACAGAGAAGACGGCTGCCAGACTCCCTACAGTACAGAGCCGTAGGAAGAATGGAAGCGGGACTAACTGATGTCGTCCGATGGCTTGACTGGACTCTTAGGAAGTGTGTTGGCGGTAGCTACTAGGTTGACTTTTCATTTTAATTTAGCAACTGTATAATGCTCGGGCACTACTCCTTTGGTAATTTTATGTAAGCGTGGAAGATATATAGTTTTAAAAAATGTTCAAATGTGTGTGAAATCTTATGGGACTTAACTGCCAAGGTTATCAGTCCCTAAGCTTACATACTACTTAACCTAAGGACAAACACGCACACCCATGCCCGAGAGAGGACTCGAACCTTCGCCGGGACCAGCCGTACAGCGCCTTAGACCGCTCGGCTAATCCCGATATGTAGTTTAGAGAAGAAGAGAATAGAAACTTTCGAAATGTGGTGCTATAGAAGAATGCTGAAGATTAGATGGATAGATCACGTAACTAATTATGAGGTACTGAACAGAATTGGGGAGAAGAGGAATTGGTGGCACAACTTGACTAGAAGAAGGGATCGGTTGGTAGGACATATTCTGAGGCATCAAGGGATCGCCAGTTTAGTATTAGAGGGCAGAGTGGAGGGTAGAAATCATACAGGGAGACCAAGATATGAATACACTAAGCAGATTAAGAAGGACATAAGCTGCAGTAGTTACCTGGAGGTGAAGAAGCTTGCGCAGGATAAAGTAGTATGGAGAGCTGCATCAAACCAGCCTCTGGACTGAAGACCACAACAAAAACAACTACAACAACACTCTCTTTAATTTATCCTCGGGTGAGAGTTTCTAATCCATGACTAATATACGTTATTCCAGTTTTATTTGCGTTAAGTTTCGCGCCTGATGATAGTTGTTTATTATTTCTAATCAGGTTTTTGTTACACTGGCGTCCATTACCAGAATCCGAACATCATCGTCACGTGCCTTGCTTAAGATCCTTTGACAACGTTTTGTTAGCCGTTCTAGGTTATTATTTAGGCTAAAAAAAGGAAAGGCTCGATTGCTGTGGTAACAGATGCCGTGAACACTGGATGTCATTGTCATACTGAGCTACTCATTTCCACTGGACTGTCGAACCGCCCATATACTTTAATCCTGGGTGTGGCGTTTCTGAAGTCCCTTATGATGTCGATGAAACTTCATAGCTCCAAAAAATGGTTCAAATGGCTCTGAGCACTATGGGACTCAACTGCTGAGGTCATTAGTCCCCTAGTACTTAGAACTAGTTAAACCTAACTAACTTAAGGACATCACAAACATCCATGCCCGAGGCAGGATTCGAACCTGCAACCGTAGCGGTTTTGCGGTTCCAGACTGCAGCGCCTTTAAGCGCACGGCCACTTCGGCCGGCCAAACTTCATAGCTCCCTAACAGTGGAAGAGGTCTAAGTGGTTCACTCAAACGTATGCTTTTTCAAAAGCCAGCGTTATGATTGCGCATTTTGTTATACCAGCTTCAGCGGTCGATAAGATAATCGTGTAATCACAAAGCGTTTGGTGTGCGATTCTGTCTTTGCTGACGCTCAACCAACATGGTCCTGTTATGATGTTCATTACAGATTTTAGTCTCTCATTTATAATACGTGGAATTTTTTATAATCAGAGTCTAGGACTGATAGAGGTCTTAGATTTGCTATTAATTTGCCTGTCAGATGTTTTGGAATTAAAAATTACTGTTCCTTCACAAAAGTCATTTGGGATGTCGCTTTCGGTGTTGATTAATTCTTACAGACGCCCTTATAGACGAACGTTTGTTCAAAATTCCCTCGCATTCGACACGTAAATCATCAGAGAGCCTTATAGGTTACGCTATGGTCGACTCAGGCGAAATATTCTAGATACCTGAAAGGGCATCTTCCTGCTTCTATTCACATAGTTTGAACCACATGAGCCTGTCACATGCCCCCCCCCCTCCCCCCTGTTCTCAGATTTAAATTCGGAAGAGCTGTACCTAAAACTTTAAGGCTCACTGTTCTCACGGATGATGCAATGTAGAAAGGGTAGCTTTAGCAGATCACCTACAAAAACGACTTTTCTACTAAATTTCCTTGTATACTCGCTTTTTTACCACCACCAATAGCCTTCTGACTTATAAGTGTAGTAATCGTAGCTATTTTTACGTTTAGACACTGGTGTCCAAAATTAAAGCAACAAACGGAAATTTTGCAAAGTTGCTTTAATACAAAATGTCTAAACAGGCGATAGTGGTGTAGAAAACATGTAAAGAATAAGGAACATAAACAACTGCAACATGTAAAACGAAAGACAAAAATGTTCTTCGTCTTTTCCAGCTTAACAGATCTGCGCACTCATTCCGAGAATTGTTTAATGTGCTCAGTATTGGGTGTGACCACCTCTTGCAGCAACATAGGCCTGACAACGGCGGGGCATGCAGTGATGTTACCAATATCGTGTCGAGGCAGTAAAGCCCATTCTTGCTGCGGACTCCTGGAGAGTGGTTGGTGGATTCTGACTTGATGCAACCCGTCTCTGCAATGCATCCCGGACATGCCCTACGTGATTCAAATCGGAAGATCGAGCAGGCCACGCCATACTTGCAATATCTTCCGTTTGCAAGAAAACATCAATCACCTATGCTGTATGAGGTCGAGCATTATTATCCGTCAATACGGACCCACAGCATCTGAGGTCTCAAGATCTCGTCACGATACCTAATAGCAGTTAAACCTTACCGATTCAACCGTACAATTTAGTGAAGAGCTGTTCGAAATCTCTGCCCACAACATTAGAGGTCCCATCGAGATGGGTCTTTTTCCGCAATCTTTGGGCACCGAAGTCGTGTTCCACGTTTGCTCCAGTCGAGAATCAGTCTCCAGACGAATTCGGAAGTTATCTGTGAAAAGACATTAACCCATTGTTCGACCGACCACGTGGCATGTTGACTGCTTCACTCTAGACGTTCCGTCCAGTAAAGAGGCGTCAGAAGTACACATATAGAAAGTCTCCGACGACAAAGACCTCTCTGCCAAGGCCTTCTGTACACCATTTGCCTCGATACAACACGTTCAGTGGATGCTGCGAGGTCAGATGCGACTTGCCGTGTACTGCTAAGGCGGTACCGTCTTACCCTTACAGCCAAATAACGGTCCTCTCTTTCTGATGCCACACATGGTCGGCCCTGCACTGGTCTTTGGGATGCAGTTTCGGTCTCTGTAAACTATCGCCACATCAAAGAAATAACAGGACGATTCTCATTAAGAAAACCTCTGATACCCTGCAGCGCTTGTGACCGCTTGGTACTGAGAAGCGACAACCCCTGTAGGCGAAAGCAGTAGCCATCTATAGAGCTATGATGAGGCGTTGACATGGATACGTTTACAACATCGCGTTGTAGACAACCGTAGCAACTGCGGCTACGGTACAGAAACTGTCCAGGATCTCTGTAGGAATGTATCATAATTTCAAAGCTCTTTTCACGAATACACAGAAATGAATTTTTCTCGATATTACGCTACAAACACAGTTAATTTTTTGGATTCCTTTCTAATAGAAAATTGGCAACGCGAATACCGGGCAATGCAGGGTTTTTCAGATAGTATAACTGTATAATAGGGAACCACGGTTATCAAAAATCTTGAAACGCTCTTGCCCGATTTCTACACTATGCTATAGTAAAAGCCTGCAGGTGTGGCCGAGCGGTTCTAGGCGCTACCGTTTGGAACCACGTGACCGATACGGTCGCAGGTTCGAAATCTGCGTCGGGCATGGATGTGTGTGATGTCCTTAGATTCGTTAGGTTTAACTAGTTCTAAGTTCTAGGGGCTGATGACGTCAGCAGTTAAGTCCCATAGTGCTCAGAGCGATTTGAACTACAGTAAACAATCCGACAGGCTTACGTTATATACATTTTTAAAAGACCTTGCACACGTCTCCTGTTAAAACCATCTCCAAGGAATGAAATGCTGTACTGTGGTGTTTTGTGCTTTGAAAATGTGTGGTCTGGTTTTCTTTACTTCAATCACTTTTAACTACGACAGCAGGGCATTTCAACCATTAGAATAACTGTTTCTACCGTATTTATTTGTCTACTTTACATATACACACTCCAAAATTATTGTATCACCCCAGTTCTCAGAACTCCAGAAGATAGACGTTGACTGTTGATATTGTATCACACACACACAATCCCTTTGACTGTTGTCATATGTCACTAAACCCACCCAAAGATGTAAAGAACCATGCATAAACAGCGCCTATTAGAAAAATGGGGTCGGACAGCCGATCAGTTCCAGTCATTCCACCAGGATGGAGGTACACTGCTCGTGGTTCAACCATGCCCAGACTGACAGTGCCGCAGCTCTATTACGTCTTCATTGTTGCTTTGTGCCAGGAAGGGCTCTTAACTAGGGAGGTGTCCAGGAGTCTCGGAGTGAACCAAAGCATCGTTGTTCGGACACGGAGGAGACACGGAGAGGCAGGAACTGTCGATGACATGCCTCACTCAGGTCACCAAATGGCCAGTACTGCATTCGATAACCGCTACCTACGGATTATGGCTCGCAGGAACCTTGACAGCAACGGTACCTTGTTGAGTAACGCTTTTCGTACAGCCACAGGACGTCGTGTTACGACTTAAACTGTGCGCAATAGGCTGCATGATATGCAACTTCACTTCCGACGTCCATGACGTGGTCCATTTCTGCATGCACGACACCATGCAGCGCGCATGCCGAATGGACAGCTCAGGACTGGCATCACGTTTCTTCACCGATGAGTGTCGCATATGCCTTCAACTAGACAATCGTCGGAGACGTGAATCGAGGAAACTCGGTCAACCTGAACACCTTAGACGCACAGTCCAGTGAGGTTTCCTGCTGTTTTGGGGTGGCATTATGTAACGCCGACGTACGCCAATGGTGGTCATGGAAGGCGCCGCAACGGCTGTTCGCTACCTGTTCGCTTCCTTCAGAATAACGACATCACTCGACTAGAGTGGCCAGCACGTTCTCCAGACATGAACCCCATCGAATATGCCTGGAATAGATTGAAAGGGCCTGTTTATGGACGACGTGACCCACCAGCAACTCTGAGGGATCTTCTCCGAATCGCCGTTGAGGAGTGGGATAATCTGGACCTACAGTGTCTTGATGAACTTGTGGATAGTATGCCACAACGAATACAGGCTGGCATCAGTGCAAGAGGACGTGCTACTGGGTATTAGAGGTACTGGTGTGCTATCAATCTGGACCACCACCCCTGAAAGTCTCGCTGTGTGGTAGAACAACATGCAATGTATGGTTTTCATGAGCAATAAAAATGATGGAAATGATGTTTACGTTGATCTCTATCCCAATTTTCTGTACAGGTTCCGGTGATGCAAAACGTTTTTTGATATGTGTAGTTTTAAGCATAAATTGTATACACAACAATGTGCTGTACTGTTTTTTTCATCGCATTCTATTGTTACAGTTAAGAGGAATGCTGAATTCATGGATTAATGGCGACTGATTAGACTGCTACGACATAATCTTAATCGTCAGGAAGTTTGTAATCCTACGCGTTCGCAGATCAAAACTGTGTGAAATACTGTCATCGAAGCGACTATCATCACAGATCCGGCAGCCAGAGAGGACTCTCTTCTACCCTGCAACCAATTATCCAGACCAATTTACCTATTCATTCTAACCTACTACAGTTCACTGTCAAGCTCTCGTTCACAGGTCAGAGAAAGGGAAGAACAGGAGTTGGACAGATAGGGGGTGGAGGAGGGAGGAAATGAACATAGAGGAGTGAAAAGAGGAGTTGGACAGATAAAGGGAGATGAGGAGATGGAGTGAGAAAGGAGGTGACTCACAGAGAGAGGGGGAAGGAGACGGACAGAGAGAAAGAAGCGGGGGAGATTGAGATTTGAGAGTAGTGCAGGAGCTGTAGAAATGGACGCTCTGCAGTATTGGTTCTCTTGCCTTTTCTCTTCTTCCAGTTTTATTTGCCACTCTCTTTCTTCTTGATCCACAAGTAGTCGGTCCACTCCATCACGATACCCTTTACGACCTCGCTCATTCTAATGAAGTAAAATCATTCGGTCGTGTTCCATGTTTTAGGACACTGGCATGTCTGAGATCAAGGTGATTATCGATATTATTTTTCAACTTTTCTTCATGGCGCTTAAACTCATATTGAAACTTTTTCTCTCTTTTTTCATTTCAATTTTGTCTACTCCGAACACAAATTAGTAAGTGTTTCTGGACAGTGCTGAACAGTTCTCGTCGAAATCATTGCTTTCTCCCTAGATACGATGTGCTCGGGAGCGACATGATTAGCACTTCCAGGTATGTTCTACGGTCACTCAAAGAATGTGGGGGAGTGAGCGCTCAAAATTACTGAAGTCGAAAACACCCTAACGCATGTACAACTCCGAATACATATACAGCAACTGTAAAGCGTTGCCGAGTTTATTAATATTCTGAAATAAAGAAAGAGCTTCGTTTGTACACTGAGACAAAGATTTCAGTATCTTGTGCTGTGTTGTGGTGTGTATAACTTATCTGTGTGATGTTTTGAATTGGTTTACTAATTCATATTTTCGTGAAACTATGTTGTGATTTAGAATAGATTTTCATTCACTCTGTGGATAAAAAAATATTTACTGTTCTGTATTATTCCTACCAGATTTTAGAGTTTTCAGGATTATTATTTCAAAGAGCCATAGGATCATTTTGGAATTTTATACAGATACCTAAAGAAAGATTTTAGTCATTTATACAAATACAGAAATTTCCGAAATAATTTTGAACTCAAAGTGCCCTTGAAACTTGTTTCATGAATTCATAGTTTCACGGACTAAGCTATGTTGGAAGACGATGAAACTAGTAGGTCTCTTTGATAGGATTTTCAGTCAACTGCATAAAAACATGCAAACTTTTAGTTTTTAAGGCATGGAAATCGGGGAAATAAAAGATCTTGGTCGTATTTTTTGACTAACTGAACATCGTCTCTGAATATGTATTCATTTCTTCGAAAGATATGGGTTTTGTGGGCCGTCATCACGTCTTTGAAAGATAAGCGGAGACGAAAATATACAAAAATCTGGAAAATAAATTCTTAATTGATGTCAGAGCGGTATTTCTTGATTTCCATGGATAAACATCGGATTCTTGTTACGTTTGACTGAATCCTTACTACAAGGAAAGGTAAATCCCTGACGGGAGAGAGAAAGAAGTAATTTAAAATTGCAGTTGGTCTTCATGTTTATATGTGCGTGTTTGCAGCAAATAGTCAAAACAATTACAGATGCTCAAAAATCGTAGAGCAGTTTCTTCAGTTATTGCACGTAATGGTATAAATTTCCTTAGTTTTACTACGGGGCTACGTAGGAGAAAAAAGAGCGGATAATCGGATGCAGTTTCAGATCTAAAATTCTTAAACTACTTATAGCTTTAGCGTTGATTACAGTACAGTTCCGATACAGACCCGGCCATCTTGTGTGATGGTCACAGTGTTCGCGCAGCCGTGTAGACGAGCTGATGTTGGTCAGAAACGCTGACTAAAGAGCTGCAGAGGTGAAGCGCCCGGTGTATCACACTCTTTAAATTCGTAGATCACAGTGTGTAATATTAAGTATAGAAATAATACTACAAATCTACGAACGTAATGCCTCCAGTCAGGTCCCTTTATCAGGTACTGCCTCCTCCCAGATAGTTTCCGACGACCACTGCCCCCCTCCTCGCTCCATCCCACACAACTGCCCCCTCCCCCTCCTCAAACGATACTCAAAACTGCTGAACATTTAACACATCTTCTTTAATTTACACACATACCCTACGTATTCAGACCTGTGCGCTGGCACATGATTATGAAAGTGCGCAAACATTTATTTTTTGTGTAGTCATAATATTGTGAGTATTTACGACTTCCGCGAAATACATATTGATACAAGTGTGAAAGAGGTAAAACTAAAATTATATACATATAACTAAAATTATATATATATATATATATATATATATATATATAGTTTTACCTCTTTCACACTTGTATCAATATGTATTTCGCGGTAATCTATACATGAAGACAATTTTTGTGAAGATTTACGAAAGTGAAGAGGAATAAGCATCTGCACAAAAGCCAAAAGCTTGCGAAAAGTAAACGTGCAACCAAGATTTTCTCCACCTTCCGCTGATAACAAGGAGAATAATATTTGATTTCAGAACATGAAGAAAATAAAATAAAAAGTAAGAAATAAAGTCCATACGTCAATTGAACGTAAAATGTATAAAGAAAACAGTTTTTAATTAATAATTAACTAATCTTAACCCTGGGTCAAAGGGTGAAGTCCTCGAATGGAAATCGAAACGTTCTTCAGTTCCAAGCTCCCATCGATTCTCTACTTAAATTTTGAATGAAAACCTTAGAAAAGGTGGATGAAGACTTCCGACATAAGAAGTCACCCTCATCCTGTCAACTGCCTTGTCAAAGAGGGCGGAGAAGAGGAAAGAGTCTCAGAGCACGTTCTTGCCTTTGATGTGACGTCTCTCTTTGGGAAGCCATTGTTTCTGTTGCCTACCTGCAGTCACGAAGAAATTTGATACTGCAGCACCGATCAGATGGTTTTTCTGTATGTTTTGACACTCAGGCCCCTAGTTCATATACGTCACGACGCGTATTACGAATGAATACAAATTCTCTATTCACTAATACGTGTCATTTGTCTAATGTCTTCTAGTTTCTGTGCTGTCGTCTTTGGAAATTCCGCAGATACTTACGGATAATCCTGTATGTTATGTTAGGAGTCCACTAATGAATAACTCCTGATGTATAAATTGACTGATTGTTAATGCAAACAAACATTGGTTGTTACATCATAAAACTCCATAGCTAAACGAAATCACATTTAGAAGGACGCTATTACGTTTTACATTTCTGGGCTTAACTAATAGACAAATAGGAAGAAATCAGTAGTGAGAACTATTTACAACCCCAACTGATGTTCTTCAGCTGATTATTTGAAAAAGTTGTTTCGCTAACATAAAATCTTCTGAGAACTGGAACAGTTTCACCTTGTCTACGCTGACGAGTTGTACGTTCATTGTTCTGACAGCCACGCGTAACTAAAAATGGTTCAAATGGCTCTGAGCAGTAAGGGACTTAACATCTGAGGTCATCAGTCCCCTAGCACTTAGAACTACTTAAACCTAGCTAACCTAAGGACATCAAACACATCCATGCCCGAGGCAGCATTCGAAACTGCGACCATAGCGGTCGCGCGGTTCCAGACTGAAGCGCCCAGAACTGCTCGGCTACAGCGGCCGGGGCGTAACTGAAATGAATGTATTTTTTAGGGACATAATGAAGTGTGTCGCAAAATGTGTTTGTTTTTCACGACAGTGTCGCAATTGCAACGCCATAAGGAAACATTTGCGACTGGATGTGCATGAATATAAAGTGAAAGACGTACCTTAAGGTATGTCGTTGTAACCGTTCACTTATTATTTTTCATGGAAACGGAGCTCAGATCGATGCGATGTCTTAGATTAACCAGCAGATAGCAACTGGAGCAACAGAGGCTGGGGGATCATATCCGTTGGTAATGGTGTTAAAAGCGGCATTTACCGCACCCCAGAATTCTCGGGAACACAAGAGTCCGGATGGACAACCGCGCCCTTGGTCACCCACTGTATATGTCATTCTCTCGGAATGCCTCCATAAAGAGGTCTTTATAGGCCTGCCAGCAGTATAACCCCGGAGTGGTTCGAAGCCATTCACCGCGCACATAAAAAGCTCAGAGGCGCGCCACAGTGGAGGATGAAAGCGGGGCTACTGTGCGTTCCTCTGCGTATCGCAGCTCGCGGTGGACGTGTGGTCGTCAGTAATACGGTTTATAACGGCCAGCCGCTATGCCGTGCTGGATTCCCTGGCTGCCTCAATGGTCCGTCAGGCGCTTCGGGACGCGCGGAATGTCCGGCGCCTAAAGCAGGGACGCAGGGGCAGAGGCAGATCTCTTCAAAGCGACCACAGGTTGTGATCAGTGACCTATCCACGATTCCAGGACGAGCTCTGTACGTGTAGGGTCGTGACTGTATAATGGAATTTGTGGCACAAAATTTCTAAGAGAGAAAGGGCAGAGTACTTCACTGCAACTCAGGCCAGTCTCGCCACGTGAGGATATATGCAAATAGGTACTGTTATCAAACACAATAACAAAGGAAACATACCAACTTAATTAAAATAAAGTTGAGAAACAAACAAACTGCATCTTGTCCTACAGATATTTGTTTATTTCGAACTTGCTTTTCGACTTATTGCGACATTTAATTTCGTTAACAGTACAGAGGAGATCACCGCCTTGAAATGTAAGATGTGTCGGATGGTAATAGCAAAGACTTCTTATTGATCCAGTCTTATTGGTATGCAGTTGTAAAAGGCATTTTAAATAATGTAAAGATCACAGTATACAAGAATGCCTCTCAGATTACAGAATTTAATGTTTTACTATTGTTGAAGTGGTTCTACATAATCAGTTTCTGCGTAGTAGAGGAGAATATAACTCGTAATTTATATTAATGAAACGTCAAAAAAATAAAAAATAAAAAAATAAAAAAACGTAGTACAATTAGTGCGGTAAAAATAAGTTGCAATATGTAGATGGAAGTGACATGCTACTTTTAGATGTGTAATATAGTTTAAGTAGCTAGTTGGTTCATAATAGCCTATATGTACCTATTTCAGGTGAGAAGGCCTGGACACAACCTCGATCAGCTCTCATCTGAAATTGTTTGTGTTTATGTAGGTTCAAATGGTTCAAATGGCTCTGAACACTATGGGACTTTACATCTGAGGTCACCAGTCCCCTAGAACTTAGAACTACGTAAACCTAACTAACCTAAGGACATCACACACATCCATGCCCGAGGCAGGATTGGAACCTGCGACCGTAGCCGTCGCGCTGTTCCAGGCTGAAGCGTCCGGAACCGCTCGGCCACAACGGCCGGCGTTTATGTAGGTTTGTAGTGTTTGTGGGTGTTGATATGTTGCTTGGAGCGTCGTATGCCAGGACACTACATGATATACATCTACATCTACATTGTACTCCGAAAGCCACCTAATGATGTGTGGCGGAGGGCACTTTCGGAATCACTAACTGATCCCTTCAATCCTGTTCCACTCGCGTATAGTGCGTTGGAAGAATGATTGTCGGTAAGCCTCTGTATTGGCTCTAATTTTTCGAATTTTCTCCTCGTGGTCAATTCGCGAGATTGATGTGGGTGGAAGTGATATGATGTCTGACTCCTTCTGAAAAGTGCTGTCCCGAAATTTCAATTGTAAATTTCTCCGTGATGCACAACGCCTCTCTTATAACTTCTGCCAGTGCAGTTTGTTTAGCAGCTCCGCAATGCCCTCTCGCCAGCTAAACGATCCCGTGACGACACATAACGTTCTCCGTTGGATCTTCTCTATCTCCTCTATCAGTCCTACCTGATAGGGATCCCAAATACAAGAACAATACTCAAGAATCCGGTGAACAAGCGCCTTAGAAGCCACTTCTTCCTTGGATGAGTTACATTTCTTTAAGATATTCAGCAGTTGTTTGTTAGTCTAATTGTTGGTAGTTGTGCTATATTCTGTACGCTACCTTAGATACATACACACACCTGGTGTTGTACAGATTAAATACTGATTGAGCGTTTGATACACGGAATACACGAATTTTTCGAGTAGCTTTACATGATAAATAAACTTAAGGTTGTTACTGTGGTGTCACCGCCAGACACTACACTTGCTAGGTGGTAGCCTTTAAATCGACCGCGGTCCGTTAGTATACGTCGGACCCGCGTGTCGCCACTATCAGTGATTGCAGACCGAGCGCCGCCACACAGCAGGTCTAGAGAGACTTGCTAGCAGTCGCCCCAGTTGTACAACCGACTTTGCTAGCGATGGTTCACTGACAAATTACGCTCTCATTTGCCGAGACGATAGTTTAACATAGCCTTCAGCTACGTCATTTGCTACGACCTAGCAAGGCGCCATTATCAGTTACTACTGATATTGATTCATGTACCGTCATGACCGACGTTCTTCATTAACGGATTAAAGTTAAGTATTCCACCAGCTACGTCCGGTTTTCTAAATTCTAATTTCCTTGTCCTGTTCCAGACCTCACGCCAGCCTGCGTGAGCTAAAACGCGTGCCTTTCGGCCTCCTCTAGTAACCCGGTGTTGGCTCTCCTGCCAACCAAAACAGTTACTGTTGCCGGTAAGGGGTCGAAACTAAGTGGAGTCCTGAGGTGAGAACTATATATACGAGGTTTATTAAATACACAATGCAACACATTTCTCTATGCCAATTGGGGCTGAAAAAATTAGACATTTTTTCTGAATTTCCTTCCAAGCAGAGAGTCGTCATTAAGTTTCCTTCGGAGGGAAAAGAGAACGTCGCAAATATTCATGCGCACTTGTGGTATGGCTGAAGCCTGGCAGTCAACGAAAGCACAGCGGTTCGTTAGCAAGGCGCTAATCATCGTCACAACTAGGTCGCGCAAACATGTGCTATCTCCCGCATGCCAGCTGGCCGCACCTTTATCAGAAAGAAAGTGTTTTGTCAAACGTTCGTCGAAACGACTCAACAAAACTCCATTCTTCCCATTTACACACTTCAAAAGCGTTAGTATGCAGATCAGCCCTCACTAATCTAGGACTAAGTAATGCCACGCTTGCAGGTATATAAGAAACAAAGTTTTATCATCCAGCAGTAAACAAAAACACACTGAAAAATGTCACATGGAACAGGGACCGAAACGTTGGTAGTTTTATATATTGAAAATGCGGTCACGAACCCAGAAAATTTTTATTGAATCACTATTTGTTGTTAAGTTTTAATAACAACATACTTTTTAAAGATGCACTGATGTGTTAGCGGGGTCCACAGCCTGAAAACATATTCTAGTGCAATCTTGGCAATATCGACGAATTTTAATGACATTTTCTACCAACAGGGGATGTGTGGGATAAGGGTACTCTGTGTTCACCATTAAAATGAATTAAAAAACCTAAATTTCGTTAACTGTTTTGACTTCTACTCAAAACATACGTTCTAAGAGATACTGATGTAGAAGTAAGGTTCTACCTTGAACCGAAAAGATTTGATATTACATTCACTGGAGAAGTGACATCTACACATAAGACCTAAATTTTTGAATCAAATTTAATTGAAAAATTTGATAATATTTTTATAAATCTGGTAGAAGAATTCGTTTAAAAGAAAAAAGATTTTACAAAATTTTGAAACATCAATTAACTGATTACAGTACTTTCAGGAAGTAGACTTTAAGTAACCCCCCACCCGCCATCCCCTTCTCTCCAACTATGCACTGTGTTGGTTAAATTATTTACATATGTTATTTATTGGCGTTACTAGTAATATCCTAGGCGACCAAGACGACGTTAAACCTGGGAGTGAACAACATCGTTCACTGTGTACATAAATGATGTATGGTCATAGCAGCTTACTTTCTGGTCAACAAGAAAGCTTCACTCTCATCATTCCCTTCCCCCATTCTATCTCTTCAAAAGGGTCGTAGAAGATTACCCACGCTTATCAAAATTCTAAATTACATACCCAGTGCAACCTCCTGCATAATCAAAGCCTGCGCCACGATTAGACCATATCCAGAAAATAATGAGCATGTGGTTCCACGATGGCTTAATAAGCAGAAAACTGTTTCGAAATAAACTGGTGTTAGTACGTTAGTCAAAAAACACAGTTTGTTTGCCAGAGCGTAATTGCGAATTAGTTCTGTGGCCCTCGATAACAAGTAACAGAGTGATTTGTTTCATTTTGCTACTTTTAAAATTATTTCTATGTCTGCATGACATTACTTGCAGATTTCCCCTCAAACAAAATGTGAGTAGCAAGAAACAATAGCCGGATTCCTTACATACTGCCGAGCAGTATTCCAAAATCTACATCTACATACATACTCCGCAATCCACCATACGGTGCATGGCGGGGATACCTCGTACCACAACTAGCATCTTCTCCCCCTGTTCCACTCCCAAACAGGACGAGGGAAAAATGACTGCCCATATGCCTCTGTATGAGCCCTAATCTCTCTTATATTATCTTTGTGGTCCTTCCGCGAAATGTAAGTTGTTGGCAGTAAAACTGTACTGCAGTCAGCCTCAAATGCTGGTTCTCTAAACTTCCTCAGTAGCGATTCACGAAAAGAACGCCTCCTTTCCTCCAGAGCCTCCCACCCGAGTTCCTGAAGCATTTCCGTAACACTCGCTTGATGATAAAACCTACCAGTAACAAATCTAGCAGCCCGCGTATGAATTGCTTCTATGTCCTCCCTCAATCCGACCTGATAGGGATCCCAAACGCTCGAGCAGTACTCAAGAATAAGTCTTATTAGCGTTTCATTAGCGGTCTCCTTTACAGATGAACCACATCTTCCCAAAATTCTACCAATGAACCGAAGACGTCTATCCGCCTTCCCCACAACTGCCATTACATGCTTGTCCCACTTCATATCGCTCTGCAATGTTACGCCCAAATATTTAATCGACGACTGTGTCAAGCGCTACACTACTTATGGAGTATTCAAACACTACTGGATTCTTTTTCCTATTCGTCTGCATTAATTTACATTTATCTATATTTAGGGTTAGCTGCCATTCTTTACACCAATCACAAATCCTGTCCAAGTCATCTTGTATCCTCCTACAGTCACTCAACGATGACGCCTTCCCGTACACCACAGCATCATCAGCAAACAGGGGCACATTGCTATCCACCCTATCCAAAAGATCATTTATGTAGATAGAAAACAACAGCGGATCTACCACACTTCCCTGGGGCACTCCAGATGATACCCTCACCTCCGATGAACACTCACCATCGAGGACAACATACTGGGTTCTATTTCTTAAGAAGCCTTCGAGCCACTCACATATTTGGGAACCAATGCCATATGCTCCCACGTTAGTTGGGGGTCTGCAGTGGGGCACCGAGTCAAACGCTTTCCGGAGGTCGAGGAGTATGGCATCCGTCTGATACCCTTCATCCATGGTTCGCAAGATATCATGGATAAAGGGCGAGTTGCGTTTCGCAGGAGCGATGCTTTCTAAAGCCGTGCTGGTGCATGGACAGCAACTTCTCTTTCTCAAGGAAATTCATTATATTCGAACTGAGAATATGTTCGAGAATCCTGTAACAAACCGATGTTAAGGATATTGGTCTGTAATTTTGGGATCCGTCCTTCTACCCTTCTTACATACAGGCGTCACCTGCGCTTTTTTCCAGTCGCTCGGTACATTTCGTTGGGCAAGAGCTTCGCGATAATTGTAAGCTCAGTAAGGAACCAATGCAGTAGAGTACTCTCTGCAAAGCCGAATTGGAATCCCATCAGGACGTGGTGACTTATTTATTTTCAACCCATTCACCTGCTTCACAACCCCAGGGATGTCTATCACTATGTCCTCCATACGGGAATCTGTACGAGACTCAAACGACGGTATGTTTGTACGATCCTCCTGCGTGAAAGATTTCTCAAATGCTAAATTTAAAATTTCAGCTTTCGTTCTGCTGTCTTCCGCTGCCAGGCCAGACTGATCAGTGAGTGACTGGATGGAAGCCTTAGACCCGCTTACGGATTTTACGTAAGACCAGCATTTCCTTGGGTTTTCAGCAAGATCTTTCGCTAAGGTATGACGGTGGTAGTGGTTGTATGCTTCGCACATCGCTCTTTTTACAGCAGCACGAACCTCTACTAACTTTTGCCTGTCCTCATTCTCCCGATCTTTCTTGTACCGCTTGTGCAACTGTCTTTGCTTCCTGAGCATTCTCCGAATTGCGCTGTTAAACCACGGTGGGTCTTCTCCGTCCGTAACCCACTTTTTAGGCACATACTTCTCCAGTGCGTGATTTACAATGTGTTTAAAATTTTGCCCATAATTCTACCACGTCCATCGTACCGGTAGTAAGTGAAGTCGATTCATATACTAAGTGGGATGCTAACAACTGTTTATCTGCTCTTTCTAGTAAGAATACTTTCCTAGCCTTCTTGACCTACTTTTTAACTTTTGTGACCATAGTAGTAATGACTATGGGCGACGATACGATCACAATGAGAAAACTTGACAATTTCTGCAAAATATAACACTGTATGTAGGACATCCATAGTCAAAATATTTCATGTTGCTTAAGGAGCGCTGTTTCGTATCTAAAATTCTCCAAAATGGCTACAGCCATTAGAATCGTCTGATAATCTGAACTGGTCCTACTCGCTCAAAGTTGTACCTTGATACGAAAACGTGCTCCGTTTCGACCTCTGAGGAAGAAAGCGGTCTCAGCATGTTACAACTTGGCCACTTTCTTACTGAGCAGTCGCCGGAAGACCTAGTTTATGATGCTGGAAGATTAGTTTCTACCCAGCACGTCGAGGTCATAAAACATCCAAACCTAGCTGTCTCAGATCTCATTCTTCTTCTTTAAACGTTATCAGTTGAAATTAGATAGTTCGTTCGGAGACGTGCTCGTTGGGTGCACTCGGGGTTAAACAAGGTCCCTACAGTTTGCCAACCAGGCGACAGCACATAGTATTAGAGTAACAAAAATGAAATTTCCACATTTTAAAATGCAAGACTCAGTACTGTGTATTTATGAATCAAAAAAATGAAGCCAAAAATTCCAAATCCTTAAATTCATTAACGTTATTTTTCATTTTGATCAATCCATTACACCTCAATTTAACCTGTCCATCTTCAGAAAGTTGGAAGTCCCAACCAATAACTACTTTAAGATATCTATTTGGCAAAATAATTTTAAATTTATCATCGTGTTACACACCTTTTTTCACTAAAGCTAGTACACAAATATTCACATCCAGAAGTGTTAGATAAAATATTTACTTGCGGCTCACTAAAACAAATCAGAATTGTTAAATTTGTTGGATTTCTGGATTAGAGGCTCCATTTACATAGAGAATATTTTTACCAATGAATTTTACTTCTGTATAATTTCTTCTGCAAAATTCCCTGTCCATATAAAGAAATCATGAACTCAACAATCCAAGATTTTTCAAAAATTGTCCAGAATTTGAGCAGGATTCGAAGCACAAAATCTCCCTTGTTAGCGTTTTATGGTTAGTATCACACTCGCCTTACACATGCAGCTAATCACACAAGGCAGAGGAAGTAGCTTTAATTTTATACCTCAAGCAGCAAGAGGAGAGTAAATGGGAGTTGTGGTCCTGATATCTAGAAGCAGTGTGCTGTGCTGTTAGTCTCTCATGTGAACCAACAGTAATCCAACAGCTGTCATTTGCCAGCAACCAAATAGATCGATTTTTGTTTTATTTCTCAGCCAAATATTAAGTGACACTAAAACTTCGAAAAGCTAGTATAAACTACACAAAAAGCCGTTTTCCAAAGAAATCATCTTCTAATTGACATTATACATTTTTTCGTCTATCTAGCTTCGCAAAGGAAATCAAATTTTTATTAGTTTTATATAATTAAAAATTTTCACTCAAAATTCTGTGAACAGCACCACATGTCAAATTTCTTTTACTTACAGTATTATGTAACCAACTGTTTCATTAGAAATTTTATCATTGGATGTCGCACAGAGTTTCCTTGTCGTTTCCTGTATGACCAAAACATTCATTCTTCTTGACATATTTATGGAATAGGTAGGATAATTTATTATGATATTATATGCATTTAGATTAACATCACCATTCAGTTGTGCAACTCGCTTACAATCTTGCAAAACACTATATACCTTTTAATGAAATTTGCCAATTTAAATGGAATTTCATTAAAGAATAAAAGTAAATAATCAGTTACTTTTTTAAATTTTTTGCTTTTAGTTAATTTGCCTTTCTTTCTTTCTGTACGTACGTACGAACTTTGTTGTAGAACCTCTCATTTACGTGTGGTAAAAAAAATTCATTTACACGGAACTAAGTACATTTAAAATTACGTGAACTCATATTAACTGATTAAGAATATTTATCTGAGAATTAAATCCTTTACATAATTCGGCCTTGGCACACATTTTCTAAATGCAGTGGTTTTTTTTTTTATATTTACTGAATTTTTTCCCGGCGTTAGCTATGGAACACAAGACTGTCTCTATTAGCAGAAAATGGTTAAATATTGCCAAGCCGACATTTAATTATCACTGATTAAACACACATCGCTATACATTCAAGTTATTTGAAAGAACCAAAATAGTTAAATTTCAACATTAACTATCCGCCTATGAATGCACAAAT
Source organism: Schistocerca serialis cubense (assembly GCF_023864345.2). NCBI lineage: Eukaryota > Metazoa > Arthropoda > Insecta > Orthoptera > Acrididae > Schistocerca > Schistocerca serialis. The sequence goes on from NC_064641.1 coordinate 806,006,579, forward strand.
GTGAACTGATTTAAAATCCGTAAGTCTCAGGATCGCTGTAAAAGAAGAACATTTTTTTAATTCACTGCTAATTTTTATCTGTTCCCGATTTACGGGTTTGGTTAATTTTTCTTAGCGTAACAGTTTTTTAAATGTGCCGCCGCTGCAAATCGATCGGTCGCGGCACAGCCCAGCAACACCGCTAAAAATGCTGAAAATTCTTTAAAGAAATATTATATATGACATGGGCAAGCTAATTTACATTGATAATACACACTTTTGATAAATTATGATGTATTTATACCACAAGAATAATTCAACTTACACTAGTTTGTAATTTCTGCTCTAATGGCGGCTAAATCTCGATACAGACAAAAGAAGTCTACCCATTCATAAAACGCTTCGTCACAGCTTCCTATCGCTTTCAGCTCTAATGGAGGATGACCAAAGAATACTCAGTACGTGGTGCTTTTATACTACTGCTGACTATTAACCTCTCTTTGTAATCATATAACATTATTTTCGTCTGTGGCTGAATTTTACATTTTTGTTATCGCAGATATTGACCCATTTCGCAATTATATTATGAATATAGAAATATTACCATCCTAAATACAGAAAGAATATTACTACAAAAAATATTACAATAATAACAAATGACTTTTACACAAAATTCAATAATATTTTTTGCTAAATAATTACAGTATATACAAATTGCTCAGAGCGGCATATATGGTACAATTAAATTTTAGTTTATTAATAGTGTGAGTTTGCCAGGGAACGTTATATTGCCCCTGGCAGCATTTGGCAAAGAGTTTCTATAAATTGACACAATGGTGCCAGTAACGTTCTTTACAACTCTGTATTTTCTTTTATGGAATGGTTCTTTTAATTAGTCCCAGGGTTATATATGTTCATGGCTCCCCCATTTGGGCGAAGGCAGACAGGAAACCTGTTCAAAACTGTGCCAGAACCCAGCCATCCCAGTTGGTTCATGATTAATCTTGTCTCTTTAACAGTCATTCTTTCGAACTGATTTAACAGTTTGTCATCAACGGTTACATAATATCACAGTCACATACAGTTCAACGATATACTGCAAGGTCACTTGTCCTAGGATATATCACTTAGTTTTTTGAAATCATTTAGCACAGCATCACTTTTTATAATGTTCCCACTACCTACGTGTTACAAATCCATCTCCTACACTTGTTAGTGTTCATTTTCTCTTATCAGTTTACGAATATACATTATAAATGTTCAATGTTTATCAATAATGGAGTCATTGACATGTTATGCAGTTCGTGTAAATATTTTGGAAAATGTCAATAATGCTGTAGTTGGTGAGCGGTGCGGAGTAATTGTTGAGCGGCGCTCGGCGCGGCGCGTCGGCTACGTGTATATATATATATATATATATATATATATATATATATATATATATATATATATATATATTTTTTGCACTTTTCATTCTCTGCCCAGAGGGGACAGAGCTGGCTGTTTTAGGGCTTGCTATTTGCCCTTTTCAGCCATGGGTTTGTACATTTTATTTTTATACAATTTTTACATTTGTCTTGCTACATAGTGCAAGTTTCCTTTTGGTCTTTAACAATTACAATGAACTTTAACAATTACAATGATCTTTATATATTTTAACATTTACTTTGGGATTTTAACAATTTCAATGAAATTTTAGCAGTTTTGGTGATATTTTAACGAATACAATGAGATTAGGAAAACTACAATAGTGTTTTAGCAATTTCAGTGGTATTTTAACAATTAGGTTAATATTACATTACAGTTTCGTTTTTCATAAGTTTATTTTACAATTCATTTGTTCTTATTCGTTAATAGTTTATAATTACAGATATCTTATAGTATGGGCAACTGCTTATTCTACTATACATATGCATTTGTTTTGTATTTCTTATTTAGTGTACAGAGCGAGGGAGGGGGAGTAGAGGGAGTTGGGTTAGGTGTATTTTGGTGGCTCCTTGTGGGCCATGTTCGTGTGTGTTTGTGTTTTATGCTTGAGTCCTTTCGTCTAGGTGTGGGGGGGATGGTGGTGTTTGCTGTTAGTGGTGGTAGGATTGGAGCGAGATCGAGGTACATCTTAGCTGTGTTGTGGGCGATTGTGTGGGTGGGTGTTGTGTATTTGTATTTGGGTTCCCTTTTTGTTCTGTGGTTGACTGTGATTGGGTCCTCCATGTCCGGTCTTTTGTTTAGGATATGATTTCCGTATCTGGCTCTCATTTTGGCTAATCTGGTTTGTAGTGGTTCCATTCTGGTTGTCTCATATACTTCATTGCTTGGTGTCAGATATGGCAGCCTTGCGATACTTCGTATTAGTCTGCGTTCTGTGCTGTACAGTCTTTTTGCAATCGGTGCATGTATGCCTCCCAGGGGGGCTGCCGCATACTCTAGAACTGGACGAATGAAGGTTTTGTAGGTTTGTAGTGCCGTCTGAGTGTTGCAGCCATGGAAGCGTCCTTGCACTTGTCGTATTAGGTTTTGTCTGAGTCGGGTTTTGTTAAGGAGGTACGTCAGGTGGGTTTTCCAGTTGAGATGTTTGTCTAGGTATACTCCGAGGTATCTAGCTGTGTCGTTTAGTTGTAGGGGGCTGTTCCAGAGGGTTAGTCGGATGTCCTGTTCGTTCTGTTGTTTCTTTTTTGTTAAGTGTTTGTGTCTGAAGAGGACTGTCTGTGTCTTGGTTGGATTAGGTCGTATCCTCCATTTTGCCATCCAGGTTTCTATGCGGTGGAGGTATGTGGTCGTTTTTCATTGCAGTGTCGTTGTGCATAGTTCCGTACACCAGTAAGCCGTGTCGTCTGCATATAGTCCCATTTCTTCGTGGGGAGTTGTTACGGTAGGTATGTCAGCAGTGTAAAGTGTGTACGGTAGTGGGGACAAGATGCCACCTTGGGGGACGCCAGCTTGTGGGGTAAAGGTTTCTGATACCTGATTTGCGACGTGAACCCTGCAGGTCCGGTTGGTGATATAGGATTGGATAATCCTGACTACTTTGGTTGGGATGCCGATGCTGATTAGTTTGAACAGCAGGCCCTGGTGCCATAGTTTGTCGAAGGCCCGTTCTATGTCCAGGAACACTGTGAGTGTGCAGTGTCCCTGGTTGAACCCTTTGGTGATGCTGTCTGTCAGTTTAAGGAGGGGATCATTGGTCGAGTGGTTGTGTCTGAATCCTGCTTGTGTGGGGGGGAGTAGGTTTTTCGTCTCGACATAAGTCCTTATGCGGTCCGTTATTATCCGTTCGTATGTTTTCCCTATCACGTCCAGTAGGGATATCGGTCTGTATGATTTTGGGTCTGTCCTAGGTTTGTCAGGTTTAGGTTTCATGATAGTCTTGCTTGTCTTCCAGTTTCCCGGTGTTGACAGCTACGGCGCGGAGAGGCGTGTGGCTGTCTGGTCTGCTACGGGCTGCTGCGGCCGCTGCATGGCTGAGGTAGCCGGATGCGCGTTGTATATCAGCTCGCCCGTGTGACATCTTCTTGCAGTGCTCCAGCAAACATGCAACAAGTTCACAAACAGTGTACTATCCTTATGGGCATTTTTCCTGCTGTGGGAAAAAACGCACACAGTTATTGGCAGTTATTATTCAGTAGGCCTTCACTAGTCTGGTTTGCACAATGTTTCGTTGTCACAGTAACACGTTTTATGGGCACACAATATTTTTTCACCATGTCATGACTTGTCATTAGTCACACGCAAGTTTTCACCTTAGGACAAAATGTATCTCTGTAGTCAATGCGCTTTCCTAGCGTCCCTTGACACACAAAGAGTTATAGTTTGACACTAACTTGGTCCACCGTCCGTTATCGGCTCACTGTTCGTGTCGTGCTAGTTCCTTGTTCACTTGCACACACGGCGATGATACAGTTTCTTATTGTTTGTTCAAAACAACCTCGTGACGTATTGCTGCAGGTTTAACAGTCACTGTCTGTCTCTGCCACACAATACTGCACTTTTGTTTAAGTTTTTTTTTATTTACAATGTCCGTTGTGCGATTTTTATAACAGCACATTCGTAACTTCTTTGTTTGCTCTTTACCAAGGTGTGTGATATTTGCGTACATGGTAACAAATATTAAAACTTCGTATTAGTTTGCCCAAAAATCATCTATATTTACGTTCGAGTAGATTTTATTTGTGCATTCCAGCCGGATTTAGGCATATTGTTCAATAACTCCTTTGAAATTATGTCTCACTTTACTTGCAAGGTCCTACGTAACTACAGTGTAGTCTCTGTAGGCTAAAATTGACTTGGACTGTATCAGGCTAGCTCTTTTTTACTGATTGAATCTCCACATGCTTCAATTGAAGCTTCTTTGTGCGTGACTTTGCGTTACTTAAATTCGCAATAAGTTTGCCTCCCATGGTGCCCTCGGGTCACTACTGGGTGCATTATTCTCTTTGATAACACTGGTTTGAGAATAAAGTTCTCAGGGTCTCATATTATTGATATTATTCTGGGTTCGAATCTGTCAATCTGACAGCTACACATACATACATATATAATAGAAAAGATTGTACCAAGAAATATTTCAAGTTTGACACACATATAGAATATTATGCAGTACACAAACTAATCGCTACTAAAATGTTCCTCCTGACTAATCTCTGTCACAATTTAACACTATAAATAATTGCACTAATCAGGTTATCTGTGCAGACATTTAGAGCATGTTTAAGCTAACACTAATTAAAAGAAGACATAACATAAATATTCATAAATAAAACAGAAAATCAATCATATTCTTATAACTAAATACTTCTACACTAGTACATTATCTCTACAGATCACACATCATTAATGTTCATTCCTTTTCAAAATAATGGTGTATCTTTTTTACACATAACACATAGGACATTTAGTCATTTACTGTAGGAATATTTTTACATCCTTACGCGGATACAGTCCCAGTGCTCTCCCTGAGTGGGGATCTGCTAAGAGATAGCTACATTCATGTGGCACACTTACTATTCTAAAAGGTCCATTGTACACTAATTGCCACTTGCTATTCTGTTTCAAGGATGCCGTGGACTTAGGATGAGTGCGTAAGAGCACCAAGTCCCCAACACTAAATTTTTGATTATTCGTCACATGTCGATTATATTTTTCTTTCCTTTTCTGAGCGCACCTGGTAAGGATCCACCCTGCTTTCCTTATCTTCTCTTCCTTAGGCTCAGGAATGACTGGGACCTTAGGCAAAGGTGCCAGCCACTCATTCAGAACTCTATTATTATTCATTATAATCTCGTTTGGTGGATACCCCGTAGAAGCATGCGGGGTGGCACTGTGAATTTCCAAAAACTTAGGTATCAGATCTGGCCATCTTGTGTGCTTACATGCAATGTATAACCTGAAAAATTTAAACTCTCCAAATGTTCTCTCTACTAAACTTGCTTGTGGGTGAAAACGGGATATTAGTATGTGCTTTATACCTTGTTCATGTAAATAGTTCTTCCAGGTATGACCTGTAAAATATGAAGCATTACCTGTGTAAAGTATTCTTTCCCTAACCATTTAACTATTCCACGAGCGGTGGCTGATTTAAGGCAGTATATTTTTAAGTATTTAGAGAAAAAGTCATATACCGCTAAAATGTACTTTAATCCACCCCTGGCTCGAGGGTAGGGTCCTGCTATGTCTATAGATACTAACTGAAGTGGCCGTTGAGGCACTATAGGATGCAGCTCAAACCTTGTGGACTTATTTTGAAACTTAGCTTTTTGGCACAGAGGACAAGTCCTGATAATGGTGCGAGTCTGCTGGCTTATTCCTTTAAAGTAACAGAATCTGGATAAAATCCTTATTGTTTTGCCTATCCCAGCGTGACCCCATGCTAAATGCGTGTGCCACACTACAGCTGGGATAGCCTGTTGCGGTATACACACGACTCCATGGTCATTTGACACACCTGTTTTATAATACAGAATATTATCTACTATTTTGAAATTCTGAACACTTTTAAGATTGGTTCCTTCTTTAATTTTGCTAATGATATCTTGCCAAATCGGATCAGTTTCCTGCAATATAAACATATTCTTACACATATGTAAAAAGTCCCTCCTATGTACCTTATCTTGTACTAGGAGTATTCGATATTCCTCCGATTGTTCCAAAATCTTTGACACTGAGGATTGCCCTAATGGGAGCCTCGACAAGGCGTCAGCTGCAACATTATCTTGCCCTTTTATGTACATAATCTTAATTTTTTATTCCTGCAATGCTAACCTCCATCTTAGCAAGCGGGTATGGTATAATTTGCAAGACATTAAATAGCTCAGAGTCTGGTGGTCACTGAACACTTTGATTTCTTTGCCATAGATGTAATAATTGAATTTCTTTACCGCCCAAACCACTGCAAGAGCCTCTAACTCGTTAGCGGAATATGCTCTCTCACAGCTGTTTAGTGTGCGGCTGGCAAATCCGATTACATTGATTGTTGTGGGGTCGTTGCTCCTATCCCACTGAAACAAACAAGCGCCCAGACCGTATGAACACGAATCTGTCGCTATGCAAAAACCCCTTGTCATGTCTGGGTGTCGGAGTATGTTTGCATTCACCAAGGCGTTTTTGATAGCGTCAAATGCGCGTTGACATTCTTCTGTCCATACCCAGTGCGCATTTTTACGCAACAGGCTCAATAACGACTCGTTATTCATTAATTGATTTGGAACAAACCGTCTAAAAAAAGATGCTTTGAGTTGTCTCTTAGTTCTCGGGCTAGGAAACCCAAGAATTGCGTCAAGTTTTTTGCTGTCAGGTTTGATGCCTTGTGGTGTTATTATGTGACCTAGAAATTTAATCTGACTACGTCCAAATTTGGATTTCTCAAGATTCGCTGTTACTCCCGCTTGCGTAAACCTAAGACTCTACCCAGTAATTCTACGTGCTCCTCCCAGGTGGCAGTAGCAATCACCAGATCGTCTACATACACTGTTACCCTTTGCAGCAAATCCGGACCTAAAACCGCGTCGAAGGCTGTTATGAAAACTCCTGCACTTACATTTAAGCCAAAAGTTAGTACCCTAAATTGGTAGCTCCTTCCCCCAAATATAAATGCAGTATATTTCCTCGATTCGGGTGTGAGTAGGATTTGCCAGAATGAACTTTTCATATCAACAGATGTCAAATATTGCACTCCATGGAATTTTTGAATTTGCTCATTTAAGTTTTCCGGATGCGTCCTGACAGGTACAATAATTTCGTTTATGTCTCTCGCATCTAATACTAACCGTACCTGTCCGTCTGGTTTTGCTACCGCCACCAAAGGACTACTATAAGGGGACAAAGACGGTTCTATTATTCCCCACTCGATCAGTTTTCTAATTTCTTTAGCTACTATTTCCTTCTTGGACCAAGGAATGAAGTATGAGGCTCGACAGTAGGTTTTGTGAGGTTTCACCTCGATATTGTACTGATATCCCTTAACAATTCCTGGTCGTTCTAAAAATACATCTGCATAATTAGATAATAACTGTACCAAATCCTGCTGTTGCATTGAATTCAAATTTTCGGACTGTGATACTTTGTTCACAAGTGCGTCCACATTTACTTTTAATTGATCACTTTGTACGTCTGGATAACAGAGATTTTGTCCTAAACAATGATTGTCTAAATGTAGTATCCAGCGATTCCTACATTTTATGTTAATAGCATTACAATTAGGCACAGGTACCTCTTCAGATCTGAGCATGGACAATTCTATCCTCCTACCCGCGTTCATCAAACTTAATTTTCCCCGAGAAAGGTCGATTATTGCGTCCCTTTCTCTCAAAAAATCTACCCCCAAAATGCAGGCTACCTTTAAACCCTTTACTACCAGGAATGAGCACGCTATGGCTTCTGCCCCTATATACATCTCTACCCGCACTTGGAGTTTAATTATTTGTCGCTGTGCACTGATGGCTCCAGAGACTTTACAATTGTTCACAGGAAAAGTCAGCATACGCTTTTCTTTCCCCAGTACTCTGAATAAGTCCATACTCATGACACTGACAGTAGCACCTGTATCTACGATTGCTTGCACATCAATATTGTTAATTTTGATGTCTATTATCGCTTGTACTTTGTCTTTGTGCTCCTTTATGCACGTGGATGGTTCAGTTATTAATTCATGTCCCATCTGTACCCCGTCATTATACCTAAGGATACAGATTCCCGATGTTTTGTTCTGTGTCGGGCTGCTCTCACTCCAAACCTCAGCCGACGATGGAGAGCGTATCTCGGCTGAATCTAGTTTGTTGGATTATTGTTGGTGGATGGGTGTGGCTGCTCTGTGTCACTGACCTCCACTATGTGTAAGCTGTGTTGCGTCGGCCGCCACGGTTGCGCAATTGGCGCATTTTGTGGTGGCGGTCGGTTATTGTCATATCTTTCACTGTTTTGCCGGTCCGGACTGGGCCTCTGGTTCTGTGGCCAAGTTCGGTTTGCATCATTATAGGTATTAGTGTTCCACGGCCCCCTGGCATTTTCCATCTACTATTGCTTGGTGGGCCTCTTTCATATCGGTCATCTGACCGCCTTTTCCGGTCATTATTCACCGGCGGACTATTGCCGTTCCGGTCTCTACCTCTATTCCCGTTTTGTACATAATCTTGTCTCCTATTGTTACCTCCGCCGTTTCCATTATTTGGTGGAGGCGTGTTATTTCGACCATTTCTGTAATCGTTTCCGTTACTTCTAGCCTGTTCAGAGGCTGCCTTAACATCCTCCTGAATCAGGTCAACTGAGTCCAGAACAGACAAGAAATGTTCTATGTCGTTTTCCGGTACGTGTATAAGTTCTTCCTTTACGTGTATCGGCAAGTGAGATTTCAAAAGTCTGATCAAATCCCGGGATGAAATCTGCTCGTCCCAGTAACGGGTCTTATTAATGTACTTCTCAAAATATTTTCGCAAATTGCCTAATCGTGGAGAATACGGCTCTGGATTATATACCTCTTTCCGTAATCTCTCCTGAATACATGTTGACCAATATTTGGCCAAGAATGCCTTTTCAAATTGCTCATATGTGTCGCAACTGTCAGCTGCTTCGGTTGCCCATAATGCAGCATCTCCTTGTATGTAAGACATAACGAACTGTATTTTCTGTGTATGACTCCAAACGCTAGGCAAAATGTTTCTAAATCCCTTGATAAACACTACAGGGTGAACAGATTTCTTCTCCGTTGTAAAGATCTGAAACTGTCGGTTTCTAATCAGGCTTTCTTCAATCACTATTTTGGAATGACATTTATTTGTTTCGCTAACATTGCTTGCCTGTTCTGTCTCGCAGTCGCAATTTTTTACTGTTGTATTTATATGCCTATCATTGTTGGACCTGGCTGGCGTGACACACGCCTGTGCGTCGCCGTGCAGCAATCTGGTTTCCAGCTCTGCAAGACGACCGTTGACATTCCGCTGCCTCAGCGGAATGTCAGTGTGTACCGCCTTTTTTAGGTCCTGCACTTCCGCATTGGAGCCTACGTCTTTGGCTTCAATCGCGGCGTGCACCTTCTCATCTATTTTTTTTATAAATTCGTTTTCAATTTTGTGCACTTGTTCGGACATTTTGTGCTCAATTACTTGTGTCAATTTCTAATTGTTCCATCCTGTTAGCCAGTGCACTAATTTCACCCACGATACTGGCGTTAACCACCTGGATATTATCTACTCTGTCGCTCAGTTCTTGCACCGCTTTGGGTATGGTTTCGTAGTTTTGTCTCAAACTAACAATCTCACTTTGCATAGTTTCCAAAGATTGCATTAACTGCAAGACTCTCTCATTCAAACGTTGATCACGCTCTGCTTGTTTAGCATCACGCTTGTTTAGCATCACGTTCTCTATCGCGTTCTGCTTGTTTAGCATCACGTTCTTTATCGCGTTCTGCTTGTTTACGTACAAAATCAGCTTGGAAATTAAGCATGCACTCGAACATAACTCTTACTGACTGCACTTCTGACACCTCACCACTCTCTGGTCCGTGTCTAGTGCTTGTGGGTGGCACAGTATTTCTACTATCAACTGAATCACTGGCTGGCAGTGGTAACATTTCTTGCCCTTCTGCCCCCAGATTCTCACATGGTACTTCCTGAATTATGCTACTAACATTACTTTGTGCCCCACTTTCTAACTCGGTATCACTACTTGCTAACTGTTGTTCATTATCCATGTTGATATCTTTCTGACTACGCAATCTAACCATAGTCAACAAAAGAAACAAAATCTGAACTAATTATCCTAACACTCAGGTTTCACTGACATAATCACACAAGAAATGGTCATTTGTTGAAACACATTTATTAAATACTACAATGACTAACAACAAGCACACCACTAATGATCCGAGAACACTGCACTGAGGCTACTTTACTACCCACAGGAAAACTACACTGTAGCTTTACCTTTTGGTGATCTATCTTGGGTGCAGCTGCCCCATGTTATTGTGGTAGGTAATTAATTTTTCGATATAATGAGCTCTCTTCTTCAGCTTGCCTCCGGGTATATAGTGTTCTCATGCAAAAAAACATATACAGGTATTACCACACAATATTGGTTAGGCAATACATACAATACATGAAAAAAAAAATTATTGGTTGTTCTCCAACAAAGTTCGACTACAAGAATTCCCTAGTTATCTCATGGGTATTTTGTGGCCACTGCATATTCGGGCCCCACGTTGGGCGCCAATTTAATGAAATTTGCCAATTTAAATGGAATTTCATTAAAGAATAAAAGTAAATAATCAGTTACCTTTTTTAAATTTTTTGCTTTTAGTTAATTTGCCTTTCTTTCTTTCTGTACGTATGTACGAACTTTGTTGTCGAACCTCTCATTTACGTGTGGTAATAAAAAATTCATTTACACGGAACTAAGTACATTTAAAATTACGTGAACTCGTATTAACTAATTAAGAATATTTATCTGAGAATTAAATCCTTTACATAATTCGGCCTTGGCACACATTTTCTAAATGCAGTGGTTTTTTTTTTATATATTTACTGAATTTTTACCCGGCGTTAGCTATGGAACACAAGACTGTCTCTATTAGCAGAAAATGGTTAAATATTGCCAAGCCGACGTTTAATTATCACTGATAAAACACACATCGCTATACATTTAAGTTATTTGAAAGAACCAAAATAGTTAAATTTCAACATTAACTATCCGCCTATGAATGCACAAATGTGAACTGATTTAAAATCCGTAAGTCTCAGGATCGCTGTAAAAGAAGAACATTTTCTTAATTCACTGCTAATTTTTATCTATTCCCGATTTACGGGTTTGGTTAATTTTTCTTAGCGAAACAATTTTTTAAATGTGCCGCCGCTGCAAATCGATCGGTCGCGGCACAGCCCAACAACACCGCTAAAAATGCTGAAAATTCTTTAAAGAAATATTATAGATGACATGGGCAAGCTAATTTACATTAATAATACACACTTTTGATAAATTATGATGTATTTATACCACAAGAATAATTCAACTTACACTAGTTTGTAATTTCTGCTCTAATGGCGGCTAAATCTCGATACAGACAAAAGAAGTCTACCCATTCATAAAACGCTTCGTCACAGCTTCCTATCGCTTTCAGCTCTAATGGAGGATGACCAAAGAATACTCAGTACGTGGTGCTTTTATACTACTGCTGACTATTAACATCTCTTTGTAATCATATAACATTATTTTCGTCTGTGGCTGAATTTTACATTTTTGTTATCGCAGATATTGACCCATTTCGCAATTATATTATGAATATAGAAATATTACCATCCTAAATACAGAAAGAATATTACTACAAAAAATATTACAATGATAACAAATGTCTTTTACACAAAATTCAATAATATTTTTTGTTAAATAACTACAGTATATACAAATTGCTCAGAGCAGAGTATATGGTACAATTAAATTTTAGTTTATTAATAGTGTGAGTTTGCCAGGGAACGTTACAACCTTCAGATAATTGTTTGGTAGATATAGATTCCACATATCTTGTGGAAGAGCTTCATGTCTTCTACTCTTTACATAGATATTCTGTAGTTTCATGTGACTGAATAGTGAAGAGTCTGTCATCTGACTATTTCTTCGATTTGTTTGGAACATAACAAAAATAAAGTAAGGCATAGCTAGTTCTGCAGAATAATAATAACTAGTGGAATATGGCTTAAAATTTCCCTTTACAATCAGTCCAGCAATCTGCCAATTGTGGCTCAAAGAAAGGTATGGGAATGTTCGATTTTTTTCAGTTTTGCTTCCTCTAGTTCGAGAAATATTCCTGATCTGTACGTAACTACAGGAACATGGATTTCTATAAAGCCCACAACGATTTTGCCTTCCTTATATATATCTGTCACATCCTCAACACCACACTGGTTGTGATGAACCCATCTATGAATGGCATTATTTGCATGTGGAAAATAGTATTTCATTTTTCTTACTTTTTATCTTCCCATTATTGAGTATATTGCCTTCCACAGTTAACTCATTGGCTAGAGATGAAGTCAGTCACATAAGGACAGAGAAGAAATAAACTGATATTCCATTCTAGATAGAATACTGTTTACTTTCTTTATTGTAATAACATTGAACTGTGTTGCCAAATACTTATGAATTAATTTTTTGTTAGATTTGCCATATGTTAGTTCTCACCATCAGCTTTAATAATACTGAAGCTCATATACAGTCAAACATAATTAGGACAATTCCAACCACCTTCAGTATTTGTATTAATCTCTGTGCTCCTGTTGGGACGATTTGGGTTATTTTTAATTTTCTTATTCACAGGGGATGAAAACACAGATGACACTTGATCTTATTCATTTAATGAAAAAATTTATTATATAATTTCTAAAATAATTGGTACTGTAGCACCACTGAAGTGGATTAATTATCATTTTTATTTCTAAATCCCGTGTAGTATAAAAATTGGAATATATGTGGGGTAATGTAGTTCATGAATTAGTGGTCCACCTAATAAACCATTAGGCTTTAATGAAGCATTATTATTAGTTTCTTGATTAATGTGATCAATTACATTAAAACTTACATCGATTAATTTGAAATGAATAATTTTAGGAATAAAAGAAAACAACAACTTATCCAAATTGGTTACAGCAACAAGACACAACCTGGCTGCATTGAAGTAATAGAAATGAACGCTCAAGCAAATTAAATAGGCATTAAAATATATTTTAAAATAAAAAGGGAAAATGTGTTTCATTGATTAAGGGTGATTTTGAAAATTAATGTTTCGAACAATTAAATAAACTGTAAGCAACAACAGCTGAAACATACAGTAATAAAGCTATTGCTTATAATAAGTTCATATCAAGATATTTTTAATTTTCTGAAAATTTTGTTAGAGAACTGAAAGTAAAATTAATTGCAATGTTATATCAACTAAATAAAAGTTATCTGCAGATTTTGTTACAGGATTTCAAGATAAATTAAAATGTGATAATATATCAAATAAGAAATTAAATAAAAATTTCATAGTAGAATATCTAAATAAATGAAATTGAGATATTATAAGAAGTAAATGAAATATATTTGTAGATTTTACTGAAGAAGTTCAAGACAGAATGAACTGGAATGCAATGCCACAAAATGAAACTTAACAAAAAATTTTATAAGGGAGTTTGAAGATAAATATGATAGGTCGCTTATTTCAAGGAATCAAGAATTGTCTAAGGCTTTTGTAAGAGAATTTTAAGATAAAATAGGTTGCATTAGTATACCATTTAATCAAATAGTACCTGACAATAAAATTAGAGAATTTCAAGAAAAATTAGATTGCAATATATTTCGAGTGAACAACTTTTATTACACAATTTTATAAGAGAAATCCAATAAAGAATGAACCAGGAATGGTAAATTAGTAAATCAAAAGTTATCTGAAGAATTTAGGACAGAAATTCAAGATAAATTTAATTGGGCAGATACATCATGTGGTCAAGTACTGTCTAAAGATTTTAAAACATAATTTGTGGATGATGATTGGGGAAATGTTTTTAAATATCAACATCTGGCAGCATCTTTCATACAAAAAATAGCAAAAATACAAAATCTGAATCTGAAAGTCATAAATCTAAAAGTTATATTCTTTAATGAATCAGTAAGTATTAAATATAAGTAATGCTCCCTATCCTCTTTATCTACCATTTTTCAGTGAAGTAATAATTATTATAGAAATGTTGTCATTTCGTGTATAGACATTGTTTGCTTATTCTCAAGTTTTTATTAATTTTTTAATATTTTTCCATTCTTTATCAGAATAGGAAATTTTTCTATCTCTATTTTTCCCATGAATGTTTTGGGAGGAAGTTCTTTTTCAAATTATTTGTAGATGAAAATATTTTCTCTTCTTTCTTTTTAAAAATGTATATAACTTAAGCAACTCAATAGCTTAAAAATGTTTTTGCTGTCACTGTTCTCCATTATTAGTATATAGCTTTTCTAATCTTAATTAAACTTTCATCTGTATTAATGGAGGCTCTACTCTAGAAGCTCAACAATGTTAGAGCAATTCAAATTTGTTTAAAAAATTTGTGACCTACAAGTAAACGAATTATATTATGTTACAAGTTGTGGATATTTAAATACTACATATGGCGAAACAATTTGTATGGAGCTCAACAGTAAATTTAAAATTATTTTGCCAAACAGGTATCATAAATTAATAATTGGTTGGGACTTAATGTTTCCTGAAGAAGGAAATATTAAGCTTAGATACAAAGAAATGAAGACAAATAAATAATGATAATGAATTCTGCGACCTAGAATTACTAGTTTTATTTTTTTGTTTCAGACAAACACAGTGCTAAGTCTTGCATGGTAAATTATATACACTCCTGGAAATCGAAAAAAGAACACATTGACACCGGTGTGTCAGACCCACCATACTTGCTCCTTGCTCCAGACACTGCGAGAGGGCTGTACAAGCAATGATCACACGCACGGCACAGCGGACACACCAGGAACCGCGGTGTTGGCCGTCGAATGGCGCTAGCTGCGCAGCATTTGTGCACCGCCGCCGTCAGTGTCAGCCAGTTTGCCGTGGCATACGGAGCTCCATCGCAGTCTTTAACACTGGTAGCATGCCGCGACAGTGTAGACGTGAACCGTATGTGCAGTTGACGGACTTTGAGCGAGGGCGTATAATGGGCATGCGGGAGGCCGGGTGGACGTACCGCCGAATTGCTCAACACGTGGGGCGTGAGGTCTCCACAGTACATCGATGTGGTCGCCAGTAGTCGGCGGAAGGTGCACGTGCCCGTCGACATGGGACCGGACCGCAGCGACGCACGGATGCACGCCAAGACCGTAGGATCCTACGAAGTGCCGTAGGGGACCGCACTGCCACTTCCCAGCAAATTAGGGACACTGTTGCTCCTGGGGTATCGGCGAGGACCATTCGCAACCGTCTCCATGAAGCTGGGCTACGGTCCCGCACACCGTTAGGCCGTCTTCTGCTCACGCCCCAACATCGTGCAGCCCGCCTCCAGTGGTGTCGCGACAGGCGTGAATGGAGGGACGAATGGAGACGTGTCGTCTTCAGCGATGAGAGTCGCTTCTGCCTTGGTGCCAATGATGGTGTTATGCGTGTTTAGCGCCGTGCAGGTGAGCGCCACAATCAGGACTGCATACGACCGAGGCACACAGGGCCAACACCCGGCATGATGGTGTGGGGAGTGATCTCCTACACTGGCCGTACACCACTGGTGATCGTCGAGGGGACACTGAATAGTGCACGGTACATCCAAACCGTCATCGAACCCATCGTTCTACCATTCCTAGACCGGCAAGGGAACTTGCTGTTCCAACAGGACAATGCACGTCCGCATGTATCCCGTGCCACCCAACGTGCTCTAGAAGGTGTAAGTCAACTACCCTGGCCAGCAAGATCTCCGGATCTGTCCCCCATTGAGCATGTTTGGGACTGGATGAAGCGTCGTCTCACGCGGTCTGCACGTCCAGCACGAACGCTGGTCCAACTGAGGCGCCAGGTGGAAATGGCATGGCAAGCCGTTCCACAGGACTACATCCAGCATCTCTACGATCGTCTCCATGGGAGAATAGCAGCCTGCATTGCTGCGAAAGGTGGATATACACTGTACTAGTGCCGACATTGTGCATGCTCTGTTGCCTGTGTCTATGTGCCTGTGGTTGTGTCAGTGTGATCATGTGATGTATCTGACCCCAGGAATGTGTCAATAAAGTTTCCCCTTCCTGGGACAATGAATTCACGGTGTTCTTATTTCAATTTCCAGGAGTGTACATTTTACTTTTTTTTTTTTTAATTTGGTGCCCTGTGCCGCCGCCTGGTTCACATGAAGTAGGAACATTATTTTACTCCCTTAGTGCACCCAACCTCCCAACAAGCCATCTGCCACACATAGTCTTGTTACAGTATCGCTCGTCGTTACCTTTGGGTGGGAAGTCGAAGTGACGCTAATGAGGAAAGTCCACTGTATCCACATGGGCAGGAGTACTGTAGCTACCTGCTTGATAATGGAAGCATCTTTAAGGCTCGCCACATTGTAAAATGATATCACCCACCAATCTCTTTTGTAATCTCAACCAAACTGACATGAGTACAACGATCTATCTGATCCCTGATCTCTTTCGTTTACTCCTAAGTCCATCCCCAAATTTAACTGCAGGGTTTACGTTACATTTGGCCTCTACATTAACAGCGCATTGTACGCTACTCTATTGCCACTACTTGTTTCGTAATTTATTAACAATGTTTGTTACTGTTTAATTTTTACCTGTAGTATTAAAACAATGCTCCTGGCAACGTGAAAAATTCCGCTTATAACATATAAGAAAATTGTAATCAAACAGTTTCCTTGATGCTTTGTAGCCCCCGTCCAGCACCTCAGTCTCTCAACCCTTTGGCTGCTGGAGTTGCGCCTCTGGCTGGACGCGCCCAGCGCGCCCTTGAGGTCGCCTAATCCGTGTACCTGCGCTGATAGCCATCTTGGCGAACTCTTGTCTGTGCTTGAACTCTTCGCTAGGCCAACATCGCCCTGTGCTGAGTATTTCTGGATCCAGGACGGCCGCGTCTGTCTGGTAATCTGACTGTGATCACCGTCGATACAAATATCACAGCATATTTGAATACTTATTCCACAGCTTTGATATGGAACCGCACGACCGCTACGGTCGCAGGTTCGAATCCTGCCTCGGGTATGGATGTGTGTGATGTCCTTAGGTTACTTAGGTTTAAGTAGTTCTAAGTTCTATGGGACTGATGACGTCAGATGTTACGTCCAATGGTGCTCAGATCCATCTGAACCATCATCATCCATAGCTTTGAATCTGGAGATGAATTGCTCAACAGACACAAAGTACACTGAAATTGGTTATGCCACTAACATTTAATTTCTCATGAAAAGGATTCTTCCGTTTGCAGGTAGTTCTTGCGAATCGTCTTAAGGTTTCTGCATACATCTCAGTTTCATTGGACAAACTAAACTTGTCATTAATTTTTTGTACATAACTTACGATGTATACGATGGAGTATCCGTAACGATCAAACGTTGACGTTCGTCTTTACTAGCGCAATAATTCGCCAGAAAACAACTTTCGAGGTGAGCGTCTGCATGCCGAGACACACATTCGAAGTTAATCACTGTATTTTGGGATCATTAACCCAATAAATTAACCCCAGGGAAACTTCAAAACCAAAAAGTCAACGTTTCTGAAATCGACAAACTGCCTATTGGCTTCTGTCTCGGGTTCTTCGGCCGACGTTCAGCTAATGATTTTTCTGACGTTTCGCCAGCACGAGTGGCTGGCATTGTCAGAGCTTCACCCTGCATTGCCGGTGGTGAACTGGAGGCGAGCTCGCGGCCGCAGACTATATGTACCTGGCGCGCCAACGTCCGAGGGCTTCTCCGGGGTCTTTTTCGGTGCGGTTCTCCTCTTCCTACCTGTGACGGTCATTCGCTGCAGTACGGGCAGCCAGGATCCGTTTACCTTAAGGCTTTCCTCTTTGTTGTTGAAACTGTTCGCGTGTTTTTGGATTTCTACAGCTTCTCTGAACAAACGCGTGTGATAGTGCTTCTCTACTTCCAGAAATTCCGTGTCGGCGAATTTTATTACGTGGTCGGTCTCATTCACTGCGTGCTATGCCACGGCCGATTTCTCCACCTGCCCCAACCTGCAATGTCGCTTATGCTCGTTGATCGTGGTGTTAATTGATCGTCCAGTCATTCCGACATAAACTTTTCCGCATGTGAATGGTATACGGTATATTCCCGACATTTCAAGTGGGTCACTTTTCTCCTTCGCCGATCTAAGACACTCTTTGATCTTCCTTGTCGGTTTGAAAATCGTCTTTACGCCGTGTTTGCACAATATACGGCCGATTCTGTCCGTCACTCTGGGAATGTATGGCAGAAAGGCCGTACCCGACATTTCTTTTTCTGGTCCCTTACTTCGCCGAGTGTTTGGCTCTGTTACACTTCTAATGTAATTTGTGGAGTACCCGTTGCTTCGCAGAACAGCTACCAGGTGTTGCATTTCTCGTTTGAGGTGTTGAGGCTCATATATTCGTCCTGCTCTCGTTACGAGCGTACACAGTGGTCAACCTCACTGAACGACAATCGACCGAAGAGGAAGTGTCTGTTCTTCAAAAAGGAGGGAATTTCGCTATCATCCCGAGAACTATACCTATGGAGGACATCATTGCCAACACCGAAGCAGCCATTCGGACCCTTCCTTGTGAAAGGGCAGAGGAAATACGAACTGAAACAGCCAGGATACTGCGCCGAGCAAAACTACCAGCTTGCAACCTGAAGAAAGAAGATGTACAAGCCATTAAGAATCTCAACGCCGACAAGAGTATATTGGTATTGCCTGCCGATAAGGCGAATGCGACAGTCGTAATGAAGACCGAAGATTATGAGCAAAAGATCCGAGACCTATTAGATCCGACGACGTACCGAAAACTAAGCGCAGATCCGACGCAGCGTATCACTCGGAATACGAATCGATTAATCAAGGCGTCTTCTCTGCCGGCAGACATACAGAGAAACCTGCGCAACACAGAAGCCCTACCGCCTCGGCTGTATGGGTTACCCAAGATCCATAAGAACAACGTTCCACTGAGACCGATCGTTAGCGCTCCTGGCTTACCAACGTATAAACTGGAGAAACACTTAGCCTCTCTGCTCCAGCCACACGTGGGGAAGACCGACACATACATTAGGGACTCAGGACATTTCATTGAGAAGCTGAAGAAACTGAAACTTGCGCCAAACGACATCCTGGTCAGTTTTGATGTTGTTTCGTTATTTTCGAAAGTCCCACTCAGTGACGCTCTGGAGCACATCGGCTCCATGTTCCCACAAGACATAAAAAAGCTCTTCCATGCATGTCTCACCACGAGCTATTTCACGTGGAATGGCGATTTCTACGAACAGCTGGGAGGTGTCGCCATGGGTAGTCCTCTCTTGCCAGTGGTGGCCAACTCCTACATGGAACAATTCGAAGCACAGGCACTGGACTCAGCGACTTGCAAACCTAAAGTGTGGTACAGGTACGTCGATGATACTTTCGTGGTGTGGAGCCATGGTGAAGAACAGCTAGGTGAATTCCTGAGACACTTGAACAGCCTTCATGCCAACATAACATTTACCATGGAAGTAGAAAAGGACAAGAAACTCCAATTTCTAGATATGCTGGTCACAAGGGACGGCGAAAACCTGGAACACAGCGTGTATCGGTAACCGACACACACGGACCGATACCTGCACAATCTGTCAAACCACCACCCGAGCCAGAAAAGAGGCATGGTTAGTACGCTCGTAACGAGAGCAGGACGAATATGTGAGCCTCAACACCTCAAACGAGAAATGCAACACCTGGAAACTGTTCTGCGGAGCAATGGGTACTCCACAAATTACATTAGAAGTGTAACAGAGCCAAACACTCGGCGAAGTAAGGAACCAGAAAAATAAATGTCAGGTACGGCCTTTCTGCCATACATTCCCAGAGTGACGGACAGAATCGGCCGTATATTGCGCAAACACGGCGGAAAGACGATTTTCAAACCGACAAGGAAGAGTGTCTTAGATCGGCGAAGGAGAAAAGAGACCCACTTGAAATGTCGGGAATATACCGTATACCATTCACATGCGGAAAAGTTTATGTCGGAATGACTGGACGATCAATTAACACCACGATCAAAGAGAATAAGCGACATTGCTGGTTGGGGCAGGTGGAGAAATCGGCCGCGGCAGAGCACTCACTGAATGAGACCGACCACGTAATAAAATTCGCCGACACGGAAATTCTGGAAGTAGAGAAGCACTATCACACGCGTTTGTTCAGAGAAGCTGTAGAAATCCAAAAACACGCGAACAGTTTCAACAAGAAAGAGGAAAGCCTTAAGGTGAACGGATCCTGGCTGCCCGTACTGAAGCGAACGACCGTAGCAGGTAGCAAGAGGAGAATCGCACCGGAAATGACCCCGGAGAAGCCCTCGGACGTTGGCGCGCCAGGTACATATAGTCTGCGGCCGTGAGCTCGCCTCCAGTTCACCACCGGCAATGGAGGGAGAAGCTTTGACAATGCCAGCCACTCGTGCTGGCGAAACGTCAGCAAAATCATTAGATGAACGTCGGCCGAAGAACCCGAGACAGAAGCCAATAGGCAGTTTGTTACAATACTACTGAAATGCACTGAGTGTTTATAGTAACCATATAAGAATACTGACTATGGACTAATGAAGTCAATACTGGCAGTACTTACACCACTACTGCTGCTGCCATTAATAATGAAGATAATAATAATAACAATAATAATAGTAATGATGCCCATAACAATGAGAATAATGACTATAATGATTATGGAATTTTAAAAATGAATTTTTCGGTACACAAAACATACACTACTGGCCATTAAAATTGCTACACCACGAAGATGACGTGCTAAAGACGCGAAATTTAACCGACAGGAAGAAGATGCCGTAATATGAGAATGGTTAGCTGTTCAGGGCAGTCACAGAAGGTTGGCGCCGGTGGCGACACCTACAACGTGCTGACGTGAGGGAAGTTTCCAACCTATTTCTTATACACAAACAGCAGTTGACCGGCGTTGCCTGGTGAAACGTTGTTGTGATGCCTCGTGTAAGGAGGAGAAATGCGTACCATCACGTTTCCGACTTTGATAAAGGTCGGATTGCAGCCTATCGCGATTGCGGTTTATCGTATCGCGACATTGCTGCTCGCGTTGGTCGAGATCCAGTGACTGTTAGCAGAATATGGAATCGGTGGGACCAAGAGAGTAATACGGAACGCTGTGCTGGATCCCAACGGCCTCGTATAACCAGCAGTCGAGATGACCGGCATCTTATCCGCATGGCTGTAACGGATCGTGCAGCCACGTCTCGATCCCTGAGTCAACAGATGGGGACGTTTGCAAGACATCAACCATCTGCACGAACAGTTCGACGACGTTTGCAGCAGCATGGACTGTCAGCTCGGAGACCATGGCTGCTGTTACCCTTGACGCTGAATCACAGACAGGAGCGCCTGCGGTGGTGTACTCAACGACGAACCTGGGTGCACGAATGGCAAAACGTAATTTTTTCGGATGAATCCAGGTTCTGTGTACAGCATCATGATTATCACATCCGTGTTTGGCGACATTGCGGTGAACGCACATTGGTAGAACGTTTTCGTCAACGCCATACTGGCGTATCATCCGGCGTGATGGTATGGGGTGCCATTGGTTACACGTCTCGGTCACCTCTTGTTCGCATTGACGGCACTTTGAACAGTGGACGTTACATTTCAGATGTGTTACGACCCGTGGCTCTACCCTTCATTCAATCTCTGCGTAACCCTTCATTTCAGCTGGATAATGCACGACCGCATGTTGCAGGTCCTGCACGGGTCTTTTTGGATACAGAAAATGTTCGACTGCTGACTGGCTAGCACATTGTCCAGATCTCTTGAGAGGTGGCATGAACCTCCTCTCATATTTATATCTTACGATTCTCCTCTCTAATTGCATGCGGTGGAAAGTTGCTATTCCTTCACACGCGGACTTCCCACGCAGCGTCTCTCGTCACCCGGGTGGTCCAGTGACAGGCGGGCTCGGTCTGACTTTGAAAGGATAAGCCGACAGGTGTGAGGGGGTCGAGTGAATGCTTTCCAGACGCCGACATTGTCAAGAGGCACACCCACAAGGCCAGAAGTAGCGGCTGGGCTAGAGGTTCCGTTACTTCGCAGAAACTTAGCGAAAACACTTTCTGGCGGGCTACCAGCGAGGCGTGGGAATGACTTGTGTACCCAGGCAGCTGTGGCGGGAAAATTCCCGCGCTTTCTGCAAAATAGTAACTGTGATTGGCTTGCTCAGGGCACAGCTCTGTGACGTAGCAAGATCGGCGCAGAAATTGGCGCCAAGAATCTCCATTGGTGGAATGGTAGCGTTCCGGCAATGGAGTGGAATTTTCCGCCGGTTTTCGAGTTGCTGATTGGAACGTTTAACCACGGCCACTGTCGTGGGGGCGGGAATGTTCTGTGTTCGGTTTTGTACGGGTGCTCTGGTGGGTAGTTGGCTCTCGCCTTTCGGTCGAGGACGTCGAAGCAACCAGCCAGCGGCTCCGGTACGGCAGATCGTGTCCTGGGAGTCAAGAAGTCGGTTTGGTAATGTATGTCCGCAGCACCGGCAGATAGGGATTTTCCTAGGTGACAATCAGAGCTCAGCAGAGCGCGCCTGTTCGTCTTTTTCTAACTTTGTTCTGTCTTGGGTAGCAGCAATTAATGTTGGGTTGGCTATGTGTTTTCTCTAAGAATTGAGTTGCTAGGAATTGGCTGCACATATCACTTCGTCATAATCCTCACAATCTAGTTTTAGGGACAACTTCACTTTCACAGCGTTTGTTTAAGTATCCAATTAGAGCCAATTTGATGTATTGTTAATGTTTCATGTGTTGTTGTTTATTATTTTGTGTTTAGTCTTAATAAATCATATTGTTATTTTGGACAGAACTTTCATTCTGTTAATAGGTAGAGCAACCACATCATTCCTCACTATGTTAATGAAACCTTCGCTTAATTAACTTATTTATCAAATTAAATTATTGCAGGTGCCAAACTCTCTTCTACTCCACTGGCAGGGTTGATTAGAGTCAGTTCGCGTATTTTTTTTTATCCTTGTGCAACAGCAAAAGTTGGAGCTGGAATAGGGGGGGCTCAGAGCATCATGAACATATGTGGATTCTAGAAGAATTGAGTGTTAAATACACTGCTAGCCCCGGCACCTCGCACTCTCACCAATTGAAAACGTCTGGTCAATGGTGGCCGAGCAACTGGCTCGTCACAATACGCCAGTCACCACTCTTGGTGAACTGTAGTATCGTGTTGAAGCTGCATGGGCAGCTGTACCTGTACACACCATCCAAGCTCCGTTTGACTCAATGCCCAGACGTATCAAGGCCGTTATTACGGCCACAAGTGGTTGTTCTGGGTGCTGATTTCTGAGGATCTATGCACCCAAACTGCGTGAAAATGTAATCACATGTCAGTTCTAGTTTAATATATTTGTTCAATGAATACCATATATCATCTGCATTTCTTCTTGGTGTAGCAATTTTAATGGCCAGTAGTTCTGGGGGAAGGAAATTTAAGGAGGCTGAAGTAACTACCAGTACTGGAAATTGATGGATATATGGTCGGAAAGGCGGATGTATAAGTCTAACGAGCGGGTACAGGGATAATGGTAAGCCTTACTCTTTCTTTAGTGAATATGTCATTAACCGTCTTCTGAAACTGGAGGCGTGATTCATTGCTCTAATGTAAAATGACACGTTTTTTCAGAATCGGGTAGCTGTTTCTAAGGAGGACTTCGAGAAGTGGCTGAACGATGCAGTGGGCACAAAAGAATTTTGCTCTGATGGGAAGGCGTATTCCTGCAATGTTGTTCAGACAAGAGCAATAAGGTCGGGGAGCGATATGGGGGACAATGTACATCGATAAGACAATAGAGAAGACAGACAGCGTATATGTAAATGTCTGAGCTTGTCTGCACGCAGCCAGCGTGTCGACCAACATAGATATAACGAAAAAGAAATTCACAAAGAGTTCCAGGCGCTGTGAGCTTTCCTAGGAAATGTCTTGTAGGATAAATCGCTGTAATCAATAACTGGAAGGGAGGTGTTTCTACAAATATCTTTTTACGTCAAGGAGGAAGAGCTTTTCATATTTTTGTAGGACATGAAAATATGCTGATGCCTTCTTGCACATTGGAGTTACGTGCTGAGACCAATTTATACTTTCATCTGTTATTCCTCCTACACTCTCTTCTGAAGGGCCGGCCCGCTGTGCCCGAGCGGTTCTAGGCGCTTCAGTCTGGAACCGCACTGCTTCTACGCTCGTAGGTTCGAATCCTGCCTCGGGCATGGATGCGTGTGATGTCCTTAGGTTAGTTAGGTTTAAGAAGGGAACTGTTGACCTCATATGTTAATTCCCAAAGTGCTTAGAACCATTTGAACCATTGTTTTCTCTGAAGGAGAGAACTAGATATGTCTCCCATTTAGGCTTAAAGATAGTAGGGATTCCCGATAATTGGTGCTAATGACCAACCAGTACAACTCATAAATAGGATGGGTTGAGTTTTAATCCTATATTACGCGCCAGTTTTGATTGTGCATACAGTTCGGTATTAAGTTTCTCGATATCTGTCTTCAGGTTTATTGATTTTGCACTTAGAACCAACTGGAGGTCAACAGCGTACTTGGAATACTTACAGTATACAGGAGGACAAAACTGATGACCCTTCATTGACTTTCGATGAATGTAGTATAGGGTCTAGTACCGAACCGTGGGGGATGACTGGTACTACCTGCCTCCCATGTAACTCTATGGTTTCGGAAATGATGCATTGCTGGCGAGACCTCAGGTATGAGCGACACCACTACACTGCACTTGACAGAAGTTTAGGCTGCTAAGGAAGGTGCTCTTGAGACGGTTTATGGCTTAACAGCCTAATTCCTTAGCACCACAACGTGGCAGTCACTAAATACCTAGTACCACCTCATCAGACTATGGCTGTGTCTTCGCGCTTTTTGACATTGCTGAACCCACATGTAGGCTGCCTCGATTGTGCCATTGTCTCAGGTTCATAGTGATGCATCCAACACCAGTCTTCGGTGATTAGACGACTAACGTTGTCATCTCGATTGTCCTGACATTGCTGCAGAGCTTTCGACGTTGCTACGGTTCTGAGAACTTTTGGGGTGAGTGTAAGTAATCGTCGCCGAACCGACCTTCTGCAGAAGTTTCATATGTTTAGGAAGTGGTGCTACATTTAGAAAACTGATCCATTAATGTGTAGGTAGTTCATCAAGAAGGTTTGAGTTGGTTTTCGAATATGTATCTGAGATAAATGGCGACATATTTTGAGTGCGTTGACTTATTGTCTTACATTTTTTGCACAGACAAGAGATATTGGCATGCATTTCGTCTTGATCCCCCTATTCTTTCCTGAGGAAACGGAATCTTAACAGACGGGTAGAGAGACAGACAACAAAGTGGTCCTATAAAGCTTCCGTTTGTAGCGACTGGGGTTCTGAAACCTACAGAAAGAAACTGAAAATTATTTCATGATTACTATTTAGCGTGAGATATTATCGCGTCTAAGTTCATAGTTTTATTAGGCACTTATGTCTTATTATCATATTATAAGTAATTTACATCTACGGTATTCAAATCAGATATGGCGACTTGACTGTTTACGACGCAAACATTACAGGTATCTCTTGCAGGTGACGGCTTGTTCGTAGCTCCATGCTGTCTGCGAGAAACCGTGTCACGGAAGATTCCAGTCCGACGAGATAACTAGCGCCGCTCGGGGACAAGTCGCGCTAACAAATGGCGGGATTTGCACTGATTTACCGCACCGCCGCGGGCTCTGAATTCTTAACCCGGCCGCCTGTAGTGGCGTACTGATAACCGGGATTTTTCGACTGTGTGTCAGACATGACGATATAACGTAGTAATTTATGGTGAACGCGAGGATGAAGGGGCAATAGAGGGTGCAAAAATAACGTGGGAAATAACTGACCACGTAGAGACACATGAAGACGGTACTATGGGAACAAATTTTCTCACGACGCCTTCCGTGTGTAAAATGTTCTCGATAATTTTGCCGCCTTCACATTAAACTAAAAACTCAAGATTTCGACGATAATGTCAATTAAAACTACTAACATCTCTCACAAGCCGCACCTGTTGGCTACAGACTTTTACAGTTTGCCTCGTAAACACTTTACCCATCCAACACAAACGTATGCCAATATTACTCAGCGATGCAACGTCATGTGGCACAGTGGTTAGGCGGTGCCGAGCCTTTCAATGTGCTGAAAGTAACCTGAGTGACGAAGAATGGAGTGGCAGTTCATCTCTGTGTCGGAGATCTGGGAATCGAAAGAGAAGTCCTTGATGATCAATGTTCGGCATATCACAGTTAGGGAGATAGAATGTGGAATTACTCATGGATCTGTTTTCAGTAACTAGCACGAGACTTTGAACATAACAAAGATCGCTGCCCACTGGGCTCCACTAACACTCATACCCAATCATTTTTAGTACTGACATGGTGTGTGCTAATACGTCGTCCGCGTCAAATATCTGATGTGAACATGGCGTGCCGTAGGACTAAGTATACATTCGATTGGTGCAACACGAAGCAGTGTGAAGCGGTTATTCTGTCCCACATGCGCAATGCATCTGCAAGGGAAGCGTCTGAACGGACACGACAGCTGCTATGAAATTCTTATCATCCTATTTAAGAAAAGTACTACATGAAAAAATATGATTCGCTCCCATATTACAACCAGATGTCTTCACTCAATGAAGGACTGAAATTGTTTGCACTGCATCACATTCAGTATATTTTGTTGTTGTTGTGTCTTCAGTCTTGAGACTGGTTTGATGCAGCTCTCCATGCTACTCTATCATGTTCAAGCTTCTTCATATCCCAGTACCTACTGCAGCCCACATCCTTCTGAATCTGCTTAGTGTATTCATCTCTTGGTCTCCCTCTACGATTTTTACCCTCCACGCTAACCTTCAGTACTAAATTGGTGATCCCTTGATGACTCAGATCATGTCCTACCAACCGATCCCTTTTTCTAGTCAAGTTGTGCCACAAACTCCTCTTCTCCCCAATTCAATACCTCCTCATTAGTTATGTGATCTATCCATCTAATCTTCAGCATTCATCTGTAGCACCACATTTCGAAAGCTTCTATTCTCTTCTTGTCTAAACTATTTATCGTCCTTGTCTCACTTCCATACATGGCTACACTCCATACAAATACTTACAGAAACGACTTCCTGACACTTAAGTCAATACTCGCTGTTAACAAATTTCTCTTCTTCAGAAACGCTTTCCCTGCCATTGCCAGTCTACGTTTTATATCCTCTCTACTTCGACCATCATCAGTTATTTTGCTCTCCAAATAGCAAAACTCCTTTATTACTTTACGTTTCTCATTTCCTAATCCAATTCCCTCTGCATCCTCCGACATAATTCGACTACATTCCATTATCCTCGTTTTGCTTTTGTTGATGTTCATCTTATATCCTCCTTTCAAGACACTGTCCATTCCGTTCAACTGCTCTTCCAAGTCCTTCTCCATGGATTTTAATACGTACTCCGAATTTTTCTGTTGTTTCCTTTACTGCTGGCACAATATACAGATTGAATAACATCGGGGAGAGGCTACAGCCCTATCTCACTCCCTTCCGAACCACTGCTGCCCTTTCATGCCCCTCAACCCTTATAACTGCCATCTGCTTTCTGTACAAATTGTAAACAGCCTTTCGCTCCCTGTATTTTACCCCTGCCACCTTTAGAATTTGAGAGAGAGTATTCCAGTCAATATTGTCAAAAGCTTTCTGTAAGCCTACAAGTGCTAGAAACGTAGGTTTGCCTTTCCTTAATCTTTCTAAGGTAAGTCGTAGGGTCAGTATTGCCTCACGTGTTCCAGCATTTCTACGGAATCCTAACAGATCTACCCCGAGGTCGGCTTCTACCAGTTTTTCAATTCGTCTGTAAAGAATTCGCGTTAGTATTTTGCAGCTGTGACTTGTTAAGCTGATAGTTCGGTAATTTTCACATCTGTCAACACCTGATTTCTTTGGTATTGTAATTATTATATTCTTCTTGAAGTCTGAGAGTATTTCGCGTGTCTCATACATCTTGCTCACCAGATGGTAGAGTTTTGTCACGACTGGCTCTCCCAAGGCTGTCAATAGTTCTAATGGAATGTTGTCTACTCCCGGGGCCTTGTTTCGACTTAGGTCTTTCAGTGCTCTGTCAAACTTCATCGTATCTCCCATTTCATTCAGTATATCATTACACGAAATTTTAAGTGTCTGTAGAGGTAAATAGCCACTGTGCAGAGTCTGTGTATGGTTCATTTGTCATACATTGCTGCACATGAAATATAGCTAACATACCGAAATTTTACGGAAAGTTCAGAGTGGAAGGATATCTATCTCCTTTCTCAAAATATTGACTTGTACGTCTGCGGGAGGGTCCCGTCATTTCTGTCCATGCACAAAGTGGATAATTTCGTTTAACCCCTGCGGCATTTACAACCTTTAGAGTGTTTGACCACTACATTTACTAATATCAACTTGACAACCAGACTCCCTAGCAATGGTACTGGAATAGCGTTCAAATAGAGGCGTTCAGCTCTCTACTTCAGTTTCATTTATCAAATGATACCGACCACCAGGTACACTTGCCTTTCATCATCTTCAGAATGCACATGTCTTCTACAATAATGCAGCATATTATATGAGGTTCCAACTGATAAAAGACTGATTTTGTAGAACCATAATAAGCTTCACGCGCCCACGACATCTCTAACGTTTCGGCAGTAGATTCGCCAACTGACTGCCAAAAGTACCAAATATAGTTTTGATTAACATTCATGCCCAAGACAGACAACAAAACTATGTAGATTCATGTTACATTAGTGATCTCATAGATCGACGTTCGTACGGCTGCATGATACTTGGAATCAGCAGAAAGCACAAAAAAGTGAATGGAATGGGTTAAAGCCCTAATAACTGATATAGCGGGACGTACCCTCTACCATGCACTTCACAGTAGTTTGCAGGGTGTAGATGTACATGTTCTTGAGCGGCACTGATCGCAATTACAGACATTGTTGCTTGAAACACAAACCACGTCCACATAAGTAGCAAACCAACTGATTGTGTCCTCTTTACCTCACCGCAGCTCAAACGAACAAGCGTTGGTGTCTGGTAATTTCGAGCAGACGCCGCGTCACGTTCGCAACAGTTCGATCAGGTTGAGCGACATCAAACGTTTTATGCTTATAAGGGGCAAATCGTCACGGGGGCAAACCACGGAAACCTCGTGACGAGCGACCGGGAAGCTCTGACCACGAAGCGTCGCTGGGAAGCCGTAAAAGAGGATGTTTTTGCACCGCGACATCGCTCCATCTCATTCTGCAGAAGACACAGCAAGACATGCTGCTTCTTTGGGGAGTCATTTTTTGCCTCTCCGCACCGCATGCCCGTTACCTGGCAGCCAGTGAATGGGTTCACTTTCCTCGAATGAAGAAACAATTGCGTGGTAAGTATTTCTTCTGCAGAAGAAATACTTACCACCCAATTGTTTCTTCATTCTCCGCCAAGTCACCCGTCGTTGGAGAAAATGCCTGATATTGAAGGATGGATATTCAAAGAGGGAATCACATTGTCACGTATTGTCACAGCTTGATCTTTTCTATGTGCATCTTGGAGATCAGTAAGCAGTTTGTGACTGCTGCACAAAGTGAAAGGTCCATGAAGGAAATTAACATGAAAATTCTGATAGGATGCCAATGGATTGTTCATACCCTTATCAGTGGCTAAGGAACCCATGCACCATGACGACAATCAGCTGTTCTGGAAACAGGAATTATCATTGAAATCTCGTGTTAGTATTCTTATCTGACGTGTCATGAACATCAAGAATAAATTTTTAAAGCTATATTGGTTCTTGGAGGCCTGCTACTGCACTGGTTTTGCGGAGGATACGGTGTTCAACTTTATGCCCTAGAGTGTTACTTTTCTGATACCAATCGGCTACACTTATTGCTTATTAAGTGAGAACGTAAACGTGTTCGGAGCGTTCTGTAGCCTGGTCTCTATTCTTCAGTCTTTTCTTGCACAGAACGCTCTTTGTCACAGTGGTGGGTTCTTAACTGTGCTCCTGGAGGAGGCGGAGATGATGCTATATGTTAGATTACTTTATTACAACTTGAACAAGATGAAATATGTCGCTTCATAACATTGCATGTCCACAGGAATGACATGATAATTTACCACTGTCACTGAACATTAATGTATCACTTTATATGGGAAAAGATACTTCTCTCTTGTCACAGAATACAATTGCGATAAAGATCAATGCAGAGCTGTGTCTACGATAACTAGCGCACTGATGGCTCGGTGGAGACACCATGTAGTGGCGCTCGGAAATATTTCAGGGCGTGTATACACCGATTCCATTGATTCGTCGCTGCGCTCGGCAGCTAACATGTTTTCTTGTGGTTTCGTCTCGCCTTACTAACGTCGCCTTGGCACCTCGTTCTTCGGATGACACCACATCTTTCACATGAAACTTGGAAAGTATTTTTCCAGGACACACTGTATCGAGCTCTTCCGTTGCTGCTGCATGATACTTTCAGTGATGCAAAGGTAACAACGAAATGCTGAATTCCGAAGAGCCTGTAAGCGTTTCTACAGGTATGAGAATTACTGTTTATTACTGATGCACGTATTTACTCCTAGCCCTATTCTGCAGTACGCTCCTTGCGACATCTGAGGGATGTTCTTTCAAACAGTGTTATTGTTCCACAATCCTAGATACTTAAAATATTGAACAAGTAGCCTGCCACTGTATACTCTAACACACGTATTTAATGATGTTACTACTGACATTTAGATCTCTGGTGTGAAACAAACACCATCTGAACTGAAATCAGTTTTCTAGACTAAATCCAAATTGTTATCACATTTATTCCAACATTATAATTAGGTTAAACACTGCGATAGATTTGTTATTTCATTGTCTAAGGAGTGAAGTGTATGACTTTTAGGAGTTTGTCTTGAAATGTTCCTCTAATATTAGTAGTGGCCACCTTTGAGGGTTGAGATCAGTTCTGATAAAATAATTGCAATAATAACAAAATGATTTCCTGAACACTCCGACAACTGCAATATTCGTTATTAAAAATCTTGAATCATGCTTACGATAGCCCCTCCCCCCCCCCCCCCTTAACCAACGACCCCCAAAGCACACATGTCCTCGTCTTTGGAATAATGTATCAATAGTATTTCAAGTAAGACAACGCAATCACTCAAATATACATGACAGCGCTTGCATATCAGTAGTTTTGTGTTCATGAGTGACGAGGAGTAATTAAGCTGTTGTATGTGCAATAATATCAGCTGCCCGCACATGTCTGGCTGTTCAGATAAGCTTAGCTCGTCATACGCTTCACACCCGCTCTCTCCATCTGTCCCAGTGGACATGACATCATGCGCAGTGTCGCTCCTTAGCAGTGCAGGAGTGCATATCACTGAATCGTGCCATTGTGGTAGATAAACATTACACAAACTGTACTTTATGAGACAAACTTATTGATTTTTAACATGGTTTGTGTTCACTGATGTAAAAAAAGATAGTCCATTCCTTACTTCGCCCCCTTATGGATAGACTTTTTTGTCTTTTTTCTAAAATAGCCTCAGGATTCAGGCTCTCTCCACACCAAATTTAATCGAAATCGATTCAACAGTTCAGTCAGGTAAACGTAACAGATAGATCTAAGTTAACATTCAGATTAAAAGCGCTGAGGATTGTATAACCATTTTATTCATTAAGTCGTATCGTTTAGCGTATAACATGTCAACCAATGACAATATATTTACACATATCATAAAGTTCAAAAATCATGCAGTAAATAACTTTTTCAAGAGCAAATGTTTTCCAATAATTCGCCATATATTCTGTAAATCAATAAAAATCTTGTGCTACGCACTTTCCTAACTAGTCCACGTTCTTCTTAAGTGTTCAAGCTACCTCCATACTAAATTTTATCAAAACTAGAACAGCGGTTTAGTTGTGAAAAGGTAACATCCATACACAATTTAGCGTTTATAATATTATTATGAATGATTATGGGCACTTTCCTAAACAATAGTTCTGATACAAGTATTAAAGATATTGGGCATTTTCCATTTATTTGTTATTAATATCTAGATTTTCTCACCTTTCTTTGTGCATGCTGGTATATAAGAGACAGTCAAGTGAAAAGATACAGACGCAAAAAAGGCAAGTTAACTGCTTGTTTATTCAAAAGTAATCGCAATAACTGTTAACACATTTTCCGACTTACCAGGCATTCAATGCTTTCATGGAAAAATGTTTGTGGGCCCACAGGTTGCCATGATTTTATTAACTACACTGCACAAGTTTCACTGGGAACCTCATACACATCCGATTGAGGGTTTCGATCTCCCCACATGCGACTGCCAGACTTTGGACCTCTGAACAAAGAGATTCTTGGCCGTCAATTTGTTTCGGACTAGGAAGTGCACGTCTGGGTACAATCATTGTTCCGCAGGCAACCGAAAACATTCTTCCATGAAGACATTGACCGTTTTGTCTCGCAGTGGAATAAGTGTATCAACAGTTATGGCGATTACTTTTGAAATAATTCGGAATTAATTTATAATTTTAATTTTTGTATCAGGCTAACAATGCTTGCCACCGCAATGGTACTGCGTATTGTAATCAACCATGTGTTATAAGACGGGGAGTAGAGATATTAGTTGTTTGGTTTACTGAATATTTCAGCTTGAAGTGGTAACGAGCACAAACGGTGCTGTAGAAAAACGCACTTAATGGTTAGTAGCATTCATCGCTATTCTTTCTGCTGTATTTTAGAGAGATATTAATGGACTGAGAATTACTTTCGAGATTTTTGTGCGTCGTTGAATGTATATCGTGCAAGGGACTAAACGCTAGTTCTCAGTTGCGACTTTGAGAAAGAGCAAGTCTGTACTTAATGAACGGAAATATATCCCTCCGTGAAGCATTTCCCACGTGACAGAATCGTTACAGGTCTGCTTATAACTGAGGATCATAATCATGTAGATAATTAAAGCACACGCCAAAGTAGTATATTTCTGGTTATAATTGAAACTGGTAATCATTACTTAAAACATGTAGTGCATTTAAGTACATGGCAACGTAATATGTTCCTAGTATCAACTAGGTTTGAAGTTGGCAGGAGATTATTAATTATTTTAACTAACAGTTTCGGCTGTGAGAGAGATTTAAACAAATAATTTTTATACGCTGTTCTCAGTCGTCATGATACACAGGTAAGTACAAAGGATTGTTTGAAACATACAGAAACAGATGTCTAAAAGTAAATCCCGAAGCCTACGCTATTATCAAACTTCCTGGCAGATTAAAACTGTGTGCCGGGCCGAGACTCGAACTCGGGACCTTTTCCTTTCGCGGGCAAGTGCTCTACCAACTGAGCTACCCAAGCACGACTCACGCCCCGTCCTCACAGCTTTACTTCTGCCAGTACCTCGTCTCCTACCTTCCAAACTTTAGAGAAGCTCTCCTGCGAAACTAGCAGAACTGGCACTCACGAAAGAAAGGATATTGCGGAGACATGGCTTAGCCACAGCCTGGGGGAAGTTTCCAGAATGAAATTTTCACTCTGCAGTGGAGTGTGCACTGATATGAGACTTCCTGGCAGATGAAAACTGTGTGCCGGGCCGAGACCCGATTTCGGGACCTTTGCCTATCGCGGGCAAGTGGTCGCCCGCGAAAGGCAAAGGTCCCGAGTTCGAGTCTCGGCCCGGCACAGTTTTAATCTGCCTGGAAGTTTCATATCAGTGCACACTCCGCTACAGAGTGAAAATCTCATTCTGGATACGCTATTATATTTACAGTATTGGGCCATTACCTTAAGAGATAGCGTTGTCATTATCTACAATGCTAATTTCCAAGTGAAGGTCAGGAGGTTAACTCTAAATTGCTAAACCTGTGTAAAATTATTATGACAGTAGGGCATAAAACATGACATTTTGTACTTACTTTGGTATGCAACATATCATTTTATCTGTAATAATTCTTCTTAAATAATTAATAAGTAATAAATTATATCTTCTTTTGAATAAAATGTGGATTAGTAATATTTCTGATGGTTTAGAAAAAATGCAACATTTCTTCTCTCTTTATTGTTCTAGGGTTAATATGCTTACTCTGGAACTAAATACTGAAAGTTAACACAAATTCTCATTTCTTTCATCAAGAATAAGTCAGACTAATAATGCAGAAATATAGTGCATTCTGTAAGGTTTAATAACTACTTAGCTATGTGGTTACACGTTTTACTACACCAAACTGAGTTCAGAGAAATGATGACCAAATTGTGGAAACAACATGGTTTTGGTTTAAATAATAAAAACTGGTTACGTCGAAAAAAATACCCTTATTAGGCTCTTTTCTCGTAATTCAGTCAATCAAATGATGAACTGAAATGGCAGGGAGCTCTAAGTGAGTTTGAACGTGATGTTATAGTCGGCGGACGAGCGATGGGACACAGTATCTCCGAGGTAGCGATAAAGTGGCGATTTTCTCGTACGACCATTTCACGACTGTACCGCGAATATCAGGAATCCGATAAAACATCAAATCTCCGACAGCCCTGCGGTTGGGAAATACGTTGTTAGAACGGGACCAGTGACGACTGAAGAGAATCGTTCAACGAAATATCATCGATATGGGCTTTCGCGGCCGACGGCCCACTCGTGTACCCTTGATGACTGCATGACACAAAGTTTTACGCCTCGCCTGGGCCAGTCAAGGCCGACGTTGGAGTGTGCGGGACTGGAAACAAGATGCTTGGTCGGACGAGTCTCGTTTCAAATTGTATCGACCGGATGGATGTGATCGGGTATGGAGGCAACCTCATGAATACACGGACCCAACTTGTCAGCAGGGGACTGTTCAAGCTGGTGGAGACTCTGTAATGGTGTGGGGCGTGTGCAGCTGGAGCGATATGTGACCCCTGATACGTGTACTTACGACTCTAACTGGTGACACGTACGTAAGTCTGATCACCTGTACTCACTCACTCATGTCCATTGTGCATTCCGAAGGACTTGGGCAACTCCATCAGGAAAATGCGATACCACACATTTCCAGAATTGTGACAGAGTTGCTCCAGGAATACTCTTCTAAGTTAACACTTCCGCTGGCCACCAGACTCCCCACATGTGAACATTATTGAGCATATCTAGACTCCCTGAAAGGCGCTGTACACAAGAGATCTCCACCCCCTTTTACTCTTACGGATTGATGGACAGCCTTGCGGGATTCATAGTCAGTTCCCTCCAGCACGACTCAGACAGTAGTCGAGTCCATGCTACGTCGTGTTGTGGCACTTCTACGGGCTCACGGGGTCCCTACACGATATTAGGCTGGTGCACCTGTTTCTTTGACTCTTCAGTGTGTATGCTATAAGTGAAAACGGAGGTCAGAAATTCTGACCACCCAGCGAGTTATCCTTACTGTGATATCAGGCCTATCCATTATTTAGGCAGTATTTGTTTCCAGACTGAATACTTCGTGTTCAAAGTAAAATTTAAATTTCTCGAGTCTGAACAGGACAGTCGTACCTGCAGCTATTGTATTTTGGCGGGGGAGAGGGTGCACAAACTGTTTTCGATCGGCTTACGCTCCCCATCACAATCTTTGAGTAACACGTCCACTATCCCTGAATTAAGAAGATGCAAGATGAATCGGTGGACGAAATCAGGAACTGTTAAACAGCCATGTTACCCTAGACCATTTTCGAACTGTCGAATGGAGATTGACTCGTCCACCGAAGTCTTTACACAGCAGTTGATTCAGTAGTGCAGCAAGTTGGCCAATATTACAGTTTTCGAAAAAAGAAATTCTTTAAGTGGAGGGAACTGGTAAAAATCTTAATTATAATCTTGTTTAATCTTGATTCCATCGGCAGACAGATTGCGTCGAAAAAAGGAAATCTCCCTGACGGCTAAAGTTACTTAGGAACTTTTGACAGTAAGCCCTACATTCCTTAAGTGACGCAGCACCTGATGCAGGTCATAAAGATTTTCAATGAAGGTGTTACGGTCTATTACTACGTCGTCTTAATAACTGTAAACACATTTAAATGTTAGATCCTCAAAGAAACAGTATAAAAAATATGAGAATGACGCTGCTCCAGAGGCTTCCCAAAAGGAAAACAATTATATTCAAACAAATACCAAATTATCCAAAATACTGTGAAGGGTTTTCACTCTTCGCCAGACGGCACCTCGTGATAGGACTGATTAAGATCTATCCTGGTGAAATATCCAGCTCCCAAAAACCACACGAATCTTTTGAGGACGGCAGGTAACGGCACTAGGTCAATACTACCTTCTTATTCGGGGAACAGTGATCAACTGCTGGGTGGTAATCCTCACCACTGAGCTTAGGGACCAGAAAAAATAAGAGATGTAGCGAGACACTGACTAACTAATCACACCGTCTACCAAGAACTAATGAATGATTTCATGCAACACTTTCATCTTAGGAGCAGAGAGATTTGATCTGCTAGTTGAATGTAGTATTAAGTCTTATCCTTGTATCTTAATTTGCTAGTTAGTATGTCAAAAAATTCCCCAAGTACTTCCAACTCTTGTCAAGCCCCAATCTCACTCAAATGATCGGCATTACAAGGACAAAATACGCTCTAATGCAACACGCCTGTTGAATACAATTATGACCACACAGAAGAAACTTTGTTTTAGGCTGAAACTTGGGAAAGAACTTTCTACGGGCATAATCGAGAACACTTCCTATTTTCTTTATGAAATCGCAACCAAGCAATATGACGGTCGTCAGACATGTCCCAACAGTTAAATTTACCAGCTGTGATAGTCAACGGTTACCCAGATTGTCAGGAATTTCACCCAAAACGGGCAACAACTAGTCATTATCCACGATTATAACACTGTTTGATTATCTTCCTTAAGAGAGAACGTCTACAATTTTGACTACGCTTGGTATGTAACTGACAAACAAACAAAGAGGGGTTACCGTCTGAGTCACGTAGAGGACATACTGGCTCATGACTGAAAGTGGTGCAAGCAAACAGCAAACTTGTGATGCAAACAGAACTTATACTAACCGTTAAGTGGCACCCTGGAATTCCCACTATGAGTGAACACGTAACGTTTTTCCATGGCACAGGACAGTCCCACACTGAATCACCCGAATGACTACGCCGAAAACATGTTTAATCAACAACCTCAAAACAGTAGCCGACTGGTTCACTACGACTCTGAACATGATAGAAATGTACGTTAATCAACTCATTCCTAGTTGTACTTGATAAATTATCCTCTAACAGTTTTCTGGGGAAGACATCTAATGACATGCTCTTATCAATAGGCTCGGTTATAATTTTAACAACTTGACACGTGAAAGCATGAACCATTTGCTAAACTTCAATCTGGCTTTGCAAATGAGTAATTAACTGTAGAAGATCGGTAATCTGATAAAGTGCCGATGCTTTCCATAACAGACAAGTGCCGATTAACAAATTTCATGAATAGTTTCCATTTTTCCTCACTCTTCGTAGTTGAGGATCTAAGTGCCTCATCACATGTAGTGGGTCAGGAATAGAACTCTCTTTTTTATCCTGACCTGAAATATCTTACCAACATAGCAAACTAAAATCAACCAGTAAAAGATTTATTTTTCCACATCTCTGTAATAAGAGATGCCTTTTTCATGTCCGTGTTTTACACACCGAAATCCTGAATGTCGTTACCCAGGTGTTCCAAATGTGCCTAAATTCTAAACACCTGTGATCATAAAGCGTCATCACTGTCCAATAGTTTGATAATCGCCTCCACACCAGACAGCCATCTGGTGCACACGGTGCAGATATCATGTTTCGTCAGTGGTGTCAGGAGTGACGTTGATGTGTCAGTCCAGTACACCACGCAGGCACTGGCTCAGCTTGACTACATTGCATCTACGGGTTCTCCACATATCACCACCTCATAGTGTCACTAATTGTTAGTTAGGTATGATATTCTCAACATGGATCACCAGTCCATGGAAATTCCACCTGTTATGAGGAACTGGAATCAAACAACAGGCAGTAAACCCCGCCAAACTAAAAGTCTCTTCTTGACCGCTTATATACCAGATCTCTCACTCACAACCACGCTCTGCCACCGTTGAACTGGCACAGAGCTAGGACCTAGGAGTAACTTGAACGTACCCTGCTGAAAAAACAGGCACCTTTGGAAAGATTTTGAAGAGAAGGGTTACCACTGTATTCTACAAACACATCAGAAAGATAAAATATCAACTGAGGTCTGTTAAGGATGCTCAGAAATACCTGAGAAAAGCAGAAACTGACAGGAAACCATGTAAATGTGGATATGTATATATGGATACGACAATAAGAACAGTGGGGAAATAATAGCAAAACATAATGGCAGCTGTAGCATGGGAGCGATAAATATGCCACCAAGAATAATTTAATCGCTGTACCAAAGTAAACAATGTTAGCCCCACGTTTAAACTTATGAGAAGCTCTTCTCAGTTCAAGTGAAACTGATATCAGAGTGAGCCAAACATTAGAGTGTTCCTACGCCTGGGTACTGCTGAGATGAAGTATTATTGAGAAACAACTGGAAATGGAAGCTCGTTCCTTTTACCACCAACTAACATCGAAATGTCAATATTTTACCCGCTTACTTAATTTGTACTCATGTTGAAAAGTATTAAAAGGTACCTACAAGACTTGTATTATTTATGAAAATCTAAACTTTGTAAATTGGTGTGGTGCGATGTGTGAGTGTGTGTGTGTGTGTGTGTGTGTGTGTGTGTGTGTGTGTGTGTGTGTGTGTGTGTGTGTGGGTGTGTGTGTGTGAATGCTAGCACATGCATGTATATGTTTGGAAAGAACATTGTGACGCTTGACACACTTTTGATGTTACTGAAGTGATTTCGCTGGATGCTTCTATTGTATTCGCTTGTAAAAAAAAGAAATCATGATTCTGTTGTTATATCTTGCACTATGTTTTAATTTACGTATCATATAATAATTTCCCTACTTGTTATAATTGTCACTGTTACCATTCCGCACGTGGTCTGTATATTTTGTTATATTTGTCTATTATCAACACGAACATTACATAATTCTAGTTTTTTTAAGTTTTGTGCCTGTGTGGTTCCTCCTTCCTTGCATGTTCATTTAGTACGTAATCGATATGTTCATTGTATGCTTTCATAACGGTTACATCTTTCACAGGGAGCTGTTTACGGATATTTGCTAACGCCATCTGTTGACGATAATTGTTTTCTTGACCACCACATTTCTCGATGTGCGGTCAGCTTCCCATTTGACTTCACATATAAGGGAGCTAGACTATCAGTACCTTATGTGCCACGATTGTGAGGCCTGTTCTCATACTTCATTCTAGGTACTATCTGATGATGGTGAGTCACAAGGAGACAATGAATTAATTATCAATCAAGACCTTACTCAGTTCATTGTGTGCCAAACCTGAACGATTGCTTGCTTCGTAGATTGACGCATTTCTATATCAAGTGTACATAATAATCTATTACAGACGAAGCAAGGAGGGCATGTTAAAAGGACAAGCACAGAGAAAGCGGCTACCCTTTTCAAGAGATGCTTACTAATATTAAACACAGCCCTTATTTTAAGAACTAATTTCTGATAATGTACGTTTGAAGCACAGCTTTGTGTGATAATGAATCATGGACTGAGGAAAACAGAAGTGTTTGACATGTAGCGCTTCAGAAGAATGTTGAAAATTAGATGGACAGATAGGACAAAGAATGGAGAAAACGCTAATAAAAAGCAGAGACAGAATAATAGAATATGCGTTAAGACATTCTGATGAATCAGACGAGCTGTCGAAGGGAGAAACTACAAGGAACAATAGCCTTTAGAATATATGCAGAAAATAATTGAGGACGTGAAGTGCAACTGCCACTCTGAGATGAAGAGGTTGCCACAGGAGTGGAATTCATTACGGACCACAACAAACCAGTAAAAACCCTAATGAAAAATAATATAGCAGGCATCAATTACGACTAGAATTAAATATGGTTGTACTTCGTACAATGACGCTGTAGTGAAATGTATCCGTATATATAAAGAATTACTACTGTCGTAACTCGTGTGATATCGAGCCCCACGCTGGTCGCCAAAATGTGGTAAATCACATAATATGGAGACCAGGTTGGAAGCTGATATGTATGAATGGGAATTTGTAATAGGAGTATAAGGAAAAATTTCTTCATTACCTGCTTCCTGGGCCATACGCTTCATTATTATTAATCAAAGCAAAGTTCATTTCCGCACTCGATGTGTAGAAAACGTCGTATTGACCATGAGGTGTAAATGTATTATAAAAGAAACACAAGAATAAACTGTCTTAAGTCGTTTTCACTGGACAGGCACGGTACATATAATTACTCAGACAAGCTGCCTTTTCTATTAGATCTCACCATAGTCTAGAATCACCCTTAGAAATTCCGGAGGTGGCATCACTGTGCGTCGATCTGCAGCAGCGTGTATCTCTCGGGCCACTGTCAATTTCTGTGTGTTTTTAATACGTGGCGGGTGATTGACAGCTGTCGCGGGTAGATTGGTCTGTTGCCATTGTGCAGGCCGGTAAGATCAGAGCCGCCGTCCACTGACGACTGCTACCCAGCTGGTGCGTCCACTGTTCAGATAGTATCGTTACAAGGAGTGTATTGTTACAAGGATTTGGTTCTTCCACTGGGATGAAGCATTGCATGCGACCTAATTACAAAGGCTGCTCTAGATCGGATTTGGTACGGATTACGGCACTCATGAGAATGACTCCTTAACAGCAGAGTCAAAACTCAGTTGACTAGTAGCCATATAGCAAAAGCAGCATTAGAGGACTAATGGAAGACTGGCTTCAGAAAAGAAACAGTTGACTGCTCAGGAATATGAGAACTGGACTGGAATGAATTCCAACAACGATTGGAATGGGAGTCAGAACAATATAGAATAGACTGAAGTCATTATGGAATCGGATCTGCACCTAAGGCAAGTGCTGACCATGGAAAGTTTTTTTTAAATTACCACTACCAGTCAAAAACTTTGTCAACTATTGTATTATTTCTTTTTTTAGTGACATGTTTCGAGGGAATACCTCATCTTCCGGCCAAATGGCATTACAAAAACATCTTTACAATAAGGTCATACTGATATTACATAGCCCTTTTATAAACGCTATGGTCATCCTGTGGAAGATGAGAAACCTTAGTAAGAGGTGATGTCACTTTGGAAGATGGACTGATGTTTGCACTAAATGTTTTGTAACGGTCACTCACTTTCTTCTTCTAGCGTGGCAGTCTCGTTGTGATGCGCTGAGGGGTTTCCATTTCCGTGGCTCTCTTGGCTTTCTTGGTCACTGTTCACAAATTTTCACTATCAAAACAGTAACTTCGAAACACGATCACAAAATCGAAGTGCAGTGGGCAATATGGTGGTCGAAATACAACTGGTTTCGATTTGACTATCGATTTGTCGATATATGTGGTGTCAGATGTTCATATATCTTCTGCACGTCTTGTTATCGTATTACAGATGTAGGGTAAGGAAATACACTACAGATTGAGCACCTGTTACAATATTATTGAACAATGATGCTTTTATAGACGCCCTGCAACGGCAATAGTAGTGGCGAAACAGTTGAAATGTAGCCTAGAGAATATTTTACCCAAATATTTTGGACGTGTCATATTTTTCATGTGGAGATCTTAATGTTCCAGCTACAGGCTGTGAGAGTCAAGTGAAGAACGGAGAATAGGGACAAAGAATCCTGTGAAATTGTTCTAAGGGCTTTATTCGAAAATTACGTCGAGTAGCTTATCAGAACACGGTCTAACTGAAATAACTTTCCGTCTCAGTTAGCGCAGAACAGGGAATTTGGTATCATAATACTGACTACCGCATCCTGAACACGGTTGTAAATATACAAGTAAAGGCAGGAAGATCTTCTTGCTTAGCAAGAGTGACGAGAAACAGATTTCAGATTGCTTGAGCGGTCAGCACGAATATTTTACCTCCAGCAGTAACAACCGTGAATACCAAAGGACAAAGTATGAGAGCACTGTACACTACGCTTTAGACAGGTATGCGGTGAACGAGCATACGAGGAATGGAAGAGACCCGCCGTGGTTCAACAGCTACGTCAGAAAACGTTACTAAAGCGACGAGAGCTTCACAGCGAATTTAAACGGTGCTAAGGCTTCACAGAAAAACAAAAACTAAATGAAGCCAAAATTAGAGTAAGGACAACCATGGGTGAAGCATTTAACGAACTCGAAAGTAGATTCTGTCTACCGACTTGACAGAAAACACTAATAACTTTTGGTCTTTTATTAAATCGTAAACGGGTCGAGCCATCTATCCAGACACTCTGTGACCATAGCAGCAGTGAAACGGAAGGCTACACAGGAAAAGTCGAAATACTAAACGTTCTTTTCCAAAATTGTTTCACAGAGGAAGATCGCGCTGTAGCGGCCACTATAAATCCTCACACGGTCGACGACATGGCTGATACTGAAAAGCAAATGAAATCACTCAGGAGAGGGTAGGTAACTGGAAATGACGGAGTATGAGTACAATTCTACACTAAACGAAAGAAATTGCCTTTCTTCTAGCAGCAGTTTACCGTAGGTCTCTGGAGGAGAGAACCGTTACCGACGATGAGAGAGAATAACAGGTCCTTCTCATTTTCAAGATTTGTGTCGAACAGACGTCCGAAATCAGTTGCAGACTTTTGGAATATGTTTTATGCTCACTTGTTATGACGTTTCTGGAGCCCGATGATCTTCTCTGTAAGAACCAACATGGGCTATTAAAACAACGATCGTGGGAAAACCAGCATGTTCTGTTCGTCCACGAGACTCAGTAAGCAGTAGGTACATGTTCCCAGTTAGATGCCGTGTTCCTTGACTTCGGTAGGCATTCGATACAGTTCCTCACTACTGGCTAATAATCGAATATCAGATCAGCTGTGTAATTAAATGACTTAGTAGACAACCTTGGAGTTAATATGAGGCTTCTCGTAGGTAATGCTGTTGTACATAGAGGAGTTGTCTCGTTAGAAAATCGTAGCGAAATGCAGCAAGACTTGCACAGAATCGACGCTTGATGTAAGGAGTGGCTCTTCGCTCTCGATATAAACCA
This sequence comes from Schistocerca serialis cubense, assembly GCF_023864345.2. NCBI lineage: Eukaryota > Metazoa > Arthropoda > Insecta > Orthoptera > Acrididae > Schistocerca > Schistocerca serialis. Next base: position 806,049,930 of record NC_064641.1, read on the forward strand.
ATGTAACTTATTACGAATACATAGATAGAAAGGCACATTTTTGTATGATTACACAATAGCGAAACAATCACTGGAATCAGTTACGCCCATGAAATGTCTGGGAGTATGCTTACGGAGTGACCTGTAGTGGAGTGATCACGTAAAATTGATCACGGGTAAGCCAGAGGCCAGGCTGAGATTCACTGGAAGAACCCACGCAAAATGTTGTCCATCAACATAGGAAATAGCTTACAAAACAGTCGTTCTACCAATACTTAAATATTGCTCGTCAGTATGGGATCTGTACCTGATAGGACTCATAGAGGGAATAATGAAGATCCAAAGAAAAGCAGCGCGTTTCGTTACAGGTTCATTTATTAAGCACGAAAGCGTCACGGAGTTCATCAAAAAATTCCAGTGACAGACGCTGCAATTGATGAGTTCTGTATGATATGCCTTTGCTGTAAGTTCCGAGAGAGTACGTAAGTAGAAGACTCAATAAACATTTTGCTCCCTGATACGTATATCTTTGCGAAAAGACCATGAATATAAGAGTAGACATATTCGGCCCCTCACGAGGCTTACTGGCTATCGTTCTTCCGGCGAACTACTGACCACTGCAGCAGGAGATACGAGGAGGGAGGGAGGAGGGAGTGAAAGTGGTACATGAAGTAACCTCCGCTACAAAACGGAAGGTGTCTTAAAGTACAGATGTAAATGTCGATAATACGTCGCATTCCCAACGATCTCACTCCTCACTACTCGCCTCCAACAGAAGAGTCAGACGAATGATATCAATGAACCTGAGCCCAACCAATCTCTGGCCCTCCAGTTTTGAGTCAATTTCTTGCGGTACCACAGCGCTGAAATTTCGTCGTTTCATTTTATCCTAGCCTGATTACACTTCATTGAAAGCCAGTAGACGATTCCTCTTGGACAGTTCTGCTCCTCTTGATATTCCGTTCCCAGGTGTCAAATTTCTGCTGAAAACTGGAGTATCACGTACAAGCGTTCAGCAAGCATTCCCGCCGTTTTACCCTTAGGATGACGAACCACGTCATGTCCAAACACACGTACGTATCGAGGAATCTTCGGGCGGATGCGGGCTGGTGGTATATATCCTGGAAGATTAGCTCCTCCGTTGTGTTCTCACCTAGGCACAGGTTTAGTGAAAGAATTGGTTTTGCTAATACGGAAAGTCGTCTGGGAACGAGGCCCCACTGCCGACTGTAAGCCTTTCACATTAACCCATTACTTACCGTTGCCCTTTTTGGGACGCAAATATTTTATTCATTTCCACGAAAGCAATGTAACTTTTAGCTTCAGTTGTTGTACCTGAAGGATGAACTGAGTGCTTTAATGCCTGGAAGTTCAAAATAAAAATAAAACTTTCACCAATTAATTTATTTTTAGGAATGGAAGTAATATACTTACTTTCTGTGTTCGTACTTCGCCATACTGTATGACTGCTGGTATTTCCTGTGCAACAGTGAATTGTGATTTAGTTGTCAGGTTGTGTTCATTGCGAACATACGGATGTCCATGTAAGATCCAGTATATTTTAGATTTTCTGAAGTAAGTGCAATACCAATTAATTTTATGCGACCCAGTAATAGGCCTATCACATGTAACATTATCAATCTTCCGTTGATGTGCCCTATTGTTGTATACATCCTTACGTATAAAAGTTACTGTTTACATTGTTGAGATCTGCTTTCTTTATATTGTATGAGATTTTCCCTCATTCTTATTTTACAATTCCAACGGGTTAAATGGTTCAAATGGCTCTGAGCACTATGGGACAACATCTATGGTCATCAGTCCCCTAGAACTTAGAACTACTTAAACCTAACTAACCTAAGGACAGCACACAACACCCAGTCATCACGAGGCAGAGAAAATCCCAGACCCCGCCGGGAATCGAACCAGGGAACCCGGGCGTGTGAAGCGAGAAACGGGTTAAAAATATGATGCGTGGACTTACAGATGAAGGAATTCTACCTTAACTGGAGAACGATGAAGTGAATGAAGATGAAAATGACAGTTTAGAATTTGTGATTATTCTATCCTATGCGCATAAAGTTACCGATGATATTCGCCAATGTCCCTTAAATGGAGCAGTCTGTACTTTTTTTCTGAAGCAATGAAGTATTTTAAAACCACTTTTTTGTTCATTGGTCACGCAAGGTATCATATTAGAGAAACGAAGCTTGCAACGAAAAAAAAATCTAATGAAGTTTTGTCAACTAATGGATTAAGGTCTTTTCAGTGCGAAACAGTGCTCTTCTCGGCACTTCCGCGTCGTCCATCGCTTGAGTTTCCAGGACGGGTTTTACACAGACCATCAACAGCAGTTAGCGGTTCCTTTTGTGTGTAAAGCCAGTACATCTCATTCACACGCTGTCTTCTTACGCATTCTCTACACTACGTAGCTGTTTCCGGACTTGTATTGTGGTGAGGACTTCATCTCCTACAAACAACGCTCTCTTCAAAGAAGCTATGGAGATGCCCCCCCTCCCCCCTCCATTTTCTTTTTTTTTGCACCAGTGTCTTGCCAGAAAATATATTCTGGAAAGGGTAGTGCTAACGACACATCCAGTCACTAAGAAATGTTAAATTCCACATACTCTTTAGGATAATGGATTACTATACCGACCCTAGATTTCTGAAATGTTTTCATATTGTAAAACTAAACTGAAAGGTGTCATAACATGTAAGAGACCTCCTAATTGTAAAATATCTTATCGCTTCTGCGCGTCTACCATCCCAGTGTTTCAAATGAAGAAATATTACTTAGCTGATTTAAGGTAATATATTCATATCTACTTAAAATTTACAATTGTTTGTACTTTTTAATGTCTAAATAATGTAATCATCCTAAAACAAATAAAAGTCTTGTCCCACCCCTTCCCTAGACATACCAAATTCACTTTGCAATCAATGCAAAGTTTCGACTTCATTCTCTGAAGAGGCGAAATAACGGAGGAATATTTGCGAACAGCACCGAGGATAATTACGAAGCCTCTGCCTGCCAGAAGCCCGGTGACGTTTAAAGTTACGCCATAAAGGAATTTCAACTTCGTAATTCCACCTGTTCTCAATAAATTTTTCACATAGCTTCACTTCGCAATGTGGGAGTATAGAATTCCGAATGCATTCGTGCACCAAATATCGAAATAATTTTCTGAAAGCTCTAAATACTTCAGAAACATTACAGAGCAGTTTTAACGATAAGCAGATATCCAGCGTAACAGCTCCTTTTCTCATGGGAAAAGGTATTGCAGGAGGCAAACCTGATTTTCTCGTCTGGAAATGTAATTTTATCTTACGTACTTAATTCGTTTGTAGCGTCCAACATTCTGCGGATGCTTTCGTCACTATTAGCTCTACCATGCGTGGCATTTTGGCTTGAAGCACTGTATGTAAGAGATGTTTGCTGATATATTTAATATATATTTATTGCTTATCTTGCCTGGCCAAATTAGGGCCTTAACGCTCTGACCAGGAACCACACACACAAAAGAATGTTACATCTACACTTTTAATAAAAATAATAACCAGCCATAATAATTACAATAACATTAGTAACACTAATAATTGTGATAAAATAATGAAAGAAATAAAAATGATATTAGTTGGTTTCACGTAACAAACTCAATATTAATAACCTGTCTTGTTAACAAAAAGTAATGAGTTGCAATAATAATAATAATAGTATCACTAATAACAATAACGAAATAATGGAGGCATTAGGAATGAGCTTGATTAGAAGAAGGGATAACGAAAGAGGAGATTATTGAAGCGAAAGTGAGAATGGCTGCCTGGAAAGAAGACAATTTCAGTAGAGAGCCCTGTAGACAAGGGGATGGGAAAGTGGTGGGTTATGGAGTGTTAATGAGAGTGAGCTCCAAGAAGAGATAGCTACTGTATTATAAAGTGGGCCATTAGCTATTTTCCTAAGTTTGAAATGATTTTAATTCCTCCAATATTTTGAGGAAGATTGTTCCAAAGTCGGGTTCCTGATGGAGGAAACGATTTTGGAGAACATGACAGTGTTTTGTAGTTGTACAGAGAGGGTATTACTTTGTTGTGAACGAGTATTTCTCCGATGTTGTTCATACAGTAGTGTAAGGCTTGAAGATAAATAGGAAGGAGTGCAAAGATTAAGAAGAAAATACAGTGAGAGCAGGTTTGGGCTATCTCTATGTTTATCGACACTTACCCTTGATAACTTTTCATAGGTAGGAATGATATGGTCCAAATAGCGTACATCACAAAAATATCGCATACAAGCAAGCCATTTCCAGCCGACATGAGCTCTCCTGCGAAAGGCCTTAGAGAGTAGAATCACCATAATCAAGTATTTGGAGTATTAGTGATTCTACGACTCTCTTTTCAACCTCACGTGGAACATTTTTTTTAATATTTCTATAATGAATAAAGAGATGCTGACACATTGTTATAGACTGCAGTTTTGTGTTCAGTCCAGTCTAGCCGATGGTCACAATTATCCCCAAATTGTTTGAAGAAGAAGGACAGGTGATTTCTATGCTGTTTCGAATTAAGGGTGGAAGAGAATTTTTTAACTAAGCAATAATGAAGCCTTTGTGAGTGATTAGGCCTGCTTGTGTATTAGATGGGTTAAGTAAGCTTCAGATGTATGTTACGCGACCCTTCTGATACAGCAAGCAATTCAGCGTTATGTTGTGAATGGCTGTACACAGATTTGATGGGCTCGCACTTGGGTATAATTGAAGGTCATCAGTTTATAAATGATAATTGAAGTGGGAGGTAACGATACATCCATCAGTAACATGTAACGAAAAAAGTAATGGACTCAGTATTGATCCTTGTGAGAGTCTTGGTACTACATTCTTCCACTGTTATTTCTTTATTCCGATCATTGCACCTGTTGTTGGCTGTATTAAAGGTATATTTTAACTGTTGTAGAAAACTTCCCCCCCACGAACCATGGACCTTGCCGTTGGTGGGGAGGCTTGCGTGCCTCAGCGATACAGATGGCTGTACCGTAGGTGCAACCACAACGGAGGGGTATCTGTTGAGAGGCCAGACAAACATGTGGTTCCTGAAGAGGGGCAGCAGCCTTTTCAGTAGTTGCAGGGGCAACAGTCTGGATGATTGACTGATCTGGCCTTGTAACATTAACCAAAACGGCCTTGCTGTGCTGGTACTGCGAACGGCTGAAAGCAAGGGGAAACTACAGCTGTAATTTTTCCCGAGGACATGCAGCTTTACTGTATGATTAAATGATGTTGGCGTCCTCTTGGGTAAAATATTCCGGAGGTAAAATAGTCCCCCATTCGGATCTCCGGGCGGGGACTACTCAAGAGAACGTCATTATCAGGAGAAAGAAAACTGGCATTCTATGGATCGGAGCGTGGAATGTCAGATCCCTTAATCGGGCAGGTAGGTTAGAAAATTTAAAAAGGGAAATGGATAGGTTAAAGTTAGATATAGTGGGAATTAGTGAAGTTCGGTGGCAGGAGGAACAAGACTTTTGGTCATGTGATTACACGGTTATAAATACAAAATCAAATAGGGGTAATGCAGGAGTAGGTTTAATAATGAATAAAAAAATAGGCGTGCGGGTTAGCTACTATAAACAGCATAGTGAACGCATTATTGTGGCCAAGATAGACACAAAGCCCATGCCTACTACAGTAGTACAAGTTTATATGCCAACTAGCTCTGCAGATGACGAAGAAATAGATGAAATGTATGACGAGATAAAAGAAATTATTCAGGTAGTGAAGGGAGACGAAAATTTAATAGTCATGGGTGACTGGAATTCATCAGTAGGAAAAGGGAGACAAGGAAACATAGTAGGGGAATATGGATTGGGGGGAAGGAATGAGAGAGGAAGCCGCCTTGTAGAATTTTGCACAGAGCATAACTTAATCATAGCTAACACATGGTTCAAGAATCATAAAAGAAGGTTGTATACCTGGAAGAATCCTGGAGATACTAAAAGATATCAGATAGATTATATAATGGTAAGACAGAGATTTAGGAACCAGGTTTTAAATTGTAAGACATTTCCAGGGGCAGATGTGGATTCTGACCACAATCTATTGGTTATGAACTGCAGATTGAAACTGAAGAAACTGCAAAAAGGTGGGAATTTAAGGAGATGGGACCTGGATAAACTGAAAGAACCAGAGGTAGTAGAGAGTTTCAGGGAGAGTATAAGGGAACAATTGACAGGAATGGGGGAAAAAATACAGTAGAAGAAGAATGGGTAGCTCTGAGGGATGAAGTAGTGAAGGCAGCAGACGATCAAGTAGGTAAAAAGACGAGGGCTAATAGAAATCCTTGGGTAACAGAAGAAATATTGAATTTAATTGATGAAAGGAGAAAATATAAAAATGCAGTAAATGAAGCAGGCAAAAAGGAATACAAACGTCTCAAAAATGATATCGACAGGAAGTGCAAAATGACTAAGCAGGGATGGGTAGAGGACAAATGTTAGGATGTATAGGCTTGTCTCACTAGGGGTAAGATAGATACTGCGTACAGGAAAATTAAAGAGACCATTGGAGAGAAGAGAACCACTTGTATGAATATCAAGAGCTCAGACGGCAACCCAGTTCTAACCAAAGAAGGGAAGGCAGAAAGGTGGAAGGAGTATATAGAGGGTTTATACAAGGGTGATGTACTTGAGGACAATATTATGGAAATGGAAGAGGATGTAGATGAAGACGAAATGGGAGATAAGATACTGCGTGAAGAGTTTGACAGAGCACTGAAAGACCTGAGTCAAAACAAGGCCCCGGGAGTAGACAACATTCAATTAGAACAACTGATGGCCTCGGGAGAGCCAGTCATGACAAAACTCTACCATCTGGTGAGCACGATGTATGAGACAGGCGAAATACCCTCAGACTTCAAAAAGAATATAATAATTCCAATCCCAAAGAAAGCAGGTGTTGACAGATGTGAAAATTAACGAACTATCAGTTTAATAAGTCACAGCTGCAAAATACTAACGCGAATTCTTTACAGACGAATGGAAAAACTGGTAGAAGCCGACCTCGGGGAAGATGAGTTTGGATTCCGTAGAAATGTTGGAACACATGAGGCAATACTGACCTTACTACTTACCTTAGAAGAAAGATTAAGAAAAGGCAAACCTACGTTTCTAGCATTTGTAGACTTAGAGAAAGCTTTTGACAACGTTAACTGGAATACTCTCTTTCAAATTCTGAAGGTGGCAGGGGTAAAACACAGGGAGCGAAAGGCTATTTACAACTTGTACAGAAACCAGATGGCAGTTATAGGAGTCGAGGGGCATGAAAGGGAAGCAGTGGTTGGGAAAGGAGTGAGACAGGGTTGTAGCCTTTCCCCGATGTTATTCAATCTGTATATTGAGCAAGCAGTAAAGGAAACAAAAGAAAAATTCGGAGTGGGTATTAAAATTCATGGAGAAGAAGTAAAAACTTTGAGGTTCGCCGATGACATTGTAATTCTGTCAGAGACAGCAAAGGACTTGGAAGAGCAGTTGAACGGAATGGACAGTGTCTTGAAAGGAGGATATAAGAGGAACATCAACAAAAGCAAAACGAGGATAATGGAATGTAGTCAAATTAAGTCGGGTGATGCTGAGGGAACTAGATTAGGAAATGAGACACTTAGAGTAGTAAAGGAGTTTTGCTATTTAGGGAGTAAAATAACCGATGATGGTCGAAGCAGAGCGGATATAAAATGTAGACTGGCAATGGCAGGGAAAGCGTTTCTCAAGAAGAGAAACTTGTTATCATCGAGTATAGATTTAAGTGTCAGGAAGTCGTTTCTGAAAGTATTTGTATGGAGTGTAGCCATGTATGGAAGTGAAACATGGACGATAACTAGTTTGGACAAGAAGAGAATAGAAGCTTTCGAAATGTGGTGCTACAGAAGAATGCTGAAGATAAGGTGGGTAGATCACGTAACTAATGAGGAGGTATTGAGTAGGATTGGGGAGAAGAGGAGTTTGTGGCACAACTTGACTAGAAGAGGGGATCGGTTGGTAGGACATGTTTTGAGGCATCGAGGGATCACAAATTTAGCATTGGAGGGCACCGTGGAGGGTAAAAATCGTAGAGGGAGTCCAAGAGATGAATACACTAAGCAGATTCAGAAGGATGTAGGTTGCAGTAGGTACTGGGAGATGAAGAAGCTTGCACAGGATAGAGTAGCATGGAGAGCTGCATCAAACCAGTCTCAGGACTGAAGACCACAACAACAACAACAGAAAAACTTAACAAAAGTTTTGACTTTCGAGTTTAGCATGTACAATACCAAAGGAGACAGTGTCGAAAACGTTGCTGAAACAAATAAAGCACATAATAATCGCCTCTTGTTTGTCCAAAGCTTGTTTCAGTCCACCAGTCACTTTTATGAGAGCAGCCGTCGGGCTGGGATTCTTCCGGAAACCAGATTAGTTTTCATATAAAAAGTTCGTTGATATTAAGTAACTGGTAAACTAGTCATGACCTATGTATTCTAAGGCCTTAGCTAATGCTGTTGTCAGAATGCTTTTTAGAGGACTCCGATTTGCGTAGCGGTTTCATGGAGAAGAATCTTGAAGTCAGAAAATTGTTAAATGTATGCATTATTATCACCAGTAATGGATCGAAGAGAAAATTGATCATTTGTGCTTTAATAATGTCCTGTGGTGAATCTGCAGAACGAATTCGCGCAGTTAACTTCCTGGCTCTGTTAAGGGCTAGCGGCTACAGAAACAATTTTTTCTTTGTACCGACCGCAGAGACTTTAAGGGATTCGATGGTTAACGTCCTTTTGCGTTGGTCAAGTAGAGACATAGACGTGGTTAAATATTCATTTAGATCCGCAATAGGAACGAGAAGCTCAGTTTAAAACTGAGGTTTGCCTATTCCTAGTCCACATAGATTTTTCCACTACGCGGGGGGTCTGCGAAAGTTCTTAATTAACTACTGGGAGTTCCTGAGATTTACATTTCTGACAGAATAACTAAACAATTCTGATAGAATGTAATTGCTTCACTTAGTATTGGACTAAGAACTTGATTTTAATTCTGTAATTAAAAAGAAATGAAGGAAATACGAAGTACAAGGAGGATAAAGATTGAGAGTACTATGAAAAAAAACTACTGTGGAAAAAGGCATTGTAAGGTCAGATTTGGCGTACGGGAAAGTTATAATAACCTTCTGACAGTTTAAAAGTAAGGGCGTTGACGTTAATCGTCCAAAATGAATTTCATTGTTCAACTGTAGTAAGAGGACGGATGGCTGGGAGGTGTACAAACCTATGAGCAGCTGTATTTGAATGAAGACGAAGAAGTTGGGAACGGTTTGGTGCGACTAGTTGATTCAGTTTTAGAATCGAAGTTGGTCACAGCCTGAGAAGTCTTGTGATCACCTTCTTGTTGTTGTTGTTGTTATTATCTTCAATCCGAAGGCTGGCTTGGTGCAGGTCTCCACACTAGCTTCTCCTAGTGGAAATTCGCTGATGGAATTTGTGGTTGCAGCTAAGGATCACACTATCTATCCAAAACTGGAGCGCTTTCAATAAATACTTTTTTATTTACCTTTTGTTCTGTTGTTCTTCTTGATGTTCAGTCTACTTCGTAGTGAAACAGACGTTCAGACTCGTATAGATATTTTATTGTACTGGCTTGTTGTGAAACTTCAAATAAAACCGATTGCCATACTTTTGGTTACGAACTTCCGTTTACTCGCAAGTAGAGTAATGTTAGTGCAAATTAATGGAACATTGCACAATGATTCACATGATGACTTCATACTTATTATAGGAGAGCTCATCGACAAAAGCTTCTGCTCAGCATTAAACGAAGTGGCAGATGATTCCTCAGCACCTCAGAATAGTTGCAACTTTCAATTGTATAATTACATTTTAATCTCGTTAACAGAGCGGTATATGTAGGACACAAACTTCTCAGATGCAGATGACTTTGACGGTCTGCTTCGATATTTTTGTAATCGTTATTTTACGTGGAAATAGAATATACAATTTTTGAATCGGTAATTTGAACTCGGGAGGTGCTCCAAAATAGTCTAGCCAAGTTTACATTTCAGTGTATGGCTTTCTCTGAAAGATGTTATTTAAGCATTATACATTGTTTTAAAGGTGCAGAATTCTAAAAATAACAATGACGTTAACACTTCTACATATAAAGTGCATTTCCTAATTCTGATTAACTTAAATAATTAAGTATATCAGTATTAGCTCAGTCCAGTAGCTTTGACACTCAGATGTTCCTGACTGATAGATTACTTCTTGTAGTAAGTAAATTTGCAAGTTACGTGTTTCGCCACACAATGTTCCATTTCTGTCCTGCATTAATTAAAATGGATATTTCAATGTTGTAGTCATTGTAAGACTAAACTCAGAGGTGTTGTGATTTAAACTGCTACGCAATCTGTTGGTTTTGGATTATTGTGTATTTTCAAATTTGGCTGCGTTTATACTTTGTCTACAAACTTATTCAGGCAGAAGAATATAAATGGACGGTTATGATATTACTAAGTATAGGTGTCACAGATATTACATCGAAGATTTTCATTTCAATTGCAAGTTTTAGTCGCTGAAATAGAACGTGAAAACGTCGACCAAAGACTTCGATAACTATCAAATTGTGATTCAGTGCTCGGCAACCGACCGGGTAACTTAATGAATCGACCTACACCCAGCCAGAAGTGTTACATGGTGCCAGTCTCTTAATAATTACTGTAACCTTCCTGGTGCACTTTCATTACCACTAACAATAAGCGCAAGAATTGGATTCAGAAGATTGTATATTGGTGATTACTGCTTACTTCAGATCTCATATCATTTCTCACACTGTTAGAGTTGATGTGAAACTGAATTTGTAAAATGTAAGCTACACTGGGTGAAAATGAAATCAGGAAAACAGAGTATGCTCTTTTCAGCATGATACACAAATTTATGTTTCTAAGGACAACGGGATATCTAAGTATAAATATTTCGAAGAATTAAATTTCCTTTCTTTATAGCTAATGTTTTATTAAGACACACATCAATAATATCTTCATTTGTGTATTATAATAACATTTTACTCTCTTTTGCCTGATGCGATCAAGTAAAAGAAATATTTTTCTTTCGTCTCCTGAAACACAGTTTCTTCTATTTGTTTGTATCTCTTGAGTGTCGTCCTCACATCAGACTGTACAATGCACAAGGGGTAAATGCTGGGCCGCAGTTCATTGCGTTTCATATTCTTTATATTGCCGAATATACTGTTTACCCGAATGATTGTCTTGTTCCAGTCATCTATGTGTGAAGCATCCACATGTGTCTATTCTAGTACGCAACATGCAGGGCCCTTATTTACGAAATACTTATTCGATTTCCAGTGTTGTTGGAGCATACGAAGAAATGAATAAAACAGAAGTAAATTGATCCGTTAATAGTGGATGTAACTCTTGTTAGTAGACTGCTAGATGCAGTGATCAGAATTTAACGGTATGTTTCAGAGCTCATGAATCTCAACAGGAGAAGAGCAATAAAAGTATAACAATCAAGATTATTCAGTTGCAGTTAGATGCAGAACGGAGAAAATTTTATCAAGATATACAATAAGTCTAGGAATAATAAAAATGGCAGATATCATAATTCATATTTTCACAAAATAGTCTGGCAATTCGGTCTACTAGGTCACCTTGGGCCAACCACAGTTTTAACTTGTTATTTCCTCTGCCCCTGTCTTGACAACTTCACAGAAGACCTACTGCAAAATATGTTCGCACAGAGCAACTGGCTTGGGACGTTTCGATCGATTGCCACAAACCGTGCGTTACACGTATTACATCCAGCAGAGTCCTACGTTTTGTTGCCTAATTAATCTTATGTATACGGAACGGACGAAAAGTTTGAAACTTAAAGGTATTTGGCAGAACAGGAAGTCTGTGAAATAACCATACCTGAAGAGGAGAAACATTAACTGTATTGCCATAATCCTATTTTCAGTAATTGTTTCATGATGTAAAGCCATTTCGCTGAAACTTAGTTGATTGAAAGGAGAAGATCTACTTCCTCTCTAACAGAAACCTCAGACATGTCGTAGCTAGCCACTTTGTTAGTTGTGCTTGATATATTTTGTTGAAGTATTTCTTATTATTGTAACCACAGCGTAGTGTCTTGAGACCATCTGAAATTGCTTCGTTGAGCATAAATACTAGTAGCGTTCGAAGCACATGTTTTCAGTTGTTTTCTGTTGTGTGTCTTGAATCTGCTGCTATCACCAGCTGTAGGAGTTGTCTGTATTGGGTAAGGGGCTCTAGGACAATGTCTCAAAAGAACAGGACACAAATCGTACTTTGTGGGAGTCATTTGCTTACTTGTTTCGTAGCATTTATTTTTCGGGTGTGCCACAGCATTTATTGTCACTTTTTTTTTAAATACCCACATACGTCGGTATACTATTGAAATGCCCAGATAAAGGCAGCCTGGCTATACTATTCAATCGAGCTTCTAAAAACTTGAAACATTCTATTATAGCATACCTTGTAGAATTTTCAGTTCTATATCGTTATAGAATTTTTTCTGCTAGAGCCCTGTGAGTTTCTAACGATCTCTGCCAAAGATTTTCTTAATTTTTAACTATTTCAATTAATATACGGTAACAGACTGCTTTTTACTGATCCTGATACTCTCACTTTTTCAGAATGGTGACCACCAAAGTCTTCTGTAGATGTGGTATCCTTGATTCAAGTAAGAATTCTTTGCATAATTCCTATACTACCTAAACTTTTGTTCCGTCAAATCCTGGCGCCTCAAAATATTTCAACGGCAATGTAATTGTCGTTATTACTTCCTCAGCATAAGTTATTAGTGCACGGGTATCATCGGAAGGCTTTTTGTTCTATACTCTTAGCATTTTATGTCGTGCTTTTTGTTTTGGGGCTAGGCAAAAGAATTCCCATCAAACGTTCTACTAAATTTACATGTATATGACCCACGAAAATGTCTGCTTCTACGAGGTTGGCCAAGACGGTGAGGGACCTAATTATTTCTGTCACTAGCTTGTACTGTGTTACCCAAACATAGTTGTTAAAGATGTTCCATTGTTATGTGTCCCACTTCTCACTATGCATAGGCTTCAGAATTTCTTTGTCTTTATACTTTGTTTTCGTGGTATTTGGCACCTATTACTACATGGAAAACTTTTCAGTCTACTTATACTTTGTTTCTGTGTTTTTGCGTATTGTTACACTAAATCTACTTTGGACCTTCAGAACTTAAACGTTTGAGGAAAATTACAGTCCTTTGTCAATTTATAGCTCCTTATGTGAATTTTTATACCATATCATCAACGTTTGTTTGTCGGAGGTTTTAAAGCAAATGTCTGAAAATCATCATATTTCTATTTCTAGTTTTTACTCTCTTTATAACCTTACGCACTACGCTGCTACGGCCTTTATCTGGCAATACAAAACATACTGTGTTGTTAATAAGTGCCCTTGGGCTTTCTGAAGGAAACTGCTCTAATCTACAAGAGTTACAGAGAATAGTCGCATATCAAATCTTAACTCACATTATAAGTATTCAGTACAGGTACCGATTCCAATGTGGCAAATGAAATACGTGCGTCAGAGGTGCGTGAGTGCGTATCAGAAAAAGCTTGTTTCTTCTGAGACATGATGATAAGCACAAATACCCTTCGGCACACTGATATGTGTCATTAATCTATACGTGTTATAATTATTATACAGTTGTCTTCGGAAACCCTGGATGTAGTTACGAATAATCCTGTATTACGATCAGTAATGGTAGTACCTGCTTTTTGGATTTCAGACTTTCTGCCCGTTAGTGAGCACATGATAACCTCAAGCTGTAAACTCTCAACTTTTCGGAGATGTATAAGGCACACAAAAAAGCTTCAGTAGGTGCCAGTCTAGCCCCCTTACATAGCAAGAGCGGTGCTTTAAAGTAAAAACGCATTTACATTTGCTGATTAATATTGCTTATGTATCCGCGAGTTCATTGATAGTAGTCACAGACTTATAAAGTTGTAAAATCGACATAATGAATCAGTCAATCTATGCATTAAAATTCATTTTCACCAGTCAACTGAAACCACCGACGGCCCGCCCGAGTAGAGGACCATTGAATAATCTAGCGCTGGAGAAAAGAGGTAGAAGTTCGGGGCCGTTACTTTCAAATTCAATCTACAGTCGCACCGATGCACCAGGATGCTATCACAACCGGCGTACGGAGAACTGTCGCCACCACAGAGACAAACCACAAACCTGAGCGCCAGAAACCGAGGTGCTCTCCTGCCGAAGGATTTCGATACCCTGGTATTACACAGTCTGCTCTAACAGACATATTTAACTAATGGAGGTGATCCTAGGCGTTAATAACACCTGGGGCTATCTAGAGATATACTGTAGTTAGCTCGAACCCTGCCTGTGTTTTGTCCGTCAGTTTTTAGATGGCGTATTTTCTAACAGCACGGTTTCCTGCATTCATATATATACGCTCTGTGTAACAAATGCATTGAACTATTCGTAAACGATAGTATCATACACAAGATATAAAACCATAATTACTGAAATTTATATTTAGAAAATGTTGCGTTTTTTATCGTGGATATTTCCTATAATATAAATAGAACTTTATCTACGCGTATGATCAATTGTTCCCTTTTAACATCAGACTTAAACGATTGCGAGCAGCTCGTGAAGGAGAGTGCCTCTTGGATTGGCCATTAACTCCGCACTCGCGAATAACAGTTTTGTAATATTTCGTTCTTTCTATCTGCATACAGTTTTTATATATTATTATTGGTTATTTAATTAAAAATATTATTTATTTTTTATTATAAAAATGTATTCTTTTTGTGTGCTTTTGTTTTAATTATTAGTTTAGTTACTGGTTTCAGGTGCTGTAGCTTAGTTCCTTAAGTTCCTTTTATCTTTACTCTCCTAAAAACCTGGAAAATATTATGTAATCCTTTTGAAATATCACAGGAGAAAAGAAAGTTTATTCCACAATGTCAATATCGCGTAAATCCTTGGTCGTTATCTGCTCCAACCTGAAATCTCTAAAGCTTTATTCGCTACGCAGATCGTTCAGCACAACTGTCTGGATGAATTGTCCAACAATTTAGCAAGTTAAAGTTTATTAATTCGGAGATAATCTCTCGACGAATTCTGACCGTGGGAAATGCAGTTCGACTATCTTTCCAAACTTCACCTCCAAGCGATCTACTTCGCGTAATATCTGTACCGTGACAATTAACTAATTTCGGTATGGAGATATACACACTTTGAATACTTGATGTTAGTTATTGAATTTTATTTTGTGCGAAAACCTATTTGAACATTTACTATATAACGTAATGGCGACTCACATAAATACAATCGCTCTCCCCTTCTCGCAAGTTCGATCTCTCCATTTCCTTCACAAAGAGTCCTTAAAACGAATCTTCGGTTCGGTAAGACACAGTGATGTGTTCGTACCATGTTACGTCCGATTCTCGCAGACGGTATACGCCGTTCACCACAATATCAATTCGTTGCGCACACTTTGCACATTACAGGTATTAGTCTGACGTAGTCTTAATTATCATGAATGACGGTATGATATACTCAGTCCGGTAACCAGCGATAAGGCCGCTGTCCTTCCTCAGATAGCAAACTTTACACTGGCCTCTCCATAAGCACACGTCGACGAGGCTGCAAGTACTGCACAGCCATTTGCGACCGGCCAGGCACGTACGCCAGTCCACCACGGAAAGTTCTCGTGGAGGTACGAACAATTTATAAGGATGATTACGCTGTGGGCTTCTCATCCCTGAGTCCCATCTGATTATGGGCTGCTTGTGACAAGATCATCGTGAGAAATGCCTACCAGCATGTTTCGAAATTCGACAAGGACAGTTAAAATGGCTTTGAGCAGTATGGGCCTTAACATCTGTGGTCATCAGTCCCCTAGAACTTAGAACTACTTAAACCTAACTATTCTCCTGCAGTATTTCTGCTGGCTCTACGGGGTCTCATGAGTAGCACACAAAGAGATATTTTATGTTCACTTTGTCATGCAGCTGTATCACATACCTAGAATCTGGAAATGTTCAAGGCTAGCATTACAATGACACCCCCTGACGTAGAAGAAGAGAAGGGCACCGCCAACAACGGTACCTCAATGGCAAAAATGGACACACAGATGGTCTTACGTCGTCGGAGAGCCTCTGAAACAACTTTTCGAGTTTAGGCGGTATACCAAGTGGGTTGAGGCGTGAGTGGAATTTTTATTGGAGAGGGAGGCGTGATAGGGCTACAGTTACCCAAAGTAACGTGCCACAGTAGCGTAGTGATCAGTGTATCTACATAGTGAGCAGGAAACACGAGTTCGAACAACGGCCTTAGTTCAAATTTTCATTCGTCACTTCAGTCTGAATATGTACGTCAGAGATGTTTGAGATTTGGTTAGATTTCAGGAAACACGTAGCTGACGTGTTAAGGCTGGTGGATGGGCCTATCCTCGAGGTTTCCGGGCTGTATTCCTTTTGCAAGATAAGCCACGACCTGCCTCGATACAAATGGATTGCCGAATGGTTCACGTGGTACCACATAGCAGCCAGTGTGATTGATGAGCTCTGACAGAGAGTTGAAGAAGCATGGAGAGCTGTACCCATACACTGCGATCAAACTCGGTTCGACTCGAGCCCCAGAGGGGTTACAGTTTATATTCCTGGCAGAGGAGGAGACCGTGTTTACTAAATATCGCAAGCTGTATACTTCCAAATCACTTACAATTTTAAACATTTATACGTCGTTTTGTATTGTTTGTGCACAATAAGTAAACTGTCCTTATTTTTTATCGTTACTGATATTACTGTTTTGAAGGTCAATAGTGTATACAGTGTATGTTATTCAGGATTTATGTGCATGTACGCTGATATGATCAGCAATCATGGCCGAAGACTTCCAGCATAAGAAATAAATTTCGTTCTGCCAACGGCCTTGTCAGAGAGGGTGGGGGAGCGGACAGAGCTTGAGGGCACTGGCTCGCTCTTGGGGTGGGAAACTGCCTCTAAAAGGTAGAAGAATCAGCAATGGTTAACGGAATAAGGAAGCAGAAGGCAAACCATTGCATTAAAGACACATAATGTGCATCCCTAGGGCATGCCGCCTGTAATTGAGAAAGTTTTATGACGGTACTCCATTGCCTAAAGATTCCAGATTAGTCCCCTATTCGGATCTCCAGGACAGGACGGACCAAAGGAGGGTGACCATGAAAAGAAAGATGGAATAACCAACGACGGGATAAGATTTTATAAGTCGGAGCATAGAATGTCAGAGGTTTGAATTCCACACTAAATTTCACACGGTAAAAGCGAATATTTTGTTGAAAAATCGCAGGACGAGAAGGCGTTCGGACTAGAAGACTCAGGAAGGTTCAAGTTCGTATATTGTACTCCATGCTGTACCCAGGTGAAGACATACACTCATATCACAATTTAGTGGGAAGGGTGGTAACATTTGGAGGAGTCAAGCAGTATATTGCTCCCGCCTACGCATATCTCGTGAAGAGACCATGAGGATAAAATCGGAGAGATTAGAGCCCACACGGAGGCACACCGACAATCTTTCTTTCCACGAACAATACGAGATTGGAATAGAAGGGAGAACCGATAGAGGTACTCAAAGTACCCTCCGCCACACACCGTCAGGTGGCTTGCGGAGTATGGATGTGGATGTAGATTTGGACACCAATAGGAATTCAGTGATATCACTGAAGAAAGAGGAGAGAGGTGGATGGAGCATACTGAAGGCCTCTTTGAGGGTGTTTGAATGCCTGATGAAGAGTTCGTAGGAGACATTGGAATCGACATGGGTGACAAAAGGGATACAGTATTAGAGTCATAATTTAAAAGATGTCTTGAAACCTGACATAAAACAGCAGAATGGATAGATAACATTCCATCGGAATTTCTAAAATCGTCGGAGGATTGGCAACAAAACGACTATTGAAATCGATGCGTGGAATCCATGAGACTGGCGACTTACCATCATCCACATAATTCCGAAGATAACAAGGGCAGATAAGTGCGAAAACAATCGTACAATCAGTTTAGCAGCTCATTCATTGATGCTGATGCCAAAATTAATATACAGACGAATTAAAAAGGATACTCGGGAGCTATTAGATGACAATCAGTTTGGTCTTAGGGAAGTAGAAAGTATTAGAGAGGCAGTTCTAACATTGAGCTTGTAACGGTAGTGGGACTGAAGAAAAATCAGTACAAGTTCAAAGAATTAGTCAATGTAAAAAACTTTCGTAATTGTAAAGCTGTGCAAGATACTCTAAATTCTGAGAAAATTAGCAGGAAAGTAATTATTAATGGTTTCTTTCCTGTATTTGTCTGCCTTTTATGTATCTCTTGCTTCGGCCGTTGTGGATAATATCCGTATCCATAAAATCGTTTACTTCGTGATCCCCATTTACGGGTAGTATAGAACTTGTACAAGAACGAAGAGCGAACAATGACACCGGAGGACGAATAATAAAGTGCTCGGAATAAAAACGGTATACGACAGGGATGAAATAATTTTAAGGATAAGATTCGCCTATGGCATTGCTAACTTCAGTAACGTGAAGAAAAATACAGAATGTATTTGACGGTATCACATTCTAATGAATACACTATATGGGTTGTGAATAAATCGGAAAAAGAAAAGAGTAATGAGATGTAGCAAAAATGAGAATAGCAAAAAACTAAAAATCAGAATGGGAATCACGAAGTGAACGATTTTATGGAGTTCTCCGACCATGGAAGCAGTATAATCCATAACGGACGAAGCACGAAGGACATACAAAGCAGATAAGTACAGGCCAGAGACCATTAATAACCCAGAGAAATCTACTAGTATCAAAACTTGATCTTAATTTGAGGAAGAAGTTTCTGATTACTTTTGTTAAAAAACAAATGGATGTTAGAATGAAAACCAAGAAAAAGGAATTCTTAGCATGTCATGATAGAAGTTGCACAAATCAGACTTTTACGGCACTAATACATTTTCTAAATTTAATTTTTACAGCAGGTTGAGTGTTCTATTTGCGAGACTATTAATTGCGGTGCTACTTGTTTAACAGTGTCTATATGTTGGTACAAACGAAGCAGCAAACTGAAGTAGTATAATTGAGTCAGGCAGCGTTTTTATAAACATTCACAGTATTCTCATAGGATAAATGAAACAAGCGTTACATTTTAGGCTTGGACGGCCATGGTGACCAAGCGGTTCTAGGCGCTACAGTCTGGAACCGCGCGACCGCTACGGCCGCAGGTTCGAATCCTGCCTCGAGCATGGATGTGTGTGATGTCCTTAGGTTAGTTAGGATTACGTAGTTCTAAGTTCTAGGGGACTGATTACCTCAGAAGTTAAGTCCCATAGTGCTCAAAGCCATCTGAACCTTTTTTTTTGGGCTTGCTTTGGATTATCATGCAGACAGTAGTTGTTTAAAGGGGACGCTTCCCCCTCGAAGATGATGATCGAAACTTTGATAATAGGAGCAAACTGGGAGATCGTCTTTCATCAAGCTATTGAGGAGACATAATGAATATCATCGGTATCTACTTTCCTTATGCCGGGCAGTAGAAGATAGCAATCTGGAGGGTTAAGCACTTTGGTATCTGCTACCAGAATTGCAATTTCTTACAGCAGTCTATCAGTATCGAGACGTCAGCTTTCGTAATTCACTCCTTCTACACCGAGGAAACAAATGAAATGAAAGATTGCTTTCTCTCGTGACACGTAATTCAGTGTGTCGAATACTTATCTGCGGTAAAGCAGAAACATTTAGCTCTATATGGTAATCGAAACATAATAAAGAAATTGCCCCTTCTGTATTTGAAGCAATAACTAGACAACAGTTAATACAGATTTATACGGAAAAGAACCAAAGGCTATAGAAAAAAAAATAAGAAAAAAGTATTTATTTTACTAGTGTATCCATGGACGGAGGCTATGTATACTGACATATGGAACTGTTTCATCTGTCGAAAATATAAATACTATACGCAAGAAATGAAGTACAAACCAGGAGAGTCTAAGGGTAATTGGCATCAGTGAGCAAGCAAACAAGAGAGAATAGGATTTAAAGACAGAATTGAGACGTGGGTGGGGCTTCAGAGAAAAACAATGCGAACGAATTTAATCAAGAAAATTAACAGCATGACAGATAAGTCATTCAAGTGAACAGCTGATGCGAAAGACGTAATATCTTTTAGCTGCTGAATGTGATTCTTAGTTATCTATAACAGACAAACGAACTGCTAGTAGCTCTATTTGTGGATAGTTCTGATGGTTTCTATAGACACATGTTTCAAACGAAAAAAGTGAAAGCCGCTTCACGGACATAGGAACCGGTGACAATATTTCAAAAAGTTCTTTACTAAGTGTTTGCTTTAATTTGATTTGCCATCTTGTCAGGAACAACTCAGTTTAAGAGGTAAGATGCACCACTTCCTAACATGAAATCTTCCAGTAGTTAAATTTACTGCTCACCGAGCTTCATAGATGTAAATAGAGTCCACCACAAACATAAACCTTTTCGGAAGTAGTGAGATACCGTTACTTCTCCACTTGGTATACAGTCAACGGGTTCAGCATTGCGGCACTGACACGAATGTTTAGCGAGCAGATACAACGGCACTGTGACAATGTGTGTGTGTGTATGTATGCATGCGCGCGCGCGCGCGCGCGCGAGTGTGTGTGTGTGTGTGTGTGTGTGTGCACTTTGTTTTCGATGGAGAGAGACAGAGATTATGGGGAGAGTCAGACAGAGTGGGGAGGGGGGGGGGGGGGGGGTAGGCAAACCGGCAGGTATTCTGCACTTGCAAGCACTGAGCGGCCTCCACTCGGAGAGTGAATAGAGTTGCGCGTTCCGTCGGCCGACTGCACATTACAAACTTCGCTCCGCAGCTACAGCGTTATCTGCCTTTCCAGTTCAGCGGCCACAGAGATGGAATGCGATATATCCAACCCGGTCCCGGTTCACACACTACACGTATACTCATGCTTCTGCGTGCTACATTCTCTGGCAACACACCCAACAATAACAACGTCAGCGACAAGAATTTGTCGCCAGCTGCGTAATCTTACAAACCTGTATTTTATTCTTTTCGAAATGGAAGCACACTTTTGCCTGTAAGTTTCTTGTGGTGGCACAAGAATACATTTCAAAACTGTACCAATAACATAAGCAAAAATCTGGTCACCCTCCTGGCCTCGGCTAGGAACAATTATGGAAAGAGAAGTATCGATACTCTTGGGTAGTATCGAAAACAAAGTATCGTAGTAATAATGCGTAAATCAGAGTACCGATACTTACAGGTGACGATGCGTTTATAAGACTGTTAGGGTAAACAAGTAAACTCCGATTGTTTAAAGCATCGAACTTCCACGTATAAAACATTTTCAAATGCCTGATTATTTTACAAATGAGTTAATGCGTCAAATATTAACCGTTAAGCATATAATAGAGAAAAAGTTCATAGAAGTTTGGAAATTATGTTCAAGATATGTTGAAAGTCACTAAAAACTGTCTCAGTGAAGCACTAGATAGACATACAGTCGGTAATTCGCGCTGAAGCTACTTCTTCACGCATCTCTATGTTTATGGCGTACTACTTCCTCAACTACGAGTCATACGGATATATAATTACGCAGGTAGATTCAGTACTATATGTGGATACAGTCTGCAAAATGTGTAGCGAACAGGGCTCGTAGTAAAGAAGTAATAAATTAAAACGTCTTGTCTGATGCTGATGTTTCAGCCTAGGAACATCGCAAGTGTAGTAAGCGATAAAAAGATAAACTTTTTTATTTCAACATTTTGTGTAGGTTGAAAGGGGGGGGGAGACGATTTGCCTGAGAAAAAAGTTTAAACAACGTGTGAAACTACGTTTAAAGTGTGATGAAAGTCGCTAAGGCTCTGATCCTAAAATTTCAACGGAATATGCTATGCTATGTCAAGATACATATACACAATTTCGAACTGCAACTGTTGACTTACTGTGTTAAACCTTTAATACAGGATCGTGTCTCTTGATAGTTTTGGAAAAGGTGACTGAAAATCAGTCAACAAGCTGCGTAACACCTGTTTATTAGTCGTTTATCTAGTTTCCGATACTTACAAAATTATCTTCTTGAGAAAGAGATTATGTCCCATGGTAATTACACATTGGTTGCAAAAGATCCAAGTAAAACAGAAAAAAATGGTTCAAATGGCTCTGAGCACTATGGAACTTAACTTCTGAGGTCATCAGTCCCCTAGAACTTAGAACTACTCAAACCTAGCTCACCTAAGAACAGCCGACACATCCAAGCCCGAGGCAGGATTCGAACCTGCGACTTTAACGGTAGCACGGCTCCAGACTGTAGCGCCTAGAACTGCTCGGCCTCCCAGGCCGGCTAAAATAAGAAACAGAAATACCGATAAAATAGTGGAAGCCGAAGCCACAAACCGGTTTTTCACGTATTGTGTTCAAAATGTAGGTTAGCGTAAAGTTCATTGACTCTTGACAAGTAAAATTTTACCTCAAGAACAATAAAATATGCTCATCAGATAAGATCAGAGTGAAATAAAATTTGTTGACTGTCTAACGTACTAGGCTCTTATGGGAACTTTCGTATGTGGGCACCAAGTGCGTACAGCGCAAGAAATGCACAAATACGCATGGTGAGTGTATATGTAAAATCAGTTGACAGATCTCGCGTGTGATTGTCGAACTTTGTACGACTAGCTTTAACAGTGCAATCTGCTGAGTAAAACATTTTACAAAATAAAAAAAAAATATTTTAAAAACCACGTTTTAAAATTCTTTGAAAACAGAAAATTTGCTATAAGACTTAACTCCTTCAAAACAGTTACAGGCACAATGGATAAATCTTACTTCTCTAACAAAGTAAACTGTAGCTTCAAGTAGATTAAATTTAGAGCTAGAAAACTTTAGATTCTCATTAAAACTCTGACGATGTAAAATAAAACATGACTTCTTAAAATATCCGTGCATATTAGATTTGTTTTTTCCCGTATGACAATTGGACTAATATAAAGTATCTAGTGCTGAATAAGTGACGTAAGGTGCTATGTATGAGAAAAATGACATACTCCACGCAGTACGCGCAGCCGGTAAGCATTCGTTAAGCAGCCCTGAGTGGGGGATTACAGCTGTCGAGGAAATTCTCATTACTAAGCTGCAGATGCTCATTCAAGGTAAAACTATCTCTGTTAGCCAAATGTTTAATAATCTCAAGTTCCTCCCATATATGCAACTTACGTTTTCCTTCTCTATGCAGAATTATCGTTTCTTCTAGTTCCCTCGGAGAGCGTTTACAGTTTAACAAACACTCTACGTATTTGAAATTATACACGTTAGTACCGCCTTGTCCAGAATATGCTCTTTATACCTAACTTTGAACGCACTTCCAGTTTGTCCTATGCAATATCTCGACAGTTATCACACAGCACTTTTTAAACAGCTGAGTTGGTAAAAGAGGCTTCTTTGATCCCAAATGTTGCTCTAGGTTTTTCATCAGACGGGGAGAATGTGAAATTATTGCCTCATTTTTTGGCTGAGCGGTGGCTAATCCTGTATCACATGTTATCCGAAAATCGAACTCATGTAAACTTACCGTTTTGCCCCTTTTCCCTCCCTCTGTTATTGTCGAGCATTGGAAAGTTATTAGACGTTTTATTACTAGGATCTAGTCGACTACAGCCAGCTAATGGCCGTCATAACTCATAACCGTTTTGATCAGTTTAATTTCTTTTTGTAGAAAGGGGAGTGGCGTAATCAAAGCGCCATTTATTGATGAGTGGAAGGAAGCTATATTATTGGCCGGTGTGTGTGTGTCAAGCAGTCTACACAAGTAATGTTGCCTGAGTGAGACGTATTATGATAAACGACAATGTAAATTTTATAGATCCTTGTGGAAAATACCAGATCCTGAAAATTTAACTCAACCTTATCATAGCGCTATGAAAAGATTGTGTTAAATTTTCTGGATCTGGTATTGTCATTTATCATAAAACGACTTACTCTGGCAACATTACTCGAGTAGGCTCCTTTACACACAGAAGCCCATATTTTAGCTCCCTTCCACTCTAGAACGTGGGTTGTGCCATCGGATGCGAAAATTAAGTCTTCAACATACTGAGCTTAAAACCATATCTTATTTCAGTTCGCAATCAATTTAAAAAAAAAAAAAAAACGTTCTTCTTGGGAGTTAGCGACAATATCCCAAAAAATATCAGGTAAGGAACTTCCCATGGCTAATCCAAAAGTTTGTACGATTTACCGTTAAACATAACGTAATAGTATGTAGCACCAACCTCAATAAACTCTAAGTTCAGAGACCTTTAATTCCGTGAGTTTTTATGATGTAACAGATTATTTTCGACTCTCTTGTGTGTCAACTCAGTGGGAACGTTTGTAAAAAGGCTTATAATATCAAGAGAAAGCTGCTTATTGTGAGAGGTGCATTCTAGGATTTTCAGTATCATGTCATTTCTGGAAACCCAGAATCTACTATGTAGGAATCAACATGGATTCCGGAAACAGCGATCGTGTGAGACCCAACTCGCCTTATTTGTTCATGAGACCCAGAAAATATTAGATACAGGCTCCCAGGTAGATGCTATTTTTCTTGACTTCCGGAAGGCGTTCGATACAGTTCCGCACTGTCGCCTGATAAACAAAGTAAGAGCCTACGGAATATCAGACCAGCTGTGTGGCTGGATTGAAGAGTTTTTAGCAAACAGAACACAGCATGTTGTTATCAATGGAGAGACGTCTACAGACGTTAAAGTAACCTCTGGCGTGCCACAGGGGAGTTTTATGGGACCATTGCTTTTCACAATATATATAAATGACTTAGTAGATAGTGTCGGAAGTTCCATGCGGCTTTTCGCGGATGATGCTGTAGTATACAGAGAAGTTGCTGCATTAGAAAATTGTAGCGAAATACAGGAAGATCTGCAGCGGATAGGCACTTGGTGCAGTGAGTGGCAACTGACCCTTAACATAGACAAATGTAATGTATTGCGAATACATAGAAAGAAGGATCCTTTATTGTATGATTATATGATAGCGGAACAAACACTGGTAGCAGTTACTTCTGTAAAATATCTGGGAGTATGCGTACGGAACGATTTGAAGTGGAATGATCATATAAAACTAATTGTTGGTAAGGCGGGTACCAGGTTGAGATTCATTGGGAGAGTGCTTAGAAAATGTAGTCCATCAACAAAGGAGGTGGCTTACAAAACACTCGTTCGACCTATACTTGAGTATTGCTCATCAGTGTGGGATCCGTACCAGGTCGGGTTGACGGAGGAGATAGAGAAGATCCAAAGAAGAGCGGCGCGTTTCGTCACTGGGTTATTTGGTAACCGTGATAGCGTTACGGAGATGTTTAATAAACTCAAGTGGCAGACTCTGCAAGAGAGGCGCTCTGCATCGCGGTGTAGCTTGCTCGCCAGGTTTCGAGAGGGTGCGTTTCTGGATGAGGTATCGAATATATTGCTTCCCCCTACTTATACTTCCCGAGGAGATCACGAATGTAAAATTAGAGAGATTAGAGCGCGCACGGAGGCTTTCAGACAGTCGTTCTTCCCGCGAACCATACGCGACTGGAACAGGAAAGGGAGGTAATGACAGTGGCACGTAAAGTGCCCTCCGCCACACACCGTTAGGTGGCTTGCGGAGTATCAATGTAGATGTAGATGTAGAATTTTGTTACAGAAAATTTATTTTCGAAAACAAAGGATTCTTTAATAACTGTGTGCAGGTGTCTAAGCTAACTTTTGGTGAGCACTGCCTGTACTGTTTACGATCGGGCTAATCGGACGACAGATCTTGTCGATTTTAAACTCTATTCTCACAACAGTAGGCTTGGCACTGGTGAAACACCGTTTCCTGCTGCGTGAATAAGTCAGTAACTGCCTGTTGTAATTCCGCTTCTGACAGGAATTGTCGACCCTTCAAGGCCTTTTTCAAGGGACCGAAGGTGTTGAAGGCGTGATATTCTCGTGGAGAGAGGACTGTATGGCGGATATTCAAGCGTCTCCCACGTCAGTCTCCCAGTTGAAGCTGGTGGCCTAAATCGACTTGGCGCACCATTCCATAACGATAGTTTTCGACAGACATGCTGTCCCATATGCATTCATCATTCTCTCGTTCAAACGCCTACCGGTGTTTGTTCTTCGGCAGCCAAGAGAAACAGAATAGAAGGTTGGTACTAACGTCGCCATAGCTCACGTTTCTACATTTACTGCACGTACGTCGAAAAGAGACGAATGACAAACTAATGATTTTGCCTATACGTCGGTGCTTATATACCAGCATCGGATCCGCGCCAAGTTGCAAAAATGCTGCAGCAACACTCTCAAATGGAAACTTTGAGCGCCCTTTGTATTTTAAAATGATAAGAACTGCGAGGGAGAAGTTCTCAGATCTCCCAGAAGCGTGTTAACTTCTGACCTAAATATTTATCAGAAACCTCAGGCAACATTTTAAAATTCAAGCGGTCTTCCTCAATTTCAGTTTGGGAAGATTAAAAGCACAGCGGAAACAGTTAAAAACTACACACTAAAATTTTTCTGCCGGAAGGCTAAAACCAGTTCTCTGCGCATAATGTTCAAGTCTCTTACTACTCACCTCCAGCCGGCGGGTACTTACTGAAGACTGGAAGAGGAATTACAGTTTTTAAGCACCTAATTTCAACCTATCATTCTGGGGCGAAACACTGTGAGCGAAATGTCCATAAGAATGTGCTGCTTTTCGAAAGTTACGATCTAGTGGTCCCCCCCCCCCCCCCCTCGTCGCACACGCATACACACACACACACGCACGCACCTGCGGGCGCGCGCTCGTACACGTCGGTCAGCTCGGCGGTAGCACACAGAGCACAGACCTTGCCTCTCGGGAATTCAGCACAGTCGCAGCCTCCAATCACGAGACCCATGAGCCCCGTTCCTCACCGGCTGCGGTCTCAGGCCTGCCATTGGTTCGCAATTACCGCACACTACGCCACAATGCGGAATCGATTGCTGCCGTACAGTACACCGTGCCTCAGGAGTAGATGCGTAAATCTCCATCACAGCGGTATGAACGGTTCAGTTCTATTACTAAGAGTCCATAGTCTAACAATCGCAGTACATAGACAGTGTACGCTGTAACGTTCTAAAAAGTGAAAGCAAAGTGTCAAGCTGTTTGGCCTTGTATATATTCTCCTATCCTGTGATTACAGTAACTTTCTAGAGACTAGAAGAAAGCAACTTATCAAGGTGTTTGGCCGTGTATATTCCCTCCTGTTCCGATATATCTTCCATGTTCTATCATAATTAGCCTCACTGTGTGCAAAACAACATTAGGCCAGAAATGTACAATGCCCTTTGCCAGTTCAAATACGTCTAACTGCGATTCAGGTATCTCAAAACTCTGTGGGTGCTATGACATTACATACAAATAATCCACTCCGTCTACAGACCACAAGTGGCCCATCGGGACCATTCGACCGCAGTGTCATCCGCAGAGGAGAAAGCGGAGGGACGTGGGGTCAACATACCACTCTCCCGGTCCTTACGATGGTATTTTTGACCGAGGTCGCTACTATTCGGTCGAGTACCTCCTCAATTAGCATCGCGAGGCGGAGTGCACCCCGAAAAAAGGCAACAGCGCATGGCGGCCTGGATGGTCACCCATCCAAGTGCTAACCACGCCCGACAGCGCTTAACTTCGGTGATCTCACGGGAACCGGTGTACCCACTGCGGCAATGCCGTTGGCACATACACGGAATAGGATTCATAATTATAGAAAACTAATGCAAGTAACGAAAGTACAGACGAAGTGAAAAATAAAAATCAATTTTCACTCCGATTACAGTTTTGTAATCATTGCATAGAAATATATGAATTATTCTTCAGTTTCTTTGTCAGTAGGCTTTCAGCACAATAGAAAAATATAGGGCACAGACCACAGATTTTTAAACTTAAGTGCATAAACCATCTTGTGGCCCATCATTTTGTTCTCTGCAGTAATATGTCAATCTCGATTAGAGCCTTTCATTTCATTCTGTTACTTGTTTTATTAATGCCTGCATATCTCTTATATTCATATAGTGCTTCGTTTTTTCTTTGTTGTTCTTCCTACAATCAGTATTAAACGACTCGTCTCATATCTCCATAGGGTTGGATCAGTTAGGCCCACAGAAACTGAGAAGGGTGTCTACAAATCCTTATTTCACTGGCAAAAAGAAATTCTTAGCATCCCATCCGGTGAGATGGCGCAGTGGCCAGTAGACTAGCCTCGTCTTCGGGATCGCGACGGTTCGGCTCCCCGGCCGGCCATGAAGCTTTATGAGGTTGCCGTGATTTCCCTAAATCATGTAAGGCAAATGATGGGATTGCTTCTTTGAAAGAGCAACGCCATTTTCTTTCGCCATCCTTCCCTGCTTCGAAATTGTGCTCCGTCTCTAATAACTTCGTTGGCGACTGCCTGTTGTCCTCTAATTCTCCTTGCATCGTTTTTAGCATCCATTTTTCCAAGTTTGATATCAGTAGCACTTCCGATGTTTCCGTTTCTTCTTTATTCACACGCACTTCCCTCATGTTAATCTTTTCCGATAATATCATAAGACGTAACCTAGCAAATCCGTTCTTCCAAATTCAAAGGAAATGTTTGTTTTTCCGACTCCTAAATACGATTTTCAATTCATTCGTTGGTTTCCACCAACCTGTGAGGCGAAATTTAGTATCTAGCAACCGTATGGATTAACGTTCAGATAAGCCGCAGCAATTTGAAAGTTCTTTTTAAATAATAGAAATATCGACTTAAAAACTCTTTTTCTTTGACTTATCATGGTTGGGATTCACAGTCATATAATATTTCTTAAAAGACATCATAGTCGCCATTGACTGTATGAAATATTTATTATTAAGATGGCAATTTCGGCCTTAGGGCCATTTTCATCAGAATATAAGACTATCTGACATGAGCAGATGTCTTCGTCAAAATGTAGCCTTTTGACTGCGAGAGTCCCACAAGATCCGATGAATAAGACACGTATTACATCGTAAAATGTTGTTAAATATATGCTGTATTGTCAATGTTACCATCGCTCTAATAATCTAACACAAAAATGATTATTAGAACGATGGTAGCATTGACAATAGAGCACATATTTAACAACATTTTACGATGTAATACGTCTCTTATTCATCGGATCTTGTGGGACTCTCGCAGTCAAAAGGCTACATTTTGACGAGGCCGAAATTGCAATGGTAATAATAAATGATTCATGCTCTGTTTCAGATTGTAAGCTCTGAGCTGTAATAATAAATGAACTGTCTTAATGAAACTTGTACTGTCGTACTGTGAAAGCAAAGCTGCACTGTAATAGTAATAATTTATCACAGTGAGAAGGGAATTATTTCATACTGTAGAAGTTAGGAATCTGACTGCAAGAATTTGGAAAGTTATAAACTGCCTGAATAACTTGGATATGAAACCTAGGGTAATTGACTTTGCAGAAATTGATCATAAAAATTGTCTCTGAATAAACAAATAAAAACATTATCTTTTCTCCTTACCTCCATTCTGCGCAAATCTGGATAAGGCCTTGCAGTACTGCTCTGTCTTGCGCGCCGCTGTCCTAAAGCTGCAAATTTACTGTACCTACACAGAGACACTCGAGAGGTGCACTGAGTTTTCTGTTAATTGCTGATCGAACTGTATATCGAACATACTTTGTTGGAAGATCCATTAAAAATAATTGTATTTTTTTTTTTTTTTGTATATTGAGAAAGAGTGCTCAAGGCAGATATTAAATTTAGTGAATTTCTCAACATCCAAACAATACACTTTCCTATTTCTTAAATCTAACAACTTACAGTACAATAACCAAGTTACTTCGATGGTCAGCAAAAATAAAGTAACATCATAATTGTATTTACCTGACGTTCCATTAGATTTCTTCCTTCACAAATCAGTTCCAAAATCATATTAATTGAACAAAATGATAAACTGAGCAATTAAATCTGAATCCTAATATTGCCATATTTTCATCACTCTAACACTGCTTTACATTATCAGCCTAACTCTAACACAGCTGAACTTCGACTGCTCTCTCTACCAAAAACTAAACAATAACTACTCCCCACTGCGCCCTCACGCACCTCAATATCTTCTGTGATACAACTTACATCGTTGCTCGCTCACAGTCGATTCAGGTACCAAAAAATGCAGATGCGGGAATTATACATGACACCTACATTACCCCGCGGTCCGGTGCACCAAATGTTCACAGGCTAGGTGATGTCAGTGACATTGCTGTGGCTGGGAAATTTTACTTTACAAAACAATATTCTGATAAAAGGATGTAGAAAGGTGAATACAAAAGTTTAAAAATACAATAGGAGTACAGAAGTAACAGTAAAACTGTACATGACAGAAGATAAGTACACATTCCTGCTGGACGTAAGCAACTGCATAACTGAAAATAAGCACAAATCATTGCTTGACATAAACAGTTACATAACTGTAAATAGGTACAAATCATTGCTTGACATAAACATATTGTTAAGTATAGTATTTACTAAATATTAGGGTGCACTCACTGTAGTGCACACTGCATTACATGTGTAGTCTCTTAGTACAGAAAGCCGATAGAACACATATATGCGCTGCACACAGAAGTGTCCGAAGTGCAAAGAAAATGTTTTTCACTACCCTATATTGCGGCACAAAAATGTGTCCGAAGAGCAGTAAAACTTATAATTAACTGCCAACCATACCTGCGTAGGCAAAGTATATGAAACATTGAGGGAAAATCCTGCAGTCCCACAGACAATGACAGTGTAAATATTATTTCAAAAGCACAGCCAGATAATCTTACAGACCCACTGGCATTGTCATCAGAAGTACTAGGTATAACTGACCAATGAAGTACAATCTTACAGTCCCACTGAAACCAACACCACAAGTATCTGATATTGGCAGTAATGAGGAGGTAGCAAGCTCAGAATGTGCTAAAATATAGTCCATCCACACTGTAGCAAGAACCTAACCATTCATTACAAACATGTCTCCACAGTATGTATAAGTGCTGTACAGGCTAATCACAAGCTAGGGTGTTATCAAAATATGAGAGCTAACAGTGGCTCACAACGAAAATATTTCAATATCTGTGCAGAGTGCAGATAAAGAAAAAATGGTTCATTTAAAACAAGAGGGTATGTCCAGGCAATGAACACGATGGGGAACTAGTACACATATTAAATCGATTAACAAAATGAGAAAGATATTACCTTAAAGAGCAAGAAACAATACCAGAATACAGTACATCTGAACACTGACGAAATGGTTTAAAACTAAGGAAATAATCGGTTTTTCAAAAGTATTTACAAAGTCCATAGTAATGTGGAAACTTAGTTACCATGTAACACGAATTTATGACCTTACAGAGCAAAAATAGCAGAATACGGAGCATCGTAACACTAAAGAAGTTTTTTAAAACTAAGCAAACAATCAAGGTAGTAATGTCAGCAAGAAAAGAGTATACATAAAGTAAATATGTCATAGTACACAAATTGCATGGAAACATCCCGTTACATTCAGTGTAATGTGCAAACTTAGTCGCACTATGACCAGAATCGTTGCATACAAGGTTATAGTGGTGGCCTGTGAAAAACAGTTATCAAGAGTAAAGTATGTCACATTTGGTAACCTGAGCAATACCGTTCTATAAAACAATTGTTACATACATTCAGAGAAGTGTGCAAACAGGTTCGTTTTATGACAAGATACTTTCCATATGACTGCAAGAACATCTCTACGTTAACAAAAAATATTTGTACTAACATTTAGGCGAACTATCTCCGCAGAGTAAACACCCACAATGGAAAAAATAGGAGCTCCACTAACTACGGGAACAAATTGAACATAAGGAGAAAAAGGAAGGTTTGTATAGTGCACTAGGCCTATTGAACCTGTGGAAAGAAGTAGTTTAAAGTAATTCGTCGTGCATCAGTCAACATTGCAACAAGAAAAATTTGGCCAAAATAATGAATATATGTCAGACTGGACAAGATAAATATTATCACATACCAGAATCAAGCAACAAGAATTTAGGTATCCAGCCACAAAAGAGAAAAGGAAATCACGTCTAGGAAAGCAGCAAATCACTTCAAGACTAACCCTAATCTCTCACCTTTTATACCAGGAAAAGAAATATCATTATGAAATCCCAATAAAATACCATCATCGTCTACACAAAGTCTTCCCTTGATATAATATCTTCAAAAGAAATACATCATAAAGACTCATTGCAATACCAGAATTACTTGCAGAATATCATGAACATCACACCATTTGCATACAAAGCCTGACCCATTCTCAATCCAATAAGACCTGTTAAAAAATGGATTGGTACAAACTTTGAAAATTCATCAGGTACAAAATCACGATACATAGTCTGCCTAAGCATCTGCCAGATGACCATTAACTGAACGCTTACATTTACTTCTGTATATACCAAGCTGACTTTACTAAGCTTCAGAAGTATATAGACCTATCACTCATCAACAAAATTATAGTAAGACGCTGGCAAAAAAGGAAACACTTACAAGGAAGAGGTGGGTCTGTAACAATTAAGCTTATAGGGTTAAAATATGCATGTGGTAGAAAAATTGCAAGAATAAGGTTCACTAGAAACAACAAAGAAAATATTTGCTATACTCTATAATGTAACTGCCTATTGTGAATAAACCAATTGGCAAAGCACTTTACAATCTATCCATAATATAAGACAAACAAAACATAGTATGACATCTATACAACATTCTTGAAAGGCCAAAGCATGAGTATAGAAAATGATACAATACAAGTTGGGTGTAGTAGTATCTGTGGTGTGAGTATGTTGTCTGTCAAGCTGTGTATGTGTTTCCTAAATCATTCAGTACATATGAGAAAGTCATAGCTTCCACAACAACAACTAGTCAAGATAAAGCAATAGGTTATTATTAGGCAAGGAAAAAAAGTCATAGTATATAGTAGTAATTAGACCAGAAATGTACATTGCTGTAAGATGTAGCATGGCTGTAGCCTGTTGAGTTACTCTTATAGAGACAAAAAGTTTACGATCCAGGATTGCATAAAAATCTCAAGAAAGTGACTACTGCATATCATACAAAAGAAACTTTAGTGTAGTAGCAAATAGCAGTAAAAGGGTTACTATTGTCAACCTGCTATTACTGATCCAAACTAATGTTTTATACTTATAAAACAGAAATATCGTAACATTAAATAGGACAACTGGCTCACTAAGCCTAACCATTACCTCAATAATACTCATCATCATTATCTCATCAGTAACTTCACAAAACACATTATATACGTAAGCCATATAAATCATAATCCTATATCTCATTAAATATCATGCCCTCACAGGATCAGAATTAGTTTGCTGAGTATGGGCTTGCCGACCACGGGGTTCGTGAACTGGGGACTGGTAGGCGCCGCCAGTCCTCTGCCACCATACGCTCTGGGCATCTGGGCATACTTCAGCGACGACAGTGCAGCGCCGCGGTGGAACGTTGTGTGTCAAAGGGAACAGGGATCTTCACTCGGCCGTCCGGATTGCGAGGATGGAATAAACCTCTATAAAAAAAAATATAAAATAAAAAAAAGCTCAATCTCAAGGTGTGCTGCTCGATGATGAGATGCGTGGCTGTTGAGCTGGAACAGTCATTAGTGGCCAGCGTCTTGGGGATCTTGCCGCACCTAAGTAGTATAAGGCTTACTGAGGCACGTGCAGCTCTGTCTGAGTGGACCCTTATTTCCCTAGCTGCTTGTGGGACCAAAATGGATTCTCCGAAATTCTCTGTACCGCGTCCCAGCGGAAAGGGTGGGCCGCTGGAAGATACCAACATCCGACCCAACAAGAGGGCTCATGTAGCCAGTCCTCTTGATTCAGTCAGTAGTAACAGAATGCATGCTGCTTCTCACAAGGGAACCTCCTCATCGCAACCCCCCTCGGATTTAGTTATAAGTTGGCACAGTGGATAGGCCTTGAAAAACTGAACACACATCAATCGAGAAAACAGGAAGAAGTTGTGTGGAACTATGAAAAAAGAAACAAAATATGCAAACTGAGTAGTCCATGTGCAATATAGGCAACATCAAGGGAGTGCTGGGTCAGGAGCGCCGTGGTCCGGTGGTTAGCGTGAGCAGCTACGAAATGAGAGGTCCTCGGTTCGAGACTTCTGAAATCTGTGATTTTTTGTTTTCAGTCTGTGACAAACTCTCACGTTTTCATCGCTTTTTGGGAGTGATTACCACATCCACAAGAAAACCTAAATCGGGCAAGGTAGAAGATTCTTTTTACCCATTCGCTAAGTGTACAAGTTAGGTGGGTCGACAACATATTCCTGTCATGTGACGCACATGCTGTCACCAGTGTCATATAGAATATATCAGACGTGTTTTTCTGTGGAGGAATCGGTTGACTTGTGACCTAGCGATCAAATGTTTACGGTTCCCATTGGAGAGGCACGTCCTTTCGTCTACTAATCGCACGGTTTTGCGGTGCGGTGGCAAAACACAAACACTAACCTTATTGCAATGAACAGAGACGTCAATCAAAGAACGGACAGATCATAACTTTGCGAAAATAAAGAAATTAAAATTTTCACACCAGGGAGGACTTGAACCAAGGACCTCTCGTTCCACAGCTGCTCACGCTAACTACGTGACCACGACGCTGCCGATCTCACGCTCCCCTTGAAGTTAAATATGTTCCACATGAAATACTCAGTGTGTATATTTTGCTTATTTTTTCATACTTCCACACAACTTCTTCCTGTTTTCTCGACTGATCTGTGTTAAGTTTCTCAAGGCCTATCCACTGTGCCAACTTACAACTAAATCTGAGGGGGGTGCGATGGGGAGGTTCCCTTGTCAGAATGTGTTTTAGTTAGAAGAAAAGAGGGGAGTTTAGACAAAGTTTCGCAATTTAACATACAGAAAGGCTTAGAAGGCTTTGATGGCACCTTGAAATGTGTTGCACAACACCTTGAACTACATCAAAGTATTGTGTCATCCAGGGATCTAGTTGACATTCCTCAAGAAGAACAGAGCTGAATGGTCCCGGGAAGGCCCTGTTGACGTGCAACACGTTATGAAACGGGTGGCTCGACCTCTCGTGAAATCACACTCGTTTATCCTTACTTTTAACAGCACCAAACTACCAGAGAATGAGAAGGTGGGTTTCCTACGCCTCAGTGTACGGCCTTCTTGCCCCAATTCAATGCGGTGTTTTAACCCTTTAACTGCTCTGGACGTGTTTACGCGAGCCGCCTTTAGTGGCACCTGTGTGCTCCGACGTGTTTTGAGACGCGCTGCCGCTTCTTCCCGCGTGCCCTCTGGCCGCTTTAGCGCGCCCAGCCGTATATTCGTGCCGAGCGCCTAGTAGCTGTTCAGCGTTCCACCGGCACGGTTGAAATCACGTGAGTGTTTGCTGCTGTGTTCTTGTGTTGCAATTTTCGTCTGTACATTTACTGACCGTTGGCGCCGTTAACGTTTTGAAAAGAAAATGGCACGCTGTCGTGGTTGAACAAACGAAGAAATCTTCGAAATTCTCACTAGAAGCGACAGTGAGAATGAATCTCGAAGTAACAGTCCTGTGCCGTGTACTTCAGCTGGAACAACGCATCTGTCGACAAGGGAAGGATATCATTCAGAATCTGATGAGTCTGAGAATGACAGTGAAGTGCCATTGAAAAGAGCTCGCATTAGCGACACATTTGACTGGAAGGAAGGAGATATTCGTCCATTTATGCTTGCGTTCGATGCTTCAGCTACTGGACTCAACAGCGGTTTAGGGCCAGATTCAAGTGTTTTATCGTATTTCCTAGTATTTTTAACGGGAGAACTGATGAGATTCGTAGCAGATGAAACCAACAGTTCTTTTTTTTTTTTTTTGTGTACGAAAGAAAATTCTCTAGAATCAGAGCATTCTCGTTTGTCCAGATGGAAAGAAACGGGTATCGAGGAACTCCATTCCTTCGTCGCTGTTTGTGTGCTAATGGCTCGTGTGAAAAAGCTGAAAATCAGTGACTATTCGTCCACAGACATATTCATGAACACTCCTGTTCTCGGCGAAATTATGCGCAGGGACCGTTTTCTGTTCATTTTAAGAATGCTTCACTTCAGTGAAAACTCTGTCAGCAATAAAGGAGGCGGGTTATTTAAAATTAGGTACATTGTTGATGATATTCTCGCAACATTTCGCAGCACATTTCATCCATATCAAAAACTCTGCATTTACGAAACCCTTTTTTTGTTCAAAGGGTGATCATCGTTCAAACAGTACATTCCCTCCAAACGAAGTAGGTTTGGAATAAAAACATTTGTGCTATGCGACTGCCAGACGAGTTATATCCTGGATTTAATTGTTTACACGTGCACAAATACTGCAATTGACTTCCACAATCTGGGGAAAGTGGCGACATAGTAGCAACACTGATGAAACCATTTTTCGATCATTGGTATTCAAGCGCAGACCCGTTCCTTTGGCGTCATAACCATGGAACAAACGCATGTGGTACTGTTCGCAAAAACGGACACAACATGCCAAAATTAGAAAAAAAAATGAGGAGACTTTCAGTATATTCCTACTGACACAATCCTTTCCATGAAATGGTGTGACAAAAGAGAAGTGTGGATGCTGACCACCTGTAATACTGCAGAGATGGTTGAGATGGAAACGACAAACAGAAAGACATGTGAAAGATTAAGGAAACCACATTGTGTAGCAGATTACAACAAGAATATGGGTGCTGTTGACCTCTGTGACATGCTCCTGGGTTCAGTGCAATCAGTACGAAAGACTGTCAAGTGGTACAAAAAGTGCTTTTTCCACTTAACTGTATTTGTTCATTTTAAATGCCCATACTCTCCACAGAGTAGTAACAGAACGAAACATGCAACTAGCGGAATTTCATCTGTGTCTGGTAAGAGAGCTTTTTGAAACTTACTTAAAGGAACGGAGGAAAGCTGGCAGAGGATATATTGGGAGGCATTTTCCAAAGGTCATTGAGATGGAAATCTCGAAGAAACGTACGCCAGTGCGTCGGTGCGCAATATGCTCGAAGCAGAAAGTGCGCCGAGAAACGAAATACGAATGTAGAGCATGCGACGTACCACTATGCGTACAGCCATGTTTTGAGGCCTATCACTCTATTAACCGTCTATAATCACTCGCAAGAGAAGAAGCGACATTGATAACTTTCTAATAGTAAAGGACAACCAAAAGGGAAAAAGAAACATAAAAAATACAAAAATTGTGTGAAAACAAAAAAGAATATATTTTTAACTTCGCCAGTGCCGGTCTAAAGCCCGGATCAAAAAGAAGGATGGAAAATATAATCCGAAGATGTAAAAAATACACAAACACTTAGGATTTCTGACTTGGAAGCCTTTTATAGAAGTGTTACTCCACTCTTAAAAACACAAACTGCATTTCTCAGATGCCATTAAATCTATTACATACGTGAAGCATAAAATTAAAACAAGCACAGTGCTACATAGCTGATTTAAACAAACATCACGTTTGTTTCCATGGCAATTTTCCGCAGCAGCTCTAACAATTAATTATTGTTGGCTTTGCCGTCTCAATGTTACTGCAATTAATGAAGAAGAGTTTCACACTAGTTTCGCTTTTATTTATAAAGCATCTTCTGTGTTCACTGGTTTACCTGCTTCATGTCAATCTCCGCTAATGAAGAGAGGGAAAACAGTGGTGCGCAAAGGATGTAAACATGAAGCAGGAAAACCAGTGAACACAGAAGATGCTTTGAAAATAAAAGCGAAACGCATCTGGTGTGAAATTCTTTTTCATTAATTGCAGTAAGCTTAAGACGACAAAGCTAACAATAATTAATTCTACATACCGTTTATTATGGGGATTCTTAGCAACATAAGCAGTTTCAATGCACATCATGTGTGTCCAGTAATTCATCTGCAGATTCGGAGCCACGGAAAAAACATCGAGACACATCGTGTGTCAGTGATCACACTCAGAAGGCGAAACTGCCGCAGACGCCCTGGCTCGGGAAATGTTCAGCACAGGACGTGCTCGGCCAAGCGGCGAGCTCAGCTGAAGGTAACGGTCCGTGGGGAAAGCTGTTTGCGCAGGTACCAGGATTAGTCGGCCTCAACGGCGCGCTCGACCCTGCTAGATAGATGCACGGCTGCAGCAGCCAAAGGGTTTAATGTCAACACTACTCGCAGCTGTGGAGGAGAAGCCACTTGCGGGAAATGTGGTAAAGCCGCCCATGAGGGAGGTGGTTGTGCCTCTCCTCAAAAGTGTGTCAACAGCTCAGGGGATCAACCTGTGAGGAGCAGGGACCGTACAGTTTACCTTGAGGAGCGGAAGATTCAGGAGATCAAAACCATAAAACACATTCCGATTGGTGAAGCCAAGATGTTATACAAGTCCATGCAGCCATCCATGTTCGCTGCCTCCTTTTCTTCTGTTCGGAAACAGCCTGCCCTGAAAACTGATGCCGCTACACAAACGGCGGTTGTTACTGTCAGCAGTTGCACTTGCATTTGCCACTGCACATGTGCTGCTGCAGCTCCTTTGAAGCCTGCCTCGTCCCCCCCCCCCCCCCCCCGCCGCTCCAGAACATCAGGCCATGGTTACTGGCATCATGGACCTTCCTGCTCCTCCACAGGTCAAGTCTTGTGCGCCTCCCAGTGCTGCTAGCTCCCCTACCGCCTCTGAGGTTGTGACTCCAAAGCCGCTACAGACAAAAAGATCGAAATCAGAGGAAAGGACTCGCCCACTGAAGGAGACTGAAGGTACACAGTCTGATGATGTCGATGTCATTCTGTCTGACATCTCTCTCGACTCTTTCAGAGGTGATGGAGGTTAATGTCTGGGGAATCATCTCGCCCCAAAACTGGGCCTCCACTTACTGTGGGCTCCCCTCCCCAGGAGGAAGTCAGAAGATATTTCAACCCTGATAGATGACTCCCGTTATACAGTGGAACATGAAAGGATTCTGGGCAAATGTGGAGGAACTGCTAGCACAGCAACGTCCCTTGTGCGTCTACTGGAAACACATTTAAATACACGGGACTATACGCTATATCGGAAGGATGACCTGCTGGGGAAAGGGCGAAAGGAGGGGTAGCCGTGTTTGTCAATAATGTCCACTGCTCGTCTGCTCTCCACAAAGATACTAACCTGCAAGCAATTGCAGTTGAAATTCATTCACATTGGAGGCTTACAATTTGTTCCCTTTATTTACCTCCGCTGGATGCAGTAGATCTGAAGGCTCTCACCATTTCTCCTCCTGGGAGACTTCAATGCCTGTCATCTCCTGTGGGGCTCAACCTGTGCTTGCCCTTGGGGTGGAGTTTTGAAGAGCCTCCTAACATCTCAAGTGTTGTGCATCCTCAACACTTGTATCCCGTCTCATTTCTGTGGTGCCACAGGGTCAGTTTCAACCATCGACCTATATCTCTGTTCTCCAGCCCCACCGACTCTGTTCACTGGGAGGTCATTGACGATCTTCATTCCAGCGATTACTTCCCCATCCGCATTCACCTCCTGGGAGGTGTGTTGCTGGAACAGAAGCCGCCAACATGGCTGATTAACAGGGCTAACTAGCCGCTGTTCAGTCGATTGGCTGTCTTTGAACGCCGTAACAGCGTCCAGGAATGGGTAGATCACATCACACATGTAATCCATCGTGCTGCTGACCTGTCCTTACCAAAGTATTGCGGCCTTCTTAAGCGGCGACCTGTACCTTGGTGGACAGAAGAGTGCCATTCAGCCATCTGGGACAGGCGTGCTGTTCTTTGACGGTTTAAATGCCGCCCAACAGCGGACAATTTCACCGCCTTTCGAATAGCGATAGCCAAGGCTCGCAGTGTCCTTTAAGAGAGCAAGAAATGGCCATGGCAGGCGTTTCTAGAATCCACCAACCGTTCCACTTGTTCCACAAAAGTATGAGAAGCCATCTGCAGGATTTCCGCTACACACATCCGTTTACCGATAGCAGCAATGCTGAAACAGGGGTGCCTCCGGATGACACCCAGAAACATTGTTCAGACGCTGATCGAGCATTTTGCACAAACTACTGCCAATGGAAGCCAGGATCCATTGTTTCGCCGCTACTGTACAACTATAGAGGGGGAAAAAATTGACCAGGTCCAACTGTTCTGAGGCCTACAATTCCCCTTTCTCCATGTGCGAGCTAGAATCGGCACTGGCTGAGTTTTATGACATTGCAACCGGTCATGACCACATCCGATACTGCATGCTTCGGCATTTTCCAGCGGCGTCCCAGGAAATCCTCCACGAATGTTTTGATTTAATATGGCAGACAGGCAACTTCCCCCAACACGTGGAGGGAGGCAATTCTGATCCCTCTCCTCAAACCAGAAAAGCACCGCACATGTCCGAGTAGTTATAGGAGCATCGCCTTAACGTGCTGTATAGGAATGACCATGGAGCGAATTGTTAACCAGCGTCTGGTCTGGTTGTTAGAGACCAGGCAACTCCTTAGCCGCTCTCAGTGTGGATTACGTCGATATCGGTCCACTGTCGACAACTGGACCCTCCTAGAGGCAGCTATTCAGCAAGTTTTCCTACGTATTGGCATCTTCTTCGATATAAGTGAGGCAAACGATACTTGGAGACACTAAATACTCGCGCAACTGCATTAGTGAGGCTTTTGTGGCCACCTCCCAATTTTCATTCAGTCTCTCCTGTCTCAGTGGTTTTTCCGGACCCGAGTTGGTGCCACGCTCTCTGATCGATTTGAGCTGGAGAATGGTGTCGCTCATGGCAGTGTTTTAAGAGTTACCCTCTTTGCCATAGCAATCAACAATATTACATCTACGGTAAGAGGTCCTGTACAGTGCTCCTTATTTGTGGATGATTTTGCTGTTTTCTGCTTCTCCTCCAGTGTTGGAACGGCGAGTTGCAGCTTACAGTGTGGTGGTTAGAGGAATGAGCTGCAATGACGAGTTTTCGGTTTTCTGCTGATAAGTGCGTATGTGTTCATTTTAATCGTTCTGGTCGTCCTTTTAATTTACCTGCCTTGAAGATGGGGGACACCATCCTACATTTTAGAGACACAGTGCGGTTTCTGGGGCTTATTTTTGAGTCCATACTGTCATGGTTGCCACACCTGCGAGGCTTGAAATCCAGAACCCTGAGCCACAGGTCTTGGGGAGTAGACAGGGCCTGTCTCCTCCAGTTTTATGAGGCTTTTGTGCGTTCGCGGCTGGACTACAGGTGCACGGTGTATGGGTCAGCAAGGCCCTCTTATTTGCAGATATTTGACGCTGTCCACCAAGCGGGGATACAACTGGCCACGGGTGTTAACCGGACCGGTCCCATACCCAGCCTCTCTGCTGAGGCCGGGGAACCACCACTTACCATCCAGCGGGAGCTCCACCTGGTGCGCAAGGCGTGTAAGTTTCTCGCAGCTTCCTCTTCACCAGCTCACCATATTGTTGCTCATCTGCTCCTGGGCCGTATTTTTTTCCGCCCGTCCCCGAGCCACGATGCCATTTGGGATACACGTGCAACGTGTGCTGGAGTTCCTTGGTGTGGAGCCCGTCTGGCTCCAAATCTAGGATTTTAACCACCTGCTACCCTGGTAAATGGAGAGGCCAAGAGTGATTTTAGATTTGGTACGCTACAAGAGAGAGTGCACTCCTGCTTCTGTTTTTAATGCAACATTTTGTGCCACTTTACCTGAGCACCACGATCATGCAGCTATTTTTACAGATGGGTCGAAACAGGGGGACTCTTGGTTGCTCTGTTGTTTTTCCGTATTGTGTCCTGAAGGTCCGACTGCCTCAAGCGTTTACTGTCTTTGATGCAGAGTTGTCTGCAATCGTGCGTTAACTGGAGCAGATGAAACACTCTTCACGTCTTAAATTTATTGTCTGTTCCGATTCTGTAAGTGCGCTTCACTCGTTGCAACATTTGTATCCAGCAGCTAAAATAGTCCAGACCATCCAGGATGCCCCCCTCCATCTACAACGACTGGGGAAGAGGTAGCTTTCTGCTGGGTTTGAGGGCACGTCAGCATTGCTGGTAACGAAAGGGTAGATTTCGGATCCCAGGTGGCGTTTCTCGATCCGCAAGTATTTCAGTGTGCCATGAATCTGCACGCACTCACCTCGCTGTTGAGCTCAAGAGACATGCGTCAGTGGCAGGATGAGTGGCTGAAAATGACTGACAATAAGCTCTGTTTAGTGAAGCTCACAACGCGTGTGTGGTGTACATCCTTCCAGCCACGAAGACGGAACGAGGTTCTCCTCACTCGTCTTCACATAGTCCACGGTCCTGTGATGCATGCCGTTTTGCTCCGGCGAGAGGACTCTCCAACGTGTGGCGCTTGTGCCGTCCAGATTACTGTGCGCCACGTTGTAATGGTAGCGTTTTATTTTCCGACCAGCGGGTCGCATGGGCCGCGGCTGACTTACTGGTGGATCTGCCATCTCTTTTAGGAATTCACAATAAAGGATGGCAGCCAAAAACAGTTGCAGGATAGAATTTTTTTATTAAAATTCTTGACCAAGGTTTCGGTATATATAAATATACCTTCATCAGAAGTAACTTCCTGAATAGAAAGACACATTCATTAGAAAAGTCATATCAACGAAAGTGAGAAACAGAAGCTTAAATAACGGTGAAATTGCTAAAGTAATACAGGCACACAATCTTTAGTACTTACTAAAATTACATCATGCACTGGAGAATAATAAAACAATTATGCCAAAAGGCGTCGTCAGTAATTAAAATATGATCTCCATTTGTACAACATGTGTAATGGGCACAGGATCAAAGCGAACAGTTTAACAATGTTACTTCGCCTACGAACTGTTGAGACACGAGTGTGAAGGCACTAAGGCAGATTGTTTCGCCGAGAGAGGGCACTTGCATGTGCCAGACTCGCGCATATTACAATCCATAAATACATACATAAGCGCATCAAAAATTATTAAAGGTTGTGTTAATTCAAATTTTGTCTTAATGAATAAAGCGTATCACGCCAATTAAAGACATTTATGTAAACTAGAAATATAGAACCAAATTTACCTGTGTCCTAGTGTCAAACGGATAAAGCTTGCGCTTGGAACATCTAACGAGAGAGGGCACTACTGTAATGCGCGGGAGTCTCGCGTAATGTAGGCAGTGAAATACATACTAGCGAAACAAACAAAATGTTATAATAAAACGAAACCATCTGTCTGTATGAATAAAACATAGTAGTCATTTAACCACACATACACATTGAAATTCATAATTAACAAACATCACAATATGTAGATCCCAACAAGACAGGAAAAGCGCATTTCAACGGCATCAACAAGCAAGAAAATAACTCCTAGTCAGCCAGACTATATTACATTAAGGCAATGAGGGGTTTGAAACTGTCTAAAAAATTTTTGTTTCGAAGCTGCACCTGTTCATTAAGAACAAAACCATCTTTTAGAGACAGATGCTTGAAAATCTCTAATTCTTCGAGCAAGTCTAGTTTGTCACCTTTATCAGCTTCATGAAGCAGCTCTACGTCGTCCAGTTCACTTGGCGTGTGCTGTAAGAGCCATAGATGTTCAGCAAAGGTGGAATTATATACGTTTTCCCCATTTTTACCTAACCTGTGTTCTTTATACCTAACTTTAATGGGTCTACCTGTCTGCCCTATGTAATAGTTTGGGCAGTCGTTACAAGTAATTTTGTATACACCGGACTTAGTGCTGAGTTCTTCTCGTGCTCCAATATTATGAATTACTCTACGTTTGAGGCTATTATTTACGGAAAAAGCAACTCTATAACCGTATTGTTTCTGTAAAAGTCTTTTAATCTTATATGAAACGTTCCCTAAAAATGGAATAGAAATAAAGTTATTACTCTCATAGTTTTTTGCCCTGTTATCTCCTAAAGTAGAAAATTTTACATCTGTTTTTTTCTTAGCAATTTGGTCAATTAATTTAGGGTCGTATCCATTGTTAGTAGCTATTGATTTTAATAAAAATATTTCATTTTCAAAACAATTCTGTGCTAAAGGTGTGCTCACAGCGCGATGAACTGCAGAATGAAAAAAGGCGATCTTGTGAGTTTGAGGATGACAGGAATCTGCTGGAATAATATTATCAGAAAAAGTTTCTTTACGGAAAATGTCGAAGCTAATAGTGTTACCCGATAACTTAAGTTTCAAATCAAGAAAACTGAGTTCTCTCTCGTTATTTTGTATCTCTTTTGTAAATTTCATTTTCTCGTGGAAACTGTTGAAAACATGAAACAGTTGTTGTAGATCTTGGTCACAACCTTGAAATAG
Source organism: Schistocerca serialis cubense (assembly GCF_023864345.2). Classification (NCBI taxonomy): domain Eukaryota; kingdom Metazoa; phylum Arthropoda; class Insecta; order Orthoptera; family Acrididae; genus Schistocerca; species Schistocerca serialis. The sequence goes on from NC_064641.1 coordinate 806,094,319, forward strand.
TATGAGTATATCATCAACATAACGAGCATAAAAAGAGATCTTATTGCCTAACGTAGGGTTGTTTTTGAAGAAATTTTCTTCTAGTGCATTCATAAAGATGTCAGCAAAGATGCCAGCTAACGGGCAACCCATGGCTAAGCCGAATGGTTGCTCATACATTTTACCATTAAACTGAAAGTAATTATAATCTAGTACAACCTGCAGTAGTGACATAAGTTCCGACAACTGTAGCTCACTTAAAGTTTTATGTTGTCGAATGTTACTTTCAATAATCTTAAGAGTGATATCCACTGGAACATTAGTGTATAAACTTATGACGTCAAAAGAAACCAAACGAGAGGAAGAAGTGATCTCTATTGATTTTAGCTTCTTTATTACCTCAGCACTATTTTTAACAGAGTAATTGTTTTCAAAAACAAAGGCTTCCTTAATTTTAGTGTGTAAAAATCTCGCTAATTTGTGATGTGGGCTCTTTATTCCATTAACAATGGGACGAACTGGGTGTTGACTTTTGTGTACCTTAAACTGACTTCTAAGCGTAGGTGCTCTAGGGTTCATGTTAATTAAGATTTTCTTTTGAAACTCTTTCATAAGATGTTTACTTCTTCTTAACGTATCTCTAATTTGCTTTTGTAACGTAGGGGTATGATCCTGCTCAATTTCAAATATACCATTTTCTTCGAAAAAAGCCAAAGTTTTAGCAATGTATTCACTTTTATAGGCTACAACAAGCGAATTTCCTTTGTGGATTGTAATATGCGCGAGTCTGGCACATGCAAGTGCCCTCTCTCGGCGAAACAATCTGCCTTAGTGCCTTCACACTCGTGTCTCAACAGTTCGTAGGCGAAGTAACATTGTTAAACTGTTCGCTTTGATCCTGTGCCCATTACACATGTTGTACAAATGGAGATCATATTTTAATTACTGACGACGCCTTTTGGCATAATTGTTTTATTATTCTCCAGTGCATGATGTAATTTTAGTAAGTACTAAAGATTGTGTGCCTGTATTACTTTAGCAATTTCACCGTTATTTAAGCTTCTGTTTCTCACTTTCGTTGATATGACTTTTCTAATGAATGTGTCTTTCTATTCAGGAAGTTACTTCTGATGAAGGTATATTTATATGTACCGAAACCTTGGTCAAGAATTTTAATAAAAAAATTCTATCCTGCAACTGTTTTTGACTGCCATCCTTTATTGTGAAGAATTTTAACAGTTGCTGCTGCAGCCATGTTTAAAATCTTTTAGGAATGAAGCGAATGTGGTTAAAAGATTTAAAGTTCTGTGACTTGACCAATGTTTTTGCCAAGATTTTAGTGAGAGTGTATTAATTTGTTCACAGGGTCACTTTCCTACGGCGTCCTTGATGCTCCTTTATCGTCTTCTAACGTTTTATTTTCTTATGCAGCATTTTTCGTCTTTTCCCGCTTTCTTTGCGTGTATGCTCCCATTTTACTAATTTTGTCCGCATTCGCTTCTTTTAATTTGTGTTAGGGCGCTGATAACTTCGGCGTTGAGCGCCCGTAAGCCCCAACACACACACACACACACACACACACACACACACAAACAGATACACAAACACACATCAAATATCATTAATAATATTCATCGTCAAATACACAAATATGGGGTAAACTTCATAATAAAATACATCTGAAATCTACCAAAATAAAATTCCCTATTCTGTCTACATGAGTTATCTACCACGCAATAGCCATAAGCACAAAACATCCAATACTGTACACAAAACACTTACAATGACTGTGGTGTCACCGCCAGACACCACACTTGCTAGGTGGTAGCCTTTAAATCGGCCGCGGTCCGTTGGTATACGTCGGACCCGCATGTCGCCACTATCAGTGATTGCAGACCGAGCGCCGCCAGGCGGCAGGTCTAGAGAGACGTCCTAGCACTCGCCCCAGTTGTACAGCCGACTTTGCTAGCGATGGTTCACTGACAAATTACGCTCTCATTTGCCGAGACGATAGTTAGCATAGCCTTCAGCTACGTCATTTGCTACGACCTAGCAAGGCGCCATTATCATTAGCTATTTATCTTGTGATGCATGTACCGTCAGACGGATGTTCACCAATCATGGATTAAAGTTAAGTATTCCAGCAGCTACGTACTTTTCTGCTAGTATAATTACTTTACCTGTTCCAGACCTCACGCCAGCCTGCATGAGCTTAAACGCGTTCCTTTCGGCTACCTCGTAGTGGCTTGGCTGTCTCGCCAAGTCACAACAGTTTGGCGCCGAGGATTGGTGACGAGCCAATTCGCGTTTGTACTGATACCAACTGATTTACTTGTGTAATGGCTTCGCCATGGCTTCCAGATGTCCTGTCCGAATTTTCTCTGCCTCGTGATGACTGGGTGTTGTGTGCTGTCCTTAGGTTAGTTAGGTTTAAGTAGTTCTAAGTTCTAGGGGACTGATGACCATAGATGTTAAGTCCCATAGTGCTCAGAGCCATTTGAACCATTTTAACCATACTGTCCGAATTTCATCGCTTACAGAATCAGCAGACGCAGGCCTTACTGGATGCCCTTGGACAGCTCGTCCAGGGTCAACGTGCAATGCAAAACGATGCGGCAGCAGCCGCTCCACCACTACCGCAGTCTTAACACGCAGTTGCACCGCCTTTTCGTCCTTTTGATGCGGCACAGAAAGCTGGACGGAGTGGTCCCTCCAATTTGGATTCCATCTCGCAGCCTACAGAATTCAAGGTAATGAGCGGCAGCCTTTTTTGTTAGCATCCGTAGGCATCCACACGTACCGTGTGATAGTGAAATTATTTCCCCGACGCAACGTAGCAACTCTGTCCTACGAAGAAATTTTGTCTGCATTAGACGCATATTTCAAAGAATCAGTCAATGTAGTTGCCAAACAGTATACGTTCTTTCGTACAAAACGTACGGCCGGTCAGACTAATAGGGAGTGGGTTGCAACCTTGCAAGGTTCAAAATGGTTCAAATGGCTCTGAGCACTATGCGACTCAACTGCTGAGGTCATCAGTCGCCTAGAACTTAGAACTAATTAAACCTAACTAACCTAAGGACAGCACACAACACCCAGCCATCACGAGGCAGAGAAAATCCCTGACCCCGCGGTGAATCGAACTCGGGAACCCGGGCGTGGGAAGCGAGAACGCTACCGCACGACCACGAGATGCGGGCAACCTTGCAAGGCCTTACTAGGGATTGTGCTTTTGAGTGTGAATGTGGACTTCCTTATTCAGATACTATGGTACATGATGCGATTGCGCAGAACGTTTCTGATGTTCGTATACGGGAACAGATTTTGAAATTAGTCAATCCCTCCCTTCAACAAGTGATAGACTTATTGGATCGGCAAGACACACTTGACTTTGCTCAGGAATCATTTGAAACTTCACCGGCCGTGTGTCACATTAATCGGCCTGCTGGGCGCGCTGCATGGAACTGTAAACATCCCTCCCGCCCATCCCCGCTGCTGCCGCCAAGATCTCGGCCACGTGTGCCGCACAAGCTAGCAAATGCAGTGCTAAAATCATGCCTGCGGTGTGCTACTAGACATTCGCGTGAGAATTGCCCGTCACGCCAGGCTATCTGCTTTTTCTGTCATAAAAAAGGACATGTTCAAAGTGTTTGCCAGACAAAGCTCAGAACAGACGCTCACAACCATTCCAGGCCGTTTGTTTCGCGCCGGAATCGGAATCGAACCCAGAATGCTCAGGCTCGTGAACCTTCGCCCATGGAAATTCATGTAGTTCATTCAACTCCGCCCAGTGCCACTCTCTCTAACAGTGACTGTGTTCGTCCCACGAATAGTGTGCGTCGACATCGCCGGAAATCCCGTCAAGTCGCAAGTGATTTTGTACCAGTGATAGTTCACGTCGCACGAGACAGTCGCTCTTGTCGTCAGCAGGACAATTAACTTTTTGTAGACTTGGACATTAATGGCAACATGTTACCATTCCAGCTCGATACCGGAGCTGCAGATTCACTGATCAATCATGACACGTACAAACAGCTGGGCACACCTCCATTGCGTGCCGCAAATGTTAAGCTAACTACATATTCAGGTCACGGGCTCCCTGTGTTAGGACAGTGCAGCCTTCTTGCAACATACAAAGGACTAACAAAACTTGTGTCATTTTACGTCCTTCGTTCTTCTTCTGCAGTGAACTTGTTTGGTTTAGATTTGTTTCAATTGTTTAACTTGTCTATAGTCAATCAGGTCCTATCAGTGAACCAGACTGTGCCTTCAGACAGTCTTTCTCGTCTATGTGAAGAATTTGCAGACATTTTTGCACCGGGCCTTGGTTGCGCTAAGAACTATAAAGCACATTTGGAACTGAAAGTAAACGCGCAACCGAAATTTTTCAGAGCGCGCAATGTTCCCCACGCATTGCGTGATGAGGTTGCAAGAACATTACACGATTTGGAATCACAAGGTGTAATTGAACGTGTGCAGGCTTCTCTCTGGGCATCATCCTTAGTAATTTTGCAAAAGCCTTCAGTAAACTTGAGACTTTGTGTGGACTTTAAGGCAACAGTGAATCAACAACTAGTGATTGCAACTTTTCCTGTACCCCGCCCGGAAGAAATTTTTGCAAACTGTGCCCGGGTAAATATTTTTCGAAGTTGGACCTAGCAGATGCGTACTTGCAAATACCGGTGGACGAAGAATCCCAGCGCGTTTTGGTGGTTAACACGCATCTGGGTTTGTACCGATTCAAAAGACTGCCATCCGGGTGTGCATCCGCTCCTGCATTGTTTCAGCAATATTTACAAACTGTTTGTGGTCGGTCCCTACTGCAGCAAACTATCTGGACGATATTGTGATCTCCGGAAAGACAGAAGAAGAGCATTTAGCCAATGTCTGAACATTATTTCAGGTCTTGCGGCAAAATGGTCTTCGCTTGCGGAAGGACAAATGTGTGTTTTTTGCTCGTGACTTACCCTATCTGGGCCATGTACTCAATGCCCAAGGCATACATCCCAGTCCAGAGCACCTCCGTGCCATACAAGACTTGCCTACGCCGCAGAATTTGAAGCAGCTACAGAGTGTGCTGGGAAAAATCAATTTCTATCATAAATACGTGCGCCACGCTTCTTCCATTTCCGCTCCGCTTCATCGCTTACGCCGTAAAGGTGTTCCGTTCGTCAGGACGACGGAATGCGAGCGCGCCTTTCGCCAGTTGAAATCGGCGTTGCTTTCCAATACTTGCCTTACGCCATTCGATCCCCAGAAACCCCTTTTGTTGATGGAGGATGCCTCGGATTTCGGGATCGGTGCTGTGCTTGAGCACAAAGATGGTTCGCACGATCGCCCTGTTGCCTTTGCGTCCAAATTGCTCTCGTCTGCGCAAAGACATTATTCACAGATCGAGAAAGAAGCATTGGCTCCCGTATTTGGTGTTACTAAGTTTCATGATATCTTATATGGTCGTCACTTTACCATCATCACAGACCACAAAACTTTGACATCGCTTTTTCATCCGAACGAGCCTGTACCTCCACGTACAGCGCAGAAATTCATTCGCTGGTCTATTTTCCTCTCGCAGTACCGCTACGATATCCTCTATCGGGCCACTGCTAAGCAGGGAAACGCCGATGCGTTGTCCCGTTTGCCTGTTGCTGAGGATAGAGCATTCGATTCTTCCAACCTTGCTTGCATGTTCATTGATGCGGAAACCGATGACGTGGTCGAATCGTTTCCGCTTGATTTTCGTCGTGTAGCTACGGCCGCAGCTTCTGACCCTGTCCTTGCTACCGTTTTGCGTTTTGTTGCTACGCAATGGCCCTTGTCAAAATCACGGATCGAGGATCCGTTGGTTCGCCAATTTTTTGTTCACAAGGAGAGACGTTTTGTGCGACGTGGTGTTTTGCTGTTGCGTTCTGATAATGATCAGTCCAGGGTCGAGGTCCCACGTTCGTTACAGTCCTCTGTCTTACGGCTTCTCCACCAAGGACATTGGGGTATAGTGCGAACGTAACAACTTGCTCGTCAGCACTGTACTTGGTTCGGAATCGATGCCGCGATTACGCATATGTGCTCTTCTTGCATGGCGTGTGCCGAACAACAATCAGCCCCACCGCGGAAATTCTTTGCATGGCCAAAAGCCACTTCCCCTTGGCAACGCTTACACATCGATTTTGCTGGTCCATTCTGGAATGCTTGATGGTTGGTTGTGGTAGATTCATTCAGTAATTTTCCTTTTGTTGTCCGGATGTCTTCCACGACGTCATCTGCCACGATCCAAGCATTATCCGCTATCTTTTGCATTGAAGGTCTTCCACAGATTATTGTTTCCGACAATGGTCCACAATTCATGTCCGCAGAGTTTCAGTCTTTCTGCAAGGCCAATAGTATTCAACATGACGTCCGCGCCGTTTTCGCCGCAGTCCAACGGTGCCGCTGAACATTTGGTCAGGACTTTCCAGTCCCAGATGTTGAAGTTGAAAGAGTTGCATCCTCGGAAGGACGCGTTATTGCTCTTATTGTCCTCGTATCGCTCTCAGCCCCGAGATGGTCGCTCGCCGGCAGAGTTGTTGCACGGTCGCCCTCATCGCACCTTGATGTCTTTGCTGCATCCGCCGCATCAGGTTCCTGTGCAGCGGCAGACACCTGCTTTTGCCCCAGGCGACGTCGTATACTATCGCAACTATCGAGGTTCACGGCGTTGGCTCGCAGGGCGCATTCTTCGCTGCCTCGGCCGCGCTATGTATCTGGTTTTGGGAGCCTCTGGTGAGGTGCGTCGACATCTCAATCAGCTGCGCCTCTGTCGTCGCACGGGTTCTGCCGCTCCCCGTCTGCTTTCAGCGACGGTGCCGTCCGGTCAGCGCCCTGGGGACCCATCTACTGGCCCGCCTCAGCCCCAGGTGTTACCGACGCTACCTTCCATTTTGCCCCATGGCGACGCGCCGCCACCGCCGCCGCCGCCGCCTGTTATCCCGCCGGCGACGCCCGCAGTGGACGCGTCGCTGCAACCGCCGGACGCCTCCCTGGGTCACGTGCCGCTGATCGCTTCCCGTGACCAGCTGTCCTCCGAGATGGAATTCTTGCCCGCGCCGGACCATAGGACGTCTTCGCCCGTCGGGTGCCCCGACCCGATGGAGGTCGCCCCTTCGGCCCCTCCTATCTCTCTACGGGCGCGAACACCGCATGTTGGCGTGCACCCTGGACTAGGTTTTCAGGCGTTTCCTAGCTCCCCTCGGACCGAATGGCAGGGTGCGGGTGGCACAGCCTCGCCTGTTGTTAGGCTCCCCACCTCGTCGCATACGCCAACATGGGGTCCTCTCCACGGCGGGCGGAAGCCTTATAACACAACCGTCTGCCAATTTGCGGGGGAGGAATGTGGTGTCACCGCCAGACACCACACTTGCTAGGTGGTAGCCTCTAAATCGGCCGCGGTCCGTTAGTATACGTCGGATCCGCGTGTCGCCACTATCATTGATTGCAGACCGAGCGCCGCCACACGGCAGGTCTAGAGAGACGTCCTAGCACTCGCCCCAGTTGTACAACCGACTTTGCTAGCGATGCTTCACTGTCAAATTACGTTCTCATTTGCCGAGACGATAGTTAGCATAGCCTTCAGCTACGTCATTTGCTACGACCTAGCAAGGCGCCATTATCATTTGCTATTTATCTTGTGATGCATGTACCGTCAGACCGATGTTCACCAATTATGGATTAAAGTTAAGTATTCCAGCAGCTACGTACTTTTTTTGCTAGTATAATTACTTTACCTGTTCCAGACCTAACGCCAGCCAGCGTGAGCTTAAACGCGTGCCTTTCGGCTACCTCGTAGTGGCTTGGCTGTCTCGCCAAGTCACAACAATGACAATAGATCCTGAGAAGAAGAAATTGTAGCTCTGAACAAATATTGTTTTTGACAGTCCACAAAAACAGATGAAAGTAGCAGGCTGTAGATGACATCAGATAAATGGTAGAAAATTCTTCTGAGTAACAGCAAAGCAAAACCGAAGATAAGTGCAAGTCCGGAGTTATAAGATAAGAAAAGACAAATACGCTGTAGTGATATCAGTCCGGTAGTAGTCCAGATCACAGTGTACGTGTGTTGTCTGTAAAGCTGAGTATGTGGGTCCTATTCATAGAACTCTATGATAAGTTACAAAATCAGGGAAAATCGAACATTATAAAACAATAAATAGCAACGTAAGTAGTGGTCATACCATTCCAATAGTAAACAAATTATCAGCATAGGTACTTTGTCTGTAAAGCTGTGTGTGTGTGTATGTGTGTGTGTGTGTGTGTGTGTGTGTGAGTGTGTGTGTGTGTGTGTGTGTGTGTGTGTCCTGTTCGTGAAATTCTTTGACATTCGTAATATGCTGTACACCTATACTATGTTTGGTTCTCAAACTTTCCACTTCCAAAGCATTTGGATGATAAGTACGACGAATTCTGTATGGTCCGTTATAACTAAGACGGAATTTGCTAAACAAGTGTTTTCCTTTATGAAACAATCGATGTGATCTGACGAGTAATTTTTGACCCACCTCAAATGTTCGTTTTATTCTCGAGGGCTGCTGGCATTGAAGGCTCTTTTCTGCAGCTCGTTTGATGTTGCGTAAAGCTGTTTGCACACTTTGATGGTATGGTAAACAACGTGATTTAGGTATCAGGACAAGTTCTCTGATTCTGTCAGGTGGCAGTTTGTTTTTCAGTACAAGGTACGGAGAAAGTAAAGTAGAAGCGTAGGGAATAGAGCTGATAACATCCGAAAATGCTTGAATCTATTTGTCCCAATCTCTGTATTTCGTATGACAAAAATTTTGCAGAGTTTACCTATCTCTTTCATAATGCGTTCCGCTGGATTTGAACAAGCATGATAGTGGGAAATGTAAATGGATTTGATTTTGCTGCTCGAGAGAGTGAGAGTCCACTAACCTGACCTACATTGCGGACCGTTGTCTGAAATGTCAATGCGACCAACTTCTATTAAAAAATTCTTAACAAAGGCGGTGGACACAGTTTTGCTAGTAGCTTTACGCAGCTAGGAAAGTATAAGAGAAGCCTTCTCTGCTGATAACAATAGGACCGAATAAGTCAACGGCTGCTAGATAACGTAATTTCACAAGAATGATCGGATGCAGCTGAGCGTAAAGGGAAGATGTTGTTGTCTTGGCTTTCTGGCATAATTTTCACTTCATAAGAACACTACGAATGCGTTTCTCCATATTAAAGAAATTAGAAGTTTGACAAATAACGAAAAAGTATTTTCGGGCTACATAATGAGCGTAACTGAGATGTATGTACCATATGAGTTTGTTAACTAGACGCTCTGGAATGCAGACAAGCCAGATAGGACTGTCAGGTGTTAACTGTTTGAACAAGATGTTGTCCCGAACGACATAGTAGAGTCTGATAAGAGGTTTCGTTTTGTCGCGCCATTGCCGTTTGATGTCTCTCCAGATCGGATCCTTGTCTTGCTCTTTAGCAATGTCGGTCATCGCCGAAGAAATGAAGTTTTTGAAAGCTACCTGTTGAATGTATAATACACTGAAATTGGCGCGACAAAATTCCGTTGAAGAACCAGCGAGATAATTTATTAGCGACAATATTTTCTACACCGGGAATATAGATGACCGTAAAGCGAAATTCTTGTACATATATAGGCCAACGAAGTACAAGCTCATGAGAAAGTTTTGCTGCCAATGAAGACGTGACGGAATTTGGAAAGGGTGCACACGACTGCTAAGAACTTGAGTTCTGCTATAGAATAGTTACGTTCAGCTGGAGAGAAAACGCGGCTAGAGAAAGCAATGGTTTTTTTAACAACACTGCCGTCTTCTTCGATCCCTTGAAACAGATAGAGACCAATGGCCGTAGCCAAACAGAAGTCCTATGAAAGATCAGGATGATAAAGTAGAGGATCGTTCAATAAAGCTTGTTTTAAATTGACAAATTGTTGTTGAGCTTGGACGTCCTAGAACCAGTTGGAGTTTTTGCTGCTAAGTTTGCACAAACGTGGGGTCTCGAGAGCCTTGCAAAGCACAAAACGACAGAAAAAATTGACCAAACCGAGAAAACTGACTTGGCGTTTGAAAGTGGGTGTGGTGATGTCACGGATAGCTTGCAATTTACCCAGGTCAGGTTCAGTGTCAGAAACAGATATGACGTGACCTACAAGTTTGATGTTAGATTTGCCGAATTCAGATTTGCTCAGGTTCACTGTAACACTGTAGTCAGAACAGACTTGTAATAAAGAATTTAAGGTATCATTGCGCTCATCCCAGGTCTTCTCGGATATGAGAAGTGGTAATCTTATTTTTGAAATGCTCTGGTAAAATATAATTTAAGCCTCTGATGAATGCTGCAGACGAAATGTTTAATCCAAAAGGAAGTTTACGGAAGTGATAGCATACGCCAAAACAGAGAAAGGGCGTGTATTTGCTCAATTAGAGTGCAATTCAATCTGCCAGAAACTAGATTTTAAATCAATAGAGAAGAAAACTGTGACGCCATGAAATAATAATGTTGTTAATTTGTCTCGAATCGAGAACAAGCCTCAGTGAACCATCTTTCTTTTGTACAATATGAAGCGGGTTCTTATAAAGGTTGGCTGCCGGCTCAGTAACACCTTGTTAAAGCATAGAATAAATTTCTTCTTTTACTTTCTGACGACAGACCAAAGCAATGGTGTAGTTTCGTCCAACAAAAGTACTGTTTGGCTTAACTTGAAATTCATAAAGAAAACCACGAATAGTGCCAGGTGTATTATCAAGACGTGAGCATGAGTTTTTAAAATTTCCCGTAGTTGTTGTTTATAAAAATCAGAGGTGGCTTTACAATTGTCAATTTTGTTCTGAATGGTGTTGAAAACGTCAGTCACAGTGCCGTCAACGTTGTGCCCACAGTACGGGTCAGCAGAATTAAATTCTGTGGTGTACCAGCCGATATTTCTATTTGAAGAAAGAAAATGCTGGCGATTATACATTGTTCCTCGCGAGAGAGATTGTGATCAAAATTTAAAGACATCATATTGTCATCGTTTTGTAATGTAATACAAAAGTTCTTAAAATCCAGCATTTCTTTGTGTCTGTTTAAGAAATTGATGCCTAGAATGACTTCGGTTTTTAATAATGGAGCGATAAGAAAGTTGGTGAAAAATATGTGACCTTGAGTAGAAAATTGTAAATGAGTTTGAGATTTAACTTTAACGCTTTTACCAGGTGCAGCACTATTTATTTTGATTTTATTGTGAGGTATCATCGTGCAAGAATTATCATGACAGTAACGGGGGAACCAGAAGCCAGAACTGCTTTTAATACGTGTTTGCCAATTTGAATGGTGATAATAGGATGAAAAAAATCTTTCAGTAGCTATTCAGTTTCACGTAACAGTAAGTCCCTGATGTCTTCTAAGCGGACCATATGCTCTATAATGTGTGCAGAATGCGATGTACGCTGTGCTGGCACGTAGTCGGCATCATCTAACGCCTGATCAGTTAGTCATTGTTGCGTTGCACACCGCTCGGTGTGTTGGCAGATGCGACTTCAATGATGTGAGCAGTGCGCTGTGGTTCTGAATGATTGTGATTACCTTGAGCCGGATGAAAATTTGAATCTGATTCGTTTAAGCATAAAGACAGGTTGTTATTGAAGTCCCCTTTTTCCTGACATTACGATTAAAATTTCTATTTCCATGCTTATTTACATAGTGACCATTAAAATGCTGAACATTGCCATAAGAGTTTTGCTGGTACGGCTCTTGTCTGTAGTTACGGGAAGTGCTCCTGCGTATAAAATCATTATCAGAATCATTTTGCGATAATGATTGCTACTGTGACAGCTGTTTCGGCAAAGGCTGATTTATGTGTTGTCCGGAATTAACATATTGCTGACTAGCCTGTTGAAAATTGTGATTCTGCTGTTGGTAGTTATTAGGAAGACTTCGGTTCTGCTTAAAATGTCGTTGCTGATGGCGATCAAATTTCTGGCTGTGGTTGTCAAAATTTCTGTTACGTCTTTCATTCCCAAAATAGTTACTCTTATTATGATTGAAAAACGTACCAGAACGACAACCATTGTGTTTCTAGTGAAAACTGCTTTTGGTGTTAGAAAAGTTACTATTATTCTTCTGCTGAGAAAACGATTGATCAATCAATTGTAAAACGTCACGAAAAGCATGTATGTTACATGTTTGTTGACATGCTCTTAACGCAGATTCCAAATTTCCTGGAAGTTTTGAAATACAGAGGTGGATCGAACCTGACGGACTGAATGGCTCAAGTAAAGTCTGGTTTTCTTGTACCATGTATTCAGAGTCTTGTGTTAACGTTTCAAAATTCGAGTCGTTGAAGTTCGGTAAATTTATGAATGTGTCTTTTACAGCACGCTGTGTCGTCTCAGCCCAGCACGTTGCGAGGAAAGCGCTTTGGAAATCCTCAACTGAAAAACATTGTCGTCCAATAGGTCGCATTCTCGTTGACTGTTCCCCTTCCAAAAAGCTACAAATAAATTATAATTTATGAGAGACAGGCCAGTTTGGCGGCAAAGAAAAGGTAAATTGCTGAATCCAGTCCAAGGGATGCAGACAATTAGGACCATTTCGAAATGCTTTAAATTTTCGGACAGAAAAAAAAACCCTTGTAGTCGAAATCATCGGTCCTAAAAATATCAAAAGAATGCTGTCGGTTGAAAAAGGTGCGAGAGTTGTCATGTGTCCCTGACTGTTTCAATAAGCTGAGGTTGCGAAGAATGTTCTATATTCTGATCGATAAAATGAGTGGCCAAGTTATGTGAGCTGTTCTGAGAAATGGTATAGTTCTTATTGTCAGGGAAGCCAGCATTAAGTTTATTAAGTTCCTGTTTGATTTGACGATTAATTTGCATCTGCCCCTGCCGAAAGTTTTCAAGTGACTGAAATTCTTTATTATCAGTGAAGTGTACTGGTCATGTACCTGCAGAGTGATTATCATGATTTAATTTTAATCGAGCTACCATGTTGGCTAGTTCATCATTTTCAGCTTTGAGATTGTCGTATTGTTCGTAAATTTTGGTAGTATGATCCTTAAGTTACCGTAACTGTACAGCATAACCCCGCGTTTTCTTTTTTAGAGTAACAACAGTTTCACTGAGTATCGACTTTCTAATTTTAGCAATAAGTAGGGCTTTGTCTTGGCACTGAGTTTCAGAAATGGCATTAAGTTGTTCATCAATGGCTGCTTCTCTGTTTGACACACGTTGATTAAGGTTGTCATGAGCTGTAGTTAGTTTGCTTAAACGAGATGTAACATTGTAATCTCTGTAGTAATATCATTTATACGGTTTGTTAAAGTTTTGTGGCTGTCTTTTAATTCGTCAGAGAGTGATTGTCACGATGCGCATTTAAAGATTTTTTTTGTTCTTCGAATTTGTGATTAAGCTCTTCCAGATGAATAGCCTGTGCATCAAAACTTTCTGTAAGAGATTCATGATTTTTATTACATTTATTATTAAGTTCTTGAAAATCCTTTGTAAGTGACTCATTACCGTTCTTAAGGTCATCAAAACGAGTGGATTGTTTATCAAAACGTTGATTGTTCTGTTTTTGCATATCTTCTAAGAACTGAAACAAACTATCGAGCTGAGCTTGCAGCGAGAAATTCGTATTGTCTGCTCTTTCGGAAAAATTCCGTAAAGGCTAGGTGTCGGATTTTGAATCTTCCATAATTATGTGTGTGATAATACCGCTCTCAGAAAATTAAATACAGTTTTACGACAAATATTAATATCGGAATGTTGAGTTACGTCAGTATCAAGAGTGTCTACAATTTTCGTCCACTGACTATCTGGTTGGAAAGACACAGCATCTTGCATTATTACGGCAGAATATGGTTAGTAGGCCCCTACTAGTAGCAATAGCATGATCAGCATAGGTATTATTGCTGTCGGTCGCATTTTGTCAATATGATTTTTGCGTATTCATCGTAGTGCGTAACTTGCTGACAGTGTCAAAGATGAAAGGCAAAACACAGCATTAGTAAATTATGCGTAGCGCTAAAGTACAATAATAAAGAAAGTAAGACAGAGCAGTATAAAGTTTCTGATGGTTTCTCAAAAAATTTCTACGTCGCCCGTACCGTACAAGTACATCACCAAGCGAAAGTTATCTAAATAATAAAAATATTGACTGAGGTACTCTGTTTCTGGTTGAAAGCTCTGAGCTGTAATAACAAATGAACTGTCGTAATGACACCTGTACTGTCTTCAGCGCCGCTGTGCAAAAGTTGCAAATTACTGTATCTACACAGAGACTCTCGAGATGTGCACTGAGTTGTCTGTTAATTGCAAATCAAACTGCTGATCGAACATACTTGGTTGGAAGATCCATTAAAAAGAACTGTAAATGAAAGGTTGGTAAGAAAATGAAATACGAGCAAAAATATCAACACTATGTTGTTTTTTGTATATTGTGAAAAAGTGCTCAAAGCAAATTGTGAATTTAATGAACTTCTCAACATCCAAACAATACACTTTCCTATCTCTCAAATCTAACAAATTTCAGTACAATAACCAAGTTAGTTCGATGGCGCAGCACAAAATGTAACATCATTATTGTATTTACCTGACATTCCATTAGATTTCTTCCTTCATAAATCAGTTTCATAATCATGTTAACTGCACAAAATGATAAACTGAGACATTAAATTTGAATCATAATATTGCCATAGCTTCATCACTCTAACACTGTTTCACATTATCAGCCTAACACAGTTGAACTTCGACTGCTCTCTCTATCAAAAACTAAACACTGACTGCTCCCCACTGCGCCCTCGACTTAAGCTTAGTTTCTACGATCTAGCTTACAACATCGCTGCTCGCTCACAATCGATTCAGATACAAAAAAATTCAGATACCAAAGTTATACACGACACCTACCAAGTTTGCACATTATGTACTTTTTTTACCTAACGTGAATTATTTGGAGTAACTGATAGTGAGTGACCTCAAGGAATATCATCTGGGATGCGGAGAAAGTGAGGAGTACGGGAAGCCATAATAACTCTAGGCCCTATTTTAGGTTGAAAAACGTTAAACAGAGAGTTTTGGAAAATATTGACTGGAATAAAAGTTAGCTCGGATAAAGTACAGGGAGTGAAAGGTTACTATAATTACTGAAAGAAAGATCACAGCTATAAGAACCGAAAGACATGAAAAGGAATTACTGGGAAGGTAGTGATCAAGGTAGTAGTAATTCCCCGATGTTGTTCATTCTGAAAATTGAGGAAGTTGTGCAAGAATCTGAGCAGACATTTTTAAAGGGTAATATTCAGGGAGAAGTAGTTGAGACTCTATGCTTTGCCGACGACATCGTAAACTCTGCTAGAAATGGCAAAGGATCTGGATTTGCAACTGGAATTGGATTATCTCGATATGATGTTTTCGGACAAATGTCAACAAATGAAAAAAAAGTAATGAAATGAAACAAAATTAATCATACAGAGTTGAGGGAATTAGATTACGAAATGAGGTACAGAATGTAGCAAATGAGTTTTGTTATTTGGACAGCGAAATGAAAATTTGAGTTCTAGAAATTCTTTTTCTGAAGGTGTTTTTGTGGAGGGTAGGTTTGTACAGAACAAAACGCGAACGATAAACAATTCAGACAACAAGAAAGTAGAAGCTCGTGAAATGATGTGCTACAGAAAAATGTTAAAGCTTACACGTCATATCAAAAAAGTTGACAGGCTGATATTATTCGTGGCGTATAAGGGACGTAGCGCAGTAACTACGCTGGAAGCAAAATACAGCAACTGTGGACAATCGATGTGCGTTCGACCAGTCAGTAGTGCCCGTATTTAAAGTACTGCAGGTGCGACGGTAGTTTTTCGACGTTATTTCGTCACAAATCGCAAAAGAGCAAAACCTCTTACACTTTGAAGAAGAGTTGGTCCTTCATACGTTGCCTCCGGAACAAAAACATCTGCCGTGACTTGACTCAAATGCAAAACCCGGACAGTTATTCTCTGTAAAAAACGATCATGACTGGCTAGACTTGGAGTTCTCAATATGAACCAATCGAAACACAAAAAAATAGCAGAAATTTGCATTAAGGGTCAACCGTTTGTCGACGTAACCGGTTTTAAAGCTAATATCACGTGCGAGTTGAACCTCAACATCAAGAAGGACTTTTCTGACAGTTTCACATTGTTGTATGAACGTTCTGTGTGCTGTAATCAGGTGGGGAGGAGACGGTGCAGAACACCTAAATCATTAAAAGCACCATCTTAACTTTTCTCTATTGTTTAATTATCCAGACTCTAAATATTTTGTCCTGTCAGGTAGATGGGTAGAATCGATAACTAACTGGGATACACAGTACAGAGGAGAACACTGAGGACAAATCAAAACTATCGCACAGGTTGACTAATAGAAGGTATCGGCTGATAGGACGCTTCCAAAGGCGTCAAGGAGTGATCAGTTTAGTAATGAAGGGAAGTGCGGGGACTGAGAACTGCAGACAGACAGCAAGGATTGACCAAAGTAAACAAGCTGAAATGGGTGCAGGTTACAGTGGCTATCCGGAGAAGAAGAGGTGGACAGCTGAATGAAATGCTCGACTGAAGGAGACACACACATACCAGATTCACTCCACAAAAGAAACCACCATCAGAGGTTACTTGGCTTAATGCTAAAAGAAGCTGTATAGAATATGCAGTGCAATGAGGCGAAAATCAATAAACATTCATTCTTGAATGTTATTAATACAAACAGTTCAGTTATATCGACTTTTCAATGAATGGCGTAAATGTCAGAGACAATGAAACTTTGATTCTGATTAGAATGCAAAACAGCACTTAGGTGACTAGAATGACATACTGTTTGGTGAGCGATATAATATATGTAGAAACGCTGTTTGATTTATTGAAGTAAGCCATTTATTGCGCTCAACGGACAAAATATTAGTCATCTCGATAAAAAATAGTCTGACGCAAACAAAATGACTGTAGGGCGACGTATGGCGATGAAAAGAAAACCGGGCCAGAAGCTGTGGTCTGATAAAGATTTTTTTTTATTATTCCCACCTAGTCATTATATTACAGTTTGCACTGCTACCAAATCACGACTCTGCATTTTCATTGTCTTCATGCTCCTGCATGTGTTCACTTCAATGAATTTCATTTATTGGTGGACTGAATTATGCAACGTCTTGTCCTGCTGGGGAAGTGTCATCGTGTCTAATCTGCGGCGTTTGAATATTTCACTAACAAGGAACAATCATGACCTAAAGTTTTTTGCAAAAAATAAGATCAAAACTTTATTTTTATTCTTACACCTTAGTACTTCAAAGTTGTTTACGTCATTAATACAGTTTCGAACTACGAAGAAAATGGCCAAGAACATTCCCAGCGAGAAAGTAATTGAAAGTGGCTAGCTGATGTTAATTGTTACATGATGGAAATGTGCGATAAGATCTTGATCTTATAGCTAAATTTTGTCTACAGTCTGGCTTCATTACATGAAAATTTATGGCACTAACAGGTCGCTCTCTGACACATTCGACACTTCGCAGGATAAAACGATGCTGAAAATAAAAGGTTACAACAACAGACAGTCTCCATGATAATGATGGTCAAAGTTTCGACATCACTTTGTCAGTCCGCACGTTCATTGTCAAATTAACAGAGCTTGTAGCGCAGTGAGTAAAAGCATCGTGTCGAATTCCTTAGTCCCGTGTTCAAATGCAATCTTTTGTACCTTCTTTCTTTGCGTTTTCTTGTAGTGGAAGAATGTATCATCCATATTTATTGTGACATTGTGAAATACAGTAGAATTATTGACTAAATGAATTAGACTTTCAAATGATTCTAAACTTTAGATTTTCTCTTCACAAACCTTATTTAGTCTTACATCATTAACAGTAGTTAAGAATGGATAATACAAGTGTATGGATTCTACTACTTCAATTTTTGTTTTAATTTTTGCTTGTATCCCTTAAGAGAACTAGTGCATTCCCCACGTCAATATCTATCATAATAGCATTCAAGATATAAAAATTCGGAGCACCACTTGGAACTTGCGAAGGCGCGTATCTCACAGCCACACTGTTTAGCTTGAATACCATTACGTAAAACAATCTCGTTAACGCTGCTAGATACCTCTAGATCTGGCGACAATTTTGTGGCAGACAACGCATGCTGAAGCATTTTCTCGAATGGTGGAGCCTCCTATTAACAACGGATCAAGGAGTGAATTTTAATTGCTTCGGTTCTACTTGTGATTTCCCTTTCGTGTGCAATGAGATTGGGAATATCTGTATTCAGTGATTGTAATTCATCACTTGCCGATAAAAGGTATTCTGATCTCATTTACAAACAATCCATCACATAAGGTAACAGAAGAACTAGTATTCATATGTTTTTCTAATTACAGTTACTGAAGACTAAAGCTATTACAATAACATGTGAAATGCTTATTTCTTTTGTCAGAAATTATATTTATATCAAAAGGTCACAAAACATATTTACGCCAGATACTTCCGCAACAATAACAGATAAAAAAATGTACTACTGATTTGAACACGGAGCACAAAAGTTCGAGGTCATGCTCTCAAGCATGTGAAGTATGTTAGCGGTAAGAAACAATCAATACCTTCTATGCGGGATAGCAATGGAGATCTTATCGAAGACAGTGCTACCAAAGCAGAGTTACTAAACACAGCCATCCGAAATGGCTTCACAAAAGAAGACGAAGTAAATATTCCTGAATTCTAATCGAGAACCGCTGCCAACATGAGTAATGTAGGAGTAAATATCCTCGGAGTAGTGAAGCAACTTAAATCGCTTAATAAAAGCCAGTCTTCTGGTCCAGACTGTATACCAATTAGAATCCTTTCGGAGTAGGCTGATGCATTAGCTCCATACTTAACAATCATATACAAACGTTCGCTCGACGAAAGATCCGTACCCAAAACTGAAAAGTTGAACAGGTCACACCAATATCAAAGAAAGGTAGTAGGAGTAATGCACTAAATTACGGGTCCATATCGCTAACGTCGATATGCGGCAGTATTTTATAACATATGTTCTGTTCGAACATTACGAATTTCCTGCAAGTAAACGATCTTTCGACTCACAGTCAACATGGGTTTAGAAAACATCGTTCCTGTGAACACAACTAGCTCTTTATTCACATGAAATGTTGAGTGCTATTGATAAGGGATTTCAGGTCGATTCCGTATTTCTGTATTACCTGAAGGGTTTTGACACTTTACCACACAAGCGGCTCGTAGTGAAATTGCGTGCTTATGGATTATCGTCTTAGTTATATGACTGGGTTTGTGCTTTCCTGTCAGAGAGGTCACAGTTCGTAGTAATTGACGGAAAGTCATCGAGTAAAACGTAAGTGATTTCTGGCGTTCCCCAAGGTATGTTATAGGCCCTTTGCTGTTCCTCACCTATATGAACGATTTGGGAGACAATCTGAGCAGCCGCCTTCGGTTGTTTCCGGATGACGCTGCCGTTTAATCGAGTAATAAAGTCATCAGAAGATCAAAACAAACTGCAAAACAATTTAGAAAAAATATGTGAATGGTGCGAAATGTGGCAGTTGACCCAGAATAACGAAAAGTGTGAGGTCATCCGCATGAGTGCTAAAAGGAACTTGTTAAACTACGGTTACACGATAAATAAGTCTAATCTAAAAGCCGTAAATTCAACTAAATACCTAGGTATTACAATTACGAACAACTTAAATTGGAAGGAACACATAGAAAATGTTGTGGGAAAGTCTAATCAAAGACTGCGTTTTATTGGCAGGACACTTAGAAAATGCAACACACCTACTAAGGAGACTGCCTACACTATGCTTGTCCGTCCTCATTTAGAATACTGCTCCCCGGCGTGGGATCGTTACCAGATAGGACTGACGGAGTACATCGAAAAAGTTCAAAGAAAGTCAGCAAGTTTGGTTTTATAGCGAAATTTTGGAGAGAGTGTCACAGAAATGATACTGGATTTGAGCTGGAAATGATTAAGAGAAAGGCGTTTTTCATTGCGACGGAAACTTCTCACGAAATTCCAACACCAACTTCCTCCTCCGAATGCGAAAATATTTTGTTGGCACCGACCTACACAGGGAGGAACGATGACTACTGTAAAATAAGGGACATCAGAGCTTGTACGGAAAGATATAGGTGTTCATTCTTCCCGCGCGCTATACTAGATTGGAGTAATAGAGAATTTGAACACGGAGCCCAAAAATTTGAGATCATGCTCTCAAGCCTGTGAAGTATGTTAGCAGCAAGAAACAAAATGCATTCAATTCGCGATAGCAATGGAGAAACTATCGAAGTAGGTACTATCCTCTGCCAGGCACTTAAATGTGATTTGCAAAGTATCCATGTGGATGTATGTGTAGATGCTTCCAACCGACTTTAGTTGCAGTCAGAAAGCAGACTGGTGAAGTCGTGTCGAAATTTTAATTGTCATTTCCTTTGAAAACAGTAGATGTTGGCACCTAAGGCAAATTAGTTGTCATTTATTTTCACCTTTTTTAATGTTACGTAATTTCGACTGTGTCAGGGAGCGACCAATGGCAGGTTCTACATCCGCAACGAAAGCCACCGTATCGTGCATGGGAGAGGGTACATTGTACCACTACTAGCCATTCCGTTTGTATTCCTCTCGTAAGTACAGCAAGGGAAAAACGCCTATCTATATGATTCCGTACAACCCTGATTTCTCTTGTCTTATCTTCATAGTCCTTACGCGAAATGTAGATTCTGCAGTCAACTTCAAATGCCGGTTCTCTAAATTTTCTCGACAGTGTTCCTCGAAAGGAACGGCACTTTCAATTCAGAAACTCTCATTTGAGTTCCGAAATCATCCTCGTAAAACTTGTGTGTTGTGCGAATCCATCGGTAACAAATATAGCAGCCCGCCTCTTAATTGCTTCGATGTCTTACTTTAATTCGACCTGTCGCGGATCCAAATCACTCTGAACAGTACTCAAGAATGGGTCACAACTAATGTCCTATATGTTGTGGACGAAATTAATCGAGTTATCGCATATTTCCTGTTTAGTGTTTACGAGCGCAAAATGAAAAATTAAAACAAACAGTGACACATTTCTTAGCATATATAGACATGCTGTGCATTTCATTTAAGTAACCCGTTATTCAAGTGAGCGCTTAGTCGACAGAGACACAGAGTAAAGAAATATTGAAAAACTGAATTAATAGCGGGTGCTCTAAAACTAAAACCAAACAGCAAAGACTGTAATAGAATTCCTTCCGTGCATAATTTCTATAGAAAATGGACATCGAGAACGTCAATTTCAGATGTGTAGCCACAAGTCCAGCAAGTATATCCATGCAACACATATAACTTAGAGGTGAATGTAGTAGATGAGAAACAACACAGTCAAATAGTGTGGTTGTATGATGCTTTTGTCGAAGGGAACCTGCATCGAAGAAATGATGGTGTATAGGAAAATAGAACGAGACGGCATTGGAGATAGACAGACTTTGTGGATTCTTTGTCTTTACGCTGTGAAAAGGGGTATAAGTTGACAGGAACCAAATGAATAAAATATGAACCGGAAGGCATGAGTAGTACATAGCACATGAACGAAGGCTAAATATTTTAAAAGTAGATTAAGAGAATCGATTGCACTGAAATTTTTGGTTTAGTATTAAGTGATAATGATCACTAATCAATTACAAGTTAGTAATAAATAATAACAGTGCCTATTTTCGGAATCGAAGTACATCACAAAAGCTCGGACACAGGTATATTGACCAGCGACTGTCAGGCCATACGGAAGGAACTTTGTATATGTTGTTACACTGTTATCAAACTGACGTTCCTTGATTACCATCGCCAGTATGCAAGTAATGATGCAGGAAAATCCGAGTGCGCCGTTTTGATTTGAGCGTTTCAGTAGCCTTGTCGGTAATTGTAAATGTTGGCTGCATGTGTTATTAACGTTCCCATTCTGAAGCCCAACGACCTACATCATCTAATGCTGTCAATTAGAACAAAATTTCGGAATTCAAATCCTGTCTTTGTGGCACCTTAATTGCTTATTGTAAACATAATTTATTGCTGAGCAATTACAGCCACGTACGTTGTGGCAAAATACCTCTGTGCAGATGACATGTACTGGCCCTCTGTGTGTTAAAGACTTCATTAAACGAAGCTTTGAGAATCGGGTACAATTACCGAAACGTCGGGTGATGGAAGTGTAGTCTACCTGAAGACTGAGTACCATAGACTGCATCATGGTTCTCAAAATATGTCGAGAGCGAATGGTGCCCATCAGTAGTACTGGATGTTCCTGTTCTGCCGCTAGAGCATTCATGGACTCTCAATACCAATTAAGCAACAGCTAATCTGCAAGCGGTTAATGCAACACACGCGAAACGGCTTTTGGCTCTTTGTTTTCCCACGTCCAGGTCAATGCTTCTGGACATCGTTTTGTTCCGTTCGTTATAATTATCTAGTCTCGAAATGTTGGTGGTTCCTCTCTTGCCCTGTCATCGGAAGTGGATACGCTACACGTCAGCTAACGTTAGCCATTAGGCACTAATGCGAATGCTGCCTTTGTCCCAACTTAATGGATTACTGAAACGCTCGCTTTCGACTGATGTATCGCTACTGACGTGCAACTCATAACAACAGCACGTTCCCATCATTAGCTCCGTAACGCTTAACAAATCTCTATTATATGCACTGAATGTTACTGCCCAACTTTGATAAAAATTTAGATCCAGCTAGTGTACATTTTCCGCAAGTCAACAAGTCTCCATGAATAGACATTAGTAATTAGCAAAATTCACGTCTCCTATTGATGTGATGTCGTTCGGAGATGCAGACCCACTGCTTTCCTTGACGTCTGATGTAAGTATAATATTTAGTAACAAGAAGGTTCTTATAACATTTACTTCTTTCACTGACAACTTCAGTAGAAACATATGAATAAAACATATACTTCGAGTTCAGTTCTGACTGCAGTCAGTGTTGCATCATAAAGCTGTTTAAAACCAAAATAATTTGTCACCACACAGTGTGGCAACTTTCCAAGATCACCCACCAATGTCCTTTTAAACACATTTGTTTCACTGCGATAAAATGCATATTTATTTAACAAGGGTTCCGTTTCACTGATATAAATCGTTGGAAGTAGAGGCATTTTATGTCCATTTTTTAACTTACATATGAAAGTACAAATGAAAACGGGATACTGACAACGTTTTGTATCAACGAAACGAAACTCGTATGGTGCTACAAATACCCAATATCTAGTAATTTCCCAAACCGATTTAAATAACTCTGACACTATAACCACAAAAATGAAAATTTTCTTTATCGCTCTCTACCACTAATAACTGCCTGCCCAAAGACGAAGCAACTTCTTTAGTAATGTTATATGTTACGACATTGTTGCGTCAGCAGCTTAACCACACGTCATAATTACGATTAATGTTGAGAAAAATGAATTACACAATACGCAGAGTGTTTCATAATTACACCGACAAACCTTAGGGACATGTTCCTTACACCAAAACGAGAAGAAACTGTCAGTATACATGGGAACTAAAGTGCACACCTTGAGAGCTATGGGCACTTTTTCATCTTCGCTAGTGTGATACACACCTCTTTTATGAACAGTGCTCAAAACTCTCAGGTATGCATTTTGGAGTCCGTATTTACTACACTTTTTGTCTTGTTTTTGTCCATACTACTTCCTGCCAAAATATAGAAAGTGAGGAGCTTGCAGTAGAAGAGAATTGTTTCATAGTACTGAAGATGAAAAAATGCTCAATATTTCTTAAGGTAGAGCCCATGTTTATCAGTCTTGTTCTTGTTTTGGTGTAATGAACCTGTCCCTGGAGTATTCCGGTGTCATTTCTTGTACATTTGATTTAAATTTAAATAACGCAGAAAGACAGTTCTGTTTAGCGTTCAACGAAAGCGAAAGTCTCCTGTAGTGTGCCAGTACAGCAGGTCATATTTGTAATATGTTGAACTGACATGGATGACATGAGGATAGATGGGCAGAAACACAAAAAAGCGAAAGTCGTTATAATATTGTCAACGTAGAACAAAATAAAGTGTTGTTACGTGAGTGAGTCAAAAACTTTTAGGTTACTGAATAAGATTCTGGAATCATATTTTGTCAAGGCATTTTTTATCGCATCGTTGTCTTAATATAGTCGTTTATTGACAAAACAGGATCTCCTCTCGAAACAATTTTTATTTTAAGATGTTCCTTCGATTGAGATAGCTAACTGCCTCAAAAAGCATATTTCCATCAGCCTCCTGCTGCTTTGATGCCGCCTGCCGCTGCTTCCTTCCCGTATAAACCTCGTAATCTCCGAGAAGCAATGACACCCAATGACTTCGACTATTCTTGGGATCTATTCATTCTGTTTCTTCCCTGACCGGTTTGGTCCTCTACGGTGCCGTGGAAGGTAATCTCTCATGTCTTCATAAGTGTCCTATTATACTTCCCCTTCTTCTAGTCATTGTGTTTCTTTCCTCGCCTATTCTGCAGAAGATCTCCTCAATTCTTATATGCTCAGTCAATTTCCAGACTCCTTCTTATACACGACATCACAAACACTCCAAATCTCTTATCGTTATATAGTCGATGATTCGCTCATCTAAAATGTTGTGCTCCACAGCTAAATTCTTACAAACTTATCTCTGAAATTAGAACTTTTATTTGATACTAGTGGACTTCTTTTTGGGAGAAATGCTACTTTGTCCGAGCTAATCTGCTTCATATTTTGGCGTGCTTGGTTTGATTGCGTGCAGTACAATTTCTGCAAGATTACAATAAAACTAGGTATTTATTATTACTGTAACATGAGATTTTATTTAATCACTGCTTTTCCCGGCTAATGATCGTTATTTTGTTAAGGAAATATCCACCTGGGAACGTGTTGCAATGTTGTCGGTCAAGCAATGTAAATGTCACTAAGTTCATGCACAAAAGTAACCATATATAACCAGCAAACAAGCTAAACGTGTGATAAGTAATCTGAACTAAAAAAGATTACCGGTAATGATTTACAGTGATTTTCAGTGCTGTTGTATAATAGTCTCTTTACTAATTGCAGATCTTTTATAGAATTTAACGCTACTGTTATTCGAGGTGGCCACATTTTTTTTAAGCAAAATGAATAGATTTGTCACACAATACCACACGAACACACACTAATACATTTTTTCTGTCAAACTATTTCATAAAAGTTATTACGAAATAACCAGGCTTCATACATCAGCAGATAATAATTTATATCACGTAAGATGATGTCTGCATTCAAAGAAGTTTACTGTATTCACAGTCTAACTGGAATTTATTATCACAGACTGGGTTCTGGGCCACCAAAACACGATTATTATCGCAATTATGACCAACAACGTTTATGTCTATATAGAACATCAATTTAAAACTGCCGCTGCAATATTTCACTAAGATGGCAGGTAACACAAGACAATCACTTATCGATTCTGCTTCAGGCCCTGTTTTACTACTAACAGATAATACACTCCTGGAAATGGAAAAAAGAACACATTGACACCGGTGTGTCAGACCCACCATACTTGCTCCGGACACTGCGAGAGGGCTGTACAAGCAATGATCACACGCACGGCACAGCGGACACACCAGGAACCGCGGTGTTGGCCGTCGAATGGCGCTAGCTGCGCAGCATTTGTGCACCGCCGCCGTCAGTGTCAGCCAGTTTGCCGTGGCATACGGAGCTCCATCGCAGTCTTTAACACTGGCAGCATGCCGCGACAGCGTGGACGTGAACCGTATGTGCAGTTGACGGACTTTGAGCGAGGGCGTATAGTGGGCATGCGGGAGGCCGGGTGGACGTACCGCCGAATTGCTCAACACGTGGGGCGTGAGGTCTCCACAGTACATCGATGTTGTCGCCAGTGGTCGGCGGAAGGTGCACGTGCCCGTCGACCTGGGACCGGACCGCAGCGACGCACGGATGCACGCCAAGACCGTAGGATCCTACGCAGTGCCGTAGGGGACCGCACCGCCACTTCCCAGCAAATTAGTGACACTGTTGCTCCTGGGGTATCGGCGAGGACCATTCGCAACCGTCTCCATGAAGCTGGGCTACGGTCCGGCACACCGTTAGGCCGTCTTCCGCTCACGCCCCAACATCGTGCAGCCCGCCTCCAGTGGTGTCGCGACAGGCGTGAATGGAGGGACGAATGGAGACGTGTCGTCTTCAGCGATGAGAGTCGCTTCTGCCTTGGTGCCAATGATGGTCGTATGCGTGTTTGGCACCGTGCAGGTGAGCGCCACAATCAGGACTGCATACGACCGAGGCACACAGGGCCAACACCCGGCATCATGGTGTGGGGAGCGATCTCCTACACTGGCCGTACACCACTGGTGATCGTCGAGGGGACACTGAATAGTGCACCGTACATCCAAACCGTCATCGAACCCATCGTTCTACCATTCCTAGACCGGCAAGGGAACTTGCTGTTCCAACAGGACAATGCACGTCCGCATGTATCCCGTGCCACCCAACGTGCTCTAGAAGGTGTAAGTCAACCACCCTGGCCAGCAAGATCTCCGGATCTGTCCCCCATTGAGCATGTTTGGGACTGGATGAAGCGTCGTCTCACGCGGTCTGCACGTCCAGCACGAACGCTGGTCCAACTGAGGCGCCAGGTGGAAATGGCATGGCAAGCCGTTCCACAGGACTACATCCAGCATCTCTACGATCGTCCCCATGGGAGAATAGCAGCCTGCATTGCTGCGAAAGGTGGATATACACTGTACTAGTGCCGACATTGTGCATGCTCTGTTGCCTGTGTCTATGTGCCTGTGGTTCTGTCAGTGTGATCATGTGATGTATCTGACCCCAGGAATGTGTCAATAAAGTTTCCCCTTCCTGGGACAATGAATTCACGGTGTTCTTATTTCAATTTCCAGGAGTGTATATATTAAATCTTTTTGTACCTTCACTATATGCATTAGCATTTGAAAATATGTATCAGTGTTAATAGCTTATTATTCAGCATTTGCCAATAAACCGCGCTGTAGATCAATAGCGCTAATGACTCCGCTCTTTTGTGGCTGAGCAGAACACTTGACATTTAGGAGTATATTGAACGAGAATTACAATGAAACAAAACTCCATACAAAGAAGATTCTGAAACTGGCAGAAGTAAAGCTGTGAGTACCGGGCGTGAGTCGTGCTTCGGTAGCTCAGATGGTATCAGTACAACAGTTCGAACAAGAAGGATTTTTCTATAAGAATCATGGATATCAGAAGATTGAGATGTTCATTGTCTTTTTCCATGGGTATTGTCTGAGATATAATTTTTTTCAAAATATTAAATTATGTCATTGACAATAATTATTTATTATTTTACTATCGATGATGTCCTTTCCATTAATATAATGAGAATACGATTAATGTTGATTCACGTTCCACACGCAGTGCTATCGTGAATATTAATCTGAATAAAATATAGGACTGGATACCACAATATTTGCCGCAAAGGTACCAGAATTCCTTCACTTAAAGGTTAACACTGTCCCTTGTTTTTGGGTTCAGGTTCTCGCTATTCTCATTTCGGAGGTAATTTTCCTGAATTGGCTGTGTTTTTGTTATTGTTGAAATAATAAATTTGCTGCTGATAACGACCTTGGTATGCGAAAGTCCCTTTTCTGATACTGCTAACAACGTTCTCCTTCCATTGATTTACTCTGACGGTTTGTATCAACGACATGAAACGCATATGGTGCTATAAATTCGCATTTTCTAGCAGTTGCACAGTCGGATCTAAGTGCCTTTAGTAATACTAAAGGAACCCCGGACGCTATGGCCACATAAATGAATAATTCCCTCCTCTCTTTCTACCAATAACAGCATGCTTGAAGACGAAGCAACTTCTTTTGTTTATATGCGTATGCTTCTTCGACGTACAAACTAAACATTTGGAGATACAATCCTTTATAAACTGAGGTTCTTGCTTTCAAACGTTTTACCATGGGGTGAATCAGATCAGCCAAGATGGTCACAATTCTTGGCAGTAGCACGACATGGCAGATTAAACATAGGGCCTGTGTAATACCACGATATGGCTGCCCAATTTATCACCGAACCCCCTCACTTTTCACTCTTTGGAAAGAGAGTGAAGCAAGACATCCGTCCAAATGATGGTCTTCCATTGCCCCATAGTCTAGTATTTATAGATTTGGCGCCTCGTTTCGTTATTAAGGGCATTTACATCACTGATGAGTGGTTTTGTAATTCCAGCTCGCCATGTAGTTCCCTGATTATGGAGATTCCTATGTATTGTTTTGTTGTCGACGGAGTTCGCGAGTGCGAAATTAAGTTCTGCAATGACTTACGCATAAGTCCGCCTCTTAATTTCAGTCAAAAGCCTCTTCAACGACCGTCCATCAATATCATTAAACATACATTTTAATCTGCTTTGTGACCTAGATGATGATGTTTTTCCTCTTTTCCTGTATGCTGCAAAAACCTGCAATAGTGCCTCTATTGAAAAACGATAGTTTTCGGCTACATTGGTTACCGAAGGAACCACCACACGATTACCAACAATTTACTCACCTTCGAATGCATTGAGATCCGACACAACGCATTCACAACTACACAGAACACTGTTCGGAGCACGGCTGTGACTAGCAAAGTATTGAAGACGTAGCACTCATGCCGTTCCTGGTTAAATACGACAGTGCAACTTGCAGCTTGATCGGCATCTGCATTTATGGTCAAGCCGGCATTTCTCGCGGTATTTCCGTATTTTTATTCACCTGCTATACATTGGAGCATTCATTCCTTTTCTGAAAGGATATCCTTCTTTCGTTGAAAACTTTAAGTGTTTCCTCCAGCCGGTCGGAGTGGCCGAGCGGTTCTAGGCGCTACAGTCTGGAACCGCGCGAATGCTACGGTCGCAGGTTCGAATCCTGCCTCGGGCATGGATGTGTGTGATGTCCTTAGGTTAGTTAGGTTTAAGTAGTTCTAAGTTCTAGGGGACTGATGACCTTAGCAGTTAAGTCCCATAGTGCTCAGAGGCATTTGAACCATTTTTTGTTTCCTCCATTACACAAATTTTCTCGTTAGTTACTTTCATTTAATCTTTATCTGTCCAATTTAAGTGATAAGTACGAGGGTCGTTCAGAAAGTAAGTTCAGATCGGTCGCTAAATGGAAACCGCATTGAAAAGCAGAAATATTTTATTTGCAAGAGTTAACTACGCTTTCCAGATACTTCTCTACATAGACGCCTCTAGGACTTAGACATTTGTCGGAGCGTTATACCAAATTTCCAACACCACCGTCAAAGAAGGCAGCCACCTGTGCTTTCCGATAATTCTCTAAGCTGGTCTACAGCGCGTTGCCTGTGCCCAAGTGTTGTCTTCGCATCAGAATTTCGTGTGAACAGAGATGATACTCAGGACGAGTCAATTAGGGCGGTGTTGTGAGTGATCGAACACTTCCCATCGAAAAGACTGCAGGAGCGTCTTCACTGTCTCCGCAGAGTGCGCCTGAGTATTGCCATGAAGAAGAAAGTGTGTGGCAGTCGTGTTAGGAGGGCTGCATTCATTAAGGCGATGCCCCTCAGCGGGCCCTCCTACTTGGCGGGAAAGATCGTTGTTCTAGGCACTTCTACTCGCTCACAATGCGCTCACAACCGAAAAGAGCGTCTTGATGCGACCAACGGTCATACTAGAGACACTACCCAACACAACAGTGTATTTCGCAACCGATCGGAACTTTCTGGACAACATTCGTATTTTCAGGACTTTCGATTCTTCTTTGACTGAATTTTGTTGTGCGGTACTCCTTATCGCAATATACGTATACAGCCATAGAGAGCTTTGATCAAACTTCCAGTGTTTACAATTCAGGAGGACGGCGTAAGTTACCTTCAATCAGGGAGATTCCCAACAGTCAATAACAGATTTATGTTTCTTATAGCCGGCCGGGCTGGCCATGCGGTTCTATGCGCAACAGTGTGGTACCGAGCGACCGCTACGGTCGCAGGTTCGAATCCTGCCTCGGGCATGGATGTGTGTGACGTCCTTAGTTCTAAGTTCTAGGCGACTGATGACCTCAGAAGCTAAGTCGCATAGTGCTCAGAGCCATTTGAACCAATTTTGTTTATTATATATGAAGAAGTACTCAAATGATGCTTCTTCCTGTGAAATGTCCGGTACAATTAGACGTTTGAAATTATTACAAGTCCTCCAAAATATTAAAGTCTTGTCACTGTGCCCCTGAGCGATGTCTACATGTAGTCCAGAGCTGGTCTACGATGCCTATGGAGCTTGTAGATTCGGCGGAGCTGGATACTGCACACGACTCGGCGCAATGAAGAGAACTGTCCACCGTAGCTCAGTGTTCTGATATTTAAAGAGGTAACGACCGATCGCTGTCCACACATGTGATGCCCATGGGATGGCAGCTGCTCCCCCAGGCAGATCTCAGTATACTTGGTACTGCCAACCCATACAACTCCTGCGCCACGAGTGTTTTGAGCCGGCCACTGTGGCCGACCGGTTCTAGGCTCTTCACTCAGGAACCGCGCTCCTGCTACGGTCGCAGGTTCGAATCCTGTCTCGCGAATGGTTATGTGTGATGTCCTTAGGTTAGTTACGTTTAAGTAGTTCTAAGGCTAGGGGACTGATGACCTCAGATGTTAAGTCCCATAGTGCTCAGAGCCATTTGAACCCTTTTTGTTGGAGTGTTTTGAGTGCGACTTATCGATTTGGTGCAGTACTCTCTGGAGTCGTGAGTGCCATCATCTCATCCAGTACTTTAGTATTCCGCTTCTTCATATAATCATTAATCGTGACCATTCTATAGTTGATCCTGACGATTCTCTTTATGTTCAACATAGTTTATGGGCTAGTAAATTGCGAAATGTGACTATATTTGCTCCGAGATACTCTTAATTACACTACATCTGGTTGTTCAGAATTTATCTCTTCATAATGTAATCCACCTGGTATCTTACCTTGTCATCACGTCTTCTCCATCTACGTTCAAAATGGTTCAAATGGCTCTGAGCACTATGGGACTTAACATCTATGGTCATCAGTCCCCTAGAACTTAGAACTACTTAAACCTAACTAACCTAAGGTCATCACACACAACACCCAGCCATCACGAGGCAGAGAAAATCCCTGACCCCGCCGGGAATCGAACCCGGGAACACGGGCGTGGGAAGCGAGAACGCTAACGCACGACCACGAGATGCGGGCTCTCCATCTACGTACCTGCCCCTTATGACTCTTTAAGAGTGCATTTCTATCATATGCTGGAATTTATTGCAGAATTCAAGGAGTCTTTCCCCTCTCTGATTCCTATTACCTTGCCCGTATCGACTCGTAACTTTGCCTTTAATTCGTTGCCCTTCTGTAGAGTTCCAATCCCGCATAGCTATAAGATTTTATTCCTCCTTTGTCCGCCGCCATAGCTGAGTGGTCAGCGTGACGGATTGCCGTCCTACGGGCCCGGGTGCGATTCCCAGCTGGGTCGGGGGATTTCTCCTCTCGGGGACTGCGTGTTGTGTTGTCTTCATCATCATAGTATCCCCATCCGGTGCGCAGGTAAACCAATGTGGCGTCGAATGTAGTAAGACCTGCACCAAGGCCGCCGGACCTGCCCCGTAAGGGGCCTCCCGGCCAATGACGCCAAACTCTCAATTCCGTTCCTCCCTTAAATAGTGAATCATTCCCTCAGTCCCGTTCATGATTTGCTTCTGATGTCAGCATATATCCCCGAATAATATTGTCGGCGTTGATTCTACTCAGAATAATACCATCACTAAACTACAACTCACTCTTTGCTCTATCTTCTGTTATACCTTATTCGTATAGCTGAAAATGTTTAGCTCCCTCCCATTCTGCTTTTGCCATTCTTATTATACCTAGATTGAACCTCTGCGGCTACCTTTTGAGATTTTCCAACTTAACTAGCACGTTTAGGCGGCTGACAGTACGTGCTACGACTCGTTGCATGTTACCCTTTCGTTGGTTTCTCAGACTTTTCCTTGTTGTCACCTCTCCATTGCAAATTCCGGAGATCAGAAAAGGAGACCAGCCTAACCAACACAGTGATCATCAGAACTGTTTCTCAATAACAAATCTCCTTACGCGTGGTTACAATGTTTTTAAGTAAGTGCAAAAAACGTAAACTCAAATTTGTTCTCATTTCTGGATTAGTAGGATTACCTCATGAAATCCATTCCCCCCACCCTGAAACAGATTATCACAGTAAGAGGTAATATGATTATAAATAAATTTTAGTAATGGCTTAATTTCTGAAACAGTGAAACTAAAAGCGAAAACTTGGATTACGTAAACGCAACTCATGCAGTAAATACATGTAATATAACGTCTGGAAAGATAAACGTAGTAATACCCCTTACTTACGCGATTTGTGGGACCGAGTGATAACCGTGTAGGTGTAAGACGATTTCAAGTAAGTCCGGCTCCTATTTTACACATAAATACCAACAAGTTTTGTCAGTCGTAACCAAAGAGTGTAGAAAAAAATTTAATTTAGAAGCAAAATACTTAATAAAATGTTCACTAATAAAAAAAATTATATTAGAGTACAGTATAGTAAAGCGAAGTTACTGTGACGTAGAAGGCTCCTTAAAGTCTTCCTGGTCTCTGTGGAATTACGTTCGGTGCGTTGTCGATTAATACCATTACTTTACTTTACATTATTTTAACGTTAGGGCCCAGATCCGAAGTGATAACCAGTCCTCACAGAGGGCTGTCACTCAAGCTGTAGCATTCGATAGAAGGGGAGGAGGAGATTAGAGTTCAACTTCCCATTGACAGTGCTGTCACTAGATACGGAGCAGAAGCACGGATTACTGAAGGATGGGAAAGGATATCGGCATTGTCCTTTCCAAAGGACCCATCCCGGCATTTTCCAGGAGCGATTTAGGGAAATCACGGGAAACATTAATGTGGATGGCCGGACAGGGATCTGAGTAACAGTCCTGGATGCGAAACCAATGTGATGACCACTTAAAACTCGACTTTCAAATCAGCCAGTTTTAGATGTATTGGTTAATGCTGTTGAGTCTTCTGATCTGTGAACTAAGATAAGTTTTAATTTACATTCACCAGCTGCATTCTTGCAAACCATCAGTGTAAATCGATTTTTGGATGCTTCAAAACATGGAAAGGTTCTCTCTTCGTGCGCAATAAATATTCTGTTATGCCCCTTCCTCCTGAATAGACCAGTTCCATCTACGTTCAAGGTCGGCCATACCCATTAGGAAGGGGGGGACCGCGGCCGCCCTGGCTCTAAGGCAAAAGCAAAAATGTATCCAGATGTTTTTCTTTCAAGAAAACCTTTCTGAAGTCAGTGTCATAAAGATTTCTAACATGTTCGGATCTGCAGCTATTTTTGGCTACTTACAAGTAGCTATTCACCTTCCAAATTATTAAAAAAATCGCCATACCCTCAGGTGTAACCGTACCCTCCCAACCATGAACTGTCGAATGGGCGCTCTTGTCCACGTTGAATATGTTTTGGTTGCTATAGCAAGCTTCTTCTGACAATGCCTTGAGTTTCTCTAGATAAATCGACGCTGTTTCTTGTTTCTTTATCCAACCTTGCCGCCTCACCACTATCTGCGATGTTATGCCAGTTCCAACGACTTCTGAATCTGCTAAACCAACTTCTTTTCTTTTCTTTCCTTTTATTTATTTTTTTTATTTTTATTATTTTTAGTCTTTCGTCTTCTGAGTGGTTTGATGAGATCCTTCACGAATTCCCCTCCTGTGACAACCTCTTCATCTCAGAGTAGTGCTTACATCCTACCTCCTCAATTATTAGTACCTTGGAACTCATTCCCAGATATCTTAATAGATGTTCTACCATGACTTCATTGCCAGTATTTTCCACATATTCCTGTCCTCTCCGATTATGTGCAGGACCTACTCATTCCTTACCTTATCAGTCCACCTAAACTTTAACATTTGTATGCAGCACCACCTCTCAAATGTTTCGATTCTCTTCTGTTTCGGTTTTCCAAACGACATTCTCAGAAATTTCTTCCTCAATTTAAGGCCTCTGTTTGATACTAGTAGATTTCTCTTGGCCAGGAATGTCCTTTTTAGCCAGTTATAGTCTGCTTTTCATGTCCTAGTTGACTTCATCTACATCGTGAACATCACTTCTGTTGTTAAGTTTTTCGCTGCTGTCATTTCTGCTACTTCTCATTATTTTCCTCTGTCTTCGAATTCCTCTCGATCCATATTTGGATCTCATACAAGTGTTATGCGTACGTGACGCGAAGTGACGCATTAGTAACAGAGGCACGTAGCCGAGTATAAATAGGTGTTGTTTTATAGTAACAGTCATTGAAGTGTGACAGCTCTCCTGGAGGGTGGGGCGTGTCACACCACCAGGCTACATGCAGCAACAGATGGGGTGCCAGCATCGCAGACCACGGCGGGGTTTGCAGCCAGCCAGCGGCGGGCCACTACTCGGCTCGCTACCACAGGCAGTTGTCTCAGCTCCAGTCACACGCTGGAGACTTCTGAGGGGAAGGGCGGAGTTTCGGACGTCGGATCGCGGTCAGTCGTTGCCACCACATTCTCAGCTATGCCAGCGAGGAAGAAGCAGCAGCGGGGCCAGCCTTCGGCTCCTGGTGGAGCAGCGCAGAGTTAACGGGGATGGTAGCCACTGAGTCAGCTCCTGGCACAGCCATCCTGACGTAATCGGAAATCTGCAGCTGGTGTACAAGGCCATCACGACACAGCGTTGCGTTGCACAAGGTGCTGGGGTGCTTCCTCAGCATTGCGGGGCCCTGTGACCCAGACTGAGGTGAAAGTGGCACTGTAGAGGAATCAAATAATTCGTTTGGAAAGTTCTCGCCGAGTTTTAATATGGAACCTCTTGGCACCCACCCACCACAAATGGGTATCAGTATGCATGCAACGCAGTGCTTACCAATATGTTCCAAAACGGTACTGAAGTGCTTGCATTGTTAAGAAGTGTGATGCAATATTTTTTCAGACATCCACTCCTTAACGACTTTGGCTATCAGTGCACAATTCACAGCGAGACCCGAATTTCTGGAAGTCATAGTTCATGTGTCACAACCAGCAATTGTATCACAAATGTATTTTCGTAAGGGCGACGACATTTTAATTCCATTTTGATCCTTGCTATCAGCAAATAAATATGACATTGATGTGCCTTTCTTGTTAAGAAATATGAAGCGATGTTTCTTCAGGCGAGCATGCATGACGGAAGGAAAAGGCACAGCAGCGACTATAGCCGTCATAAGGAACATCAAATTTATTGTAAGTTGCGAGTAAGGTTGTGACTCATGATCGACGACATACGGAAGTTTACGTCTGTCCATGAGTCGGTTAATGTGACCGCCCATGTAAAGCAGAAAATCTGGGTTTTAGCCCGCTCCCGAACAAATTTTCATTGTCATCGTTCCATTATACAGTCTATGGTTTTCCATATTCGGAACTACGAATACACTTCGTCTGTGCTCCAAAAAGCTGCACATAAAAAGGGGTTTTTGTTGGGCTCGTATCTCATGTTGTGCTGGTGACAGACCAAAATCATTTGTATTATCAACCCGAGAGTCATCTTGAAAGGCGTCCAGACTTTACGGTACTTATATAAGCTTGATCCAATACGACAGTACGGTACAGTATGAGATCCTCAGAAAAAAATAATTATTTTATTTCAACAAAAGGCAACTGCACTTAATCCTATGTACCGAAAAATAACAAAACAATATCTACAAATATATGGATAGGTGCATAAATAAAAAAGTTAAAGTGATACCGATTTTGGAGACGAACTGAGCAGGTGGATAATGGCATCAGGAAACCCCATTTAACAAGATAACAATGAGCTTCAGTGCAGAAAGGAATAATGGCAGAACAATACATTATTCGTTTTAACGCAAATATAGCCTGGACCGAGGGTAAGTGGCTGCGTGGCATTAAGAGGGCTAAGATGCGAAGCAGCGAGAAAAATAAAATTCACCTCCAGCAAGACCGAGATTGGCTGCAGCCATACTGAGCAACTCAGATGCGACACAGTGGGGAGATCCCCATTATATAAAAGCATTTCGAGAACTAAAATTTCTAGATCGATCTCTCTTATCTCGCAGCAGACAACACAAGTCTGTGGAAGTAAGTGAGGATATTGAGAGCTTTGCTTTCTGCGAAGTGAGGACGATACGCTTCACATATCGAGGCGACAAATATCAAAGAGGTACTTAATTATTCCTGCAGAACTTATTGCGGGCAAAGAAATTGTGCACGTTGCTCAAATCCTTAGCGAGTGTACAATAGCCATTATTTCGACGCAGGAAAGTTGAAACTGAGTGAACTCAGTCAAGTCCAGAATAAGGAATTAGCATTTTAGATCCTGCACAGAGACATCACCCTAGCAGATTCCGCTTGGTAAAGAACCATCATGCATTAGGCCACAGTAAATGTTGAGCCTAGATTTTGCTCACTCTAACTTGCGTACACTTTGGTCACTGATTATCAAAAGCTAGGATACTAACGTACCCTCACATTGAGTACATGAGAGAATTTTCATTGCTATAAAAAGTAAATTTATTCTCCACCAACTCAGTGCATTGACCAGCTATGACAACGTAGATGTAAATGAGTTAATGAAGATTTTTAAACATTCTTTCCCGTGATAAAAACTTGTATGTGTAGAGTTGACGATTTTAATAATCAGTACATCGAAGAGTTAAATATTTTGTTACTGAGTGTCAAAAGCAATTGAACTTGAATCTTGTGTATCACTTGACCCCTGAATGCACAGTTGATAAATTATATGTACAATAAAAAAGGGAATAGCTGTGTTGTCTTTATAGAATATATATGATCCACACCTGATACTAGTTGCCTTACAGGGCCAAGTTCATACTTATTTAGAATCTCTGTTTAACAAACTGGGCTTGAGAAGACAGTTCACAACTGAAGTGCTGGGACAAGATAGGTAGGATTGACACTGACGATGAGGATGAACTCCCAACATTACCTATTAATGAATGATTTAGTTATGACGAAGCATTAGTGTATACGGTGCAGATGTTTCAACCTGCTCAGACGAAAAATGATTTTCAGCAGGATAATGTATATCCTGTGACGCTGCGATTGATGAAGACTATATAATTAACCGACAAAATACGGCTGATACAGGTCATAGAAAAAAGAATGAAGTACGGATAAGTACACCTGATCGAAAATTCGACACGCTACAAGATCTACTATAATCCTTCCACAAAACTTTGGAAGATAAGCAGAAAGGATCTGAGGCATTGTGGATAGCGGGAATCGAACAAAATCGGGAAGAATAAGTCGATAATAGAGAGGACAAGTACAGGGAAAATATCAATTTGGATCAGAAAACGAACCAGGTTATAAAGTATGTGAACAGTCTGATAAATCAGACTCAAATGTATACAATTTCGCCAAATACGAGGATGTAGTACGGCAGTATTACCAAGACTATGTAATCATCACATCAGACACAGAAAACAGTGTCATAATAAATGACGACACAGCTGTATATTTGAATCTGCAAGTCTCAGGGGCAGATAACAAATATGATAACGAGTTAAATGAGGGTGCGAGTACAGATACACTTAATGTAGAATCTGACGACTCCCCAGAATCCAAGTGTGAAGTACTGCCACACTTAAACCATACTAGCCAGGTTTTAAAATCCAAATTTAACACCATTACATGGATGTGTGACGAGGAGACAAACTTAAAGGA
This sequence comes from Schistocerca serialis cubense, assembly GCF_023864345.2. Lineage (NCBI taxonomy): Eukaryota > Metazoa > Arthropoda > Insecta > Orthoptera > Acrididae > Schistocerca > Schistocerca serialis. Next base: position 806,132,072 of record NC_064641.1, read on the forward strand.
AGTAGCACGGTTTGAAAATGAGGATTTAAAATCTAGATTGGTTACTTTGGAGGCTGATCTAGAAGCAGCGAGACTAAAGTTGAACAATTTAAAAATGGGATGTACTTCTCTCCAAACTCTCGATTACTTCATAATTTAACCGATGTATGTGTGTATGTTCTGTCACAACTAGATATTTATGGACATCCGTAGTCGCTCTTCCTTAGCGGAAAGGTCTTCCTACCTATTTTTGTGATCTAAATTACAGCTGCACACAGTGAGTCTCCAATGACCATATGGTCATTAATTTCCTGTTCTTCGCTAACCAAGCCGAAAACTGTAGGACTGTGTCTCTTTGAGAGTCAGTGCTCTGATTAACTGCTCATGGTAAGTTTTAGATAAGGCATTTAAAATAATTTCACACGATTCCTTTTACACACTAACCGGCTCTCTCCACACACGTCTTCGGCCTGAAATGCCATCGACTGTAGTAGAATTTTCTTCTGCGGTGAGCCTTCTCCGAATTGAGTTCCGATGACCAACCAAGACGTAACTGGAGACGCCCAAGACAACGGTGAGACACCAACCTGACTCTCGCCCGCCATACGACCCGACAACCTTATGATGGTCTGAGGTGGCATCTCTTTTCATAGCAGGACCCCTTTTGGCTGCCACCTGCGGCACCCTTACATCACAGCGGTACAATACTCTACGCTCCGTTTTGTTGTCCTCTATGGTAAACCATTCTGGGCATGAAGATTATGCCCGGCGAGAGTCTATACTGCTTCTCTTTGAGTTTGCCAAACACTAGCTTGACTAGGAGGGTCGCCGGATCTTTCTCTAATTAAGAAAGTTTGGTGCCTACGGGTAGAGCCTTCCAACCAGCTCCGGATTTTGACGATCTAGCGCGCCAATTCGATATAATTTGGAAGAATATCCCTCTAGAGGACATCCGACAGCTTTATCAATGCCAAGGTGAACGTGTTATTGATTTGTTGTATTTTTTAAACACTTTCTCTTCAGTAAATCACCCAGTTTTTCTGCAATGGTAATCATTTGTTTGTGTGTACATATACATCACATCTACTGAGTCACACCCTGTTCCGTTAGTTCCTTAATGATGTGCCTTCTTCATTTCTTTTTCTTTTTTCGTATTGTGTATGTGACATAAATGTGCGTATGTGAATTCGCGGGGGAAAGGTTAGCTTCTGACTTAAGAGCGATATGTTTCTATTTCATATACGAGGAAAGGCGCAATTTATAAATGAAACCAATACGGGTTCTAGAACATCAGAAGATTGCAATAGATGAGTGGAAACGTCGATCGGGTGGAAGGAATTGGAGAGGAACATAAAGCGGCCCAACATCATAGAAGATTTTGTCGTACGTCACACTATGCAGTTTTCATACCGGGTCAGTCTAATGTTCCTGCCAATAAAGATATTCTTAAGATATGAAATGGTTTGAGGGAACTTTCTAGGAAATCGAATGTTATAATAAAATACGTGAAAAGTGGATCACATATCATTGGCGGTGGTATTCGGTCTGATAAGAACGACAGTCTCTCAAAACAGCAGCGAACTCTGCATTCACTGAGGTCTTTACTTTTTTGCTGGAAAAAGTTTCATGAATAACTTACAAACACGAAAGTTTCTGCAGAGCACTTCTGCTGTAAATAAATAGCTAACTGTTCCATAACTGCGGAGAGAGGGAGTATGAAGTGCATAGCTGCGCAACTCTGGCAGGCAACATTTGCAAATGAATGCAAATCTGATGTGCGGATTAGTATGCTGATGAAGGAAGCGCTTTGTGCTTTTAAACTGCACTGTTTCAGAATGTCTTCTGCAAAATTTTTGAAACCCTCCGGACATTTAGATACGCGAAACACTTCACTTGAAATGAAGGTAGGTGATACACCAACAACTACAAGCCAGGAGAATGTATATTTTCCTATACGTAAGGTAGTTTTGAGTCTCTAGCGCACTACTCTTCGTAATAAGGTCACTCTATGAAAAGTTTCATGCAGAAAATATGCATGCCAGAAAGTTTTATTTGTTGCTCTTTACGGTAGTTCCTACGGAAAATGTTGCAACGAATAATTTTGTTCTGTACTTTCATTAGTTTTTAAACATTCCACTAACATAAAAATACTGCTTCGGCGCTGGCATCGCTCATCTATTATGGTGCTCAATCCAAATTTCAGTTGGGATGTGACTGTATCTATCATTAATCTGTATTGTAGTACCCGGTGCATTTATTGATATCTGAACTGTTTAAACTAGTGCGCTATTTATGTAAGGGCACTGTAATTTTATCTAAAAAGTTATACAGACGAGTGTGCAATCCAGTATGAAAAAGTCTGTTACAAAGCTGTTGTGCTTTACGTAATAGGAGCCTCTAAGACTGACAAGGAAAGGGAGTTAGGGCTGGAGGTATCATGTTTGAGAAATTGTGATAATCTGTTTGGAATCCATCATCGAGCTGGGAGCGCTAAGGTGCAGAAGCTACCAAAAAACAACATTTCATCTAGGAAATAAAATTTTATTTCAAAACAGGAGCTGCAGGTATTTATTATTTACTTCTTTAACAAGTGAAGTATTACATGGAAGCCAGTAACATAACACTACAGTTCTTAAATTAGAATTTGTAAACTTATCAGGAGATACCAAAACGTAGAGTCTCATCCCACTCCAAATGTTCTGTTTCAACAAAATCAGTAACGCTCAGTATGAACTAAAACGGGAATAGTATTTGGATTAATAAGAGTTTCACAATAAAGAAACAAAGTGGGCAAAGGTAAAACATTGCAAATAAAATATAAGAAACAAAATATAACTGAAACCACAAGTAGTAAAATTATTCTTGAGTACAAAAGCCGGCACACGTAATATCGAAAAAGAAAGAAAGAAGGCTCCAACCCGATAAACACCAACGCTTACAACATGAACAGGTAGAAACCTGTACATTGCTTGATTTTAAATAGTGAATACCCGGGCTAGTTCAGTAACAAAGTATATAAATAAAATTTGAACGACAACCCTAACAGGTCTTCAACTAAGGCATGCAAACTGACCTCGCATTTATGCTGAGTTAACAATAAGTTATAGAAGTTACTCGTTGTTTTTTTGTTCAGCCCAGAGATGGTTTGATGCAGCTCTCCAAGCTACCTTATCCTGTGCAAGTTTCTTCATCTCCAAGTACCTACTGCAACCTGCATCCTTCTGGATCCATGCTACCCTATCCTGTGCAAGCTTCTTCTTCTCGAAGTATCTACTGGAACCTACATCCTACTGAATCTGCTAAATGTATTCATCTCCTGGTCTCCCTCTACGATTTTTACCCTCCACGCTGGCATCCAATACTAAATTGCTGACCCCTTGATGACTCAGATCATGTCCTACCAATCGATCGATTCTTCTAATCAAGTTGTGCCACAAATTGCTCTTCTCCCCAGTTCTATTCAGTACCTCCTCATTAGTTACGTGATCTATCCATCTAATCGTCAGCATTCATCTGTAGCACCATATTTCGAAAGCCTTTATTTTCTTGTCCAAACTATTTATCGTCCCTGTTTCACTTCCATACATGGCTACACTCCATACAAATACTTTCAGAAAAACTTGACACTTTAGTGTATACTCGATGTTAACAAATTTCTCTTCTTCAGAAACGCTTTCCTTTCCATTGCCAGTCTACATTTTATATCCTCTCTACTTCGACCATCATCAGTTATTTTGTTCCTCAAACATCAAAACTCATCTACTACTTTATGTGTCTCATTTCCTAATCTAATTCCCCCAGCATCACCTGATTTAATTCGACTACATTCCATTATCCTCGTTTTGCTTTCGTTAATGTTCATCTTATATCCTCTTATCAAGATACTGTTCATTCCGTTCAACTACTCTTCCAAACAGGTGGGAGACAGCAAAGGACTTGGAAGAGCAGTGGAAGAGAAGCGACTCATAATATTAAGAAATTCATCAACAGAGCTAAGAGCGAGTAGAAGCATGAATGGGCCACATGGCAGAGGAACTCCTGCGTAATCAGAGATAAACGACGCTAGAAGTGGTGTAAAGAGTGAAGCCACTAGGCAGTGGATGACTGGAAACACGGTAATGCTATAGAAAGATTAGGGTCTGGTGTAGCTCAAGAACGATAGGTGCCATCATGAGTGATGGCAGCACTGAACTACAGAGGAAGTGGTGTTACATTATGGGGACATTTCTCGTGATTATGTTGTGACCCCTTAGCCGTGGTAAAAATTGCTGATTTGAAGAGCGCGCCGCAGCGCGTTGTGTGTAGCACTCGCCCTCTGTTTCTGGCGGTGGCGCCGCTGTGGCAATCGCAGCTTTGGTGTCTGCCTCTGGTGGGAAAGGGCTAAGGTTGCCTGTTCACGTACATTTAAGGGGCGCTATGAGTTCGCCAGTTTGTCAGTCTGGTTGAGTCTGGAGTCAGTCGGGTCAGTCTCTCGTCCCCAGCTTGCTAGTCTGTCTCTCGTCCGAATTTGTGGCGCAGTGAGAGAACTCAACGAGTGGTCGCCCGCTTGGGGGCTTAGTTCCCGCATCTGAGTCTGCACGTTAGGCCGCCAGTCTGCTCGAGTTGCTCAGGTAATGGTCACTGGCGGCTGGATCGATCAGTTGGTCGGTCGCGCACTGAGGCACAAGATGCCTTGTCCGCCTTGAGCGTTGGCGCATGTGAGGTTGCCACGTGAGCCCAGTAGGCCACGCCGTATAGCGAGGGATAGTGGCTTCGCGGCCGACACGAGAGCAACAGGAGTCAACCCACATCAGTCTGGCCGGTGCGAGCTGCGGCGCCGTGAGACGAGGGATCGGCGCGCCACCCTGCGTGTGCTTGAAGCGGCTGGAAGCGGACGGTTCGGAAGACTGATTTGGGGGTGCTGCGCCAGGTCTTCGCCAGAAATCGCAGTTTATTAGGAGTTAAGTGACTGGTGATATGTTGTTTCATTTACTTGTTAAATTCTAGTTGTTTTCTTGGTGAGGTCACCAACCGCTTTGTTTTGTGGTCGTCCCACTATTCTTCTCCGCTTGCCCAACCGCGGAAAGGTGGTTATTTATGAATTGGGTGGTCCGTTTTTCCCTTGTGGAGTAGGGTAGGGTTAGAGCAACTTGCGGTTCGGGTTGTTCGGTAATCTCCCTATCAATCTGCCTTACGTTAATAGCTGCCTCTGTGATATATGTCGGATTCGGTGTGTTAACGATTTTATTGCTTGAACTGCAACGGTCTAATTCCTGAAATATGTTTTTATCCTGCCTATCATCTTGAGAAGCGGTATATGTGTACTGTAGAGCATGTTTGGCCAACCTTGTATAATTTTATGTAAGATTGCATTTTATGGGTTTTTACTTAAATGGTCATTTTAGTATATAAAGTTGCCACCCTTCCACCGTAAGACTTTTCTTAGAAGTTAAAATCAAGTTGCACCTTCGGTGGCAAGTTAATATTTTAATTTTAGTGTTTTGTACCATTTCCATCCCTCCTACTGGGTGTATAGTTTCTGTGCATGTGTACATTTTTAAAACTTTTACTTTAAGGTAATCTGGTGTGTTGCAGATTCGCACCTGTGTAATCTTTCAGAGGTTGTTGTGAGCGGTCGTGACTACGGGCGTGTCAGAAGGGAGCGGCTAGGTACTCAGCCCGAATGCTCATACACTCAAAAATTTGTTTCTTTCTGCCTCTAAATAGATTATAACTTGATATTTAGAGGGTGCTTTTCTGTTTAAAATTTAAAATCTGTTTTTTTTAACTTTCAGAAATAAAATTCCCATTTGTTAAAAGCAATTTTATTTTGATTTCACCAGTTACCCCCTGGCAACTACTTCCACGCTCACATAGTGTGATTAAATGTGTTAATGTTCTTAATGAATCGCTAGTAAATAAAGTAAATTCCGAAGAAAAGGTTTGTAAGTAAATTCACGGTTCATTACTGGTAGCAGAGGGTGGTTAGCGTTCTTGCTAACACTCTTTGAGTAACTGATGGAATTGTAGTTCTACTTATTTTATAATTTAGTAATATTTCGGTTTGGCCAAGTGACTGTTTAGCTGCATGTTTCAGGTTGTTATGGTGCCCAGAGAATGTCCAGCATTCAGCACGTTGCGCAAAAATCATATCTTATATGAGTTGCGCATTCGTAATATAAACAAACAAGGCACTGTTCCTGAGTTTCTTGCGGACTTAAAAGATGCCTTGCTCAATCCGCTCCAAATTTCACCGGAAGTTATTGGTTCCTTTCCGACAGCCACGGCAGCGGCTGTAGGAGAGGTCGGTGAGTTCCAACAACACTTAGACTGGTTTTGTGTTGATTAACCGAGCCGCAAGCAATTAGCTAGACTACGAGCAAATTTGGTGCACGTCTTTAACCGGGTATCTGATTTAGAACAAGTTGCTGTAAACGAAGCTGATCGTAAGGAAGTGGTTGAGTTGCAGCGAAAGGTGGCTGCGTTGCAGATTAGATTAACTGGGTTAGAATCTAGTGGGCAGGTCCAAGTCAATACGTCACGAACAGGAAGCGAACTAAATAACCCAAACCGCGGAATTGAACCTAACTCGGAATTTTTCGCAAAGCTACCTAACCCGGTTGCACTCCTGTTAAAGGATGAAGGAGAATTAAGTGTAGAATCGTTGGCGAAGATACAGTAAATTCTGTGGTTACTGGTCTATTTTGAGCAGCATTCCTTTGCTTTTCGAATATCGCACTCCACCCTGTTAGCTCTGCTGTACCCGTTAGCAAAGGGGAAGTGTAACGAATTAATTTCTAGAGCTCTTTCGGAGGGGTTTTCGTTACGACAACTTAGACAACTAATAATCACTTAGAGACTCACAGAGGGTTTTAGGAAACATCTAGAATGTCAGTATATTTGGAATGTGCAGGCCGCTTGTGAAGATTTGTCGATGTATGTAGAATGGGTAAGGGTAGCTTCGCAGACCTTACTAAGTGATTTGTCAGAAGAACAATTAATTACAGTAGTTTTGGATGGGATGGCGGCTGCTGAGAAAACAAATTTTATTTTCAAGTCACCACCGATGACCTGGGAAGAACTCTCTGTTGTTGTTACTTCTGCATGTGCGCTAAAGTTAAGCGAGGACTCTAGGAATGTTAGTGTGTTGAGACAAACGAAGGAAAATTTTGGAGGAGAGACATCGGCCAAGTAGTAATTATCAAGGCGTACACAGGAAATGTTTTCGATGTGGAGCTAGTACGCATTTGGTTAGGAGTTGTCCGGTTTTAGGTGGGGCAAGAAGTACTAAGTGACATAAGGGCAGGCGGCACGCTTTCAGGAGTAACTTACTGTTTAGAGAGGGGCGTGCCGTAGTTGCTGTCAACCTTATGTTTGTCTGAGTTTCAACCAGGAACCCCTCTGCACCTTACTGGATACGGGTAGCACTTATTCCTTGCATAATGCGACTTAGCTTCTGGAATTTGGCAGTCTTACCAGGCTCAAACCTACAAAGATCCCGCTTCGCAGATGTCGTATGGCCAATGGTCAGGTGTTGCTCCTGGCGGGGTGGATTAAGGGTAGTGTCTCGGTAGGACGGTTCTAATGGCCAACGACCTTTGCTATACTTGCTAAAGTGCCGGTAAATATGGCGCTGGGTTGTGACTTCATTTCAAATCTCAACATGATCTGGATTATTCAGGGGGTAAGTCTTTTTTTTTATTTTTAATTTGCGCCAAGTCAGAAGTTCGGATTTTGTGAATGTCGAGAGGCGGTGTCATCCATGCCTCCTTCCTTGTCGGTCACTACTCTCGATAATGTCAATCTTGATCATCTTTCCCCTAATCATGTTCCACAGGTCCATCAGTTACTGGAGGCTTTTTCTGACTTATTTTGCGACAAAACTTGGAATAACGAATAAATTCGAATATCATACTCGTTTGACTGACAATATTCCAGTTAGGCAGCCCCATATCGTCTCACACCAGCTAAGATGAAAGTGTTGCGGGAAAACGTACAGAAGATGTTAAGGGGTTATTCGTCCCTCGACTTCTCCATATGCCTCTCCGACATTCTTGGTAACGAAGGATCAGGGTAGCGATTTCAGGGCGGTGGTCGATTACCGTCGTTTGAATGAGAAGATGGTGTTGGAGTCAGTTCCGTTCCCTGATCTACACAATTCCTTTACTTGGTTTTCAGGCGCGTCTTGGTTCACCTTTCTTGACTTAAAATCAAGCTTATTACCAGACTCCGTTGACCGAGAAGTGTAAACATGTTACAGCGTTTGGCACCGATTGGAATCTATTCGAATTTAACCGGGTCCCATTTGGGCTGGCTACCGGAGCTGCTGTGTTGACTCGTTTATTAGATAGTATACTGGGTGAATTTAACTATTTGGATGACCTTGTAACTATCTGGATGACCTTGTGATATATAGTAAATCGTTTGAAGAGCATTTGAGTCATTTACATATTTACTAAGCTTTGGCAGGCAGGTTTAACCGTTAACCTGTCGAAGGTTACCCTTGCGAGGCCACAGATTTCCATTCTAGGCCATATTGTTTCAGGCGATGAGGTTCGGAACGATCAAGAGCGCACTAAAGCCTTGCGCGAACTCCCACCTCCTACTGATAAGCGGAGAGTCGCAAAGTTTATTGGCATGGCAAATTATTTCAGGAGGTTCGTTCCGAATTATGCGGCCTTAGCTACCCCTTTGAATCAGCTTCGTAAAAAAGGAGTTACATTTACTTGGGGTCCCACCCAGCAGGCGGGCTTCGAACAGATCAAAACCGCCATTGCTAATCCATCGGTGCTTGGGGATGCCTGATTTTCATAAGCCTTTTATAGTTCAGACAGACGCGTCTATTGCGGGTGTGTCAGCCGTCTTATTACAAGAATGGCAAGGTCAGCGGCAACCTTTGGCCTATGCCTCGCGCCGTTTGAATGATGCTGAGGCAAAATACTTAGTCTACGAATGTGAGGCCTTGGCGATCCTATTTGCATTAGAAAAATTCCGGTTTTACCTTGAGCACAAACCTTTTTTCCTGGAGACTGATAATCAAGCCTTGAGTTGGGTCTTGGCTAGGCCACGTAAGACCGGTCGGATCGCACGTTGGGCCGTGAGAATCTCAGCCTTTAAATTTAAGGTTAGGCATATCGACGGTTCCGAGAAAGTGGTCGCTGATGCCCTCAGCTGGATGTTAGACCCACCATTCGATTGTTCGGAGGAGCACCACCAGGGTCCACTTCAGGGTCAGCTTCTGGTTTTGGGGGGAAGTACCCCAACTGTTTAGTAATATCGAAGAAAACCAGGAACAGGATGTTGAATTGGGTTCCATCACACAGCGAATTATGTCGGGTGAGATACTCGCAAGTTACAGCTTGAGGAAAGGTATTCTGTGTAAGGCAGTGGGTGGAGTGCGCCACATCCGAATTTGTCTGCCACAAATATTAATCCAGCCAATATTCCAGTATTATCATTGCTCTTCGGTGGGAGGTCACTTAGGCACATATTAAACGATTCAGAAATTTAAGCAGTATGTGACCTGGCCTCATCCTGAGCGTGACATTAAGAAATTAGTAGTCGGTTGTCATTTGTGCCGGTCCGCGAAACCTAGCAATGCCCTACAGCAAGGTCTATTGTCTTCGGAACGTGAAAGTTATCCGATGGATCCTCTTTATATCGATAATGTGGGTCCGTTGCCACGTTCCAGTAGAGGGCATATGTATACTTTGGTGGTAATTGATGCCTTTTCTCGCTTTACTTGGCTTATTCCCAGTAGGAGTAGTACTACCAACGTAACAGTTTCTCACCTTACTAACATCTTTTCGATCTTTGGGCCTCCTAAGAGCTTGGTTAGTGATAATGCCCCAGCTTTTGTGTCAGATAAGTTTAAGGCCTGTTTCGGGAATGGCATCAAGCACATAAGCGCAACACCGTATTACCCTCAGGGGTCCTTTGCTGAACGTGTGAATCGCAACCTAAAATCAGCTTTAATAAATTACCTTCACGTTAAACCAAGTAAGAGGGATACTAACTTCCCCTGGATTAATTTTGCGTTTAACACTGCGGTTCATGAGGCATTGAAGACTACTCCGGCCTCTCTCTTATTGCCTATATTATCAATTGGCCTTTGTCTAACGTATGGCCCATCAAAGACTTACTTCCTGAGCGAGTATCCCGGGGTTAATTAGAATGAACTGGAATCGGGCTCGTCGCAATATAGCGGCTGCCTATGGTCGTCAGCCCGCATCTCGTGGTCGTGCGGTAGCGTTCTCGCTTCCCACGCCCGTGTTCCCGGGTTCGATTCCCGGCGGGGTCAGGGATTTTCTCTGCCTCGTGATGGCTGGGTGTTGTGTGCTGTCCTTAGGTTAGTTAGGTTTAAGTAGTTCTAAGTTCTAGGGGACTTATGACCACAGCTGTTGAGTCCCATAGTGCTCAGAGCCATTTGAACCTATGGTCGTCAAGCCATGCGGTACAACCGCAATAGGCGTCCTTATCAGGGAAAACCGGGGGATCAAGTCTATATTAAGAATGTTCAAGGTCGAGGAAGAGAAGTTCATGCCCTGCTTTATAGATCCATGCATGGTATTCCGTGTGTTGGGGCCAGTTAACCTGTTAGTCAGACATGATCAGACCGGTAGGGAATATCGGGTCCATTTGAGCCAGGTGAAGTCTCTGAGTTCGGGCGCCTGTTCTAGTTTGAGGGCAGGAGGTTGAGCCATGGCAAAAATTGCTGTTATGAAGAGCGCGCCGCAACGCGTTGTGTGAAGCAGTCGCCCTCCGTTTCTGGCGGTGGCACCGCTGTGGCATTCGCAGCTTTGGTGTCTCCCTCTGGTGGGAGAGGGAAAAGGTTGACCACGTGCATTTAAGGGGCGCTATGAGCTCGCCAGTTTGTCAGTCTGGATGCGTCTGGAGTCAGTCTGGGGTCAGTCTCTAGTCCGAATGTGTGGCGCAATGAGAGAACGTGACGAGTGGTCGCCCGATTGGGGGCTTAGTTCCTGCATCTGTGTCTGCGCATTAGGCCGCCAGTCTGCTCGAGTTGCTCAGGCAACAGTCATTGGCGGTAGGATCAGAGACAGCAAAGGACTTGGAAGAGCAGTTTAACGGAGTGGATAGTGTCTTGAAAGGAGGATATAAGATGAACATCAACAAAAGCAAAACGAGGATAATGGAATGTAGTCGATTTAAGTCGGGTGATGCCGAGGGAATTAGATTAGGAAATGAGACACTTAAAGTAGTAAAGGAGTTTTGCTATTTGGGGAGCAAAATAACTGATGGTGGTCGAAGTAGAGAGGCTATAAAATGTAGACTGGCAATGGCAAGGAAAGCGTTTGTGAAGAAGAGAAATTTGTTAACATCGAGTATAGATTTAAGTGTCAGGAAGTCGTTTCTGAAAGTATTTGTATGGAGTGTAGTCATGTATGGAAGTGAAACATGGATGATAAATAGTTTGGACAAGAAGAGAATAGAAGCTATCGAAATGTGGTGCTACAGAAGAATGCTGAAGATTTGATGGGTAGATCACATAACTAATGAGTAGGTATTGAATAGAATTGGGGAGAAGAGGAGCTTGTGGCACAACTTGACTAGAAAAAGGGACCGGTTGGTAGGACATGTTCTGAGGCATCAAGGGATCACAAATTTAGCATTGGATGGCAGCGTGGAGGGTAAAAATCGTAGAGGGAGACCAAGACATGAATACACTAAGCAAATTCAGAAGGATGTAGGTTGCAGTAAGTACTGGGACATGAAGAAGCTTGCACAGCATAGAATAGCATGGAGAGCTGCGCCAAACCAGTCTCAGGACTGAAGACAACAACAACAACATCGTCTTGAGAGGCGGTATATGTGTACTGTGGCTCTGAGCACTATGGGACTTAACATCTATGGTCATCAGTCCCCTAGAACTTAGAACTACTTAAACCTAACTAACCTAAGGACAGCACACAACACCCAGCCATCACGAGGCAGAGAAAATCCCTGACCCCGCCGGGAATCGAACCCGGGAACCCGGGCGTGGGAAGCGAGAACGCTACCGCACGACCACGAGATGCGGGCTATGTGTACTGTAGAGCATGTTTTGCACCATTTCAATCCCTCCTACCAGGTGCAAAGTTTGTGTGCTTGTGTGAATTGTTAACACTTTTAATTCAACGTAATCTGGTGTGTTGCAGATTCGCACCTGTGTAGTCTTTCAGAGGTTGTTGTGAGCAGTCGTGACTACGGCCGTGTCAAAGGGGAGCGGTAAGTTTCTCAGCCCAAAAGCTCATACACTCAAAAATTTGTTTCTTTGTGCCTCTGAATAAATTGTAACTTGATAATTAGAGGGTGCTTTTGTGCTTATAATTTTAAATCTGTTTCTTTAAAGAAAAGCTTTTAGGAATAAAATTCCCATTTGTTAAAAGTAATTCCATTTTGATTTCATCAATTACTCTCTGGCAACTACTTTCACGCTGACATAGTGTGATTAAATGTGTCAATGTTCTTTATGAATCGCTAGAAAATAAAGTAAATTCTTAAGAATAGGTTTGAAAGTAAATTTACGGTTCAGCCCCCTTATTACGCTTAAGAAAATCCGAAATGCGGAAGCATGCGGGTACATTTTACAGCATTGTGTACTGGGAACAGTAGAGGTACAGATCTTATGCGGAGATTGTTTCTGTGTGTGAATTCACCGCCTCATGAATCTGCATGTGTGAGCCAATGGTCTGCAGGAAACAACATTCTTGAAACTGACTGGCCTGCTCGGAGTGCCAATGGTCTGCAGGAAACAACATTCTTGAAACTGACTGGCCTGCTCGGAGTCCCGATCAGAACCCATACAAATACCTTTGGGCTGAAGTAGAACGTCGACTTACCTCTAGTTCCAGAGTGCAACATCACTACCTTTCCTAGTTCCCGTTTTCTGGAAGAACTGGCAGCCATTCTTCCACAGAGACCTCACTGAAAGTGTCAATAATGGAGTTCAAGTCGCCATAAAGATTAATAGGTATCTGCATACTTTTCGTCAGATACACTGACACTAACTAAGACAACAACAAAAAATGGTGGTTTGTTACTACATGTTCACAAATTTCTCGCCAGAGTCTAGTTAGGAACGATTTTGCTGCTAGTATTGCATACTTTCACCAGTATCAGTTTTGATATTGCGGTAGGCGTTCAATGAGTAATGCAACTCTTTATTCTGAAAGCAGGTTGGTTTTATTTAGGATTCCGTTACCCCGTATTAATCCCCACTCTTTTGACTACAGAATCCTATACTTCATCTTCTCCGCTCAGTGCGACGGCCTTACACCACCTTACTGGGAGAACCTGTATGCCTGGACGGTACCACTCCACTGGCCGATGTCGGCGCCAACGTCTTGCGCCATCAGCAACCTCCCCTTCATCCACGTAGTGCTGCCCGCGCAGTGTATCCTTCATTGGGCTAAATGGATGGAAATCGGAAGGTGCGAGATCCGGACTGTAGGGTGGATGAGGAAGAACAGTCCAAAGAAGTTTTATGAACTTCTCTCACATGTGCAGACTTGCGTGAGGCCTTGCGTTGTCATGGATAAGGAGAAGTTTCCTTTGCCTTTCTGTGGTGACGAACACGCTGAAGTTGTTTCGTCAATTTTATGACGGTAGAGCACAATACACTTCAGAGCTGATCACTGCGCCATGAGGGAGGACGCGAAACCGAGTAACCCCCCTTCAGAGTCCCAGAGGCCGTCGCCATGACTTTACCGGCTGACGGCGCGGCTTTGCACTTTTACATCGCAGGAGAGAAGGTGTGACTCTACTTCCTGGATTGTCCCGTTGTTTCTGGTTCGAAGGGATGAACCCATGTTCCATCGCCTGTGACAATAGTCGACAAAAAACTGTAACGATCAGCCTCGTAAAGCACAAAAAAAAATCCGCACAGGTGGCCCTTCGTTGCTCTTTATGGTCTTCTGTTAGGCGGCGAGGAGACACTTTTCACTACCATAACTTGTGGACGACTGTGTCAGCACTACCAACAGAGACCATCAATTGAGCAGAGAGGTATCTGATTGTGTTCCTTCGATCACCTCGAATGGAAGTGTCCACATTTTCCAGCACTGCAGGAGTTGCAGGTGTGAGCGGTCGGTCGGCACTCGGGACTAGGGATACGACCGTGTTGCGATGATAACAGACGCCTCGCCCAACGGCTCACCGTGCGTTTGTTCACTGCCAGGTCTCCGCAGACATTCTACAAGCGCCTATGAACACTTGCGACACTCTGATTTTCTGCCAAGAGAAACTCAATGACAACTCTCTGCTTGGATCTTACCTCCGTTACAGACGCTATTTTGAAGGCTACGTTTAGCGCAGTCACCTTCATGAACGTATAGGGGATAAGGCGGGAATATTCCACGACGTCTTACAACAAATTCCGAATTTTTTCAACAGAAACTTTCCGAGAAAATAAATCGTTACTTATTGAACGTCCCTCGTATCTAAGATACGCTTTGTACAGGGTACCCCAAAAAGAATGACCCGATTTTAGCTTGTATAATATTGAGACAAATGTCACTAAGTAACTGAAACAGCGCTAGATGTAATTGGCATGGTATAAAGTTTCAGAAAGAAAATCCGCTATATGTCACTACGGGGGGCTGCCTGGAGCGTGAAGCCAGTCTCACGCAGTATGGGGTACGCGCAACAGAAGGCGTATTGTGTTATTGAATTCAGTCGTACTCAGTCAGTGATCGCAGTTCAGTGGGCGTTTCATAGTATATTTCGTGCTACACCAGCGCTCGACGGTGGTATAAACAGTTTGGAGAAACAGGGTGCCTCTGTAAAGGCAAAAATCTTGGCTGGTCACGCGTTCCTTAATTAACAGTGGAACATATCCAACGAGCATTTGAGCGGAGCCCTCGCAAGTCTACGTGTCGTGCTAGCCGAGAACTTGCGTTACCGCGCATGACAGTGTTGCGTTGTGTTACGGCGTCGTTTAGCACTCAAACCATACTGATTACAACTGGTACAAGCTTTTCGAGATGCTGAAGAAATGAAGCGAGTGGACTTTAGCAATGCTATTCTAGAGGACATGGACAATGACACTTTTATATCACGGTTGATCTCTGCTATGAGGCAACTTTCCATACTAGCGGTAAGGTTCACCGTCATGATGTGCGTATATGGTAGCTCAAAAATCCTCATAAAACAACTGAACACGAACGTGATTCACCACAAGTGAACGTTTTTTGTGCTGCTTAGCAAAGCAAGGTTTATGGACCCTACTTTTTTGAGGAAAAAATCGCAACACGACGATCATATCTTGCAGTGCTGTGGAACTGGTTACTCCCAAAACTTGACCCTGATAATTTCATCTGTCAGCAAGATGGACCACCACCACCACACTGGCACAACAGCGTGCGCAGTTCCCACAATGCCAATGTGCCTCAACGTTGGATAGGGAGTACAAGACCGCGAGGCCAGGCTTTGCACTCTTGGCCTCCGAGGCCCTCTGCCTTAACATCATGTGATTTCTTCCTGTGGGGATATCTTAAACATGTCCTCCCTCACATCGTTACACTGATGAACTAAAAACCAGAATATCAACTGCTGTAGCTTCAGTGACAGAAGACACCTTATGCTCGATTTGATATTAATTCAGCTATCAGCTATAAGTCGTCCTTGGAGCCAATGGAGGACATATTGAACATTTATGATGGATTTTTACAAACTTCTGTCTTTTCTGAACTATTTAGTGTTTGGCTTAATTCTATTCTATTTAAAATCTGGTTATTCTTTTTGGGACACCCCGTATAATACGTAAAAAAAGGAAAAGGGAAGGGAAGGAAAAGGGAAGGAAGTATATTGAAGAATAGGTGAAGGAAGCAAACGAAACAACTGCAGCTGTCGTTCAGATACTATTTTGTTAAATTACAACCAGATGCGGTAACTCAAAACACCATCTTCAGCTCAGTTAAGGCCTGAAGTTGGTGTTCTGAGTCACCAAAACTCGTTGCGATGTATGAAACTAACATTAAAATGACGGCTGCCGGTGTTTCATTTTAGTATGTAAGTCAAAGGATGAAGTCCCGCAAACCTTCAATTCTACGATGGACATGGGCAAACTATTCGTCGTTGGACACAAACAGTATGAACTTACGGCCCTGGGACTGCCATATAAGTGCCCTTCCTAAATTAGGGCATTTCAACCTCACATACAGAATTATATACCTACCACCGAAAACCGTACGAAATTCCGAATGAACCTGTAGGTGCAATGAACAAGATTTATCACTAAATATGCAGCTAATTAAGTGCTGTAAATCTCACGTTAATTTGTCTACAGAGCTAATGAGGCGTTGTTGCAGTTGCAGTTAATTTCAAAATGCAAATTTAATTCGAGTAATTAGAGCTGACGGCGAGAAAATTGTGAGATCAGTGTCACATCTCGCAGCGACTCGTCTCTTTGGGAGACTGCCGCAACCTCTACACACCCAGACCCGCCAGAGACTGCGATTCAGCTGTTCGCACTGGTAACGGTTGCATCGTGGCAGAAAGAGGGCAGCAACGTGGGGTAGGGGAGCTAATCTCATTTGCGACGGCAGCGTGCGGCGGTGTTGGCGGAGCTGCGCAATGAATGAGAATGGCCGCCTGGTGGTGTCGGCTACACTAGCGGAATACCAACAGGGCGAACCGGTGCAACTTTGAGTGGGAGCCGTGGAGGCGGCGAAACAGCGGAGTTCTGTTCTCCGCTGCTCAGCTACACAGTCACACCGAGTATTGATGCTATCGAGTCCTGCGAGAGTACCGCTGAATGCAACAAGTGTTGACACGGTAAATCTGTAGCATTCACTACAGGATGAGCGTTTGCTAGTAGCTCCGTTGTTATATAGGGAGCCCATAAGTTACTTGTATCTGCACTTCAATAAACGATCTATACGTGTTATCAGTATTCAAGTCCACATAGGCCTTGTGTCATCCTTTAGTCAAGGCTAATCCTAGGAAGTATTGTAAAGTTTTCGATACCGTTTCAATTAATAGAGTTGTAATGTACTGATTATTCCTTGCTACTGTAGTGTTATTCTGAAGCTGTGAGAAAGGAGGACAGGCGTTCCAAGGCGCGGAAGTAGAGACGATGCTGAGGACAGGCGAAACTACATGAAGTAAACAGTAAGAGGAGAGCCTTGCGAAAATGCAGACGCCCTCAGACGGCGTCCCAGGGCGTTAGTTACTCTTCACGTAATTAACATGTAACTTCATATCTCGTCTAGACGCTGTAATAGGTTGTCACAGTAGAACTTTGTAACCAACAGGCACGTACTAGTGTATAAAGCCAGCTTGATACCAGCCCTGAGAACAGCAACGTCAGTAGACTCAAAAGGGTTGGAAAGAGAGTGAAAACGCCAAAAACTGTTGACCTAGAAGTCCCTCGTCGGGGGGCGGGGCTAAATGACGTATAACAATAATGCTGCAAGCATTATTTGGCAGAGCAATTACGTTTAGCTTTCAGCTGAACAATGTTGATACCAAATACAGACTAAGTTAGTGCAACTAAGGAGCAGCAGCAGGAGCAGTAGAAGGGACCTAATTAAACCATGATTGGCAGGCAACTGCAAGAGACCTACGGGGTTGGCTGGGTGGCTTTAAGTGGGAAAAACAGTGCCTCCAAGCGACTCTTTAAAGCCCCTAGATTACGAATTTTGGTAGAGTTCTCAGTCAGACGTTGTGGGCGCCGGTCCAGCTCCGCGCAAGTCTGCTCTCTCTCTCTCTCTCTGTCTCTCTCTCTCTCTCTCTCTCTCTCTCTCTCTCTCTCTCTCTCTCTCTATCTCACTTGGAGTGCCTCAGTGAACAGTGTCACATTAATAACTAAGTTATTATCTTAAGATGCTGATAGTGTTTGCTACTGTGGTTAGCATCCACTCCTGGGACTTCTGCAGTGGCTTCTGTTGTAACAGCGTTATTCATGCTCTTTCTAACCCTAGAACTAGCCTCCAGTGTATTAGTTAGTCCTTTCTGGAATAAACAATTATTTAAAAACCGTCTTTGTCCAAGAGTCTCCACAACGATTTCCCTACCGAGTCTCACCACCTGCATTTCTAGTAAATGCCTGTACCAGTGTTGTCTCAGATAGAAGAAAACAATCAAATACATTCACTGTGAATTGTCCTTCTGCCTTCTGCTCTGTAGCGCTCGGGAGCGCAAACTGACCAGCAACCCCTTTTTCCCACTCCCACCTATGTCAGGTCACGACAGAGCAAATCATGAACAAGTTTAGTTTTAGAGTGTCCATAATTAAAGTTCAATGCGTGCCTTCAGGTTAGGTACGCTCGTAACTGGAGCATGGAACAAAATATCTGATCTGGACTTTCAGTCTGTAGGAGAATGTCATCTGATAATCCTAGCATTTCCAAACTGCTTCTGCAGCAGCTGCCTCACTGGCTGGGCAGTGTGCGGGGGAGCGCCATCTTCCATAAAAGTGATCCTACCCACAGATCAACGCTGTTGAAGTACTGGAATCACGTTTGTGCACAAAACACTCTCATAGTACGTTTGTTTGAGTGGCCATCTACCGCAGCAGCTGTTAACATCTGTTATTATAAGTTATCTGTCTTGAGCTGACTACAATGTAATTAGAAAGAATTACACCAGACGCGTTTCGCGTTTATTTATAAAGCATCTTCTGTGGCATTCTGTAAATTGGATGCATACGTTTGTAAATTTATTTTTTGATTCTCTTAGGTTGAAACAGCGTTTTCTTTAAGTAGTTAATCGGTAAGCTACTAACAGTGTTTCTTTACATAGCTGATGTCCTAATGCTTAGTTTCACATCTGCAGTTTTTGGTATTTTCCGTTATTTCCTGCGCTGCACTCTTTATAATTGACTTCCTTAACTGTTTTTTATTCATCACTGCTGCAGTGTTTATGCCTATTCGTATCTTTTCGTTCATGTTGTGAATGTTGCCAACCTATGAAACTATTTTGTGTGTGTGTGTGTGTGTGTGTGTGTGTGTGTGTGTGTGTGTGTGTGTGTGTGTGTGTGTATGAGAGAGAGAGAGAGAGAGAGAGAGACAGAGAGAGAGTGAAAATGCCTTGCGTGTAGATAGAGACGTAAGAGGTGTTTTTTTTTCCAAGGGGGGGGGGGGGGGAGGGGGGGAGAACGACAAGGATTTTATTGTTTTTGCCTGATAGATGAACCAAACAATAAAACTGACCAGTTACACACAGACATAAATTCTGTTCATGATAAGATATGTTCTACAATAGAGAAAGCGCAAAATAGACAGTTAAATTTCTTGGACATCACCATAAAGATTCAAAACAACCAACACACATTTGCCATATACCGAAAACCGACAACATACACAATTATACACGAGACATCACAACACCCCAATTCTCAAAAGCAGGCAGCACTTAGATACGTGCTCCATGGACTAAACACAGTACCATTAGATACAGACAATTACAAGAAAGAAATGAATACTATAATACAAATAGCCACAAACAAAGGATACAAAGAGAACTTAGTAGCAAAGCTGAACAATAAAATCGAGAAACAGAAAAGAACAAACACCCAACACAAGGACAATATCACACACAAAGAAATACACAATATACAAGATTAGAAACAGCACAAAGTGTGAAAGAAGCAGAAAATAAAAGATCGCACACAATGACATACGACCACAAATACACATACAGAATATCCAGTATTTTCAAAAAACAAGGCATAAAAATAGCACACCAAATCAACAACTCAATTCAGAAATAGTTCCCAAAAACAGCAGGAAAAACTGATCTGTATCTTCAATCAGGAATACACCAACTGAAAGGCAACAGGTGTGATGGAAGATACGTAGGTCCAACCAGCAGGACATTTGACACCAGATACAAAGAACATGTAAGAGCATAGAAGTATAGGACAAATCATTCAACTTTTGCAGAACACTTACATCAACACCAACATAAAATTACAACCACAGACATGGATATCATAACGATAAACAATTAAAAAAACACCTCCTCACCTTACAAGAAAACTACCACATCCATAAAACGAAAGCAGAAAAGAAACAGCTCATAAATGATCAGGTAACCTCGGCGAACCACACACTCTTTAAACTGATTCACCACTTAATATAACATTAAAAGTACAAATATAACCACAGGGTCCATTTACCACCACCATTTTCTCCCAGATCTATCCCATAATCACTGTCCAGGCAATCTCTGTCGTTCTCCCCCCCCCCCCCCCCCCCCCCCACACACACACATACATACACAAAATCGTTTCATAGGTTGGCAACACTCACAACACGAAAACAAACGAATAGGCATAAACACTGCAGCAATGATGGATGAGAAACAGTTAAGAAAGTCAATTATAAATAGTACAGCGCCGGAAATAACGTACAATGCTGAAAACTGCAGACGTGAAATTAAGCCGGCCGACATCAGCCACTCCTAGCAAGAGGGGAAGGTGCGACTATTTAAAGAAACACCGTTAGTAGCTTACAGACTAACTTCATAAAGAAAACGCTGTTTTTAACCTAAACGAATCATAAAATAAATGTACAAACGTATATATCCAATTAACAGACTGCCACAGAAGATGCTTTATAAATAAAAGCTAAACGCGTCTGGTGTAATTCTTTTTACTTACATTGCAGTCAGCTCGAGACAGATAACACTCTCATAGTGTTTACCGATGACGGTACAAGTAACAGGACAAACAGGACTCATCTACTAGAATAATATACGGCCCTACGATAAACTATGCCGTCAACTAGCAGCACACAGTCACTTTTGCAAAATAAATTGGTTTTCCGTTGTTCGTATTCTGCAGTTGTGCGTACTGACATGTCGTTGTAGTTAGAAATAGGTTTCGTCTGACCACAGAATGTTCAATAGTTATTGAATGTCTCATTCCACTCGACCGAGAAATTCCAGAGCGAACTTATGTCTTGCTGGCACGTTAGCAGGAAACAACTCCTGAATATTGGCGATTTTGCATCGATAGCAATGCACGATGTTTCGTAGGATTTTATGCACTGTGCTCGCATGCCCGTTCGATGGTGGGACAACTGTTTGCACACCGTCACTGGACCCCTCGGACAGTGCTCTGGGCATACCTTCGACAGACGTCGGATCAATTGCTTTCCTCCTACACTGCACTTTAAAAGAACATGTTTTTTCGAATTTTGTAATTATTTTCTCCAGATTCTTATCAGACATCGGACCAACGTCTCTTTTTTCGTAGCCTTGAGTGTCCGGAACTTCTGCAAGGCAACTGACGCACAGTCACCGTTCTTGTAAAAGAGTTTCATAGGGACAGTAGTGTTGGGGCGTCTCGTACGAAAATTAAGGAACAGCCGAGTGTCGCGACTCTGTTGGCGTGCTTATTCTGACGCTTACAGTGCCATCTATTGGTCAAATTGTTATTATTATTCAGAAAGACCATAACAATTTTAATAGAAAAGAAGAAATTTTAAAGTTAGACAAAATATGGATGTCGACGTTGCGCCAGCAGAATGACAATCGATTACTCTTAATCGAGAAAGATGATGACTTCCACTGACACGCATACCGTCGGCAACATGTGACGAATGATGGTCCCCTATACGCGCTATATAAATGCGAGAGTACCTGGAGCCTCAGTGGCAGTAGCCGGACGACCTCAGAAGATGCCTCCCGCAGATGGAGACGAAACATTAGGTGGAAATTTTATACATCAACCACGGCCTCTCAGCCCGGAAGTTTCAACTGAAGACAACACCGGCCGTGAAAGCCTACATTGTATGTTATTATTATTGTTTGTTCCAGGATGTTTACCTCTGCGTGAATAATAAGCTGTTCGAATTTGACTTCATTCTTAGCAGTGGCACACTTTCTTCAGCGATTTCAAACTGTGACTTCAATCGTCGACACCCTGTTTTTTACAGTGTGACTCTTCTTGAAGAAAGAAAATCAAGGAACCCTGTACATCGCGGACGTTCTTATTACTGCTGGCCGCAGTTTGTATCTATTTAAAGCGTGGCATTGACATTTACCCACCTACTTGGGAACGAACATGATGACTGCCTGTTAGGGCTGCACTTCATATCATACGTTTGATATAACAGAGAGAAAATATTTTGTACGTGTTTCCTGAATAATAATTTTAATTATGTGCTGCGATTTTTTGACCAAATGTTCGCCATATCGTGGTACTGTGTATCGGAATTGGCAGCCATTAAGCAAAATAAAACATCGCGACTAAAAACTGAAATAAATCCTTCGTTTTCGGGGTCTTTGTCGCTGACCCAAGAGACACTATGCCGGGAAGAATTGAAAATTGTTCATCTGTTAAGACCAGCGGCTGTATCATGTTTTCGTGGTCTCTGTTACGTTACGTTTCAAAAACCGCAAGCCCCTGGTGCAGAGTAAAAGTAGCAATGAAGGAGATATGCGTGTTATTCATACAAGCTCAGTTCGCTAGGTGCCCTGCTAGGTTAGTTCCATAGTTGCTATAAGAGGTGGCGGTACTTTGTAATATTCTTCGTACCCCTTCGCCACCAAAATCTCTTACAAATTCAATCATATTTTCTTCCATCTGTACTGTAAATGCACGAAGAATAATTATTTAATCATTTTTCATTCCTGTTTATGACATTTTATTGGCCAGTTTGAGCGGTAGCTCAGGTGTGTCTCTGGTTTTCTGGCAATAACTGACGACAAACCCCAATGTGGTAACACCAAACATAGCTTGTGACGTTCCAAACCTCATAGTCTATGAAGCTTACGAGGAGAACACGGGAAGTGCCAATCACAATTTCTCAGTAACTTCGGTCAGTGGAAGAGGGTTCAAAGTATTGAAAACGTTTCATCTTTCCAGGTTTATCCGTAAAGACTCGACTATTACTGAGAAAACGGTGGTCATAAGTATTCCAGGTACTGTACATCCCGTTTAGTAAATAAGTATTTCAACCGTAGCGGTGGCACAAAGGCTAGACCCCACCGCCTCCTTAGCTTTACGGCTAAAGCAATAATCGGGTATCGAAACGAGGCACAATATTGCGATTCCTGGAAAGCTCTCCACTGTGCTATCATTTTTGCTGAAATTACAGTGCGGTAAAAGCCACATGAAGTACCTCTAAAACCTCGACTGCAGTAGAGACAGTCGATTATCTACTGATAAGCCGAGACACTTGTACGCTTATTTTGAGTCCTCTTCCACTGAGCGAAGTTTCTGGGAATTCGGGATATGGCACTTGCCATGCTCTGCCCGTCATTGCAAATTCTCGTACCGCCCTGCAGAGGAGCGTCGACGTGGAGGAATTTCCAATTATCGACGTCCGCGCGTTAACTAGCATAAGATTCCGATGCATGGGCTGTTTGTTACAGCTCGTACATGCCGAAGTGTCTCTCGGGAAAAACCCTGAGGGTTAATCCAACTCGCTCTGCAAGCAGGGATTAATACTGAACCAGTTTACCGCTACAACTAATTTCCACGCAGAGAGACGAATGGTCAGCTTTCATGTAGAGGATGAGATCACAGAGCATCAATGTCAATGGCAGGCTGCAAAACGTGCGCGTTATCAGTTCGTAACTAACTCACCGAGGGTATTTCGCAAACATTTTACGACCTCAATACGAATCCCCCAGCACAATTACACGTTAACGATGAACCATGTATCATTTCACCGAAATCATATTCCATATTCGCTTAATTCGTGTAGACTAATTTGTTTACGTTTTCAGTTTTATCGTTATCATCTTACGTGACGGACATATGGACGGATATAAAGTACCTGAGAAATCAGGCCTATATGTTGACAACATTGGTGGTTCCTTTAGGATTACACAAAAATAAAAAGCTGTTCCGAAGGACACTCAACATACAAAGAACAAAAAATGGTTCAAATGGCTCTGAGCACTATGTGACTTAACTTCCTAGGTCATCAGTCCCCTAGAACTTAGAACTACTTAAACCTAACTAACCTAAGGACATCACACACATCCACGCCCGAGGCAGGATTCGAACCTGCGACCGTCGCGGTCGCGCGGTTCCAGCCTGTAGCGCCTAGAACCGCTCGCCCACTCCGGCCGGCCATACAAATAACACTTTCGTCAAGGGAAAGTACTTTGAGGTTATCCTACACTGCCCACTGTCATTTAAGAAGAGGTTTCTAAAACTGTTGAGAACATGAAGATGAGCAACAATATACTATTTAAACTACGTGGAATCGCGTCGGGAACATCTTCATTAACTCTTCGCTCTTCTGCTTTGAAACTTGTCTCCTCTAACGCCGAAACCGGTGGCTGCAGAAAATAATAATTGCTAGCGTCATCTACGCAGTGCTGATTCTACGCCCACATGCTTTAAGCCTCTTCAGTTTTGAAGCACAGATGTTATTTCTTAAAACTGGTTTTAAGTAGATAATTTAGAACAACTTCATTAAATGTGAATCATACTTACGAGGAAGCACCGCTGCTCGTGAAGACAACTAAGGAAAATGAAATGGCCAACAACGGCATAAAAGTTTCACATCCATACTGTATGAAGTAAAGAATTATCAGAAGATTAAGCAGTATGCCACCCCAAAACCTATGGGATCCCTTTAACAACGTAAGATAGAGTGGACTCTGAACAGAATCTTAACCTAACGTAGTGAACGGGCTTAATGTCTGAACAAATGGTGCAAGGTGCCACCACCTAAGTGCAGGTATACTGAATATTATCACATCTAAAACTGTGTAAAGGAGTACCACACCAGATCTTACAATAGCAGAAAAGATATATTCGCAATTAGTTAGACGATATGCTGCATTGAAAGTTTTATATTAGTATGGGAAATTTTAATCATTATTACCATAACACTGTACTGTTAATGTTACAAGTTTAATGTACTAATGCATGTGCACACTGACACAAGAGACTGACGCCACACGAAGGAATTATTCGAATGCGGCGGATATCGGTACACTTTTAGAGCATGTGCAGACAAACAAATGAATAAAATTTAAGAAACATTCGATGACTTAGTCAAGAGAAGTCAATCACGAGTTGGTTCGTATCTGACGCTTATGCAAGCAGTTGTTCGATGTCCTCCGGAAAGATGTCGTGCCAAATTATAACCAACTGGCGCGTTGCATCGTACAAATCCGAAGCTGGTTGGAGGGCCCGGCCCATAGCGCTCCGAACGCTCTCAACTGGCGATTTAGGCTGGTAACCCACCGCTGGTAACCCACTGCTGCAGACACATATACGGCCTGGAATCTTCAGTAGGAAAGTCTTGATTGCTCAGTCGCGATTCGAAAATACCCTCAATGACAAGCGAGGAAGGGTCTGGAGCCGCCCCGGACAGTGGTGGTATAGCAAACCGACTGTTGGCCACCACACGGCGTGGTCTGAGGTACCATTTCTATTCATTGAAGGACCTTTTTGTTGTTATCCGAGGCATCCTTTCAGGACAGCGGCACGTCGACGATATTCTGCGCCCCATTTGGTTGCCCTTCATGGTTAGCCATCCTGGGCTTGCGTTTCAGCAAGATAATACCCGCCCGCTTTGCTATTGCTTGTCTTCTTGCTTGCCAAACCCTATCTTGGGATCAAGGTTGCTATGTCTCTCTCCAATTGGGAACATTTGGAGCGTTATGGGCGGCACCATCCTGCCAGGTCGGCATTCTGACGATGTAAAACGCCAGTTGGACAGAATCTGGCACGCTATCCCTCAGAAGGACATCCAATAACTACACCAATCCATACCAAGCCGAATAAATCCTTGCATAAGGGACAGAAGTGGACCAACGTGCTATTGAATTTCAGAGTTTGTGAAGCTCTTACTCTTGAATAAATCGTCCAGTTTTTCAGTACCTGTCTTTGTTTATCTGTCTGAACATATACATTATGTCTACCGATATCTGTCCCTTTCATATAGTTCCTTTTTGTCTTAGATAGTCTTTGGTTTCTTCTTTTCTAATATTTATCTTTATTTCATGACTATTACATCACACATTTGGACTCATATTGGCTGCCATATATCATAATACAGACGAATCTCCAAGATAAACATGTTGGTATCGACGCAAGTTGCGTCCATGGAGACAACGACCATGTGGCATCCCACCGCACGTATTGCTGTCGCGAAGGTACTTCGGTCAAGAATATGTGCTTCGTGTCAGAACACGAACACTAAATTTCCTGAGGTAGTGGCACTTTCCCTGAAACTGCAGATGGCTGGCCATTGTAGCAACGCTCATTAGTTGCAAAGAAATCAGACTTTCCAGTAGGTGCTCTTCAATTCTGCTGTGTTAATTAAGATATATGAGGAAATAAATTCTGATTTTCTTTTTTACACTAGAAAGAAACCTACCAGCCGTTCAAGCGGCTTCAAAAATGTCACTGTAATTTAATTCATTAAATAAGCCGTTGAATCTACATTGTCCCCTTTACCACGTGGTAACAGCTGTCGTTGAGTAAGTTGTTGGTATCTATCTGTGCATTTTATTTGCCTAGCAGTGATCTCTCGGGTAAGAGTACGTGCCATTGAGCCCCACAGTCGGACTGAAACAGTAGAGAAGGCAGCCAATTCCTGTCAAGGAACGGTAATATCGCCATAGTCCTGCTGTTTGTAAGGTATGAAGTTCTTCTCTCACCCGCGTAAGAGCAAGGGACGAAACTGCACTTCTACAGCTACAATCACAGACAAATACTTCAAGCTACCGTGTGGTGCATTGCGGAGGGTACCTTTTATCATCCCTAGTAATTTACTGTCCTGTTACACTTACAAACATAGCGCGGGGAATAGGTCTTTCTACCTCTATACTGGCCGTAAATGTCTTAGCTTCGTGGACGTTACGCGAAATGTACGTTGACCGCAATATGATCGTTTTGCAGTCAGCCTCAAATATCAGCTCTCTAAATTTTCTCAATATTTTTTCGATAAAAGAAAGTTGTATTTTCTCCAGGGACTCCGATCTCACTTCAGGAAACATCTCAGTAATACTCGCGTGTTGATCGAACCTACCGGTAACAATTCCAGCAGCAAGCATCTGAATTACTTTGGTGTCTTCCTTCAATCCGACTGATAGATATCCAAAGCACACAATCAGTATTCAAAAATTCGTCGCACTCGACCGTGTTGACTGGAATACTCTCTTTCAAATTCTGAAGGTGGCAGGGGTAAAATACAGGGATCGAAAGGCTGTTTACAATTTGTACAGAAAGCAGATGAGAGTTATAAGAGTCGAGGGATATGAAAGGGAAGCAGTGGTTGGGAAGGGAGTGTGACAGGTTTGTAGCCTATTCCCGATGTTATTCAATCTGTATATTGACAAAGTAATAAAGGAAACAGAAGAAAAATTCGGAGTAGGTATTAAAATCCATGGAGAAGAAATAAAGACTTTAAGGTTCGCCGATTACATTGTACTTCTGTCAGAGACGGCAAAGGACTTGGAAGAGCAGTTGAACGGAACGGACAGTGTCTTGAAAGGAGGATATAAGATGAACATCAACAAAAGCAAAAAGAGTATAATGGAAAGTAGTCGAGTTACCTCGGGTGGTGCTGAGGGAATTAGATTAGGCAATGAGACACTTAAAGTGGTAAAGGAGTTTTTCTATTTGGGAGCAAAATAACTGATGATGGTCGAAGTAGAGAGGATATAAAATGTAGACTGGCAATGGCAAGGAAAGCGTTTCTGTTGAAGAAAAATTTGTTAATATCCAGTATACACTCCTGGAAATGGAAAAAAGAACACATTGACACCGGTGCGTCAGACCCACCATACTTGCTCCGGACACTGCGAGAGGGCTGTACAAGCAATGATCACACGCACGGCACAGCGGACACACCAGGAACCGCGGTGTTGGCCGTCGAATGGCGCTAGCTGCGCAGCATTTGTGCACCGCCGCCGTCAGTGTCAGCCAGTTTGCCGTGGCATACGTAGCTCCATCGCAGTCTTCAACACTGGTAGCATGCCGCGACAGCGTGGACGTGAACCGTATGTGCAGTTGACGGACTTTGAGCGAGGGCGTATAGTGGGCATGCGGGAGGCCGGGTGGACGTACCGCCGAATTGCTCAACACGTGGGGCGTGAGGTCTCCACAGTACATCGATGTTGTCGCCAGTGGTCGGCGGAAGGTGCACGTGCCCGTCGACCTGGGACCGGACCGCAGCGACGCACGGATGCACGCCAAGACCGTAGGATCCTACGCAGTGCCGTAGGGGACCGCACCGCCACTTCCCAGCAAATTAGGGACACTGTTGCTTCTGGGCTATCGGCGAGGACCATTCGCAACCGTCTCCATGAAGCTGGGCTACGGTCCCGCACACCGTTAGGCCGTCTTCCGCTCACGCCCCAACATCGTGCAGCCCGCCTCCAGTGGTGTCGCGACAGGCGTGAATGGAGGGACGAATGGAGACGTGTCGTCTTCAGCGATGAGAGTCGCTTCTGCCTTGGTGCCAATGATGGTCGTATGCGTGTTTGGCGCCGTGCAGGTGAGCGCCACAATCAGGACTGCATACGACCGAGGCACACAGGGCCAACACCCGGCATCATGGTGTGGGGAGCGATCTCCTACACTGGCCGTACACCACTGGTGATCGTCGAGGGGACACTGAATAGTGCACGGTACATCCAAACCGTCATCGAACCCATCGTTCTACCATTCCTAGACCGGCAAGGAACTTGCTGTTCCAACAGGACAATGCACGTCCGCATGTATCCCGTGCCACCCGACGTGCTCTAGAAGGTGTAAGTCAACTACCCTGGCCAGCAAGATCTCCGGATCTGTCCCCCATTGAGCATGTTTGGGACTGGATGAAGCGTCGTCTCACGCGGTCTGCACGTCCAGCACGAACGCTGGTCCAACTGAGGCGCCAGGTGGAAATGGCATGGCAAGCCGTTCCACAGGACTACATCCAGCATCTCTACGATCGTCTCCATGGGAGAATAGCAGCCTGCATTGCTGCGAAAGGTGGATATACACTGTACTAGTGCCGACATTGTGCATGCTCTGTTGCCTGTGTCTATGTGCCTGTGGTTCTGTCAGTGTGATCATGTGATGTATCTGACCCCAGGAATGTGTCAATAAAGTTTCCCCTTCCTGGGACAATGAATTCACGGTGTTCTTATTTCAATTTCCAGGAGTGTAGATTTAAGTGCCAGGAAGTAGTTTCTGAAAGTATTTGTATTGAGTGTAGCCACGTGTGGAAGTGAAACATGGACGATAAATAGTTCGGACAAGAAGGGAATAGAAGCTTTCGTGCCGGCCATTGTGGCCGAGCGGTTCTAGGCGCTTCAGTCTGGAACCGCGTGACCGCTATGGTCGCAGGTTCGAATCCTGCCTCGGGCATGGATGTGTGTGATGGCCTTAGGTTAGTTGGGTTTAAGTAGTTCTGAGTTCTAGGGAACTGGCGAGCTCAGATGTTAAGTCCCATAGTCCTCAGAGCCATTTGAAACATTTTTAGAAGCTTTTGAAATGTGGTGCTGCAGAAGAATCCTGAAGATTAGATGGGTAGATCACATAGCTAATTAAGAGGTATTGAATAGAATTGGAGAGAAAAGGAGTTTGTGACACAACTTGACTAGAAGAAGGGATCGGTTGGTTGGATATGTTCTGAGGCATCAACGGATCACCAGTTTAGTATTGGAGGGCATCGTGGAGGGTAAAAATAGTAGAGGGAGACCAAGAGATGAATACACTATGCAGATTCAGAAGGATGTAGGCTGCGGTACTTAATGGGGGATGAAGCAGCTTGCACAGGATAGAGTAGCATGGAGAGCTGCATCAAACCAGCCTCAGGACTGAAGACCACAACAACAACAGTGTTCTGTATGTGGTCTCTTTTGTAGATGAGCAAAATTTTTCCCAATAAACCCAAGCCGGCTATTTCTATTCTCTGCTACCGCACTTACATGCTCGCTTGGTTACAAATCACTTTGCAACAATACGCGTATATATTTAATCGACGTGTGTGTGTATAATGTAACACACTACCAATGTAAAGGGACTGTTTTTCCCACTCCTCTGCCGGCCGCGGTTGTCCAGCGGTTCAGGCGCTCAGTCCGGAACCGCATGACTGCTACGGTCGCAGGTTCGAATCCTGCCTCGGGCAAGGATGTGTGTGATGTCCTTAGGTTAGTTAGGTTTAAGTAGTTCTAAGTTCTAGGGGACTGATGACCACAGATGTTAAGTCCCATAGTGCTCAGAGCCATTTGAACCATTTTGAACTACTCCTTTGCATTAACTGACATTCGTCAAGGTTTTGAGAAGCAAGCCATTCATCTCACCAACTAGACATTTTGTGTAAGTCATCCTCCAACCTCATACAGTCACTCGACGACAACATCTTTGCATTCAATTCACAGAATCAAGTACGATAGAGCTTCTGAATTTGGTAGTACAGCGACGGAAACCGAGCCAGGAATTTCGCTAAAGACGAAACTGTGCAGTCACTTGCACTCATTTCTGACATCTTTCCTCTCCCAAAAGCATCCTAGGTTGAGAGAACGAAGGGGAATTCTCCCTCACTGCAGGTGGAAAATCCCCTCGAACGTTGACAGAAATATAAGATGGAGAAGGAAACACTAAAGCGACAGAAAATAAGAGAACACCATTTTACACAACGGAGAAAACCTACCACTGCAAAAATTTGTTGTTTCGTAGCTCTTCAGGAAAATGATTCAGTAAAAAATTCTTTTCCCCTGGATGTGGTGGTGATTTTCATGATAATTGGTTCCATTATGATACATGCAAGTGATGTGGGCCTGAGGTGTGTACAGGGTATAAAGGTGAAAGGCATTATACGCATGCGCACAACACAAGAATTCCGTATGATAAGTCTTGCTCGATTAAACGTGTATTCGCATCCAGCTGTGCGAATAAGAGTACATAGCTAACGCTTGTTTAGTAGAGCTCTGATGGTGTTCGTATTAAGAGCAAAAACGCATTTACTTTCACAGTGATGAATGTGTACGAATTTCATTGACATTTTGATGTATACGTACAACAGTTACATTACATCAAAATATTATGTTGATATGTGCAGTTTCCCTTAAATGCTGAGATTTACGGGAAACTTTGCACACCAATGATGAGGTAGGTCCATCCCTAGAAATCGTCAGTGTTTCGCAAGGAGATCCTTGCACGATAGTTTTCTTATCTTCTTGTACATCAAGGTCGTGTAGCTTTTTACCGTTTGCCGTAACGGTGCTGGTGTTCCAAAATGGAGTTTACAGCATTGACCATTTGTGTTTCAGGAACTGGGATGCTTAGAACGAAGCGGTTTTCAGCATTCGGTTCACATAGGCCGTAAGGTAATTTTTTTAGTTTAATTATTGACCAAAACAGCCACCCACGAATTTACAATACGATGCGTGAAATGTTTGATACCGAATATGACACCCAGTTCCAATGGAACTTCCGGACATATCACAGGAGCACACCTTCACGCGCGACCATCAGACAGTGGTACACGAGGTTCAGATTACCCGTAAGTGTCATGAAGACCACGAGTTCTGGACGTCGGAGAGTTGGTGATACAGATGTGAAATGGGGGCAACATGTATTTACTCGGGGCAAAACAAAATCAATCCATCAAGTGTCTCGACAGTTTCAACTACCTCTTAGCACGGTGCACATGGTGGTTCATTAGAGACTGAATCTTCATGCTTACAAGCTGCCGATGGAGCATGTGCTTCAACCCGATGACAGGCCAAAATCGCAAAACATTTGCAACTGAGATTCTGAGTCACATCGACGGTGACCCAGACTATCCGTAAAAGGTGATTTCCATGGAAGAAGCTTGCTTTCAGACATTATCAGGGGAATTGCGAACGACAGTCCAAAGGTAACTATATGGTGTGGTCTGTTTCGTGACGGTGTAGTGGAACAATTTTTCTTTGCAGAGGCGTCAGTAACCTAGACTGCTTATCGGGGGAAATGTTGGAACAGTTTGTATTTCCGCAGCTTGAAGAACTGCAACCTCATATCCTGCTGCCGCAGAATGGGAACCCTCCTATTGGTTGTAGATAGTTAAGAAGTCTTTGGACGACATGTTTCCGGGTAGCTGGATAGAAAGGACTCGTTTCCCAGAGTCTCCGGATTTTAACCCACTGGATTTTTTTTCTTAAGGGCATTGTGAAGGATGTCGTCTACCGAGCCCCGTGCCGAACCTGCAGAAACTAT
Organism: Schistocerca serialis cubense; assembly: GCF_023864345.2. Taxonomy (NCBI): domain Eukaryota; kingdom Metazoa; phylum Arthropoda; class Insecta; order Orthoptera; family Acrididae; genus Schistocerca; species Schistocerca serialis. The sequence continues at coordinate 806,164,140 of NC_064641.1, forward strand.
GAGCTCGCATTAGCGAGAGAAGCAATTTCATACGTTAACGAGGACATTTTTGGCCGGGCACTAGAGAAACAGGGGTGTCGTTTAGAAATCTTAAGTACTACCGAAGTCGCCAAATTGAACTTGAGCGTCTATTAAAACTTAACCTGTGAGTGAACATTATGCTGGATAGAAAGGACTCGTTTCCCAGAGTCTCCGGATTTTAACCCACTGGATTTTTTTTCTTAAGGGCATTGTGAAGGATGCCGTCTACCGAGCCCCGTGCCGAACCTGCAGAAACTATGAGCTCGCATTAGCGAGAGAAGCAATTTCATACGTTAACGAGGACATTTTTGGCCGGGCACTAGAGAAACAGGGGTGTCGTTTAGAAATCTTAAGTACTACCGAAGTCGCCAAATTGAACTTGAGCGTCTATTAAAACTTAACCTGTGAGTGAACATTATGCTGTACCTAGGGCTGCTTCTGAAATGTAGGTGATCATTATTGTAAAAACCATCATGGAACACACTATACTTCGAAGAACTAAATATGTTTTCCGAACTATTTTCACTTTCTGCGTTGCCTTACTGCAAATGTGTTTCTCATTCTTCATCTTCTTACTACCAATAGTTTCTTCGTATCACTGGAAGATTGACTGCTCGGTGCAGGGTGTAATTCCGTTATAGATGCGTTAAAATTTAAGATGTTATACCTAATGTAGGAAAATGTGCCTATAATAGAACACTCGCATCACTACTTAACATGCTATCATCTGGAGAATCATTCGTGTAATTTCAATGAATTTGTTTTGCGAACTCCGGAAGTGAGGTGTAGCTTAGATATCTTTAGTATTGCCGCTCTCAAAATTTTTGAGATCAAAGTGTAAATAAAAATCGTTTCCATAACAGCAGCGAAGACAATCAATAACACCAGTCCCTTAGTGATACTTCCTAGATCGCTGAAATTAATACCAAAGCTGACCGATTTCAGCTGCTAGGCAACCATCATTAGAACTAAGGGAAAAAAAAGACAGAAGGCAAATGTATTCCGTAAAATACGAAGAATAATATAATGGATACACTTTCTTTATTTCATATGATGGCTTCTTACCACGTAAAGTCACCCGTCCTTGTAATTAATGTCTTGAATCGAGACGCTTTCAGCAACACATTTGTGACTGTTAGATCGCACGCTACTGAGATAATGTGTAGCATCATGTAACAGCATTAATGTTTACAATACTGCGCAAAGATAAGCTGCACTGTGAGAAAAAAGGATCTTCCGTCAACGTCTACAAAACTGCACGTATGCAGAACTCCAAGCGGAAAATTTTATTCGGGTCGTCCTAACACAAAATTTAATTATTTACGTACATGTCGTGACGTGAATTTATTCCCAGTAATATAAGCTCATCCATTTAGTCCCCCAATCAAACTATAGTCAAAAAAAATGGTTCAAATTGCTCTGAATACTATGGGACTTAACATCTATGGTCATCAGTCCCCTAGAACTTAGAACTACTTAAACCTAACTAACCTAAGGACATCACACAACACACAGCCATCACGAGGCAGAAACTATAGTCGATTAGTTATTACGAGTTAGAAGATTCACATTAGAGACACGAAGTTCACGTTGAACATCTCCCGAATCAAGACCTTGTGATAAAGGAAATAATATCCTTAGCATTACCTTTGAATTCAGTTTTAATCTTTTTCTTTTATAGTGATTTACGAAGAACCATTGAACAGTGTGACGACTGACTGAAGAGCATATCTCTCTAACATGTTATTTACGTGTTCCAATAAGCGTTATTTTTGTTATTTTCTTTCGGTACTCGCGTTGCTTCTTACGCTCCACTACAGGTACAATAGTCTCCTCCCACATTCCAGCTTACGTTTCCTTTCCAAAAAGCGGCAGAATGCCAGCTTTCGATAAATGGAAAGCTAGGGTATTGGTGCGAACATCTCCTGGAAGATGCGTGAAATACCTTGACAACACAACCATTAAAGGGTCCTACGAAAAAGAAGAATCTTTACACATTACAAACTTTGGAATATGCGGCATCTCAAAACAACTTAGTGACACGTGAGATTTTATTTTACTATTGACCTATCGTCGGAAAACTTCCATCTGTTAGAGATCAATTTCATTACCAATATATACTTACGGCAAATACTGTTACATTCAAGTTACTACATGTAGTATCAAAGTACTCTCTTTTTATTAAAAAAGTTACACATGACTTTTGAAGCCAAGCGAACTGGTGTTAAGTTTCACGCCTGGGAAGTAGATTTATATTTTCCGCTACTTACTTACAGCTCTTAAAGCAAATCGAAGAACTGTTTCAATGAAATCTATATAGCGTATTTCCTTCTTCACTTCTAGTTTGTGCTTACGATGTCATGGAGCTATCAGTGACCTGAACCAGACAGCAGAGACCTAACACGCTTCCTTTAAGTAATACTTTGTAGTCCACGTTTGTCTTCGTTACTCTTTGAAGACAACTGTAAATCCGTACTGAAGACTAATTAATTTCATCTGGTGGAAAGGTTAGTTGGCTCTGAGCACTATGGGACTTAACATCTGAGGTCATTAGTCCCCTAGAACTTAGAACTACTTAAACCTAAGTAACCTAAGGACATCACACACATCCATGCCCGAGGCCGGATTCGAACCTGAGATCGTAGCGGTCGGGCGGTTCCAGACTGTAGCGCCTAGAACCGCTCGGCCACACCGGCCGGCTGGAAAGGTTCAGTCATGAAGTAGTATTGGTAACACAAAGCCAATACGCTGTCTAGGACATATTAATGTGCGCGCACTGCCAAAATAATTTGCAACGCACGGTTTCATGTTTCCTCAAAATACAATTCATACCCGTCCTTCAAAGGGCATTAGTTTGCACGAAGCTCCACCGAAGTCAAAATCGCTATGAGCTTCAATACGAGAAACGTCATAAGCTGTGCGTATCAAAGCCGTCACTCGTGTTTATTCTCCTGCCACTTCATAGTATGTGCTGCCGCTAAATTGGAACGCAGTCGTGCTTACAAGTACGAGAGACTTAATTACGTAAGCGTCTGTGCTTACGAAACTTATTGTCAGGTTAAAGTTGCGTTCTGGACCGAGATACTAACATGGGATCTCTGAATTTCAAAGCAAAGCGCCTTACCGTCAGGGATATCCTAGCACGCCCCTACTGCACTGACTACTGTCTTGCAAATCGCCTCCACAGATCTCTCGTAATAAGGACAACGATCTGTAATTATATGAGAAAGTGCCATCACAGCTGTTTATTGAGAATGCCTTTATTCTATCACACTATATTTGGTGGCACATTACCGCTACCCAAAAGCCCCACCATTGCCAAAATAATATTTGATTTCCTTGGCGCATTTGCTATGGGATCCCTGTAACTGGCGCCTTAGGGCGAGCTTTCAGCAAGAGTCTGTACTTGACACAGTGTTGTCTCCAACAATGGGATCTTTAATAGTCTGTCTTTAATTGTCTGCGTTGTGGTTTCTATTTCTTTGCATTTATTTTTTCTTTTTTTTCTGCCAACACTTGTCTGATTGCTTTGAGGCAGCCCACCACAATGCCAATTCCATTGCAAACCTCTTCCTATCAGAGCAGCACTTGCGCCAAATGTTTTCAATTATTTATTGCATTGTATTTCAGTCTCTGTCTTCCGCCGTAGTTCTTATCCTCTAGTAGCACTGAAGTTATTACTTCCTGTCTTTACATATGCCCTACCATGCATACCTCTACAAATGTTACTGTCAATGAGAAAATGTTTTAAAGATTATTGAATATTAGTTTGCGTTATTATTTCGCTTTTTACTTTCGCTGTAGTTAAAGTTCAATAATAGAAACTTCGGATGATGTATTTTCGTTGCGCTCAAGCCTTGTGATGTTACAAAATAGAAGTGATGTTGCTATTCAATGGAAAGTTGGAAATTGAGATTTAACTAACTGTTTTATCAATCACAATTGGCGTAAGAATCATGGATTGACCATTGTCATAAAATATTGCATTATGAGATGTGAATGGTTTTTACTTGCGATTTCGCGTGGCTTGAGGCAGTCACAACTAGCGTGCTATTGATTAAGAAGTTGCGTTATCGTCTTTCTAATTACTTCATGATCGTAGATACGATCATACCCGGTTGTGAAGTTATTGTTATGACAAAAAAAATTTCCTAAGGGACCAGAAAGTTCTTAAGGGCGCAAAAACAACTGCAACATCACACAAAAGACAAATTCAATATTAAAGCTGATGCAAGAAGACGATTAAACAGTTTCCTTTTTATCAATGTAACACGCACATTGGACTGCTGATCTTGGAGTCTGTAATATTAGCAAAATGCATAATTAAAATGAAAATAATACTGAGGAGATAATAGAAATGAGCACTGCTAAATGATTCAGTATTCCCAGAACAAATATTTATTATAACTAAAACATATATCGTACCTTAAGCTTAATACTACAATGACGGTAGATTTTTATGTCCATATCATGTCCATTGAGCGCTCTTTTATATAGCCATTGTCCTCTTGAGTCGCTCGTGCTTCGTCACGGTAAGTTACAACAGTTCTTCTTCCTACACTTCACTCAAAACTTAGACGGAACACGTTTTTATTTATTTAGTAAAAATAATTAGATCAGACCGCCACAAATCTGCGTCCGTCTTACTCGAGAAAAACAGTAAAAGTCTTCTTAGCGCTGAAGGCTTCATTTGTTCTCCAGCGAACTAAATAGTGAAGGATCGCATATCCATCCGTACTTTTCTGTTTATATTGCCGCCCAAAGACGACGAATTACATTATCTAGAAAATTCCACCGTCGCCATGCGACGCCTTATTATATATTAATCATTCTTTATAAACAAGTATTTGCCTTCTGGCTGAATTTGCTGTTTTAATTAAGCCAAAAATAGCGAATATCACATTGCCTCCAATGAGGAGAGAGGGAATGCCGAAGGATTACCTCGATCCTCATGTCCTCATGAGATATTCGTGATTTTTGGTGTGACATTTACATAACGTTACTGGCGTACAAAGTACATAAATTGAAATCACATTTATAAACATATATCAGATATTTATCATTTTTCAAAATAAAGTTTTTCATTCTTTGTTCATCAGTCACTTCATTCCATAATACCAAGATTAACATTTAGGTGCATATTTAAGTTTGGTCCATATTTGCTTATAACAATAAGTGAACGTTCATTTCGCACTTCAGGGGATAGAATTCAGGAATTACTTTCTCTTGAGCTTAACAACTAATACATAAGTACAGTGAGTGCTTATTTTCACTAAACTAGAGTGGACAATGTTCGAGCATCTGTTGACTCCTTGTGGTTCAATTACAGTTTAATAACGTAGCACTACACTTCGTGATGCTTTCACTTTCTGTGTTAGCTGTCTACGGCGTTCATCATGCAGTACATCTGTCCTTTCCACTGTGGTGCCAGGAATTCAAGTGGCTTCCCGGGTTTTTATTTACAATATGAAACAGAAGAGGTGGAAAATTATTAGTATGACTTACAAGCTACTGGATACATTTGTTAAGGATCGGGACTGGTCTGGAGTTTAGGGTCTTCCTATAGTGCACATTCATTTTCTTTGTCCATCAAGAGACAGGATTATAATTCATTTTAGCAGTGTTCAGGAGTGCCGGTATTAATGGCTTTAAGGCCTGAGTAATCTAACAATCTACTTCTCACTCATCTTAACTTCAACTCAAGAAAATTGCTTAATTTACATATGAAAATGTAGTCACACAAGTGTACAAATGTCTTTCCTCCAGTATGTACGATTGAAGTCATGGCGGTTAGCAGTTTAAAGTTTGGATTGTTTCGTCACCCACACGTCAGCCACTCACAGCGGCTGCACAGTGTTGCGTGAGCTCCAATACTTAGTATCCGTTCGCACTCAGGCTGTAACAGAGCTGCTGGTCGTCGATTGCTCCCTTTTTTTTTTGTGAACTTCGTATCACACGAGTGCATCGATACAAACACCTCGCGCGCGTTTCCCATCGGAGGAGCCGGACACTGAAGTTGCCTCCATACTTCTCTGTCAACTGCCTCCCATGAGGCTCACAGGTAAGTGACGACGAATGTTTTAGCTGTCGCTGCACTTAGAACAACACTGAACTTTGCGTTGCACCTGTTGTCGTAGCCTTGACTTCTCTTTTTTACACTTGCAGTACAACACTACCACAGTTATGTTTATTATGCACGTCGCACTTTAGTGTGCATCTTCACACAGCATTCGTGCTTAGTTCCTTCGCCGATGGAGTTCATTTACAAAACAATCAATTTTGCACGTTTCCTCCACTGGTATAGAAAGACTTATATTCTACTATTTACAAAATATCACTTACGAGCTAATATTTACAATTAATGGTCACTCCTTTTGTTAAGTCCAGTGAACAACTGCTTTATGAATGGACTCTTTATATCTCAAGATTTGCTTTCACTAGTGAACCTAAAAATATTCTTTCAAACTTTCTTTTAAGTGCTCATCTCCTCATTATGAAAACTACAGGTTTCGCAACACTCGTTACATTTATTCTTTAGTGCACCCAAGATCATTTTCTACTGCCACGCAGAATATCTACTACTTAACGAGTATGCATTTAACGCTGAATCTTTTTTTTTCTTTTTGTGCTTTCCTTTGTGCTTGCCAAATATTTTTTTATATTTGAGGGCAGACTGGATAACAATAGTTCTCCCTCTTCGCTTCATGTACTCAGCAATCGTTCTCTGTTAAAAAAAAATAGGGTAACGCGTGTCTACTATTTTTTTTGCATGAATGGAATTACCGACAGTTCACTGGGTTTATGCAACCGGTCCATAACAAACATTACCAAAGCTAGCGAAGTTCATCACGCTACGTGTCTCATTTCTCATAAGCACTGCTTTGCTTCGAAGCACACGTGCCTTTTACAAGTCGACCCTTGGTCTGGGTTAATGAACCAGGATCAAAAGAAACGGGCACAAGGAAAATGGATTTCATAAGAGGAGTGTCTTAGGAGACATTTTTGCAATAAAATCTGCATGTAAATAAAATTATCTTAATAAACATAAGCACATATCTAAACTTCAACCTCCTTCCTTACAGCATGCTTTGCTACTTCTACGTCTTACTCAGGTTATAGTCAATATTAAGTTTAAATATCACTGCATTGCTTGTTCTTTAGATTAGCCTTCAATTAGGGTATTGAATGGTCGCTAGATTACACTACAGATCTTCTGAAGATCTTTACTTGGACTTATTTATGATACAGGGGGCTTGCTGTGTGGTTATTTAGTACCTCGATTCTACTGAAATCAATTCGTCAGCTAACATTCCTCATATACTCTTTACATTGGGCTCAGATCACAGGGAAATAGTTTACTTTCATAGCAATTAGTGGCCTCGTGGAGTACTTACGCTACATTATTGATGCTTCATGGTTTGCCTCTATTTGTACTGTATTTCACCTAACTTAGTTTACTACAGCTTATTGTCTCCTTGCGTGAACACATGTGGGTTACCACTTGTTTTTCCATTTAACAGCACGCTTTAACTGAACTTTAAGCTATTTCTTCTACTCCTGTCCACTGTCTGGAGTGTTTGAACATGTACCTTTTTTTTTTTTTAAGCAGGTAATTTGGGCTTTTACAACAGAACTTCAAGTACTTACATTACTAAAAATAAATCTATCTTCTTGTACCTTGAGAGAAGTGCTTATTTACGCATCCTTCCCCATTTCTCACCTTTACATATTTATATAGCTCCGGGCAATCGCCTCGCAAGCACTTTTTTTTTTTAATACTAACTTAAAATTAAATTGAAATTCTTGGTGCAACCCCAATTTCCTGCTTCAGCTTGTTGAAGAAATATCAGTTCAATGTCCATCACTATAAACAATTTTTTCATACATAGCATTTAATACTTAAAGATGACATGTAGTAGCCGTTACCATGTAGTCAGTGCGCTGTTCAACACAATACTTATCATTAACAGTTCACACAAGGGAATTTCCAGTACGTAAGAAGCAAGAAACCGAAACAGATTCTATCTGCAGTTGAGGCTGCGTCTGTAAACTAACTCTCTGTTTCAATGGACCAATCGCTCCCGATATGGAGCAGCCCTGAATCGCCAATGATAAAACTTGTGAAACAGAAGACACCTGTCTGAAGAAACATGGTGACATGACATTGATGTTTGCTCCTGTATCAACAACGGCTGTGACAGGAATGTTGGCAATAGAAATCTTAATCGAAGCCTGGACCTGTTCATCATAAATGTCATTAATGTCTTGAGCTTCTAGGTCAGGTGCAAGGTCATCTCGTAAGTCGGTCTCATGGTCGTACCGTATCGCATTAACATAGAATCAGAGTATTCGTTAGTACTCCCACTGGAACCGGCAGCGACCTCTAGGAGGCTGAAAGGCGCTGCCTCTAATTTTCCGCAGGATGTTTAACCTGTTTGTCATTCATGGCCTTAAGTGTTTGTTCCGTTTCATATTGGTGCTGGTTATGTGGTACAAATGCCGGTGTAAAGGGGTCAAATCCACTGGGTGCATTCCCTTGTGAATAGAATACTTGAGAAGGCTGATGTCGCCCGATCTTTTGGTTGCCGGCAAAACCATTTCCTTGTGAAGGAAAGTTCGCATTTGGTGCCATTTGAAAATTGTTCCGCGGTCCTCTATCCTGTGAATAGTTGTTCTTATGTTGTGCTGGGTGGCCTCCGCCTTGCCCATGCCACTTGCTTTATTTCGACCTATAACTTTGATTGTACACTGGCCCATTTGAAAAATTACCACTAGTTTGTGGAGAATTTCCATACTGCTCAGGCGCAGAATTAAAGGGTGGGTTTCCGTACTGATGTTGTACCTGGTGGTTGTAAATTGGGTGGTATCTCTGCTGATTACTGTAATCGGGTTTCTGCTTCCGTTTAAAGTTATTGCCGTTTGCGTTTTGATAACCGCTGGCAGGTTGGTAACAGCGGTCGCAGTAGCTCGCTCTCTCCTTGGGCGCATTGTTGTCCGCGTGCGATGCATTCTGCTGGCTGCCAGGGAAGAATTTGCCGCTGCCAACCTTGAAACGCACATCCTCGCTAATTAAATCTAAGGAATCCAGCACAGAAAGGAATACATCCGTGTCTTCTTCGGACACATTTACTAATTTCTCTCTAATAGACACAGGGAGTTTGCTTTTGAGAATCATAATTACGTCCTTGGAAGAAATCGGAGAATCCCAGAATTTAATTTTTGCTAGATACTTCTCAAAGTATTGCCGGAGACTTCCATGCTTCTCATTGAAAATTTCCGCACCATACACCTCCTTACTTAATCTTTGCTGTACCCCATTACTCCAAAATTTTGCCAAGAACATTTTCTCAAACTCTTCATAATTCCTACACGTGTCTACCATTTCCGTTCCCCATAATGCTGCATCACCAGGAATAAAGCCAGTGACGAACTGAATACGCTGTCTGTCTGTCCAGCTCCTGGGAAATATGCCGGAAAAATTCTTTAGGAACACGATGGGGTGTATTTCTCGCTTCTGCGGATGAAAAACAGGAAAAGTGCGATGCTTAATCACACTTTCCTCTTGCATTAAACTCACAATTGTGGGCGGATCATTTAGTTTCCCTACTCGGGACTCAACAGGACTGTTGTTTTGCATGTAATCAGGCGGTGAACGATAAGGAGTTGACTGACATTCGTCACCGTCTAAAGAGTTGTTCCCTATAGTTTGCGTATGTGTGTGCGGATTTTCTACCCAGTTTCTCAGCATTCTTACTTCGTCCACTACTTGCTGCTTCCACTCGGGAAGATCCCGTGTAAGTGTCCTCCGAATCTGTCCCAATTCAGAAACTACTGTGTCTCCCGACTTACCAGGAGCAGCTAAGATTTCATAAGTTACATCCTTGACAGTCTCCCTAAGCTCCTCCCTGACCTTCTTTTCGATAAAAATATCTTTACCCTTTATCCATTCACCGTAGTGTTCCGACAATGCCTCCGCGTGTGCTTTCACGGTGCTCTTAACCTGTTCTTTGATATTGATTGAGTCTATCTGCCTCGACAGATCCTCTACTACACCTTCAATGTCAGATACTGCATTTATAACTGAGTTTATTTCTTTGGTAGCTGCCTGAATTTTTGTGTTTAATGTTCCAGATACTTCAGCTATTTCACTTTTCACCTGTTTCTGCATTTTCTGAATTTGATTACTGATCTTAGTTTGCACCTCACCCAAATGGGTATTTAATTCAGCCGTAATTTCTTTATGCAGATCTGTTTTGATTGTGCCTAGCTGTGTTTTTAATGATTCGCTTACAGCATCTAGTCGGGCGTTAACAGTCTCATTTTGTGTTTTTATAGTCTCATTTTGTGTTTTTATATTCTCATTTACTGCGTCAAACTGTTGTTTCAGCATTTCCATTAACGCACCGAGGTCATTTGTAGCTGCAGCGGGACGAGTTTGGACTTCAGGGTCACTTTCCCCTGTTACAGACATGGTTAGTTCAGTTTCCACACGGGAACCTACCGTTCGCGATCGTAAAGGGTATGGGATACTATTAACGTCTTCACTCCCGTCTCCTGTTGTCACCTGTCTCTGTTTACTATCTGCCATTTTCGTCAGTAAATCAGGTGCTACGCAAGGCTTTCGTCGTTTGTCAGTGACGTGGTGAGTCCGCTAAGAGCACCACTCTCGCGTGAGCAACAAATGAAATTCTATCTGGCGAGAAGACAAGATGGAATCTAAACGTTTCAGACAAATGAATGAAGATGCTCTTCACTGCAAATTGCACACACTATCCACCATTTTGAAAATGTAATACAGCTCTACTAACAATGGAGAAAAATAATTTCTATTATCAGACTACGAAGAATTTTGCTTTGAAAGATAAAATAAAGCAGATTTTCTATAGCGGGAAGGAGATAGAAAGGATGTGGATCGACTTGGAAAAGCAACGTTGCTACTGAAGCACTACACTGCGTATGCAAAATTCTGACTTACTTTTTGATGGCTTGAATACCGCTATGTTGTCTCAGCAAATTCACGTCTGTTTTCTTTTCTTTTCTCTCGGTAATTAAACTGCATTATTGACCGTTATTCTCACAGAGAGACGATGTGTACATGAAACGACAGAACATTTATTAACACAAGCACATATATTGCATTATGAGATGTGAATAGTTTTTACTTGCGGTTTCGCGTGGCTTGAGGCAGTCACAACTAGCGTGCTATTGATTAAGAAGTTGCGTTATCGTCTTTCTAATTACTTCATGATCGTAGATACGATCATACCCGGTTGTGAAGTTATTGTTATGACAAAAAAAATTTCCTAAGGGACCAGAAAGTTCTTAAGGGCGCAAAAACAACTGTAACATCACACAAAAGACAAATTCAATATTAAAGCTGATGCAAGAAGACGATTAAACAGTTTCCTTTTTATCAATGTAACACGCACATTGGACTGCTGATCTTGGAGTCTGTAATATTAGCAAAATGCATAATTAAAATGAAAATAATACTGAGGAGATAATAGAAATGAGCACTGCTAAATGATTCAGTATTCCCAGAACAAATATTTATTATAACTAAAACATATATCGTACCTTAAGCTTAATACTACAATGACGGTAGATTTTTATGTCCATATCATGTCCATTGAGCGCTCTTTTATATAGCCATTGTCCTCTTGAGTCGCTCGTGCTTCGTCACGGTAAGTTACAACAGTTCTTCTTCCTACACTTCACTCAAAACTTAGACGGAACACGTTTTTATTTATTTAGTAAAAATAATTAGATCAGACCGCCACAAATCTGCGTCCGTCTTACTCGAGAAAAACAGTAAAAGTCTTCTTAGCGCTGAAGGCTTCATTTGTTCTCCAACGAACAAAATAGTGAAGGATCGCATATCCATCCGTACTTTTCTGTTTATATTGCCGCCCAAAGACGACGAATTACATTATCTGGAAAATTCCACCGTCGCCATGCGACGCCTTATTATATATTAATCATTCTTTATAAACAAGTATTTGCCTTCTGGCTGAATTTGCTGTTTTAATTAAGCCAAAAATAGCGAATATCACAGCCTACATACAAAACGTTCCGTTTGCTGATTTACCATAGGATTACTTCACTGAGTCTTGTAATGAATTATTGAAATTAATAATGCTTTCTGCCTAAGAGCATGATTTTAAAATCAGGACATGACACACATCTGAGTTCCTACGTCGTAGGCTGAAAGTGTATCACAAAATTCCATGTGAAATCTCTCACCGAAATTAAACAGGAAACAGTTTTCATTAACTTCAATTTTCATTCAGTTCCTCTCATACTAATTAACTGGAAAATAATTGTGATGGTTCTGGTTCTTCGTTATACGTAGCCAGGGTTATACGTAGCCAAAGCAGCAACGCAGAAAATGTTCACCTACTTGGAAAAAACACATAAAACACAGTCTGCGTCAGGCCCGCCTAGTGCTGTAAAAGAAAGTATTAGTATTTGTTGAGCCCATACCAGCGCTTCTGAAAAGAAAACGGTTTAAATTCAATTTTGCCGCTCAATGGCGGCGATCTGGTCGATGAGGCGCAGCTAGATCGTTTTGCCGTCGGCCTTCTATGAAGGCTGAAATAACGCAGACATTTGACACAGGCTACACAAAACTATGGAATAAAGGCATGAAATAACGAGTTTTAAACAGTTATCTATTTTAACACTTAATTCATTGCATATACATTTACAGAGCCGATGTGGCTACGTAAGCTGTTACTGTTGTGGACTGACAAGACAGCCAGTCCACAGTGACGGGTAACCGAAAGGCACGCGCTTAAACTCACGCTGGCTGGCGTGAGGTCTGAAACAGGATACGTAATGAATGCTATGAAGAAAAGTACGTAGCTGCTGGAATACTTAACTTTAATCCACAATTGGTGACATTGGTCTTGTTACTGTACATGCTTCATTAGATACATAGCAAAGGATAAATGGCGCCTTGCTAGGTCGTAGCAATTGACTTAGCTGAAGGCTATGCTAACTATCGTCTCGGCAATTGAGAGCGTAATTCTCAGTGAACCTTTCCTAGCAAAGTCGGCTGTACAACTGGGGCGAGTGCTAGTAAGTCTCTCTAGACCTGCCGTGTGGCAGCGCTCGGTCTGCAATCACTGATAGTGGCGACACGCGGGTCCGACGTATACTACCGGACCGCGGCCGATTTCAAAGCTACCACCTAGCAAGTGTGGTGTCTGGCGGTGACACCACAGTTACCATATCGACGAGAACAAGAGAACAAGAGGGACAGAGAAGAAGAGGGAGGGGGGGGGGGAGGGAGGGATTCGTACATTGTCTCCTCTCTATATATAAAAATCATAGATAATAATTCTCATTAATTAATTAATACATTTACCTTAGTATGTCTATATGACGCGTATCGTCTGTGATTCAGTATATTAACAAGTTTTACAAAATTAATTATTTTTAATAATAGGTTTGTCGATAAGGCCACATGATATGTTCTGCGAATTTCTTGTAGTCTCACATATATTTCGTCGACTTTCATTTTATGATAACATATCAGGACGCCATACATAATACCTCTTCTTTTTGTCGGGTCCTCCTTATTTCTTATCTGATCAGTTCACTTAATTTTTAACGGTCTACTATAGCGCAATAATTCAAAAGAATGATTTTCCTTTTTTCGTGTTTTCCACGGGATCATGAGTTACTACCATACAAAGCTGAGCTCCAAACATATATTCTCAAATTTTGTCTTTACATTTAGGCTGATTTTTGATACTAGTACAGTCTTTCGGCCAGGAATGTACGCATAACTTTGCCAGGCGTTTTTTTTTTTTACTCCCTTTTTCTGTCTGTCATTGTTTCTTTGTTCCAAGATAGCAGAATACCCCTGCTCTATTTACTTGGTAGACACGGATTCTGATGTTAGGTTTATCGCTAATCTCACTTCTGCTACACCTCATTCTTACCGAATTATTCAGTCTATCCTCAGTTCATATTCTGAATTCTTACGGTTGAATATTTCCTTTAAGAGAATTTGCAGGTCTTCTTTACTCTGACTAAGGGTAGCAATCTCATAAGCAAATCTTATTTCATTGACATCCTTTCACCCTAAATTTTGAACCCACTCTGGAACCTTATGTTCCTGTTACGGCTTCTTCTGTGTAGAGACAACAGTATGGGAAAAATACTGTATCCATGTCTCACACCCTTTTTAATGGGAACACTTCGTTCATGGTCTTCCATTCTTATTGTTCACTCTAGGTTCGTGTATACATTGTATATTACTCACCTTTTGAGTTAGCTTACTCCGGATTTGGCTTGAATTTCGAATGTTTTGCATCATTTTACACTCACAAACGCCTTTTCGATGTCGGTAAACCCTATGAATATGTCTTGCTTCCATTAACCAGTGTTTCATCAGAACTTCCTCTGTGGTACTTTTACCCTTCCCAAAATCAAGCCAATGATCGCATAAGAGATCCTCACTTTTCTTCTCAATTCTTCTATGTATTATTCTTGGCAGCAACTTGGATGCATGAGCTGTTAAGACGATTGTGCGAAAGTTCTCGCACCAACCTGCTCTTACTGTTCTGTGGATGTTATTTTTTCGAAAGGATTTGGATATAACAGGAATTCGTCTTCTTTTGAACGAAAGTATACAGATGGCCTAGGTACAGCACTAAAGTCCGCTATATCGTTTATGAGATCTTCGTAGCCCCTCTTGACACTTCGTCATATCTACGTAAATCGTTTTGTGTAATGAATTTGATTTGCAGTATAATTTCTGACAGTAGCTGGAAGTGACCAGATTCTCCCTGAGCAACAGAGTTTAACGGTTCTTCATACTTGCTTGGAGAAATGAAACTTCTTTTTAGATAGTTAACAGTGGCCAGGTACATGTTGTTGCCTATAATTAACTAAAGATGTTACTAAGTAGAGTTCGGTTTCTTTCCCTATGAGAACCTCTTATTTCATCTAAGCATAACTAACGACATCATTCCTCATTTTGTAAAGCTTTCTGCACTTAAATACTGTGCTAGGGAGTTCGTCTTTCTTATGATGATGTTGCACCCGAGGTTTTAAAGTCATGTTCCGATAATATTAGTTTCTCGAACTAGTTTCTTATCTTTTGTATATCTGCCTGATTTCTTAAAATTACCCAAATCTTTTCAGTTAAATAGTGAAGGTTTTCAGATGTTTTCTGTAGCTGTTATTTAAGCTGTGTTATGGAATTCTTAACTAGTATTCAAGATTGGCTTTTAATTATGTCATTTTTTGAAGTTGTTCTCCACGTTAGCAGGAAGAGCCTGTCTTTGGCCTTAGTTATTGTGGTGGTTATATAGTTTCCGAGCCTCAGTATGTGGTGGGCAGCGTTTTTGGAAAGATCTGCTACGATTTAAAATGTTAAAGCATGGAAACAATCTGTGGTATTATGCAAAACCTCTCTCTTAGAATGTAAATTACGCGAGCCTCAAGCTTATTAATGATATTACAATCAGTAACAAATAATCGTAGAACTGAACAGTTTAATCATATTTAAATCATCAGAGAAATTTGAATATGCGTAACACAACCAATGGGCTGCTACATACAGCCTGAGAATTTATAACGATGTCGTAAAGCTTGAAACTTCTTAATTAAATTTTTACTTTCTTGGACTGAAATAACTGAGTGGGTAAAACTTCTTAATTATTTAATTATGAAACTGCTGAATGAAATTGACGTAATGAACCTACTGTCTCTTTGCTACTTTATCATTTCAACACTGACCTACAGAATGTGCCCTGACAAACATAACTCAAACTTTTCCTATTCATTAATTACTCACAATATTCTACGGTAACGCGATACGACTGCTTTCAAATTAACCCAAAAGAATGGTCCTGAATAAGAAGAAATCCTAACAATAACCTACACATTTCATAAGTCATTGACCTCACAAAAATCTTCATTACACGAACTACAACAATTCTGCAAGCACCAATATTGCCAGCTAAATAAAAGATTCTAACTATTGAAGGCTCTAACTATTAATAGGCATGTGGTTATCAAAGGAAACATTTTGTTTCAGAGAAAACAATATATTTACCAGTTCAAAAATTATATAATCATCAGTAATAAATCTCAATGACGGATATAGATTCAAACCGTCCCCTCGCGCTAGTACTGCAAACCTCCAACACTGCTAATCGTTAACCTCTAACTTCCGTCACCGCTGACTACTCACTCCCAAGTTCCATCACTGCTGGCTGTTCACCCCAAGTGCTAGTCCGACCAGCCACAGAGTCTCTTACAGAGTGCACACAGCACTATCAGCGTTATTAATGCAGAGAGCTACACAGTGCTGTCAACATACAAACACTTAAACAGCCTACTTACAAGCTAAAAAAGCATTTTTAGAACTGTAAACGGTTTGTGTACAAAAATAAAAACCATAAGTTATGACCGACAACTAATGATAGTCATTTCATAATATTTCTAAATACTTTGTATCCCACTTTGATATATGACACTGGACCGATTTTTTAAATGTCAGCGATGTTGCATATTTACATAACAGTTCACTAATAATTTTTCTCGCCATGTATGTGCGAAGACATTATTACTGGATGTATTTGTGCACTGTTCGTGCTCAGTTTTAGATATTAGGTAGATTAACTAAAAGTCTTTTCGCTGGAGAGCCAGTAATTGAATTAATACTGAAATTACGAGACAAAATTAATTTTCCTGACTTCTGTGTCAGTAGGGTGTCACTTGAGTATCGCTCATCACTGTAGGATCCGTACCAGGTCTGGTTGACAGAGGAGATAGAGAAGATCCAGAGAAGAGCGGCGCGTTTTGTCACAGGATTATTTGGTAAGCGTGATAGCGTTACGGAGATGTTTAGCAAACTCAAGTGGCAGACTCTGCAAGAGAGGCGTTCTGCATCGCGGTGTGGTTTGCTGTCCAGGTTTCAAGAGGGTGCGTTTCTGGATGAGGCATCGAATATATTGCTTCCCCCTACTTATACCTCCCGAGGAGATCACGAATGTAAAATTAGCGAGATTCGAGCGTCTACAGAGGCTTTACGGCAGTCGTTCTTCCTGCGAACCACACGCAGCTGGAACAGGAATGGGAGGTAATGACAGTGGCACGATAAGTGCCCTCCGCCACACACCTCTGGGTGGCTTGCGGGATATAAATGTAGATGAACACGTAAATTTAACAAACTGAAACAATATTTTTTTTTGACACGTAATATCTTACTACACGTGTCCGACCATAATGTCCACAACTGCTCCGGATGCCTGAGACTATGGCATAGGCGCCATTCTGTCACTCAGACATCATGGTTCTGAATGGCCAATTGAATACTTCAAAGTCTCTGATAGTGGCAAAAAGTAGTAACATTCAGATCGAGAAGGAGGCTCTTTCAACTATATTTGTAGTCAAGAAATGTTATGATCACATTACCGACAACGAACTCTTAGTGACTGTCTTAGGACCGAACAATGCCGTTCCTATAAAGGAAGCTTTCGAGTTATGACTATAGAGTTGTATTAAAGTGCACAGCACAACACGCAAACACTCATTTGCTTACACTTCTGCCTACAGAACAAAACAAAATATCTAACAAATCAGCTGATGTTTGCCCTTCAATTGATGTCGGTAGTCAAGACAATATTGAAAATTTTCAGTAAACTCACATTTTATTGCGAAACTAGTGCCTAAACATCCTGTTTTGTCCAAGATCAAACAGGATGTTCAAACAGAGTGGCCAAATGATAAGAAGTTACTTAGTCAACCAGCCATTAAGTATATCGGACTATGACGCGTGCACATAGAGTGTAAAAACCTATCATTCTGGAACATTAAGAATCAGGCAAGTCACGAGTGTTTATAACTGCAGTTCTTAAATCCAAGGTAATGCAGATGTTGCATTAGTCTCATTGCGACATAGTTAGTATTCTCCAAATGCCCGTTTGAGATAGAGATGCCATCGACATCTTCCACAAAAAATAATCAGACTTTGTCTAAGGTCTTCTCTACTGAATTATCGCCGAAATCTATCGTCAATGGCAACAGCCCAGAATCTTCTTCTCAGGAATTTATTTTGTGAAACCAACAGCGTTTCGCACTTCCAGACGTGCGTTTCATCCTTGTGGCAATGGCATCACTCAAAAATTCGTATGGACTTTCAAGTCGTACATGACGAGTCTAGTTCAGCAGTACAATTCTTTATTGATCTTCCTCTCTTAGTAAAGAGCTACTCCTGATGATGAACAATACCAAATGCAGAACTACTTAGAGGGCCGCATTGAACATCAACCTCAGTATTAAAGCCACTTCTGCATACTAAAACCGATAACAGATTCCGAGCTAGGAGCACCCCCCGCCCCCCTCCCCCCCCCCCCCCCGCCTCCCGCGCCCTAATGAGGTAGTTTATTTTATTATTATTTAATTTAACAGTGATTTTGCTGACATTACATAAGTTTATTTTATCGTTTTTTAATTCAACTAAGATGAAACTTTGATTTTGCTCATGCATGTCCACTTTCGTAACATAAAGAGAGCTATCCTTTACATGTGTGTGAAGTACGGCGCGCTCCTTCTATTGTTTTGAAAATCGGCGCCTCGATCGAGCGTTAATGTCAATTTTAAATCCACTCCTGCATCCAAAACCTGAGTTTCGATGACAGTCAAAACATAAAATATATTGATATGAATGATATGGTACAAGTATGGGGTAAAGGCATCATTACCGGACATAATCATAGACCAGCTCAGCAATCTCATTTCCAAAATTAAATGTTCACATGAAATCACAAGACACCATTAAAAGGAAATCAGGATGCACTGTACTCCCAGGCATCATTCTGAACTCCTAGCTCCCCCGGTCGGAGACTCGAGTCCTCCCTCGGGTAAGGGTGTGTGTGTTGTCCTTAGAATAAGTTAGGTAGATTAAGTAGTGTGTAAGCCTGGGGACCGATGACCTCAGTAATTTGGTCTCGTAGGAACTTACCACAAACTTCCAAAAATTGAATTCCTAGACTATTTTCAATTACGAAATCAGAGGACTTACATGCAGCCAGCCATTTGTGGGACCTTCCGACACAGCCAGCGGTCACCCCCGCCAGCGCCTCCAGCAGTGGAATGCAGCTGCAACACCCTGCAACTAACCGATGGAACTGGACGATGTGTCGCCGACCTGAGACCGGCCTAAAGACGTCCAAATATCGAACACATGACTGTGATTTTGCTTGGGTTTCTCATGGAGCTGCTGGCAAATCCCACGAGGAGCAATATAGTGCACCCACCAGAAATCTGCTCTCGCAACAAGGAAGAAACATTTTAATTGCTCTGAGCACTATGCGTCTTAACTTCTGAGGCCATCAGTCGCCTAGAACGTAGAACTACTTAAACCTAACTAACCTAAGGACATCACACACATCCATGCCCGAGGCAGGATTCGAACCTGCGACCGTGGCGGTCGATCGGTTCCAGACTGTAGCGCCTAGAACCGCACAGCCACTCCGGCCGGCTAAACATTTTAATGAAGCCAGCCAACCTAATCAGTTCCACCCACCCCCTCAGGTGAGGGGTGTCGTACACCAGGTCAGAGGTACATAGCAAGTACCACACAGACACAAGCACCTGCTTTGCGCCTCTCACTTCCATGTGGCAACCTCCAGATAGCGCTCACAAATCTGTTCTTCATAGTACTGCGCCATGTTCTTCAGCTCGTTGTATACGTCTGCTGATAGTGTCGAAAATCGCCACTGGAGTGCTGTCACCCACAGACTACATTGCTTCCGCCTTTTACTGGCAGGCATGGAAACTCTTCCAGCGATCCGCACAAAACACAAAGTGCCGCAGATACTCATAGTTCCTAACTAGCAATCAGACCAATTCAGTGCCTGCAAGCAGCTCAGTACAGGCCTCTGCAAGAATACACACTGACTTGGCAGTCGCTTAATACAGAGTAGTAGGACCTTTGACCAACAGTGTCGGCAATATTGCGAGGGCTATTCGAAAAGTAAGGCCTTATCGGTCACAAAAGGAAACTACAGTGAAAATCCAAAATTCTTTATTTTTCTCCATTCTGCTGCTCTTTCCAGTTACATCTCTACGTAGTCACCACTCCGACTTCGACATTTTTTTGTAGCGTTGTATCAAATTGCCAGGATCTTCGTCATAGAAGGTATACGCACGAGCATTCAGCCACTTCTCTAGTCCGGCCTGCAGTTCGCTGTCTGTGTCAAAATGTTGTATTGATAGCAGGCAGTTCATGTGAGCAGAGATGAATATCAGAGGGAGCCAAGTCCGGGCTGTATGGTGGGTGATGAAACACTTCCCACCGAAAACGCTGCAGAAGCTTCCTCATTGTTCCTCCAGTGTGCGTCCGACAATAAGTCATGAAGAAGGAAATGCGTGAGAGGTACATTACATGGGGTTGCATGAAATCAGATGAAAACTCGCAGTGGGCAACCATACTTGGCAGGAGTCACTAGTGTTCTAGTCTTCTTTTCATGGTGACTTTCTCAGAACCGAAAAGAGCGATTTGACGCAATCGGCAGGCATAGTGGAGATATTACCCAAAATACCTATGGAAAGCGTCATCGGATTTTCAATGACGTTTCCATTTCGCGATCCTTTAGACCATACCTTCCTAATTGCCCTCATACTAACAGTTACAGTGAGAATATCATAGACTGCAAAGAGACAGCAAAACTATACAGATTTCATCGCATTAAAATTAGGACATCTTTTAAGTGCGATGCCTAAAACTATACCGAAGTTAAGTACTTACTGTTATCTAACATATTCTTAGTAAATGTTGTTGGAGATTTCTTATTGTGTCGTCACATTTGAGCTGTAATATCACCCTGTAAAACAATGTTTAGTTAGTGTGAGATCTGCCACTTTTAAGGAAGTATAGCAGGGAAGCACCACTCCACTACCGTGGATGTTTGGGCTACGTTAATAATAGTAGCTTCAGCAGCTATGCTCAGAACACAGGTAAAGACCACTCTTGACGCAGGGCTTGCTGAAAAAGAATGAAATAATGACGCAACTGGTCCGCATCACCCACTGACGTTGCCGTTCTCCCTTTTCCTGTCACGTGTAACACGTGAACGTTCTGATCGCCATATACGAACCGTATGATTAAAAGAAAAGTCGACTCATTGAGGGAACAACTCTCTTCCCAGAAGTCACTGTGCAGTTTACCAGTGCAAACACTTCGCGCTGATGTTTGTCATTCGGCTTTGGTGTCTGAAGCTTCTGGACCTTCAGGAGATTAACATTAACTTTTTAGTAAGACTTCTTGCACTGATTATCCTGAAATTTCTACAGTCTCTCCGCCGTAAGTACTGATTTTACCCGAGTTCTTGCAAACATTGCACACTTTGACGAAGCTGGCGTCTGGAAAAGATGGGCGACCGGCTCCCCTTTTATGGAGAGCACCACATCCTTCCGTAAATGAAATATGCAAGTACTTGGTCATAATAGTGGTACCCTTCCACAATGTGGCCGAAAGTTTGGTCGCAGTTGGGTATTAGCCTTCGTGTCCATGAACGAGGTTACTCACTGGGGTGTCTCCTGTGGCGTCCACATTATTCGTCAGATCTGCCGCAAACGAAAAATTTCAGTTATTTTGTCTTGCGCTGAAAAACATTTCTTCTAATCAAATCCAGTTTTAAAGATTTTGAACTCTAAATTTTTCAAATTTATCCCTTTTGCAAGCATAAAAACGGAAAAATTTCTCTTACCGTCATGCAGCTTGCATGCCATTCCAGCCTTGTTCACATGGCCCTGCTGCTGCTGGCAACTCGCCACCTGGCTCGACTGGGTACAGTTGATTACAATCAACCTCAATCGCGCTCTCAGGTAGGTGGCTGATTTCCGGTAGCGGAGTTTTGTTTCAGTTATATTTTCTTGAGTACTGTAGACATTGCTTAAGAGACTTGATTTTAAGTCTTGCGCAGTTTAAACTGATAAGCCCAAAAACTGTCACCACTTTTCACCGCTAAACTGATTGGCAGCGGGTGGTGACAAAGGGCAGAAGCCTGGCAACAATTCTCTACAAAACAGCTAAGCTGGTCGGCTGTTCGTGTGCTAGTGTGGTGATCATCTGTGGAAAGTGGGTGAAGCGTGGTGATACGAGCAGCTATGTTTACTAGTTTCATTCATGCGCAACCGCTTGCGTTGTTACAATATACAATCTTCAGTCCCGTCTTTGAATCTGGACGGTCACGTTGATCGCGTGAAATATAAACTGTATATATTCCGTAGAGGATCCGAATGCACTAAACGGAAGTTTGTTATGGCCTACCGTGCGTAAGATGGCTAATGACTTACAGTATGGATAGTGACTGTCTCCTTAAACTTCACTCTGATATGCATACAAAGTCGATATCGAAAATCTTGTTCTCTCCTTAAGGTTCCATTCACTCCAGTCAGCCATACTGTTTTACGATTTTTCTGGACTACGAATAAAGTATTTTATGCACATTATTTACCGATTCCTGGAAAACGTTTTCTGGTTTTAGTACGAAATTCTGTTATCATTAAGCCTCCCAACCGAGGAACAACAGTTGCTTTCTCCATGATAACGTGTACCCATGACGGAATTTCTGCTCTCTGCAGTCTTATCTCAAATCAAAAATGTTGTGTCTAGGCAAGACAGCCTAGACACAATGAGAGGAAGCCGAAAGGCACGCGCTTAAACTCACGCAGGCTGGCGTGTGGTCTGAAACAGGATACGTAATGAATGCTATAAATAAAAGTACGCAGCTTCTGGAATACTTAACTTTAATCCATAATTGTAGAACATCGCTCTTGATGATACATGCTTCATAATATTAATTAGCAATTGAATACGGCGCCTTGCTAGGTCGTAGCAAACGTAGCTGAAGGCTAGGCTAACTATCATCTCGGCAATTGAGAGCGTAATTGTCAGTGTGGCGTCGCTAACAAAGTCGGCTGTACAACTGGGGCGAGTGCTAGTACGTCTCTCTAGACCTGCCGTGTGGTGGCGCTCGATCTGCGATCACTGACAGTGGCGACACGCGGGTCCGACGTATACTACCGGACCGCGGCCGATTTAAAGGCTACCACCTAGCAAGTGTGGTGTCTGGCGGTGACAACACAAAAAAACTATCTACTTCCTTAATCCACAGGAAATTTCGCACATAATAAGAGCACACATTTCTTCAAATGGCTCTAATCGCTATGGGACTTAACATCTGAGGTCATCAGTCCCCTAGACTTAGAACTGCTTATACCTAACTAACCTAAGGACATCACACACATCCATGCCCAAGGCAGGATTCTAACCTGCAACTGTAATAGCAGCGCGGTTTCGGACGGATCGAAGCGCCTAGAACCACTCGGCCACAGCGGCCGGCGCACACCTTTCTTCAAATTTGAGTGAGGTAATTAACTTAATGCAGCTCTGAAGACTTGGTCAAAGTTAGATACATTTGGAACCTAATTTGCACAGTTCACGATTCTTATCACGACTTTTCACTTACTAAATTTGCAATTGCTCACGTCTTTCAAATAACTAACGAACATATTAATATAAGATTATATTTAAAGTACTTCTTGCAAACAATAGATTGGGGACACACTTATAAAGATATCTTTCTGAAACTTTGCTGAATTAGTGCTAATGGAAGGAAAAAGGAGTAATAATACAATTTTTTAAATTTAATTATTGATTATTGCAAAAAGCGTCACAAAAGCACATTACAAAACTACATCTTTACTTTAAGAGACCTAAATTTTATTACTTTTTCAAATCTCAAAATAACTGTGCTATTACTTAGTGCACAATACTCTACAGCTTAAGAAATTTGTCTGTATTTTGGTTTAGGATAATATTTACCGACTACAGAGCTTAAGCCTGTACACACCTCATTTTAGACAGAGAAAATTAAACTCCTCCAATGAGATGCATAGTGTTGGCTGAACTTCTTACTGACATCAAAAAGTGTTCTCGAAGAATCAATACATAATAAGCAAAACGACTTATGTTGGTTGTTTTATTAGTTTCCAAACAAATCGTAAAATACCACTTATTTTGTAGGGTGAGGAGAGTGAATCCTTAATGCAGCCTTGAAGAACTGGTCAAAGTCATATACATTTTAGCATCTACTTTGCACAGTTCACGATTCATATCACGTCTCTGCTCTTACTAAACTTACATGTTCCATGCAGCTCGGATCCACCGGCACAATGTCTTAATAGTCTTCGGATTTAACACAACAATGTTCTCCATTTGCATAACAACTATGAGTAAGAAATTGCTTTTCCTCACCCATCACGTCGTCTTCTCTTGGACAACTAAAATCAAAAGAATCTCTGCAGAGCCACTTCTGATATTACTTACAATGAAGACTCAAATTCGTTACCAGATGGTCTCACAATCAAAGTATAATGTCAATACACTGCTGCTCTAAGGCACACATGTGTGCTTTTCATCACCGCCACTCACTATTTCTTACCCAAAATCGCGATCAAAATGTCTTCAATCTTGAGAAGATTTCACGTAGATAAAAAGTATCTCTAGCATGCCCATCGCATCACCTTAAATGAACATAATAATATTTTCACACCTTATTTTAATTTCAAACTACATGATATTTTAGACTTGCGAAGAAACAGCATATTGTTCTATAGTCTATCTGACGTGTACTAGCAACATAATGATTAATTTACACTATAAAACTGGAGAATGAACAAATGATTAAGTATATATTGATCAATGTGTACATACTAACCAAACAAATCCGATGAAGGAGGACAGAAATATGAAATTCTACACGCACAAGTAACTTATTGGTTTTCGTGAAACTATATTTGTGAAAAAGAGATTTGTAGAGAGAATGAATCATTTAGTACCTATTGTGAAACTCACCATAAGCCGAAAATTGTTGATTACGAGGGCTATTCGTTTATAATTGTGCGATCGGTCGGGAAATAGAAATCACAGTGAAAATGCGATGAAGTTGTGCACAGATTTCTTGGGCAATGTCTCTAGTATGTCCATCGATCGCATCACGTCGCCTTTTTCCGTTCCGAGCACACAGTGAGCACGTCAAGAAGCCAAGGACGATAGTGTCTCCCGCCAAGGGTGGGTTCTTAATGAGAGCTTTCGCCTGCTTTCATGCGGCCCACATAACATAAGTGTCATGTATTTCCTTCCTCGTGTCAATTCTCGGCCACACAGTGCTGTGGCAAAGAAGAAGCTCCTGCAGCGTTTTCGATGGGAAGTTTTTTATCTCCCACCATACAACCTAGACTTGTCCCCCTCAGAGTCTCATTTTTGCTCACATGAACCGCTGGTTATAAAAAAAAATTAGGCACACTTAGCGAGCTGCAGAACACTCTAGGGAATTGGAAAAATCACAGACGGCTTTTTTTACGACAAGGGTATTGGAAAATTGGTACAACGCTATGACATATCTAACAAGGGGAGGCCGCCAATTGTGAAATTCAGATTCGATTCATACTGCGCATAATAAAAGCTCATGGCCAGAGGTGTAATGTGGCAAAGCACCAAGATCCACTTCTCAGCCGTTGTCGAGAAAATCGACAGTTAAAAGAAACCGTTGTGGTGAAATACTCTCTACGGTTCATAACTTTCCTACAGCGTCGTCGCGCAGCGGTAAGCGCTCGGGTACGTAATCCGAAGGTCACAGGATCAAATCCCGCGGCATGCAACTTTTTTTTTTTATTATTAGTTTTTCATAATTCATATATATATTGTAATTCAAATATATATTTGAATTACAAAAAACTAATAATAAAAAAAAGTTGCATGCCGCGAATTAATGAATTGCTTATGCATGTTGGTGAAGGCGGATCGCTCTCCAATTGTACCGCCTCCATTTTTCCGTTTGTTTAACAGGGTGTACCATAGCTCTCACGCCCGCACTGATTTTCGACGATGTTATAAGTTGCGCTAGGGACCGCATCTAGCTTCTTTCGAAGTTAGCAGGCAACTACGCTGTCATGCGGCGGCTCGTTTCGGCCCATTCAACATCTGTCCATCAAGTGTAACGAGCGAGTAACGGAGTTTATATTTCATACCTGCCACAGCAAATTTGTGTTCGTGGGGTCTCTATCCTAATTCGAACGTGTGACTTACACTATACGTATTCGTTTCGGAATATCGTTTCTACGTCTTCCGTTAACTATACGTGGTTAACATTATGAAGACAATTAATAACATTTGTGAAATACAACTTTGCGGAAGACATAATGATGTTCGAAGTCGCCAGTTTTTCCACGACAAACGACTTTCAACAACATATTATATGCATAATTGTTGCAACTGATTGCCGGGAATTATATATATGTGCGTATATATATATATATATATATATATATATATATATATATATATATATTTTTAATTACAAAAAACCAATACTAAAAAAAAAAGTTGCATAGCGCGATATTCGATCCGGCGACTTTCGGATTACAAACCCGAGCGTTTACCGCTGCGCCACAACGCCGTGGAAAATTGTAAATCGTTGAGAGTATTTCACCGCAACGGTTTCTTTTTAACTGTCGGTTTTCTCGGTAACGGCTGAGAAGTGCATCTTAGTGCTTTGCCACATTACACCTCTGGCCATGAGCTCTTATTATGCGCAGTATGAATCGAATCTGAATTTCACAATTGGCGGCCTCCCCTTGTAAGTCGGACTGGCGACTATGCTGAGAAGTAGCTGGAAGTTGTAGCTAACTATCGAAAACTAAACATTTTTTTATGTTCGCTATGGTTTCCACTTCGTGACCGATCGGACCTTGATAAACGAATAGCCCTCGTATAACCACTTGCTTGCTGAAAAATTATGATAAACACTCGATTGCTGAAAACGTTTGTATCTTTAGATAGCAATAACATACTAATCTAAATCATGAGCCCCTGAATTTAATACATGAGAGATTATAAATGTACACTCCTGGAAATTGAAATAAGAACACCGTGAATTCATTGTCCCAGGAAGGGGAAACTTTATTAACACATTCCTGGGGTCAGATACATCACATGATCACACTGACAGAACCACAGGCACATAGACACAGGCAACAGAGCATGCACAATGTCGGCACTAGTACAGTGTACATCCACCTTTCGCAGCAATACAGGCTGCTATTCTCCCATGGAGACGATCGTAGAGATGCTGGATGTAGTCCTGTGGAACGGCTTGCCATGACATTTCCACCTGGCGCCTCAGTTGGACCAGCGTTCGTGCTGGACGTGCAGACCGCGTGAGACGATGCTTCATCCAGTCCCAAACATGCTCAATGGGGGACAGATCCGGAGATCTTGCTGGACAGGGTAGTTGACTTACACCTTCTAGAGCACGTTGGGTGGCACAGGATACATGCGGACGTGCATTTTCCTGTTGGAACAGCACGTTCCCTTGCCGGTCTAGGAATGGTAGAACGATGGGTTCGATGACGGTTTGGATGTACCGTGCACTATTCAGTGTCCCCTCGACGATCACCAGTGGTGTACAGCCAGTGTAGGAGATCGCTCCCCACGCCATGATGCCGGGTGTTGGCCCTGTGTGGCTCGGTAGTATGCAGTCCTGATTGTGGCACTCACCTGCACGGCGCCAAACACGCATACGACCATCATTGGCACCAAGGCAGAAGCGACTCTCATCGCTGAAGACGACACGTCTCTATTGGTACCTCCATTCACGCCTGTCGCGACACCACTGGAGGCGGGCTGCACGATGTTGGGGCGTGAGCGGAAGACGGCCTAACGGTGTGCGGGACCGTAGCCCAGCTTCATGGAGACGGTTGCGAATGGTCCTCGCCGATACCCCAGGAGCAACAGTGTACCTAATTTGCTGGGAAGTGGCGGTGCGGTCCCCTACGGCACTGCGTAGGATCCTACGGTCTTGGCGTGCATCCGTGCGTCGCTGCGGTCCGGTCCCAGGTCGACGGGCACGTGCACCTTCCGCCGACCACTGGCGACAACATCGATGTACTGTGGAGACCTCACGCCCCACGTGTTGAGCAATTCGGCGTTACGTCCACCCGGCCTCCCGCATGCCCACTATACGCCCTCGCTCCAAGTCCGTCAACTGCACATACGGTTCACGTCCACGCTGTCGCGGCATGCTACCAGTGTTAAAGACTGCGATGGAGCTCCGTATGCCACGGAAAACTGGCTGACACTGACGGCGGCGGTGCACAAATGCTGCGCAGCTAGCGCCATTCGACGGCCAACACCGCGGTTCCTGGTGTGTCCGCTGTGCCGTGCGTGTGATCATTGCTTGTACAGCCCTCTCGCAGTGTCCGGAGCAAGTATGGTGGGTCTGACACACCGGTTTCAATGTGTTCTTTTTTCCATTTCCAGGAGTGTACTTAGGGTCTAACATTTTTATTCTCTTTTTTTTTTTTTTACCACACGGTTGGAAATGTCTAGTTTCTATATGACATGACCAAAATAAATATTACAACCAGAAAGGGGACATTCGACTTTTATATAAGTTATGGCTGTGGAACGCTCTATGAAGTATACATACTACTGTCACGTAATTTTCGGGAAGAGAGAAGCAAGATTATTGTTTAACTTCCCGTCGACGACGGGGTCGTTAGCGGCGGGACGTTAGTTCGAGTGAAGGAAGAAAGGAGAAGGAAATCGGCCGGGCCCATTTAAAGGGACCGTCCTAGTACTGGACTTAACTTGGTGAGGAAAATGACAGACACCTCAAATCTTTAGATTATGTTTGTGGAGCTGTTGAAGACTAATGACATCTTTCTTTTGGAAATGTTAATGCACTTTGTCTTTGAATATCTGTGGTAAAGTTACATTTAAACCTGCGTGTCATGGTCGATTTGTTTGCTAACATTACGTGGAGTAGAGCATATATAGCACCAGGTATCATCCCTAATATGATACAAATTTGCAAAAGATCTATTGCTCTCCATATCATTTGTGAATTATGATGTTACGTTCTCGCCAAAGGCTATTTCCTTCGTTACTAACACTATTCTGTACTTTTTTGCTGCAAGATATAGTATATTGAAATTTTTTTTTTTTGTATTCTGACTGTCACCTTGGAGGTAATGAATCATGAAATGCTTCTTTCCTGTCGGATAACATTCCAAACAGTCGTTAACACATTTTATGCTCGCAGCTACAGTTACTTACTTTTCGATGAACATCATGCGAGCGTCCATGCCTTTATTAGGCATTTATAACAAAACTTCATTATCAGCCTTTACTCCGTTGGACTATGCTACGTGAATTCTCATTCACGTACACATAACATTACACAACAATAATTACAGTAATAATAATTGTCATCATATTCGTGTTCAGGAAGTATACAAGACGCCTGTTCCATTTGCTTGTGTTTGCCTTATTCTCGCCATCTCCACTAGCGTCTTCTAAGAGGAATCTTTTGGCACACATTTCATGGAGAATAATTTATTTCTGGTTATTTATTTATGGTTATTTCACAAATATCTATATTCGTGTGGTATCCCTTTTATCGAACGTTAACTCTTTTCTAATACGTTCATTCCTTTTTTATCTGATTTTGTACAATCTACCATAGCTCTAAGAGTCCTCGTATGGTACGCTTGAATACTATTTGTCGTTTAGTAAGAATCCAGATCTTACTAATGTAAAGATGCTAAGGAACTAACACACTTTAATAAAATTTCGTTACTTCACTTGTTTTCTAGAGTTCCGTTAGCAGAGCCACATACATTGCAACTTTACGTGTTTAATACGCACATCTTGACCTTATAATAAGTTATTTAAATTTTTCAAAATATTTGAAGTATTTTACTTATCCTGTTCTAACAAATGACAACCTTTAGCCTCATATGTTCACCCACTTTTAAATTTAATCACTTTTATCGATGGAGATCTTTATAAATTTTGAGCAGGGCAAGTGCCATTGTTGAATAACATCTCGTTAGTATTTGAAAAATGTGTCGTATTACCAAACCCCTCAGAGATGAAGATGAAATAAAATTTATTGTTTATAAACGTGTATTTCATCAGCGGCTTTCAGGAATTTTGAAATATATTTTTTTATAGATATTTGAATCATCTCATTAGAGACGTAAGCTCAGCATGTGAACAGCGGTTGATTCTTATCTTCATAATCATTCATAATTAACTGGTCGTCAGGAAATGAACATTTGTTTCTACCTGTTCGTATTTTTTTTTTAAACGTGATGAACTAAATATCTCAACCGTCTAAAGAATTCGTCACCGTGTATGTCAAAATATCTTAATAGACGACTACTGAAGCGTGTTAAGGACAAGAGATGGTACAAAGACAACAGAACTATCACGAGATCTTGCTAGTAATAATTTATTTCAATTAAGTATTCTCGAAATTGTCTCCGTTTGTATTATAGTCTTATACCTGCTAGAGCTGACATTTAGTTACAGGCACAGTAACAGTCACACGGTATACGTGAGCAGTATACGAAGCATACCGTCCGTGGTCGAAAAAGGTGAACAAGAAATACTTAGTGACTGACATGGACTGCGAAAGCCAACCAACGGCGAAAATACTGATTTATGAGCTGTCACAGACTTAACACGCAGTCAGCGTGTGACTACTGCTGTGATGGTCCACGTTTATTCATTGTTTACACCAGTAGAGACAGGACACAGAACACGGCTCGCAAACACGCTTTCATTAGGCACAGTCCGCCCACCGTGAAATGGACGCCCATACATAATGACACGTTACGCAGCACGCTGCGCGGCCCCTAGTTAGGCAAACCGCCACTCATGCGAGGGGTAGGGCTCGGCTGAAGCGAACACGCTGGCTACGAACGGTTCCCGCATTACCTGCGGCGGAGAATTTCGCAACACTTGCCGTCTGGCAACCCGCGCAAGAGCAGCAGTGTGTTTTGGAGCTATGCGTGCGTAGAGAGTATCGCCAACTCTGACACCACAATTACCTGCAACTGGTTCTGGACCTCGTAAATTCAGATCATTTCCATAACTGCCTCCCGCCCTTCAAGTCGCACGTGTGCAGAAACACCTTCAGCGACCAGCATTTCGTGGAAAAGAATTTGCAGGTATTCAGTAGCTTCTGGTCAAGACGGAATAAATAGTGAGTTGTTAAAATATGGGGGAGTGTTTCTCGGACTACGATTCCTACACTTAGTAAGCGTACGAAGGAATAGGTGTGACGTACCATCCGCAAGGCATATAGCGGAAGTAATATCTCTGTTTCAGAAAAGTGAAAGAGAACTGAGAAAACTACAGAGGGATAAGCTGACGCAACACTGCTTATAAAGAACACTCAAATCAAAAAATTACATGCTTAACACACTACTGGCCATTAAATTGCTACACCACG
The DNA here is from genome assembly GCF_023864345.2 of Schistocerca serialis cubense. Taxonomy (NCBI): domain Eukaryota; kingdom Metazoa; phylum Arthropoda; class Insecta; order Orthoptera; family Acrididae; genus Schistocerca; species Schistocerca serialis. The sequence goes on from NC_064641.1 coordinate 806,195,495, forward strand.
AAGATGACGTGCTACAGACGCGAAATTTAACCGACAGGAAGAACACGCTGTGATATGCAAATGATTAGCTTTTCAGAGCATACACACAAGGTTGGCACCGGTGGCGACACCTACAACGTGCTGACATGAGGAAAGTTTCTAACCGATTACTCATACACAAACAGCAGATGACCGGCGTCGCTGGGTGAAACGCTGTTATGACGCCTTGTGTAAGGAGGAGAAATGCGTACCATCACGTTTCCGACTTTGATAAAGGTCGGATTGTAGCCTATCACGATTGCGGTTTATCGTATCGCGACATTGCTGCTCGCGTTGGTCGAGATACAACGAGTGTTAGCAGAATATGGAGTCGATGGTTTCAGGAGTGTAATACGGATCTTCGTGCTGGATCACAACGGCCTCGTATCACTAGCAGTCGTGATGACAGGCATCTTATCCGCATGGAAGTAACGGATCGTACTGCCACGTTTCGATCCCTGAGTCAACAGATGGGGACTTTTGAAAGACAACAACCATCTGCACGAATAGTTCGACGACGTTTGCAGCAGCTTGGACTATCAGAGACCATGGCTGCGGTTACCCTTGACGCTGTGTCACAGACAGGAGCGCCTTCGATAATGTACTCAACGCCGAACCTGAGTGCAAGAATGGCAAAACGTCATTTTTTCGGATTAATCCAGGTTCTGTTTACAGCATCATGATGGTCGCATCCGTGTCTGGCGACATCGCGCTGAACGCACATTGGAAGCGTGTATTCGTCATCGCCATACTGGCGTATCACCCGGTCTGATGGTTGGGGTGCCATTGGTTACACGTCTCTGTCACCTCTTGTTCGCACTGACGGCGCTTTGAACAGTGGACGTTACATTTCAGTTGTGTTACGACCCGTGGCTCTACCCTTCATTCGATCCCGGCGAAACCCTACATTTCAGCAGGATAATGAATGACCGCATGTTGCAGGTCCTGTACGGGTCTTTCTGGATACAGAAAATGTTCGACTGCTGCCCTGGCCAGCACATTCTTCAGATCTCTCACCAAATGAAAATGTCTGGTCGATGGTGGCCGAGCAACTGGCTCGTCACAATACTCCAGTCACTACTCTTGATGAACTGTGGTATCGTGTTGAAGCTGCTTGGGCAGCTGTACCTGTACACGCCATCCAAGCTCTGTTTGACTCAATGCCCAGGCGTATCAAGATCGTTATTACGGCCAGAGGTGGTTGTTCTGGGTACTGATTTCTCAGGATCTATGCACCCAAATTGCGTGAAAATGTAATCACATGTCACTTCTAGTATATTTGTGCAATGAATTTCCGTTTATCATCTGCATTTCTTATTGGTGTAGCAATTTTAATGGCTAGTAGTGTATGACAGCCTGCTGGGAACATATGCCTCCGAATTTTGTATTCTGTTCCCTATATCGGACCAGGTATTATATGTCATGAATATTATTCGATCGACTGTCCCGCTTCTTGACACAAGTTGCAACATTAGATCGCTACAGGACTTCGAATTTTAGCTTGTAACACGGTGGTGTGTAATGTAACTATGTCGGTGCGTCAGAGATAGCGTGCTGTAATAGAGTTTCCAGCCGCGAAGGTGTTCGTTTACACACGCAGCACCTCTCCTCAAACATTACAATGCCAGGCTATACACGTTTACTGCGAAACCTGAAACACCCTTAGCACTGGCTTCACTGTCATCGATTATCCAACCGATTTTCATTAGTTTCCTAAATATAAAAAACACCTTCAAAAAATCACTTTGATAGAAATGAAGCTGTGCAGGCAGAGGTGAGATTTCGGCTGCACAGACAAACATTCTACGGTGATGGCATCAATAAACTGGTTTCCTGATACGAGGCATGTGTTAGTCTGCAGAATCAGTATGTTGAGTAAAATGTGTAGACATGAAGAATGAAGATATAATATGTAGATTAAGTCTGTTTGATTTAAGAAGCTTTATGATTTTTCAAATGAAAAATCGGAGCCATTATTTGTTAGCACGCCGTCGTATGATAACTGATCTAATAGAGGAGGAACAAGCAGGATGTAGATAAATTCTTTCATGCACAGGCAACATTTTCACAGAAAAATATCATAAATTCAACTTTGAAACTTATTTATCGATTCAAAAACAGCCTTCGATATAGTAGTTCTAAATTATGAATCTCAGACGTTGTCCCTGCCATTTAAAACCTGGAGGACCAGCACTGACGAACTATCTGGAAAGACCACCTCCAATCATTTTCACCAGTGAAGTTTTTCTTCCTTTTTTCCAGTTTTACTTGTCAAGTCAATTGAGTACAGTGTCTTCAAATATTACTAGAGCATTATGCTTACCACATCAACGTGTTATGCTAAAATTTTTGAGTATAAATTATATTTGATTAAAGAAAAATAGATGGAAATAAAGAATACATCGGAAATACGACATTCATTGAAACTAAACTTTGAAACTTAATTTACAAATGCAAATAAACATATATCTAAAAAATAGATTTCTTTATTTCTGTGACCTGATCCTAATAAAAGCCCCGAACAGACCAAACAGACCATATATATATATATATATATATATATATATATATATATATATATATATATATATATATATATATTAGCAATGAGAAAAAATGGACATAAATTGCTCTACCACTCACGAGAAAACGTTTCTTTCTGTATGACATGTTTTCATTGAAATCTATGGTTTTTGTCAAATCACATACGTGCCAAATACTTCCAGCCACAAACGACCACAAAAGAATTTCTTGCGCTGCACACACAGATTTTTATTTTTGTGTTAAGTGTTGTATCATCCTATTCTGTCCACAGATACCTTATATATATATCAGTGGTCGCAGCGAGTGTATTATCAGATGAACAGTCCCTTTCCTTGATTGTACTCAGGAGATTTGTTCAGCTAATTTCTAAAGAAACATCCGCCGGTAACATTTTCTCCTCTTTGCTGACAGTAAACGATCCAAGCGTTGATTCCAGAGAGGTCTAGAGCGTTGAAACAAGCACACTACGCCATCTGCGGCAACCAATCATGGTATTTTACAGACGAGATATGTGGTCCAGAATATCAATCCAAATTTCTCTAAATGGCAGATATTTGTCTTGAGAGACTCGACAACTGTATCGATATTTAAAACCTCATACAGTTTTTTTAATCTCGGTTACACATTTTTAATTACATGGTATGTTTCGATTGCTCTGAATTATCTTCATAGCTTCATATCAGTGAATTGTAGTCTAGATTGAGAGATTTGTAGAAGCTTTCAGGGAGTTTCTTCTCAGTTTTTCTCTGTTTAATTTGCCGCTGCACGTGGCTGGGGTATTGTGCACAGTAGAAGAGCAGTTTTCCTGTTCATCCTGTGATAACAAGTAATCGATGTGTCACTAGATTTGTCCAAGGTAGCATCACACAAAGATCCGGGAGTAGACATTGCTGATAGTTGTGTTTTCCCGCTTCAACCCCTCTATAAGATGGCCATGAATAAACTGTAGCATGTCACATTTCTTCCTTTCGTTGTACTGTTGTAAAATACATATAACAACATACTCTGCAACAGCTATTTTGTGTTAGCGGGTCTTTCACATTTTGTACCCAACCAAGGAAACTCGTTCACTATATATTTACTGTTGACATCTGCTGCAAGCCACAGCTTCAAATCTATTTACTATCTGGTTTACTGCGCATGTATTGTATACGGCGACCACGGACTTTCCATGGATTGAGCTGTTCATCTGCGATTACAAATGCACCTGGTTTACAGTGCTGGACAGAACTGTTTATAAGTGGATTCCAGGTTGGGGCAGCTGTTGCGAAGCCATTGATCTTGAGTCTTTCGGCCCGAGTGTGCTGCTCATCAAATCTTAAAAATAGCGTGGTTTCTATGAACTTATTTCTTTCCGTAGTGCGAGAAGAAAATGGCGCTTCCATGCTTGAGACCACAGGAGTGTGAGGGTGAACGTCTTCTCTTCTTACACTCCACGTGCGTGCCTTATGGCTATGGCAGCATCTAACTGGGCATTATCAAGCACCCGTATGTCACCCTGGAGAACTTCTCGATCTCTAACTTCTGTAAAGGTTGTTATGTTTTGTACAAAGTTATTGGTCCATGAACACTCGTCATGCACACAAGTAACTCCCTCTGATCATAAGTTTCTTAGCATTACACGAGGAATCTACATTGTCCGCCAACACGTTGTGACGTCCCAATTTCCAACAGAGTGACCTGCTTCAAATCGGGACCACATTGTTCCAACAGCTGCAGTCTCTTCTTTTCCAGCATCCGGGTGCTGAAATGAATGCGATTCGTTCCGTTTCCTTCCTCAGATGCGAGTAGATATTTGAGGCGCTACTGGAATTGAACCTGTAAGCTCTCAGTGACTCTTTATACGGATCCTGAATAGTCATCTTCCGACACTGATCATACCTGTAAGCCTTGTTCTGTTTCGTGACGCAGATAATCTGAGTCATCTTTATCATTCAGTTTATCATTTTCAAAAAGTCTTCTCCTGTAGAATCTTCTTCTGGTAAACTGTTAAAATAATTCATTAATCCTCCACCCGATCGAAACACACAAACGCACTATAATAACGAGGAGCACTAAACTTCTGCAGACCACAACAACGCACTGACAGAAAATAGCAACTAAAATATGATCACTCTTCCACGAAAGAAAGTAAAACGGAAAGGCAGAGAGGGACTGATATCAAAATAATGAAATAAAATAAGCTAATCGGTTGTAAAGATCCGCAGTAGCTTCTTTAGCTACTCAAGGTACCCTCCGCCACACACCGTCAGGTGGCTTGAGGAGTATGGATGTAGATGGAGATGTAGATGTAGATGTATAAACGCAAAAAATATCTCACCGGACTCAAAAGGACCGGCTGAAGTTATTTACGGTAAAAATGTTCATAATTCTTTGTTCTTGCAATAAATTGTTTGTCTTTTCCAAATATAAACCACCAAAGTAAATTAAAAGTCATAAAATATAAGCTCTCTTAGTTAGAACATACGGTGTTTACGAAATGTTAAACAACGCTCACTGGTCCGATTGACCGGTACCGTCTTCCAGTGATACTTCAAATACTAAAAGGAATGTGCCGCACCGACTATATTTCAATCAATACTGGAAGGACTAAAGATACTGAAATAACTACTACTCAAGGACTAGGACTAGGGTGTAGTCTTTTTTTCTAACGTTATGTAACATACATAGGTCGATCTTCAATAATGCTTAAAAACTTCAGAAGCGACGTAGACGCCGCTGCAAAAGTAATTTAATAAAAAACAAATTGGGCCACAAAGGTCGTCAAATACCTCAAAAGTGGATGACAAATGTTGAATCTGTGGCGTCATCAGATGACGTATCTTACCGCACGAGCAGCAGTTGATATTGTTAATCCTCCACTCGCCGTAGGAAGCAGTACTCACACGATGAATATCTGTGCAAATTTCGAAAGCCTTTTAGAAGTGTAAATGTAGAAGTTACAACTTACAGTCCCCGATGTATCAAAGTGAAAGCTGTAATTATTTTGCGTTTTTTTTTTCCTTTTGTCCTTTTTTAATTTTTTGTTTTTATTTTTATTTTTGATCAGAAATTTTATTTTTTATTTTTATTTTTTTATTTAGCAAATGAGACCTAGATCATTTACTGGTAACAACGAAATTCGACAGATTATACTTATTTACTTCTGGCGCAATACGTTAGGTTTTTGTGATACTGTACTTTACAATATACAAGCGGAGACCATGAGACGGGTCACTAAAATAATAAATCTTACGTCAGTGCAAAGACACAACTTAAACACAATGAAAAAGCTACTGTTTGCCAGACGCAAGACTAAACCTGAGCCTCACGCTCTAAAGACGCGCACATAGGCCCGAGCCGAAACGACGTGAATACTTGACATGGGTTTGAATGATAGGGTGCGACAGGTCGATAGGCTCAACCACTGCACATGCGACGACGTAATTCATCTGACAGCCTCGTGTGTTCAGTATGGGTATTAGCTCTTATTACCGGCTCCTTGTGTCTTATATTAAATTACTTGTCTCTGTGTCGTCTACGTGTATTCGGAGGTTTTCAAACGATAGTAACAATCACCCTGTGTATTCACTATACCGTTAAAGAATGGAAAATCTGAAATAGCTTGTGAACACAAGGAAATTATTGTACCTCAATGAATGTTTTACTGTTTGCAGATGTAATGAAAAGTTATGAGTACAGACTTCAACAATTTGATGACGACATCACTTAGAAATTTCGGTACCCGAAACTAAATTAACAGCATTTCAGTGAAGCTATCGAGTCCCTTCAAAGATAATTATAAACAGAAAAACCGAAAAAAAGTTTCTTATTTCTGCTGCCTAGTACGAAAAGTCGCAATAAAGATCGAGATATGGAAACTGAGATTCAAAGTTTTGATAACGCATTTCGTGCGATGAACAGAACGTTGAATTACAAGATAAGGAAGGAAATCAGTAAAAAATTTATACAACAATGGCAGTACCATTTTTTTTTACATGGACACACAAAAGAAAGTAATAGGTATAATATGTATGCACCCACTGTGGTCATGTAGGTAATTCTTCAATGAGTTAGGTATTTTAACTGCATCACCACAATAATACATATATTCGCTAATGAAATTTGTCACAAATAACCCATCACAGTTTGAGAAGATAAATGACTCTACAACACTACAGGAAAAGTGAACTTCATTACAAACAACTGAAGCTTTAAGTATCTCCGAAAGGAGTTCAGTATGCTACAACATAAATTTCTTATAACACGCCTAATAACATAAAACATCTGACAGGTGCCAAAGTAAGTTTTTAATCTACACTATAACGATTTCTCATAGACAACTACTATTAGTTGGATGCATTTTCTGTTTAGAACCTGGAAACTGGTTGCAAAGCTTTGTTTTTAAAAGTAATTGAATGTACGTGTGATGAATGATAAAAAATATGTTCATTTACCTTATCACTGATCATGTATAGACATCCTGTAACTTGATTTGCTCCATATAATTTTGATAAATGAACTGCTGAAATGGTCTATGTACTTGTTATTAATATTGTGTTATCATGAAGTAGATCCGGTCCGTATTAGGGTTTCTAAAATTCTTCCTTTAGAAAAACACCTTTTTTATTTCATTGTTTATCAAATGTTTCGACTCTTCAGTTTAATATGTTTGCGAGGACCACGAATCACTTGTATTTGGATTTTTATCCTACTTTAGGCGTAGAACTACGACATTTACACATCTTCTGTTGTGACAGCGCACCTGAAGTTTTGCTATTTAAACCGAGGTTTGTAGGGAGGCCTACTGATGGCCGTTAGAAAACAGATACAATACCTTTCCTCAAGAAGTGATGGTTCTGTCAGTTTTGAATTTTAAACAGTAACTGACGCCCTGTACCTAAGTTTGTATGTCATGCTGGCGTGTTTTGTAGTAAGTGATTATACAAACCTTTCACACTTGTACCACTTCAATACTGGTAGCACAAATTTCAGTGACAAAGTGACAAACCGAGTACAGGTATGTGATGAAGCCACAGTCAGCGAGAGGCGTTATGTTTTTACCATTACTGTCGTATTTCTGGAGCCAGATTCGACGAGTGGTGTTATGCTATTACTTTTTCTGACTTCTGCATCATCTTGTGCTGTGATGATTTCGGATATTAGGTGCGACTGTGTATAGTGAGGAATCTGACGTTATTGTATGAGGCTGGTTTGCAATAAATAACTGTTTTCATATTAAACAAAAAGTGCAATTTCGAAACTATTTTATTATTACAAGGGAGACTGTACTTTGGTTTCCAACATAATTTCCGACAACACTAAGGCTCTTATTGTGCATATAATTCATTACTTGTCTCTATTGTAATACAACTTTACCCCATGATTTCTCAGACAGTGTTGAACGCCAACTCCGTTAGCGTGACACTGACAGCCTTGGTGTTTTATTTCCCACCATATTGTGTTCAGATCAGTTTTAACCCACAAGGATTGTTTGTGGTCTGTCATTTTGAAAATATTTATCTTTATTAAATTCTCTTCAGTGACCTAAACTGATCCTTATTGAAGTATGTTGTGATAGCAAAAAGTTATTTTTGAGTTTTAGTTTGGCTTGCACAGAAGTAGTACTCATTTTCAAGATTTTTTAGACCTCACATATTTTAGTCTTCACTGTTACAACCAGTTCTGACGGTGTTCAATTTGTCAGCGGTGTTACTCGTGTGTGTGCAGTAGCGCCGGTATGAAGAAGTGAAGCCACTGTTCTGAACAGTGGAATTTCTATTTCATTGGAAAGTAGGGAAGGGGAGCGCAAGTCACTGTTTTTCGCTGTAAAGCGATTCACTTCCGGTCAGTTCACTTTTTTTTCTGTTAGAACTCTAATATTGAGTACGAGTTTTGTCTCAAGGTAATGGTCTCAAGACGGCGAAACAGAAGACTAACTGCTGAACATATAGTGTTGAAGGAGTTTCGAAGTTTGAAGATTAAATTTTAGAATGCAGTGCTTTATCCTCACTAGAAGACACAGATGATGAAACAGAACAGCAAATGGTAAGCAGTTCAATCTGATATCGAAGAATAAATCACTTTAACCGAAGACAAAACCCCTACCTGCACTAGGACGGCTTGTAGCGTATAATACAGTTCACCTGGCGTCAAGACCATTAAGGTATGCCACTTATCTCATTATAAGTGAACACGCAGTTTTCACATTGTTCCATCCTCCATAGAAAGAAAACATAATACTCACCAAATCTAATGATGAACGAAGGCGTTTATTTGGAGATGCGCTAGAAAGATTAGATGTTCTTGACCAAGATGCTTACGAAGGTCTGTTGTTACTAGCAGGAAAGTGTCACATAATGCCTCTGTTGAAAGTTTATTAGTTGGATGCAAAAGGTCGCCCGATTTTCGGAGCTACAATATCACTAGGAACTCTTAAAAAGGCTACAAAGACGTGGACAATGCAAGTCTTCTGCTACAAGGAACTTACGGGAGAACTGGGTGAATATATTACTTGAGCTATTCAAGCCCAATATGTATGTGATAGCGGATGCGCAACTTATTGCATTCAGGAGAAACTGCCCTTTCTGACAGTATAAGCCTAGTAGTCTGTCGAATTATGGCATCAATGTTGGGGTACTTTCTGACAAAGAAATAATTCAAGTATGGTATACCCAGCTACATGCCCATATGCCAGAAGACGACCAGGTAGTTCCCCTGTAAGGAACCAAGGCGTAAGGATTGTAAATGTCTCACGATATAACATTATTTGTGACAATTTTATCACCTCATACGAGCTAGGATAAATTCAGATGAAGGTAAATATAATAATTATTAGAACTGTGCCATAAAACAAACCGTCCATTTCATGAAAACTATTGCAGCCCAGTGCGAGTCCTGATTACACTCATTTGACGCCACTACAGACACGACCCTTGCCTCAAACATCCCAAACAAACACAAATGTGAAATTTTGAAAACATTTTGCATCACGGCGCAAAATTCAGTAATGTCACCGAAAAAAAAATCTCGAATTATTTTAGAAAAGAGCTGTGGACACACTTGTGTTCTAAAGGATCATCGATCTACTTGCATGTAATTCTTACATACTATACAAGGTAACTTCGCCACACTGCACTCTAAACACCTTACAGGGATAAAGAATGTTCTTAGAAATTCTTCACCAGGAGCTAATTCAGGGGTAAATGAAGAGACGAGAGCATCTTCAATGAGGAAGTACTGCAAGAAAAGCTGTAGATAGAAGGACATCATGTGAATCTGCTACCCCCCCCCCCCCCACCGGAATAAAATAACCCTAATAGTGAGAAAAATTATATAAATTTTCTTGAGTACATGTACACTATAGACACCTTAGTAAAGTAATATGTTGCATCAGCTGAACTGCGGTGGAGCCAAAAGACACGTGTACTCCATGCGTGTGATAGGATTACGATCAGCAGCGCTGCAGTGGCCATATTTGAAAACCACATATAGTTAAGGCAAAAAGTCTGGCATTTGAGTGTGTGTGTGTGTGTGTGTGTGTGTGTGTGTGTGTGTATGTGTGTGTGTGCGTGTGTATGTTTCTCTCTCTGTGGGCGTCTCCTCCACAAATGACTTCCGTCCACTGTTAGTGTATTTTGTATCGGCTGCTGTGGACGCAGTGCTGCTGTTCCCTCAGTGCAACGTAAACATTTGTTGTTTGTGTGCGGACAGGCACCGAAACAGTGGGCGACAGCAGTGCAACGTGGGGGGAAGCGAGACGGCTAGTAATCACAGCAACACGCGTCCGCATGTGGGAACCCGGTCCTACCCTGTTGTTAGTGCATTGCGACGTCCCAGCCGCAGTATCAGGTCAGATTCTGTACTGTTGAAGTTATCCAGCTTCGTAACAAAAACTCGATTCATGTTTACTTATACGTCTCTTGTCACGTCTTCATTTGAGCCCCGGTCGGCCGGAGTGGCCGAGCGGTTCTAGGCGCTGCAGTCTGGAACCGCGCGACCGCTAGAGTCGCAGGATCGACTCCTGCCTCGGGCATAGATGTGTGTGATGTCCTTACGTTAGTTAAGTTTAAGTAGTTCTTAGTTCTAGGGGACTGATGACCTCAGAAGTCTCATAGTGCTCAGAGCCCTTTTTGAGCCCCCACTTACTCAGCCGCAAAGAGAAGCAGTGACAATGCAAACACTGAAAATTCCATTCTGCGGGTAGACAGCACAAGGATTTTAAATTATATTTGGTGATTGGAAAATACACATTTCTTTTTAAACTTTGCAGAGGTAATGGATGCTATTTGAACCGGAATCTTTGTCAAAATTCACAAAGTAGATTTAAAGCTACAGCTGCCTGTCAGCATTTCTTGTTGCCTTCCTGAAATTACTTAGTATTTCTACATGACCTCACTAGACGTAATATGACAGTACAGCTGTTAACCTGAATGATGTCGTAGTTTCATGTCTTGGCTCAACAACGGAGAAGAGGTAAGACTGGTTTGAGAGAGTATTTACTTCGTCGGCTGGGGTCTTCCAGTCTCGATAACATACAAATACTCCCTTTTCCCCGAAACGTTATTCTTGTGGCAAGTTCACTTATCTGCATTGTTGTGGCTAACTGGATTTTAGTTCTCCATTTCTAATACAAATACACACAACGCTATATACTAGTTGCGCTTAAAATAATTGTTTCCTCTTTCTCAATAATACTGCCGAGTATGAAACAGGTCTGTACCCGTGGTCTAGGGGCAGCGTCTTTGATTCATAATCAAAACGTCTTCGGTCTCGGGTTCGGTCCCCGCCACTGCCTACATTTTGGTAAATAATCAAAATTGGCGGCCGAAGACTTCCGGCATAAGAAGTCAGCCTCATTCTGCCAACGGCCTTGTCAAAGAGGGCGGAGGAGCGGATAGAGTTTCAGGGCACTCTCTTGTCCTATGGGTGGGAAATTGCCCCTAAAGGCGGAAGAATCAGCAGTGATTAACGACATGAGGATGCAGAAGGCAATGGAAACCACTGCATTAAAGACACGTAACGTGTATCCACAGGACATGTGGCCTGTAATTGAAGAAGTGTCACGATGATCTCTCCATTGGCAAAAGATTCCGGAATAGTCCCCCATTCGGATCTCCGGGAGGGGACTGCCAAGGGGGAGGTTACCATGAGAAAAAGATTGAATAATCAACGAAAGGATAACGGTCTACGAGTTGGGGCGTGGAATGCCAGAAGCTTGAACGTGGTAGGGAAACTACAAAATCTGAAAAGGGAAATGCAAAAGCTCAATCTAGATATAGTAGGGGTCAGTGAAGTGAAATGGAACGAAGACAAGGATTTCTGGTCAGATGAGTATCGGGTAATATCAACAGCAGCAGGAAATGGTATACCAGGTGTAGGATTCGTTATGAATAGGAAGGTAGGGCAGAGGGTGTGTTACTGTGAACAGTTCAGTGACCGGGTTGTTCTAATCATAATCGACAGCAGACCAACACCGACAACGATAGTTCAGGTATACATGCCGACGTCGGAAGCTGAAGGTGAACAGATAGAGAAAGTGTATGAGGATATTGAAAGGGTAATGCAGTATGTAAAGGAGGACGAAAATCTAATAGTCATGGGCGACTGGAATGCAGTTGTAGAGGAAGGAGTAGAAGCAAAGGTTACAGAAGAATATGGGCTTGGGACAAGGAATGAAAGAGGAGAAAGACTAATTGAGTTCTGTAACAAGTTTCAGCTAGTAATAGCGAATACCCTGTTCAAGAATCACACGAGGAGGAGGTGTATTTGGAAAAGGCCGGGAGATACGGGAAGATTTCAATTAGATTACATCATGGTCAGACAGATACTCCGAAATCAGATACTGGATTGTAAGGTGTACCAAGGAGCAGATATAGACTCAGATCACAATATAGTAGGCTGAAGTTCAAGACATTAGTCAGGAAGAATCAATACGCAAAGAAGTGGGATACGGAAGTACTAAGGAATGACGAGATACGTTTGAAGTTCTCTAACCCTATAGATACAGCAATAAGGAATAGCTCAGTAGGCAGTACAGCTGAAGAGGAATGGACATCTCTAAAAAGGGCCATCACAGAAGTTGGGAAGGAAAACATAGGTACAAAGAAGGTAGCTGCGAAGAAACCATGGGTAACAGAAGAAATACTTCAGTTGATTGATGAAAGGAGGAAGTACAAACATGTTCCGGGAAAATCAGGAATACAGAAATACAAGTCGCTGAGGAATGAAATAAATAGGAGGTGCAGGTAAGCTATGACGAAATGGCTGCAGGAAAAATGTGAAGACATCGGAAAAGATATAATTGTCGGAAGGACAGACTCAGCATACAGGAAAGTTAAAACAACCTTTGGTGACATTAAAAGCAACGGTGGTAACACTAAGAGTGCAACGGGAATTCCACTGTTAAATGCAGAGGAGAGAGCAGATAGGTGGAAAGAATACATTGAAAGCCTCTATGAGGGTGAAGATTTGTCTGATGTGATAGAAGAAGAAACAGGAGTCGATTTAGTCGAGATAGGGGATCTAGTATTAGAATCCGAATTTAAAAGAGCTTTGGAGGACTTACGGTCAAATATGGCAGAAGGGATAGATAACATTCCATCAGAATTTCTAAAAACATTAGGGGAAGTGGCAACAAAACGACTATTCACGTTGGTGTGTAGAATATTTGAATGTGGCGAAATACCATCTGACTTTCGGAAAAGCATCATCCACACAATTCCAAAGACGGCAAGAAATGACAAGTGCGAGAATTATCGCACAATCAGCTTAACAGCTCATGCATCGAAGCTGCTTACAAGAATAATATACAGAAGAATGGAAAAGAAAATTGAGAATGCGCTAGGTGACGATCAGTTTGGCTTTAGGAAAAGTAAAGGGACGAGAGAAGCAATTCTGAAGCTACGGCTAATATTGGAAGCAAGGCTAAAGAAAAATCAAGACACTTTCATAGGATTTGTCGACCTGGAAAAAGCGTTCGACAATATTAAATGGTGCAAGCTGTTCGAGATTCTGAAAATAGTAGGGGTAAGCTATAGGGAGAGACGGGTCATATACAATATGTACAACAACCAAGAGGGAATAATAAGAGTGGACGATCAAGAACGAAGTGCTCTTATTAAGAAGGGTGTAAGACAAGGCTGTAGCCTTTCGCCCCTACTCTTCAATCTGTACATCGAGGAAGCAATGATGGAAATAAAAGAAAGGTTCAGGAGTGGAATTAAAATACAAGGTGAAAGGATATCAATGATACGATTCGCTGATGACATTGCTATCCTGAGTGAAAGTGAAGAAGAATTAAATGATCTGCTGAACGGAATGAACATTCTAATGAGTACACAGTATGGTTTGAGAGTAAATCTGAGAAAGACGAAGGTAATGAGAAGTAGTAGAAATGAGAACAGCGAGAAACTTAACATCAGGATTGATGGTTACGAAGTCAATGAAGTTAAGGAATTCTGCTACCTAGGCAGTGAAATAACGAATGACGGACGGAGCAAGGAGGACATCAAAAGCAGACTCGCTATGGCAAAAAAGGCATTTCTGGCCAAGAGAAGTCTACTAATATCAAATTCCGGCCTTAATTTGAGGAAGAAGTTTCTGAGGATGTACGTCTGGAGTACAGCATTGTATGGTAAAAGAAACATGGACTGTGGGAAAACCGGAATAGAAGAGAATCGAAGCATTTGAGATGTGGTGCTATAGACGAATGTTGAAAATTAGGTGGACTGATAAGGTAAGGAATGAGGAGGTTCTACGCAGAATCGGAGAGGAAAGGAATATGTGGAAAACACTGATAAGGAGAAGGGACAGGATGATAGGACATCTGCTAAGACATGAGGGAATGACTTCCGTGGTACTAGAGGGAGCTGTAGAGGGCAAAAACTGTAGAGCAAGACAGAGATTGGAATACGTCAAGCAAATAATTGAGGACGTAGGTTGCAAGTGCTACTCTGAGATGAAGAGGTTAGCACAGGAAAGGAATTCGTGGCGGGCCGCATCAAACCAGTCAGTAGACTGATGACCAAAAAAAATAAAAAATGAAAACTGATTTGTGAAGGAAGAAATCTAACGGAATAACAGGTAAATACAAAAAAAAAAAATGAAACAGGTGTGTAAGCTAATTGTAGACAGTGTGCGATGCTATGAGTTCGCATTGAACTGGTTTGCATATTCAGTGTCATAATAACGCTGTATTTAGAAAACCATGCATTTCTTTCGGACTAAAGAAATATTGGTTTCTTTCTCTAAGGTTTTTCGCCTTAACTCAGCCCCACTGTTTCAGTTTCGTAAGTTAAGTACATCAGAGATCGCTTCATATAACTTACGTTACAACAAATTGCAGTAATATTGATTACAGGTAGTTACGATTATCGTAAGTCTTTATTTCGGACTGGTGATAAGTGCTTACTCTAGCAATTACTAAATGAATTGATCGTATGGCATTGTTGGCCGGGAGGTGCCGTGCGGGGGAGTTTGGCCGCCGTATTGCAAGTTCTTTTTAGTTGACTTGCGAGTCAATGATGATGAAGAACACACCCAGTCATCACGATGCAGAGAAAATCCCTGATCCCGCCGGGAATCTAACCCGGGATCCCGGGCGCCGGAAGCGAGAACGGTGCCGCAAGACCACCAGCTGCGGTCAGCAACTACTAATTTATAAAAAATCAAATGGCTCCAAGCACTTTGGGACATAACAAAAAAAATTGTTCAAGTGGCTCTGAGCACTATAGGACAAAACATCTGAGGTCATCAGTCCCCTAGACTTAGAACTACTTAAACCAACCTAAGGACATCACACACATTGCATGCCCTAGACAGCATTCGAACCTGCGACCGTAGCAGCAGCGCGGTTCCGGACTGAAGCACCTAGAACCGCTCGGCCACAGCGGCTGGCACAAATTTACATTTCACAGTCTGCCCTGCTTATAATTTTGTAACCTTTATCTTTGGATGAGACACTGATTGAGCCTTAATGAACGCCGGCCGCGGTGGTCTAGCGGTTCTAGGCGCTCAGTCCGGAACCGCAGGACTGCTACGGTCGCAGGTTCGAATCCTGCCTCGGGCATGGATGTGTGTGCTGTCCTTAGGTTAGTTAGGTTTCATTAGTTCTAAGTTCTAGGCGACTGATGACCTGAGAAGTTAAGTCGCATAGTGCTCAGAGCCCTTTTTGAGCCTTAATGTCTTTACCATACTTGGAAGAAGCATCTTTGAGGTTCATAGACGGAATTTTTTGTGAAAGTAGAGAACATAAACTGTATAATGTTACTAACGCTAATATACGATTCCTGTAAAAAATTACTCTAAAATATATCAACGAAGCTTGCCGATAACGTTAGAAACTGATTAATAAATCCTCGATCCACAGTTCGATTGTGAATTCGAACGAAACTTTGATTTCAGCTTCATCTTGTTTCTACTGCACAGTGATTTTGTTCATGATAAACACCGCTTTGTAAGTAATCTCTAGAAAAGCGTTAAACACTACGTGGGAGAGATATTCATATTTTTCTTCATTAAGAATCTTTCGATTTAACAGTAGTCTGACTAAGAACAGTGAGGCTTAGGAACCTGTCACTCCAGTTTTGGTGACAATTTAGTAATTTTATTCATGCCAAGATGTGCATTTGACAGCTCTTAAACGTACGTGATATGCTAACACTTATTAGCAGTAGTACTAAGGCACAGCATAGCATAGTACAAAAAGTGCTACGCACATAAGAGGATGACGCAGAATCTAGGGAGTAGGTCCACAGACATAATAATTCGAAGTGAGAGAAGTTTTAAGGCGGCAACATGTTCCTAAGAGGAAACCCTTAAACCCAACTGATCAGCGTTCTGGATTGCTGTATGTGAGAGAACACAGAGGGAGAGGAAAGAGCGCATGGACTTGTCCTTTTACGATTGGCTTACTTTTACTAGCTTCAAACTTTGTGCAACATATGATCTTAATTGCAGTTTGCTTGTCGTAGACTCCTACTGAAAGATCCAGAACAAATCCGATGAGTTAAAATATTTAGACCACTGCCCATGTGAGACTGGACTCCATCTGGTAGCATTATGGGCACATGGTGCAGTAAGGGAAGTATATTAAAAAACTCATTCTAGCGACGATATGCAACGCAAATAGGGAAACCCACTGATAGAAGCAACTTTGGTAACAGGCACGATGTTATGGTTCAGCGAGTGGGAACGAACATCCCGAAAATGGCGAAGCCAATCCGGTGCTCATGTGCTCCTGTCGTGAGCATTTCTGCATTGTGAGTGAACAACGGTGAAACCTCATGAAACGAAAATGTTTTACAACGTCTTTGGCGGCCACATTCCATCAAAGAAGTAGGAGGCTGGAGGTGTAGAGGTGTCAATCGGAGACACCTCTACATAGCAAATTATTAATTATTCATTCAGATTTGCAGTTGTCTGTCTTTTCGTCAATCTCAGCTGACGCCTCGTAACAGTGACATGCAGGAATTCCGCTGACCCCTGTCGCGGCTCGGCGTCTCTGGTCAGTAAGGTTGCTGCTCCAACATTTCAGCCGAAGCCTGGTGAACTGCCGTCTAGTAGGCGAAGCCATAATGTGAGAGTATGGCCTTACACTTGGTCAGAGCGTCCTCACGATGGCCCCCGATGTTCCATCAGGAATCACTATGATTATCAGGTATCGTGTATTTGGATGATCCTGTCCTCAGGTATGCTCTTGGCACCCAGAACCGCCTGCAACTTCACTCAGGAATACAGACGCTTAACGGCCCTCTCAGCTAGCAGTGATGATGATATTAATGCAACAAGCACCAGGAGATGTATTGGTGAAGCGAGACCGTCAATCTCCTCAGCGTGACGTGATAGTCAACTAACGCAAAGTCACGCAAAGGTCATTGTTACTTGGGTCTTGTCACCTGAAGAATGGCAAGCAGTATGTTCATGAGAAATGCTGAAACCTCTCATATATGGATGTTATTGCCCCCTAATAATCACTGAATCAAATGTTTGGGTGAGAATGCTGTCGGTGCTAATGACCAATTGAATTCAGAGCTGGAGAACGGTGTGTTAATGGGGAGAGGCTACAGTCAATGATGCAAGGTACTGATCGAATGTAGCCTACTTCTTAGCTAGTTGTCAGCAATCCTCTTTCTGCTTTGTTTGCTTAACAATTTGTTGCAAAGTGGACCTTCAAGCCTCTGATAGGCGTTCTAGCGACCTACATATCGCTTCTTACTTAACGTAATACGAGCTAATGAATATATCTCTGTCTCATTCCCTCATTAGACATTATGCTGAATGCTTAACTAGCACCTATCGATTGGTGCCGATGAAGCAACCTGTATTCTTACATTACCTTCTTATAGTGTTGACTGTTTCCTTCTGCTACATAACTGTGTCACCATCTGTTGCTGGTGTTGCCTGTGACGTTACCGCGAAAATTTTAATATCTTTAACCTTTTCTATTTTATGGAATAACAGATTTGTTCACACTATATAGTCGAACAGGGGGCCATCCACTGCAGATGTGACAACAGAGTACAGTGGTGACGAAGGCAGACGGCTTTTGGACCATACACTTCTGCTTGCATTGGTGACCATCGGGCTCCATAGCTGACGAGCCGTCTAGCTCTGTGTGTCCTCATATGGACCCAACAGAATCATCACTTACTTGTACTGATAGCACGCTATCATAAAGACTGGACTGTAAATCAATGTAAACGTGTCACGTGGTCAAATGAATCACGATTCTTGTTGCACCAGATCGATGGTCATGGCTAGATACGCTGTCATAGGGGTGAATGGTTGCTCGAAACATACACCGCATCCTGAGGCAGGCTGATGGAGATAGTGTTACACTGTGGAGGGCATTTACCCATGCTTCTGTGGAAACTGTGGTATAAATCAAAGGCAGACACCATGGCACATGTGGACTACGTGAACATCCCTTCATGTTTGATGTCTTTCCTGTTGGGATGCCTCCTTCCAATAGGGAAAATATTCGCTCTACAAGGCTATGAACATGGTACGGTGAATTTTGAGAACCATGATAGTGCTCCTTGGCACTAAATTTGCTGATATGAAACCTTTGCAAATCTTCAGTGACTCGTTTCAGCATTAGCTGAGCGTGTGTAATCCACGGGCGTGAAGTTTGTGGGAACTTTGAGGAGAAATTTGGGGCATCATAACTACAGATATCTACCATGGACTTGTCCCACTGATGGCATGTATAGTCAGAGCTAAATTTCTTCCAAAAGATGCATCAAGACGCTTTTGATTTGGTGATCATAATTTTTCAGCCCATCAGTGGCTAATTAAATCTAGTGAGTCAGCTAGGCATGATGTACTGTCAAAGTATAATATAATAATAGATTTATTACCAGAGTTGACCATCTTTATATACTCTCACCGACCAGCACTTCTCATTTTGTGAACTAATGGAAAGAAATCACAGATAAAAAGTAAATAAAACGCGACAATAGGATCGTTTGCTACACTTTGAAGCACGTATACCACAGCTTACAGGCCCATACTCTTGTATGACAAGTCGCAGGCTTTATCTATATCTCTAAGTCGCGCATTATCACAGCCTTCCGTGACTGACGGCATGTATCGCCTCTTCCGAAATATTGTAGTTGCCTGACAATAGCTAACTGCAGAGACTAAGGGCATTTACCGGTACTGCTTTGCAATCTATCAGTGGACTGATAATGAAACAGAGTAGTGTTCAAAGGTTACCAAGTCAGAGATGTTCATGCATCCACAAACAGAGTAGCGCCGCTGGTCTGACAAGGAAAGCATACACCTAACCGGTCATCGATTTCCCTCATTTGTTGTAATACGTACACTCATGCTTATAAATTAAGGATAATGCTGATACATGGTGAAACAACGCTCTGGTCGGCAGTTTGCTTGTTTAAAATACCTTGGGGTATGACCATGCGGTGCGTTTGACCTGCGGTCGTCTCATGGTGGCGCTGGCAGCAGTCCACGCACGCAGAGGTGTGTTGATGCATGTTAGAGTAAGGTGCAGCGAGTAAGTGTGCAGACGTTTCAGACGTGCTAATGGTGACTATGTGTTGAAAATGGCTCAAAGAACACATATTGATGTACTTATGAGGGGTCGAATACTAGGGCGACTGGAGCCTGGTAAAGGTCGTAGCACGGGTCCTCCGTGTGCCACAAAGTGTGATCTCAGGATTATGGTAATGATTCCAGCGGACAGGAAACGTGTCCAGGCACTACAGTACGGAAAGACCACAGTGATCAAAATATCTCCTCAGAACGCGGACGACGGGCATCGTTAATTTCAAAGTGTACCGTAGTTCGCAATTGGATGCAGTTTGATCCGCAGCGAGTCGAATGAGGTTCCCAGACATCTATACAGCGTGCACAAGTTGAACTTTTCCTTCCCTTGCTGCCACTTCACAAAACTGCACCGTTACGCGGTGCACGTTTCAACTGCAGATGATTAAGATACTCCCCTACCCTTTAGGGTTTTCTTTCTCCTGCCAATGGTCGCAGCACATTTTTCAGTGGTGGCATGTGGTTCACTGGCTCAGTGTCAGTTTCACTAAAAGACAACTCCATAAACTTTTTTCCTACCTTCCACAAGTCTCCAGGAAGTATGATACGCCTGTCACAGTGAAGAGGGTGAGAGAGAACCATCCACATTTGTGTTACATGACCTGTGTCTTCTCTCCAACGTACCTAAATGAAGCAGCTCTCAATCCACTGACAGCACTAAGACCAATTTGCAGCAGCTTGGAAAAACAAGTAACTCATAACTTTATGGTGGACTGCAGAGAATAAGACAATTCCCTTCAAAGATTAGATTAATTTACACTACTGGCCATTAAAATTTCTACAGCAAGAAGAAATGCAGATGATACATGGGTATTCATTGAACAAATATATTATACTAGAAATAACATGTGATTACATTTTCACGCAATTGGGGTGCATAGATCTTGAGAAATCAGTACCCAGAACAACCACCGCGGGCAGTAATAACGGCCTTGATAAGCCTGGGCATTGAGTCAAACAGAGCTTGGTTAGCGTGTGCAGGCACAGCTACCCACGCAGCTTCAACACGATACCACTGTTCATCAAGAGTAATGACTGGCGTATTGTGACGAGCCAGTTGCTAGACCACCATTGACCAGACGTTTTCATTTGGTGAGAGATTTGGAGAATGTGCTGGCCAGGGTAACAGTCGAACATTTTCTGTATCCAGAAAGGCCCGTACAGGACCTGCAACCTGCGGTGGTGCATTATCCTGCTGAAACGTAGGGTTTCGCAGGGATCGAATGAAGGGTAGAGCCACGGGTCGTAACACATCTGAAGTGTAACGTCCACTGTTCAAAATACCGTCGGTGCGAACAAAAGGTGACCGCGACGTGTAACCACCGCGATGTCGCCTAACACTTATGCCACCATAATGATGCTGTAAACAGAACCTGTATTCATCCGAAAAAATGACGTTTTGCCATTCGTGCACCCAGAATCGTCGTTGAGTACACCATCGCAGGCGCTCCTGTCTGTGATGCAGCATCAAAGGTAACCGGGGCCACGGTCTCCGAGCTGATAGTCCATGCTGCTGCAAACGTCGTCGAACTGTTCGTAGAGATGGTTGTCGTCTTGCAAACGTCCCCATCTGTTGACTCAGGGATCGAGTCGTGGCTGCACGAACCGTTACAGCCATGCGGATAAGATGCCTGTCGGCTCGACTGCTAGTTATACGAGGCTGTTAGGATCCAGCACGGCGTTCCGTACTACCCTCCTGAACCCACCGATTCCATATTCTGCTAACAGTCATTGGATCTCGACCAACGTGAGCAGCATTGTCGCGATACGATAAACCGCAATCGCCATAGGCTACAATCCGACCTTTTGTCAAAGGCGGAAACGTGATGGTACGCATTGCTCCTCCTTACACGAGGCATGACAACAACGTTCCACCGGGCAACACCGGTCGACTGCTGTTTATGTATGAAAAATCGGTTGGAAACTTTCCTGTCGGTTAAATTTCGCGTCTGTAGCACGTCATCTTTGTCGTGTAGCAATTTTAAAGGCCAGCAGTGTAGAAACACCGATACTAACATGTTTCCAAACACAAAATTTGGGATAAAACTCATACGCTGAAGCTATAGTATACTGTTGCTTCCGATTAGCTTTAACTTGTGTTACATTTAACAACGTAACTACGTATGAATGTTACAGATTTACTGATAACAGTATGTATGGAAATGTATTAAATATTAAATTCAATGACATTCTTTTCAGTTGCCAGTGATACGAGTTCCATAACTTAAGAAACGTATTACCAACACGTTTAGTAGATTTTCCATTGCAAAACACGAAGAAAATTTGTGAATATTGCCGGAAAACAATTAAGGCAAATGACCATGCAAGGCTGTGCAGTAAACGTTTTACTTGTGTAGTTTTGTGACTGAGGCCTATGGTGTTCTGTGAAAACTGAAACCGGATAATGTACCGTCAATAACTTAACTTTTTCCGTGTTTAGCACATGTCAGCATAAGTCTACTAATGGACATAGAAATGTAAGAAGTAGCGTCTGACTGGAACGTGAAATGTACGCTGCATTTGCTTGATGTGTCTGTAAAGGTTTTTTTGTTTTTTCTTTTATTTTCTTTCGTTTCGAACGTTTCGAACTGGAATGCATGTCGTTGAAATCTGGTTCATTATCTACAAATTCAATGAGAAGCACTATGATTAATGTTGTTAAACAAGAGCTGCTGGTATCAGAGTAGCATTTGTGGTATTCTGTCATTAAGACATAAGGTAGGAGGAATGTTCTATATAGTTTTAGAAAGAGTGCGCTACTTTGAATTGAAAATCGATGGAAAGAGCTGAAGTTCTTGTAGGTTCTGCGCAGAACTCAATAAATGACAAGGAACTTTAAGCGACAAAATGTTAGCTTTATGTGATAACGACAATGGTTTTCCGAACATTTTCCCCAACACTTCATAATTTCAATTGCTTTTTGTTTTGATATTGATTCAGAATATTTACTGTATTTTATAACAAAGGTGAAACATGAGCTTTGTATTGTAATACTCGGACATAATACGTAAAAGCAAATGTCAATTCGGATAATACTACAATTAGTTTTATATGTTTCTAAGGAAATTCATAAAAAACATATGTTCCATTACCAATGTTGATTTTCATTCTTGTGTGCACTGTGAACCAGTATAAGAAAAAAGGGCAATTGACAAGAGAAAAGATAATTCTGGCACATAAAAATATATGCGAAAAGAACTAAAGACACTTTCTTTCTCACTTTGGTAGATAGTCTTTTACTTGGCCGCATGGTTAGACGCCAATCATCGCATTCCCCACCGTCATCATCATCATTAACATTTAGAGACTAGACCTTGTCACTGCAATATCTCCTTTCTGTTTTGTTAACTCCTTGTTAATTGGCCACTTTCATACTTCCGGTATGCCTATTATTTTCTCTCTTGACTTCCCCTACGTTTTCCTTGACAAAATATCCCTTTCCAATACATTTGTTATAAATATATTTTATTTGAATGAGTGTAAGGGATATCTCGTCGAATAGCTCTTACGAATATGAGCCTTTGTTCTATTTAATGTCTCTTGAAACACGTTCAATGGGCTTACTTTCTTTCCAGCTGGCCCCAGTTAGCCTTCTCCCAAGTCAGACTTCCATGGCTTCTAAGAACATACTGCTTCTGTTGGACAGCGTCCATACTTCCCAGTTACAATCCGGATGAGTGTCTCAGCATCTTTTAATTTTATTTTCCATAGAGAAACTATATTTTTACTAAGAGCTGTCCTTATGAACTGAAAACACTTTCTGTTGTAGTCACACTTTTGCTGTTTCACATACTGTAACTGTTCTCTCTAACAATTACGGTGACAAAATAACAAAGATAACGAGATTTTCCGTCTTATTTCTTTCATTTTCGATGTTACACGTCCTTCTTCTCTTTCATTATTCGACTATGTGAATTCTGAGTACCTTTTGCAGATTTGTTGCGAGTTAGGAAAACAAACGGTGCACACATGTTTAAGTTTCAGCTACTGGGGCAATGTTGTCCTTAACTCTTTTCGGAACGAGTGGGACTTCCGTCGAACATCAAATGTTTTCTCTTTTATTATTCTCATAGCGTTTACTCGAAGAGACTAAACAAATATTATGAGAATATGCAACCCCTTTTCTAATTTTCGGATTGCGTTTTTCTCAGTCTCCAGTCTAACACTTCCTTTCATGTTTATGGTTGTTCGTCCATCTTTCACGACTAAATTTGTATATTTAAAGATTATAAGGAACGTTTTGCAGCTAACGTTTTGCTTCTGGATCAATATCTCTATTTAACTCCAACCTTAGCTCCAGGAAGCTGATGAGAGTTATGGTAGCCCCTCCTGTGTCTATATCCTTGTGGAAAACCAAACTGATCGCATTCATGTCTTAATCTTATTATACATTAAATTACTGTAAATGTGGTTTTACCGCGTTTGAATTTACGATATATAACTGAAGCAGTCTCTTTTACGCGTTGCCCGACGACAAATTTACTCGGATGAGGCTGCAGAAATTCCAGCAGTCCAGCTTCGACCAGCCTTCAGCAACTAGCTGACCAGGGCGCTAAATTGCCAAGAGATGAAGGGTGGTCACTCTCATCATCTTCTAGAGTCAGTTTAGTACGGAATATCTTTTCCCTGCTGTTTGTTTTTTGTTTTTTGTTTGTTTGTTTTTTGTATCCTGGTACTCTGATCTCTGAGGCACTTTTATTTGCTCCACCCTGTATTACACTCTTCTTTACGTGAGACTGTATTTCGGCCTGTCTAACATATCTTTCACATCAGGTGGAACAGCTTTTTCACAGCCGGCTCTGAGACAATGTGTACTCTAGGGGTGCTGTTTCATCTTAGGACATCCAGTGCTCTGAAAAAATTATTCTCGCAGTATCTTGTCTCTCATCCCATACTCATTTACCTTCTCTCCCTATTCTGTAACGTTGCATACAAGTTCATTTCTCTTATACAGCCATTCGATAATAACATTCCTTCCACATTTTCGGGTAAAGCATCCTTGCTAAGTATGGGCTGGCAGTCAGAGGTGTTGACCGTCATACGAGTGCTTATCAGTCCTCCAAAGATCTCATTAATTTTCTTATAAGCGACATCTGTCATTAACCTAGTTATGCAGGCTTCTAGCCAGTCTTGCTTAGCCATTTTGCTCTTTCTGCTTCTTTTTTTGGACGTCTGTAATCTTGTCTGTTTCATTTGGTATTTTTTTATATTTTCAAATTTCATTATTTAAATTTATGTTTCTTGCGATATCCGCAGATTTCTGATAGGGCTTGTCTTATTACCTATTTGATTCTATACTGCCAGCACCATTTCGTCTCCCAAAGCCGCCCACTCTTTTATTGTTTTTCTTTCACAAAAAATTGTTCAAATGGCTCTGAGCACTATGGGACTTAACATCTGAGGTCATCAGTCCCCTAGAACTTAGAATTACTTAAACCTAATTAACCTAAGGACATCACACACATCCATACCCGAGGCGGGATTCGAACCGTAGCGGTCGCGCGGTTCCAGACTGAAGCGCCTAGAACCGCTCGGCCAAATCGGCCGGCACCTAATGATACTTTTGAATTTCTCCAGAACGTCTGCTTGTTTCAACTGATCCAAGTTCCATCTCCTTAATTTTCAATCTTTCTATAATCTCTTCAGTTGTAATCTGCTTTCGTAACTTACAAATTATGGTCAGATTTCTAATTTGCACCTGCAAATGCGTGAAGACTTAAAATATTGTTTAGGGATATCTGTCTTCTTATCACATAATGTGTCTGAGACATTCCAGTGTTCTCATGTTTCCTCCACATACACGGCCTTCTTACATACTCGTTAATTAAGCAGCAATGATTATACCATCCTCTATGACATATTCCACCATGTGGGCTTTTCCACAATATATGTCTTCCTTTTTCCTTAACTATTTCAATTTCTTGTATATCATCATACACACTTTAGTTTGCGGAGCTATTAAGCTTGTAAAATGTATAGTGGGTGATGGTTTCGTGACTATCTTCGTTACGAAAATGCGTTTGCTATGCTGTTGAGAGTAGACCACACGCATTCCTATTTCCTTATTCATTATGAAGGCTACTCGCGCATTTCGTCTTTGAGCTCTTCCCTCACCCGACCAGAGCTTCTATTCCTTGTAGCACCGCTCTTCTCTACTTTCCACTATACGTGAGTTCAGCCTACCTGTAACCATTTTTAAATTATCTGTCCTACCTACCCGCAGAACGCAGTTTTGTTTTCCCTTGTGACAACATCCTTCTGAGAGTATCCTCCCCCATCCCTCCTCCACCCCGCCCCCCACAGAGAATCGAATGAGGCACTGTTTTACCTCCTGAACATTTTATCCAAGAGGATGACTTCACAATTTGACTATGCAGTGCAGCTGTATGCTTTGGGAAAAAATTACTCCTACTGAGCCATGCACGGCTCGTGTTTATGCCATTTATTGTTTGTCATTTTCTATTACGGTACTGCCGCGTCGTTGTCTTATTCCATTTACTGCCGTCACTAACTTCCTGCCCGTGAGTGGCAGCAGCAGCGCGTATCGACATGGCACTGTCGTACCATCTCTGGAGCGACCGATAGTATTTCCAGGTCGTCGTGTGTATGGAAGTCAGTTGGACCAGCAGTGGAATCGGGCACGGAGCAGCAGTCGGGGACGAAGGAGCGTCGGGCATGGAGCACCACTGAGGTGCGGGCAGCCAGTACTTGCCGACCGCTGGCGACACACATGCACTGTCCGACTGAAGAAGACTGGAGTGGCAACGACCATTGGTTGGCCGTTCGGTCGGTCATCTCATCGCCGACGTGTATTCGATCTTTTGACCGTTTCCGGGTGTTGTGGCAGTCGGTCGGTTGGGGCAGAGCAGCGAGGAAGTCTCCGTGGTGCGTTGTCAGGCTGGAGCCGTAGGCGGCGTGTACGCGCGGTTGGAGTTGTGAGGCGCTTCTTGCGAGGGTTACGAAGTTCGTCGTCCTCCGATCCTGGAGTTCTGACTTAACCTAGTATCATGCCTCAACTGCTGTCACATCTCTTCCTTTAATCCTAGCTGTCACTTTCTGGGAGATTCCCGCGCGCAACAGCGTGTGTACATTGAAGTCGGCTAGCCGCCGTCTTCCCATGTGGTGTTTAACTTAATTTAATTCATTCCTTCATTAATGAAGTGTACCAGCGGTATCTTCTGCCTTGTGGCTGTGACGTTCCGGAGACTTGCCCTGGGTGTTGACGTAGTTTTTGGCAGTTTATTTTCCTCGTCGTGTTGATGCTATCCGGCACGGCATGTAGTTCGACAACTGAGGTGTTGTTGGTAGTTTTGGGTTTTATTCTGACTGGGCTGGATTAGGCACCAGTATCCAGAACGTTGTGCTATTGACACCTTGTTGTCATTTTGCTGGTCTGGTGGAGCAGAACTTATCTTGTTGGTTGGTTCGCCTACTGACTTTCAGTTGGGTTACCTTCTGATTAACAGGTTGTCGGTCTGGCTGCCTGTCTCACCTAAACGTGTGTTAATGTTACCTTCCTAGGCCAATCCTTGGAACCTTCTGAACGCCGCTCCTTGTGTTTCACATAGTGATTTCCTTTTAGTCTTAAGTACTCTGTGTGGCCTTCAGGCAAGTTTTAGCTTAAAAATTGCAAGGCTTTTCTTCCTAGGCCTTAAGCCGTAAATAAATTGCTTCTTGTTGGTATGTCGTCTTCAGCCCAGTATCAGCCTTTCAATACTACTTGTGCCTAGGCCTTATGTTGTAAATTGGATTCAAGTTCGTATGGGTCCTTCAGCCGAGTTTTCAGCCTTTTAAAGTCATAAGTTAAGAAGTTCTGCCAAGGCCTTAAGCTGTTAGAAATATTTTCTAGTTTGTATGTGGCCTTCAGCCGAGTATTCCTGCTTAAATTAAAACTGAAATTTCTTTGTCTGGGCTTTAAGCCGTGAGATTGTTTGAGTTTTGTATGTGGCCTTCAGCTGAGAGTTATGTGAAGCATTTTAGGATAAAGCCTTCAGCCTATTTTAATTGAAATTTAGAATCTGTTCCATTTAGGCCATAAGCTGTAAAATTGTTTTCTGTGTGATGTGTGTTTTACTCTCTCTTAAATTAAAAATT
Source organism: Schistocerca serialis cubense (assembly GCF_023864345.2). Lineage (NCBI taxonomy): Eukaryota > Metazoa > Arthropoda > Insecta > Orthoptera > Acrididae > Schistocerca > Schistocerca serialis. Next base: position 806,223,197 of record NC_064641.1, read on the forward strand.
CCAAATCTTTAAGATTGTTTAGTATGAGGCCTTCAGCCGTGCTTTACACGAAATATTTTAAGATAAGGCCTTCAGCCATTTTGGAAACTCTTCTTCCTAGACCTTAATTGTTTCGTTGATATGCGGCCTTCAGCCGAGTTTTCAGCCTATTAAGATTAAACATAGAAAACTTTTGTCTCGGCCTTAAGTCGTAACACTGTTCTTGATTAATGTGTGGCCTTCAGCCGAGTTTTTTGGGAAAAATTTAAGCTATGGCTTTCAGCCACTTTATATTGAAGATAATTTTTTTCTAAAGAAATGAAACCTCCAGAAGGACTCCTGTACCTCAACTCCTTGCTTAGGTCTTGGATTTACAATGTGTCCTTCAGCCAGTCTAAATTAAATCAAAAGAAGTCTTTCGTTAAAACCTTGAGAGGTTTTTATTTTTGCTTGTGTGATTGTGTGTTTTAAAAATAAATTTATATGTTGAGTGCAACTGATAGTAACTAATTTTGGCCCCTTTCCGCAAATATAACCTCATCCGCTCTGTCCTGTAGCTCAGGGATTTCACCTACAGTTTATCCTTCCTTTCAGCCAATTGCAATTGCAGCTTGGCAATGTCATGTAGGCTAATGCTACAAAGCCAAATCAGTGAATCAATCAGTTGCTCCTGCTCCGACTGAAACTGCTGCTGACCCCCTTCAGCAGCCATCGGCTAGTGTGGTCTCTCCATACGTGCCCCTCAGTGGTGGTTGCACCTACGTAACGGTTATCTGTATCACTGCGGCACGCAGTTTCCACGCCTCGACTATGTCTGATTCGTGGGGGAAGAGATATAAATGCAAATCAATTGCAAAGTTCTGTTAATACCGTGGCGTGATGCAAGGATTACTGATTAACAACAAGAACTACTTCACAGAAATGACTGTAGGAAAGTACGTCAAATTAACGTCTTTAGTTGCTACGAATGAGAGGATGTAATGTCACATCGCTCCCGAAATTGGAAGATGCGTTGAAAGAGACTACCGATCGGTATTCGCTGTCGAAATGGACTTCGCTCGCGTCATTGACAACCGGTCACCTCAGGCTTTCTGTTGCTGCAAGAGAGGTATGCGCTACGCTCAATATTTGTTTTAAGGTACACTTATATATTTCTGCGTTACACCTCTGTGATCATTTTCACTGAGTGAAAATACTGTCAACTGCCTTACTTACCATCTATTCTGAGTTCTCCAATAGCTTCCTCTTCCATTCAGTTTCAACCGTTTGAGCCATAGCGTTGGTACATTATCCGCAAACATTTCATTCAGCCGAGCTTTGTTTCTGGCTTTGACAGAGCGTCTGTCTTTCTGCGTGAGTTTGCGCAAGGATGAGGAGCGCAGAGAAGCCGTGAGGGGGATAGTGGGCGGGAGGCAGAAGAGAAATAGCTGCCTACAGAACACGAGAAGAGCCGTGAGCAGGCTCTCCGAAGTCGATTGACTGCGCAAACAAATCTCTGTGACGGGCTTAGAATCAATCACGCCGGCAGCGGCAACCTGGGGAGAGGAATTTTACCCGCAGCGTGTTTACGGCTTGGTCTGGTAGCAGGAGGGATACGAGAGGCGGAGTGTTGGGGTGAGCCAACGGGCCGCATTCGACGCTAGCTCGCTATCGGACAACAGTCCACACCTACCGCGCGCCTCTGTGCCCACTGAATCCACTGGAATGGCATCTGCCTACTAACGTGCGGAGCTTACACACATTCCAGTGTCGGTTATAGCCAACGCAGACGTGCTGCCAACACTTTGCAGCGCTAACGCTTACGACGATGCAACTCACGCACAAGCCTCTTTCTCACTCTAGCCAGATACTCACTTTCTGGTATCTTATGCCTTCACTAGGAGTATTGCCTCCAGTTTGTACTAAAAGGAACATTTATTCGTACGTTAAATCAACAATAAATGATTATACAGAAGAATGGAAAAGAAAATTGTGGATCAATTAGATGACATTTAGTTCAAGTTCAAGAACTGTGAAGTCTTCACAGCTACAGGGAGTTAGAACGGAAATTTTTTTTCACATTTTCGGATTTTTATTTCATTATAAAATTTGCAATTTTCTGAATATATATATATACAGCGTCTTACAAAAAGTTACGCCCAAACTTTCAGGAAACATTCCTCACACGCAAAGAAAGAAAATATGTTATGTGGACATGTGTCCGGAAACGCTTACTTTCCATGTTAGAGCTCATTTTATTACTTCTCTTCAAATCACATTAATCATGGAATGGAAACACACAGCAACAGAACGTACCAGCGTGACTTCAAACACTTTGTTATAGGAAATATTCAAACTGTCCTTCGTTAGCGAGGATGCATGCATCCACCCTCCGTCGTATGGAATCCCTGATGCGCTGATGCAGCCCTGGAGAATGGCGTATTGTATCACAGCCGTCCACAATACGAGCACGAAGAGTCTACATTTGGAATCGGGGTTGCGTAGACAAGAGCTTTCAAATGCCCCCATAAATGAGAGTCAAGAGGGTTGAGGTCAGGAGAGCGTGGAGGCCATGGAATTGGTCCGCCTCTACCAATCCATCGGTCACCGAATCTGTTGTTGAGAAGCGTACAAGCACTTCGACTGAAATGTGTAGGAGCTCCGTCGCGCATGAACCTCATGTTGTGTCCCACTTGTAAACGCACATGTTCTAGCAGCACAGGTAGAGTATCCCGTATGAAATGATGATAACGTGCTCCATTGAGCATAGGTGGACGAAACTAAAATGAGCTCTAACATGGAAATTAAGCGTTTCCGGACACATGTCCACATAACATCTTTTCTTTATTTGTGTGTGAGGAATGTTTCCTGAAAGTTTGGCCGTACCTTCTTGTAACACCCTATATATATATATATATATATATATATATATATATATATATATATATATATATATACACTCACATAGGAAGTAATTTTTAAATATAACGTACACCGGTTGAAAATGAAACAATTTTTACGTGCATTACTTCATGATCTAATAAAAGCGGTAACTTTTTATATACGAGAGTTGGAACTTTCAAAATAGACATGTGTTTCAAAGTTTTACTGACCTCCGAAGTAGTCACCAGCATTGTGTATAACCCGTTGCCAGCGATGTGGAAGTCGTAGGATACTCTAAGCAGTGCCAGTTGTGTTGACAGTTCGAGCGGCGCGGTCTATTGCCTGACGAATTTGTAGCAGTTCTGAAGCGAATGTCAGTAAAACTTTGAAACTAGTATCTATTTTGTACGAGCTGTAAATAAATAGTTGCCACTATTAAAATTCCAACCCTCGTAGAAGGCTCAGGATTGACGTGTTATAAAGGTTAAAAGTCTTGGTCATGTCCAGAAGAGGATAGGTAGCAGGTCGAGCAAGTTGAAACAAAGTTTGAGAGACGAGAAACTTTCTGATGGTAAAACCATAAGAGGCAGGCTGACAGACAAAACGATTGATGAAATAGAGCAGTATTATGGGATGGTCATTAGGACTAATACTGAGGATTTGTTGAAAATTAAGCAGGCAGTATGGGATACCATCTTCCACAGACTGTCAACTGATGAAAAACTATTACATCACCTTTGCCTTCCAGGATCTGATTCATGGTGCAATTACCGCAATGCCTGGTACACAAACAATTCGTACAGCCATAAACATTCCTTCCCAGCAGCAGTCATGGATATCATAAAACCTATTTACAGATACCTGGAAAATCCTGAATTACTGAAGAAGTGTCTGCATGGTCAGACTCAAAATCACAATGAGTCATTCAATAATCTTATATGGACTCGCTTACCAAAACATTTGTTTTTGTTGGAATGAAGACACTAAAGTAGGTGGTCAGTGATGCTGTTATTGCTTTTAACGACGGCAACATTGGTAGGGTAAAAGTGTTACAGCATATGGGAATTAATCCTGGTCCAAACTGCATCAGAGAACTTGAACGGATGGACAAGGTTCGCGCTGAGAAAGCAGAGTATGCAGCACAGTTGGCCACTGAGGAGTCAAGAAAGAAGAAAAAACTTGGAGAAATATCCAGAGGATGATATACAGTATGTTGCAGGGTGCTTCTGAGTGACTAAAAATTAAAAAAATTAAGCATATATTGAGTCACAGGCTTTTGAAACTTTAGCCGTTCCTGAAAATTTTCATTTTTTGTTACATTGCTCCCTATATCTCAGAAACCACTTAGATTAGAGCATTCAAATCTTCAGGGAGTAATAACATACACCTCCTGAGCTACCGAACTGAAAGAAGAACATAATGACATGTATAATTAAAATTATTTATAATGACGCACAAAAAAAGTACACAAAATGTTAACCATATAATTAAAAAAATGTATTTCCGAAAGCAGTGGCTGATATGCAGTTATTGTAGTGCAGTAGCCTCTGAAAATATAGTTTAATGTCCTGTAAAAGTTTCATGTCAATGGCTACAGTGGTTCCTGAAATACAGGGAAGCTGAGTTACTAATCTTAACATTGTCGAGATAGTGCGTTCCAGGTCCCCTTGAGTCTTACTACTGAAGGCGAGGCTTGAAAATAATCACGACCCATTCATGAGACTCATCGACTTAGAGAAAGCTTTCGACTTATAATTTTGCATAATGATTCATGTTCTGATAAAATTGGTAAGAGTTATAGGTGACGAGGAGTGCTGTAGTGCATTTATCGTAAGAATAAACCAAATGTAATCACAACAGTATGTATTCCTACAACTCTTCTGGAACGTTATTCCATTTAGTTTCACCTGGATAGGACGCCAGTCTGTCTCCAATGATGTTAGGTACGATAATGAGGATATGTTTTGTGCTGCGCGTTACACGTGCATCGATTCAGTGATGATATGGGGCTCATTTAATCTGAAAAGCACAGGCCAGGCAAGCGCTCCAACAGTTCCAGTTAGTACGTTAAAGGAGGCAGGCAGAGAAACAACATAGCTTCTAATGTCTTTCAATTTTTAAACAATAAGAAATAATATGTCGCAAACCTCACGCAATACTCCTCTTAGGTGACCAGACGGAACTCATAACATGTTCTCGATCTAAGCTAACACAGTACGGTATTGTAATTACAGGTGCTAGATGCGACGTAAATGTATGTTGCTAGGATTTCAACAGCTCGTTAAATGCAGAAGCCACTAAAGGTATTAGTGCCAGCAGTCTGGTAGTCTTTCAACTCTTTCCCTATCCAACTCCGAGGGATGCACGCCAGTATTGGAACTGTCATCTGCTACACTGATAACTAAGTGATCGACAACTGAATCTCGAAAGCACCCAAGAAAACCACATTTCCTCCTCCTCTTTTATGACGTGCTGTTCTGAATTTCGCCAGCGTTCGGCAGTACGTGTCTTAAAGCTTCGTGCGTTAGTTCTAGTACGTCTGTCTGCTTAAATGTCTTGTTATTTCTTGCTACAAGTTTCTGAACTTGGGCATGTGTAATGTTTTCTTAACTTAAACAACTTTTAACTATCTTTCGTAAAATATCTATAATTAAGGATTATAGGTGCAATGAATACTGGAATTTAGCATTCGATATGCAATTAGCAAAGTGATGATTAATTTTACTTAGCCCATATTTGATTAATTTCATATTTAAATGGTTTAGGTATTCAAACTACATGAAAAAAAGTTACTGACTATAACGAGTTTCTAACCACCACCTCTCAGTTTATTTGATTAATAGACAACAACCGTGGTCTGCAAATCGTCGACACGCACGTTCAGCGTGTATGGCCACACTATGAGCTACCTTCTGACAAAAAAAGAGACGTAATGGATCATAATGAACTAGAGCGCGTGTCATGGGACGTCCTCCCTGAACAAATGCAACGAACAAAATGAGAATAAAAAGGGGAGGGTGTAGTGTCTTTCATTAGTAATCAAAACTTCAGTCCCGGATCCGAAACCCGCTACCACTTAAATCTTGATTAATAATCTCAACTGGCGGCCGAAGACTTCCGGCATAAGAAGTCACCCTCATCCTGCCAACTGCTTTGTCAAAGAGGGCTGAGGAGCGGACAGAGGTTCAGGACACTCTCTTGTCGGTGTGGTGGGAAAGTGCCGCCAAAGGCGGGAGAATCACCTGTGATCAACAGCATTAGGATGCAGAGGGCAATGGAAATCACTGCATTAAAGACACACGGAATGTATCCACAGGACATGTGGCCAGCAACCGAAAAAGTGTCATGATGATATCTCCATTGGCAAAAGATTCCGTAATAGTCCCCCTTTCAGATTTCCGGAAGGGGAAAGCCAAAGGGAATCTGACTATGAGAAAAAGACTGAATAATGAAAGAAAGAATAGCGTTCAACGAGTCGAGACATTGAATGTCAGAAGCTTGAACGTGGTAGGGAAACTAGAAAACCTGAAAATGGAAATGCAAAGACTCAGTGTAGATATAGTAGGGGTCAGGGAAGCGAAGTGGAAAGAAGACAAGGATTCCTGGTCAGTTGATTATGTTGTTTTTGTTGTGGTCTTCGGTCCTGAGACTGGTTTGATGCAGCTCTCCATGCTGTGCAAGCTTCTTCAGCTCCCAGTACCTACAGCAGCCTACATCCTTCTGAATCTGCTTAGTGTATTCATCTCTTGGTCTCCCTCTACGATTTTTACCCTCCATGCTGCCCTCCAATACCAAATTGGTGATTTCTTGATGCCTCAGAACATGTCCTACCAACCGATCCCTTCTTCTAGTCAAGTTGTGCCACAAACTCCTCTTGTCCCAAATTCTATTCAATATTCTATTCAATACCTCCTCATTAGTTGCGTGATATACCCATCTAATCTTCAATATTCTTCTGTAGCACCACATTTCGAAAGCTTCTATTCTCTTCTTGTCCAAACTATCTATCTATCGTCCATGTTTCACTTCCATACGTGGCTACACACCATACAAATACTTTCAGAAACGACTTCCTGACACATAAATCTATACTCGATGTTAACAAATTTCTCTTCTTCAGAAACGCTTTCCTTGCCATTGCCAGTCTATATTTTATATCCTCTCTACTTCGACCATCATCATTTATTTTGCTCCCCAAATAGCAAAACTCCTTTACTACTTTAAGTGTCTCATTTCCTAATCTAATTCCCTCAGCACGACCCGACTTCATTCGACTACATTCCATAATCCTCGTTTTCCTTTTGTTAATGTTCATCTTATATCCTCCTTTCAAGACACTGTCCAATCCGTTCAACTGTTCTTCCAAGTCCTTTGCTGTCTCTGACAGAATTACAATATCAACAGGGATGTACATAGTTAAAACACTAGAGGAAGAAAAGACCTTTAGTAGCTGTTATTGTAGCTGTCAGTGGTACAGAAATGAATTCAATACGCAGAAACAAAAATTTTTGACCATTTGCTTGATAAGACAAAAGTTTCATAGGTAGCGAGGCTATTTTTCATCCTAATTGAAAATAATTTCTCAAGGACAGCTCCTCATTTTCCCCTGATGAATTTTACTATAAAACTGGTAGCTAGTAAAAGGATTATTAATTTTAAGTGTAGTTGCGTGAGTAGGACTAAAATAATATTCTGTTCATTACTGTTAACACTAATAAAGTATACAAATCCTGTATATTGACTCGTCCATCATCTAGATTTAGATAAATGAATCGTTTAAACGATCTATGGAACATGTTATTAACTAAGCTGTCTCCCATAAAACATATGCACGATGCGAAGCGATTGCGGACCCTTTCATACCAGCCACCACCAGCGCTGATACTGTATGAGTGAAAGGTTCGTGTCTCGACTTCCAGTTTGTAGTTCCATTCGGGGAGCAGTGCGGTCTATAAATTAGTGGGGAAATGCAGCATACGGCAGGCACTTCTCCTGCGGACCTGGCCGAGGACCAAGCTCGGTCGAGTGCAGTGGCGCACACACACTTGTGGGAAGGCGGCCAGCTCTGCGTGTGGCGCATTGCGTACCGCGCCACAAGACTTCCACACGGCACAACCTCTCAGCGCTATCTCTCTCTGAATCTATGCCACTGTGTGCGGCTTTCTCACCGACTGTAACAACATAAAAACAAAGAAATCCTGTCTCATTCCAGACAGACACGAGAATCACGAACGATAAATTCCATTGGTAACAAGAATGGAGGCCTACACTGGAGCCTTTTGCGGATTTCTTCAAAACATTTTGAATGCCTGCCACCCATTTTCAAACTGAAGCTGAATGTTCACACACTATATGATTAAAAGTATCCGTACACCACCAAAAACATACGTTATTCATATTAGATGCATTGTGATGCCACCTACTGCCAGATACTCCATGTCAGCGAACTAAGTAATCATTAGGCATCGTGTGAGAGCAGAATTGGGAGCTCCGCGGAACTCACGGACTTTGAATGTGGTCAGGCTATTGGTTGTCACTTACGTCGCACGTTTGTACTCGAGATTTCCACACTCCTAAACATCCCAAGGTCGACTGTTTCCGATGTAATAGTGAAGTGGAAACGTGAAGGGACACGTACAGAACAAAAGAACACAGGCCGACCTCGTCTGTTAGTCAACAGAGACCATCACACAGGAATTACAAATTGCATCAGGATCCACTGCAAGTATTATGACAATTAGGCTGGAGGTAAGGAAACTTGGATATCATGGTCGAGTGGCTGCTCATACGCCATACATCACGCCAGTAAATGACAAACGACGCCTCGATTGGTGTAAGGAGCTCCCACTGGACGACTGAACAGTGGAAAAATGTTGTGTGGAGTGACGAATCACGGTACACAATGTGGCGAACCGATGGTAGGATGTGGGTATGGCGAAGGCCCGGTGAACTTCGTCTGCCAGCGTGTGTAGTGCCAACAGTAAAATTCGGAAGAGATACTGTTATGGTGTGGTCCAGTTTTTCATGGGGGGGGGGTTTGCACCCTTAATGTTTTGCATAGTACTATTACAGAACAGGCCTAAATTGACCTTTTAAGCACCTTCTAGCTTCCCACTGTTGACGAGCAATTCGGGGATGCCAATTGTGTCTTTCAACATGATCAAACAACTGTTCATAATGCACGGCCTGTGGCGGAGTGGTTACACGACAAGAACATCCCTGTAATGGACTGGCCTGTACAGAGTCCTGACCTGAATCCCGTAGAGCACCTTTAGGATGTTTTGGGACGCCGACTTCGTGCCAGGCCTCACCGACCGACATCGATACCTCTCTTCAGTGCAGCACTCCGTGAAGAACGGGCTATCATTCACCAAGAACCCTTCCAGCACCTGATTGAACGTATACCTGCGAGAGTGGAAGCCTTCATCAAGGCTAAGGGTGGGCTATCACCATACTGAAGTTCAGCATTACCGATGGAGGACGCCACGAACTTGTAACTCACTTTCAGGCAGGTGTCCGGATACTTTTGATCACATAGCGTATATGATTGTGAACCTGGTTTGCACACCGAGATATACCCGTCAATACAGAACATGACCCATTAACAACGCAGTCTCACTACGAATGTTAGTGTAACAACATGGCAAAGCTTTCTCAAGGGGCAACATGAAAAGGAGGGTATTACTTGGAAGCAACACAGATGATATTACAATAAGAGCACTGACTTTTAACAACACGCTGTAATTCCTCAGGGTGTGACCAATTGCGCCTTAAACCCTCAATTCGTGGGGGACAAATGTGTTCGTCACTTGCATCCTACGCTGCCTAATACTACAAAAATTGAGAGTTTATGTAGTGGAAGCAAGACTTTTTATGACGGTTTCTCCGCCGCCTTGGGTCTCGAAGCACTGCACTTACGTCATCTTACCTGAATTGCTGAAAAGTTCTTACGGAAGACAACTATATGTGCTGCTTCTGTGTTCATCGTATCACATCAACAGATGAAACAATTGGTGAATTGCGCACGTTGCTTTAATGAAGAAAGTCTCAAGTGCCGCGCGGGATTAGCCGAGCGGTCTCAGGCGCTGCAGTCATGAACAGTGCGGCTGCTCATGGCGGAGGTTCGAGTCCTTCCTCGGGCATGGGTGTGTGTGTTTGTCCTTAGGATAATTTAGGTTAAGTAGTGTGTAAGCTTACGGACTGATGATCTTAGCAGTTAAGTCCCATAATATTTCACACACATTACATCATTTTGAAAGTCTCAGGTAATCACATACAGAGATAAGGGGGTGTTGTGTGATGTCCTTAAGTTAGTTAGGTTTAAGTAGTTCTTAGTTCTAGGGGACTGATGACCATAGCTGTTAAGTCCCATAGTGCTCAGAGCCATTTGAACCATAGATAAGGTATACGTGGTAGAATTTGTGAACAAAGAAAAGGATGAAGACGAAATGTTTGATAAATGTTGTACAATTTATGAGCAATCAAAGTGTATTCAGTGAAGTGTCATGGATAAGTATCGCATTAATCCGTTTAACGCCTCCTCCGAGCGTTGCCCAACAAGAATATTTAAACTTACAAGCTTCTAAAAAATTAGCTTCCCTTATGGTTGAGTATGTTAGTAGGTCACTTGGATGAACAGATGGTTAAATCTGAAACGAGTATTGATCACTACGGTTTGTGATCAGACCAAGAATGATGAAAGACATAACGTCTTCCCCGCTGTGTTGGAATGTAAAATTACCTTTTCTGAATAAAAACGAAGCACTTGTGTGAAACGTGGGACTTAGGGAAGGGCAGGATACGGTGTGGACCTGGCCTTACTCAGTTACTGTTGGTTGCTCAGTTTAAAAAAAAAAAAATCATGCACATTTTATTTGGAACCAATTGCAAATGAGGTTGACAACAAGGAACAATTATCAAATTTGACTGTTAAGACACGATGTCTAATAAATTTTTTTTAAGCAAGTTGCACTCACGGCTGACGACCATTTTGACCAGAAATTCAAATTATTTGTCTGCTGAAGGCGCCAATAGTAATAGCTCAAAAAACAATTTAACAGCTGAAGACCTAGATAGGAGATTCGTATGAACAGTTCTCCAAGACATACTAAAATATAAAAAAAACACAATCATCACTATTTCACTATTAAGAGACAATATCTAATTAAAAATTCCTTACACAAATTTCATTCACGGCTGAAACCCTTCTTGACCAGAAATTCAAATTATTTGTTGGCAGAAGGCCCCAATAGCAATCACTCAAACACAGTTTATGGGCTGAATGCTTGGACAGCAGATTCTCAAGAACAGTTAAACTACTCCAAGAGATACTAAAACGGTCTGCTTAAAAAAAAAGACATATGTCAAAATTTCACTTTTAAGAGACAAAATCTAAACTTTCTTAAGGCAAGTTGCATTCATGGCTGATGGCCGTATTGACAAGATGATCAAAATTATTTGTCGACTGAAGGCCCTAATAGTAATAACTCAAAATTAAAAAATTTTTTTTTAAAGGATAAACAATCTTTACAATCTGATCAGGCCAAGAGAGAAGCGGGCCTCAGACAGTGCTCCAAGGATGGGCCTGGGAAAGTCGCTCAACTTCGTATCTGACGAGACAGGCAGCCAAGTGTTGTATTCAGTTACCTGGATGGCAACTTAAACTAGCGACAGTTTAAACGCAGTCCAACACTCTTGCAAAATCTACCTAACATCTGGTAACCAACACAACGATGGTATGTATAACCAAGGCAAGGCAGAACCGGTGTTTAGAACATCCAGAAGCAGAAGGAACCACTACGACCAAGGTAGTCCAAAAGAACAAGGTATCCAAACCACGATCAAGGAGGCTGTCGAACTACGTGCCTTACCGGACTGCAGTGGCAAGGCGAGGAAAGGTACACTGTCGCGGAAATACGCTAACCTCCATGTCAGGTAACTGGGGCGTTGGCGGCCGCTAGGCAGAAAAATACAGTTGGTTGAACTTCATCAATAAACACAAGGAATTCAATTACTAATAATAAATGGTGGAGGATGGCTAATTAATTTCGTCAACTCTGAACACTCCACTCGTTGTTCTTCATCTCAGCGGCCCTCCGAGCAGCAACGCATCAACAAATGGCGTGATCTCAAAATAATGGAGGTTTCACTACTGGGTTAACGTTCACTCAACTCAAAGCTCCTGGGTCCAGGGCAGAATGAGGTTGTCGCCCTCGCAACTACAGCCCCTCGATCCGGCAGTGCCTGCACTCCGCCATAGGTCCCGGCATGTTCTTGCGCTGCCAGCCTTCACTGCTGCTCCGTCCCAACTGAACTAACCGACACACTCCGACGAGGAAAACACTTGACGCCATTCCATAGACAGTACTAGGGTAATAGATATCGATAACTTCTGCTGCTGCCACTCACGGACAGACAATGTTAGTTAGCAAACGTAGTGGCGCCAGTAAACACCAGAAGAAAACGAGACGCCACTATCCCCATTATACGATGCCAACCTACCAATGGCTCATTGTGATTTCCAAACCGGATGAATAAAACTCGAATTGTTTGCAGCGTATTTCAATCTCACCATAGTGCCCAAAGTTCCTGGTCGAACACACCTATATCAAATGCACAAGGGGAGTGTCTGCTTGTTGTGCTGCCTGGGAAGACGGTCCTTTGTTCTTGGCGCCCAACGGGAACAAACGTTCCCAACGCTTTGATTGGCCAGTATCTATCAAGGCTTTAACGTTTCCCCAACACATAACTGCTTGTTCATGTAGCAACAATGCTCTGTAGACAGCATAGGCTAGTATCGGGTAGTCCGTCAGTGACATATGGGTGCACATTTACGAAAATTGTACTGAAATGCTGGTGGATCTGCAGCGAATTGACGCATGGTGCAGGGAATGGCAATTGAATCTCAATGTAGACAAGTGTAATGTGCTGTGAATACACAGAAAGGTAGATCCTTTATCATTTAGCTACAAAATAGCAAGTCAGCAACTGGAAGCAGTTAATATCATAAATTATCTGGGAGTACGCATTAGGAGTGATTTAAAATGGAATGATCATATAATGTTGATCGTCGGTAAAGCAGATGCCAGACTGAGATTCATTGGAAGAATCCTAAGGAAATGCAATCCGAAAACAAAGGAAGTAGGTTACAGTACGCTTGTTCGCCCACTGCTTGAATACTGCTCAGCAGTGTGGGATCCGTACCAGATAGGGGTTGATAGAAGATATAGAGAAGATCCAACGGAGAGCAGCGCGCTTCGTTACAGGATCATTTAGTAATCGCGAAAGCGTTACGGAGATGATAGATAAACTCCAGTGGAAGACTCTGCAGGAGAGACGCTCAGTAGCTCGGTACGGGCTTTTGTCAAAGTTTCGAGAACATACCTTCACCGAAGAGTCAAGCAGTATATTGCTCCCTCCTACGTATATCTCGCGAAGAGACCATGAGGATAAAATCAGAGAGATTAGAGCCCACACAGAGGCATACCGACAATCCTTCTTTCCACGAACAATACGAGACTGGAATAGAAGGGAGAACCGATAGAGGTACTCAAGGTACCCTCCGCCACACACCGCCAGGTGGCTTGCGGAGTATGGATGTAGATGTAGATGTAGAAAGACCCACGCACTGTAGTAGCCGTCTTTCAGTTTTAACTATCCTCATTTATTGCGGACATTATTGGAACCAGCTACGGCACTCTAAACTGTGCTCTAACCAACGAATAATTTCGGCAGAAACAGGAGTCGATCGCGAATTACTCGCTCTATTTGCAGCCTTTCGCTGAACGGTTCAACGAAAAGCCATGCATGCTAATGGGAGAACATGTCGAGAATAACGTCCTACCGTCTAATAATTTAAGCTGAAGCGGTGACGTTTGCTGCGACCACTCGAATGTAGTTCCAAACTGACGGCCACTCACGGCGACTGTGGTTCGTAAACTGTCGACGAAAATGTGCTGAACGAGATTCAGGATAAAGTAAATGAAAAATAAAAACAAAGGAAAACGTTATTACTTCTGACTTACAGAAATCTGACAAAGGCACACCATATTCGGGTCAATCGTCACAAAATGTAATGGCGGACTGCAACATTTCGCTCATTCAATTACAGACAACGTGACCAATAAACATTTCATCACGAAAATCATGAGTAGTGTTCATGGGGTTGCTACACGGGTAAAGGGTATGATAGTGATATAGTTGAAAAGACGCACACACAACAAGCAATAACGGAAACAGTAATCTGAAAACAGAACGGCGGATTCAAAATCATATATTATAAAATTATTCTAATACCATCCTTTTTGTATTGAAGGGAGAAGATAACAAGATAAAACATAGGTTAGTTTCATGACAAGAGTGAAGGGCTAAACGATAATTTTAACTGACAATGATAACTTTCTTACTGAGTTGATGTATTTTGTATTAATGAGGACATAGCTGAATATATAGAAAGGTAGAAACATGTGGACATAATGGGAGATGAAAGACTGCCCAAGAAAAAATTATAATACATCTACATCTACATTTACATCTACATGAGTACTCTGCAATTCACATTTAAGTGCTTGGCTGAGGGTTCGTGGAACCACAATCATACTATCTCTCTACCATTCCACTCCCGAACAGCGCGCGGGAAAAACGAACACCTAAACCTTTCTGTTCGAGCTCTGATTTCTCTTATTTTATGTTGATGATCATTCCTACCTATGTAGGTTGGGCTCAACAAAATATTTTCGCATTCGGAAGAGAAAGTTTGTGACTGAAATTTCGTAAATAGATCTCGCCGCGACGAAAAACGTCTTTGCTGTAATGACTTCCATCCCATGATCTGCCACACTCTCTCCCCTACTACGTGATAATACAAAACGAGCTGCCCTTTTTTGCACCCTTTCGATGTCCTCCGTCAATCCCACTTGGAAAGGATCCCACACCGCGCAGCAATATTCTAACAGAGGACGAACGAGTGTAGTGTAAGCAGTCTCTTTAGTGGACTTGTTGCATCTTCTAAGTGTGCTGCCAATGAAACGCAACCTTTGGCTCGCCTTCCCCACAATATTATCTATGTGGTCTTTCCAACTGAAGGTGTTCGTAATTTTAACACCCACGTACTTAGTTGAATTGACAGCCTTGAGAATTGTACTATTTATCGAGTAATCGAATTCCAACGGATTTCTTTTGGAACTCATGTGGATCACCTCACACTTCTCGTTATTTAGCGTCAACTGCCACCTGCCACACCAAATAGCAATCTTTTCTAAATCGCTTTGCAACTGATACTGGTCTTCGGATGACCTTACTAGACGGTAAATTACAGCATCATCTGCGAACAATCTAAGAGAACTGCTCAAATTGTCACCCAGGTCATTTATATAGATCTGGAACAACAGAGGTCCCAGGACGCTTCCCTGGGGAACACCTGATATCACTTCAGTTTTACGCGATGATTTGCCGTCTATTACTACGAACTGCGACCTTCCTGACAGGAAATCACGAATCCAGTCGCACAACTGAGACGATACCCCATAGGCCCGCAGCTTGATTAGAAGTCGCTTGTGAGGAACGGTGTCAAAAGCTTTCCGGAAATCTAGAAATATGGAATCAACATCTCTCAAGAAAGCAGAGATACAGGTCAACCAAGGAAACGATGAACCTCCGCGGGACATGTTGTTGAAAATTACACTTTCACTCAACTTTTGAATGCATTTTCTGGCCACATAGTGACCATATTGTTGATCCTTATAGTCTGTTAACAAATCGGTGTTGCTCTGGAAAGCAAAGTCGACAGTCCTCCTTATCTTTCTTTTTTCGTCTAAACAGTACATCTTGATGTAGTCTATAAATTTCTGCTACTTTGTTAAAACTTCGGGGAGCTAATCTGTTTTTAACTAATTTCAACTTATCATCTTCGGTTTTTTCTTACCTAATGTCGTTACGAATTTTCTTCCCCTGTTCCTCCTCTTCAATGTGGACTGTTGTATTAAAAATGTGTACCTCGTCTGGATCCCGTCTTGGTCGTATTTTCTCTTGTTTTTTCGCTATACTGTGCCACAATAGCTCACCTACCACAGTCTCAGAGGCCTTAATATATTTAATTTCTATATCAAACTGCCGTAAATACAATGCCTGCCTTTTGTTACTCTTGGGTGCTTTAACTTACAAGTTCGCAATAAGGTCAAAGCACGGTGGTAATTGCATATGCTTACTTTATGGCCTAGTGTGTAATGTTGAAATTTCTGTAACCAAAATATAACGGCGAAAGCTTCTGATTCGGGCATACAATAGTTCTTCTTAGCCTGTTGCAAATATCTACCAGCAAACATTATTGTTTTGTGAACTTGCTCTTCTCCCTTGTTTTGAACTTGAAACAGTTTCATCGCCAGACCATGCTTCCATGCTTCCGATGCTAGGCAGAAAGCCTTGTATAAATTGGGATGATTCAAAATTTGACTGTTTACAAAAGCTGTCTTATGTTATTCAAGGGCTCTCTGACACTCCTCAGTCCACCTACACGGTGCATTCTTTTTCAAAAAAGCTCTTATACAAGGTGTACTGAATAATTGTCCCGGCAAGAATTTTCGATAAAACCAAAATAGTCCAAACGTTCCCTTTAAGTCTTTTCTGTTTGAAGGTGCTGATATTCAAACTAAAGGGAACTACTTTATATTAGTAACACTGTCTCTTAATTAGGAAAGCTGTGTACTTCCATGACTGTTTTGCTGACGAAAGATTCCTCTAACCTCAAGTTACATCCATAGACGTGAAACATTTCAATATCTGTAGTAGTTCATCTATGTTGTTCGACCTGTCACTTTCTGGCAATATTATTTTGTTCAAAGCTCTTGCATCCAACACGAGCCTAATTGATCCGTATTTCTTGGGGACCATAACCAAGAGATTGCTCTTTTCGATTTAAGCGTGCTGTGAATCATTTCCCTTACCGCTTATTTATGCACCACCGCAAGCACAAACGGTTTTCTGAAAAGGTGTGCATTATCTTTTACCATTAGATACATTCGTAATCTTTTAATAGTTCTGGCTGGTCCGAATTCTTGTCCTGGTGTTTACTTAATACCCATTTATCTCATTTTTTCTAGACGCCTGTCAAATCCTATAGCCCCTCCACTTTTCCTTCAGTTATGATTTTGACGTTTTCTGTTTCATTGGGACTTAATTCCTTCCTTCCTCCATATTCACTGTACCCCACGACATCCTCTTTTTTCCTTCAGGAACATATAGGTACATCACATTCCTCACCTGCTGGATATCGCTTTCATTTGCCATCTGCGGTAATGACAGCCTCGTTATTCCCAAAATCGACCTTCCTTTTGCATTTTTGCAAAAAATCTTCCCCAACCAACATCTCCACACTTACTCCGAAAATTTTCATGAAGTTCTGGTACAGTGGCTCACACTAAATCATTACAGGTCACCAGACCTAGTGAGTTACTGCTCTCTTCCTTTTCCCTGTGGGTACGACGATGTTTATTCTGGAAACAGGCACAATAACCATTTCTGTCCGATTAGGAAGAGCATCTGCCAAATTTTTTGACACTGCACATACATCTGATGAACTATCAATTAAGCAAGGAACTTCACCAAAAACTGCAGCCACTAACATTGGTTGTCTTGATGTTTCTTCAACAGTTTCAGGATCTTATTCGTAGAATAAATACCGCACTACCTCACATCTGGCGAATCATAAAACTTCTGCGGAAATAACGATGTATTTATGGGGTCTTCTTCCCCTTAAATTGTGGCAGCTTTGGTTAATCTATCAGTCAGAAATCAAAATATTCTTCCAAAAATTCACTTTATCTAATGCTCTCAGATTCTGCAACTCCTCCTTCTATGTTGTCAGAATTTTCAAACTAACCCCAGCTTCATCTACTTCTCTAGCTGCGTCACAACCCGGAGGGTTTTCTTCCACTTTACTTACATCTTCTTCGACATGTGAAACTGCTCCATCACTATCAGACAGAAAAATGTCATCCATTCTACACAAAACTTCATCTTCTGGTGTATCTTCCTCTTCTGCTACACTCCCCATATTGTGCTTTCTACTAAGTTCCCTTAAGATCTTCTTTAGTATTGACGTGGTCCTTAAAATTAAGATCCTGCTCCACAATCTCATCTGATAACTTCTGTTCCCTGCTAACCTGATTCTTAGAACTTCGATCTTCACAAAATTATACCGCTTTTCCCTGAAAAGTAAATCTTCTCAATTCCTTCCTTTCCTCCGGTATGTTCATGATACCTGTACCACTTCTGTGTTGTTTGGTTGGTTGCTGGCTTACAAATGGCTTTGCTAGCGGATTTAACCTATGTTTTTACACTCCTCAAACGCTAGCCCCCTTATGACTGCTATTAATTTTCCTCGTCGTCTTCTTTGCCATTAGCCGTAGCGTTCATTCATGCGACTGTCTGCAATGCTGTTCTGTTCGCTCAGCTGACTGCTGATTTTGTTAACTGTCATTCCTGTTCCTGTCGTAATTTCTACTTCTAGCAAAACTGGACCTTCCTCTGTGATTATTAGTTGTTGCATACCTAGTCTGTTTACTAGCACTTCAATTTACCCTGGAGAAGCCCTACAATCTCTGTTATTATTTTCCTCTTCTTTCAGAAGATTCTGTATCCCTTACAAGTGACAAATGAAGTTGTTAATATCCTCTCTGGGTGCAGAAATTATTTCATTTCGCCAATATCAAAGCAACTTGTTTTCTAAGACCAATGTAATTTGTTGTATCTAACTTGGTTCTAATGTAAGACAAAGTAATTACCCACTTCAACACGAACTTCTTAACAATGACTTTCTTTTGGTTATACTTTTCCCCTGATGAAAAGCTATTTAATACTTCCATCTGTTTTCTTTCCCCTAGTATTTCTCAAAGAAAGCCTGTTTAAAACTTCCGAAACTGTCAGGCTTGTCCCAACACACAAGCTCCTCTCTCTCAGAAAATTATTTTGAACAATTAGTTCATCAGCCCCCTCGAAGCGTAAAAGGTTCCGAAAGGATACTTGAGCTTTTAGCAAAAAATAATCATGGACAAATAGTGAGTATTGTGACGAATACAGGGATTAACGGCCACAAGGCAGTGGCTGCTAGGCTAAATACCGTAACTTCTTCAACCATCAAAAAGAAACGCAAAGTACATCTATTTAAAAAATGCTGATAAAAATGCTGTTAACCTTTTTAAGAGACAGTCTGCTTTCCTTACGATCTGATTATGGAAGCCTAGAAAAGTTGTGGAATGATTTCAGAGAGATAGTATCGACAGCAATTGAGAAATATATACCACATAAATTAATAAGTGATAGTACTAACCCACATGGAGCACAAAACGGGTCATATCGCTGTTGCAGAAGCAGCGAAAAAGGGATGCAAAATTGAAAAGAACGCAAAATCCCCAAGACTGACAGTTTTGCAGAAGTTTGAAATATAGCACGTCCTTCAATGCGAGATGCTTTCAGTAGTCTCCACAACGAAAATCTGTCTCGAATTCTGGCAGAAAACCCAAAGAGATTCTGGTCAAACATAAAGCACACCAGTGGCAAGACGCAGTTAGTGCCTTCACTGCGCAATAACAACGATGAAGTCACTTATGACAGTGCCACTAAAGCACAGTTATTAAACACGATTTTCTGAAACTCCTTCACGAAAGAAGACGAAGTAAATATTCCTGAATTCAAATCAAGAAAAAATGCCAAGATGTTAATTATAGAAATAGATATCCTCGGTGTCGCAAAGCAGCTTAAATTACTTAATAAAGGCAAGGCTTCAGGTCCAGATAGTATACCAGTGAGGTTCCTCTCAGAGTATGCTGATACAATAGCTCCATATTTAGCAATTATACACAACCGCTCGCTGACGGAGAGATCCGTACCTAAAGACTAGAAAATCGCTCAAGTCACACCAATACTCAAAAAGGGAAGTAGGAGTAATCCGTTTAATTACGGGCCCATATCACTAACGTCGATTTGCAGTAGGGTTTTGGAACATATACTGTATTCGAACATTATGGAGCACCTCGAAGAAAACGATTTATTGACACATGGTCAGCACGGACTCAAAAAATATCGTTATTGCGAAACACAGCTAGCTCTTTATACTCATGGAGTAATAAGTGCTATCGACAGGGGATGTCAAATTGTTTCCATATTTTTAGATTGCCAGAAAGCTTTCGGCACCGTTCCTCCCAAGCGTCTTCTAACAAACCTGCGTACTTATAGACTATCGCCTGAGTTGTGCTACTGGATTCGTGATTTCCTGTCAGAAAGCTCACAGTTCGTAGTAATAGACGGAAAGTCATCAAGTAAAACAGAAATAATATCTGGCGTTCACCTAAGGAAGTGTTATAGTCCCTCCATTGTTCCTGTTCGATATTAACGACATAGTAGACAATCTCAGTAGCCGTCTTAGACTGTTTGCAGATGATGCTGTGATTTACCGTCTTGTAAAGTTATCAGATGACCAAAACAAAAGTGCAAAATGATTTAGATAAGATATTTGTATGGTGCGAAAAGTGGCATATGGCCCTGAACAAAGAAAAGTGTGAAGTTATTCAAGAGTACTAAAAGAAATCCGCTAAATTTCTATTACCCGATAAGTCACAGAAAGCTGAAGGCTGTAATTTCAACTAAATACATACGGATTACAGTTACAAATACCCTAAATTAGAACGATCACATAGATTATTTTGTAGGTAGAGTCAACCAAAGACTGTGATTCATTGGCAGAACACTTAGAAGGTGCAACAGGTCTACTAAATGACTGCTTATAACACGCTTGTCCGCACTGTTCTGGTGTATTGCTGTGTGGTTTGGGATCCGCATCAGGTGGGACTCATTACGGATGACATCGAAAAAGTACAAAGAAGGGCAGCTCGTTTGGTATTATCTCGAAGTAGGGGAGATAGTGCCACAGACATGATACGTGAATTGGAGTGGCAATCATTAAACTAAAGGCGTTTTTCGTTGCGACGGGATCTTCTCATGAAATTTCAATCACCAGTTTTCTCCTCCGATTGCGAAAACATTCTGTTGGCACCCACCTAAATAGGGAGAAATTATCATCACGTTACAGTAAGAGAAATGATTGCTCGCGCAGAAAAATTTAAATGCTCGTTTTCCCGCGCACCATTCGAAAGGGGAACGGTAGAGAGACAGCTCGAAGGAGGTTCAATGCACCCTCTGCCAGGCACTTTATTGTGAATAGCAGAGTAATCACGTAGATGTAGATGTAGGTTGTACACCAAAAGGCCGATTTTCTGTTTGTCATTCCAGAACGCTTTATGTCACACTCTCTTATTGGGATCAAATTTCAAAAATTGTCGGTAGTTAACATCGCCAATTTATATGAGTCTGTAACACAGTTTATTATTATATGACCACAGCTGTTACTAATTCCCTGTGCTACATTTGTTAACCTAGCATCGTGCCCTTCTAGATTACCACTTATTGCTGTTTTAAATTCTGACAATTTGGTTTCTAAGTCATTTATATTTGCACACACTTGCCCTCCAGACAGTTTACATTTGTCACTTTCCTCCTTAATTTTATCAGCCAAAATCTTATGATCCTCGTTACACTATTTTTAATTATGACCTGCTTGGGTCTGTAGTTCATTCAAGTCAGCACTTAACTGTTCATCTAGCTGTTTACTACCTTCAGCAATTTGCTTTATATGGGTAGTTAGCTCACCTAATACTGTTACAGTATCATTCTTACATTCTTGCTCCGCATCGCAAATTTATCCTTTCACGCTTTCGTTGCGCTGTGATGTATCATTTTTTACCGAATCACCTAAACTTGAATTTCTTTGATCCACTTCTCCTCTCCCTACCCCTCCCCAACAGAGTTTCCTCTTTAAAATTTTTCAATTTATTATCAAACTGTTCTGACGGTTTTATAAGTTCCTTGGGACGTGAAATTTACAATCCTCAACGTAGCCACAAAGGAAAATCCGAAGAAAACGTAAACACAAGCTTGTAATTCACAAAGAATTATTACACATGTCCCTAAACCCAGATTTACAAAATGTCTTACAAAACCAGCCTTCCAATGGCCACCAATAACAAATATCAGTAACAAGAGTATATAGAATGAGACAAGTTAAGCGAAGAACTTTCCTATTAACTAAATCGCAAATAGCCCCAGATCAATATAGATGACAAGCATAATTGCCGACAAATTTAACAGGAATTTACCTTGATAAATCCCCATTGTTCAAGCAAGGAACAGTACAGAATATTAAATGACATATTTTAAGTAAAAGAGTAAATTCCCCAACGTGAACCTTAGAGCAATAAAAAGATCATGGAAGAACGGAAGTCCACCAACTATATAGTTACATACCACTGAGCTCACAATTGAAATCCCTATCAAGCACAACAACAATATTTAGGCAGAAAAAACAGTTATCTTAATAGTCAGTTTAAGTTCCGTGCAACAGCGGGCACACCCCAACGGAAGACCTACCTTAATACAAGAGTTACCAAATTACTACGAATAGGGGACTCACCTTAGCGGAGTCCGAACACATTAACGAGAGGAATCTACAAATAATTTCAAGAGAGAATACTCAACTTCTGTCTACTGCTGAGGCGAGCAGTGACTCTGGCAGGATACAGCCAAGTAGCGTCGAGCATCACCAAAACGTAGCTGGCAGAGCTAACGGCGTCCGAACATATTTTGATCAAGGCACCGCACCCTATATTGGTCAATTCGCCTCTAGTAGCACACTGTAACATTTCATTTTTTAAGGACAAACAACCAAACAAAAGGACACAACACAAACGCTCTTATTTCTGAGTTATGGCACCCCATTCACCCCGCTCCACTATTTATATTTTATACCCATAACCTCAAACAAATTATTCATTTCTTACACCTCATAATTCTTCACTGTTACAGGCAGACCCCAATAACGAGCATAAAGTCTGGAGAAGTTAATGGCCTGCCAAACCAAGATCATAAAATCCCATAATAGAAGACACCAAAGTCACGGTCCCTTTAAACGGAGAACACAGAATAAATCATAAGATAATCAAGTAATATTACAAACACACTGCCTTTACACTAAACATGGGCTGCAGACTGTCGTAGGATGACTCATGGAGCGTTTATACTACTTACGCTTAGTGCTCCCGACCAGAGCAGTGTTTTACACTCGGCGAAGTAAGGAACCAGAAAAAGAAATGTCGGGTACGGCCTTTTGCCATACATTCCCAGAGTGACTGACAGAATCGGCCGTATATTGCGCAAACATGGCGTAAAGACGATTTTCAAACCGACAAGGAAGATCAAAGAGTGTCTTAGATCGGCGAAGGAGAAAAGAGACCCACTTGCAATGTCGGGAATATACCGTATACCACTCACATGCGGAAAAGTTTATGTCGGAATGTCTGGACGATCCATCAACACCAGGATCAAAGAGCATAAGCGACATTGCGCGTTGGGGCAGGTGGAGAAATCGGCCGTGGCAGAGCACGCACTGAATGAGACCGACCACGTAATAAAATTCGCCGACACGGAAGTTCTGGCTGTAGAGAAGCATTACCACACGCGCTTGTTCAGAGAAGCTGTAGAAATACAAAAACACGCGAACAGTTTGAACAAGAAAGAGGAAAGCCTATGTAAACGGATCCTGGCTTCCCCTACTGCAGCAAACGACCGTCGCAGGTAGCAAGAGGAGAACCGCACCCGAAATGACCGCGGAGAAGCCCTCGGACGTTGGCGCGCCAGGTACATATAGTCTGCGCCCGCGAGCTCGGCTCCAGTTCACCACCGGCAATGGAGGGTGAAGCTTTGAGAATGCCAGTCACTCGTGCTGGCGAAACGTCAGAAAAATCATTAGATGAACGTCGGCCGCAGAATCCGAGACAGAAGCCAATAGGCAGTTTGTCAACAAGTGGCTACGAAAGCCTTAACAATTTTGTAGTGTTTTACACTCTTATCACCACTACTCAACATATACCGGAGCCAAGAGTGGATTCCTTACTTCAACCTTGGCGGGAATAATACAAATAGCTGTTTCCGGCTACGAACACAAATTACGGTCAGATTGATCACAAAATATAGCTTGAAAGAAATAGCAATACCCACCGTTAGATGCAGCAAACGACGAGAATGTCCATAGCATACATAGGCATCCAGTATCGGGTAGTACAATACATACACTTGTTACTGCCTTGGAGGCCATCACCACCAGCCCGCCGCCGACACACTGCTCAAATGATAACACAGCGCCGAGAGCAACCAACGCTTCTCAGTAACGGATACTCCAAGGCTCGCCAACATAGCATATGCCCAAGCAATAGGCAAGCACGAGCACCAGGGCCCCGGAGTGGAAAACCAAGAGAGCATAGCCGGAAGTGCCGTTCTAGGCGCTCAGTCCGGAACCGCGGGACTGCTACGGTCGCAGGTTCGAATCCTGCCTCGGGCATGGATGTGTTTTCTCTAAGTTCGCTTCTTGTCTTTAAAACACGGGCAATGGCTATCGAGCCCGTTTAATATCCCGACATCAATTATGCATTGTTACTGACTGTCTCTATTACAAGTTCACACCCAAAAAGCAGCCAGAAGACATTTAGCTGGATCCGATATTTCGAACAACCTAAACAGCCACTGACGCACGACTGCTTGCGAGTTAACACGTTCAGTCACTCAGTAGGCTTCTTGTAAAGAAGTGCTCAGCACAATGTTCTGTAATATGCATGAAACACAGAGTTTATGTATGCCATAAAATGTTCATAAGCAGATATCTCCTAAAATAAACCACTCACAAATTTCAAACTTTAACAAGATAGTCATCACTGTAATCTCTTTTCGTCAATGACACGAGATACCGATCAAACGCACGAACTTCCTCATTTCGGTACAAATTTGATCAGAGCGGTTTAACGCAGGTGTTTACCAGAAAACGGTTCCTGAGTGACTATCTCGACTCATATAGCTGAAGCACAAAGCCCTACTCAACCGTGCAGGAACGCTGAATTCCTACTGCAGCGGCCAATCGGGTACATCTGTACTCGCGGTATTTGTAATGTCAACCAATGAGAGTTCCACAAGTAATTTAGACTAGAAATCTGGAAATTCCGAAACTAAATAAAATTAAATGAAAGCAAAGGACGATTCCTGACCAAAAAATAAATTACTGATAAATTTAATACTCAACGCCCCTTCTGGCTGCCTTTTACGAAATCAAGCTCATTGGGCGTACGTTACAAATTCTCCTACTGCACATCAACTTTCGCACTCATACATTTAAATAGTTTTAGTCAAATATCACATTCTGACTTTACATACGTCCTCCACTCAATCTCTCAGTCTCTCCAAATCACTCACACAACCAAAACACTATGAAGTAATAATTTTCCAATCTACTTTAATTACGTCAGAAATCTGTGGTAATGAAGTAAAGAAAATTCCGAGAAATTATATTATCGGAACCTATACTCTTGATTGTAGTTTCAATTGATACTATAGATGAACGCATTACTGTCCCTAACACAGTTTCGCAATGCCAGCGCAGTTATTATGCGTTTTAGGCAAAAATTTATATCTCCGAATGTATTGAAGTTATTGATTTGAAATTTAACAGCACGGTGTGTTATACATCTAATGCGGTATAATAAGTTTAGTAGGACTTCTTCAGATTCATAGAGAGTACGTGTAACGTATTGCACGCAGCGTTAGGCAAGTACACGGCTCACTCAGCCCAGTAGCCAGCGTCAGCTGCGTCAGTATAAGAACCAAGATCCGCTCTCCTCTCGGCTCCATGGCAAGCTGCGCATTCAGTACAGGATGGTAACTCGTAATAATTTGCTGCGTTACACGCTGACTCAACACTTCTACAGTACTTACACTTAAGGTGGTCATTTCTTAAAATGTGTAGCAGGCAGCGAAGACTTAAAACAAAATTTCATCTGGGCAGGTGTGTATGAAATGATTTCTCTCGATGACGTTCTCGATTGAGCACTGTGTCTGGCAGTTATATATCCACAGCATAAATTTTATCCATGAGTTGCACAGTTGTACTCACTACTAGTGTGTGACACATGTATATTTTTCTTCACATTATATCCTCTAATCAGCATTATAGTTTATGAATAGGCTTGCATGGGCACCCAGAACTGAGTCAGCGTATCGCTTTGAGGGCGTATATTACGTTAACATTCGGATACCGCAGGATGAAGCATTTCTGTCCTGAACGCAAGTAAGGTGATGAAACAATCTATTCGCCAGTAAAGCTTCGGCGATTACGTCTTATGACAAGCAACTTCTCCAACATCATGTATAAGTTAAAGGTGGGTGCCCTCCCAAGACCTTTCTAACACTTTGTCAGAAGTAAAAGTTTATAGGCCTACTACTGGCCTTAAATGATGTTAATTACTTTATTTGCTACACATACCAATTTTATTGTTTTAATATATTCAAAATAATTTCTCCGACAAGTATGAGTAACATTTGTATGTTTTTAAGTCGGGAGGCTTGAGCTATGAGCGAGCTAGTGAATAGTGGTATTAATATTTGCCGGTGGTCTTTGAGGTAGCGTGTGGTTTTGGGTAGAGGCCGCGGCTTTACTCTTCCGACATCTTTTGACATAAACCGTGGTACGCTTAATTCACAGTAATATTTCCTGTATTGTGAAATATAAAATCGATAGGGGACTTGTATGTAAGCATATTTACAGCTAGTTTTCTTCCCCACTATACATGGAAGCAAATACATTGTCGTATTTTAAACTCCTACTTATATTCTATATTACTTACTGCGTGCTTTAAATACTGCTTCCAAGAAAGTATGAATATTGCAGATAACATTGTTTCAAAAAATATATCGTAAACGTTAGCTGCTGAGATAATATGTACTATTTCCGCTGACAGTGCACATGTAGGAGGACTGCTGTAAGTAAATAACGTGACGAAAACAGTTTCTTTATGCACTTGAATGTAACAGATGTATTATTTATTCGTTTTGGTTGGTTTTTATAGACAGAGGTTCGTACTGACATTCGTGAATGTTTGTTTTAAATTTATAAAAATGACAAGAGCCGACAAATGCGACAGTTATAGCGGGGGCAGCTTAACAGGTCATGCATCAATTTTATGACAAGAATAGTCTACAGAAGAATAGGAACGAAAATTGAGGATCTGCTAGAAAACGACCAGTTTTACTTTAAGTAACGTAAGGGCAACTGAGGGGCTATTCAGACATTGCAGCTGATAATGGAAACAAGACTCAAGAAAAGTCAAGATTGTTCAATGGATTTTCCGACCAGGAAAAATCGTACGAAAATGTAAAACAGTGCAAGATGATCGAAGTTCTGAGAAAAATAGAGGTAAGTTACATGATAAGACCAGAAAAGAAGTGCTCGAATAAGAAAGAAAAAAGCCGTGAGGCAGGAGTGTAGTCTTTCTCCCAAATGTTCAATCTATGCTTCGAAGAGGCAGTGACTGAAAAATAGGAAGCTTCAGAAACGGGATTAAAATCTAGGGTAAGATAACACCAAAGTTAAGAATCGCTGATGACGATGCTATCCTCAGTGAAAGAAGAAAAATTACGTGATGTGTTGAATGGAATGCCCAATCTAATAAGTAAAAAATATGTATCGACAGTAAATCGAAGAGGGAGGCAAGTAAAAATAAGTAGCAGAAAGGAGAAGAGCGAGAAACGTAATATCAAATTTGGGTATCACGATGTAGACGAAGTTAAGAAATTCTGCTACTTGGGCATCAAAATAACCCATGACGGACGGAGCGAGGAGGCATAAAAAGCAGACTAGCACTGGCGAAAAAGCTCATTACTGGCCATGAGAAGTCAATTAGTGTCAAACATACGAGTAGATCTTAATTTAAAGAAAGAATTTCTAAGTGTGTTCTTTTGGAGCACAATATTGTATGGTAGTGAGACATGAACTGTGGGAGAATGGTTCAAATTGCTCTAAGCACTATTGGAATTAACATCTGAGGTCATCAGTCCCCTAGAACTTAGAACTACTTAAACCTAACTAACCTAAGGACATCACACACATCCATGCCCGAGGCAGGATTCGAACCTGCGACCGAAGCAGCAGCTCGGTTCTGGACTGAAGCGCCTAGAACCGCTCGGCCACAAAGGCCGGCAATCGGCGAGGAAAGGAATGTTTGGAGAAAAGTAACAAGCAGAAGGTGCAGGGTGATATTAGCAATTCCATTATAGGGAGCTGTAGAGGCTAAAATCTGCAGAGGAAGAAAGAGTAAGTAATTGAGGACATACGTTACAATTGCTGCTCTGAGATGGAATGTTAGCACAGGAGAGAAATTAGTGGAGGTCCGCTTCAAACTAGTCTGAAGATTGATTAGGAAAAAAATGACATCGTTGGAATAATATATCTCCATGGTAGTTTTTCTGTCTAATACTTTAACGAATTGCTGGAAAGAGCACCCAGAAGATTTCGAATTTGGAGGAGACCCTGACGCAGATGATGTAGCTACTACCCCTACTGTTTCAAACACGACTGCAGTAACAGGAGCTAGTCCGGGTAGCACTACGTGAAGTGGAACTGTGGTTGAAATGTCTGGTACAGATTCTGCACTCTTCTTGAGGAAGCATTTTATAAAAGTCGTGAATCTGAGTTTGAAATCGAAGTGGCTGCAATTGTAGGTTTATAAGTAAATCTGGCTGCGGAGCAATCCTTTGGGGTATGTCTTCCTGCTGAGGGCATATATTTATTGATGTAAGTGGACGTTGATTATTTCTTGTAGATAATTTGAGATTATTGTGATTTTGTACTCCTCTTGGTATGAATTTTTAGCATCCCATACTTCATGGTGGATTTTGAAATACGTGATAAATAGAGCTGTTTCACTCATTACTGTTCACAAAGGGTACATACTGACATGTATTTCACGTCAAGCGCACTTGGACACTTAAAGTGCTAATGATACCACACTAGATAAAGTACCGTTGACAGACGAAAGTTGAACTGGTTTTCTTGTGACGAACCCCTCTCTGTCGTTTTAAAGCATATCCACTCTTCTGTGTTAAGTTGGTAAGAACTGAAAACTTTCTACCATTGATATCTCCCTGCAGGTGGATCTCTGCGCCTGAGAGTGGACATCTTCCCACAAAGCGATTCGTTTTAACGGAAATCGCCATCTTGCCCAGAAGTGGTAACCTACTAAGGTCACCATACTCCGATCGACAAAACTCGTCCGGAAAGGATCCTTACAGATCAACATGACTGTATCAGCATCTCTCGGTAGCCTTGAGAACTCAAATTAAATGCAGTTTAAATTTATGCACTTAATAACTAATACATTTTGGTGTTAATATTTACCTTTCTTCACTTGTTCTGTTTATTTTTGCCTGATACTTAATCTAGTATTGCCAGCTCTTAAAGAAGTAACATGAAAATGGATCAATAAAGGAACACATCGCAAGCAAACTGAGAAGTGACTTCCCACTGCTTCTTATATCCTCAGTTCACGAATTGCTTTTGTAAATTACTAGGACCAAGAAAATGCATTTATTCAGTTTCTCATGATTGCTTTGAATTTTACAATATTAGTCAAAATTCCCTTTATTACAATTATTGTCTTCTAACAGTTCAATGCCAGATACATCTTTTTTATTAATTTCACATTTTTTCATCATTTTTTTAAGGTCGGCTTCACTTTCTGCAGAAGCTTGGTGGTATCTGAGTAGTTTAAGTTCTATATTAAATGACTCCTATCAACTATAATTAAAGTTTGTAAATACAAGATGTGATCGAAATGTAACGGAATTTTTTTTTTAATTTCACGGGCCTTATATATCCGGTTTTAACTTCATTTTATCCTGTTGGTCCACATGTTTCTGACGTATGTTTGCATTTGCAGCTGTTTTGAATATTTAGTTTATTGTTAACAGTGCTGAAAGTTATACGTGTTTTAGAGTACTCAAAACCTTTTCCTTTCAAAGATGTATCAAAAAACCTGCGTTAAATTTTGCATATAAATGGAAAAAGTACAGTACCTCATTCTAAATGATTGTGGCTTTTTGCGAATCCGCTAAGAAAAAAACCAAAGGTTGCAAGCGGTATAAACGATTTAAAAGAGGGTCGAGAACAGGCTCAAGACGACCACCGCCAGGAAGGCCATAGAACGTCGATTACTGATGGTTCTGGAAAATCTCTGAACCACCATCAGAGAGGTTGCTGATCATGTCGGCATATCCTTTGGCACATGATAAGCAAATTTTGGGATATTTTGGACATGATATTTGAAGCAGCAAAACTTCTTCCGAAGAGACTGAATTTCGACCAAAAGCGATGTCGCTTATATATCGCTCAGAAATTGCTGAATGAAGTCAACAATACAGAACTTCCAAAGAAAGTTGTAAATGGTGACGAAACGTGGTTATACTGCTGTGACGTCGAAACCCAGTTCTAATTGTTCCAATAGGAACTGGCTGAAGACCAAAGACTGGAAAAATTCGACGAGTTCGATCACATGTGAGAGGTCTTCTCACTGTTTGCTTCGAATACCATGGGAACTGTGCCATGAGTTACAGCCTTATGATCTTCCTGTCAATACAGGTGACTACCTTTAAGTTATGAGCTGTTTGCATGAAGCAATCCAAAGATAACGACTAGAATTGCAGCAAAACCACTCGTGGAAACTGAATCACGATAATGCCCCCACTCGTGATTTTTTGGCATAAAACAAAACCGTTATCTTGCCTCAGCCACAGTATTCGCCGGACATAGCCCTCCTGTGACTTCTTTCTATTCCCGAGGCTAAAGAGAACCAAGAAAGGACGTCGTTTTGTCACCATGGACGAGATAAAAACAGAATCGCTGAATGAGCTGAACATCATAACGAAAAGTGAGTTCCATAAGTGTTTCCAAGATTGGAAAAAGCGCTGGCACATGTGCACTATATCTGAGGGGGATTTCTTTGAGGGTAGTAAGGATGTTGATTAATAAATAAAGGTTCTTAAAAAAAAGACCCCGTGGCCTTTTTTGTCATGCCTCATATATTAGTACTGTTCTTCTCATTCATTCTTCATACAAACACACAAAGCTGATATAGCATACATCGTTGTGTAGTGCCTTTACCTCTCCGCCTTCTTGTCCGATTCTTATCATTCCTTTTTCACTTTTGTATGGGTTTGCAGTCTAATGTATGAGCATTCTATCACGCCTAATACTTTTCAAAGTTTAAGGGATTTCCGTGGCTTATAATTAATATCCCACTGACTTTATTCGTAATGGTAGAAATTCAGGTGAATCTTCTGCGCAAATATGCCTAACATCAATGATCTTGGACGAGTTTCTGTAACTCATGTGACAAGCCTTGATATGCTGTCTCTCCGGATATTAGATTCTGTCTCGGTAACTGACAAAGAGAATATGTAACACTGCGACGCTATATTGAGCGGGGAAGTGTCAGGTCACGAACCAATCGTGATTGCCATTATCCCCTCCGTGATAAAATTTAATAAGACTGCCACACTCTGTCTGCTGTTTCATTCTTGCTACGAAACTGAAATTAGAAAAATGGCGTAGAAAGACATCAGTTATGTTCACTTTTGCGTTTGTAAACTGCTTTATAGAAATGTTACCGATTTCATCTTAAATACAAGTATAAAATAGGGAGAGCAAGTATAAAATAGGGAGAACATCGCCTTGAACTGAATTCTATGACTATGACAAATTAGCCTTTAATGAAGTTAATATTTCTTAAAATTACGATTGTTGCCAGAGAATAGCTATTTGGGCAGACAATCAACGACAACTGTATGTTGCCTACCTAACAGAAAAGATTTTTCGTATCACTGGATGCACCAAAAGTATGAATCTACTGAACTGGTGCACAGATACAAAATAGTTTGCATCAAAAGAGATAAAACACTACAGACAAACGAACATTCTAGTTAAGATATTTATTTGGAAAATTAACTAACACAAGACGCCAAGAGATAAAATGTACACTCCTGGAAATGGAAAAAAGAACACATTGACACCGGTGTGTCAGACCCACCATACTTGCTCCGGACACTGCGAGAGGGCTATACAAGCAATGATCACACGCACGGCACAGCGGACACACCAGGAACCGCGGTGTTGGCCGTCGAATGGCGCTAGCTGCGCAGCATTTGTGCACCGCCGCCGTCAGTGTCAGCCAGTTTGCCGTGGCATACGGAGCTCCATCGCAGTCTTTAACACTGGTAGCATGCCGCGACAGCGTGGACGTGAACCGTATGTGCAGTTGACGGACTTTGAGCGAGGGCGTATAGTGGGCATGCGGGAGGCCGGGTGGACGTACCGCCGAATTGCTCAACACGTGGGGCGTGAGGACTCCACAGTACATCGATGTTGTCGCCAGTGGTCGGCGGAAGGTGCACGTGCCCGTCGACCTGGGACCGGACCGCAGCGACGCACGGATGCACGCCAAGACCGTAGGATCCTACGCAGTGCCGTAGGGGACCGCACCGCCACTTCCCAGCAAATTAGGGACACTGTTGCTCCTGGGGTATCGGCGAGGACCATTCACAACCGTCTCCAAGAAGCTGGGGTACGGTCCCGCACACCGTTAGGCCGTCTTCCGCTCACGCCCCAACATCGTGCAGCCCGCCTCCAGTGGTGTCGCGACAGGCGTGAATGGAGGGACGAATGGAGACGTGTCGTCTTCAGCGATGAGAGTAGCTTCTGCCTTGGTGCCAATGATGATCGTATGCGTGTTTGGCGCCGTGCAGGTGAGCGCCACAATCAGGACTGCATACGACCGAGGCACACAGGGCCAACACCCGGCATCATGATGTGGGGAGCGATCTCCTACACTGGCCGTACACCACTGGTGATCGTCGAGGGGACACTGAATAGTGCACGGTACATCCAAACCGTCATCGAACCCATCGATCTACCATTCCTAGACCGGCAAGGGAACTTGCTGTTCCAACAGGACAATGCACGTCCGCATGTATCCCGTGCCACCCAACGTGCTCTAGAAGGTGTAAGTCAACTACCCTGGCCAGCAAGATCTCCGGATCTGTCCCCCATTGAGCATGTTTGGGACTGGATGAAGCGTCGTCTCACGCGGTCTGCACGTCCAGCACGAAACTGATCCAACTGAGGCGCCAGGTGGAAATGGCATGGCAAGCCGTTCCACAGGACTACATCCAGCATCTCTACGATCGTCTCCATGGGAGAATAGCAGCCTGCATTGCTGCGAAAGGTGGATATACACTGTACTAGTGCCGACATTGTGCATGCTCTGTTGCCTGTGTCTATGTGCCTGTGGTTCTGTCAGTGTGATCATGTGATGTATCTGACCCCAGGAATGTGTCAATAAAGTTTCCCCTTCCTGGGACAATGAATTCACGGTGTTCTTATTTCAATTTCCAGGAGTGTATAAACCAGTAAATGATGAAAACGACAAAACCTAAAAGTTTGTTGATAAGTCTCGTGTGACAAAGAGCAATGGTGTCAGTAACAGCACAAATTCTTCCGTCCCACATAGAGATATAACATGCACTGCCACCGAAATCTGTTGTAATCCGCCTGTACGGTTTCGTAGATGGTTATATCACCTTGTTGACATCTCGTTTTTCTTTGGTCAAAAACGCAGTATTTGAACGTGTCGATTGTTAGTGCGTGAATCTTCTTCACTCGTTAGCTATTACACGAAGAACAAGTTGACAGTGACTTCATAGGTTTTGACGTGCTGGCAAGGTTGAGACGTGCTCAAACTGCTCTGGCTAGTCGCTAATGCGCCATATGAATTGTAGATTAATGCAGATTATTAGTGTTTTACATTTTTCTTCTTCTTTACTTCTGTAACTTACGTTGAATGTAAGAGTCATACTATTCCTGGTTCGTGTAGTAATACACCGCATTACATTTCCTCTATCTTATTCGCTTTATATATTGTAGTACTACTCTGAGAAAAAGTTTCATAAAAGAATAAATATTTAGACCTCCAAGTGACCCAAGTGCGAGACTACAGTGTTGGAGATTACGTGCTGATTGGAAACCATAGAATTCGCTGTTGTTGACGAACGTAATGACAAAATGAAAACAGTTGTATATTAGATCATTTGCTACTGCTAGAATTTCGCAACTCGGGGCATAGTTGATATGTTTCCCTGATTCAGACAGAATTTAAATTCTATAAACATATCAGTAATTGAATTACTTCGATCGGCAAAGGCACCAACAGGTTATGAGCGTACGTGAGACGCAGTTCCCTCAACATAAAGCGTACCATAATCTTACAGACAACAGTATTGTGTGAATGTAGCCTATCCCGGCATAAACTGCTGATGAAAGGTTCCGTGTCTCCAACTAGATGCCAGTGTTGATATACCACGGCGTTTGGACAAGTGTCATATTCATCATCTTCTGAAGAACTATCAAGAATTGTGGATGTTCCTATATTTATATTGGTGGAGTGGACACAGCATTTACCTATCTCGATCTAGTGTAGTTGCTCTCGAATTTCTGTGTAGACGTTCCTGATCCGCCTCGTGTGTGCTGTTCTGGCTACAGCCGAGTGAGTTATTGACGTATAGCTTTTGGCGTGGGATCCCACGACAATATTCGTTCTTATTATAATATGTAGTAATAGTTATACTATCAGTTGTATTTACTGGCTGAATCCACGACACTCGTCGAAACATCATGGTATCTCAACTTTGTTACCTTGCTACAAAGCCATACGTTATCATTTGGAGGTAGCACTGGCAAGACAGGAGAAAAGAACGGTAAACATATGTTAAGAAACGATTACTTATTGATATAAGGGATATTTTACTTTTGCCGACGACGTTCGTTACTCAGTAACGTAGGCTGCCAACCTTTTGACGATTTGTCGTTTATATTTGGTTGTGTGATTCTGTACTTGGTCCTCTGGCAGCGATACTGTCGATAGGCAAAACACTTTCAATTGTCTCCTACAGCAGCTGTTTAGCAGGTACCGTTTTGACTTGTGAACAAGATTAGAGATATATTCGAGCGTGAATGTCGTAAAATGAAGTCTTATTAATCCACGCTGGAAACTGCACGTATGATATTCTGCTGCTGAAGACAATGGAATTAATCGACAGGCAGTAGTCACATTCGCTTAGATATATCCTGACACATCATTCCATCTACAATTAAAATAAAAGTAGTTAACCAGGTTGTTCTAGCGGCTTGCAGACACAGGATTATTGCCAATCAGGAAAAAGGATCACGGTATAAAACAGGCACGTCATGTATGGAAGATGGAATGCAGCAACGATAAGAACCTATGGAAGAAAAATGTAAGTAAAACTGCAGCTACTGAAGTCTTAAATCACGCTCTTGTGCAGTGTACTCTGCACAATTAATAGATTAACTTCCTCCTAAGTGTTCCCAAGTCCCCTACTAACAAGAGCATCACGTCATACTACAATTTCATAAAAATAGGACATAGAGCGTATTTTGTTTACTGATGAGAAGGAATTGAAATAGAATGGAATTATGCATTACAACAGTACAGATGTGTGGGTACATGCAAAAATCGGCGGACGCAGAAGCAAGGTCGACTTTAGTATCAAGGTAGAGGCTGTAATTATGTGTAAAAGATACTCTTTACGAGATATAAATTCATCACCGATTTCTTTATTACCAATAACTTGCACTATTGGCAAAAATTTATCCTCGATGAAAGACAGTTGATGTGGCTTATGCGCGACATAGTAACACACAGATTTCTTCCTCTCGTTCAACCATACCTAATTTTTTTTCCAACCAACCGTTTTCTGGCTGGTTTGATGTTGTCCTCCGCAAACTCCTCTCGTATGTCGGCCTTTTCATTTTACGGTAGCACTTACGTATTACGCCCTCAATTACATGTTGAATGTCTCCCAATCTTTGGCTTACTCAATATATTTCAAACTCTGTAGCTCCCTCTAGCTCATTGGAAGTTATATTTTGATGTCTCGATGCATGTCTTCTCATCCTGTCCCGTCTTCGTTTTAGTGTTTTTCATATCATCCTTTCTGCGGTAAACCTCATCATTCTTTATCTAACCAGTCTTCCTAATTTTCAACATCCTCCTGTAGCACCCAGTCCGCTTCGATTCCATTATTCCCCGTTTGCCACAGAGTCCATGAGTTATTATCATAGAATTCAGTACTCCAATCGTACTTTCTAAGAAATTTCTTCCTCAAATTGAGGCCTATTTTCCGTACAAGGTGACTTCTTTAGTCTCGTTCCTGATACTCTTCATAACCTCCGTCATTCTTCGGTTTACTCTCTATACATAACCTGTACTCATTAGGCCGCTCACTCCTTTCAACAGCTCTCGTAAATCATCTTAGTGTTACTGGTGACAGCTATGTAATCAGCGAATCTTGTCATTGATATCCGTTCACTATGAACTTTAATGCCACTCGTGACTTCTTCTGTTGTGTCCATCATTGTCTCTTGGATTTGTCGACTGAAGTGTAGTGGTGAAAGACAACGCCTGTCTTATGACCTTTTTAACCAGACCACTTATTTCTTGTTCCTTCAGTGTTATTGTTCCCTCTTTGTTCTTGCAGATATTGTTTAGTACTTTCCCATCAAGCACTCCTCTGTATTTCGAACGTTTTACATTGTTGAACTCTTTTGCCTTATTCTTAAGTCTTGCCTGCATCATTGACCGCAACTTCAAATCTGTCTGTCTTTACCTTTCTCAAAGCCATACCGAGGGTCATCTAACAAATCCTGAAGCTTCTTTTCCCTTCTTATATACAAGGGGCTGTCAAATCAAAACGACATAGATGGGAAAACTGGACAAGTGTGAATAGGACTCACGGTCGAGTGTTTCGTCCAATATTATTAAAGCATTTTGGTAACACTGAGAGAACTCAGAAAGAGACTCATAAAATGTCTTGTATGGAGTGTTCTTCTACATGGCGCTTAAACATGGACTATGAGGAAAAAAGACAGAGAAAGGCTGGAGGCTTTTGAGATCTGGACATGGCGGAAGATGGAAAGAATAAGTTGGATGGACAGAGTAAAAAGTGAAGCGGTACTGGAAGAGTGGGAGAGAAAAGGCAGTTACTAGATGTAATAAAGAGAAGAAAAAGGAATTGGATTGGGCATATATTAAGAAAGAATGACGGACTGATAAAAACAGTTTTAGAAGGTTATGTAGAAGGGAAAAGGAAGCGAGGAAGGAAGAAATTCCAGATACTGGATGACATGATGGACGGTACAACATACAGCAGCCTTAAGAAGGAAGCAATGGATCGCAGAAAATGGAGAGGCCAAGGACCTGCTAATATAGCAGATAACTGATGATGATGATGAATAATACATTCCTGTGGTTCAATGCTCTGGTGCAAGTCATTCATTTGGACGCCACTTCGGCATGTTGCGTGTGATCGACTTACCCCAGTTATCCAACTCACGAAAGGGGACCTACTGTTTACCGTGAAACTCGAACCACTTGTCGCATCTGGCGACTTTTCACCGTTGAGAAGTGACTGCCAGGTTAAAACGAAGACTGTAGGATGACACACGATGACTCAAACAAAATATCTGATTTGTGTGATGAATGATAGCAAGCCCTAAATGTAGCAAAATGCAAGTTAATACAAATGAGCAGGAAAGACATACCCGTAATGTTCAAATGCCAACGGCCTTGCCGCAGTGGTAACATCAGTTCCCGTCAGATCACCGAAGTTAATCGCTGTCGGGCTGGGCTAGCACTTGGACGGGTAACCATGCGGTCTCCGAGCGCTGTTGGCAAGCGGGATACACTCAGCACTTGCGACGTAAATTTAGGATCTATTTGATTGGGAAGTAGCGGCTCCGGTCTCGGAAACTAACATACGGCCGGGAGAACGGTGTGATGACCACATCCTCCTCCATCTTCGCATCCAGTGACGCCTGTGGGCTGAGGATGACACGGCGGCCGGTCAGTACCTTAGGGCCTTCATGGCCTGTTCGAGAGGAGTTTAGTTTAGTTTTATTGTTCAAATATAGCAATAGTAGTGTGCAGTAGTAGTGTGCTGCTTCACAGACTCACGTCGATTTAATATTTAGGTGTAACGTGTAAAGCGATATAAAATAGAAGTAGCAAATAGGACTCTGGTAGGGAAGGAGGATGGGTGACTTCGGCTGATTAGGAGAAACTTTGGAATGTGTGGTTGATCGATAAAGGAGAAAGCATGTGGGACTCTAGTACGTCCCATTCTTTAGTAGTTCTCGAGTGTGCAGAATACGCTACTGATTTGATTAAAGGAAAACATCGAAGCAATTCAGAGGCGGTGCTTCGAGAGCTCAAATGAGAATCCCTGGAAGTAAGGCAAAGTTCTTGAGAAAATTTATAGGAAAAGGCATTTGAAGCCGACTGCAGAACGATTCTAATGCCGCCAACATAAATTGCACGTAAGGACTACGAAGATATGAGAAATTAGGGATAGTTGGGAGCTATATAGACATTCGCTTTTCCCTCGATTTATTCGCGAGAACATGAAAGGAAATGACAAGATGTAGATGTGGACTGAAAACTCCGTGGTCCGATCGAGCATCTCTAGAATCCAGGCACGCGTTTTGTCTCTAGATCCCCAGGACTCACGAATATGTAGGCAGTTCATCCATAGATTTTGAGTAGAGAGTTTGCATCAAAATGTGTGACATCTATGGCCATAACTTTTGTGTCCGTTGACAGAGAAGCTCACATTTTTCACATCGCTGAGAACAGTATAACTTAGAATATTAGATTTCAAATTGATACCTCCACCTGGGTATTCTAACAGACGGACAGACGAACAGGCAGACAAGTGGACAACGAGGCAGCTGTATGGAGGTCCCGTTTTTGCCAACTTAAATGCAATAAACTTTCTTATTTCGAAATTAAAGGCTGTGTTGTTGTGGTCTTCAGTCCAGAAACTGTCTCCATTCTACTGTATCCTGTGCAATATTCTTCATTTCAGAATAACTACTGCAACCTACATCACTCTGAATCTAATTAGCGTATTAATGCGTTGGCTTCCGTCGACCACTTTTACCCTCTACACTTCCCTCCAATACTGAAATGGTGATCCCTTGCCTCATAACGTGTTCTACCAAGCGATCTAGTCAAGTTGTCCCACAAATTCCTCTTCTCCTCAATTCCGTTCGGTATCTCCTCATCTACATATCTAATATTCAGCCTTCTTCTGTAGCACAACATTTTGAAAGCTTATATTCCCTTCTTCTCGAAACTATTTATTGTCAATGTTTCGCTTTCATAAATGGCTACTCTCCATACAAATAGTTTCAGAAATTACTTCCTGACAAATCTGTACTCAATGTTAACAAATTTCTCTTCTTCAGAAACTCTGTTCTAGCCATTGCCAGCCTATATTTTATATCCTCTCTACTTCGAGCATCATCAGTTATTTTGAAACTTCGTGGCAGATTACAACTGTGTGCCGGACCGAGACTCGAACTCGGGACTTTTGCCTTTCGCGGGCAAGTGCTCTACGAACTGAGCTACCCAAGCACGACTCACGCCCCGTCCTCACAGCTTTGCTTCTCCCAGTACCTCGTCCCCTACTACTTTTGCCTCCTAAACAGCAAAACTCGTCTACTACTTTAAGTGTCTCATTTCCTAATATAATTCCCTCAGCATCCCCTGATTTAAATCGACCACATTCCATTATCTTCGTTTTGCTTTTGTTGATGTTCATCTTGTATCCTCCTTTCAAGACAATATCGATTCCGTTCAACTCTTCTTACAGGTCTTTTGCTATCTCTGACAGAATTGCAATGTCGTCGGCAAATCTCAAACTTTTTATTTCTTCTCCATGGATTTTAATTCCTGCTATTAATGTTTCTTTTGTTTCCTTTACTGCTTGCTCAGTATAGTGATTGAATAAAATCTAAAACAGGCTACAACCCTCACTCCCTTCCCAAACAAAGCTTTCCTTTCATGCCCCTCGTCTTTTATAACTGCATTCTGGTTTCTGTAAAATTTGTAGATAGCCTTTCGTCCCCTGTATTTGACCTTCAAAATTTAAAAGAGAATACTCCATTCAACATTGTCAAAAACTACCTCTAAGTCTACAAATGCTAGAAACGTACGTTTGCCTTTCCTTATCCTATCTTCTAAGATAAGTCATAGGGTCAGTATTGCCTCACGTGCTCCAATATCTCTACGGAATTCAAACTGATCTTCCCCATGGTCAGCTTCTACCAGTTTTTCCAAACGTTTGTATAGAATTCGTGTCAGTATTTTGCAGATGTGCCTCATTAAACTGATAGCTCGATAACTTTTAAACCTGTCAACACTTGCTTTCTTTGGGATTGGAATTATTATTTTGTTCTTGAAGTCTGTGGGTATTTCATCTGTCTCATACATCTTGTTCACCAGATGGTAGAGCCGGCCGTCGGTGGCCGAGCGGTTCTAGGTGCTTCAGTCCGGAACCGCGTGACTGCTACGGTCGCAGGTTCGAATCCTGCCTCGGGCATGGATGTGTGTGATGTCCGTAGGTTAGTTAGGTTTAAGTAGTTCTAAGTTCTAGGGGACTGATGACCTCAGAAGTTAAGTCCCATAGTGCTCAGAGCCATTTTTGAACCAGATGGTAGAGTTTTTCAGGGCTGGCTCTCCCAAGGCCCTTAGTAGTTCTAATGGAATGTTGTCTATTCCCAAAGCCGTCTTTCGACTTAGGTATTTCAGTGCTCTGTCAAACTCTTTACGCACTATCATATCTCCCATTACATCTTCATCTACGTCCCCTTCCATTTCCATATTATTGCCCTCTACTACATCGCCCTTGTGTACACCCTCCTTTTTGCAGTTCCTTCAGTTATAACCTACACCTCATAGCCAATAGATTGTGGTCAGAGTCCACACCTGCCCCTGCAAAGTCTTACAATTTAAAAGCTGGTTCCTAAATCTCTGCCTTATCATTATATAATCTATCTAAAGCCATTATATAATCTATCTGAAACCTTCCAGAGCCTCTTCCATGTATACAACCTTCTTTCATGATTCTTAAACCAAGTGTTAGCGATAATTAAGTTATGCTCTGTGCAAAATTCTACCAGGTGGCATCCTCTTTTATTCCTTACCAGCATTCCATATTCACCTACTACTATTCTTCTCTTCCTATTCATACTATCGAATTCCAGTCCTCCATGATATTTAAATTTACTTCTCCCTTCACTATCTGAATAATTTCTTTTATCTCATCATACATTTCTTAAATCTCTTCTTCATCTTCGGTGGTAGTTGGTATATGAACTTGTACTATTGTGGTAAGTGTGGGCTTCGTGTCTATCCTTGCTACAATAATGCGTTCACTATACTGTTCGTTGTAGCTTACCTGCGCTCCTATTTTTTATTCATTAGTAAACCTACTCCGGCATTACCCCTGTTCGATTTTGTATTTATAACCCTGTATTCACCTGCCACTGAACGTAACTACTTCCCACTATATCTAGCTGTAACCTATCCACTTTCCTTTTTAATGTTTCTAATTTACCTTCCCGATTAAGGAATGTGACATTCCACGATCCAGTCCGTAGAACGCCAGTTTTCTTCCTCCTGATAACGGCGTCCTCCTGAGCAGTCCCCGCCCGGAGATCCGAGTGGGAGACTATTTTACCTCCGGAATATTTTAACAAAGACGACACCGTTATCATTTAATCATACGGAGAAGGTGCTTGCCCTCGGGAAAAATTACGGCTGTAGTTTTCCTTTGCTTTCAGCCGCTCACAATACCAGCACAGCATGGCCATTTTGGTTAGTGTTAGAAGCCAAGATCAGTCAATTATCTAGACTGCTGCCCGTGCAACTACTAAAAAGACTGCTGCCCCACTTCAGGAACCACATGTTTGTCTCGCCGCTCAACAGATAGCCCTCCGTTGTGGTTGCACCTACGGTGCGGCTATCTTTATCGCTGAGACACGCAAGCCTACCCACCATCGGCAAGGTCCACGGTTCATGGGAGGAATGGCTATGGCTGTTAATAGATTTATCCCTTTCTGAGCCTACAAGGTCAGTGCCTTCAGGGAAAACCTTTTGCGGTTGCCTACGGAACTATGATTGTACCCAGAAGTGCACTTTTTCGAAGTCTTTCTTAAGGACTCCAGACGTATGGGAATCGGACTGGGATGGATCTAGTCTTATGGAGGATGTGTAAGGGCTTCCGAGCGAAACTTTTGCACCGTAGTAGAAAGGACGTTGGCAACATGCATGCATACTTGTGTACAATAACGGTCCGTAGGCCACCACAAATATTTCTCCATAAAGACATTGACCGTTTGGTCTCACAGTGAAATGATAGACAGTTTTTCTGTTACGCTTGTATCTGACTGCCCCTTATTTTTATCAGTAGGTCGGATGTATGAGCTGTTATAGATGATTGATCACTGCAGTGGAAGTGGCCCTGGGGATGGTCATAAGATTCGACAGGTAAGGAATACCAACAACCGTACTTTTTATAAAATGTATTAATTACTCAACCAGTTCCGACAAACTTAGTGGTGATATCCTAACCTCAGAGCTTTAGGGCAGATACCATGCGTATTCACCGGTCGCATGAAATTCTTTGGCTGCAGTACACGCATTGTGTAAACAAAACTCCATAACACCAGAGAATCTAACCCGTCCTAATTCTCCGAGGGTTGGATATCACAACTCAGTTATCATAGGGATGTGAAGGTGACACTAATATACTGTCAAGATTGGTCGTTATTCCTTATACCTACAAGTTTATGAGCGGTTAAGACGATTGAGTGTATGATATTGATTCCGCATAGCTATGGCTGACTGAAGCAATTAAGAAACCGCACGTGGTTAATGCTGGAGACGCGTGCAAACATGTCAGACCGAAACCGGACAGGTGCGGTTATATCGGATCGGATCTTTTCATCCGACTAGCAGATCTCGACTACGTCATGACGTCACCACGCATCCCGGCACAGCAGAAAGACCAGAGTCCTAATATCAATAACACAGTGGAAAGACAGAGCCACTGTGGCATCAACGAACTGACTTCAACACGAGCGACAGGCAGGTCTGTTTTAGTTACGTAATGGCAATCCATACTTCGACAAAACAGGGATGCGAATCCTTGATAGAAACACTTCTCACAGGGGACCATTCTCAAGTGTCAGTAAACGAACTTGTTGAAACTTGACAGACGTGTAGAGGGTCCTTAAACAATCTTCATGAAACTTGGCAGATGCGTAGAGGGGGCAAAATGATGCGATATTTACTTTGTTGTCCTCAGTTTCATTTCTGAGTGGTAAAACGCACCCTAAAAGAAAATTTGGCAATTTTGGTTTGGAAGGAATATATATGGAACGTTAATATATAAAAGGGTTTGTCATATAAAAATTTAAAGTTATATAATCGAATTGAGGAATACTTTCAAAGTTTGGAAAATACCTCATCAGCATTAATTATTTTGAAAAAAGAAAGCTTGTGTTGCAACATAAATGAAGGAAGCTTTCCACCTAATAAAACTAGTTCTTTAAGTACCGCTTTTTGAAAATAAGTTGTACACAGTGTGCTTCCAGAGGGTTTTCAGAATAACTAATTAAAATATCCGTACCTTTATTATTAGTCAAGTTATTTGTTTCACTTGTATTTGTTTAATGTTTTAAATTATTATTTTACGTTTTACACTCATTTATTGTCTTCTTTACTTTTTTAGTGTATAGTTTCTTATAAACGTATTTTTTAATTATAAGTCCTCAGATACGATGGTCCTTACAGTTTTTTACACTGATAGTGTCAAGAATCAAACAATAAAACAGGTTTTTGCTCGTATTGGGAAATAAAACATCTCCCCCATACTTTTTGACCTGGTCATACCTTTGTTTTCAAGGTGCCGGTGTTGAGAGGTGGCTATATCATCCAAATTCATCAACGATATCCGTAATAGTTAGACTAATGCACTCAATTGCCCCCTTGAACCACCACAGTTCCTATAATGTAGGAAACAATTGATGGCGTGAACTATGATATGGCCCTGTCTGTCGTCAGTTTCACCTTCGACATGAGTCTATTTATAACTTAATAGGTGATCACTCGTATCTTGAAAGTGCCCTGATGATAAAGGTGAATTTCAACCACTAAATAATACGAAGGGTATCACAAAGTGATTTATTACGATAATTTATAAAGTATTACGAGACACAGTTATAGAATGGAATATAAGTAACAACAATGTAACTTGGGTAATGAGATGTCGGCTGAAATCGCATTTAGGAGCGGGATCAATTGTCACGTTAGAGACACCTGCGAGTTTTATGAGTGAGAATG
Source organism: Schistocerca serialis cubense (assembly GCF_023864345.2). Taxonomy (NCBI): domain Eukaryota; kingdom Metazoa; phylum Arthropoda; class Insecta; order Orthoptera; family Acrididae; genus Schistocerca; species Schistocerca serialis. Next base: position 806,267,278 of record NC_064641.1, read on the forward strand.
TGCCTTAACACATTACCCCTGACTATTATGAACAATACTGATCACACATGCAAGCTGTGGCTGTGTATGTCGATAAGGCAACAGCGTAAGCCAGGTAAGGTAAAATTAATGATACCATGGCACCGGTGCTGCGAATACATTACCACCTGCAAGACTGGCCGCGCGCCAGCAGCTCGGAGCCCAGGGATGATGTTGCAGCTGCTCTCAGTGGCAGTCTGCGCCCGTGGTTAAGGACCTGAGAGAAATATCGCGAGTACGAACGACTGTTGTTGCCAAGTGCCAAGTGCCAAATTCCTAGACTACTGCTACAGTAATACTTGTTACTCTTACGGTCGCCTTAACTCTGACAGATCAGAAGTATAGGACTCTTAAGGTTCGCTCTGGCAGTCCAAAAGCGAAACACGACCGATCTATTTGCCCGTCCAGGAAATCCCGATCTACTCACCTCGGGAAAGATTAGGGCCCTGTCCGCATCACACAGGAAAACCTCCCATCGTGGTAGGCCACAGATACAGCTGCCAACCATACAGTTAGATTCCGCTGCTCCTTTCCCCTCCAAACCACTACAACAAATTTTCCTCCTATCACGGGTCGTACTGCCAAATTCGTAGTGCACTCCTTTGCATCAGCATGTGTCACACTTGTCCACCAATCAGATGGCGTTTTCCGGCCTATACGAGGGAAAATAGGGACGCAATCAATACCTTCACTTTGCCACCAAAGCAGAGTTATTAAACACGGTTTTCGGAAACTAATTCACGAAAGAAGACGAAGTAAATATTCCTGAATTCCAATCGAGAACCACTGCCAAGATGAGAAACATGGAAGTAGATATCCTCGGAACATCGAAGCAGCTTAAATCACTTAATAAAGGCAAGGCCTGCGGTCCAGATTGTATACTAGTCAGGTTCTGTCAGAGTATGCTGATAAAATAGCTCCATATTTAGCAATCATATACAACCACTCACTCACAGAAAAAGTTGTTCAAATGGCTCTGAGCACTATGGGACTTAACATCTGAGGTCATCAGTCCCCTAGATCTTAGAACTACTTAAACCTAACTAACCTAAGGACACCACACACATCCATGCCCGAGGCAGGATTCGAACCTGCGACCGTAGTAGTCGCGCGGCTCCGGACTGAAGCGCCTAGAACCGCTCGGCCAGCTCGGCCGGCGCTCACAGAAAGATCCGTACATAAAGACTGGAAAGTTGCTCAAGTCACACCAAAAAGGGAAGTAGGAGCAACCCGCTGAATTACAGGTCTATATCGCTAACGTCGATTTGCAGTAGGGTTCTGGAACATATATAGTACCGTATTCGGACATTATGAACTACCTCAGTTATGCGACTGGATTCGTGATTTCCTGTCAGAAAGGTCACAGTTCGTAGTAATATACGGAAAGTCATCGAGTAAAACAGATGTAATGTCCGGCGTTCCCCAAGGAAGGTTTTTTTTTTTTTTTTGTTTGTGGGTTTAGGGCGCAAAACTTCTATGGTCATTAGCGCCCAGCCCGTGACGTAGGAAACAGGGAAAAAACGAAATTTAATATCAGCAGCAATGGGAACAAAGTCATAAAATTTGAGAAACTAAAGCAGAAGGAATGCTTAAAAATCCACTATAGAAAGGGGTTGGTTGTCCCCAAAAAAGCTTCAAATGACTGACGTCATTTCACTGTCACTAATAAACTGTAGAACGCGGTCAGCTGAGCGCGTGTCATCTGCTAAAATCGACGATAGATCAGGCGATAGCTGTAGACGGGAGCGTAACGGATTAAAATAGGGGCATTCAATTAAAAGGTGTCTGACCGTCCACAGCTGAGAGCAGTGGGGACAGAGTGGGGGAGGATCACCGCTTAAAAGATGTCGATGGCTAAAAAGACAGTGCCCTATCCGGAGTCTAGCTAAAATTACCTCCTCCCGACGACGCGTTCGGGAGGAAGAGGTCCAAGCGCAAGGAAGGGCTTTCACTTCCCGCAATTTATTATGGGGAAGTGTTGACCAATGCGCATGCCATAAATGAGCAACTTGGCGACATAAACCGCTCCGTAGATCGGTAAAAGGAAGAGACTGAATAGCTGGCCGCCTCATTCCCACAGATACCAGCGTGTCCCGGGAGCCAGAGGAACGCCACTGAGACACCCCCCCCAGATGGAGCAAGCGCAGACAGTCCTGAATCCGGTGGACCAGAGGGTGCACAGGGTAAAGAGCTTGGAGACTTAGGAGAGAGCTGAGAGAATCTGAGCAGATTACGTACTGTATCCGCTGATGGCGGCGGATGTAATGGACAGCCTGGAGAACAGCGTAAAGCTCCGCAGTATAAACCGAACACTGGTCGGGAAGCCGAAAGTGATTTGGGGTGTCGCCAACAATATAGGCACTCCCTACACCTAACGATGTTTTCGAGCCGTCGGTGTAAATAAATGTGGCTTCCGTCATTTGTGCACATAGAGCGGCAAATGCCCGACGGTAAACAAGTGTAGGGGTACCATCCTTGGGAAATTGACATAGGTCTCTGAGCAAGTCGATCCGGGGACGGAGCCAAGGCGGTGCTGTACCCCAAGTTGTCAAGAAGGTTTTAGGAAAGCGGAAGGAAAGAGAATGGAGCAGTTGACGGAAGCGGACTCCCGGGGGTAGTAGGGAGGAGGAGCGGCCTGCATACCCGACATCAAAGGAGGCGTCGAAAAAAAGGTCATGGGCTCGATTAGCAGGCATGGAAGACAGATGGCTAGCATAACGACTCAGAAGGACTGCCCGCCGATTGGACAGCGGAGGTTCAACAGTCTCAGCATAAAGGCTTTCCACAGGGCTGGTGTAAAAAGCTCCAGACACTAAACGTAATCCACGGTGGTGGATAGAGTCGAGACGCCGAAGAATAGACGGCCGAGCAGAGTAGTAGACTATGCTTCCATAATCCAATTTCGAGCGCACTAAGGCGCGATAGAGGCGGAGAAGGACCACTCGGTCCGGTCCCCAGGAGGTACCATTCAGGACACGGAGGGTGTTAAGGGAACGCAGACAGCGAGCCGAAAGATAGGAAACGTGGGAGGACCAGCACAGTTTTCTGTCAAACATAAGACCCAAGAATTTAGCGACGTCGGAAAACGGAAGGTTGACAGGACCTAGATGTAAGGAGGGCGGAAGAAACTCCTTACGTCGCCAAAAATTAACACAAACGGTCTTACTGGGTGAGAACCGGAAGCCGGTTTCGATGCTCCACGAGTGAAGGCGATCGAGACATCTTTGAAGACGTCGTTCAAGAAGGCTGGTCCGTTGAGAGCTGTAGTAGATCGCAAAATCGTCCACAAAGAGGGAGCCCGAGACATCAGGAAGGAGACAATCCATAATTGGATTAATGGCGATGGCAAACAGTACAACACTCAGCACGGAGCCCTGGGGTACCCCGTTTTCTTGGGAGAAAGTACGAGAGAGAGTAGTGTTCACCCGCACCCTAAATGTGCGCTCTGCCATAAATTCGCGAAGAAAAAGGGGCAGCCGGCCTCGAAAGCCCCAAGAGAACAGTGTGCGGAGGATGCCTGTCCTCCAACAGGTATCGTATGCTCTCTCCAGATCAAAAAATATTGCTACCGTTTGGCGTTTTCGGAGAAAATTGTTCATGATATAAGTGGAGAGAGCAACAAGATGGTCAACGGCAGAACGATGCTTTCGGAATCCACATTGGGCTAGTGTTAAAAGACTGCGGGATTCCAGCCACCAAGCTAAACGGTAATTCACCATACGCTCCAAAACCTTACAGACACTACTCGTGAGAGAGATGGGGCGATAGCTAGAGGGGAGATGTTTGTCCTGTCCAGGTTTCGGAACGGGAACGACAATAGCTTCCCGCCATCGCTTGGGAAAGGTACTGTCGGTCCAAATTCGATTATAAAGGCGAAGGAGGTAACGCAGGCTATGGGATGATAAATGCAGCAACATTTGGACATGGATACCATCCGGTCCTGGGGCGGAGGAGCGAGAAGAAGAGAGGGCATTTTGGAGTTCCCACATGGAGAAAACAGTATTGTAGCTTTCGTGATTTTGAGAGGAGAAAGCAAGATGTCGCACTTACGCTGCACGTTTCTTCGGGAGAAACGCTGGCGGGTAATTTGAAGAGCTCGAAATCTCAGCAAAGTGCTGCCCCAATGAGTTAGAAATTGCGACGGGGTCCACTAAGGTATCATGCGCGACAGTGAGCCCAGAGACCGGGTAGAAACTAGGCGCGCCTGAGAACCATCGAAGCCGACTCCAAACTTCCGAGGAGGGAGTGAAGGTGTTAAATGAGCTAATAAAGAATTTCCAGCTTGCCTTCTTGCTATCGCGGATGACGCGACGGCATCGCGCACGGAGCTGCTTATATCGGATACAGTTGGCCAAAGTCGGATGGTGACGGAAAATGCGAAGAGCACGTCGCCGCTCACGTATTGCGTCACGGCATGCCTCGCTCCACCAAGGAACTGGGGGGCGCCGGGGCAATTCGGAGGTGCGTGGTATTGAACGTTCTGCAGCTGTGAGAATAACGTCGGTAACATGTGTGACCTCATCGTCGACGCTGGGAAAGCGACGGTCATCGAATGTCGCTAGAGACGAGAAAAGTGTCCAATCGGCTTGGGCAAACTTCCAGCGTCGCGAGCGCATATATGGCAGTTGAGGCTGCAGTCTAAGAACACATGGAAGGTGGTCACTCGAGTGTGTATCATCAAGGGCGAACCATTCGAAGCGCCGAGCTAGCGGAACAGTACCGACCGCAAAGTCCGAATGAGATAAATTTGTCGTGGAGGCAGACAAAAATGTGGGGACCCCAGTATTGATGCAGACTAGATCCGCTTGGTGGAAGACGTCTAGCAATAGTGAGCCACGTGGACAAGGCTGTGGATATCCCCAATGCGGGTGGTGGGCATTGAAGTCCCCAACCAGCAAATAGGGGGGTGGAAGCTGATCAAGAAGATGAAGGAGATCAGCTCGTGCCATTGGTGTGGACGATGGAATGTATACCGTACAAAGAGAGAACGTGTATCCAGAAAGGGAAAGACGGACGGCGACAGCTTGGAAGGAACTGTTTAAGGGGATTGGGTGATAATGGAGAGTATCATGGAGCAGAATCATGAGTCCTCCCTGGGGTGGAGTGCCTTCAACAGAGGGGAGGTCATATCGGATGGACTGAAAATGACGGAGAACAAAGCGGTCATGGGGACGCAGCTTTGTTTCCTGAAGACAGAAGATGACCGGCGAGTAGGATCGTAAGAGGATCGACAATTCATCCCGATTGGCTCGAATGCCGCGGATATTCCAGTGGATAATGGACATAGGGTGAACAGAAAATAAAGGAACGTGACCAAGGGTGCTGTCAACTCAACGACTGCTCAGAGCTGGCGACCGACAGCATGGAATGGCATTCAGTCGAAGGCAGAAGATCCTGATCCATAGGTTGGTGAGGAGTAGCTCCTGCCACCAACGATCGGCCAGTTGACCGGCCACCAGCAGTGCGCCTCGGCGACACAGAAGACGGCCGAGGGCGATTGCCGCCAGGTGGTGCTGTAGATGGGACACGCCTTGGCGGAGAAGGAGAGGAACTGTGTTTCTTGGTAGCCTTCTTGGAAGTATGATGTTTAGATGAAGGAGGAACCGATGGTTGTGAAGTAGTGGTACGTAAAAACTCTTCACGAGAATGCTCTTTTTTCGAAGACTTGGCGTCTGACTTTTGGGCTCGAGATTTAGCAGAACCCGACGAAGGGTGAGCCATAGAGTGGGCAGGCGAAAGTGGTGAGGTTGAACGGGCGATCTTTGCGCTGGCCGATCTGACGACCGTGGTATTAAAGGTGAGGACGCAAGTCTGCGTGGCCGCCTCCTTTATTGGCCGAGGAGAAGCAAGGACAGTGCTGTATTTTCCTTTCTGAGGCACGGTGGGCTGTCGACTGGCGAGTAACTTTCGAGCAGCAAAGGTCGACACCTTTTCCTTCACTCTTATTTCCTGGATGAGCTTTTCGTCCTTAAAAACGGGGCAATCTCGAGAGGAAGCAGCGTGGTCACCCATACAGTTGATGCAGCGAGGGGATGGAGGTGGACAAGCACCTTCATGGGCATCCTTGCCACACGTAAAACATTTGGCCGGATTGGAACAGGCCTGGCTGGTGTGATTGAACCGCTGACATCGATAGCAACGCGTAGGGTTTGGAACATAAGGGCGAACGGAAATTATCTCATAGCCTGCTTTGATTTTTGATGGGAGTTGAACTTTGTCAAATGTCAAGAAGACAGTGCGGGTTGGAATGATGTTCGAGTCCACCCTTTTCATAACCCGATGAACAGCCGTGACGCCCTGGTCAGACAGGTAGTGCTGAATTTCTCCGTCAGACAATCTATCGAGGGAGCGGGTATAAACGACTCCACGCGAGGAATTTAAGGTATGGTGCGGTTCCACCCGGACAGGGAAGGTGTGGAGCAGTGAAGTACACAGCAATTTTTGAGCCTGGAGGGCACTGTGTGTTTCTAACAACAGGGTGCCATTCCGTAATCTGGAACAAGACTTTACAGGACCCGCAATTGCGTCGACACCTTTCTGAATAATGAAAGGGTTGACCGTGGAAAAGTCGTGACCTTCGTCAGACCGAGAAACAACAAGGAACTGTGGCAACGATGGAAGGACCGTCTGTGGCTGAGACTCAGTGAACTTACGTTTGTGAGCAGACATAGTGGAAGGTGAGCAAACCATTGCGGAAGAATCCCCCATGATTACCGGCGTCTCCGATGGCGCGCTCCTCCCTTGTGGGGGCCCTCACCGAGGGCACACCCGCCTTAGGTGATAGTTCACACCTCAGGTCACACCTCCCGACAAACGGACGGAGGGACCAATCGGCACTTTCGGAAGGTATCAGCTCGGGTAATCACCCGTCCCTGGGCCTGGCCATTACCAGGGGGTACGTACGTGTCCTACCTGTCTACCCAGGGTGGGGAATTACGCGTTACCCCGTCACCGGCTACGCATGGAAGTGCGTGGGTCGGCCTTCAGACACGCACAGGGAGGAAAAAAGAGAAGGGGAAAGGAAAGAAGAGGGGGTCTCAAACGCCACGGCGGAGAAAAGGGCAAGGAGAAGAGGGAAGGAAAAGAGAAGGACAGAGGAAGGACTTGCAAGTGTAAAAGCAAGGAATTTGGAACAGTTTAGAGCGTCCGTCTCCGGATGTAGGCACAAACCACACTCCCAGAGGGGGAGAAAGGGAAGGAAAGAGCCAGAGGTGAGGGGGGGGGGCGAAGATGGGGGACGGGGAGGGATGCGGAAAGGGAAGGGAAGGTATGCAGCCCAGAAAGGAAGGAGGGCCACATTAGATCGGGGTCCCGTGCTCGCTACGCACGTGTCCACAAAAGAATTGTGGACCCCCTGGGGGGCCTCAAGGAAGTGTAATAGGCCCTTTATTGTTCCTGGTATATATTAACGACATAGGAGACCATCTGAGTAGCCGTCGTAGATTGTTTGCAGATGATGGTGTGTCATTTACCATCTTGTAAAGTAATTACATGATCAAAACGACTTGCAAAATAATTCAGAAAAGATGTCTGTATGGTGCGAAAAGTGGCAATTTACCCTGAATAAGGAAAAGTGTGGAGTTATTCACATGTGTACTAAAAGAAATCAGCTGAATTTCGTTAACGCGTTAAGTCACACAAATCTGAAGGCTGTAAATTCAACTAAATACTTACGGATTACAATTACAAATAATCTAAATAGGAACGAACACATAGATAATATTGTGGGTAGAGCAAACCAAAGACTGCGATTCCTTGGCAGAACACTTAGAACGTTCAACAGGACTACTAAACAGACTACTTACAGCACGCTTTTCCGCCCTATTCTGGAGTACTGCTGTGCGGTATGGGATCGCATCAGTTGGGACTGACGGATGACATCGAAAAAGTACGGAAATTATTGCGAAATAGGGGAGATAGTGCTACAGATATGAATTGGAGTGGCAATCATAAAACAAAGGCGTTTTTTGCTGCGACGGGATCTTCTCATGAAATATTAATCACCAGTTTTCTTCTCTGATTGCCAAAACATTCTGTTGCCACCCATCTACATAGAGAGAAATGATCATCATGATATAATAAGAGAAATCAGGGCTCACGCAGAAAAATTTAAGTGCTCATTTTTCCAGCGTGCCGTTCGAGAGTGGAACGGTAGAGAGACAGCTTGAAAGTGGTTCATTGAACTCTCTGCCAGGCACGTTATTGTGAATAGCAGAGTAATCACGTAGGTGTAGATGTAGAAACTGTCTCTGGCTGCTGCACGGTAGTGGTCTGCGTGGGCGCCGTATTGTCAACACCCGTGGATGCACACAGAAAAATTCTGCGAACCGACGCAGACAATACACACGTGCGGCGTCGCTGATAGGCGAACAGCGGGTCCCAGTGCAATAAAACGATTTGCGACGCATCTGCCCGACGCTGCCCATACCCCGGGGAGACGCTGCTATCCTAACTACAAAAGGTGAAAGTGCAGGTTAACCTCTGTGGTTAAAGAACGGGCTTACTCTGCTCTTGTCGCTCAGTCAGGTACCCGTGCAGCTACGCCTCGTCCCTTACATTATAAAGTGCGACAGCCCTGTCACCCAGTTGCTATCTAACCAAAATCGCAACTCTCATTAGAGATTTCGTTACTCCAGTGACTTTAACTGGCTGTCACCATTCAGAAACCTAACAAGAGAAAGTAGAATCAAGGCAAAAAATAAAATAAAATAAAAATGAAAGGGTACAAGCCACGAGATCTTGGCATCTTTCATGCTTACCGAATTCTTGTGCAAGGAGATTTGGTGCTTCAAAACAGAGATTCTCGAATTCTTGGTCCAAACTCACCATGAGCTTCTTTTAAAACTATCATAAGGTTGATGATCAATGTGTAAAAACTGTTTTGAATGTCACACTACAGGACAAGTAAGTGGCTTCATCTGGTGTTTCACAGGGCTATACTGCACAGGCACAGATTTGATATGGTTATAGATTTCGATATTGGAAGAACTTCGTGAGGACAGTTTCAGATCTAGTTCTGTTGAACGAATATGATATCAGTCTCCACTTTTAAAACAGTGTAACCAAGTTTCAAAAAAAAATGGCTGAGTACTATGGGACTTAACATCTGTGGTCATCAGTCCCCTAGAACTCAGAACTACTTAAACCTAACTAACCTAAGGACATCACACACATCCATGCCCGAGGCAGGATTCGAACCTGCGACCGTAGCAGTCTCGCGGTTCCGGACTGAACCAAGTTTCAGTCACTAGTATATAACCAATTGTCTTCGCCAAGGCTTCCAGTGTAGTGAAATGTGCTTGACACCGAATGAGATTTTCACTTTGCAGCGGAGTGTGCGCTGATATGAAACTTCCCGGCATATTAAGACTGTGTGGCGTACCGAGACTCGAACTAAGGACCTTTGCTTTTTGCGGGCAAGTGCTCTACCAACTGAGCTGCCCAAGCACGCATCAAAAACCGTCCTCGCACATTTAATTCCACCAGTATCTCGTGTCCTTCATTCCAAACTACACAGAAGTTCTTCTACAAGCCTTGAAGTACTAGCACTCCTGGAAGAAAAGATATTGCGAAGACATGACTTAGCCAAGCCTGGATGATGTAACCACAATGAAATTTTCACTCTGCAGCCGAGTGTGCGCGGTTAACTCAGTTTTTTTTATTACAGAGGGCAGCTAACCCTCTGAAGAAATGCTTCAAATGCCTGTGAGTACTATGGGACTCAACTTCAGAGGTCATAAGTCCCCTATAACGTAGAACTACTTACACTAACTAACCTAAGGACATCACACACATCCATTCCCGAGGCAGGATTCGTACCTGCGACCGCAGCGGTCGCGCGGTTCGAGACTGTAGCGCCTAGAACCGCTCAACCACCACGGCCGGCCAGTCTCGGTCTGGTACACAGTTTTAATATGCCAGGAAGTTTCATGCTTGAGGCAGTTAGGATACTTAGAAGGTCTCTCGCAACAATTAGAAATCCTGCTGAATTTTGTTTTATATTGTGTGCTCTATGGTGTTTAATATGTGAAGAAATTTCGCTCATTTTTTGTGCGTAGTATAAGAAATTGTTATGTTTTAAGCGTTTGTTTGCAGATTATCATTATGGTAATGATTTTGTCTCATATTAATGAGACACTTATTTTTTTCAGTTAACAAAATGTGTATAAGAGAAATGATAAATTGAAGAACAAAAGCTAAAAAATGAAAGCAAACATAAAACAAATGTAAGTAAGATAAATAACAAGAGTAATAATGTATATTTAGATATTTTGGTTTGGTATGTTGAAAATATAACGACAGTACATTGTGTACAGCTTATTTTCCAAAAATGGTATTCAACAAAACTGCTTTATTACATATGGTTATATGTAGCTTGAAAGCTTATTTAACTTATGTTGCAACAAAAGTTTTCATTTTGCAGAATTGATTAATGATGGTAGTTTTGAAGAACGTTAGTTACAAATCAACTTAATATGTGAAAGATTTTTATATGCCATCGTTTCGAAGATACTTCCTTCCAACCTTATAATCGAAATTATCTTTTGAGATGTGTTTTACGCCTTAAAAGTGAAACTGAGCACAAACCACAGAAGTTATTTTGCCGTCTCTACCCGAGCCTCGGACCTTCGACATGCGGTAAGAGTGATGTTTCAGACTTACTGTCTTCCAACCGGAGTGCCATCAGGTGGCTATTCCGGTCGCTGCAGCCTCCAACCCTCACGGCAGCCTTTCAAATCTGGGACCTTGTAGTTGTTCAGCTGCCTTTTTCCGTGCGAGAAAACTGCTGCTGTGAACCGTCTCCGTCACACTGGGTCCATGGCCTCGGTTTTGTACGCTACGGCGCGTGCCAAACCGACCTGCCTAGCCATGCGTAGTACATGTGGAAGCCGACACAGGGTGAAGTCTGCCCGCTTTCTGGCCACGGACAACGTTTTTCTGCCATCCACTGTACTGGTTATCCATTTCCGGCCTTTACAACATTTATCTGTAATCTGATGGTATGTCTCCAGTTTCATAAATTCTACACACAGATCTGAATAGTCCTTTGTTTGGCACTTCCCCTAATTACTTTAGATACTTCGAAGGGAAGTTACTTGTCCTTTCTCCCTTGTATCATCACAAGTCCTCCAGAGCTCTGTCAAACTCTCACTCTAGTACTGTATTCCATCTGTCCTCCATAGCGACTCGCACTTCCACACGTCATAAGATAAATCCTTGTAGACGCCTTCCGCCTCTGCGTTCAGTAGTGGAATTCTTGTAGCAGTCTTAATGTTGATACCCTTGCTTTTAATTTCACCTATGGTTGTTTGCGTTTTCTATGTGATGAATTAGTCTTTCAGACAAACTTTTTTTCCCGAATTCCTCAGATATTTAGTTCTGCAATTTTTCCCTGATTACAGTGGACTTCTTAACTATTTTACTACTAAGTTTCTTACATTTGCTACACTTCTTTCATTCCCTGAACGGTTTCGTAGTTCCTCCTTCCGTCTATCGTTTTTGCATTTCTTCTTTTAGCAACCTTTATTCGTCAATTACCTTTCTTTTATCTATGTTTGTTCGTCATACTTCTGTGAGAGCTCTTTTTGCCTAACTTTTCTCCCCAGTTATCACAATACTTGGTTTGATGCTGCCTGCCACGAATTCCTTTCCTCTGCCAAACATTTCATCTCAGAGTATCAGCAGCAACTTGTATCCGCAAATATTTGCTGGATGTGTTCAATTTTATATCTTCCACTACTTTATACCCACTGCAACTCCCTCTACTGCCCTGGAAGCCATTCCCTGATGTCTTCACGCATGTCGTACCATCCTTTCCCGTCCTCATGTTAATGTTTTCCATATACTCATTTCCTTGCCGATTCTGCAGAGAATCTTCTCAGTCCAACTAATTTGCAACATCATCTGCGGCATCATATTTCAAATACTTCCGTTAACTTTTATTCCTGTTTTCCTACAGTCCATGGTTCACAGTTGTACAATACTGTGCTCCAAACATACATTCTCAGAAAACTCTTCCGGGCTAAGTTGCCGTGGTCGATCTGTAGAACTTCTTCTCCCTGACGTTTCGTTCTCAACTGCGGAGAACATCTTCCGAGGTGAGTCGACTCTCCTCGTAAGATGTTCTCCGCAGTTGAGAACGAAACGTCAGGGAGAAGAAGTTCTACAGATCGACCACGGCAACTTAGCCCGGAAGAGTTTACTGATAAAGACGCCGGCCGTGAAAGCCTACATGGAATGATACATTCTCAGAATTTTGCTCCCAAATTTAAGACTTATTTTTGATATTAGTAGACTTCTCCTGGCCATAAACGCCATTTCTGTCAATTCTAGACTGCGTTTAAGGTCCTCTTTGCTCCGTCCATCAGCGGTTATACTGCAGCCGAAGTAGCAGACCTCCGTAACTTCACCTGCTTTGTGATTCCCAATTCGAGTGTTCATTTCTCGCCCGTGTCGTTTCCGCTACTTCTCACTGCTTTTGTCTTTGTTCGATTTACTCTCAATGCGTATTCTGCATTCAGTAGATCCTGTAAGTCTTCTTCACTTCCACTGAGGATAGCAATGTCATCAGGCAACTTTATCATTGATACTCTTTCGCCTTGAATCCTATCCCCTCTCATGAAATTTTCTGTTAATTCTGTCATTGCTTCTTCGATTGAATATGGAAGGCGAAAGCTGTTTTACACCCTTTTTAATCGGTGCATTCCGTTCTTGGTCTTCCACTCTTATTGTTCCTTCTTGGTTGTTGTGCATATTGTACGAGGGCTATTCGGAAAATAAGATCTGATGGGGGGCGAAATGGAAAGAACAGTGAAAATCGGATGAAGCTTTGCACAGGTGTATTGGGCTGTGTCTTTAGTATACCCGTCGATCGCATCACGTCTCGGTTTTTAGTTCTGAGCGCACACTGAGAATGTTAAGGTGCCTAAATAAATAGTGACTGTGACCAAGAACTAGGGCCTAGTGGCATCGTCTTTCACAAAAAGGAACTTGAGATATTTACAGCCATTATGGTAATGTTAATGATTTTAAAGTGAAATATGTTGAATCACAGTTGAAACCATCCCAATATCTGAATAACATGACACACATTTCTTTCCTCTCTAGACACTTAGAAAATCATTACACAGATTTCAGTACATATGAAGAATTTATTTATAAAGTAGATTAAATATCATGCTTGATTTCAAGGAAATGTTCTACTTTTGTCATATAGCTGCAAGGAAGTTTCCACGCCTTTCTGCGTAAAATTACATAGTTGCCTACCTATTTCCCCATTACAGCTGTTCTTTGACTTCAGATAAAGCTGACATTGTCAAACTGAAGCAAGTGATCTGTTTTAAAAACAGTTGTCCTGTTTCCTTAATCTTTAATTTATAAAATGTTACTACATTTGATAGTACTTTCCCATTTTGGATTTTTGGTTTCCATTATCTTAAGTCAGTCGAAAGCGGTACGCTGCAAAGTGTATCAGAGTTTACACGTATTCATTTTAGGATGAGATATTGCGTTGGCTCACTGCATGCGTTCTGAATGTGCCAAAAACTGCTCAATGAGCTGAGCATAATGAATGTGGTATTTATATTACTGGCAGGACAGTCGGTATTATCAAATTTGTCCAATCTAATGAGTTATTTCCGGGCATTGGAATTCAGTTGTAAATGATTGAGAATAATTTCTGTCTTGAGTAAATGGCAGCAGTCCAGTTCGAACGTCGATATCGGACACCAGATACGTCACAGTGAAAATCAAAATGAAAGAAGACTGTATTTTGACGAAAGATACAACTTCATAATTCGATTGATGATGTTCACTTCTACATAACTGCTGCAGCCTACAGTTATTTGAATCTGCTTTTGGAAGTCACGCTCTACAACTTTTCCTACTCACAATACCGTCTAAAATCAGATTGACGATTCATTGGTGCCTTAGGGTGAGCCCTGTCAACCGATCACGTCTTCTAGTAAAATTATCCGCAAATTGTTTCTCAGTTTGATTCAGTACAACCCAAATAGTTATTGGACCTACCCATCTAATCTTTGCCATTGTTATATAGTATTACAATTTCAAAAACTAGTTTTCTGTTTTTCTCTTAACTCTTTACTGTCCACGTATCACTCCTGTACAGCGCCACAATCGAGGCAAATTCGTTTTAAAGACTTCCTAAGATTTAAACTGGTACAGATACGTTTTTACTGCAATTGGCAGTCGCCGTTAGATGTGTTCTCTGCTTCGTCCATTATCAGACATTTTGCTTTCTGTTGTCTGCGTTTTGCTGATATTTGTTGACATTACAACCTCTTTTGAAAACAATAGCTATTCTGTTCAACTGCTCATCAAGCCCTTTTACGCTTCTTACAGAATGATGCCGTCATCGGCCAAACTGAAAGTTTTCATTTTCTATGAAGTAATTCACGATATCAAACAGAAATTTTGGCTCTGTAATGGCAGCAGCTAAGAGGTTTTAAAATACAGGACAGAATGCAGAACATCGCAAAGGCTTAAGACCATCAGAGTACCATGTCATGCGTGAAACTAAAAGGGGAAAAGAAGAACATTGATACGAATTAACCTAACTGATGGAATAATTCTCACAAAACGAAACGAAATCAATGGCGCAGTTCACAAACACGTCTCAGAAGTGAAGCCCTACAAACCTACCGAGGACCACGCTTTGCAAGAGCTCACGAGGAATGTACAAGGAAAGAGCGCAGAGAAATCAGAAAATATCACAATGGAGACAGACGATAACGATCTGAAAGATGCCTCGCACAGAGTCCTAAAAATAAGTCGCCAGGATCTGGTGGCGTCCCTGCAGAATTCAACCAAATATTGTGACCACAAAGGAAAAATAAGTTGCTATGTATATAGAATGAACTATTGCACGGAACCGTCGGCTTCCTTAAACAATTTCCAGAGGGGGTGACCTAATCCCAGAAAGCTCAGTAAGTAGAATAACTGAAAACGTACAAAGGATCACACTATTCAACAGTAATTACAAAATTGTGGCTTGCGTTTTACGAAAGAGAATGAAAGTGACAGTGCAACGGTGGTCTGATCATTTAATATTAAAGGACTACGACCAAGGTGTGGACGGGGCCAAGGAATTGACATATCAGACGTGATTTAACACATAAATAATTTATTTATAACATACAATACATAGCACCAACTACGTAAATCCTGCTTCGATGCTTACAATTGCCCAAAATGGGAGGGCCACAACTTTTGAATTGGAAAGGCTTTAATTAAAGAAACTAAAACGCCTATTATAATTTTTAAACATAATAATAACACCACACATAAGTAAGCGCTAAGACAACGCACTCTTACATCTTTAATTGTTAATCACAAAGCGTGGGTACCACATTTAAATTCTCATTGCAATATAAAACGTGAAAAAATGAATTCACAACACAGCTTGGCTTCAAAATTTCTACCTGGACAACCTATGGTCGCAAAACTTTCGTATTACATTCCAGCCAATCACATTAATAACTTATAAACACGGTTGGTAAAATACAAATGTTTGCACTTTAATCAATTTTAATAATCCACAATCACTCAAAAAGCAACATCAGATGTTCGATACTTAGCATGTAAGCCTGTTTATACAATCTTTCGGACCAAAATAGGCGCGAGGGCCACCATGGCAGAAGTGCGCTAGTGGCTTTCAGTACAGGTTAGCTTAATCACTCAGAAGATATTTACTTAAGCGACAGGTAAGATAGTTAATGCAAACAGAAGTTATTTCTAATTTTTTTTTCTTGCTCCCTTTTAACAAGGGGGTTTTAGTAAGGTGGAAATTACACTGTGAGGAGAGGCAATTGCAATCTAGCGGGCACGCCTTCACGAGGACGTCATGCCACTACACACGTACTAAACTAGCCGCGTGCCCGCTGTTCAAGCCAAACATTAACAACACAGTTCCATATTCCTGACACCCAAATAGTCGGGATCAAAACAAATCCAAAAATCCCAAGAGCGCAAGATCCAGCATAGGTTCAGAACCGATCTTGCTTCATGCGGTTGCTTTCACAAATACAGGTATCTAAATGAAAACAAGAACGTGTAACAACATTCCCAAATCAGCACAATGTTCTTCTTTATGTCCCGGTAGCGCTAGACAACGCTGACATGCCAAAGTTAACAAACCTCTAAGGTAACACCCTCCAACTGACAAGCCGAAACCAATGTAACCCCTTATCAGCTCCGTGACAGGACTCGAACCCCAAACAACTGTCAGTGCAACTCACTTAGAATAAATACAGCGCAAATAGTATGGCGGACACATATACCAAGGAATTAACAGAACACTAGACTGAACTAGAATTAACCTTAACAATACAGCACTATATCTTAGGAGACAAAGAACTAACTCCCCACCCGAAATTCTGCAACCACAGGTCGGGAGCATGAACTACCAAAACATAGAAGTGCAAATGTACACAAATAACTACCAAAATACACCACTACACCGGTTAGCAACGATGCGTGGAGGAATCTGGACTGTCAGAATTGCATCAGGGAACAGAACAGAGGATTACCACAGCGGTGGCCACAAGGCGGGAAAGACGACTGGATGAACTCAATCTCAATGGACGATCAACTTGGAACATTTACACTTCCTTTCTCCTTTCCCTCGGCGCCCTTCGTCGTTTGTACAGGACTGCTGTGCACAATTCTGAGCCGTCCCCAGTATTGTTAACAGCCCTGTACCATGTGAAAGTAACGTCAGATGTACCTATTTTGAGGGCTTGTTTGTCGAAAGAGACTGATTAAAGAGACCGGTTGTGTGTGTTCGACATTGTTCGGTTTCTCCTGTTTACGTTCATTTTGAAACTTTCTTGTCAGGTGGTCTCTCTTTAGGATAAATTTCCTTTATTTCACGTCGATTGCCACAAATTATTATGTCATCAGGCTACCGGTTTCGGTCTATAATGACCATCTTCAGATCTGTTTTATAAAAACATCTCCTAATATACTGCAGCGATGCTAAAGACAAAATCAGCGCCAGCATCGTGAAACATATATAAATAATAGTATAGACCAGAGTCATCTTTTCAGCAGCACTACCGTTCAAAACAAACTCTACTGTTTGTAGAACTCTTAGCCATCCTGCCAAATAATTATTGCTCTGTATAAGATAGCGAGCTCAGCCTCATCATTTTCGAGTGTTATTTCTCTACCTACATCACTACACTAATATTCCAGATTTGTGATGGGTTTTCTATGTTTTATTTTACGTCACTCGAGCCCATAACGTATCACATGTAGGGTGACCTATGTCACCAGCAATTTTTGTCGCAGTTTTTATTGTTTCATTCTTTAGTCATCCATTCTGCCTATGTACCATTGCCTTGTTGTCGGAAACGTCATATGTCGTTTCATGTTTGAGAGTAACTCAGTCTGAAGGCATACGACGGATTGTTCACGCCCTATTACGCTTTTAAATGAAGCATTGTAAGCGCTCGGACCAGTCGGTCCAGATTTTCTACACTGATGAGCCAAAACATTAAGACCATCGCCCACTGGGTGGTCGTATGCTGCCTGGGGGGGGGGGGGGGGGGTGATGTTAAGAGACGCGATAAGAAAAGTATATGTGCTCAGCAGAGACGAAGGGGGATCATTCTAGTGATGAAAAGTGAAGCAAATGCGGAAATCCGCCTACTTAAGCAACTTTAAAAAAAAATTCAGTGTTGTGGCCCAGTGCATGGGATCGATCATTTCGGAAACGACGAAGCAGGTCGACTGTTCACGAGCTACTGTCGGAGCATACATGGAAAATGCTTGAAGAATGCTGAAACCACGAGTTGGCGACAAGATGGTGGACGTCCATACCTCATCACAGATCATAAGTATCGAAGGCTTCGCCGCTTAATAAAGCAGGAATAAGCAGCGGTCTGTGGCAGATATGACGACAGAGTACATTTCTGATGCAGGCACAAGTATTTTGGAGGACAGCGTTCAACTCACAGTTTTGAAAATGGTGTTCAGCAGCAGAGGATCCCTGCGTGTTCTCATCTCGACACAGTAACGTCGTCTGTTATCACTACTGTGGGCACAGGATCATTGAGACTGGACCGTAGGTCAGCGGAATCGTGTCACCAGGTCTTGTGACTCTTGTTTATTCTTAAACCAGGTCGATGGTAGTGCCCACATACGCTGTTTTGCAGACGAAATGCCGCTCGGACGCAGGGCGGTGGGAGCAGCGTTATGTTATGGGGGACAATTCACCTGGGCTTCCTTTGGGACCTGCGGTAGTAATCAAGACACCATGACAGCTGTAGAATACGTGAACATTACTAGGGACCACCTGTAATCCCTTATGCTTGACGTCTTTCTCAAGAGCGATGGCATCATTCAGCAGGATAACTGTCCATGTCACGAGGACAGAATCATGCTGCAATGGTCTGAGGCGCACGGTAGTGAACTCATGTCTTGGACATCAAATTCCGCTTTCCTAAACCCGATGAAACCCAACTGGGATGCTGTAGGGCGCCACCTCCGCGGCCAAAAATCAGCCACCGAAGAATAACAGGATGTGTGTGACCTCTGCGTAAGTATATGGTGCCACAGGCATCCGGAAATCTATCAAGTGCATGTAGAATCCATGGCTCGTAGAATTACCGCTGAATTGCGTTCCGTAGGTGTATCAACATGCCTTTAAGTCGGTGGTCATAGTGTTTGGGCTCATCAGTAGATACCTTCGCTAACAATGACGTCAGTTTACTTTCTTGTACACGGTTGTCGTGTGCGCCGCAATGCGACTCCAGACCTACAAATGGTTCAAATTGCTCTAAGCACTATAGGACTTAACATCTGAGGTCATCCGTCCGATAGACTTAGAACTACTTAAACCTAACTAACCGAAGTACATCACACACATCCATGCCCGAGGTAGGATTCGAACCTGCGACCGTAGCAGTAGCGCGGTTCCGGACTGAAGCACCTAGAACCGCTCGGTCACAGCGGCCGGCTCGAGACCTACAGCGTGGCCCTCAAATCAGTAGTAAGTGGCGTTCGTAGTGTGCGGCTGACTGACGGCGGACAGTATGAACGAAGTGCTAGTTCTCGGTTTCTGTTTCCCTCCTCTTACACGCCTGAACGTTACATTTTTAGGTCCGTTTGATTACTAGGCTAGATCCTTTTTTGCAGTTCCACCAAGATGCAGTGATTTGGAGTCCTTGCACTGACTGGCCCGACCGCATCTTATGCTTTACCAAATACAATCGGGGAATTGCAGTCTTTAGTAGACTGCTCTTCTGGTTTTTACAGTGTGTTGCATTGCATTTCCTCCCTCCTGTTCTTTGTACATAACAATTTTATACACATGGAGAGAGGGTTTAAAAACCCCAAAGCCCGTCGAGGTTGGAATAAATAATTAGTACAACTGAAGAGGAACTCTCTAAATTAATTATCTGTTGTATTTCTGGGACTGGAACAAACATCGCGGTATAATATGCTTTGGCGAATATATACGAGTGAGTATTCCTCCGCAGCTGCTCGTTGAATGGTGCCTGTGACAGATCTCCAATTTTTTGCTATCATTTTTAGAGGACACCTGTCTAAGATGACTACTATTTCCAACAGACTAATGCTATCCTCAGGTGTCTACTAGCTTATTAATGATGCTACGCTGCCACATTACTGTTCCCCCCGCACCATCACACTGACAATGCGACACAGAAACTACTAGCATTTGATGAGTGTGCATAAAGTGCACCCATGGTGTATGCAGATTATCGAATCCCGTGGCGTTTAGCTTTTTATATTTTCGATCAATGTGTTGTGCCCCAGATGTGACCCCATATTTGTCCGTGTCTCTTCAGCTCTTATTAGGACTGCAGTGTCATCAGCATAAGCCTTTTGGGTAGCGTTTGATCAGACACAGAAATATCTGATAATGTTTCTAAAAAAAACTATGCTAAGTACTCCAGTCACAACACGAAAAGAAGCACAGAGAGTGGATTTCCACTGATGCTCAAAACATTTTGTTACCTGTCTGTTTTGTATCCTAGGGATCATGCCAGTGATCATATTTGAAATGACTTCAATTACACTCTCTTCCGGACACACTTTTTCCATTATTTTCGTTATATACTGATGGCCGCTACATCAAAGATTTTATGAAAATCGATGAAAAAAGGGTGCAGTCAATATCGGTCATAGGAACTACTGAAATGACGTCTCTCATTCGAGAAACAACTGACATTAATATCCTTCCATGGATACAAACATGATGTTTTTCGCTACTTCTTAAGCCACGTGGTCATCATGAAGATTACAGTAAAAGCAGTCGCGAAGATGTCCAGTAATTTGTGATAAAACTTTTTCGTATACTGGTGATTTAACAATAAATTTGAATAGTTCATTCACGCTAAAATAAGCTGCATCGTCTTCACTGATTGGACTGTTAAACGGTTGTATGGCTTCAACTACCAAACCCTGTCAGATCAGTAGAGTATTAGAGTTCTGGTCATGCCGTTGTATTTCATTCAATATTCAGTTTTGGTGACTTAATATATACCAATCATATGTTTGCAGCTCGTCAAGGATAGCGCATCTGCAATTGGTTAGATGTTTGACAAGGTGATACATGGAAGCCGCCTAAGCTTCTGTTATAGATCTTGTTAGGACTTGATCTTCTGGCGAACTGTTAACTTTTCATAGTAATTCGTTTCGATTAAATTGTCCTTATCTATTGTGTGGTTCGTTTGTAATGTTGAGTTTTTCGTATGGTTCTCTAATGATGGTGAAGTAAAATTCCATGATTTTCTTAACTTCATTGGTTTTATGTCTTTCATGAGTTATTAGACATATTCTTAAACGTCTTTTACCAACTCTGGTGCACAGATCAGCTTTTGACATGAAGTTGTCGCGTGAACGTAGGCAGTTGGTCCATGTTGTTCTGATAGCTTCACGTAAGTATTCGTCATGTTGATGGGTGATGTTTAGCATCCGATGGGCTTGATATCTCTTTGTAAGCTCTTTGTGCGGGTCTAATGCTACAGAAAGCATTACCTGCAAGTAGAGAGGGAATTAAGTCTGTAATGAACACTCGTGGACGAATGTTGTGTATTTCTATCAATTGGGCTAGCCACAGAGAAGTATATTTCTCCAGCGTGTGATGTTTTAATTCCCAAGCATCTTTGTGCCGCAATTACTTCACAAAGTCATGTAACTCGTCACAGCATTTTAAAATTCGATTGCTGGTCTTTAGCTTTAAGTATACTATTTAAATCGCCTACCACAATTAGAGTAGACGGATTTTCTCTGGGAAGATAAATTATTTCGTCTCGTTTAAACGTTTCCAAGCGATTCCCCTTCCGGATTCAAGTTTCTCCATATCTGCGAGAGGGACACCTTCGCGCAGAAGGATAGCCACGCCTGTGTTTTCTTCGAGTGTACCGAGCGAGGTGGCTCAGTGGTTAGCACACTGGACTCGCATTCGAGAGGACGACGGTACAATCCCGCGTCCGGCCATCCTGATTTAGATTTTCCGTGATTTCCCTAAATAGCTTCAGGCAAATGCCGGGATGGTTCCATTGAAAGGGCACGGCCGACTACCTTCCCCGTCCTTTGCTAATCCGATGAGATCGATGACCTTGCTGTCTAGTCTCATTCCCCACAACAACCCAAACCTCTTTGAGCGTGAAGTTCAGAACTCTTTCAAACGCAGACATAGGTATGTTTATTCGTGCCACTTCTTGTACGGCGATAATGTCGGCATAAGGGAATCAAAATCGAATGACAGAATCCGCGAGAACGACCTGCAGGAGGATAGCGTAGATGGGCGTCTTATAACAATACGGAAACTGTCAGCATTCGGGCTATAGTACAATGGTAAGCAATGAGAAGTACTTTCAATTCCGATAAAACTTCTGCGAAAGTTACACTGGAAAATATGTAAAGTTGTTGAAAACGCTTCGCACATGACAAGATTTTACTTTTCATCAGTGTTTCAGCTGGTCTGGTCCTGTCCATGACTATCTTCCGTGCACACTTCTTCGTCTCGGGGTACCACATACACCTCTACTAAGTTTACCCTTTACAGATCTCTCGAGTACAACTGAAGTTGTACAGTGAATTCTTAAAACGAGTCTATCGTCTCGTTCCATCTTCTAGTTTGTGTTTTCCACGTATTCCTTTCCTTGGAGATTCAGCGTCTTACCAGTTCATCAAATGTTCTACAGTCTTCGATAACACATATCAGCACTTCCATTATCTTCTTTTCCTTTTTCACAAAGTCCATGATTCATTTCCGTGAAACGCTTTTTGTGATTTCTTTTAACACGATTTAATCTGAATCTTTAACTGAGAGTCTGTTGTTCTTAAGTTAAACATCAATGTAGGAAAACTTACGGTTTGCTGGTGCACCACGAATACGGTAAAAATAACGCAATGTTAACACAATCGCCAAATGTTGCGTTCCAGCCTTAATTTAGCTACCTAAATAATGACATTCACCTTTAGCTGCCCCCCCCCCCCCTGTCCCGACAAACACCTTTAATAGAAACCAATCAGGTTGCCAGTCTCACTTTAAGATAGTCACCCTGTGAGACAACAGTTGTTATTTTTAAATAAGAATCGCAGAAGCCTCTGATATTCTCAATGCCTCGACTTCAGTTCTTTGGATGAATGAGATTTGGGGAAATGAAAGCCAGAAGACATATAACTCTAAATAAAATTAGACAGTCACGCACAAAAGCGTCAGGGCACTGAAAGACAAACGAGAATATAAATTAGCTACAAATAATTTTGAGTGGGAATACTAACAACTAAAAAAGACATGTCATATATAAATTAAGAGTGAAGGTGTTTTATAAAGCTCTGTTAATTAGTGTTTCCATAGGTTTATGTACACTGAAATTTAACATTTCATGTAGTCTTTGTACTATTCATTGACGCAGGGAACCGATCCTGAAGCCTTCTTAAAGAGAAAATCTACATGTTCTCCAGTCTTGTTTCCTAAAAGGATTATTTCCTCTTAGTGGTAAGCAAACTGAGTGAACTTCCCTACGACCCTTCACCTTTGACAGCGGCCACGGCGTTGCTCCGCCTTCCGTAGCTCCAGAATCGATCTACACATTACGTGTCACTGCCTTCCTACCGGTTTCATCGCTGTTCGGCGCAGACTGCACACCACATTCACAGTTGTGGCCAAAAACCCAAGCTTCACATCAGGGCTGCCACGGTGTTTCTAATTTCACGCAGGCAGGGTCTGCTGGGCAAGTGCGAGCAACGGCTCGACCCATATCGGCTTTTCTCGCTCTTCCCCGGTAGGGGTAGAAATAACCGCCCGTTCAAAACCGATACCGGAATTTTAATTCTGAATAACTGGTACTTTTCGGTTTTTGTTTGGTCTGGGTAACAACAGGTCTTTTTAATTTTTACTAATAACTATGTGAAAAACTGAAATATCAGTTATTCATAGCAACAGAGCTAAAATTTTTGTTTTTAAATAAGCCTTCCACAAGGCATGAGTAACTTTTATTCATAAACTTTGCACAGCTTTAAAATATTGAGTGATTACAGATAATGGGAAAAGTGGTCGGTGCTATTTTAATAAATATGCTGACAGAAACGGGCTACATACACGTGCCTATTAGATGGTACACGTATGCATGCAGTGAGCAAGACTTTCTCCATATGGTCTGTACGATAGTTTCTCACTGCAACAATGTGGAAGTGCGGTACCAGCGAAGTACAACGCTCCATTTGCTTTAGGAGATTAAAAACGGCGAGAAGCTGCAACAAACTACTAACATACTATAAGGGGAAAACTTAAAACTTAACTATTCATTCAAAGTTACAATAAAAATAGGTAGCACCTGATTTGCTGCATGTATCTATATACGCCTTTATCTGCTTGTAGCCTTTGAAACCGAACAAATTAACACAGAAACTGGAGTTCTTGAATCTTAGTCTTTACTCTTTAACAATAAATATTTGTAATGTTCAGATAATACTATTATCCCCGATTACAACATGGTTTTTAAGCAGTTTCTAAAAATTAAGAGTAATAGGAGAATACTGGTGATTTTTTGTAGCACTCAACCAATTATAATTTTTTAGAGGAGAGCAAAGAACGGTGAGTAAACTACGTTTCCTTTTATTTGCCTATTTAGTTTAATAATTGGATTCCATGTTTCTTGATATCTTGATTCGAAATTTTTCAATCTTTGTTCGATTTCTACGTTTATTGGCAAAAACCGAGAATAAGTTACTTCAGAAACCGATTATTTTGAGCGGTTTTAACAGCTCGATGAAACTGGTGATGAAAAAAAAAAAAAAGACAGCCCGATACCTACCTACTTCCCGTAAGTTCTCATCACAGCTCGACATTTCACTTAGTTTTGTATCTTTCCTATCTTTGACTCGGCAGAACTCTCTTCAGTTCGCCATAATAATCGTGTTAGCGATGTTTACCCTTCTCTATTTGTTTGGGTATGAAAGACGTTCACAGGTCCAGTGGATGTTTGCACAAAAAGAAGCAATCTAGCGATCTAGCATCACAAGCCTTTAAAAATGAATGGGAATGACAGATGAGAGGGATGAAAATTCTCAGTATAAAAGTGTTTGGGGAGGAACGGTCAATATTTTACACAGTGATAGTATAAGCAATTCTGAACAAAAAATGTTATATTAACATAGGTGCGAAAATCCTTTGTCAGGGAGGTATGGGTATTGAAAGGAACTTTAATTCTGCAAAATTTATGTGAACAACGTGAACGTATATGCAATACAACTGGATCGGAACGTGCTTTTCTCGAAAACAATCTTACAGAGAAGTACAGTTATGTTACACATTTTTACATAATGTTTATTTGCATTTAGTACATAATGCATTACAACATGCATGTTACATGTATTCAGTTGAAAAAGACGTATCACGTCTTTTCCAAACAGCTTTGACACCTATCGCACAGATCTTGTACAGTTCACAGAACACCATGAACGTCAATGCACTTTTGCGCTCTAGCAATAACATGCTGTGTTGCTTGTTCAGTTGCCTGTGGTAGGTTCCTAATCAATTCAGCAGAGTCGATGATGCGACGAAGCAGTTCATCTTGTGTATTTACCTTCACTTTGTGCACCTCAGATTTCAGCCAACATCACAGATAGAAATCTAAAGCTGTAAGGTCAGGTGATCTTGGAGACCAGTTAAAAAAAAGCACCGCTATGGCCATCCCAGTGATTAGGGTAGGTGCGGCTGAGATGGTTCCTCACACGGAAGGTAACGTGTGGAGGGACACCATAATGTTGAAAGTACATTCCAGTTCGCTTGGCTCTCCTGTCAATCTCTTGGTTGATAATAAATGGGCTTATCAAAAGGTTACCGATCATGCCGCACCAAACATTTATGGCAAAACTAACTTGGAATAGCTATCCATTGATGTGTGTCTATTTTCCCGTGACCATCGATGTTTATTGCGTCTGTTGTTTATTCCATGTCGTGAAAACTGGGCTTCGTCCGTGAATAGTATGTATGGAAGCAAATGACTATTCTTAATTACGCAGTGACAGAATTGAAGTCATTGGGCATTGTCGCCAAAGTGGAGATTTTGGAGACGCTGCATGTGAAATGCATACAGGTTTTCCGCATGCAATGTTTCCCATACACGTGTCTGTGTGACATTCATACGCAGGGACATTCTTCGTGTGCTCGCACCGGAACTTCGCTCAACATTTGCAATAATTTTATCCTGCTCTTGTAAAAGTTGTTGACAGGCTCACTTGGACGAAAAATGTCTGCTTGAAAGAGAGCCTGTTGCACGCAAAGTGATAAACACTTTAGTAAACACCCTGTGATCAGGTAATCGTCGAGTCGTAAAGCGCCTGTGGTATTCTTCTCTTGCAGCTGTGGCACTACCATCGCAGAAGCCATAAACATGCTCCATATCTGCGTATTCCTCATTACTGTAGGCGTGTGGCATTGTTAGCAGCGCTTGTATGAACACAGTTAACACCATACACTACACAGCTAACCGATCCGCCGCCGGTACACTACACAATGTGGCGTACACGGCACAACTGAGCAAACAACGGGTGATTGTTGAAATGGCTCTGAGCACTATGGGGCTTAACATCTGAGGTCATCAGTCCGCTAGAACTTACAACTACTTAAACCTAACTAACCTAAGCACATCACACACATCCATGCCCGAGGCAGGATTCGAACCTGCGACCGTAGCAGTCTCACGGTTCCAGACTGAAGCACCTAGAACCGCACGGCCAACAAGTGATTGTACTGCGTACATCACATGACCATAACACGGGTAGGTTGCATAGCGTAAACATTGTGCATTGTTTGCAAGAAAATCATGTTGTATTGCGAATACGTTCACGTTGTGCACATCAATTTTGCAGAATTAAAGTTCCTTTCAGTACCCATACCTCCCTAACGAAGCATTTGCAGACCTACGTTCATATAGCAATTTTTGTTCTGAATTACTTATACCGTCACTAAAATATTGACCTTTCCTCCCCAAACACCCTGTAAATTACGCACTCGCATAAGCGACTGGTACTGCAGATTTTTTTAGAAACGATATTAAATACTATGCGAAAAAAATTTAAAGATGTAGCTGACAATGAAAGAGCAAAAAATCACAGTGATCGACCGACGGGCTCCATTGTTCAGTATATCAGGAAGCACTGTGCGCTAAATTAGCTGCCGTGCAGCACGTAAATAAGCTGGTGGTACGAGTAGTAAAATCTCTAACATCGCACGCACTATTCCACAGTCTGTTGTAAGAATGTTTCGTGGAAATGAACGAAGAGTATGGAGACTTTATATATTACTGCAGAGTACCTTGGTTAAGTCAAGGAACAAGTCTGGAACCATTTTTCGATTTGTAAATATCTATTGTTCAGTTTATTAATGGGAAAGTACTGCAGGAATGAAAATTAGAATATCCAAAATTCATTGAACATTTCGCATTTGAAGCGGAATTGATTGTACATTGGCCACAGTAAAACAGTGCAGGATGAAGAATAACTTATTTCTGATTTGATGGGGATGCATTTAAATAGAAAATCGCGTTACAGAAGGGATATGCTCTGACAAACAGTCCAGCTGCATAAGCTCACTGCCATTAAACGAACATTAGGTTTGATGAATTTATTGTGGCCTTGAAAAGCTGCAAGGCAATAATAGTTTCCCAATCGTTTTGCCAATCTTACGTCTGTTTTCGAGCGGTTTTCGAGACCGTTTGTCGTTTCGGTTGAAAGAGCTCTTATGCATGTGCACATGTAACTGTTTGACCTGCAAGGTTAATTCCCAGTTTATTGACAAATACTTTTACTATAAAACTTCCAGGACGTCTGCATTGGTTTCCTCATGTAGAGTTTCCGTATCTCCATAATGAGGTTGCAAAAGAACTAGAATATTAGAATATTTCGAACGACACATTTGTGTGAAAGACCTTTTTCCATTATGAAAGTAAGTAAGTTACGATGACCAAGCAACTTGAGTGCGAAAATCTGTGAAATTATTTGTGTCTGTCCTTATGCCGACATTGTGTACCAGACAAAAAATATGTTGTGACTTTTGCGCTACAAAAATAATTAAATAATAGAGAATATTTGTATCTTTTGTGATCTGTGTTGTTGACAAACGTGAAATATAAAACCAAGTCGCATACAGTGTGACTGAATTGCCATTTAAGTGCAGTGACTTTGCAGTTTCCTCCTCTTCTCCCTCCCCATGCTCTTCCAGCGCGTCGAGGCGTTGGGGAAACGTGGAGCAAAGCTGAGTCTGGCCTATGAGACGAAATTTTGGCCACTCCTGCCTCACGTCGACTACCTGCATCCCACTCCAACCTACTCATACAGTCGGACACAAGTGTCTCCTCTCAATTCTTTGTCTCACGAAAATCCATGAAAACCGAGAAATTACCTGCCATTCGGCTCCAGTGCCTCTTACCACTGACGTGGCAGCGTCTCCAGGGTTAATTAGTAATATAAACGTTGTCAGGAACTACAATAACTCAAACTAAACTGTTAAAACTCAAACTCATCTAGTGTACGCTAGTGTACTCTAGTGTACTTCATGTATCGCGTAGACTCCGCAGCATACATTATCGTGAACGGGTTTATTTTGCTGGGTCCGATGATCCCAAGGCTTTTGTACCTGAGTTTGTAGTCTGCCTTACTGCTCCATAATTACGCTACACGGTCTGGGAACACCAACCAGATGGGAGTTTTTCACCCTTCCCACGAGATGCGGTCCGCATGTGACCGATCCTTAGTTTTCTAATCCATTCCTATGTTCATTAATCTTGTTGACAAATTGGATGCGTTAGCTGTTTAGCTGATTGTGATATAATTCTTTTTACTTATCTGCCTTTGTATGTTCAAACTGTTCCCGTAAAATTCTTCCACGACACGGACAGTGTGTTTTCAGTCTCATAAATTACACACACTAACTTGAACACTAGCATAGTTGTCACTTCCCATGTTATCTATACAGTCTAATTGACTGCAAGTCTTCCAAATTTCATTCAAATGCCTATTCTAATATTGGATCTAGTATGTCTTCAAAAATCGACTCCCATTTATTTTTCTATCATGTTACTCTTCTGTTCTTCTCCCTTATGGTGGTCTCAAATTTACTTGTTCCATACATCCGCTCTCTCCTTCTGCACTCTTATGGATGACTATTTCCCTTTTAATTTTATCAAAGCTTTGAATTAATGTTCATGCACATGGAACATGTTTTTCCAAAGACCACTTTTCTTTTCGAATTCTTAATTTTTTCCATGCAGCCATTTCAAGTCTCCCCGAGTAATTCCTTTGGTATTATTTCTTACGTTTCTCTATTCCTGTCGTCCTGAATTTCGTGTGATTCCTTTTTTCATCGATCGATTCAAGTAGCTATTCTGTTACCTAAAGTTTCTCCGGGTTTACCTTGCTTGCACCTATCTCTGGAACTGAACTGCCTATTGAATTATACATTATTGCAGGAACTACAGTCTCAGCAAACTTCACATACATCAAATTATTCCCCTGTAATTTATCATCTATACCGATTATTCATTCCTGTGATAGTATCGGATTTTAGGTACGTCAGGTCAACACATGATGTCGAAATCAAAATGATGTAATCTAGCTGTTATCTTCCAAAGTCTCCAGGACTTTTAGAATTATATCTCCTCCTGTTGTGCTTCTGAAATAGTATATTTGTACTGGAATTTATTGCAGAACTCACGCAGACTTTTATTCGTACTACCAACCCCACAATCTCCTGTGACTTTGTCTTCCTCTCTTTTCCTTACTACTGTGTTCCCATTGCCCATGATAATTTTATTATTTTCTCTCTTTACATTCGTAATTACCCATTTATTGTCCATATATACTCCCACACTCTCTTCATCTTTTGCTTGTGTCGTCGGCATGTGACCTGTCTTATTGTTACTGATGTTGTTTGCTGTCGATTGTGGTTAGAATAATCTAATTACCACCCGGTTCACAGTATGCCACTTCCTGTCCTACCTTGCTATTCATAAAGGCGCCTCATCCTCTGATACGGTTTTGTGCTTCTGTTGATGTTACTCAATTTGTTTTGTACGACTTTGTGAAGAACGTATCATACACAGTGGTGAGGAAAGAAGGTTTACAGAGTGGCGAATAACTATCGTCTTTGGAAAGCTGGACAGCACCAGAATCGATTAGCGAATAAGTTAACACAGTACACAAAAGATACGCTTAACATGTATTTCTCCAAATACACGAAGACGCGTTACAGATAATTCTAGTCGGAAGAGCGACTACGCAGCTTCTGCGTAGCGTCCTGTAGTGAAGTGGCTCCGAGCGTGAGTGGGCTGAGCCGCTGCCGCCGGCTACCCTACTCTATGGCGACAGAGGGCGCCCGTTGTACAGAGCTGTTGGAGGTGTGGCTTATTGGGCTTGCTCCATTGGCTCTGCCTGATCTCGTGCGACTGCTATCAGCATCAGACAGAAGCTGGCCATCCCGTTACCAACCCTGATACTCTATGGAGTGGTATCGATATGTGATACCACATAATTTTCCTCTGACTCGAAAACCTTACCTTCTTTGTATTTCAGTTCACTGATCTCCCACTGAGCCTTTGCATTTCGCCCGACCAGTTTTCTATCTTCTCAACCAAAATCTCAAATAGGCACTCCGACTTGTAGAATGTTATCGTTTAGGTGACGATTTGATTTTTATGTCACAGTCGCCTCCCACTTAGCAGACTCATCGCGGTGATCCTCAGCAATGAATACCCAGTCTTTTACCCATGGGCCGCGCGTGGTAGTCGCGATGTCTAGGGCACATTATCATGGTCCGTGAGGCTCTCCTCGTCGGATGTTCGAGTCCTCCCTCAAGCATGGGTGTGCGTGTTGTCCATAGTGTAAGTTAGTTTCAAGTTAGATTAAGTAGTATGTAGGCTTAGGGACTGATGACCTCAGCAGTTTGATCCCATAAGATCTTACCACAAATTTGCAATTTAACAAATTTTGTACCCGTGGAGAGCTCATCAGAAAATTATTTACAGTTATAGGTCACATTTACTTTGGATAATCATTAAGTGTCTTTCATGGGGTGGTTTCCTTTGCCTTCTGTTTCGTCACGACAAATTCTTTGGCTTTTCTATCTGTTTTCTACCACAAGGAGAAAAATGTACCCTGAATATCTATCTTCTTCTTTCCAGCCTTACGCAAAAGGTTTGGCACAGTGTCGGTGTTCTCTTCTGCCAAAAGATTTCGGTCGCTGCAGTTGACTTTTATTCACATTTTTGACAGCGGCTGGAATCGAACCAGGGGCTGCGAATCTTAAGATCTATAGTCTTAGGATCTGCCCCAAGACCAAGATGACCCATGTATTTTAATCCAATAAGCAAATCACAATTTGCACAATTCTGCCAGAATTCGGCTGAGTACACAGTAAATCCTCAGGGGCTTAACCAGCAGTTCTCCTGTGTTCTCCTTTTAGGAGCAACCGTTAGCTGTTCTCGGTCCATAGTAGATGGGTCGGAAAAAAACTTGTTTCATGCCATGCAGGACTTGCCAACCACACGTACCTCAACAGCTTTCTGCTGCGTCTCCACTGGAAACTCACTCAAGCGTGGATCACGAGATTCAACTCTTCTGTTGTTCCTTTATTCCATCTCGAAACCTGAAACACAGTTACGTGAAATTTGCTATTATAAACACATGAGCACAAGTTGTAAGTTATTTATATTGGTAATTTAAGCTTACTAAACAAAATGTTGTCACTCCCACGAAAGAAGGCAAGAGCCACTTTGGAGCGACTAGTTCAAGGTAGGTATTTTAACTGATTGACTGGGTTATCAGTGCGGATTGCCTAGCTTGTCTACAACGTCATGTAATGATGGTCGTAGAGAGACACTGACAGGGACCGGAAACGCTTGCTACGGCCCGGCAAACAGAGGAATGGCTTCTGTAAGAGAGCGCAAGTTCAACTTAACAAGTTTCCGATTGAGTGCTATGAAGACAGCTGTGTGGAATGTACACAACGAGTGGGGTACCTAGGAAAAGGCAGTTGCTGTCAGTGTGTAATATCTTGGATTTGCTCGTGCAGGTTATCGTGAACACATACGTAATGTGCAGGACGCTTCTAGCTGAAACGGACCTCACAGGGAGTACCTATATCCGCACTGGCCTGAAAACGGAATGCCAGCGAGCAGACGGGGTAGCTGGACCATAGAGGAAACCCAGCGCTCGGCTTGGCGCACCGGACCGAGGAGGAAACACCTACAAACGTTTCTAGTGGGAGCGGACCGCAGGTGGAACACCTGGAACCACACCAGACCGAAAACGGAACGCTAGCAAGCAGACAGGTGCATCGAACCGTAGAGGGAACGTCTAAGGACGCTGATAGAGCGGACGGCAGATGGAACGGCTGGAGCTGACCATTCTCTCGACGACCAGTCTCAGGTAACCCCTGATGAATAAATTAGTCACGCTGCTGAAATTAATAACGATGTTGATATCCGGCAGAACATCGAGCACCACAAGATGTCGCGAACTTATATGTTAATTTTTACATCATCGGTGATCAAGTGTTTCAGTTTCTTCTACATCTTTGTGACTCCTATCTTGCAAAATGATTGCATCATTGTTCATACGACCGATGGCCTCGTTATTTGGTCCCGTCCCCGAAATCAATCAACCAACCCAACTTGTTCAGAATCTTTCACGTAACAGCTCTGGTTTGGAAAACACTCAGGTACTAAATCGCACGTCGACTGGTATGCTGAGTCACCAGATTTTACCCCGACAGGTAGTGTTTGAAACAATTTAGAACAGCGAATGAAACGTAGTGATCATATTAATGTGGTAGCTCGGGAAGATCTACTCATCGAGTGTCTTCATTAGGATATGGCTCACCTGAAGAAACTTATAGGCTCACTTCTCCACAATACCGAGTGCATTACCAAAGCTAGAGCTATTATTATCAAGATTTGAGGCTTCTGTCCTGCGATGCCTGACTTTTAGTCCAGTGTACTTAGCCACAGATGAGAACTGCGCACGTGGATTTAGCCATCAACAGGTCGAGTTCGTGGGAGACGAATAAAAATCTTATAGCAGTGGTCGGATTCGTGGCAGACGAATAAAACTCGTATAGTATCTTTTTGTTGTTATTAAGACAGCAGTAACTAGGTGTATTATTTACTTTATGCTCCAAGTCTGAGAATTTTTTGGTCAATACATTCTTCATTAATCGACTTAATTCCTTATCTGTGTACCATTTAATAAACTGTTCCTTCCAATCCTGTGACATTACA
Organism: Schistocerca serialis cubense; assembly: GCF_023864345.2. Taxonomy (NCBI): domain Eukaryota; kingdom Metazoa; phylum Arthropoda; class Insecta; order Orthoptera; family Acrididae; genus Schistocerca; species Schistocerca serialis. The sequence goes on from NC_064641.1 coordinate 806,300,073, forward strand.
AAGTCGTTATAAATTTGCTGAAACTAATTTATTGCATATCGTGATCAAGTAGTGATGAAGTGGAGGAATCTGTTGTGTCAGCTATCGTGGGAGTCAAGCCAGGTACAAATAACCAAGGAGAGAAGTTGCGATGGCCAGTGGTAGGAATCCAAAATGACCTGTACATCACACTTGTAGATTAATAGAACAGTTTATCTCTTAAAAGGAAAGAATCCTAGCTAAACTTCTCGTCATGAAGTAGCTTTCTGTGCCTCCTGCACGCAATTACGTTTACTCTCTATTACTACTCGCAGAACGCAGGCTAAGTATCGTCTTCCTGTTACTCAGTTCTGGTGCTCCCGAAGTCTGCGACCGAACTGGGGCCGACCAGTGATGGGCGACTGGTTAAGTCAGCGTTGACAGGAGGGGGCCGTGAACTCTTGTGTCCCTGTAGTCGTGCCACTGCCCGCTAGTTCCATTGACTCGCGGGTCAGCGCCGTCTTGACGCCGTTTCGCGGCGCTGCACGAGTCGACAGGCATTCGATGCTTTAGAACAGCACGGAATCAGTAACTAGCAAATTACGTGCTCTACATTCCTACTGTGTTGCTGCTGGATTACACTCGCAAATTACTGAGGCCTGTAGTGTAAAGTCAGTAGCAATAGTTCTCTAAACTGAGTAGAGATACGGTAATTCTGTTTGTATTGTAAACAGAACTGGCCAAGTCCTTCTGGAAGCGATTTCCTCTGCGCTATAGCAAGTCTGCTGTCACGTATCTCTCTCACCCTCTCTGTCCATTTTTTACTCTCAGAAATACAACACACACACACACACACACACACACACACACACAAACATACACAAAAACTCCAAACTTATCTATAAAGCATTTTATTGGGAACTTTAAACAACAATTCCATGAGGATTTTATGAATAGGTTCAGTTGTCGTAGACAGGACCACACTCCAGTGAAATTATTGTTTAATTTTTCTTTCTGTGTCCCGGCCTATCACGGATAGCCAAAGCACGTATGGAATCATTCCACGGAAGCATTAGATAAATTCCATTAAGTGTAGCCAGGAGCAACTGTGACTGATTTCCAGTCTGACAATGGTTATTACGAACCACCTCTCGTTCCTTTTAGAGTCGTATTCCTTCTATCATATCAACCACCAACGTACCATTCCATCTCCACTGTGTGTATGTTTATTCCTTATCGCTGGTACCCCTGTGCAGAAATTTCGACTCGTTTGTGATGTGTCGACAGAAGCGCCGACACAGTGTGATTTGAGGGGACCGCAATGCACGCTATAAACACACGAAGGATGGCGTGAGGTCTGAAACAGGATACGTAATGAATGCTATAAAGAAAAGTATGTAGCTTCTGGAATACTTAACTTTAATCCATCCTTGTTGTATACATCGTTCTTGATGAGACATGCTTCATACGATAACTATCAATTGCTATGTAAGGCTAATGGCACCTTGCTAGGTCGTAGACATGGACTTAGCTGAAGGCTATTCTAACTATCTGCTCGGCCAAGGGGCGAGGCTTCGTCCGTGTAGTCGCTAGCTAAGTCGTCCGTACAACTGGGGCGAGTGCTAGTACGTCTCTCTAGACCTGCCGTGTGGTGGCGCTCGGTCTGCTATCACTGAAAGTGGCGACACGCGGGTCCGACATGTACTAATGGACCGCGGCCGATTTAAAGCTACCACCTAGCAAGTGTGGTGTCTGGCGGTGACACCACAGTTTGCTTTGGTCGTTCACTTCTGGCCACGCCTCTGACTGCAGCAATTAGATCCCACGCTATCGTGTACCTCTATTGGATAGTAATGTTTATGGGATTCCAGAACACTTTAATTATTTTGAATGTTCTGATCAAATTTGTGACGATGCCACTTCCATTTAGCACTCCGTCAGTTCTTGCCCCCTCTCCAACCAATCTCAGTGGACTGCTGCTAAAATGTGGACGCCCAATCAGCATATAGCTTCAGTATATAACTGAACAAAATAAATTTTAAAAACGTTAAACCAGTTCAGTTATTATGCTTAGTACCCCACTCCCTCTCACAGAGTGGCATTAAAACGATAACTTCATCAGATATGCAGTAAAATACAAGTTTTACTTCCGTGAAAGTTAAAGATGTTTCTCAGTTCCACAGTGGATATAAGCTTTTTCCTGAATTGTGTAGGTTGGCCCCGAACCGCTGGGCGATCGACAGATCGCGCACGTCTCCTGGAACCCAGTCTTAGGTGTGAAGTGGGCGTGGCACGTCTTCCGCGACTGCCGCTGTGGTTGGGATTCAGGGAGAGGCAGTACATGAAGCAGCACGGACAGTGCGGGTCTGCGGGGCAGCGGGCCGGCTGTTTGTTGTACCACTCACGTGAATTCCAAATTGGTCTGACTGTTCTTTTTCCGGACAAGAGGGACTTACACCAGAAACCAGAGTAGACACGTTATTCCTTTGGCCAACCAGGTCTGAAGGCGAGCAGTGAGTCGTCGTCAGTCATACATCCCCTGGCGACTCGAAGCTTTCCGTTGTTTTTCATCATACAGTGGATTCTGTGCTGAGTTACCTTCAGTTAGTTGCTTCGGTGCCCAGACCCTGTAACGTCCGTGAAGACTGATCTTCCTCTCGGCAGTGAGCGTGATAATTGTGACCTGTTTGCTTCCTGTGCATGTTTATGCCCTGCTGCTTCTATATCTGATTCTGCGCAGCCTCATGTTGTTATTGTTTCTGTGTCTGGCCAGGTGATTTGAGAAGCTTGTAGCTCGTATCAAAACATAGTAGCTCCCTATTGGTAATTATCAGATAATTGTGATTTTAGTGTATGTTTTACATTATTGGGATTTTGTGAGTTGCGTTAATGTTTAATGCGTAATTACTTAGGACGTTCAAAGCTTTTTTTTGTCTGGTGCCGTTGTGCACTAAATCGTCAAGTCGTTCTTTTAGTGACTTGGAGCCCGCAAGCTTATGCGCCTTACCAGAGAAACTGTTGCTGTATGTGTTTTGATTAGTTAGTTCCAAGCCAAACTTTTATTTACATATATGAGATTCATCAGCCAACCTTTCGCGTCTTCCTTCCTCCCATGTTTTTCGTCCCGCGCTACATTTAACTATTTACCCTTTCCTCCTCGTGGCGTGATCTGAAAATGAATGTCGGGTGGCCGCTGAACTTCTACACTAGCAGTTGTAAATGGGAGTGCTTCAAATAATGGTTCAAATGGCTGTAACATCAGAGGTCATCAGTCCCCTAGACTTAGAACTACATAAACCCAACTAACTTAAGAACACCACACACATCATCCATGCCCGAGGCAGGATTCGGACCTCCGACCGTAGCAGCAGCGCGGTTCCGGACTGAAGCGCCTAGAACCGCTCGGCCACAGTGGCGGGCTTGGGAGTGCTTGCCTTGGCCATTTACCATTTTATCTTCTAGCGACTTTTCACAACTATTTTGTCTGCGATGCGAGTGTGTACTTTGACGATTTAAGTTTACATTTCTTTTACTTAAAATTACTTCTCAGTTCTTCAGGCTTTCAGGCTGTCATTGTATGTTTGTGTCTTGAGTGTGTTCTCACTGTTTGTTTAGAAAATGAGTGTGGTGGGCAAAGCATCGGCCCTGCCCTAAGTAATTTCAGGTCCGTTCGTCCGCATCACATTGCCCGATGTGTGCTGGTTTCACATAAAGCAGTTGTAATTGATTTTGTTCCCTTTTAATGTGCGCTTCATTCGGTAAACCTGAATCGTTTGTCGTATTTTGGTCAATACATTCTAAAGATCTTTGTGGATGCCCCTTTTGAAGACTGTTTTCTCAGAACCTTTGAAGAGAAATTTTAAACATTTGATCCGGCAAACGTACGCTATTTAATCACAGAACGTATACACAGCCACTTCGGTTGCACAAAATTTTGTCAGTTGATCACGGTTTCGATTACTCTAGGGATATCTGCATCAGAATAAAAATTTACGTGGAATACATGTAATCACACCATGGTTTAGAACGTCAGAGCAAAATGCTCTTGTCAAACAGAAATGTCGTAGGAATAAAAGCTAAAATGTGAAAGTATAACATGACTGTCAATCTGTGAAGAGACTTCTATGTAACTTCAACCGGGGAAATGTTATCTTAGTTCTCTCATTGAAATTTGCTGTAAATTTTTTAACAGCAGTAATCAGTAGCACACAAAATTTATACACTTTTTCAAACAGATTGACATACATTGTAAAGTTAGACTTTCATACTTAATCATTCAAGGAATGACATTTGGAGAGTTGTGAGCAAGTATTTGAATTAAGACTATAGCTGTTGGTTGTTTGAACTCATTGAAACATTTTATAATATTCTTGATCGATTATCAGTAATTGTCCTTAAATTTTTCCAAGCTGTTTGTCGTCAGGGTGTTAATAAAAATCTTGATGTAAATCGATCCTTATTTCTCCCGGTTCTTCCACTCCCCGGTAACCTTACACCAATAGTGCGTACTAGCCGCTATTTAATGCCGCCCACCCTCCCTTCTCCCCCCCCCCCCTGCCGACACCCCCCCCCCATCCGCACACCCGATGCGTAAAATACGGTCAACTATGTTTCTATTACTGGTTACCCATATCGTTTATGGACTGGCCCAGGAGTAGCATCTGTGAATTTCGCTGGCAGCTATACATAATGGGCTATGGAACATTGGAAACATTATATAACGTACCGTTCATAAATAGTTAAAAGCCAATGTTTGCTTATCCAGTTTAATTAACGTATTAGTAATATTTTGTATTGAGGGCCTCCATGGCTTCCAGACGCTTAATAAACGTAAACATGATCGGTAGTAGGTTGTAAAGCGATGTTTTTTTAATTGTATGATTGGCTAATTTCGACTAAGCGACATTATCAACCACACTTGTAACATCGGTACTTCATGTCACTTTCAACTTAGTCTTAATTACAAGTAGAAAGTAGCTATATTCCGTCTTTTTACGAAAAGACCCACACAAACGTGGCACCTTTTAAGATCGTGTTCTGAACTTTTGCTGTCTGTACAACATGCCCCAGCAGACGCGGATCCTGTCACTCTGAGTCGTCGTTGCTGATGACACCTTGCTGCGTGGGCTACCACAGGAGAGCTTTAGATGCTATCGATCATTTCTTTTGAACCTGATTAGACAATGTCACTTGATATTTTGCCCTCTCCATGACGAACCTGGCTTAGTCTCTGAGGGATGGATATGCTGATATCACTCTTACGTCATCCACTCCTTGTCGCCTTCCCAAGCAGATTTAAGATGCAGTCAAATTGTCCCAATGTTCCCTGCCGGTATTTCCTTTTCTTTTTGTTTTTTTACAAATCACTTAAAGGTATGGTTTCCTCTTACGTTTCTTGCAGAGAGTAAACGGAATTGCGTTTTATCTGGACCATGGTTCTCAACTTAGTAGGTAGATAACCTTCCCCAGTCATTATGTGTTTAATGATTTTGCGGGAACCGACACTAAGAATTCATTTGTGAGGACATTTTGGCCTCATTATGGCATCCGTAGCGAGACGAATCTGAGATGATGCGGAGCGATCCATCTCTCGGTCGGTTCAGCCTGAAGAGATTCCCAAACCACTGAATCGTTCATCATCTTCGGGCCGCTTCTCGCTACGGCGCTACGGTACATGAATATTTAATATTTGATCAACTTACTTCTCTAAAACAACTTCGTGGCGATCGCTGTTTTGTAGTCGGCATAAATACGTTCTACATAATGTGTTTGGATAGCTTTTAACATGTATTTTTGAGATGTCCAACCCATAGCTGAACTCGGATGGCTGTGAATATCCCGCACCAGACAAATGTTGGATGTGCTTTAAAGGTCTTAAATTAACTAACGAGAATTTCAAGACTGAGTTAGATCAGTTAATTTGTAAAAAATACAGTACTTTCAACAATGCGCAACCGCGAGCTTGACAAAATGCACTTTTGTTTAAAAACTTCACTCTCAGTAAATCTCTAACTGTGCTCTGGTATTCTGGGCCGGCAGTTTTGAGAGGCCTGGAACTCGATGACGACCGTCAGACAGCTCTGCTACATCTTGCAGCACTATTATCACCTGTAAAGCGGTACCTCAAAGGCGTAACCACCTGGCCGGACAGTTAATGCTTGCGGCTGCGTTATAAAAACTAGCTGCGCCGCAACTCGGCCTTCAATTTCCTATTCGGTTCACTCCCGTATCGTTCTCATTACACTTCGTTAGTTTGTTCTTAGATTTCGCTACATCTTAGTTTTCCGCTCTTTGATTACCCCCTAAAATTTTTTCATTCTGCCATGCGATCTCCATTGTCGATATTCGTCATGACGTCGTCCTTGTATCCACATTCAGCGAACTGCTGTTGATGACACTTGCTCAATCGGCCGGTCTCTGTGCGCTGCTTGCGTAGTCCTCGATTTTCTTCAGATTCTGGTCACAATGTAGGGGACGAGGTAAGTGGTTACTGGCAAAGCTTGTAGAACTATTGGGACTGCAACAGCAGATGTTGTAACAACAGTTTTGACAACAGAAGCAGCAAAATGAGTTGCTCCATCAGGGAATTCGGCTTGTGAAGCAAGAAATTCAGCTTCAGGGTACCCACACAAAAAAGGCCGTCTCTTCACAGCAGAAACCCACCCACTCACGTCTCGCCTTTCAACAACACCAAAGAGAATTTGGACGCATATTTAAAAAACAGCACTTCACCACCTTTAGTTGCCTTCCCAAGACATGATTCGCTTAACGACGTTGGTTCCCATCTGGAGTCCAATATCGATGACGTTCAAGGAAATTTGGATGTTGCTTTCGAATTGTTTCGTTACGACTGCAGCTGAAAACGGCACAATAGAAATTTCACCAATATCACAAACAATCTGGTCAGTCGTGTGACTGATCTGAGTGGGTCAATGATTTGCAAGGTCTTAGTCGTAAATTCTAATTCGCTAATCTCGACACAGCATGCAAAACCTGACTGATTGTGTCGCCAATTCCAATTCATTGATGTGAAACCTGTTTTGCTGACTCTTTAACTCAGGAAGTAGTGGTCCAATTGGCTTATGATCCAGCTGTACGCACGACAGCTCTCAAGCTAAACGACATCTCTTTAGACAAAAATTTACTTTAATAGTCGCACTTTCTTTCGAAATCGCGCAGACAGCAAATAAGTGCCTCACGCCGTTCCAGAACGCCACACCACACCCCATGGCGGAGGTGGGTAGGGGGGTGGGAGGGGTGGAACACTTGTTAACCCCCTCCCAGACGGCGGCATCGTGATTCATCGATTTCAGATGTCTCGGTGGCCTCTGAGCAGCCAATCACACTCCGTCGATATGGAGAGCGAGGTGTTCTGTCAGGTCCCGGCTTCTTCACAGTGCACACGCACTTCATTGTCTGGACCGCTGTGCACTCTGCATGCGTTGAGTAAAAAATAGGCATCCCCGAAGTGTCTGCTGTAAAGTGTCAGTACTGTTGCACCCCGTTGCCTGCATATGTCAAGGGGTGCTGCATGAACACACACACACACACACACACACACACACACACACACACACCCACACACACACACACACACATACACACACACACACACACACACACACACACACACACACACACACACACACAATAAAACTCACAACTGCGAATCAAGACGTCCATTTCTAGATGGACACAGGAGATTCAGTTTCCGTAGTGAACCTCCAAACGTAACTTCGTCTGCGTTCTCCCGACTTGGCCCCATCGTCCCTTACATTGGTCGCATACTGTATAGTGACATTAGTCAATCCACAATTCTCGCCGCCTAAAAATAGTCACACGGTCTATAACTCTATTCGTTGTCGATAGTCAATTTGCCGGAAACACTTGCGGTCTGTCTGCCATCTCGTTGTTTGAATTTTGCTTCACTAATGAAGTTCAGGTCGTCTCTGACAAAGTTTCTTCCCAGGAACTTGTTGACATTTCTGAAATTTTCCCAACAATTTTCTAATCAGGTCTGGGATGCATCTCAGACTTCCACGCACCAGTATCCTTGAATCGTGATGCAGTGTCCCGTTTCTGCTGCGTACGGTACATTATTTCAGTCACCACACTCATGACCGTGAAGCGGGAGTTCGTTCGCCTACACGGGGCTTGAGTGATGGGAACTATTAAAACCAGCCTTTTGGCCGAGCTCCCGGTTTATCTCAAGAAATCCAATCGTTCCCTCCGGCTAGGTGGTCGTAAGTAAATATAGACAGACTTACCGTCGGGGCCGGCCGCGGATGACGAGCGGCTTCAGGCGCTTCAGCCCGGAACCACACGGCTGCTACGGTCGCAGTTTCGAATTGTGCCTCGGGCATGGATGTGTGTGATGTCCTTAGGTTAGTTAGGTGTAAGTAGTTCTAAGTCTACGGGACTGATGACCTCAGATGTTAAGTCTCATAGCGCTTAGAGTTATTTGAACCATTTACCGTCGGGTATTCTCAGAGCTCGCTGGATCAGGAGTCACAAAACATCGTGTTTACCTATAGTCCCTTTGACTTTTAAAGACACACACTTGCCTCTTGAGATATCCTAACCACCCTCCATAGATATTTGGAACAGTTCAATATTGCATATCCTGCTTGCACTAATTATCTAGATGACTTAACTGTCACCGTCACTGAATGCCGGGAATACCGGCGGAAGCTTTGCACCCGATTTACTATGTTGCAAGACGCAGGACTCAAGTGCCGCTTACGCAAAAACCAGCTTTTTAGGAGGAAGTGAAATATCAGAGACACTTGCTCAAAGAAAAAGGCATCTAGCCCACCGAACGCAACGCTGGAGCCATTTTCCTTCTACACCTCTCACAAGAATTGCGGAAGTTTCACGCTTTCTTGAGAAAGGTATATCTGATACGTTTGCATCGACATTATTAGTAGGCTTGCGGGAGTACATAGACTTGCAGCTCTTTGGCAGGCTGCGAAAGCGCGCTGCTTCTGATAATGGGGAAAGAGAAGTAAAAAAAAAAAAAATGGCTCTGAGCACTATGGAACTTAACATCTATGGTCATCAGTCCCCTAGAACTTAGAACTAATTAAACCTAACTAACCTAACGGTATCACACAACACCCAGTCATCACGAGGCAGAGAAAATCCCTGACCCCGCCGGGAATCGGACCACGAGCTGCGGACGAAAGAAAAGTCGCGCAGTACAGCGCCGAGTGGTACAGCGGGGATCAGCTTGCTATCAGCCAAGGATTTTATTTATTATTTTTAATTTTATTTCGTTTGCTGCCGTTTACAAATAACCTGCCACCTAGTTACTAAGACAAGCCGCATTTTCCCAGTATTAAATTACACATATACCGGATAAGAAGAGTACTTGACTTTTTTCTTATTTCAAAAACGGTTAAGAGCCTTGCAGCTTTAATACTTGTAAACTTAAAACTAATTTTTGAGTCGTCATTCTGTTGAATGGTTTTATGTTGCTTGCCACTCGTGTGCCAACCTCTTCATCTCAGACTAGACTTACAATCTATGTCCTGAATTACTTGCAGGTTCTATTCCAATACAGTTTCCTATACAGATTTTGCTCTCTACAGCGCCCTCTAGTACCATTGAGGTCATACCCCGATACCTTAACAGATGTCCTATCATCTTGTTCCTTCTCCTTGTCAGTGTTTTCCACGTATTCCTTTCCCCTCCGATACTGCGCACAATATCCTCATTCTTTACCTTATGAAGCCACCTAATTTTGAATGTTCGTCTGTAGCAGCACATCTCAAATGCTTCGACTGTTCCCTGTTCCGGTTTTCCCACAGTCCATGTTTCACTGTCATACAACGCTCTGCTCCAAACATACATTCTCAGATATTTCCTCCTCAAATTAAGGTCTACCTTTGTTACTAGTAGACTCCTCTTGGCCAGGAATGGCTTTTTTCCATTGCTAGTCTGCTTTTGAGCCCTCCTTTTTCACCCCTTTATTGATATTTTGCTGCCTACGTAACAGAGTCACCCTTACATCATATACGTTTTGACCATCAATCCAAATGTTAAATTTCTCGCTGATCTTTTTTCTGCTACTTCTCATTACTTCAGTCTTTCTTTGATTTGCTGACAATCTATATTCTTTACTCATTATACTGTTCATTCCATTCAGGAGATCATATAATTCTTCTTCACTTTCAGTGAGGATAGCAATCTCATCAGCGAATCGTATCATTTTTATCCGTTCACTTTGAATTTTAATTCCACTCCAGAACATTTCTTTTATTTCCGTCATTGCTTCTTCGATGTACAGATTGAATAGGGGCGAAAGACCACATCCCTGTCTCTCATCATTTTTAATCCGAGCACGTAGTTTTTGGCCGTCCACTCTTATTATTCTCTCCTTGCTATTGAATGTTAACCTCTCTCCCTATAGCTTACCCTTATTTTTCTCAGAATTTCGAACATGTTGCACCATTTTAAATTGTTGAACGCTTTTTCAGGGTCGACAGATCCTATGAACGTATCTTCATTTTTCTTTATTCTTGCTTCCATTATCAATCGCAACGTCAGAATTTCCTCTGTCGTGACTTTCCTTTCCCAAAGCGAAACTGACAGTCGTCTAACACAACATCAATTTTCTTTTTTATTCTTCTGTATATAATTCTTGTTAACGCCGTGAATGTATTACATGTTAAGCTGATTGTGCGATAATTCTCGCTCTTGTCAGCTCTTGCAGACTTCGGAATTGTGTGGAGGATGATATTTTTTTCGAAAGTTAGATAATATTTCGCTATGCTCATACATTTTACACACTTATATGGAAAGTCATTTTGTTCCAACTTCCCCCAACGATTTAAGAAATTCGGGTGGAATGTTATTTTTCCCACTGCCTCATTTCATCTTGTCCTCTAAAGCAGTCTTAAATGTTGATTCTAATAATGGGTCCCCTGTCTCTTCTAAATCCACTCCCGTTTCTTCTTCTATCACTTCACACAAATCTTCTCCCTGATAGAGTCCTTCAATGTGCCATAATTAGGAAATGGAAATACTCAAAATTCACAATTTATGTGTTAAGAAGATACAATATTAGAAAGATAGGTTAGCGTTTTTATTTATAGAACGCCAGCACCGATTCTGTCCGGGATGGAACGCCTCAGAAAGACATTGAACATCTCGCTCCCGGCCAGGCCGATCTACTCCTACTTGCCTTCCGACGGCGACTACCTCAGCAGTAATTTGAGCCTTTCGCTCGCTGTGGGTATGATCTACGTTAGGTAGCTTTACGTGCAGCACGTGCATACCCCTATTTCTCCATTTCTCTTACAACGTAATATTAATGTATTATGAACACTTGTATCCGTAACATTTCAGTGTTTATTAATCGTTATTGTATGTTTGTCTGTCTTCGCTGTGGCAGTATTGTCTGATCTGCTGCCGCTAGCACGATCATCTGTCTCGCTAGTGATTGTCTGTGGAATCACTTGTCGCCTGTGCTCATTGTTGCCTACACCCTCATCGCTGCAGGTACTCTTCGCTCAGCGCTCTAGACATTCTGTCTAACAGTCGTTGAGACTGTGAATCGTCGTCCGGGAGGGGCCTTTACAGAAAAAAAATTGGCCGTATGCCTATATACCTAGGCCATTTCACCATTGTCCTACCTCAATGTTGCCAATACTACTGGCCTTCTTATTCTTACCGAAATAATTATCATTCAGCTGTCTGTCCACATAAAGGTCCCAATGTTTAGCTCGGAGCAGGGTTACCCGATATTGTGCTTTAGCCTGTGTAAACTGCTCAGTTTGGCTTACCGGTTTCCAGGTGTCACAGCACGTTGCATCCTTAGTCTAGCCAGTCCCCCAGTTCCTGTTCAATGCCGTTCTGTCTCCGATTGTAGTGTTGTAGATCGGAATAGCAGCATTCTGCGCACGTGTTAGTAATTCAGTCAGTACATCGGTTCTGTATTCTACACTATCTTTCCACTTCGTGTAGTGGGGAGGAGCATATTAAGTCAGGAAGCTTCTGACAACCCGCCTTAGGCAGATTAACGCGCCTTTCAGACGTCATCTGGATTTCCGTGTCAGAACGAATGTCTCTCGCAATGACATTATGATATCTGTGAGTTGAGCCTGTCCTTCACCTCTCAGAGTTGCACGTGATGGAGGGATCTAATATTTATTTAGTGTATATATTTTTGGAGCACTCACTCTATTTGAATATGTCTGTGGTTGTTCTTTTTATTGTAAATACTTTGTGTTCGTGATATGTGTGAACTTTGGGCGGCTCGAGTTCTTGCCGTTTGTTCCTTGGCATTTTGTCGCAATTGAGTGGTGTCTTATTTCTCCCTGAGTTACTACCATAACGAGTTGCTGACTTGCCTCCATCAGTGGCAAAAATGGTTCAAATGGCTCTGAGCACTATGGGACTTAACATCTTAGGTCATCAGTCCCCTAGAACTTAGAACTACTTAAACCTAACTAACCTAAGGACATCACACAACACCCAGCCATCACGAGGCAGAGAAAATCCCTGACCCCGCCGGGAATCGAACCCGGGAACCCGGGCGTGGGAAGCGAGAACGCTACCGCACGACCCTCCATCAGTGGCACCGGCCCTTATCGATACTAGTACTGCTGTACCATCTTTGGTGTGACCGCTATTTTTCCGTGTGGTGGTGTGTGTGGCAGTCGGTCGGTTGGGACAGAGCAGCGAGGAAGTGTCCACAGCGCGTGGTCAGGCCGGGACCACTAGCGGTGTGCACACGTGGTCGGATTGTGGGGCGCTAGCCGTGAGAGATACAAAGTACGTTGACCACCGAACCTGGACACTAAAGTTAAGTGATGAGTTAACATGTTATGAAACCTCAACTGCTGTGACATGTCTTCGTTCATTGCTGGTTGTTGCTTCCTGGGCCGTTCCGGCTAGCAGTAAGGTATGGTGTGTTGGAGTCGGCAATATTTTGCAGCCGTCTTCCTATATGGTCTTTAACTATTAAAAATTTTTATTACTTAACAGTGAAGTGCACCAGCGGTATTTTCTGCCTCGTGGTCGTTAACGCCCCATTATCTGTCTTGGTCTTTAGCGTACTTTTCCGGAAGTGTGTTTTCCTCTCCATGTTGATGCTGTCTGGCGTGGCGTGTAGTTCAACAGCTGTTTTTAGATGCTAATTTTGAAGACATAGTGCAACCGGTATCTTCGTCCTCAGCTGATATTTTTCGTTGTTGTACCATTTGGTCGGGCGGAATGGAATTGATTAGGTTGTTGGTCGGTCCTTTAGCCGTCCATGGGTCGAGTTGCCATTTAACCTTACTCTAGGCTGCCTGTCTAACCTCACCTTACGTTAGAGGCTACCTCCTCAATTTAAATGGTTCACATGGCTCTGAGCCCTAAGGGCCTTAACATGTGCGGTCATCAGTCCCCTAGAAGTTAGAACTACTTAAACACAACTAACCTAAGGACATCACACACATCCATGCCCGAGGCAGGATTCGAACCTGCGACACTAGCGGTCGCACGGTTCCAGACTGTAGCGCCTAGAACCGCTCGGCCACTCCGGCCGGCAAGTGATTATTGGGCGCAGACGGAGGCGACCGCCCACGCATCCCTATCACATACGACGATTACAGTGGAGAATACGTGAAGGTGACCCAGGGCAGTGGATAGTGTTGATTTTGAAAGGCAGCGTGCTATGCTATTTGGAGGTTCCTCCGTTGTGGGTAGCCACATGTATGGCCATCGCTGCTTTCGGGCCACCTATAATGCTGTTGTGGAACATTCAATGTGGCTACAGGTGTCAGTCCCGACGCGAATGAAATACATCGGGATTTACCTAAGGTGAAGCTGTGTTGCTGTATCACCTATGTGTAACGGAAGTTAACGGTGAACACCTGTCTGCTGTATTGCCTAATAAATGAGTTGTGGCACAGGCAAGTGAACTTCTAGGCTCTCGTACAAGTTCACCTGTTCCACCATTTACGTGTTTCTTCTGTTGTAACCTACGTGGGAATACCAGTTGTAGTTCATGTGTTTTGAAATGTTAGAATGTGCCCGTACTTATTGCACCTCCTGGCCCGTACTTGAACATAAACGGCTGCCGCCTCTTGCTAAAATGTGCACTGTTCTGCCAAAGAGGTCGTGGAGCAACTGAATGTTATTTACGCGGTTAAAGGATCCTAAAGACCCAGAACTGTTTCTGTTACAGAATATGTAGTTGATAGCCTCCTCAGCTTTGCTGCCGGATCCTAAAGTCATTGTGATTCAATATTTCGGCGATCTATTTGTCCTCCATCTTCATGAGAACGTTGCTGCTTCTGAGTCCCGCTGAAATCTATCTCACATCAAAAAGGACGTTCTTCGGTGGAGCCAGTTTCAGCGTTTGAAAAAAGTCTTTAAGTGAGATTTCGTTGTCGCCGGTGCTCTACTAACGGCGGAGCCACCGGCACGATCTACACTCCTGGAAATTGAAATAAGAACACCGTGAATTCATTATCCCAGGAAGGGGAAACTTTATTGACACATTCGTGGGGTCAGATACATCACATGATGACACTGACAGAACCACAGGCACATAGACACAGGCAACAGAGCATGCACAATGTCGGCACTAGTACAGTGTATATCCACCTTTCGCAGCAATGCAGGCTGCTATTCTCCCATGGAGACGATCGTAGAGATGCTGGATGTAGTCCTGTGGAACGGCTTGCCATGTCATTTCCACCTGGCGCCTCAGTTGGACCAGCGTTCGTGCTGGACGTGCAGACCGCGTGAGACGACGCTTCATCCAGTCCCAAACATACTCAATGGGGGACAGATCCGGAGATCTTGCTGGCCAGGGTAGTTGACTTACACCTTCTAGAGCACGTTGGGTGGCATGGGATACATGCGGACGTGCATTTTCCTGTTGGAACAGCAAGTTCCCTTGCCGGTCTAGGAATGGTAGAACGATGGGTTCGATGACGGTTTGGATGTACCGTGCACTATTCAGTGTCCCCTCGACGATCACCAGTGGTGTACGGCCAGTGTAGGAGATCGCTCCCCACACCATGATGCCGGGTGTTGGCCCTGTGAGCCTCGGTCGTATGCAGTCCTGACTGTGGCGCTCACCTGCACGGCGCCAAACACGCATACGACCATCATTGGCACCAAGGCAGAAGCGACTCTCATCGCTGAAGACGACACGTCTCCATTCGTCCCTCCATTCACGCCTGTCGCGACACCACTGGAGGCGGGCTGCACGATGTTGGGGCGTGAGCGGAAGACGGCCTAACGGTGTGCGGGACCGTAGCCCAGCTTCATGGAGACGGTTGCGAATGGTCCTCGCCGATACCCCAGGAGCAACAGTGTCCCTAATTTGCTGGGAGGTGGCGGTGCGGTCCCCTACGGCACTGCGTAGGATCCTACGGTCTTGGCGTGCATCCGTGCGTCGCTGCGGTCCGGTCCCAGGTCGACGGGCACGTGCACCTTCCGCCGACCACTGGCGACAACATCGATGTACTGTGGAGACCTCACGCCCCACGTGTTGAGCAATTCGGCGGTACGTCCACCCGGCCTCCCGCATGCCCACTATACGCCCTCGCTCAAAGTCCGTCAACTGCACATACGGTTCACGTCCACGCTGTTGCGGCATGCTACCAGTGTTAAAGACTGCGATGGAGCTCCGTACGCCACGGCAAACTGGCTGACACTGACGGCGGCGGTGCACAAATGCTGCGCAGCTAGCGCCATTCGACGGCCAACACCGCGGTTCCTGGTGTGTCCGCTGTGCCGTGCGTGTGATCATTGCTTGTACAGCGCTCTCGCAGTGTCCGGAGCAAGTATGGTGGGTCTGACACACCGGTGTCAATGTGTTCTTTTTTCCATTTCCAGGAGTGTATGACAGCAGCAACAGCGAGTATCGGCGCAGGCGCCGTGCGCGGTGCGGTGGCCTACATACGACGACGATTTACAACCTCGGCATCAGTTTTCAACGGGTCTCAGCAGCAGGAGCAGCAGCAGCGTTATCCTGAAGACGGCGGACAGGTGGATGGCCGAAACATTGATTCGTGTTGAAGATGTGGCAGGAAGATACATTAAACACTTATCAAGCTAGGAAATTCTACATTGGCACATGATGTGCTACTGTTTTCAACGTGTGTCTGTACATGTGGTAATACTGTATTTTGCTGTTTTATGATTCTGAAACTTAGCTATTTTTAATATACCAGTGTAAAAGTTGTGGGACGACCTATTGCTGGCAGTGCAGCAAATGACCTCCAGATTCTGGGTAAAATATCTGAGCAAGGCATTAGCGTTCTTAACCGGCATTAAATATAGGTTGTATTTTTACCTGCGTCACTGCAAGTCTGTTTATTCTACGTGTAAATTCATGGAACTGTACAGTTTTTGATCTAGTTACTGGCGCCTTTAAAAAAGGTTTTTCTCTTATGTTGGTTATTTAATCTAGGTTTCTGTGACTAAACTCTTGTTACAGGAGGCTTTTGAAGTATTTTCTTTTTTTGGTATTACATCCTGTAATTTGGACTCAACGTTTGTAAGGGTGTCTTATACCGAACTATTATTTTACTTGCTGCCTGTAATTTAATTTGTAAATTGTGACTTCTTACGTAGCTATTGACGCAGCTTTTGAAATAAATTTGAAGTGGAATTATTAGCATAAATACTTGGGAACATCAATGAATTTTGATAATAAGTTGACGCTTCACTCAGCGGCGCGTTAAATACTTTTTTGAGGTTAGCCCGTAAAATATTTTATTGACGCCTTTTCATATTTATAGCATTCGATGTATTGTAGGGGCAGTCAGATAGTAATTTACATTTGCTTAACTGAATAATTGTGCTCAGTCTACTAGTGTTTGCAGTACGTCAATTGTTTATCCTAAGAAAACGTTGTGAAATTTTGATTAAAAGGGTGCTGGCGCTCCTCGATCCCGACATAGTCATTTCAGTGGCAGCAGGCTGCCCTGATGTATGGCCAGTCTGCATTTGCACACTCGGTAACAGGCAAATTTTGTTTTATGTTACTATTGTTTTGCTTATTCTTGCATAGTATATAGTCACGGAAACAAGAGATATTCAGGGGACGACTCATTTGAGAAACGGTTGTGTGCAGTATGAGTTAATTATTCGTGACGAACTGGAGGAGAGCAGATTAAATGAATTGCGTCAACAGTTGCGGGCAGCGTTAAGCCGTCCAGTAAAAAGCACTGCGGGGACCGTTGGGGTAGTGGATGCTGTATGCTCCACTTCTGCGCGTTGCTCGCTGGTATGAAGAGACTGGGGCCGTGTCAGGGGGCTTCTCTCCATTTCTCTCGCAGATTTTTCGTTGGCAAGTGCCCCTGGATCATGTCCTACAACGGGTTCTTGATGGGCGTCTGGTAAGTATGGATCCCAATCTTTTGGTAGTCATTCAAGCACTGCAAGAGGTTATTTTGTTATTGCAACAATAAATTTCATTTCTTAATTGGCAGGCAGAGGATGAAATACTTAGCACTGATTTTGAGTTGTATTTAAATATGGTCATGAGGCCGAGTATGATGACAGCAGGGTGGACAGAATTTGGAAAATTACAAAACCTCTGAATGTTCTTAGGTCATCTATTGAAAATATTAATCAAATTTACGAATTATTGAGAACAACTTTTAGCTCACAGTGACAGGCCGATGTGTTACAAATTGCATACGGCATTGTCTTCGAAGTTATTTATCCAGTAGCGGTAGGCAGATTACGGAGGATAATGGCCGAAGTTCTGCAGAGCACTGGCCCATTAAGTGAGCTCCAGAGGGCACTTCTTTACAAGATTTGGAGACCCTTAGATCAAAGGCAATCATTTACCAGAATTTTTTTAGGGTGCAAGCAGGAAATGAATCTTTCACAGAGTATATTGACAATATACATACGGTAATGATGGCGCTCCACTTATTTGCATCCCAAGACAAGGCGGTGCTTAATATTTAGGAGGGGATTTATTTACTGCAGCTTGCTGATTTAGACAAAATGGTTCTTGGTATTCAGGATATCAGATTGAGCAGTGAAAAGCGGTATATAGTGGTGGGAGGAGGTGGTAGGGTAAAGGGGGGGGGGGGGAAGCAGAGGTGTGAGGAAAGGCTAGACATTATGGGTGTGGCTGCTGGCCTGGGAAGAAATCGGAGCTTACAAGTTACATGTTTGGCAAGTTGAGTCACTTTGTTAGTGATTGTGATCAGCCATGAGACTGACACCCTAAAGTGGGCGCTGCCAAGCGATAGCGGGATGCATTAGTCGGATTAGATTCTGTAGTCATTCTGTGATTACCAATGTATTTCGTGTTGTGGATGGTGGTTCTAAATTTAATGTGGTTACTTAGCCGGAAAGGAGACCGCGCATTTATTACTGTAGCTAGATGAGTTCCCTGAGGTTATAAGGGCCAAATTAGGTGTTTCCGACAAGATTCAGTATGAGATTCAACTAATGTATCAAATTATGGTGCAACAGATCCTGTACCGGCTTTCACCATAAGAGATGGCGTAGTGAGGTAAAATTCATATATCAGCCGTTTTATGATAGCATTAACATATTTTCTGTTAAGCATTACATGGCTCATATGGTTTTGGTGCAAAAACTGAATAGTGCAAGGTATAGACCAGCAGTTGATTACCGTGCCCTAAGTCTGAAAGTGGTTTTGGAGTATGTTCCTCTTCTTCATTTACATAGTTGCTTCACATGGTTTGTAGGAGTGCAAGTTTTTATAGAGCTGCATCTTAACCATGGCCATTATCGGATACCTCTGACCAAAGATTCAAATCCTGTAACAGCGCTCTGCACTGATTAGAAGTTTTTTTTTTTTTTTTGAACTGAACAATGTTCCTTTTGGTCTCTCCACCGAGGTGGCTGTTATGCCTCACCTTTTAGATTCCATGTTAAGAGACCCAAAGTGCGTCTAGAACTGCTTAGGCGACATGGTTATTAATACTGCAACTTCCTTTCACGTAGAGCTTCTTAGGCAAGGCTGAGCGTCTGCTCAGCAGTCAAAAGTCTGTTTGGCCCATAATGAGGTTTCCTTTTTTGGGGCATGTTATGTTAGCCACGGGAATTAGTATAGATCAGAATCGTAGCCAACATACTTACAAGTTCCCATCTGCCAGGCACAAAAAGAGCATGTCCGATTCATAGGAATGTTTAATTTTTTTATAAAATTTACCCCAGTTTTCCGCAGCTTACAGGTGAATTCAATCAAGTACACTGCAAAAATGAGCAGTGTATCAGTATTGGGCAATCCAGATTTTAATTCACCGTTTGTTGTACGGTCTCGAACGTCCAATTTCGGCACTGCCACAGTTTTGTTATGAGAACATGTTGCAGAGCGTAAGCCTCTGGCTTACACTTCGAGGAATTTGTCAGGTGCTCAAATAAATTAATCTGTTTACAAGCTGGAAGCTTGGAAGCCTTAAAAAAAGGTTCTACGTGGAACATAAGAAATTCAGATTAGAAAAATTGAAAATTTGTGGTAAACCAAACAGCTGACGTCATCGGTCCCAAAGCTAACACACTACTTAATCTAACTTAAACTAACTAACTAACTTACACTACGGAGAACACACACACACACACACACACACACACACACACACACACACACACACACACACGCGCGCGCGCGCGCGCGTTAGGATTCTAACCTTCAACGGGGGAGCCGCGCGAACAGTGACAGGGCCCCTAAGACCGCTTGGCAACCCCGCGTGGCTTCAGATCAGAAAGAGGTAACCAGGCGCTGAGTTGGTTCCTTGCAAGACCATGTAAGACTGGAGAAATTGTACATTTTGTGGTCCATATATGAGCCTCCCATGTGAAGTAACAAATATCAAGGAGAAGGGGCACAAAACCAAGTCGAAGAAGCTCTTAGTGGCACGTTTCAGGAGAACGGTCTGGAGTCAACCGATGAAGCAGGGACACTGAATTTTGTGGTAAGCAAAGCAGTTGTCTCTGGATTTCCTTCATACTTTATAGGTTTCAAGAATACAACAAAGCAACACCTGAGGCGGGAGACTACGTGGATGACTATTCTTTGGAGAAGAGCGTGCTATGTTACCATACCCGTTGCGGTAGGAAAACCAGGAGCTATGTTCCTGAAAACTTGTCCCTGCTGTTTTTAGTTATTTTCGCCGTTCATTTTACAGCGGAGACCAGGGCCTGTATTAAACCAAGACGATAATTAAGGAACATCTGAACTGGAAAAGCATGGACTCAGATTTTATGAGACTAGTACCTAAATGCCAAAAATGGCTGAAAATAACACTAGAAGGACCTATCAGTCCACTAGAGAACATCAGCCTATGGCTAAGATTTTTATCGTTTGCTTGGGGCCATTCCTGCGTACCAAATATGGTACCGACTTTTATTTTTAATGGCTTCTCCACTCTTTAGCAGTTGCGCTGTATTCTCACTCACCAGCTTTCGCGATCACGGCAGTCTTTCTCTTTCAGATCTCACTTCCCCGTCCCCAAGCAAGTTCGATAGGGTTCATGTCTGGAGAACACTCTGGCCACTCTAGTCGAGCGATGTCGTTATTCTGAAGGAAGTCATTCACAAGACGTGCACGATGGGGGCGCGAATTGTCGTCCATGCAAACGAATGCCTCGTCAATATGCTGCCGATATGGTTGCGCTATCGGTCGGAGGATGGCATTCACGTATCGTACAGCCGTTACGGCGCCTTCGATAACCACCAGCGGCGTACGTCGGCCCCACATAATGCCACCCCAAAACAGCAGGAAACCTCCACCATGCTGCACTCGCTGGACAAAGTGTCTAAGGCTTTCAGCATGACCGGGCTGCCTCCAAACACGTCTCCGACAATTACCTTGTTGAAGGCACATGCGACACTCATCGGTGAAGAGAACGTGACGCCAGTCCTGAGCGGTCCTTTAGGCATGTTGTTGGGCCCGTCTGTACTGCACTGCATGGTGTTGTGGTTGCAAAGATGGATCTCGCCATGGACGTCTCGAGTGAAGTTGCGCATCATGCAGCCTATTTCGCACAGTTTGAGTCATCCTGTGGCTGCAGGAAAAGCGTTATTCAAAATGGTGGCGTTGCTGTCAGGGTTACTCCGAGCCATAATCCGTAGACAGCGGTCTTCCGACTACAGTAGTAACCCTTGGGCGGCCTCAGCGAGGCATCGCATCGACAGTTCCTGTCGCTCTGTACCCTCTCCATGTCCGAACAATATCGCTTTGGTTCACTCCGAAACGCCTACACACTTTTGCCGAGTGCCCTTCCTGGCACAAAGTAACAATGCGGACGCGATCGAACCGCGGCATTGACCGTCTAGGCGTGGTTGAACTACAGACAACACGAGCCGTGTACCTCCTAACTGTCGGAATGTCTGGAACTGATCGGCTGTCGGACACCTCCGTCTAATAGGCGCTGCTCATATATGGTTATTTACATCTTTGGGCGGGTTTAATGACATCTCTGAACAGTCAAAGGGACTGTGTCTGTGATACAATACCCACAGTAAACGTCTATCTTCAGGACTTCTGGAGCCATGCGGTCTAGGGCGCCTTGTCATGGTTCGTGCGGCTGCCCCCATCGGAGGTTCCAATCCTCCCTCGGGCATGGGTGTGTGTGTGTTGTCCTAAGCGTAAGTTACTTTAAGTTAGATTAAGTAGTGTGTAAGCTTAGGTACCGATGACCTTAGCAGTTTGATCCCATCGTCTCTTACAGCAAATTTCCAAATTTACAGGCGTTCTAGGAACAAGGGTGACGCAAAACTTTATTTGATGCGTGTATAAAATTGATCGGAGGCACACTGTATTACTCTTTTTATCCTTACGCCTTGCACCTTATTTGCCCGCTGTCTCCGATCTATTAAACAGTTCACAATTGCTTTTAGTTTGACGGTTTTACACAGGTGTACTTACGTATTTCCTTGTGGTGCAATTGGCCATTCATAAAGTACGCTTCTGAATCTTGCACAAATTAATCAACCTCCTTCTGTTTTCGTTTTCCACATCGCCTCCCAATGGTCCTACGACGTTATCATTTAATCTTTTTGCCGTTCGTCCACATAAGTCCCCTATCATAAATATTCACATCCATCTGGACATTCGTAACCCACTTGTTGTAAGCCATCGAATAAATATCTTGTCACATGTATCTTCGTTGGGGCCAGAGAGTCCCAATTAATACAACTTTAATTTCATGAATTTTTCTGTTTCATTGATATCCAAAAACGGTAATACGTGTATTTCAGCGGTGGTTGATGCCTTTACATGGTTAGTTTGATTTGTGCCTGGCAAAGGAATAACGAATGCCATTAATATTCAGTGCTAACTATTATATTTGTTGACATTATTCCTGCTTTCACATCACGTGATTTCAATAAAATTTGTTTTAATGATGGCATTTCTTATGTCACACATTCCCCGTCTTACCCTCAGCCGTCTTCTTTGGAACGTATAAACGAGAATATAATACCCGAATTAATAAATTACCAGTCTTATTCGCAGGAACGTTGGGATATAGTTTTATCTTTAATACGGCCTGTCACAAGGCACGGGAGACAAAGTCTGCCAAATTAATGTTATTGTTGCCGCTTAGTTTTCTTTTTTTTCTTTTTTTTTTAAATAGACTGAGTGTTTTGATGTGGCACGCCACGAATCCCTTTCCTGTGCCAACCTTTTCATTTCGGAGTAGCACCAGTGTCCAAACTAGCTGCATGTATTCCGATGTCCGTCTTCCTCTACAGATTTTTCCCTCCACAGCTCCCTTAAGTGACATGTAAATTATTCCGTGATGTCTTAACATATGTCCTACCATCCTGTCCTTTCTTCTTGACCATGTTTCCATATATTCCTTTCGTCGCTGATGCTCTGGAGAATCATCTCATTCATTACGTTACCAATTCAGCTAATTTACAACATCCTTTCGTAGCACCACATCTCAAATATACTCCTGGAAATTGAAATAAGAACACCGTGAATTCATTGTCCCAGGAAGGGGAAACTTTATTGACACATTCCTGGGGTCAGATACATCACATGATCACACTGACAGAGCCATAGGCACATAGACACAGGCAACAGAGCATGCACAATGTTGGCACTAGTACAGTGTATATCCACCTTTCGCAGCAATGCAGGCTGCTATTCTCCCATGGAGACGATCGTACAGATGCTGGATGTAGTCCTGTGGAACGGCTTGCCATGCCATTTCCACCTGGCGCCTCAGTTGGACCAGCGTTCGTGCTGGACGTGCAGACCGCGTGAGACGACGCTTCATCCAGTCCCAAACATGCTCAATGGGGGACAGATCCGGAGATCTTGCTGGCCAGGGTAGTTGACTTACACCTTCTAGAGCACGTTGGGTGGCACGGGATACATGCGGACGTGCATTGTCCTGTTGGAACAGCAAGTCCCCTTGCCGGTCTAGGAATGGTAGAACGATGGGTTCGATGACGGTTTGGATGTACCATGCACTATTCAGTGTCCCCTCGACGATCACCAGTGGTGTACGGCCAGTGTAGGAGATCGCTCCCCACACCATGATGCCGGGTGTTGGCCCTGTGTGCCTGGGTCGTATGCAGTCCTGATTGTGGCGCTCACCTGCACGGCGCCAAACACGCATACGACCATCATTGGCACCAAGGCAGAAGCGACTCTCATCGCTGAAGACGACACGTCTCCATTCGTCCCTCCATTCACGCCTGTCGCGACACCACTGGAGGCGGGCTGCACGATGTTGGGGCGTGAGCGGAAGACAGCCTAACGGTGTGCGGGACCGCAGCCCTGCTTCATGGAGACGGTTGCGAATGGTCCTCGCCGATACCCCAGGAGCAACAGTGTCCCTAATTTGCTGGGAGGCGGCGGTGCGGTCCCCTACGGCACTGCGTAGGATCCTACGGTCTTGGCGTGCATCCGTGCGTCGCTGCGGTCCGGTCCCAGGTCGACGGGCACGTGCACCTTCCGCCGACCACTGGCGACAACATCGATGTACTGTGGAGACCTCACGCCCCACGTGTTGAGCAATTCGGCGGTACGTCCACCCGGCCTCCCGCATGCCCACTATACGCCCTCGCTCAAAGTCCGTCAACTGCACATACGGTTCACGTCCACGCTGTCGCGGCATGCTACCAGTGTTAAAGACTGCGATGGAGCTCCGTATGCCACGGCAAACTGGCTGACACTGACGGCGGCGGTGCACAAATGCTGCGCAGCTAGCGCCATTCGACGGCCAACACCGCGGTTCCTGGTGTGTCCGCTGTGCCGTGCGTGTGATCATTGCTTGTACAGCCCTCTCGCAGTGTCCGGAGTAAGTATGGTGGGACTGACACTTCGGTGTCAATGTGTTCTTTTTTCCATTTCCAGGAGTGTATTTCGATTATCTTCTGCTCCGATTTTCCCACAGTCGTTTTTTCACTACCACACAATGCCGTGTTCGGAACGTATATTCTCAGAAACTACTTTCTCAAATTATGACCTATGACTGATACGAGTAGGCTGTTCTTGGCCAGGAATGCCCTTTTTGCCAGTGTTCTTTGACTTTTATGTCTTTCTTGCTCTGTCCGTCATCGGATATTGTACTGACTACATATCAGAATTCCTTAACTTCATTCACTTCATGATCACCAACCCTCCTCTTAAATTTCTCGCTGTTCTCATTTCTGCTACTTCTCATTACTTTAATCTGTCTTCGATTAATTCTCAATTGATATTCCGCACTCATAAACTGTTCCTTTCATTCAGCACATACTATAATTCTTCTTCACTTTTACCGGTGATAGCCATGTATCAGCGAATCTTGTGATTGATATCCATTAACCTTAAATTTTATTTCTGCTCTTAAACGTATCTTTTATTGCCCTAGCTGATTCTTCGACATATAGGTTGAAAATCAAGGAAGAATGAATACGTACCTGTATACACTTTTTTTATTTTATACAGAATATTATTACATATAATTTATTACATACAAATTGTATATTAACTGTCTTTCAGTAGAGCTTGCCCCTGTTTTTCTCAGACTGTCGAAAATCTTGTACCAATTCACACTGCCTAACGCACTTTCCAGGTCTACAAATACTATCAATGTGTCGTAATTTTTCCTTACCCTTGCTTCCGTTATCATCCGCAACGTCAGAATTGCCTCTCTGGCGCCTTTACTTTTCCTAACGCCAAACTGGTTGTCATCTAACACATACTCAATTTTCTTTTCCCTCCTTCGGTATATTATTTTTGTCAGAAACATCCATGCATGAGCTGTTAAGCTGATTGTGCGGTAATTCTCGCACTTGCTCTTGCAGTCTTCGGAGTTGTGTGGCTGATATTCTTCCGAGAGTCAGAGGGTAAATCACTAGACTCATACATTCTACATACCAACGTAAATTGAATTTTTCATTGCACTTTCTCGAATTATTTTAGAAATTCTGCTGGAATCTTATCCATCCCTTCTGCCTTATTCGATCTTAAGTCATCCAAAGCTGTTTTAAGTTCTGAATCTAATACTACATTCCCTATCGCTTATAATCTGTTCTACATCAATTCCAGTTTCTTCTTGTATCATGTCATCAGACAAGTCGTATCTCTCACAGTTGTACTCACTGTACTCTTTCCACTCAGCGCTCTCTGCTTTGTATTTAACAGTGGATTCCTATGCCCTCTTAACGTTTCCACCCTTGCTTTTAATTTCACACATGGTTGCTTCCACTTTCTGTATGCTGAGTAAGTCCTTCCGATTACCATCTCTTTTTCGATTTCCTCACTTTCATGGTGGAGCCATTTCGCCTTCTTTTCCTGCACTTCCTATTTGTTTTATTCCGACTTGTACTTCTGTATTCCTTGATTTCCCTGGACATTTTTTTACTTCCTTCTTTCGTCGACCAACTGAAGGATTTCTTCCTTTATCAATGGTTTCTTGGTACTTAGCCCCTTTGTACTTACGTTTTTCATTGCAGCTTCTGTGATTGCGCTTTTTAGGGATGTCCTTTCCTCTTCAACTGAACTGCCTGCTGAACTATTCTTTATTGCAGTATCTACAATAGCCAACTTCAGGTCTCTATCTTCATTCGTTAGTACTTCCGTATCACACTGGGCACGCCTTACAGTACAATATCTGATTTCGAATATCGCTGTTTGACCATGGTGTAATTCAATCTTTCCGTACCTTCCAGCCTTTTTTAAGTACACCTCTTCCTCTTGTGATTCTCGAACAGAGTATCCGCTATTGCTATCTGAAATTTACTGCAGAAATTATAATTAGTCTGTCTCCGCTCTCATTCCTACTAGTAAGCAATATTCTGTCGTAACCATTCCTACTGTTACTTCCCCGACAGTCGCATGCCAATGTCCCATGATAGATCGATTTTTGTTTCTCTTTACGTACTGAATTACGTGTTCAATAACCCCATATGCTTTATCTGTCTCTTCGTCTTCTGTTGGTATATATACCAGAATTATTGTTGTCGGTCTTGGTTTGCGGTCAGTTCTGAGCAGAACAACCGTATGACTGAACTGTTCATAGTAACTCACTCCGTGGCCAACCTTCGTATTCGAAAGGGGAAACCTCGGCGCGCCAAATACACCAATAAGGATTGCAGTGGAAGGACTGGACCCCAGGGTTTTGGATCGTCGTTCACCATCTATTTCACAATGAATGATTTATTCATAAAAGGTTTCAGAATTTGAACAAGAAATGAGCTTGGAATGAAAGTGTAAAGACTCTATAATCTCAAATAAAGTTAACGAATTTAAAATTGCAGTGAAAGAGTATAAAGCTTTTGGACATAAAAAAATTTTAAGGAACTTTTAAAATTTGTTTGAATGACTTCAGCAACATCTTAACTGGAAAAAGATCACTATATAACACATTGTTTCATATAAGCCAATTGACAACAGATTATACAACTAACAAAGTGTCGAACGAACAATGGAAGTTCCCAAAATTTATTTATAATCCTCAAGTGGCGGCAATCATGCTAATAATAACTGGGTTCTAGAAAGAACAAGATGACGGCAATAAAGGACAAGAACTCGATCCAGGAAAATGAGGTGAACACAACCTCTGCTTATTAAACTAATATTGAACAATACCTGATAATCGCTACGAACTGAGACAAGGGTCACCCTATCCCCTCCCCTCCCTCCTCCTCCTACCAACTGTGAATACCAAGGACAAAATTCCTCATGTCCACCAAAAATTTTAGTAAAGCTGTTTTCTTTTAGAAATATGAAAATACAACAATATAGAATCCGAGAGCTATGGTAATAAAAGAAATTAAAGTTCTTTTCTATAACACAGAATTCAGTAACCGCTTGGAAAGCGTAAGCTGTTAAAGCAGACAAACCAAAATACATCTTACCTGGTATATGAATTCTGTACACTCTAAGGACACCGATAACACCGTCACACACAACGGCAGACACAGTTAATGCTTCGCTAGTGAGACCGCTCCACAGCCGCCGGGAAGACAAACAGTGTACCGATAGACTACGGATGTGCGAAGGAAGCGTCACAATCCGCAACCAGACTGGAACAGTCGCGCCTACACCTAGCAATACAAGGCCCACAAGCAGTGAAGTTTAGTGTAGGTACTTGGAGTACAGAGGATGGATTAGTATTAATCTAGAGAAACCGGCAATGCTTCGCAGGGGGGTTGCGTACAAATCCTAAATTTCTCGCCCTCTATCCACCTTCGCTTCCCCCTCTCAATCCGTACATTTCCTCCTCCCTCCCCTTATATTACATGTATATGTATATATTGTCCATATTACAAAAAAATACAGCTTATGTCCGTCTGAACTTTCATTAGTGTCGTGTAAATATTTGTAGTAAACTGATATAGAACTTTTCTAGATCTTCGGTAAGAACCTTTCCCCTTTACACATATCATACTTATTTACATATTAATAATTGTGGATTGGCAGAAGAGCCAACCCGTATGAATAGAGGAAGCCGAAAGGCACGCGTTTAGCTCACGCAGGCTGGCGTAAGGTCTGGAACAGGACAAGGATATTAGAACTTAGAAAAAAAGGAGGTAACTGGTGGAATACTTAACTTTAATCCATTAATGTTGAACGTAGCTCTTGTCTGTACATTCTTTACAATATCAATAGCAACTGATAATGGCGCCTTGCTAGGTCGTAACAAATGACGTAGCTGAAGGCTATGCTAACTATCGTCTCGGCAAATGAGAGCGTATTTTGTCAGTGAACCATCGCTAGCAAAGTCGGTTGTACAACTGGGCGAGTGCTAGGAAGTCTCTCTAGACCTGCCGTGTGGCGGCGCTCGGTCTGCAATCACTGATAGTGGCGACACGCGGGTCCGACGTATACTAATGGACCGCGGCCGATTTAAAGGCTACCACCTAGCAAGTGTGGTGTCTGGCGGTGACACCACATTAATGTTTTTTGGTCGTGAAAACATTGCGACAGCAGAACCGTAAAACTGAACACATTTTTTTATAATTTACTTTTTCATACCAAAAATACAACTACCATCCCCAGTTACGAAAACAACAAAAAAATCTCTTGAGCCGTTATCAAGTGATGATCTTTCACAAGTAATTTTAATTTTCGACTTTCCCAGTGGATCTTCCAAAAATTTCTTTCATATAAACTTTGCCTTGACAATTACAAAGTCAACAAAGACAAAAATCAATCAAAACTGTAGAGTCGTTTTTAACTGATGGTATTTTATACATGCGGAACTGATGATGATTTCCGACTTTTCCGTTAGATTTAAAATTTTTTTTTTCACGCAAATCTTGTCCTGAGTATAAGGAACACAAAGAAAGAAAATCAACCAAATCCGTTCAAGGATTTTCCAGGTTACGATCTTTCATACATACGGCAATTCATTTTTTTATATGGATTAAATTACGGATACCCCATCCACGTGTACACCAGATCAAATTAAAACAGCTAATCGCAAAATACCGCAAAGATGCTCTTGACACACTTTCAACGGAGTGTATAAATTGTGAATTACAAAGACATAGCCGGCCGCGGTGGCCAGGCGGTTCTAGGCGTTCAGTCCGGAACCGCATGACTGCTACGGTCGCAGGTTCGAATCCTGCCTCGGGCATAGATGTGAGTGATGTCCTTAGGTTAGTTAGGTTTAAGTAGTTGTAAGTTCTAGGGGACTGATGACCTCAAATGTTAAGTCCAATAGTGCTCAGAGCCATTTGAACCATTTGAACAAAGACATAGGGCATACAGAAAATCAAGTGAACAAGAAATTTACATCTTAACACTGTCAGGTCAACACCATATCAAAGTGGCCACAAAACTAGTTCACCGAATATCCAGTTATAAATCTGCCCTACAGCACTGCTTATCCTGTGCAGTGGCAGCAGTCAAAATCTACTAGAAAATATCTGGGAAAATATCTGGGCGAACAACAAGGCTGTCGAAAACGATCTCTGATCGGCAACACACAGTACTGCGTGGAACAAACTAAATGCCACTACTGACAAAGGATAAAACAACAAATATCCACAAAGATCACACATTTTCAAGGTAACAATGTCAGTGAAACAACTCAGACATTGTTGCCGATATCTTTAATTACTGTTCAGCTCCTGTCTGAACTTAACGAATCATAACACCGGCCCATGTAATAAGTCATCCGTAAGAATTCAGAGTTCAGGAGCAAAGAGCAAACTGCACTTAAAACAGCTTTAGGGTAAACACACATGTACATATGAGGGCCCGAAAACATTTCGCAGTATAACGACGAAAACCAAGCTTTAATCACCATAACACAGTTCCAAGAGTCCACGTCTGGTAGCACAAATTCTCCAATTGGCAGATAAGTCAACTAGGTCAACATAGTAACAGCCGTCAACGGCCCCCAAACGTCCAGGCTCCTCATGTAGTCTACAACATACCGCAAGTACTGCCGACGTAGGCCCAATGGACGACTACTTCGCGAGAGACGTGCTGGGCTCATAGTGTCCTCATCTCTCTCAAGTCATTCGGGAGGACGACGGTTCAATCCCGTCTCCGGCCATCCTGATTTAGGTTTTCTGTGATTTCCCTAAATCGTTTCAGGCAAATGCCGGGATGGTTCCTTTGAAAGGGCACGGCCGACTTCCTTCCCAATCCTTCCCTAACCCGAGCTTGCGCTCCGTCTCTAATGACCTCGTTGTCGACGGGACGTTAAACACTATCCACCATCACCACCATCTCTCAAGTGACCTCTTTTCACCACCTCGCGCCCTAGTCGCAACCGACGACGATAGATCAAAACAGAGAGAAGGGTTGATAACCAGAGAGCCGCTACGGCTCACAATCCCACTCCAGTTATACCTTGTTCAGCTGTTGTTGATATTACCCTATACTAATCTCACCAGAAATCCCTTGTCGCCTTTCCATTTCACTTCCCCCATCATATTTAGATTGTGTTTTAGCATTTCCCTTTTTTGGATGTTGTAGCGTCTCTACCATGTTCAGACTTACGACGTTCTACGCTGTGACTCATAGTACCTTATCCTTTTGATGGCTATTTAATCTTTTTCTCACGGTCACTTCTCTATTGGTAGTCTCCTCTCGGATATAGAAATGGAGGACTGTTCCGGAATCATTTGCCAATTGCGAGATTATCATCACACTATTTCAACTTTAGATCACATGTCCTGTGGATAAGTATTATGTGTCTGTCTTTAGTTGCAGTGGTTTCTACTGCCTTTTACATCCTCATTCTGTTCATCATTGCTGATTCTCTTCACACCCAAGGGTGAGAATGCCCTGAACGTCTGGCAGCTCATTCACCCTCATTCACAAGGCTGTTGGCTGAACGAAGGTGAGTCATATGCCGGATGTTTTCGAAAGCAGTGAGTAAATTTAAACAATGGCGGGGTTCAAACCGAGGACGGAGAACGTTTTGACTAGTTTTCAAAGTCGCTACCTCTAGACCGTGGATGCTGGATCTCCAAGAAATAGATATTGGATAATCTGTGGTCGTTGATGTTCTCTTACCAGCCCACATTGACCCTGAGGAAGTCAGAGCTAAATGAGAGGCGGTGAAGGAAACATTTCTCTTTCACATAAGAGAGAAGCTCATAGGTACAGTCGAGGGGGACACACGGATTCAGTGACCATGCGAAACACTATGTGGAGCATTTCTGGAGGCAAAGGCCAGGTGGCATTACGAGTGAAATGCTGTCCCGATTTCTCAGACCGTGTAAGGTAAATTTACCTCCTATAGGCAACTACCTCAAAAGGGATACAACTCATAAAAAAATCAGCGTTTATTTGAGAGCTCAGACAGAGTAGTGCCAAAGCAGAAGTGATCTTTAATGAGTTAGAGAAAGTAGACTACGAACACTTGTACCTAATTTATAGGGTAGAGGGGGCAGATAGGTAACTTCGTATCGATATTTTTCGTAGGCTGGCGTTGATGATTTGCCTTAGAGTTCTTGTAGCGCGCTGCTTCTGATGGTCCGAAAAAAGACGCAGCGCAAGTGCGAAGAGGAGAGGGGTGGGGAGGGGAGGGGTGGGGAGGGGAGGGGAGGGAAGGCAGGCTTAGGCAGTTCATAGGGGATGAGTCTGTTAGTATTCAGCAATGAAGGTGGCCCAGGACAGCAGATAGTGCTAATTTTGTAAGGCAGCAAGTTTTCCTGTTTCGGGATGGCTACATAACGGGTAGCCACAATTAGAATCTTCACTTGTTTCGAGCCGTATCCGTTATTGTTGTAAAACACTCATTTTTGAGGGGCCAGGTATTAATACTGCTGCTAATATACTACATCGAGAACTTATTTAAATATGTGGTGTCCGGCCAAAGCGGTCGTGCAGTAACAGAACGTTCATTGTTAACTTTATTTTCGTCATTAAGGTATGCAAAAGATGGGAAACTGCTTCTTTTCCTGACATGATACCTATTTGTTTTCTGGATGCTAGTGTGTGTGTGTGTGTGTGTGTGTGTGTGTGTGTGTGTGTGTGGTGACATTGTTTTTTTTCTGTTTTAGACGTCTAAAACTAAACTATTTATATTGTACCTGTCTGAAACTAGTGGGACGACCAGTTCCGACCGGTGCCGATTGTAACCGTCAGCTTTTTGACAGAATACCAGAGCGAGGCCTTGGCGGTCTTCGTCGGCATGCAATATGGTCTATAATTTAATCTATATTATTGGAAATCTGTTTGTTCTAAGTCCAAGTCCACGGGATGGTAAAGTGTTTAGTCCAATAATTTCCGCGTGTCAAATATAATTTTTATACACTGGGTAATTTGGCCTCTGGTTTAAGGTGTATTTGATGCTAAACTATGGTACTACTATTTTAAACATACCTTTATTGATTCTCGGGTTGCAGCCAGTTACATGTGGCAGCGGTGGGACGCTCGGCAGCATGTGTGTTATGTGCCGTAGAGACATTACGCCGATGTTACACAGTCCCAAGAGACTACCAACAGTCATAGGAATGGCTCGATATGTTGTCCATTATGTTGGATTGTTAGCCGGCCAAAGTGGCCGCGCGGTTCTGGCGCTGCAGTCTGGAACCGCGAGACCGCTACGGTCGCAGGTTCGAATCCTGCCTCGGGCATGGATATGTGTGATGTCCTTAGGTTAGTTAAGGTTAACTAGTTCTAAGTTCTAGGGGACTAATGACCTCAGCAGTTGAGTCCCATAGTGCTCAAAGCCGTTTTTTTTGTTGTTGGATTGTTAATGCTATCTTCCGAACCCAGTCCTGATGAAATATGACCAACACATCTGGCTGAATTTGAACATACGCATCAACAATGCGCTGCTTTAGATGATGCAAATCCCGTATTTTCACAGAATAAACCAGTGCTTTGACATGACCCCGCCCGCAACTCGTGGTCGTGCGGTAGCGTTCTCGCTTCCCACGCCCGGGTTCCCGGGTTCGACTCCCGGCGGGGTCAGGGATTTTCTCTGCCTCGTGATGGCTGGGTGTTGTGTGCTGTCCTTAGGTTAGTTAGGTTTAACTAGTTCTAAGTTCTAGGGGACTGATGACCATAGATGTTAAGTCCCATAGTGCTCAGAGCCATGACATGACCCCAAAGATAAATATCCAAAGGAGTCAAATCTGGTGAACGTTGTGGCCACTCCACAGCACCCCTACGACCAATCCACTTTTCCGGGAACTGCAGATCCAAGTATGCTCGCACATTGTGCCCATAATGTGGTGGGGCTCCATCATGCTGGAAGAATTCCGGAAATGTCCCGTCCTCTGTTAACAACGGGGGAAACACTTCTTCATTCAATAACCTCAGATAACCGTTGGCTGTAAACGTACCATCAATAAAAAAAAGGTCCAACGACTTTGGTACCCTACACACCACACCAGACCATCACTTTTTGTGAGTTGACCGTTTTGCAAGCATCAATCCAGTGTGGATTTCTGTCGGACCAGTATCTGTGATTCTTCTTGTTCATTTCGCCATTGATAAAGAAATTGGCTTCATCACTGAACAGCAGCTGATAGGGGAAACGTGGGTTTATCTGCAGCTTCTGCGTCACCCATTCTGCGTACTGTAACCGACGGTGTCATCCTCGCCCAGGTGTTGGAGCAGCTGACTTTTGTACGGGTGTCATTTGTGCTGTGATAAAATTCGCAGTATGGAGGTACGGCTAACCCCACATTCTTGTGACAGGCGACGAGTACTCCGTTGCGGGCTCTTGCTAAATGATGCCAACACGCTCATTGTTGTTGCTTCATCGGTGGCGGATTTTGGTCTTCCAGCCTTAGGCTTATCTGCGACAGAACCTGTTGCTCGGAATTTCGCCAAAAACTTGGCAACTGCGATGTGAGTGATGGGCTGTCTGGTTGGGTGACGACTGTTGAAATCGTCAGCAATGACCCGTGTGCTTCTTTCTCCTGATATCAAGATGATTTCAATGCATTCTTCATGTGTTAAGGACATTTTGTAAACTGTAAATAAGGAAACAATGATTAAAACGGTAGCATGAGTAAATGATACCTAACAGTTAAACATATGTAACATATCAGGCATGGGATAGTCACTTTGCACCGTTTCAGACTCCATTTTAGGACTTCTCAGTACGTAATACTTACGCTGCCGATCGTCCCACTGCTGCCGCAAGTAATTGGCTATAACCCGAGAATGAATAAAGCTATGTTTAAAATAATAACGGCATTGTTTTTTCTGGTGAAATTCTCTATCTGTTTGATATGTCACATGACCACATTCCCATTTGAAATTTTGGAGTTGAATCCAAGATGGCGGCTTTCAAGATGGCCGCCATGTTGGTGGCATAGCCAATAAAGTTTCCTCTTCCCGTTCCTCGCGTGTAGGGACTCTGTTTCCCTGTTTCCTACTCCATTTGGATTTTATCAAGGTGTTTCCGGACTTTTGTACCACCCTGTATTAATAGATACTCCTTATCAAATTATCGGTCATTTTGATGTTAAAATGTATGCTTAAGTGAGCCGTCCACGGCTCGTGTTTATCCCATTTATTGTTCGTCATCTTCTATTACGGTACTGCCACCTCGTTCTCTTATTCCATTTACTGGCGTCACTAACTTCCTGTCTTACGTGCCCGTGAGCGGCAGCAGCAGTGCGTATCGATAAGTGCACTGTAGTACCATCTCTGGAGCGACCGATAGTATTTCCGGGTCGTCGGGTGTCTGGCAGTCAATTGGAGACGGACCAGCAGTGCAGTCGGGACGCAGCAGCAGTGAAGTCGGGGACGAAGCGCCGGTGAGGCGCCGTCAGCCAGTGCTCGCCGACCCCTGCGACACTCATAAACTGTCCAACGGAGGGAGATCGGAGCGGGACGGCCGTTGGTTGGTCGTTCGATTGTTCGTCTCATCGGCCGACGTTTATTTGGTCCTTTCACCGTTTCTGGTCCTGGAGTCGCTCGGTTGGCGTGGAGCAGCGAGGAATTCTCCGCGGGACATAGTTTCTACGGAGCCACTGGCGGTCTCCACTAGTGTCGGAGTGTGTGGGGCTGTTGCCATTGCTACGAGGCCCGTGGCTCATCGACGCTGGACACGAAAATTGAGTTTTGATTTAATCCTGCAGCAAGTCAGAATGTTCACATTGTGTCGTTTGGAGTTCGTTGTCGGCTGTTGGGATATTCCTGCAAGCAATATCGCGGAGTTTCACTGTATTTCGTTATTTGAACTGAAGTGCACCAGCGGAATATTCTGCCTAGTGGCCGATAAAGTTCTGGTTACTTGCCCCGGCTGTTGACGTAAATTCCAGGCAGTGTAGTTTCCTCATCGTGTTGTTGCTGTTCAGCACGGTATGAAGGTTGACAGCTCCATGTATGGTTGGTTGTGGGCGCCAATATCTTCTACGTTGTTCCGTTGAACTCCCTGTTGTACCCTGGTCGGGTAAAGTGGAAGTTATCTTGTCGGTGGGGCCGTTGACATCGGTCGGCTGGGTTGTCGTCGGATCGTAAATGGTTGGCCCTACTGCCTGTCACACGTAAGCGAGCGTTAGTGTTTGAATTCCAGGCCGACCATCGAACATCTGAGCGCCCTTGGGTGTACTGTCTCTGCATTTTTTTATTTGTTCTTGTTGTTTGCACTTTTTTAATTAAGGCTGTTTTGCCCTTATGGCGTAAGATTATTTAGGCCTTAAGCCTAATTTAAAGAAGTGTTCCACGTAAGACCTATGGCATCTTAAAGGTTTTAATGTTGTTGAATTTTAAGTGTTAAGCTTTCAGCCAATTCTGAATTCAAATTGTTTGGTTTGAAAACCTCAGACTCTAGGCTTTCAGCCTAAATAAAGAACTGTAGTGAGATAAGACTTGCCTTTAAAATTTCTGATTATGCTTGCGTTTTAAGTTATTGGGCTTCAGCCGTTTTTAAATTAAAGTGGCTTTCGGCCGGTAATTTAGTCCCAAAGATTAAAGCAGCGTGTTTAAATTTTTTTTTTTTTTTTTGGCGCTTGTAATGTTTGATCAAATAATAAGGTAGTATGTTCGGGTTTAACTGACAGCCCCTTATTTTGGCCCCTTTCCACAATTTAAACTACCTGTCCTATCCTGCGGGTTTACCATGGCGTATCATTAAGTGCTTCGGGAATTTAAGTCAGTTTGGATGTTATGTTTCAATCTGTTGTGTTTTAAATATTGTTTCTCTTTAGTTCTTTATTTTATTTTTTACGGTATTATATCTTTTATTGTAGGCCTTTTTCGCATTTATAGTATTTGATGTATCGTAGACAGATGATTTACATTTGACCAATTTAATAAATAAATGTGCTCAGCCTACGGGTGGGGGCCTCATGTAAATTGTTCATATTAAGTAAAGTTGAGGAAAGAGTGGGCTCTCTCGCTTACCACTTCCCGACTTCAGTATGTGATACCGTTTCAGAGTTACTATTGTAAGTTCTTCCCACAAGTAGCCCGTTTTATGAAACCGCACAGCTGCAGACGAAAGGCACTCAATAGAAGTGGAGGGCTGCCTGTGAGCATGCGTTCATGTAGGTGATGCACATGTAGCTCCCAGCACCCTGCTTCTTTATACTGTTTTCCCAGTCACATCGGTGGTCTTGTCTGTAGTTGTCTCTTGTATTGCATTGTCGCTAGTGAGCAACTGATTGAAATACTTACATTTACCGAAAGAGCTGCACACAGATACAAACAAGGAGCATTACTGATTCCCTTTGCGACTAACAAGTTCCATGTTTACCTGTTAAGAACTAAGTTTACAGTCATTATGGGCCAAGAACCCTGATGGCTCTATTCAGACTGTGCTCCCATCTTCCATAGTGAACAGCACATTGGCTCCAGCGCTGGGGCCATATCCTTGGCTCCTATAACTATACCATTAAATACAAGTGTAAGTCACACTAGGCAAACGCAGACGCTCTGATCACCTACTTGTTGGATGAAGCCTCGACCTTTGACCAAAAGGAAATATCATGTCTCCACATAGACATACCTTAGATGGTTTCGCATTACAGATGCTTGAATCATCTCAGACACATGTTGCAACTGTGTATTATATCATGCACTTTGAGCTCCATACTTTTCGAAGAACGCCAGTCCACAGCTCTGGGGCTGGGATCGCCTCTGCCACCATCACCAATGTTCTCCTGCTTGATGCTGAAGACTAAGCTCAATGTCTGCACCTCAGTTTCTACAACTACTCCACTTTGGGCACTGGGATGTGTCACGTATGACAGCCTTTGCACAGTGGCATGCCTACTGGATGGGGCGCAGCAAGGATGTGACACCTATGGTGGGAAATGCCCTCGTCCAGATTCTCGCCATTGAAGCATGTTCCCCAAGCGACTGTGCCCAAAACAGGTCACAATACAAAGTGATGGCACCTGAGGAATTTTGCACCTCCAACAGCATAAAACTCCTGCTGCTTCTTCCATTTCACCTGTCCACCAGTGACAACGTAGAACATGCATTGTTGCATTGTAGATGTTTAAAAACTAAACGTTTAAAGTCATGATAACGACCACCACATGTATTCACAACGTTCTTTAAGACATAAGGAACAACTTCCTTCCACAACCATATCCCAATGCAGCTTCACCACGGGTGGCAACTGCACACTCTACTCCGTCACCTAGCCCCACACACAGAGAACCCCTGATCCAGATTGAGAAATAATACCATGGGGCACAGCAGTTTGGGGACACCCATGTGGCGCAGGATATACACAGGCGCTGGGTATGGCTGTTGTCACCAATGGATGGTGTTGAGGGGTTTGGAGCACCATCAAAATTCAAGATACTTCCAGGTCCTCCCACCAGAAGGCAGGCATAAGTGCCAGGACTCCAAATACCAGTTCACCTTCCATAGTGTTGTCCAGTTTGTTTCTGCCCCTACACACTCATTTAAGAGTGGAGGGATCCATCATATCAGTCCAATGATTTTCAAAGCCTGCTGAAGAGCATGGAAATCGTTGACGGCTACTTGGTGGCACTGCTACATTTGCGAGCTGTAGTATTACCTCATCAGCACTGACCACACTTTACCCTGGGTCAAAGCCCACATCGCCGGAAAATTAATGGTCACTGCCTCAATGCGGCCTTCTAATGTGTATTCGCTGCATAGCATTATCATTACACATAGCTGGTTTGGTGTCAGATTTTGGTACGTCGTGTTTTCGCTCTTGGGTTACTCGTTTGGTTTTGTTATTCTGTCGTGCCATCGCAGTTGTACGATTTACTATTTCTGTAGTTATTCTGTTCGCACTTTGTAGTCTCCTTTGGCCAGTCACTATGGGTTCTTTGGGCCATTGCCGAATTTTGTCGGATTCCGGTCACAATATACGTCCTCATAAATAATTAAACAGCAAAGATTAGTCTTTTTCGGACGAAATTCAAGGCAATAATCACAAATTAAGGTAAAAACTGTTAATTTATTTTCTCCAGTCGGCTAGGGCATTTCTCTTCACT
The DNA here is from genome assembly GCF_023864345.2 of Schistocerca serialis cubense. Taxonomy (NCBI): domain Eukaryota; kingdom Metazoa; phylum Arthropoda; class Insecta; order Orthoptera; family Acrididae; genus Schistocerca; species Schistocerca serialis. The sequence goes on from NC_064641.1 coordinate 806,338,332, forward strand.
GTCGAATAAATTGACTCATAATTTCACAAGCCATTATTCAGTTCTTGCGATCTTTCCACCTACATGTCTTCAATAAGAGTCCAAACAGTTGTTAGTATTGCTCAAACCTTGTGTAGTCGTCATCTGCCATTAAAAGTTTTTAGATCTGCTTTTCTTTCTCTCTTGCCAATCTTCATCAGAGGCTTTATTATACCCCCTGTTCTCTCTCCCAGTCAGCTTTTCTTTTTTGATATATCCCCACAGAATTTAATAATTTTTACATATACAATATCTCATGGACCCATGCTAACATGATGCGATTACTGTACACAAAAACACAATATGTCTGCAATTTCTCAAAACGATTTCACTTCAATTTCCTCTCATTACATTGCTTCTTTCTGACCTCTTCTCTATATATCCCTGTCTCAACCTTGCTACAAGACACTTTTTCCTTCCTCATAACATGAACTGCAACTCCATTTATGTACTGCCATTCACTCACAAGTTCTTTCCATTTTTCACTATCGTCTTTCACTTCATTTACAGCACATATTAATAATTACAATCTAATGAGCATATTACAGACATATATTAATTTAATGAGTTATTGTTACACATGAGTAAAAAAATGATGATATTTAGAAAGAAAGTTACACACATTAGATATATATTACTTACCTTTTATATTTGTATTAACAAAATCAGCCAAATAAAATGTACTAATCTGACATTGAAAACAAATACACTTAACAAAGATAAAAGTTTTTGAACTGACATACAACAATAGCATAGGATGTAAATCTCTACAACAATGCCTTTTACCTAAAGTGCATTAAATTCTTAGTTATGTTTACAGTCGTTATATTAATGAGCAGCATCTATTAAACGATGGAAGAGGACAATATCCTTACATTAAGTGTATGTCTAACGTCTGCAAGATATCCTTTTTCCAGTGATACCACGCTCATAGTGACTGTATATAATACTATTGCATCAAAAACTAGTGAATTAACACAAGATGGAAAAATCCAGTCAGCGCGGATATTGGCCATTTTTTTCAACAGTAAGTTCAATACCCAATATATAAGTAATGTGAGAAGTAATTTTTCACTGTTAATGCAGCGAGTAGATGGAATTTCGGTTTACTTCTGTAGCTGTAACAAATAGTCTTACCGAGTTTTCCAGAGAAACAGTGAGAACCCATATTTTATGTTGTTTTTAAGCTCTGTAACCACATTGGTGCTCATTTCCAATGCATTTTGAGGCTGTCGTTTGTAGCTCATGTAAATGTTAATGAGAAAAACTTGCTGAAAATGATAAAAATAAATGTATCATGCAGTAAATTCTGTATGCATTGTGAATGGAAATGTAGAAGTTATTGTGTGAATTTCGAATTGATATGACGTGGATTCACAGACACAATATAGTGATCTTGATAAATAGCTTACAGCACTTGCGGAACACTGCTTAAGGCTAGTGCACAGTGTTTTTTAAATGAGATGGATGGCAGACAGATAGACATTACTTGAGATATGGACGTATCTGACTGCGATTGTGTCACTAATGTAGCATCTCAGGTCCAAACTATCTGAATTTCTGTTATGTTGAAAGTTTTCTCATCGACTTGTTTGATGTTTTCATAACGCTCTATTATTTATCGTACTATGGATGTAAGTTACGTATATAACTAATATTTGAGGGAATAATGATTCACGCCTCTACGCTTTATTCGGCATTGTATTTGGCTCTGGGGTTGGCGTAATATGACTCACAAGTCTGTTAGGCAGAAGCAAGCATGAGCTCGCTGACAAAACGTTTCTGCGAGCTCCAACATATATGGAACTTCTTGACTAATTGATATACATAATTCGTGCACTAAGAAGCCTTTACTTGCAGACCATACTTTTGCGAGTCTGAAGTTGATTGCAAAAAGCACATATGCATTTTGCTGCATCAACAATATACTGCAGAATGTGAAAGATCTGACCTGCTAAATAAATAAGTTTTCTTGTCATAGCTTCTGTGTTACATTCTGAGATAGAAATATGTGTAAATACGAGAAAACGACCAGTAGATGGAAGTCGTTAATGCTGTTGCTGCTATCCTCTATACGTGTGTCATCGAATTTGAATAAAAGAAAATGGAACTTAATATGCACTGCCACAAAATTTTGCTTTTCAACTACTTGTTACAGCTCAAGGAAACAGAGGTTATTGATGCAGACGTTTTTTGTAGCATGAGCAGCTCAGTTTTTTTTTGTTTTTTTTTTTTTTGAGAGGAATGCATAACATCCGCTTTGATTTTCAAAGAATTGGCACAACCGACAACATATCTGTTCCAAAGGGACTTACACTTTAGATGTGGATGGTGCTCAAAGCAGTGTAGATGCTTCCCATTATTTAATTCTACACCTGACCACTCCTGCTGTGACTTGGGTATAACTTCAGGAAACTGTAAATTGAGAAGGGGAGAGGGGGAGAGTGGGAGAGGGGAAGAGAGTGAGTCAGTGTGAGTGCGTTGTTATTTGTTCGAGAAAAGTATGTGGAGCTGTTAAATTACGCATTAATTTTCATTTATTTGCGTGTGTTTTTGAGTGTATCTGTGGGCTATATTTCTTATTTATCGCCCACTGCCATCTCTAACTTCTTTATTAAATTTGCAACCAGTTTTCAAATTTCCTGCTATTCACCATGTTGGATTTTTTCTTTGGCTTGGGAGATATGCGAGGGGAGGGAAGGGCTTCGTGATTCCATCATCAGTTCAAGGTACAGTCAAGGTCATGTTCAAGGTAAAAGTTCAAGGCCAAAAGTAAAAAACGAAGGTCATTCTCCCTTTTGATCAACGTAGGCAATCTGATGGTCAGAAGCCAAATTTGATGCAGAATCGGCATAGTCTACCCACTCATGTTTATCCTCCAGAGATTGTACTGTCTCGTTAAGAAATGGTACGTTTACTTATACAATTCCTGTGACAAAATTTTTCTGCATTATTCTGCTACCATGCTGGAATTCGAAATCTCGTTAACAGTTCCTATTCGGCCTGAATATGTAAAAATTACTGAATTTTGCTAGTACACTTCCACTGAAAGAAAGGAAAAAAGGCAGAGAACTGTAGGAGACTATATTGTTCAAATATTCTGAAGAATGTTGTCTATCAAAAAAACTATTCCTTATCTAGTGTTGGAAGAACATTAGTTGTTCCAGGGCGATCGCACATGTTATCAACAGTTTTATCATCCTGACGACAATCAAGTGCTATCAAGGCCAGCTTAAGAATCTGTTATAAGCACACAATTACTTTCTGCAGTGGTTATGGAAATGGTAACGCCAAATTATAAAATTTATTACAGTGCCTTTTCGAAACTACCATCATACGTAACATAGGTCAGTCTTTCGTGATGGTAATGTTGTTATGGGAAGCGTGTCTAGTGTTTCAAGAGGTAGTGCTACACGTTTCTTCTCGGGACGTTGCCCTTGTACAATGTATTTAATTCATCAGCTCGTTGAAGTACTGGGTCTTGATATTTACTATCACTCCTTTCATCGGTCTTCTTTTTTCATGCGATCCACTACGAATTACCCTCCTGTGTTAGCCCTGTCATGTTAGAGTGGCACTTGCAAACGCCGTCCTCCATTATTCAAAGGAAACAGTTCAATCTGTCTTCTGTTAGGTTATTAACCGTCTACTAACCTTTTATGTTCAATTGAAGTTATTCCTTGAAGTTTAGCAATCTGTCAATTCCTCAGGTTTGCCTCCCATATGTTCCTCTCGACACCGATTCCATGGAGAACGCCCTCATTTATTATCACTAGACAACATTTTCGACATCCCTCCGTAGCACCTTATGTCAAACGCTTCAATTCTCCACTTATCCAGTTCTGCCAGACCCCAGAATTAAGTTTCACACAACGTTTTGCCCAAACGTCTGTTCTAAGAAATTTCTTCCTCAGGTTCAGTCCGACACTTTACACTTTAGACTGGCCTCTTCCCCTGTGAAGGTCATGCGTTATGTTGCCTCAAGGGTAATGGGTTGTTTCCTCTTCGTCCTTAATTCTGATGTCAAGTTTATCGCTAATCTCACTTCCACTCATTACTTTCGCCTTTCTCTGGTGTACTCTTAATTCATAGTTTGTAGTCCCTGGAATTTTCATTTCTTTCTGCAGGTTCTTCCTTAAACTGACTGATGAAAGCAATGACATCGACGATTCTTTTCACTGATTCCACTTCACAATTAACTTTAGTCAGAATTGCAAACCTTTCTTTTAGTTCCATCATTTTATCTTAGATATACAGACTGGACAGTAGAGATGAAGAACCACAACTTTGGCTTATACACTTTGTCATCCAAGTACTTCAGTCTTGGCCTTCCAGTCTTGTTTTCGCCTCTTCATTCTCGTATGTCTTATACATTACCCATTTTTCCTCATTCGTAGTCCGTACTAAGCAAATGCTTAACTGATTTTTGCTGTCTGCCTAAATGGGCTATCATTTACCTACTCAAACTGGTTTGGAGTTATTCTGCTCAATGAAATTACTGTCACCCAATGCAGTTGCTGATTTAGTCACTATCGACCACCATATACGCAGCAAATGACATTATGTGTTCCCTTTGCCTCACACTGGTACACAGACCACAGGTATGAACACACACTCACACACTTAAGTCAGACAACAAACACAAATATAGAATAATAATACACTATATTATGTAGCTTATGAGCTTCTAACTTGTTTACTAATCCATGTCTGTATTTAAGGCATTAATTTTGCTTAATAATCCCTCTTACGCCTATATATGTTACTATTCTATATAATGTGCAGCAAACTGAGATACCATCACATCAAAGCTAAATCACAAAGCATTATAGACCTGTATCTGAAAAATACCCATTCTATGAGTATGAAGTACATCACACCGAATAATAATGATCAACACCATAAAATGACGGAATAAATATTTTCTAAATTTGTTTGGCATTCTACTGCAAGTGTGTGTGTGGGCGTGTGTGTGTGGGCGTGTGTGTGAGGGCGTGTGTGTGTGTGGGCGTGTGTGTGTGGGTGTGTGTATGTTGGCGTGTGTGTGGGCATGTGTGTGAGGGCATGTGTGTGTGGGCATGTGTGTGTGGGTGTGTGTGTGTGGGCGTGTGTGTGTGTGTGTGTGTGTGTGTGTGTGTGTGTGTGTGGGCGTGTGTGTGTGTGTGTGTGGGCGTGTGTATGTGTGTGTGGGCGTGTGGGTGTGTGTGTGGGCGTGTGTGTGTGTGTGGGCGTGTGTGTGTGTGTGTGTGGGCGTGTGTGTGCGTGTGTGTGGGCGTGTGTGTGTGTGTGTGTGTGTGTGTGTGTGGGCGTGTGAGTGTGTGTGTGTGTGTGTGTGTGTGTGTATGGGCGCGTGTGGGTGTGGGCGTGTGGGTGTGTGTGCCTAGTGTGCACAAGTACAGTTGAAATAGCAACTCGTAACTTCAGTCTACTGATCTAATGTATTCTCTGGAAGTTTAACTTAACAAATGTTATTTCGTTTCCTATTGTGAAGAGTATCAAGCAGTATTGTGCTGACAGATTTCGTATTTCATTGCTATTGAACCTGTGTGATGGTTGTACTGAATTATACGTGGCTGTATGTTGACATCACGGGTAATATCAGTGATTGTGAGGACTGTCACTAACACCCAATTCATTTATCTATTTGCCCGCCGCGGTGGCCGTGCGGTTCTGGCGCTGCAGTCCGGAACCGCGAGGCTGCTACGGTCGCAGGTTCGAATCCTGCCTCGGGCATGGGTGTGTGTGATGTCCTTAGGTTAGTTAGGTTTAAGTAGTCCTAAGTTCTAGGGGACTTATGACCTAAGATGTTGAGTCCCATAGTGCTCAGAGCCATTTGAACAATTCATTTATCTATTTCCATCAATCTACTTCGTTGCATGATTGTTGAGATTCGTGACTTTTCAGATCAGGGGGTGAGCCATGCAGCATGCAGTGTAGAATGTTAAAATTCATTACCAACGTTCAAATCTGCTTTATCTTCCACAATTCGCTACTAGTTTCGGTCAAATGACCATTATCGAGCTAACCCTAAAACGAATAAATCAAATGATTAGAGATTTCACAGTTTACAGGCAAATATAAGGTTAAATAGTGTATCACTTACTGGCGTAAACGGTAAAAAGTTACACTGCAGTTTGAACAAACGTATTTTTCTCAATTGAGCCCACCGTGTGTTCTATGTAAACAATGTACATCAGTGATCTTGATCGTGAAACTACATATGTATAAACGTAATTCATCAGGGAATGCCACTCTGGCGACCATCGTGATCTGAAATACATTGTAACTGAAGAAAATAAATCGTTTTAAACCATGGAAAACCATTTATTGACATTAGGAAAAGCCATATTGGCGAAATTTTGTATATTGCAAAACACAGCGACTGCAGAAAAGTAAGTCCTCTAGGATACATTACTGGGATGGTGCTATGTCAGCAGATAAAAACCATAATAGCATAAACTATCAAGTAAACATCAGCTCAGTATTCTATACCAAAATATATTATTACAGTAACATTCATTCCTCTTCAACACAAGGTCAAAACTTTATCACATTTTTAATCGTACGTACTGTATAGAAGACCTGGAGGGGTGGGGGGGGGGGGGGTTTAAACAGTATAATTTTTTAATTTTTAATTTCTGACTTTATTTTCAATAGGACATGGTGGACTTCCTTTTCGGCAATCACGATGTTTCGCCATAAACAAAATTTTGCCAATATACCTGATTTTAAAAAAAATTATTTTCTATGGTTTAAGCCGATTCATTTTCGGCAGTTACAGTGTATTTTAGATTACAAAAGTCGCCATTGTTTCATTTCCTGAAGTATTAAGTTTATACATAGGTAGTTTCACGGTCTAGCTCACAGATGTACAGTGTTTACCAGGAACCAAAGATTATAATGTACACTTTGTAAGTTGATACTGCTGTTGCTATCATGTATTATGGTTTTTATCTCTGACATGTTGTTGTCTTTGATTACATCTTTGAATATTTTGCCTAATTACATCTGTCAGTGTGTTACTAGCTGTCGACGTGGAGTTTGCATCATCACGAAAACTACTGTACATATAGGCAAAAGCAACATGCCGAATGGACCACTCAGGATTGGCATCACGTTCTCTTTAACGATGAGTGTCTCATATGCCTTCAACCAGACAATCGCCGGAGACGTGTTTGGAGGCAACCCAATCAGGCTGAGCGCCTTAGAGCCACTCTCCAGCGAGTGCTGCAAGGTGGAGGTTCCCTGCTGGTTTGGGGTGGCATTGTATGGAGCCGGCATTGGTGGTCATGGAAGGCGCCGCAACGCCATATGCCATCCTCCGACCGATAGTGCAACCATGTCGGCAGCGTATGGGCGAAGCATTCGTCTTCATCGACTACAATTTGCACCTGCATCTTGCACATCTTGTGAATGACTTCCTTCAGGATAACGACATCGCTTGACTAGTCAGCATGTTCTCCATACTTGAACCGTGTCGAACATGTCTGGGATACATTGAAACGGGCTGTTTTTGGACGACGTGGCCCACCAACCACTCTGAGGGATCTACGCCGAGTCGCCGTTGAGGAGTGGCACAATCAGGACCAACACTGCCTTGATGAACTTGTGGATAACATGCAATGTGTGGCTTTCATGAGCAATAAAAAGAGCGGAAATAACGTTTATGTTGATCTGTTGATAGACCTGAAAATAGTCTATAAATAGAAATCAGAGTAAACAGGGACAGGACAAAGAGGAAGTTGGTGGCGGAGTTTGCAGAAGATGAAGATAATCCATCCTGCACCTGGAACGCACTAAAAAGCTGTATTTTTTAATACAAATTACATGTTTTCTCAGTATCTACCAAACCAATTTGCTTCAAATTTTCAACAAATGTTACACGGTCCTTTCTGCATAACTCGATACATATTTTTCCAGACACTTCTATATGCTTGAATTTATAGAGGAAAATTGCACAAAAATAATGAATTAATTTCTAACAACTGAATTCAAATATTTAAAAATCCCTGTGTTACGTTGTAGCCAATATGCCAATATATGACCTGTAAAAATTTAAACTTCCTAGTTTAAATACTTTCTGAGAAAACATTATAAGTGCTATTTTAACATTTAACATTTCCGGAGCCCCTCAATTTATTCAACATCTGCAACTACAAACTTCAATGCACTCAGCTGTGTTCTGATGGTACGTTAACTTACATAAGCGACTGATTTTTTCTAGTATATGTCTGTGCGTGCACAACGAATCAAGAAAAAGCATTACACTGTGGACCATCTCGTATCGTAGTCAGATGGTCATATCACAAATTACGACCCATCTGCTATTGTAAAATGAATGGACTTCCAATGAACAGTGATCACCGACCTTAACTGTGTACCTCTTGTATCTAGACTACGACACTGCATCTTATGCGACGAACTAATTGTGCCTCGAACTTACGCTAGTTTTTTTTTTTTTGTCATGATTTTTCAGCTACGATGCTTTTACTTTGTGTATGTGATATGGAATTTTCTTGGAACGGGGTGAACTGCAGCTCTTACTAATGAGTGTTAAAAATGCTTTGTCAGTTGCATTAAAATTTTATTTGGATAGTTATGATTTTTTATTCGAAGAACAAGCAGTGACCAGAGCGTATAGCATTTAGTTATGTTTTGATTTTTATGCTTAAATGAACATTTTTTTCTTATGCGTTTGCTATTCTACAGATATTTTACTGTGTGTAAATATTATCTGCCTGTTTAATGTGTCCTTTGTTTTATAATGATTTTTGGTTGAAAATTAATGTGTTTTGTACTGTTTATTTTTCTTTTGGTATGTATCTGTGTTCTGGTAAAGGTTTAAGGTTTATAGTGGTATTAGATAGTACATGTTATGCGAGAATACAATTTGAATGACGAAAATATCAAATTGTTTGGAGTGTGAATAAAATCTGTGTTTAAGAAGATGGAAAGAGTGAATGAGTGAATAGAAAACATGATGTCTTATGATTTATAAACTCTTTTGGTGTGAATAGAGATTAACCAAAAACGAACTGTAAAACAACTTTCGACGAAGCATGAGTAAGTATGAGCTGGCACAATAACGTGAAGTACAAGTCCAATTTACCAGCAAAGGAAAGGGATAAATGAGGGAGGGCTTGATAGGTTAAGCAGGAATGTAATAATAAAATATAAAACATCTTATCTGGGATCTGTCCACTATTCAACATATTTTTAATTGAATACGTAATTTTGAGGCCGTGTAGGATCAAAACTTCATGGATTTACTTGTGTCTCAACAAGTTTTGAGCATATCTGCATTAGCATAAAGCTCAAAATCATAAGCTGGTGATGGTATATGGCCGTTTTTCTGTATATATAATGTATGCAGATTCATAATGGAAGACCCATATCATCTGAATATTTAATTGACGCCGAGCAATATGATAAACAACAGTACTTGTGACTGTCAATAACTAATTAATACAACCTTACACTCCATTTACGCCTTATTTAGATTGGCATGGCTTCTAGGACTAATAGAATGTTGAACTCATTTTGGATGGTGCCGTTATTGAGAGGATCAGCTCCCATCGTTACAGACGTTCTGCAGATGACCTATCTAGGGAGATGCGAGTGTTAGTAGCGCAAGATCTTATTTGTGACACTGCCCTGGATGTGTTGACTCTGCGTGAATTATTTGTTTACACTATATAAGACTCACAGGAATTGGCTCAATTGATTGTATTACAGGTTAGACAGAGAATTTAGGCTGTTTTAACGAAGACAATCTCATTGATAACAGTGAGAGACAGAGAGAAAACGAAGCAACGATTTTCTTTGTATGATGACAGGACGCACGTTTTTGGTTGATCACATATAGGATAACCCAGGGAGGGGATCTAGTATGCTCTAAGGAGCATTTGCGTGAGTTAGTGCTCAGAGTATCAACAGCCCAGCCAATTGGAATTTAGTAAGAGATGCAAAATCCGGAAGTGCAGGTTTCCTTGTAGTAAACATTCGAGCAGGAATCACTACAGCTTTCGCTTCATCTTCTCTTTTATCGTTACCACGATCTGAGCATCCTTCTTCCACTTGGTAGCCACCGAGTGCTGTCACCAGAGCTGATGTATTGAAGGAATTAGAGAAATTTTAGGTTAATTTCCAGTTTTCCATTGGCAAGGACCGTTGGTGCCACCAGTGCCTCACTCTGTAGCCACTCTGTAGCCACTCTGTAGCCACTCTGCAGTCACTCTGTAGCCACTCTGTAGCCACTCTGTAGCCACTCTGTAGCCACTCTGTAGCCACTCTGTAGCCACTTCTGCCTTCATCCTTAACACTTTGGTGAGATCGAGCCATAATCACGAGATAAAACGTAGGGAAAGTAAAGTGATTTTATAACAATTTCATCATTTCTAAAGTTACTTTGAAGATTTCTATTTCGAAACTGTGAACGGTCTGCTTTCAACTCCATCCACAGAACTCTTCACGATTACAGATAGTTCACTTGCGTGATTATTAACATGTCTCCCCGTTAGACCATATCACATATGCCAAAGTCTTACTGTATTAATATTTCCACTGTGTGTCAACTGTTTTGTGAATAATTTCTTCATACTACATCAAAGTAAAGATTTGTATCTCATTTAGCAGTCCAAGTATCCTTATTTACTATTTTGGAGGGCACCCTGACTTTGCGACATGTACCTGGCTTACAATTCATTTAAACCTAGGTCATTTTATAATGCGAGACGCAACTTGCGATATGAAACCGAAGTAATCCGTACAGGTGGAGCAAGAAGAAGATAGTGCAAGGGAGTGTGCATGGGTGCTTAATTATAAAAAAAAATAATTTTAGTAGCAGTGTATCCGGTTACGAAGTCTCGTAACCGGTTGGCCCTGACTAGTCTTAGTACGCAATCTGACTGCATAAAATAACAATAAAGAATGAAGGGAAATTTCCGTTAACACAATTGATTAATTAAGTCCCCTGCAACTACAAAAGCTACGAAATAACAAAGTACAAGTGTAACTGTTCTGTGTGTGGTAGTGCGGTTCAACGTACACGTATCTGGCACGGTTCTTCCTCAATACGACAAGAAATTTTAAACACCATTTACAATGAACTAATTGAAAAACCAGAAGTACTATAATTGCACATAGAAACCAGAATTACAAGTCTAATACATGAACACGAGCCAGATGCTTTGTTGACTGAACCTGTGACCAAGAGGTATTATTATTAAGGAGATTTGAAATAAGAAAATTTTTGTTACCTCCATATATATTGACGAAAGATACACTGTGATCATTGCAACATCTAACATACATACATTATACCAACCGAACAGCATCTACTCTTTCGCCCAACAGAACAATAACTGCACACGACATGGTCTCAACTAGTACTGCTCTCGACATCCTGTCAACAAGCACTGCCCACGGCAACCTCTGAACTACAACTGTCCTCGACATTCTCTGAACAACAACTACTGCGCCTGTGGAGGCGGTGGAATAATACTCTTTGGCGCAATCTCTGGCGCTGTGACTCAGTGTAGCCACCTTTCAACTGGTAGAAGCCGACCTTGGGGAAGATCAGTTTGGGTTCCGCGGAAATGTAGGAATACGCGAGGCAGTACATAACCCACGACTTTTCATGGAAGACAGGTTAACGAAAGGCAAACCTATGTTTATAGCATTTGGACATGTCGAGAAAGGTTTTGACGATGTTGACTGGAATACTCTGAAAGTTTTAAGATAGCAGGGGTAATATACGGAGAGAGAAATGGTAATTACAATTTCTACAGAAACCAGATAGTGGACGTACGAGTACAGGGGCGTGAAAGGGATAGAGTGATTGAGAAGGGAGCGAGACAGGGTTGTAACTTATCCCAGATGTTATTCAATCTCTATATTGAGCAAGCAAAAAACTGGAATAGGAGTTAAAGTTCAGGGAGAAGAAAGATATCCTTTGAGGTTTACCAATGACATTGTAATTCTGTCAGAGGCAGGAAACGACTTGGAAGAGCAGTTGAACGGAATGGACAGTGCCTTTAAGGGTGGGTATAAGATGAAGATCAACAAAAATAAAACGAGGATAATGGAATTTAGCCGAATTAAATTACGTGATGCTACCCAAATCAGATTAGGAAATGAGACACTTAAAGTAGTGGATGTGTTTTGCTATTTGGGCAGGAAAATAACTGCTGATTATCAAAGTAGAGAGAATATAATATGTATATGGCTAGAAAAAAATTTCTGAACAAGTAAAATGCGTTAACATCGAGTATAGATCTAAGTGTCAAGAAGTCTTTTCTGAAAGTATTTGTACGGATGTAGCCATGTATGGAATTGAAACATGGACGATAAACATTTTCGATAAGAACAGAATAGAAGCTTTTGAAATGTGGTGCTGCAGAAGAATGCTGAAGATTAGGTGGGTAGGTCACGTGACTAATGAGGAGGTACTGAATGGAATTGCGGAGAAAAGAAATTTGTGGCACAACCTGACTAGAAGAAGTGGTCGATTGGTAGGACACATTCTGAGATAACAAGAGGTCAACAATTTAGTATTTTGCTGTATAAATGACGGAGAAAACGCATACGACGGTCAGCGGAGAACTATGAAACAGTACGATTTGTGTAGCAGAGTTTGTACTGGGCCAAGTCAGTCAGTCTGCTCTTCAACATGTTCTGGCCGACACCTTTGTGTAGACAAGTATCTTAATATTTTCTGTTTTCGAGCTGATTATGTTTCTTAATGTCAGCTGACTTACCTTAGTGGTAACATCGGTTTCCGTCAAATCACCGACGCAGACGGGCTTGGCTAGTACTTCTATGGGTAACCAACCGTCCGTGTCTACCGAGCACCGTCGGCGAGCGGGTGCACTCAGCCTATGTGAGACAAGTTGAGGATTCACTCCACTGACAAGGAACCCCTTGAGTCCGAGGTCACAAAAGGTCAATGACGTTTTACGAGATTCGACTCCCTACACGTTGACCTCGACGCAACCACAACATTGGCTGCTAAAGGCAATAGGGTGCGGGACCGGAGGTATCCAATGGTGAGAACAGCATTAGGCTAAGGGGCGTAGTTGAACTGCTTAGTGGACAAGTAACTTACATACTGTGCTACAATCCTAGAGGTTTTGATACAAAACAGAACAATGGCATCGATAAACAAAGAAAAATTGTATGAGACCTGCAACAACAGTTGCCGAATTCAATATTTCGGCAGAAAGGAACACAAGGAATTTCGCAGAGTGAGAAGGAAGTGCAGATGAAATATTAGCGTTTCTGCAAGATGGGTGAGTGGAACGTAAGTTGTCGTATACGCTCGACTGTGCCGACAATATAAATGATGAGTACAATAATGACGATACGTGCTTAAAAAGTAAAAGTGATACTGAAACAGTTGTCGAGCCATATTATTCATACCCGCCCGGCGGATTAGTGTCGAGGTCCGGTGAGTCGGCCAGTCAGTGGATGGTTTATAAGGCGGTTTTCCATGTGTCTCGGCGAATGCGGCCTGGTTCCCCTTATTCTGTCTCAGCTACACTATGTCGGCGATTGCTGTGCAAACACTTTCTCCACGTACGCGTACGCAAACATTGGGGCTACTCTCGTCTGGTGTGAGTCGTATCGAGGGGGGGAGGGGGGGGGGGCGGGGGGGCTCCACTGGGGGCCGAACCGCACACTAACCCTGGGTTCGGTGTGGATCGGAGGTGGGGTGAGTGGGCTGTTGTATCCTGTTGTGGGGTTGTGTACCAACCACGGGAACGAAGCGTCTCCGTCGTTTCTAGTTCCCCAGTTCCATACAATACGATACAGTGCGTGTTGTTCATCATTCGTAATCCTTGTCGGACAGGGAACCACAAATCCCGTCTCCAGTGAAACGTAGTAAACGACAATCTTCGGCCAGTGAGCGGTTACTAAACTTAATAACATACGTGAAAGATCATTCGCAGCACAATGATAAAATAATAAAAAACAGTTATGAAACGATTTCGAATAAGCCTGCAGCAGTATAACCGTATAGCGCATAAGTAAAACTAACGATAGTCAAGGGACGACAAGGAGAATTTGTTTCAAAAACTGGTGTCTGAGCATTTCAAGAACGCAAGTTGCAAATAACAGGATGTGCATGACAGTGATCTACTGCATTATGCATATTGAACAGCGTATGATATAGATTACAATTATATCAAAAGAAGCAGTGTACAGTGGCATACCTTCAGAGCTACAGAAATGGGAAACCTAAGATAACGTAATGTCAGACAGTGTCAGCTGGACGATGCACACAGTAAACTACGGAATCGGCCCGATAATTTCTAGGCAATATCAACAAATTTATCGTATGGTTCAATAAGGAATTCGTTTTCGACTCCTACTAATCGGAGTTTGAAAAGAAAATGCATATGAAAGGAACCACGGAAATTAGAGGTACGATGATAGTTGTATCAAGATCAACTAGCATCGATGCCTGAGCGTATTTATATACAATTATACCGACACTTAATCGGGATGGTAATTTGCCTGGATAGTTATTTATTCCGCTGCGAGAAGTTGAACGTGCTCTGCCATCTATGGTCCATTCTCGTGTGCGTAAACATTCAAGGCCAGTAGGGAATACTTACGTCACAGCACGCAAGAGTGGGAAATGGGCGTACGGTAACTTTAAGTGTGGTATGAGACGTGCTTTTGACCAAAAACTGGTCAAAATAACTTGCTTTTGCTTGGTTCCTAGTCTGCGTATAAATATCATACTCCTTTAGAGGAAACTATACCTCCTGAAAGTTTGTGACACTGTATTTCATACCACCTGGAACCACTGAACAAATTCAACCTCTGGATGTCTGTTTTCTGTTCCTATAAGACATCTTATCGTACTATCTGCAGCTGCCCCTTAAAGGATAGCCGTTTTCACGATGAGCTCCATGACAGACTGTTATGCATCCAGTTTCATACCATAAAATTCCATCAATTCTCACCGCCTCGTCATACCAATATGATTCTATGTATATTCTTTACGAATGGAGCTACGTGAACGGCGTTCACGGTTTATAAATTCCAAGGACTTCGCCTTTGACCTCAATGGTACGAACCTTTATGATCAATGTGGCGCACCATTTTAGATTCGATGATCATTTTGGAATTTTGACGATGTCCACTTTGTAAAGTGTAACACATACATCCGATGGAAAGTTGATCTCAGCACACTGCGAGTCAATAGCAGATAATATTTTTCCTGTCATAACTGTTAACGCACTTTCAAATGAGCCTTACTAAAGGTTGAACTTGTGACCTCGGACTCAAGGGAATCCTTGTGAGAAGTAGAGGCTCCAGTCTCGTAAACCGACAACGGCTGTGACAGCTGTTTGCTAATCACATTCCCCCCCCATACCCATGTCCTGTGATGCCTATGGCACGATGACGACACGGCGGTCGTGCGATGCCGTTGGTGCATCAGTGCGAGTTTGGACGGAGTTTTTTATGTTAATCGCTATCAGAAATTGAGTTGTGGAAAATTCATTGTGGTTACTTTCAGAATATCCGCCGTCATGGGATCCCTATACTTCACATGCTAATGACAGCTAACTGTCTATGTATGCCAAGCCACACTATATCATTTTACAGCAGAACAGCGCTACTGATTGCGGTATGCACCATCAGGAGAACGGCAACGGCACGAAGTAGGAGAGGGTTCAACGTTTCTTCAATAAGTTAATTCATGGACGGACTAATCTCTCCTCGTCCAGTGCAGTGAGATTTTATCGTCCGACGTATACGGACGGCATCATTGTCACAACTCAATTCTGAAGCATCAGCTTCGCATCAAAAATGTTAGGTGCGCGCTATGAGAGGGATGCTACACACAGAGAAATGGGAAACTACTGTTACGATTACGATGGGGAGGAAAAGGGGAGGGGTGTAGTCCTTACGGCGAATGAGGACTGATGTAGTTCAAGTGTACTGCTCATTCGGCCACTTTCATAACGTCTGCAAATTTCCGCCGGATTCCATCCGTCATAGCGTTGGGCCAGGTCTCTTCTGCGCCTTTATATGTACTGTGAAGCCACAAGAAAACGTTGTTTCAGCTCTGTTCTTTGTAGGTTCGCAACAACCTTGACTGCAGGACAGCACCGAAACCGACACAACTCTCGGGAAACAATGTAATATTCCATGAGCTACGTGACAACCATAAAAGTCCTACTTATATTCACTGATAAACCACGCGTTACGGGCACCGGGTTAATTGCTTGGTGGTCTATCTTTGGCACGCAATACCGCTGATACACTGCGGATCACGCATTCCACAAGTCTTCGCTAAGTAACCAGAGGTACGTGGCACCGGACCTGTAAGCACAGGTCACGAAATTCCCGTAATCTTCGGATCGCCGGCTTTTGCACGGGAAGCTGTTGCACCACAGCGTCCCAACCGATTCACACCAGGCGCACTTGGTGCCCTAGACATCAAGGACAGTTTACTGTCGTCACTCTCCTAAAGTAACTGTAGTAAAATTATGGCCCTGGAACATGGACAGCTATACTGCTGGAAAATTTCATCGTTGTTGCGGAATAAATGATGTATGAAAGATTGTATGTGCTTCACTACAGTGCTCATGTAGTCTACAGCTGACATGATGCCTTAGATAAATAGTACAGGTCGCATAGAGGTCCAAGTGAATATGCCCTCTTGCGTAATACTGCACCACCGGTCTGCGTCAGTATGTTTTAAGCAAGCATTAGTTTGGTTTATGACGAATCCAGAAACATCCATAGAACTAGTGAACCAAGGAACGTGAGTCATCAGGTAAAGTGACACGTTTCCATTCATCCATGGTCCAGTGTTGAAGATCCAGTGCCCACTACAGTCGTAATTGATTGACTATGTGAACAGAACCCAGTGGTCAACGAATGTTCATTAAATGGTGTGTCCCGAACACATGTGTCTGTATCGGAATTGTACTCTTTCCGCAAATCTGACGTGGGCATGCCTCTGATTTATAAGTCGGTGATGAGGTATGGAGGTCCAACACCTCGACGAATAGTGGTTTCACCATCCTTCAAGTATATTCCATATACATTCACGATAGTAGCACATAAACGGTGGACCTGCTTCGCCAATCCAAGATCCTCATTCCAGCTGTCAGGCCACAGCTCTCTACCCTTTGTGAAGGTCACGTATGTCAGTAGATTTCTTCATTTGCGACACATATCATTCCTTGAGTGATTCAACATTCGTCTCTGCTCCGCTTAAATGATTTTCTTGCCAGGTAAAGCCACAAAATAAAATTCTGTTCGTGGTGGGCAGTATACAACATTTCTAGCAGTCTAGCAGTCATAACATTCAATCCCAAGCTTCACTTCGTACTCGAGAGCTTAGTTTAGCTAAGAAAGTGGAGTGAGGTGCAGGCAACACATGGTACAGTGGGTACCGATTCCGTGGGAAATAGCACCAATTTAGTGGTAGAAAAATTCGAATGGCTACCACGTTACTAGGTGCAGGTATCACCCGTGGGACAGTGCGACAAATCTCACATTTTCATTTGTATTGTATTGTATTGTATGTTAACCGGGGACCTAGAGACGACGGAGAGGCTCCGTCCCCGCCGCAGCCGCAGTGGTCCACAACCCTACGACGACTACCGCAGTCCACTTCACCCCTCCGCCGCCCTACACCGAACCCAAGGTTATTGTGCGGTTCCGCCCCCGATGGATCGCCCCCCCCCCCCCCCCCCCCCCGGGCCCCGGGAACGTCTCACACCAGACGAGTGTAACCCCTGTGTTTGCATGGTAGAGTAATGGTGGTGAACGCATACGTGGAGAACTTGTTTGCGCAGCAATCGCCGACATAGTGTAACTGAGGTGGAATAAGGGGAACCAGCCCGCATTCACCGAGGCAGATGGAAAACCGCCTAAAAACCATCCACAGACTGGCCAGTTCACCGGACCTCGACACAAATCCGCCAGGCGGATTCGT
Source organism: Schistocerca serialis cubense (assembly GCF_023864345.2). Classification (NCBI taxonomy): domain Eukaryota; kingdom Metazoa; phylum Arthropoda; class Insecta; order Orthoptera; family Acrididae; genus Schistocerca; species Schistocerca serialis. The sequence goes on from NC_064641.1 coordinate 806,356,315, forward strand.
GCTGAGGACCAGGCGCTCCTTCCCGCACGGAAAGCCGTGGGTTAGGCCGCACGGCCAACCAGGCGGGCTCACATTTTCAGTTACCAACCTTCGTTAAAGTGTAACTTAGATTTAACTGACAGCCATAGCAAGTATACTCTCAATAATATGGAAATATCCATAAAATTCAGATTTCATTTTAATAGCTACTGTTAAAAGCATAAGAATAACTAAACGCTGATGAATCGGTTCCTGTGGCTTCCAACACCCACGAAGTGATTCGTATTGCCTGTTTCAGTTCTAAGGGACAGGTCGAACAAAAAAGTTGTCACGTTGAGCCACAGACTAAAGTTTAAATTTGCGCGACGTACATAATATTCTTAATAAATTGCAGCCCTGCGAACAATGCAGGGAGGAAAAGGTCATAGAATGTGTAATTTGAGCTCTGACTGCAATTTCTATGACGTATGTATTCTGCAGGATGTATGTAGTGTTGTAGGCATACATTGGTTAGGTGTAAAATGGTCCTAACTTTCTGGTCACTTTATTGGTTTATCTGATGAAGGTGTCATTAAAATGCCACTGGTAACCTCATCCATAGTCAACTCACTAGCAACTTTCTTTCAGCCTCATCTCAGGAGCAACGGATCCGTGATCTGAATATCATTTCTCTGTAGGAACGGGAACTTCATTTGAAGATGTCAGACGGCTGGATCTTTTGAGAATTTCAGAGTTCCTGTCTGATGCGGCAACGCACAAATAGGGCTACCACATTTCTTGCTATTCCAGTACAAACGAAGACAGTGTAAGTTTCATCTGCTGTGACGCAGAGGCAGATAAATTCACAAAGTACACTTGCACTGAACACGGACTGACATCACATTCACTTGAAGATATTCTTATGTAGGAAACTATATCGCAGCAGTTGATCGTAATATTATTGCTTATTAGTGTAAAGCAACAGTATATACTGCTGCACTCAGCTTTTCGGAATCTGCAGTGTTCTAAAATCGCATACAATCGTCGTTAGTGATACGTGAAAATTTGTGATGAAAACAATTCTGGATGGGTTGGAGAGGGGGCTGGGGTGAAGGTTATGATTGGGGGGGGGGGGGGTAGGGGGCAAGTAACCCTCTTGCCCCGTTTTGCGGAAGCTTATACTTTGTCCATAACTTACAACACGTGGAATCTCGCTGGTTAAAAGGGAATGTACAGTGAAATGTATTCAGCTGGTTGACGTAGCCATGTGTAGGTTTATGCCGATAAGATAGTTTCATTCCGCATCTCCTAGCTTTCTAAGTCTTTAATTCGCATCCGCGCTAAATAGTGGCCTAAACTATTTATGTTACCCATTCGTATTTAAGGCTTTATGCTGGAACGAAATTTCGGAGCAGTATTTTATCATTTTAAGGATAGGTTTCGTAATTTAAATCTGGCAGAATAAAAAATTTGCTGCTGGCAAGGGTTAGTTGCAACTGAACGTACTCAGCCTGGACCTTGCAAACTCCAACAATGGCCACAGACTGCATGTTTTCAGCTTTCCTTACAACAGAAGAGCAATGCTGCTTCATCCTACACCGTTCACTGGTGGTAAGTAACATAATCAAACAGAAACAGGATAATAATATTGACACTATCATTGAAGTTTAACCATTAATTTATTATTGCTGCGGATATCCGCATATGTACCCTCACAAGCCGACATCCACGAAAATATATATTTTAAAATGTACATAAGCAGTCTCGACCGCAAGAAACCTCTGTTGTTGTGGTTGCCGGTTTCGGTTAGTTTCTCATCATCTTCAGTCCTCATACCATGATGGAGGCGGTGGCAGTGAACGGAGCAGACAGTTCGTAACGCCTGCTCTATTCAACGCCACTGACAACCATCATGGTGTGAAGTCTGAAACCGGTAACCACAACAATAGAAGTTTCTTGCGGTCGAGAATGTTTATGTTCAGTACTAAGAAAAGCCACTGCCAACGGCCTCGCCACAGTGGTAACACCGGTTCCCGTCAGATCACCGAAGTTAAGCGATGTTGGGCTGAGCTAGCACTTGAATGGGTGACCACCCGGTCTGCCGAGCATTGTTGGCAAGCTGGGTGCACTCAGCCGTTGTGAGACAAGCTGAGGAGCTACTTGATTGAGAAGTAGTGGCTCCGGTCTCGTAAAATGACATACGGCCGGGAGAGCAGTGTGCTCACCACATGCCCCTCCATATCAGTATCCAGTGACGCCTGCGGTCTGAGGGTGATGCGGCGGCCAATCGGTACCGCTGGGCCTTCCAAGGCCTGTTCGGACGGTGTTTAGTTTAGTTTAAGAAAAGCCGCTGTTCTTCACGAGAAATGTTCTAAAAAATTACGCAAACGTTTACCCATAGAATAATTATTGCTGGGATCAAACATATTTGTGAGCCTTTCAGACAGTCGTTTGTCGCGCTTTACACAGGGTTAATGAGCGCACTATACGAGGGGCAGCCATCCACATTGCCAACATCTAACGCCATATGTCACCTCAGAGCAAACAGTTCATCAAAAGAGAATCCAACTCACACACAGTGAAACGTTCATTGGAAAACAAATCATTAATGAGCTCCTGAGATGCTTGCAGTGTAGCCATTGGTATCAAATATTATCACTTACGCACCAACAGTTGCCGAATTATGTAGAATGAAAACATAGACGCAATAAACATTTCCCAGTTAAGACGCGAGTATCTCAGAATCCGATACAGAAGAAGGGCTCAAATACTGTCATTTTTATTTACTGTATATAGGACGTACCGATCCCACGAGGATGACGGAGGTAAAAACCAATCAATCACTTAATTTGCATTCTAGGGTCCTTTAACGGACATATCTAACATTCCGCAGAATGAACACCAACTGTACACATCTAATGAAATGATTCTGGTTTCTGCAGCATGTTTTTGGGTGTTTAGTGAAGAAGCATACGTGCCCGGAAAAGCCAATTTCTCGAATCAATAAAAGCAGACATCGTAAGGTTTCATAATATAGCAAATACTTTGCTCAATGAGCAATGCTCCTATCATAGCTCAACGAAAGGCGAATATATACAGGGTAGACCTGTGGATTTAAAAGAAGGTAAGTAACTTTTAGACTTAAATGTCTTTGAAGAAGCCAGGTAAATCAAGACATCTTCACGTATTTGCCCTTTTTATGAGCTAACGCTATTTCCCCAGCGCAGTGCGCTCTTTCAGCTGTAAGATGTTAGCAACATGTATCTTGCAATTTGTAGGCTTAAATCCCAGATCCCGTGCCCAAACTCGAGAAAATTCGTCAACCGTTGTAAAAAATACACAGTATCATATGGCTCAAAAGCATACATATAGCGGCGCGGAGTGGCCTTGCAGTTTGAGATGGCGAGTCATGGATTGCGCAGCCCCTCCCGCCGGTGGTTCGAGCCCTCCCTCGGGCATGGGTGTGTGTGTTGTTCTTAACATAAGTTAGTTTAAGTAGTGTTTAAGTCTAGGGACCGATGACCTCGGCAGCTTGGTCTCTTCGGAATTCACACACATTTGAACATTTGCATTTCTGGGAACAGGGAGGATAAAATTCATGTGATTGGATTTGATCCTGGGGGGGGGGGGGGGGGGGGGAACGCAAAAACAGTTTTCTGGGTGGGGGGTTTTATTTTTTTCCCCGAAGGAACTATTTCTCCACAAAACCAACCCCATGTTATGTGTATGGTGAGAGGAGCAAGAAGAAATAGGCAAAAATGTATGTGCTTCTAGAGAGCGGGATGCAGGAAATATCCGCTAGTGGGTGCGTATCTATAATAGGAAGTGTCCTAGCCTTCTCAGACATATTTGTTATATTGCTTCCGCGCCGTACGGACTCCAGTAAGAATAACCCGACATCTGAAAATTTCTAGCAATTAAAACGACGAAGCACAGCTTTTAATATAAACCAAATTCTTTTGGAAACCAAGATTTTCAGCCTCGCCTAATGTGTTGCACTTATTACTCAAAGCCACACTTATGGTTAGAAAACTGTAAGCAGTATGGGATGGGGAACGAGTTCTCCAATTTCAAATAAAGACGATACTGTATCCAAACGGCAGGCGTTGCTGCAAACTGGCAGAGGCACTTCATTGCAGCTGCAAGAGATGATATTTAAGAACATAAACTTACTTTCCAGATCAGACGTTCTAAGGAGCGAGATTGCCAGTGGTTCTGCGTGAGAGAATAAATCATTTCAACTGAATATAATATATTAGCACCATTACACGCTAGATTTGTGCGTAACGCGAAATATCATACTTCAGATTTTTATTTCTGAGGCCATCAGAGTGAATAACGCTCTATTCTAAAAAAAAGAAAGAAGAGAAAACATAACGCTGAGTACAAATTATATATTATTCCATTGGCGTTTGGGACTACTCCATGATTAGGAATCTCGCACCACGCACAACCACTCACATCGCAAACGACTACCAGTTATGGAAAAGTATGCTCTGCGATTAAATTGAAAAATGCTTTCCTCGGTAAGAGCAATTCTTTAACAAGCGTTGCAAGGAAATGTTTATCATCACTCTTTTCGTCGCCATCTGCAAAGATATGGTTGCTAAGTAACATCGAAAGTATTGCATTATTTAATGATGACTTCCTCAGAATTACTTTAGTTATTTATTCTGCGTTTTCGAGACTATCAGAAATGAGAAGGTCTAAACTGTGCAGTTGGAGTAGTGTGCTTCGGAATATACTGCTTGCAGATGTGAGAAGCAATATTTTATTTCGAAATGCCACTGAGCGCATCAGTCGTTCTGCTTTAACATTAACCAGACCTGGCTCCTACATAGCCCTCCATATCGCCGTAATTAAATCACTGAGCTTGCGGGTTTTTAATTTCCTGCTACGTCTCTGTTACTGCAATAGCACTTTTTCGTAATAAGCGGATGTGTTGAAAAGTTTTATATTACTGGAGGCTATGCGTAATTATTAAATAATTTAACCAAAGAGACATCATGGAAGGTTGCCCACACGAAGATTTTGCCGTAATACAAATTCTTTTTATGCTTTTGTTTAATTTTAGTTCATAGTCCACTGTTGTTAAGAGTGTTGTAAGACTTACTATATCATTGTTACCAAATGATGCAAGTTTAATTTCTTTTTCGTGAAAGTTTATTAATAAATGACCAAAATGTAATACAGAATATGATTACAAGGCCCCAACAGAAGTTTCAAAGTAAAACAATAAATATAAGATTTTCTCTCTGTTTCCCTATGTCCCACAGACATAAGGCAGGTGCTTCTTCAGTTCAAAAGACCATCACGAAAAATGGGATTTTTGTTATCACTTACCATTACTGTCAGTCCTACTAAATTGGACATACTGGAAAGTTATTCGGTAATAGGCTCATAGAACACAATTGAAGCAAGAAATTAAAGAATCCGGGTTCATCCTTTGTCGGACATACCAAAAACTCAACTTTGTAATTGGTGCAGAAGTTATACACGTAGACGGAAAAGGTGAAAGGCTCACTTAGTTAAAAATTAACGAGCAGATCGTTGTCTCCCCATATTTACTACATAATAAGCAAACTCATTTCAGTTATTCATCCCTTTCAGACAATGTTTCAACCTCTACATAAAAGAGAAACCTCGGTGCCCTCGCTCATAAGCAGATAATGGCACAAATTCCCCTTACTGTGTAGGTAGCTCTTCTTCAGTGTATGTATATTCGTAGTTACTGTAAATGCTGCAGTAATGAATGTTGCAGGACGCAAATCTAACTGTGTCAGAACTCAACACATATAACTGTTACAGTTCAAGTCTAGACTTGATAGACTTAGAAGTTAATTATCATTCCCTGAATGCCGTCTTTAGGATCAGTTAGGCAATACAAAATAGTTCATCAAGACAACTAACCGCTTTTTTAGCAGAGATTTGGCTAGTGTGTTTGGACACCAAATCTGAAGCAACGAAGCCGTTGGGCGTGGTTCTGGTTCCGACTGCCGGCTGTACCATCAAAGCGTTGGCGGTAGGACGGGCTTCGGACTCATCTGCTATTCTGAACGCATGGTTGTGGTTGGTTCAGCAGCGATTTGTTGCATCTGTTAAACGGATACGTATTTATTGTGTCTAAAAATCAGTGGCGTATCGAGTGAAATACGAAGGCGGTATTGAAGCTGATAGTTTTATCATGAACGGGACCGTTTATGGGATCCTACGAACTGCTATTGTAAATACAAACTGAAAAGATAGCCTCTTGGAGGGAAGTATATGAACTGTTTGGAAACAAAACGGAATGTTAATGGATATATATTTATTTCACGTGCAGCTATCCTAAAGGAGGTATCAAATTTGGAAATTTTAGGGTCTACATAGTTCAATAAGAGTTCGAAACCTATACCTCTAATTCGCAAAAAAATTGTGAAGTGGCCAATATTCGAATTCAGCTTTAAGTCAGGACATTAATTTTGTCCCGCCACCCAACCCCATTTTTTGTGTTCAAATGTTCAAATGTGTGCGAAATCTTATGGGACGTAACTGCTAAGGTCATCAGTCCCTAAGCTTACACACTATTTAACCTAAATTATCCTAAGGACTAACACACTCACCCATGCCCGCGGGAGGACTCCAACGTCCGCCGGAACCAGCCACTCAGTCCATGACTGCAGCGCCTTAGACCGCTCGGCTAATACAGCGTGGCCCATTTTTTTGAAAAGAGAGGTTTCCCACCATTGTCCTTTCTTCTTCTTTTACTGACGATCAGCTACTTGCAGTAAGATAAATGCTACAAATACGACGACTGCTAAATGCTCTTTTCCCCTCACAGTATCGGCCAGTGAAATACAATGCCGGAGAAAAATTTGTATTTGTATACAGACGACGTCGATTTTATCCTATGACAGCGTATGCCACCTGAGAAATGGGAGATAAGGTAATAATGGTCTCAGCGTCGTCTACCAACCGATAGCCGTGGCGTAGCTACCAGAATGCCATCTGTTTCTAAACATTAAATCGGAATGCTCACAGATAACCACGATGCGGAAGACATTCATGCTTCTTACAGTCAAATGAGCGAGTTGGAAAAGTGCCAAATTGTGGCCTTTCTGGTGGCGAGATCTTCCTTTCAAAATGACATACAAGTTGGACGTGCTTCGTCAGTTGTGCAATTGTCCTGGTATCAGTGGTCACGTGAACATTATCACATCCGTTGACGAGGCTTTGGATGTCCACGCAGTACAGACGCTCTTCAAGTTCGTCGTATTACAAGGGCTCAAATGGGTCAAATGGATGTAAGCACTGTGGGACTTATCATCTGAGGTCATCAGTCCCGTAGATTTAGAACTACTTACACCTAACTAACCTAACGATATCACACATATCCATGCCCGAGGCACGATTCGAAACTGCGACCGTAGCAGTAGTGTAGTTCCGGACTGAAGCGCCTAGAACCACCCGGCCCCACCGGCCGGCATTAAAAGGGCAGAAGTGGCAGATAGGACAGCTACCGTAGCACAGAGCTTGTGAGCCCAAACGTGTCAACACGGTTTCGAACTATGGGCACACGCATCTCTAGCCAGTCTTTTACTCACGCCACACATCGACGTGCACGGCTCAACTGGTGGCGTCGGAGGATCACTTGGGAGATGGAATGGCGTGCCGTGATCTTTAGCGGTGAAAACTGATTCTGCCTGTGTGCAAGTGATAGTATCATGGAGTGTATTCGTCCAAGACATACAGGCCCGGTTCCTGGCCATTCGGTCTGGGGTGCAATAAGATACAACTTTCGTTTACCTTTGGTGTTTCTGGAGGGGGGGGGCGCTAACCAGCAGTCTGTACGTGCTGAATGTTGTTAGACCCGTCCTTTCGCCGTTATTGCAACTGGAATGTGATGTGTTGTTGATAAATTATAATGCTCGCCCTCACAGTGCTCGTGAAACTAAACATGCTCTGCAAGACGTGCAGCTACCTCCTTGGCCAGCACTATCTCTAGATTTGCTTCTAATCGAGCACGTGTGGGATATGATGGGAGGAGAAGTGAGTCAGTGAGTCGTCAACTCGACAACCAAAAACTCTTGCAGAATTACGTGAACAGGTTTAGCAGGTGTGGCATAACGTATCCCAGGACAGTACTCGCCATGTGTAGGATTGACTGGAGGGCAGGGTAAGCTACTGCATTGCCGCCCATAGAGGCAACACCAGATGGATGACTCACCATGTGCCGATACCCGGTTCCATAGAAAAGCTTGTGCTATTGATCTGTAAATGTAATCATTTCATGTGATCCACATGCCCTGTTGCTACAATAAATCCTGAGAGAATTAGGAACCTCCAAAAGGTGTACTATTTTTTCTTGAATTGTAGCAATTAAAACAATACTTTATAATAATAACAAAATAGAGCAACTACGATTCCATATGGCCGAATCCGTTGGTCTCAACACCTAGGTTTGTTGGGGATGATGGGCCCAACGTCGATGAGTTGGCGATCGACGATCGGCCGAATACATTGGCTGTCGTTCTTTCGTCTTCGCTGGGGTAGTGTTGCATGGGGGCTTAATTAAAAAGAAACGGGACTAATATTAATGAATAAATGAAGTAATTTTAGTAGTTGTGTGACCGGTTACGAAGTCTCTTAACCGGTTGGCACTGACAAGTATTAGCACGCAATCTGACTTCATAAAATAAAAATAAAGAATGACAAGGAAATTCCATTAACATATTTGATTAATTAAGTCCCCTGTAACTATAAAAGCTACGAAACAACAAAGCACAAGTGTAACTGTTCTGTGTGTGGTAGTGTGACTCAACGTACATGTATCTGGCTCGGTTCTTTCTCAGTACGACAAAATACTTTAAACACCATTTACAATGAACTAATTGAAAAACCAGAAATACTAGAACTACACATAGAAACCAGAATCACAAGTCTAATAAATGAACATGAGCCAGATGCTTTGTTGAGAAAGAGCGATTGTCATTAAAGCAAGAAGAATTGTCATTAAAGAAAACTGTAATACCTTTTTACCTCATTATATATTGACGAAAATATTCCATTACGCCAGCATCATAAATCAGAAGCCCATTTCCTTTCTCTAATATATTCTGACAATTGCAACTTCTTCCATCTATACATTACACCAACCGAACAGCGTCTGCTCTCTCGCCCAATATTACAACAACTGCCCTCGACATCCTCCGACCTACTACTGACCAGTGGCGGCGGCGGAATAATAATCTTTGGCGCAATCTCTGGCTCTGTGACTCAGTGAAGCCACCTTTCTGTGTGTAATTGCCATAACCCGACCCCTAGATCATACAACAAAAATAAAGTTTGCAAAACAAAACAAGAACTTGTTTCGTCAGGTTAATACAACAGAAATCGTCTTCTGGTCTTCTGACACAAATAGTTCTTATATAGATATTTGCAAAAGTGGACAACTATGTTACTATCGCAATGTGTAACAGCTGCTATGATGATAATAGGGTTACTCAAGGTCATTAAGAGAGAAGTGGACATCGAGGGTATTCACAAAATTATTGTCTAAATTTGAAAGGAATAAGGATCGTCAATTCTTAAGCAGATCACAAAAAGAAGAAACCATGGATTACAAGTAAGACTGCTGAGGGATACGGAAAAATACTGTTCGAAAATAATTTTACGAACAAATTCATACTAGTTTTGGTAGAAGTAAGATATGGGGGCTACAACGAACTAAACAATTTGTTGCTGGAAGATGTAACTTCGACTAAAATAATTCGACTGAAACGGATCTATATGGTCTCAGAAACAAGACTACGGCGAACAGTGGCTATAAAGTGACCATCATATGATCACATAGTTGAAATAGTAACGATTTCTAATTTTCTGGCAAAAAATGTGCAAATAATTAGCTTAGTGCGCGACAAATGTTGGCTCCTCAGAGGATCAATTTCATTATTCATCACTGGGAAGACTACATCGTGCAGAGGATAGTTTTATTATGGGAGCACATTTTCTGAGGGAAAAGCTTGCGATGAAAGCGATTAATTGCAAAGAAGAGGGAGAAGAAGAAATAATATTACCAACATTTATTTATAAACTCAACTGTGAATGTTGTATGTAAAGGCAGGAATAGGAGTTGCGTTGCCAATAATATTTTATGGAGCGAAGCTAATAAACACAATATTGAATGTGTGTGTCAATTACAGGGATGAAATTAGAGAAAAGATGATATTATTATGTAAAGGTACTTAAGATGAAAACAAGAATATACTTACGAACTAATGTACAGCTATGCACGGTTTCCTATGCAGCCAAGGCTGTGTCTTCAAATATAGGAACCATAAGCAGTTTTGAAATTAGCTGTATCATAATTTTTAAGCCATCTTCCACTAGACGTAAAAATTAAGAAAATATTAGAAATGCAGCCACGAAAATATCGATCAGTAGTTCCTGTAATCGGTTATATGTAGTTAAGAAGAAATATGTAAGTGTGTACATCATCATCAATCCCCACATGCTTTACAGAATTGCAGTGCTACAGTGTGATTATCCAAAAAATTTAATTCAGCTTCTGAAATGTGTCTTAGGAGTCAAGAACCTTACGAGAATTAAGAAGTAGACGCCTGCAGTTAGAGCTTAATGTTAGTAGTTGCAAAGATCAAATTTCTTCGTAATAGCAGACGTTATCGACCTAAAGTAATGCTTCTCATTCCGAGGTTTTCAACTTTCACACACATGTTTGCCGTGCATCATACTAGGTGAAAATCTTCTAAAGAATGTGACTGCTTATATTAAAGATATTTTGATAACAATTGAAAAACCGGAGAAATACCCATCAATTTTAATTGATTTTCTATATTCAAACTCTTAATGGCTACTGTTAATTTAGAAAAATCGGAATTCAGCAGAAAATAAATTAGTTTCTTAATATCATTCACTCGAATCAAAACACATTCATATAAAGAGATTAGCTCCACAAACGTCATAGTATGACAGCCCTAGTAGCAACAAGAGATATTTCTTGGACTGTGATAAATGTATCAAATGTTTATTGATGGTAAAAGAGTCCAGAATTGAGTACAACGAAATTGATGCTGAATGTTCTACGAATATAGATTGAAACAAATGAAGGCATTTCAGATGACCATTTCTAAACTATACACTGTTCCTATTGTAACAAGTGATTGAAGTGGCAAATATAGAACATACAATGATATTGTTTGAAATCTGTCCAATTAATGAGAGAAGGAGAAAATAAAGGTCCAAAAGAACGAAGTTGTAACTGTTGCATGATGGTTATGAAGGAACACGTAATGATATATAAACTAATTCATAACTGTTTGATGAGGTGGACGTTAACGTAACAAGGAAAATTTGGTCATCCGATGTCTACAAAATATGCATAATACTCTGGACAATGCATCACCAAAGTTACCTAGAATCGGGAATTTCTCAGTGTATTAGAACCTAAGGGAAGGTACACATAACCGACGCCATGACAAATAAGTGTATGACATAAGTCAGGTCATTCTTCGAAGAAAGTGCCCAGTTTCTGGCAAGATTCTATGCTTCACGAGAAGAAATTTGACTGCAGACAATACGCAAATTAGTAAAAGAATGGAACAAATCTCATGACAAAGGGATTAAACCATACAGGTGACACTATTGTGATAAAATACATTTTGAGTTATCAGATTTTAACGAAGAAACATGGAGCTTTCACATGTATTATAGTACAACATATTAAGCATTCCAGCAGCGCCGATGCTTTTGTGTAAGCACAAGAAAGCGAAACTGTTTGCAACATGTTGAAAATATCGACATATCAAGCCACATCGTCTTAGTAGAGATGAAAACATTTCGACAACAGATTGGGCAGATTATCTTCACTAAGAAAGAACATTAAACGGAATGGAATTTTTGTTGAATTTCGTAGTCTACACTAGAAATAACAGATATACTGGCCTACTAGTAGCATCATTGATGACATTTCAAAAATGCAGGTAGTATCGGTGATACTATATGGATCATTTATGAAGGGTATTTACAAAACAAATGATCACGACACTATTTATAGTGAAACAATACACGTCTGAACTGCGAGTAGTATACTAGGTCAATCACCTAAAATCTGCACCGCAAATATTACGGAAATGGAAAGTGCTGGCGACTTGCGGTTTTCACGGAATATATTGCTAGTCAGGAGCTAGTATTGTTAAACATTGAACAGATTACGTTAATACTTAGAAAATATATTTTTTAGCAAACATACAATTTTTTTACTTGCTTAGGCTTCCGCGGCCATAGTCGACATAAAAGTTTTTTTGGTATGGTTTCGCGTCATAGTGTTTATAAACTACTGCTGCTGGACAAAAAGCCAGTAGACCCAGAAGAAGGCCGCTGCAACCGTGACCGAAACGTTGGCTTTTGTCCAGCAGCAGTAGTTTCATACGTTATGACGTTACGACCCAGAAAACTTCTATGTCGACATACAATTCTTAATTGGAACAATTCTAAGACATTAGCAAACTAAAAGTACGGTAAATTAGAATGTCAGAGGTGTTTGTTACAGGATTCCTGTGCTACGAGATGTCGTATTTTGAAAAATTTCCACACCGACACTTGTACAATACTTATGGTAGCACACACTAAACAAGACAAGTGCATACTCTGGTTATGTGAACTCTGACCAATAATAAGACATTAGACTATCACAGGTTGTGTTCAAAATGACCACCGGCTGCAGCAGTCGGCAAGGAACAACGTTTCCTCGCGTGCAAGCATCTCATAGGAGATGTTCGAGCAGGCTGCAGTAATACGCCGTTGCATGTCATCGGATATAGCTGGTATGTCCTTGTAGACAGCGTCTTTCAGCTTTCCAAACAAAAAAAACGTCTACAGGCGTCAAATCGGGGAAACGGACCGGCCAAGATGCAGGTGTTGTGCATCCAATTCATTGATTTGGAAACAATTCTCAATGAGCGCTCTAGTACTTCCTGCACTATGGGCTGGACAGCCATCACTTTGGTATCACAGATTCCTCCTAGGCTGCAGGTGAACGTCTTCAAAGCATCCGTGGAAGATCGTGAGTTAGGAGATTGCTATAGATGTGCGCGTTCAGTGTTCCGTCTATGAAAAATTGGCCTATGAGCTGACCGTTAAATATCTCAATCCACACGTTTACACTCCATCGACACCGGCGTTCCAGCCGATGCAGCTAACTTGGATTGTCAACCGACCAATAGTGCATCTATCGGTAGTTTGCATGTCCATGGTTAGTAAATGTGACTTCATCACTAAAGTAGGTCCATGATGCAGATGGAGTATCCTGTCTTAATGCCCATATACAGAAGTCAACACGATTCTCACAATCGTTTCCATGCAGCTCTTGATGGAGAGCGATGTGATAGGTATGGAACCTATGTCGCTGGAGAATGCGAAGGACACGTGCTAGATTCATGCCACTTCCTCGTGCGAAAACACGAGAGCTAAAGTACAGATCAACGCGTGCTACAGCAGTTCTTCTGTCGTCACTTGTTACCTTCTTTTACGTTAGTAAATAACTGCCGCTGCTGGACAGCTCTTGGGATGTCTTGACGCATAACCGTACAAGAACAAGCTGCGTTCTTCCTACACTCTCCGTACACCGTATGTCTACATTCTCTGAATTTGTAAAGTTCATCGTCCACTCGAGACCTACTGCTTTGACTGTCATACACTAACTGACCAGCAAGTCGCAACGCACTCAAGGATCACACAAGTACACTGTAAACAAACATAACGTCACACGTAGCAATTACGCGGGGTGAGAGGCACATACAAGTGGCGATATGGAAACTTTTCAAAATACCATATCACGTAAGTGACTCGCCCTAGAATCCTGCCACAAACACCAATGACATTCTAACTTTCCCTAATTTGTGTTTGTTAATGTCAATAGGTTTGTTCCACCTAAAAATGGTTATGTATGAAGAAAAATTGCTGTTTCTAAAAGTTATTACAACCTGCTTATGGGCTAACAATGTGAGTCGCTGACTACCAGTCGATTCTGTGAAAATCGCACATCATCAGCACTTCCCATTTCCGCAATATTTTTAGTGATTCACCCATTATACCATGACATTACACAGCATGGCGTTGAACATGATGAAATACTTTAATAAATCTTGTGGGACATCCGATCTAACCCCACACCTTACAAAAGCATCTGCCAAATCATCGAAATAATTTCGCTTCGTTTACATTATAGAAGATGAGCGGTTAGTGCAATCTTACCCAGTGTAAGCCGATATTACTTAAAGTCATGACCGGGATGCGGTAGTACACGTGTTAGAGAGGCTAACATCTCCACTGTGTACGATAACCTTGTTAATTCGTCAAATTCCGATTACAGCAAAAATGCTCAGAAGGTTATTACATTTTCATACTCTACCACACTGTTTAATGAGGAACAGCTTACCTCCATGACAACAACTGAGTAGGTAGTTTGTCAGCTAGTAACACGGCGAAAGTGTTGCAAGATACCAACTCTATGTAAGTACTTTCTAGTTACCCCATTAAACATTTCATCTTAGCGTGAAAACCAGGCATTAGTTGAAACTACCAAATTAAACTCTTTCATTCCTCTTTGATTACTGATTACTAATCTGTCACATCTGATTATTAATTTAACAGATCGAAGTGTTTCACATCATGGAATAATTAACATGTTATCAACAGAGGTCACAGAGGGCATAAACTATGAGGAAACACGGAAGTTAAAGTATAGCCAGCAAGTTATTGAGGAGATTGATAATACTGATAATATTCTTCTCGGGTGTGCAGCTGGATCATAACGTCACCTTGACAAAATATTTCAGCGGTCCAACGGGCTGCCATCTTCAGGTGAGAGTGCTGGTACACGATCTCGCCGGAATCACATATTGAGGAAATTAGTTGTAAATGCTGCTCTGAGAGGGGCACATTGGCACGGGAGGCAGGATCGTGGCCGAGAGCATCAAAGCACTATGAAAACTGATTTATTTTATTTATTTGTTTTACGCGTCTAGTTTAGTAGGACCAAACTGAGGAGCTAATCTCCAAGTTTATGGAACATGTCAGTACATGAAAGTACAACATAAAAGTATTAATACCAGTGAAGGAAAGTTGCTACTCACCATATAGCGGAGATGCTGAGTCGCGATAGGCACAATAAAAAGATTCACACAATCATAGCTTTTGGCCATTAAGGCCTTTGTCTGCAGTAGACACACATACACACAAGCACATACACACTCACTCAAACGCAACTTGCACACACGTCTGCAGTCTCAGAGAGCTCAAACTACACTACACTAGTTTCAGCTCTCTGAGACTACAGACGTGTGTGCAAATTGCGTTTGAGTGAGTGTGTGTGCGCGTGTGTGTATGTATGTCTACTGCCGACAAAGATCTTAATGGCCAAAAGCTATGATTGTGTGAATCTTTTTATTGTGCCTACCGCGACTCAGTATCTCCGCTATATGGTGAGTAGCAACTTTCGTTCTCTTGCATTGTTACATTCCATCCTGGATTTTACATTGTTCAACATATAAGTATTAAAGCCATAAGTTCATATAAGCGCAGTCAACAATACAACAAGAATCAGCTTTATTTTTCAAGGAACTCCTCGGCGGAATAGGAGGAGTGACCCATGAAGAAAGTGCGTGTCTTATTGCTAAGATTTTTGATTTCTTGTGGTAACTTATTGAAAATGGATGCTACAGTATAGTGCACACCTTTCTGCACACGTGTCAAGGAAGTGCAGATTGGACTTCTACCAAGAATTAACTAAGTGAAAGTTCCAGAATGAGATTTTCACTCTGCAGCGAAGTGTGCGCTGATATGAAACTTCCTGGCAGATTAAAACTGTGTGCCCGACCGAGACTCGAACTCGGGACCTTTGCCCTTCGCGGGCAAGTGCTCGGTCGGGCACACAGTTTTAATCTGCCAGGAAGTTTCATATCAGCGCACACTCCGCTGCACAGTGAAATTCTCATTCTGGAAACATCCTCCAGCCTGTGGCTAAGCCATGTCTCCGCTGTATCCTTTCTTTCAGGAGTGCTAGTTCTGCAAGGTTCGCAGAAGAGCTTCTGTAGAGTTTGGAAGGTAGGAGACGAGATACTGGCAGAAGTAAAGCTGTGAGCACCGGGTGTGAGTCGTGCTTTGGTAGCTCAGATGGTAGAGCACTTGCCCGCGAAAGGCAAAGGTCCCGAGTTCGAGTCTCGGTCGGGCACACAGTTTTAAGTGAAAGTTGCTAATTCTTGGGAGCAAGCTGATATTTTTAACAAGAAACGACAGTAAAGTATATATATATTGAGAGGCCAATGTCAGAATACCCAGACTAATGAACAGAGGTCGACAAGTGGTTCGCGAACCGATCGTTTCTGAACCAAAAATATGCTTTGAGAATGGGTACAGTTATCCCAAAAATATAATACCGTACGTCATAAGCAAATGAAAATGAGCAAAGTAGACTACTTTTCGCGTCGAACTATCTTCTGATACCGTTCAAATAGTAAAAATGGCAGCATTAAGTCTTTGAACAATATCCTAAATGTGGACTTTGCACAAAACTTTACTACCCATCTGAACACCTAGAAATTTGAAGTGTTCAGTTTCACTGACAATATGCCCATTCTGTGAAATTAAAACATCGGGTTTTGTTGAATTTTGTGTTAGAAACTGTAAAAAATTAGTCTTAGTGTGTTTCAGCGTTAGTTTATTTTCTACAGGCCATGAACTTAACATATGAACTGTACTATTTGAAACAGTGCCAATGTAGATTCAGTAAAGCATGTTCTTATCTGTTAGGTATACTATAACCTTCGTGGTATACATTATCATCACTGAAATACCTTTGTATGGTGATGAACACCTAGTTACGTTCTGGCTGTATGGCGTTCTATGTGGATTTCCCTTGAAGAATTAGCAAACGCTTAACAAACAAAAGGAAACGTCTGAACGTTCAATGGTTCTCCGCTTTCAATTAGAACTTGAAATTTACGGACGAAAGTAACTCTTTGCGGAAGAACCAAATTTAGTTCTCGCCGCAAATTTTTCATTAAACTTTGTCAATTAACGTAGCCAAATAAAGACCGCAGCGGCCGCCCGTCTCAAGATAATTGGTCGAGTGTGAGCCTCGGCTGGGAGAAATTCCAATTAACTGCGGGTGTAATTCTGTTCCCGTTGCAGCTGTTACAACTGACTGGCCAGCGACTCAGATTCTTACGAACAGCGAGAAGCGAAATTGCTGTCTCTGAACTCTTCATTCGGATAAACGAATGTGCTGTACATATTAACATCGCCGTTTATTATGTTATAACTTTGTTCTCTGTTTGTTCACTCACAAATTTGACTGCAGGACTATATGAGGTATTATGGGAATAAATTCTAGGAGCACAAGACAGAAGACTAGTATGATGTCGTGATGCAATTCGCAGGATCTTTCACCTTGCTACACCAAATGTTCGGCTACTTTTAACTAAATGCTTTTTCACATATACATGTTTGGTACGTTTTTTTTCCGTGGCTGTATGTTTAGGATACAAATAAAAAGCGAATGCGACAAATACTAATTTCTATTTATTTACTTTTTTATTTAAGACGTGTTTCGAAGGCTTTCTTGATCACCAGATAGCTGATTGCTCCAACGATGTCGAATATCAGCAGTCCTGTTCATTTTCTTTGTGTGCTTTCCTGGAGAGTGATGATGTTAAACATTCACTGTTTACGAACTTTGGCTGCGATGTTGCAAGATAGACTTGTAATACCTCTTAAGAGTGAATGTGTTAAAATAGGTGGTCTTCAGGAAATTACGGTTAAGCTTACATTTATGAAGTGTAGTGGAGATAGGGAGAGAAGTGTAAACCACTATTGCATTGACATCATGAAAAGGTGCTGGGTAAATTTGAAGGACCGTTATTAGAAGACTCTGCGAAACTGTAGTATATCTGTCATATATCGTGCGTAGGGACCATGGGGATATTAATGAGAAATAATGCATAAAGCTAGATGCATTAGCACTAATTTTGCCGTCTGTCCATATGTTAACTGTTTAGAACATAAAATCACGGATCCTGGTTCTAGGCAGTTTTTAGACGTTATGAAATGTAGATCTATGTATGGGTCGAGATGCACATCAATGATCTAAACAATATTCAACAACGATATAACAGTTCATCCTGCTTGCTACTTTGAGGATGAAGAATATCATGTGTCAGTTCCCAGAATTGTCTCATAATTCTGATATAGTGGTGCATAAAATAAGTGACTTCATTGAATATTTACGTCATGTGACAGAAAAGCAATAATTCTTTAACATAAACAATAAAATTTAGAATTTAAATGAATAATTATAACTGTTTTTGAAATTCAGTGGAAGATGTATTGTAAAACCTTATTTATGTCGAAATGGAGATTGGAACAAAACTACGTCTACTGGAGAATAATTTTGTAGTAATTTGTGCCCACCACAGCGCGCATAAAAAACTGTGAGATATCGTTAAGCCAGAAGATGGTAAATATCTCTAAGGTCTTGTGAGATGACTAGAGTGAGTAAGCTAAACTGTTTATCTCAGATATTTATAAAACTATTTTAGATCGTTTAATTCTGTTTTCACGCAACCGTGAATAACTCCCTTCCTTTTCATAAAGCGGTTTCGGTATATTCCTTGAAACTGCCGGCAGATAAAGGACACACTCTGCAGACATAAACTGACAAGGTGAGTAACGTCACGGGATACCTCCTAATATCGTGTCAGAACTCCTTTCTCTCGCAGCTTGCAACAATTGGACGTGGCATAGAAGTCCTCTGCAGAAATACTGAAGCATGCTGCCTGTTTAGTCGTTCATTATTGCGAATGTGTTGCCAGTGCAGGATTTCGTGCACCAGCTGACCTCTCAATTATGTCCCATAAACGTTACTTGGGATTCATGTTGGGCAATCTGGATGGCAAAATCTCTCGTTCGAAGTGTCCAGAATGTTGTTCAAACCAATAACGGGCAACTGCGGCCCGATGATATGGCACACTGATATCCATAAAAATTACATCGTTGTTTGCAAACGTCCGCAGCTCGTGGTCGTGCGGTAGCGTTCTCGCTCCCCACGCCCGGGTTCCCGGGTTCGATTCCCGGCGGGGTAAGGGATTTTCTCTGCCTCATGATGACTGGGTGTTGTGTGATGTCCTTAGGTTAGTCAGGTTTATGTAGATGTAAGTTCTAGGGGACTGATGACCATAGATGTTAAGTCCCATAGTGCTCAGAGCCTTTCAATTTGTTTGCGAACGTGAAGTCCATGAATGGCTACAAATGGTCGCCAAGTAGCCGAACATAGCCATTTCATGAAGGTTCAGATAAACCAGAGGACGCAGTCCATCCCATGTAAACACAGCGCACACCATTATGAAGGCACCACAAGCTTGTACACTGTCTTGTCTACAACTCGGGTCCGTGACTTTCAGAGGTCTGCGTCGCACTCGACTCTTACCGTCAACTCTTACCAACTAACGTCTGGACTCATCTGACCAGGCCACGATTACTAATCGTCAAGGGTCAAACTTGGTCACGGGCCGAGGAGAGGCGCTGCAGGTCATGTGCTGTTAGCAAAGGCACTCGCATCGATCGTCTGCTGCCATAGCCCATTATCGCCAGATTTCGCTGCGCAGTCCTAACCGATACGTTCGACCTATGTCCCCAATTGTTTTCTGTGGCATTCCGTGTTTGTTTAGTACTGACAAATCTATACAAACCCTGCTGCTCTCGGTCGTTAATTCAAGGCTTTCGGCCACTGCGTTGTCGTTGTGAGAAGTAGTGGCTGAAATTTTGTATTGTCGTCACACTCTTGACACTATAGATCTCGAAACTGTGAATTCACTACAGATTTCCGAAACTGAATGTCCTGTGCGTCTAGCTTCAACTATCATTCCGTATTCATATTCTGTTAATTGCTGTCGTGCGGCTCTTATAACGTAGGAAACCTGTTCCCGTCAGTCACCTGAGTGCTGCCCTTTTATACCTTGTGTACATGACACCACCGCCATCTGAAAATGTGCATATCGCTATCCCATGACTTCTGTCACCTCAGTGTAAATAGGTGGGCTTTTGCGCCCAGTGTCAATCTTGTCAAAATACGTCTCGATCTATTTTCACGTCATCTTACAAAATACCCGAAATCTTAAAATATTAAAACTACCTACATATCGGCCGTCTTGCATGTCCTGCAGAGGACAGTTTCTACGCCCTGATGAAGACCACTGCTTCGTGGCTGAAATGTGGGTTATTGAAGCATACTAAATATCTCATAAGAAGACGTGACTGTACACCTAGAGAAATTTCAACTAAACATTGTACTGATGTTTGCATAGAGCACTGCCACTTGATGAAGGGTATTTTCCCCTAAACAACGTCATAGGAATGCTGGAATGCTCCTTCAAAACATCGCAACCAGTTCTCTCTTTCAAAGATTCCTCAGGGACGTAATTCTCAATTTCAAACGATCTAGACGTCGCCGGCATCTCTAACCTTCTACTCTTTTTTCGGCCTTTAGCGTAAACGCTCATTCCGAAAGACAAATCGCAGCCGTCCGTCCGAACGTCTCAACAATACATGACTCCGCCAGCTGTTAAGATGCGTTTATTAATGCAGGTTCCCAATTAGCGCTGGCAGACGGCAGATGGAGGTGCTGTTCTTCACGCAACCAGCCGGAGCCCCTCTCAGCTATCGCTGCCGCAATTAGGAGTCGCCTTCTAATGGACCATTAGCACCGTAACGGTTCCAGGCGCGCCAGGAGTAGAGCCGAGCAATTTTCGTGAACGGTGCCTTTTACAGCACTCATCAATCTCCTGCGCTTGCTTAAGAAATCAAGATTTCTCATGGACGTTCCTCGACGTTGCAGTGTAGTAAAAATTGCAACCAGCCGCTTGGATCTGGTTGCAGTGTATCCAAGGGTGTTATTTACGGAAACAGCTGCGGTGTTCTCCAACCATAATGGATACATCTTGCTCCTCGATGTCTCTCAACTGTCTGATTTACCTAGTTACCGAAGAAACAACTGCTCATTATCAACACAATATGTTACACAGTATGTTACATATTCCACTTCTAACTTCGTAACGCAGAGATAATAGTCAGTGTGTATGGAGCCCTCTAGTCAAATCATAACTAATTCGTTAGTCAGTCAAGATGCCTTTAATGCATGGTTGGTGTAATTTATAGTTAGGAAACACTCAAAATATCCACTGAAAAATGGAAACAGCAGACAGATTTATAGGCCTCTTAGATGTTTTGATGTAAAGTTGTTTCCTACAGCCATTGTCAAACCATTATTGTTGCAAACTAAACAGCTCTGAAATGTTACCTATTGAATGTCCGTAGTACTATGTACAGTTACTCTTACTTTTTGTATCGGTTGGTTTCTGCGAATAACAGTATGGTAACAGCTAATATTGGCATTTTCGACGCCGTAATTTCCAACAAATATCTGGTTTCCTTTATTTTTTAAAAGTAAGTCAATAAAATACTGTAAATCCAAGATTACTTTCAGTATTTAGGGACAGACGAGTACTCCTGGATGAACAGGTTGGAATCGCGGTATGATCTACATGTAAAACTTTGTTTGTAAAATATGAAGACTACTCAGAGATGTGAATGTAGAATTTCCTAAGGTAACATTGGTGAAATGGCATTGCAGAAAGGATAAATAGTGCAATGTAGTGAAAAGTGTAGTAGGAAACCTTTCCTCATTTGTAACAAAAAATGTGTGTGAAATCTTGTGGGACTTAACTGCTACTGTCATAAGTCCCTAAGCTTACACACTACTTAACTGCTAAGGTCATCAGTCCCTAAGCTTTCACACTACTTATCCTAATTTATCCTAAGGACAGACAAACAAACCCACGCCCGACGGAGGACTCGAACCTCCACCGGGACCAGCCGCACAGTCCATGACTGCAGCGCCCCAGACTGCTCGGCTAATCCCGCGCAGCTCATTTACAACAAAAGACCGTGATAAATTATAAGGGACTTTTAAAAACAAACCAGCCGGAGGCATAATCACAGAAACCAAAACCTGTATGTTAGAAGTATTGATCCTCGCTGTAGAGACACTTGTCCCACTGTGACACAAGGCTGTGAATGGCAGTGTCATAAAATTCCGGGGCTGCGATGTTAACCAGTTCCGCACGTACGAGTACAGCTGGACGCCGTCGTCCGAGGTGAATCGTTGGTTCCTTAGATTCTTTTTAAGGGGACCAAAAATGGGGTAATCACAGGTAGAGAGGCCCGGACTGTATGGAGGGTGGTCGAGAATTTTCCATTGAATTTCTGAAGAATTGCCGCCACTATGTGCAGCAGAGCAGAAGTGTGGAGCAGAACGACCCCACGGGTGAGATTGCCATGTCGTTTTGATTTGATCGCTTGGCGAACGATGGTCAAGGTAAGCGAGTAACGCTGGGCATTCACTGTTGTCCCGTGTTGCAGGAAGTGACTCAGAAGGGGGTCATCTTGGTCAAAGAAGAACTTCAGCATAACCTTTCCTGCACTCGTGTGGATGGCCTTGCCATTTTGGTGGTGGTGACCCTGGATGCTTCCACTGGAGACTGTCGATTTCACTCTGGTTCGAAGCGATGACACAATAATTCGTCTCCAGCCGTCACTTGTGCCAGGAACGCTTTCCCAAGAGCTGCAGATGAGCAAGACAGTGGGCCATTCGACATGCTTCCTGGTGTGCTTCAAGACTGGAAGTGGAGGGGCGGAGTGAGGGGAACAAACTTTGCGAATGTGCAGTCGTTCCTTCATGATAGTGTGAACTATTGTGACGCTCTATCCGGTGACGGTGGCTATGGCTTTCTCTGTCACTCGGCGGTCATTGGTAATGAGAGCGTCCACCAGGTGAACGAGGCCATCGGTAATGCAGTGTTGTGCTCCAGACTGTGCATCATCGTCTAAAGGCACCCGTCCTTCCCTGAAGCCCTTGCAAGGCACATACAGTGTTCGCCGTACACTTGTGACATTCGTCGATGAATGTCCGTTCTTTCTACTCCTTCCGCTGTCAGAAAACGAACAACCCCACTTTGCTCTTCTGTTGACGCCTCCATGTCACTGTCTGCAATGCGACTGGCTGGGTTGCATGATTGATGCACGCTGCTGCTAGCTCTGTATAGTTGCGTGACGTGCACGTGTGCCCTCTAGCAATGGGCTGTGAACTTCCACGCTCTGGCCGGAACCATACCTCGTTACACACGTCACCGGTTTGGTCATTCCAGACTTGAGCTCATTTCTTATTGAACGCCCCATATAGATAATGTGTCGCTCGTGATACCAAAGTTTATGCCCTTTGTGGCCATACAACCAGAGCCGATATTTTAGTCTTTTCGTGAGCCGTATTATCGCGCACTGATTCAGTTCGATAAAATAAGAGCACCGTTATAAAGTGGTTGGCTTTCTCCGAGTCATCGGTGTAAAAATTGTACTTCATGGATTCTAAACCTTTCTTGATACGAGAAAATATCATGTATTGCTAAGCCGACCCATTCGCAGAAGTGCCACTCCTTAGACGTCATGAACATTGGAATTATCCATGAACGAGTCTCACACATCCTCTGGAGTTTACCAAATATCAGTCGCCTTATTTCCAGAAGCATTCACTTGGATGTTCGTTTTATCTTATGAGCAGCCTCTCCTCGATTTTTCCTCTAATTGCAGCACCGCCTCACATATGATGTTCTAACATTTTGTAACAAAAGCTGAGTCCACTTTGTGCTGTAGTTACAATTACGAACAAAGAAGGCCAGCAGTTAATGATAGTAAAATTATGGACACGATAACATATGCCTCACATATGATGGTCTAACATTTTGTAACAAAAGCTGATTCCACTTTGTGCTGTAGTTACAATTACGAACAAAGAAGGCCAGCACTTAATGATAGTAAAATTATGGACACGATAACATATGTTGTTACAAAGGATTGTAGGAGACAGCTTTAAACTGTCAGATGTGACTAGATAGGGCAACTGTGTTGGAACTACGCCCTTATAACGAGGTGTCCTTCCTTTTTTCAGCGACTGGTACGCAATGCAAATTACTGAAGCAGGTACAAGAGATGCCAAAGTTCAAAGTATGTGTTGCGATACTGTTTGTGAGAAATGAACAAGCTTTCCTTATGGCTAAAAGTAATATATCGACCAAAATTTTACCCTTTACTCAGCAACAGGAAAAGAAATAACGGTTGGTGCACAAGAACTGGATTTATCCGCAAGATACGCTAAGGAGTGGAAGTGAAACAGTATTGATAATATATCAATGATACCATTGCCCTAATACAATTATTTCATAAATTTCAATAAAATGAGCCAAATATTACCGATCCAAAATCAATTTTAAGAATTCCCAAAACAATAAGTGGCCTTAAAGTACTCTGCTCATATGCTCACATTTCTGACGAGTTCCGACCCAATAATACTCGAAGCCGTCAATAATAGACTAATCAAATACTTAATCTAAGACCCTAAGCTAAGGGAATTAAGAACACAATAAATACAACATAATCAACCAGGTACGCTGTAAAGGTGGATCAATGAAAAATATTGCACTGATTGAAGACTTACCTCGCATACATACCGACAATATGAATAACACAATATCATGAGAGTATGAGAGGTCCTTAGCGTAGTTAAATCTGAATCCCGAAAGGGATCACGATACTAAATTCAAAACTTGGGAAGTTAAGAGCAATGTTTTATAAGTACAAACAAATATGCCTCACGGCCTTGGCACAGACATTAAAAGTGAAACTGTAAAGGTCACTGTTCAAACGATATAGCGTTTGCAGTTGTCTGTAGTAGTTGCTAAGCGGTTGGCTGCTCAGTTCCAAAATACAGTACGCACACAGGTAAACCAAAAAACCATGGTGAGGCACAAAATCTATAAAAAGTATTAAAGATTATGGGCTGCATATTTTACAATGTTTATAAGCTCCCCACACGAGGTCAAGGGGTAGTATCTCCGACTAGTGATGTATATGTCATCGGTTCCGTGTTTGAACCTCGCCATTGCTTGAATTTTGAATAAAAATAGTAGCTGAAGACCGCCGGCCCAAGAATTCATCCTCATTCTGCCAACAACCTTAACAAAGAGAGCGGAGGAGCGGACAAATGTTAAGGGTACTCTCTTGTCCTTGGGGTGGGAAACTGTCCCTAAAAGGCGGAAGAATCAGCAAAGATCAACAGCATGGGAACAATAAGCCAATGGAAACCATTGCATTGAAGACATATGTAGCCTGTAATTGACAAAGTGACCCAATCCTTTCTCCAAGATTCTGGAATAAACCCCTTTCCGTTCTCCGGGACCGGACTGTCAAGAAGGAGATGACCATGAAGAAAAGACTGAATAACCAACAAACGGATAACTCTCTACGGGTCGGAACGTGGAATGTCAGAAGTTTAAAAGTTTTCGGGAAGCTAGAAAATCTGAAAACGGATATGCTAAAGCCCACTCCAGATGTAGTGGAGGTCAGTGAAGTGAAATGGAGAGAAGAAATGGATGTCTAGTCAGATAAGTATCGATTAATATTAACAGCAGCAAAAAATGTTAAAGCGGGAATAGGATCCGTCAGAAATAGGAGCTTAGGGCGGAGAGTAAGTTACTGTGATTGGGCTGTTCTCACTGAAATCGGCAGCAAAGCGGCAACAACAATAATAGTTCAGGTATATACGTGAATATAGAAAGTAGAGAATGAAAGGGTAGAGAAAATATATGAGGTTGCAGGAGAAGGAACAGGCGAGAGGATTAAAGGAAAATATGAGTTTGGCAGTGGTAATGAGAGAAGGGAAAGACTAATTGAATTCTGCAATAAATTTCAACTAGTAATAGAGAATACTCTGTTCAAGAATCACAAGAAGAGAAGGTGTACCTGGAAAAGGACGGGAGATACGAGAAAATTCGGTTTGATAACATAATAGTCCAGAGATCTCGAAATCGGACATTGGATTGTATTGCATACCCAGAAGCAGATGTAGACTCAGATCACAACTTAGTAAGATGAAGTGTAAGCTGAAGTTTAAGACACTTGTCAGGAAAAATCATTGCGCGAAGAAGTGAGATCCAGAAGTACAGAAGAATGAATAGATATTACTGAAGTTCTCTGAGACTATAGATACTGCGACAATGAATAATTCAGTAGCCAGTTCAGTCATAGAGGATGGATGTTTCAAAAAGGGTAATCGGAGAAGTTGGAGGGCAAAACATGGGTAAAAGGAACGTAACTCCGAAGAAACCTTGGGTAACAGAGAAAATACAGTTCATCGACGAAAGAATGAAGTAAAACTATGTTCAGGGAAGTTAAGTAATACAGAAAGACAGGGCAGTTAGGAACGATATACAGGGTGTTACAAAAAGGTACGGCCAAACTTTCAGGAAACATTCCTCATACACAAATAAAGAAATGATGTTATGTGGACATGTGTCCGGAAACGCATAATTTCCATGTTAGAGCTCATTTTAGTTTCGTCCACCTACGCTCAATGGAGCACGTTATCATGACTTCATACGGGATACTCTACCTGTGCTGCTAGAACATGTGCCTTTACAAGTACGACACAACATGTGGTTTATGCACGATGGAGCTCCTGCACATTTCAGTAGAAATGTTCGTACGTACGTTTCGCAACAACAGATTCGGTGACCGATGGATTGGTAGAGGCGAACCAATTCCATGGCCTCCACGCTCTCCTGACCTCAACCCTCTGGACTTCATTTATGGGGGCATTTGAAAGCTCTTGTCTACGCAACCGGTACCAAATGTAGAGACTCTTCGTGCTCGTCTTGTGGACGGCTGCGATACAATACGCCATTCTCCAGGGCTGCATCAGCGCATCAGGGATTCCACGAGACGGAGAGTGGATGCATGTATCCTCGCTAACGGAGGACATTTTGAACATTTCCTGTAACAAAGTGTTTGAAGTCACGCTGGTACGTTCTGTTGCTGTGTGTTTCCATTCCATGATTAATGTGATTTGAAGAGAAGTAATAAAGTGAGCTCTAACATGGAAAGTAAGCGTTTCCGGACACATGTCCACATAACATATTTTCTTTCTTTGTGTGTGAGGAATGTTTCCTGAAAGTTTGGCCGTACCTTTTTGTAACACCCTGTATACAGAAAGTGCGGTGCAGCTAAGGCGAAATGGCTGATAAATGTGAAGCAGTCGAAGAATAAATGATTATCGGAAGGACTTGCTTGGCATACAGAAAAGTCAGAACTGCCATCGGATAAATTAAAAGCAAGGGCAGTAATATTGAGAATGCAGTGGGAATTTCACTACTAAATGCAGAGGAGAGGCAGATGGGTAGAAAGAATACACTGAACGCCTCTATGATGACATGATAGAAGAAGAAACAGGAGTCGACAGTGAAGAGATACGGGGATCAGTGTTAGAATCATAATTTAAAAGAGTTTTAGGCGACTTAAAATGAAACAAGGTAGAAGGGATAGATAACATCGCAATTTCTAACATCATTGGCGGAAGTGGAAACAGAAAGACTATTCACGCTGGTGGTGCATTAAAGAATCTGAAAAAAATATATATACAGGAAAACCGAAAAGAAAATTAAGAATATCTTAGATAACTATCAGTTTGACCTTAGGAAAGCTAAACGCACCAACCACAGAGTGTATTCTGACGGTGCAAAAAAAAAAAAAAAAAAAAAATTGGAATTTTGTGGTAAGGTCTTATGGGACTAAACTAGTTAGGTCATCGGTCCCTAAGCCTACACACTACTTAATCGAATTAAACTAACTTAACGCTGTGGACAACATAGACACACATGCCCGAGGGAGGACTCCAAACTCCGACGTGGGGAGCCGCTATTTTGACGTTGCGGTTTATACTGGAAGCAAGAGTGAAGAAATATCAAGACAGGTTAAAAGGATTCGTCGACTTGGCTGATGTACAGAGAAAGATAGGTAATATACAGTATGTATAAGAACCGAGAGGGAAGAATAAGACTGGAAGACTTAACGAAGAGCTCAGACTAAAAAGTGTGTACGACAGGAATGTAGTCTTTCACCCTTTCTGCTCAGTCTATCTGTCGTAGAAGCAATTCCGGAAATGCAAGAAAGGCTCGAGAGTGGAATTAGTATTGAAGATGAGAGGATATAAATAATAAGATTCGCTGATGAAACTGATACCCCCAGTGAAAGGGAAGAACAATTAGAGGGTCTGCTGAATGAAATCAGTAGTCCCATGAGTACAGAATATGGATTCGGAGTAAACCGAAGAAAGGTGAAATTATTGAGAAGTAGCAGATATGAGATCAGTGACAAACTAAGCATCAGAATTGGTGAGCCAATGACGGACGGAGAAAGGAAGACTGGCACTGCCATAAATGACGTTCCTGGCCAAATGAGATCTTTTGATATGAAACATACGTCTTAATTTGAGGAGGAAACTTCAGCTTAGCATTGTATGGTAGTTAAATATGGACCGTGCGAAAACCAGAACAGAAGATAATAGAAGCATTACAGATGTGATGCTACAGAAGAATGAAAATTAGGTGGTCTGACAAGGTAAGGGCGGAGGTTCGCCACAGAATCGCAAGGAAAGGAATACAGGCAAAACCCTGACATGAAGAAGTGACAGGATAATATAACATCAGGGACTAACTTATATGGAGCTGTATAAGGTTAAAACTGTAGACTAAGACTGAGAATGGAACACATCAACCAAACAACTTAAGATGTAGGTTAAAGCTGCCAGTTTGAGATGGAAAGGTTGGTACAGGAAAGGATTCGTGGCGGGGCGCATCTAAGTAGTCAGAAGACTTATGACTCGAAAATGACAGGACACGCAGCACTAACGAGAGACATGTCTCAGGTATAGTCTATCCATGAATCATCCAGTCACCGTCTGGTCCATTTTTCTTGTAGCATTACTTTCTCGATTTCGACCGCCGACAACTGCCACTCAGCCCCAGAGGCGTACGTTGGCCGAGTAGGATGCAATGATGTTCCACAACAGCCTCTGGATACTAAGTGGCCACCCCAATTTCCTAGCTTATCAGGTCATTATCCCAGGATGCTGACAGCCACAGCCACTGTTTCTCCAAGGCACAAGCTCCAAGACTTGGTGACTCCACTGCTCGGCAACTACTCAGAATCAATCTCTCCGGAACAGACACACCAAACTACCCACCCTCCACGCATCCAGCACCTTATGCGACGTGCTTATAGCTGGTTCCCATAGCCCAGCTGGCCCAGCTGGTCTTTTGTTGCACACGAGACACCTTCCTGTGGCCTCGACTGCCCGTTTGTCGACTCAACGTAGCGCTGCTCTTGGTTGCTTCGATGTCCCGCAACCACTCTTCCTTGACGAGTAGAGACCATCAGCTGGTATCAACTGCTGAGCGGTTCGACACTTCAGCTGTGCCGTGAAACCACGATTCAGTAAATTGTGTGTTAATGAGGTAACTGCTGGTAATTTTGAGCTCCAACGTCAGGTGGAAGATGGAAACAGAGAAATACCGGGCACATTCCACATGTGCAGGAGGCTTTGCAGGCAACGACTAAGTGTACCGGGTGCACACGGCTGCAAGTCGTCACTTATGTTGGCACAAATGATGCCCACTGCCTGAGTTCAGGGGCTATCTTCGGTTCCTACTGGCGACTGGTCGCTTTGGTGAAGACAGATAGCCTAGCGCGAGTCGTGGAACACATTGCGGTCCCCTAGTTTGAAGCCGAGTGGAAGCCTTAATGACAGACTCACACGACTCTGTGGTAATCATGGATGTGTATTTCTCCACCGGCATTGTCGGGTGGAGAATCGTAGGACCTCCGCAACAATGCGTTAGGCTTGCACGACGGTCAGAAATCGGCTCGTAGGGGAGCGGAGAACGTGTGGTACACATATGCGGATTTATTTAGGACAGAGAAATTGAGACACAGGGATCCGAATTAATAAAAAGAAGTGGCATTCACCTTGGCACATTGAAATAAAATATTAATATTGCATTAGTTAACAGCAGGAGCGTCCATGGAAGGTTATAAACGGTAACAACGCCCACGTAGTACTAGAGACTGAAATGTTTCTGTAAACAGATATTAATAGCAATAAAATACTTAATTCATGTTTGAATGTAAATCGCAAATGTATGCTTTATAGATCCGTGCCTCAGGTGAAGAAGTGGCTCAACATTTGTAGGCAAACTTAGACGATATTATCCATCAACTTCGTTGTTATGTTATAGCACTTGGTGGAGGTTCCAACTTACCCGCTACAGACTGGGATACTCAAGTGATTTAAATAGGTAGTAGCGAAAGTAAGGCGTGCGAAATGCGTTACCTGAAAAATACCTTGTGCAGCTAATTAAAAAACCGACTCGTGAAGGCAACATATTAGATATCATGGTCACCAACAGTTCCAAAACTTTAAACTCAGTGTAGAACAAAGGATCAGTGATGATACGGCCATAACACGTCGCTGAAGGCAGCCTTAAATAGGAACAAAAAGAAGTGCAGGAAGGTAGTTCTGCTTAGCAAGAGCGCTAAGACGAAATTATCTGAGTCATCAAATTGAAATTTTCATCTTCAGGACTGAAGAAGTTGAGTATCAATGGAACGTTGTACAGCACGCTTTACACATGTACGTGCCAAACAAAGCCGTGAAGGACGAGAAAGATATGCTGTGGCTTGTAACCCATTTTAGAAGGCTCTACGAAAGTAGAGAGAGCTTAACTGCAAACCTAAACGAAGCCAGAGGCTCACAGGTATCTATAAAATTTCATAACTCTAGATCGCAGTCACCTTCATAGTGACTACCTCGCACCTCGTCGAACAGAATATACTTTGAGTAAATAAACAAAATAAATTTAAAAAAATCCAGTTAGCCAAGTTGTGCCTTGTATCCCCCTTCCCCTCACCCTCTACAGCCAATCTCAGCTCAGTGTTAAAATGAGACAGCCAGTCAGAATATAGTTTAGATAAATAAACAAGTAAAACAAATTTAAAAAAGTAATCTGAACTAGTTCAAATGTACTTTGCACCCCACATCCCCTTCGCCTTGCCCCTATCTCCAGGCAGTCACAGTGCAGTAATAAAAATAAATGGTTCAAATGGCTCTGAGCAGTATGGGACTTAACATCTGTGGTCATCAGTCCCCTAGAACTTAGAACTACTTAAACCTAACCAACCAAAGGACATCACACACATCCATGCCCGAGGCAGGATTCGAACCTGCGACCGTAGTAGTCGCGCGGTTCCGGACTGAGCGCCTGAACCGCTAGACCAGTGCAGTAATTAAATGAGACAGTCCAAGCAGAATGATGATTAAATAAATAAATTAGGTAAGTGAGAGAAGTACTCCTTGCGCAAAGTAATTGAGCAACTGTGTGTGGTAACACTTCATAGTAATTATTTTTCACATCTACAATGCTCGTCAGGTATCATAATCTTTTAAAACTTCCTTAAAATAATTCAGCAGCGACAAAAAGTGCACTGTTTACGTAATACTGGTGTCTAAAACATGGTTGAAGACTATAAACTAAGTTCCCCAATATTATTTTTGTGCCAAAACGCATGTGATCGATTAAACAAGCAGGTTACTACTTATGGCATATCAGAAAGAGCATAAAGCATAACTCCATAAATAGTTCAAAACAATCATATTCTTCTGCAATATAACTAACTATTTGTGTACATACTTGTTGAAGACGACTTTCACTCTAAACACTAGTCTAAAAAACTTCAGGAAAACGAAATGATATCAACTGCCGCTTTAAGCTTCTATAGCTTGACTTCACCAAAAGTTAGTGGCATTCATATCTTGAGGTGTGTGAGTTGAAGACACAACAGAGCCTCAAATTATGTATTTGTCACATCTATGACGCTATACATGATTTTGAACACGAAAGCACGTACCTTACAGTTATTACTACGCCTTACAAAAATTAAACTAAACTAAGAGGAGACGTTATATATTATTCCTATAAGATCGATGTCGTAGAACTAACATGACAAAGCTTATAACTGCAGAAAATACATGTTAGCTACATTACCATGCAAAGCAGATAAGCAGCAGCTTTCGAGACAGATAATGCATCATATTATAAACTACAGAATTAATCGATGGTATTTACTTGGAATTCTTGCTTTATTTACGAATTATTTAAATCTACTTGCTGTTATGTGTAGTAACAACTTTCGAGACAGACTGGAATATTTACCAACAGGAAATATAGTGCTAAGGCAGTCTAAAACATTTACAAATTGTGTGTTTTGTAACAATCTATTAAGTAACACAACATCTAGTAAAACCATGGGATTTGAAAATAAACACTCACGCACACATAACACAGCCAAACACAAATTTAAGAAAGAAGGAAGAAGGTCGTTTTATCACTTAAGCTGCAACGCGGTTTTAGGTGCTTTATAATAATATATCACTTAAATTTGAGAACAAGTGCTTTGTTTATACAGATGCAACACAACCAAACACTGGCAGAGGGGTAACATGACCAAAGCCAATGTCAGTGTCGATAACTCTAAGGTGAATTCTTTCATAAATTATTTATTGTTTACCGAGTACAGACACAAACAAACATACACAGACACACATACACACACACACACACACACACACACACACACACACACACACACACACACACACACATACATGCAGGATGCTTATCGTAATATACAAATATAATTACACATCTCTATGAAAATTAAAGTTTAATTCTACTATTTCAGGAAATATGGAGGACTTTGCACACTTTTCAAGCACAATGGACCTTCGAATTAAGTACTTCAACATAAAAACTGTAATATTCAAGTGTAATTGCACTTCTCTATGAAAATTCGACCAAATAAAAACTGTACTTGTCCTCGAAATATGTTATATTTGCTATACTTTTAAATCACAGTGAAACTTGAAATTAAATATTCCCACATCTAAACTGCTTGTATAAATTACTAAAATACATGTTACTCTGTTACTGACGCTACTTAAGTAAGTTATAGCTTATTACGTGACACTAATTCGACATTTGTATTACACATTAAATACATCAAAATACGTGTCGCTTGAATGGCAAAACCTGCGTATGAGGACCAATGCACAACTAACATCTAGCTCAAAAACCACCAAAAATTCCCAAGGTTGCTCTTGCTTCCTTAACTCACTGATGTCTATATATACGTACCTCACTTTGGAAGCACAACGGACCTTCAAATTAAATAATTGAGTACCTCAGTACTCTGCATAACACACACACAGCTCCCATATTCACTACATTAATTTCGTGTAGACCCATGCTGCAGAGTACACTGAGCAGTAGCGAAGGAGACTGTGACAATAGTGCTAGAAGTAGTTCACCATTCATCTTAGAAATCGTAGCAGTATAATCAGAATGCTTACCACCCACAAAATGCAAACTTTAATCACTTCGGATGTTACATAGCGGAAAATTATTCCCTTATATACAGGGTGTAAACGGTATATTTATAAGATGGCACATCTCACAATGTTTGACAAAAAAGTCTAGTAACATGTTTGCGTATTTCCTACGGTTGTCCCAGAAAAAAACAGTTCGTCTCAGGATAATGGTTTTGGAAAAGTAGATACTTGGCCGTGCTCGTACGTAAGCAATCGGTTCCTGTTATTGCCCGCTGCGTGTATTGACATCGCGAGCGTAAATCGTAAACACATAGGCAACTGCGGCCTGAGTGGCTGCGTCATTGTAATACACCGAGCGACGACAGTAGGCGAGTAACCTGTGCAGATGTTATTGCAACTCTGTTAACTGTTAAGCCGGCCGGTGTGTCCGAGAGGTTCTAGGCACTTCAGTCTGGAACCGCGTGACCGCTACGGTCGCAGGTTCGAATAGTGCCTCGGGCATGGATGTGTGTAATGTCCTTAGGTTAGGTAGGTTTAAGTAGTTCTAAGTTCTAGGGGACTGATGACCTCAGATGTTAAGTCCCATAGTGCTCAGAGACGTTTTTTTGTTCTCTGTTAGGATGGAAGGGAAATTTACCGTAGCTGAACTGTGCGACATGTATTTAATTTATGGCGAGGCAAAAGGTGTAGCGAGGGCAGCTGTACGAATTTATCGAGAACGCTTCACACAACGACGACTTCCTGCACGAATGAAATTTGCTGCTGTTCACCAAAGGTTTGTGTCATTGTAATTCTCTACTTGTATGCGATTATTATGGATTTACATCTTAATAAAGTAAAGTAGTTATCTGCACCCTTGTAAATTTTCGGCCGTATGGGAAACGTTCTGTTCTGACATGCTTTCCGTTTTTGTAACATTATGACAGAATACAACTGACGAGTACGTACTTAATTTCCTTAGACTGAGAGATACTGGCTCTTTACTGCCCCGCGCAGAAGGCAGAGGCCCACAACGCGCCGATCGTACATTGGAAGCTGAGGAAGGAATTCTGGACTGCATCCAGGAGGATCCTTCTCAGAGTACTAGAAGCATCGCTCGCCACGTGGGTATATCGCACACTGTCGTTCATCGCACTTTGCAAGAGGAACGTCTGCGCCCTTACCACATTCAATGCGTACAAGCATTGAAAGAACAAGATTTCTCTCCAAGACGTGAATTCTCTGAGTGGTTTTTGTTACACAGTGCGCAGCATGATTTTGTCAACAAAATACTCGTCACAGATGAAGCTTTTTTCACTCGCGACGGAATAACTAATTTCCATAACATGCACACGTGAAGTGTACACAATCCTCGCCACGTAGTGGCGACGCATTTTCAGCGACGATTTTCCGTAAATGTGTGGGCGGGTATGCTCGATAATTACATTATTGGGCCCTATGTTTTACCTGCACGTTTGACTGGTAACTATTACCGGACGTTTCTAGAGGAAACATTGTTACCAACGTTGTTAGAAGACATTTCGTTAGGCATACGTCATAACATGTTGTTCCTCCACGATGGTGCTCCACCTCACAGTGGTCACATAGTACGCAGATTTTTCGATAGTCGATTTATAGGACGATGGATCGGGTGTTCGGGTCCACGTCGATGGCCAGCAGACAGCCCTGATTTAAATCAACTGGATTTTTACTTTTGGGGCCATATGAAAGAACTTGTTTATGCTGAGCCAGTAAATAATGTGGACGAATTGACGCAGAAGATTTTAGGTGCTGCCAATACCATAAAGACCAATGTGCATGCGTGTGAACGAGTGCTACGAAACTGGTTTCGCCGTAGTGAAGCATGTGTAAAAGCGAATGGTGGTCATTTCGAACATTTATTGTAGTATTGGTGTGAGAGGAAACGAAGTAATGGGTTTTCTTTTCGTTACGATGTTGTTGTATAGAAGGAAAAGAATGTGAATTTGATATTCGTTATGGCATTGCCATAAAAAGGGGAAACAGTTGATTGTAATTAATGCACAACTATCTACTTGGTGATTGATTGAATTTGTACTAATGGAAATACAATGTGTTTGATATTAGCTTGTCATTACTACTACGACCTTCGTTATCGACTTTTTGAGAAACAGACTGGTTGTATTCAATTCACGTAAAGCGAATTACACATTCTTGACAACCCAAAAACCGTTTACATTCCTTTTTTCGGTACCACCTGATTATCACACCACGTCGTTGTACACGTCTAATGATTTCAATCCTCTGGTCGGCTCGTTGCCTTTCTCTGGCCGCCCCGTCATTGTAGGCAATAACCTCGGTACGCCGTGTACTGTCGGTTGACCACGTAAACAGAAATGCGTGTACTATCTATCCTACGAACATTAGGTTTTAATAATAGAAAAATAAAGTACATGATACAAGAAAGTGTCATTAGACTTTTTTGTCAAGCACACTGAGATGTACCATCTGTATAATTTTGGCGCCAGGGGAACCAGGAATAGAACGGGGTACTGGGGCAGAATGAAGATGTACGTATTTTCGTGTCAAGGAGGTATTGTCAACGATCGGCAGTAAGTTTAACTACTGTAGTTCAGACAGTTACTGCTCAACCTTGGCAGCCATGATTTTTGGTTTTCGTAAGTGCTGGATGGTGAAGTTTTCCTTGTGCCAATTTTTGCTGCTGCCTTGTAACGTCGGGTGTACTGGAAGCAATAAAAGGTATACCTACTTATTTACTTTACGACTATTGTCAGTAGATGCTTAAAATATAAATATCTTTAATTTCATGCCATTAAATGTTTTGGCCTTACCTCCATTCTGCCCCGCTAAAAACGAAGTGGTCGCTTTTATTAGGCTCCTAATCTATTCTGCTTTCGATTTCAGGTGGTTCGAGTATATCAGAGAAAAACAGACAGGCAGTAATGGTCTACTGAGGCCATGAACAATGCCGTGGAGGCAGTTAATTCAGGTCGTTGTGGGTATCTGAAGGCTTCAAACCAATCTGACGTTCCCAAGACTACTTTGGAAAGGTACGTTAAAAACAGAATGGAAAACCTTGACTACAAAATTGACAAAATGGCTGGAATGTTTAAAAACGTATTTACAGAAGAACGGGAACTTGAGCTCGTTAAGTACTTAAAAAGTATAGAGGCTAGGTTATTCGGCTTAACAGTCAAAGACTTGCGTAGCCTAGGTTATCAGTTGGCTGTAAGAAATGGCATTGTTCATATATTTAAAAAAGAAGGTGCAGGCGAAGATTGGGCCAACGGATTCCTTAAAAGACATCCTACTTTATCTGTTCGCAAACCCGAAGCAACATCTTGTGCAAGAGCCATGGGTTGTAATAAAGGAGTTGTCGATAGGTTTTTTTCGTTACTAACAATTGTAATTGACAAACACAAACTAATAGCTTCTTAAATATTTAATTGTGATGAAACAGGCGTTTCGGTTAACCCTAAAAACCATTAGTTTACGAGGGGAAACGTCAAGTAGGATCGTTAACATCTGCAGAAAGGGGCGGAACTGTAACTTGCCTCATTCGTATGTCAGCAAGCAGAGCTTACATGTCTGCAATGCTTATTTTTCCACGAAAGAAGAAGCAGAAAGAATTTGAGTTAGGACTGCCACCAGGAGATTGGGCAGAGGTCCACAGCACCGGATGGATGACCACAGATTCATTCTTTGTATGGTTTCGAAAATTAGTGAAATTTTCTACGGCTCAAAAGACTTCCCAGTTCTTCTTATATTAGATGGCCACTCAACACATACCAAGACACATTGACGTTATAGACTACGCGAGGGAGAGTGCCGTCTCGGGTTTGTTTACCACAACATTGCTCTCACACTCTTCAGCCACTTGATGTTTCTCTTATGGAGCCTTTAATTCTTCATTATAGTGATGAGCTCCGAAAATGGCTGCTAAGCAGCCAATGGAAAGTCGTAACTCTCTTTCAAATTTCAACGCTTTTTGGTTCAGTTTTCATCAAAAGTGCAACAATGAAAACCACTATTAAAGGCTTCGAAGC
This sequence comes from Schistocerca serialis cubense, assembly GCF_023864345.2. Classification (NCBI taxonomy): domain Eukaryota; kingdom Metazoa; phylum Arthropoda; class Insecta; order Orthoptera; family Acrididae; genus Schistocerca; species Schistocerca serialis. The sequence continues at coordinate 806,393,677 of NC_064641.1, forward strand.
TACTGGAATATGGCCCACGAACCCATCGATATTCACCGACGCAGATTTTCTCCCGGCAGACACAACTGACACCGGACTTGACAGGTCGTCAGATAAAGAGATTATTATACCTGGAGCTGAACAATTGGAATTGCCTTCACCTTGCACACCAGCTAAAAAAGACGACGCGAACGGGTTGGATGATCAAACTGGTGGGGTTTCAGCGAATTGTAACAATGAACTGCCGACTAAGAATGACAAAGTTATTGAGGCTAACTGTTCTAGTCCTGGGTGCTCTTGGATGACAACTGACAACATCGCCGTCTCATTTCATATTTCACGTGAATTCTGATGCCCTTGCAAAAGTTAACGAAAGCACGAAAAGGGCGAAACCGAAGAGGAGGAAGAACGTTGTTTTAACTGATTCGCCGTACAAAAAAAAAGAGTTGGAAGCCATTATAAAAAAAAAGAGGAAAAGAACTTTTCCAAAGCTGAAAGAGCAAAGAAAAAACTATTTGTGAAGTAGAATAAAATTCAAAAAAGAAAGGAAGGGCCTGAAAAATGGCAAAAAGAAGGAAATAGCATCCAATACCAACGACAGTGATTATGAGGAAAGTTCTGACTGCGAATGTTTATATTGTGGTGAGTTTTATTCAAAATCAGCTGAAGGTTGGGTCGCTTGTTCCATGTGCAAAAAGTGGGCACACGATTCTTGTGCAGGAATAGATAGCGAAGATGATGAGTCTCTCCTCGTGTGTGAATTTTGTAAATAGCGTTAAGAAAAGGATACAATACATGAAAACTGTAGTTTGACATTAACATTCACCTTAAACTAAATAAATACCAAGCAAGCTTATATTTTCTGCATTTCCGATAATTTTATACGTTTTTATAATCACTTGTTCTTACCACACCAATCTGCCACTTGCACGGGGCAGAATGTGGCAAATGACACGCCTTTCTGTTTTTGAGTGAAAAAATAGTTCTTTTATTTTATGGCAATGTTCTCGTATTTTTGGGATTAATACATCAGAATGTGTTCATATAAAAACTGGTAACTCTCTTATTTAACACTTTTGGGCCTTAAATAATGTTTTCAACTTTGTACCCCATTTTGACCTGGGTTCCCCTACATGCCTATAGAAGTGTGTCAACAAAGTATCTATCCTTATGAAACTTTACTATTGATCAATAACCAGTACCCTTCAGAGGCTGCTGGAAGGTAAACCTGTAAATGTCCAAGAAACGAGGGATATACAGAATTGTGATTTTTTTCCTCAATACCCCAGAGAAAACAAAAAATCCCTCATTGGACAAAACAAACCACTGCAGCTTTCTACAAGAGTAATTGCACTAACAAAAGATTAAGAGTGCTATTAAAAAATATTACAAGGGTTATTTTTTTACAAGTGTTCCGTTATTTGAGGAACTATTGCACAAAAAATTACAGCTTACCTTCCAAGTCTTATCTTTATTTTGGTTTCGTAGACGATTTGACAATTGTAAGTTATGTGCCCAAAAGGAACAAAAATATGATATTGCTAAGTTCTCAGCACTACAGTGGCACAGTAGATGAATAACATGAAAAGAGTAAATATTCCAAGAACAGTGAAGAAGATGGTCTTTTCTCTTTTCAGACAAAGTAATGGATGTATCAATCACAAATGTCTTGTGTTAGTTTCACAGCAATGTTCGACTTCCAGCACTGCAAATCTGATAAAACAATAATTTTCCTTCAGAAATTATAACAAGAAATTATACTTCTTCTTATAAAAACAGCACCACCCCTCCAAAAGTATGTTCTACAACCTCGTGTTGTGAAGTTATTTGCCAGTAGCCACAAGTTTGCGAAAACTCGATGATCACCAAACAATCTTTCTTGTGTCCATATTACTGGTCAAACATGCAGCAGATGCACCAACAATAACTGCCAACAACTTGTAATTTCTCTCTAGATTTTTGAAGTGGCCACTATAAAAATGAGAGTGCACTGCTCAATTTCAATGAATTTTAACGTAATTGATGATATTGTATTTCATATCCTAAGATAAAGACATAGTGTCATAATATATACTTTGTTATTCAAGCTGTGTTATTAAGTCTTTAATAATTTGGTAAGGTCGAATTTAATAAATAGTATTTGGCATTTGTTCTGAGACATGGGTCTTACTGACCCCTCTCATGCTTTTCTGCGAGTACAGGCACTTATGTGCCCAATGCTCAATAAACAGATTAATAACGCCCTTAAGGATGTCCTTGTTTAGAACAAGGTAGATTTTTCTACCTATAGAAAAATATCATAGTTGATTTATTTATTCATTTACATGTTAAGTTCTGTAGCACCAGATTAAGGAGCAATTCTCTTTTCTCTGTGAGGTACTGGATGGGTTAAACAAATGGTATATGTTTTGATTTAACTAAGGCTTGTGTTGATCACAAAATATTACTCGAAGTTGGACCATTACTGAAGAAAGAGAGTACTCATCACTGGTTCACCTCTTTAGCAACAGACAGCAAAAGATCATTATTCAGAATAATGAGAATGGCAGTGATGTGCGGCCTGAGTGGGGTACGGTCAAATGGGGTGGGGCCGTGGGGGGGGAAGAGGGGGGGGGGCAGGGATCTGTGTTGGGGCAATTCCTATCCCTTATTTATATAAATGATATGCCCTCTAGTATTACGGGTAACTCTAAAGTATTTCTGTTTGCTTAGTAGTAAAGGATGTTGCGTGCACCATCGGCTCGGTTTTAAATAGTGCAGTTCATTACGTAAGTTCGTGGCTTGTAAAAAATAAACTATCGCTAAATCCCAGTAAGACTCAATTTTCACGGTTTCTAATGCACAATTCGACAAAACATGACCTTTTAATTTCACAGAAAAGGCATATTGTTGCTGAAACTGAACACTACAAATTTCTAGGTGTTCAGGTAGATAATAAAGTGTCGTGGAAAGCCTACATTCACGATCTTGTACAAAGACTTAATGCTGCCATTTTTACTATCCGAAGTAAGTGATAGTTCGACACGAAAAGTAGTCTACATTGCTTATTTTCATTCGCTTATGTCGTATGGCATTATATTTTTGGGTAACTCTCTCTATTCTAAAAGGATATATTTGGTTCAGAAACGGGCGGTTAGGGCAGTAAGTGGTGTAAGTTCACGAACCTCTTGTCGACCCCTTTTCACGAGTCTGGGTATTTTGACACTGGCTTCTCAATATATATATTCCTTACTGTCATTTCACGTTAAGTATATTAGCTTACTCCAAAGAATAAGCAGCTTTCACTCAGTTAATACTAGGCAGAAATCAAACATAAATTTGAATCGGACTTCCTTAAGTCTTGTGCAGAAAGGAGTGCAGTATACTGTTGCATCCATTTTCAATAAGCTACGGGTTGACTTACAAAATCTTAGCAGTAATGAGTCTTACTGTGATTTAGCGATAGTTTATTTTTTACAAGCCACGAACTTACGTAATGAACTGCACTATTTAAAACCGAGCCGATGGTGCACGCAACATCCTTTACTACTAAGCACACAGAAATATTTTAGCACTGAAGCGTTTCTTCATGAATCAATCATTCTATTGTGTCGAGGAGTTCCTTGAAAAATTAAGCTGATACATAATGCATTGTTGATCGCGTTTATTTATACTTATGGACTGACATTTTTCGGGTTCATAAACATTAACTTTTGTCCGATATTACTTTTAAGTTGTAATTTTATGTACTGATAAGTTCCATGACCTTGGAGATTTGATCCTCAAATAAACCAAAATTGGTTAGAGATTTGATTGCTGATACATTTACAAAAAGAAAAAAAAGTCGTTGTTTAAGTTCAGTTTCCAGATTCCTCATGTATGTAAGGATAGAAGTTAAATAGTTGACCCACCCAGCGACTACATACTTTTACACACATGCAGTTGTCTTTCTTAAAGAAATATAGGTGTTCCATTTTCTTTACAATCCAGCGACTTCACCTAATCAGTTTTTGCTAATCAGTAATCAGCTAATATGGTTACAACAATCAAGAAGCTATTTACGACAAACGTAACTGACACTGTTAATGAACACACAAAACAAAATCGAGGATCATTTCAGCATAAAGGTTTGTGGCAATGAAATACCTTCTCACTATGGATGTAGAGAACTTCGTAGAGTAAAAGAAACATTTAACATCAAAGTTTTATTGACGATTCAGCATATTAAACTGAGTAATTTATAATATAGAAATAATGTACAGAAATAAGTATTTGGGGGAGGTAGGTTATCAGGAAAGAGCGCTCTGTGTGGTGGACGTGTTTCTACACGGCTTATATTTCAAAGTAGCTTTCCGCACGAACTTTGGAGACGCTAAAAACAATATATAGATCATAAACTTCCCTGTGTGATTCACAGAGTTAACTATTACGTCCAGCCCATACTCAAAAGAGCATGTTGTAAATCAGCACAACTAATCTGGAATCACAGGTTCTGACTGCTGATGAAATTACGAATCTAATGATCCTAATCCCTGGTTGAATAAACCTATTTTAATCAATTATGTAAAGTTAATATGGAAAAATCTCGCAGAAAATCAACTATTTAAAAAAAATGTAGATCCGTTTGATAATTAAAAAACAGTCTTGATCGCAAATTTATTTTAATCGGAGTGACCGGTTTCAATCCTTAAGGATCATCTTCAGACTCCAGAACGGCAGGTGGACTTCCATGGAGCAGGCTGCGCTGATACACGTCACTGAACTGACTGCTCAGTTTTTTAATTATCATATTAATGTAAGATCGCTGATAATGTTTAAAATTTTTTTTTATAAATCCGTATGTTGTGGAATGACAAAAATATCTGGAATTTATGTCAGAATAATTATGTGATTACCACAAATGACTTTTATTAAAAACCTGTAGTTAGCGTTGGCCATTAGGTAAAAGTTGTTTCCAGTCAAAATTTATCTGTGGGGTATGCAGTCGTGGTATGAGACATTTATCTTCTTTTCTTCTAGTTGACACCTTGTACAGAGCACTAGAATAGAGTTAGGAGAATCCTCGCATCGATCGCGAGGGTTTAACAGGTCAGCGCCGCTTCTGTGTAGTTTTGGAAGTGTGAACTATGTTCTATCCTTGTAAGCCCATCACCCAGGTTACAAAGGGCCAGGCGCACCACCCTACTTCTCATTCGGTGAAAAGTTGCATGTCATTCGTTTCTCGATCGTTTACAGTGGTTTAAGTCGTCCTTACACGGCAAGTGGCAGCTGACATTGATGTCGACAGGGAGGGGAAATCCAACGAGACACATCGCCCACATAACACGGTACATGCTTTTTTACGTGAATTGCGACAGCAGCGCTCTCAGGCGGCAGCTTTCAGCTTATCTGGCTCGCAAATGGCATTGTTTTGATACGAAAATGGACGCGCAGAAAATCCCTGCGTTAGCCCTATTACAGCGCCCATTTTCTCCCTTGTTCGTATGCTAGGGATATTGTTCTGGCAGTAACACACAGTATCAACGAACATGTTATAAGACGTAGTGTACTATGTCTAGTCAGGAAGTACATCATTTTGTTAAAGATGGAAAAATGTATGAAACGTTGACTTGAGAGTGACCACTTATATAGTAACGTTACATTGAATAGTACAGAAATTATTTCTATTAAATTGATAAGAATGTCCCACAACCTTTCATGAAACACGAATGTCAATAAAAATAAATTCGATATGACAAGACGATTACACAACAAATTACTTCGTAACTCGAAGCCGCTAACTACGTTCCTATGCGAAACCTTGTGCAACACGCGACCTTGTATGTTGTGTTACGATCTCCTGAAGGCTTCAATCGCAAATATGTTTTTAACTGACACCTGACTGCAACAAATCCTGCTACGGACGTGTCTTTAATGAATTTGGATTGCCACTACCTTAAAATGGCACACTTTCTTAACACAAGCTATAATAAGGAAATCGCTGTATACGAAAATTTCCTAACCACCAATAATACGACATTATATTACAGCAGATCCTATCAATAGCGACGTGTTTGCGAGAGATCTTCACTTCGCTGGTTCACTAAAAATGGTTCAAATGGCTCTGAGCACTATGGGACTTAACATCTGTGGTCATCAGTCCCCTAGAACATAGAACTACTTAAACCTAACTAACCTAAGGACATCACACACATCCATGCCCGAGGCAGGATTCGAACCTGCGACCGTAGCAGTGGTTCACTAAAACAGGTTTTATTCATAGGGTCTAGGTTGTAATGTAAAACCCACCAAACATGGCTTGAGCTGAAAACGACGGAATCCAGTACCGCCCCTGCCACTACGGTACGTAACAGCTTGCTCTCCATTAACTCGTAGTAAGGTTTGCAGTCTCATAGCTTTTCTATTAATTGTGCCACATCTCGAGAATATGACATCGACAGACGTAACACTTCAGGCCACCCGTGCGTGAAGTCAAAGTTACGACCTGCCTCACACCTGCCTGCTACCGAAAGGTTGCAAGCGCTACGGCCAATGCCATTACTTGCAACGAATCGCCTAGAACTGTTATCACTAATTAACTAGTCCCATTACTTCCCTTTGTATAGTTTTATAGTTTTCCTCTGACTTAATAGAGAGTTCAAAATATTTTCTTTGTTTTATATGAAAACATGGTAGTTGTTTTGTCTGCTGTCATCTTATTGTTGCGTTTTAACATGCAGCTAGCTGCAGTAAGCGAACATCTTTATCTTTTCAACAATTTATGAGTTCATTTATTTTGCCGTATGGAACAGGGCTATTTTCACTAGTAATCCAGCGTTGAGGATAATGGCTCCCCTAATGGAAAGTCTGATTCAAGTTTCATTTCTGTTGAAGAATGTAACTAAGTTACGTTAAAAATTCTACTATACTTTCCTGTCTGGAACAGACCGATCTGTCCCAGTACGTTCATGCAACAAGTTTCGGCAGAAGCACTTACTGTACGACGAGAGGTGCGATGCTGCCTTGGTTGATAAGAGAATTTCTTTTGTGGAGGTAAGAAATTTCGTATCTGAAGTTCAGGAAAGAAGCAATATTTATTTGAAGGGTAATCCCGTGATTTATGAATACATAACGGCTGTGATTTGTCCATGGTGAAGCTCACAACAACGTTATATGAATTATTATCGGAGATGGAGTATTAATCGTAACACAAATTTATGGCAGCAGTATATAATACCCCAGAACACGGACGGATATAAGCAGGAAAATTTCGGAACAGATGTCATCCTTAACTGATAAAAAGTACCTGTGTGTAAGGCAAATTAGAGAAACTGCATCTTCCAAGACACTGAGAGCTGACCAAGGTTATAGACACAGAATTGTTTGTGCAGAAGAATCTGACGCATAGTAGGAGTGTGTGGGAGAATATTCATCAATGACAGAGTAGAGACCAATAACGGACTAGAAGCCTTGATAAGTGCCGTTGCCAACAGCCTGAAAAGCGGGTTACGCGCTGCGATCATTTCTAGTAGCGTATATAAGCCCGAAAGATGACATGAGCGGTATGTGCCAGCCCATTGGTGAAGCTAACGCTAGCTAAGTGACACAAAACTTTGTAATTGTGTACGAGCATTGTCTGCAACAACGCTGTGTCGCCATACTCCTTTTTGTTTGTTTGTTAATTTCGCAATGGATTTACGCATTTCCATAAGGAGAAGAAAATGAAGAATAGAGATACAATTCGCGATGAAAGAAATATTGTTACAACGTCAACAGTAAAAACCTGTTGGCAGAAGCAAAACCTGAGGTATGTACGAAATATTCATTACTAATATCTAATTTCATTACGTAATATTTGCCGTTTCCTGGAATTTTTACAAAGGAATGACATATCAGTTCGACTCCTAGCCTATATGATGACAAAATAAACCAGTATCCTGTCTAGTTTCTGTTCGGCTCCAAATGCAAGCATTCCTGTGCTTGTGTTCCATATACACAAAGAAAAGTTGTGTTCCAAGACTTTTATACCTTCACAAACGATGTGACGCAAAATTCCTCTTTGATAGGTTTGATTGTCGTGAAGTGTGTGAAGAGAAGGCGACATGATCAGTATGAAGACGCTAACGACGGCAGACGGGAGTCTACGGTTTGTCACTCGTTTCGATATGGAAAGAGTGACACTGTACAGGTCTGTAAAAACATTTTAGCATATTTCCGCAATAACAAAACGCAGAATCAACACTCTCACGCCAGCAAAGGAGCTAGGTGAAGTAAAGTTCACAGAAGAGCCGGGTAGTAAAGCACAAGGAAATAATTTTACAGCAGCGGACGGAAGCTAGTTCTCTACGACATAAACTCTTTTCCTAGGACCGAGAGCCATTATGGAAGAAGAAAGAGTATCAAGGATATCTCAGCCAAGATTTGAGCGCAAGCCGGCTTTACTGTGCCTTTGAGAAAAGGTATACTCACTCCGAAATTACGTATGTTATTATAAAACCTTTAAACACTTTTTCCACAAATATCATTCTTCGACTAAGCATTGATACTTGGTCCACATATGACTTACTATAAGCAGAGCTGACAGGAAAACCTGGCCATAGAGAAGCAAAAACCGGTATAGAAATACACCACAGAAGAAGTGAGAAAGTCAGAATTGAAGGAGATACTGTATCTTCTAAGCTCCCTAATAATGACGCATCCATGTGTCTGATAGATGTTGCATAACTATTATCTTCGCCTTCTCTTGCCCCCAATCAGATATGTATTCATGTTGTCAGCAACAACAAGTAGCTCATGTTTTTGAGGCATGAGGCTATGAGTAGCTTAGGTAGAAGTGAAACTGCTTCATGCGTCCTTAAAGTACTCAGCGAAACCTGAGTATTGTAGGAAAAGAAAGCTTATGCCGGTCTGATAACTGCTTTGGCCAGAATAAGAATAAAATGATGCTTTTTCTTAGGATTTATGAGTTGATTTTAGGCAAGCATGGTGACACAAACCATAGGTTTCTGGTCTCTGGCCGTTTTTTCTGTGTTTCAGAGAGTTTTTCCAGCTCAAAAAACGTAAGAAGCTGGAAGAATGTCAAGTACCTAAGGATTTTGTAAAACTTTCAGAGAATGCGACACCTAACATTCCGTTTGTAGTTACTACCCTACTGCCCTGAAGATTTGTTTGATTTTAAAATGTAACCAATACACACATTAACACAACGAAAGTAAATATCTCCAAAAGTTGCTGAACTGAAATAAGAAACAAAAATTTTCAGCTGTTGTCGTCAAGACGAGAACTATGTTTAACCCACTTGAAGATCGGAGCCCGTACAAGGTTCTCAAGTTAGAGACTGCATCTGAGATAATAAAGAAATTTGTTTCACCGTCAAAACATTGTGAAAACAAGTTGTCAGCTAAAAAGAAAAGGATTCTGCAACAAATGCTGCAGTATTTGAAAGTAGCGAATACGACACTGCTTTGTGCTCTATAAAATTAATAGAAGAATTAAAAATAATTTAATCACAGGATAGTGTATCTGCAAATAGTGTGTGGAAGATGTATATTAAAAAGTGATAAGTACTTGAGATTTATTTCACTGGTACGTACCTCGGTTTTGCCGATAACTGTATGGCATTTTACACATTCTGCGTTTTTCATTGATAAAAAGGAGGAAATTTAAGACATTTGCCATAATTGTATGACTCTTACTGTAGATAATAAATAAAACATATTATTGGTGATTTTCATTAATTTTCCTCAAAAAAAAATGATTAACTAGGAATCGGTTTTTTGGCACTTGGCTCGTTACAGATATCCACTACGTTTAGTGACAGCCAGCTTGCTCACACAGTGCTGTCTTGGAAAATAGAATGTGGAGAATAATGCTTTAGCAGAAATTAACCCTTTGCCCTTAAAAAATTTGTGGGAATAGTGGTCTTAAACATACTGAACCCAGGGTTCAGTTCTGTCTTTTGGCTATATTGTAATGGGTACATAGAGATCGGTGGCAGCTATTTTAAACACTTGCTGAAAGATTAAGTCGTTGTTAAAAGGCTTCATCCGTACTTACTCATCTCAATCGGCACCATTTTCCCTGGCAGGCTTTGGGACAGTCCCTTTGTGTGATCCTGCTCAATTGCTTTGTTTCTGTATTATAAATGTATTTTAGTTTTGCAAATGTTTCTTCCATACTTATGTCATGTTACAGTTCTCGCTACACTAAACATCCGACAGGAAATGCTCTACTAAAACGTACCGGAAACCATTAAAGTATTTCTTAGATAAACCAAAAACCGTAATATTGCAGTAAAGAAGTAATGAGACATGTAGTCTACAGCTTGCGTTACAAGATTTATCAGCTGCAAATTCTAAAGCTAAGGCCAAAATAATATTACAAGACACTTTATGATCAGAATAAGATACAGATTTAGTGTATAGGAGCAGTACTGACATATTGTGGAGGAGACATCTATGGAGAGGGTGTGATGTGCATTTTAAATCCATTGCCAACGTTCAAATATTAGACAATGAAATAATAATGCATGGTTGGAAAAACATAGTATCAAAACACTTGAGGCAGTATACAAACTGAATTAAAACTGCTTGTGTTTTGAATCAGTTTTAGGGATTCGGCTTAAAACGGCTACAACTTTCTCATACGAAATTTGTAATATGAGGTATTTAATTTATCTATGTTCCTATCTCCCAAATCCTGTGATTATGTTGCAATTTAATATGTGAACCGTACTGAAAGCCTGTATGGTAACAGGAATGTTACTTTCAGAGACATATGTATCTTTAATAGCTGCGGAGAAACGGGTTTCATGTATACAGTAAGTAGAAAATATATACGAAAAAAAAAAAGCTTACAGAAGTACGTTGTATTTGGGCGAAATTGTTCTCAAATCCTGTCAATGGAGTGCGAACGGAAGACGAGAGAAAAGTGCCTGTAAGGTTTTACTGTATGTGATCAGGTTGTAAATAACTTTTAAACGTTGTGTTCTTCTACAATTCGGTAATGAATTTGGATGATGGAGTGTTTCAAATGGAACTCCAATGGGACTCGATTTCTACATTATCTACGATGCTTAGAGACCGTTGTATGCCACTTCATTCTTATTATATTCCGTCATTAGTTTTTCATTCCGAAGAAACGTGCCAGACATACCAGCTTTTAGAATACTCAGCCTTACCTTCACTTGAAACAAAATATTTACTAACAAAAAACTTCGTAACACTAGGATGGCCTTTCTTCTGATTTTTCTAATTCCGATCTGTACATCTGGTGTCTGTTTACCAGACTCAAGCCAACACTCCAGTCTTTGACTAACACAAAGTTTTACAGTTACGAAGTGTAAAGTAATCTGTATAGCTCGTTCTTTAACAGTTCTTTTATTTTTCAAATAGTTTTGGTTAAAGACACATAAAAAGATTCCTGAAGATTTTTAAATTTGCATGATTGATCTGCTCCACGAGAATTATGCTACGCTTTCGTGATTGCCTCCATACAAAAGGAACTAACGGAAAATTAACATGGTGTCCTTGTGCTGTAAGTTGTAGGACCATGTAAGTCGTGATACATGATTTTTTTCAGTTCACCTACGCAACTATCCCATCATATCTATTGCAGAGTAACTATTTGCTTTCGTAATTAATATAAAGTAGGTCATTCGTTAAATGAGAACCTAACATGCTTCGGTTTTTTTCCCTCTAGATTTGCATACCTGCTTGTCTTTCTACAAGACTTTCGTGATTTTATGACACCTGCTTGACTAATCATTACTTAGCTTCCCGCTACAGCTTATGTGACTGAGGCGGATACCATGTAGCTACCATGTCTTGTCTTTTCTAGATTGAAGAGTTACTATCGTCATTAAATGGGCATGTAAATTACTCTTAGGAGCACTCTGTAATTCTATTACATATAAATGTTTTACACACTCTACTCTCTAACTCCAAATCCCTCACACGGCACCATCTTTTGAATTAACGTGCGTACAGTGTCCGTTGTTTTTTGTACGACGACGCCCGAGCACAGCGGTTTATTTACATGGACTGACGCTGTGACAGCGCCATAGCTATTCCGTGACACTAGCTGAATCATAAAGCATTCACTGGCGTAATTTGTCATGTCAGTCAAGTTACTTGATATGCATGGCGATGACATTAGGTAACAAATAGAGACCATAGACCGTCAATCAACTGGGGCAGCAGTATTGACATCGTATCTGCCCACGCACGTACCGCAGATTATTAACTATGTGGCAGGCCGTGATTTTTTATTTTACGATATATTTGCACGTTCCACTCACAAATGTACACTGATCCACGTAATTCTTTTTTCATGATCCTTAACGATTCGACACTTCGACCTATGACGTATGTTACATTGTGCTCACTAAAAGCCTGATTCAGAATTTTCTGTTGACGTCTCAGTCGTACACGCAGCTTCGGACACGTGAGGTGATGCAAAAGTAAGACATTGTCCTCATATTTGGAAGATTAGCGCTTCAAATCTCCGTCCAGCCATCCAGATTTAGGTTTGCCATGATTTTCCTACATAGCTTGAGGTGAATGCTGCAACTGTTTCTTTCAAAGGACGCGGATAATACCCTTTACCGTCCTACAAAAACTCAAGCATCAATAAACAAAATAATTTACCCGTGTCATCACCCACAGGGAGCTGATGTTTTGAATCGACACGCACATCCACTACTTGGCGTTCGCGCACTCGCAATCACTAGCACCTATTCATTCCAGTACACAATCAGCCGAGTATTGTGGACGCAGCCAAACAAAAACGTACGTACCGGTCCGCTGTTTAGCAGCACAATTCACAAACAAAAATCACGCAGTGCTTACGCAGCAAATACTACACAATGACATACGAGGCTTTGATATTTGCTTGTTAACATCCCTAGCGTACATATGATTCAGAGAAAGTGTTATGTGAAGGAATCTGCACAATCAGTTTGCAGCTGTCTCAACTCAACGAAACTGCAGCTAATCCTAACCGAAGGTGAATAGCCACTAACAAAAGTTACATAAACTGTATTAATAATTGAAAAACGTGTTGATACCACATTTTTATCTTTTGAATGTATAAATATGCCCCTCACTTTAGCTAATCCCTATCTTATGCTCAGATCTACAAAATCCTTTCTTAATACACGACTACCTGACATCATGGGTAAAAATAGGAAGCCATCGCGTAGCGGCAAATGCCTGACAGCTTCTCGTGCTGAGAAACTACAGAAAAATTCTTGCGATTCATCCCACCCTTAAACTAGCGTTTGCGAAACTTGCTGAATGAATTACGACATACGCTTCTGCAGTAATACAATGAAACATACAGAGCAGTCAAACAGTATTACATAAATTAACCAAGTTGCTGGTACAGAGACAACACGTTGTGCTGCAGGTATCTTCACAGTGACAGCTTGCCACTGTGACAGAACACATCCACGCTGGCTCACATTCACTCCTGTACAAATACAGTATCTTTAGGAACCACTTTTTAGAATCAAAATTAATTGTAAAACAGTCTAGATGGGAAGACACATTTATTAAAAAGTGACCGGTTTCGATTATCACATGATCATCTTCAGATCTGCAGCTCTGTTATAGTACAGGATATATAAAAAGAACTTAAAATTAGCTAAATTCTTACAAAACAAAGTAGAATAATTGTACAATAAAGAAGAAACGGCCACCGTGAAATAAATACACTAACGGCTTTATTAAGAAAACAAGTAAGTATGACGTTCTTTGTGTATAGGTTGCCCTCTAGGGGCCTGCTGGAAAGTAATTAAACTGTTGTTGGTTTCTGTGGAATTGGTGGACGCAGTTCCATGATGTTGCAGCAATGCGATTCCAAAAGAGTCAGACAACCTTCCATAGATGTGTGAACTAGCTGGTTACTATGTAGGTGTTAGACGCTGACATTGTGGTTTCCACTGAAGCAGCCTCCAACGTCGATAAATGGAGAACGCTCAATAGATGGAGTCCCAGGATATAAATAGGCAGTATCCGCAAATGTACGTATCGATCTGTAGTAAATAGCGTTGCTCGTGATATACTTGCAAATATAATATATTGGTATGAGAGGCTAGCTGTATTACTGGAAAACAGTGCCAGTATGTGTAAAATACATCATGTGTAAACTACTAAAAATAAGTAATGTCGAAAGTAATGCATTAAAATTATTCAATGAAGAACAAGAATAAATTAACAATAACATGCTATGACTGGCCTAACGCACCAGTTGTTTGTAACTGTAATACGTTATATAAATATATAAAAAATATGAAATTTTAGAAATTGTGAACCCTATATGTTATTAAATATAATTAATTTCAAATATTACATTTTGATCGCTGATATTCTTCAACCATCTTTTCAGATATAAATACTTCTTAAAGCTCCAGCAACCATCAGACATCAGCTACACGGAATTTTAGACACTGCGCTACAATGCTTTACTCATTGTCTAAAACCTTGCTAATCAAGCTACTGATGGCAGTCTGTATACGTACCAGACATAAACAGCCTAATTACTAATGCCATTGATTACAGAACTATTTGTTTATGATCGGATGCTTCTGGATTCTATGCATTTACGGCAGTGTGGATTGTACCCCGCTCTGATTCCGGATGAAACCTCAGATGTGTAGGACGGGAATATTATTCAACGAATTCCAGAAACTTGAAGCTTGCTCAAAATTACTGTAGTATTTGTGATACAGCTATGACGCGATTCAAGACTGCTGACCGTTGGATCGTCCATGAAGATGATACAGGGTTATTACAAATGATTGAAGCGATTTCACAGGTCTACAATAACTTTATTATTTGAGATATTTTCACAAATACAAATACAAAAACTCAAAAAGTTTTTTTAGGCATTCACAAATGTTCGATATGTGCCCCTTTAGTGATTCGGCAGACATCAAACCGATAATCAAGTACCTCCCACACTCGGCGCAGCATGTCCCCATCAATGAGTTCGAAAGCATCGTTGATTCGAGCTCGCAGTTCTGGCACATTTCTTGGTAGAGGAGGTTTAAACACTGAATCTTTGACATAACCCCACAGAAAGAAATCGCATGGGGTTAAGTTAGGAGAGCGTGGAGGCCATGACATGAATTTTTGATCATGATCTCCACCACGACCGATCCATTGGTTTTCCAATCTCCTGTTTAAGAAATGCTTCTGCTTTAACCTTTTCCGTAAGATTTTCCAAGCCGTAGGCTGTGGTACGTTTAGCTCCCTGCTTGCTTTATTCATCGACTTCCGCGGGCTACGCATGAAACTTGCCCGCACGCGTTCAACCGTTTCTTCGCTCACTGCAGGCCGACCCGTTGATTTTCCCTTACAGAGGCATCCAGAAGCTTTAAACTGCGCATACCATCGCCGAATGGAGTTAGCAGTTGGTGGATCTTTGTTGAACTTCGTCCTGAAGTGTCGTTGCACTGTTATGATTGACTGATGTGAGTGCATTTCAAGCACGACATACGCTTTCTCGGCTCCTGTCGTCATTTTGTCTCACTGCGCTCTCGAGCGCTCTGGCGGCAGAAACCTGAAGTGCGGCTTCAGCCGAACAAAACTTTATAGTTTTTCTACGTATCTGTAGTGTGTCGTGACCATATGTCAATGAATGGAGCTACAGTGAATTTATGAAATCGCTTCAATCATTTGTAATAGCCCTGTATATTTGTGATGCGATCTACAGATAATCCACTTCACTCACTCGTAAACATACTCTTCCACATGAAAGTCTAGTTGCATAGTCATTCCTCGAAGTTTCGGAGAAATTATATGGAATGAGTTTACGGCCCAGTAACTCAACTTTTATGCAAGTTGCCATCAGAGCAGGAAAAAATGTAACACCTTCAGGGGTAGCGTTCAGTGGCATCAGGGTGTAATACGTTTACACTGACAGGCTGCCGTGTTAGTGATTGATTTGTCACAGTATTCGGCAATCATTTGGGGCTCAGAAGTCCTGTCTGTATGCCCTGTGCATTCTCTTTGCCGGAAGTAACGGTGCTGAGTTTAGGGTACAAGGATGCCATTATTCACGAGTGTGTACTTCTTATTAGCAGCTTGAGCAATTTGAATGGAGTCGCATTATAAGCTCGCAGAGAAGCTGAATGGGTGCGGCACATGTTGTGCACAGTGTCTCTCTTGTGTTTCGCTTCTGTCAACAGTACAAGAGATTCAAAGTACCGCTTCAGTTGTAAAGTTCTTTTATTATCACGCGACTGGTTTCGCGCTCTTATAAGCCCATTTTCAGGTGTCGTAACTAGATGCTGTGGCCTCCAAGCACCGCGGTGGACGTGTACTAGGCGCGGTGTGCTACCTGTCAGCGCAGAATTGTCAACAGTGGTCTGTGGAACATTCCCACACCTGTAAACCAGGTTCTGGACATCCATGCAGTAAAGAGACACGTCAACATCGACGCTTTGTACGAGCAGCGGTGGCCGACTCAACATCATTCAGTGACGAAACCCGGGCACAATTTTCACCTGCTTTTTCATCAGGGACCATTAGAAACAGTCTACTTTCAGGATGATTAAGATCACGTTTGCCTCTAGTCGGGATACCACTGACTTCACGACACCGCCAACTATGGCTACTCTGGTGTGGTAAAATCGTTGACTGGGGTGTGAAATGGCGCTGTGTTGTCTTAGGTGATGACAGAATTTCCGTTTGTATGCGAGTGAAGCACGTACATGTTTTGTGAGTGGACCTGATGAACTGCCTATTGCAGAGTGCATTTGCCTACGATACACAGGTCCCGTCCCCCGCTTCATGGTGTGGAGGCCATCAGTTACAGCTCTTGGTCACATTTGGTGTTTCTGCAGCTAAAGTAACCAGTGCACACTACATTGATCGGGTTGTTATCGCACAGAAAAGAGATGTACTTTTTTTAGCAGGAAGGTACACATCCACATACAGTTGACGCAATGTAACGTACTTTTTGCGCTGTAAGACAACTTCAGTGGTCAGCAGATTATCAAATCTATTCCCAATTGAATACGTGTGGTACATGATGAAACCCAAACTTACTTGTTCTTCAAAGCCTGCGAGAATCATCGCAGAATTCCAAGAGGAAGGGGTAAATACTTGGAAAAACCTGTAGTAAAATAGCATTCGGCACCTCTGTGGTTCTGAATGAAAATTTAGCTGTGCAGTAAAGTGTGCGCTGATATGAAAATTCCTTGCAGATTAAAAACTTTGTTTCGGACCGAGTCTCGAGCTCGGGACCTTCCCCTTTCGCGGAAGTGCTCTACAGATCCACACACACTTTGTTATGCAGTGATAAATGATTGTCATTAGTTGCCATACTTCTAAGAGGATCAGTTTTATGAAAAGTCAAACTTTTGGAAAAAAATTGTAAAATTTTAATAACAATATTTTTCAGAAGATGGAGCCAACACAGGCCATAGATTTTAGATAAATGGTATGGTTACCGAGCACTGGCCTGGAAAAGACAAGGTCCTGAGTTCGAGTCTCTGTGCAGCACACTGTTTTATTCTGCCAGGAAGTACCCTTATTATCGTTTGCATGTGAGAATACACACCTGCGTTGCCTCCATAGGGGGTACTCTGGGTATTGATGCGACTCTGGACACCCTTCACTCTGACATCTGTGTTTCATTTGGTCTGAATCTGTTACCATACACTCCTCCAATGATGAATTATATGTCTGCCATTTCTCGCTGTTAACTGTCATAAACCCTGCATACGAGCTCCTCGCCAAGCTGTGAAGGCCCACGGAATGTCTATCGGCCACTGCGTCATGCCTTGCGGCGTTATGCGTATGCGGTATGTAGGTTCACTCTCCACTCTCCCGACGGTTTTTAAGACATTCCGGGCAGTGGAGCCTCTACTACTCTGCCTAGTAGGTCCTTTGTTGACATCACGAGGCTGAATGCATCCTCTACCACCACCAAAAAAGAATCTTAGGCAGTACCGGGAACCGAACATAGATCTTCCGCTTGGCAACCATCTACGCAGATCACTCAGCCTCGGTGGTGGACATACACGCGGAATAGATAAGCGGTAAATAGTTTTATGAACAAAAATATATTTACACGATGTTTTGTGCAAGCCTTTAAAGAATAACGGTAAAGGCTAGACAACTTCACATTGTCATTGGTTACCTCAGCAGAAAGACATTACTCTTCCTAATTATTATCACTATCGTCCCGTCCGCACGTAAGTTTCTGAGGCGTTCCTAAGCTGGAATAAGTGACCGCCATCAGTGTCAATATATCTAACAGGATCACTGACACGAATAGTCAAATTTCTTGAAAACATTAGTAAAATTCTAATAATAACATTTTTCATGAGCTTGTGCAGCACAGCTCGCAAATACTTGAGAAGTGTCATAGTTACCGCCTCGAGATTCCGACAAAATTCTTTATTATATGGACGATTTTCGGTTGGCAGACCACGATCAGGTTCTAAAAAGCATTTACAATGTTATACACTGACGGAAAGAAAATTCCAGCTTCAAGAGGTTGTGCGAGATAAATGAAAGTTGGTAAGCGTGTTTCCACATCTGAAAGATGACGTCCATTCTAATTTCGCCCTGTCACATAAGAATGGCGCTAGTAGCGAGTCTATGAGGATGCACATCAGGTCTGCTTTACATACACGGTATAACAGTCGCCAATGTCGAGATTGGACGCAGTGAGTTGATGTTAGTAAAGATTGTCTTTAAAGTGACGAAGACACCGTTATCAACAGCTCACTGACTTTGAATATGGTCTTGTGATAAGACTACGAGAAGCTGGATGTTCCTTCTTCGATGCTGCGGGAAGACCTACCAGAAATGTAGCAACTTCGCATCATTGCTGGCAGTGGTGGTCAGGGGAATGTACGGTGAACAGTATGCTAGGGGATGTCTCCAACTGCTCGCCCACATACCAGTGTTGTAACCCACCATGCTGTACAGCGTATCGACACGCTGCCTTGGCTTGCTCGTTCACCATATTTGTCTCCAATCGAGGGCATATGGGCCATAATCGGACGAAAACTCCATCATATCCACAATCAGCACTGACAGTCCCTGTGTTGACTGACCAAATGCAACAGGCTCGCATCTCCATCCCACAAACTGACATTTGGCTCCGCTACGATACAACGCATTAATGTTTGCACGCTTTCATACAATACTCTGTCAGTTACCCAGGTTATTAATGTACCAGCATTTGACATTTTTAATCGCTTTCCGATGATTCTGCAAAGTTAATCACTTAAAAATGTTACCTAGATAAATGTATTCCAGATACTTCATTACTCTACAGTTTTTTCCGTCAGTATATTAGGAGAGCACAAAATCACTGATGCAAAATATTAATACTATTAATTAGTCAATGTTGTGAAAACGTAATATAAATTACTTCGTCAATATAAACATCTACCACCGTTTATTCACTGATGATGTAATTTATATTACAGTTAACCAACATTAACTAATTAATGGTTTTATTGTCCGACATCATTGTTTATATTCGACTGTTTTGTTGCGGTAAATTGTTTTGAGAACCTGATGATGCCCTGTCGAATGAAACTGGTCGGGTAATAAAGATTTTTATTAACAGATCGAGGTGGTAAACATGGCATTTATCTAATAAATATGTCTAAGTCTAGTGACATGGAAAGCGACCACAAAGTAAAATCTCACGAAGTACCATAAAAAAATACAATCCTAGTTAGCATCCGTTGTGTTGTCCATCCATTTTCATACAACTTGACTGAAATAACAGTGTACCACCTAACAGTTCTATTGTGACCCTCATAAAACGTCGTCACTGGACCATCATCCGGTAGACAAACTGTGTGATTTACTGGTACTGGAACTGAGAACTTCTTCCATTTGCGGGCAAGTGCGCTACCGACTTAACTATGAAAGAATGACACACGTCAGTCCCTCACAGCTTTTCTTCCGCCGTTTCGTCTCTCCTACCAACCAAATTCTCTTTGCGCACTGCAGAGCGAAAGTTCTTTCTGGAAACAATCATCTAGACTGTCGCTAAGCCATTTCTCCTCAGTATCCGGTCTTCCGAGAGTGCTAGTCCGGCAAAATATGCAGGGGAACTTGCGTGAAGGATGTAGAAGATGAGGTATCGTCTGAAGTGAAGTTGTAAGGGCGAGTCGTGCGTGGATTGCTCAATCGGTAGACTAGACACCAAAAGGGAAAGGCACCGTCGCTGAGCATTTTTCCACCAGAATGTTTCAAATACGCGCACAGTATTCCGCAGAGTGAAAACTCATTCTGAATATGTCTGAATCTAAGATGATGGTTATTGCTTAAACAACCCGTTTTCGGTTCGATTCTTTTAGTTTCCACTTTACCATGGTGTTAGAACCGCTCAGAGTAACTGGTTTCTCAAATAACCGATTTTCAGCTTCTTATTGCTGTTACCAAATAGTAAACAAGCTTCGAGCTAAGGCTGGAGAATTCTAATTAATTTGAAGTAACAGATCACGATCGATATGGGATTGAAGCTGTTTCAGCAATCGGTCTCATTGTCTCTAGCAAAGAAAGGTAGCGAAGATGAAGTAGAGAGACGCGGCGACAGTGAGACGGAAAAGTCACATGCTGATGACATTCATGAATCTCACTTTTGGACGGTATCATTATTTCACCCTGAAGCAACTTCAAAATTAAGGATTCCGTTATTATCCCATGTTTCTATGACATCAATAAAATTGTAGGTATATCAGTCAAAATTATCCTCTCTTTCAAGAAATATTATGTTCTCTCTCTACACGATGCAGGTTGGCTGTGCCTCCTCCCGTTTTTAATCTTTTAAAGCATATGAAGAATTGTACTTAATTGCTACCACAAATCGTCAAATATTCAAACTAGTGATAGTACACTGCTGCGGTACAACTGATGTCAACTGAAAACTACCGTTCAGACACTATAGACCATGTAGGGGCAGGTCGTACTAATTACACGACCACACGTAGCCCATGCCACACGGCAAAAGATACATTATTGCCTGTGCGGTGCTGAATCTATTCTTTTGTCGTGCGCGTGTTGCTAGATTCTAGCTATAGGCGTTGTTATTAAAATACTGATGATCACTTTGTCCAATTTCTGTAATAACCCGATATTCCAAAGGAATGGATAATTTAATAAACATAGCTCGTTTTTTTTTTAAAAAAAATGCTGTTTAAAAACCAAAATTCTTAGCACTGCTTCTATGGCAAACTGGTATGCCGTGTTCTTTAATGACGAAAACCTGTTACAACCGAGATCAGATAAATAATGGAAAATACCCGTTACTCAGAACTAAAATACCGGCATTGGTTTTAACAGATCGGTTTTTCCCAACAGTATCTGTCACCGTAGTTCTAATATTCATATTGCAGTTGTTTCCCTATTAAATATCATTCGAGATTTTAAATTCAATAATGGAACAATTTGTTTGTAAGCTGCAGTAATTCCCATTAGTAAGAGGATCCATAACATCAAGTAGGCATTATGTCTCTCTCTTTATTCTCGATTAGCATTCCTGAGTTTGAGGTTTGCCTGTTTAAACATGTGCGAAGCTACGGTCGGTCACGTTCTATAGTTTCGCCATAAAGACGGGTGAAAGCAGTTGTCTGAAAGTGTAGCAAACATCTCCCGATGCTTCTACACAGTAACTGGACCTTTCGCAGCTATGCGAATTCAAGGCAGTATTAAGGCAAAAAAAAATTTCTTCGTGAGAAATAACAAATTAAATAAACGAAAAAATATATTACGAAACATATGAGTCAGAAGATGAGCACCACAGAAAAACTTCACTGATTGTTTCAAACTGTGAAATTATTAGCTGCAATGCTCTCTGTATCATGAGTGTAGTAGGGGATAAAGTTTTGAGGAAACGTGACAGACTACGTTTTGATCCAGTAACAACTTTCGAGATACGAAATCAAATAAATGATCATAATTAATTGTAGAATGATTGTCCCCTCCTTTTTGGGAAGGATGAGAGCTATCGGGCTGAGGATTGCTACAAAAGCTTAGTCTACATCTGACAGTACACCAGTTCGTCTACAGAAGCATCCAGCTACAAATTTATGCCCACCATATGTAGTGACTCTTGTCCAAACCGTCTCCCACGCAGTTTCACTTTACAGTTCAATGGATGTGAGGTTCCTGACTATTGCACAGGAAAATATCACCTCCATTTCCCATTAGCCTGTCGTTAGGATTTAAATTTCGGTTTACTTCAGAAGTCTAATTGCTATTGGTTTTGAGGAATACTTCAAACTCCAGAAGACTTTTGCGCATAATTTGGAAGTTTAACATTAGAATTTTAATAATAAATAGTTTAATGCACTGGGGGGAGATGGGGATACACGTTTTTGGTTTTGAAACTTTGTGGCTCCTACAGCTACCTAGGCTGGATAGAGAGTTTCGTAATATAAATGAAACACTTGTTTACATCCCAGCCACATTCAGTTTTCTGTAGCAGCCTCTGTTGTGCAGTACATCCCTGAGGCAAGGAGACTAAAGTTCTCGCCTCTCCGGTGCAAGCCTAGGTTGTCGCAGCAGACGTTATTACAAGACCTTCGATAGGTTGTACTCTATTCAGAATCTTGGAGGGTGGGGCGAGGGAGTTTTGAATGATCGGTTCCAAGGACAGTGTGGCAAATTCAATGTAGTACATGGGAGCAGCTGTTCTCCTTTCTTCATTATTTACCAGTAGCTGAAACGATTTAATTATGGCATCGGAGCGCAGATGCCGGTTATCGGTTGTTCTCTGCAGCCGGTTGCACCCAGTTGTCTCAACTGGTGCCGGAATAAACACATCACCATACTGAATCAGACTGCCTACATTCTGATTGTACAATGTGAGCCTTCTATCATCCATTCCCATCTTACCCCGGAGTACGATAATTCGACAGACATTCGATTTGCTGACAGTTAAAAGACCACTTTGCGAGAGAGCCCCCTCACAACGGATACAGCAGTGAAGTGGCTCAGTTTCACTGCGAGACAGAACCTTAGACTTGATAGGTTTAGCTGCAGTACCTTGAGCTTTTTCAGGTCATGGCGTCCCCTGTTCAGGAATCCTGGACACAGCTCACACTCACAGTAGCAACTAACGTTTTACGTGGAGGAGAGACAGTATCCATGAAGCAGGGTAGTACCTGATGTACGATTAGTATATCTGGTAGATGAATCTTGTTACTTCGCCCGACACAGCCACCAGTAGCAACTTCCACTAACTTGACAACATTCAGCGTACTTTCGAACTATCTAGAAAGAGTACCAAATTTATACCGTGCCCGAGAGCAATGATCACAGTGAGGCTGCATTCTGCCTGGTTCTGTGTTTATCTCGACACTAAAGGATTATTTCTTAAATCAGCCTGACTGATGTTGTTTTAATTTCAAGATCTTGTGCAGCAAGGATTGCAAGTTTCCTTCATTTTTTAAGGTAGCTTTATGTCTCCAAGTTTTTTTTGTCGATTCATACACGTGCAAAAGCTTAGAAGATCGTGCTGGTCCAAAGACTCTTGTTCGTTCTCATCCAAATGGAGTGACCACTTAGCAGGAGTTTTAACACTTCACTTGCAGTATGGACAACTGCAGAAAAGCTGTAAACAGTAAGGTGCTTGAAGGGTAAGTAGTCTTGACGTTTAACAGATTTACAAGTCAGTATCTTCACCCATGACGTTCAGTATGCCACGAAGGCTAAGCTATGTTACCAGCCTGGAAGAACTTAAAAGATTCTATCTGACGCACTGGCATTGTACTAAGATGAAATTGTCAGTCACAGAATAAATGCTTCCTTAACAACGCATTCACTTAATTAAAACGTGCTTAAAAGTAATCTGAGAAAATATCGTAATTGTATTACATAAGTCTCCAACAGTCTATTTCACACTGAGGGAGCACAATGTAACAATAGGGGTAAACACACACAAACATATATGTCACCTAATATGAACATGTAATTTCATAGCCTTTAAACGCTATTGTACCCACAACTGTTAGTTTTATTGCTTACACTGGCTGCATTAAACACTCTCAGGTAGCTACAGCAAAGCATGTGGTGTTACTTGCCATGTGTATTGTGGTGTCATCACCAGACAGCATACTTGCTACGTGGTAGCCTTTAAATCGGCCGCGGTCCGGTAGTATACGTCGGACCCGCGTGTCGCCACTATCAGTGATTGCAGACCGAGCGCCGCCACACGGCAGGTCTAGAGAGTCTTCGTAGCACTCGCCCCAGTTGTACAGCCGACTTTTCTAGCGATGGTTCACTTTCTACATACGCTCTCATTTGCAGAGACAACAGTTTAACATAGCCTTCAGCTACGTCATTTGCTATGACCTAGCAAGGTGCCATATTCAGTTATTATAAGTCATATCTTCAAGAATGTCTTCTGAACAGGTAATATTGTGACTCATGTACCGTCAAGAGCGACGTTCATCATTAATGGATTAAAGTTAACTATCAAACTAATTATGTCCGCTTTCTGAATTCTCATTCCTTGTCATGTTCCAGACCTCACGTCAGTATAGTTCTTCCCTCTTCACGCCAGCCTGCGTGAGCGAAGACGCGTGCTTTTCGTCCTCCACTCGTAACACGGTGTTGGTTCATCTGCCAACACAAAATGTATACAGCGTGGGTTACTGCTGTCAAAAACATCGGGCGGCCAATCAGGGAAACGTGTTGTCGACGTCTGGGTCACAAGGCAACTAGCTGGAGTTGGGCAAAGACGGTGGAATGGAGTTCCTGACTTAGAAATATACGTTGCACCGCGCATCCAGATGTAGGAAAACAACTTTATATGCAATTAAGAAATGGAGAGAGAACATAACAAGAAAAGCATTTTTGGAAAAGAGGATTTCCATTAACAAGTAACATATATTTTAGTCTTTTGAAGTATTTTCTGAAGGTCTTACTCTGGAGTGCATTCTTGCACGGAAGTTAAACATGCACGATAAGAAGCTCAGAAAAAAAGAAAAAAAACATAATACTAGCATTTGAAATAGGGTGCTGCAAAAGAAAGCTGAAGATTAGATGAGTATATCGACTAACTAATGAAGAAGATACTGAGACGAATAGAGGAGAAAAGAAATTTATGGCACAGATTGATAGAAAGATAATATTAGTCGATAGGAAACAACGTAAGGCGTCAAATAACAGTCAATTTAAAACGGAGGGAAATGTATGCCAGGGGTAGAGGGATAATTGTGGACGGAATCTGAGGGACGAATACAGCAGGCAGGTTCAAAAGAATGAAGGCCGCAAAGGTTCTCCACAGATGAAGAGACTTGCACAGGATGGATCACTATTCAAAAACACTGTCCACTCATATTAATGAAACTAACTCTGCAAAACCTGAATAATCACCTTTCGCAGCTAGGACAGCTTGTTTTTATTTGATACAATTTACAAATGACATGTCACCTAGTTGCTAAGACAGGTCGCATTTTCACAATAAATTGCACGAGTACATGTACAGAATGTAAAACTTGTGCGATATTTCATCATTGTGGTAAGGACTAATAATATTGCAGCTTTAAACACTTAAAGACCTAAAAGTAATTAAGAAAATGAAGTTTCAAATAAACGATTTATGAGCAGATGATAGGAATTTAGGAAGATAGACGAAAATAAAACTTACTTTGTGTTCTGCCTTACGGCAGGTCTGATCATGGGGGAAGCCTCGGCGGAGAGGTCCACTGCATATGCGTCTAGGGAAGGGAATCCAGTGGTGGTTTCCCATTGTTTTCCACTGATGATGATGAAATGATAAAGAGGACAACACAACACCCAGACCCTGAGCAGAGAAAATCTACGACCTAGCCGGGAATCGAACCAGGGCGCCCTTGGCGTGACAGACCGCCGAGCTGACCACGCAGCTATCGGGGCTGACTGAAGATAGACATGAAGAGGTTGTAACATGTTATAAACTTATGACATATCATCAATTCTGAATAATTTTCTATAGTGATAAGGTTCTTTATTTTACGAACGTGAAGAGAAAGATGATAGGAAAGTAGATAGATTTTTCTTAGAGATCCCACCAACTACCTACCTCTGGTGTAAGGGCTGGACATATCACCTAGCCTGTTACATTCGAGGTAGAGTACAAAATATATCTTAAATATTCATTTGATAGACTATGCATATAGAGGTATATTTGTATCACTCTTATATCTTTGTTACAGGTCAAATGTGCTTTACACACGGTATATTCGGTACTTTATTTGCACGTCCTAGGCTTGCTTACTTCTCCTTGTGTGCCTGGTGCTTGTATTGTCTATGATTTAAAACTTTATCCAAGCTGAATAACGAAATGCATCATTTTCTTTGCAGGTATCACTTCACCGACGTTTAATAAACAGTTAAATCATTTAAATTACACGTGTTACTCATGAAGATTCTATATATGTATTAAATTATTTCATGACTGTTAATCCATTTATCTGTACCTTAATTTTGTCTTATCTTCCATCTTGGTCTGTATGTTATCTTATGGTTTATATCTGTTTCGGCATCTGAGTCTGTTTCTGTGTCTGTGTCTGTGTCCTGTATCCTGTTCCAGTGCTTGTGTGTTTGCTCTTATTTATATATGCGATTGTTCTTGTTTTTATAATTCTTGTAAGGTTTGCGACACAGTATCGATTATGCCATTCACTATGTACCAGTCGCCCGGCTGTCGTAGAATTTCTCCGGTGTTGTCATACGCAGTTCGGTGTCCTATGTGTGTGACTCTGTCACAGAGTAAAGGGACATATTCAGGAATTCCTAGTTTTCCACAAATGGATATGGGTGTTCTGATTAGGTCAAACCGATGGAGATGTTCTGGGTAAAGACAATGGCCTATGATAAAATGGGCCATGTGATGTGTAATTACGTATTAGCCTCGTTAGTTTCTTAAGGCTCGGGAAAAAGGGTAAACACGACGCATATTTTCTGTAGAATCTCATGAGTAAACGTAGATACTTGTCACTCTTTTGTGTTGCAGGGTTGTTATTTTCCTTGATTCTGGTGTGTTAACTAGCTGCAATTGTTTGCTTGTTGTTGTTAAACCATTCCCTGAAGTCTACGAGGAACTGTGCAGTCTTTTCTTGTAAATGTCTTCTTGAGTTCCTCGGTGCCACCATGCCACTACGAGAAATCACCAGCGTACCGTACTATCCCCTTTGCTCTATCACATCCGCCTAGTTTGTCCATTAGCGGCTCAACAACAGTCCCTGAGCATGGGTCCAATCTTTGATGATTTTCGTAATAACCGTTCAGTAGCCCGCTCGCCATTCTACCACTCTCGTACGTAATAAAATGAACATCTTCAACAAAATTCAGTGACACAGTACACCAACGTCTGGCCTTAACTGACCCTGAGGGCCTGATATCCAGTCGTAAATACGCCCCTCAGCCCGAAAATTATGTACTGAGTCACCGAAACTCGTTGCTATATATAAAAATAACGGCCAGAAGTATTTCATTTTTTTACGTAACTGAAGGCCGAAGTCACAAGGATGGTTCTACAACAGTTTTACCATCTTGTCTTTTCTGTAGCCGATAAGCCTGCTACATAACGCTGGTGATATTTACATTTCTTTTAACTTTGCGAAAAGCACAGGCCGCCAAACGACGTCAAAAGCACCAGATGTATCAACTAATAATTCCTCCACATATATGTCTTGTGTGCTATGAGTTATCCGTAAAGCCTTATTTACTGTATCGTCGACAGACTCGAGCGGCCTGAAGCAATACTGATGTGGACGGAGGCTGTTTGACAGTAGTCTGTAACGCAGTAACTAACCTCTTATGGAAATTGCCTACTACCTTCAGTGAACAGATCGGTCTACATGATTTTCAGTATGTTGAGTCCTTGTCATATGTTCTTTGTTAATCACTGTATTTCCTGGTGCCGGCCGGAGTGGCCGAGCGGTTCTGGGCGCTACAGTCTGGAACCGCGCGGCCGCTACGGTCGCAGGTTCGAATCCTGCCTCAGGTATGGACGTGTGTGATGTCCTTAGGTTAGTTAGGTTTAAGTAGTTCTAAGTTCTAGGGGACTGATGACCTCAGAAGTTAAGTCCCATAGTGCTCAGAGTCATTTGAACCATTTTTTGCATTTCCTGTCTTCCAACAAGTGAGTATTTCCCCTTGCTGTAAAGAGTCATTAATTCACATTTTGTATTTTGAAATCAGGTATTTTACAGTCACGCGTGCAGGGTAAACAAGCTACATCTTCCTCTACTTCATCCTTCAACTTGCTTAGTACTGTTCATTTTAGTCTGCGCAAAATTTAGTTGTACGATGTTCACAGCGGATGTCTTGCGTATGCAAAGCTCTCGGGTACGCTTTCTGTAAGATCAAAGTAAGTGCGCCAATGTGCCTTAAAAAGGACTTGTAAAGGTTATTTAGCTTTATTCGCCCATACTCATCTCTGCAGCCATATTTCACCCCTCTAACCTATTGTGTGGACCGTTGTGACACGTGCAGGAAGAGTGTCACGGAGGTTCTGGAAAGTATCGACGGGGAAATACAGCCATGTAGACAACAGTCCCATGGCTGCGTTATGTTTCTCGGTTGAGAATCCACGGTGCGGTCAGCCCGACCGAGATGGTCCCATAGCTTCCAGGTTGGGTTTAAATCCGGGGAATTTGGTGGCCAAATGAGTAAGGGAAACTCATATTAATGCTCTTCGAACCTTGCACATACACTGCGACTTGTGTCACGCCTGCATTGTCCTGCTGGTAGATGTCCTCGTACCAAGGACAAGCAAACTGCGTTTAGCGGTGGACTTGGAACCCAAGGATAGATTCATACCTGTGTTGATCCGTTGTGCTATTCAGAACAACGAGATCACCCATGGAATGGCACGAAAACATTTCCCAGACCATAGAGCTCCGTCCACCAGCCTGGAGACTACCGGTGTCCAACGGCCATCTGTCCAACGGAGCAGAAAACGTGATTTACCTGAAAAGGCCACTCGGTGGACGTCCAGTATTTCCGTGTAAATTCCAGCCTTCATCGCCGATGAACAGCAGTCAGCGTGGGTGTATGAACCAGGCTCCTGCTTCGGACGCCTATATGCAGCAACGTTCGCTGAACGTTCGTTGAAAGGACGCAGTTGGTAGCCCCTCGGTTCATCTGGTTGCTCGTCTATTCGCCCGTACAGATCTCCGCAGTCCTCGTTCCGCACTGTCATCTATGGCCAGTGGTGCTCCACAGTTGCTGCGGCGCCGGTTTTGGTCAGCGCCACTTTGCTATGCTGTTACCCACAGCGGCACACGAACAATTTACAAACACAGCCCTTTCATAAATGCTTCCTCCCTTGACCAATGATCATTCCCCTTTGGACATCAGATAAATCAGTCCGTTTCTGCATTACGACAACGACTACACTGTTGTTCGCGTCCGCTCGACAAGCTTTATATCCACTCCAGTGCTAGTGTTGCTAACTGCCGTCTGTGAGTGATTATTGCATGTTGACGTCGACTATAGGCAATAGGCACATCACTGTGACGGGACGTGTAGTTACTCTTTAGGCTGCATAAAGCGCGACGTAATATTTAAAAGCCTTACACCACAACTTACATACTTCTCCTGCGTACGGTAATTTTTCTCACTGTTATTTTTAATCTCAGTTTCTGTTCATGGTCGCCAATATGTACAAAAGTATCCGTGTTTAGAAAATGGAATTTTGTGGTAAGTTCCTACGGGGCCAAACTGCTAAGGTCATCGGTCCCTAGGCTTACACAGTACTTAATCTAACTTAAACTAACCTACGCTAAGGATAACACACACCCATGCCCCAGGGAGGACTCGAACCTCCGACGGGGGGAGCCGTGCGAACCGTGGCAAGGCGGTTAAGACCGCACGGCAACCCTGCGCGGCTATCTGTGTTTAGATTCAGTACATAAATGCACAACATTTAATTTTTGTCTTGGGCAAAATCCATCTAGTTTCAGAGCTAATTTGAAATAAAAGCAGTCACTCCGTTCCGATTCAGGATTTCGTGAGGATTTCTTTGGCTATTAGAGGAATGCTGGAACTGAATTTCCCTTTCCAACTGGGAAAGCTACTAGCCTGTAGGGAAACACCACTGAAAAGAACGAAGTTGTACAGCAGCCCTCCCTGTTACCAGAAGTAAGGAACGAAAACTTCACATGAAACAAGTATCTCGTTACTTTCTTTCTTTATATATTTGTTAAACTTATCAGTGTTACGTAATGTAATGCAAATCTATTCCGATAATTTTCTCTTTGTATTACTTTTTCCGTAGCTTACTTTCCTAGTTGTTGAAAGTCGTAGGAAATGTCCCACTAATCCCCTCTCTCGCCTTGTAACAATTTTTCACAAAATTATTTGCTCGCTAGCTTTGTATGGTTTTTCTAACAGAGGTACGTGGCGTAACGGTTTATATATTGAACGATCTTTCCGGAATACTTAGGTTTCAGTCCAGGTTAATATATCTCGCATCTGTCGCATTTCCTACCAGTAGCTTGTATTCTGCTCTTGTCAAACGCTTATTGTCCACGTTTCATTTCCGCACAAGGATCCAACCTAAACAATGCCTTAAGGGAAGTCTTCCTGACTAATACATATTGAACGTTAACCAGATTCAATCTCTGTAAAACGCTTTTCTTGCTATTGCCAGGTTGCATATTATACCCACCATACTCCGACCACCCCTAAATAACAAAACACATGCATTGCTTCTACTGTCTCATTTCTTAATGTCATTCCCTCAATAATACCTGATTTAATTAGACTACGCCGGCCGTAGTGGTCGTGCGGTTCTAGGCGCTGCAGTCAGGATCCGCGAGACCGCTACGGTCGCAGGTTCGAATCCTGCCTCGGGCATGGGTGTGTGTGATGTCCTTAGGTTAGTTAGGTTTAACTAGTTCTAAGTTCTAGGCGACTAATGACCTCAGTAGTTGAGTCCCATAGTGCTCAGAGCCAATTAGACTACATCCTGTTATCTTTGTCTTACTTTTGATGATGTCTATCTTATAATCTGTTTTCGATACACTATCCATTCCATTCTACGGCTGTTCCACGTACTTTTGTCACTGACAGAATTAAAATGTCAGCGATAAACCCATAAGATTTTATTTTTTATCCCTGAATTTTAATTACCAAATCTGCTATGTTTCCTTTACTGATTTCGCAGTGTACAGACTGGATAACATTGGAGACAGACTACTATTCTGTCTCATTGCATGCTCATCTACTGTTCTCTTTCACGTCTATCGTCTCTCAAAACTCCATTCTGGTTTCTGTACGAGTTGTAAGTAACCTTTCGCTTCCTATCATTTATCCGTGGTGTTTTCAAAATTTCAATTTCCCCTGTCCCGTTAATACTACCAAAAGCATTGTCTAAATATACAGACGTTGTAAACGTAAGTTTCGTCTTTCTGCAGCTTTTTTTTCTAACTAGTAGTATCAGATTTGCGTCGCGTGTTGCTACGTTTCTCCGGAACACTGAAATTTGCTTCCAGCAGTTTTTGCATTCGACTATAAATAATTGATGTCAATATTTTGCACCCGCGACTTGTTGAACGAATGGTTCGTTTTTATTCGTGCCTAATAGCACCTCCTTTACTTGCAATTAAAATAATTACACTTTTCTTTAAGCCTATTTCTGTAAGGAATAAGCGCTAAACTAATCGCCCCTGGCCTGGAAATCCATGAAGGAGACCTCAAGGCTAGCGTAATTCCACGCCTTCGCCTTTCAAACATATTAATCCTGATATTTTCATTGCCTACCAGTTTAATATCTCGACTGAATACTTTACTCAGAACAGCAATACAGGTTAACAGAGGCAGTAATGAGTATGGAAATGAGCGTTTGGCGTCGTTGGCTGGGAGGCCCCTTGTGGGGCAGGTCTGGCCGCCTTGGTGCAGTTCTTATTACATTCGACGCCACAATGGGCGACCTGCGCGCCGGATGGGGATGAAATGATGATGAAGACAACACAACACCCAGTCCCTCAGCGGAGAATATCCCCAACCCAGCCGAGAATCGAACCCGGGCCCGTAGGACGGCAATCTGTCACGCTGACCACTCAGCTATCGTGGCGGACAGTAGAGAGTATGACCTACACTAACCGAATCTACACGAAAATTTCTTTTTTTCTTCCTTTTTTTCTTTATCTGTCGCTAGTGCCAATAGCAATACGTTTGAACCAATAGTATATCCTTTTCTCGTTTGTGTGACTTTTACGTTTTAGGGAAGACGCAGATGTTCGAATAAGCGCTAGATCATCTCACTACACAACTTTGTTGATTTTCTTCGTGTGCCTGGATAACTGAGAAAGTTCAAAATCTCTGCGCACTTCATTCTTGATGTAAGTACACACAGCAGCGCTCCTTCTGTTCTTTCAAGGGAATGCTACTGTAATTTTTGGCTTTATTAATTCAATATCAATTCTGCGTGAGTAGCACAAATTAACCTTCGTGTTATTTACCACAATAATCTGGCGTAAGTTCAGGCGTTACTGTGACGAAGTCACGCTGACCAAGATGTAAATATTTCCAGCAACTGAAGGTTATTTTATGCATATCATTTGGAAACATTCAAGAAAGAGGAAATATTAAGTTAAAAATTCCAGAGTGCAAGTCTGAATTGTTGATGTATTCTTAACAATCCCCGTATCCACTATATAACAAGTAGTTGACCAGAATTTTGAAACCGTGGGAAGGAGACACTAAGAGTAGCAGATGAGTTTTGCTATTTTAGCAACAAGTACCTGTTAATAGTCGATGTGGTAGTCTTACAATCATTCCATGAAAGACAATCGAGGCATTTGTGTTCCTTGTTCAAGGATGTATGGTAAAGGGCTACGAAAAAAAGTGATAACACCGAAAACACAACACGTTACTATGCTTAATGCGGTGCAGGAAACACGTTCGAATTCAAAACAGCATTGAGTGGCTTTGGAATGAGTTCTTATGACTTGTATGGTTTTCTAGAGAATCATGCAAGATGGAGAGAAGGTCAGATAGCGACGGTGCAGGTGTGTAGCGATAACGCAGTTTCCTCTCCAGAGAAGACCAGAGAGACTGAATAATATTGAGATGTCTGTGGTGCCCAGGGGATAGGCGAAATTTAATCCTGTTTCACACGAGAGAACTGGACGATCCGAGCTATGCGTATAGGGGACCTGTCGTCTTGGATCATGGCATCATCACTGGGGAACAAATGTCGTACCATGGTATGAACCTGATCAGCCAAAATGGCCACATAATCCTTGGCAGTAACGTGTCCTCGCGGAGTAGCGACAGGGCCATGGAAAACTATGATATCGCTGTCCAAATCATCACCAAACCCCCATGCGCCCCCCCCCCCCCTCCCAAAGTTTCACTCTTGTAAAGTAAGTTCTGTCAGGAGTAGGAAGCAGTGTGCAACACAGCTCATCCGACCAGATGACTTCCTTCTATTCCTCCACTGCCAAAGTTGTATGCCTTCGACATTACGTGTTCCTGTTACGGAAATTTGTATCACTGGTGACTAGTTTTGGAATCCCAGCTTATCGATCTGTTGTTTTGTTGCTGACAGAGTTTGCAAGTGCGACACTGAATTTTGCTGTGACTTTTGCAGTTATCGTCCCCTCAGTTTTCGTCACCATGCTATTTAATTAACGTCTGTCTCGATTACTCAATACACACTTTCGTCCGCGTTCTGATCTATCATCTGATGACTTTCATTTTCCCAGTATGCGCTATAAATCTTCCTCTTGAAACAGCAAACATTTCTGCTACCTTAAATACGGAAGCACGAACCGTACGAGCACTGACAATTTTGCTCACCACCGAATTCTCTGAACACCGGCGTAACGCGCTGTCCGCTACACACAACACTATTCGACCACGACTGACACTTGCAACGTGTTGTGGACAATGCACAGGTGACATTCATGATCAAATACAACAACGCATCTTCCAAGCTTTGCTAACATCTGCTTTTATTTTCAAGCATACAGGTCTTGCGGTGTTATCCTATTTGTTGGAGGACGCACTCCTGCCGACGCAAGGGCACTCCACCTCGGGAAGCCTGAAATTTTCGGTTTTTAAATTATTTTTTTGTGGAGAACACCGGAAGTCACTCGAATTGCCTCGTGACATGTTAAAATCTCAGTCTGTTACGTAGGTAGAAAAATAGTGACCCACCACCTCTACTATTTTAGTTGTAAGAGCGATACAATAAAATGTTAATTACCAACTCGAAAAAGAAGGCGCATTATTAATTTTTTGCGCTATAACGCATTGTTTATGGCTCCTCTAGGGGCGCATTAGGGTACTGTGACGTGGGGACTTCGTGTATTAGGACGGCAGGCCTATAGCGGCAGCCAAACAAAATAAAAATATACACTACTGCCCATTAAAATTGCTACACCACGAAGATGACGTGCTACAGACGCGAAATATAACCGACAGGAAGAAGATGCTGTGATATGCAAATAATTATCTTTTCAGAGCATTGACACAAGGTTGGCGCCGGAGGCGACAGCTACAACGTCCTGGCATGAGGAAAGTTTCCAACCGATTTCTCATACACAAACAGCAGTTGACCGGCGTTACCTGGTGAAACGTTGTTGTGATGCCTCGTGTAAGGAGGCCAAATGCGTACCATCACATTTCCGACTTAGATCGGATTGTAGCCTTTCGCGATTGTGGTTTATCGTATCGCGACATTGCTGCTCGCGTTGGTCGAGATCCAATGACTGTTAGCAGAATATGGAATCGGTGGGTTCAGGAGCGTAATACAGAACGCTGTGCTGCATCCCAACGGCCTCGTATCAATAGCAGTCGAGATGACAGGCATCTTATCCGCATGGCTGTAACGGATCGTGCAGCCACCTCTCGATCCTTGAGTCAACAGATGGGGACGTTTGCAAGACAACAACCACCAGTTCGACGACGTTTGCAGCAGCATGGACTATCAGCTCGGAGACCATGGCTGCGATTACCCTTGACGCTGCATCACAGACAGGAGCGCCGGCGATGGTGTACTCAACGACGAACCTGGGTGCACGAATGTCAGAACGTCATTTTTTCGGATGAATCCAGGTTCTGTTTACAACATCATGATGGTGACATCCGTATTTGGCGACATCGCGGTGAATGCACATTGCAAGCGTCTATTCGTCATCGTCATACTGGAGTATCACCAGGGGTGATGGTATGCGGTGCCATCGGTTACACGTCTCGGTCACCTCTTGTTCGCATTGACGGCACTTTGAACAGTGGAAGTTACATTTCAGATGTGTTACAACCCGTGGCTCTACCCTTCATTCGATGCCTGCGAAACCATCCATTTCAGCAGGATAATGCACGACCGCATGTTGCAGGTCCTGTATGGACCTTTCTGGATACAGAAAATGTTCGGCTGCTCCCCTGGCCAGCACATTCTCCAGATCTCTCACCAATCGAAAACGTCTGGTGAATGGTGGCCGAGCAACTGGTTCGTCACAATACGCCAGACACTACTCTTGATGAGCTGTGGTATCGTGTTGAAGCTGCATGGGCAGCTGTACCTCTACACGCCATCCAAGCTCTGTTTGACTCAATGTCCAGGTCAATCAAGGCCGTTATACGGCCAGAGGTGGTTGTTCTGGGTACTGATTTCTCAGGATCTATGCACCCAAATTGCGTGAAAATGTAATGACATGTCAGTTGTGGTGTAAAATATTTGTCCAATGAGAACCCATTTATCATCTGCATTTCTTCTTGGTGTAGCAATTTTAATGGCCAGTTGTGTAAATTAATTTTTTTAGGGCGACAATTAAATCTTAATGAAGACTGCACATTCATTGTACGTAAAATGTGCCGAAAAAGTACTTCCAGCTGTTGATGACATGTTTGAGAGCTCTGTTTGAAACTAGGCGAAACATAAATTTATAGCGATATGATGGAGCACAGCAATCAGTCATCCTTTTCTTTCAGGCTTTATTGAAGCAAATCTAGATTTCGGCTAATGCCTAGCCATTATCAATGCACTGTTTCAGAGTTGCAATACATGTACGAGTACCTCAGCCCCCTGTTGTTCGGGATTCTGTCACAGCTGATTCAAGAGTAGGACATGTATTGCAGCTGTTAAATAGTCCATTGGTAATGGCTAGGAACTAGCCGAAATCTAGATTTGCTTTAATAAAACCTGAATGGAAACGACGACTGATTGCTGTGCTCCGTCATTTTAAAAGTCAAATCACAGTCGTTGAGTGCATTCCAAATTCCTAATGGATGGTAACTTAACATAAATTTACATTATAAGAACATAGACATGTAGAAAAGCCTCTGTCATATAAAATGAAATTTACACTCTTTGAAAAAAAACTGATGTATCATTTGTATTTAATACTTTTCTTTACGATGTTAAAGCGAGAAACCATTACAGAGGTGTTACTTTACGGGCGGAATAAAGAGTTTTACCCTTTGAAGTTTACTCTTCTGTATTTATAAGCATTCCACCCAGAACGAATAGCAAAGCTAATTATTTGCGAGAGAAAGAACAAAGACTGGCCGATTGGCTTAAGCCCCGCAGCTTTTGATATTTCTGCTTTAAAAAGTCATAATGATTTTGTTGGCATAGCAGATAAATGTCCACTGGGCCGCTTTTTATGGCGTCGTAAATTCTATTACGGAAAAAAGATGAAAACGCGCCTTGTGGAAAAACATCCTGCAACCAGCAGTATTTATTCCGTAGCCTGTGAGAATTTCATGCTAGCGTGATCGTTAGTTAATGCGAGGTAGAGCCCCATTTGCTCTCTTCAGTATTTATACATTCGTTTGTCCATCGTATAGTTTATTGCTATGGAAACGTTTTATATAATGCAGTTACTCCTACTGTCCTGACGGAAAAGAGCCTTTTCAAAGTTAATTAGTGTGTGATTGTGCTTAAGGGAGTATTTTAAATTGATAACAATGATAACCTTACGGGGAAAGACTGAAACCCTGGCAGCGTGACATTATGTACACTGAATTTCTCTTTTTCTTACGTTGTTGGTACATCTAGCGCAATCATGAAAGTTACATGTCGACTAGATGTACAATATTTGTGCGTTTACTGTACGCTATGATAATGGCGGCGCACTGGAGGTTCCTGCTCGGTTCGTTTTTCATTAATTTTTTTCCTTATATTCACTGTGCATGTTCCACTGCAACTCTAATTTACATTAATGGTTTACTTAATCATAATATGCAACTGCCCTGAAGTGGGCCAGCAGATTTTTCAGCTTTTTGCAGAGATAATAATTAGTTTTGACTGACTCTTCTGGCCTTGTAAACAAACAACAAATTGCGGTGTTGGAGCTGCGATCGGCTGAAAGCAAGGGGAAGCTACAGCCGTTACTTTTCCCGATAATATACTATATGATTAAATGGTGGTGGCATTCTCTTGGGCCAAATGTTCCCGAGATAAGATAATTCCCATTTCGGATCTTCCGGCGGGGACGACGTATGACGATGTCGTCGCGGGTAAAAACTGAACTGGCATGCTATGGACCGTATTCTGTAATTCTAAATGCATCAGTCGAGTTTGGAACTTAGAGAAATTAAAAAGAGATGTGCTAAAGTTACATATAGTGGGAAATTCTGAAGTGCAGTGGCAGGGTGAACAAGTGTGCTGGCTAGGTGAGTACAGGGTTATAATTATAATATTTAATAGGGATAATGCAGGAGTAGAGACAATAATCTGCAAGAAAATGGGAATGCTGGTAAGCTTAAATGAACAGGACAGTAAACGATATTACCGTAGCCAGGGCAGACACAAAGCCAACACCCGCCGCTGTAGTGCAAATTTATACCCCAACTAGCTCCGCAGAAGATGCACAGATTAACGATATGTGTTATGAGATAAAAGAAACTATATTGTGGATAAATGGCAGAATCGCTGGTAAATATGGAGATCCCATATTTTTAAGATCGATTTCGGTCACACACTGTCCGAGTTCGATCTCTAGAAAAAAATATTCCAATATACACGACCGATCCAAAATATGTTGACAATAGTACGGTCGTGGTGCACGCAGATCCCAATGGAATTGGACATAATAAAGAAGCAATTCAGAGTGGTAAGGAAGAAGATAATCTATTGTCAAGGGTGACTGGACTTCGGTAGACGAAGAGAAGGGAAATTAATGGGAGAATATGGGCTGCGGAAAAGACATGAAGGCGCCTAGTAGAATTTTGCTGAATTTTTGCATAATTTAATAATCATGAATACTTGGTTTAAGAATCATGAAAGAATGTTTTATACGTGGGACGGACCAGCAGATACTGGAAGTTTTCATATTGAATATATAATGGTAAGATCGAGATTTCGAAGTCAGGATTCAGAAAGATATTACCAGGGTCAGATGTGGACTCCGACCATAACTTATTAGTTGTGAACTGTAGGTTAAAGCAGAAGAACTATCGAAAAGTAGGAAATTAAGGAGATGAGGACTGGATATTGAAAGAACCGGTTGTTATTGAGAGTTTCAAAGGAACCATTAGGACATCACTGACTGAAAGACAAGAAAGGAATACATGAATTAGGATGATATAGTGGAAGCAACAGAGGACCAAACAGGTGAAAAGAAAAGATCAGTGGAAATCCTGATATGTTGGATTTAATTGATGAAAGAGAATACAAACGTTTAAAAAATGATATTGACATAAATTGCTGTAGCACCACCACCACTTTGTTGGGGACTGAATAAAATATCGACACTGCCACAGCTAATAAAAGACGCCTCAGAAGTGGGTCAGACTGTAGCCGACCAGACACATTACATAAGGGGCTACCTGCTGATAAGGCAAGTGTTGTCTCCAAGTCCAATCAAGGATGGGCTAAATCTCTAAAACTACACGTCATTTCAGTTTGACAGCCACCAGTTCCTAGGGGTGGACCTACGACTGCCTACGAGTTTACGTCACTCAACAAGTTATGTCCCAGCTGGTAGCTCTGAGACCAGTGCTGTCGACTTAGGACGCCCGCTCTCGTGAGCCACCTGTAGGCCTACCTCTGACTCCGCCGGCCACCTAACCTGGAGGACCACAGTTACAGACCAGTCCCATACTGCTGTTCAGATACCATTGTAGATGTTGGCAAACTCCTAACTGCCTGCCTCTGTTCATGTTGGCAGACCTCTGGCAGACTTCTGGCAGACCTCCTGCTGCCTTGAGTCACATCACTCATGCTGGGTTCGCGGTGTAATTCTGCGCTCCTCAGTGTGTCCCGTCCGACACACGTGGGTTGTTGTCAGGCTGTATTGTGGACCGCTACCCTCGTCAATTTGTTGCCATCATCCCTTCATCGTCCGTGTGGCACTAAACGCCCCCGGCCACCTGCTGTTAGCCACATCTTTTCAAATGCTGCCCACTCCTTCTCTGCATTTTAGCTTCTCTGAGTATCGTCACTACTGTTATAGTGTGTTAAGCAGTAAATAAATATTCTAAAAATATTGCATCCATGTTGATATATCGGACGGACACCAGGCTTCCACACCGGCTCCATTCATGGTGATGTATACAGTTTCCTGACTCTAACATCTCAGTTCCATCACCAATCATAAACGCCACCCACTCCCAGCCATTACAAGTGATGAGAGAAGTGAATGCCGCGGCATTAGCCACTACTGATACGGACATTTGCAGCTGAGTTCAGGATCATATCTCCAGCCACAGCTAAAGACGACGAAAATGCAGAGGAGTGAGTACACTGGTCTTTTTTTGCGAATAACCTGTGGTTTCAGTGCATTTCCTCCCAGGTTTTTCATTCTGCTTTTATTTATGAAATGTAGGAAGTGAATACAGATAGTATTCTAAAGATGTGTAAATCTGAATGTGTGAAGACAGATAGTATTCTAAAGATGTCTAAATCTGAATGTTAGTTTTTGTTTCGTTAGCGTGGGTAGGATGTCGTACCACGAGCAATGGTTGTGTCAGATTGTCTAGAAATGTGTAATGTGTTAACAATGTGTAATGCTGGGTCCGTAATGCGATAACGAAAGAGTATAAGCGGTGCAGAGACGAATGGGGAATCATTATACGAATGATACTGGCCCAAAATGAATAAATTCACTACCTTATCGGTATTCAACAGTGGACCGATCTTGGTCTATCAAGCGTGATATCTATTGTCCCCCTATACTCCTTTTCGCGGTGGTAAAATCCCAAAGATGTGGTACACGTAAGAACGGGACATTTCAGAAGCTCTATATTCATTGACATTCATGGCCTCACACGACTAGTAACACGACAGACATATTGTGGAACTTCGTCACGTACCTTAAGTAAATGCAACATCTGTTTAGTGTATCCATCTCTTAGTATCCCTCTACGATTTTTACCCTCCACGCTGCCCTCCAATACTCAATTGGTGATCCCTTGAAGACTCAGAATATGTACTACTAACCTATCCCTTCTTCTAGTCAAGCTGTGACACAAACTTCTTTTCTCCACAATTCTATTCAATAACTCCTCATCAGTTATGTGATCTACCCATCTAATCTTCAACATTCTTCTTAGCACCACATTTTGAAACCTTATATTCTCTTCTTGTCCAAACTAATTATCATCCATGTTTCACTTCCATACAAATACTTTCTGAAACGACTTCCTGACAAATCTATACTCGATGTTACCAAATTTCTCTTCTTCAGAAACGCTTTCCTTGCCATTGCCAGTCTACATTTTATGTCCTCTCTACTTCGACCATCATCAGTTATTTTGCACCCGACATACCAGAACTACTTTAAGTGTCTCATTTCCTGATCTAATTCCCTCAGCATCACCCGACTTAATTCGGCTAAATTCCATTTTCCTCGTTTTGCTTTTGTTGATGTTAATCTTATATCCTTCTTTCAAGACACTGTCCTTTCCTTTCAACTGCTCTTCCAGGTCCTTTGCTGTCCCTGACAGTATTACAATGTCTTCGGTGAACCTCAAAGTTTTAATTTCTTATCCATGGATTTTAATTCCTACTCCGAATTTTTCTTTTGTTTCTTTTACTGCTTGATCAATATACAGCCAACCACTGCTTCCCTTTCATGCCCCTCGACTCTCATAACTGCCATCTGATTTCTGTACAAATTGTAAATAGCCTTTCGCTCCATGTATTTTACCCCTGCCACGCTCAGAACTGAAACAGTGTATTCCAGTCAACATTGTCAAAAGCTTTCTCTATATCTACAAATGCTAGAAACGTAGATTTGCCTTTCCTTAATCTGTTTTCTAAGATAAGACGTAGGGTCTGTATTGCCTCACGTGTTCCAACTTTTCTACGGAATCCAAAGTGATCCTCCTCGAGTTCGGTTTATACCAGTTTTTCCATTCGTCTGTAATGAATTCGTGTTAGTATTTCGCAGCCGTGGCTTATTAAACTGATAGTTCGGTAATTTTCACATCTGTCAACCCCTGCTTTCTTTGGGATTGGAATTATTACATTCTTCTTGAAGTCTGAGGGCATTTCGCCTGTCTCATAGATCTTGCTCATGAAATGGTAGCATTTTGTCAGGGCTGGCTCTCCGAAGGCTATCAGTAGTTCTAATGGAATGCTGTCTACTCCCGGGGCCTTGTTTCGACTTAGGTCTTTCAGTGCTCTGTCAAACTCTTCACGGAGTATCATATCTCCCATATCATCTTCATCTACATCCTCTTCCAATACCATTATATTGTCCTCAAGAACATCGCCCATGTCTCTGTATATTCCTTTTCCGTCACTGCTTTCCCTTTTTTGCTTAGAAGTGGGTTTCCCTCTGAGCTCTTGATATTCATGCGAGTGGTCCTCTTTTCTCCAAAGGTCTCTTTAATTTTCCTGTAGGCAGTATGTATCTTACTCCTAGTGATATACGGCTCTTCATCCATACATTTGCACTCTAGCCATCCCTGCTTAGCCATTTTGCACTTCCTGTCGATCTCATTTCTGAGACGTTTGTATTCCTTTTTGCCTTCTTCATTTACTACATTATTGTATTTTCTCCTTTCATCAATTACATTCAGTATTTCTTCTGTGACCCAAGAATTTCTATTAGCCGTCGTCTTTTTACCTACTTGATCCTCTGCTGCCTTCGCTATTTGATCTCTCAAAGCTACCCAATCTTCTTCTACTGTATTTCTTTCCCCCATTCTTGTCAATCGTTCCCTAATGCTCTCCTTGAAACTCTCTACAACCTCTGGTTCTGTCAGTTTATCCAGATCCTATCTCCGAAATTCCCCCCCCCCTTTTTGCAGTTTCTTTAGTTTTAATCTACAGTTCATAACCAATAGACTGTGGTCAGAGTCCACATCTGTCCCCGGAAATGTCTTCCAATTTAAAACCTGGTTCCTAAATCTCTGTCTGACTACTATATAATTTATTTGAAATCTGCCAGTATCTGCAGGCTTCTTCCATGTATACAACTTTCTTTTATGATTGTTGAACCAAGTGTTAGCTATGATTAAGTTATGCTCTGTGCAAAATTCTACCAGGCGGCGTCCGCTTTCATTCCTCATCCCCACTCCATATTCAACTACTACGTTTCCTTCTCTTCCTTTTCCTTTTCCTACTATCGAATTCCATGACTATTAAACTTTCGTCTCCTTTCACTGTCTGAATAATTTCTTTTATCTCATCATACATCTCATCAATCTCTTCATCATCTGCGGAGCTAGCTGGCATATAAACTTGTACCACTGTGGTGGGCGTGGGTTTCGTTTCTATCTTGGCCACAATAATGTGTTCACTATGCTGTTTATAGTAGCTTACCCGCATTCCTAATTTTTATTCATTATTATACCTACTCCTGCATTACGCCTATTTGATTTTGTATTTATAACCCTATATTCACCTGATCAGAAGTCTTGTTCCTCCTGCCACCGAACTTCACTAATTTCCGCTATATCTAACTTTAACCTATCCATTTCCCTTTTTAAATTTTTTAATCTACCTGCCCGATTAAGGGATCCCAAATTCCACGCTCCAACCAGTAGAACACCAGTTGTCTTTCTCCTGATATCAACGTCCTCCTGAGTATTCCCCGCCCGAAGATCCGAATGAGGGACTATTTTACCTCCGGAATATTTTACCCAAGAGGACGCCATCATCATTTAACCATACAGTAAAGCTGCATGCCCTCGGGAAAAATTACGGCTGTAGTTTCCCCTTGCATTCAGCTGTTCGCAGTACAGCGTAGCAAGGCCGTTTTGGGTAGTGTTACAAGGCCAGATCAGTCAATTATCCAGCCTGCTGCGCCTGAAACTACTGAAAAGGCTGGTGCCCCTTTTCAGGAACCACACGTGTGTCTGGACACTCAACAGATACCCCTCCGTTGTGGTTGCACCTACGGTACGACTATCAGTATCGTCGAGGCACGCAAGCTCCCCCCCCCCCCCCCCCCCCCCCAACGGCAAGGTCCATGTTTCATGGGGGGATGCAAATGATTGTAGGAAGACAAGTACCAGTACACGATACACGCCTCTACGTAAGCACTGCGACCACTGTTTGCGACTTCACATGAAGTGGCTGCAGGTGGAGCCGAATTAGCAGTGAGGCGCCAAACAACAATGGACGCAGATGTAGCAACACGTCTTTTCTTCAGATGTGTCCCAGTTCTGCGGAAAATGTCATGCTCCATTTCTCCATGTGTAATACTTTCGAGGAGAAAGTACGTTGTTAGTTTGCATTTGTTTTCATATGGACCTAGTCCTTCGCGTAATGACAGCGCGACCATGTTTGGTTCACAGAGCCAGTAGTTCTGACATTTTCAACGTAATGATGACGATATCCATGCCTTCTCCATGATGTTATCTTCTAAGAAGATAACGGAATATCGCATGATGCCCATACTGTATTAAAATACCTCGTCCATTATCTTAGTCACCACGTTTTCTATGTTTCTCACGCACTGAAAACAAATCGCCATGGGTTGCTGTTAGATTGGTACACCACCACTCCCCCGCTATGACGATTGATAAATTTGGCCACAGAGTTCAAGCAGAACAGAGATTGAAACTGTACCTGTCATCGGAACCCATAATGACTATGCCCAGTTGTGTTACAGCTATTGTTTCTGCCAGAGCTGGTAGCTCTGTGTACCAAATTCCAGTCTGAGTGTACAGCTGAAGTACTCATTAATTTAATCATTTATTCTTTCCACTGCACTGCATATCCGTATATATAGGATTGTTTGTGTGTTCGTTTGTAATTCTTGCAATTGTACAGTTTTATTGCATTTTTGATGAAATTTTCCCAAATTTTCCTTCAAAATAGGAGGAAGATCACAGTCCACATAAAATTTCGTAATCTGACTTGAAACATTTTTTTTTCTTGGTCATCAGTCTTCTGACTGGTTTGATGCGGCCCACCACGAATTCCTCCTCTTTATCTCAGAATAGCACTTGCAACCTACGTCCTCAGTTTCGCACTTGCTGGATGTATTATAATCTCTTCGTTCATCTACAGTTTTTGCCC
Source organism: Schistocerca serialis cubense (assembly GCF_023864345.2). Classification (NCBI taxonomy): domain Eukaryota; kingdom Metazoa; phylum Arthropoda; class Insecta; order Orthoptera; family Acrididae; genus Schistocerca; species Schistocerca serialis. The sequence goes on from NC_064641.1 coordinate 806,438,020, forward strand.
TCTACAGTTACCTCTAGTACCATGAAAGTCTTTCCCTCATGTCTTAACAGCCAGCCGGAGTGACCAAGCGGTTCTAGACGCTACAGTTTGGAACCGCGGGAGCGCTACGGTCGCTGGTTGGAATCCTGCCTCGGGCATGGATGGGTGTGAAGTCCTCAGGTTAGTTAGGCTTAAGTAGTTCTAAGTTCTAGGGGACTGATGACCTCAGAAGTTAAGTCCTATAGTGCTGAGAGCCATTTGAACCATGTCTTAACAGATGTCCTATTATCCTGTCCATTCTTCTTATCAGTGTTCTCCACATATTCCTTTCCATTTCTGTGTAGAACGTCGTAATTCCTTACCTTATCAGTCCCCCTAATTTCCAACATACCTCTGTAGCACCACATTTCAAATGCTTCGATTCTCTTCCTACAGTCCCTGTTTCACTACCATATAATGCTTTATTCCAGATGTACATTCTCAGAAATTCCTTCCTCAAAGGCCGATTAGTAGACTTCTCTTGGCCAGGAACGCCCTTTTTGCCATAGCTAGTCTGCTTTCGATTTCCTCCTTGCTCCGTACGTAATTGGTTATTTTACTGCCTAGGTAGCAGTTGTTGCCACTTCCCCAGTGATTTTAGAAATTATGATGGTATGTTACCTATCCCTTGGGCCTTATTTGATCTTAACTTCTCCAAATCTCTTTTAATTTCTGATTTTTATACTGGATCCCCTATCTCTTCTAAATCGACCCCTGTTTCTTCTTCTATCACATCAGACGAACCTTCCCCCTCATAGAGACTTTCAATGTAATCTTTCCACTTATCCGCTCTCTCATCAGCATTTAACAGTGAAGTTACCGTTGACCTCTTAATGTTATCACCCTAACTTTTAATGTCACCGCAGGTTTTTTGAGTTTCCTGTATGCTGAGTGTGTCCTTCCGACAATCACTTCTTTTTCGATGTCTTCACATTTTACCTATAGCCATTTCGTCTTAGCTTCCCTCCACTCCCTATTTATTTTATTCCTCAGCGACTTGTATATCTGTATTCCTGAGTTTCCCTGAACATTTTTGTACTTCCTCCTTTCATCAATCAATTGAAGTATATCTTCTATACCCACTGTTTTTTCTCAGTCAACCTCTTTGTATCTATGTTTTCTTTCCCAGTTTCTGTGATGGCACTTTTTAGAGAACTCCATTCCTCTTCAACTGTACTGCCTACTGAGCTATGCCTTATTGCTCTATCTATAGCCTCAGATAATTTCAACCACATCTTGTCATTCCTTAGTACTTCCGTATCCAACTTCCTTGCGTATTGATTCTTCCTGACTAATGTCAAACATCAGCGAACTTTTCATCACTGCTATTTTGCGATCTGAGTTTATATCTGCTCCTGGGTACGCCTTACAATCCAGTATCCGATTTCGGAACCTCTGTCTGACCATGATGTAATATAACTGAAATCTTCCCTTATCACCCGGCCTTTTCCAAGAATACCTCCTCCTCTTGTGATTCTTGAGTAGAGTATTCGCTATTACTAGATGAAACTTGTTACAGAACTCAATTAGTCTTTCTCCTCTCTCATTCCTTGTCGCAAGCCGATATTCTCCGGTAACCTTTTCTTCTACTCCTTCTCCTATCAGTGTATTTCTGTCCCTCATGACTATTACATTTTCATCGTCGCACATTCTCTCTCTCTTCATCTTCAGCTTGCGACGTCAGCATGTATACCTGAACTATCGTTGCAGGTGTTGGTTTACTGTCGATTCCGATAAGAACAACCTTCTCACTGAACTGTTCACAGTAACATACTCTCTGCCCTAACTTCCTATTTGTAACGAATCCTACTCCTGTAATACCGTTTTCTGCTGCTGTTGACATTACCCTATAGTCATCTGACCAGAAATCTTTGTCTTCTTTCCACTTCGCTTCACTGACCCCTACTATATCTAGATTGAGTCTTTGTAATTCCCTTTTCAGATTTTCTAGTTTTCCTACCATGTTGAACCTTATGACATTGTACGCCCCGACTAGTAGAACGTTATACTTTCATTGATTTTTCAATCGTTTTCTCATGGTAACCTCACCCTTGTTTTTAACGCCGGTAAAACGTGCACATCATCGCGGTCAGTTTTAAGAATATATTCAAGTGAGAGGACGCAGTGGTGAAGAACCTGCCTCACATTCGGGAGATCCTGTCCTCCAGTCATCCAGATGTAGTTTTTCCATGGATTCCAAAGGTATTTGACAGAGTTGCCGCGACAGTTACTTTGAATTAGTCTGGGTAGATTTCCTTCCCCACTTAATCACAATCTCAGCTCCTGCTGTATGCCACTTAACTGCACATTACTTCCCTCTACCATTTCTGCTGAGACCACATCACCCACATGCTTTATATAGAGAACCTGAAATCACTTGCTGAATGGTGATATCTGATTCGTCTCTTGAACTGTGGAAACCTTTTGATTAGTTGGAAATGCATATACAAATTCCTCTGTATCTGATTACCTTCCTGTCAGTCTCCTGAACCGATGTTTTTGTACCTGCATCTACTGATTAATTTCAAGTTTTTCTCGTCCTTTCCTCATTGTATCTCCTCATATCAATTTCCATATTGCTTATTCTTTATAACACAGACTATTCGATCAATAGAAATCACTGCTTCTTTCGAAATCACTTTTCTTTGTTAATTGTTCTTTTTCCCATCGAGAAATTTGTTATTCAAAAATGGTTCAAATGGCTCTGAGCACTATGGGACTCAACTGCTGAGGTCATTAGTCCCGTAGAACTTAAAACTAGTTAAACCTAACTAACCTGACATCACAAACATCCATGCCCGAGGCAGGATTCGAACCTGCGACTGTAGCGGTCTTGCGGTTCCAGACTGCAGCGCCTTTAACCGCACGGCCACTTCGGCCGGCATTTGTTATTCCATTCCGCATATCGCAGCTAATACTTTTGATTTTTAAGTAATTACCTTTTCTAAACAACTGATGTGCGTATGTTCGGATACCCATAATAATCTACGAAGTAGGATATGTTCCACCATGGCCCAGCCATGTGTAATGAATGGTACTGCTTCGATGTAGCAGAGCGATGTCACATGGAGAAAAGCCCATGTGAGCTCAGAACTAGCTGCTGTGAATCAAGAGCGAGCATTCAGTATGCAATATCCCTTATTCAGTTCGTTCACGACGAAGAATATGCCAGTCAAAGCCGTAGCAACTTGAAGCAAGGCAAGGCTTCTGGAAAAGCTGACAACACAGGGTGAATAGGTCACGGCTACCAATGATTACACCCAGCCCATTCAGCCTTTTGTGACGTACAGGCCACGAGCACCGCTCGTTGGGAAGACTAGCCAATCTGGTCTCACACATACACCACACAATTAAGACACTTGTCTCAATAATGTTGAGTTGTGCACAGTATGCCCACTGGCAAATTCGACTCCAGCCAATAAGTACAATAAGAGGACCGCTTGCAGTCTGAGCTGAAGCAGCCGACCACCGCCTACAAACTTTACTGTCAGTAGATACATGCTTCTCCCTCAGATGTGTCTGTGTCCATTCACATTTGCGCCTCCACACAGTTAGGTCGCCCACTCAGTGACTGTCTTCCGCTGATGGCTAACTGCCTCGTGAGCCGTGGGTTTGAGCCTGGGTCACATACATACCCAAATTTACTGTTACTGTCGACCACACCAGATAGGTCTCCGCTTTTTCTGTACGTCATTCAAAGCGGGTGCACATTTTCCCAATGAGCCATGACAGAGACCGCAGTTTGACCACCACTTTGCTCCAGTGAGGTTCACGTCATTGCTACAGTATCAGGCCAATAGCCAAGAGTGCCTGGCTGTCGCTAGTAGATGCCCACTGCTCCGCGTCGTTGTTCTTCCGCTGTGATGACTGCAGCACGCCACCATCGTCCACCATCATCAAGTACTCCTGTCTTGCCAGCCATGTGCTGACACAAGGATACTGCCACGACTGTGGTCGACTACCTCCAAAGACGCCACTGACTCCCCATCCAGCTTTGATCACGTTACTGTTACTGTTATAAAGAAAAGACTTCCTTAAACAGAAATAATTTTCAGAAGGTCTACCGTTCGACTCCTGCAACCACCACCACTAGAGACAACGAGGAGGGGACAACAGATCATCAGGAACCCAGTTCACCCATCATCATAGAGGTAATGATCCCATCTTTATACATAATTATGTCTTACATACCTCTCCTTTGCTCGTATACTGTACAGAAATGTTCTGTAACCTTGTTACTGTCGTTTCTAATGTTGCGATAGATTCGTCATTTGGCCTCGCTGGAAAGATGACTAACTTTTCTTGCAATACCTAAACTCCATCCACATCAAATTTAGTTCACCATGGAGGTGGAACCCAACGTTCTGCTGCCATTCTTGTATGGTCTGGCACAGAGAAAACCTACGGAACACTGGAGCACCGCGACTGTCGGAAGGAAACCCACACATGCATGTAGCTGTCAATACCCGCCACAAAGGGAAAGATTGGCAAACACGCTGGTTCACAAAATTCGTCTGGTCACAGAGAAAGCCTGAAATAGGAACAGAATCGCTTCAGGGAGGTGTTCCAGATAAAACCAATGTAACGACAGCCAAATTCGACGCCCATTCAAGCAAACGACCACACTCAGTCAGCATCCCATGAAGATCAACCGAAAAAGGTAGCCCAAATTCCAAACGCTGGCAACGTATCTGAAAAAGTCGGTTACTCACTGGCAAAGACCAAACCATTTTAGGGACAGTAATAGACGAACCATGACTCCATAAATGTGGAGTGTATTACATGCCATGCGAGTGCAGGTATCCATAAGTTGGGCAAACCATTCGCACAATTGAATAAAGTTGCACGAAGCGCAAACGCCAAACCGACCTCCAGCGCCCCATAAAATGAACAACTGCTGAACATTGCATTGAAACCAAGCACAAAATGAAATACGAACGTACAGAAATTGTGCACAACCCATACCACTATTTGGACTGTGTATATATGGAGGCAATTGAAATCTGGCTACAAGAGAACCTCATCAACAAGAACAATGTATTTAAACTTAGTCCAGTGTGGGCTCCGTCACTAAAAAGCCTCCAAATGCAGCAAACTGGACACCGAGCACGGTGAAGGCGGATCGCAGATCGTTACTGGCTTCATTTTAAACGAAACAGTCAACATCTCTTTGGATGTGCTTCGGTATGTGATTTCTTGCATTGCACCTGCCATACTAGTTGTTCTCTTTACTACTTTTGGTCTGGCTTCTTTTATCGTTAACAAAAATTGTTTGTTATATCTCATCAATAAGAAACACAAATCCAACGTTACGGCCACAGTAGCAGTGGCCTTCCTCTGGGTCTCCAACCGTGGCCGTAACGTTGGTTTTCTGCAGCAGTAGTTTTATACAATATGACGCGGTACCACACCCAGAAAACTTTTATGGCGGCTGACTCTGGCAGCGGGAGCCTACGCAATTATATAAGTAACACAACATTTATTTCTATACGTCATAGACTTCCCTCTTTGTATCACGCATGTCACATGGAGTAACATGCTTGGCCCCAGACTCATAAGATTCGGATTGAAGGAACATACTGTATACAGTATCACCTCATAGTTATGGGTTCCTCCACATATCACAGTCAAGCAGTTGCTAACAGAACTTGGGATACAAGTTGCGGGTAGATCTGTATATATTATAAACTGTGATCTAGATGGAACACTGTAGCAAGTAGAACACAATGTTGACAGTTCCTGGCGGATATTTGCCACACTTTGCCTTTTTCAGCAATACTGTTATCGAACACTGCAGCAAATACTACACAGTGCTGGAAGTACCTGGGAGATATGTGCCCAATGTTGCTTCTTTCTCAGCAATGCTATTATAGAACACTGCGGCAAGTGGTACACAATGTTAAAACTTCCTCGCGTATATGAGCCAGACGTTGCCTTTTTTGGTTCAAATGGCTCTAAGCACTATGGGACTCAACTGCTGTGGTCATAAGTCCCCTAGAACTTAGAACTACTTAAACCTAACTAACCTAAGGACAGCACACAACACCCAGCCATCACGAGGCAGAGAAAATCCCTGACCCCGCCGGGAATCGAAACCGGGAACCCGGGCGTGGGAAGGGAGAACGCTACCGCACGACCACGAGATGCGGGCTGTTGCCTTTTTTCAGCGATGCTGTTTTCATAAGCAGGGGAGCTGCTTAATCTAGGAAACACGTGGATCTGAAGGAAAGAAGTCGTGTAGAGCATCAAACCCAATAAGCAAACTGTTTCCTTTCGTGGTACAATCTAGTGTGGTCAGTGTGGTATTCGCATTCATCAATATGCTTTTTATTCCCTATCACTAACGTCATCGCCAAAAACAATTATCAGTACGTTAGCGACAGCTACAAGTTGAACAGGAATTTGTACTGCACTGTCTGATTATTATTTTTAGTCTCAGCAAGACCTGTGTGCTTCCTAGATATCGATCATTCTGCGTCTTTTCATAATTGAGTCAATGAAATAACGTAGAATGAAGAAACCTAAAATACGGTTCGCACCCAGAATGTGATTACATATCACATTTTTTTTGAATCTGAGTGATTCATCTTTTCTTCTAAAACGGTATGGTTGCTCGTGGGATTTATTGAGCCTTCAGTGGACAACAAAATGCGTTGAATGAGAATTTTTAGCGGCGATATTGGAAAACTTAATTGAATTTTCGTTTTTCGGGGTGTCATGGATGACGAAAGTTAACCAAAACTAGAAAGCTCTTCTTCACTGGATATGTCTAAACATCAGAATGAACCCAAATAGCAAAAAAAAAGAAGTTTAAAAGACTCTAACTTAGAAGTGAGGTACCACCAGCGTCAACCTACCTTCCTCTAAAACTTTAAAAATTCTTCTAAAACTTTTTGCAATTGAACATATTCCCACTCTTTTTAAAATGCAAGTCACTGTCTCCTTTGCTCTTTTCCTGGCACTGTTCTATCACTGTCAACTATGTTCTGCTACCACTGTGCCCTCTCTTTTCTCACTATGCCTTTTTCTCCCTCGATGTTTCTATACCAAAACTATTCTCAAGTGTTTTCCTTTATTTATTACTTTAGTGTCTCCTTCTCGCTGTCACGTGTCTTCTTCCCTCTCAGCATAAAAAAGTGTTAATATTTTCGCAATCTGAAGTTTTTCGGATAATATTTAAAGGTGTTTGTGAAGGTGGAGTGAGGCATTGGTATTCCACTTTTCTAACACCCTTTTAAACGAGGGGGAATTGAAAGTTATCCTGTCATGGGACGGTAAATTGAAAGTTAACCCGTGGTGATGACTATGTAAAATGATTGAGAATGTAGTTACATTTACAAACAACAATTATTTTTAAAAGAAAAAATAAACATAAATTTTAGTTATTGATTGAATACTGTAAACAACTAACAGTTGGGTTAAGAGGACAATGGACAAGGATCTGGATGGCAGAAGTGAGTCAAGTACTCTGGCCCTAAAAAAGGTGGATAACGCAGTCTGAATTGATCTGACGCTGAGCAGACTTTGATTGATAATCTACAGATGTTTCTCAATATACTATGTAGGTGCAGCTGAAGGCAAGTGGCGATTGAGATCTATACGCTCTGACAAGGCAGGAGCAGAAGTACCTTACCCTGGTTGCACATTGCTCCGTGCAGCGATGTAAATTGCAGCTGGCGAGAAGTGCGCGATAGTGACGAGATGTGGAGGCAGCATCTGTGAATAACCGTGGCCACGAAAAAAAAGCAAAAATCTCGCAGTCTAGCGACCAGGCACACGGATAGAGGTCTGAAATCACAGTAGATTTCAGCGTGTGACATCTGTTTGCTGGTCATACTGAGGACCAATTTGGCTCTCTTATACGACAGAGCACACAAGGATACCAAACGTTGAGACTGGTAAACCAAAATCTAATAAATGTGCCCTCAGCAAATGAGCAGAAGTCACACTTTTGGTATAGTAACAACGTCACCACAGGCTCTCCAGTGTAACTACTTGCAAGTGAAGTCAGGCTCAGCACAGTTCCCAAGCACCAACCACACATTCCAGAGCTTCGACCAGAAGATGCTTCCGATGTCCACAATTCAAGAGCTTTGCACCACTCCAGATAAAAAATTTCCGTTTTCCCACAAAGTGCACAAACGACATCGCCTTCACGCCATCTTCAGCCAATCACAGGCCTATAGAGGCGCTAACTATCCCCTCATACACTACAGCGCACACTCATGTCGAACCAGAGTAAGAGTTAAGAAACCTGCATCTCTGGAAAAAATGAAACCACCAATTACTGGATTTTTTAAGTTCTCGCAGAGGGAGAAGATGTTTTTCTCATAAGTCACGTCACTTCCCATGGCACCAAGCGAATAGATACATTCTTAAAGATCTTTTTCTAAACCGCCTGTGCCTTGGAGCATATTAGTCCTAGCTATGAAGTGTAATAAAGACTCTGTCTCTAAACGTTTCTCAGATATCGGAGTGTCATATACAATCGAGGCTGCCAATGGAAGTAGGTCATAGGCCTATTTTCAGTATTGGTGAACACGAAAACTTGTGAATTTTTATTATGTGTGGCTCTGCACACAATGCCTGGTTGAAGACTCCACTGTGTAGACACGTCCCTTCAGTCCACTGCCCCCTGCCCAGCCTTCTGCTGGTGCCCGGGCAGGTAGCTCAGCATTGTTCTGCTGGATACCTGCCCCAACTAGGAGCTGCTCTGTCTGCCCTGTACAGCTGTGGGCCTATCCAGCAAGATTTACTGAGGGATGGGCACACCGCCAATTGCTTTCAGCTTCTATCATGCCATTTCTGCGAACTAAAAACCATAAAAATACCTCATGCTTCTAGCGCCGTACCAGGCTCCATCGACTTCTGCTCAGGCCATTAACTTTCTAGAGCCTCACTCAAACTTATGCAATGTTGTAACAAACTGTTTAATAATCCATACTACAAAAGGGCATGTAACTCATATGAAATGAAATTTATTGGCTGGTGAACTGATGCAGTTCACTTATGTACAAACCAGCATGTAACTCATATGAAATGAAACTTATTGGCTGGTGAATTGATGTGGATCATGTATCTGAAGCTAATGTAACTCCAAACTAATTTTGCACCTTAGACCGGATTTTACGTGCACAAAAAATTTGCGTGTGCTTCTCTACTATAACAAGGGGTTCCCAGAACCCTTCAAATGATATGGAGACACTTTAGGCCACATGTCTCCTTTCTATGTTACTTTATAAACTATGTCTTTGCCGCGCACGAGAATCGATGTTCGTGTTTTACACGTACAAGTACAGCATCACTGAATATCTTTCACTTGGATACGGATGAATATATCAAGAAAATTTGCTATGTTGCTACAAATCCACATCTCGGAACTATATCGAAAAAATTACTGCTGTTTGCTGAGCATAAGTGTCTTGGAATATGCGGCTCAGTCTTGGTACCCAAAAACCAACTTTTTAGAATTTATCTCGGAAAACAATGAAGAGTTTAGTAAACGGGAAGATAAATACCTATTGAACACCTTTCAAAATATCAGCAACTACTGTTGGTTATTTATTTCGATATCCGCCACTGACGATGAAACATGGTGGAATACATTTTTCCGGTTTCCTCAGGAACCACCCATGAACTAATTGGTGGCGTGATAAGGCCTTTACGGTTCGCCGTAGGCCACATCTAATGCAAAAAGAACAAACCACTTTGCTAAATTTGCCTAAGCTGGAAGAAGTGTACAGTCAAAATATGATCCTGAAGTAGTGTAGGATAGTTACACTAAGACGTTCCTTCTGTTGGGTATACAGTTGGTCCCTACTCCAAGGGCTATCCAAAACGCTTCACCCTGCCTTTCTATCACTCATAGAATCTTAAGCAGGGGCCCCAGTAAGAAAACCGTTTCTATGCGCGGCATTTTGGATCATATTGGTGACGCATGCTGTCACATACATACCGATATCAGAACAGTTTCTGAAAATGGAAAAAGAAACATTATTATGTACAGGGTATTGAAATGTTTAGACAGGGCAGATAAGGAACAAACGGGTTCTTTGAGGGTCTGGCTTGTCATTTGAACTTCACAAGTACCTTCAACCGGTCATGATCAGTGCATAGCTGGATGTTGGTGAGCTCCAATCTGAGACACATTGCGTCTTGGCGTCTCCTCTTGTCCATCTCTGCTAGCTACTAGCGCTTACGGGTTGAGTGGACTCTTCCCTGGGTTCAGTCACAGGAATTACTAGCAACCTGATCCTCTTGGGCTACTAGCCAGGCATTTGCTGTACCTGTAATTGCGTTACGCGGGCTTCGCTTTCCAAACGGAATGGAGTTTTCAACCCGGCCGCATTTGGAGGCACCGATGTAATAGGATTTTACATTCGTGACTGTGATCATGGTAATGAATGTAGGAAACTCAAATGGCGCCCAGGTGCTCAGGGTAAGTTACAAGCAAGGACTGGGCTTGGGTTTGGGTAAACATCATTAAAAATCTGTAAAATATTTATTATAAAAGATTATTAAGCGTAAACATACAGTTTTACTATAGGCAAACTTTCTGAATGTACGCAACGGCTATTGGCGCTTAATAAATTTAAAATAGACCGAATCCAAAAAAGTTCTTTAACAAAGCGGACAGGACACTTAAATAAAAGTTGAACAAAAAATAACGGAATTTACTCTAGTTACGAGTTTACACATTTAAGAAAAATGGGGAAAACTATCAATGGCGACATGCAGCGTAATTATTCCGATAAAGAGGACCAGCTGGTCTTCTTGAATCTCAAACCGCAATTCAAATCTACAAACGGATCCCGAGTAATATGTAACCAAGAAAATGATGGGTAATAAGATCGATTACTTATTAGTGCACTCCATTATCATATTGCCTCTACCGCTAAAAGGCCCTTCAATTAAGAAAACTTGGCCATTGCAGATAGTGAAATCTTAAAAAATTAACAAATTAAGAAACGGTTAGTGACGACTCCTCGAAAATTTAAACTTGGCCAGCTTCAGACAATAAGCCGGCCGGAGTGGCGGAGCGGTTCTGGGTGCTTCAGTCTGGAACCACGTGACCGCTACGGTCGCAGGTTCGAATCCTGCCTCGGGCATGGATGTGTGTGATGTCCTTAGGTTAGTTAGGTTTAAATAGCTCTAAGTTCTAGGGGACTGATGATACCTGATGTTAAGCCCCATAGTTGTCAGAGCTATTTGAACCTTCTTTTTTTTTCAGAAAAAAGAACTTAAGGATTTAACAATCTGGGCAACGGCCGTCCATGGTCCTGCAAAAAATTAGCAGAACACGTGGGAACTCTTAAACTCACGTTAAATAAGACACGAAATATGATTACATCTCCTTTAAGAAAAGGAAAATAAAACAAAAACATTAGAATTGTTGCGGAAGAATCACGTAACAAGGTTACATAACATAATCCTCTGCGTCGTGAGGTGATGCAGGAGGCGGTAGGCTCGGCGAAGACGATATCGTCAGCCGATGCACGCAGGCGGCCGGCCCACAGGAGAACTATGGAGCCAGTAAGTTCGGTGTCGTCTGCGTATGTCACAACAGCCGTAAAACTGGACCAAACTAAGGAGCTTATAAATTACGGCACCACGTGCCCCTTTCACGATCTCCGGTAATCTGGTGTTTACTCAGGAACGTATTCCCTTAGCAGTCATCACCTCCGCAAAAGTTGACAGTTCTACGCACATGGAGTCACCAATCATTTACACAATTTTAAATATTTTTACTTTGTCAGATTTACTGCTGAGCTTAAGAATCAACAATACAGTTACTGAAATCACGTCTCAGGCATTGCAGACCCTTGATTCTTCCTAGCACATGCAGGCAAGATGCCGACACACGAAACAAACCCAGACAACACCAATATCGCCTTCTCCTGAGCATGCTTAACCAGCTCCAAGGTCCACTGGGCCGACGGACAGGTCAGTAATGGTTCAAATGGCTCTGAGCACTATGGGACTTAACATCTATGGTCATCAGTCCCCTAGAACTTAGAACTACTTAAACCTAACTAACCTAAGGACAGCACACAACACCCAGCCATCACGAGGCACAGAAAATCCCTGACCCCGCCGGGAATCGAACCCGGGAACCCGGGCATGGGAAGCGAGAACGCTACCGCACGACCACGATATGTGGGCACAGGTCAGTAATCCCGCCGTCCAAAGGCTAAGCAGCTGAGTCTCCAAAACACCAGAGTCTCCTTACATTTGCTCACGCAAACTGAATCTCGAAATGAGCGGAAAATGGCTGAAACATACAAATGAAATAATTTTTAGCGTTCGAGGAACAGTACAATAGGGCAAGATCGTTCCAATAATGCGCACTCGGAAACGACGTCGGTAAAACGCCGTGTCAACAGACCTCTTACCAACCACTAAAGGGCAACGTGACAAAACCGGGGCCTCACACAGCCTATCACTCCGAGCGGAGTTGCGTCCGACTTGTTCCGCGGACCACACCGCCGCTGACAGCAAACGCTCGGCCGCTAGCGCTGTGTTGTGCGAGGAATCGCCAGTTCCCAGGTGTACACGGCGGAAGATTTGGAAGAAGGAAGCTGCCACGGCTCAGCTGCACTTAGAATTCAGGTAAGAATTGTAAATGGATTGCAAATGCTGCATCAGATAGGAAACAGAAGACTGGCTTCAAGAACGAGAAGTGGAAAGCTCATTAGAATAAGGATCTTACTGGAATATGGAAACTTATTTTATGTTAATCAGTTGTGTACCAATTGATAGAGTGAAATCATTTCGTAGTTGGAGAAATATTATTCATCACATTATTGGTCAACAAAGCTTAGCATTACCATCGGTAAGAATATTATCATAATATCTTAAACACAACGAAACCTAAACAGTAAGCGAAAGATTAACGTTGTTCTAATCATATTTTCTTTTCATCTGTTCTGTTCGCAGAGTGCTGGAATTTTCCCGCTAATTTTGATGACTGACTGGCGGTTAATCAGAACCGGTCGATAGGCGATTCCTCCTGTCCAGTTCTCCACTTCATTCCGTGGTTCAGGGTGCCAGTTTTCCGCTAATTCTCGTAAATATCCATACCATATTTTGTTTTTGTGTAGAGTTTCATTCTTAGAGGTCTCCCCGGCAGAACTAAGGCCGGTGTCGTAAAAATGTTTATCACTATATGAAGTTTTCAGGTGAGGTTGGGATGGTCGCAAATTGGCAGGAAGACTAGCTTGCTCGTTTTGTTTCTCATGGACGCTCAGATTTTGCGAAAGAACGTGTTTCCTAGTGCAGAAAACCGTCTGGTAAACATTGCCTTCTGTAATGTACCAGGCCTCTCCATCGGGAAAGTGTGCTCTCCTTTACTCATCTGTCACGTCTATCATTCGCTCGAATCTTCTAAGAGAAAACAGAAGGAGCGATCTAATTTGGCAAGTTTAGACGTAGCGGGTAGGGCGGTTGCCTTGCGAATAGCAGTGGCTCAGTAATGAAAAGGGCTAAGTACTTGTTGATGGTCCTTCAAAATCCTTTCTCGAAACGCGAATTAGGGAGTAAGAATCTTTCTAAGGCCAAGGCCGCATAACACAAGTATTTTTTTAAAAAAAACTTAGATAATTCATCTTTGCCACTCCAAGAACCGATTATAAGAGTAGTTGGTACAGCTCTTGGAGCCTAGCGCTCGGTTCGGCGAATAAGCAAGAGGACGTAGCGCAAAATCCAAAGTGCTCGCAGGTGAATTTTAAGCACTTTAACCGTACCAGAAAGTCTCACATGATTAATTTAGTGAACAAATTGCAGTTTATGCCGACACCTAAAATCATGTATATGTAATTATTACGCAAGTGATTAGCAGAAGAAAGAAAATGAAGGCTGTATGTGATGCTACGTTACAGACGATTTCCATCAATCGGGACTTAAATATGTTGTCATTAAATCTTTTATAACAGTTCCTGTAGAACAGTTCTCATGATAATTTTTTGAATAATACACATTTTGTTCACAATGACATAGTACGTTGTTTATTCCCTGTAGTCGTCACAAAAATGCGGAGTGTCTGTTTGATGACGATAACAAATGTTTTCTGTAAACCATTCACTCCTGATAAAGGAGAAATCAATGCATTCTGGCATTTCACAGTAAGTGTAGTTTTATTTAGACAGAACTAGAATAGAGCAACAAATGGTCATATTGCATATTGTGCTGCATACCAAGCATACTTGATCAAACTCGGTAAATGTTGTGATGCAAACTAACGATGCAGAAATGACTGAATAACATACTGTTTCACTGATAAATCAGAAGTGACAAAGAGCTATCGGAAATTACATTGTTCGACAGTTATCGGAAAAATGTTTTACGGTGTTGAAATTTATTTTATCGAGGCGATGAATCACTGTATTAGTTACGAGTGGAATCCTAATTACGTTAACAGAAACATATGTTTCACTGCAGTTGCAGCATCACCAGTGGTTTTATTTAATTATTATGGTTGCTGTATTACGTTTTTACAGTGTCCGTTTTTCTTTACAGTTTGTCACCTGCAAATTTACTTTTTTCGTCATCTTCTGTGTATTGAGATGTCACTGTCACTGCCACTGATTACAAACTGTACAGTTGGTAGTATTAAATAAAAAATAATAACAAAAAACCCACTGATGATGTTGAAACTGCAGTGAAACATGTCTGGCACAAAAAATAATTTTGTGTTTTGCTAAAGGCAGACCCCACCCAAAAACATATGTTATTGTTAAAGCAAAGACAGAAAAATGAGCATCAAACTCATGATGATTATATTAACAGTCATTTCATACCCCAATAAAGACAAATGCGTCTTTTTGTACAGCACAGGAATGCAACAAACACAATGAATCATTCTCTGATAAGTATAACAAGTCGTTTCAAATGCAACACTGAAAATTAAAGTCGATTAAAAGCCTTTTGCAAGTAAACAGTCTTTTGCTCTTAATTTGCCTTGATGTTCCTGCAGAGAATACACTGATACTGGCATTCTTGGAAACGAATGTGCCGTAGCAGTCATCGACTGCACATTCGATTCTGTCTTTCTTCAGCTGGAAATGATAAAGTGCGGTTTGCACGAAACGTGGCTGGTTGACTCTACGCGCAGATTTTGCGGGATAACAAGAAGCTTCGGCTTCACGTCAGCTACGAAATTCTCTATAGTTTTACCTATTAATGACATCCCTTCTACACATTTACTTGCGCTAACACATTACTTCCCGAATCTGTTTGACCAGGTCGAAGAAGCCTGTAAATAAGTAACGTTAATCTCACTTGTAGTTTAGAGGACCAACTGTCGTGGACAGTGCATCAACGCTCACAAGTACTTCTAAATTCTTCTAAAAGTTTTCTCTCACACTTTTTCGAGTTTTACTTTGGGTGCATATTTCGTACTTCGTGTAAATCTTTCTTCCATTTATGCAACTCATATTCAGATTTAACGAAATGAAACCGTCTTTGCACACTGTTTGGGTACAATAGTTTCTTCCTCCTTCGTCGAACTACAAAATGTGCAGCCTCTTCTGTGTCGCTGAAAGCTGTTACCGTACATGTATTCGTTTCGCTTGGAAAGTACTCTATTTTGGTTCTGGGCTTTAAATAGCACAACAATCGTCAATCTAACAACAGTTCACGGAATCGTTCGAGTTATTTCCTGTTGTTTCTCATGTTTCCAAAATTTCTAATCAAATGTTGACACCATTGGATTGAATGTCTTAGAAATTAATTAATAAATAAGACATACCACCGTTTTCGGCAAATGTAGGTGATTTCGATTGCGTACCACCTTCTTAATATTTTATCTATGTCCGGTAGAAAACATTTATTAGATTCCACATTGCTGTGAAACTCTGGAATCTAAACTAAGACAGATCCCATTACCAACGATATGCGAAGAAATTACGAAGAAAATTACTTCAGTATTATCTGCATTGTTAGCAGATAGCGATACCCCAAAGGCAACTGATAATTCCATGGATTTAAATGATTTGCAAATTCGAGCGACTAGTAACTGTGAACAATTGTGCCAGAGAAACTATCAAAGGAAACTGAAATTCTCCTTACAAATTAATATGACGTTGTTCAAATGGCTCTGAGCACTATGCGACTTAACTTCTGAGGTCATCAGTCACCTAGAACTTGGAACTAATTAAACCTAACTAACCTAAGGACATCACACACATCCATGCCCGAGGCAGGATTAGAACCTGCGGCCGTAGCGGTCGCTCGGTTCCAGACTGCAGCGCCTAGAACCGCACGGCCACTCCGGCCGGCATTATGACGTTGTGCAGCGTTATCTGTTTACCGATGTATCGTCAAGCAAAGATACGCCCTCGCCATGTTGTGCATGCGCTGTATGCTCCAATTTACTTAGGGGTGCACACTTCTCGAGCCGCCTAGAGAGCTAGGAACATAGCAAACTTTAACAATAATTATTTAGAAAAATATTTGTTGTGGATGAAAAACAAATGTGTTTTAACAAATGTCATTCTACGATAGAAGCATTTTTTATTTTGTAGCAAACAGTACAAAAGGTAGAGAATATAATAAAGACGCACACATTGCTTTTATAGACTTTTAAGAAAAGCTTCTGGAATTCTAATAAGCAGAATACGTGGAAGATAATGACAAATCGCAGACATCCGAAACATCTAATAAATGTTTTAAAAGGTTTATAGTAGAACACGAAGATCGCTCTCGATCACGACAGAAAATTGGCTAATGACAAACTAACAAAGGAGAACGAAAGGCTGTTGTGTCTGCAGAACGTAGGTCAGTATTTAGATACATGAAGTATTGCATATATGGAAAATAGAGTTTCAAAGAGGCATTTACCTAGACAGGACAACTCTTTTCAGTAAGCTACTTTATGCTGACAATACAGTCATACTAGCAGAAAAAGAAAAGAACTTTGTGCAAGGAATTTACTTGCTGAATGAACTAACTGCGATATTTCACGTGGAGTTCTCAACAGAAAAGTTAAGTCGATGGCCTTCAAGAGGAAATAACATGTTATAATCAAAACATTGTTTGGCTAGAAGACTTTAGAACAAGGAAATCGCTTCACGTACGCGGGATGTGAGGTGACACGTCGCTACAGCAAAGATATAGAAATTAAGCATAGAAAACTCAACCGGATATGTAGAAGAAATAAGAGAAACCTGAAAAACAAAACTATGATATACAATCCAATCACATTTTTTAGTACTGTCGCACGCCCAACACTATATTATGGAAGCGAGACCTAGGTGATTACCAAAAGGTCAGAAAGCCGTATTTAGGCATAAGGAAAGATTTTCCTCTGAGGAGATAAAAGGTTGAACAGTACACGACAGACCAACGAATCAAAATTTTGTAAGAAAAACCAAAAACTTTTAAGCTAGGAATTAGAACGAACATCTAGAAAGAATGGACAGTGAGAGATTCCCCTTAAAGGCTAGAAATTACAAGTATCAAAGAAGAAGAGATAGAGAAAGACACCGTCAGAGATAGGTATCATTGCAGGCAATTCTGAATCATGCCTGAAGATAAGAAGAAAAAAAGATGACGGTAAAACACTTGCTCACAGTCTGATCTTTGCTAGTAAACATTTGAGCAAAATAATCTTTTAATGGTGTCTGAGCGTCTATGGTCACTAGACATGGCCTAATGTGACCCTTCTCTGTTTCGGAAATAAATAAAACGCCACAGGGCTGCCGTTTTACAAGCAAAAATAAGATGAAAACGGCATCGCTGAGAGAGTTAAAAGCTATCCAAAACTTCGTTTCCGTATTTCGAAGATTGGGAAATGTTCTGGTGCAAAATTAAGCCTTCGAGCAGGGGTTATTTTGATGGGGATGGCGTTGATGATTAAAAATTATTTCCAAAAGACAAAGTATAACTTTATTTTTAAACACGTTAGTCTTTTTTTCTTCCCAGCTGTCACTGGTCAGTTTTGGGGGGTGTTGTTGGTCCGTGACCATTGCTTCGTAACGGTCGTTAGTATTACTAACACGTGAACTACGTAATGCCACAGGAAGATTGTGACGTTC
The DNA here is from genome assembly GCF_023864345.2 of Schistocerca serialis cubense. NCBI lineage: Eukaryota > Metazoa > Arthropoda > Insecta > Orthoptera > Acrididae > Schistocerca > Schistocerca serialis. The sequence goes on from NC_064641.1 coordinate 806,456,070, forward strand.
GGTCTGCCCGTAGGGCATCACACGTGGATCAAGGGCTCCAGACGCCGAGTTTCGCGAAGCTTTCGGGAGAGCGCGGCGTATCCGAGACTGCCACACGCAATAACGGAGCTGATCCCCGCTGATCCCACCGCAGAAAACACGTCGTTAGCACAGCAAAGCCGGCGCTGCCTGTGCGAAACCGTCAACATTGGCCTCCCTGGCTTGCGGACACAATTTGCGCCACTCCACCAGGGGGTGGCAACTGCACACAGCCTCCAGTAGCAGGGCCTAACAGAGTTAGAACCGGGGAATTGGCAGTTGTGTCGCGGCCTGATGGAATGTCTGATATATGCTTTGGCTCTTTTCAGTTCACTTCAGGAAAGTAAGTACGTACGAAAAGTAGCCTTGGTATTCGAAACTTAGTTTCATTACAGAAATATATAACAAATAATGTAATTCTACCAAAGACGTCTCATGTTTTGCTGCGTTATTTTCATTTTACATTCCCTGGAATGCTACACCAAGGATGGGATAGGCAAGTATCTAGCTACATAGACAGTCCACTTCTAATAACCTGTGTTGATCCATTATGGACTGTGGGATAACGGCTGGCATGTATTTCTTGATGCAATAATTTACCAACAGCCAAATGTGTTGCAGAAATTTATTTTATGAACTTCTTATAGGCTACCAGTTTCGGCATTACGTTGATGCCATCTTCAGGCCCCACACGTCATAGTCGTAAAATTGCTATACACGGAAAGAGCAATATAACTGGATTCGTGAATCAAATCACTGTGCAACAGCTCCTTCCGCTATCCAATGGCTCCTTCCGTGTATAGCGATTTTACGACTATGACGTGTGGGGCCTGAAGATGGCATCAATGTAATGCCGAAACTGGTAGCATATAAGAACTACATAAAATAAATTTCTACCGTAGGTTCGGCTGTTGGTAAATTATTGCACCAAGAAATATATTTGATAACAGTCATACGCTATCTGCAGCGTAACTTGCACTACGTGGTAAAAACATGGGCATGCGGAAGTGCCTGATCGAAGGGTAATGACAGGTTCTGAAAATTACACAAAATCATAATCGAAGATATGACGTCTGAGAGCACCGTGCCTACTTTTAAACTAATGGAAAACGGACTAGACAGTCTGGGTCACCGTTTATGTTTATTCCGATTGCCCGTTTAGCACTCGTAGTTACAGAATGTTTTTGATTGCAAATCTGTTTTAAGCTAATCGCAATTCAGCTGTTTGCCCTAGGGACAAATTGTGATTCGCAGTTATTAGATCGGGTTACAATTAATTTAAAATGCAACTTCTAAGGAATGTAGTCTTCAGCAACGCGCTTCGAGGGTCAGCCTCCATTCATCTGGCTCTACGTTAAAACTACTTCCTACTTTGGTTCTTTTTCGTTTTCTTGAGGATACTCAGAAAAGGCGGAAGGTAGGCTTGGTATCCGAAACTTAGCTTGACCGTAAAACCATATTATAAATATTGTATTTACAGCGTAGAAACGTCGCACGCGCTTAAATGGTACACTAAGTCATAAAATAAATTTACTTGGAAATAAAGAATTCGTCTTACATTTAAAAACACAATTCCCCTTTTTTTGTTTCTCTTAGCCGTATTAGCGCCCTTTCACAAAAGCATTCCTTTCCTATAAAGGTACTACCAGTCATAACTTCCTCAAGTGCCATCAGATGCCTCCACGAGCACTGGCTAGTTTTGTAATCGTGTATACGGCTGCAACAGATTGCAATGGGTCATCGGCCGCTACGTAACATTCTACAGAGATTACAGGGCATACAAGGAAACTGTATATCAATTGTTATCTACGTAAACTGCACACATATATGGTATTAAAAGTAGCCTTAAAAAACATAAAAACTCCATTGACTTAACTTTATCACTCTCTTCAGCTTGTGCAGTCATGTCCGTAAAAAACAGAACTACTTCAACGGCTAGAGACAGTACCTTCAGATCCAGACGACACATACATTATTATGATCTGCAGAAATGATTAGCGTCTGAACACTATCGGCCTGCGGATTCAAAGTCAACATCGATATCGCCGTGCCATATCACCTATCGATAAAATGAGCCAACGGCTCTCGCTGTCGCTATAAACGTGATACACAATCTGATGTGTTGGTGACTGTGCCAACACCTTGTAGATATAGGAGGCCGAAATGCACGCTATCTAACGCAGACGGGCGTGAATTCTGGAACAGGATAAGTAGTGAATTCTAATAAGAAAAGTATGCAGCTCCTCGAATACTTATGTTTATTCCATCCTTGTGGTACATCGCTCTTGATAATACAAATAAGACTAGCTTCAGATACGGTTAATGGCGCCTTGCTAGGTCGTAGCCATGGACTTAGCCGAAGGCTATTCTAACTGTCTCTCGGCAAATGAGAGAAAGGCTTTGTCAGTGTAGTCGCTAGCAAAGTCGTCGTACAGCTGGGCGAGTGCTATATCGTATCTCGAGACCTGCATTGTGGTGGCGCTCGGTCTGCGATCACACAGTGGCGACACACGGGTCCGACATGTACTAAATGGACCGCGGCCGATTTAAGCTACCACCTAGCAAGTGTGGTGTCTGGCGGTGACACCACACAATCTTTTGTTATTAAATAAAGCATGATGTAAAATTTTTAGACTTTGACCTCTTGTAGTTCCGAAGATTGAGAAAATTACTTAAATGTCCAAAATCCGACACTAATGTTTCAACTCTCAGTCAGGAACAATAACAGCTTGTGTTTTATTATAATCTAAAGTCATAAACAGAGTTCTCAGTGTATAAAATCACTTAGTTGGAATTGTATTTTCAAAACTTGAATTACTCTAAGTTATGTAGTTGAAAATATAATTCAAAATTGTTGTTTGCTTATTATTTTGTTGTGTGAATACATGGGAATGAATGAGAGAACGTCTGTGGGAGATACGTAATTACTTAATACTATTTTATCTAAGAACTTACTAAACTGAATAGTGGCAAAATTGTGGTGCATCCACGAAGTTGATGATGTACGTCGATGGGTACTTGCTTTTGTAAGAGGGCAGCCAGAATAGAAGTCGGAAGTGGAATAAGTTTCTAAATTAATTTAAAGATTATTTTGTATTTCGGTCTATTTTATTAAATATTATATTAGATATTGGCATTGGAATAACGTAAATGATTTTCTGATTAGTGATGGGCTCAGACAAGTTTTTCCACGAGAATGATCTAGAAGGATCATTCTGATTGTTCATTCAAACCATTAGCCAATAGGCATAGAGTGGGGTGGCATCGAGAGAGTCGCTCGCCAGCCTTTGTACGTATAACATCGTCCTAAATGTCGCCGAGGATATAACTTGCAAAATGAATAACTGTTAAGTTCATTGCTGATAGGAAGTGTCGTGACTTAGGCAGTTTAAGTTATAAACATTGTGAGGACACTTTGATTAATTAATTGATGTGTTATGAGCTTGTGATACATCGGTGTTAGCGAAATTCCACATGGCATAGTCCGTATATTGTAAGGAATACTTGGGCCAGCACTTCTAACTATGAAGACCACTGATAGGACCGAATTTTTAACTCGCTATAGTAGTGGGTCAGTAACTGTCAGATTGAACATCAATCGAGTCGGAGTAATAGATATTCTGGCTGCCTTTTTCGTGTGAGAGCATTTAGTACATACTGTGAGATGTGAATAGTAGAGAAGTTAAAAATAGTAAATTCGGACAATATCAAATTTATGTCCTTCCTTAAGAATAAGAACCAGATTATTTAAATTTCCGGAGGCTTACTGCAGGTAAACTGCATCTAACCACCACCCGAGATTTGTTTAAATGAATTTACAGGAACTGATTCGTAACATGAGTTACGCTGCATCTGTGTGGTAGGTATTAGATCGTGGTTTCATCAACACGACCTAGTGTGTATCTACTACTGCAGAGTCAAGGGACATCGTAAAGAAGCCGTACTGAGGTAGGTGGAGAATGAATCACAGAGAGTGTATGATCGGGTAGCGACGACGACAAATCCCCGCCCTGCCGCATTGGTGCGTCAGCCGGGAAAAATAGAAAAGTTCGAGTGTATACTAACTTCAAAAGCAGCAGTGTAATAAACCCGATAAATGTAAGACCCAGTGAACATAAACAGAACAGTACTAATGAAGTGGAGACTTTAAAAGTAAAACACGTGCCTGACAGCGTCGGAGACAGTTGAGCATCCCGAGGCGGCAAGCTGCAGCAGTCGTATGTCCGCAACAGTTGGCAGCCGTGGCCAGAAGGTGGGCCCAGAAACTACACTTAACTGGGCAGAGCTTGGCGACCAGACCCTCTGTACATCTCACCGTCCTGACAACGCAAGAGAAAAGCTAAGTAGTATTCTACTTCGTTTTGGGTGTGTGTGTGTGCAAAGAAACCTTGCCACATGGCGTAAAATAAGAACCACGGGATCGTAAAGGAGAATGTGGGGGTAGATATTGATATAGAAAAAATGTAGATGATTCAAAGATTGGTGAATTTATTTTTGATGTGTCACAAGCAAATGATAATGGTTTACCTGATTCAATGTCTTCTCATTATGCGATAAACAATGCACTGAGCACAGTGGAAGGTGATGTTAAAAGCCAGGTGATTCTAAAGTCACTATGCGTTTTTTACTTCAACAAATTTTTTTTAACCAATATGTTATGGTAATGCAACTTATACTACAATAACACATAATTTCAGTGCATTTCAATGTGACCACTTTTCATGTCTAGGCTCACTTCCCAGCGCTCCACTGCAGACCGAAAAACCTGCCCAAGCACATCTGGAGTAGTCTCAGCAGCTGGGGCTCGAAACCGCTGTGTTAAGTGTTCAGTGCTGCGGATCTTCACCTCGTAAGATTTGATAAAGCCCCATGCAAAAAAGTCTAAGGGTGTCAAGTCAGGAGAGCGGGGTGCCCACATCCGTGCAGAGGCATGACCAATCCATCTGCCAGGAAATGCTTGATTCAGATAATCCCGAAAACGAGGGTAAAATGGGGTGGTGCAGTATCCTGTTGAATAAGTGTCCATAATCCCATTTGATATCAATTGAGGCTCAAGAAACTGTTCCAACATATCTAGATAAGTGGTTCCAGTAACGGTTTGTTCTGCGAAGAAGAAGGGCCCGTACACTGTTGACCTCGTTATCCCTAACCACACGTTCACTTTTGCTGTGTCCCGTTGCCACTCCTGCAGCACACTTTTTTGTTCATCAGCCCAGATCCTGCAGTTGTGTCTGTTCACATGTCCACAAGTATGAAATGTAGCTTCATCACTGAACAAGGCATTTTGCATCAAATTATCATTTTCCACAGGTTGTAGCAGGTCATGACACACAGCTTGTCTGGCTGCGTAGTCCTCTACTTCAAGCTTATGTATGTCCTGGATATGGTACGCAAGTTTGTGCAGCTTGTAACGAAAAACTCTGCATATAGTGGTTTGAGGTATACCAAGCTCCCTACTACGTCTCCTGGTAGATGAGTGTGATCGCATTGTGCACACTTTGCACTGTGTCTGGCGTTATGGCCGGCCTCCCTGGACGTTCTTCAACTGCAACACTACCAGTACGCTGGAATTTATTGAAGAGGGTCTTGATAACAAGCCTGGTGGGGCCTGTTTTTCCGAATCGATGAGCAAAGTCTCTCCACATCTGTTCATACATAATTCAACGAATACGAGCAGAAAAATAGCGATTCGTTCTTCTTTGGTTAGTATAGTATTCAGTCATAGTATCTGCAACAAACAAATATTGCGTTACTATATCACCGAAATATATAGTGACTTACTATATGACTGATATGTATAGTGACTTTAGACTCACCCTGTGTATACCTGTTACTGTTACAAAAGTATAGCAGGAACCAGTGTCAAGTGCTTGTGATCCAAGAGATAGTATTTCAGAAATGTTAATGAATATTTACACATATGAAGGAAATGGGTTCGGATATTGACTCTAGATGAATAAAATGGGTTCATGGAGGAAATGGGTTCGGATATTGACTCTAGAATGAATAAAATGGGTTCTGATATTGATCTTAAAATTATAAAATGGGTTGTGACAGTAAAACTTCGTTAAGTTTTAAAATAAATGAATTGTACAGTGAAGTGAATCAAGGGTTTACGGACTTGTCAGTATAACTGGAATCGAGAATGGAAAGCAAAATTTCTAAATTAAGAGATTCATGAAAAAATGACATGACTTTGTTTCATAACAATGTAAAAGATGAGATTAGGCAGGTAAAACAAGTGTGTAAGCATGCTGTTGTAACAGTAAAAAGTGAATTAACCTCACAGATTAAGCAGGTTGCTAATGACAACAAACAATTAAAGTAACAAGGAAATTCAGATTTAGATAAAATCCATGAAAAACTCAATAATGTAGAAAAGCAATGTGAGGATAGTCACACTGTATTCAAATATGAAATTAAAGAACGGAAAGACGTGTGTCTAAAATTTGGTGTGCAAGTGGCTAATACAACTACTAACCTTGAAACTAACATCAATCAGTTTAGTGCAGATGTAGATAAGCGATTGTGTAACCATGAAGGTAGATTAACCAGAGTAGAGCAAAGTGTTAACAACAATAGTGGTTGTATTGTGTCTAATGGTGTAATAGAATAATCGGAAATTGCCTATGTGACTCATCGGCAATTTTTGCAATTCGGTCCGAGTAAAAATGTACATCCAAAGGAATTTTGGAATCATTTTGGAGACCTATTGCCCAAATCTTGGAATGACAAACAGAAAATTAGGTTCATTACATCAAATCTAATCGGAGAGGCTAGAATTTGGGGAAAATTGGCCACAAGTAAATATGACAAGATAGTGGAATTGCACAAAAATGGATAACGACTTTATCCTATTTGAACTCGAAAGTGGAAACCGAACAGGTTATTATGGGAACAGAACAAGTTACCACTATATTTGCGGAATAAAAGAATATTAGCTCCTAGGGACTATAGTGAAAAGTTTATTTATTATCTGGAGAGAGTAGAAAATACTTTGAAAGGGGAGGAAAGCGCAAGAATTGACTATAAGACTCCTACTAGAAAAACACAGAACCGAAGCAAATATAAACAGAATAGGAGTACATCGAGCTAATAGTTACAGAGGCAGATACAGTGGTCGAAGGGGTTCTGTGGGTAACAGGTACAATGGCAGAGACTGAAACGTCGAATACCGACAGCAGCAATCAGCTGATGGGACAGAGTGGCGCAGACTGCCAGGTGAAAGGAATGTCAGGGGCGATGACGGCGTAGAGCAGGAGGAAAACTAACGGCAGTCTGTAATAGCGCTAGCGTTTGCAGACCGAAGGAACGCAAATTAAACCTGCTAGCAAAACTGTTTGTGAGAAAGGCACCGACTGAACAATTTGGTGGTGATATCATAGAAACCAAGAGTGAAGAGAAAAGGAGAGAAAAGGTCAGAACGGAGATTAGAGGAACCAGGTTAATGAGGAATAACACCTTGGGAAGGGTTGCAGAACCAGATGTTATTACAGAAGGTGAGGATTTAGGGAAATGTTTCAATTTGTCCATAGTGGCCAGGCTACGAATGAAAGCTGCCACAATTAAAGAAGAGGAAGAGAACCCAGTAAAATATGTGAGTAATTTCCACAGGAGAGGTAGGTTTTAATAGACGTGAAGTAGTGCAGGATTTACTAGCTGAGCCTGAGTCTGAATTCAGAGAAAGAAATACAGGACAACCTACAATTGAAGTAACGGTATTTAATGAAAAAATTCCTGGTTCTGATGTATGTGCAGTTTCACAGAGCTTTGTAAATGCTCTCCCTGCTAGCAAGAAGGTGGCTATAATGCCAGCTAGTAGATTAAACATCATTGTGGCCACAGGAAAAAGTGAGAAAGTAGTCAAATAAGAAATAAAGCTGCATATTAACATAGATAGTGTGCAGGTAGAACAGAACTTCTTAATAATTAATGGACTTAGTGTAGAAATGCTAGTGGATGCAGATTTCTTACAAGGGTACCAGGGAAGGGTAGATTTTGGAAACAAAAAAGTATTCATTATAGTAGGTGGAAGTACACTGCTATTCCTTTCACTGTAAAAAGACCATGTGTAACTGTTGATAAATGTGACATTCCTATAAGATACTGCAGAGCCAAAGACTATATTGAGGGGTACAATGAATATGGAGATAGGAAGGAAGTAGATCCTTTTCAGGTAGAGGGATTGCTAAAGATCAGTAATTTAAAAAGATACATACTGAAAGAGGATGGAGACAACAGTAATTATGAGGCCTCAAGGGACATGGATTCTTTGCATCATCAGGTGTTTGACGAACACCTGGCATCCTGAGTTGTTGACAATATTACTTCCTTTTCGTTTCATTACGTCTACGTAACTCCTCATAATTCAGAACTTTTGGTATCGTTCTCCCTTATCGTAGTAAGCGGTATAAGTAAAAGGTATATAGTAAAATTTGTGGTGAAGAGGTGAAAGGAAGACAAGTTTTGAAAATAGATGGCTAAAAAAACTAACCTGACCGGATGTGGATGAAAGTGATACTGAAAGAAGAAAACTGATATTACTATGTAACAGGTGATGATTAAGCAGAATTTTGGAACAAGTCGAAATTATTGTAAGATGATTAGTGTTAAAGGCAGAAGGACTGTGTCTATTGATTAAATAGATATATTTTGTATATGTTGTGTAATTGAGAGCCCCAGAAGGTGGAAGAAATTAAGTTTAGTATTTTCAGTAAATCTGTATTCTCTTGGTATAAATTATACATGATGTGTAACTGAGAGTCACAGGAGTTGGCATTAGCGATTAACAGAGTTTTCCAACAGTCTTTGTCATTTCTATCCTATGTATATAATAGCTTATTTTATATAAAGTAATGAAAGTTAAATAGTAACTGTAAAGGACATAATTTTTGAGAAGGGAAAGTTAATAGAAAAAATGTGTGTAAGCTTTTTGGAAATGTGTAATGCTATTAGTAGGAACTTGTTTAAGACATAAAATGCTTAGCGGAAAAAAGAATAAAGTAGTGGTGCCAAATTGGGTACTGCTGGTAAATTTGAAGGATGGTTAATTCATTTTTTACTGAAAGGAAAAAAAATTATATGAAACTATTGTATACAAGATGTTGTATTGCAATGAACATAGAGTTGACACAGAGAAAAGGATTTTGTGGAAAGGAGCAGTAAGTTTTGGAGTACAGATAAATTTTCGGAAGCTCCTCGTAAACTTTTGCCTTAGAATTGAGAACGAAAAATTTTGATTATGATAAATATATCTATCATCTGAATTCATAAACAGAGTTCTCAGTGTATAAAATCACTTAATTAGAGCTTAGTTTTCAAAACATTGATTAATGTACCCTTATGTAGTAGAAAATCATTCAAAATTATTATTTGATTATCATTTTGCTGTGTTAATACATTGGAGTGAATGAGAGAGTGTCTGTGGGACATATGCAAAAACTTAATACTATTTTATGTAAAAACTTATTAAACTGAATCGTGGAAAAATTGAGGTGCATCCACGAAGTTGACGATGTATGTGTGCTTCCCTTTGTAAGAGAGCAGCCAGAACAGAAGTCAGAAGTGGAATGTGGTTGTTGTGGTCTTCAGTCCTGAGACTGGTTTGATGCAGCACTCCACGCTACTCTATCCTGTGCAAGCTTCATCACCCAGTACCTACTGCAAACTACATCCTTCTGAATCAGTGCACTCATCTCTCGGTCTCCCCCTACCAGTTTTACCCTCCACGCTGCCCTCCAATGCTAAATTTGTGATCGATTGATGCCTCAGAACATGTACTACTTATACAGGGTGCCCCTTCTTCTTGTCAAGTTGTGCCACAAACTCCTCCCCAGTGCTATTCAATACCTCCTCATTAGTTACGTGATCTACCAATCTAATCCTCAGCATTCTTCTGTAGCACCAGATTTCAAAAGCTTCTATTCTCTTCTTGTCCAAACTATTTATCGTCCATGTTTCACTTCCATACATGGCTACACTCCATACAAATACTTTCTGAAACGACTTGCTGACACTTAAATCTATACCCGATGTTAACAAATTTCACTTCTTCAGAAACGCTTTCCTTGCCACTGCCAGTCTACATTTTATATCCTCTCTACTTCGACCATCATCAGTTATTTTGCTCCCCAAATAGCAAAACTCATTTACTAAATTAAGCGTCTCATTTCCTAATCTAATTCAGGCAGCATCACCCGATTTAATTCCATTACATTTCATTATCCTCGTTTTGCTTCTGTTGATGTTCTTCTTACCTCCGCCTTTCAAGATACTGTCCATTCCGTTCAGCTTCTCTTCCAGGTTCTTTGCTGCCTCTGAAAGAATTACAATGTCATCGGCGAACCTCAAAGTTTTTATTTGTTCTCCATGGATTTTAATGCCTTCTCCGAATTTTCCTTTTGTTTCCTTTACTGCTTGCTCAATATACAGATTGAATAATATTGGGGAGAGGCAACAACCCTGTCTCTCTCCCTTGCCAACCACTGCTTCCCTTTCATGCCCCTTAACTATTATATCTGCTATCTGGTTTCTGTACATACTGTAAATAGCCTTTCGCTCCCTGTATTTTACCCCTGCCACCTTTAGAATTTAAAAGAGATTATTCCAGTCAACATTGTCAAAAGCTTTCTCTAAGTCTTTCCTTAATCTTTCTTCTAAGATATGTTGTAAGGTCAGTATTGCCTCATGTGTTCCAACATTTCTACGGAATCCAAACTGATCTTCCCCGAGGTCGGCTTCTACCCGTTTTCCATTCGTCTGTTAAGAATTCGCGTTAGTATTTTGCAGCTGTGACTTATTAAACTGATAGTTCGGTAATTTTCACATCTGTCAACACCTGCATTCTTCAGGATTGGAATTATTATATTCTTCTTGATGTCTGAGGGTATTTCACCTGTCTCATACATCTTGCTTACCAGATGGTAGAGTTTGGCCAGGACTGGCTCTCCCAAGGCCGTCAGTAGCTCTCATGGAATGTTGTCTACTCCAGGGGCCTTGTTTCGACTCAGGTCTTTCAATGCTCTGTCAAACTGTTCGCACAGTATCGTATCTCCCATTTCATCTTCACCTACATCCTCATCCATTTCCAGAATATTGTCCTCAATTACATCGCCCTTGTATAGACCCTCTACATAGTCCTTCCACCTCTCTGCTTTACCTTCTTTGCTTAGAACTGGGTTTTTATCACAGCTCTTGATATTTGTACAATTGGTTCTCTTTTCTCCAAAGGTCTCTTTAATTTTCCTGTAGGCAGTATCTATCTTACCCCTAGTGAGATAAGCCTCTACATCCTTACATTTGTCCTCTAGCCATCCCTGTTTAGCCATTTTGCACTTCATGTCGATCTCATTTTTGAGACGCTTGTATTCCTTTTTGCTTGCTTCATTTACTGCGTTTTTATGTTTCCTAATTTCATCAATTAAATTCAATATTTCTACTGTTACCCAAGGATTTCTACTAGCCCTTGTCTTTTTACCTACTTGATCCTCTGCTGCCTTCACTACTTCATCCCTCAGAGCTACTCATTCTTCTTCTACTGTACTTCTTTTCCCCATTCCTGTCAGTTGTTCCCTATTGCACTCCCTGAAACTCTGTAAAATCACTGGTTCTTTCTCTTTATCCAGGACCCAACTCCTTAAATTCCCACCTTTTTTCAGTTTCTTGAGTTATAATCTACAGTTCATAGCCAACAGATTGTGGTCAGAGTCCACATCTGCCCCTGGAAATGTCTTACAACTTAAAACCTGGTTCCTAAATCTCTGTCTTACAATTATGAAAACAGAAACAGAAAATATTGTAACAGCTACAGAGGTATCTCTTTAAACAGCGTTGTGGGTAAAATATTCTTAGATATTGTTGAATGGAAAGTGCGAGTATTAGTTGAGAATCAATTGGATGAAAATCAGTGTGGGTTTAGGCCTCTTAGAGGTTGTCAGGACCAGATCTTTAGCTTACGGCAAATGATGGAGAAGTGTTATGAGTGGAACAGGGAATTGTATCTATGCTTTATAGATCTAGAAAAGGCATATGACCGGGTTACTAGGAGGAAGTTATTGTCTGTTCTACGAGATTATGGAATAGGAGGCAAACTTTTGCAAGCAATTAAACTTCTTTACATGGATAGTCAGGCAGCAGTTAGAGTTGACGGTAAATTGAGTTCATGGTTCAGAGTAGTTTCAGGAGCAATACAAGGCTGCAACCTGTCTCCACTGTTGTTCATATTATTTATGGATCATATATCGAAAACAATAGACTGACTGGGTGAGACTAAGATATGTGAACACAAAATAAGCAGTCCTGCATATGCGGATTACTTAGTTGTGATGGCAGATTCGATTGAAAGTTTGCAAAGTAATATTTCAGAGCTAGATCACAAATGTAACGACTGTGGTATGAAGATTAGCATCTTCAAAACGAAAGTAATGGCAGTGGGAAAGAAATATAAACGGATTGAGTGCCAAATAAGATGAACAAAGTTAGAACAGTTGGACGGTTTCAAGTACTTAGGATGCATATTCTCACAGGATGGCAACATAGTGAAAGAACTGGAAGCGAGGTGTAGCAAAGCTAATGCAGTGAGCGCTCAGCTACGATCTAATCTCTTCTGCGAGTAGGAAGTCAGTACCAAGACTAAATTGTGTGTGCACCGTTCAATCTTTCGACCAACTTTGTTGTATGGGAGCGAAAGCTGGGTGGATTCAGGTTACCTTATCAAGAAGGTTGAGGTTACGGATATGAAAGTAGCTAGGATGGTTGCAGGTGCTAGTAGATGGGAACAATGGCAGGAGGGTGTCCACAATGAGGAAATCAAAGAAAAACTGGGAATGAACTCTATAGATGTAGCAGTCAGGGCGAACAGACTTCGATGGTGGGGTCATGTTACACGCATGGGAGGAGCAAGGTTACCCAAGAGACTCATGGGTTCAGCAGTAGAGGGTAGGAGGAGTCGGTGTAGACCAAGGAGAAGGTACCTGGATTCGGTTAAGAATGATTTTGAAGTAATAGGTTTAAAATCAGAAGAGGCACCAATATTAGCACTGAATAGGGGATCATGGAGGAATTTTATAAGGGGGCTATGCTCCAGACTGAACGCTGAAAGGCATAGTCAGTCTTAAATGATGATGATGATGGTGATGACCATTATATAATCTACCAGATACCTTCTAGTATCTCCAGGATTCTTCCATGTATACAACCTTCTTTCACGATTCTTGAACCAAGTGTTAGCTATGATTAAGTTATGTTCTGTGCAAAACTCTACCAGGCGGCTTCCTCTTTCATTTCTTAGCCCCAATCCATATTCACCTACTATGTTTCCTTCTGTCCCTTTTCCTACTCTCGAACTCCAGTCACCCATGACTATTAAATTTTCGTCTTCCTTCACTACCTGAATAATTTCTTCTATCTCATCATACATTTCATAAATTTCTTCATCATCTGCTGAGCTAGTTGGCATATAAACTTGTACTACTGTAGTGGGCATGATCTTCGTGTCTATCTTGGCCAAATTAATGTGTTCACTATGCTGTTTGTTGTAGCTTACCCGCACTCTTAATTTTTATTCATTATTAAATCTACTCCTTCATTATCCCTATTTGATTTTGTATTTATAACCCTGTATTCACCTGACCAAATGTCTTGTTCCTCCTGCCACTGAACTTCACTAATTCCCACTATACGTAACTTTAACCTATCCATTTCCCTTTTTAAATTTTCTAACGTACCTGCCTTATTATGTGATCTGACATTACACGATCCGTAGAACGCCAGTTTTCTTTCTCCTGATAGCGATGTCCTGTTGAGTAGTCCCAGCCCGGAAATCCGAATGGGGGACTATTTTAGCTCCGAAATATTTTACCCAAGAGGACGCCATCATCATTTAACCATATAGTAAAGCTGCATGCCCTCTGGAAAAATTACGGCTGTAGTTTCCCCTTACTTTCAGCCATTCGCAGTACCACCACAGCAAGGCCATTTTGGTTAGTGTTAGAAGGCCAGATCAGTCAATGATCTAGACTGTTGCCCCTGCAGCTACTGAAAAGTCTGCTACCCCTCTTCAGGAAGCACTCGCTTGTCTGGCCTCTCAAGAGATACCCCTCAGTTGTGTTTGCACCTACGGTATGGCCATCTGTATCGCTGAGGCATGCAAGCCTCCCCACCAACGGCAAGGGCCATGGTTCATGAGGGGGGGCTGGGAAATGGAATAAGTTTCTAAATTAATTTAACGATTACTTTTTATTTCTGTCTATTTTCTTAAATATTATATTAGAAACTGGCATTGGGATAACGTATATGATTTTCTGATTAGCGATGGGCTCAGGCAAGTTTTGCCGCAAGAATGATCTAGAAGGATCATTCTGATTGGTCATTCAAACCATAAGCCAATCAGAATCAAGCCGTTCCCGTGCGCAGGAAGTTAGACAGGCATATAGTGGGGAGGCATCGAGAGAGTCGCTAGCCAACCATTGTACATGTAACATCATCGTAAATGTCGCCGAGGATATAACTTGTAAAATGAACAACTGTTGAGTTCATTGCTGATAGGAAGTGTACTGACATAAGCAGTTTAAGTTACGAACATTGTGAGGACAATTTGATCAATTTATTGATGTGTTGTGAGCGTGTGATATGTCGGTCTTAGTGGAATTCCACATGGCATATTTCGTATAGTTTATGGAATTCTTGGGCCCGCACTTCTAACTTTGAAGACCACAGATACGACCGAAGTTTTAACTCGGGTGAGTAACTGTCAGATTGAACATTAATCGGGTCGAAGTAATAGATATTCTGGCTGCTTTTTTCGGGTAAATACATATTGTACAGACTGTGAGATGTGAACAGTAGAGCAGTTAAAAAGTAGTAATGAAGAATAGTAGTGGGTCAGTAACTGTTTGATTGAACATTAATTGGGATGGGGTAATAGATATTGTGGCTGCTTTCTTCGTGTGAGAACTTTTTGTACAGACTGTGAGCTGCGAGTAGTAGAATAGTTAAAAATAGAAAATTCGGACTTAATATCAAACTTATGTGCTTTCTTAAGAATAAAAACCAGATCATTAAAATTTCCGAAGGCTTACTGCGGGCAAACTGCATTTACCCACCACCCAAGACGAAGACAAAACCCCGCCCTGCTGCAAACAATTATGTTTCCTCAGGAAATCTTTCAAATTCACCGACATTTTAATGAATGTCATCCTCAAGTCCATGTAACAGCAGCAAAAACATATTATCAACATCGATTTTGTAATATACTATATCTTTCCTTAAAGGATTATTAGACATTTATTGTCTTCCGCATCGCTATTAACCATGTCTGCTACTGAGCTCAAGTTTACCGATCCTGTAACCTGCTTATTTTTCTGGATGTAAAATTTGTAGATATATGAGGATCAGTGACAAACCACCACAGTTCTATAAACTCATATGTTTCTACTCTCGATCTTCTTATCTTTGAAGAAGCTATTTTTAGTAATTTCTATCATCTCATCTATTGGAACATTTTAACTTCCAGGGGGACTCATCAAGAGGCTCTAGTTGTCCTTAATTTCGTTAAATACAGCTACATTGCTATTTACTGTGTAGTTGCTACAACATAATTGTCTCTGAGGGAATGGCTGAGTAAACTAGTTAAATTGTAGGCTTCATTCTTTCTTGCCGTAACAGTTGGTCTGATGGGTCGACATTGAATTTTTAATCATGATCTTAATTTAGAGTACATGAGGTTCATATTGCTCTCTTTCTTTGAAGTCACTAGATAACTTCTTAGTTGTCTCTGTATTGCCATATCCATCAAAAAATTCGAGAATTTCCCTGATGTCTCCTTCCTTAATAATCACTATAGACCTTTATTTATTGGCTTTAGTATCAATGTGTTTGCCATCCAAATACTTTTTATTAATGGATTTAATTATCGTTGGTCTTCATTAATTTCTCGTTATTTTCTACAGTTACCCTATTTATCTAATTTCTGTGATATTTTACCACTGAGTGCTACATGACCTGCTTCATTACAATTAAGTTCAGTAAGTCAGCTACTATTTTGGCAGAAAAGGCTATCTACTTTACTAATTTCTTATCAAACACCAGTTTGATGTTTAGTTTCAAGCCTTTATTTAAAAGTATAATTTCAACTTTGTTGATCATAATATCCACTTGGTTTATTTCTTTTGGATACAAACCAAATCTATGTCGTTCCTTTACCCTCCTCTTTTACCTACAACTTTACTGAGATCTAGGAATTTCTTATCCTCCTACAGTTTCCTCTTGATATATTGCAAAGGAAATCCATCATCAGTCTAACGTTTCACTTTCCCCCAATTGTGTAACATGTGCTTGTCTGTAATTTCAATTAGCACTGTATCTAACTGTTCATTTATTTTAATTTTTGTACCACAAGTGAGTTGAAATTCAATCCTCTCCCACATTTTCTTTGCCTTTAAACCTACTAATTGTAGTGCTGAAACTTACTGGCAGGTTAAAACTGTGTGCCGACCGAGACTCGAACTCGGGACCTTTGCCTTTCGCGGGCAAGAGCTCTACCATCTCAGCTACCGAAGCACGACTCACACCTGGTCCTCACAGCTTTACTTCTGCCAGTATCTCGTCTCCTACCTTCCAAACTTTACAGAAGCTCTTCTGCGAACCTTGAAGAACTAGCACTCCTGAAAGAAAGGATACTGCGGAGACGTGGCTTAGCCACAGCCTGGGGGATGTTTCCAGAATTCCTAATTGTAGTGCTCTAAATTTCTGATAACCAGTTTTGACCTCTATATAATTCGGTATAATGCCGATTTTAGCACATTATTGTTTGGAACCAATGCTTCCAACCGTTTTAAGCAATTTGGCATACAAGCATGCAAGTGTATTTATACAAAAGCTCCACGTCTCACTTGGCACAAATATTATAATATTATCCAATTGGAAGTTTAGTTTTAATTAATTTAACTTAAACCCAATAACAGTGTAATCTTTAACAATGTGCTTTGTGACTCAAGGTCCTATCATTTGGCTGTCTGCGCTAACCCTACATAATATTGACTAAAACAGCACACAAAGTCATAAAATGAGAGTAATGAAGTTGTTCCGGCGGTAAGTCCTCGTGTTATTTTTAAAAAGGGAATCACTAGATTCTCTGTTCACTTCATATAGTCAAGCTTTATTAAAGGTTTGGCGAGAAATTTTCGTCAGAATAAATGTATTTTTCTTATTTTATTGCACTGTGTCCTTATTAAGTGCATGATTTCTAGGGTTAACACAGACAGCCAGGCGAAAGGAGCTTGACCACCAAATCTCACTCCAAGGATTACATTCCTAGCAATATCGGTTGTATATTAAATTAATTATGACGTTTACATCACAGCTGCTACCTTTTACCTTTAAGCTGGATTTTTTTTTTTTTTTTTTTTTTTTTTTTTTTTTTTTTTTTTTTTTGATGCGGCCCGCCACGAATTCCTTTCCTGTGCTAACCTCTTCATCTCAGAGTAGCACTTGCAACCTACGTCCTCAATTCTTTGCTTGACGTATTCCAATCTCTGTCCTCCTCTACAGTTTTGCCCTCTACAACTCCCTCTAGTACCATGGAAGTCATTCCCTCATGTCTTAGCAGATGTCCTATCATCCTGTCCCTTCTCCTTATCAGTGTTTTCCACATATTCCTTTCCTCTCCGATTCTGCGTAGAACCTCCTCATTCCTTACCTTATCAGTCCACCTAATTTTCAACATTCGTCTATAGCACCACATCTCAAATGCTTCGATTCTCTTCTGTTCCGGTTTTCCCACAGTCCATGTTTCACTACCATACAATGCCGTACTCCAGACGTACATCCTCAGAAATTTCTTCCTCAAATTGAGGCCGGTATTTGATATTAGTAGACTTCTCTTGGCCAGAAATGCGTTTTTCGCCATAGCGAGTCTGCTTTTGATGTCCTTCTTGCTCCGTCCGTCATTGGTTATTTTACTGCCTAGGTAGCAGCATTCCTTAACTTCATTGACTTCGTGACCATCAATCCTGATGTTAAGTTTCTCGTTGTTCTCATTTCTACTACTTCTCATTACCTTTGCCTTTCTCCGATTTACTCTCAAACCATACGGTGTACTCATTAGACTGTTCATTCCGTTCAGCAGATCATTTAATTCTTCTTCACTTTCACTCAGGATAGCAATGTCATCAGCGAATCGTATCATTGATATCCTTTCACCTAGTATTTTAATTCCAGTCCTGAACCTTTCTTTTATTTCCATCATTGCTTCCTCGTTGTACAGATTGAAGAGTAGGGGCGAAAGGCTACAGCCTTGTCTTACACCTTTCTTAATACGAGCACTTCGTTCTTAATCGTCCACTCTTATTATTCCCTCTTGGTTGTGTGTACATATTGTATATGACCCGTCTCTCCCTATAGCTTACCCCTACTTTTTTCAGAATCTCGAACAGCTTGCACCATTTTATATTGTCGAACGCTTTTTCCAGGTCGACAAATCCTATGAAAGTGTCTTGATTTTTCTTTAGCCTTGGTTCCATTATTAGCCGTAACGTCAGAATTGCCTCTCTCGTCCCTTTACTTTTCCTAAAGCCAAACTGATCGTCACCTAGCGCATTCTCAATTTTCTTTTCCATTCTTCTGTATATTATTCTTGTAAGCAGCTTCGATGCATGAGCTGTTAAGCTGATTGTGCGATAATTCTCGCACTTGTCAGCTCTTGCCGTCTTCGGAATTGTGTGGATGATGCTTTTCCGAAAGTCAGATGGTATATCGCCAGACTCATATATTCTAAACACCAACGTGAATAGTCGTTTTGTTGCCACTTCCCCCAATGATTTTAGAAATTCTGATGGACTGTTCTCTATCCCATCTGCCTTATTTGACCGTAAGTCCTCCAAAGCTTTTTTAAATTCCGATTCTAATACTGGATTCCCTATCTCTTCTAAATCGACTCCTGTTTCTTTTTCTAGCACATCAGACAAATCTTCACCCTCATAGAGGCTTTCAATGTATTCTTTCCACCTATCTGCTCTCTCCTCTGCATTTAACAGTGGGTTTCCCGTTGCACTCTTAATGTTACCACCGTTGCTTTTAATGTCACCAAAGGTTGTTTTGACTTTCCTGTATGCTGAGTCTGTCCTTCCGACAATCATATCTTTTTCGATGTCTTCACATTTTTCCTGCAGCCATTTCGTCTTAGCCTCCCTGCACTTCCTATTTATTTCATTCATCAGCGACTTGTATTTCTGTATTCCTGATTTTCCCGGAACATGTTTGTACTTCCTCCTTACATCAAACAACATAAGTATTTCTTCTGTTACCCATGGTTTCTTCGCAGCTACCTTCTTTGTACCTATGTTTTCCTTCCCAACTTCTGTGATGGCCCTTTTTAGAGATGTCCATTCCTCTTCAGCTGTACTGCCTACTGCGCTATTTCTTATTGCTGTATCTATAGCGTTAGAGAAGCTGGATTATATTATTTATATCTGGATATGAAGCTAATTCATAGCTGTGGTTGGTGCCGGGGCTCCACAAATACATAAAAAGTGATCCAGACAGTAAGTGTACCCTTTCATTACAACTATGAACAACAAATTCAACTTTTGCGTAGTGTAGAGTAAGTATCAACCACCAATATTCCACAAAAGTTCAAATACTGCATTCTGGAAGAAGATGCCCTTACTTTCTTTGGTTGAAATATTAATAAGTTAGTAACGGTGTTAGAATCACCCAGACGAGCTATTGGATGACAAAACAGAATTTGGTGTTTGATCACTTTGAATAATTTCAGAGGAGGAGAAGGTGTCACATATTCCTACAGGAGGCAGTATCAGTCGAAAACAGAAGAAAACTTCCTGTAGTGGTATAATCCGGACACCAATGTCTGTCGTGATATGGGCCAATTTGTCGTCTCGTTCCATCCCTCTATTTTATTTAGCTCTTCGTCTTCAGGTCAAAAGTGGCCCATCGGGACCATCAGACCGCCGTGTCATCCATCTCTCTGCTCTCTACAAATTGGCACTACGGGTAGCGCTCCGTGTTGTCACCACGCATCCAGACACATCCTTCAGCCATTGGTCACAGCGAATGATGCACTCCTTTTCAAACATTCTTGACTGCACTCATATTGCGTCACCTGCTTTGGTCACATGCCTTTAACACTTGAAGTCCCAATGTAATGAAAAGAATATTATTTCAAATTTTTCAAAAAATTTACTTTTATTATGACAATAAGTAACGAATACAAGAAGAAACTGGAAAGGGTAAACCATTTTTAATGAGGAGCTTACACTATGGGATATACTTTAAAAATTGTTCACAAAATTAAGCTTTGTTACTATGGTAAGCACTGGAATACAAGAAGAAGCTGGTAAAAAGCATTCACTTCTTTTAAGGAAGTGGTTCCACTTTGTAGCTTCTACGTCTTACAGTTCTCAACCACCTTTCATTTTACGTAATGTATTTGAAAGCCAATCTGCGTCGTTCCTAGTCATAATAAATCCTACATCTCGAAACTCCCGTGAATTCAGAATGCCTAAACCAAATTATCGTCCTCAATAACGAAACAAAATGAATCCAAAATTTGATAAATTTGCACAAAAAGTACATACTGCCGCCCTATTGATTTCATTTCGAAACCACTGATAGAAGCACTAGCAAAATTTCAGATTAAGTTAGAGTAACTTTAGATATGCTCACTTTCAATTCCAATTATCTCATCAATACGACAAAAAAATAGAACCTACAGTACACTAGGCTCTTAAACGTTAACGTACCACTAGATAGGCCTGTCTTGCAATGACACAGGTCGTTTGATGCAAAATTCAGTGGTATTTCAAAACACAATTAATAAAGTAGTGGCTTGAGGCAGAAATCATTGATACTCAAAGGGTTAAATGTCCCCAATGCACAAATCTGACGGATTCAGTCATGATGAATTGGTACTCCACAGAACGAAACAATCTCGACCAACTCAGCTCCCATGAAACCCTGGAGTTAGGTACAGTCAGATTATCCGTGAAAATTGGGGCCATCCGCCATCATGCATAAACCAAAATCTTTGTCCTTCTGCAAGGATAACGTCCTGCAATAGCGCCGGTATTTCATTAAACAGAAATCGGAGATACGCGGCATTTGTTACTCAGTATGGTAAAGAGTGTACCCCAATAAGTCTGTCAACAATCATTCTTGGCCATAAACTGATACAGAAGGGTTTCTGATGCCTCACCTCCATTATTGCTCGACTGTTTGTATTTGCGCACACATGCGTATTACGGTAATTCACCATCCCTTTACTTGTGAATCCTGCCTCCCTCACGGAATAATCCACAATACTCGTCGCAATTAAAACAGCCCCTATCTCAACATGCCTTGGTTTCCGGAAATAAAAGTATAGGAACGCTTTCTAGCTTTAGACCTCTACTGTCCTTTTAAACACCTTGTGTAATCAATACTAACCTTAAATATTTAAAAGATTTGTGAAATAACGCCTAACCTCTCCTGTTTAGTGCCGATACCCTAGTGCCAATATTGTGTAACAAAATTTTGGCTATGATCTGTTTAAACTCATTTCAACATTCTTTGCGAGAAGCATTGTATTTCATCTGTAAAAATGTATTTTGTTACACAGCACTTCTTCAGCGCCCCACATCAACGCTTAATATCACTGCATTGGAGAGGGTGATGTATTTCGAATAAGTCTCATTTCTTTGCAGACCTGAGATTCTAGGTTTCATGTTGCACTGGAAGACGCTAATAACAACTTTCAAAGAGAAACACTGAAAGATAGGCATTTGATCGGGGATCTCTGGCGAAATATTTGTAAATATCACCAGTATTATGTCCTCCTTGGAACGCCAGTTCAGTGAAATCATTATACAACACTGTTCTAAACCAGAGTCCGTATAACCCACAATTTGTGGGACGCAAACTGGAAACGAAGTGTTTAAAGCATATCCAGGAAACGTACACTATGTGATCAAAAGTATCCGGACACCTGGCTGAAAATGACTTACAAGTTCGTGGCGCCCTCCATCGGTAATGCTGGAATTCAGTATGGCGTTGGCTCACCCTTAGCCATGATGACAGCTTCCACTCTCGCAGGCATACGTTCAATCAGGAGCTGGAAGGTTTTTTGGGAAATGGCAGCACATTCTCCACGGAGTGCTGCACTGTCGGTCGGTGAGGCCTGGCGCGAAGTCAGCGTTCCAAAACATCCCAAAGGTGGTCTGTAGGATTCAGGTCAGGACAGTCCGTACAGGGATGTTATTGTCGTGTAACGACTCAGCCAAAGGCCGTGCTTTATGAACAGGTGCTCGATTGTGTTGAAAGATGCAATCGCTTTTCCCGAATTGCGCTTCAGCAGTGAGAATCAAGAAGGTGCTTAAAACATCAACGTAGGCCTGTGCTGTGATAGTGCCACGCAAAACAACAAGGGGAGCAAGCCTCCTCCACGAAACAAACGACCACACAGTAACACCAGCACCTCCGAAGTTTACTGTCGGCACTACACACTCTGGCAGATGACGTTTAGCGAGAATTTACCATACCAACACCCTGCCATCCGATCTCCACATTCTGTAACGTGATTCGTCACTCCACGCAACGTTTTTCCACTGTTCAATCGTCCAATGTTTACGCTCCTTGCACCAAGCAAGGCGTCGTTTGGTGTCTACTGGCATGATGTATAGCTTATGAGCATCTGCTCCCCCATGAAATCATTGTTTATTTACCGCCTAACTGTTGTAGAACTTGCAGTGGATCCTAATCCGGTTTGGAAATATTGTGTAATGGTATGATTAGATATCTGTCTATCACACATTACAATCCTCTTCAATTGTCGGCGGTCTCTCTCAGTCAACAAAAGAGGTCGGCCTATACGCTTTCGTGCTGTACGTGTCCCTTTACGTTTCCACTTCAATATCCCATCAGAAGCAGTAGAGCTAGGGATGTTTAGGAGTGTGAAAGTCTCGCGTACTGACGTATGACACAAGTGACACCCAATCACCTGACCACGTACGAAGTCCGTGAGTTCCGCGGAGAGCCCCATTCGCTGTCTCACGATGTCTGGTGACTACTGAGGCCGCTGATATCCACAGTACGAGACAATCTCGACCAACTCAGCTCCCATGAAACCCTGGAGTGAGGTACAGTCAGATTATCCGTGAAAATTGGGGCCATCCGCCATCATGCATAAACCTAATATGACCAACGTATGTGTTTGGGGGTACCCGGATGCTTTAGATCACATAGTGTATTTAATTATGAAGGTTGCTTTAGCTACATTGTAGATGGAACCACAGTAACCTGTTTCCTGACACAGAGGTAGACTGAACTGTCAGAATGAAAGCTAGGTGTGACACTGAAAAGGCACAAAACTCCCCTCCAGGAAGACTCGTTTAAATATTATACTCAGCTTCTGGTGATCTTGACCATGTATACAATGTTTTTATCTTGAAATACGTCTTGCAAACACCACAAGTGCAGTACCGTACATATTAAAATTGATGAAAATGTTTAACATTTTCTCGTATTTTTACTGCTGGGTAGAGTGTTTGTGATTTAGAAAGCTACGGAATGCTTTAGCAGTATCGTCAGGAAACAATCTCAATTTGAAACACGTATATTTCTTACATAAAAACAGTGCCACTCTTCCATCACAAGAAAGCGTGGCTAATATGTTGACTGAGGAAATAGTTAAGAAACATGTTAGTTTGTAGAAAGATAAACGTTTCATTCTTACGGGAGCTCAGCAGAAATTTTCTCTTCTTTTTAAACTGGTTCTACACTGACGGAAATAAAAACGCAGCACAAAGAAAGAGGTGTGCGACACATACGAAGTTGGTAGTCGTGGTTCTACATCTCCAAGGGCATGTCTATTCAGATTTCGCACCAGTCGTGTAAGAGCGGCGTTAGTAACGCCATTATGAGGATGCAAATCAGGTTGACTTTAAATGCACGCAGTAATGGCCATGAGCGGTAGTTACCTTTGGGATTGGAGTGGTGAGTTGATGTTAGTCGAGAATCCCTTAAGCAGATAAGATGCCATTATCAACATCTCACCGATTTCGAACAGGTCGTGTAACGGGGCTATGAGGAGGTAGGTGTAGCCACTGTGCATGACTTCTGGCAGCGGTGGTCACAAGATTCTACGGTCGCGAGAACACCGGGTTCCGGACGGCCACGTGGCACTACCGAAATGGAAAGCGACGTGTTCGTCCTATGGCTCTGGCGCATAGAACTGCCCTGTAGCAACAGTGAGGGAAGCAGAGGGTACCACAGTGATACAACGCAATGCTACAAATTGGACTCTTCAAGGACAGCGAACAGTCAAACGTCCTGTTCCGCACATTCTATTGACAACAGTGCCTGCCATTTCCGACTTCAGTTTGTTATATATTGATCATTCCTTGCTGTTGTAGTGTTATCTTGAAGCTGTGAGAGACAGGGGCTCCAAGGCGCGCAACTAGAGACGATGCTGAGGGCAGACGAAACTGAGAGAGATATTGTTGCATGAAGTAAACAGTAAGGGGAGAGCCTTGCGAAAATGCAGACGTTCTCAGACGTGGTACCAGGGCGTTAGTTACTCTTCAAGGAATTAACATGTAACTTCATATGTCGTCTAGACGCTGTGTTAGGTAACCACCATATGCTTGTAACCAACAATCATATACTAGCGTATAAAGCCATCTTGATACCAGCTCTGAGAAGAGCAACATCAGTAGGCTCGCAATGGTTAGAAAGAGAGCGAAAAGTCCAAAAATTGTTGACCTAGCAGTCCCTACTCCGCTGAGCGCGAGGGGCGGGGCTAAATGGCATAGAACAGTAATGTTGAAAGCCTCATTAGGCATAGCAGTTAAAATTAGCTTTCAGCTGAACAATGTTGATACCAAATACGAACTTAGGTAGTGCAACTGCGTCAAAACCCCCGCCTTAGAAGCTGTAGAGGCGACCTAACTAAACCGTGATTGGCAGGAGCCTGCAAGAGATCTGCGCGATTGGCTGGAAGGCTTTAAGTGGGAAAAACGCGCGACTTTTTGAAACCCCTAGATTCCGCATTTTGGCGGAGTTCTCAATCAGACGATCTGGGCGCCGAATCCGTGTCCGTCAACTCCATCCTCGGTCCAGCTCCGCGTAGGTCTGCTCTCTCACTTGGAGTGCCTCAGTGAACAGTGCCACATTCAGTATGTTTTGTTTTGCAACTAAGTTGCTACCTTAAGATGCTGCTAGTGTTTGGTACTGTGGTTAGCATCTACTCCTGGGACTTCTGCACTGGGTTCTGTTGTAACAGTGTTATTCATGCTTTTCTACTCTGGAACTAGCTTCCAGTATATTAGTTAGTCGTGTCTTGAATAAACAACTATTTCAAAACCCTGTTTGTCCAAGAGTCTCCACAACCAGTTACCTACCATGTCTCACCACCTGCACAAGTGTTGGCTCAGATAGAAGAAAACAATCGAATGCCTTCTCTGTGCATTGTCCTTCTACCTTCCCTCAGTACCGCTCGGGAGCGCAGACTCACCAGTAACCCCTTTTCTCCCACTCCCACCTATGTCAGGACACGACAAGTTGTGCCAAGTGAGAGTTCATTGGAACACAAGGTGGAGGTCTGTTGTGTTTCCTGATCAAAGCCACGAACCTGCGTGCCTGCTAGAAACACTGGACCTACATCTGGAATTACGCTCTGGGGCGCGATCTTGTATGACAACAGGAGCACTCTCGTGGTTATCCCACGCGTCCTCACTGCCAATTTGCACATCATGTGGTGATTCCATCTGTCGTGCTGCCATTCGCGAACAGAATTTGAGGGGAAGTTTTCCAACTGTGTAACGATCGCCCAGATACCACTCATGTAATCTAACGTGCTCTACAGTGTGTCGACATGTTCCCTTGGCCTGCTCGACCATCAGATATGTCTCCAATCAAGCACATATATGACATCAGCGGGTGACAACTCCGCTGTCATCTACAACCAGCATTAACCGTCTGTGTACTGACCGATCAAGTGCAACAGGCAAGTATGTTTATGTGCTCGCATTCAACGTTCAGACGGTCACACCGGTTATTGATATAACAGATTTCACATTTCAAATGGCTTATCTCGCGCTCACCTTAACCTGTGATGTTGCAGTGATAATAAATAATGTTACCTAGACAAATGTGTTCCGAAATTTTTATTTCTCTCCATTAATTATATTTTGGTACTGCCATGTTTCCATCTGTGTATTTAAAGAGAGCCTCGTTTAATGAATCAGTAATGTCAAAGGTTTTTTATTCCATTCTTTGATCACAATATCAATTTTTTTTGACGATGACTGGTTTCCGTCAGTAATGACCACCTCAGATCTGACTGTGTGGACGACGTGGCCTATTCTACACCTTATTTTAGTTCTACGTGACGATGCTGTGCTGAGTGTATTTATGTGTTTTGACGGTGCTATTACGGCCTTATCACCTTAGGATAAGGTGTATAAAAGATCTGAGGATGGTCATTACTGACTGAAACCGGTCATCGTCAAAAGAATTGATATTGTGATCAAAGACTGGAATAAGAAACATCTGACAGTATTGGATCACTGTTCAAATAAACGACTATGTCGCAGCTGGTGAATCAGTAATGTGTCAAAATTGTTTTTCACTCAAATAAAATTTAATTAATTAAGTACCATTTTAAAAGTCAACCATTGTAGAATACTTACGTCTCGTGTAAAGAATTTGTAGGATTGTAATATGTATATGTGAGGATTAGTCTGTTTAGTGTTGACTGGATGTCATCTTCACTTTTTTATATGATTAATTTGTAACGTAAAGATTATAATACATAGAAATTATTGCGTTTACCTAATGTGATTCCTAGATAATTACCTGATTTCCATTGATACTAGGATTGGTGCAAAAAATATTTGAACATACGTTTGAAACTTCCACTTGTCTTATATTTTTATCTCGATTAGGACCACTAGAGACCACGTGAAGTAACTATAAGAAATTTTGAGGAACCCTTGCTGCAGCCCATTCTCTTTGCATGATTATTCAGGGCACCTACTTGTCTTTTCCGTTCAGTCGCTGTTAGTCTTATGCTTCCCGTGAGATCCCTTTAACTTGTTGCTCAGTGATTGTTCCTGCGTTGCATTCACCTTGAACAAATGTTGGTTCATTCGTAGTTGCCTTAAGTGCTCAATCATCTGTTTGTTGACCTCTATAGCCCTTCTCTTCTTAGCGATCTACACCGTCCCTATATTATCTTGGCACTTTTAGGATGAATCTTGAAATCGAATATCGTGGGTTCTTTTACAGTGATTCTAGCATATCCTTTGATTCTTCGATATTCTATACAGGCAAACAGTTTTGATCACTGTGTGTTCCTGCATACGTTAAGCGTTGCTAGAGATTGTCTTTGCCTTCTAGAGGGCATGCATTTTAATAACAGCAGCGACAATCTCCTTTCTCCTGCAGTCATTCGTTGTTGGAAAGGTTTCATCTGTATTACTTCACAAAGGCGTCTGAAACAGTCCACCATTTCCATCTCAGCTCATTATTTTGATAAGTGGTGCGATATTTTCAGATGTTTATTATGTAGTGTGTGGGTGCGTAAGTTCGTTGCGTTTTTTCGCACGTTTAAAAACACAGCAGGGAATTTATTCATGAATAATATATTCTCCTTCAGTATTTACAATAGTCTTCCAACGCTGGTGCATCTTTTCAATTCCGTGGCGTTAGATGTCAGGTGGTTTTGAGGTGAAGAAATCGTCGAGTCATGTTCGAACTGCATTTTCATCTTGAAAGAAAGTTCATGGACGACTGTTCGATACAGAGCGGGAAAAGTGAAAAATCAGAGAGGCAAGTTCAGGTGAATAGGATGGGTGTGGAATGACCTAATCCAACTCGTGTATAATGGTTTTTGTCAGTCTAGCAAATTGCAGGCTGCCGTTATCGCGGAATACCATTAATTCATGCCGTTTTCCTGGTCGTTATTCTTGGACTCCCCCTACAAGACCTCTCGGGTGTTGACAATAAATGTCAGTAATATTGTTTACACCTCGGGAAAGCAATTCGCACCGCACCACACCATCGGTGTTTCACCATATGGATAACATTATCTTTTGTGGAAGGGCTCGGGGAGTTACTGCTGTTTATGCGCTATAACACTGCTATATTTTTCTTATATTAGTTTAAAGTAATCACATTCAGGGTAGGAATGATCGGTGTTGTTCACGAGCCAGTTGATGGGCAAGCAGAGATGCACATAAGGCCACCCACTGATTTTTGTGATTGTGGCTTAGGCCATGCATACTCATGCATCTGATTTTTGAACCTGCCCCATTGCATGAAAATGTCCCACGATGATGCAGTGATCACAGTTCATCACATTTGCCAGTTCTGGAGTACACTGAAGGGGAACATTACGGATTGCCCCTTCCGAGAGACGTCTACAGACGTTAAAGTAACCTCTGGCGTGCCACAGGGGAGTGTTATGGGACCATTGTTTTTCACAATATATATACACTACTGGCCATTAAAATTGCTACACCAAGAAGAAATGCAGATGGTAAACGGGTATTCATTGGACAAATATATTATACTAGAACTGACATGTGATTACATTTTCACGCAATTTGGGTGCATAGATCCTGAGAAATCAGTACCCAGAACAACCACCTCTGGCTGTAATAACGGCCTTGATATGCCTGGGCATTGAGTCAAACAAAGCTTGGGTGGCGTGTACAGGTACAGCTGCCCATGCAGCTTCAACACGATACCACAGTTCATCAAGAGTAGTGACTGGCGTACTGTGACGAGCTAGTTGCTCGGCCACCATTGACCAGACGTTTTCAATTGGTGAGAGATCTGGAGAATGTGCTGGTCAGGGCAGCAGTCGAACATTTTCTGTATCGAGAAAGGCCCGTACAGGACCTGCAACATGCAGTCGTGCATTATCCTGCTGAAGTGTAGGGTTTCGCAGGAATCGAATGAAGGGTAGAGCCACGGGTTGTGACACTTCTGAAATGTGACGTCCACTGTTCAAAATGACGTCAATGCGAACAAGAGGTGACCGACACGTGTAACCAATGGTACCCCATACCATCACGCCGGGTGATTTGCTAGTATGGTAATGACGAATACACGCTTCCAATGTGCGTTCACCGAGATGTCGCCTAACACGGATGGGATCATCATGATGCTGTAAACAAAGCCTGGATTCATCCGAAAAAAATGACGTTTTGGCATTCGAGCACCCAGGTTCGTCGTTGAGTACACCATCGCAGACACTCCTGTCTCTGATGCACCGTCAAGGGTAACCGCAGCCATGGTCTCCGAGCTGATAATCCATGCTGATGCAAACGTCGGCGAACTGTTCGTGCAGATGGTTGTTGTCTTGCAAACGTCCCCATCTGTTGACTCAGGGATCGAGACGTGGCTGCACGATCCGTTACAGCCACGCGGATAACATGCCTGTCATCTCGACTGCTAGTGATACGAGGCCGTTGGGATCCAGCACGGCGTTCCGTATTACCCTCCTGAACCCACCGATTCCATATTCTGCTAGCAGTCATTGGATCTCAAACAACGCGAACAGCAATGTCGCGATACGATAAACCGCAATCGCAACCTTTATCAAAGTCGGAAACGTGATGGTACGCATTTCTCCTCCTTACACGAGGCATCACAACAACGTTTCACCAGGCAACGCCGGTCAACTGCTGTTTGTGTATGAGAAATCGGCGGGAAAATTTCCTCATGTCAGCACATTGTAGGTGTCGGCACCGGCGCCAACGTTGTGTGAATGCTCTGAAAAGCTAATCATTTGCATATCACAGCATCTTCTTCCTGTCGGTTAAATTTCGCGTCTGCAGCACGTCATCTTCGTGGTGTAGCAATTTTAATGGCCAGCAGTGTAAATGACCTAGTAGATGGTGTCGGAAGCTCCATGCGGCCTTTCGTGGATGATGCTTTACTATACAGAGAAGTGGCAGCATTAGAAAATTGCAGCGAAATGCAGGAAGATGTGTTGCGGATAGGCACTTGATGCAGGGAGTGGCAGCTGATCCTTAACATAGACAAATGTAATGTATTGCGAATACATAGAAAGAAGGATCCTTTATTATATGATTATATGATAGCAGAACAAACACTGGTAGCAGTTAATTCTGTAAAATATCTGGGAGTATGCGTACGGAACCATTTGAAGTGGAATAATCATGTAACATTAATTGTTGGTGAGGCGGGTGCCAGGTTGAGATTCAATGGGAGAGTCCTCAGAAAATTTAGGGCATCAACAGAGGAGGTGGCTTACAAAACACTCGTTCGACCTATACTTGATTACTGTTCATCAGTGTGGGATCCGTACCAGGTCGGGTTGACAGAGAAAATAGAGAAGATCCAAAGAAGAGCGGTGCGTTTCGTCACAGGGTTATTTGGTAAGCGTGATAGCGTTACGGAGATGTTTAGCAAACTCAAATGGCAGACTCTGCAAGAGAGGCGCTCTGCATCGCGGTGTAGCTTGCTGTCCAGGTTTCGAGAGCTTGCGTTTCTGGATGAGGTATCGAATATATTGCTTCCCCCTACTTATATCTCCCGGGGAGATCACGAATGTAAAATTAGAGAGATTCGAGCGAGCACGGAGGCTTTCCGGCAGTCGTTCTTCCCGCGAACCATACGCGACTGGAACAGGAAAGGAAGGTAATGAAAGTGGCACGTAAAGTGCGCTCCCCCACACACCGTCGGGTGGCTTGCGGAGTATAAATGTAGATGTAGATGTAAACGATCTTCATCAAACACCCAAGGACTTCCTGAACGTGGAGAGTCAAAACGATCCTCCTTAAAGCGAGAAAACCATTCTCTTACTGTGTTCTGTCCATTGTCATTATCCCCACATTAGGCACAAATGTTTCTGGCTGACTCCGCAGTTGTTAACCCTGTACTGAACTGAAACAGGGGAATCAGGAGAATACGGCGGAAGAGGAAATTGTCGGAAATGTTCCGATTTCTCCAGTTAGCACTCCATTTTCCACCGTCTTGATCCCTGCTCTCTATCTCCAAGTGACAAAATGACAACGTGTAACGTCAAATACCAACAGTGAATTACAAATGAAAACTGACATTCAATAAATTAACCCATAGCAAACCGGAATACCAACACGCAAAACAAAAGCGCTTCGAACATAAGCCCAACATAGTACAAGGATTTGAAAGTTTATCGCCTGATGTATGAAAGAAATTTTCATTATCTGACACTGAGCTCCATAATACTTGCATTTCACGCTTAATGCAACGGTAAAACCTCTTTACCGGTGTTAATGAGTCGATAAAGGGCTGCATCGTCGGGGCCTTGCATTTTCTCGGGTCGCTGCTACTTAACTAGCCTCTTAGTGCTGGTAGCGAACCGAAGTTTTCATAACAGCAAGTGAAGCCCAGCAAGGAGGATAACTCTGTTTGTTGCGATTTTACGGAGTTCACTTCTACAGAGTTGACGCCGATGCAGAGCACAGTATTCTGAATGGCACGGACTTCATTTCGCCAGAGCAGCGCCCTCAATAGCCGGTTTCATCTCCGTCGCGTATGGCTGGATGGCGCGTCTCCCTAGCGACGAGTGGCTGTTTGGGGGGAACACGCTCCGCTTCGGGGACACTCGGTCCCCGGCTTATCTGGCTTCATAAGCAGCCGCCCTTGTGGGAGCCCCCGCGGCCCCTGGGCCCTGGATGTCCCTGGCGGAAAGCCATACCGCGGCCCACTGCAAGCGCCTGATCCTCGCTGATGTTACACACTACCGAGATCCGGTATCCGGAAAATTGGGCGCGGAGCGAAGCAGTGGAACGCAGCAGTGGATGCTGTCCACTGTAATACGACTGCCCAAGAGTCGCTTTCACCTGATGAAACTTTTACGGCGGCATTTGTATAGGTCGAAACCTACTTGCAGCTTCTAACCACAAAAGTGAGGTGCTCGCAATTTTTAATCGTCAATTAAATGCAATGCCAGTAACGTAGACTCTACTCTGACTCTTACAGAACACCGTGTAACTCGAACGAGCTTATTTCTTGGAAAAGTAGCCTTAACTTTAACACGGAATGACTGAAAATTACGTTTGGAAACGGAGATTAAAATTGCTACATCACGAAGATGATGTGCTTCAGCCGAGAAATTTAACCGACAGGAAGACGATGCTGTGATATGCAAAAGATTAGCTTTTCAGAGCATTCACACGAGGTTGGCGCCGGCGGCGACGCCTACAATGTGCTGACATGAGGAAAGTCTGCAACCGATTTCCCATACACAAACAGCAGGTGACCGGCATTGCCTGGTGAAACGTTGTTGTGATGCCTCGTGTAAGTAGGAGAAATGCGTATCATCACGTTTCGGACTTTGATATAGGTCGGATTGTAGCCTATCGCGATTGCAGTTTATAGTATCGCGACATTCCTGCTAGCGTTGGTAGACTGTTAGTAGAATATGGAGTCAGTGGGTTCAGGAGGGTAATACGGAACGCCGTATTGGATCCCAACAGCCTCGTATCACTAGCAGTTGAGATGACAGGCATGTTATCCGCGTGGCTGTAACGGATCGTGCAGCCGCGTCTCGATCCCTGAGTCAACAGATGGGGACGCTTGCAAAACAACAACCATCTGCACCAACAGTTCGACGACACTTGCAGCAGCATGGACTATCAGCTCGCAGATCACGGCTGCGGTTACCCTTGACGCTGCATCACAGACAGGAGCCCCTGCGATGGTCTACTCAGCGACGAACTGGATGCATGAATGGCAAAGCGTCATTTTTTCGTATGAATCCAGGTTCTGTTTACAGCATCATGATGGTCGCATCCGTGTTTGGTAACATCGCAGTGAACGCACATTGGAAGCGTGTATTCGCCATCGCCATACTGGCGTATCGACCGGCGTGATGGTATTGGGTGCCATTGGTTGCACGTATCGGTCATCTCTTGTTCGCGTTGACGGCACTTTGAACAGTGGACGCTACATTACAGATGTATTACGACCCGTCGCTCTACCCTTCATTCGATCCCTGAGAAACTCTACTTTTCCGCAGGATAATGCACGCTGCATGTTGCAGGTCCTCTACAGGCCTTTCTGGATACAGAAAATGTTCTAACGTTGCCCTGGCCAGCACATTCTCCAGATCTCTCACCAACTGAAAATGTCTGGTCAATGGTGGCCGAGCAAGTGGCTCGTCACAATACTCCAGTCACTACTCTTGATGAACTGTGGTACTGTGTTGAAGCTGCATGGGCAGCTGTACCTGTACACGCCATCCAGGCTCTGTTTCACTCAATGCCCAGGCGTATCAAGGCCGTTATTACGGCCAGAGGTGGTTATTCTGGGTACTAATTTCTCAGGATCTATGCACCCAAATTGGGTGAAAACGTAATCACATGTCAGTTCTAGTATAATGTATTTGTCCAATGAATATCCGTTTATCATCTGCATTTCTTCTTGGTGTAGCAATTTTATTGGCCAGTTGTGTACTTCCATGTACCGATATGTGGACTGTATGGCAATTAACACCTTTTACTCAACACTTCACCACGCTTCATACCGTGTAGAGAAACCGTTGACATGCAAAACAGCTTCCATTCGTCCCGGAATGGATAAATACAGATCCTAAGTGGTTTTCAGGGGAATCATATACCATTCTTCCTGCAAAATGTAAGTAAGTTCCAATAAAAATAAAAGAGGTGAACAGCGATCGCGCACCCTTCTCTCAAAAGTAGACCGCAAAGGCTCAATAATATTATGTGGTGACAGTGATGGCCAAGGGATATGCGTCAGTTCATCCTCGCGCTCACAGTTTAGGTCCTGGACGATGCGAGTTGTGCGAACATAAGCCCTGTCGCCTTGAAACACATCATCACCATTGGGAAACAAATGTTGTACAATGGGGTGGACCTGATCAGCGAAATGGTCATATAGTTCTTGGCAGTAATGCGACCTGGCAAACAGGCTGATAGGAAATCACGTTATCGCTGCCGAAATTATCGCAATACCCTCACCATGTACCTTCCGACAGAACTTGGAAACAGTGGGAAACAAGACTCGTTCAACCAAATGACAATCTTCCATTGTTCTATAGTACAAGTGTTATGGTTTTGGCACAACGTCTATTTCTTACAGGCCTTCGCGTCACTAATGAGGGGTTTTATAATTACAGCTTCCGCTGCCGTTCCCTGGTTCTGGAGCTCACTTCTTGTTGTGTAGACAGTGTTCGAGAGAGTAATATTCAGATCTGCAAACACTTTTACAATTGGCGTCCTCTTATTTACTGTCACACTCCTCTTGAACTTTTGGAAATTTGTAGTAAGGCTCTGTTGGACCAAACTGCTGAGGTAACCGTTCCCCTGCTTAGACTCTTTTGAGGTCACCGTTAACCCAACTTAAACTAACCCATACCCGAGGCAGGACTCTAACTTCCGACGGGGGCAGCCGCGCGAACCTTGACAAGACGCCATAGACCGCGCGGCTACCCCGCGCGCCAACTCTTAAATGGCCGCTCGTCTCGATCACTTGACAGGCACCTTCGTCGGCGTTGTGACTTAGTGGACGATGTTCTGCCACTTTACCTGTATGTGGTATACAGTGAGTCCAAAAAGTATTATTCTAGCTGTAATTTTAATTAAAATCTTAGTATATGTCACGTGAAAGGAAGGCAACATAAATTGTGAACATCCAGTCATATGCAATGAACCTTGGCAAGTCATTTTTATTGATGGACAAGGAAATAAATACATCCATAGCGATAAAAATTTGACGAAATGGAGAATTTAGTAAAGGGTTACTTCAAAAAGTATTCGACCAATCATATTTTTTAAATTTAGAATCTGAAAATATGATTTCAAGTACAAAAATTAATATTTGGTGGGGTTTCCCTTTACAGTTATTACTGCTTTTAGTCGTCTGGGCTTCGACTTTACCAAGTTTACCGTGAGAGAGGCTGGAATTTTGTCCCATTCGTCTTGAAGAGCTTTTTTTAGGTCTCTCTTGTTAGAAATGTGTATTCTTCTGATGCTATCTTCCAGTACTTTCCAAAGATGTTCAATAGAATTAGTGTCTGGGTTCTAAGGAGGTGTTTTATGTTGTTTTTGGGTATTCCACAGGAGCCACGGCCTTATATTTATCTTCGTGTACTTTTTTGGTCGTTATCTTGTTCAAAAATGTAATTTCCTTGAAGACCTAATTTTTCGGCGCTAGGATTCAGATTGTCCTTTAAAATGTTGATGTATATATGTTGATCCACTGTGCCTTCTATGAAATGTAATGCTCCAACACCTGTAGCACTCACACAGCCCCACACCATCAGGGAGCCACCACTGCGTTTAACCGTTGGCACATGATTGCGTGGGAACATCTCCACATTCTTCTTACGCCACACCATTCGCCTGCCATCAGGCCCGAATACATTATGTTTACTCTCATCAGAAAATATTACTCTATTGCAAAAGTCTTCCTTTTTGAATCTATGTTCCATCGCAAAATGAAGACGTTTCTTTCGATTCTGTTCACTGACCCAAAATTTCTTGCGCGCTACCCGGCCGTGATACCAATACGTTTTAAAGGTATTTCTGATTGTGTTGGCACGTACCTTCTTTCCCCTAGACTCTAATTCCCCAGCCAACTTAAGAGTGCTGATCTTAGGTTTCTTCTTTACTTCCCTCATCATAAATCTCATGTCTGCATCACTCAAAGTGTGAGGGCGTCAGGTACGTGGTTGGTTTCTTAATGCTTTTGTTGCGCAAAATCGATCTATTATCGACTGAACCATCGACCTACGTCTACTGACTACTTTAGCAATCTTTACGACCCATGGTGCTAATTGCACTGTATTGGCGCCGTTCAGAACGACAACAGGCGATAGAGTTGGGCTGAGCACGGTTGACTCTAGTGTGTGCCGTGGGTCAGCGTTGTGGTTTAATCAGTGAGCGCAGAATTTCGGTACGTTCAGATTGTGGACGAATAGTTTATGTACTAATTCTTGTATTACATATTCTATTTTGATAACCTAGCTCTTCAGATGGCTCTGAGCACTATGGGACTTAACATCTGAAGTCATCAGTCCCCTAGCATTTAGAACTACTTAAACCTAACTAACGTAAGGACATCACACACATCCATGCCCGAGGCCAGATTCGAACCTGCGACCGCAGCGGTAGCGTGATTCCAGACTGAAGCGCCTAGAACCGCTCGGCCACTGCGGCCGTCTAACCTTGCTGTTGATTTGGATGTATTTCTTTCCTTGCTTTTCAACAGAAAATGACTTACCGAGGTACTTTTTACGTGACTGGCTCTTTAGATTTTGTATACATTTCTTTTTATGTTACACAGACTCTGTTTTCTACAAGATAAGCAGCTAGACGAATACTTTTTGGACTCTCTGTATATCGACGGTACCGTGCCCCTTGAAACACGGAAAAGTTTGTGTGCTTTGGTCAGCGAAGCACCCATCATTCGAGCTTCAACAACTGCTGCACATTCAGCTCGCTTAGTTCTGTTGTAACGCACACACAGTAACACAGAATATTTTTCTGACCATGGTTGACACATGCAACATGTTGAGGACGTTGCATGGGTACAGTTAATAGTCAAATAGAAAAGCTTAACGTGTAAACATGCCTAGCATCTGCATTTATAATCAAGAATATATTTGTAACCGTGTTTCCATATTTTTGTCCAGCTCCGGTACGTTACTGAGCCGTTCTGATGGATATTGAAGTGACGAGAAGATGCTAGCGTCGTTTGTGTCTGTGGTTCCAAGACGACAAACAACCGCCGCGCTAGTGATCTCCATAGCTATGGTCTGTTTGTTGTGGTTCTCTGAACACCTCTTCTAGCAGAGGCCATTTGTCGTGTGTTCCCTTTACTGTTGCATGCTAGTATAGCAGTGTATTGCGTATCTAGTATGTGCGTTAAAGAATTTAAGCATCATTTTGGGCACTCATTGAGCTGTTCAGAAGGCAGTGTGGTTTGTCGGTGTACCAGCGACGTCGTTGTCAACTGGCTTGTTAAACTACGGGTGTTTTTATAATTGCATTTACCACAAGTGAAGTGTTGGTTTACGATTACAAGACTTTTCGTAGTCTTCCGATATTTTAGTTAAATTGGCTTCCATCTTGTTAATTACGCTTGTCTTCGACTAATGTTATCAAGTAAGATCTTCTTGAGAGAAGTTTTCTTTAAAATGTGTCTAATGTAGTGACGTAACAAGACTGTTACGCCACTTGAGGTAGCCGATTGAAAGAAAGGCACGCGTACACACACGCCGACTGGCGTCAATTCTGGAACAGGATAACTATTGAATGGTAGCAAGAAAAGTACGTAGCTGCTTTATACTTAACTTTTATTATGTGATGAATACAGCGTTCTTCTTGAGACAATTATACTATAACTCTCAAAGTAGGTAAGGCTAATGGCGCCTTGCTAGGTCGTAGCCATGGACTTAGCAGAAGGCTATTCTAACTGTCTCTCGGCAAATGAGAGGAAGGCTTCGTCCGTATGGTCGCTAGCAATGTCGTCCGTGCAACTGGGACGAGTGCTTGATCGTATCACGAGACCTGCCTTGTGGTGGCGCTAGGTCTGCGATCACACAGTGGCGACACGCGGGTCCGACATGTACTAAACGGACCGCGGCCGATTTAATTTACCACCTAGCAAGTGTGGTGTCTGGCGGTGACACCACATCTAAAGTTGGTAACATGTATATATGAGACCTGTCGTGATTCAAAGTTTAGTTTGGTGGGAACCAGGTGACTGTTTTGTAGCCGTTTCACTGATTTAAGGATTAGAGCGCTTGTTGTACTGGGTTATATGGAATAGTCTTATATATAACTCTCGAAAACGTTGTTGGGAATTGACAGCGATCTGATACGTAGTTAAAATACAAGTCTGTATTGATCGAAAAGATTTACTAAGAACAAAAAGTTCCATTTTATCGAGACCCATGAGCAGACCGTGTCTCCGAAACATTAATATTCTTTAGAGAGGATCAGGTGTCAAAATTACACGCTTCATATACATGATAAATATGGACATACAGACTTGGTAAAATAAATGTTTTTGTAACATCAGGCGGTGGTCAAAAACGACTTTTGGAGCACTGGTAAATACCGGCGTATACCTGTGGTAGCTGCTAAATAGCGTTAACTATAGGAAGCTACGCCCCTTACCTGCTGTGTAACATCATTGGGAGCTAAAAGGGCTTAACATACGTAAACATAAAACATAGATCTAGAGGTAGATGAAACAACGTTTCAGAGACATGGTTTGGAGTGAGTTTTGGTAAAATCGAAGACGGTTATGATAAGACGCGTGATTTTTAGCTTTTAACACATCCTTGCTGTCATGAGTGACTAGTATTTTAATTTCTTTTATAATCTGATATTTGTTTTTGATGTGTCTTATGTGTGTCGAACAGTTTCTTAAAAGCATACCGAATTAAGTTGTGACTTTTCCTTGTTTTTAACAAGATGAAAGAGTTGTTTAAATGATCACTGCGACCAAATGCAAATGCATTCAAATTTGGTCGTATCTGACCATTGTACCATCGCTCTTGCCGCCAAGATTAATGTGGTGCTACTACATTTATTAACA
This sequence comes from Schistocerca serialis cubense, assembly GCF_023864345.2. NCBI lineage: Eukaryota > Metazoa > Arthropoda > Insecta > Orthoptera > Acrididae > Schistocerca > Schistocerca serialis. The sequence continues at coordinate 806,494,662 of NC_064641.1, forward strand.
AATGATAACTTGGAACTGTTTTCGGCCAAACCTCAGGACGTAGCACTTCCCACCACGCTGCTACAGTATCAGTCAGAGAAGGCGAAATTGTGACTCCGGCAGCGACAGTGTCGGAATTAAGGGAAATTATACTGGCTTATGCACAAACATTAGCAACTACTTGAACAGCATTTACACATTCTCCTGGAAAGAATATCGAAATAATGCGGTTCAATTACTAACGTTTATGCAACAATACGTGACACATAGCTTAAGATGCAAAATACGTGGCCACGCGTTAAATTGACAAATTACGCAAAGCTACATTACCTGAGCAAAATCACCCAGACAGCTATTGGTGGACCTAAATATGGGGTGTACCACTCCCTTCGCCTTTATGACCGGTTTAGCTCCACTGGCGACACTTCCAGTAAGGTATTTGAATGTCTATGACGGAATGGCAGCCCATCATTCCTCAAGAGCCGAAACCAGAGTAGTGAGTGACTCTGGGACTCTGGGGCGAGGTCGAAGAGGTCCCATTGTTTCCAGGTCGGGACTGTGGACAGGCCAGTCCGTTTCAGGAACGTTATTGTCCACAAACCATTCCCTCACAGATACTGCGTTACGATAAAGTGCATTCTCACACTGATATAAACAATCACAGTCTCAAAGAAGTGTTCCTCACTTTATGCAATACACAATGCTGAAATATTTGTCCATACCCATTTAGCATTTTCTTAAGCGAAATAAGAGGACCATATGCTAATAACCCTAACACTACCTCCTCCGTATTTCACTGCTGGCATTAAAGGCGGATAACATTCCCCAGACATTCATCAAACCCAAATGCTTCCATCGGATTACCACAGAGTATACAGTGATTCATCACTCCAAGCTATTTATTTACAGTCTCCCATTGTCCATTGGTGTCTCCGTTTACACGACCACAAGATTGCTTGGGACTGACTATAAAATGTGTTGCTTTTGAGGGCCAGCTCGGCCACTGTACCTAATTTATTGATACTCCGTATGCATGTTCATTTTGCCAGCTGGACTGCTGGAAGCAATTTGAAACTCAGGAGTGACAGCTTCAGCTGATTTCATGCGAATGTTTACAACCATCCTCCGCAATGCTCTTGCTGGCTATAACGGTACTTCATACTGATGTCAGCGGCGGCTCGTAATATCGTATTAGGGATTATCTGATAGACCTCTCTTTTTCTGGACTCATACTTAATCGAACATATTTGTTTCCGTTTCGTATATGTTTTAATTTTTAACATTAGTTTTGATACATTATTTGTAAGTTCGACTCATAAGAATAATGATTCTGTCATAGCAAACACGTATGGTGACTTTTGTATCTTATCTCAATGGGCTGTAAGCCAAACTCAGAAATCACCAGTGATCCCTCATGCCACTGAAAGTTAACCAGCGAACTTTTCATCAAATAGTTTCCACAATATTCCTGAATGGCATCCTATTACACTGAAAAACAGCAAATAATTCTGACATAAACTTGGATGAACATCGATATTTGGAAGGACAAGCTGTAACAGCATACAATAAATCTTTCTCTTGCCTAAATGCGCGTAAAATAAATCAGTTAAATGATAGTTTTCACTACTATCAAATATTTATTACTGTTATGTAGTTCGACAAGGCAGGATCAGGGAGTCTTCCAGAAAACTCCATCTAGCCATGTACGCTTTCTTAATACTGTACTATGTGTAACATAGTTCAATAACATGTGTTCAATGAAGCCCGTTTAGGAAGTCGTACCTGGTTACTCGTGCTTTTCGCCCACTGGTTTCTTCATTGGTTTCATCGTCACTGTGTAAAGTGACAACACTATATTTTTATTTTCACACATTGTGCAATTACAGTTTACTGTAATATTATGTTAGCCTTGTCTTAAATGCAATCATTAACTGTGAACAATTGTGGAATACACTGAGGTAAGAAGTCATGAGAGGTATCCTTATATCGTATCTGACATCCTTTCACTGGGCATAGTGCAACAACACGACGTGAGATAACTCAGCAAGTCGTTGGAAGGCCCCTGTACAAACACTGAGCGGTGTTGCCTCAATAGTCGTCCGTAGTTGCGAAAATTTTGCCGGTTCAGGAACAGACCTGTCGATTATGTCCTATACGTGTTCAGTGGGATTCTGTCGAGCGATCTGGCTGGCCACATCATTCGCTCAAATTGTCTAGGATGTTCTTCAAATCAGTCGCGAACAATTGTGGCCCAGTGATATTGCACATTGCCATCCATACAAATATCATCATACAGTGACTACGCCGGCCGGAGTGGCCGAGTGGTTAAAGGCGCTACAGTCTGGAACCGCACGACCGCTACGGTCGCAGGTTCGAATCCTGCCTCGGGCATGGATGTGTATGATGTCCTTAGGATAGTTAGGTTTAAGTAGTTCTAAGTTCTAGGGGACTTATTGTGGTGTCACCGCCAGACACCACACTTGCTAGGTGGTAGCCTTTAAATCGGCCGCGGTCCGTTAGTATACGTCGGACCCGCGTGTCGCCACTGTCAGTGATTGCAGACCGAGCGCCACCACACGGCAGGTCTAGAGAGACGTCCTAGCACTCGCCCCAGTTGTACAGCCGATTTTGCTAGCGATGCTACATTGACAAATACGCTCTCATTTGCCGAGACGGTAGTTAGCATAACCTTCAGCTACGTCAATTGCTACGACCTAGCAAGGCGCCATTACCAGTTTATATTGAGATTGTTATTAATGTATCAACAAGAGCGATGTTCTCCAATTATGGATTAAAGTTAAGTATTACATCAACTACGTACGTTATTTGCTACTATAAATTCCCTTAACTGTTCCTGACCTTACGCCAGTCTGCGTGAGCTTAACGCGTGCCTTTCGGCATCCTCGCATAGTGACTTGGCTGTCTTGCCAAGTCACAACACTTATGACCACAGCAGTTGAGTCCCATAGTGCTCAGAGCCATTTGAACCATACAGTGACTACAAATCGTCTCCAAATAGCCGAACATAACCATTTCCAGTCAATGATCGGTTTAGTTTTACGACAGGATCCAGTCCATTCCATGTGGTAGTAGCCCAAACAATTATGGAGCTACCACCAGCTTGTACAGTGCCTTCTTGGCGACTTGGCTCCATGGCTTCGTGGGGTCTGCGCAACACTCCAACCCTGTCATCAGCTCTTAGCAAATGAAATCGGGACTCATCTGACAGCCCACGGTTATCCAGTCGTCTGGAGTCCAGCAGATACGGTCAAGAGTCCAAGACAAGCACTGCAGGCAACGTCGTGCTGTTAGCAAAGACACTCGCGTAGGTCGTCTGCTGCCATAGCCCATTCACGCCAAATTTCGCCATACTGCCCCAACGGATAGATTCGTCGTACGTCCCAAATTGACTCTGCGGTTACTTCACGCCGCGTTGCTTGTCTGCTAGCACTCACAGCTCTATGTAAAACGCAGCTGCTCTCAGTCGTTAAGTGAAGGCTGCCGGCCACAGCGTTGTCCGTGGTGAGAGGTAATACCTGAAATTTGGTATTCTCGGCACACTCTTGACGCTGTCAATGGCGGAATATTGGATTCCCTAATGATTTCCGAAATAAAATGTCCCATGTGTTCAGCTCCAACTTTCATTTTGTTTAACGAGGCATAATTTCCACCGTGCAGCCATTACCACATCGAAATCGTTTCACATGGTGTAACTGCGTACAAACGACAGATCCACCAGTCCACAGCCGATTTGTACCTTGTGTAAGCGATAAGGATGCCATCTGTATATTTACATGACGGTGTACAGTATCCCATGACTTTTTGTCACTTCAATGCACATGGTTAATAATTTTGTTTTTTAAAAGGATGTTGTACATCATTTCATTTTCGTTATTAATGTTAATAAATAACAAAACTATTCCTGAGGGAATGATTTTTTAATAATTTTTTGAACATGGTCTTCAACCACGAAAGGAAGTGAAGTACCACGTCGTTTAGTTGGGAACCTTTTCTTGCCTTGTCGGGTAATCCATAGAGTCTACAGGCAGTGGCTATCGATCGATAATGTTGCTACGCAGAATGTTGAATCAAAACACCTTTCAGTCGTAAAAATTTCCAATTGTTATTTTATTTGAACAACCAGTTTCAGCGCTACATGACCCATCTTCAGGCCCTTTTAACAGACAACAGCGGTAACAACGTGAAACACATAACAAAAAGGTTCATGGAAGTATTATATACAGTGGTAATATGTAGCAACATATAGCAGTACCAAAATATGCAGGTAGTGACATCGAAGTTAAAGATAAATTAAGTAATAGAGTAAGATAACAGTTGCACATTGTGTTAATATAAATTAGGGTACAAAAATATATCAAATATAACCGAAAAAAGAATTTACTAAATGGTGGTCAATATCATACGTTATGCGCAGATAATCACGGCGTAACGCTAATGTCAATGCCTGTGTAACATCTGAAGTAAAACGATCATAGACATAAACCACCTCCTCTTGAGGGTACCAACTGACATATTACACATTGTATAACATACAAAGCAAATGATTTCTGGTTGGTTTTCTGCCATATGTCATACTTTCCTTTGTGTTTCCCCGCTTAAGGCCTTTTATGTATGTAGAGTTAGGTGTCTTTGGAAGTCCTGATTGAAATAAATGTCTCTCTGATATATCACGTGTGTATCGCAGTGCTTTGCATTAGACCTAATTTATAGTTCATGGTCTGGTATATCACCCAGTAACTCGTCTTCTTACCAGCAGACTTGTCACTTTCATGAGAACGTTGGTTATGACAATTTCCATGTATCTTAATATTTACTGCTAAATGGGAATTCGTTACGTTATATTACGTTAGATTCACAATTTGATTTATTAAAAGTGTTTTATTAAATAATTGTATCTTATGAACCTGTGATTGATAGATTGCATTGATTGTCTGCACACAGGGGCCTGAAGATGGCGATATGCAGCGCTGAAACTGGTAGCTCAGTTTAAACAACAATCGAAAATTTAGACGGCTGAAAGGTGTTTTGATTCGACTTTTTATACAGAACAGTCGAGGTCCCACAACATTTATATATATATGGACTCAGAGAGACGTGTTGCGGTGTGGTCGATGGCAAGTGTGCGCAACAAGCAGCTATTTATCGGCACTGAAGTATGCACAGAACATCGGTTTGGTGCATTTACTATAATACATCGTGACAAAATTTGTAACTGCACAGATACAAGATATTTCGAGTCTAAATTTACGTAATTCCTTGCACCACAAGTCGAGCCAACATTTTGGCGCAGGAATAGCATGATTTGTAACAAAATGTATCAGTATTACTTGAAAGCTTATCATTTTCTTCCTACCATATCATTTTCCAAAGTCATATTTGTAATCAAAGCGTAATTATATGCATACCAACGTTTGTATATTCATGCTAATAAGACGTAACAGGAGTATAAATGACGTGCCTTCAGCTCAGAGAAAACCAGTTATTCCATTCGTTAAGCAACAGTTTTCCTATTTTCTTGCAATGGTTGCTTTTGTATTGCTCATGGTTAATTTAATTTGTTGGATCACTTAAGATTTAAGAAAAACAGCAGATTTAACAATTTTTCACATTTCTTTTAAACAATTTAGTAACGTTTGATACAATACTAGAAAAACAAAACAGTGCCTGCCTGCTTCACTTTTTTCTTCGGAATGGAGTCAAATTTTCAGAAAAATCTTGTTAATGATTGTGAGTGAAACGACTATTTATGTTCCTTCCGGACTGACGATCTCATTGTTTAGCAAATGAGATCTTATTTCAGGGGGGAAATTAAAAGCAGAAGATTGTTCTGTTTCTCGACCTAGTATTGAATTCAAGTACTATGGTTTATCCATAAGTCATTTAATTAATTATTGTATTAGGAAGTGCACTGTATGTGAAAAGTGATTAGGAAAACACACCATTTAGCACCCATTAAAAGCTTCAGAATAATACGATTGCCCTAATAATTGATTGTATCATTGCAGAAATCTACCTACGTCTCCTTTCGGTGTCCATGCACAAAGACGCACATTCTGAACAGAAGGGTGCCTATATCGTTAATACTATAATGGAGAGAAATCCTGTACGAGACCATGCTGCACTGCAGGAAGATTCTTAAGTCACTGACTGAGTTAATTTTCTGCTTCCCCACGTGTGAGCGCTAGTATCGCCAAAACATTCACAAAACAGTAAAATTGCGGAAAACGAGACTGTGCTTGATGTTTCACCTAAGAAAAGGAAGAAGAGTGTTGTGAGAAGTGAATAATGTAAAATAAATGCTTTTAAAAACATGTGTAAGTGGGAAGTAGACATTTCCTATTGTAAAAAGAAAGTACGTCACCGATAAATAGGCTCAAAAATGAAGAAGCTTACGTTAAAGATTTAACACTTTAAAACTTACGTGCAACAATTAATACATTTCTGGAAAAACGTAAATTATTTGTCATCTCTCAAAGTAAATAATTTAAAATTCAGTAATAGATAGTACGAGACATTGTTCGAAGGCCGACTTTGCAGAGTGTTGTAGCGATAGACCTACTTAAATGCCTTTGTTAGTACAGCAATTATAATGGTCAATATTAATAATCGTCGTGGCAGAAGCATTCATTACTTAAATACGGAATAACAATAAACAAATATACAACATTTGACTTACTTTCCCAAGTAATGAAAAGATTTACAGCTTTTCAGTGTTAGTTGTAGAATTGCGTTTTGTTTCTTAACTTACAGCTACCGTAACAAATAACGAGTTTGTTTCCTTTGCCGTAGCAAATGTTAAGAGATTTTCACTGCAGACGAACAGGAACAAATATTCTTAACTCTTTGCAGGATGAACTAAAGGAATGAACAGGACCTTCATTTGCAACGAGTGATTGAAGTGGTTGACCCAGTACAACATGGATCACGGAAGGAACACCCGGCTCTGAGAGACAAAGCATTTAAATATAATGTATTGGTGGGTGAAATAAAGTGCAGGTTTGTTGGGAAGCCTTCTTCTCCTTATACAGTGTGTCTCTTTACGCATAAGAAGATTTTGCAGATTGCTGCTTCCGAGTCAGTCACCAGATGATGTAAGGGGCAAGGGACCCTGTGGAAACGCTATAACGGTGGGGCAACTGAGGCTTATATGGCAACATATTGAAATGTTTCTAGTGAAGCGAAGCCACTCTTTAGATGCTTCTTTGTCTGTGACCAAGATGTATTCACTCTTTAAAGAGAGACATCAAATGCGTCAATAAAAACCTTGCGCTGCGGTTTGGATGCCCACAAGTAGATGAGTGCTGGGCTTGTAAGGAATTAGACAATAAAATTACAAACCCCATTCTGAATCAAACAGGAAGCAAAAGCCGAACTAATGTTTCACAAGATTAGAAGTAATAAATTTTGCAGTGCTTTAAAGGAAAGCGACGAAAAATCTACGAATAATGAAAACACTGTGTGCTTAGTGTTTGACTTCATGCAAAAACCAATTCCTGCCAACAATACCAGGTCCAGACATTTTCTGTTTGAGGCAGTTGTCCATGAATGTGTTTTCCATTCACAATCTGAAGACAGAAAAATCACATTCCCATGTGTACCACGAGGGACAGGAGAGAAAAGCTGAAGATGAAGTGGTGTCACTTCTTAATGATAATACTGAAGAATTTGTCCCAATCAACATATCAGAATCATCGTTATTTAGCAACAACTGTAGTGGACTAAATAGGATTAACACTTTTGTAAGGTTTTCTTGGCTTTAAACGGTGTGAATCGGTTTGATACTATTATCCACTCCTATCCACTAATGGAACACTCATTGTTGCCGTGTGATCGGAAGTTTCGGATGGTAAAACGTGCTCTTAAGAAGAGCGTCAGGTTTTACACAGCTTATCGGTATTGCGATCTTATTGTTGCATGTTCAAAAACCGGTGCATTTACTTTGAAAGCGATTGAAATAAATGATATTAAGAATTATACTAAATAGAAGTCTCAGTTTTATAAGAAGATGACGGTATCCCTAAAAACATGACGTGCTTCTATGGAAAGAAAACAGCACTTCAGTGTACTCCAGTTCACTTATTTCAAGTATCCGTCAAAAAAGAAAGGGTATGTTATAATAAGCACGTGGATTGGTGGATTGATCGAACAAACTTTCATCTGTCTCAATCAGGAAGAGCTCTTCCAGACACATTTTCCACCCAAGCATTGCGTTAAGATGAAGGAGGTATTGTCTGAATAAGGTAGAAGATGCTAGGAAGTTGTATGACATTTCCCTGAAGAATGTATTACCAACTTTTATGAACTGATTTTATCCTGGCCACATGGTGACACTCAAACTTTTTGTAAATTACAAAGCACAGCTATGAATTACAACATAAGAAAAAAAAAGTCACGAAAATGCTTTGATTTGGCGTGTACATCAAACTGAAATGACATTTTTTGAAATTACTTTTTACTAACTGTGATGTTATCCCATTAATGTATGCGGATAATAAAAATGCTCTTCACGTAATGAAGTTAGTCTGCGAAAATAATTTCATTTTGCCGGCCGAAGTGGCCGTGCGGTTAAAGGCGCTGCAGTCTGGAACCGCAAGACCGCTACGGTCGCAGGTTCGAATCCTGCCTCGGGCATGGATGTTTGTGATGTCCTTAGGTTAGTTAGGTTTAACTAGTTCTAAGTTCTAGGGGACTAATGACCTCAGCAGTTGAGTCCCATAGTGCTCAGAGCCATTTGAACCATTTTTAATTTCATTTGGTTCTTGAGACATATGATTTTGTAAATTTTTTCCTGCTAAATTATTATATTATCGAGCAGTTGTCTATACCATATTTATTTTATTTTATTAGAAAATTAGCTATCATTTTTTTCTGTGGTTGTATATTCCTTAGTTACTGAGCTGGACAGTTTCTTGTTTATCCTCGAAATTTTCTTCAGGTTACTTAGGTACCTTTTTGCAATGAAACATTCATTTACTGAAACTATTTTTGGTTACGATTAAATAATTTAGAAACCGAAAGTAACATAAAGCTCTATTAGAAACCATATATTTCTTTGTCGGTATGTCGTGATACTAACTATTTATAATGCGGAATTAGTGGGCGTGTAACATTAGGTAACTGGAAATAACTCACGCAAGTATAAATGCATGTCACGGCAGTGGGAACTTAATGTATTGTTCCAAATTCACTATAGTGGACTAACATAAAATTAAATGGAGCAAAGCTACAGCAGGCTTTTGGTTACAGAAGCAACAAAGTGTCCTATTACAACTGTTATCCTCATTCCTTATGTATCGAACATGCCTACTGTGCAACCAAATATCCAGTACATCGAGCGTCTCGACTTTTCCTATTCGTAACTTTAAATCTTCCATATCTCACTATCCATATCGCTTGCATGATGCTGGCACCTACTACCTCTTTTTTCTGTGACCTATCGAAAGCCACACTATATAATAACATGTTGCGCACGTAGATTTGCTCTGGGTGTAGCTCAAATGTCTTCTATCTGTCCAATCGTTTTTCCCTATCTTTGGTAGGATGTATGTGGACACTGGGGCGCTATAAGCATCGAAACTCTAACGAATGTACGCAGCCTTACATAAACCATGTTCCGTTGGTTTCCCGTGAAGAAGGTATATACACAGTAGCCTTTTACCAGCTAATACTCGCCCACATCAAAATAGTTTTACAATTATTAATGAAGCCCATTTACCATACCTCACTCAATCACCTCTACATTTACATGATTTCTCTGTGACTCACACTTATGTGCGTGTCAGAGAGTGAAAGACACCACTTCTCAATCACATCTCCAACGTCTCACTCTTGACCGACGCTTGGGAGAAGGAAACACCTTCCTCTCCCCAGAATTCCGAGGACTCTTTCTTTATCGCCAAACGTTTTCCTCCCAATGTAAGTGGGGAAAAATAATTTGGGATTAGCAGCAGAAGATGGTGATTGTTATTTTGTGAAAAAATGTTTTGAGAATAAAAAACACATGTGTTTTAGTGACTGTCATCACAACACGTTTATTGTCTTCGTGACTCTCTCGTCCCTATTTAGCGATAACACAATACTAGTCTCTTTCCTTTTGAAATTTTTCACAGTCCTCAATCGTACCAGTAATGATGCCGCACGGCATAATAAGACTCTAGGCGAGGACTGACAAGCGTAATCGAAGCAATTCATTTAACTGACTTGCCAGACCTTCTATGTGGTCCACCAATTAAACATAGTTTACGGTCATTTCTTCCCACCCTTTTCAGTGCGATATTTTTCGATTTATATTCTTCCTAACTGTAGCCCTTAAATTTTAACTTAGCAGAGAAACTCAACAATTGTGTTCCACATTACGCAAAACACATTCCACGATATTCTCTTGGTATTTGTGTGGACAAGGGAGCACGTTTTGTTGTTCTGGGTTACACAGTTAAGATACTTAGTCTTATTACTTTGCTAATTTGTTATGACTTCATTAGAATGGAAATGACAGCAACATTTTTAAACATAGAGGGTCTTTGACCTGCTTTCTAAATCAACGAAAGGATAACGTTCACGAGACGGGGCGTGGAATATGAGATGCTCGAATTTGGTAGGGCAACTAGAAAATCTGAAAATGGAAATGCAGAGGCGTAATAAAGATACAATAGGGGTCTGTGAAGTGAAATGGAAAGAAGACAAGAATTTCAGGTCAGATGAGTACAGGGTAATATCAACAGCAGCAGAAAACAGCATAACGGGAGTAAGATCAGTTATTAGTATTAAAGTAGGGTAGTGGCTGTGCTACTGCGAATAGTTCAGTGTTAGGGTTGTTATCAGAATCGACAGCAAACCAACACCGACAACGATAGTTCTGGTATATACGTCGACGTCGCAGGCAGAAGATGAAGAGATAGAGAAAATATATGAAGATAATAAAAAGGGAGATGAAAATCTAATGGTCATGGGAGACTGGAATACAGTTGTAGGAGAAGGAGTAGAAGAAATGGTTACAGGAAAATATGGGTTTGGTACAAGGAATGATAAAGACCCATTGACTTCTGCAACAAATTTCAGCTGGTGAAAGTGCATACTCTGTTCAAGAATTAAAAGAGTAGAAGGTATATTTGGAAAATACCCCGTATTATGTGAAGATTTAAGTTAGATTTCTTCATGGTCAGAGTTTCCGAAATCAGATACTGGATTGTAAGGCACACCAAGGAACAATTACAGATTCAGATGGCAATAAGTAGGCTGAAGCATAAGAGACTAGTCAGGAAGAATCCATACGCGAAGAAGTGGTATTACTAAGGAATAGCTCAGTAGGCAGTGCAGCTAAAGAGGAATAGACATTTCTAAAAAGGGCAATCACATAAGAGTGAAACAAAAACATAGCTACAAACAAGGTAACTGTGAAGAAACCATCAGTAACCGAAGAAATACTTCAGCTGATCGGTGAAAGAAGAAAGTACAAAAAGGTTCAAGGAAATAAACACAAAAATACGAGTAACTGAGGAATGAAATAAATAGGAAGTGCAGGGAAGCTAAGACGAACTGCCTGCATCCTGCATGAAAAATGCAGTATGCATAGTGGCCATAGTGGTAACATTAAGAGTGCAAACGGAATTCCGCTTTTAAATATGAAGGACAGAGAGGATAGGTGGAATAAATACATTGGCGGGTTGTGAGAGGAAGGATAATTGACTCCCTTTTTATCGATGGCAATCTAAATGGTGCAATGTATGCTGATTTCGTACGTAATGTTCTACCTATGTTACTACAGGATGTTTCACTGCATGACAGAATGGCGATGTACTTCCAACATGATGGATGTCCGGCACATAGCTCGCGTGCTGATTAAGCGGTATTCAACAGCATATTTCATGACAGGTGAATTGGTCATCGAAGCGCTATACCATGGCCCGCACGTTCACCGGATCTGACGTTCCCAGAAATCTTTCTCTGGGGAAAAGTTGGAGGATATTTGCTATCGTGATCCACCGACAACGCCTGAGAACATGCGTCAGCGCATTGTCAATGCATGTGAGAACATTACGGAAGGCGTACTACTCGTTGATGAGAGGAATGTCGTTACACGTATTGGCAAATGCATAGAGGTTGACGGACATAATTTTGAGCATTTGTTGCATTATTGTGGTATTTACAGGTAATCAGGCTCTAACAGGATGCGTTCTCAGAAATGAAAGGGTCACAAAGGTACATGTATCACAGTGGAACAACCGAAATAAAATGTTCAAACCTACCTACGTTTTGTATTTTAATTTAAAATACCTACCTGTCACCAACTGTTCGTCTAAAATTGTGAGCCATATGTCTGTGCCTATTACAGCGCCATCTATCACAAAGCGAAAAAAGTGGTCCTACTAAAACAGTCATATTTCTTCACGTACTACACCAACAAGTAACAAAAAATGAGGGTTCCTATTTAAAAAAACGCAGTTAATATCCGTTTGACGTATAGCAGCGCCATCTAGCGGGCCAACCATAGCGCCCTGTGGTTCCCCCCTTCAAGATAGACGAGTTTCGTTCTTTGTAGTTTTTTTCGTTTGACGCTTGTTTCGTGAGATATTTGGCCTGGTAACGGTCAATGGACTACCCTGTATATTCTTCTTAATATCTCCTGTCGATATCACCAGTAAATATATACGAAGAGTGAATCAATTTGTTTCAAAGAACGAATATTGTCAGTTAACAGTGCTGACACTCGTCCACCAGTTGGGGTATTCAGAGTGTGTGCCCGCCGGGTTCCTCGTTGCATAAGGGAGACCATAAAGAGCAACGAATGAACGACCATCCGTGCGTAATTGCTTGCGCCCTTCGTGGCTCATCGTGAGAACGTTCTGTCGAACGGGCGAGCACCAGCACAGGCGTTGAAACATGGATTATCGCTTCGAACCAGAGACCACACCAGCTCATCTGAAGAAAAGGTTCAAAGCCGCACTCTCACCCGGTAAAGTCCTGAGGACGCTCTTCCGGGACGGGTATAGGTTGTTCGGTTAGATATCTTCCCTTATGGTGCTACGATGAACTCTGAAGTGTGTTTTGGTACCATTAGGAAACTGAAGGAAGCACTTCAGCGAGTTCGTTGCCACAAAAATGCAAACGAACTTCTTCTCCATGACAATGCAAGGTCTCACAAGTCAGCACGCCCGAGAACAGATCACAAAGTTTCATTTGATTGTTCATCCTCATCCACCCTACAGTCATCCTACCCTTCCATCTGTTTGGCCCAGTACGTGGATGATGGATAGGTTATTGACGCAACTAGACGTCGCACTTGACTTTGTCCAATAAAGTGGTATCATGCCGCCATACATGTCCTCCCATTAAGGTGGCATAAGGCCGTCTTACTAAATGGAGATTGTGTTGAGAAATAGGATTTTGCTGTCAAAGAGTGGGGGGTTAATATGGTTATTGGAATCCTGAATAAAACCGACATGCTCTCAAGAAAAATTATTTGATTCCTCACTGAACGCCCTTTGTATCTAGGAATCTATTTTTCATTATGTGTTACCAATAGGTAAATTAATATTATTCTTTTACATTTCACTGACTGTATAAACTGAAGGTTGCAAATGATTTGCTAGAAAATTCGGTTAAAAGCTCTATCCAGCTCATTATGTTACTTTTCTCGGCTTTGCGTCGGATGATCTGAGTTCTACTAATTTAAAAAAAAAAAAGTATCACATGAAATGAGTGAAAAAGCTATCCTATGATTACGACTAGTCTCTCTTTCGCCGAAATGCGTTTACGGAAGTTAGATTCCTTTTCAAAGTCAGCACGAATCATCTCGAACCTATGGCTGAACGTTTCTGTCTTCGTTCCCTTACCTTTGTAGACTTTTCTGGTTGTTCCATAACTGAGTAAATTATGTATGTTGTTCTCCACATTCTCCTCGAGACTGGTATTGCTAATTTTCGAGCACTCGGCTTCGTTATAAAAGGAAAAGTGGAGATGTAGGACTTTTTTCTAGACACAGAAGCGTCGTGGCAAGTATCCAGGCAAAAACTGGAACGGGACATGGAACATAACGTGACCAAGCTATCGACCCAAGTTTTCGGGCGAGATCTGGAGATGCTCCTTTCAATAGTTGTCTGTTATTTTCCGAGATCGAGCCGCCGCCAGATAGGATTGTGTCTCTATCACTGACTTCCGTCATTTTGCACCTTAAGACGCCCCTTCCGATCAGGTAATATGTCAGAAATACTTAAATTCGGGCGATGCAGAGAGACACTCATCAAGGATCATATTCCTACCTAAAACTTCCCTTGTGACAGAAGGAAGAATAATACTCAAGGAACGATGCATGGTTCGAATTTATGAGTAAATGGTCACCATGTCGATGATTAGAGAAGCGAATCTCCTACGACATTTTGACTGACATGGACTACACTTCGAGAATTTTAAAACCAACTTACTTATTCCTCCTACATTTCCAGGTAAGCATATTGATCGTCTGTGTCGAAATCATCACAGAAGCATAGGCCGAAAATTGTATACCCAGTGTTTGTACTTATCTTTGGAGGACGCAAACATACTGTCTCCTTTATTTCTGTTACTAACTGCCAATTATATCGACACTGTCTGTCAGCTGACGGAGCGACTCAGGTGTCAAACAGGAAAGCAACATCAGCTTGGCCCAACATACATATCCCCACTTCAGTCGAAAAGTTCCCATTACTTCATTGTTTGGGATGCGTGATAGAACAGGTAATTGCGAAACCATCTTTATTTACAGGAGAAAAGCTTTTGTGGACAACAGTCAGAATAATAATGAGGAGGGAAATGCAAGATAAAAAAAGGGATTGCATTATATATTAATAGGGAGAAGATAGTTTTCGCAAGAAGGTCTGTATTCAAAGTTTTATTACCCGCGTATTTTACAAGTAGAGCTGCATTACCAAAATGTAACTCCTTCTCCATATAGCTATGAATGAAATGCCCTCTTTGAAGAAAACCAAAGCATACGGATGATATAAATGGGTACACTGAACGATGCCGTTTGCTGTCGATAAATCAGTTGAAATGTTAATTACAGGATTAATAGAACACTGTATTTTCCTCAACACATTTTTGCGTATAATTTTGTTTCATTTCAAACGACTATCCAGTGTGTAAAAGATGATACTTTTCATCGGTGATGCTGGATCGAGCGACAAGTGCATGTTACAAATTTCTCAACCAGCTGATGCATGCAGTTGCCTGGTAGGCAGTAAATTAAACTTCGAAATCGTCAATGTGCCATTGTTGATTATCTTACACCTCTTTGGCGACTGGTGTATGAAATTTATGTTTCATATGTTAGACAATTTAGTGAGCTACTCTCAGCAACAGTTTCCATATCCCGTTCCAGAAGTAATATACTTCTGTGATTATCCCCTGCATGATTATAATTCAGAAGTAATAACGTTATGGAAGAACATGTATTCGCTTGAAACTCAGTATCTTTTTCTTCAGTACCTATTTTCGAAATTTAATTTACAAGATGGGCGCTTTACGAATCACATCATAAAACAGAAACGCATCGTTTTTTATTACAAAATTAAAATGTACGTGGAAAGCTTTATCAAGTTGAAAAGTGGCACCACGACACTGTCACATGAGAGATAGATCAAGTTGCAGGGGAGCCGTGATGTACAGCTGTGCCGTCAATTTCCTCAATGACAATCATCCATGACCTGAATTACCCGATGGCTCCACACACCATGAAGCAAGAAGCAGCGCTGTTGTGCACCTCAAAACATTAGGTGCGTGGAACACCTCCCGAAGTCACCGCGTTGCTTTATAGCGATGGTCATCCAGAGTACTGCAGAACTGCGATTCCTCACTGAATGCAATGTAGCACCATTCATTAGAAGGCCTGAATCCCATCGTAGCACCACTCTAAATGCAGCTGTTCGCATTGGCGTGTTAACGACAGCCTACAAGTGAGACAGTAATTTCCTACTTCAGCAGTTACTAGTTACAGCTACTCCACTGCGCCCGTCAGTGCTACTCGCTCCTCGCCGTGATCGCGGCTCGTTACCATCGGCTCGGGCGCATTGATTGGGACAGCGAGCTGGAGTCAATAAGATACACGGGCGCTGAAATAAGCTTGTGACGTCACACTAGTCGTCTTGTCCACCACACTTCGTGAACGCTCTATTCTGTCCCACGTCCATGGGAAATCAGTATTTAATTGGAAAGGTACCCACTAAGGCCATCGAGGACTTGAATGCTCACGCCAAGGCCCACGAGAAAGCCAGGCCATGACCTGTACGTCACAGCATGTGACACTGTAGGTCTTACGAGTGCCTGCAGCCGTCTTCGGGGGAGAGCGAGCAACTATTTCAGACGAATTTATTAAGTCTCGACTGCGTGTTTAAACGCATGTAAATCCTCTACAAACTGACTGAATAGTGTTCACTGAAATCTTTTATTTCGAATTTTCCAAATGACTTGTCATTTTGTGTGTAGAAGGGAATTTCTGCAGTAAATAACTGGAAAGTGGGCAAACAAATTAATTCTTCCTGCCTGAACAGCGATGGGCTGCTATTATTGAGGCTATAATAAAATGGTCGTAAAACGTAAATGCCTTGTTCATTTTTCATACAACATTTGGGTTACATTGCTAACCTAGCTACTATTTCATGGGTTTTCCAAAGTATTCAGTGAAGAAGTAGGTTGTTGTGAGACCTATACTTTGGTACTACATGAAATGATGGACATCTTACGTGCTAGGCAATGCATTGCAAGCGTGTGCGTTGGTGGCAAATATTTTTACTTTCTATAGCTGATGTTATTTAAACGATAGAGCAGAATTTAAACAAATACAGCTAAGAATCATCTCTATTAAACCAGCCTTCAATTAAAAAACAACTGCAGTCATATTGGTCTAACTGCTTCGGACCTGGGATGCCACACACAGACTTACACAGAGATAAAGCCGGCACACGTAAAACACGCCTAGTTTTACAAGCATATAAGTACACTTAATAGCAAATTTGCTACTCAATTAACCTGAAAAGACAGTAAAAGTGAAAGTCTTATCTACAAATAAGGAAACAATTTAGAAATATAGTTATGCCGTCTTAAATGTATTCTCACTCTTTGATAGCCATCTTTGATGCTGACGCTGCTCGTTGTAAAGGATACAAGCTTCATCACTTCATCATAAATTAAAAAATAGTGAATTAACATTACAGCTAAATGGATAAGGAGAATTAGTCACAACCAAAGTAAGGGAAGAAGAAGCTTCAACATAATAATTATTTTAACCTCCCGTCATGAGAACTATCATTAGAGACAATATTATACTACTTATCCAGCTCAACCTAACTTATTTTATTGCAAGTGAGAAACAACCGAATCGGAACTCGAACCCCCAGCTGGAGCGGCCTTGCTATTCGTAACGCGATGCCGTAGAGCGCGCAGGCATTCCCGCCGGCTCAATACTAATTTCACACATTCATGAAACATATCGCCGTCTAGATGTAATGTAAATTGCGTGTGACTAGGGGCTCACGTGGGGTAGACCATTCGCTGGGTGCAAGTCTTTCGATTAGACGCCACTTCGGCGACTTGCGCGTCGTTGGGGATGACATGATAATGATTGGGACAACACAACACCCAGTCCCTGAGCGGAGAAAATCTCCGACCCAGTCGGGAATCTAACCCGGGCCCTTAGGATTGACAATCTGTCGCGCTGACCACTTAGCTACCGAGGACGGACGGGTGCCAGATCAGCACTGTTAAGAAACAAGCGGATGTACATAGGAACGATAATATTTGTAAAGAAAAGGCCTTGAGCAGTACGTACACACACACACACACACACACACACACACGCACACGCACACACACACACACACACACACACACACACACACAATCCACTGTGATCAGCGGAACCCATGACAGGCAGGATGGAAGCAAGATAGTTTTTCTGGATACAACATAGGGCACTGCGTGACTGAGACGAGAAATCAGTCCGCTCTTCATACAGGCTGTCCTTTCGGTCGTAATTGTATTTTATACCCTACTGTTTTACGAACTTCGTTATGCCAGTTATGCTTTGGTAACCAGTGCGACAGGTTGTACAAATTCTGTTTATGCCTCTCGGTATATTTCTTTCTTATTTAAAGATGTGTTCTCATAAGCAGGTCTGAAGCACTGCACAAAGTGTGAGCGATGCTAATGCTTACCTGTGTCGGAAAGGCGTGACAAGTCCGCTTGCCGGTGGGCACGGCTGTCGGGGATGTGCGGCAGCAGAGAATGCCGAGTCGTCTCGATCCCGAGACAGCGCTCTCGGCACGGGGCATCCTCGGGACCAACAATTTCGCTCGAAGCTCCCGGAGACGATAAGTAGCTGGAATGAGGTAACGTTTGACGGCCTCCATTTGTAGTCTCCGACTACTGGTACATCATGGTATAGCGTTTTACACTAAGTCCATTATTTGTCTTTGGACAGCAGGCACAAATGTGAAAGGGTGGAATATGTTTGGTGCAGAATACGGCTGTCTTCCACTGCGGTTGTCAGAAGCGGTTGACTCGAAACCTGAAAACGAGTAATCCTTACCTCTTGTTCCTACACAGTCTATATTCTGACTCCTGTCACATCCGAATGGCCCATAAATTTGGATATTGTGCCATTCGAAAGAAAATGTGTGTGAAATCTTATGGGACTTAACTGCTAAGGTCATCAGTCCCTAAGCTTACACACTACTTAACCTAAATTATCCTAAGGGCAAACACACACACCCATGCCCGAGGGAGGAGTCGAACCTTCTCCAGGACCAGCCGCACAGTCCATGACTGCAACGCCCTAGACCGCTCGGCTATCCCACGCGGCTGTGCCATTCGAGCATCCGCCCACATGGAAACGCAGAACTCGGCGTGTGCCGGTGACGGTGTCTCACAGAAGTATATGGCCACTCCGTGTGAATCTCAGTGATCACTTAACAGCTGACGCAGTTCACGTTCCTTATATACTGTATTAGACATGTTACAAACACTAAATAAGAATAGCACTAATACGTTCTGGTTCCTGTTACACCTGCCACAGAGGACTGCTACTGTAGCCATTTACATAGCCGCTGATGGTATGTAAATGTTACATTGGCATTGGAACATGTCTCCACTTATTCCTCTGGTGAATATTTCGAGACGCAAATAGACCATGAAACTGAAGCTTTCCACCTGGTCAGCTGCTTGTGCGTGTGGGAATCAATCGCGCTAGTCTCTCCGGAGGACGCGTGTGGCAGCGCATTTTATTCCAAATTGTTCAGCATAAGGCTCACGTATTCGTATTTGCTGTGACTTTGTAATTTATTGTTTAAGATAATTATTGTTAATTACAAACCTACGCAAGCACATTCCCCAGACAAATACCACTCCTATCGAAATCCTGCGCCATAAGATCAGTTATTACATTTACAGCTCTCTAACCGCCTCAAGCTAGTCAGGTTACATTGTCGCTGCAGTAAGCAGAAAAATGTTTTTTAAATGGCCCGTATTATCTTTATTGGAGTACGTCACAATACAGTTCGAAGGTACAGTCACATCGTACTGTGGGTGGTATCCATCCTCCACGCGATAGAAACTTCATAAACTACCTAACGTTACCTCATTGGCTACTGACCTGGCTCGCACGGTGCTCGACGAATTTGTACCCAGACACTGGCGTAAACCAATGTGTACCGCTACCCACAGTCCAGAAAACCATTTCCTATGCTCCAAGCTACAAATCATGGCTACAAATGATGTCCCTGGGACTGTGTGTACTATCGGTGTTGTGTGGCATTGTACGAGCCGATACTGGCACGAAAGGCATGTTTCAGCACGACATGGTTTATCAATGGCAGCGGATTTTCTGAAATATAACTTACATTTTCTATGTTACAGTTCAGGATAATCCACGGCGACCGTTCATGTCATCACGCTGCTATAGCTTACATAACTTCGGCGTATCTCAGTGGTATGCGCTACCTTTTGACGATCAGAGCCTCTTTTATTGTGCACTTGATGATCCTGCGCCGACGATGACAAGGTGCAAGTGACAAAGAAAATGGTTCAAATGGCTCTGAACTCTATGGGACTTAACTTCTGAGGTCATCAGTCCCCTAGAACTTAGAACTACTTAATCCAAACTAACCTAAGGACATCACATAAATCCATGTCCGAGGCAGAATTCAAACCTGCGACCGTAGCGGTCGCGCTGTTCCGGACTGAAGCGCCTTGAACCTCTCGGCCACAAGCGGCAGGCTGCAAGTGACACTAAATTGAATACTGTGCCAGGAGAGTTTGTGCCTATCACGTCACCTGTCTCTAGTCGAGTTACGATTATTAGCTAATTTAAGAATGCTGTGTGTGTGTAAAAGAGAGAAATCATTTACACCAAGCTGTTTGATTAAAATAAGTATTTTATCAAGCATTACTGGGTAGCATGAACTTTGCTCAAAGAGCTCCTACAAACGTAATAGCACACCAGAATTGAATGGAAGTAAAAACTTGACTCCACGACAAAACATCGACCAGAATTCAGTGGAGATAAAAATGTAAGTCTCCAAACCAAAGCTGGATGTAACCATTTCAAGCCAAAGCTGGATGTAACTTTTTATCAAACGATTAGCATCAATATTAAACTTGAGGAAGACAAGTTTTCAACCAAGATATCATTTCTAAATCCTTTATTTACTATGACTGGTTTCGATAAAACAGAGTTACCGTCATCCGATCTGTGATCAGTGTACGTAAAGAGTAAAATGATAAATTAGAAAAAATGTGGTACCATGTGGTAAATACAACACAGAATGAATTATTGTGAAACATACCTTGGTATAGGTTAGTGAATGTACCCATCTAGAGCTCTAAGTGTACTCCAAATCATAATTATTTGGATGTTTGAAGGATGTCAAAGTTAAAACTAGTATTTACAATATCTTTCTCCAAGTGTGTCCAATATATACTACCAGTCACACAGTACATCACCGATACAAGAACGCAGCTGAATTGACACACGACGAAAGTTACCAGAGAACATGTCAACATTTAGTGCCGCTAAAGTTACTTGTGTATTCCTGTCATTGTCAATTGCAAATATAAATATGCAATTTTAATAAGACGTGGTAACCAGTAAACAATTCCAGATATTTTTTCGAGTAGGTATAACCTAAAATTTTTCCTGAAACGAAAAAGGCATACGTATCCATAAAAAGGTAGAACAATAAGTTGAAAAAGATAACATTTCGTTAAAACCGCGGAATACGTCATTTCAAAGTCCTATCTGTCTCGTACAACGTGAGATACAACACAGTATAATCGCACAGTAACATTTGTTAACTACATGTTTGCACAACAGAAACCCAGTAGAAGACTAGATTGAACAGTATAGAGTCCCATATGTAGCTTATTAAATAGGTGACGAAGAAGCTATCGTTCATTAAGTAAGTTGAACACCAATGTCTTCGGTATATACTTAGAGAAGTGAACGCATCACGGGAAGGCATCTGCGCAAGAAAGCACATGGCTGATCACGCGCTTACATTAACCTGTGATTGTGCAATTTTAATCACTTAAATATATTATCGACACAAATGTATTCCCGAAATTTCATTCTTCATCGTTAATCATTATTTGTTGTTGCAATTTTTTTCCGTCAGTATATTCTGGAGAAATTTCGGAAAAATTGGCGTACAGTTTTAGGACATATATCATTGACATGGCCCGCAGAGCGTAAAACTAGGTAAGACATAGCTTAACCCTAGGACTCACTCTGCTAAAATTTCCCTAGTACTCCTTTTGGGGTCATACATGACGCCAATCAATATATAATTGACTGTGTGTACTAATCGTTCAGAGAACAACGTACTGTCGTTTAATACTGTTTGTTTACATTTTAGTTATTATTTAGACGCATTTCACAGCTTTTTTAACAGGTACGTACATAGTAGAATTAAATTACATATGGCAGAGTAATTACATATCAGAAGTTACAATATTACTCTAAGTCATAATTTGTATCACTCATAAATGTTTCACAATGGCTTCAAATTTACAGAAAATGTGATGAACAACTCAACAGGAAACATAATTCTAACCGGAATCCGTACCATAGTCATCTGCACATATTTTGCTAGTAGTAACTATTTCAGAATGTTCTTTGGAAACAAATTTGTTACACTTTTTGCATGTTGAACTGTATTTTGTGTCCTTTGATCGGGGGGCAAATGGAGCATCTGCCTCGCTTTCTCTTCTGATTGTCGGGTATTACGTCTGGATGTCCATTGTCTAACAGATCATCAAATCCACACCGTTTGATACTGCTAATAATATCCTTGTTCCTTGCTTGTGGTAAACTCAAACGACGTTCCACATGGGGCTTTGCCATTTCTTTGGCCAACTTCATTAGAAAAAGACGTCTCTCTGTTTTTTCAACAGCAACACAGAAGAATCTGTAGGTATTGAGTGCAGCTAGATCGACAAGATCATAAAATACTGCTAATGGCCAACGTTTTGTACCGTTTTTCACAGAATAGTAATAGCTCATTTGATCTAGCTTATCAACACCTGATTTTGTTGAGTTGTAATACAACACTACTTCTGGTTTTCGTTTCAAGTTGTTTTCTTTGGGCACTTCAAATGATTGATGTTGTGTTGACAGGAGTAGCACAGCCTTATTTCTTTTTGGAGTATACGAAACTAATAGGGTTTTACCACTGTACGCCAATCTGGTAGTGCATTCTTCCCTAGTTTTCGAAGGCAAAAACTCTTTTGGGACTTCTTTTCTTGTAGAACGTAGAGTACCTACAAGTGTCAACTTCATTTTCAACAATTCTTGGCCAAGGTCATAGCTCGTGAAAAAATTATCAGTGGTAATATTCCTACCACTGCCAGCCAGATGACGCACTAAATCTAAGACCACTCTTTTGCCTTGATTCACTTCTCTCACATCACCACTCCTTCCAGTGTACATTTGAAGATTTGTCAGATAACCATGATCACAGTCTACTGCGCACCATATCTTGATGCCATACTTTCCTGGCTTTGAACGAATGTAGACCTTGAAACTGCACCGACCTCTGTATACGCAAAGATGTTCATCAACAGTAATGTTGCTGGAAGGTATAAATGATGTTTGACATTGCACGGCAAACAAATCAAATATTTCCTGTACAGCTTCAGCCTTATTTCCAATCCTCTCTTTCCTTTCAAGTCTTGTGATGCGGTCGTCAAAGCAAAGTGAACGCAGAATGTCCTGATATCGCCTCCTCGACATAGTAGCACGGAATAGAGGAGTGCCATATTCAGAGTCCCAAAATTCGTCAACAGGTTTCCCCCGGCTCCTCTGTACGCCATACAGAATCAGCAAGCCTAAAAATGAAAGAAGCTCGCATCTGTCTGTATCACACCAGTCAACTAACTTTCCAGACACTTTCAATTCATTTCCTCGTTGATTTGTGACCTGAACTATTATATCCAGCAATTCATTAGTAATAAACTGCCTGAAACAGTCAACAGCTGAGCTAACACTAACTGTACTAGGAATATCTGCTGAAAATCGTTGTATGTTGCGGATTGGAAATCGACGAATTGATGGTTCTTTTGTACTCCATGCAATATCCCGACTCCTGCTTACCGGTACTGCACTTTCACCTTCTCCACTGTCATCATTTTCAGCAAGAATATCATTTTCTTCTAATTCATGTAACCAAATTTCATCACTTTGGTCTACCTGTGTCTCTGTTCCATCATCTTCGGCGTCACTACTTTCTGAATCACTACTGCTACGAAATAAGTCTTCCATAGCTTGTTCTACACTATAGCCAGGAGCAAAACGTATTCCATCCATGCTGAACTTACACTGCAGCAACAAACGTACAACAAACGTACAAACGAACTTCCAGTTTGAGGTTAGTTCTGAGTAACACCTGAATAACAGCTGAATTCAGTATTACCAACTCAAAATACCTATGAAAGAGATTGATAGTTGATAATCTATACATTCTATGAATGTTACATATAATCTATCTGGGGTCATAATTGACCCCAACAGTAGTTTTTGTTAATTATTGATTTAAATGTTGCGTCAAGCGCTCTAAAAATTTTTGTGAGAGAACTACAATACTGTGTGGTAAAAGTCATAAAATTCTGAATTTTTACAAGAAACAGAAATATTATTTTATCCATAGTAAAGACGATTGGGCTCACCTATGACCCCAGAGTGAGACCTAGCGTTAAAGCACGATCTGCCGAGCGCTGTTGGCAAGCAGGGTGCACTCAACCCTTGTGAGGCACACTGAGGAGCTACTTGATTGAGAAGTAGCGGCTCCGGTTTTGGAAACTGACATACGGCCGGGAGAGCGGTGTGCTGACCACACTCCCCTCCATATGCGCATACAGTGGCGCCTATGAGCTGACGATGACACGGCGGCCGGCCAGTAGCGTCGGGCCCTCATGTTTTGTTCGGGAAGAGTTTAGTCTAAAAAGGAAATCGTAAAGCTGTGAGCAAGATAAGTGACTTAGGACGGGGAGGTGTTCGAATTTACAGTGTGCATCGCGTGACCAAAGATATATTTGACATGATATAAAGGGCATGTAGATGTTTTAGACTGCGCAGTTATGTACGATGCGTAGTCCGCCCCGATTGCTGAGTGGTCAGAGTGACGAATTGCCGTTCTACGGGCCCGGGTTCGATCCCTGCCTGGGTCGGGGATATTCTCCGCTCAGCAACTGGGTGTTGTGTTGTCTTCATCATCATTTCATCCCCATCCGTCACGCAGGTCGCTTAGTGTGGCGTCGAATGTAATAAGACCTGCATCAAGGCGGCGGTACCTCCCCCACAAGGGGCCTCCCGGCCAATGACGCCAAACGCTCATTTCCATTTTTATGATGCATAACCCGAGATCTAAATACTATTTTAGACTCTCAGCAACAATTGGAAAGGGAAAAAACTAAAATGTCGACACCGAAATAATAATACGGCAGTGATGTCAAAGACAATTTACCCAACAACTTAGAAAATAGAATATAGTCACAACGTGTAAATACGCAATATTTTGGCCGTGGATATAATCAATGCATATTATATCGACTATACAGCTAATTAGGATGTGGAGTACCTGCATTAACCTTTACCGAGGCATGTTTAACAATAATTCAGTTTATTTATTGTATTTACGACACTGTATGGTATTTTTCATCATTTTATGTTTTACACGACATTTACACTATTCACAGATATGATTGTATTAGTCCTGCTACGCCGGAACCGGCCATCGTCTATAAAGATTTTACAAAGGCAATCTTGGCTGAGTGGCTGTCTTCCTTCACTTTGAATATTTACAGATTGCCGCTTTCTACTCAGTGCGAGCTAGTTAACTAACAGCGAGAGTACTCACAAACCGATGTGGACACAGCTTTCTCGCACATTTGGACACAACAGACATATATGTACAACCTCTATAAAGGGACGTGGTCGAATTATTTACAATCGTTATATGAAGTGTTATGGAAGACGGTCCCCTCGTTCACTTTATATTGCTGCAAGTTTTCTCTAACTATCGCGTTTATGACAATAGCTGCCTTCCTAGAGAAAACCATCACAAATGATTCCTACTCTGTTTTCGTCTAACGCGCTTTTCTCAAAATGTTTTTGTTATGGCAAGAAAATTCCTGAGTTTTACACTAAAAGTAACGGACAGCAGTTTATACAGTACGCCTGCATACAATCTGTAAAAACGACAGGTACTCGTGTGAGTTGAAGACAATGAAAGAAACGAAACTTGTAAGCTTAGGTCCCGGAAAAAATGCTTATCCTGATACAATGTCTGCACAAGGGTAACCGAACCAGTGTTACAACGCTTTTATTTCGAAACTTGGGAAGTGAGGAGCACATTTCAAAAGTGATTTACTGCCTTCGTTTGTTTTTATGATGTCTCCGCCTACCTAAGCACTTGTAAACAGCGTTTCGGCAACAACTGTATCGACCGCGACTCGCTAATACCGTGGTCTCCCAGGTCCTCCGACATGAACGTCTTGGATGTTTTTGTCTGGAGATATTTATCATTCCTACTGACAGTATCGAATAAATCCTGGACCGCATTGTGGTTTCTTGTCAGTGCATTCAGAACCCGCCTAGGATATAGATAAGCACTAATGAGAAGATCGGCTGCAGCCTGCTTTCACATGAACGATGGTCATGTGGAGAACCTGCTGTAATGTGTTTGTCTTCAAGTCCATACCTACTGTTTGGATCATTGGGAAATCTAATATGTGTCAATGTATTTAGTCGTGTTACGACGTATCGCAGTAATTATGCGGACCTATGTTTACTAGATCTGTTTGCTTGTTTGAGTGTCGTCCACTGGCTCCTTTCCTTTACACGTGCTGTAGTCTAACTGCCGTTAGTAATGGGGTACAATCTTCATACGTTATTCCGGACGTGAGTTAATGAATACTTACATGTCCGAAAGAACAGACACTATATCCATATAAGTATGTAGTTCTGGCAACACCGCCCATGACCTTCCTCTTCTGTGCACGTGCACAGATATTCCCCGAACTCTTAAGGGACTTGGTAAAAATGTATTCCACGAGTAATGAGTGTGTTGGGGTGGGACACTACGAATGTAGTGTGTGGACTGCGGACATACAAGGTGAAAATGGGGGTCTCGCGGGAGGTGTGCGCGGGATAGTCCCTGCAGTAGCGCTGTCCTCCGTGCCCTCGGTGGCTCAGATGGATGCCGGCACGGTAACTCACCTCACCCTGCTCGATCAGAGGGTTAGCTGCCCTCTGCAAAAAAAAAAAAAAAAAAAAAAAAAAAAAAAAAAAAAAAAAAAAAGGAAACTGAATTAAAGGATCAACGACGAACTGACACGGGTGTCTTGCGACGTCCGACCCGAGCAGTTACAACGAACAGAAACTGACGAAATGAAATTAATTAAGAAAAAAAAGGTGGATAGAGCGTCTGCCATGTAAGCAGGAGATCCCGGGTTCGAGCCCCGGTCGGGGCACATATTTTCACCTGTCCCCGTGGATATGTATCAACGCCCGTCAGCAGCTGAAGGTATTATTATAATTCTAATTTCGTTTGAGTTAATGAACGTGACACTATTACTTTCGCGTGATATTACGTGTCAACAAAATGATTATTCACCACATTCTTCCCATTCAGAAGAAAACGTTTCACGCTGCCAGACCGCTAAAAGACTCGAGTGTGATGAAGTAAGAAACTTCATCCAGTTACCTCTTTGCTCCCGAAGGCGACATGAATGTAAAACCTGCAGCAGTGCTTAGCTACAGAGTGATAAATCCCTGAAAAATAAGGTCACGCGAAGTTTAATTCTCTCCACGACACTTCCATGACGCCATTTGCGAACAAAATTTATCAGACTGAAAGTGGTGAGTGCCTGTGTGTGGCATTTGCGACTGGTGACGACAGGCAGGAAGACGGATGCAGCTATTAATACGTGTTCTTTGCCTGCGGAGCAGGCGCGAGTCCCGTATGCTTCGTTGTGACAGTATAATGCGTATTATAGACATAGATAACCGTCGGATTCCTTAGGTTTGGGCAGAGTGATCATGACGAACGCAAGCACCCTGTCCCCGGGCAGAGAGGGTCCCCAACCCGGGCGGGAATCTACATTGGAACGCCGTAATCCAGGGCCTGCAACGCTGCCCACTACACCGCGAACAGAGAACTGTATTTACCAATAGCGTATTATACTTCAGGATCCTTCATTACGTTGGTGTGCATACCAGACTTTTAAGTTGACTGAGTGTGTAAACTGCGGGAGTGTTTAGGGAAATCTAGCTGCTAGAATTCTGAGAAACTCATGCCCCTTCTGAAATTTATTACGTACTAGCACAAAATGTGACTGTGAACTTTGATGAAAAACTGATTATTTCGAAATTAAAGTTGGTCCCTGTGAAGTTTAATAAAGGAAAACATTTGTTTTCTACACTACTTGGCTTATATGCGTCGCGCTGAATAAAGCTGTGCTAACTGCTCTCGCCTCTACAGAATGTATCTGTAACAGTGCTGCAATATCTAACTACTGGGATACGCAACGATGCAATGCGTTCTCTAAAAACATTGATAATATTCTTGATTCATAATTTTTGGTAACTGTTTTAAATAAATTAAAAATTAATTGATACTTGGGATGTGGACAATAATCCTGGGTTCAGCGAACTCAATAGTAGTCTCAAATCATTTGACTCAATGACATTTAACGAAACGTCAATAATAGTTAAGCTTTCTCTGAAATCACGTAACTAATCCTACAATCACAAAAATTAAACGTCACGTGTATAATCCTTCCTTAAACAGAATTACAAAGATCTAATACTTAAATCCACTTCTCTCACAATGAGCGATAAATAAATAAATAAATAAAATTAAAAGCAAAAGTATTCCTGATTGGAATGTTGGACGAATCAAGAATGCAGGATTATCAAGCCGCTGTTGCAAATAAAACAAACTTAATCATTAATTGTGATCCATTCTTCACAAGAGTATAGTCGTACCAAGGTAAAAAACAGTTCTCTGCTCGCGGTGCAGTGGGCAGCGTTGTAGGCCCTGGATTACGGTGTCCCGGTGTAGATTCCCGCCCGGGTTGGGGACCCTCTCTGCCCGGGGACAGGGTGCTTGCGTTCGTCATGATCACTCTGCCAAAACCAAAGGAATCCAACGGTTATCTATGTCTATAATACGCATTATACTGTCACAACAAAGCATACGGGACTCGCGCCTGCTCCGCAGGCAAAGAACATGTATTAATAGCTCCATCTGTCTTTCTGCCTGTCGTCACCAGTCGCAAATGCCACACACAGGCACTCACCACTTTCAGTCTGATAAATTTTGTTCACAAATGGCGTCATGGAAGTGTCGTGGAGAGAATTAAACTTCGCGTGACCTGATTTTTCAGGGATTTATCACTCTGTAGCTAAGCACTGTTGGAGGTTTTTCATTCATGTCGCCTTCGGGAGCAAAGAGGTAACTGGATGAAGTTTCTTACTTCATCACACTCGAGTCTTTTAGCGGTCTGGCAGCGTGAAACGTTTTCTTCTGAATGGGAAGAATGTGGTGAAAAACCATTTTGTTGACACGTAATATCACGCGAAAGTAATAGTGTCACGTTCATTAACTCAAACGAAATTAGAATTATAATAATACCTTCAGCTGCTGACAGGCGTTGACATATATCAACGGGGACAGGTGAAAATATGTGCCCCGACCGGGGCTCGAACCCGAGATCTCCTGCTTACATGGCAGACGCTCTATCCACCTTTTTTTTCTTAATTAATTTCATTTCGTCAGTTTCTGTTCGTTGTAACTGCTCGGGTCGGACGTCGCAAGACACCCGTGTCAGTTCGTCGTTGATCCTTTAATTCAGTTTTTTTTTTTTTTTTTTTTTTTTTTTTTTTTTTTTTTTTTTTTCAGAGGGCAGCTAACCCTCTGATCGAGCACGGTGAGGTGAGTTACCGTGCCGGCATCCATCTGAGCCACCGAGGGCACGGAGGACAGCGCTACTGCAGGGACTATCTCGCGCACACCTCCCGCGAGACCCCCATTTTCACCTTGTATGTCCGCAGTCCGCACACTACATTCGTAGTGTCCCACCCCAACACACTCATTACTCGTGGAATACATTTTTACCAAGTCCCTTAAGAGTTCGGGGAATATCTGTGCACGTGCACAGAAGAGGAAGGTCATGGGCGGTGTTGCCAGAACTATATACTTATATGGATATAGTGTCTGTTCTTTCGGACATGTAAGTATTCATTAACTCACGTCCGGAATAACGTATGAACATAGTACCCCATTACTAACGACAGTTAGACTACAGCACGTGTAAAGGAAAGGAGCCAGTGGACGACACTCAAACAAGTAAACAGATCTAGTAAACATAGGTCCGCATAGTTACTGCGATACGTCGTAACACGACTAAATACATTGACACATATTAGATTCCCCAATGAATCAAACAGTAGGTATGGACTTGAAGACAAACACATTACAGCAGGTTCTCCACATGACCATCGTTCATGTGAAAGCAGGCTGCAGCCCATCTTCTCATTAGTGCATATCTATATCCTAGGCGGGTTCTGAATGCACTGACAAGAAACCACAATGCGGTCCAGGATTTATTCGATACTGTCAGTAGGAATGAAGTAGACAAAACGTTGTAAATATCTCCAGACAAAAACATCCAAGACGTTCATGTCGGAGGACCTGGGAGACCACGGTATTAGCGAGTCGCGGTCGATACAGTTGTTGCCGAAACGCTGTTTACCAGTGTTTAGATAGGGGGAGACATCATAAAAACAAACGAAGGCAGTAAATCACTTTTGGAATGTGCTCCTCACTTGCCAGGTTTCGAAATAAAAGAGTTGTAACACTGGCTTGGTTACACTTGTGCAGGCGTTATATCAGGATAAGCATTTTTTCCGGGACCTAAGCTTACAAGTTTCGTTTCTTTCATTGTCTTCAACTCACACGAGTACCTGTCGTTTTTACAGATTGTATGCAGGCGTACTGTATAAACTGCTGTCCGTTACTTTTAGTGTAAAACTCAGGAATTTTCTTGCCATAACAAAAACATTTTGAGAAAAGCGCGTTAGACGAAAACAGAGTAGGAATCATTTGTGATGGTTTTCTCTAGGAAGGCAGCTATTGTCATAAACGCGATAGTTAGAGAAAACTTGCAGCAATATAATGTGAACGAGGGGACCGTCTTCCATAACACTTCATATAACGATTGTAAATAATTCGACCACGTCCCTTTATAGAGGTTGTACATATATGTCTGTTGTGTCCAAATGTGCGAGAAAGCTGTGTCCACATCGGTTTGTGAGTACTCTCGCTGTTAGTTAACTAGCTCGCACTGAGTAGAAAGCGGCAATCTGTAAATATTCAAAGTGAAGGAAGACAGCCACTCAGCCAAGATTGCCTTTGTAAAATCTTTATAGACGATGGCCGGTTCCGGCGTAGCAGGACTAATACAATCATATCTGTGAATAGTGTAAATGTCGTGTAAAACATAAAATGATGAAAAATACCATACAGTGTCGTAAATACAATAAATAAACTGAATTATTGTTAAACATGCCTCGGTAAAGGTTAATGCAGGTACTCCACATCCTAATTAGCTGTATAGTCGATATAATATGCATTGATTATATCCACGGCCAAAATATTGCGTATTTACACGTTGTGACTATATTCTATTTTCTAAGTTGTTGGGTAAATTGTCTTTGACATCACTGCCGTATTATTATTTCGGTGTCGACATTTTAGTTTTTTCCCTTTCCAATTGTTGCTGAGAGTCTAAAATAGTATTTAGATCTCGGGTTATGCATCATAAAAATGGAAATGAGCGTTTGGCGTCATTGGCCGGGAGGCCCCTTGTGGGGGAGGTACCGCCGCCTTGATGCAGGTCTTATTACATTCGACGCCACACTAAGCGACCTGCGTGACGGATGGGGATGAAATGATGATGAAGACAACACAACACCCAGTTGCTGAGCGGAGAATATCCCCGACCCAGGCAGGGATCGAACCCGGGCCCGTAGAACGGCAATTCGTCACTCTGACCACTCAGCAATCGGGGCGGACTACGCATCGTACATAACTGCGCAGTCTAAAACATCTACATGCCCTTTATATCATGTCAAATATATCTTTGGTCACGCGATGCACACTGTAAATTCGAACACCTCCCCGTCCTAAGTCACTTATCTTGCTCACAGCTTTACGATTTCCTTTTTAGACTAAACTCTTCCCGAACAAAACATGAGGGCCCGACGCTACTGGCCGGCCGCCGTGTCATCGTCAGCTCATAGGCGCCACTGTATGCGCATATGGAGGGGAGTGTGGTCAGCACACCGCTCTCCCGGCCGTATGTCAGTTTCCGAAACCGGAGCCGCTACTTCTCAATCAAGTAGCTCCTCAGTGTGCCTCACAAGGGTTGAGTGCACCCTGCTTGCCAACAGCGCTCGGCAGATCGTGCTTTAACCCTAGGTCTCACTCTGGGGTCATAGGTGAGCCCAGTCGCTTTACTATGGATAAAATAATATTTCTGTTTCTTGTAAAAATTCAGAATTTTATGACTCTTACCACACAGTATTGTAGTTCTCTCACAAAAATTTTTAGAGCGCTTGACGCAACATTTAAATCAATAATTAACAAAAACTACTGTTGGGGTCAATTATGACCCCAGATAGATTATATGTAACATTCATAGAATGTATAGATTATCAACTATCAATCTCTTTCATAGGTATTTTGAGTTGGTAATACTGAATTCAGCTGTTATTCAGGTGTTACTCAGAACTAACCTCAAACTGGAAGTTCGTTTGTACGTTTGTTGTACGTTTGTTGTTGCAGTGTAAGTTCAGCATGGATGGAATACGTTTTGCTCCTGGCTATAGTGTAGAACAAGCTATGGAAGACTTATTTCGTAGCAGTAGTGATTCAGAAAGTAGTGACGCCGAAGATGATGGAACAGAGACACAGGTAGACCAAAGTGATGAAATTTGGTTACATGAATTAGAAGAAAATGATATTCTTGCTGAAAATGATGACAGTGGAGAAGGTGAAAGTGCAGTACCGGTAAGCAGGAGTCGGGATATTGCATGGAGTACAAAAGAACCATCAATTCGTCGATTTCCAATCCGCAACATACAACGATTTTCAGCAGATATTCCTAGTACAGTTAGTGTTAGCTCAGCTGTTGACTGTTTCAGGCAGTTTATTACTAATGAATTGCTGGATATAATAGTTCAGATCACAAATCAACGAGGAAATGAATTGAAAGTGTCTGGAAAGTTAGTTGACTGGCGTGATACAGACAGATGCGAGCTTCTTTCATTTTTAGGCTTGCTGATTCTGTATGGCGTGCAGAGGAGCCGGGGGAAACCTATTGACGAATTTTTTGACTCTGAATATGGCACTCCTCTATTCCGTGCTACTATGTCGAGGAGGCGATATCAGGACATTCTGCGTTCACTTCGTTTTGACGACCGCATCACAAGACTTGAAAGGAAAGAGAGGATTGGACATAAGGGTGAAGCTGTACAGGAAATATTTGATTTGCTTGCCGTGCAATGTCAAACATCATTTATACCTTCCAGCAACATTACTGTTGATGAACATCTTTGCGTATACAGAGGTCGGTGCAGTTTCAAGGTCTACATTCGTTCAAAGCCAAGAAAGTATGGCAGCAAGATATGGTGCGCAGTAGACTGTGCACATGGTTATCTGACAAATCTTCAAATGTACACTGGAAGGAGTGGTGATGTGAGAGAAGAGAATCAAGGCAAGAGAGTGGTCTTAGATTTAGTGCGTCATCTGGCTGGCAGTGGTAGGAATATTACCACTGATAATTTTTTCACGAGCTATGACCTTGGCCAAGAATTGTTGAAAATGAAGTTGACACTTGTAGGTACTCTACGTTCTACAAGAAAAGAAGTCCCAAAAGGGTTTTTGCCTTCGAAAACTAGGGAAGAATGCACTACCAGATTTGCGTACAGTGGTAAAACCCTATTAGTTTCGTATACTCCAAAAAGAAATAAGGCTGTGCTACTCCTGTCAACACAACATCAATCATTTGAAGTGCCCAAAGAAAACAACTTGAAACGAAAACCAGAAGTAGTGTTGTATTACAACTCAACAAAATCAGGTGTTGATACGCTAGATCAAATGAGCTCTTACTATTCTGTGAAAAACGGTACAAAACGTTGGCCATTAGCAGTATTTTATGATCTTGTCGATCTAGCTGCACTCAATGCCTACAGATTCTTCTGTGTTGCTGTTGAAAAAACAGAGAGACGTCTTTTTCTAATGAAGTTGGCCAAAGAAATGGCAAAGCCCCAAGTGGAACGTCGTTTGAGTTTACCACAAGCAAGGAACAAGGATATTATTAGCAGTATCAAACGGTGTGGATTTGATGATCTGTTAGACAATGGACATCCAGACGTAATACCCGACAATCAGAAGAGAAAGCGAGGCAGATGCTCCATTTGCCCCCCGATCAAAGGACACAAAATACAGTTCAACATGCAAAACGTGTAACAAATTTGTTTGCAAAGAACATTCTGAAATAGTTACTACTAGCAAAATATGTGCAGATGACTATGGTACGGATTCCGGTTAGAATTATGTTTCCTGTTGAGTTGTTCATCACATTTTCTGTAAATTTGAAGCCATTGTGAAACATTTATGAGTGATACAAATTATGACTTAGAGTAATATTGTAACTTCTGATATGTAATTACTCTGCCATATGTAATTTAATTCTACTATGTACATACCTGTTGAAAAAGCTGTGAAATGCGTCTAAATAATAACTAAAATGTAAACAAACAGTATTAAACGACAGTACGTTGTTCTCTGAACGATTAGTACACACAGTCAATTATATATTGATTGGGGTCATGTATGACTCCAAAAGGAGTACTAGGGAAACTTTAGCAGAGTGAGTCCTAGGGTTAAGCTATGTCTTACCTAGTTTTACGCTCTGCATGCCATGTCAATGATACATGTCCTAAAACTGTACGCCAATTTTTCCGAAATTTCTCCAGAATATACTGACGGAAAAAAATTGCAGCAACAAATAATGATTAACGATGAAGAATGAAATTTCGGGAATACATTTGTGTCGATAATATATTTAAGTGATTAAAATTGCACAATCACAAGTTAATGTAAGCGCGTGATCAGCCATGTGCTTTCTTGCGCAGATGCCTTCCCGTGATGCGTTCACTTCTCTAAGTATATACCGAAGACATTGGTGTTCAACTTACTTAATGAACGATAGCTTCTTCGTCACCTACTTAATAAGCTACATATGGGACTCTATAGTGTTCAATCTAGTCTTCTACTGGGTTTCTGTTGTGCAAACATGTAGTTAACAAATGTTACTGTGCGATTATACTGTGTTGTATCTCACGTTGTACGAGACAGATAGGATTTTGAAATGACGTATTCCGCGGTTTTAACGAAATGTTATCTTTTTCAACTTATTGTTCTACCTTTTTATGGATACGTATGCCTTTTTCGTTTCAGGAAAAATTTTAGGTTATACCTACTCGAAAAAATATCTGGAATTGTTTACTGGTTACCACGTCTTATTAAAATTGCATATTTATATTTGCAATTGACAATGACAGGAATACACAAGTAACTTTAGCGGCACTAAATGTCGACATGTTCTCTGGTAACTTTCGTCGTGTGTCAATTCAGCTGCGTTCTTGTATCGATAATGTACTGTGTGACTGGTAGTATATATTGGATACACTTGGCGAAAGATATTGTAAATACTAGTTTTAACTTTGACATCCTTCAAACATCCAAATAATTATGATTTGGAGTACACTTAGAGCTCTAAATGAGTAATTGCACTAACCTATACCGAGGTATGTTTCAGAATAATTCATTCTGTGTTGTATTTACCACATGGTACCACATTTTTTCTAATTTATCATTTTACTCTTTACGTACACTGATCGCAGATCGGATGACGGTAACTCTGTTTTATCGAAACCAGTCATAGTAAATAAAGGATTTAGAAATGATATCTTGGTTGAAAACTTCTCTTCCTCAAGTTGAATATTGATGCTAATCCTTCGATAAAACGTTACATCCAGCTTTGGTTTGAAAAGGTTACATCCAGCTTTGGTTTGGAGACTTACATTTTTATCTCCACTGAATTCTGGTCGATGTTCTGTCGTGGAGATAAGTTTTTACTTCCATTCAATTCTGGTGTGCTATTATGTTTGTAGGCGCTCTTTGAGTAAAGTTCATGCTACCCAGTAATGCTTGATAAAATACTTATTTTAATCAAACAGCTTGGTGTAAATGATTTCTCTCTTTTACACACACACACAGCATTCTTAAATTAGCTAATAATCGTATCTCCACTAGAGACAGGTGACGTGATAGACACAAACTCTCGTGGCACTGTATTCAATTTAGTGTCACTTGCAGCCTGCCGCCTGTGGCCGCGCGGTTCTAGGCGCTTCAGTCCGGAACAGCGCGAGCGCTACGGTCGCAGGTTTGAATTCTGCCTCGGACATGGATGTATGTGATGTCCTTAGGTTAGTTTGGATTAAGTAGTTGTAAGTTATATGGGACTGATGACCTCAGAAGTTAAGTCCCATAGAGTTCAGAGCCATTTGAACCATTTTCTTTGTCACTTGCACCTTGTCATCGACGGCGCAGGATCATCAAGTGCACAATAAAAGAGGCTTTGATCGTCAAAAGGTATCGCATACCACTGGGATACCCCGAAGTTATGTAAGCTATAGCCGCGTGATGACACGAACGGTCGCTGTGGATTATCCTGAACTGAAACATAGAAAATGTAAGATATATTTCAGAAAATCCGCTGCCGTTGATAAACCATGTCGTGCTGAAACATGCCTTTCGTGCCAGTATCGGCTCGTACAATGCCACACAACACCGATAGTACACACAGTCCCAGGGACATCATTTGTAGCCATGATTTGTAGCTTGGAGCATAGGAAATGGTTTTCTGGACTGTGGGTAGTGGTACACATTGAATTCAGTGGCGTGCCTTCTGCTTTGTCAACAGATGTAGCAGTTCTTTACCATTTACTGTAATCTCTTTCGCGAGAGGTGTGTTTATAGGTACCTTGAAGATTTGGTGATATAAATAGCGAAACGCTGCAGGATCATTTACACCAATTAAGCCAAGGCTAGGTTCATATTCGGAAAGTGGACTTAACTGTTAAAACATCTCATGCTAATCTGTCCAGCCATGAAATTAGGACATTCGCGAAACTCAGGAGTGGAAATGATCCAGAATGCACGAAGGCTATTAAAATTTTTCTTCCAAGAAAAAATGAGAACGATACAGTTCGCCTTATCGGAATCTTTTTTTTTTATTTAGGAAAACAGGTGGCCGTGTGCTTCAATCGGCTGCTCCTTACAGGTGATGTTCTCAGCAGACAAATAGTGGGAAGCCAACTTTTGATGCACTTACACTTGCACTAAATAATGCTCTCAATTTTAAATGTCCTTTATACGGTAAACTGATGCCTCCAATTCTACGGGTGTAGCATTACCCCTGCAAGAGCCTGACACCGCCGGAAGACCAGCCGTGTACGTTACTAGAATATTTTCTGTGATTGAACTTAAATGTTCCATCTAACAGCAACAAGTCCTAGCAGTCATGTTTGCCTTTATTTCGAACATAACGAAGTCTTATTGGAAACAAGTTACCAGGCCTTAAGCCCAGTGCGTGTGACAGCTCGTGAAACTCGTATGATTGCACTCTGGTCCGTCCTCAGTTCCGCGCTTCCGTTTTCAGTAAAGCATATAAGGGGTTCAGATATTCAGATCGCGGAAATCTTGTCGTTTCTTTGAGATCAATCACATTGATTCGGAGGCGTTTCAGGGTACCGAGTGTGGGGCGTGAATTTTGACAACAGTAGTCGCAACACTTTCTCTGTTTGACAGTTTATGGGAGAAATGGGATCAGAACCCCGAAATGAACGATCTTACGCATAGGCTACTCACTGGTGAAGAATTTCGAGGTTCCCAGCTTGATAAATAACTCCTTTGTTATGATGGAAAATCAAAAAACTGTGTCCTAAGAAACTTGTCCCAGGCGTTTCTCCGTTTTTTTTCCAGAATTCTTGTTTGGAGAAATCTGAAAACTTAATAAATCACGGAATAATGTAGATACAAAGGTAAAAATTGACACACATGGTTGGAATGACATGGGGTTTTATTAGAACAAAAAAAACAAAGTTCACAAAATGTCCGACAGGTGACGCTGGACAGCAAAACTGCCACCGCGACGGGTGAGAGGTACGCCGATACGTTACAGAATCGCATCATCCCCAGCCTGGCTGTTAAACACCTGCTGGAACGTACAATGTTTATGCAGGATGGCGTTCCACCCAGGTTGCTAGATACGTGAAAAATCTGTTGTGCGCATCGTTTGCTGATGATCGTGTGCTCAGCCTCCACTTTCGTCATGCTTGGCCTCCCACGTCCCCAGACCTCAGTCCGTGCGATTATTGGCTTTGGGGTTACCTGAATTTGCAAGTATATCGTGATCGACCGACATCTCTGGGCATGCTGAAAGACAACATCCGACGCCAATGCCTCTCCATAACTGCGGACATGTTTTACAGTGTTGTCAACAACATTATTCCTCGACTACAGCTATTGTTGAGGAATGATGGTGGACATATTGAGCATTTCCTGTAAAGAACATCATCTTTGCTTTGTCTTACTTTGTTATGCTAATTATTGCTATTCTTATCAGATGAAGCGCCATCTGTCGGACATTTTTTGAAAGTTTGTATTCTTTTGCTTCTAATAAAACCCCATGTCATTCCAAGCATGTGTGTCAAATTTTACCTCTCTATCTACATAATTTCGTGATTTATTCAGTTTTCAAATTTATACTGACTTTTTGATCACCCGGTATAATACCGCAGTCTGAAGTAAGGAGTGCCTTCCTGCCTACATTAAGTACGGATGTAAGAAGGCTGGTAAATGTACGTGAGGCCTGTAACGTCACAGCCTAAACCTATTAGTCATCATTTTCTTCTCCGTTCAACCTGTGAAGGGACGTTCATGGAAGAGGTTCTTGTGGGTTGTTTCGATCCACAATCTCATACTAAAATGTTAACAGATATATTGTTGCTGTCGGGACATTCTCCCGTTTCGTGCTGCTTTTAACTATTAAAGGAATGACTACTGGATTAAAACTATTCAAAATTTGGCTAATGTTAAAACATTTATGGCCCTCCTAGGACCTTACTTTTTAAGAACTCCCTTACTTTTCTGTCTAAAGAGTTTCGAAAGCTCTTATTTGGGAATCCGGCATCTGGTATTACTACCATTCCTTAATATCCAAAGCCTTCCTTCACAGAACGTATTAACCGTAATCTTACATCTGTTCTGATTATTTTTATGCTCGCTCTCAAACTAACTGGAATAAGTTCATAGCTTATTGATTCCGCTGCTGTTGTTGAGACCCTTGTGGCAACTCCGGTTAGTCTGTTCAGGATATCCTTCCATAACACATCACTACGGAGATTGTCCAGCGAATTTGGTGCAGTGGTAACGATACTGATTGTAACATCGGAGTGAGGTAGGGAGGTGTAACTGGGTAGCTACAATATTGCAAGCTGATGTCGTGCTTATTAAAAACGTTGGGCCAGAAGCCATGGTGATGAGAAAATATCCAGTAAACCACTGCCAGATTTTGTTCGACCTTGACAAATTATTAAGTTTCACCCCAGTTAGCGCCACGTTCAGAAATGCGGCTACCAATAAACCATTTTAGTGTCTGTGTCAGTCAGGTTAGATCTGTTCATCATACAAATCATCTGAAGGTAGTGGGAACTCTGTAGCAAGTTTCTCTCTCTTTTCTTTTTTAAGGGGAGGGGGGAGATTTGGCCGCTTAACAACACGTGCACCTATTATCAATAGAATATTCACGCTATTGTGTCCTTGCACATCGTAACCTAGCAACAACTAGTATCACATCCTGCTAGAGTGCGCGGTATACCCGACTTAGTGATGCAAGAATCGCTGCTTGAGCAGAATATTTGATTGAAGTGCTTTGATGTCACATACCTATCTTCTTCTAGTGTAATATGTGAAGGTTGATATCGTCATCTTGATCTGTAAACTTCAGGCACGTAAGTGCGACACTACCACCTTCTGGCTCATTGGAGGAGACGCTTTCGCTATACTCTGTCGGAAGAGACCGCGACATGCTGTAGCCTTAAGAGTGGGGCTAATGGCTGACCAATGGCAGCTGCACATAAAACGCTAGTTGTCTACTTGGTTCACTGTATCATGAAAGGACCACCGAAAAGAATAAATCCGGTGAGAAGCTTTTGATACAAGATTTCCTGGATAAATTCTAGTGTCCGATACCACCCGTC
Source organism: Schistocerca serialis cubense (assembly GCF_023864345.2). NCBI lineage: Eukaryota > Metazoa > Arthropoda > Insecta > Orthoptera > Acrididae > Schistocerca > Schistocerca serialis. Next base: position 806,534,581 of record NC_064641.1, read on the forward strand.
GGCTTTGACCAATGACGTCATACGTAAGGCAAAGATGCTGCAATGGACAATCTATGAATCGAATGGATTATACTCGTAAACAAATGAATGTAGTGTGCCATAAAATAATACATTTTATGCGACTATTATTTACGCGTGAATTTCATTTAAACGAGTAGAAGATGACTCAAATAACTAAGAACACGAGAGCAATTACGTGTGCATGTATTATGTAATATAATAGAATAGTGTTGTGTAGAACCTGTTGCCAGCGATGTGGAAGGCGTAGTATACCGTTAGCAGAGCCTGTTCTATTATATTTTCCATACGTACCGCAAAAACAATCTAAATAATGAATCGTCGAATAGTTGGAATCGGTAACTAGAAGCAAACTATGTAGGAGGTCGTTTCTTGTAACCGATTCCAATATTACTGTTTGTTGCGCAAAAGTCTTATAACATATCAGAAACGTGAGTAAAAAATGATCTTGTTAGTGAACTACAGAATACGACTAGACTTTCAAAAAATGGAAATCTTTACACACATACAAGAAATGAAATGCAAAAGAGACCGAATCTTGCAACCGATAACTATACTACACGAAAGTGACACCAGCTGATGTAGCGCCAAATAACAAAAAATGGCTCTGAGCACTATGGGACTTAACAGCTATGGTCATCTGTCCCCTAGAACTTAGAACTACTTAAACCTAACTAACCTAAGGACAGCACACAACACCCAGTCATCACGAGGCAGAGAAAATCCCTGACCCCGCCGGGAATCGAACCCGGGAACCCGGGCGCGCGAAGCGAGAACGCTACCGCACGACCACGAGCTGCGGACGCAAAATAACACCAAGTGAACCGATACCCCGGGAGTGACAGTAAAAATAATACATGTGTAGCAAAAACATAAGGAAAAGATATTAGTGGCTGCCTTAAAAGAAACTTACCGCATATGAACTTCCAAACGAGTCAAAGATCGAGGCTGACAAGAACGAAATAAGGGCGTAACAAGACATGATAATGTTAGATGGTCGAACTGTAACGAAAGAAGCAAAATCCAGAATAGCTAATGAAAAAATAATAAGAAACACAAACTTAAGGCACGAATGAGGTACCACTCAAATCAGTTCTTCTCGCCCTCATTCAGACGCAAAATTTTAAAACAATAAAAAAAATGAAACCACGAGTCAATCACATAAACCTTCCGGCAAAGACACAGCAATACCCCTCGGCCCACCACTGTAACCAGAAAATATTAAAGCGACAGAAAAACCTCTCTCTAGAGAAACCCAAAAACTAGCACTCGCACAATACAGTAACATGAAAAAAACGCAACGTAAAACAAGAAAAAAGTATCAGACCCACCAACACCTAACTAAGAAAACGAGTCCTGTACATTCTGCTGACTACTTTCATAAATGCAAGAAATAAGCAATAACCTTCAGGAATACTCTTCCTCCAACAGTATTGCTCTAAATGGCCTTGCAACACGGATACCCTTCTCTTTCCCCGCAATGACGCCCAATGATTTCTAAAATTTTATAGTTGATTTACGGTCACTCATTTTCTGAAGCAGAATTTTCGCAGTAAAAACAACTGACTCATCCACGACGAACATCGTGGGAAATCAAGACCTTATAAATCACGACTACTTTCATTAACAAAAGACGGCGAAAACAAATTACGAGATGAAAACAAAACAATCTACATCGAATATGTAATATATGAGCGTAACGAGGAAATGCAGAGAAATCATTTAACGTTCATCGACAGCAATCTGCGGCACAAACAAAATAACACCACACATTACGTCATTGGTCAAAGCCGACGGCTGGTATCGGACACTAGAATTGACCCGATTTCCTGTCAGTCGCAGGAGAATGATTTGTGTTTCTCGAAGGACGGATAATGCAAAACTTCAATTTGACGTTCCAAGCTTAACTTGCTCCTTCATTGTGGTTCCTGTGATTTCTGGTTCCGGCTATATTGTCTGTCATAATGGATATATCTCCACACCAGAAAGTTAAAAATTTTGTGTATTAAAATAACGACTGCTTTTGTGAGACTGGTGTACACAACTTATTATAATCGAGGGTTCTGTCATTACTTACAAATGCTGAGTTTAAGTAGTGTTTCTATGTGTACATAGCCATATATATGAACACTGGCTAAGCAGTGTCTTGATTGTATTTTAAGTATTGGTACAGATTATTCTATGATTGTCTTATGACTTTTAAGTGTGAAGTGAGCTGCTTCTGCGACTACAATTATTTTAGTTGGATGTATATGATGTCAATAGCTATTTCACTTAATATTACCGTCTTCCACAGCTTTATAAATTTGTTATTGTAAAATTCTGAAAGGTTTTCTTGTATGTTTCAAGAGAGTTTTTCAAACATTTCAGATGCCATATATGGATAGTTTAATGTCCTGGAAACATTGTAAAATTAAGTCAGATCTCCAGGCGGTGGGCACATAAAATTTCAGATAATGGAGGCTACCTTTTTCCTGTAAAAAGGCTGCATTAATTCATGTTTCATAATTTCCTTAGTGCCTCTCGAAAACGGGACTCTATTCTGATTTACTTTTGTAAAGCCTAACGGTAACGAACTTGTGAAAATTTTATTGTTTTCTTTTAAAAGCAACACTGATATCGATTCAAACAAAATAATTTCGTTTTCTTGGGTAAATGAGTTTTTATCGATAGTTTCCACTCGTTTTCTTGGGTAAATGACTTATTACCGGTATTTCCACTCCCAACTCTTCACTCTCTACCTTTACGGTCCTTTTTGGCACGATCTTTGGATAACGATTCTAACATTCTGCGTGGTAGCTGTTTGTTCTAAGTCGTGTCTCCCTACCACTTTCGCGCAACGACGCTCTGAGCGTGTTTTTTAGGGAATTGACTAGTTTGAACCTGGGACCTGTTGCTGGTAAGGAGACGCCAGACCACACATGACATGTAGAGTTCAGAAGAGTTCAGTGAGACTAGCGATGATATAATCAAATAATGATTTCAGCGTCAGCTCCACTGCACTCCCTGTAAAAGAGTCTTAATACTAACTAAATTTAGTGGAAGGGGTTCAAGGCTTTCCTAATTTTAGTTAGCTGGTAAAATAACGTCGAAAAAGCAGTTAAGTTTACCATTGGAAATTTTATTCTACTCACAAAGTATTGTTTATAAATTGCACTGTTGATAAAAGGAAATATTTTAATACAGGATGATAAAAACCAACTGCGTTCAACAAAAATGTGAACGAATGTTCCCTGAATGGGTTTCCAGGTTCTATAATGGATCGAAGAATGACCTATGCCATATCACATCTATAATGTAGATTTAAGTTTCATAAAAGAGAAAACTATCAAAATGGTCTACAGTGACCCTCAATTATCTTTAATTACTTATCTAACATTTTGTAAATTACACCGGCTGATGTGGCTTCTCAATAATTATATAACATAAAAATCATCGCGTTTCAGATTTTAGCTTCTAGTAGCAAATGTGAATAGCACGAAGTTTAATTGACGATCGACACTAGTATTACGTAAAAAGGGGATGTAACAGATGAGACTTCTGCAGTTCTGAATGAAGGTTTATGCGCTCTATTGCAGCATCGCGTGCGTTCATTACCTTGTCGTTGGTTAGGCAGCATCAGCGGGTGGCGGGCGGCGCAGCTCCACACCTCACCGTCTCAGAAGCATCTCCTCCTAACTTCTCCGTACTACAATTTACCGAAGTTGGTTTTGAAAAGGTATCTGGCTGTGTTTTCAACTGACCAATCAGAGTCTCAATGTTAACTTTAAGCTCCGCCTACAAAAATTCTGTCAGTCCAATGGGCAACGTTATGCTTTCCGTGGTGGGGCAATGTTATTAATGTTTGCAACGTAACACAGACGCTTATAGTCTCACGCTCAAACTTGCAGCTGGTGTGCCCCTTTTAGTGTTCTCGTAAACTCTGTACTGTTCTTCTGGAGGGCTCTATCTTTTAACATGGGCTGGAGGGCTCCATCTTTTAACATGGACTGGGGGTGATCTCGGCTGGCGACGCGGGTGTCCATCCCTTATCGTAGGGCCTTCTCGCTTACACGACTCTGCTCTCGGCTTCTGTTCTCGTTTCTCCCCTCGGAACTGCATCTCTTTCACGGTGGGAATGTATGACATGCATTTACGCATTCTTGTGTCAGTCTGTGGTATTCCATTAGCTCACTCGTTGATCGTATTACTTTGGTTAATTTAATGCCAGGATTTATTCAGAGCTATGTGACATACTGTCGGATTTGCTATCGTGTCAGGGTTTACATGGAAGGTGTTCGATTTGTCTGACACCTTACATATCACCACCCTTCGAACTTAATTTTTGCACTGAAGTAAGTCAATGATTGATCGTTGTCTAAGTCAGCCAAAAATTATTCCCTTATCTAAATTTTGTTGTCTACTGTTCAGCCATGTTATTCTAGTTCTATGCTAGTTTGTATTACTAATTTATATTCTTATGTTCTTCCACATCATTCACAAAAATATGTTTATATTGGCAAGAGAAGAACATTTTTATGCTATTATCATTATAGTTTTTAATTATTTTCTTTCTTTATTTAAGTGTGAAGTTTGTTTTTTTAAGAAGTTTGTTATTGAAAGTGAGGATTCTTTCACATCGATTTTCTTAGAAATATTTTTTTTATAAATGTAGCAATTAAGTAAAATCTATTCCTAACAAATTTTCAACTTGTTATGTACAAGTAAAATGTTTTTGTTTCTAGGCACTCATTTCAACTTTGTTACACTAAAAAATAAGAATTATTTCCAAGAATTGCTTTGACAAAGAAATATACATACACAAGTATTTAGATATTATCCTAACAAATGGTACAAATGTTAGAAAGGGAAAACATCCACCAAGATAATTTTTTATTTTTTATTTTTATAAGGAGAAAATAAGTAAAATATAGTTATTCTTTCATTTTTATGCAGAGAAAATACTGGCATATAGCTTTAGTGTTTATTATGCCTTAACTTTGTTCTTTATACACTATCCATTTTAGAACTAATGACTTATTTTTATCGATAGTCTATTTTTACTTAAGTCCATAGTCAATTACTGTTATTTTGTGGTTTATTAGCTGTCTGGTGTGCTTAACTTATTTAGTTATTCCCACGTTTCTTTTGCACAATTCCTACATCACATAATTAGATTTCACACATTCACACAACCCTGTGAATGTTTATGCATGAGATTGGCGAATGTTTTTGCACAAAGGTGATGGACTTGAGCGAGATGGATGTGGGCAAGTATTTGATGTACAACTGCGTTCGTCATTCCTTGTTGGCTTTGCAACGGTGTGTTGCTGTTGTTGAGGTCCCATAATGGAATCGCGCTGTGAGTGCAGAATCTCGTGGTTTACTGGCTTTGTATGCGTGAAAGTCATCGTTATGTGTCGCTGAAAGCGGCCGCTTTTCGTTGTAATACTTTGCAGACGACTAGTTTACAATAGGATAGGGACTTGGGAAGGTTTGTTGTCTATTCTTCACCCATCTTCTTTTTCGGTCTCAATCCTATGAATCTTCAACTTCTGTTCTTCCTGCTTTTTCTCTGCTTCTTACTTGATTCTTGGTTCTTCTCTGGGCAGGATATGGGAACATTTATTGATAACTAGTCGCTTTGAAGTTCTCCTCTTAGTAACAGTTTGATAAATTGTTGGGACGTGTCAGTTCTACTTTGTGGAAGTTTTCTTCAGTATCGTGCATCAGCGTGCTGTTTAATAGCAGTATTGTGACTTTTACACTTTTTTTATTTGCCAGTGGTGGCGTGCCCACGCGGTCTTCTTGTTGGACCATTTTTTTGCTCGCTCTGCTGAGTTGGGGCATCCCGGGTTTTACGAGCGGCGAAAGTCGGGTGTTTGCTTGTCTGTCCCTGCATGGGTCCCTTTTAGGAGTAGATTTACTGCCGCCTTCGGATACAAGTGCCCTTTGTTGGTTTCGCTGTCTGTTCCCTTCACTCGACACTTCTGCCTTGTAGGAATCGTGTCTTGCTAATTACATCCTTTTCTTTCTTGATACTTCTCTCGTTGCAACTTGTGGGTCGTTGCATTTTCTTCTTGCTGGAGTTTTTACAATGGTTCTTACAAAAAGTTTTACTTATAATCATCTAACTTATGTCTAGTACCTACATTGTTTTACGCCTTGTTAAGAAGCTTTACAAATTTCGGCGCCCTTTCCATGTTACAATTCTAAGATATTTTGAGTCTTAACTTCTACAAATATCCTAAAATTTATTTTTTATTTTTGTGTAATGTCGTGGTGAATAGCATTTTAGTATTACATGCTGTTAGACTATCTATGCTTTATCCCTTCACCTTAATCTATGCTACTATTGGTATTATTTTTGTTTTTGTTTTTATTGAAACTACTTTCTTATCCGCACCTTCCACTCTCTTCATTGACGATCTTATCTGCAACATAAACTTGAAATATTGTGCAAATTATTTACCAGTAATAAAATTAATCTTCAAACTTTTTGATATGGCTCACTTGGTGAAGTCCTAAGGTTTTGCCTGTTTTTGGGTTCATTAGTTGCACAGCATTATCATGAGCAATTTGGCTAATTATGACCAGTCCTTTGTATGCAGCGTAAAACTTATGTATTTTGTGTTTCTGTTTGCTGGAGAGATGGTGTGATTTTACAAATACTTTCTGGCCTACTGAGAATGTTCTTTTAATTGCTGTCTATCTCCTCTTTCTTTTCTTTTAATGGCTGCCTTTCTGATGTTGGACAGTGCTGTTGCTATGACTTGTTTGTGCTGTCTTACTTCAAACTTGTACTGAAAGTGTATAATACTGCCAGTCTTAGGTAAAATTACTTCTCCTATATCTCGTAAAATACCCTCTAATTCTCTTTTGCTGTGTTCCAAAATACCTTGAACTTCTTGCAATTTTTCGTCGATTTCTTTATGGACTTCTAACATGAGTTGAGGCGATTCCGCAATTTGTGAACACTATTCTAATTCTTCATCCTCTTTATGTCACATCATTCTTAATTGTTTGTTTATAACTGGTATTTCTTCTAATTTTAGCTTTTGCTCAAAGAGAAGTGTGATATTCCCGAATGTTACGCTACCTTTCCCCTTATCTATTATTGCTCGTCTCTCATTTAAAAAATTTGCACCTATAATCAAATCTACAGCTAGTTTAGGTATAATCACGAAGTTGGCTTCGATCTTTTGACCTTGGCACGAAAGAGTTAACCTTGTTTGTCTCGTAACTTCCGCAGCATTGTTTCTAATAGGACCTCTTACTTTAATCTTACATGTTTTCGGAACTGGCAATTCCTCATTGGCATTACACTGCATGAATAAATTTTCTGAGATCGCTGTCAGTTCACTTCCGCTATTGACTGGGATATGCTTTACCATGGCCTTCACAATTGGTTGAATTTGAAAGGGTTGGTTCTGTTCTTATTCTTCTTGCATCAACGAATCCTCCAGTGAATCATACATGAGTCTTTTCAGGAATTTCCCTTGCGAATTCGAACTTTGTGTAGGATAAGCTTCGACTGCTACTTCTCTCTCTTTTATTTCCTCTTCTCTATTTCATCTTTCATTTACGCTTTCTTCAACATCCTATACTTTTTCATCATCCTCGTCTATCTTCTCCTTCTTCGTTGCTACTTCCACATAATCGTATTTAAATGCTCTAATTATCGCTTCATAACTTCCTTCATTATATGCGTTGGGTTGTGTGCCCACTAGTAACTTATTTTCAACTTCTGTCGACTGCGCATTTTCCTCATTGAATTCGCTTTCCTTGGTTTCCATCTCAAATAGCTCTTCGTCCTTTCCTCCTACATTCGTTGTGCATGCCTCTGGTAATTCATCTTCCTCGTCAGTATTCTCTCAATTAATTTCATCCCAACACGATATTGTTATGTTCCTGTCTTCGTTTTCATCTGGTCCCTGCGGTTTTGTTTCTTCCTTCTCTTCTCGTGATAAGGTATTTACTTCTCTGTTCAAGGTGCTGCGATTATCCTGGGTCGGAGCGTCATTCTCTTTGGCATGGGCGCTTAGCTGTCAATTCGAACGTTTTTCGGTGTTTGGTGGTCTTAGCTCCACCTCTTCTATCTGTATTCTCTTTTCTTGTTCAGCTTGTTGATATTGGTTTCTTTGTTGATAATTTGTCGGTCTATTGGTTCTCCAGTACCCGTTCCATTTGTCATTGTTCCTTCTGTAATAGATGTTGCCGTTCCTGGGTGAATTATAGTTATTGCCGTATTCTCTTCTAAATCCATAACAGTTTTTTTTTATTTTAAAGTTGTTGTCGTTTCTTGGTGCGAAGTTATCACGTGGTTTGTAATTATTGTTTCTTCGTACTGTATCTTGTGGATTCTACTGCTTTTTGCTTTCGTTTTCACGTGCACTTCGTCTTTTTCTTTCGTCATCTTCAGAAAATATTAACTCTAGTTCCCTTAGAATTCCTCTAAATGCTTCTACGTCACTGCCTCCGCGACCTTTTAATGATTGCTGGTATTTCAATGGTAACTTCATCGCGCATAATTTAATCAACTCTCCGTCACTGTATGGTACATCTAAGCATTGATTTTTCTTTGCCATTACTTCGAAAAATTTCACGGGACTCTTCTCTCCTGAATTTTCAAAATATGGGTTCTGTAATAATTCGCACTTCACTCTGTTCTGTGCTTCGCTGGACCAATATCGTGGGAGAAACTTCTCTCTGAAATCTTCGTACGGTCGGCATGTCGCTGCAACATTCTGCATGGTTTCTGCGACTGTAACTGACATGTGTGCACATATAAAGTCTAATTTGTGTGCTAGCGTCCAGTGTTCTGATAATCCTACTCGGAATTGATCAATAAAAGTTCGTGGATGTAATGAGTTTCCTTCTCGAAACTGTTGAAATTTTCTGACTGTGAGGAAATGATCGTTGTCGTACTTCGTCATAGTTCCATATGAAATTCGTGATTCTTCGCCACTTTTCTTTCTGATAATTTCTCCCGTCGATATTTCCGGTTGTGCTAGATCCATTGGATATTGTCCACTGTAACTTTCGCCTATCCTTACGTAGTATCGTTGGAGTGGTACGCAGTAATTTTCTTCCATCGGTTGTGAAGGTGTAGCTGAATGCTGTACTCTTCCCGACCTGGCTTTCCATTGTCACGCATTGTTTCGGTATCTTGTCTGGCTAACCTTGCCGCTTCATTGCACGATCCAGACTGGTTCTGCATGTGTTTGTGGTGCCGTTTGTTCGTCAAGAATTTCGAAACGTTTTTGTTGCTGTGCAGACTGTCTGATTTCACGTATGTTACTTTCCGCCTGTGATTGGAATCCGCAAATGCCTAACATCTTCGTTAATTGCTTGTTTTTCTGGTGCTGTTACAGATACGGTGTAGTTGCAGACTCACTGCTTGTTTGATCCTGTTCACTACGCTCTTCAATAGCTTGCAACAACTCTGTTCGCAATTTCTGAAATTGTTGCTTCGTTTGCGCTTCTATTTTTGACTATGCGATTATCATATCTTTTCAGCGCAGCTTTTGTGATACGTTTGTGTAACACACTGTTTTCAACAATTTCACGCGCTGTACCTGCTGCTTGCCTAATAATTACGTTTATCTGCTTCTCTAGTTTCTTGAATTCTCCCTGGGTGTTGTTACGTAATGTTTTGATCTCATCCTGAATGTCATTACGCAATGTTTGTACGTCCGCTTGTACCTTGTCAAAGTCTGTTCCCAATTGATTGTGACCTGTTATTAAGTTTCCTATCACTTTTCGAGATTCTTTTGCCTCGTCTTCAGTGTGACTTAGGTGTAGCTGAATTTTTTTGTTTTGTTCTTTAATCTCACGCATTTGTCTCGTGGTTTCTGCAATTTGTTTCGTCGTTTCTGCATTTTGAATTTTAATTTGGTTCGTAATTTCTTTATTTTGTCTTGTCATGGTTTCTGTCATTTGTTGTAATAATTCTGCCAGATTGGTGGGTCCTATTGCGTTTTCTTCCGACGTCCTACGCTCTGTACTTTCGCCCAAGTGTTGGTTTGCAACCGATTGCATTGAACTGTGCGGTGACACGTTTCTGCTCGAATTCCTTGTACTCTGTGGTGAGGGACCTCTGATTACTTGTACTATGGGTTCTACGTATTCAAGACGCAAGTTAGAATCCTCATCGGCTGTCTCTCTACTTTCCTGCTCCTCTGTCGTATGCTGACCTAGGTTTTCTGTGTCTTGGCATACATTATACTCGTTATGGTGCGTTATCTGTCCTATTTCTCGCGGTACTGCATCGTCTATCGTACCGTCCCCTATTCTCTGTCCATCTTCATGCTGGGTTTCTACCTCAATTCGGTCAATGTCTCGATCTGCCATGGCTAATCTTTCCGAATCTCTTATTTTCTGTTTTAAAAGAAATCACGCGCCCTAATTCGCGTCTACATGCCCTCATACGATCTCATGCGTTTCATAAACTTTTTGTTCACACGACTTGACACTTATTATACCCAAGACTAACAATCCATTCACTTACTTGTTGGATCAAAACCAACTTGTCAACGATGTATCCGCCACCTGTGCGCTTGCATTGGAGAGAAAACTTAATTCGAACAATATTAAAATTCATAACTTAATTATGCTATTGTCTCTGCTAGAATGTCTTACTTTCTATTGAATAATTTCTTACTATCTATCGCTGCAGCTACTGTTTATGTATTCAAAAAAAATTTTTTATTACGAAAATTTTTAACAGGATATTTATCTGATCTAGTTGGGCATGTGGTCGACCTTTAATCATGGTATTTTACCATCCTGGCAGGGTTGCCATTCTCTAACATTCTGCGTGGTGTCTGTCTGTTCTAAGTCCTGTCTCCCTACCACTTTCGCGCAATGACGCTCTGAGCGTGTTTTTTAGGGAATTGACTTGTTTGAACCTCGGACCTGTTGCTGGTAAGGAGACGCCAGACCACACATGACATGTAGAGTTCAGAAGAGTTCAGTGAGACTAGCGATGATATAATCAAATACTTAATGATTTCAGCGTCAGCTCCCCTGCACTCCCTGTAAAAGAATCTTAACACTAACTAAATTTAGTGGAAGTGGTTCAAGGCTTTCCTATTTTTAGTTTGCTGGTAAAATAAAGTCGAAAAAGCAGTTAAGTTTACCATTGGAAATTTTATTCTACTCACAAAACATTGTTTATAAATTGCACTACTGAAAAAAAGGAAATATTTTAATACAGGACGATAAAAACCAACTGTGTTCAATAAAAACGTGAACGAATATTCCCTGAGTGGGTTTCCAGGTTCTGTAATGCATCGAAGGATGACCTATGCCATATCACATCTATAATCAAGATTTAAGTTTCATAAAAGAGAAAACTATTAAAATGGTCTACAGTGGGTCTCTACCTCAATTCGGTCAGTGTCTGACACCTTACACGATGCTCGTTGCCGTCAATATGTACTGCCTGACGTTCTGAAGCGTGAGGTGGACTCCCCTCTCTTTTATACCTGCCGATATCCCCTTCCCTAAGCCCATCTACAGTCCTGGCATTCTATCCACGCCCGAGCTTTTTTTACCTGCCAGAGACGTTCTGTACGAGATGTGATAACGTGATAGGGGTGCAAGTAAAGTGTTGACGACTGATTTCCCGGTTTTTTGCCTCAGCTGAGACTTCTGAAGCTTTCTTATTGGCTTTAAGGTACTATCAGATGCCTTGCTAGCGACGGAAATCAGGATAAAACGAAGGCAAGACCACGAACAAGGATTGAGGGAGGAGTGTACAATGGTTTCTATAAATGGATAGCACTACTGCTGATACTTTCATGTATCAGAGAGAACTTTGAAAGATAAGGAGATAGCAATTTTTTGCAAAAAAATTCAAATAAACGGAGGATCCTCTTCATTATGTAGGCAGTGCTTACTTGGTGCCTGGCCAGAGAGACGCGCAGCGCTCAGCTGGCACATTCTGGCTACAATGTACTTTTCTTTTCTTCGAAGGAGGCCGTTACAGAACGGGCGTCCCTAATTCCCCCTCTTTCGGACCTTTTAATCCTCAAAAGGAGGGAGATTTTTAAGAAACAGAGAAACAGTGAGAAGTCACTATGGTCCCAAAAAGCGAGTCCTAAACAGCTAATTTTTAGCGGGTGAGCAGAGCGAAGTAATAATAAGTTTATTAGTTTATCCATCAAAAGTAGCTGTAGCTGTATTTTCGAATGCTTAGCAACAAGTTTCACAAAAGAAATTCTATTTCCTCAAACGGTTTCAGGCACTTGCGCAATTCTACCGTAGATATAGCAATATTATTATTTTCGATTGTCAATGACAAGATGCATGCATAAAATTGCTACGATCATGTGGTTGACAGCACCTGTAGAAAAGTGCTATAAAGACTCAAACAACAACTACAGACATCATTCTATAACTGAAGCTAATCAGCTAATAAAGGTATCATCATAACTTGTCTGTTGTGTTGGCAGAAGAGCCAACACCGTGTTACTAGCGGGGACCGAAATGCACGCGTTTTAGCTCACGCAGGCTGGCGTGAAGAGGGAAGGACTCTACTCACGTTAGGTCTGAAACATGACAAGGAATTAGAATTCAGAAAGCGGACGTAATTAGTTTGATACTTAACTTTAATCTACTAATGATGAGCGCCGCTCTTGGCGGTACATGATTCACAATATTATTTGTTCCGAATAGTAACTGAATATGGCGCCTTGCTAGGTCGTAGCAAATGACGTAGCTGAAGGCTTTGCTAAACTGTCGTCTCGGCAAATGAGAGCGTATGTAGGGAGTTGGCTGTACAACTGGGGCGAGTGCTAGGGAGTGTCTCTAGACTAGACCTGCAGTGTGGCGGCAGTCGGTCTTCAATCACTGATAGTGGCGACACACGGGTCCGACGTGTACTAATGGACCACAGCCGATTTAAAGGCTACCACCTAGAAAGTGTGGTGTCTGGCGGTGACACCACATTTCTCCCCCGCAAATCGAGGCACGGTTGTGGTATAAGGCCTCTGCCCGCTGTGTGGATGAGGTGGGGAGCATAACAACAGGCGAGGCTGTGCCACCCGCACCCTGCCATTCGGCCCGCGGGGAGCTAGGAAATGCCTGAAAACCTGCTCCTGGGTGCACGCCAACATGTGGTGTATGGGGCCGTAGAGAGAGAGGAGGGGGCGAAGGGTCGACCTCCATCAGGCCAGGGCACCCGACGGGCGAAGACGACATATGGTCCGGAATGGGCAAGAGTTCCATGTCGGAGGACAACTGGTCACGGGCAGCGATCGGCGGCGCGTGGCCCTGGTGGGCGCCCGGTGGCTGCAGCGACGCGTCCACTGCGGGCGTCGACGGCGGGAGAACAGGCGGCGGCGGCGGCGCGTCGCCATGTGGCAAACTGGAAGGCAGCATCGGTAACACCTGGGGCTGAGGCGAGATGGGTACCTGGGGCGCTGACCGGACGGCACCCTCGCTGAAAGCAGACGGCGAGCGGCAGATCCCTTGCGACGACAGAGGCGCAGCTGATTGAGATGCCGGTGCACTTCACCAGAGGCCACCGAAACCAGATACAGAGCGCGTCCGAGGCAGCGAAGAATGCGCCCTTCGAGCCAACGCCGTGAACCTCGATAGTGGCGGTAGTAGATAACGTCGCCTGGGGCAAAAGCAGTTGTCTGCCGCTGCACAGGAACCGGTTGCGGCGGATGTAGCAAAGACATCAAGGTTCGATGATGGCGACTGTGAAGCAACTCAGCCGGCGAGCGACCATCTCGGGGCTGAGAGGGATACGAGGACAAAAAGACCAATAACGCGTCCTCCCGAGAATGCGACTCTTTCAACTTTCACATCTGTAACTTGAAAGTCCTGACCTATCGTTCAGCGGCACCATTTGACTGTGGCGAAAGCGGCGCGGACGTCAGATGTTGAATACCATTGGCCTTGCAGAATGACAAATTCTGCGGAAACGAATTGTGGGCCATTGTCGGAAACAATTGTCTGTGGAAAACCTTCAATGCAAAAGATAGCAGATAGCGCTTGGATGGTGGCAGATGATGATGTGGATGACATCCGGACAACAAAAGGAAATTTACTGAATGAAGCTATCACAACCAACCATCGAGCATTCCAGAATGGATGTTTAAGCGTTGCCAAGGGAAAGTGGCTTTTGGCCATGCAAAGAATTTCCGCGGTGGTGCTGATTGTTGTTCGGCACACACCATGCAAGAAGAGCACATAGTAGTAATCGCGGCATCGATTCCGAACCAATTACAGTGCTGACGAGCAAGTTGTTTCGTTCTCACTAGGCCCCAATGTCCTTGGTGTAGAAGCTTTAAGACAGAGGACTGTAACGAACGTGGGACCACGACCCTGGACTGATAATTATCAGAACGCAACAGCAAAACACCACATCGAACAAAAAGTCTCTCCTTTCGAGCAAAAAATCAGCGAACCAACGGGTCTCCGATCCGTGACTTTGACAAGGGCCATTGCGTAGCAACAAAACGTAGAACTGTAGAAAGGACAGGGTCGGCAGTTGTGGCTATAGCTATACGACGAAAATCAATCGGAAACGAATCGGCCACGTCATCGGTTTCCACATCAATGAACATGCAAGCGAGTTCAGAAGAATCGAATGCTCTATCCTCAGCAACAGGCAAACGGGACAACGCATTGGCATTTCCCTGCTCAGCTGTGGACCGATATAAGATATCGTAGTGGTACTGTGAGAGGAAAATAGACCAGTGAATGAATTTCTGCGCTGTATGTGTAGGTACAGGCTTGTTAGGATGAAAAAGCGATGTCAAAGGTTTGTGATCTGTGATTATGCTAAAGGGACGACCATACAAGAAGTCGTGAAACTTTGTAACACCAAATACGAGAGCCAATGCTTCTTTCTCGATCTGTTAATAATTTCTTTGCGCAGATGAGAGCAATTTGGACGCAAAGGCAATAGGGCGATCGTGCGAGCCGTCTTTGGGCGCAAGCACAGCACCGATCCCGAAATCTGATGCATCCACCATCAACACAAGGGGCTTCCGGGGATCGAATGGCGTAAGGCAAGTATTGGAAAGCAACGCCGATTTCAATTGGCGAAAGACACGTTGGCATTCCGTCGTCCAGACGAACGGAACACCTTCACGGTGTAAGCGATGAAGCGGAGCTGAAATGGAAGAGGCATGAGGCACATATCTGTGATAATAGTTGATTTTTCCCAGCACACTCTGTAGCTGCTTCAAATTCTGCGGCGAAGGCAAGTCTTGTATGGCACAGAGGTGCATGGGACTGGGATGTATGCCTTGGGCACTGAGTACATGTCCCAGGTATGCCAAGTCACGAGCAAAAAACACACATTTGTCCTTCCGTAAGCGAAGACCACTTCGGCGTAACACCTGAGATAATGTTCCGAGATTGGCTAAATGTTCTTCCGTGTTTCCGGAGATCACAATATCGTCCAGATAGTTTGTTGCAGTAGGGACCAATGCACGAACAGTTTGTAGATATTGCTGAAACAATGCAGGGGCGGATGCACACCCGAATGGCAGTCGTTTTAATTGATACGAACCACGATTGGTGTTAACCACCAAAACGTGCTGGGGTTCTTTGTTCACCGGTATTTGCAAGTACGCATCTGGTAGGTCCAACTTCGAAAAATATGTTCCGGGGCATAGTTTGTCAAAAAGAGCTTCCAGGCGAGGTAAAGGAAAAGTTGCATTCACTAGTTGTGGATTCACTGTTGCCTTGAAGTCAACACAAAGTCTCAATTTTCCCAAAGGTTTTGGCCAAATTACTAAGGGTGATGCCCAGAGAGAAGCCCGCACATGTTCAATTACACCTTGTGATTCCAAATCGTGTAATGTTTTTGCGACCTCATCACGCAATGCGTGGGGAACATTGCGCGCTTTGAAAAATTTCGGTTGCGCATTTACTTTCAGTTCCAAATGTGCTTTATAGTTCTTAGCGCGGCCGAGGCCCAGTGCAAAAATGTCTGCAAATTCCCCACATAGACGAGAAACACTGTCTAAAGGCACAGTCTGGTTCACTGATAGGACCTGATTGACTATAGACAAGTTAAACAACTGAACTGAATCGAAATCAAACAGTTTCACTGCAGAAGAATAACGAAGGATGTAAAATGACACAAATTTTGTTTGTCCTTTGTATGTTGCAAGAAGGCTGCACTGTCCTAACACAGGGATCTCTTGACCTGAATAGATAGTTAATTTAACATTTGTGGCACGCAACGGAGGTGTACCCCACATTTTGTAAATGTCTTGATTGATCAGTGACACTGCAGCTCAGGTATCGAGCTGGAATGGTATCACTCCCCTGCCAATGTCCAAGTATACAAAAAGTTTATTGTCCTGCTGACGACAAGAGCGACTGTCTCGTGCAACGTGAACTGACACTGGTACAAAATCACTTGACGGGAGTTTGGCAATGTCGACGCACACTATTCGTGGGATGAACAGAATCACTGTTAGAGAGAGTTGCACTGGGCGGAGTAGAATGAACGACATGAATTTCCATGGGCAAAGTTTCGCGAGCCTGAGTTTCCTTGGTTCGATTGCGATTTCGGCGTGAAGCAAAGGGCCAGGAATGGTTTTGAGTTTCCGATCCGAGCTTTTTCTGGCAAACACTCTGAACATGCCCTTTTTTACTACAGTAAAAGCAAATAGCTTGGCGTGACGGGCAATTCTCACACGAATGTTTAGTAACACACCGCGGGCATGATTTGAGCACGGCATTTGCTTACCAGCGCGACGCACATGGCTGAGAGCCTGGCGGCAGCGGAGCGGCCGGGGCGAGGGCTGTTTACTGCTCCGTGGAACTCGCCCGGCGGGCCGGTTAACCTGACACACGGCTGGCGAAGTTTCAAATGATTCCTGAGCAAAGTCAAGTGTATCCTGCCGATCCAATATGTCCATCACTTGTTGAAGGGAGGGATTGACTAGTTCAAAATCTGTTCCCTTATATGAACATCAGAAACGTTCTGTGCAATTGCATCACGTACCATAGTATCTGAATATGGGAGTCCACATTGACACTCAGAAGCACAATGGCCTTGCAATGTTGCAACCCACTCCCGATTAGTCTCACCTGCCATACGTTTTATTCGAAAGAAGGTATACCGTTTCGCAACTACATTGACTGATTCTTTGAAATATACATCTAATGCAGACTAAATTTCGTCGCAGGACAGAGTTTCTACGTCGCATCGGTGAAATAATTTGACTATCACATGGTAGGTTTGCACACCGACGGACGACAAACGAAAAGGCTGCCGCTCATTACCTTGAATTCTGGTGGCGGCGAGATGGAATCCAAACTGGCGTGACCACTCCGTCCAGCTTTCCAGTGCAGCATCAAAAGGTCGGATGGTCGCTGCAACTGCATGTTGTGGCTGCATTAGCGGTGGAGTGGCAGCTGCTGCATTGTCTTTCATTGCACGGTCTAGCGGTTCTAGGTGTTCAGTCCGGAACCGCGCGACTGCTACGGTCACAGGTTCGAATCCTGCCTCGGGCATGGATGTGTGTGATGTCCTTAGGTTAGTTAGATTTAAGTAGTTCTAAGTTGTAGGGGACTGATGACCACAGATGTTAAGTCCCATAGTGCTCAGGGCCATTTGAACTATTTTGCATTGCACGTTGACCCTGGACGAGCTCTCCAAGGGCACCCAGTAATGCCTGCGTCAGCTGATTCTGTAAGCGATAAAATTCAGACTGTGCATCTGGAGAACGTGGCGAAGCCATTACACAACGAAATCAGGGTAGCATCAACGATATGTGCCAGTATAGGGAAGAACACCGTTTTTACTACTCGCCAATGTTGTGTTGGCAGAAGAGCCAACACCGTATTACTATTGGGGGCCGAAATGCACGCGTTTTAGCTCACGCAGGCTGGCGTGAAGAGGGAAGGACTCTACTCACGTTAGGTCTGAAACATGACAAGGAATTTGAATTCAGAAAGCGGACGTAATTAGTTTGATACTTAACTTCAATTCACTAATGATGAACGTCGCTTTTGACGGTACCTGATTCACAATATTATCTGTTCACATTAGTAACTGAATATGGCGCCTTACTAGGTCATAGCAAATGACGTAGCTGAAGGCTATGCTAAACTGTCGTCTCGGCAAATGAGAGCGTATGTAGGTAGTGAACCATTGCTAGCAAAGTCGGCTGTACAACTGGGGCGAGTGCTAGGGAGTCTCTCTAGGCTGGACCTGCCGTGTGGCGGTGCTCGGTCTGCAATCACTGATAGTGGCGACACGCGGGTCCGACGTATACTAAAGGACCGCGGCCGATTTAAAGGCTACCGCCTAGCAAGTGTGGTGTCTGGCGGTGACACCACAATGTCCCCTGTTGATAATGCTTGCTAGTAGCGCAAACCCCTCACGTGCCTATGTAAGGGACGAAAGCATAAAAAATAACAATACACATGAAATTACTTGCGAATACGACCAACCATGAGCAGTATAAGGAAAGAACGACAGTGAGAATTTGTGTCGGTCGGGAACTCGAAGCCAGTATTTCCGCTTTACGCGAGCGATCACCTTAATCGCTTTGGCTATCTGTGCTGGATTCACAGCCAGACCCAAACTTGGATATGTGGTCCATTCTGCGTCAAAACCTGTACTCCCACACATACTGTATAACTCTCATAAGGGGGACGACAGTTTAATTGAAAATAGGACCCAGGAGTCGGCGGAGATTGCAGGGCTTGTACTGTCAAGATGAACAATGCAATATTCTATATAGTATACACATAATTAGTTCACATCGTCTGTTTGGCGAATCACAATAATGAATTTTTACAAAAACGTTATTTACAAAGTTTAATTTCAAACATGACAATACTTTGGTTTCACATCTACTGTAATTCTACGAATCAATTTTTGTTGTAGACAAGCGTAAAATTGCCTCTAAATTTTAGTTTACAAGCGGTTCGAATTCTTTTTTTTTATTTGTTAATGTTCATTATGCAAAAACGTTACTCGAAAGGGATGTGTCAATTTCGGTAACGAAACAAACGATGTAAGAAGCAGCAGTCATGGCTTATCTGTGGAGTGTTGCACCAGGAAAACATTCAGTGGTAGCAGCGTTCACAGTTACATACAAAGATTTTATTTCCTGCCGGATTGCATCTGATAAATATGAATTTACTCTTAAAGACAAAAACAATTCCCGAACACTTCTACCACTCCCCCCCCCCCCCCCCCCCCCGCCACCACCACCACCAAACAGAATTACACGATTAAAAAGTTTATTCAGGTTACCAACACTGAAATTCCTAATCTGAACACTACTACAACCAACTGGTCTCCACAGTAATAATGAGAAGAAACTTCCACTCAAAAGAATCGAGATCTTAAAAGGCTAAATTTTAATCCCAAAAGCAGTTACACCTTGACTGGAAGTATCTAACTCCCAAATTGGCGACAATCCTAATAATCATAAAGCCTTAATCAAAACAATGTACTCTCAGATCGTTAAATTTACAACTCCAAGGCAATACTAGTAAGGTAAAAAGATTTACTAAAATCACCAATCTTGAGTAGTTAAAATTTTATGCCCAAGCATAATCTTCATCGTAGATAAGCTTGGACCAATTTACTGATGGTAGCATTTATTCTTAAACAAATAGTTTTCAATAGTTGAGTTCATATCTTCAAAACAATTTACTCTTAACTGTAAGCACTGAATGCGAGAAGTTACATGATAACAGTATTACGAAGTGCACCTAACAGTTCGGCACCAAGACGAAATACCGTCACAACCCAGTCCTAGACAGGTTACTACTGGCAGTGGGAAACCCAAAGAGGGGGAACATCTATAACACACTAAGATTGCCCATAAGTGACCAACAATGGCCAAGATACAATACCAAAATATACGTATAAATATACGTACAGATACAAGACATCACATCGATTGTTTTAAGGCGCTGGGAGGAAGCCAACAAGATCGAGAATGGATTGGACACAGGCATCAGTGAGCACGGCTGCACGACAAGCAAACACACAAACAACTAGGGTTGTCCTTACGACCGAAACACAGGAGGTTATAGGGTGCGACACAGGTATCTGTGTTCACTCTATACACCGACCCACGTTAGTTGAAATCAGAAGGGACCATTGAAAAACAGCGGCTGCCAAGGTAACGGCTGTACCGAACCCAGTGCCGGCCGGAACAACAGAAGTGGCTCAAAATGTAAGTCCGTACACTACAAATCAAATTTAAGTGCCAAGATTATGGCGTTTGATTGAAAACAACACATAAGCATGTAAATTTAACATTTGCATGACATGTCTGAAAGCAACGACGAGCAAGTGTTCTAAACCAACAGAGAACTATTAAATGCTTAGTAGAAGCAGCAGTCAAACATGATTCTTAAAAGGGAAATGACAGACTAATTTGACAACCTCGCTCATGTGGGCCATCATAATCATAAAGTTCAATTCGCCAGGCGTTACGAAAGAAACAGCGAATCAAATCAGGTGGAACTTGAGTGGCCAGCGAAACATCAAAACATTCACACAAAACGCCGGTAGTCAACGTCCAAACCGTCACCCGGTGGTTACAGTTCACACTTGGAGACAGAAATAGGCAACACACAAACACGGGTAGTTTTCACTGTTTCAAGTACCTCCCGTAGACTCTATGTTTTGCCGCAAGACCCAACAGAGCATTATAACCCCGGAGCTAAGTGCACCGTCAGAGCTCCAACAACAGATTCCTCGACACAATACATAAGTGATGGAAGCAACACTCAACATCAGGTCCTTACCTGTTCTAACTCGATAAAATTAGCGTTCACCACCTCCAATGCTAAGAATTATACGCTGCCAGCGAAAGGCACTAACTGCCCTGCTGAAAACACGCTATGGTGACCCCCACGGCACGGCCTACCCGAGACGACGAGACGGTGCGAGAGCCATTCTGGCTTTTGTTGTTGCCGTCACAAACACGAGCAGAATAAACACTAGACGGTGCCCGGAAGAATCAAGAGTCCGCTTCTCACCGGTGTCCGTTGTCAACACCCCTTCGGCTCCGAGCCACCTCCTAGCTGCACGAGAGGGCCAGCAGGCAGTGCTGAAGACTTAGCAAAGCTCGCAACGGAACTTTACATCAAGAAGCCCCGAATTGAAATATCGCAGGCAAGCCACACGGCTCAGTAATTTGATCCAAAGGAGCTAGTGCAATTTAAGGCGTTATCTACCAAAAACTAATAATTCTTTCCATCGACATAACGGTAGAAACGCAAAAGATTCGCTTCATAAAGAAAGTAGAAGTAACTTAAAATAGGATCAGTGAGGTGTGGACTGGTATCAAATCAGTGGCCTTCGGCCAGCAGTCCACGCTCTGTCCATCCCTGATACACAATTTCGCTGCTCTGACATTAACATGACGAGCATTAGGCCTTAAGACTTTCCTGTGTAGGTAGTAAAGCCAAGTGGCGAACCTACTGTAGAGTATTTATTTTATTTGTATCATAGTTCACTGTCGCCAGTTGATCCGCAGCAAGATCGTAGTTGAACTGTAATGTAACAAGCCGTGGTGAAGTGCGGAAATGAAATATGGTTGAAATATTGTACCAAGACAAGAGGCACCAATGCACATATGTATCTGCAAAAACGATACAGCATCAATTCACACGCATTGTGTCTAACTGGCTAAAATCTGGTAATTAATCTTTCTCGGTTCAGTAGAACGAAGCGAAAATCTCTTGTCATACACTAAAAGAATTTTAAATAAGAACTTTGATCAAACCATTGTAGGCAACGTCTAATAATATTTCTTAAAAGACATCATAGTCGCCGTTGACTGTATAAAATATTTGTTACTATTGCAATTTCGGTCTTATGGCCATTTTCAAGTAACACTGCAAAGATACCTAAACACAAAAATACGAAAGTGAAGACAGGGTGTATATACAAAATTAAGCAAACATTTCATTAAGAAATTAGCTCAATTACAAAATTTGGAGACAACTGTGCATTACTTACATTCTGTCAGAATATAAAATTATCTGACCCGAGTACATGTCGTCGTTTCTTTTTTTTACTTTATTGTTATTTGGAAACCTGTACAACAGGCAGGCTGTCAGCAGCACTCTACGCTGCTCTTCAGCCATAGAATACACAATGAGAAAAAAACAGTAAGAATACACGTAAGTTATAGAACGGTGGGCAATAAAACAGTAGACACATAAAGACAAACAGGGAGCCGTGCACACTCGACGATAATCCACACTGCAAACTGTTGATACGACGCACGAACACTGAACATGGCGATGGCACAGGTGAACGATGGAGTTCGATGGTGAACACTGAACACTAAACACGACAGCACACACGAGACACTGATGGCGATGACCTCCGGCGCGCGAATGTCCACGTAGCGTGTGCGAGTCTGGGGACCTGCCAAGAGAGGAGGAGGGGGGGGGGGGGGACAGGGAGAGGGGAGAGCAGAGATCCCATGGGCAGAGGAGATGAGGAAGTGGGAGGGGAAGCCCGGGGGATTAGGGATGGAGGAAGAGGGATGGGGGAAAAGGAGAGAGAAGGGACGGAGGGTGCCTAAAGGAATGGACACCAGAAGTGGGGAGGGGGCAGGCTCAAAGTTGATAGGAGGGGTAGATGGAGGGGAGGAGGACATCATCAGGGAGGGGGAGCTGGCGGAAGCCGCCTTGGGAGAGAGTAAGGAGGGTGGAGAGATGGACACCGGGTGGGACGTGAGAATACAGGTGCGGCAGAGGGTAGGGGTGGGAGAGGATGGGCGAGACAAGCAGGTGAGAAGGATTGAGTTTGTGGGAGGTGTACAGGATCCGTATCCTTTCAAGAAAATGAAGGAGGTGGGGGAACGGAATGAGATCGTACAGGATCCGCGTGGGGGAGGGGAGATGGATGCGATAGGCGAGGCGGAGCGCATGAATTTCAAGGATTTGAAGGGATTTATAGAAGGTAGGGGGGGTGGAGATCCAGGCCGGATGGTCGTAACAAAGGATAGGGCGGATGAGGGATTTATAGGTGTGGAGGATGGTGGAGGGGCCCAGACCCCATGTACGGCCAGAAAGGAGCTTGAGGAGATCGAGTGGGGAGCGTGCCTTGGCTTGGATAGTCTGGAGATGCGACGGTCGTGGGTACGCCAAGGTACTTAAGGGTTGGAGTGAGGGCGATGGGACGGCCATAGATGGTGACATAGATATCATGGAGGTGGAAGGAAGGGGTGGTTTTGCCTACAATGATCGCCTGGGTTTTGGAGGGATTGACCTTGAGCAACCACTGGTTGCACCAAGCGGTGAACCGGTCAAGATGGGATTAGAGAAGGTGTTGGGAGTGCTGCAGGGTGGGGGCAAGGGCAAGGAAGGCGGTGTCATCGGCAAACTGGAGAAGGTGGACGGTGGTTGACGGCGGCGGCATGTCCGCCATATCCAAAAGGTACAGAAGGGGGGAGAGGATGGAGCCTTGGGGCACACCGGCGGAGGGGATAAAGGTGTAGGAACCTGTGTTATGGATGGTGACGTAGGAAGGACGGTGGGAGAGAAAGGAGCCGATCAGACGGACGTAGTTAGTGGGAAGGGCGAAGGTTTGGAGCTAGAAGAGGAGACTGGAATGCCATACGCTGTCATAAGCACGTTCGAGGTCCAGGGAGAGGAAGATTGTGGAGCGACGGGAATTAAGCTGGTCAGAAAGGAGATGAGTGAGGAAGGAGAAGGTCGTCAGAAGAGAAGGATGGCCGAAAGCCACACTGGGTAACGGGAAGGAGGCGGTTCTGGCGGAGAAGCTGGTGGATGCATCGGGTGAGGATAGATTCCAGGACCTTGCTGAAGACGGAGGTAAGGCTGATGACGGTAGGAGGAGACGGCGGACGGCGGTTTGCCAGGTTTAAGGAACATCAGGATATGGGAGGTTTTCCACAGGTCGGGGTAGTAACTGGTGGACAGGACTACATTGTAGAGCCTGGCCAGAGTGGAGAGGAAAGAGACAGGAGCTTCCCGAAGGTGATGGTAGGTGACACGATCGTGACCAGGAGCAGTGTTGCGTTTTACGCGGAGTGTAGCAACGACAGCTTGTGTAGTGATAGGGGCATTGAGTTCCGTGTGTGCAATGTTGTCCAAGTACTGGAAACCAGGTGCGAGGGGAGGGACAGAGGTGTTAGTTCGATCGCGGACATCTGGGAAGAGAGAGTAATCGAACTGGGGATCATCGGGGATGGAAAACACATCGGAGAGGTAGGAGGCAAAGTGATTGGCCTTACTAAGGGTGTCAGGGAAGGGGTGATCATCATGGAGAAGAGGATAGTAGTGGTAGGGTTCAGTTCCAGTAAGGTGATGGAAGGCTGACCAGAACTTGGACGAGTTGATAGGTAGCGTAGCATTTAAATGGTTGCTTGTCTGTCGCCAGGTGCGAGGGGAGGGACAGAGGTGTTAGTTCGATCGCGGACATCTGGGAAGAGAGAGTAATCGAACTGGGGATCATCGGGGATGGAAACACACATCGGAGAGGTAGGAGGCAAAGTGATTGGCCTTACTAAGGGTGTCAGGGAAGGGGTGATCATCATGGAGAAGAGGATAGTAGTGGTAGGGTTCAGTTCCAGTAAGGTGATGGAAGGCTGACCAGAACTTGGACGAGTTGATAGGTAGCGTAGCATTTAAATGGTTGCTTGTCTGTCGCCAGTCCCGGCGTTTCTTAGCTGCGAGCAAATTACTAATGTGTCGCTGTAGTTGCCGGTGGCGTCGTAGTGTGTCCGGGTCATGCATGTGGAGGAAGGCACTGTAGAGACGGCGGGATTCACGGAGGAGGAGGACGGCCTGTGGGGGTAAGGTAGGACAGTGGGTGTGGATGGCGACAGTAGGGACATGGGCCTCCTCGGCCTCAGACAAGGTCTGCTGGAGAAAGGAGGTGGCATGGGTAACATCATCAGGGTGGTGGTAGGTGAAGGGGTGGCTATCGACCTGGGTGGAGAGGGTATCCCGGTAGGCATTCCAGTTGGCATGGGAATAGTCATGGACGTACTTTGGGAGAAGGTCATTACGAGGGTCGGGGCGGGGGCGACGACTGTATGAAATGGTGAGGAGGACAGGGAGATGGTCGCTACCAGTAGGCTCCAGGACATCCACCGTTATGCGGCCAAGGAGGTTGGGGGAGGAAAGGATAACATCGGAAGTGGAGTTGGATTCAGGACGGGTGTGCTGTGGATGAGGTCGCCTTGAAGGGAGGAGAGGAACCGATGCCACCGCCATAACTGGGCGGCGGAAAGACTATGGATGTTGAGGTCGGCGGCGATCACGTTGGAGGAGAAGGTACGGTCAATGAGGTACAGTCAATGTGGGAGATGAAGTCGAAGGGAATAGGGGCGTTGGGGCGGACATAGATGGTGGCGCATGTAACGGTAAGGCTGGGGAAGAAGAGACTAAGGACCAAGTGTTCGGTGGGGTCGGGAAGGAGAGGTTGAAGCCGAACAGGGATCTGGCGGTGGTGACAAATGGCAACTCCGCCACGCGCAATCGGGAGGGGATTATCGGAGTGGTGAAGGAGATAGGGTGAAGTGTGGACGGTGTGGTGGGGTTGGAGGAAGGTTTCATTGAGGAGGAAGGCATCCACGTGGTGGGTGGCAAGGGTGTGCAGGAATAGGTTCTTGATGGCGGGAAAGGAGCGGATATTGTTGAAAAGGATACGGTGCTGTCGCGCCATGACAGGGATTTAGACTAGGGTGTCAAGACGGGAGAAGGTGAAATGGGCCTCATGTCGTCATCAAAATGCAGGATTTTGACTGTGAGAGTCCCACAAGATCTGATGAGTGTGACACTTATTACATCGTAATATGTTGTTAAATAGACACTGAACTGCCGATGTTACCATCGTTATAATAATCTATCACACATACAAATTCAGGTGCACTGACAACATGTTGAGCCATGTCCGTTGGCGCGAAATTACATTCACTAAACATACTGCACGTGCACGTAGCAAAGATAGTGCACTCCAAGGATACAACTTGTAATCTTTTTATCGTAAAGTCTTTTCATCTGTCGACATTGTACAGCTTACTAAGTAGTGCTATGATTGTAATGGGCAGTAGGATAGGATGGGAATATTTATTTGTATCATAATAGGGGATAATACATATGTTATGTGTTAATAAGCTCTCACATTAACTCAAGTGCTCGTAAATGAGATGAAGACAGAGCTCTGATATATAATACTGTGTATGCGTATAAATTCCATCAGCCATCCCACCCCGCACCACCCCTTCCTCCATGACGATCGACCCTTTCCTGACGACTTCAGTAAGGCTAACCATTTTGCTTCCCACCTATCCGACGTCTTCTCCATTGCTGACGATCCCCATTTTGATTACTCCTTCTTCCCCACCGTCCTTGATCGCACTGACACCTCTGCACCCCGCTCACCCCTAGCTTCCAGTACTTGTATCGGTTACCCCCCTCGGACATCAACACTCCCATTACACTCGTCCTCCGCTCCAAATGCAACACCGCCCCTGGTCATGATGGCGTCACCTACTGTCCCCTACCATCACCACAAGGAATCCCCTCCACCCTTCCTGGCTTCCCTGTACAGTGTCCTCCTCTCCACTTTATTTTACCCGACCTGTGGAAGACTTCCAGTGTCCTGCTGTTCCCTAAACCTAACAAACACCCCTCTGATACCTCTTCTTATCGTCCAATCTGCCTCACCTCCGTGTTCAGTATTCACCGCCACCTTAACCAGCACTGCCTCCCTGCTCTTACCAAATTTGGCTTCTGGCCTTCCTTCTCCGCCGACGACCAGCTTCTTAACCTTACCAATCTTCTATCCCTCCAACTTAACTCCCGTTGCTCCACTATCTTTGTTTCCCTTGATCTCCAGAACGCCTATGACCGTGTCTGGCATCCCGGGCTCCTCTCCAAACTCCAGACCTATGCTCTCCCCATCAACTTTTTCCATCTCGTTGCTTCCTTCTTCTCCCATCGTCCCTCCTATGTGACTATCCACAATTCCAACTCCCGTACTTTCTATCCCTCTGCTGGCGTGTCCCAAGGTTCTGTCCTTTCCCCTCTCCTCTATCTCCTGTACACTGTTGATATGCCCAAACCTCCCCCTCCTGTTCATCTTCCACAGTTCGCTGATGACACCGCCTTCCTACCCCTTTATCCTACACTTCAACAGTCCCAACGTACCCTCCAAACCCACCTTGACCAATTCATGCTTGGTGCAACCAGTGGTACCTCTGTGTTAATCCCTCCAAGTTCCAGGCAATCATCATAGGCCACACCACCTGCTCCTTCCACCTCCATGATTTCTACCTCACTATTTATGGCCGTCCTATCCACCTCACTCCTACCCTCAAATACCTTGGCCTCACACTCGACTGCCACCTCACCTGGACTCCCCATCTCCTTACCATCCAAAACAAAGCTCACTACCGCCTCCGCCACCTGAAACTCCTGTCCGGCCGGATATGGGGTCTGCATCCTTCCACCATCCTTCACATCAACAGATCCTTGATTCGCCCCATCCTCTGTTATGCCAACGTAGCTTGGATTTCCGCCCCTCCCCGGTTCTATAAAGCCCTCCAAATCCTCGAACGCCATGCGCTCCGACTCGACGTCCGCATCCGCCTTCCCTCCCCCACATGCATCTTCTACGACCTCATCCCCCTCCCCCACCTTCTCCTTTTCCCTGAACACATCTGCATTCTATATATTGTCCGCCGCCTTGATCCCCCTCACCCCCTGGTGCCTCCCTTCCTCTACACCCCCAACCAGTTGCCACACCTTTACCGTTGTGTCCCACCCTCTCTCCATCTCCACACCCTCCTTCTCATTTCCCAACGCAACTTCCAAGGTCTACCCCTCCCGGATGATGAGCTTCGCCCTGACATCTACCCTTCCTACCAACTCTAACCCCATCTTCCTGCCTCCTCCTCAGGGCTCCCTCTCCTCCCCCTCCCTCCTCCTGAGCGGCTTCCCCCTCCTACTCCCCCTCCATCTCTTGTGCCTCCTTTCAGTGTCTCTGCACTCCCTCCTGCCCTGTCTTCCATCTTCATCTCCCGTCCCATGTGTTTCCTGATTCTTCGTGTACCCACTGATGCCCCTCCTCTCTTCATCCCACCGCTTGCCCTCCTGCCCCTTGCTCTCCCTTCCTTTTCCATCCTCTCTCCCCTTTCCATCGGCAGGTCCCACCTGGCAGTTTTATTCTTCGTCATGTGTGCTCCAAGTGGGTTTTAAGTGTGGTGCTCCAGAGCGTTTTTACTACTGTGGCCGACTTTTAACGTATGCATGTCCATTCAGTGTCTTCTCCGAGTTTGGAAGAATCGCCGAATGTGTGTTTTTAACTTTTTGGTGACTTTTTTTTAACTGTCCTCCATGAACATCTCCATGTTAGTGTATTTTTTACCTCCATTTTCTCCCATTATCCTGTTTTACTTCCCCTTTATCGCCTTTTGTATGTAACATTTTATTCTTATTTTAATTTGTCATGTCACTTGGCTGAAGAATGGCGGATTGTGCTGCTGACAGCCCTCCCCTGCCCATCTGGGGCAGGGGAATGAAATCACAATAAATAAAAAAACTATATATAAATTTCATCTCACCCATACCTCACAGGAGTACTGCCCTTCGATAGCGCCACAGCCACTTGTTGTCATCATAACTACCCGCACCACCACATCCACCACCATCGTCATCATCTATACATCAGCGTCCGCCGCCATGCCCAGACAGCACCCCCTCATTCTATCCCCCCGCTTCTCACCCTTCCCTCTCCTGCACTCTTCTTCGCCCCGTCCTTGGCCCCTACTCCCTTAGCCTCCTCCTCTGATCCCTTCCCTCCCCTCCTTCACGCTGTTGTCATTGTCCCAGCGGCAACTGTCAGGCTGGTGGCCCTCAGGGCCATGACCCATGCGCAACTGTCTCCATCGCCTTCGCCTTCACTATCCCCTTCAGCGTCGCCATCGCGAACGCCAGCACCAGCTCCTGTAATGGGACCTGCCACCTCCCACCATCTCCGTTGCTCCCAGCCCCTACGCATCCTGTAAGGCTGGCCGGGGAGGCCGAGCAGTTCTAGGTGCTATAGTCTGGAACCGCGCGACCGCTACAGTCACAGGTTCGAATCCTGCCTCGATCGTGGATGTGTGTGATGTCCTTAGGTTAGTTAGGTTTAAGTTCTAGGGGACTGATGACCTTAGAAGTTAAGTACCACAGTGCTCAGAGCCATTTGAACCTCCCGTCATCCTACTGTAGCAGTTAAACGTCCCAGTGGTACCCCTGCCTCTTAGGCTCCCAAAAAGTTCCAACCTCTTCCTCCTCCCACCCCTGTAGATACCATGGATGCCTCCCCGCCTGTCCCTTTTACCGCCTCCTCTTCCTCCTCTCCCCCCCCCTCCTACTAATATCTCCTGTCCCGTCAGGATCCCACACTCCTCGAAGTCCGGAACCTCGCCCTGCTCTACCACGAGCACTTTCCCAGAGCCCTCACCTCCTTCCTCACTCCCCGCTGAGACTCCGTTTTCATCACCTACCGCAGACCCACCTTTCACAAAGACATCCTCTCCAGAATCCCCATTACCCGCTTTGGCCCCAGTGCCTCCCTCACCCCTGTTACTTTCCCATTCCCCTCTCGCCAAACCCCAACCCCCATGTCACCCGCCGACCCTCACTGCTGCGATCATGGAGGAGAAGGTGTTGGTGGAGCTTAAAGCACACCCATACTCAGAAATACGGGCAGTATGCCAGATCTTCAGCCCTGCCAGCCCCACCTGCCTTATCCAGGTGTTCTCCGAACATGCCCTGTCTATCGACTGTCTCCTGGAGTAGGGTGCCCTCCTATTCCATAGACGGTACAAAGTGGACCCCTCCTGTTCCTGTCCTCAATCGTTCTGCTGACAGAGGTGCCTGTGCTACAGCACACATCCAACATCTGAGTGCCGTGAGGCCCCCATCTGCCTGCACTGTAAACAGGCGCACTTCCTCTGGCAGTGTCCCAATCTACAGTCCCTTCCTTCCTACAACTTCCCGCATCCCACTTACTACGAGAAATGCATGACCCAACCACCCCCCATCACTCCTGAACTCATCATCCCCGTCCGCCCTCTGGACGCCCCCACACCTCATTTAGCACCACCCTGATGATGTTACCCTGATGCCTCCTTTTTCCAGCAGACCTTTCTGAGGCCGTGGAGGCCCACAAATGTTCCATCGCCATCAACCCACAATGTCCCACTTTACCCCCACAGGCCAACCTCCTTCTCCATGAATCCTGCCATCTCTACTGTGCCTTCTTGCACACGCGTGACCCGGACACACTACGACGCCACTGGCAACTACAATGACATGTCAGAAACTTACTCGCAGCTAAGAAATACCGGGACTGGCGACACACATGCACCCGTCTTAATTCTACACTTCCTATCAACTCATCCAACTACTGGTCAGCCTTCCACCACCTTACCAGATCTAAACCCCACCTACTATCCTCTCCTCCATGATGAACAACCCTTCCCTGACAACCTGGCTCCCACCTTTCTGACATCTTCACCCTCCCTGACGATCCCCAGTTCGATTACTCCCTCTTCCCAGATGTCCGCGATTGAACTGACACCTCTGTCCCTCCCCTCGCACCTGGTTTCCAGTACTTGGACAACATTGCACACAACGAACTTAATGCCCCCATCGCTACTCAGGATATCATCACTACACTCTGCACAAAAGGCAACACCACTCCCAGTCACGATTGTGTTACCTATCGCCACCTTCGTGAAGCTCCTGTCTCCTTCCTCTCCATCCTGACCAGGCTATACAATGGGGTCCTGTCCACCGGCTACTACCCCGACCTGTGGAAAACATCCCATATCCTGATGTTCCTTAAACCCAACAAACCAGCACCTGCTGTCTCCTCCTACCATCCCATCTGTCTTACCGCGGTCTTCAGCAGGGTCCTGGAATCCATCCTCACTCGACGCATCCACCTGCATAACCACCAACACCACCTCCATCCCACTACCCAGTGTGGCTTTCGACCATCCTTCTCTGTCGATGACCTTCTGCTTCACCTCACTAATTTGCTCTCCGAACAGCTCAACTCCCATCGATCCGCTATCTTCCTCTCCCTCGACCTTGAGTGTGCTTGTGGCCAAGTATGGCATTCCGGTCTCCTCTTCAAGCTCCAAACCTTTGCCCTTCCTATCAACTATGTCCGTCTGATTGGGTCCTTTCTTTTCCAACGTCCTACCTACATCACCATCCATAACAAGGATTCCTACACCTTCTACCCCTCTGGTGGTGAGCCCCAAGGTTCTGTCCTCTCCCCTCTTCTTCCCCTTCAGTATACGGTGGACATGCTGCTGCCTTCACCCCCGTCCACCTTCTCCAGTGCGCTGATGACACCACCTTCCTTGCCCTCGCCCCCACTCTGCAACGCACCCAACACCTTCAACAATCCCATCTTGACCAGTTCACCACTTGGTGCTACCAGTGGTTGCTCAAGGTCAATCCTTCTAAGACCCAGGCGATCATTGTAGGCAAAACAACCCCTTCCTTCCGCCACCTCGATTTCTCTATCATCTTTTTAGGGCGTCCTATCGCCCTCACCCCCACCCTTAAGTACCTTGGCGTCACCATTGACCGTCGCCTCTTCTGGACCCCCCTATCTCCAGACAATCGAAGCCAAGGCGCGCTCCCACCTGGCCTGCTTTCTGGCCACACATGGGGTCTGGACCCCTGTACCATCCTCCACACCTATAAATCCCCCATCCGCCCTATCCTCTGCTATACCCACCCCGCTGGATCTCTGCCCCTCTTACCTTTTACAAATCCTTCAAATCCTAGAACGCCATGCTCTCTGCCACACTTATGGCATCTGTTTCCCCTGCCCCACACAGATCCTGTACAACGTTATGCCATTCCGCCACCTCCTCCTCTTCCTCTAAGAGATAAAGATCCTCTACACCTCCCATAAATCTCCCTTAAACTTGATCCCCCTCGCCGGCTTCTCTCTCCCATCCTCTCCAACGCCCGTCTGCTGCCGCGCCTGTATTCCCACGTCCCACCTGCTCTGCATCTCTCCACTCTCCATACGTTCTCCCAAGGTGGCTTCCACCAGCTCCCCCTCCCTGATGATGCCCTCATCCCCTCCATCTACCCCTCCTATCAACTTTGATCCTCCTCTTCAACAACCTGTGTTTTATCCTTAGGGCACCCTCTCTCCCTTCTCCCTCCCCACTCCACCCCCAGGCTTCCCCCAATACCTTCTTTCCTCCCCCCCATCTCCTCTGCCACTGGCATCTACACTCTCCCCTCTCCCAAATCCCCCACCGTTCCCTTTTGGCAGGTCCCCAGACTTGCACACCTCACATGAACATTCGCACACTGGAGATCATCGCCATCGGTTCTGTGTGTGTGTGGTCGTGTTAGTGCTTCCATATTTCGGCGCCCACGCTCCATCGTTCATGTGTGTCATCCCAATCGTCAGTGTTCTTATACAGTGCTGACAGTTTTTTATTTTTCTACACCTGCGAAAAGCTTCGTGTTTATTGCTCTTGTGTCTACCGATTTTGTCCACTGTTTTGTTTTGTGTTTCTATGTCTTCCTTGTTTCTATTGGTACTATCTGTGGCCGAAGAGCGGCGTACTATTGCCGCTGCCGGCCCACCTTATTAATGTAAGGTGTTCAAATAACAATGAAGAAGAAAAAAGTGGTAAATTTTTTTCTTTATTGTTATATTCACACCTGATACAGGTAGGCCAGCAGCGGCATATTACGCCGCTCTTTGGCCACAGATAAATCTAAAGATACAAATGAAGGCAATCATAGAACAGACAGGGTGGATATACAGACGGAGCCTTTCACAGGTGCAGAGTCCAAGGTAAGAATGTTCAGGCACGTGGACATGTACAGAGACGATAGATGGCACACACGAACGTTGGAGCACAGACGGATAAACACTGGAACACTTGGGCACGAACAAGACACCACACACAACCACTAGGCGATGATCTCCAGCGTGCGAAAGTCCATGTGAAGTGTGCGAGTCTGGAGACCTGCCAAGAGGGGAAGAAGGGGGTGGGGGAGGGAGAGGGGAGAGCAAAGATGCCAGCGGCAAAGGAGATGGTAGGAGGAATGGAGGTATGAGGGTAGGGGAAGCCTGGGGGAGGAGTGGAGAGAAAGGGAGTAGGGAGGGAAGGGGGAGAGAAGGGAGAGAGGGTGCCCATAGGAACAATCACAATAAGAGGGAGGGAGGATCAACGTTGGTAGGAGGGGTAGATGAAGGGGAGAAGGGCATCATCAGGGAGCGGGAGCTGGCGGAAGCCACCATGGAAAAGCGTTTTGGGAGTGGAGATGGAGAGCAGGTGGGATGTGGAAATACAGGCGCGGCAGTGGATGGGGGCGGGAGAGGATGGGAGAGACCAGCGGGTGAGGAGGATTGAGTTTATGGGAGGTGTAGAGGATCCGTATCTGTTCGAGGAAAAGGGGGAGGAGGGGGAACGGAATAAGGTTGTACAGGATCCACATGGGGGAGGGGAGACAGATGCGATAGGCGAGGTGAAGAGCGTGGCGTTCTAGGATCTGAAGGGATTTGTAAAAGGTAGAGGGAGAACCAGGCAGGGTGGGCATAGCCGAGGATAGGGCGAATAAGGGTTTTATAGGTATGGAGGATGGTGGAGGCGTCCAGACCTCATGTGCAGCCAGAAAGGAGCTTGAGGAGCCAGAGTCGGGAGCGTGCCTTGGCTTGGATTGTCCGGAGGTGGGGTGTCCAGGAGAGGCGACGGTTGAAGGTGTCACCAAGAAAAGAGTGTAAATTGTACCCATAAATTATACTTTTTTTCTTTTACTTTATTGATTTTCAATTCCCCCCCGAAGGGGGGCAGGCTGGCAGCAGCTTAGTATGCTGCTCTACAGCCCACAGACTTTTATTTTAAAAACGGAAGAAGAAAAGAAACAAGAAAAAACAGGCGATAAAACGGTGACGAAAGTGTAAAATGGCGGAAAAATGCGGAATGTGGAAACAGAAAGCAAAAGGGGTTGGCAATGTTAATAAAAGACATAGGAATCAGACAAGTAACATAGTACACACACAATTAAAAAAACATGGCGACAGTCTGGTTTCTGTTCGCAAAAGATAAAAAGCACCCAGTGACAGTATGATGGCCATTCGCAACACTTCCCGAAAAAAAAAAACCCAACACGGAACACTCACTGTAAAACACTCACTGTGAAACACTGCTCGAAAAGGGCGGCACAAAGATGACACTACCGAGCCAAAGGCAGTTGGGGGGGGGGGGGGACCTGGAGGAGGGGGAAGAACAAGGAGGGAAAAAAAAACGAAAAGGGGGGGGACTAAGGAGGGAGAGGACGAATAAAGGGGGAGATGGGCAGAGCAGACGCGACAGGGAATGAGAGGGTGCAGAGGAGGGAAATGCAAAAGGACTCGGGGGAGAGAAAGGGGAGAGAGAGGGGAGGTGGGGAAAAAAGAGGATGGAAGGGGGGGCAGAGGGAGCCTGGGAAAGGGACAGAGGAAAGAGAGGGAGTGAGGATCAGAGCTGATAGGAGGGATAACATCTACATCTACATTTACATTGATACTCCGCAAGCCACCCAACGGTGTGTGGCGGAGGGCACTTTACGTGCCACTGTCATTACCTCCCTTTCCTGTTCCAGTCGCGTATGGTTCGCGGGAAGAACGACTGTCTGAAAGCTTCCGTGCGCGCTCTAATCTCTCTAATTTTACATTCGTGATCTCCTCGGGAAGTATAAGTAGGGGGAAGCAATATATTCGATACCTCATCCAGAAACGCACCCTCTCAAAACCTGGCGAGCAAGCTACACCGCGATGCAGTGCGCCTCTCTTGCAGAGTCTGCCACTTGAGCTTATTAAACATCTCCGTAACGCTATCACGGTTACCAAATATCCCGGTGACGAAACGCGCCGCTCTTCTTTGGATCTTCTCTATCTCCTCCGTCAACCCGACCTGGTACGGATCCCACACTGATGAGCAATACTCAAGTATAGGTCGAACGAGTGTTTTGTAAGCCACTTCCTTTGTTGATGGACTACATTTTCTAAGCACTCTCCCAATGAATCTCAACCTGGTACCCGCCTTACCAACAATTAATTTTATATGATCATTCCACTTCAAATCGTTCCGTACGCATACTCCCAGATATTTTACAGAAGTAACTGCTACCAGTGTTTGTTCCGCTATCATATAATCATACAATAAAGGATCCTTCTTTCTATGTATTCGCAATACATTACATTTGTCTATGTTAAGGGTCAGTTGCCACTCCCTGCACCAAGTGCCTATCCGCTGCAGATCTTCCTGTATTTCGCTACAATTTTCTAATGTAGCAACTTCTCTGTATACTACAGCATCATCCGCGAAAAGCCGCATGGAACTTCCGACACTATCTACTAGGTCATTTATATATATTGTGAAAAGCAGTGGTCCCATAACACTCCCCTGTGGCACGCCAGAGGTTACTTTAACGTCTGTAGATGTCTCTCCATTGATAACAACATGCTGTGTTCTGTTTGCTAAAAACTCTTCAATCCAGCCACACAGCTGGTCTGATATTCCGTAGGCTCTTACTTTGTTTATCAGGCGACAGTGCGGAACTGTATCGAACGCCTTCCGGAAGTCAAGAAAAATAGCATCTACCTGGGAGCCTGTATCTAATATTTTCTGGGTCTCATGAACAAATAAGGCGAGTTGGGTCTCACACGATCGCTGTTTCCGGAATCCATGTTGATTCCTACATAGTAGATTCTGGGTTTCCAGAAATGACATGATACTCGAGCAAAAAACATGTTCTAAAATTCTACAAGAGATCGACGTAAGAGATATAGGTCTATAGTTTTGCGCATCTGCTCGACGACCCTTCTTGAAGTCTGGGACTATTTGTGCTCTTTTCCAATCATTTGGAACCCTCCGTTCCTCTAGAGACTTGCGGTACACGGCTGTTAAAAGGGGGGCAAGTTCTTTCGCGTACTCTGTGTAGAATCGAATTGGTATCCCGTCAGGTCCAGTGGACTTTCCTCTACTGAGTGATTCCAGTTGCTTTTCTATTCCTTGGACACTTATTTCGATGTCAGCCATTTTTTCGTTTGTGCGAGGATTTAGAGAAGGAACTGCAGTGCGGTCTTCCTCTGTGAAACAGCTTTGGAAAAAGGTGTTTAGTATTTTAGCTTTACGCGTTTCATCCTCTGTTTCAATGCCATCATCATCCCGTAGTGTCTGGATATGCTGTTTCGAGCCACTTACTGATTTAACTTAAGACCAGAACTTCCTAGGATTTTCTGTCAAGTCGGTACACAGAATTTTACTTTCGAATTCAATGAACGCTTCACGCATAGCCCTCCTTACGCTAACTTTGACATCGTTTAGCTTCTGTTTGTTTGAGAGGTTTTGGCTGCGTTTAAACTTGGAGTGGAGCGCTCTTTGCTTTCGCAGTAGTTTCCTAACTTTGTTATTGTACCACGGTGGGTTTTTCCCGTCCCTCACAGTTTTACTCGGCACGTACCTGTCTAAAACGCATTTTACGATTGCCTTGAACTTTTTCCATAAACACTCAACATTGTCAGTGTCGGAACAGAAATTTTCGTTTTGATCTGTTAGGTAGTCTGAAATCTGCTTTCTATTACTCTTGCTGAACAGATAAACCTTCCTCCCTTTTTTTATATTCCTATTAACTTCCATATTCAGGGATGCTGCAACGGCCTTATGATCACTGATTCCCTGTTCTGTACATACAGAGTCGAAAAGTTCGGGCCTGTTTGTTATCAGTAGGTCCAATATGTTATCTCAACGAGTCGGTTCTCTGTTTAATTGCTCGAGGTAATTTTCGGATAGTGCACTCAGTATAATATCACATTGTACTTTAATATAATTTGATAAAGTACCATCTATCTTGGCCCAAACATTCACTCTTTCGTTAGCATTAACACGTCTCCTGTTTCTTGTATATAATGAAAATGGTTTATCACTATGTACCACACCAGTCCCATAGTTCCTATCACCCTGTACACCAATAGAAAAGGTGCGATAGGCTATAATGTCTCTGTCATAGTAAGACTCCAATATTTTTTAGCTATCATCAAATTAAGAACACCCACCCACCTCCCCAGGGGTCGTAACCCCTGCAACCCACAGAAGAGAGACATGATTGATTAGGTGAATTAGTGTTTTTAATTTTTTTTTAAAAAAATCTCACGGGATAGATAAGGATGTGCACTGTGCGGCTGCCGCGAGTGAAATGAGCCAGCAGCAGCCAGAGCACCAAGGACAGCTGATAAGACGTCACGCGCAACTTATCGTGACGTCACTTCCGCTGATAAGTTTGATTTTCCAGCAACACGGGCTAAGTAAATGTATATAGCGGTGCCGGAGGCGCTCAGCCAGAGCTGAATACTCTAAGTCCAGTGATCAGACAGAAGTGCCCACCCACCATCCCCACACCTAATACCACCCCACACAGAGTTATTTAATGACTTATTTAACTACTGTGATGTCCCAGGGAGCATCCCAGAGTGCCCCAGAGGTGCATCCCAGAGTGCCACAGAGACCTACAACACTAAGAAGAATCGCTTCTCGGCTTTTGGCAAGATCAATGTGTAGTCTTCTTTAATAACATTAAACAAGATAACAATTAGTGATAAGAAATTAAATAAGATAAGAAAAGTACCATAACACGAGAAGAATCATAACAAATTGGAGGGAGAGAGGGTATCATCCGGGAGGGGGAATTTATGGAAGCCACCTTGGGAAAGGAGATGAAGGGTGTAGAGATGGAGGGTAGGGGGGACACAACAGTGAAGACGTGGCACGGGGCGTGGATGGGAGAGGAGAGGAGCAACCAGGGGGTGAGGGGGATCAAGGCGGCTGGAGATGTAGAGGATGCGGATATGTTCGAGGAATAGGAGCAGATGGGAGAAAGAAATGAGACCATAGACGATCCGCGTGGGGGACGGGAAGCGTATACAGAAGGTGAGGTGGAGTACATGACGCTCAAGGATCTGGAGGGACTTATAGAATTTGGGGGGGGGGGGCAGATATCCAGGCAGGACTGGCATAACAGAGGATGGGACGGATTAAGGATTTGTAGGTGTGGAGGATGGTAGAGGGGTGCAACCCCCATGTCCGGCCAGAGAGGAGTTTGAGTCGGGGACGGTTGTGGGCTTTGGATTGAATGGAGCGGAGATGAAGGATCCAGGTGCAGTGAAAATTATACGCATACAAAGTATTATATATCAGAGCTCTGTCGTCATCTCATTTACGAGCACATATGAGAGCATATTTACAGACAAAATATGTATTATCCCCTATTATGTTATAAATAAATATCCCCATACTATCCTACTGCCCATTACAATCATAGCACTATTTAGTAAGCTGTATGATGTCGACAGATGGAAAGACTTTATGATGTAAAGCTTACAAGTTGTATCCTTGGTGTG
This sequence comes from Schistocerca serialis cubense, assembly GCF_023864345.2. NCBI lineage: Eukaryota > Metazoa > Arthropoda > Insecta > Orthoptera > Acrididae > Schistocerca > Schistocerca serialis. Next base: position 806,573,003 of record NC_064641.1, read on the forward strand.
CACCATCTTCGCTACGTGCACAGGCAGGATATTTAGTGAATGTATTTTTCACGCCAACTTACCTAGCTCCACATGTTGTCAGTGCACCTGAACTTGTATGTGTGATAGATTATTAGAACGATGGTAACTTTGGCATTTCAGTGTATATTTAACAACATATGACGATGTAGTAAGTGTCGTACTCATCAGATCTTGTGGGACTCTCACGGTCAAAAGGCTGCATTTTGACGGCGACATGTACTCATGTCAGATAGTTTTATATACTGATAGAATGTAAGCAATGTACATTTATCTCCAATTTTTATAACTGAGGTAATTTCTTAATGAAATGTTTGCTTAGTTATGTATATACGCCCTGTGCTTGAATTTCTTATTTTTGTGTTTAGGTAACTTTGCAATGTAACTTGAAAATGGCCATAAGGCCGAAATTGCAATAGTTACAATAAATATTTTATACAGTCAACGGCGACTATAATGCCTTTTAAGAAATATTATATGACTGTGAATCCCAACCATGAGAAGTTAATCAAACGTCTAATAAGTTTGTAAAACGTTTTGGGAGAATTGCTTTCATTAAATCACAATATATACTTAAGGTACTGTATGATGTGTAGCACAAGACTTTTCGTGATTCACTTTATTTACCTCGTTTTCTGTACTGCTCGCGAGGCTAGTAGCAGGAAAATCGAGTGCCAATTGGCCTCAGTCCTGTGTTGTGCTTTTCCGATTTTGATATCATGACCATCTGGGAAAATGGGTTTTGGAGTAAATAATGGGTTACTTGACAATTATTCGTATGTGTAGTATCTGAATTTTAGCAATAAACCTGAGTGTTGCACAAAACGCCACTCATGTATGGTTTGCGACTGGACCTCTCCTATATGAAACCCACTCGAAAAGGTAGCAGGCAACCGAGCAACACTAGAATCAGCGAAGTATGTGTAGCACTTTCGTAGTGAGTTACGTTTTCCTCGCATTCTTCATGTGGATCCAAGCCAGGCATCTGTGTGTGCTAAAAATTATCTTTTGTGGGTGTCCTGTTAATCGTGTACGTTATGACCAGATGAAAATACAATCGGCCAGCCATAAACATGGGTTGTTTGAACACTCTGCGAGAAGGCTCGTTGGCACTTCAGCACACTAAATATTAGTTTACTTTATTACATCAATGAATAAAAAGATTTAGTTAGTTTGATAAAATTCTTTGCCACATGAGTGCTTGATACTTCACAAGTTACGTTGACTATTGAATTATCACTTTATGGAATACTTAGCAAACTCTTCTCTCGAAATACTTTACTGAATAGCCTTGAACCGCTCGGCCACACTGGCCAGCTATGATTACATGGCCAGAAAAGAAACCGTTCAGTGTAATGTCAGAGTCTGCTCTCTGAGAAAGTACACAGGACCACTGAGTGACTTTTCCAATGTTTCTCCCTCTGCTATCAGTTGGCGTCATTCAACAAATGTTGATCTCTGATAAAATGTATCTGTCTTAATTAACAGTCTTAATTTATAGTTAAAATGTTATCCTTTCAAAAATTTAACTTCTTAACTGTGTGCCTATTCTACTTGAATTCGCGAGGGTTGTCGTGAAAGTAAGTTCCGATCGGTCGCGAAATGGAAACCACTGGGAAAATCCGGTAAGGCTTTGCACAGATGTGTTGCGCAGTGTCTCTAGTATGCCCGCTGATCATGTCGGGTCGCTCTTTCCAGTTTTGAGTGAACAGTGAGCACATAAAGATGCGTAGGGAAAAGCGTCTCCCGCCAAGTATGATGGCCTGGTTAGAGGTTTCGCCTGTGTCATGCAGCCCACATAACACAACTGTCGAGCAGTTCCTTCTTCATGCCAATTCTCGGCCGCACACTGCAGGAGCAATGAAGACGTTCCTGCAACGTTTCCGATGAGAAGTGTTTGATCACCCACAATACAGTCCGTAATTGGCTCCCCCGGAGTCTCATCTGTGCTCACAAGAACCGCTGACAATGAAGACAAAATTTTTCCACAGAAAACGAGCTGCAGATCAGTGCAGATAACTGGCCGAAAGCACTTGCGGATGCTTTCTATGACGAGGATTTTGGAAAGTTCATACAAAGCTACGACTACACTCGAAGTTGGAGCGGCGATTATGTAGAGAAGTAGGTGGAAGGTGTACCTAATATTGCAAGTAAGACGTTTCTGGTTTTCACTGTGGTTTCCATTTCGCGACCGATCTGGACAACCCTCGTATGATTGTAAACTGAATATGTTCCTCAATATTTGTTGTCGTCGCCATTCGGTAAATAAATAAAATTTATTTTCTCGAACATGAGATACACGTTCTAGTCCACTCGCCAAGAATAATTGCGTGATAGTACCGTAGCTTACACCCATGTCTTCCACATGGCAGACAAATTCGCTGACAACTGAGTTGCGGAAACGGACAGATAACGAATTAATAAAGTAAAAAAATTAACTATATGTAGGCCACTGGCAGCAGGAGGCTTTCAGGTCGTTTTTAAAACAGAGTACCGACTCTAGCGTGCAATCTAAAACTTCGCGTCATAGTGATACGAAAATTTTAAATTTTAGCTTACGGCTTGGGAATCTTTCTCACTTTCCCTACCTGAAACACATGAAAAAAAGAATGCATTAAAACGTAGCTTATTCAGTGAAGTTAGGAAAAATACCGCAGAACACCTGGAGTACAATATCAGCAGAGTGCACAATAACAGACTAAAGCGTTATTCTGCGGTAGAGGTAAATTCACTGTAGAATTTTTTGGCACCGCAAATACAGTAAGCCACTGACGTCGTATCAGCTTCGTTTCTGTCCGTCAGTCCTAGCATCACACTCTTCCGTAACGTTTCTGAGCCACAATCCCGCATCAGATGCGCATCTCTGCAGAAAAATCGCTTCACGTACAACCTGCCTGACGCTCTTTCATGTCGTCCCCTGTTCGCGGCCTTGTAATCAATCATTTCGAGCAGATAGGCACCCGAGTGTTAATAGCTGTAGGAGGATTTCTTGTACCGAGTGTTAATAGCTGTAGGAGGATTTCTTGTAAGTTGACTCTTTTCCCACTCACCTCTTTTCTGCCAATGAACAATATGAAACTCTACTAGCAAAAGACTGTTAAAGTGCTCCTCTGTTAGCAGACGTTTTTTGCAGAAATATTATTGGAAGATACCTGTAAAATCTTGAAATACTGTAAAATAAGCAAAAACCGTCCAGTAAGGAAATGATCAAAACTATGACAAAAATTAGTAATGAACAGAATTTACGACGTCCTCAAATGAATGTCCCCAGTTTGATAGTCTCTCAAGAGCACACTACGTTCACTTCGTGAGAGTTTATGGTTTTGTTAGCATATTACCGTAGTTGTTCTTCGTCGTCTACCATGAATAAAACTGACATTTGTTTTCGTCTTGCTTAGATTTCACTAGTCACAGTTTTGATGTTTGCCAAGATGGATTACCTTGATGACTCAGATAATCGTTCCTAATTAGACAGGGGGACGCCGTAAACACAGTTTAAACTGTATTTGAGGTAGTTTCATCTGAGGTCTCCGAAATGGAAGAGACGATGAAATTGTGTGGATTATCGACCAGACAAATTTTTAGTACTCAGTTAGGAAGCTCATAACTTTGCTCATTCATTCTGTATATTCTAAATGGTAGTACTAGCTGCACTAATATTTTGGTCGGTCTTTGTTAGGTAATTTATTCTGGAGTTCTAGTAAATCGCCGTTTTCTGGTAAACGTTTGGCATAGACGACTTCTGGAGAATATACTTCGTGCTACTCTGTTTCATAGCATGGATGTCTTGTTACATCCGTCTTCTGTGGCATTCTTAGCAGCTTTCTCACTTCTCGTGCATCCTACAGTCCACGATTCAGTACCGAAGCCAAACAGTGTCAGTAAGATGTTTCGAGATTTCACACTGATATTTGATTTCTGTCAAAGAGAACAGCAGCATTGTAAGAGGCATTTGAAGTGTACCAAATAATTCCAACAGTTACTTTTTAAAAATAGGTATGGAAGTTGGTACGAATAATTCAAAAGATAAACGAAAACAGTACACTGAAGAGCCGTTAGTGAGGACGTTTATTTTTTTAAGATCCGTCTCACATCTCCATCATAAATCAGGATAACCTGATCACCATGACTCCAAAAAATGAAAATGTGTGGTGGATAATATCTTCAAACTAAAAATTTGTGGACTTATATTACGAGAATTTTTTGGGCACTTACATACTGCACCGTATATTCAGAGTGTTTTCTCAGATAGAAATATGTCTTTCTTAGGCCTCTCTATAAGGAGGATCACCCCACAGACGGCACTAACTAATGCCCAGTGTCAATATTTATAGTATTTTCTAAAATTTTTGAGAAAGTAATATGCTCCAGAGTTGTCACTCACCTATATAGTAATGGATGCTGAGAAAATAACCGTTAGCATTTCAGATGGGCAACTCTACCGAGTCATCTACTTATCGGCATGAATGCGACAGCATGTCTACTTAATAAACGCATCATCATCATCATTTAAGACTGATTATGGCTTTCAGCGTTCAGTCTGGAGCATAGTCCCCCTTATAAAGTTCCTCCATGATCCCCTATTCAGCGCTAACATTGGTGCCTCTTCTGATGTTACGCCTATTACTTCAAAATCATTCTTAACCGAATCTAGGTACATTCTCCTTGGTCTACCCCAACTCCTCCTATCCTCTACTGCTGAACCCATGAGTCTCTTGGGGAACCTTGCTTCTCCCATGCGTGTAACATGCCCCCACCATCTAAGCCTGTTCGCCATGACTGCTACATCTATAGAGTTCATTCCCAGTTTTTCTTTGATTTCCTCATTGTGGACACCCTCCTGCCATTGTTCCCATCTACTAGTACCTGCAATCATCCTAGCTACTTTCATATCCGTAACCTCAACCTTATTGATAGGGTAACCTGAATCCCCCCAGCTTTCGCTCCCATACAACAAAGTTGCTCGAAAGATTGAACGGTGCACAGATAACTTAGTCTTGGTACTGACCTCCTTCTTGCAGAAGAGAGTAGATCGTAGCTGAGCGCTCACTGCATTAGCTTTGCTGCACCTCGCTTCCAGTTCTTTCACTATGTTGCCATCCTGGCGTGTCACGCTCGATGCTATAGTGGAGAAAGTGAAAATAATAGATCAATTTTCAACATATTTTATGACATTTTGAAAATGATAACTGTAGCCACCTGTCTGGTTCCGGGAATGATGACACTCCTTCAAAAAGCTTGCCAATCCTACACAGCAGCGCAGAAGTTGCAATTATGTTAGGCCAATCCAGATGACTTCCTTTATCCACCTATTCACAACAGACGCATCACTACGGCCCAGAGAAAATGCAGCAGATCAAGTACTGGAACACTGTGGATTCAGTAACACAGAAAATGGCGATGACTCCACCATCGAGCAAGGCTATGCTGCGTTCTTTTTCGTACTGCCATGTCTCAGTGCTGATCGATAAGGCTTGTTAAGAGGAAACACTGACAGAAGGGTACTACAGGAATACCCTCAAGATGATACAGAGTTCTGTGAATACGAAGCTTCGCGGGAAACTTTCCAAGGTTGTGGTCTACTCTGCTACAACATCTCGCTCGCTCAGCAAAGGACGCAGTAACACATTCTGCATCTTTGGCTGTCAGATTCAGCCTCGTATCCAACATTCTCCTGACGTGGCACCAGTCGCCTTCCTCTTTCCTAACATGGAGGGTCATTTGTGACAGGCTTTTGAGAATGGCAACAGAATTGTTCTTGAAGTGGGGCCTTTCGTGAGCTACCAAAACGGACTTCAACTACAGGGTGAAACACAGGAGTTGGACGGTTTTTAAATAAAGAATACTTAATTTTAAGATTGATGTATGTTTATTGACATTATATGATAACTCATTGCTTGTCATTTAATGCAGACCAGACTTACTTGTAAAAAATAATGACGTCGAGATGGTGGCTGTAATTCGGAATGCATGATTCGAGTCTCGTCTCCAATATCTCTGCAGGGATGGCAGCAATTTGTTCAATGATTGCGTTCTTCAATTTGTCCGAATTTCGCGACTCTTGAGGTACCCCAAACAAAAACGTCAAGCTCTGATATCTGGAGGTTCGAGTGACCAAGGAACATTGCCAAAGTGTCAGATAATCTGTCCAGGGAACATGGTGGAAAAACTGCCACTTAGGCAATTGCGGTGTGTGATGAACCTCCATCTTGTGGGAACCAAACATCTTTTAAAGATTCTTTTTCTTTTCTCAGTTCTTGTTTCAAGAAGGCTACAAGCGTATGAGGGTATCGACCCGAATTAACAGTAACTGCGACCACATTTTCTTCGAAAAAATTCGGCACAGTAATGCGGAAGGAGCCAAGGGCACACGGGATTGTAACTTATCCAGAGTATGGAGGACTCTGATGAATATGATGTGGGTGCTCACGAGCCCACCAACGCTGGATTTGTTTACTGACCTCATTTATATGAAAATGAGCTTCACCTCTCATCAATAAACTCACATTATCACACAAAATTGCTTGCATTCTACAAGCAAAGTCATCGCTTACAGAAAAATCAGTTCCGTTACCACACGAAATGAAGTTCGTGCTGATGGAAGTTGAATGTATGCAAAATTCGTCTAACCAATTCACGATTGATTGCTAACTCCCTTGCATGATGTCTGAAAGTCCTGAGCTTCTGATTATTGCTACCCTTACGGTTACGTTTCCTAGCGTCATTACACTGCGTCTTCGGCCTGTGCTCTTATCAATTGATTTTGTACGACACATTCGATGTGTAGCTGTAACAGACTCACCACTTCTAACGAAACTATGATAGACGAACACTTTTGCAGGACCCACTCCTCTATTTTGCTGACATGATGCCTTGTATGGCGCACTACCAGCGCCATAATGTCCCATCATGGCTCTCTACGTCTGTCACCCGGTACCTTCCTCTCCAACACGTCAGCCATCGTTGGGAAGAACGTACCGCGTTAAAGGATGAATATGCAAGGAAATCCTAAAAGCATCACCGAGTTTCGAAGTCACATCTTAGTTTTTTTTATGGTGAAATTTAAAACTTAACTACTACTCCATAAAATTTCGCTGGAAAATAAAACTGTCGCTCAAAGCTTTCTTTAACGAATATTTATTTCTGAGATGTAATGGTCCTTACTTTTCGAGGGAAGGAAGAGTAGTTGGACGCCCCGTCGACAATGAGATGATTAGAGACGAAGCACAAGCTCGGATTAGGGAGTGGTGGGAAGGGAAATCAGACGTGCTTTTCCGACGGAAGCATTCCGCCACTTGCCGTATGCTATTTAGGGAAACCTCGGAAAAAGTAAATCCGGATGTCCGTATGGGGATTTGAACCGTCGCCCTCCCGGCTGCTAATGAGGTGTGCTAACCAATACGCCACCCCGCCCGGTTAATTTCTCGAATTGACACAATATCTGATAAAGGCACTGCATACCGAAACGTACGATGTACGAATTTATTGCATTGCTCTACAGTGGAATTTTCTATGAGCACTTTTTTTACACAAATAACAACTGACATAGTTTACACTTAAATGAAATCACGGTTGTGGTTAATGACCGCCATCGATAAACTACTACGAGCACATAAACGTGAACGCGTGCAACACAGCAAGAACTCCGTTGTGAGTTGCTCCCAGAACTCGTAGCAAATATCGTAACTTTTGTACGGAATCAGGAGCGGCGACAGCAGGGGGAGGGAACGCGCTGTGAAGCCCGTTCGGCGGCCGAGGAGAGCAGAGGAAAAACTCGGTCGTCTTTTTCACGAGTTGGGAAACTCGAGAGACTGTCGGATCTGAAAGGCTTCCAGAGCCATTGTAGCGCTCTCTGATTTCAATTCCGCGGCGAAAAGGAAAGGGTTCCGCCCAAGCTCGAGGCCCGCTGAACGCTATGGCTCCAGCTTCCGCTCCACGAAGAGCTTTTACTAAGGACCGATTTTGTTTTCCTCCAGAAGCAGAAAATGTGAACAACTAGAACGGCTGCTTCTCTATATTTTTTCTTGCCCCAAATACACTGTTACTCACGGTAGCTGCCCTTAAGTGTTCGCACTCGTGTTAAACTTCAGCATAAATTTCGCTATGCCTTCAATTTTTTGAGATGAATGTGCTGATGATGTCTCCGTGAAAATTCTATTCACTCTTCACAACGTCGAACGCCATTAGATCCTCTCAGTCTCCTGTATCGTCCATCAGTCTCCACACATGTCTTACAATAACTTTCTAACTTACCTCCTTCCTCTACCTCAACTTAGCGTTTCCTACACCTTCAGCAAAACTGAAGATCTTTTCCTTCCTGTACACTGCTACGACTGAGCCAACACATTCCCGAGCCATACAAATAAAGAAAGCCACTCATAAATATACTCACTAAAATGAGACTGCCACGTCGTAAGGAAAAATTATTAATTAATTAACTTCCTCTTTGACTTTTGTTACTGACAAAGTAAAGACATGTACTGCATTAAATGAACTCTTGATTTTTTTTACCCAGATGCATAAATTATGAATTTTTTTATCTGCCTAATACAGTCAGTGAAAAAATTTGACTATAGATTGATGCTTTTTCTTCGTGGCTGCTGTAAGGACAGAACGGGTTAGATAGAGGATGAGTAGGTGATCAGAGGTTTCTGCTTCTCTGGTTCTCGGAGAACGCCAGGCAAAGTCGAAGAGAACTGCTACACCTCGCGATAAAGGCGCAGTCTCCCTCAGCAGCTACAGTATTCACAGTCGCAGTAAGAGTCTCTTTTCTGGAAATACTTTCAGAACGATGAGGTAGAACAACAGTGGCAGTATGATGTCTTATGGCCAACAGACTGGTCGCTTAGGAAACGTCTTGAACATACAAGCTGACGTCGAAGTACAGCGTGTCGTTCGGACTGTGATAGTAGCAGATTCGCCCAATATTTTTAATTCGCGAAGAAGTCACTACGCACTGTAATGCTAAACAAATTAATAGTTTATATGAAGGTACGAGGATCGAACATCGAATAAAGGTTCCTAAACGACATTTACCTACCTTTTTCAAAAATTAAATTTTTTATTCTTCATAACTGCGATTACAAGTTGACCTCTGTAATTCAAATTAATTCTTTTTCAAACTGATCTGATCTAAAAAAAAAAAAAAACACACAATGTCCAATCGGCATTACTTATTTGTTTTTTTTTTCACAGCAAATAGCGTTGGCGTCACAACAAAGAGCGTTGTCTCGAATTACGGTAGCGCATCATCGCTGGTACTCGCAGCTGGATTATTACAATCATATTACATTACGTAGGGACAGTACATGCCTTACCGTCAAAGTAATTATTGGATTGCAAGCAACACTCGTTGTATTCTTATGGACATGAATTGATGAAGATTTACGGGAGTCATTACTAACCGGTGTAATCATCAGTTGGGGACTGACGACCATAGATGTTAAGTCCCATAGTGCTCAGAGCCAGCCATTATGAGTTACAGTAATGCCCTGGGGAGTGAATTTGACGATAGAGAGGAGGCCCACCGATCTGAGCGCGATTGGCGGAGGAAACCGGAGATCGTAAGTACCCAATGGGTCTCGCTGTATTGGATGTAGTTATCATAGTTAGCAAAACAGCGAAAATTTTAAATCAAGCATGTTGGTTTTGAGCATCAGTATTGAAATCAAAATGGTACACAGGGAACGAAAATTAAACAGAAGATCGTTTAAATGTTCGCAGAACTGTTTAGAGTCTTTTGAAATGCAGATAGTCATACAACTCAAAATTCATTTAATAGACGATAGTGTTCTGGATATTAGGTCGACGATGCGGTGATATTGGTACGGTTCGACGCCGATGGTACACCAGGATGGTGAGAAGCTGCAAGACATCTGGATGGAGTGGTGGTCGGTGGTGATGATTGGTGTGGTGGTTAGATGCGAAACTGTTAGTGGAGGCTGGCATGGAATTGCTAAGGCCTCACAGCGCCAAGACAGATGTTCTCGCGACGGGCAAGAAGGTAGAAAAGAATGAGCAATGACAAAGAGGCGAACTACAGCACCTGTCTGATGTAAGACGGGTTAGCGTTCAACTCCACCCAACTCGCTCTTCGGTTCGTGTTTGTACTAGCACTCCAGAGTGTCCAGCAAAAAATAAAAAAAGGAAAAAATTCACAGCACGGTAAAAACAATATACACTGAGATATCTTCTAAACGCCAGATGCGTTGTCCAGAGTATCCACAGTTACATTCAAACATGATACTGGAATTCTCCAAAGAAGATTGGTGCAAACAGTCACATGTGTACTAGCGACTGTGCAGGATGGATCACTGTCTTTGCATAGTAACACTAGTCTGCCTAAAACCTCAAAAACCAATCACTGCCAATCTACAACACTTTCAAATGGCTCTGAGCACCCTAGGACTTAACTTCTGAAGTCATCAGTCCCCTAGAACTTAGAACTACTTAAACCTAACTAACCTAAGGACATCACACACATCCATGCCCGGGCAGGATTCAAACCTGCGACCATAGCGGTCGCGCGGTTCCAGACTGTAGTGCCTAGAACCCCTCGGCCAATCAGGCCGGCTAAGGTTCACTGTCTTTATATCGCTGAAGGCGATTTCACACTTCCGAAAAATACTGTCCAGAACAGTCACTAGTTAGCATGAGACACTGTAATCGCGACAAAACATATGATGTTACAGCACAGTTATATATAAGAAATAATATTTTCAAGTTTCCAAATATCTCACGAAGGAAGCATCAAACGAAAAAACTACAAAGAGCGAAACTCGTCTAGCTTGAAGGGGGAAACCAGATGGGGCTATGGTTGGCCCGCTAGATGACGCTGCCATAGGTCAAACTAATGTCAACAGCGTTTTTTTGAAATAGGAACCCCCATTTTTTATTACATATTCGAGGAGTACGTAAGGAAATATGAATGGACCACTTTTTTCGCTTTCGCTCATATTTCTTTGCGTACTACACGAATATGTAATAAAAAATGGGGCTCCCTATTTTGAAAAATACGCAGTTGATATTCGCTTGACCTATGGCAGCGCCATCAAGAAGGCCAACCATAGCGCCATCTGGTTTCCCCCTTCAAGCTCCACAAGTTTTGTTTTTTGTAGTTTTTTCGTTTGACGCTTATTTCGTGAGATATTTGGCCCGGTCACGATCAATGGACCAAACCTGAGCGGCACGTAAAAAAAGGAACTGTCTAATGATCTGAAGGTTCAAAAAACACTAGACCTATAGAGGAGAAAAGAACAGGAAATGGATAGGATATCTTATTCAGATGAAAGAGTCCACGAAACTCACTTAACGCTAAGACACAAAATAAGAAACTTGCAGAAAATAGCGAGACCTACTACATCACAAAGAAGAAAAGCTATATGCAGATTATCCTACAAGTACTAACAACCGACAAGAAAATCAAGCATGGTGAAAGTAACCATAAATAAACCACATAAATATATCCCTACATCTGAATTGAAAGTTTACTCATTTTAGAACACCAGTTCATGGCACACAATGGTGACATGTTACTAAAACATATCATACGAAACAATTCACATAACTTAAATAACTACTGTTTACAGATCACATAGTTACACAAATCATGACATACATAAAAAGATACACAGAATTATTTATAGAATATTTTAAAATCCTCATGAGGGTACACACCCTTTATTTTCAAAGTCTTTGGATAAGCCAACAGATATACACCAACATGTGACAGTTTTATAATAAGATATAGTCCATGGCATAATTTTTGCCACTTCTTAGTCCTCTTCTCCAAAAGTGACGATCTTGAATGAGATCTCAGTAGTATCAAATCTCCAGTATTATAATATCGTCTTCTCTTTAATTCCTCGTCGAGTCTCTTCTGTCTCATCAGAGATCTCTCTTTCATGCTGAGGTAAGCATAACGAATTTTTTCTTCCCCGAGATCTTATTTCAGGGTATCTTCGGTAATGCTTGCACCCATTCATTTTCTTCGGTATTTAGAAGCAATTCTTCCGGAATATAACCAGTAGTTGTATGCAGTAGGTTATTTACGATTGTAGCGAAGTCTTGCAACAGATCAATCCACTTGCTTTGCTTCGTTGAGCAGTAGGTTCTCATAAAACGATAGATACACGTTCGATGCGAATCGCTCCGGGATTATAACATGACGTTTTGACATGTGTAATATTTGCTTCCAATAAAGCCTACTTCCAATTATAACGCGTGAAAATTGTTCCATTCTCTGTCAGAATCCTTCTTGGCTTCCCAACAGATTGAATAAAATCGGAAAACAGTATCTTGATAACAGATTTGCTAGTGGCTGATCGAATTGGGTGCATTACATACTTAGAAAACCTATCCAAAAATCCAACTATGTATTTACTACCTACCCGTGCCCTCGGAACTGGCTGACAGATGTCTGCAGAGATTACATCTAAGGGTTTATGTGGAATGATTGAGTGACTCATCTTGTGTACCCTTTGTTACAAGGCTTAGTCAGCTGACAAACTTTGCATTTCTTCAAAACCTGCTGAATTCTTCTCCTGATATAAAGTAAAAGGAGCTACCTATCTTGCTTGCACATTTAATTACGCCAAAACATCTCCATACATAGTGAGTGTACAGTATGAGCTTTTCCACGTATTCTTCTGGTATACATACACACCACTTACCTGAAGTATCAGACCTTCTGTAGAACAAAACATTATCAATTACTTTCAAGAATTTTCGGAACAGCTCTTGATCTGGCTGACTCAGTTTACTCAAAATTATGGACCAACGACCATCTCGTTGCTGGAGGACAGATAGGTTACTACGCATATATAAATAATATCTCCTGGATTCCAAACTTTCACCATCAAGATCCTGTGTTGTTTATCCTCATCTTCCACAGTGATAATGTTCTCCAAACCTTCAGGCAGTCTAGATAAAGCATCTGCGATCTGGTTATGTTGTCCCGTTATGTATACAACTCTGAAATTATATTCTTGTCAAGCCAAGGTCCAGTGTGATAGACGAGCGTGAAGCAGTTTTCATTGTTGGAAGAATGTGAGAGCTTGATGATCACAGTGCGCGGTAGTGCGTGCTCCAAACATGTAATAGTGGAATTTTCGAAACGCCCACACAATCGCCAAAGTTTCTAATTCTGTTGTTGTGTAGCAGAGCTCACAACATGATAACACGCGACTTGCGCCAGCTGTGGTACAGAACGTTGGCTGATTATCGATATCCTTGATCTAAAAGAAACAGCAACCTAAACCAAAGCTCTATGAATCGGTCATCAAGCCAAACTCCAAAGTCATATCTGGGTGGTGTAAAAATTTTGCATCCGCAAGAGCGTCCTTGATAAGTTGGAATGCAACTACACAGTCGTTTGTCCACTTCCAAGGAACGTTTTTTCGTAGAAGCTGGTGTAAGGGCTCTGCATTTATCATCCGTTTGTCTAAAAATCGCCTATAGAAGGTCGTCATTCCTATGAAATATTTTAACGGCTTCTTGTTTGATGATGTGGGTAAATTCTTGATGGCGCTCACCTTCGCTGAGTCCAGCATTATTCGCTTATTCTCTGTTATATGCCCGAGGAAACATACGTTCTAGCGAAAAACTAAATTTATGCAGGTTAAGTGTCACGCCTGCTTTACTAAATGCATTTATGACTGACCAAGAGGTTAATGTGCTCTTCCCAAGAAGATGTATCAAAGAGAATATCATCGACAAAAAGAGTAAGTTGACTACGCAGTTCAGGTCCTAAAACAGCATCCAGTGCCTGGATAAACACACATCTGGGCCAAATGGAAAACCCTTGAAATGATAGCTTCCCCCTGCATAAACAAATGCTTTGTACTTCCTCGATTCAGGCTTAGCATGATCTGCCAGTAAGAACTTCTTAGACCACAAGCTAAAAAGAATTTCGTGCCATGAAACTTCTGTATCAGCTCATCGATATTTTCTGGATGAGTGAAGATAGGAACTACAATCTTACTTATCTGTATTTCGTCCAAAAGTAGTCTAACTTTTCCCTCTGGTTTAGGGACAATCAATAAAGTACTACAATTTGGGCTTGTGAATGGCTCAATCAACTTTCAGTCCAATTCTTCATCGACAGATCGTCGAAGTCGCCAAGGTACGGAATGAAATCTTTGGCAATATGTACTATGTGGGTACACTTCTAAATTACACACATAGCCTTTCAATATCCCCGGTTGTTCACTAAAGACATCTATATTCTGCTGCAATAAGTCCGCCAGTTGTTTTCGCTGCCGATCGTCCAAACAGATTCAGACGTCAGTTAATGCGCATACTTGATAAACCCCTTCTGCATTTAATCTCCGACTCTTCTTGAGACACCTTACAAGCTTAATAACCTCGACAATATCTTCCGTGGCTACAGTCTTCCCTGATGTGCTCCCCACACCCATTCTCATCGTCAATCTTGAAAGAGGCACAGCTCGCAGAAAAGTCGAATCTTACGTCCTTCTCCCGAATATTCTCAATACCAAAAATACAATCCTCTATTAATTTATTTATTACTAGGAACGTGCGTAAAGTCGATACATTTCCTATTCTTAATTCAATAAGAGTCTGTATCTTTATCTTCTGTGCCCTGGCACCAATGGCACCTATAACTTCGTAATGAGTCACAGGAAAGGCTGGTAGTTTCCGGTGGCGTGTCAACCTCTCAAACAGTGCTGTGGAGATGGCATTTACATTTGCGCCTGTATCAAGGATTTCTTTAATGGTATGGTCTGCATATATCGCCGTTATAGGAACGGTCATACGCTTGGTTGTACAATGCTGGACGTCATGCGTAAGTTCATCTACTAGTCAGTGTCCGTCATTACATTAGAACATACACCCCCAACAGATTATCCGCGGCACGATTCAGTCTTCTTTAGTTTAATGGACAGGATCTGGGTTCGTCAGTGACATCCGTAATCACGAGCGTTTGCTCTTTCCAGTCATTTATATTTGAAGATTGTTGGTTAATATTTTGAGTCTGCCAATTCGGATTATTCACTTGGAATTGCTGCTTATTCTATGTAGGTTGTGGTTATTTCGATTAGTTGTTTGCACCGGGTTGAATCTTAGCTCGTTAGGTTTCTTTTTTGCCCAGGGAGGTTGGAAATGCACCGCATTGGCATTCAGTCTTTGGCCGCCGTTCAGCTGTTGCTTGTTATGCCGAACTTGGAAGCCTGAGCACTGCTGGGTTCCACTGTTATTATTGCCGCTCGGACTTGGATGATATGCAAAGTTCTTGTTTACGCTAGTCGACGACCCATTCCCACGATTTGTAGCTCGTAAGTCTACGTTTAATAGGTCAATGGTGTCGAGGACAGAAAGTCTTCGACATCGTCTTCGGTAGCATACATGAGTTTTTCACGTATTTCTACCGGTAATTTGGTCTCAGTAATCTTCAAAATATCTACCTGTTGGAGTGGAGTATTCTAAAATCTACTTTCACACAGGTACTTCTCAAAATACGGACGCAAGTCGCCACTTTTGGCTGAAAATGGTTCTGGATTATAAACCTCTTTTTTCAGTCGTTCTTCAATTCCCTTAGACCAATACCTACTCAAGATCGTCGCTCAAAATCCTCGTAGATACTACAGGTTTCCACAACATCCGTACATCATAAACTACCTAACCCTTGTACGTAGCAAGCAACGGAAGAAATCTTTTGCGCATCAGTCCATGCACGGGGTAAAACACCTCTGAACCCGCGAATGAAAACGGCGTGATTAATAGTTTTCTTCTCCCGGCAGAAGGCTTGGAACTGCCGATGCTTTAGGAGCTTCTCCTCAATTAACATTTGGGCGCGTAAAATGTTGGCTGGTATATTGCCATAAATAGAATCAGACACCACATGTGCACTTTTTGTTGTAGGTGTCGGGCTACTCATCACTGACGCCGAATTAATCACATTTTGCTTCGGTTCGCCGGAAAACGTGACATGTTTGTTAGAACCACTCGCTCTTATTTCCTTTACTGACTTAGAACATTCTTCAACCGATTTGGTTATACTGTCTTTGCACTTCGAGAACTCTTGACCAAATTGTTGGCTTATCACATCACTATCAGTCTGGATCGTTGTAGAAGCTGACACATTAACCAGCTGAACGTTTTGCACAGCTTGCTGCCGTTGTTCGTTTACACATTGTGGTACCCTCTCTTCTATAACTGCGACACAATTTGATTTAACAAATTCCAAATTTGACACAAGAGAATCTACGATTGCGGTAACATCTTTTACTTCGATTTGTATTTTGGAGATTTCTTCAGGAACTTTCTCCTGGGACTGCTTAAGATATGCCATTTCCGTAGCAAGATCACTTTGCTAGAGGCTAAAATGATCCACTTCGCATCTCGAACTCTCAAAATCTGGTCGCTTAGGGAACATCTTGAACATACAAGCTGACGGCGAAATATTGCCGTCGCTCGGAACGTGATAATAGCAGACTCGCCCGGTATTGATAATTCGCGAAGAAATAACTTTGCACTGTACTGCTAAAAATGGTTCAAATGGCTCTGAGCACTATGGGACTTAATTGCTGAGGTCATCAGTTCCCTGTAACTTGGAACTACCTAAACCTAACTCACCTAAGGACACCACACACATCCATGCCCGAGGCAGGATGGGAATCTGCGACCGTTCCGGTCGCGCGGTTCCAGACTGTAGCGCCTAGAACCGCTCGGCCACTCCGACCGGCACGGTACTGCTAAGCACACTAATAGTTCATATGGAGGTCCGAGGATACAACATCGAATAAAGGTTCGTAAATGATACCTTCTTTTCTTTCACAAATTCATTTTTTTTTATTCGTCATAACCACGATTACAAGTTGAGTTTTGCACTTCAAATTACTTCTTTTTGCAAACTTATCTGACCTCCAAAAAACATAATGTCAATCGGCGTTACTTATTTCCAACAATTACAAGAAGAAATAGACTTTTTTTTCAGCAAACAGCGCGTTGCCGTCACAGCAAAGAGCACTGTCGTCTCATATTAAGGAAGCACATCATGGCTGGTACCTGCAGCCGGAATATTGCGATTATATTACATTATCTAGGGACATTACAACATACTTCTACTTGTAATGATATAAACAGTCTCGTTCTTGTCGCTACACCCCTACCGTCGTCCCCTGTTCTCTTTCAACAGTTTATTTCACGGTATACTTGTCCACAAATTCCATTCGACATCCCTTCGTTAACACCCTTCCATATAGAAACTCAACCCAAATTACCTACTTCTTTCGTAACATCGCGTTTAATATTTGTCCATACTCCCAACTACGCTCAAGTCCTGCACCACACTTTTCGGCAGGAGATATTAGATTTATTTATGGAACAGAACAGGGCCGGCCAAACGCTGCACAGTGTGCAGACGTGCGGAAGAGCTGCACATGTGCGCACGTGTGCGACAGCGACATTTGTTATTAGACATGTGTCCTAAATGAACGGCGGCGGCTCCACTTCCCGGTTTATGTGGTACAAGCAAGAGCGCAACACACCCAGTCTCGTTTACCCCTGGTAACCGTAACCTTAACAGAGAAGTACTGAGAAAAGGCAGGTATTGTGAAAAAGCAGAGGACGGGAGATCTATGTTCTCAGTCGTTTAAAAATGACTGGGAACTGCAATTCTTTTTTGTAGCCGTTGGTGAAAACTCACAATGTTTGCTGTGCCGCCGAATAATAGGCAGCCAGCGTAAGTTTTCAATTGAAAGGCACTACAATACATATCATAAAGACGAGTGTAGTGTACTCAACAGTGAAGAACGATAAGCAAAATTAAATGTCTTTAAGAAAATGGATGAGACACATCAACTCGATTACCATTTCTCATGACCAGTGATAAACGTGTTTGGACTTATTCTTTTCATAATTAAAAATTATTGTTTACTATCTGTGCATTATTGGCTCTGAGCACTATGGGACTTAACATCTGTAGTCATCAGTCCCCTAGACTTAGAAACTACTTAAACCTAACTAACCTAAGGACATCACACCCATCCACGCCCGAGGCAGGATTCGAACCTGCGACCGTAGCGGTCACGCGGTTCCAGACTGAAGTGCCTAGAACCGCACGGCCACACCGGCCGGCCAGTGCATTATTGCCTCATTCTGCTCCATGTTACATTATTACCGGGAAAGTTGGTCATTAAACCGATTTTTCCAATGTATACTTACATTCAGGTTTTTTTTTAATGAAAGCATAACACTCATCTAATTGTCGGTTATTATGCAGATTTCAGACGTAACTGATGAGGGATATAGCAGTAATGGTATTGAAATAACAGGTGATCACCGAGAGGTCTGCGGTTATCGTTGTGTTCAGAGGTCAGTGAGACAGAAATTATGTGGGTGTAACTGAGGGCACCGAGAATTAGTTATAGGAAATAACATTAGTTTAATGTTATTTGAAACCATGAATAAGGTTCGTTGGAAGTCGCTAAGTGCTCTCTTTCTTAAATGCTAGATCAAAAACATTACGCGTATTTACGTGCCGTCAGTCAAGCTGCCTTAATAAAAACCCACGGTAGTTAACTGTATTACTTGTCTTTCTGGGTTAAACTGTTAACATAAAAGTAGACGTCTCAATGAGTAGACTGTGACAGTATTTTAAATGTTTAATACGCGAAATACCTTCCCATGGCTGGCTTGCAAGCTGTGGAAAGAGCACTAGAATGCGCCGGTACACTGAATCCCAGCAAGTGGATAAAGCGACATCTGTGCGTAGAAACATGCACTACACGAATGCTGACGGCTGCGGCGTGCACGCTGTGACCCGGAAGTTGCACATGTGCAGGAGCACCGCACGCGTGCAGAATTTCTGGCCTGCCCTGGAATAGAACATAGGCTTTTTCTTGTTACCTACCAGAGGTTATGAATATTTTAATTTATAAACTATAAGTATACCCACATTTGACAAGATTTTTAAATCACGTCGTTTTCTGATGTAAATCTCTTTACCTGAAGGGCAGATGTATGTGTCACCACCCGCTGCAGGACGAGGAAGATGAAATAACAAAATGTTCCAATGCGTGTGAATTCCTAAGGACCAAACTGCTGAGGGTATCAGTCCCTAGACTTACACACTACTTAAACTATCTCATGCTAAGAACAACACACAAAATCATGCCCGAGGGAGGACTAGAACCTCCAGCGCAAGGGACGCGCAATCAGTGACATATGGAGCGTCTAACATCGCGGCGATGAAATAACAATAATGGGATAAAAAGGCTATTATGTTGGAGCTAAAAAGTAGTGATAAGAGTTCCAACGAACAACGCATCCTGTAATGTTCATTAATAATGGTGAATGTAGTGAGACATTGAACAGGTGCCTCAAAAGTCCGACGACATGTCAAATGAGAAAGCGGATGAGACAATTTATTCTACTTTTTTCAACGTAATCTCTCGGACCCACAGCGAACTTTAGAAAAGCTTTTTAATCTATGACAACGATCTCCGACTATAACTACAAGATTTCTACAAGAGAACGTTGAAGATGGGTATGTAGCCCAATAGCAGTAAATAAAAAGGGTGACAAGCATCCTTGTTTACAGTTTGATCACCTTAACCGAGCACATCAAACATTGCTGAAATCGGTAGAGCCAATGATGTTCATAGAAAGGATTGATAGTCAGGGACTCATACTGTTAGCTGACCAACAGATCGTAACAGTAATTAGAAAGTTTAGTTTTTGTGAACATGCACTTTTTCAAAAATGTAACGTGTATCCACAGGACATGTGGCCTGTAATTGAAGAAGTGTCATGATGATCTCTCCATTGGCAAAAGATTCCGGAATAGTCCCCCATTCGGATCTCCGGGAGCGGACTGCCAAGGGGGAGGTTACCATGAGAAAAAGATTGAATAATTAACGAAAGGATAACGTTCTACGAGTCGGGGCGTGGAATGTCAGAAGCTTGAACGTGGTAGGGAAACTAGAAAATCTGAAAAGGGAAATGCAAAGGCTCAATCTAGATATAGTAGGGGTCAGTGAAGTGGAAGGAAGACAAGGATTTCTGGTCAGATTGGTATCGGGTAATATCAACAGCAGCAAAAATTGGTATAACAGGTGTAGGATTCGTTATGAATAGGAAGGTAGGGCAGAGGGTGTGTTACTGTGAACAGTTCAGTGACCGGGTTGTTCTAATCAGAATCGACAGCAGATCAACACTGAAAACGATAGTTCAGGTATACATGCCGACGTCGCAAGCTGAAGTTGAACAGATAGAGAAAGTGTATGAGGATATTGACAGGGTAATGCAGTATGTAAACGGGGACAAAAATCTAATAGTCATGGGCGACTGGAATGCAGTTGTAAGGGAAGGAGTAGAAGAAAAGGTTACAGGAGAATTTGGGCTTGGGACAAGGAATGAAATAGGAGAAAGACTAATTGAGTTCTGTAACAAGATTCAGCTAGTAACAGCGAATACCCTGTTCAAGAATCACATGAGGAGGAGGTATATTTGGAAAAGGCCGGGAGATACGGGAAGATTTCAATTAGATTAGAACTTGGTTAGACAGAGATTCCGAAATCAGATACTGGATTGTAAGGCGTACCCAGGAGCAGAAATAGACTCAGATCACAATATAGTAGTGATGAAGAGTAGGCTGAAGTTCAAGATATTAGTCAGGAAGAATCAATACGCAAAGAAGTGGGATACGGAAGTACTAAGGAATGACGAGATACGTTTGAAGTTCTCTAACGCTACAGATACAGCAATAAGGAATAGCGCAGTAGGCAGTACAGTTGAAGAGGAATGGACATCTCTAAAAAGAGCCATCACAGAGGTTGGGAAGGAAAACATAGGTACATGGAAGGTAGCTGCGAAGAAACTATGGGTAACAGAAGAAATACTTCAGTTGATTGATGAAAGGAGGAAGTACAAACATGTTCCGGGAAAATCAGGAATACAGAAATACAAGTCGCTGAGGAATGAAATAAATAGGAAGTGCAGGGAAACTAAGACGAAATGGCTGCAGGAAAAATGTGAAGACATCGAAAAAGATATGATTGTCGGAAGGACAGACTCAGCATACAGGAAAGTCAAAACAACCTTTGGTGACATTAAAAGCAACTGTGGTAACATTAAGAGTGCAACGGGAATTCCACTGTTAAATGCAGAGGAGAGAGCAGATAGGTGGAAAGAATACATTGAAAGCCTCTATGACGGTGAAGATTTGTCTGATGTGATAGAAGAAGAAACAGGAGTCAATTTAGAAGAGATAGGGGATCCAGTATTAGAATTGGAATTCAAAAGAGCTTTGGAGGACTTACGGTCAAATAAGGCAGAAGGGATAGATAACATTCCATCAGAATTTCTAAAATCATTGGGGGAAGTGGCCACAAAACGACTATTCACGTTGGTGTGTAGAATATATGAGTCTGGCGATATACCATCTGACTTTCGGAAAAGCATCATCCACACAATTCCGAAGACGGCAAGAGCTGACAAGTGCGAGAATTATCGCACAATCAGCTTAACAGCTCATGCATCGAAGCTGCTTACAAGAATAATGTACAGAAGAATGGAAAAGAAAATTGAGAATGCGCTAGGTGACGATCACTTTGGCTTTAGGAAAAGTAAAGGGACGAGAGAGGCAATTCTGACGTTACGGCTAATAATGGAAGCAAGGCTAAAGAAAAATCAAGACACTTTCATAGGATTTGTCGACCTGGAAAAAGCTTTCGACATTATGAAATAGTGCAAGCTAATCGAGATTCTGAAAAAAGTAGGGGTAAGCTATAGGGAGAGACGGGTCATATACAATATGTACAACAACAAAGAGGGAATAATAAGAGTGGACGATCAAGAACGAAGTGCTCGTATTAAGAATGGTGTAAGACAAGGCTGTAGCCTTTCGCCACTACTCTTCAAATTGTACATCGAGGAAGCAATGATGGAAATAAAAGAAAGGTTCAGGAGTGGAATTAAAATACAAGGTGAAAGGATATCAATGATACGATTCCCTGATGACATTGCTGTCCTGAGTGAAAGTGAAGAAGAATTAAATGATCTGCTGAACGGAAGGAACAGTCTAATGAGTACACAGTATGGTTTGAGAGTAAATGGAAGAAGAACGAAGGTAATGAGAAGTAGTAGAAATGAGAACAGCGAGAAACTTATCAGGATTGATGGTCACGAAGTCAATGAAGTTAAGGAATTCTGCTACCTAGGCAGTAAAATAACCAATGACGGACGGTGCAAGGAGGACATCAAAAGCAGACTCGCTATGGCAAAAAAGCCATTTCTGGCCAAGAGAAGTCTACTAATATCAAATACCGGCCTTAATTTGAGGAAGAAATTTCTGAGGATGTACGTCTGGAGTACAGCATTGTATGGTAGTGAAACATGGACTGTGGGAAAACCGGAATAGAAGAGAATCGAAGCATTTGAGATGTGGTGCTATATACGAATGTTGAAAATTAGGTGGACTGATAAGGTAAGGAATGAGGAGGTTGTACGCAGAATCGGAGAGGAAAGGAATATGTGGAAAACACCGATAAGGAGAAGGGACAGGATGATAGGACATCTGCTAAGACATAAGGGAATGACTTCCATGGTACTAGAGGGAGCTGTAGAGGGCAAAATCTGTAGAGGAAGACAGAGATTGGAATACGTCAAGTAAATAATTGAGGACGTAGGTTGCAAGTGCTACTCTGAGATGAAGAGGTTAGCATAGGAGAGGAATTCGTGGCGGGCCGCATCAAACCAGTCAGCAGACTGATGACAAAAAAACAAAAAACAAAAAACCAAAAAACAAAAAATGCCTATTATCATTAAAAAAATGAAAATCAGGTAAATTACTATGTCAGTGGTTCCAGAATGGAAGATAGGAGACGAGGTACTGGCGGAAGTAAAGCTGTGAGGACGAGTCTTGAGTCGTACTTGGGTAGCTCAGTTCGGCGCCAGCACGGTAGCTCAGCGTGTTCGGTCAGAGGGTTCGCTGCCCTCTGTGAAAAAAACCTGAGAGATTGGATCAGCGATGAACTAGCGTCATAGAACGTCCGCCCCGAACAAATACAAGGACCACAAACGAACAAAATGAGACTTTAAAAAAAGTTGGTGGAGCACTTCTCCGGTATATGCAAAGGTCCCAAGTTCGAGTCTCGGCCTGGCAAACAGTTTTAATCTGCCAGAAAGTTGCAATGTCAGATATGTGTGTTGCAGACTTATAGTACGAGTCATTTACGAGCTTTAGTTTTGCGAAAAGTTTCCAAACCGACACTTGTTTGTGCCACTCAACCTGAGTACTTAGTGGGTGTGATGTTATGTCTGCTTACAGTGTGCTCGTGCCTTCCTTGAGTGCAATGTAACTTGCTAGTCAGTTAGCGTGTGACGGTCTAAGAAGCAGGTCGTGTGTGGATAAATGGATTTACCAATACAGAAAAAGCCGACATGTTGGTGATGTACAGTCTCCATAGACTGTACGAAGAATGCAGTTCGATCTTATTTGCTATATGTGGCAAGATATCCCAATAGGCGTCAATCATCTCGGAAGTCATTTATCAACCTCTTCAGCCGGTTACGTGAAAGTGGTAGTGTAACACCTAGACCTGCTACATTTGATCCGCACAATCGCGTGAGGAAGTGGCACGTGTCAGCCTAGTGTTCTACGCATTATCCATCGATGTAAGTTCCATCTGTAACATCTCTCTCCATTAACAGTTGCATGAAAAGGGTTATGGGAATCGTGTTAGCTTCTGTTCAAAAATGGCTTTGAGGTCATCAGTCCCCTAGAACTTAGAACTGCTTAAACCTAACTAACCTAAAGACATCACACACATCCATGCCCGAAGCAGGATTCGAACCTGTGACCGTAATGGTCACGTGGTTCCAGACTGAAGCGTCTAGAACCGCACTGTCACACCGATCGGCGTTAACTTCTGTACTTGGCAATTAAAACATGATGCTCCAGATGTATTACGTATCTCGTTTAGTGGTGAAGCCACGTTTACCAAACATGACCAAGTAAATCGCGGAAACACAATTTCAAGAATTGTTTCCAAATCGTTGGGATGGACGCAGATGACCTGCACCTTTGCCAGCCCGTTCCCCGTATTTCACGCCTGTACACTTTATGTGGAGAAAGCTGAAAGACGCTGTCTACAAGGACATATCCACTACATCCGATGTAGTGCAACTGCTTATTACTGCAGCCTGCTTGGACGTGTCCGCTCAAATGCTAGCACATGTGTGCAGCAGTCGTTCCATACCAGATTAGATGCGTCTATTTCCGCAACTGGTTGTCATTTTGTACACACCCTGTGATGTCCAATTGTATCCTTACTGGTCAGAACTCACATAACCAGGTATGCACTTGCGTTGTTCTTTAGTGTGTGCTACCGCAGGTATTGTACGAATGTCGGTGTGGAAACTTTTCAAAGTACGATTCCTTGCAAACGACTCGCACTACAGTCCTACAACAAATACCAATGGCATTTCAGACATTATTCCATTTTAAAAAAAAGGTTACGTTAGCTCAAAACATAAAATATCTAAGTATTATTACGAGCTGTTTGTTGGCTAACAATACGAGCCCCTGACTACCAATCCATTCTGTGAAAACTGACGTCAGTAGCACTTTCCATTTATCGCAATATTTGCGGTGAAAGTTTTAGGTGACTCGCACTGTATAATGTCGATCAACTTCATGGAGTCTGCAAAATAACGTGAGTACAAAATGTCATCAGATTCTTTGTACGATTGTGTACGTCTATCAAAATGTCATATATGTGACTATCTGTAATTACAACACATACAGAGTCACGTGTTTTAGCGAATTCTGTTGTTTAGTGGACTATTATAGCTTTAGAACATGGTAACCAATCTAGTGAAAAATCTGAAGACGACGCTCATAGTAGCGCCGAAACCTGGTCAACTTTACTTAATATTTGTGACCGAGGGCTTAATTGTTCTAATAAAAAATCAAAGGGTTTAATTCGCTGACACACTAGGCACTACTACAGCCTGGATAGTGCGGGAACGTCACATACAAAAGAAATAAAGAAAAGGAATGTGAATTCCGAGTAACTTTTGCACTAAACTTTTACTACACTGACCATTAAATCGTGGGTAGTACTGAGAGGTTATTACGACACATGAATTCGTCACTATTCAACCGATTAGGAGATCATATCTACGTAAAAGGATAAAAGAAAAAATTCATACAATTTTACTCACGTTACAAATTTTGCAAATATCTCCATATGGTACTTCATTACGAGAGAAATTAGTGTTCCTTCGTAGTATCACTGCAGTACAATACGGCTTACTGTTCAACATTCCATCGATAGATGGAAAATTAAGAAGTATGGTAGTTTCAGTAAATTAATTAATGCAATGGAATGGAATAAATTCATCCATATGTTGGCAGAACTTATTTTTTAAAAGATAAATTACTTAACACTATGCCATTATTGGCAGCATTTAGGGATAGATATTACAAAATTTCAATTATATGCACAGTATCAAAATTATTAAATTGATTAGGATATCAAAATTATTAAACTGATTAGTTAGAAACATTCTACAACGAAAGTGGTTCCAAATCAGGAAGCAAATACTACGGACTTTATCTAAATGTCATTCCAAAACAGTTAGTGATGCGTTAACGATCATGTTCAGATACTGCAGTTAGACATCGCGTCATCTAACTCAGGCTCTCATACGTGGGTCGAGCTGCAACGTCATTCACCCATCATTTCAATTCGCTAATTCTGATGTCACAACTATTACTTTCTACGTCAGACTCTTACAGAGGCTTCTTTAGAAGCCACTACTCGATTGTGACAAGAAATCCTAGTTCCGCCTATTTACAGAATTTTATGTACAGGCTTTAAATGATGGCTCTAGGAATATACTAGAACCCCCTACATATTTCTTCTCTAGGGGTCGTGAGAGCGATTAGTTTAATCGCATTGCGCACAGAGGCATTGAAACAGTCATTCCTCCGTGCTTCACTTGTGAATGGCCTTGGATGGAGCCCTAAAATATCGTGCAAAGCAGAAGCATCCCGTACCATGTACTTAACACTATTTCTTTAATCCATTTCTGAAGGAGAAGTAGGACTGCGGTGAGGTGCAGTCCTTTTGAGTCAGTTTTTGGTGCAGTTTTTACACTCTTCATTTAATTTATTTGGGTATGTATTTGGTCAAGATGGAGTTAGTAATGGATTTTGCTCTGCAGAGCATGGATACAAATGCAGATAAAGAGGGATACGTAGATATGGACTCCAGCGAACAACTGCTGATTTACTCGTAACTGCATACACAAATGTTATAACCATTTGACTGTTTATAATTTATTACTCTGTCTCTCTTCCTAATTACATTAATTTACACAAAGTGATATTTTGAAATCATTCTAATATTATTCATTCCCATCTGCCGATCTACTACTCTCCCCTTTATGTTCATCTCCCCATCTCCTCTTGTTTCCTCTGTCTCCTTTTCAGTCACTCAGTCTCCTCTTCCTCATCTGTATGACCATATCCTCACTTCAATCAGTCTCCTCCTCCTCCTCTTCTTTCTGCTCCTCCTCCTTACTTAGTCCATCTCCTCCTCCCCTATTTTCGCCCATCTCTCCCTATTCCCTTTTTCTATCAATATCCCCCTCGCCCTGTCCATCCGTATCTGTATCCATCTCTTCGTCCCCCATTTCGCTCTGTTCATTTGTTCTACCCCCGTTCCCTCTTCATTTTATCAGCACCACCGCAATATGTGGAACAAGTTTGGTTGAAATCGATTCAAGGGTTCATGACCAGTTTCTCATCCACAGCTTTGACCACATACACACATGTCACACATATCTCACATACTTGACGTATTTCACACACATTTGTACAAAAATTTCAGCTACATCTCTAGCTAATTTTACCCTGTAGTTTCGTATTCAAGTAGCTCATTGTTTACGTCGTCATGCGTCCTGAACTATAAGTCGAACAATGATATAATTTTGTAGGTACATAACTGTAAACTGTCTGTGAAATTTGCCGTGAATAGAGTTGGAAGCAAAGACGTAATAAATTTAAATTTGAGGAGTGATGTAGCCTTTTTTCACGCTACTCGGTGTTGATGATGTCTCCCTAACTACTAATTTTACTAATTTTGTAGGTGCATATAGCGGCATACGTGGATACTGTCTGGGAAATATGTTGTGATTACAGTTAGTTGCTAAGAAGTAATAAATTTAAACACCATGCGTAATGCGGTTGTTTTCTACACATTACTGAAATGTCCATGTTTAGGATGAACAAAGGGTAGGAGAAGGAGAAGGGCGAACCCAGTCGGAGCACATCATTGTTCCTCAAGAAATTACAAACTTATTTCAAATATGTCAGCAATCAGAATGATAGTTGAAACCACAATCTTCTCAATAATAATGAACACGTTTCTCTTACGATAGCAATCCTTAGACCAAAGAAATTTCAATTTAAACACAAGCAAATTTAAAACGGAGAAACATCCATTGAAATAACTACTGTCTATAAAAATAAGTAGGCTGAAGTCGCCATTCCCCCCGCATGAGTCACTTTTATAACTCAACACACAACTTAAATTCACACAAAATTTAAAGCGGTCATAAGGCACTTAAATAAAACTCACACAAGTATAATAGTGGAATTAAGTAAAGGTTCCTGAATTAAATTACACAACAGCCAAGAACACGAATCAATCCTCGGAGAAAGAGGGCAGATTCATAGCTAAGTCTGGTAATCTTGGAATGACTTACCAGAAATGTGCAACCAAGATATACCAAGCTGACTCTTAATTGCAGTGAATTACAGATAAAATGTCAACCTTCAAGAACTTAAATACAGTAAATATTCGTTAATTCAAGTACAGACAATAGTGTTAGCTTCGTTACGTTAGTTCATAACACAGGGCAAGCTCCAAAAAGGCAGCTACTTAAACACAAACGTGAAACAGAACTACTGGAAAACTTAGCTAATCTGTTCAGGAGCTGCAGCTGGAATCGAAACTCCAGCGGGAGTTAAAGTCACCGGAGACGCAGTCCGGGTACAGGCACAGGCCGAAATCCAGGAGTAGGCACACGCGGTCAAGCGCTGCGTCGAACACAATGTCACGGCTCAGGAGCTAAGGTTGTCAACAAATAGCATACGCATTACGACACTAAAGACAAGAGCTCCGGCAATAAGATGTCCAGGTCTTCCAATACTTAATAAAGCCCTTAAAGTAACGCAACGTTCTCTAAGAGATTACTTAACTGTAACTTAAATGAATGTGGCGCAAAGCTTTTAATTATAACCAGAAATTTGAATTACTGTACTAAAACTGCTAATACAAGGTTAAGACACTTGTGATAACGAATAGTAGATTTATCAATGAACATCGAATGCTCTTTTGAAACTACGGAATAATAGATACAAGCTCAGTCGCCTGGCACGGAATTTAGGTTTAAGACTTGCAGATAAGACTGTTGCAAACCCTCAAGACTGAAACTATAGTAAATTTAGAAGACCATTAGTTTAAAATATCAAAAGCTGATTCTAAATTGCTCAAAACTTACAACAGACGAGGAGTTACTTAAAGCCAAAGAATAACAAATGGGAACACAAGTGAGCTTTAAGCGTAGCCGGCAGACTCTGAACGGAACAGTTGAGGGACAAATTTACCACTTCAGTCAGTGGCCCATTTAATTAAACATTCATGTAACTTGAGACTAACTCGGAGGTTCTAACAAACCAGATGCCCGTACAACACTTCTTACACACACATAAATAGAGGTCACTAACCGCAGCAGCAAATTTACACTATCGGTTTCAAATATATTCCAGTTATAGGGGAAAAAGAACATCATTCAAACTACACAGGCGAGCTTCACTGAGGGACAACGTAATACCGACCATAACTTCTTTAGTACTATTTGCCGTCATTCAAAGAACTATTCGTACCGCCAACATCCAAACTGCACACGGCGAGAACATTCCAGATGCAAATTGCTGGAGCACTCTCTGTCCAAACCCCAGAAATCAGCCACAATGGATGCTATCGTGAATACGGCTCCGAATACAGCAAGGGATCCCAACGACCACCATCCCAATAGACTGACCCATCTGTCCATACCTGCTGACGCCTTGTAGCAACAACTCGTAAGCCGAGTGCATCAGTGCGGCACGCGCGCCTCCTAACGGGACGCCAGTCAACCAGAAGATCCAAAGATAGCACAACAGTGTTACGGCTCATTTATGAACTGTATATAATACAAAATTTTGCAGGTACATTCAGTAATACATCCGAATACCGTTGACCACGTGTGTCGCGAATGAAATTTGTAGTAAAGAAATAATAGGATAAAATGTCATGCCTGAAGCATAGTTTTACTGCATAGGCAGCGAAAATGTTACAAGCGATAAAAGTTTTCCTTTCATCATTTTGTGGGTGTGCCAGCTAGAAGAAACTTCTTAATGGTTTGATTTTATGTGTAAAATTTGTTGCAAGTCTCTAAGTGCTCTCACCGTCAAGTACAGAATGAAAAAGTCTGTACCTGGGCGTCTTGGGCTACAATACTTTTTCAACCTCCAGTCACACTCTTTCGATAGAAATGTGGTTGTTACTCCCACAGCGATTCCTTCCAGCCAGTGATATGCGTACAAAGATTGGCGGAAATCGGTGCAGTGGTATTGGACGAGACATACCAACATGCATACCTACAGACATACCTACATGCATACCTACATAAATCCATTTTTATAATATTTATGGATGTACTAAATCATTTTATGTAAAACTGATTCATGCATACGGCTGTAGGATTGTATTAAACGTAATAACTGGAGGCTAGTCCCCCTAAACGAAAATAGTTGCACGGGAATGTAAAAGGTGGTTAGGCGCGAAGAAGCGCTAGAAGTATTTGTGGCAAACACAGTCAGTGGCCAGCATCCAACAAGGTAACGTCCCGAGTGCTTAACGAGGTAAGAATTGTAGTAAGACTGAAATAATTATGCCTCGGATGGGGAACTGTATTGGTGATTATATCATGGCAATTATTGATCCGCTCTGAAACAGGCAATTTTGATGAAAAGAAGATATTTTACAGGGCTATGGCTGCGTAATAAGTCTTTTTACAGGTGCGACAGAAAGGCGCCATTGGAAACACCTTAAGGTATTGTAGCTATTAACTTTAAATTTAATGCAAGGCTACAAATTTGCCAAAGTTGCTAATAGTAAGTGTTTTAGTTTTAATTTTGTGCTGATATACGAGTATAATTAATCTTTAGTGGATAGGTTCCTATTCCTTTCAATGAAATACTCTCAGTGTTTCCGATTCTAATCAATACTGTTTAGAATATTTGTTGATTTTAGAGCAGAAATTATTTTCTTCAGTGGTTAGTTACTCTTCTGTTTCAAAGGCTACACTTGGTCAACAAAGTGTCTAGTTAAAGTAGTGGTTATAATGAATTTACAGCTACTCACAGAGGTCCAGTGTGGGATGAAATCACCGAATGGCAGCGAAACTTAGACGATATGCTAATGCGTTAAAGTAGAACCGATTTACACCGGAAACAAATTATTTCCAGTTTTGGCCACCAGGAGTAAATCTGAAGATGTATAGAAATGAATCCATAAGCAATGGATTAGGAACGCGACGTGGGTAGAAACAGTCGAAAAAGTGAGAAAGGCATTATAAACTACCCTTTCACGTACACCATTCGTTCAATAGACCGAACTTGCCCTGCTAAACACGGTCCTTTAGATATCCCAAGACTCAAAAGCGGCACGAGTTCTGAACTGGTGATCCTGCAGGCCATCCATCAGGAGTGGCCGGCGCCTACAGGTAGAACTTTCGTGGAAGCATGCGTTGAGGAGATCTTCACTGGGAGAGCGACGTCAGGTGTTGCCCCCATCTTGCATGAAAACAGCGGTTTACTCACAGTTGCGCTCTTCCAGCGCAGGAACCACGACAATGTGCAAACGTCACGGTACACTTGACAAGTCCTCTAGGTATATGTTTCGAGATGTTGTTGAATGTCGTCCATTTTCATAAAAGCACAAATTGAATCTGCATTCAGGATGATACCCTTACAAGATAGAGTCGGTCAGGTGTTTCACGAATAATGGATGCATATTGAGCGAAATGGTCTACCATTCCTTGTGGAATGTCTGTATGTGTCTCGCACACCAAATTTCTCATCTTCGTTCACAAAAATAAATCTACTGGAGTGAGAAAAAAAAACTGAATAACCAATGAAATGCCAACATTCTACAGCCGAGGCCGGAATTTCAGAAGTCTGAACATCGTATGAAAGAAAACATGCAAAGGGAAATATTAAGGCTTGAACTAGGTATAGTTGAGGTCAGTGAAATGAAGTGGATAGTAGGATTTGTCGTCTGCCAAATCTTAGTATATCAACAGCAGCAGAAAATGGTGTAATGGGAGTAGGATCGGTTAAAAATAGGAGGGTAGGCCAGATGAAGAGACAGAAAAAATATATGGGAAACTGAACCGGTAGATCGTATTGAACAAGTAATTCAGTACGTGAACGGAGATGAATATCTAATAATCAGTGGAGATGGGGAAGCGCTTGTAAGGTAAGGAATAGGAGAAAGTTTTACGGAAGAATTTGGGCTTGGTACTAGGAATGAGAGAGTTCGGCAGTGATTTTCTGCAACTAATACGATTTTCAGGAATCAGAAGAGGAGGAGGTACAGTTGGAAAAGATCCTGGGACATAAGAAGATTCCACCAGGATTACATCGTGGCTAGACAGATCTTCCGAAATCAGATGCTGGTGTGTACTGGGTATTCAAGAGCAGATATATATTCAGATCACAATTAAGTGATGATGAAAAGTACACTGAAGTTAAAAACATAATCGTAGAGGATAAGCGGGAGTGGGACAGTGAAGTACTGAGGAATAAATGGACGCTTTTGAAGTTCGCTAAGAATGTGGGTTACTGCCGTAAGGAATACTACAGTAGGCACTTCAGTTGAAGAGAAGTGGACTTCTCTAAGATGTGCAGTCACAGTCGTTGAAGAGACAAGCATTGGTACACAAACATAAATGCTAAATATGAACAACTCAACATCAGAAACTGGTGAACACGAAGTAGGCGAAGTTAGAAGATTCTGCTTACTTGGAAGAAAAGTAAACCATGACGGTCAAATCAAGAAGGACATAAAAAGAAGACTAGTGAAGCAAGGAGGT
This sequence comes from Schistocerca serialis cubense, assembly GCF_023864345.2. Lineage (NCBI taxonomy): Eukaryota > Metazoa > Arthropoda > Insecta > Orthoptera > Acrididae > Schistocerca > Schistocerca serialis. The sequence continues at coordinate 806,605,199 of NC_064641.1, forward strand.
CATTACTATTGGTATTATAGACATTAATTTGAGGAACAGATTTCAGAGAATGTACGTTTGGAGCACAGCGTTTTATGGTAGTGAACCAAGGGCTGCAAAAAAATCGGAACAGATGAGAATCGAAGCATTTCGGATATTTTTAGGCGGACTGATAATTTAGGGAATGATAAAGTTTTTCACCGAATTGTCGAAGGATCGAGTATATTGATGACATTGACGGGGAGAAGGGACAGGATGACAGGACACTCGTTACAACATCAGGTAATATCTTCCGCCGTCTTCTACGTGGTTAAATCTGTAGAAGAACACAGAGATTGGGATGTTGTTGTTGTGGTCTTAAATCCACACACTGGTCTGATGCATCTTTCCATGCTACTCTATCCTGTGCAAGCTTCTTCATCTCTGAGTAATTACTGCAACCTACATCCTTCTGAATCTGTTTAGTGTATTCATCTCTTGGTCTACCTCTACTATTTTTACCCTCCACGATACCCTCCAATACTAAATTGGTGATCCATTGATGCCTTAGTAAGTGTCCTACCAACCAGTCTCTTCTTTAAGTCAGATTGTGCCACAAATTCCTCTTCTTCCCAATTATATTCAGTACTTCCTCGTTACTTACGTGATCTACCCATCTAATCTTCAGCATTCTTCCGTAGCACCACATTTCGAAAGTTTCTATTCTCTTCTTGTCTAAACTATTTATCACCCATGTTCCACTTCCATGCATGGCTACGCGCCATACAAATACTTTCCGAAAATACTTCCAGATACTTAAATCTATGCTCGAGGTTAATAAATCTCTCTTCTTCAGAAACACTTTCCTTGCCATAGCTGCTACGACCGTTATCAGTTACCTTGTTCCCCAAATAGAAAAAATCGTCTACTACTTTACGTGTCTCATTTCCTGATCTAATCCCCTCAGCATTACCTGACTTCATACGACTACATTCTGTTATCCTCGTTTTGCTTTTGTTGATGTTCATCTTACATCCTCCTTTCAACACACTGTCCATACCGTTCAACTCTTCCCGGTCCTTTGGTGTCTCTGACAGAATCAAAATGCCGTCGGTAAAACTCAAAGTTTTAATTTTTTCTCCATGAATTTTAATTCCCGCTCCAAATTTTTCTTTTCATTTCTTTTCTTTACTGATTGCTCAATATACAGACTGAATAACATGGGGATACATCCAGCAATTAATGGAGGACGCAGAGTGCTCTCTAAAATAGTGGCTGGAGTGAATGGCTGGACGAAAAATTAATTGTTCTTAGTATATTCTTGAATTTAACTTTTAAGTCAAAAGGGTTAAGTTTGTCTTTAGAACGAGTCACGAAGAGACTCTGCGCAGGAGAGGAAGTCATGGTGCCACATCAAACCAGTCACAAGACTGAAGACACGAAATGATATCTACGGCAAAGAACTGTAAGGCTCCGTTATCGTGGTTTCACTTCTCGCGGCATATTACCCAATATTTCCTATAGTAGTTTTCTGTGTAAAGTAATATAATTTCCACCATCGAGCTTGTGAACAGTACTTGCCCATACATGTATGTGAAAATTTCGATGTTGGTGGAACAGACGAGCTGCATCACGATTTTCTAACTCCCAGTCTTGGCTATTGTCCATGTTGATTAATCCTAGGCTAGGTTCGTGAGTAAATATAATACATTTTGTAAGTCAGGGATGTTTAGAGTTTGGTGTTGATTGTATTTGGCAGAATTTCTCGTTCTGGGGAAAGCCATTATCTGATAGGTTTCGTACCTTCTGTATCTTGAATGGTAACATGCCCGTCTCATGCAGGATGATCTACATGATATATGTAGTTGCTCGGCTACCGGTAGTATTCTGCCTTTGTCCTCAGTTTGGTATAAAACAGGATCCTGAAACTGAACAATTCGCACATTCTGAGGTCACACAGTTTCCCATCATTCTAATGTAATAGATCCCATAAAGCCTCTGAAACGTGATGTAATTCGGTAACGTCCTCTCTGGAAATCGTATGGTGTACATGTGCCTGACAGCTCGACTGTTGCATCGTGCGTCCCGTTAAATGAAATACAAGTCAATTGGCTAGGTTAGAGTGTAATTATCCACCAAGAACCCGGAATCATTAGTAAAAACTTTCCTGCAAATACTGTATAAACAGTAAAATATTGTTTACTCAGGGACGTGGACATTGTTAACAGTAATAAAAACTAGAAACTTACACTCTGTAACATTAAGATGAAACTGTGTAGGAAATCACGTTTCAGCGCTTACGTGTTTATAGGGAGCAATCGCGACAGCATTAAATGTTGGCTTAAGGGAAGTACAGTGTCAAACCCTTCAAGCAGGAAAGATCCATACCTGTGACATTTATGTCAAATAGTAAAAGTATTTTTATCTCCTCCTACAACTCTAAAGCATTATATATTACATTTGTTTATACCCTGTATAGTCCCTTTATCAATGACACCCAAGTAGGCTAGGATAATTTTTTTCCTGTAAATTTGTTTTTGTTAGTTACTACGGTGTTTTGGTGAACGATTCACATTCAAGGATTGATGTTAAAATAATCTTCGTCTGGTGCAAACGCTGTGGCACATCATTGAACATTGACGGGAGGCTGAAGGAGAGCGGAATGGACAAACTGTAGGAATCTGAAAAACGATAACACGGCAGATTTTACAGGCGTTAGACAACAGCAGACAATCACCTGACAACGAAACCTGTTGAATGACGATATCGGAAGAGCCCCAAACGGTAATTGGCATCCGGCGAGAAATGTAAGAAACGGGCCGGCCGGGGTGGCCGAGAGGTTCTACGCGCTACAGTCTAGAACCGCGCGACCACTGCGGTAGCAGGTTGGAATCCTGCCTCGGGCATGGATGTGTGTGATGTCCTTAGGTTAGTTAGGTTTAAGTAGTTCTAAGTTCCAGGGGACTGATGACCTCAGAAGTTAAGTCCCACAGTGCTCAGAGCCATTTGAACCATTTTTGTAAGAAACGGAAAAAGAGATTATTTGAATGTTTCAAAGTATATCATTGGGGAATTTATCAAAATTTGTTATTAACAGTGTACCCTCTCATCCAAACAAACAACTTTATATGTTACGCATTAATTTTTGGTAACACTTGAAACATCATTCAGTATAGAGTTTCATCTCAGTAAACTATTTCTTCATTGAGTTCCGTAGGCTATTTGCAGTACTAAATATATTAATATTCGAGGATCAGCTAATATTTCATAACAACAGCAGATGAAAAGCCGATTTGCATTTCCAACAAAATGTTCGGTACATTTTGGCAAAACAATGCGCGTGCGAGACAGGCAATGAAATGAGATTAACGGATTAAACGAAAGCTGTATTTTATGAACCAGTACTGGCAGGCACATTCATTTATTTAGCATGGAACTCGCAGAATTTTTAAACAAATGCGATATATTCAAGACATCGATTATAGAGGTTCGATTCTTAAGTGCGGTAGTTCCATTAATACAGTGACTACTTTCAGTTATCTACGGAGTTGTCAGAATAATTTAGTTACAGGAAATACGTTGACGATGTTTTTAATTCAGATTTGTGAATCATTGAGTTTCCTTTTTAAGGCAGAACTTCTTGATATTCAGGTCGTTATAGCACTTATTAGAACCAATCCTTATGCAGTGTTAAAATATATATTACAAGGACACCTGTTTAATGCTGGCCAATCTGCTAATGTTAATTTCGCGTGTGAAATAGCTGAAAAGGTACTCTTATACAACTAGTATAACAAAAAATTTAAGCTATTATCGAGTTTCAGATAGCTAGGGCGAGAGTTTTTCTGAGCTAGCGTGTACACCGCCTACATCAATTCAGTTAATAAATGGAAGGTTAAAATATAACAAAGAGGAGGAGTGGTCCTATTTCTCTTTAAACATTTACTAAAAATGTTTCCAATGAAATTCGTGAGCAAAAATGGTTTAATTTCACCAAAAGAAGTGGATTTGTTCATTTTAGTATTAATGTGGCACGATTGAACGAATTCACGTTTCACAAATGTTTCGCACTAAAAGCCACTATCATTTTTGCACTTCATAGAACTGCATAATCTTGCGTTATTTTTTTAACGTTCTTATCTCTGGTAAGTTCATTGCTCTTTTTTATGAGGTTTTCTAATTATATGAGTCAGCATTATACCGTTAGTATCAAACACAGTATGAGTGTAAAGATACTAAAAATGAAAATGTATTTCACATATTTTCGGCATTGTGCGTGACCTACAAGAGATGGTGTTAAAACTTCGTCCGGCGCACATATCCCGAAAAACAATTGTATTAGTGCAGCTTGGCTCTTTTTGATGTGAACGGTTGTTTGTGCAAGATGCCACTATTAATACTCAAATAAATGATTCGTTTTTATATAAAACATACCAAAATATACGCTATGAAACTACATTCTATAGCAGTAAAGGGAGCTACGTTATCAATAGATCAGGGAAAGTTTCAGTGTAATTATTTTACAAGAAATTCAAATACCGACTGATGAATGAAAATATAAACTACGGGCATGATGCAAAGAGCGCTGAAAAATGTTCGCAATGCAATAAAAGCCACTCCCAGATACGGCCTAAAACGAAAGTCGTTCATTTGAACAATGACTGCTTTTTTTTTTAATTCAGGACGAATTTCAGACACGTAGCTTCATCTTCATACGTTAGTCTTAGAATTAAAATCACACATGTGAAAATTTCAAATGAACAAAGAATAAAAGGAACGATAATATGAGATCAAGTAAAAATAGTTAATGCGATTTTTAAATTCAGATGATTAGAAATCAAAAGGCTAATGGGATGTAAAGGGGTGTGCCTCCTATGAAACGTCAGGTGCATTTTTCATGTGTTTTGTTAGATAATTTCGCTTTTATAATGCGGAGCTGGAGTCGGTGCAAACTTACTCACCGTGTATCTCATGTGAGTCTACATAAATTGTCGGTCTGTAAGATTTTTGAAGCGGAATGTTACATGCCTATTCGAAAGAGGAGTCCCATGTTAGTTTGGTGCGACAATCGTTTCATCGGTATGAATTGACAGGGACGTTAAAAATAGGGATTATAACCAGTATTCCAGCAGCGAAAGCACCTCTCTGGACCGCACGGACTGTTACTGCCATGCAGAAGCGCTGCCCAGTTGCTGCTGGAGTAATATTTATTCTTCGCGTTTTGGCGCTCCCGTTAATAGATATCGACAAAACGAATGTCACACCATACTAATCTGTGACCATTCTATCAAATGGGCAAGTAATACTCCGCTTTAAAAACCATATTGTTACTAATAGGAAATAAACCAATGGTTTTCGTCGACTGCGGGTGTCGAATGGAACGACGTGATGAGCAGTTATTTGTTAGGACTGACTCAAGCTACACAGTGAAAAATGAAATCTCAGACATCTGACATAATACCAGAGAAGAAGCGCCTGACGACTCTTAGGAGATATACCATTGAATTAAACTTGTGGTAAGAGTCGCTTCAATACAGATTGAATAAGATAGACGATAACCAACGGGTCTCCAAAACACAACCATCAGCCACAATGTAAACAATTAAACGGCTAGGTGACGGTACCGTCTGGAAAGCCTTTGCTGTTTTCAAAACATCACAGATTCCTTTCTCGTCGATTACTCACAAACGAGGACCCCTCAGGATGAACAGTTGCAGCGTATGATACCTGGGATGGTAACCTACACCACCACACAGGTCACTTCAGAAAGTGTATTCCACCTCTGTGGACTTTCTAACCTCGAATGTAATTCGCGTACGTTAATCCCATATACACAGACCTGTTAGATGGTTTACAGGTATATTTCAAAGTCAGAATGTTACTTCTTTACGTGAAAAACCTCTCTCGTTTGCGATGATAGTAATTTTCCACATCTATGACAGTATTTTGGTTGTAAGGAAATTGAGACCACATGCGTTGGCCGATATGGGAAATCTGACGCCGACGTCTCCTGCTGGATAACACTTGACGGATGCTTTTGACTTCTGCAAAATAATCAAAGTCATATTGTACCAATATACTCTACGATAGTCCAGTAAAAAGTTGAAAAAAACGGAAAGGTTCAGCAGTAACCGTAGCAACACTACGAATATCGAGAATTTCCTGTGATTATATTATTTAATTTCGTACTAGTCATGGGCTATTGGATTACACAAGATGAAACAGATGTCCATACAGTATTACAATCTTCCAGCGAGTGCTGATTGAACACATAGCGCAGCCTGAAAGGGAAGGAATGTAGAGAAGTAATTAACATCACGTTGACAGCTAGGTCATTACATCGGAGCTAAAGCTCGGTTTGGGGAAGGATGGTGAGGAAATCGACCGTGCCCTTTCAAAGGAACCCTACCGGCATTTACCTCAAGCAATTCAAGGTATTCACGGAAGACCTAAGTCTCGATGGCTGGACGGGTATTTGAAGTGTCGTCCTCCTTCATGCAAGTCTAACGTGCTAACTACGGCGACTCCTCGTTTGGTGCATACAAAATAGGTGACGAGTGCGTTACCATTGAAGGGGTCTACACACCCACTAGTCGACGGACCGATAAACTGGAGTTGTGCAGGCACTTTGACCCACCGACGAAGCAATTTTCCTTGTCGGGTGATAGGTCATATATGACCTCGCTGCTGGTAAGGTCGCAGGTTCGAATCCTGTCTCGGGCATGCATGTGTGTCATGTCCTTAGGCTAGTTAGGTTTAAGTAGTTCTAAGTCTAGGGAACTGATGACCTCCGATGTTGTCGCATAGTGCTTAGACCCATCTGAACAGAACGACGCCCCCCTCTCTCTCAGCAAACAATTCACCCAAAACATTGTCCCGTATGTAGCGCTGTCGTACGAACAGTCCGACAAAAGTACATTTTATATTACTGCGTGCAGGAATAAACAGGATTCAGTTAGGACTAACATGACCAAGTGTGAAGAGAAAGCAACTTTGATCGCAGATGTTTGCGGGAGGAGGATAGCAAAACATATTCAAGAGATTAAGTACTTGTTTCATATTTTAACGAACTCGTGATATGTTACATATTCACTGACCAGACAGAACATAATGACCACCAACCTACTATTGATATCCACCCATTCAGGGGGTAGCAGTGTCGCCTGGCGACGAGTGACTCCTGGTCAGACACATGCACGATACATGTAGTATCCGTGAGCTTGCTCCCCGTGTGTAGCATAGGGAAGGCGCGCGATGTATCTGAGTTTGACCCAGGGCATATCGTGGTGACCCGGAGGCTCAGCAAGAGCATTTCGGAAACTACGCTACTTACCAGGTGTTCGAGGGGTGCTGTGGTGATTGTCCAAGTGAAAGAAATTAAGGGCGTCGTGTGATTGGGCAGTCAGCCTTCATTCAGACGTCGGCCGTTGTAGGCTGTGCAGACATAACACAGGACAGACGGGGAACTGCGGTGGAGTTAACATCAGACTTTAATGTTGGGCGTAGTGTAAGTGTACCCGAACACACAGTGCACCACGCATACCTAACGATGGTCCTATGTAGCCTACGACCCGTGCATGTGCTTAAAACTACGACATCGGCAACTACGATTGAAACGGGGCGTGACAATCGGCACTGGACGCTGGCACAGTGGCATAGCGTTACAAGATCTGATGAGTTCCGATAACTCCTTCATGTAGGTGGGAGGGTGTGAATCCGTCTTCTTCCAGGGTTACTCCTTGACACCTCTACTGCGGGACGGAGACAAACTGACGTCTCCATTACACTCTGGCTAACATTCACGTGGGCGTACGTGGGACCAGTGGAGCTCGTGCAAGGCACCATGACGGCCATGGAGTGTTGTACACTGCATGCAGACCACGTACACCCCTTCATGACAATCATGTCTCCGGACAGCTGTGGCAATTTTCAACAATATAATGCGTCATGTTATAAGGCCAGGAGTGAGACAGTGCTTCGAGGATTACAGTGGCGAGTTCCATTTGATGTGCTGGCCTCTTATCTCACCAGATCTGAACCATATCGAACACATCATGGATGTGACTGAACGTGGCGTCAGAGGTAATCGCCACCCTCCCCGGAATTTACGGTAATTGAGTAACTTGTGTGTGTAGATGTGGTGCCAGCTCCCTGCAGCAACCTGTTAAAGCCTCATTACTTCCATGCCATTACACGTCCCCGCTGTTATCCGTACCAAGGTGGACATACCAGCTATTAGGTAGGTAGTCACAATGTTCTGGATGATCAGCGTATATATGTATGTTCTGTCGGTCATACTGTTACCAACCATCCGGCTTTTCGATGCTTTTTTTAAAGTCAGGACGGAATGTTCTTTTAAGAAAGTATCCCACTTCTTGCTAACGAAGTAACTTTTCATCATTTGACGAATTTCAGTGTAGCGTCATTGGACTGAACTAAAAGCTGCACGCACTTGGCTATACATTTTTTTATTAAGTTCGCTACCAGAGGTGTAGCTGTCGGAGAAACGTTGAATTCATAGACGACGTAAACGATATTTCGATTCGAGATATTGTAGTTTGTGTCGTACTATCTCTATATTTCCGCGCTCTGAACCAAAAGTTTATTAGTTACTGTCTGATTTGAAGTATGTCGTCTTCTAAGTTAAATAGTAGTGAAAGCAGAAGGCAGGTTGTCAGACAAATCAAAAGCAAAATTAAAATGCACTGTGTTTGAAAGAAAAGCTAAATATGCAGTGTGTCATAGTAACGTTAACACGCCGTATGAGGGTGCTATCGACTTCGGAATACATCTTAGCGCTTAAAAAAAAAAATTAAAAAAAAAATGATGGGACAAACCAGTTCCACATCCGGCTGAATAAAAATTGCTCGCTTATGGTTAGAAACGTTCAAGCTGTAGAAGCCACACTGGCATACCACACGGTTTTCCAACACCATTAGTACAAATGGATGGGCTGTAGAAGACAAATTAAATAAAAAACTGTTTTCAAAATCTCAGGTTGTTCAAATTTTATCTTCTGGAAGAGCCGTGACAGAAATCATTATAAATAATGTCTTTGCAGCTGACACTGTAGATTTTTTGTTAACACTTTGAATGACAAAGTTACATATTCTGACCTGGACACAGATGCAAGTAATCATGGTGCGCTGAAACTGTTCCCAATTTTAATTCAGTATTTCGTTGAGGAAAGTAGTGGTATTCAATCAACGGCTATTGACTGAAAATTTGTCCACAAGAAACTTCAAAAAGTACTGCCAGCTATACTACAAATACTTTCAGAGTGTATAACCGTGCTACTTCTCAATGCACTGCTTTTGTTCGTGACAATGCGAATGTTAACATCGGCTTGTTACACGCAGAGGAAAGAAAAAATGTGTTTGTCGTCTCTCAAATGGCAGATAAACAAAACCATAACAGAATCTAGGGGCCCTGCGCATACATTACATAATACAGATACTATCCCTTTAGATATAAAATCTTTTCTACTAAAGTCTTCAACTTCCATCGCATGTGTGCAGAACTAAAATATTTCTGTTAATTTGTTCACGTATATTAGCAAAAGCTCCAGAACCAATCCAGGACCTTCGGTTGTCATAGTACCCAACAACAGAAAGGACTGTACCCAGCACTTAAATCTAATTTTCTCTCTCGGCACTAGAAATCAGTGCTTCCAATCATTAGAAACAACTTTTCGGAGTAATTTCGTCTGCTTCTCTCCTCGACCGCGCACATTTTGCACTGCAAAGTGACGTCTATTGACAAGGAAAGCAGTTATATTATAGAAGTGGGTGAATTATTAGAAAATATATTAAATCCTCTGAAAAACAGACTTGAGAATTATATCAATCCTCCCACCGTATGCAAGCTTTGAATTGCTTTTCTGTGGTTGGCTTGGAGAAAGAGTGCCAGGCATACATTGAAACTGTATCTAGTTTCTATGAAACTTCCGCTGAATACCTAGAGCAATGAATGGAGCCACTGGAGGAATTCGAGTGTTTCTAATGGCTTAAACTCAGACTTAATGCACCTTTGCTATGAGGACATTCTTCCATGTATACAGTACTTACAAACCATGGGTGTGAAAACAGATAATTCGAAATTTTTCATCAGTTCTACAACATCAAGAATTGCATGAAGTATTCAATGCTGGATGAAGATTCTGAAGTAGATCAAGATTAGTGTTCATCCTTTAAAAAGTGTCAACGTGTCGAAACATTTTCTGAAATTTGGTAAAAGTTTGCCACTCTTTCTTTGCGATTCCAGGTCACAATACATTTACTAAAAGTATGTTTCCTCTCATAGTTGCTCAGTGGAAGAAAGAGAGGAAGCATTTGTTGACAGATTCGGTCAACAGAATTTTACTGGTCACGTAAAACTTCAAGGATACACCTTATGAGGAAATTTACAGGTATATTCTTCAGGGTAATAATTTAGCTCCTCTCTCAGCAGTAGACTGCATTGAAAAATACGCTTTCGAAGGATACACCACTGAGAAATACTGAAAATTACTTTAAAGTGATTGTATTGTATTTGTAACAATAGAATATCATTGTTTAATATTTCAGCCGATTTTCAGATAATTATTTTCCGCTCACGCTGAGATTAGAGCGTGTTTATTACTCCACTGTATAAAATATAACCAATTTATTAATACTAAAATGAAATGTTAGGCTTATCTGAAAAATCTTACGCTTTTTCCAGAGTACCGTCCTGATTTTCATAATCTGAGTTGCTAACCCTAGGGGGACCTACTGCCAGGCTTGATGGCCAAACATGATTTGTCCAGTGCGGTTTCTTTTCTAGCGGGAATCAGGTCGCCTTGCAAGCGAGGGGAACGTGGACAGGACCAACCGCAGTGTCGTATGGCAAGTGAGGAGTTTCGGTGGCAGACAAGTATGTCTGGATAGCCGTCCTAGAGAAGCGGAGTATCCGGGTTCGAATTTTCAACTCGCATCATCAATTTCAGTTCCCTAACATGGTCGCCGTTGGATGAATTTCCCTGAATATTGAGCCATTATCGTTTCATGAAGCACACACTCAGTCAGTAAAGGTGGACATTTTATATACAAAACTCCATGGAATTTCTATATTTCAGTTTCTAGGATTTATTTGCGATACTTTTCGGTAATGAAAACTAACGGCCGAAATAGAGACAGATTAGATTTTAGATTTATCAAAAAAAAAAGAACCAAAAAAGAAAGAGTTTAGAATTATTGTTCTTTTCCGTTGCCCATCGAAAACAAAAACTAAAATCGAAATATAGACATTCGAAGCATTTTTCTTAAAAAAATATACTTTCATCAGTTTAGATATCTTTATAAAAAATCCAGCCTATCACCACGCTTTCTGCTATGAAGAGTATGGTGTAGAACATTTTACATTCCAAAAGTGCCGCTACGGTCGCAGGTTCGAATCCTGCCTCGGGCATGGATGTGTGTTATTTACTTAGGTTAGTTAGGATTAAGTAGTTCTAAGTTCAAGGGGACTGATGACCTCAGAAGTTAAGTCCCGTTGTGCTCAGAGCCATTTGAACCAACCAAAAGTTGCCAAATTCTTCTTACATCCCTATTGCTGTATTTAGTGGATGATGTGTGCCACAACAGTTCGCAGTCTTTCTTCTTCTCATTTGAAACGCGGGACATATTTTGTGCTATATAGGCTAGTCAAATGAAAACGAGACAGATGGGACAAAAATTAGTAAATTGTTTATTATTAAAAAGTAATCGCCGTAACTGTTAATATATTCATCCCACTGTGAGATAAGAAGGTCAATGCCTTCATGGAAAAATGTTTCCGGTTGCTTACAGAAGCACCCCTTTTCCGAAGCAAATCGACGGCCACGACTATATTTCTCCAGGGCTATCTAAAACGATAAAAGTACACTACTGGCCATTAAAATTGCTACACCTCGAAGATGTGCTACAGACGCAAAATTTAACCGACAGGAAGAAGATGTTGTGATATGCGAATGATTAGCTTTTCAGTGCATTCACACAAGTTTGGCGCCGGTGGCGACACCTACAACGTGCTGCCTTGAGGAAAGTTTCCAACCGATTTCTCATACACAAATACCAGTTGACCGGCGTTGCCTGGTGAAACGTTGTTATGATGCCTCGTGTAAGGGGGAGAGATGCGTACCATCACGTTTCCGACTATATTAAAGGTTGGATTGTAGCCTATCGCGATTGCGGTTTACCTTATCGTGACATTGATATTCGCGTTGGTCGAGAACCAATGACTGTTAGCAGAATATGGGATTGGTGGTTTCAGGAGGGTAATGCGGAACGCCGTGCTGGATCCCAACGGCCTCGTATCACTAGCAGTCGAGATGACAGGAATCTCATCCGCATGGTTGTAACGCATCGTGCAGCCACGTCTCGATCTCTGAGTCAACGGATGGTGAAGTTTACAAGACAACAACCATCTGCACGAACAGTTCGACGACGTTTGCAGCAGCATGGACTATCAGCTCGGAGACCATGGCTGTGGTTACCCTTGACGCTGCATCACAGACAGCAGCGCCGGCGATGGTGTACTCAACGGCGAACCTGGGGGCAAGAATGGCAAAACATCATTTTTTTCGGATGGATCCAAGTTCTGTTTACAGCATCATGATGGGCGCATCGGTGTTTGTTGACATCGTGGTGAACGCACATTGGAAACGTGTATTCGTCATCGCCATGCTGGCGTATCACCCAGCGTGATGGTATGGAGTGCCATTGGTTACACGGCTCGGTCACCTCTTGTTCGCATTGATGGGAATTTGAACAGTGGGCGTTAAATTTCAGATGTCTTACGACACGTGGCTGCACCCTTCATTCGATCCCTGCGAAACCCTACATTTCACCAGGATAATGCACGACCGCATGTTGCAAGTCCTGTACAGGCCTTTCTGGAAACAGAAAATGTTCGACTGCTGCCCTGGCCAACACATTCTCCAGATCTCTCACCAATTGAAAACGTCTGGTCAATGGTGGCCGAGCAACTGGCTCGTAACAATACGCCAGTCACTACTCTTGATGAACTGTGGTATCGTGTTGAAGCTGCATGGGCAGCTGTACCTGTACACGCCATCCTAACTGTTTTTGACTCAATGCCCAGGCGTATCAAGGCCGCTATTACGGCCAGAGTTGGTTGTTCTGGGTACAGATTTCTCAGGATCTATGCACCCAAATTGCGTGAAAATGAAATTACATGTCAGTTTAATATATTTTTCCAATGAATACCCGTTTATCACCTGCATTTCTCCTTGGTGTATCAATTTTAATGGCCAATAGTGTACTTAATGCCCCCTCTTGCGCTGACGCCCATTTGCCTGACTTCACCTTCCTGTACAGTGATGTGCAAAAGTACAATCCGAATTCTAACCTTTTAGTTAATCAATGGCTTCTAAAGGAATAGTTCATTCGCATGGAAAGCGTTGTTTCCCAGCGGTACAAGAGTCTGCTGGACAAACCTCGCTTTCATATTTCGTCTGATTTCGCCACGTCACGTACGCTGAGAGGTGACAAAAAGTATCTTGATCGAATAGGCAGACCAATCAGTAGCAAATGATGCGAGCGATTATTCATTATCTCAGCCAGATAGGGCCGTAGCCACCGACAGGAACACAGCGCGTTCTACTGCTGAGCGCCATGTTGCACGCATTGTAGATTAACAGACCACATGGTCTCGGCAAACCCTATGCTAAGATGCGGATTTTAAGATGTGCCTTATACCTTGTTACTGTTATTTTGTACCTTTTACTCATAACTCTTGGAAAGAGTATGCGAGCTCAACTCACAAAGAAATGCATACAAATAACATTGGTAACTATCAGCTCAAAATTCATGAACGGTCTGGGCAGATACAAAAATATGGACGGGTTTTGTTCTAGTCACGTCCTTACATCAGTACTATCTAACCATTATTCACTTTACTCAGCATGGTGCCTCCCATTGTGCTATACGTTAGGAAGACAAATCATGTTACTCGCAATTAAAATGTAGCATTTCACAAAACGTTGTCACACAGTAACCAGTGCTGCCACTCAGTATGTAAGATAGATCAGCTTGTGGTTTATGCGAGTCAGTTGTTTCCATTATCAGCAATGACAACGATGGAGCGGAGACAATCATTTCAGTTGACTAAAATGACGCAAGGAAAGCGAATGACGATAGTGATTCAGTTTCTGACGACCCTAAGAAATGGGTAATAAATGAACTTCTTCGCGATCGTATCGCTAAACAAGATTATGTGGCAAATAATATTGACTGCGATTGCAGTAATACAATCAGACACTATACTGAATTTCCTAGTAACTCAAAGATTTGATTTTCAGGACTACGGGGAATAGCGAGAAACACTAAAAACTATTGTTACAGAAGCATGCCCAGGAGTAATGTTTCCCAACTTTTATTTGGAACCTATGAAATCTTTCTAAAAATCAAACGTTATTAGCATTTTATATGGTTATTCCTCATGCCTACTCATTTGTAGACCTCTGTTACTAGAGGACTTATTTATAATTGTAGAGTGTGACGTGGCGGTGTGTAACGTAGCTGCCGGCCGCGGTGGCCGAGCTATTCTAGGCACTTCAGTCCGGAACCGCGCGACTGCTACGGTCGCAGGTTCGAATCCTGCCTCGGGCATGGATGTGTGTGCTGTCCTTAGGTTAGTTAGGTTTAAGTAGTTCTAAGTTCTAGGGGACTTATGACCTCAGATGTTAAGTCCCATAGTGCTCAGAGCCATTCGAACCATTTTTTGTGACGTAGCTACGTCGATGCCTGAGTAACAGCATGCTGTAATCAGGTTTCACGTTCGGAGAGTTCATCCGCACACGGAACACCCTCTCCTTCAGGATGACAACACCAAACCTCATACGAGCGCTGCGACATCTGCAACAACCCGAGGTCTTGTCAACGATCATCCTCCATACTACCCCGAGTTGGCCCTACCAGATTTTGATTTGTGTGTGAAATTTAGAGACTACCTTCGACATCTTCACTTTGTTACGGACGAAGCGGTGCCAGAAGAGGCGAGATAGTGGCTCCGTCAATAAAAGGAAGTATTCTACAGTGATGACATCAGAAAACTGGTCTCTCTTTGAGAGAAATCTGTTCCTTAGCAGGGTGATTATGTCATGAAATAAATATGTAGGCATGAAGAATAAAGGTGTAAAATGTTAGTAAAAACGTTTTTATTGAAATGCCTTAAGAGTATCCATATAAAAAATTCGGAGGCATCACTTTTCGCCAGATCCTCGTACTATTCTCTCAGAGCAACGGTAGTGTATTTTATGTCACACGTTTATTATTTGATGGGACATCGCAGTTTGCAAAACGTAGTGGGGGACTTAAGAGCCGGGAAGAGGGTCTGTCGCGATTAACTGCCAATGAAAATGTAGGAAATGTGTATTAACACTAAAAACTAGAGGACAAATCACGGGGAGAATGGATAAGAAACTAACGTCTGAGCATAAGACAGAAGTAAAATATAAGGACTTTAAATGAATGAACAAGTTTACTGTTACCAGTCACTGTTTATTTATCTCCACGATGCATTTCAAAGGTGTAAACCTCCATCATCAGGTGGATTTCCATTTGTTAATGTGACATTTGTGCATGTGTTGTGCTACGATTGTTTGGAGGAACTTGTGGCACTGTCTAGTGGAGAAACAAAACACTATTTCTGAAGGTGGTTTTGGGTTTCTTTTGACAAAAAAATAATCGTGTCTCTAACGGTAAACATAAAATAAGTAAATTAGAGTACCTCGAGTGATCACAGGTTCCTTTCACAGTCTTAACACATCACATGTATACTGTCATATTTTGTAAAAATATATGGCGTCGGAATCCATTTGGATCTTGGATCGTATAGCAAAAGAGATAATATTGTCACAAAGTCCAAGGAATATACGTACTAACAACATTATTACAGAATAAATTTTTGAAGGATTTGGAGGTGTTGTTTGAGGTGTTGAATACATTCGTTGGAATCCGATTTTGACAAGTTAAAATAGCTTAAATAGCTCATAGTTATTTATACAATCAGGTGAAATTTTACAAACTTTAGGTAAAATAATCATATTGGCTACAGTGGTAAAATTATACACAAATAACAGTTTTGGTTGGGATTCATAGATAGATACGAAAGGCTGGAATCAGAGGTGTAGTGTTGGCAGAAGAGCCAACACTGTATTTCTAGAGGAGGCCGAAATGCACGCGTTTAATTACACGCTGACTGGCGTGAGGTCTGGAACAGGACAATATCTTGAGAATTGCAAATAAAGTACGTAGTTGATATAATACTTAACTTTAATCCACAATTGTAGAACATCTCTCGTTACGGTACATGCTTCATAATATTAATTATCAATTGAATACGGCGCCTTGCTAGGTCGTAGCAAATGTAGCTGAAGGCTATGCTAACTATCGTCTCAGCAAATGAGAGCGTATCGGTCAGTGCAGCTTCGCTAGCAAAGTCGGCTGTACAACTGGGGCGAGTGCCAGGACGTCACTCTAGACCTGCCGTGTGGTGGCGCTCGATCTGCAATTACTGACAGTGGCGACACGCGGGTCCGGCGTATACTAATGGACCGCGGCCGATTTAAAGGCTACCACCTAACAAGTGTGGTGTCTGGCGGTGACACCACAAGAGGGGGAGGAAGAAAAAGAGAAACTGAGAGGGAGGGAGAGGGTGGAATGAGAGATTGTATGAGTGCAAATTTTACAAGGTAAGGGATCTTAAGATTGTATCTGTTACATGTAACAACTGCCTAAAGGTTGCGGTAATACATTGGTTAATGCTTAAAAATATGCAGATGGATGTGCAATTTGTGCCAGTAGTTGTACACATAGTTTCAAGCCGACAAGGAGTACAAGCTGTTGGTGTGATGATGTATCTGTAAATGAGATGAATCTCTTGTACACTCGGGGGCTGTTGCGGTGACATAACTAAATATTTATGGTAAATATTAGGGTCTGTGTGTGTGTGTGTGTGTTTTGCAATTTTTAAAGACGTAGGCAGTTTCTGCAAAAAGAGGTGATACTACTGCGAATATTGTTGTCATTTTTGTCTTTAAAGATGGATTTAGGTTGTTTGGTTTGGTGTTTGCATATTTGGAGTGTTTCAAGATGTCGAATTTTTTGCCTTTTGGTTGGATGAGTAGGATTCTGATACTTGCGTTGTTAACATGTTATTTTGCTTCATGCAGGTGGGTGGCTATTGCTGATGTATGGTATTTTTTGTTTTTTAGTGCTGCCATGTGTTCTTTGAATCTAATCTCAAATGATCTGCCTGTCTGGCCTATGTAGAAGCAATCACTGTCCCAACATTTAATTTTGTAAACACCTGTGTGATGAAGAGGGTTTCGCGTGCTGATGTTGTGGGGTAACATCTGTCCAATCTTGTTGTCTGTGGTAAAGGATATGCTTATGCCTTTTCATTTTATTGTCAATAGCAGTCACCGCAAATCCTAACCTAAAATGTTTGCATTTAGAGTTGGAAGGACTTATTGAAACCTTCTGATATAAGGTCTGTCTTTTAGCGGTCAGAACTATGGACTTGGGTCAACACACTGCGGAAATTCTGAGATGGCACTATAGCTAATAGAAGAATTCGATCCTGTTGTACCTAAACACCTAGAATATGCAAACAAAGGAAAATAGAGCACATCAGACATGTCTTTTAAAATTTGTAAACGGTTTACATCCGTTCTGAGAGAAAGAGTGGTGCAGCATTGTAAAGGAAGTGAAGGAAACAAATATTTTTCCCCCATATTACACTCCATCGCAAGTATTTCAAATCTGGATCAGCTGTCTTTTTTTGTAAGGTATTTATCAAAAGGTTTTTCTGTTTTGTCCCGATTTCAGGGCACAAGTCGCAAGAATTTTATAATTAATAAATAAATTTGCGAAGTAAATATGATTCAGACATTCACTTGTACAGGGGCCAATCATATGGCGATGCAAACAGTATGGCTGGTACTTCCTTTGGTTTCCACACTAGAATAACTGAACAAACAACATTTTTGCTGTGTGTAATCCTTGTGCAGCTCACTTTTTTTTACTTAATAGGCCTGTTTGCAGCAGTGTTGGCCTACAGAGACATCATTTTTTTAGTTTTCTTGGAACAAATTTATCTTTCCTCTCTGTTTCGACGAGCCTTTGCAATATTATGCAGTTCAGTCTCCATAAAACGAGTTTCAGAAACACACTAGTCAGTACATTACGAAGTCTACTATAATCTCTATTTCAACAATAGAAACAACATCAGCTTTGGAAGCTATTCAAGATGATGAAACTCAAAAGGCTTCATTAAGCTGCGAGACGCCTGGAATGCTGAGTAGTCTGCTGAGTGTGTGATAATGACAGCTCTTTTGTCAGCGGCATTCAAGAGATTTGATGCCACAAATAAATTGCTGCAAAGGGTTCATACTGATATTGGGATTGTAGTGAAGTTTTACGATTCCTTACTTGAATACGTTTGAGAGAATCTTTCCGTGCACAACACGTATGAAAACACTGCCATGAGATGAATAAGATAAATACATACAAAACAGCCACAAAAAGTTATAATTCAAGAAAACTGAAAGTGAATGAAACAACCGAGCTTGACACAACTTTAGAAGGAAAGAAAGATTTTCGGGTGAATGCTTTTCTATTTATTATAGACAGATGGATTTCTGAACTAAAGAAAAGAAAAAGGCGTTGGAACAGTTTTGTGGCAATTTTGGTTCTTTAAGTAATTGTCGTGGACGAGACTACACTGAACTATATGGATATCGTGTGACTAGGGCCTCCCTTATGGTAGACCGTTCACCGGGTGCAATTCTTTTGATTTGACGCCACTTCGGCGACTTGCGCGGCGATGGGGATGAAATGATGATGATTAGCACAACATCCAGTCCCTGAGCGGAGGAAAACTCCGACCCAGCCGGGAATCAAACCCGGGCCATTAGGATTGACATTCTGTCGCGCTGTCCACGCCGGGACCGTGGGTGGACAACACTGAACTTTTGAAATGTGTTATAATAATCGTTACAAAAACGGCTTGGAAGAATTTTTGAGTGGTGAGATCATCCATTTTATACCACACGTGAAGAGCAGATAAATAAAAACGTCCCCTCTAAGTACTCTGTTTAAATCGTTGCTTGAAAATCACGTTAATGAACTGTTTCCTATCGAGGAGGTTGCACAGTGAATGTAATTGTTAAGCTGAGTACACTGCCTCTCAAAGAATTGCCTGCAGTCACAGATGTCGCAGGATAGAGCCAACAGTATTCTCGTTCTCTCTTTGATGACTTGTGTGTGGTGACTTCTGTAAGCATGTATTAAATTTTTATTATTTGCAGCAAAAGTCTTGGCGTTTGGTACATATAGTTGTAAGTTACTTTGGGTTCATTTATGTTGAAATGAGGTGTGAAGTCTGGGGGCTGCATATAGCTCAATTCGTCCCTGCCAAGTCTACGGTACAAACAGATTAGAAATTCGGCGAGAGAAAAGCGTAACGACAGGACTGCCCCAGGGGAGTGTGATGGGGTAGCTGTTGTTTTCTATATACATAAATGATTTGGCCGATAGGGCAGGGGGTGGAGGGGCAGCAACTTGCCATTGTTTGCTGATGTTGCCATGGTTTACGGTGAGGTGTCAAAGCTGCGTGACTGCAAGAAGGTACATGGCGACGTAGACAAAATTTCCAGTTGGTGTGATAAATGGCAGCTAGCCGTAAATGTTAATGTGGAGGAGTACGGAGATCAACCCTGTACTGTTCGGATACAATATTGCTGGTATCTGAGAGTATAACGTTATAAAGCGATATGAGGTGGAACGAGCATGTAAAAACTGTGGCTGGGATGCCGAATGGTCGACTTCGGTTTATTGGTTTTAGGAAAGAGTGGTTCACCTTGTAAATGGGGCCGCATAAAGTACGCTGATGCGACCTATTCTTGAGTACTACTCAAACACTAGAGTACGAGGCTGGAATGAAGGACGACATCTCAGCAGTTCAGAAGAGGTAGCTGAAAGTAGGAAATGTGTATTAAACTGCCTGTTGTAACGAGAAAAAGAGAAGCTGGCTTAAAACTAAGCACATAAGCTACTCAAATAGCACCAAAAAAAGAAAAATTCTGAAATACTGAGAGCTTTCTGAGTCAAAGTGGATACTATTTCGCGGAGCGGTTCACTTTAAAATGCCAACCAACTATTAAAATAAAGAGATATCCAATCAGTTCTCTGTTTCAAAGGTGTGTTACAGACGGCCAGTAGCCAGTATAAAGTAAAGTCCAGTCCGATGCTGGATTAAAGGGCCAGCTTACTGCCTCAATTAGGTAGGTCAGTGTGCGAAATAATTTAATTGGTTCCTCTTGGCTTCAGAGGAGGGGATCGGTGAATGGGGAAGCACGAGTTGCACACAAAGAGTCGGGTGTCTGAAAGAGTGTTTCTTTATGAACACGCGTCTGCACTGAGCTCCTGGTAACCCATAGTGTTCGGCCGTATGCTGACTGGGGGTGTGTCGTACAATACAGTAGAAAAAACTCCGGCTACGTTGTGAGGGTAGCGCGATTCCGCAGTGGGAATCCGCCAGGCATCAGAGACGAGAAAATATTCGGCACAATGGAAACAATACGAAAACTAAACGCTGTGGAAACGGAGATCTATGATTGTTTCTTTCTCCATTAGGAACTGTAGATGATACGTGGGTGTAGGATGGAATGAATAAATCCCATGCAAATGGTTTTGAGCAATGTCTTGGATAGTGTGCGGTGGTGACTTTTTGTATCGTCTATTCGGTTTTCTCTGATGAACAGTCCCTGTCGAGGACAACATACTGAGTTCTGTTGTTTAAGAGCTCTTCGAGTCAGTCACATATTTGTGAACTTATTCCATATGGTCGTTAACAGCCTGCAACGTGGCACCGGAAATCT
The DNA here is from genome assembly GCF_023864345.2 of Schistocerca serialis cubense. Taxonomy (NCBI): domain Eukaryota; kingdom Metazoa; phylum Arthropoda; class Insecta; order Orthoptera; family Acrididae; genus Schistocerca; species Schistocerca serialis. The sequence continues at coordinate 806,626,062 of NC_064641.1, forward strand.
ATAAATATGAAAATTGGCTGTTGCCCTTCATCCATAGTTCTCGGGATATTAGGTGAGAAAAGGGCAAGCTGAGTTTCGCACAAGCGATACTTTCTAAAACCATGCTGCTTCGTGCACATTCGCTTATCAGTCTCAAGGAAGTTTATTACACTCGAACTGAGAATATGTTCAAGGATTCCGCAGAAAACAGAAGTTAGGGATACTTGTCTGTAATATTGCGTGTCCGTTCTTTTACTTTTCTTAGATCGAAGAAGCGTTGATGGAAATAGAAGAAAGTTTCAGTAGCCGAATTAAAATTCAATGTGAAAGGATATCAATGATTCGATTCGTTGATGACATTGCTATCCTGAGAAAAAGTGAAGAAGAATAACATGATCTTCTGAATGGTATGAACACTCTAATGAGACTGAGAGTAAATCTAGGAAAGACGAAAGTAATGAGAAGTAGCAGAAACGAGAACAGCGAGAAACTTAACTTTAGAATTGATGGCCACGACGTAGACGATGTTTAGGAATTCTGATAACTAGGCAGTAAAATAACCAGTGCCAAACAGAGCAAGGAGGATATCAAAAGCAGACCAGCAATGGCAAAAAAGGCATTCTTCACCGAGAGAAGTTTACTAATATCAAATATAGGTAGTAATTTGATGAAGAAATTTCTGAGAATTTACGTGTGGAGGACAGCGTTGTATGGTAGTGAAACATGGACTGTGGGAAAAACGGAACAGAAGAGAATCGAAGCATTTGAGATGTGGTGCTACAGGCGAATAAGGAAAATTAGGTGGACTGATAAGGTTAGGAATGAGGAGGTTCCGCGCGGAATCAGAGAGGTGAGGAATGTGTGGAAAACGCTGACAAGGACAAGACACAGGATGATATGACATCTGTTAAGACATCAGGGACTGACTTCCATGGTACTTAAGAGGACAAAATCTGTTAAGGAAAACAATTAGAATGTATCCAGTAAATAACTGATAACGTAGGTTGCAAATACTTCTCTGAGATGAAGAGATTGCCACAGGAGAGGAATTCTTGGCGGGCCGCATCACACCAGTCAGAACACTGATGTCCTCCCCCTCCCCCAAGAAGAAAAAGTAACTGGAGTCACCTGCGCTTTTTTCCAGTCGCTTGAGACTTTGCCTTGGAGCAGAGATTCGCGATGAATGCAGGCTGGTTAAGGGCCTAATGCCGTAGAGTAGTCTTTGTAAAATGGAACTGGGATCCCACTCAGACCTGGCGATTTATTTGCTTCAAAGCTTTCGGTTAGTTCTCTACGCCAGGTATGCTTATTACTATGTCGTCCATACGGAAGTCTCTCCGATGGTCAAATGACGGTATGTTTGTACGATTTCCCTCTGTGCGATCCCACTGTGAGAACGATTTCTTGAACATGAAATTCAAAACTTCAGCTTTCGTCTTGCTCCACACCAGAATGGTGAAAAGGAACTGAATGGAAGCCTTAGACCCGTTTAGTGATTTGACATAGGAGCAGAATTTTCAGGGGCCCTCTGCCAGATCTTTTGCTAAGGCGTGACGATGGTAGTTATATGCTTCGCTCATAGATCTTTTCACAGACACACGAATCTTTACTAGCCGTCGCTTGTCGTCATTTACGTCGTCATTTATTTTGAACTGAGAGTGAAACGGCTCGTCATTTATTTTGAACTGAGAGTGAAACAGCCTCTACTTCCTGAGCATCCACCGAATTTCGTTACTAAACCACGGTGAATTTTTTCCATCCTTTATCCACTTACCAGGCACATAAATCTCCAATTTACGATTTAAAATCTGTTTAAACTTCGCCCATAATTCATTTATGTCCGCCTTACTTGAACTAACTGACGCCATTTCACTGTCTAAGTGAGATGTTAATAACTGTTATCTGCTCTATCTAGCACAAACACTCTCCTAGCCGCCTTGATTGACTTATTAACTTTCGCAGTCATAGTTACTATAATGACGTCACGACAGCTAATCCCCGTTTCCATATTGACAAGGTCCGGCCTATTTATAGCTACAAGCCGAACTAGATAATCAAGATAATTTTCACAAAACGTGTTCAAAAGCATTTCGCATGACTGTCCCGCTCCCCACCACCCCCCACACCCCCCCTCCCCCACAATGCGTAGACTTCTCTATACTCGACAGGTCAAAGTCCCCTCCAACCGGTATTGTATGAGCTTGGTATTGACATGCTATTGACCGAAGACTTCCTTTGAATAGAACTGTCATAGCAGAATCGGGTGGCCGGGAAAATCTTCTAACAATTAACTTGGTTTCATCTACACCTGTTATACGCGACCATATGACTACACTGTCACACACATCTTCGACCTCAATAGACACAATATTTTTGTCAGCTGCAATGAAGACTCCCCCTCCTATGGCCTCAAATCTGTCTTTCCGATATACGTTCCACGACTCGCTAAATACCTCAGAACTCACTTCAGGTTTCAACCAGCTCTCGATCCCAAGAATAATTTGAGCGCGAGAACTTTCCTGAAGGACAGCAAATTCTTCTGCAAACCAACATTAAAACTGGATACTGTCTGCCCGAGAAATAAGTAATTATTCCCCAAATAAAGGTAAGTACTGTCACAAAGAGGAATGAAAACAAATTGTGTAAATGTTTCTGCAACTTAAAAACAATGAAGTTTGACGATAATCAGAAAACATTTGTTGAAACTGAAGTTATAACAGCATTACAAAAACGTAAATAGATTCTTGACGAAAGGGTATGATTGATGTGGAGGTGGCAGGCATGTGGGTACAAGGCACAGTCCGCTCGGACGAATCATACGGCTCACTGAAAAAAAAGAAACAATTTTTTCGAAATACACTAATCTATGTGCTGTTATCATACAGGTCTTCCGCTCTCCACAGATCCTCCCCATCGTTTCGTATCGGAATTGGTTTTGATAATTGTTCACAGCCCACGTGACTAGATTGGGCTCTGTTTTGCCATTTGGACCACTAGCGACAGAATTTTGGTCAATTTTTTAAAGAAATGCAACCGTCACACTTTAGGCGAAATTTTTGTTAACGAGTGTGATTTTTGGGAGACACAGGCAAATACCAGCGTATTATTAAATGTTGAATTTAATTTAATGCCATTTGAGATGGGTCGGCTGCTGTGGAAGTCAGCACCGACACAAACAAGGAAGAGAGAAGTTGTGATGGCCGGTAGCAGTAATCTAAAATTATCTGTACAAAACACTTTAATATTAACAGAAAACGTTATTTCTAAAAAGAAAAGACACTTCTTTCAATCTCTGTGCTTACGTGCCTCATTCATACAATTACATTGACAGTCTATTACCACTAGTAGAACGCACGCTAATTATCATCTTGCTAGTGCTCAGTACTGCCGATCTCGAAGTTTGCGACCGAACTGGGGCCGACTAGTGGTGGGCGGCTGGTTAAGTCAGCGTTGACAGGGGTCGGTGAGCTCTGTCTTCTTGGAGGTGTGGCGCTGCACGCTCTTCCAACTGGCGAGCGCGTCAGCGCCTTCTCAATGACGTTTTGTGGCCGTGTGCTGTTCGGTGTGCAGTCAATGCTTTAAGACGGCACAGCTTGTCACGATGGTTACTGTTCCGTTGCCTTGTCAAATCCTGAAATAATGCAACTCCAAATTTCTACCAGGCTCAAAACACAGACTCTAGTGCAAACATTAAACTGCTAAAGATAGGCAGTTAGGCCATTATAGTAGTGCGTACATACAAAACTAAACTCCTCCCGAACAGGCAATGAAGGCCCAACGGTACCAACCGGCAGCCGTGTCATCCTCAGCCCATAGGCGTCAGTGGATGATATGGGGGGCATGTGGTCAGCAGACCGCTCTCCCGCCCGTCAGTTTCCGAAACCGGAGCCACTACTTCTCACCCAAGCTGCTCCTCAGTTTGCCTCACAAGGGATGAGTGCACCCCGCTTGCCAACACCGCTCGGCAGACTGGATGGTCATCCATCCAAGTGCCTACATTTAACTTATCATAACGCTAGTGGATTAATCGAAATCGGTCTTCCTCTTCTTTCTTGTTACGTACTTATCCTTAATTAGAAACCATCTCAACAGCACAAAAGCAATAAACGGCACAATTTACATTAAATTTTACTTCAAGTAAGAAATGAACTGAGTAACAAAACAACAACTGAGCTCAAATAAGGGCAAGGTACTTGGTCATGGCTAAAGGACGGGTGCTACCCGATAGTGTTATCGATATAGTGAGTTTATGAATGGCCTTGTTAACTATCGATACTGCGTATGTATCCCTTTTTCGTCGCATGACTGCAAATAAAAATGGTTAAAATGGCTCTGAGCACTATGGGACTTAACATCTGAGGTCAGCAGTTCCCTAGAACTTAGAACTACTTAAACCTAACTAACCTAAGGACATCACACACATCCATGCCCGAGGCAGGATTCGAACCTGCGACCGTAGCGGTCGCACGGTTCCGGACTGAAGCGTCTAGAACCGCTCGGCCACACCGGCCGGCTGCAAATAAGAATGACAGAATTTCATCATATTGAGAACTTAGAAGATGCAATCTACATTTTACTTGAGAAGAAGCTTTCGTTCGTGAAGGTCGCATAAATTAGCCCTTATTGTCGACACTCGTTTTCGACAGTTGTAATAGTCATCGGCTGGTCTTCAAAAAATTTTTGTTGTAAGACGTCTTATAATGTGAGTTTGTAGCTCATGCCATGTCATCATGGCATGGGGCATCAGCTCACAATAAAACACGTTTTAAAACACTAATGTTGCCATTATGGCATGAAATACTAACCTACAATGGAACATATTTCACAATAAAAATTTTTTGAAGACTGGAAGGTGACAGTTGCAACTGTCGAAACGTCTTGTCAACAATAAAAAGTAATTTAGACGAGCCTGTCGATTGAAAATATTTCCCCAAGAAATTAAAAAATGTTTTAATCTCGTTACACAGGTCGCGTGTAATTTCATTTAGCGGTTGGAGGGGGGTGGCGGTGGCGGCTTCGGATCCCCTGGACCCTCACGCCATTTTGGCTACGTCCTTGGCGTTTGTCACCAATCTGGACACATGAGCAGACATGCTCTTCAGTACCTTAATGACAAATATTGTTGTTAAAAATGGCTGAATTACATATTGGCTGACTCCAGCGGTTTGTTGACGCTGGTGCCCTTTTGGTAAATATTAAGAATGTTTAGTGATACGGTGCCCGTTTTCTGATAGTCGGCATATTTATCGCTCAGAATATATCATATTGTGGCATCATAGGTGAAATATGAAGCAGTTACAGTTAGAAGATGGTTACTTTATATTACATAGGCCCTCTTAAGTTCAAATCCCATCTTCTGCCACGGAAATTGGCAGAATATCGATGGAGTTTTATTTCTAAACTAACATACTAGGTGATTTGCTTGAAAGATTGCACCTCTGCAGTAGCAGCAGAACCCTCAAATACCTCAAGGGAGTAAAGTATGTTCATTATGTCCTTCAAGCAACGAAGACTTGAAACGACATTTAGTAACCATTGCTCAAGAACAATTTGTACAGAATACTGTGCTAGGTAGTGCTTAGATAGTAATAAAAGGGTCTAAAGGAGAAAGCTCTCTGCTCATCTTGGGTCTAAAATACTCTTGGAGCTATAATAATCATTATAATTTTTAGATAATGCAGAACATTACTTATGACTCGTTTTCCAATACCATTTTGAGCAGTAAAACAGGTATAAGACAGGACAATTTACACTTACCTTGAGTAACAGCCCATTGGAGATATAATAATTGTTATTGACTATAATTAATGATTTCCAGTTTCCAAAATTTGGAGTAGTAAAATTTACGATGGTTTAACAGCACCGTAACTTTTTCCCCTTTAGTGCTCTAGTGTTAATAAATGCTAATTAGCTATAATACCAGTGACATGGTGTTACGCAGTAAAGAGCCACCAAGCATTCACATGTAGGCACCAGGTAAGTATCCCCTCTGCCAATGCGCGAGGCCAGTCAACTTGTCGCTGTCAATCAGTATGCACATATGCTTCTCAACAATAGGATATCATGGAGGGGACTCTCAAGAGCATCCACTATACCCAGGTGCAAATACCAGCTCAGTTCACATGGTTCGTAATATATGTAAATAGACAAGAGGGACCCACTGGAAAACCTGTAACACAGTGCAATCCGCAACAGCACAATCGCCAGAAGTACCCAAAATACAAGCCCAGAGGCAACGTCCAGAAACAGGACTGCGGACACTGTTCTGCCTAGCGTTTATGCCGCCTAGTATAGGATACAACTTACTTTGTTACTTATGAGGCCGGATGTCCTTGCTGACACCACATTCAAATAGGGGGAGAGGTTAGGGGGGAGCCCGTATGCACCTGCTGTCTGTGAACTGTGTAAACTTTGCACTCTACGCTGTAGTAGTTTAGTTGCTTATGTACTGTATTCACTGAGGGTGAATTGGGGGACCAGCTCAGAATGTGCCTAAAGGAGGGTGCGAAACCACCTAAAACCATAGTCTGGTCGTTTTATCAGACAACAGTTATTTACCCAGCGTATTGTTTCAACCTGGGTCTGACTCACAATTTCGTCCCCCAAGCCTGAGCAATGCCATTTACGCTATGAGTTGGTCGCAATTACTTCGCACAATACTTCACACAATACTTCGAATATAATTGATAACCACTTGATAAACTTCACTACACTGTGTCTGTGTCTGGTTCAAATGGCTCTGAGCACTATGGGACTTAACATCTTAGGTCAGCAGTCCCCTAGAACTTAGAACTACTTAATCCTAACTAACCTAAGGACATCATACACATCCATGCCCGAGGCAGGATTCGAACCTGCGACCGTAGCAGTCCCGCGGTTCCGGACTGCAGCGCCTAGAACCGCAAGACCACCGCGGCCGGCTGTGTCTGCTTAGACAGTGTAGAGTAGTTGAAATCTGTGATTTGGTCACCTATTTTATTTCACAATCATATCAAGTGAAGAAATCATACTAACTGCCTGTAAATTAGCTTATTACACAAACGTTCTCGCATTTACTTTTGACAGAACCGGTTTTTTAACCGAAGACACGTATTTTGACGATTATTTATGTTCTACTTAAATCCAGTTATTATTAATACCTGTAAGACTTGATAATGGCATATGGCCTAAACCTTGATAGATGGCGGTTATATCTTTCAAAAAGTTTTATACACTCCGGGAAATGGAAAAAAGAACACATTGACACCGGTGTGTCAGACCCACCATACTTGCTCCGGACACTGCGAGAGGGCTGTACAAGCAATGATCACACGCACGGCACAGCCGACACACCAGGAACCGCGGTGTTGGCCGTCGAATGGCGCTAGCTGCGCAGCATTTGTGCACCGCCGCCGTCAGTGTCAGCCAGTTTGTCGTGGCATACGGAGCTCCATCGCAGTCTTTAACACTGGTAGCATGCCGCGACAGCGTGGACGTGAACCGTATGTGCAGTTGACGGACTTTGAGCGAGGGCGTATACTGGGCATGCGGGAGGCCGGGTGGACGTACCGCCGAATTGCTCAACACGTGGGGCGTGAGGTCTCCACAGTACATCGATGTTGTCGCCAGTGGTCGGCGGAAGGTGCACGTGCCCATTGACCTGGGACCGGACCGCAGCGACGCACGGACGCACGCCAAGACCGTAGGATCCTACGCAGTGCCGTAGGGGACTGCACCGCCACTTCCCAGCAAATTAGGGACACTGTTGCTCCTGGGGTATCGGCGAGGACCATTCGCAACCGTCTCCATGAAGCTGGGCTACGGTCCCGCACACCGTTAGGCCGTCTTCCGCTCACGCCCCAACATCGGCAGCCCGCCTCCAGTGGTGTCGCGACAGGCGTGAATGGAGGGACTAATGGAGACGTGTCGTCTTCAGCGATGAGAGTCGCTTCTGCCTTGGTGCCAATGATGGTCGTATGCGTGTTTGGCGCCGTGCAGGTGAGCGCCACAATCAGGACTGCATACGACCGAGGCACACAGGGCCAACACCCGGCATCATGGTGTGGGGAGCGATCTCCTACACTGGCCGTACACCACTGGTGATCGTCGAGGGGACACTGAATAGTGCACGGTACATCCAAACCGTCATCGAACCCATCGTTCTACCATTCCTAGACCGGCAAGGGAACTTGCTGTTCCAACAGGACAATGCACGTCCGCATGTATCCTGTGCCACCCAACGTGCTCTAGAAGGTGTAAGTCAACTACCCTGGCCAGCAAGATCTCCGGATCTGTCTCCCATTGAGCATGTTTGGGACTGGATGAAGCGTCATCTCACGCGGCCTGCACGTCCAGCACGAACGCTGGTCCAACTGAGGCGCCAGGGGGAAATGGCGTGGCAAGCCGTTCCACAGGACTACATCCAGCATCTCTACGATCGTCTCCATGGGAGAATAGCAGCCTGCATTGCTGCGAAAGGTGGATATACACTGTACTAGTGCCGACATTGTGCATGCTCTGTTGCCTGTGTCTATGTGCCTGCGGTTCTGTCAGTGTGATCATGTGATGTATCTGACCCCAGGAATGTGTCAATAAAGTTTCCCCTTCCTGGGACAGTGAATTCACGGTGTTCTTATTTCAATTTCCAGGAGTGTATAACAGTGGCTCCACACCAAAGTCAATTCCTTCACATTTGTTGTTCTTAAACTGTAATACCAAAACATAACCAGTATCCTTATAAAGAGATCTAAAAATGGATGCAATTCTAAAGGATCATCAGCAGACCGAGCAGCACAGCGCAGCGAAATATCATCAAGAATGCGCTGACCCAAGCGCCAATGCCGGCCTTTGGGGCGGTGCGGTTCCAGGCACTTCAGTCTGGATCCGCGTTGCTGGTACTGTCGCAGGTTCAAATCCTGCCTCGGGCATGGATGTGTGTGATGTCCTTAGGTTACTTAGGTTTAAGTAGTTCCGACTCTAGGGGACTGATGACCTCAGATGTTAAGTCCCATAGTGCTTAGAGCCATTTGAACCATTTGAACCCACACGCCAATGGAAAGAGCGAGCAGTGCCATACCTCCAGGAAGACAAGAGTTCACTGGCCCCTGTCAATTGTGTTTTAACCAGCCGCTTATCGCTGGCCAAAGTTCGGTCGCAGTCTTCGAGAGCTTCAGTACCAAATTATAGGAAGACGTTACTTAGCCTGCGTTCTGCGAGTGGAAAGAGAGACTAAAGTACTTGCATGTCGGCGGAACAGGAATCAAGTTAAGGTTCTTATTTTCTAAAAAATAAATTCAGTTAATCAAGTTCGTGTGCTGATGATTTTGACTGCTGCTACCGGCCATCGTAACTTCTGTCCTTCTTTGCTTGTGTCGATGCTGTACTGCTGGGTTCAGTAAGCTGTCCAAGAGCTTACGGCTTTCCGTTGCAGTGCTGACAATGGTCTGTGGTATTGCCCATCCCCAAATTATTACCTTACAGTTTTAAATCGAACTCGTTGTCCGCCTTGGTATGATGTATTTCGTTGTTCACCGTTCGTGTTCTCGTGTTTCAGTAGTTGCTTATCCACAATAACTGCTAATACAGCAGACAATGATACAGCGATACACAAATTAAGAATTTGTCCGCTATTATTCCACAAATGTCTGTATGATAATATGTGACAATATAATAAATGTACACTGCTCGAATCAAGCACGTCAGCCACGTTATAATGTTGAGTTGATGTAACTGCATCCATGGAAATGTTTACAGAACGGCTCGTACAGATCCGCTCCAGATCTCATCATCTGTGGGTGCCACATTCCTGTCTCACGCGATCTTCTCAGCAGCAGGCAATAGCGGCTATCCTCCGCATATCCATCTTACCATAGATTATGGAACTACTGTTGTTAGTATACCTTCACGTACCAGGAATGACACAAACAGCTATATTTGTTGATCTTGTTATATTTACAATCGATTTCGCTGGCTAAAGATGGTGTAATATAACACTTAAATTGGTTGCAAGTGAAATAAAACCAGTACATACCTCTGAAAGTGACACTCATACCACAAAAGTAGCTAATTTCGCTCACGCTTCTATGCTATTACAGCAAAGTGGCAGCGTTCAAGGACACGTAATGTCTTCGAAAACAAATACGGGACGCGATATTTTGTTACACACTCTTTATTGCATTAACTTGTTACAGCTAGCAGTGCTGGCCTGCGCGTCCTAGTTTATGGTCAGTGATATCCTGAATAAGCTAGGGGTTTACGTATTCTCGCCATAAATTTGCCTCGTAAGTACACTCCTGTAGTGTAACCTTAGTCTAGAACAATAAGTTGTGTAACAGGCTGGCCGGTTCTCCTTGCGACGTAAGTGTGCGAAAAGCTGTGATGTGGTTTCCCAAGTACCGTGGTAATTGCAGGATCAACAATGGTTGACCGACAGGAACGTTCTTTATACTTGATTTCTTGCGTATACAGGGTGGTCCATTGATCGTGACCGGGCCAAATATCTCACGAAATAAGCGTCAAACGAAAAAACTACAAAGAACGAAACTTGTCTACCTTGAAGGGGGAAACTAGGTGGCGCTATGGTTGGCCCGCTAGATGGTGATGTCATAGGTTAAACGAATGTCAACTGCATTTTTTTAAAATAGGAACCACCATTTTTATTACTTTTTCGTGCAGTACGTAAAGAAATATGGATGTTTTAGTTCGACTACTTTTTTCGTTTTGTGATAGATGGCGCTGTAATAGTCACAAACATATGGCTCACAATTTTAGACGAACAGTTGGTAACAGGTAGCTTTCTTAAATTAAAATACAGTAAATAGGTACGTTTGAACATTTTATTTCGGTTGTTCCAATGTGATAAATGTACCTTTGTGAACTTATCATTTCTGAGAACGCATGCTGTTACAGCGTGATTGCCTGTAAATACCACATTAATGCAATAAATGCTCAAAATGATATCCGTCAACCTCAATGGATTTGACAATACGTGTAACGACATTCTTCTCAACAACGAGTAGTTCGCCTTCCGTAATGTTCGCACATGCATTGACAATGCGCTGACGCATGTTGTCAGGCGTTGTCGGTCGATCACGTTTGCAAATATCCTTCAACTTTCCCCACAGAAAGAAAACCGGGGACGTCAGATTCGATGAACGCGCGGGCCATGGTATGGTCCTTCGACGACCAATCCACCTGTCATGAAATATGCTATTCAGTACCGCTTCAGCAGCACGCGAGCTATGTACCGGACATCCATCATGTTGGAAGTACATCGCCATTCTGTCACGCAGTGAAACATCTTGTAGGTACATCGGTAGAACATTACGTAGGAAATCAGCATACATTGCACCATTTAGATTTCCATCGACAAAATGGGGGCCAATTATCTTTCCTCCCATAATGCCGCACCATACATTAACCTGCCAAGGTCGCTGATGTTCCACCTGTCGCAGCCATCGAGGATTTTCCGCTGTCCAATAGTGCATTTTATGCTGGTTTACGTTACCGCTGTTGGTGAATGACATTTCGTCGCTAAATAGAACGCATGCAAAAAATCTGTCATCGTCCCGTAATTTCTCTTGTGCCCAGTAGCAGTACTGTACACGACGTTCAAAGTCGTCGCCATGCAATTCCTGGTGCATAGAAGTATGGTATGGGTGCAATCGATGTTGATGTAGCATCCTCAACATCGACGTTTTGAGATTCCCGATTCTCGCGCAATTTTTCTGTTACTGATGTGCGGATTAGCCGCGACAGCAGCTAAAACACCTGCTTGGGCATCATCATTTGTTGCAGGTCGTGGTTGACGTTTCACATGTGGCTGAACACTTCCTGTTTCCTTAGATAACCTAATTATCCGGCGAACGGTCCGGACACTCGGATGATGTCGTCGAGGATACCGAGCAGCACACATAGCACACGGCCGTTTGGCATTTTGATCACAATAGCCTTACATCAACACAATATCGACCTTTTCCGCAATTGGTAAACGGTCCATTTTAACACGGGTAATGAAGCAAATACCGTCCGCACTGGTGGAATGTTACATTATGCCAGGTACTTATACGTTTGTGACTATTACAGCACCATCTATCACAAAGCGAAAAAAGTGGTCCAACAAAAACATTCATATTTATTTAAATACTACACGAATATGTATTAAAAATGGGGGTTCCTATTTAAATGGCTCTGAGCACTATGGGACTTAACATCTATGGTCATCAGTCCCCTGTAACTTAGAACTACTTAAACCTAAATAACATAAGGACAGCACACAACACCCAGTCATCACGAGGCAGAGAAAATCCCTGACCCCGCCGGGAATCGAACCCGTGAACCCGGGCGCGGGAAGCGAGAACGCTACCGCACGACCACGAGCTGCGGTTCCTATTTAAGAAAAACGCTGTTGATAGCCGTTTGGCCTATGGCAGCGCCATCTAGCGAGCTAACCATAGTACCACCTGTTTTCCCCCTTCAAGCTAGCCGAGTTTCGTTCTTGTAGTTTTTTCGTTTGGTGCTTATTTTGTGAGATATTTGGGCTGGTCACTATCAATGGACCACCCTGTATACTTCGATTGTAGCAATCCAGGCGCTGGACACGGCAAGAACCCGCCACGTGGACGCAGCGAGGGCAGTGCACAAGCGGTCTCAACCGCATGGACGCAGCCGGCTGGGACATGAAATTTCATTGAAAGGCTGACCAAATACCATGTAAAACGGGACACGTATCAGAAGGAGTATTATTAAAGAGAATTAAGAAGAAAACAGCATGTTTTCATTAATATGTATAGTTTTGTTGACGTTTTGCTGCGAAACTGTATCAGAAGATAAATGCTGTAGGCAAACATCACTGTTAAACTATTCTGTGTTTGTACTCTAGAGGAGGTGATTTCGCTCGAATGTCACCTTTTAAAAGTTCAGTTAGCACTAAGCAGTAAATGCTTTGATACCTGGGGACAGAAATTTCATCTGAATGAACAAATATTCAGTTAATATTCTAAAATAAATTCTGTTACCTCAGCCGGTGCTGGATAATCAATGCTTTACTTTAATGCAGCCACAAAAAATATTGTATTGTATTTTATTGTATGTTAACCGGGGACCTAGAACCGACGGAGGGGCTCCGTCCCCGCCGCAGCCGCAGTGGTCCACAACTCCACGACGACTACCGCAGTCCACTTTACCCCTCCGCCGCCCCACATCTAACACAGGGTTATTGTGCGCTTCGGTCCCCGGTAGTCCCCCCAGGGAACGTCTGACACCAGACGAGTGTAGCTCCTATGTTTGCGTGGTAGAGTAATAGTGGTGTACGCGTACATTGAGAACTTGTTTGCGCAGCAATCACCGACGTAGTATAGGTGAGGCGGAATAAGGGGAACCAGCCTGCATTCGCCGTGGCAGATGGAAATCGCCTGAAAACCATCCACAGACTGGCCGGCTCACCGGACCTCGACACAAGTCCACCGGGCGGATTCGCGCCAGGGACCAGGCGCTCCTTCCCACTCCGGAAAGCCATGCGTTAGACCGCACAGTTAACCGAGCGGGCTCACAAAATATATAGTTCCACACATTTCAGTAGCGACATAAATTGTAGAGTCTTTCGTACTAAGCCAGCATTGTCTGTAAATTAATCCGCGAAATTTTTCTTCTACTGGTAAGCAAATTTTCTTCTTCAGTTAGTGATATTTCATTGTCCAGTTCACGTGCCACGCTTTTCAAATGCCCTGGCATTTTTTAACCACCTATCTTCTGTGAATTTCAGTATGAATTCTTTTTGGAACACTTCCCACTAAGGTTTACTGACTTTCCTTACTGTTTTACACAGTGCTGTGTGGACGATCCTGTGTTGGTAATAGAGATGAATTATAGTGCAGCTATATACAACCACCCAGGTGCTTCTTCAAGATGAAACAGGTGGCCTTCGTCACACCAGAATCAAAGCAACAGTCCACGGAAAGGTGGCATTCAGATTCACCCCGAAAAGTGAAGTTTAAGCAAACAATTTCTGCCCGGAAAATCATGTGCACAGTTTCTTGGGACAGAAAAAGGGTATTGTTTTTGGAATTTCTGCCTCGTAATGAGACACTCAATGCAACAGCTTACTGTAAGACATTGCACAATCTGCGCCGTTCAATTCAGAACAAAAGAAGTGACAAGTTGTGCAAGGGTATAGTTTTGCTGCAAGACAATGCCCGTCCGCATGTGACGAATCAGACCAAAGATCTCATCACATCTTTTCGATGGGAAACTCTAGATCATCCTCAGTACAGCCCCGATCTTGCACCCATCTCTTCCTGCACTTGAAGAATCAGCTGGGTGGTCAGCGTCTGTATGACGAAGTCAAAACAGTGGTGATGCAGCGGTTAACAAGTCAGGCGGCAGACTTCTATGACGAGGGTATTCAAAAACTGGTACAACGTTATGACAAGTGCCCCAATATTGACGGAAATTATGTATAAAGGTAGATTAAGGTACAGGCTTTCATTTAAAAATAAAATTATTGAGATATCTTAGTACGTCTTCTTTTTAATTTCAAAACGGCACTTACTTAAAAATACGCCTCGTATATGGAGGTATCTAGAAAAGCTTAAAAGTTGATGTTACAACTGCATTTTTACTGTTAATTCATCCAACGACCCTACAATCATTCGCAACTAAGGAATTTACTTCCATCTTCTCTTCCATAAACAGAGTCACGACTGCTCCTGTCAGCAGCCGTGAACTAACCGCTGTCCGAGTCCAAAATATCCTGCTGCTTTTCTTAATGTGTTCCTAAACGAAATATGCAGACCCTGCCCGCGTGCTTACTGGTTGGCTTCCAGTATAGTGCCGCTGCGTGGTTATGACTGCGATGCCACCATGTGTGCACTTATTTACTTATCGTATCCAAGACATCACCATTTTACAAAAAAAATTTATATTACAATGAAAGAGAAGCAGTTATAATACAATAATACATGGTTATAAGGTAAATTAACTACAATGATATAGAAAAGCATGTAACATATAATGATAAGCGCTAAGGATGCGAAACAGAGCGATTTTCATATCCCACGTGAAGCCCAATACACTGCAGCCTAAATAGCCTTGTCATTTGCTTCAAATAGGTCTTGAGTCGAACACGGGTTGTTTAGTTTCCTGCAGACCAGTAGGTGTTGTGGGTCTTGCTGTTCTCCACACTCGCAGGCTCGTCTGCACTGATGTAGCCCCATTTTTCCAAGTTTCCTCTGCATCTTGATACGCCTGTTCGTAGTCTATTCAGGGCTTTCCAGGTCGTATATGGGAGTTCAGAGCCAGCTGTGGGTTCTTCCCTGGGGCTATTCCCTGGTCTTCCTGGGTCTACATTGTACCACAGCTCTTCTCGTCGTGCTCTAGCCGATAAAAGAGTTGCTTCAGTTGTTCGTAGGAAACTCTTCCTTGATTTAAGTCGGCGAGGTTGAAGATTGTATCCGAACATTGGATGCCTGGGATCTGTCTCCTGTTTATGTTTCTCGATTTCTGCGGCAGTTCTTCTGATGTCTGGCGGGGCTATGCCCATGAGGTGGTACAGCTGCTTTGTGGGAGTTGGGCGGAGGCATCCTGTCACGATGTGTCCAGTCTCATTCAATGCTATATTTGCTTGTTCAGCGTGGGTGGAATTTTGCCAAACGGGTGCCGAGTACTCCGCAGTGGAGAAACATAAAGCTAAAGCTGACGTGCGGAGAACTGTAGGTTGCGCTCCCCATCTGCTATTTGTTAGCTTGCGGATGATGTTGTTCCTGGCACTCACTTTCATCTTTGTGGCCAAACAGTGTTCCTTGTAGGTGAGAGCACGTTCAAGTTTAATCCCAAGATATTTTGGTGTGTCGCAGTGAGATAGATGCTGTCCCTTCCAGCTTATGCTGAGTTTCCTCCTTGCTTCCTTATTACGTAGGTGAAAAGCACAGACCTGGGTTTTTGCTGGGTTTGGCTTGAGGTGGTTATTATCATAATAGTCACCCAGCTTTTCAATCGCTGAAGTTAATTTACTTTCTACCTCTTCAAAGGTTTTTCCCTGGGTGGCAACGACTGTATCGTCTGCATAGATAAAGGAGCGAGCGTCCATGCTGATCGGTTGGTCATTGGTATAAATATTATACAGCAATGGGGCGAGGACGCTACCCTGAGGTAGGCCGTTTTTCTGGGTCCGCCATCGGCTCTTCTTCGACTGCAGCGTGACATAATACGGTCTATTCTGCAACAGGCACTGGATGAATTGCGCCAGTCAGTAGGCTTTTGTGGTGTTATGTACACTCCTGGAAATTGAAATAAGAACACCATGAATTCATTGTCCTAGGAAGGAGAAACTGTATTGACACATTCCTGGGGTCAGATACATCACATGATCACACTGACAGAACCACAGGCACATAGACACAGGCAACAGAGCATGCACAATGTCGACACTAGTACAGTGTATATCCAACTTTCGCAGCAATGCAGGCTGCTATTCTCCCATGGAGACGATCGTAGAGATGCTGGATGTAGTCCTGTGGAACGGCTTGCCATGCCATTTCCACCTGGCGCCTCAGTTGGACCAGCGTTCGTGCTGAACGTGCAGACCGCGTGAGACGACGCTTCATCCAGTCCCAAACATGTTCAATGGGGGACAGATCCGGAGATCTTGCTGGCCAGGGTAGTTGACTTACACCTTCTAGAGCACGTTGGGTGGCACGGGATACATGCGGACGTGCATTGTCCTGTTGGAACAGCAAGTTCCCTTGCCGGTCTAGGAATGGTAGAACGATGGGTTCGATGACGGTTTGGATGTACCGTGCACTATGCAGTGTCCCCTCGACGATCACCAGTGGTGTACGGCCAGTGTAGGAGATCGCTCCCCACACCATGATGCCGGGTGTTGGCCCTGTGTGCCTCGGTCGTATGCAGTCCTGATTGTGGCGCTCACCTGCACGGCGCCAAACACGCATACGACCATCATTGGCACCAAGGCAGAAGCGACTCTCATCGCTGAAGACGACACGTCTCCATTCGTCCCTCCATTCACGCCTGTCGCGACACCACTGGAGGCGGGCTGCACGATGTTGGGGTGTGAGCGGAAGACAGCCTAACGGTGTGCGGGACCGTAGCCCAGCTTCATGGAGACGGTTGCGAATGGTCCTCGCCGATACCCCAGGAGCAACAGTGTCCCTAATTTGCTGGGAAGTGGCGGTGCGGCCCCTACGGCACTGCGTAGGATCCTACGGTCTTGGCGTGCATCCGTGCGTCGCTGCAGTCCGGTCCCAGGTCGACGGGCACGTGCACCTTCCGCCGACCACTGGCGACAACATCGATGTACTGTGGAGACCTCACGCCCCACGTGTTGAGCAATTCGGCGGTACGTCCACCCGGCCTCCCGCATGCCCACTATACGCCCTCGCTCAAAGTCCGTCAACTACACATACGGTTCACGTCCACGCTGTCGCGGCATGCTACCAGTGTTAAAGACTGCGATGGAGCTCCGTATGCCACGGCAAACTGGCTGACACTGACGGCGGCGGTGCACAAATGCTGCGCAGCTAGCGCCATTCGACGGCCAACACCGCGGTTCCTGGTGTGTCCGCTGTGCTGTGCGTGTGATCATTGCTTGTACAGCCCTCTCGCAGTGTCCGAAGCAAGTATGGTGGGTCTGACACACCGGTGTCAATGTGTTCTTTTTTCCATTTCCAGGAGTGTATTTTTGATATTAACTTACTGTGGTTTATGGTGTCGTAAGCTGCTGTAAGGTCGATAAAGGCTGCACCTGTAATTTGTTTCCGCTCGTATCCATCTTCTATGTACTGTGTAAGGTTGAGGATTTGCCCACAGCATGACCTTCCTGGGCGGAATCCTGCTTGCTCTTTAATTATATTCTTGTCTACATGTTCTGAGATGCGGTTAAGGATCATTCTTTCTAAGACTTTATAGAGCTGACAAAGCAGGGAGATAAGCCGAAAATTTTTAGGGTCTGTGGGGTTTTTTCCAGGTTTTGGTATAGTTACTATATTTGCCTTCCGCCAAGTCTTGGGGATTTTCATTTCAAGAACACATTTGTTCATCATATCTAGTAACCACCGTCTGGTAACAGGTCCGAACATTTTTATTTGTTCTGGGCGTAGATCATCTAGGCCAGCGGCTTTATTACTTTTCATTATGGAGATGGAATCTTATAAATCTTTCAGAGTAAAGGGGGCGCCTAGGTGGTCTTTTTCTTGAGTGCCTCTCTGTAGTTTCTTTCTTGGGTGCTTCCTGTTGGTTTTGCCATTAAGTAGAAGTTGGTTTGCTATTTGATTTGGTGTGACCTTATACAAATTTTGTGTATTAGATGAGGGGTCATTATTGATGTTTTTAAGAAGTTGCCAGGCCTTTCGGCTATTCTGTTTCATGTCTAGGTTTGAGATTAGATTACACCATTTCATTGTTCTTGAGGCTGATATGGCCTGGAGGAGTTCTTCTCCCGCCATAGTTGTTTCCTCTGAAAAAGGGTTTTCCTCGAAGAGCTGTTGGTAATGTTCCAGAAGAACCTTTGAGTTTCCGTCAAGTCCAGGGATATAACTAGTTCTGCAGCCTCGGGTCATATTTCTTCGGGAGACAGTTTTAACTAATTCAATGAAAGTGTCATATTTTTCCGGGCTAGCATCAAGGTTCTGCACCTCTTTGTCAAGTTCTTCAGAGAATTTGTCCCATAGGGCACGTTAAAAATTAAAACGTCTTTGGAAATGGGTGGTTGCTGGTTTAACAACTGCTTCAACCAGACATAATATAGCTCGGTGCTGTGTATGTGGGAGGGGTTCTCCCACATCCTTCCTGGTTTGATGTGCTACGTTTTCGCTGACAAAGATGTTATCTGGATTGTGTCCACGGTTACACCTGCTGCTGTTGAAGGAATATGGAAGTTTGGGGTCGTGTATTAATTTAAGGCCAGTTGAGTCTGCCCAGGTTTCTAGGTCGTCCCCACTTTTGTCTGTGTGCCTGTACCCCCAGGCTGATCCATGACAGTTGAAGTCGCCCATTACTATTTTCGTTGGTTGTGAGTTGAAGTTGCGGTTAAAGGCGCTGCAGTCTGGAACCGCAAGACCGCTACGGTCGCAGGTTCGAATCCTGCCTCGGGCATGGATGTTTGTGATGTCCTTAGGTTAGTTTGGTTTAACTAGTTCTAAGATCTAGGGGACTAATAACCTCAGCAGTTGAGTCCCATAGTGCTCAGAGCCATTTGAACCATTTTTTGAGTTGAAGTTGGTTGGCTCACTGAATCTGAACTCCCTGCTCGGTGGCTTATATATGACGTCACAGTGCAGGACTGTAACTCTACAGTCAAGATTTCGATGTCTTCTTGAGATGTCAGTTCTGCAGATATAATACCTAAGCCCATTTTGGCGAAGATTGCGCTGCCATATTGCTCGTGTGGTCTTTCAATTACTAACTTCATTCCGTGGATCTTTGGTCTTCTATTTGTGGGGCCAATGTGGGTCTCTTGGATTAGTAAGAGATCACAGTTGTGAGTTTTACATGCTACAGCAAGGAGCACTTTTTCTCATGGGAGAGCCCTTCAATGTTTATGGTCATTATATTTAGCGCTGGCTTTGATAAAAGCCTTTTTTTGGTGTCTTGGTGTTGCACTGAAACTATTTCTGTCGCAACAATCTACTCGAGCACGAGCGGCTCTTAGTCGCTCGCGTGCGTCGAGCCTTAAGTCTTAATTGGGCGGCAGACAAGTGAATAGTGGGCAGACGCCACGTCGATCCCAGGACCGACGGAAAATGGCTGGGGTGAAAGGCAGTGATAACCCCTTGAAGGCGTCACTTTGGCAGCGCGGTTCAATGTCTGAACGAATCATGGCTAGTCAGGTCCATAGTTCGGTGGCTTCGTTTAGTTGGTGACACTTCTCGACGAGGTTGGAATAGTCTAGGCATTCTGTGGACCATTGACTGACGTAGAGACCGTGTTGATCAAAGGATCAATGCCAAAAGGATGATGTTACTCACTGACCTGGGAGCATTAATGCCTCCTCTGCCTGGGTGTGTAACAACAGATGGCTGCCTCTCGCCATGTGCTCCGCCGCGGAAATGCCACTTAGTGCTACACCATGTAGCAACACAGTGAACCACTGACGGCAGGTTACTGTGCCAGGATTATCACGATGCCAAGCTACAAAACTGCGTTGGCGGCTGGCGTGCACAACTGACGGCTTGTGAAGACTTGCCTGGATCTCAGGTTGCAATATTCCTCCCATCTTGGGAGAATTTCGTCCTCCAAACACCAGGCTGCTGTTGAACCTGTGAATTACTGGAGCAACATCGTAGTACTGTATCTACATTTTTCCATCTACCCCTGCAGTGTTCTATTACCTTACAGTATATGATTTTTTTACGACGAGATGCGAGTTTTTCATTCAACAAACTTCTTATTATCTGTGTTGTAGTGATCTTTTTCGCCAAATGCGTATTGTGCTCCATCTACACCTGCAGTGTTCTATTACCTTACAGTATATGATTTTTTTACGACGAGATACGAGTTTTTCATTCAACAAACTTCTTATTATCTGTGTTGTAGTGATCTTTTTCGCCAAATGCGTATTGTGCTCGTTGCTGCCAGTCTTTTGTTCTTACAAAGAAATGAAACACTGAGACTCTGTATCAGTCATGATCCAAGTTAAGTATGTGTAAAATTGGACGAAGAGACTGACGTCAATATTATTCAGAACCCATATTGAGACTCCTGGATTGTAGTCGAAGATACAAATAAATTTCTACGCTGGCTTATGGTGGGAATGAACCTTGTATCACAGCGTTAGCGTCGTTATTTCAGACAGTAAAATTAACTATTCTTCCTTTTAGGGTAAAAACTTTGTGGGATGGCTCGTTTTGGCAACTAATGATGCGGCGATGTGGAGAGCCTGTAGACGGAAACAAGTTTAATTACAGTTATCCTACGAACTATTTCGAAATTTTATCCACGCTAATCGTTACCTGAACGATCGAGCGAACATTGCACCACGTTCCACTACGTACTAGTCACGTAAAGATAGATGTTTACTTCGTGAACAGAGAAGTGTTGCATATCCTACTTCAGTAATTATGCTTTAGGATTTGTTTGTTCTTCTTCACTGCACACTCCATCACATGACTGGTATACTTGGAACTTTGCGTACTCTTAGGGCTGTACCACACTCAACAGTATTATATGTGTACAATTTTATCTCTGAGTAATATTCGCCTTTCTTTGCTACTTATGACGCAGTTCAGAAACTTATTTAATTACCATTCTTATGTTTTGTAAGATCTTTTTACAAAGGGCGATTCAGGAGGACTGGTTCTACATGTGAAAATAAACCGAAAGAGTTCGATGAACATGTATCTGATTTTCGATCGTTACATAACTGTAACGGATTGAAGTCTACACACATCCATGGATTAATATGAAGACAAATTTGAATATTACTTGCCGATATGCTGTCTAGGCGCTCTCCTGGGACATATAACTGATCCATCCTACAAGAGTTTGGGAATTCTCCAACAGATGGCTTCGCCGCTCCTGGCCTAACAGCTAGGTTGCTACCTCTGGATCACGGGGTCCCGGGTTCGATTCCCGGCCGGGTTCGAGATTTTCTCTGCCTGGGGACTAGGTGTTTGTGTCGTCCTCATCATTCCATTTGTGAAAGTGGATGGATTGGACTGTGTACAGAATGGACTTTGTACGGGCGTTGGTGACCGCGCAGTTGAGCGCCCAACAACCCAAACATCATCATCATCCAACAGATAGTAGCACCGAGGCAACAACTACAGGTGTACAAAGAGTGCAATTGTGGGTTGTATTAGCGACGCGTGTGTATCATGCTAGTGTGTTGCTTAATTGAGGAAGTCCATTGTGCCTGCCGGAGTGACTTAGCAGTTCTAGGCGCTACAGTCCGGAACCGCGTGACCGCTACGGTCGCAGGTTCGAATCCTGCCTCGGGCATGGATGTGTGTGATATCCTTAGGTTAGTTCGGTTTAAGTAGTTCTAAGTTCTAGGGGTCTGATGACTTCAGAAGTTAAGTCGCATAGCGCTCAGAGCCATTTGAACCATGCTTTTTCAAACATTACGTGAATCCAGTACACTACACCGCGTACACGTAACATTGTAACGTGATGCTGTCCATCATTATTGCAATGGTACAATGGAGTCTCACCATCACTATATTGCGCTTTAGCCATCAGTTCGAATTCCACAAAAGCGAGTATGGTGTATACTACATTCCGAGGACTTGTACCCATGCCATGTGCATCCCATGCAACATCAGCATCCAGGTGACTCAGTGAACAGACAATGTTTTGGTGAAATGTTGGCAGCACACAGACGTCATGCAGTAGACTCTCTTTACAGCTGAAGCTACGTTTACACGCAATGGTATCATGGACACCCGCTATTCTCATACATGGACAACGTCGAATCCACGTGACACTAGGGAAACAAATTTCCAAGTTGAGCCCTCAGTGAACGTCTGGTGTGGTGTGATGTGTTTGATGACCTGAAGATAGGCCCTGTATTCCTGCCAGATCGCCTGACAGCTGCAGCGTACGCACATTTCCTGATAGAAAACCTACCTGCTCTTTTGGAAGACGTGGCGCTAGAGCAATGACGGCAAATGTATCTGCAACGTGATGCGTCACCGATTAACTATACTAGAAAAGTATCCCAACATATGAATAACATATTTCCTCAACGGTGGATTGACCATGGCGGACCCATTAACTGACCTCCCAGATCAGCCGACCTAAACACACTCTGTTTATGGGGCTGTTTAAAGGGGCATGTGTACGCTACGAAGATGGATGCACGTGAAGGACTTGTCACTTCATCGCCAACCCTGTTACCAGAAGTAACGCCCGCCGAGATGATGTTCGATACGCAACACAACACGCTCTCCAACGGGCTGACAAGTGCATTGACATGATGGGGGCCTTCTTGAAGACAGCTTGTAGGATGGATAAGTCATCTGTCCCAACATTTATCTGTCGACCACAGCGCCTGCACAGCAAGTCGGTAGGTAGTATTCACGCTTGCCTTCGTAATAATTCATGGATGCGAGTAGTCTTCAACCTGCTCCAGTTACATAACGATCAAAAATCGGTCACATTTTCGTAGGTCTTTTCGGTTTATTTCCACATGTCAAATCACCTCACAAATTATGTGACACTCCTCTCGATTCGCCTTGTATATAAGTTCTTAAAGTTTTAGTATTACCCTCATATTAATTTACCAATGAAATATCAGGAAATATTTCTGGGAATGTTGCTTTTTCGAGAGTCTGTCCTCCTTACTTGTCGTTGCGACGTTTCAGTATATTGTGGTTCTTGTCGTGGCAGCAACGTAACACAATGACAGTTTCACTTCCAGTTTTTTTCTGTCTCATGAAACACTCCATGACGCTGATGTCTTTGCTGAAGTGCGCACATTCAAAGTTGGCTGTAACAACAAATATTTATGAATAATGCACCACAGCTAGCCAACCCTTGCAGGTCACCACCTATTGCTGCGAACCGCGGCTTTAGTGTTACGCCACCCATCAGTCCATAACAAGAACATTGTTCGGCAGCCGGCGGTGTTGCCAGAATCCACGACGACAGTTCAGCGGTAAGACATAGGCACTAAGTGACACCTGGGATATCTAAAAACTGGGCGCTTCGTGAGGGTGCGTATAAACAGCGCTTGCCCAGCCGGCAAAGGGCATCGAGTTGGTGACCCTGTTCAGCAGGCGATCATCTCCCAGCGGAATACTTGTACAGATATACTGGACAAACTTGCAGATATTAAAGTTTGCCTAGCATTGTAATAAGTAAATTTTATAGTAACAGCCCAACTGGTGGGTTGATAACTCAATTACCAGTGGCTTGACAAACGTCTCTTACTCCCCAACGACGGCTGAAGAAGAGGTTTATCTGCCACAGGGCGTTTTTCTTGGTTAAAGTACACTGAAGCGCGATAGAATCTGGTATAGGCATGCGTATTCAAATACAGCGTTATGTAAACAGGCAGAAAACGGTACTGCGATCGGCAAGTCATATATAAGACAACAAGTGTCTGGCGCAGTTGTTATATCGGTTACTGCTGCTACAATTACAGGTTATCAAGATTTAAATGAGTTTAAACGTGGCGTTATCGTCGGCGCACGAGCAATGGGACACAGCATCTCAGAGATAGCGACTAACACGGGATTTTCCAGAACGACCATTTTACGAGTTCATCGTGACTATCAGGAATCCGGTAAAACATGAAATTTCTAACATGGCTGCGGCCGGAAAAAGATCTTGCAAGAATGGGACCAACGACGACTGAACAGAATCGTTTAAATTGATATAAGTGCAACCCTTCCGCAAATTGCTGCAGATGTCAGTTCTGGGCCATCAACAAGCGTCAGCTTGCGAACCATTCAGCGAAACATCATCCATATCGACTTTGGGAGCCGAAGGCTCACTCTTGTACTCTTGATGACCGCACGACAGAAAGCTTTACGTCTCGCCTGCACCCGTCAACACCGACACTGGGCTGTTGATGACTGGAAACACATTGCCTTGTCGGACGAGTCTCGTTTGAAATTTTATCGAGCAGATGGAGTTCTACAGGTGCGGAGACATCATCGCGAGTCCGTGGACCCTGCGTGCCAGCAAGGGACTGTTCAAGCTGATGGAGGCTCTGTAATGGTGTGAGGTGTGTGTAGTTGGAGTAATTCAAACGTCTAGATACGGTACACTCTTCCGAGTTTAAACACTTCCGCTTCCAAACTCCTCAGATGTGAACATTGTTGAGCATATCTGGGATTAATTGCAACGTGCTGTTTAGAAGAGATCTCCACCCTCTCGGACTCTTACGATTTATGAACAGCCCTGCAGGATTGATGATGTCAGTTCCCTCCAGCACTTAGTCGAGTCCACTCCGCGTGGTGTTGCAGCACTTCTGTTTGCTCTCGGGTGCCCTACACGATATAAGGCAGTTCTACCAGTTTCTTTGACTCTTCAGTGTATTATGTTGATTTTAGATTTTATATAGCTTCACTAAATGATTGTTTTATGCTGAAGCACATCTAAATGCTAAAAGATTGCAACAGATTTTACTTAATATTTATAACACAGTAACCATATTGAAAAGTGGTACTAAGCAATATTGTAGTTAATCTGTAATTTTTTTAGCAGTTTTGAAAGATTGACGGGGCTTTTTGGGCCTATTCTGAAGTATAGTCGTAGCTGGTAGAGTTCTGTGAGTCCCTTGCACAGATAAAAAGTACCCTAAATTTCTTCTAAGGTTCTAGGCGCTTTGGTCTGGAACCACGAGAATGCTACGGTCGCACGTTCGAATGCTGCATCGGGCATGGATGTGTGTGATGTGCTTAGGTTAGTTAGGTTTGTATATTTCTAAGTTCTAGGGGACTGATGACCTCAGCTGTTAAGTCCCATAGTGCTCAGAGCCATTTGAACAATTTCTTTTTTCTCCTACGTAAACATAAGAGTTTTTAAGATAATGTACTGTTTTTATTTATGTTATCGAAAAATTCATGCGTATTTCTGTTATAAGCAACCTTACTGCTAAAAATGTAATCTGTATGAATCACTTGAACACATCAAAAGCTAGCGAGGTGGCGCAGTGGTTAGCACACTGGACTCGCATTCGGGAGGACGATGGCTCAAGTCCGCGTCCAGCCATCCTGATTTAGGTTTTCCGTTATTTCCCTATATTTCACCAGGTAAATGCTGGGATGGTTCCTTTGAAAGAGCACGAAAAACTTCCTTCCCTAATCGGATGGGACCGATGTCCTCGCAATTCGGTCTCTTCCCACAAACAACCAAACCCAACACATCAAAATTTATTCACATTTTCTTATCTTTCCAATCTATAATCAGTATTCTTTAATACAAAATTGAGTATTTAAGACAACCTGAAAAGAACCAACATCAAAGATGGTATAATAACACTAAGAATGTAGATAACAATGTAGGCTACAATTTTAAGTGCTACTACCTGTTGGACACAAGTGGAAACCGCCATTACTTTCATGTTGTCCACATTGTTGTTAATGATAGGGACCGACTGATTTGTTAAGAATATTTTTGCGCTTCTTAGAGCGTGTAAACATTGGTAAGTATCCCATTCGTTATTACTGACATGTTTAAGTTATAGTAATTTGTTTGTCATGTTCGTATGCTATAAAAAAACCCTTTAAAATTCCATTTTCGTCAGTAGTGAAACCGGATTGTGTTTCACGGATGGTTATGTCATACACGGAATACTGAAGATTACAAATATAATTGGATGCTCTTTTCTAAGAGACAGATCACTAAAACTAGTACTTTTAATTCTGAAATTGGCATTGGCGTTATTCAAATATTTTGTTTTTGAGCAGGTAAACTGTGAACGATGAGCACTGACAGCAGTATGCAGTGTTTGGTCTAAGCTGGTCAACAACATCACGATGAGCGCTGACAGCAGCAGGCTGTGTTTGGTCTAAGCTGGTCAGCAACATCAAAATGAGCACTGACAGCAGCAGGCTTCATTTGGTCTAACCTGGTCAGAAACATCAAGATGAGCACTGACAGCAGCAGGCTTCATTTGGTCTAACCTGGTCAGAAACATCACGATAAGCACTGACAGCAGCAGGCTGCTTTTGGTCTAAGCTGGTCAGCAACATCACAGTGAGCACTGACAACAGCAGTCTGTATTTGGTTGAAGCTGGTCAGCAACATCTAGATGAGCACTGACAGCAGCCACTTGCGTTTAGTCTAAGCTGGTCAGCAACATCACAGTGAGCTCTGACAGCACCAGGTTGCGTTTACTCAAAGCTGGTCAGCAACATCACGATGAGCACTGACAGCAGCAGGCTGCATTAGATGTAAGCTGGTCAGCAACACCACGGTGAGCACTGACAGCAGCAGGCTGCATTTGATCAAAGCTGGTCAGCAACTTCACGATGAGCGGTGGCAGCAGCAGGCCGCGTTTAGTCAAAGCTAGTCAGCAACATCACGATGAGCACTGAATGCAGCAGGCTGCGTTTAGTCTAAGCAGGTCAGCAACATCACGATGACCACTGACAGCAGCAAGCTGCGTTTCGTCGAAGCTGGTCAGTAACATCACAATGAGCACTGACAGCAGCAGGCTGCGTTTTGTCTAAGCCGGCCAGTAACATCACTATGAGCAGTGACAGTAGCAGGCTGCATTTGGTCTAAGTCGGTCAGTGACACACGATGTGCAGTGACAGCAGCAGGTTGCGTTTGGTCGAAGCTGGTCTGCAAAATCACGATGAGCCTTGACAGCAGCAGGCTGTGTTTGGTGTAAGCTGGTCAGCAAAATCACGATGAGCACTGACAGCAGCAGGCTGCATTAGGTGTAAGCTGGTCAGCAACAACACAATGAGCGATGACATCTGCAGGCTGCATTTGGTCAAAGCTGGTCAGCAACATCACGAATCGTGGTGTCAGCAGCAGGCTGAATTTGGTCTAAGCTGGTCAGCAACATCACAATGAGCACTGACAGCAGCAAGCTGCGTTTGGTCTAAGTCGGTCAGCAACATCATGATGGGTAGTGGCAGCAGCAGGCTGCATTAGGTGTAAGCTGGTCAGCAACAACACAATGAGCGATGACATCTGCATGCTGCATTTGGTCAAAGCTGGTCAGCAACATCACGAATCGTGGTGTCAGCAGCAGGCTGAATTTGGTCTAAGCTGGTCAGCAACATCACAATGAGCACTGACAGCAGGAAGCTGCGTTTTGTCGAAGCTGGTCAGCAACATCACGATGAGCACTGACAGCTGCAGGCTGCGTTTGGTCTAAGCTGGTCAGCAACGTCACGATGAGCACTGACAGCAGACAGGCTATATTTGGTCGAAGCTGGTCAGCAACATCTAGATGAGCACGGACAATAGCAGGCTTCATTTGGTCTAACCTGGTCATTAACATCACGATGAGCAC
Organism: Schistocerca serialis cubense; assembly: GCF_023864345.2. NCBI lineage: Eukaryota > Metazoa > Arthropoda > Insecta > Orthoptera > Acrididae > Schistocerca > Schistocerca serialis. The sequence goes on from NC_064641.1 coordinate 806,653,951, forward strand.
TGACAGCAGCAGCCTGCGTTTAGTCAGAGCTGGTCAGCAACATCACGATGAGAACTGACAGCTGTGGGCTGTGTTTGGTCGAAGCTGGTCAGCAACATCATGATAAGAACTGATGCAGTGGGCTGCATTTGGTCTAAACCGGTCAGCAACATCACGTGAGCACTTACAGCAGCAGGCTGTGTTTGATCAAAGCTGGTCAGCAACATCACAATGAGCACTGACAGCAGCAGGCTGCATTCAGTCTATGTCGGTCAGCAACATCACGATGAGCAGTGACGGCAGCAGGTTGCGTTTGGTCGAAGTTGGTCAGCAACATCACGATAAGCAGTGCAGCAGTAGGCTGCGTTAGGTCTAAGCCCGTCAGCAAGATCATGATGAGCAGTGACAGCAGCTGGCAGCGCTTGGTCGAAGCTGGTCAGCAACATCACGATAAGCAGTGACAGCAGCAGGCAGCGTTTCGTCAAAGCTGGTCAGCATCATCACGATGAGCACTGACAGTAGAAGGTTGCGTAAGCTGGTCTAAGCTGCGTTTGGGCGGCTACCGAGCAAGAAGACTCTGCCTCGAATCGCACAGCGTTGTTTACAGCTGTGGCTGGGATCCTAATTGTAGGTGCGGCCCAGGACAGCGAGTTGGTCTCGTATTCTGCCCAGTGGACACGGACGTGCAACATGGCTGTATCATAACCTACGCAACAAACTGCAAAGGGTGTAACGGGAGGTTCATTAAATTTTGTTCTGTTCCCCACCACAGAACGGACAGTATGGGGTGAAGAGATCAGAACGGTCACCCAGGTATGGCCACACCTGCATCACTGCCCTATAAACGGGTCGAGGGTACGAAACACTGCCGATTTCATTGTACTATAATGAAGCAATAGTTAATTTCTTGGTATAAAGAGTTATTTTGTTCTGTCTTCTTTCTTTGGACTTAAAACGACTAATGTAACGGATATTTTTCGGTACGATTTGCGGTGGTCCAATAACATTTCCTAATATTATACAGTGAGGAAAATTTCAGTCCAGCCTCTAACATGAGACTCGGCATCCTTGGTGGGAAAGAGATTGCCGAAACCGCCAAAACCGAAGGCTGATGCTGTGATGCTGTGTAGGAGCAGTGAAACTAGACGTTTCCTCAAAAGACTTAAGTCTCGGAGCTTTGTTTTTAGTTAAGAACAACTCGTAAACCGGGTTTCCTCCAACGTAATGTAGGTTTTTACCAAAGAAACAGCAAACCCCGATTTTCCAATAATCTAACTCTGTGGGGTCACCGCCAGACACCACACTTGCTAGGTGGTAGCTTTAAATCGGCCGCGGTCCATTAGTACATGTCGGACCCGCGTGTCGCCACTGTGTGATCGCAGACCGAGCGCCACCACAAGGCAGGTCTCGAGATACGGACTAGCACTCGCCCCAGTTGTACGGACGACTTTGCTAGCGACTACACTGACGAAGCCTCGCTCATTTGCCGAGCAGATGGTTAGAATAGCCTTCAGCTAAGTCCATGGCTACGACCTAGCAAGGCGCCATTAGTAACATTGCATGTATCTATGGAGTCTCACTTATGTCGTCAATAGCGATGTACCAAGGATGGATTAAAGTTAAGTATTCCAGAAGCTACGTACTTTTCTTTATAGCATTCATTACGTATCCTGTTTCAGACCTCACGCCATCCTGCTTTAACTTAGCGCGTGCCTTTCGGCTTCCTGTCATTGTGTCTAGGCTGTCTTGTCTAGACACAACAAACTCCAATGTATAAAGCAGCTTAAATGCTTGATTATTTTGCAAAGTAGTTACATCGTCAAATATATGACGTGAAACACGAGGCAAAAAAGAAAACAATCAAAGTCGTATTTGAAGTTTGTTGAAAGTCGCTATGTGTTCTAATTATGAAATATTGGATGAATATAATATGGGTAAAATGCGTTCCTTTTCACGCAAAAGAAAATTTTTCAGGCATCTCAATGTTTCTGAAGTTATATCTAAAAATCTGTGTGTTCTACAACGATCTAGGTTTTCAGGTACATTCAGTGTTATAATTTATAAGACACTATTGTCTAGCTGTGTTGGGAGTAGAGGCGCTAATGAAGAAGTAATAAATTAAAACTTCATGCCTGATGTCGAAGTTTTACTGGATGAATAGCGAAAATGTAGTGAACGATATACTTTTCTCCTACCATCATTTTGAGGCGGTGTTAGCGAGATAAAGTTTCATAAAGGTTTAAAATTATGAGTAAAGAGAAATACTGGACGAATGAAGTCCGGATATTTGCGCACCGTCTGTTAGGCTATCTAGAGACAAGCAAACGGTTTTTAATTGTAATGCTTTTCTTATGGTGCTAAACTTTTAACATCTTAGTGAGTAGGTTAGTAAATAATTTTTACTTTTAAATTTGTTCAGTAATTACCTTTAGTCATCAATTATCTTAAGGTCTTTGTCACCGATCCTCTCTGGTCAACCATTGGACAAGGGTAAATACACATTGCATTACTGCTGAGTGTGCACACTTGCTACGAAAGATGTCGACGTTTGGCAACCTGCATGCATATCTGTCAAACAGAAAGTTTGACAGAAATAAGTGACGGTAAGCTGGAAAGGAAATTTTAACTTGCGAGTAGATAGATAACGAAGATAATTAATCCACAACGTGGCCACTGCTACCACCCACGTTTCACATGAGCCAATCGCAGCGAAGCGCCTCCGTAGCGCGCCCAACTTTGTCTCCACAGTCACAGCAGCGGATTACTTAGTTTACAGGCGCGGTCCCTTGCAAGTTACGGTCGTGCATACGAAAGCTTAATTCGGCAATTAGCCTAAATTACTGCCTTATTCCTAAGCATTACAACGGGCACACAATGTTAATCCGGAGCGCAAGCGGTAAGGTAGCGTGAAGCATTGCACCTCGTCTGACTGAGCACAGTAGCTACACTTGGAACAAATTCTCAGAAGGAAATCGTACCGTTTGATTCTTTCATGCCCTGCCTTGTCATTTACACCTCATTCTGACATACCTGTAGTACACCGCAGTTATTTTCTTCACTGCCACCTCAATCATTAACAATTATTTATAAAAAAGTACGTGGACAAAAACTCACTTCTGCCCCCACCCAGTTGGAGACAAAGTTCAGTACCATGTAACACAGTATACAGACTTGATAATGCCCTCAATTCGGCGTTGAAGATGGTCTATAAGTTTCTTCAAGTATGTCGTATCTAGCTGATGCCGCTTGTTGAGATTAGGTGCCGCAGATTTGTTGATTGCTACTATTCACTCGCCATTCCAAATGGTTCCAGGCATTTTCTACATGATTCAGATGGGTTAATTTGGTGGGCGGACCAATCGAGATGCCAAAGGGATGGTGTTTATCGGTGAAACAACCGATTTACGTTTATATCTGTTTTTCCCATGTCTGTTAACTTGACAGTTGAAACCGCTGAAAGTAACCGATCTCTGAAATAAACAATTTTCTGTTTTGTATTCCTGCTATTTCCTGTAATAAATGAACATACATCAAAAAAAGGTTGGCATCATCCTGGTTCCCACAATTCCTGAAGACAGACGTTGACTTTGATGTCACTAAACCCGCCCAAATATGTAAACATCAATGCATGGGCAGCGCCTACTAGACCGAGGGGGTACAACAGGTGACCAGTTCCAGTCATTCCAAGAAGAAGCAGGTACACGGCTCTTCCTGTCGGTAGTTCACCATGCCTAGACGGTCAATAACACGTTTCGATCGCGTCCGCATTGTTACTTTGTGCCAAGAAGGGCTCTCAACAAGGGAAGTGTCCAGGCGTATCAGAGTGAACCAAAGCGATGTTGTTCGGACATGGAGGAGATACTGAGAGACAGGAACTGTCGATGACATGCCTCGCTCAGGCCACTCAAGGGCTACTACTGCAGCGGATGACCGCCCCCTAAGGATTTTGGCTCGGAGGAACCCTGACAGCAACGCCACCATGTCGAATAATGCTTTTCGTGCAGCCGCAGGACGTCGTGTTGCGACTCAGACTGTGCGCAATAGACTACATGATGCGCAACTTCACTCCCGACGTCCATCGCGAGGTCTATCTTTGCAACCACGACGCCAAGAAGCGCGGTACACGGGTACACATGGGCCCAACAACATGCCGAATGGACCGCTGAGGATTGGCATCAAGTTCTCTTCCACCGATGAGTGTCGCATATGCCTTCAACCAGACAATCAACGGAGTCGTGTTTGGAGGCAACCCGGTCAGGCTCAACGCCTTAGACACACTGTCCAGTGAGTGCAGCAAGATGGAGGCTCCGTGCTTTTTTGTTTTCTTTTGGGGGGGGGGGGGGGCGCATGCATCAGTGTAAGAGGGCGTGCTACTTGGTATTAGAGATACCGGTGTGAACAGCAGACTACAACGTGTGATGATCTCGCTGTATGGTGTTACAACATGCAATGTTTGGCTTTCATGAGCAATAAAATGGGCGTAAATGATGTGTATGTTGATCTCTATTCCAATTTTATGTACAGGTCTCGGAACTCTTGGAACCGGGGTGACGCAAAACTTTTTTTGGTGTATGTAGAAATCGAACTAAGACTGACAGTTTCAAGATACATATAATCAGAATTTTAAATTAAGTGGGCAAATAATCTCCGTGTGCTGCTTTTCTTGAATAACAATTAGTGCTGAATACTTCAAAAGATCACCAGTATTCTCCTACTGATTAAAATATTTTGAACCTCTGCTCAAAATTTACACTACTGGCCATTAAAATTGCTACATCAAGAAGAATTGCAGATGATAAACGGGTATTCATTGGAGAAATAAATTATACTAGAACTTACATGTGATTACATTTTCACGGAATTTGGGTGCATAGATCCCGAGAAATCGGTACCCAGAACATCCATCTCTGGCCGTAATAACGGCCTTGATACGCCTGGGCATTGAGTCAAACAGGGCTTGGATGGCGTGTACAGGTACGGCTGCTCATGCAGCTTCAACACGATACCACAGTTCATCAAGAGTAGTGATTGGCGTATTGTGACGAGCCAGTTGCTCGGCCACCATTGACCAGACGCTTTCAATTGGTGAGAGATCTGGAGAATGTGCTGGCCAGGGCAGCAGTCGCACATTTTCTGTAGCCTAAAAGGCCCGTACAGGACCTGCAACATGCGGTCGTGCATTATCCTGCTGAAATGTAAGGTTTCGCAGGGATCGAATGAAGGGTAGAGCCACAGGTCGTAACATATCTGAAATGTAACGTCCACTGTTCAAAGTGCCGTCAATGCGAATAAGATGTGACCGAGACGTGTAACCAATAGCAACCCATACCATCACGAAGGGTGGTACGCCAGTAAGGCGATAACGAATACACGCTTCCAATGTGCGTTGACCGCGATGTCGCCAAACACGGATGCTACCATCATGATGCTGTAAACAGAAGATAGATTCATCCGAAAAAATGAGGTTTTGCCATTCGTGCACCCAGGTGCGTCGTTGAGTACACCATCGCAGGCGCTCCTATCTGTGATGCAGTGTAGAGGATTGCCGCAGCCATGGTCTCTGAGCTGATAGTCCATGCTGCTGCAAACGTCGTCGAACTGTTCGTGCAGATGGTTGTTGTCTTGCAAACGTCCCCATCTGTTGTCTCAGGGATGGAGACGTGGCTGCACGATCCGTTACAGCCATGCGGATAAGATGCCTGTCATCTCGACTGCTAGTGATACGAGGCCGTTGGGATCCAGCACGGCGTTCCGTAGTACCCTCCCGCTGTTTGTGTACGGGAAATCATTTCGAAACTTTCCTCGTGTCAGCACGTTGTACGTGTCGCCACCGGCGCCAAACTTGTATGAATTCTCTGAAAAGCAAGTCACTCCCATATCACAGCATCTTCTACCTATTGGTTAAATTTCGCGTCTGTAGCACGTGATCTTCGTGGTGTAACAATTTTAATGGCCAGTAGTGTATGTTATAATTTAGAATCTTTACAGTATTTGGGTATAACGAATATTCAGTTCTTAATGGAGGCATCTGAGTTTGAGGACATCTTTTTCTCGTATTAATTGCTCCGTTTTCAAGAACTACAAGCAGATAAGGACACATTGTGTGGACATAAGCAACAAATCAGCTACTTCCTACTTTTGTTGTATACTATGAAAGAGTTGTTATCAAGGTTTTAATTTATTACTGCTTTTGACAACGCTGACTGGAATACTCAGTTTCAAATTCTGAAGGTGGCAGAGGTTAAATACAGGGAGCGAAAGGCTATTTACAATTGGTACAGAAACCAGATGGCAGTTATAAGAGTCGAGGGACATGAAAGGGAAGCAGTGGTTGGGAAGGGAGTGAGACAGGATGGTAGCCTCTCCCCGATGCTATTCAATCTGTATGTTGAGCAAGCAGTTAAGGAGACAAAAGAAAAGTTCGGAGTAGGTATTAAAATCCATGGAGCTGAAATAAAAACTTTTAGGTTCGCCGATGACTTTGTAATTCAGTCAGAGACAGCAAAGGACTTGGAAGAGCAGTTGAACGGAATGGACAGTGTCTTGAAAGGATGATATAAAATGAAAATCAACAAACGCAAAACGAGGGTAATGGAATGTAGTCGAATTAAGTCGGGTGATGCTGAGGGAACACTCGTTCGACCTATACTTGAGTATTGCTCATCAGTGTGGGATCCGTACCAGGTCGGGTTGACGGAGGAGATAGAGAAGATCCAAAGAAGAGCGGCGCGTTTCGTCACTGGGTTATTTGGTAACCGTGATAGCGTTACGGAGATGTTTAATAAATTCAAGTGGCAGACTCTGCAAGAGAGGCACTCTGCATCGCGGTGTAGCTTGCTCGCCAGGTTTCGAGAGGGTGCGTTTCTGGATGAGGTATCGAATATATTGCTTCCCCCTACTTATACCTCCCGAGGAGATCACGAATGTAAAATTAGAGAGATTAGAGCGCGCACGGAGGCTTTCAGACAGTCGTTCTTCCCGCGAACCATACGCGACTGGAACAGGAAAGGGAGGTAATGACAGTGGCACGTAAAGTGCCCTCCGCCACACACCGTTGGGTGGCTTGCGGAGTATCAATGTAGATGTAGAGACACTTAAAGTAGTAAAGGAGTTTGGCTGTTTGGGGAGCAAAGTAAATGATGATGGTCGAAGTAGAGAGGATATACAACGTAGACTGGCAATGGCAAGGAAAGCGTTTCTGAAGAAGAGAAACTTGTTAACATCGATTATAGATTTAAGTGCCACGAAGTCGTTTCTGAAAGTATTTGTATGGAGTGTAGCCATGTATGGAAGTGAAACATGGACGATAATTAGTTTGGACAAGAAGACAATAGAAACTTTTGAAATGTGGTGCTACAGAAGAATGCTGAAGATTAGATGGGTAGATCACATAACTAATGAGGAGGTACTGAATAGGATTGGGGAGAAGAGGAGTTTGTGGCACAACTTGACTAGAAGAAGGGGTCGGTTGGTAGGACATGTTCCGAGGCATCAAGGGATCACCAGTTTAGTATTGGAGGGCAGCGAGGAGGGTCAAAATCGTAGAGGGAGATCAAGAGATGAATACACTAAGCAGATTCAGAAGGATGTACGCTGCAGTACGTACTGGGAGATGAAGAAGTTTGCACAGGACAGAGTAGCATGGAGAGCTGCATCAAACCAATTTCAGAACTGAAGACCAAAACAACAACAACGACAACATCTATAATTTCCCTGTTGATTGTTATTTCACAGAAATGGCAGACAAATCAAATGTTCAAATGTGTGTCAAATCTTATGGAACTTAACTGCTAAGGTCATCAGTCCCTAAGCTTATACACTACTTAACCTGAAGTATCCTAAGGACAAACACACACACACACCCATGATCGAGGGAGGACTCGAACCTCCACCAGGACCAGCCGCACAGTCCATGACTGCAGCGCCTAAGACCGCTCGGCTAATCCCGCGCGGCGGCAGACAAATATTTAGTCTTTTAAAGCAAATGAAACATTGGGGTTCATTTCTGCTTCCATTGGTAAAATATTTATAGGTCAGGGTTGGTGCTATTCTGCAACGACTGCGAGAAACTACGTGCCGTACAGGCCTGGTGGGGATTGCACACTGCTCGTACACGCGTACCTGAAGCCTGGACACACGCAACAGGGACGTTACTATCTCGACAGTGCTGTATCAATTCTTATGCCATTTATTTGTTGCTCCTTTCTGTCGGCTTTATTATTAACATAACACTATTCGCTTTGGACGTTTTCTACAGTAACTCAATATTTCAAACCAATGCAAATTTTACGAATGATAATCTCTGAATTTTTAAAAAAGGTTTATTTAGAAACGAAAAATTTTGACACTGCTTCTATGGCAAATCGATATTTCGCTGTTTTTTACTCGGTTGGTAGTAAACAAAATAATGAAGCACCTGTTACAACCGAGATCAGGCAATCACCGAAAAATACCGGTTATTCAGAACTAAAACACCGGTATCGGATTTAACCGATCGGTTTCTCCCATCGCTTGGTATGGTGCAGTGGCAGTGCATTCACCAAACCAGGAACATATGATGAAAACCTTGTGAATTCGACAGTTGTAATCCTGAAAGGAGAGTGTAAAGTATTATCACGAACATGTTGAAGAAAGGGCAACATTATGAAATGAACACCCTGGTTCACGTCCACGGTTCACGCAATGGATGGCAAAACAAGTCCTAATCGAAATCCAAAGAGGAAGTCCGTAATGGCATCGTGGCATTGCCCAAGATGAAAGGCTGGTAGAAGGCGTGATTAACGGCAACAGCCGTGACTGCAACTGCCCGTATTAGATTGAGGCAATACACATAAAGGCGACTGCTAACGGTTGGCTACCGACTAGAGGCGCAGAGCCGCTTGCAAAGCCCATGCCGCTCTTGGCGTCGTGTAGTGTATGCAGCGTCGCTCTGTCGAGCGGACTATCGATAGTTCTTCGTCATTGCTCGATCGTCGAATCCACGCTGGAACGCTTCTCTGTGATACTGGTCGAATTCCACTTTAAAATTCATACAAGGTGTCTCAGGAGGAACAGCCAATGTTCAAGGATATCACAGGAACGATAATTCGACACGAAAGTGTCTATACTCCGTTCATCATAAGAATAAACGTCATGTAAATATAAACTACGTATTTGTCCAAGTTTTCTGGAACCTCGGGTTTCTCCACTTTACGTGGCAATTCGACACAAATATGTAGTTCATATGACAGTACTCGTACGCACGGTTACTTACATCAGGCAGAATCGGCCGGTCGTTTTCTGGTATTATTACTGGTACATACAATCGGAACATCAATCAATAAGGTTCCATAAGAACTATGCAGAATTATTTCTCAATGTGGTAAATACAGTGATGAAACCACCATTAAACAAATAGAAGAGTACGAAGAATAAAAGGGGAAAAAAGGAAAATGAAGAAAAAATATGAGGGCTGCAACCATGGTTGACTAATAGTGAAATGTTCCAAACTGTGGAGAGTTCATCCAGATGACTGAAGAATCTCTAAGTACCTTGCAAGGGAAAATAAGTGTTGTATTTCTGAATGCGAAAAATATGTGTTATAATTCTAAACGTTAATTTTTTATAGAAATATATTATGCACTGTATTTTTTTTGGAAAAACGTCTCTATGACACAGTGCTTGTTATATCGATTTATATCAACGGGCGACTGCAGGAGCCATTCACCCAGAGCTAATTGAGTTCCTCTCCCCCATACTTAAGGTAGAAGATCCAAATATTTGATTTAGTGTTACACTGTTGATTTGTTAGCAACAATGCTAGACAGGTCTCCAGCCAAGCTGCTGTAGCAGCAACATATGAAACGTATGTAGTTAAAGTATGCTTTACTGAAAGTAGTATTTCGCCTGCTGAACGTGATGGTGGATCATCCCCATTGTAGGGCGATTTCACTCATCGCTTTATGATTTCCGAATTGCACATGACCACAACGCAGGCAGAAGGTACATCGAATCGTAATGACAACCCCCCCCCCTCCCCAACTCCCCACCCCTACTCACCATATTTCATTGGCAGCTTTATCGGCTGTATTGTTTCCCCATATCTCGACAATTCCCGGTCCACAGGGCCGGTTTAAGGCCCAAGTAACACAAGCGATTTGTTGGAGAGCCAAGCTGAGAGGGCTGCCAGAGGCGCCCAAGTGCTAAACGTGTACAAACGCTGCATGAAAATTAATAGCGAAAACAGACACTGGTGAAAGAACACTGAAGCGCCAACGAAACTAGTATAGGCATGATTATTCAAATACAGAAATATGTAAACAGGCAGAAAACGGTACTGGCGTCGGCAAGACAACAAGTGTCTTGCTCAGTTTTTAGATCGGTTACTGCTGCTACAATGTCAGGTTATGAAGATTTAAGTGAGTTTTAACGTGGTATTACAGCCGTCGCACGAGCGGTGGGACACAGCATCTCCGAGGCAGCGATGAAGTGGGGATACTCACGTATGACCATTTCGCGAGTGTACCGCGAATATCAGATATCTGGTAAAACATCACAACTCCGACATCACTGTGGCCGAAAAAAGATCCTTCAAGAACGGTACCAACGACGACTAAAGAGAATCGTTAAGCGTAGCAGAAGTGCAACACTTCTGCAAATTGCGTGCAGCGCCATCAAAAAGTGTCAGCGTGCGAACCATTCAACGAAATTTCATCGTTATGGGCTTTCGGAACCGAAGGTCCACTCGTGTTCCCTTCATGAATGCACGACACGAAGCTTTACACCTCGCCTGTGTCCGTCAACACCAACATTGGACTGTTGATGATCGGAAACATATTGTCTGGTTGGAAGAGTCTCGTTTCAAATTGTGGTTGGGCGTGTACGGGTATGGAGGCTACCTCATGAATCCATGGACCCAGAATTTCAGCAAGGGACTGTTGAAGATGGTGAAGACGCTGTAATGGTGTGGGGTGCTCGCAGGTGGAGTGATATGGGACCCCTAGATACGATTCTGACGTAAGCATCCTGTCTGATCACCAGCATCAATTCATTTCCATTGTACATCCCGACGAACTTGGGAAATTCCAGCAGGACAATAACGATACCCCACACGTTCAGAATAGGTACAGAGTGGCTCCAGGAACACTCTTCTGAGTTTAAACACTTCCGCTGTCCACCAAACTCCCAAGACATAAACATTGCTAAGCGCTTCTGGGATGCCTTGCAACGTGCTGTTCAGGAGAGATCTCCCCCCCCTCCCCCCCCCCCCCCCACACCATACTCTCACGAATTTATGTAAAGCCCTGCAGGAGTCATGGTGTCAGTTCCCTCCAGCACTACTTCAGACATTGGTCGAGTCCATGGCACGTCGTGTTGCTGCACTTCTGCGTGCTCGCGGGGGCCCTACACGATATTAGACAGGTACACCAATTGCTTTAGCTCTGCATTGTGTATGCGAATAGAAGCAAATACATTCCAGTAAACATGGATCCACAAACGAGACGTTTGCGAGGTATGTGCGTAACTGTCGATACAATGTTTGATTGACTTCAGTACCAAATACCATCCTAGTTGATTACAAAAACGCTTTACAGATGAAAATAATTTTATTGAGATTCCATTTAATGGGCTGAAGTTCTACCAAATGATGAAATTTTGATCTTAGTGCCCATTCTGTTTCTCGGAACCTCTCCACAAAGTTCATTATCTCATATTGCAAAACGTATTTTTAGTGGCGTATATCTCAACAATTTGTAAGGTTCTGAAGCTTCGAGAACTTCCTGTGTCTGCAACTAGTGGCAAAATAAGACTTTCATAACTTAAGGCATACCTTAGATCAACACATTCTCAAGCACATTTGTACAAACTGTCAACTTCATGCACTGAACACAATAGAATGAAGGTTTTCACCACCGGATGATAAAGCTGCTGTTAAACCTTTCCGGATGTGAGACTGTGGTCCAAGAAACTCTTCTGTTCCTGAAGTTTCGTCCACAACTGCGCTGGACATCCTCATAGACGCTCCTCCCCTGAATCTTGCCGACTGACCGGTCGGACGTCCGAGAGCGACATAAATACTGTAGGAAGGGGGGCGCAGTCAAAGTAACATGTGATGAGCAGAGATAATCCTTGTCAGAGATAAAACTTAACTATCGATTGTCGTCTTGTCAAAGACAGAACTGTCGAGCGATTCTGTAGAGCTACTGTTCATATGTCGCTAAGTTTCATTGCCTCATGTTTCCTATTAAAATTATCCTGATGCTTTTAAATTTCAATCGCTTATGTACATAGTCGTAGATGATAATTTGACGTTGTAGATAAAATTTCTGTTTCAGAAGACTTAACTTCATAGTTTCCTGACTGAAGAAAACAGCTGATTTCTTTGTCTTTCCTAGTCGGCAAAGACTTCTGTGCTCTTTTAGTCGTGTATTTACGCTCCACTTGGTAGTTCCTATATAAAATTTACCACACGTTCACGGAGTTATGTATACACCACATGTCGACTGAGGAATGCTTTTATCCTTCACAGATGGGAGTACTAGACTTATTTTCTTTGTTGGTCTAAAGACCGGTCTGATGTCATGTTTCTGTAAAATCTTACTGCTCTTATCCGTTACGTCTTTAATGAAATGGAGAGATGCTCTCTTATTTCGTTATTGTGGCTCATCCTTGTCCTTCGGTCTACTATTCCTTGCTCGTAAAATTCTCTTTACCTCTTTCCCTAAGTAGCAAAATTTCTCGAAAACCTACTTCTGATGTTTTATTTCAGCGTGCAGGTGTTCTGATGTGCATATTCGTTCGACTCTATTGACAAGGCCTTTAATGACACCTCTCTATTGTATTGGACGGTGAGTGGAGTTTTATGCAAATATCTGTCCGTATGTGTTACTTTGCGGAAAAGCTTTATGTTCCAAACTTCTGTCGGAATACCTCATAACTGAAACATCCAAAAAAGATACTGTGTGATCATTTTCCATTTCCAAGGAGAACTGAATCCTTGGACTAATTTGATTTAGATGATCAAAGAATTCATCGAAAGACTTTCTACCATAGGGCCAAACCACAAATGTGTCATCTGCAAACAGGAACCAGTACCCTTTTGGTAAAAATTTTACTTGGTGATTAACCATAAATCTCTCCAATCTTTGTTTACCCTTTCTCAGACAGCCACAACATCCACAGTATAGGAGCTGCACGGTGAGATCTTCTTTTGTCAAAATATCGTGAATTGGCCCACTTGTAAGCATGCCAACACAGATCCTCTCTCTCGCCTCCCTGCTGGCCAAGATTAAACATACAACGTCCTCTGATTCTTGTTGCTACGCTGAGGCACAAGACACACCGGAAAACTGCACAGGTCAAAGCAGCGGAGCGTGATTTGCAGATTCTGTTGCACTACATCTGCACTGGGTAGCCCCATTCAGCCAAACGTATTCGTAGCTCAGTGGTCCAGCAATGTTCTGTGAGTTTGCACGCCATTTCAGTTCACCAACGTATCATCCTGCTTCACACCGGTAATGACCAGCCCCATGTTGTGGTTACACAGGTTCTCCAGCCTGACTTGCTTAGTTTGCTACACCACTCCTGTGCCGTTCGCACCAAGCATTTGGTGCAACGTCATTGCACTTGATACAGTCTGGATGCAAAAACTGAACAGTTTTTCTCACAGTCCCAAGCCTGTCCTGAACGTCAGTCATTCCCCACTCCCACCCCCTCAACATTTCTTTTGATGGCCCAAAACTCAAGCACCTTGAAAACGTTTGCACATGGATTTAGCAGGTCCTTTTGGCTCTACATCTTCGACATTTTCAGCGAAGTTCCTTTCATGGTTCTTTTGCACTATAATGTAGCCCGTTCCACAATCCAGGTGTTATCGTCGGTCTTTTGCCTCAAGGGTTTGCCTGACAACGGATCTCAATTTGTTGCCACCGGCTTTGAACAGTTCTGCACCGCCTGCAGCACTAAACGCATCACTATTGCTCTGTAGTGTCACTACCGTTTGGGAAAGGAAAGTCAGTTTTGGTGCAGTATTCCAGAGCACACAAGTTACAGTCAGGCACGGGCCTGTTGACAGTAAGTTACACTACCTGCAGTTGTGAAGTAGAATGGACGCCACAGGGCTGTAGTAAACGCAGACGTTTGCATGACACATGTTACGGCAGAAGGGGCCCTCTGGCCTACCTAGGTGTTATGAGTACGTGACTTGGAGCAGCATTTCAGCACAACAGAGGCGCACAGCGCATATACATAGGTGCTGGTTTTCTACGAAGTCCTTCAAGTCTGACAGCTCTCCTGGAGGGCGGAGTGTGTCGCACCACTGGCTACTCGCACCAGCAGATGGGGCGCCAGTGTTCCTGTCCTCAGCGGGTCGCTGGTTCGACCCTCTGAGACCAACGCGTACTGTAGCCAGCCAGCGACGGGCCACTCCATGGCTCGCGACAGCGGGCAGTCGTCTTGGCTGCCAACATGCACTGGAGGGCGAGGGTGAGAGCTGCAGGTTCAGAAGCCAGAGTGCGGGCGCTTGTTGTCGCCGCGTTCTTAGCCACACTGGCGAGGGAGTGGGCCGTGGTTCACCTTGCAGTGTGCAGCGCTGAGGCGCTAGAGGCGAAGGCAACTGAGTCGGCTCCTGGCGCATCCTGACGACGCCGCAACTCTGCTACCGTACAAGCCTGACACGCAGCAGTGCGTGCACGGGTCACTGAGGCAGCCATTCCATGCCAAGCCATTTCACAGACAGTGAAGTGGTGTCTTCAGCATTGCCGGACCTGGTGACGCTGACCAGGAGGAATGGGGGTACTCTAGTTGGAAACAGTAAATCATTTGAAAGGCTCAGACGAGTTTTAATACGATGCCTTCTACCTCTTCCCACTACATTTGGTGTTGCTGTTACATTCGGTGGCATAAGTTGCCACTATAGCACTGTCCCAACTACAATCCGACACTGAAGCTGAGCTTTGTGCGGACATTTAAACAACAGTTGGACTAACTTCACGCCTCCCACTCATGGGATCAACCTTTATTGCTATTCTTGTTTCCTACTGTTCCCAGCCACAAAACAGATCACCACGGGCGGCGCCACTGCGTCTCGCTTCAGTTACTGCACCCACCACGCCGGGTTGTGCCCACTCTGCCCAGGTAGGAAAACTACACTCCTGGAAATTGAAATAAGAACACCGTGAATTCATTGTCAAAGGAAGGGGAAACTTTATTGACACATTCCTGGGGTCAGTTCCCTTGCCGGTCTAGGAATGGTAGAACGATGGGTTCGATGACGGTTTGGATGTACCGTGCACTATTCAGTGTCCCCTCGACGATCACCAGTGGTGTACGGCCAGTGTAGGAGATCGCTCCCCACACCATGATGCCGGGTGTTGGCCCTGTGTGCCTCGGTCGTATGCAGTCCTGATTGCCTGATTGTGGCGCTCACCTGCACGGCGCCAAACACGCATACGACCATCATTGGCACCATGGCAGAAGCGACTCTCATCCCTGAAGACGACACGTCTCCATTCGTCCCTCCATTCACGCCTGTCGCGACACCACTGGAGGCGGGCTGCACGATGTTGGGGCGTGAGCAAAAGACGGCCTAACGGTGTGCGGGACCGTAGCCCAGCTTCATGGAGACGGTTGCGAATGGTCCTCGTCGATACCCCAGGAGCAACAGTGTCCCTAATTTCCTGGGAAGTGGCGGTGCGGTCCCACTACGGCACTGCGTAGGATCCTACGGTCTTGGCGTGCATCCGTGCGTCGCTGCGGTCCGGTCCCAGGTCGACGGGCACGTGCACCTTCCGCCGACCACTGGCGACAACATCGATGTACTGTGGAGACCTCACGCCCCACGTGTTGAGCAATTCGGCGGTACGTCCACCTGGCCTCCCGCATGCCCACTATACGCCCTCGCTCAAAGTCCGTCAACTGCACATACGGTTCACGTCCACGCTGTCGCGGCATGCTACCAGTGTTAAAGACTGCGATGGAGCTCCGTATGCCACGGCAAACTGGCTGACACTGACGGCGGCGGTGCACAAATGCTGCGCAGCTAGCGCCATTCGACGGCCAACACCGCGGTTCCTGGTGTGTCCGCTGTGCCGTGCGTGTGATCATTGCTTGTACAGCCCTCTCGCAGTGTCCGGAGCAAGTATGGTGGGTCTGACACATCGGTGTCAATGTGTTCTTTTTTCCATTTCCAGGAGTGTATAACACTAAAGATTTGGTCTTTTCCAGATTGTATGGCGGATGGAGGAGCTGGGAGAGAGGCATCATTGTACATTTCTTTGGATGTTCTACGATTCTACTGCATGATCCGAGAAGATGCCTAAGTTGCCACCAGAGTCACATTCATTCTTGTGGACTACGTGATCCTGTCACAGGCTTTGATCTTTCAGATGCCATGCCTGTCTCAAAAAGCAGCCCTCGCTGCATCTGGCTCGTGCATACCATCAGCGCTGGTCCTGGATCCAATGGCAGTTGCCTCCCTTTTATGTTCGTTGCTGTCTCTACATCCACGGTCGTCTGCAGATGGGCCTTCTTCCTGGCAGATTCCCATGAGCTGCCGCAGGTCCCTCTGCCGCAATAGAGATGGCTCCATCTTCGCTAGCTGCTCCAGCTCAGGATGTTCACACATGCCATGTGCTCAGTTTTTTTGTTGTTGTTCCCAGGGTGGCTCAGGGAATATGTCAGGGTGCCTGTGGGAGCTCATCACCAGCCTTTTTTAGCTCCCATCTGCCACCTGCATCCAGCCCTTCCATATAACAGGACAGAGATGATGATGTTTATACGGGAGGAATGTGGTATCACACATCGACACCACCCATGGACGTCTTTAGGTTGGTAACAGAATGGCAAGTTTCCATCTGACACCGACTGCAATCAACGGGATCCGACAACCCAATGGTGCGCATCCGCTGAGACACACCTCCAGTGCCTTTGTGCTACAAGTGCCCTCTGCGACATCTATACAGGATGGCTGGCCGACGACTTGCTAAAAACGCGAAATTTACCCGACAAGAAGAAGATGCTGTGATATGCAAATGATTAGCTTTTCAGAGCATTAACACAAGGTTAGCGTCGATATCGACACCTACAATGTGCTGACATGAGGAAAGTTTCCAACCGTTTTCTCATACACAAACAGCAGATGACCGGCGTTCCCTGGTGAAACGTTGTTGTGATGCGTCGTGTAAGGAGGAGGAATGCGTACCATCATGTTTCCGACTTTGATAAATGTAGGATTGTAGCCTATCGCGATTGCGGTTTATCGTATCGCGATATTGCTGCTAGCGTTGGACGAGATCCGATGACTGTTAGCAGAATATTGAATCGGTTGGCTCAGGAGGGTAATATGGAATGCCGTGCTGGATCCCAACGGCCTTTTATCACTAGCAGTCCAGATGAAACGCATCTTATCCGGATGGCTGTAACGGATCGTGTAGCCACGTCTCGATCCCAGAGTCAACAGATGGGGACGTTTGCAAGACAAAAACCATCTGCACGAGCAGTTCGACGACGTTTGCAACAGCATGGACTATCAGCTCGGAGGCCATGGCTGCGGTTACCCTTGACGCTGCATCACAGACAGGAGCGCGTACGATGGTGTGCTCAACGACGAACCTGGGTGCACGAATGGGAAAACTTAATTTTTTCGGATGAATCCTGGTTCTGTTTACAGCATCATTATGGTCGAATCCGTGTTTGGTGACATAGCAGTGAACGCACATTGGAAGAGGGTATTCGTAATCGCCATACTAGCGTATCACCCGGCGTGGTGGTATGAGGTGCCATTGGTTACACGTCTTGGTGACCTCTTGTTAGTATTGACAGCACTTTGAACAGTGGACGTTACATTACACATGTGTTACGACCCGTGGCTCTACCCTTCATTGCCGTGCGGGATTAGCCGAGCGGTCTAGGGCACTGCAGTCATGGACTGTGAGGCTGGTCCCGGCGGAGGTTCGAGTCCTCCCTCGGCATGGGTGTGCGTGTTTGTCCTTAGGCTAATATAGGTTAAGTAGTGTGTAAGCATAGGGACTGATGACCTTAGCAGTTAAGTTCCATAAGATTTCACATACATTTGAACATTTTGCAGTAATCCGTTACAGCCATGCGGATAAGATGCCTGTCACATCGACTGCTAGTGATACGAGGCCATTGGGATCCAGCACGGCGTTCCGTATTACCCTCCTGAACCCACCGATTCCATATTCTGCTAACAGTCATCGGATCTCGACCAACGCGAGCAGCAGTGTCGCGATACGATAAACCGCAATCGCGATAGGCTACAATCCGACCTTTATCAAAGTCGTAAACGTGATGGTACGCATTTCTCCTCTTTACACGAGGCATCACAACAACGTTTCACCAGGCAACGCTGGTCAACTGCTGTTTGTGTATGAGAAATCGGGTGGAAACTTTTCTAATATCGGCGCCAACCTTGTGAGAATGGTCTGAAAAGCTAATCATTTGCGTCTCACAGCATCTTCTTTCTGTCGGTTAAATTTCACGTCTGTAGCACGTCATCTTCGTGGTGTAGCAATTTTAATGGCCAGTAGTGTATATACTGGGATGAAGGAAACTGTATATCGCAATGAAACTGCTTGAAGGATTTACTTCCAAAACGAGTGAGAAAATTAGAATACAATCTTTGCAATTACGCATAACGCAGTTTACTTTCTATGAAATTATTTGCAATTTTAAGCAGTATAGTATAACATAATATAGTATAATATGTAATAAATAATGTTTAAATTTGTAGATACTGCAGTGTGTACTAGTTCTCATGGAGAATGTTTGTTAAAATCATAAACTGGACGTAGAAAATATTCCCAAAAGAAATTATTTTTGGAGGCAGGAAATTTAACTGTCATTGTTAGTTCTGTAAGTAGGAAGCCTGTCTCTCCACAACTTCGTAGTAAAACTATATGACGTGCTGTATTACTCGAAACTAAGTGAACAAATTTCACAGAGGATATTGTGCGACTTACAATCAATAACAAAGATACTTCAGTAATTCACTGTTTCCGTGGTAAGAATAAATGCTTAAAAAAAAGCATCTATAATCTCAGTCGTGAACTCTGACTTTCGTGGGAAAACCAAACATTGCAGTCACTGTATTATCGATATGTAATGTTTATTTTCACGTCCTCAGAATATTAGGAGCGCTTACTTCGATACACATACATATAAACTTCCCGCCCTGCGTGGGAACACTTCCTGCGTCTTATTCGGGAATATTTCCTTCGTAAATACAATGCAATTCTCGGTCAGTATTAATTCCTTGAAAATTTGCCGGCTGTATAATACAGAGTAACATACTGCTGAACTTAGTCTCGATGATACATGTGTGTGTACTACAGTGCTCTCTGATTAAGTCTATTGTGCCAGAAACAACTTTAAGTTCGCCGGAGTTCCAATGGCAATATCTGGTGAAATTTATAGTCCCATACTATAAACCGCATTTGTGAACAGATGTTAAGTATTTAACAAAAAATATTTCACCCCACTAAGTAGTTTTTGTATATCTCTAATATTGCCCGACTTTCTTATTTTTAAATCATGTCAAACCTTCTTTGAAACAACAATTAAATTGGATTCCTATGTTTAGAGATGTGAAGCAATCACACATCCTGCCCCAGGCCCAGGTGGTTCTCAGCGGCACTGGCTGAGAAGAGACCTTTTTTTTGTTTTTGTTTTACAATGGTCCGCCCAGAGATTATTGAACAAGTGAAGATGAGGAGTTGATAAATTCATCGACAAACTTGTCGAATGGTGCTATTGCAATACTTTAGGTCTGACACAAAATGACTGCAGAGGAGAACAGACAATGAATCATCTGAGTCAATGTTCATGCTGCCCTGAATCAGGCAGTGGTGAAGAGCTCATGAGGGCTTACTTGGGTAAGATTTCCTTTGCTGTTCTAACTGTAAGTAAGTTATGTTTTTCTCCTGATATACATTATGTGGTACAGGGTTGTTGATTTATGTGAGATGTTTCAAGTTTTTATTCGTGGCATCAGTTTGCCTGTAGTTGTTAGTACCAATTTACTCCACAAGCAAATTGCTATCATAGATGTTGAGATAAGACACACTGAGAGCTTAATAAATTTATTAAGGTGGTACAGCTGGTGTGGCTTAAGTCTGGGATAATATCACTAATATTTCTCCTCTTTCATCCAATTATGTAAATTATGTAAATAGCGAATTGTGTAACAAAATTCCATACCACTGAATAGTTATGTAAAGTCAGGTTCTAACTGGAGTAAACAAATAAATGAGTTTATTTGAATGATATATCGCTTCCGTTTCATAAACACATTTATATATTCTCTATATTTAGATATATAAAAATTTTACTATATTTATCCAGTTTTATAACTTTTGCGGTTAACTTCGTAAAATTTAAGTTCTCATTGGTGACTTTCTATGTAACGCACAACACAGTTAAATATTGTCTTATGTTGAATACGTCAATATAAAATTAGATTTTTTGTACCTTCGTCCAGGTTTCCTAAGAGAGACTGAAGAGTTTGTAAATTATCTTACCAGAAAATCCATTATGAAGAAAACTATAGCATAAATTCCTTATTTCCTTTCTCTCTACCCACGTTAGATGTCTCAGTTTTATTAAAGCTGGAGTTATATAGTAGATTTAGTTCTTTCTACTTTCATGAAAGGCTTTTAAAGAACTTAGGAGTTGCCTTAAATATAAATGAATTGATTCTTCGGTTAACATTCAGCATTCAAATAACATTTAGAAATGTATTTCTGTTATAGAAGAATGCCTATATACTAGTTATTTTATAGCAAAGTAACACTCGATTTCCGTTATCACTTTATTCAGAATTACTTTTAAGATCTTATCTAGAGGTCAAGAGAAGACAACAGAATTGTGTGTGTGTGGTGAGGGGCGGAAGTGGGGGGTGGGGGGTGGGGGGGCAGTGGCAAAACCGTATTCATATGTCACTTCTCTTGATTAACAGTGCGAAATTGTCACTAAATTTTAGCCTAACAACTAGCTTTCACAGATGATGGTGTCCTGG
The DNA here is from genome assembly GCF_023864345.2 of Schistocerca serialis cubense. Lineage (NCBI taxonomy): Eukaryota > Metazoa > Arthropoda > Insecta > Orthoptera > Acrididae > Schistocerca > Schistocerca serialis. Next base: position 806,674,943 of record NC_064641.1, read on the forward strand.
CTGTCCGACAGCCGAGCGGCCCACATCGTTTGGCGCGAGGATGTGTCAACAAACGCTTTTAGGCGTACTTTGTTAAGAGTGTAAAGGAAATAACGGTAACTGAGTGCAATGATATCTGTTACACGGTAATTAGATATCGGTTAAAGGCATGTTACTGCACCTAACGTTTCGTCTACTAATACTAGAGATACCGTACCATCAGAAGCTATAAAGGCATACCCTCAGCCAGCCTAATGCCCGTAAAATAAAAATCAGCCAAAATGTAAATATCGGCCGTGAAAACCTGCATTTTAGTATCTAATACTGCATGTCATGAAAATTATAGCGCTACTTCCTAAGAATGCATAGCAAACGTAAGTGCTCCAGAAAATGTACGTAAAACTCTTGGGTGATTTGTAACACAAAAAATGTTCTTCAGTAAAATATCTTTGACAAAAAACCAAAAACCCAAATTTTGCAGCTTATAGAAGAAAGATCTAAATGAGCTGGAAATAACAGGTAAAGACACAGAAAACAGATATGAATTGAGGGAAAATGTACAGAAGGTCAAGGGTCTCCAGAAGAAGACAGGAGTGACATGGATAGACGAAAGAGCGGAACAACAGAGAAAAAGTAGCATTAGGGAGCCAAAAAGAAAAGGAGAAGAATTTTGTAACCTCGCACATATTATGTTTGACGTGGTCTTAAACTGTTCAGATTCGAATAATAATAAAACAGAATGAAGTCGAATGTTTCCTTCACACGGCAAAAAAACACACGCAAATTTATACCATTGATCTATCCTTCCTAGCACTTTAAGAAAGTAAACTGTATAACAAAAAGCGGTACGTTCATGAGGACAAAATCGTAAATAGTGTTTATTATTTTCATTCCGGAAAGATTAATATTTTCCTTCGGCATCCTAAGAAAAGGAATAACAGTACTCGCCCCTGAGACAACGTGAAGCTCTTGCCGTGTACTGCAGACGCTATAAACCGCGTTTGATATCAGGGTGCATACTCATCAATCAGGCCGCAGCGGTCAGCAGCAGTGCTCACACCCATGGAAGCTTCTGGCAGCCGGCGTGGCGTGACCCGGCCCTGTGGTATGTTCCACTCCCCCCCCCCCCCCCCCTTCCCTCTCACCCCTCACCGAGCCCTTTTTCTGATCTGGCGTGCTGTGCCGGCGCTCACCCACGCAGCCAATCCTCCCGCCGCTTCTATCTCCCTGCCACCCGCACCATTCGAGCGCTGTGGAACTTTCTTGCTCCCTGCAGGCACTTTCATGAGCTGTCTCTTTTACCGCTCCAGAAAGGACAGAACCAGAGTAGGAACTGGAAGGAAAAGAGAGACAGGGAAAAAAAAGAGAGAGCAAAGGGACGCAGCAGCTAAGACGAACACTTCCTGGGCGTGAGTGCGACGACCGCAAGCCATGGCCGCTCCGTCGGCGTTCCATTCACGAGGCCGTCTCGTGGAATGTCAGACTTCAAGAATATTCTCAACACTTCCGTGCTGTTACAACTGGCAATTATGTTTTGTCAAGAACACAAAAATAAATTGATATCTTTCAGAACGAGCGATGTCCCTACAGCTCTTGGTAAGGGCTTGCTGTATCTTTTATCAGGAAATAAACATTAGCTGCAAGTTATCTACAGGTTATAAGCTCGGAACACAACGAAAGCTCCAGGATGTCTCCGATTACACTGAAATAAACACTAAAAATACCACAGATCCTTGCGAAATACCACAGATCCTAGTGTAAACCCATGTCCTTCGTAGCGCTATGGGAAATCCAGACAAACCTCAAAGTTAGACTTCACAGAATATACCATCAACATAATGATAACTTGGGCGTATTTGGTAAGCAGGCACGGACGAATACTGTACAGAGCTTGAGCTTACCCCAGGTGTTGTGACATGGCATGGAGATGTGTCTTCAGCCCATTGTTGTGTTCTCGCTGCCTGCGAGCATACAGCGCCACCGGTTGTGGGAGTGAGTACAAAGACTTATTCTCAGAGTCGGTGACTAAATGTAACAGTACATGTAGGGTGACCAAAAACACCTTAAAAGAAACACTTGTTTCGTAAATAAAACCGCTTTTCCTTGCTGCAACTTAATTTATTTTTCCCAGACGCGGTTCGCCTTATTATTGCTCTACGGCATCGTCAGTGGGACCTATAACGGTATGGTTTTGATATTTTTAGATTACCTAACAGTTCACGTCACGTTTTTTCATGTAAAATAATCATTACTTACTGTTTGCTGTGATGCGGGTTTCCTCTCACCTGGTTTGGAGGTCGCACTAGCACTTTGTTTCCGAAATATATTCACAATTTTGTATTCCGGATTTTTTCGCACTGTTGACCATGGTTCTCCAAAATTTTGTACATGGTAAATTATTTTACGCTTTTTTAAATGGTTGGTGGTGATGAAGATTTGTTAATGTACTATTATTTGTTTTCTTTGAATACTAATGTTGTGGTTCACATTCAATAATTCTTAGGCAGCACAATGGCATACAACTTTGTCATACGTAGCGTATGTGGCTCTGCTGTGCCTTACTCTTCGGTGGTTTCAAGTGTTTTGCTGTTTCTGGTAAAAATTTTAAAAGTATTAATTACATTGCTGACTTGAACCATAGCTGCATTAATAGTATTTTTGACGATTGGAGAATACTGTAAAAATTGGTTCAAATGGCTCTGAGCAGTATGTGACTTAACAGCTGAGGTCATCAGTCCTCTAGAACTTAGAACTACTTAAACCTAACTAACATAAAGACATCACACACATCCATGCCCGAGGCAGCATTCGAACCTGCGATCGTAGCGGTCGCGGTTTTCCAGACTGAAATGCCAAGAACCGCTCAGCCACAGAATACTGTAACAAATAAAAAGATATTTCCTATATTTTGATAAGGCGCCACCTTCCGGAGGTTTCCTGACAGCAGTGTCGGCCTACTAAGCTGAGTGGTAACGTGTTTGCCTGGAACTAGTCGGTCCCAGGTTCGATTCCCGGCCGGGTTTTGGTCTTTTTCAGCTCGCGGGTTGGGTGTTGTGTTGTCCTCATCATCACCGACGCGCAAGTTGCCCAATGTTGCGTTACCTGAAAGAAGACTTTCCCCGGCGGCCGATCTTCCTAGACGGGACCCCCAGCCAACAAAGCCACACGATCATTTCGTTTTCATTTCTGACAGCAGTGGGAGGGGATGACTGCCAATTATCTGTGTGCCCTGTAATTGTTCATTTGCGCTTTGTTATGCATACATGTTTGTTACATTGACATGGTGCTTATATTTTGGGATGTACCATTTTGCCAAGTGATACATATATCTTGAAACGATACATTCTCTACTGTTCAAAATGGTTCAAATGGCTCTGAGCACTATGGGACTTAACATCTGAGGTTACCAGTCCCATAGACTTGGAACTACTTAAACCTAACTAACCTAAGGACATCACAGACATCCATTCCCGATGCAGGATTCGAACCTGCGACCGCAGCAGCACTGCGGTTCCGGACTGAAGCGCCTAGAAAGGCTCGGCTACAGCGGCAGGCCATTCTGTACTGTTGTTCTTAGTAATTTAGGAGAACTTCAGTCTCCACCACTGATATCTGTCAATCTCAAAATTACTTTAATCCACGTATTGCTTAGAAAGCTGACAAAATAGTAATGGTGGTTTGGTAGGTAATTCAGCTCGAGAAGTTAATTTATATTAATTACAGTTCTGCGCCATATAAATTTTAACGCAAGTGCACCATCTGCCATCAGTATCAAGCAAAACATTTAGGTGCCAGCTGCAGTATTGCATGTGATGCACTTGACTCCAACCATTTTATCCAGAAAAGCTTTGAGATTGGACCTTAGCTAGAGTCAATTCAGTTAGGCTCTACAAATTATATATCCTGTATTAATGTCGTACATGAGACGCTAAGTTTAAAAAGAAAAAATTATCTCATTGTACTAACACTTCTTTACACTTGCACTATAACTATAGCATTCAAACAACTCTGAAATACATGACAGCCAGTAGATTGTACTTTACCTCATATTAGGTTGCTTCTTGTTACCTTTTAATACGAAGTACGGAAATAATGACCTCTTAAAAATGCATATTGTAACAGCTATAATTAATTCTGTCTTCAGAAAGCTTAAGGAAACGATGTATTTCACAGCATTTAAGGGAATGATTTGCAGGGGGCAGTAATATTGTAACCTCCCCACAAAAATTTAATGATATTATTTTAAATGCTAATGCACATTGAGCTAAGTGTAAGCTCCCCAGAAAAATTTTGAAGCACAATAGTTGAATGTTAACAAGAATACAACATAACGTAACCTCCCAGCAAATAAATTCAATGACAATGACAACTAAACAAAAATTACCAATCTGACCCAAGTATAAGTTCCTCACAAAAAAATGAAAGTGAATTCAGTGATAATAAAATCTCAGTGACAAAACAGATCGAAATGTTGATCTTAGGCCCTGTTCATTAGTTAAACTGAAATTCTTACCTTAGTAAAGCTGCATCTGCTCTTATTTATTTTGCCATAGCTTGGAGGAAATTCATTGCAAGTATTATTTTTTTTAATATTTTTTTTTTGAAATTTAATTGAAACTTTTCTTTAAAGAAATGGAAGGAAATCGTTCGTTCAATTAAACAGTTCTTTTGTTAAAAATATTGCTTTGACAACCAAAATTATTATTGGGGCGATTATTGCACAAATTAGTTACAGTTAATTTACATTATTAGCTGAGCGCATTTAAAAATAATATACCTCATCCTGAATCCTGACCAGAGTGCCATGTCGACGCCCGCCGACTCACACACACAACTGAACTCGACTACTACTGCGGACCGACTACATCACACAACTGCACTGGGCTGCTACTATCGACAGACTGCTGCTCGCAACTGTACTGCACGACTACTACTGACTGAGTACCGCTTGCAACTCTCGCGCCGTCAAGCGCAGACTAGCCACGATAAATGGCTCTCTGGTCAGAGACTCTGCAATGCCTCGCCATCGCCGCCACACAACATACGTGTTTCAATATATTCCTAGACATGTCACTCAGTGGTACTACTTGATACGTTACAACAATAAACCAGAACATTGTGACTACCGACCTACTATCTAGATAGACCCGTCCAAGCGATGGCAGCATCACGAGGCGGTGAATGACTCTAGTGAAACAGACGCATGGTACATGTGGTATAAGTAAAGTTGGTGGTCCGTGTGTTGAATGGACGGGGTGCGTGACCAATTTGAGTTTGATCGAGGGCAGTGTCATGGCCCAGAGGCTCGAGCATTTCGGAAACTGCACGACTTATCGGGCGTTCAAGAAGTACTGATGTGATGTCTTCAGCATGTCGCGAAATCAAGTGGGGATCAGCGGCCACGCCCCATTATACATGTTGGATGTAGAAGGCTGCATAGACTGGTAAAACGTGACAGGCGGAGAACTCTGGCGGAACTAACGAAAGACTTAAATGCTGGGCAGAGTACAAGTGTTTCAGAACACGGCCTCTGCTGCCGACGAACCATGCATGTGCCTAGCCGGCCGCGTTGGTCTAGCGGTTCTAGGCGCTCAGTCCGGATCCGCGCGACTGCTACGGTCGCAGGTTCGAATCCTGCCTCGGGCATTGATGTGTGTGATGTCCTTCGGTTGGTTAGGTTTAAGTAGTTCTAAGTTCTAGGGGACTGATGACCACAGATGTTAAGTCCCATAGTGCTCAGAGCCATTTGAACCATGCATGTGCCAACGTTAACACCACGACATCGGCAACTATGACCGAAATGGGCTCGTGACCACAGGCACTGGACGCTGGCGCAGTGGAAGAGCGATACATCGTTTGATGGATCCCGATGCCTCTTCATCAAGTGGGTGGTAGGGCACGAACCAATCGTGCTCAAGGGGAACAGTTTCTTGACCCCTGTACTGCTGGAAGAAGACAAGCTGGAGGCAACTCCAATACGTCTGAAAACATTTACGTGGGGACCAATGGTCCCAGTGGAGCTCGTACAAGGCACCATGACGGCCAACGAGTATCGCAAACTGGCTGCAGATGTACTCCATTTCAGTAGGATCATGTCACCCGACGGCAGTGACATTTTTCAGCAAGATAATGCTCCACATCAGAAGGCTAGGAGTTTTATGGACTGGTTAGAGGAATACAGTCGCGATTTTCTGGCCACCCAGCTCGCCAGATTTGAAGCGGATCAACTGCATCTGGGATGTGATCGAACATGGCGTCAGAGATTAACACCCCCTTATGGGAATTAGGTGACTCGTGTGCGCAAATGTGATGCTAACTTCCTCCAACGACCTACCATGGCCTCATTGCTTCCATGTCTCGACGCCTCACATCTGTTATTCGTGCCAAGGGTGGACATACCCTTCATCATAATTTCCTGGCCGATCCAAGTATAAATAGGGTTTCCGGTGATGATTGAGCTATATCTTTGTCTGCCAGTCTATGTAGATCAGTATTTGAGTGAATTAATCAAACCTGTGATCAATCGTGCTGCCCTCTTTTTGCATACGCTCTTTCTGTTTCTAATTCTATGCACTGGCCACACCAATGTCAAAGAAAGGAAACAGAAGTAATTCGCTGAATTATGGGCCCGCATCGCTAATGGTGATTTGGTGTGACGTCATAAGCGCGTGACTGCGTGTGAGATCGCTCTCTAAGTTTTCATCTATTTTTAGGTTTCAGATATATATTTTAACTGTTTTTGTGATAATATTAACTATACAAGTGACTTATTAGAGGTTTCTTCATTCACCTCTGCATTTCTTGTGTTGTGGCCTGATATTTGTGAGTGTTTCGTATCGAGCAACTTAACCTCTTACCCGTGTTTACATTCCGCGCTGACCAGTTGCAGCTGTAGCGGTGCATCGAAAGCTAAGTACTAATTAATTGTTTGTGTAAAGTAGTTTATTTAGGAACTTTAGTAGTCTTCAACCGGTGTTCTTGGTGTTTTCCGGTGAAATAACTTCAGAAGAAATATTTGCGAACTGCATTCAGTTTCGTTACTGTCATTAGACGTTTGATTTTCTTTCTGTGTTAGTATTTTTCTGTGTTAGTATTTTGTTACATTCTCATTTGTTGTTCATTAATACTGTCAATAATAGCAGTTACTTCCCTTGTAGAGCAAGTTTGTGATAATTGTAGTCAGTTTTTAACATCTTCTTATTGTAGTAACGGAACTTAGATAAAGTTGTTTTCTTGTTTCAATAATTGTAAAATTCTACCATGAGTGAGAAGTGTGGGCTTTGCCGTAGGTTCGTGAGTAGTGGATTGCGGTGTGAGACTTGTTCGAAGTACTTTCACTGGGGGGAATGCAGTGGGGAAGCCAGTGGGCTGCTGGTGAGATCCTCTCCTGGAACTGCAGGTTATGTAGCAAGAGTAAGTTGATAGGGGAGCAGGAGCGTAAGATCTGTGCCCTTCAGGTGCACTTGAAAAACGACATGAGGAGCTAGATAGGATGAGGAGGGAGAAGGGGGTTGGGGAATGGGAGCTGGCTGTTGGCAAGAGATCTGCTAGGAGAAGGAGATTTTCAGATAGTTTTGCTATTGGTGTTTGTAATAGATATGACCAACTGTCAGAGTCTAGTGGAGAGGAATCTCTAGTAGCTGTAGATGTAGGAAGTATGCAGCAGACCTCAGCAGTTACGGTGGCTAGGACAGTTGCAAAGTCTAACAGAAAGAAGAAGGTTCTGCTGTTAGGTAGTTCTCATGGTGGAGGTGTAGGCCAGCAGTTGCAGGAAGTTTTGGGGAGAGAGTACCAGGTCACCAGCATTCTGAAGCCTAATGCAGGATTGGCTCAGGTGACTTTTAACATAGGGGGGTTATGTAGGGATTTTACTGAAGAGGATCAGGTAGTGATCGTGGGTGGGGCTGGTAATAGTATTGATAGGGATGGGGAGTATGACATAGATGCTGACCTGGAAAAGATAGCCACTCAGACTGGCAACACGAATGTGCATTTCGTGGAACTGTTTCAGCGTCACGATCGGCCTCATCTTAATACAGCCGTCAGACGTAATAACATGAGACGTGGGGGTGCGCTGATGACAGAAGGCGTGAGTCACATTTCAGTGGTGTCGGTGGAGTCTATCAGTAGGACGGGTTTCACTAGACATGGCCTGCACCTCAACAGGTATGGGAAGGGGAGGTTGGCAAAACTTATAGGTGGCAGCATAGGTGGGGGTGGTGGGATTACTCATGGGAAAATTCCGGTAGTTGTGGGTGTTAGAGCTGTACCTTTTTTAGATTGAAGTCAGCTGATAGGTATTCCTGCTTAAGGGAAGTCTCTCTAACAAAGAAACCACTTTCTACAAAGCTTGGGTATCCGATTAATGAGGGAATTAGTATATTTCATCAAAATATACAAGGTATTAGAGATAAAGTTAGTGAACTGCTTATAGATGTTGACTCTGAAATTATTGGTATATCTGAAGACTTCTTAAATAAGGAGATAATTCAGAGGCTTCTTTTACCAGGATACAGGTTGTCTGGCAGCTTTTCTAGGAGCTCTTTGCGGTGTGGGGGAGTAGCCATGTATGTGAAAAACGGTATCCCATTTGAGTCAATTGATGTTTCAAAGTACTGCACTGAAAAGGTGTTTGAATGTTGTGCAGGTGTGGTTAAATTTAGTGGAGCTAAACTTCTTACTGTTGTTATTTATAGATCCCCAGACTCCGATTTCACAACATTTTTGCTAAGGCTAGAGGAGGTTCTTGGTTCACTTTATAGGAATTACAAAAAGTTAGTTATATGTGGTGACTTCAATATTAATTGTATAAGTGATTGTGCAAGGAAAAGGATGCTGGTAGACCTCCTTAATTCATATAATCCTATGCAAACCGTATTCTTTCCAACGAGAGTGCAAGGGAACAGTAGAACAACCATAGACAAAATTTTTGTTCATTCGTTATTATTAGAAGGGCATTCTGTTAGCAAAAAGGTGAATGGCCTTTCAGATCATGATGCACAAATTTTAAGTCTAAAAGATTTTTGTGCTGCAACACATGTTAAATATAGTTACCAACATTTTAGGAAAGCTGATCCAGTTGCTGTACGGACTTTGTAAACCTTATCAAGGAACAAGAGTGGCAAGATGTTTATAGTGCTGATACAGTAGACGATAAATATAATGCTTTCCTCAAGACTTTTCTCGTGCTCTTTGAAAGTTGCTTTCCGTTAGAACGTTCAAAACAGGGAACTAGCGCAAACAGGCAGCCTGGGTGGCTGACTAAAGGGATAAGAATATCTTGTAGAACAAAGTGGCAATTATATCAAAACGTTAGAAACAGTCAAAATCTACACTCCTGGAAATTGAAATAAGAACACCGTGAATTCATTGTCCCAGGAAGGAGAAACTTTATTGACACATTCCTGGGGTCAGATACATCACATGATCACACTGACAGAACCACAGGCACATAGACACAGGCAACAGAGCATGCACAATGTCGGCACTAGTACAGTGTATATCCACCTTTCGCAGCAATGCAGGCTGCTATTCTCCCATGGAGACGATCGTAGAGATGCTGGATGTAGTCCTGTGGAACGGCTTGCCATGCCATTTCCACCTGGCGCCTCAGTTGGACCAGCGTTCGTGCTGGACGTGCAGACCGCGTGAGACGACGCTTCATCCAGTCCCAAACATGCTCAATGGGGGACAGATCCGGAGATCTTGCTGGCCAGGGTAGTTGACTTACACCTTCTAGAGCACGTTGGGTGGCACGGGATACATGCGGACGTGCATTGTCCTGTTGGAACAGCAAGTTCCCTTGCCGGTCTAGGAATGGTAGAACGATGGGTTCGATGACGGTTTGGATGTACCGTGCACTATTCAGTGTCCCCTCGACGATCACCAGTGGTGTACGGCCAGTGTAGGAGATCGCTCCCCACACCATGATGCCGGGTGTTGGCCCTGTGTGCCTCGGTCGTATGCAGTCCTGATTGTGGCGCTCACCTGCACGGCGCCAAACACGCATACGACCATCATTGGCACCAAGGCAGAAGCGACTCTCATCGCTGAAGACGACACGTCTCCATTCGTCCCTCCATTCACGCCTGTCGCGACACCACTGGAGGCGGGCTGCACGATGTTGGGGCGTGAGCGGAAGACGGCCTAACGGTGTGCGGGACCGTAGCCCAGCTTCATGGAGACGGTTGCGAATGGTCCTCGCCGATACCCCAGGAGCAACAGTGTCCCTAATTTGCTGGGAAGTGGCGGTGCGGTCCCCTACGGCACTGTGTAGGATCCTACGGTCTTGGCGTGCTTCCGTGCGTCGCTGCGGTCCGGTCCCAGGTCGACGGGCACGTGCACCTTCCGCCGACCACTGGCGACAACATCGATGTACTGTGGAGACCTCACGCCCCACGTGTTGAGCAATTCGGCGGTACGTCCACCCGGCCTCCCGCATGCCCACTATACGCCCTTTCTCAAAGTCCGTCAACTGCACATACGGTTCACGTCCACGCTGTCGCGGCATGCTACCAGTGTTAAAGACTGCGATGGAGCTCCGTATGCCACGGCAAACTGGCTGACACTGACGGCGGCGGTGCACAAATGCTGCGCAGCTAGCGCCATTCGACGGCCAACACCGCGGTTCCTGGTGTGTCCGCTGTGCCGTGCGTGTGATCATTGCTTGTACAGCCCTCTCGCAGTGTCCGGAGCAAGTATGGTGGGTCTGACACACCGGTGTCAATGTGTTCTTTTTTCCATTTCCAGGAGTGTAAATGCAGCAGCCCATTATAAACAGTATTGTAAGGTGCTTAAAAAAGTTATTAGGAAGGCAAAAAGTATGTGGTATGCAGATAGAATAGCTAAGTCTCAGGATAAAATTAAAACCATATGGTCAGTCGTAAAGGAAGTGGCTGGTCTGCAGAGACAGGTCGAGAATATAGAATCAGTGCGTAGTGGGGATGTCGGTGTTACTGATAAGTCGCATATATGTACGGTACTTAATAATCAGTTTCTGAATATAGCAGGTGAACTAAATGGAAACCTAGTCCCAACAGGGAATCATATAGCGCTCTTAGAAGAAAGTGTTTCGAGACTGTTACCTGAAATGCTCCTCCATGATACTGACAAGAGGGAGATTGAGTTAATAATTAAATCACTAAAGACCAAGAACTCTAATGGATATGACGGGGTATCTAGCAGAATACTGACGTATTGTTCCACGTATGTTAGCTCAGTACTTAGCCATATCTGTAACTTTTCCTTTAGGAGTGGTCGGTTTCCTGACCGATTAAAGTACTCGGTAGTGAAGCCACTTTATAAAAAGGGGGACAGGGATAATGTTGACATTTATAGACCTATTTCTATGCCATCGGTGTTTGCTAAAGTTATCGAGAGGGTTGTATATACAAGGTTACTGCAGCATTTAAATTCACATAATTTGCTGTCAAATGTACAGTTTGGTTTTAGAAATGGCTTAAAAACTGAAAATGCTATAGTCTCTTTTCTCTGTGAGGTTTTGGACGGATTAAATAAAAGGTTGCGAACGTTAGGTGTTTTCTTTGATTTAACGAAGGCTTTTGACTGTGTTGACCACAAAATATTACTGCAGAAGTTGGAACATTGTGGAGTAAGGGGAGTAGCTTACAATTGGTTCGCCTCCTACTTTAAGAACAGAAAGCAGAAGGTGATCGTCCGCGATATTGAGAGTGGTAATGATGTACAGTCCCAATGGGGCACTGTTAAATGGGGTGTTCCCCAAGGGTTGGTGTTGGGGCCACTGCTGTTTCTTATTTATGTAAATGATATGCCTTCTAGTATTACAGGTGATTCAAAAATATTTCTGTTTGCTGATGACACCACCTTGGTAGTGAAGGATCTTGTGTGTAATATTGAAACATTATCAAATAATGTAGTTCATGATATAAGTTCGTGGCTTGTGGAAAATAATTTGATGCTAAATCACAGTAAGACTCAGTTTTTACAGTTTCTAACCCACAATTCAACAAGAACTGACATTTTAATCAGACAGAATGGGCATGTTATAAGCGAGACGGAACAGTTCAAGTTCCTAGGCGTACAGATAGATAGTAAGCTGTTGTGGAAAGCCCATGTTCAGGATCTTGTTCAGAAACTAAATGCCGCTTTATTTACCATTAGAACAGTATCTGAAATAAGTGACATTTCAACACGAAAAGTAGTATACTGCGCATATTTTCATAGGCTTATGTCATATGGTATTATTTTTTGGGGTAATTCTTCTGATTCAAAAAGGGTATTTTTGGCTCAAAAACGGGCTGTTCGAGCTATGTATGGTGTAAGTTCGAAAACCTCTTGTCGACCCCTATTCAATAGTCTGGGAATTTTGACATTGCCCTCACAGTATGTATTTTCTTTAATGTCGTTTGTTGTTAGCAATATTAGCTTATTCCCAAGAGTTAGCAGCTTTCACTCAGTTAATACTAGGCAGAAATCAAATCTGCATGTGGAATGCACTTCCTTGACTCTTGTGCAGAAAGGAGTGCAGTATTCTGCTGCATCCATTTTCAATAAGCTACCACAAGAACTCAAAAATCTTAGCAGTAGCCCAAACACTTTTAAGTGTAAACTGAAGAGTTTCCTCATGGCTCACTCCTTCTATTCTGTCGAGTAGCTCCTGGAAGAGCTAAAAAATTAAGCAGTGACTCGTTCCATGACCATGGAGACTTCTCCTAAATGTGGTCCCACGGAACAATAAATAAATAAATAAATAAGTGACATTTTGGTACATATTATATGGTCGACTGTTTTAGATTACCTCTAAGAAAATTACCGAAGAAGGTGGCGCAGTGAACTCGTATTCGGGGGACGACGGTTCAGACCCACGTCCGGCCGTCCTGATTTGGATTTTCCGAGATTTGTCTAAATCGCTTCAGGCAAATGTCGTGATGGGCACTGCCGATTTCCTTTCCCATCCTTCTCTAATCCGCGCTTGTGCTCTGTCTCTAATGACCTAGTTGTCGACTGGATGTTTAACATTCGTCTTCTCCAAGAAATAGGCTTATTGACAAACAGCCAACACAGACTCAGAGAATATCGTTCTTGTGAATCACAGCTAACTTTTTATTCTCCGCTACGGTCGCAGGTTCGAATCCTGCCTCGTTCATGGCTGTGTGTGATGTCCTTCAGTTAGTTAAGTTTAAGTTCTAGGGGACTGAAGACCTCAGATGTTAAGTCTCATGGTGGTCAGAGCCATTTGAACCATCTTTATTCTCACAAAGTTAAGAGTGCTGACGACAGGAGACGTCAAATTTATTTCATGTTTTTAGATTACAAGAAGGCTTTCGCCATCGTTCCTCACAAGCGACTTCTAATCAGATTTAATGTCTATGAAATATGTCTAACTTGTGCGGCTAGATTCGTGATATCTTGTTAGAAATGTGACACTTCTTGGAAATTCACGGACGTCATCGAGTAAAACAGAAGTATTATTTGGCGTTCCTCTTCTGTTACTGGTCGACGTAAATGACTCATGAGACGATGTCAGCAGCCCCCTTGTACAGTTTCGAGACGATGCTGTCATTTACCGGCTTGTTAAGTATTCAGATGATCAAAACCACCTGGAAAATGATTTATACAAGATATCTGTAGGGTGTGAAAATTGGCACTTGACAATAATGAAAAGTGTGATGTGATCACTTGAGTACTAAAAGGAATGAGCTAAATGTCGGTTTCACGACAAATCACACAAAGCTAAAGGCTGTAAATTCAGTTAAATACTTAGGGGTTACAATCACGAATAACTTAACAGGAACGATCACATAGATAATGTTGTGGGAAGGCGAATCAAAGACTCCGATTTCTAGCGGCACACTTAGAAAATGCAACACATCTACAAAAGAGACTGCTTAGACCACGCTTCTCCGCCCTCTTCGGGAGTATTGCTGTCTGCTGTGGGATCTACATCTACATATGAGTGGATACTCTGCAAATAATTTAAGTGTCTGGCACAGGGTTCATCGAACCATCTTCACAAATCTCTATCATTCCAAACTTGTACAGCGCGCGGAAAGAACGAACACTTATACGGGCTCTGATTTCGCTTAATTTTTCATGGTGATCGTTTCCCCCTATCTAGGTCGACGTCAACAATTTCGCATACGGAGGTGAAATTGGTCACTGGAATTTCTTGATATCACGATAGGATTGACGGCGGATATCGGAAAGGTCCAAAGGACAGCTCGTTTTGTATTATCACGAAGTAAGGGAGTGCCTGCCACGGATACGCGATTTGGAGCGACAATCACTAAAACAGCGGAATTTTTCATTGCGGCAGTGTTTTCTCATGAAATTTCAATCGCCAACTTTCTCTTCAGCGTGTGAATATATTTTGTTGTTATGCATGTACATAGAAAGAAATGATCATCACATCAAAATAAGAGAAATCAGAGCTTGCACGAAAAGATTTAAGTGTTCGTCTTTTCGAAGCACTGTTAGAGATTGTAACAGTAGAAAAATAGCTTGAAGGTGGTTCGACGAACCCGCTTCCTGGCACTTAATTGTGAATTACAGAGCAATCATGTAGGTGTTAATGTAGACGAATCTGTGGTGGCCACACACCTACGCAGAATTATAGAGCGGGCGGCCAATTTTCTTGTAGGGAATCTAGGATAAATGCATTTTCCCTGTCTCCTACTTACGATCCGTCGTCTGCCATCAGATAATCCTACGGCTGAGCACATGTGGACATTTCGTTTCATCTCGCTACAAACTGCTACACACCGGTATTTATATGGACTGCCCTGTTTCAGTTGTGACTGACTGATATTGTAATCAAGGAAAATATTTTTCTACGTTTTTTTTGAAAAGCGTAGTTTTACATTTCTGGACTTTTAAAGCATATTTGTCAGCCTACGCACCAATTTTAAATATTTTTATAATCTAACCGTATATTATTGCAGCTTCTTTTTGGAAAGATTTTTGTAAAAATTTTCAAAATAACAGACCGTTAATAATTTCTGGTGTCGCATTTTGTAAATTTACAGTATGCAGTAATATCTCAGTAACAATTTAGATAAAATTAGTTTGATAGGATCATACAAACGAGAAGAACTGGCCAACAGAAAAAAATTACGAAGGAATGGTACAACAACGTAAGTTATGGATATACGGGGTGTTGAAAAAGTTTCCCCGCAGTGTCGTATGATTGTTAGCCGCGCGTGTAGTACGCCACAGTGAATATACCGAAATGAAACTCAGTGAAATACAAGTTATTAATTTATTGAATATTCATTTTTACTTACAAATTTTCATATTAAATGTTGAATGAGTGTTCCCCCCCCCCCCCCCCCCCCCCTCCGCCCCCGCTGCTGTTGTTGAATACACAATTCAGTTTGTCTAATCGTGTTACCAAACACAAGCTGTAACATTTCTTCTCTAACAGAAGCAGAGAAAGTGGATATTGCAGTTTTCAATTCATCGATGGATTTTGGGCGGTTTTTATAGACAGTTGCTTTCGCTGCACCCCAGAAGAAAACGTCATGTGGTGTTAGGTCAGGCGATCTGGAGGCCATAGCCCTTGACAAATTATGCGAACACCAAAAACATCAGCAAGCAGTGACAATGATACGAGAGCTGTATGCGCGGTTGCACCATCTTGTTAAAAATAACCGTTCAGTATTTCACTTAACACATTTCTTACTGACCTGTTCGGACCCCTGGACATTTTATCGGAAATATCGAGTAGTTTATCCTCAGATAAGACGGTAGGACGACCACTTCTCGGTGAATCTGTCACTGAACAATTACTTCGAAATTTGTTAGTCAAATCTCGCACAGTATCGCGATGTGGGAGTGTTGTCTCCGGAACAACTGAATTAAATGTTTGACGAACTGAAACTATGTATTTATCGCCAGCTTTAAACACTTGTTCGACTAAAAACACACGTTCTTCATTGGTTAGCATTTTAACAGTGATAAAAAAGGAACAAACGAACAAAGTATCAGAAGAGCTAAACTTAAACGTTCACGTCAACAGGTAACGACACACGTCAACGATACTACTGACGCTGGCTGGGATAAACGAAACAGAGGAATGCTGGGAGAGTCCACTTGAAGGGGAGTAACCCAGGTAGGCGAACAATCATACGGCACACGCTGCTAACACTCATACGGCACTGGGGAGAGACTTGTTGAACACCCGGTATAAAGCGGGAGGAACAAAGAAGAAATGGTGTCAGTCACATAAAAGATGTGTTGTTAACGCTCTTGTTACTGCAAGTGTTGAATTAGAAACTACCGTCTTCAGAGACTTTTTTTATCCAGAGCTAAATCTGTAACGTATTGCTTCCGGGACCACCAGGCACCGGTGTTGCCCAGCCGCTGGAAGAGGTCACCCCGCGCACAGTGGCGCCCAGCATGCCTGTGGGTCTTAATCTGATCCAGCCACGAGCCTGTGCGGCGCCATCGGAATTCCAATACCGCCGTCGCCGGCTGCGGCTGTGGCATTAATCGCAGAGTGCGAACCTCTCGGCACGCAGCGAGGAAGCAGCGCACAGTGCGTGCGTCACAGTGCGTGCGTCACAAGGACGGTCCCCGCTCTGCAGAAACTACTGGCGTATTTGCAGGCGAGTGCCACTGGACGCGACGTGGGTGCTAACGTTTTCAATGAAAACGGTTTTCCCCGTATTTAAGAGAATTCTTTATTTTTAAAAGAAACATGATAATATTGGCACTCAACAATCACACATTTAGATCCAGGTCAAGATTTGAACTTTTTTCTTAAATAGCACTTGCTCGCGAAAGGCAAAGGTCCCGAGTTCGAGTCTCGGTAGGGCACACAGTTTTAATCTGCCAGGAAGTTTCATATCAGCGCACACTCCGCTGCAGAGTGAAGATCTCATCCTGGAAACATCCCACAGGCTGTGGCTAAGCCATGTCTCCGCATTATCCTTTTAGAAGTGCAAGTTCTGCAAGGTTCGCAGGAGAGCTTCTGTAAAGTTTGGAAGGTTGGAGACGAGATACTGGCAGAAGTAAAGCTGTGAGGACCGGGCGTGAGTCGTGCTTCGGTAGGTCAGATGGTAGAGCACTTGCCCGCGAAAGGCAAAGGTTCCGAGTTCGAGTCTCGGTCGGGCACACAGTTTTAATCCGCCAGGAAGTTTCAAATCTATACTGATCTAAACGACATAGTCCTGAGACGTGGGACTTACGGAAACCAGGAAAGGTGTGGACTGGGCCTAATCAGTTACCGATGGTTGCACAGAAAACAGATACACTTAATTTTTAAAAAACACAATCCTCAACTATCACTTCTAATGATTTTACTACACTGGTGGCTGAAAACCTTATTACAAGAATTGCAAGTTATTGTCGGCTGAGGGCCATAAGAAATGTACACACAATCAACGGCTCAAGACCTGATTAAGAAGAGTGAACGTTATTCGTGGGCTGAAGGCCATCAGCAATTTCAGAATACACAAGAGCTGAAGGCCTGAATTACAAATACGGTGGACAATCAGACTTAAAAAATACGAAAACCCTTTCTAATAATCTTAATAACTTGTAACAAGCTATAGTAACGGCTGAAGGCCTCGCTAAAACAGGTTTGAAAATTATTTGTCGGCTGAAGGCCACGAGCAATGTTACAAACAATTAACGGCTGAAGGCCTGACTTACAAGTGGGGAAGGTAATAACATGTTAAAACATTAGGGTAAATTTCAAATAATTATGACAACTTGTCCAAATAAGTCGGAGTGGTCCACAGACAGTGCTCCCTGTATAGACCTGAGGAAAGTGACTACAGCTTTGTAAACTGTGAGACAGGCAGACAAGAGTTGTACTCACGTAACAGGATGGCAACTCACACTAGGGGTAGCTTAAGCACCGACCGACCGACTAACCAATCCGCTTAACATCCGATCACCGGTACAACGATGGAATATTTTTAGGCAAGGGCAAAGAGACGGACAGCCCCACGTCTTGAGAAACACACCCAAGCCCGAAGGAAACACTAGAGCCAAGGTAGAACTCCCAAAAACGTATGCACAGTACGATTCAAGAGGCTGTATTACTACACGCCGTGTCGGACAGCATCAACACGACTGGTTAACGTACACTGCCGGAAAAGTACGCTAACCTTCAGGGCAGGTTACTGGGGCGTTAGCGGCCACAAGGCAGAAAATACAGCTGGCGGCACTTCACTAATAAGAATAATACTAAATCCAAACTAACATCAAGGAGTAGAAGGCGGCTAATAGCTTCCGCCAACCTGACAGACTCCACTTGTTGCGGTCGGTCTCACCGACCCTGGGAGCAGCAACACGCAAACAACAGCGAGAACTCAAACAGTGGAGGTTTCAGTACTGGACGTGGTTCACTCAACTTCAAAAGTCCTGGGTTCCATCGTCGGCTATAGCCCCTCGGTCTGACAGTGCCTGGACCCTGCCAGTGGTCCCGGCCTGCCCTTGCGCTGCGGACCTCCTCGCTACTCCGTCCGAGGCCGAACTGATGTCCGTTCGCAACCGCCCCTCACCAAATCCAGTACGCAGACAGCGTTAAAATAACTGCTCATTCAAAACCACAAGATACACATGGATCCGGGAAAACAATTCCACCAACAACACACACTCTTAAAACCAGCACTGTGAAACAACAAGGATGAATTATAAGTCGGCACAAACATAGAGAAGCCAGAAGCGGTCCGAAGACCTAACGCACGTCGTCAGCTGCGATGACCGACCGAACGATTAACCAACGGTCGTCCCCACTCAAGTCAGGCACAGGAAAGATCCCAGTATAAATCGTCGACTGACAAGTTATTACCAAGAGGTCACTTCGACGGACCGACACACATCCACAAAAGAAAAAGTTGCACTACTCGCATATCACGGTCCATTCAACTGAAACACGCTGAACCTGTCCTTGACGTGGTCGTGCACTCTCGCGACCACATCCTTCCGTCGGACAGTGCATGTGTGTCGCCAGCGGTCGAGAGAGTACTGGCTGTCCGGACCTCACTGCTGCTCCGTCCCAACTCAACTCGCTCGACACACGACGACCCGGAAGTACTAGAGGCCGGTCCAAAGATAGTGCCACAGTAAGCGCTATCGATAAGCACTGCTGCTGCCACACACGGACAGACAAGGCGAGTAAACGTAGTGGTGCCAGTGAACACACTAAGAAAACGAGATGCCACTATCCCTATTACAAGATGCCAAGCTATGAACTGCATCAACGCGAGCCGCACACGGATAACCACCCCTAGTACGACGTATTCTCCAGTATTTCTCGAGAGTTTTGGATTACTACCAGGTCTGATTGAAGGAGGACAGCAAACTAATTCAAAAGAAGGCTGCTAAATTTGTTACCGGTAGGTTGGTTCGGACAAGACGAAGTGTTACGGAAATTCTTCTGGAACTTTAACGGGAATCTCTGGCGTGAAGGGGAAGTGCTTGTCGAGGAACACTACTGAGAAAATATAGTGAACCGGCATTTCAAGCTGAGTGCAGAACGTTTTCAAAAAATGGTTCAAATGGCTCTGAGCACTAGGGGACTTAACATCTGAGGTCATCAGTCCCCTAGAACGTAGAACTACTTAAACCTAACTAACCTAAGGACATCACACACATCCATGCCCGAGGCAGGATTCGAACCTGCGACCGTAGCGCGTTGTTCCAGACTGAAGCGCCTTTAACCGCTTGGCCACACCGGCCGGCGCAGAACGTTTCCACTGCCACCAACATTCCGCGTACTAACCACGAATATAAGACATACATAGGAGGCATACATAGTCGCTTTCCCCTCGCTCTATTTGCGAGTGGAAAAGGACTGGAAATGATTAGCTGTGGTAGAAGGAACCCTCCGCCACGCACTCTACGAAGGCTTGCGGAGTTCATATGTAGAAGTATACTGCCGCAGGATTTTACCATGCAGGTAGAAAAGTTACGAGAAAAAGGTTTTTTCTTTTCTCTTACAGCGTTTTCTAAGCCAAAATTGACTCTACATCTTACCAACCGATAGTTCTAAATTCTCAATATATGTGAATGGCTGTAGGTGTCTCCCTGTTGCAAGCTACCTACTAGCTCGTTGTTTCATTGTCCTACGTGCGTCAAGTCCAGATGGTGAGAACACAGCACCAATCGGCGTCTCCTAACACGTCTTCGCTGGTTATTAGGGCTCATTTCGAATCTGAACTCTCCACTGAAGGAAATTATACTCCAGTTATGATACAAACAGACTGTCGCCCTTCATTAGGCCTGACCATCAGGAATGATGGTCTGGAGTGCCATTTGATTTCATTTGCTTGTCATCCGCGGTAGCCTTACTGTACGGCGATACGTAGAGGATATTCTACGCTCCGTTTCATTTTCCCTTTATGGTAAAGTTATATTTCAGCAAGATAATGCCCGCCTGCAGACGACGATTGTTAATATTGCTTGTCTTCGTGGTTACCAAAACCTACCTTTTCCGCAAGGACCTCGTATCAGTCCCCCAATGAGAACTTGTGGAGCAGTATGGGCAGAGCTCTCCAATCATCTCGAGATTTTGGCGGTCTAACGCTTAAATTGGACAGAATTTTCCAATTTTCCACGATATCCCCCAGGTGGCCATCCAGCAATATCAATAAATGGGTTTTCTACGATACCCCCCAGGTGGCCATCCGACAATATCAATAAATGAAAAATCGAATGAATGCTTGCGTAAAGCCAGAGGTGGACCAACGTGCTATTGACGTTGTGAAGGTCTTTCTCTTTGAACCACCCAATTCTTCTGAAGTTGTCACATGTACTGATTCCCGTCACATTAGGATAATTTCTTTGCTGTGAAATAACTCAAACTGCACTCTAACTGGTTTGCGTTTACTTTCGCCGACTCCTTCAGTTCGAGGATGGGAGGCGAAGTCTCAAGAGAACAGTACTTTATACAGTGGGTAATCTTCACTTCGTCTGCCCGCGTTAATTCAAGGCCCAGTTCACGTTCTTAATAGTTTCGCACGTAGCGCACATAAGTCTTTTTGTAACGCTTACAATTTTTTAATTTATTTTTAACAGATGATTACATAAATTACATATGTTAGGCGGAAACAGCAACACACTTGCTACCTGCAAACATTTCCCGATAATGAATTTCAACAACAATGAATCTGCAGTAAGGATCGTACGGATCTCCATTACACCATTGCCCATCTCATATGTGATCATTTTTTCGTGTTAGGATTTGGGACAGACTCAGTGAATGAGGCTCAACTTCCAACAACTTTCGGTAAATGACGACCCCGTGCTGGAACAACAATGAATGTAGTAATTCCAGACATTCTCGTAAAAGAATGGGAAGACCTTCGCTCTCTTCTGGATATTAATCGTATGGTCGATGGAGGTCAAATCGAACGTATATGTTAAAAACTGTCAAAATCTTAAACAAGGCTGCGAAACAGCAACTTCGTAATTCAGAATCGATTGAAAAATCAGCCAACGAGTTGCATATAAAGGTTCATTATTCCTTGGGCATGGTTTCGATATTTGTAAAAACATCTTCAGAAGCACTGGCCTCACTTATTACACCACATGATGCCACAATAGATTAGATGAAACAGAGCGTCTCTTGTTATAACAAGAAACGGAACTATGAAACAAGTGTTACTGCAAGCCATGGTTTAATAAAGCACCAGATCACATACACTCCTGGAAATTGAAATAAGAACACCGTGAATTCATTGTCCCAGGAAGGGGAAACTTTATTGACACATTCCTGGGGTCAGATACATCACATGATCACACTGACAGAACCACAGGCACATAGACACAGGCAACAGAGCATGCACAATGTCGGCACTAGTACAGTGTATATCCACCTTTCGCAGCAATGCAGGCTGCTATTCTCCCATGGAGACGATCGTAGAGATGCTGGATGTAGTCCTGTGGAACGGCTTGCCATGCCATTTCCACCTGGCGCCTCAGTTGGACCAGCATTCGTGCTGGACGTGCAGACCGCGTGAGACGACGCTTCATCCAGTCCCAAACATGCTCAATGGGGGATAGATCCGGAGATCTTGCCGGTCAGGGTAGTTGACTTACACCTTCTAGAGCATGCTGGGTGCCACGGGATACATGCGGACGTGCATTGTCCTGTTGGAACAGCAAGTTCCCTTGCCGGTCTAGGAATGGTAGAACGATGGGTTCGATGACGGTTTGGATGTACCGTGCACTATTCAGTGTCCCCTCGACGATCACCAGTGGTGTACGGCCAGTGTAGGAGATCGCTCCCCACACCATGATGCCGGGTGTTGGCCCTGTGTGCCTCGGTCGTAAGCAGTCCTGATTGTGGCGCTCACCTGCACGGCGCCAAACACGCATACGACCATCATTGGCACCAAGGCAGAAGCGACTCTCATCGCTGAAGACGACACGTCTCCATTCGCCCCTCCATTCACGCCTGTCGCGACACCACTGGAGGCGGGCTGCACGACGTTGGGGCGTGAGCGGAAGACGGCCTAACGGTGTGCGGGACCGTAGCCCAGCTTCATGGAGACGGTTGCGAATGGTCCTCGCCGATACCCCAGGAGCAAGTGTCCCTAATTTGCTGGGAAGTGGCGGTGCGGTCCCCTACGGCACTGCGTAGGATCCTACGGTCTTGGCGTGCATCCGTGCGTCGCTGCGGTCCGGTCCCAGGTCGACGGGCACGTGCACCTTCCGCCGACCACTGGCGACAACATCGATGTACTGTGGAGACCTCACGCCGCACGTGTTGAGCAATTCGGCGGTACGTCCACCCGGCCTCCCGCATGCCCGCTATACGCCCTCGCTCAAAGTCCGTCAACTGCACATACGGTTCACGTCCACGCTGTCGCGGCATGCTACCAGTGTTAAAGACTGCGACGGAGCTCCGTATGCCACGGCAAACTGGCTGCCACTGACGGCGGCGGTGCACAAATGCTGCGCAGCTAGCGCCATTCGACGGCCAACACCGCGGTTCCTGGTGTGTCTGCTGTGCCGTGCGTGTGATCATTGCTTGTACAGCCCTCTCGCAGTGTCCGGAGCATGTATGGTGGGTCTGACACACCGGTGTCAATGTGTTCTTTTTTCCAATTCCAGGAGTGTATATCGTACTTCAGAAAGACTGTACGTTTACTAATGAATAGTCTTCCTGGAGAAAGACTGGCCGTTTACTAACAAGTAGTCTTTCTGAGGTACGATATTTGTGGTCCGGCGCTATGTAAAGTCATGGCTTGCAGTAACTCTTGTTTCATCAATTTCGTTTCTGACAAGAGCCGTAATTAGAGTCGCAGGCAAGCAAGCTTTGGCGTTGAATGTAGAAAGATAACAGCCATTTCAATGACATAGACGAAATACATATATGGAAGGGCGGGTATTCGAATCGCCACCCTCGAGAATGGTAGTCTATTGTGATTCCTCTGTGTCACTCCGCTATTTTAGGGCTTGTGTCTAAATGGAACTAGCAGACCGAAGAAACAACTGCAGAGACGATGTAACTAGAAGTGTCAAAATAAACTTCCATCTTGAAGACTGGAAGCAAAAGTAACACCTTCATTAAACCAAAGTGCGAAGTGGTTATTTCCAGACCGATGTTCATCATCAGCGGCTTCCCCTTGCTTCAATAAAGTGCGGAGCCTCTAGTAAACAGCGTCCACAAAATGGCCCTAATCTCGTGGCCAAGCACTCGCCTGCAACGCAACCAGGTGCTTCGCTTTTCCTACTGGTTTATTTCTCCCAGGAGACCTGCAGCATGCGCTACACGTATATTCACTTAGGTTAATGCCCGGCCAAGTACGTAACGACCCGCCACGCTGAACTGTGTCCTCACTTTAGAAACTCCTTCCGTCCCTGGGCAGTCGTCAGGCCCAACAAAGGTGGGTAAGTACCTCTACTTGCCCGTTTCGAACAGTTTCAGGTTAGGGGTAGAGGATACTTCCACTTTTGTTCAGTCACTTAGTTCAACACAGTCGCGTTCTTTTACCTACATTGTGACATTATACTTCAATGCAGGCTAAATAGCTCAATCAGTGCACTATCTTCAGCTAATTTTCAGCAGTTCGAAGGCCTACTCGAGAGCCACCTCATATTTAGTCAGTGCGTCTTCATATGTCATCCTCTATACGTCACTTTGGCGTAAGGCTGTATCATTAATTACCGCTTTCCCTTGTAAATGACAGTACGCTCCGACGATATCATCGACATTGTAAGCAACTTTACTTTGCTATTAATTAAGCCGAAGTTTTACTTGACAGTCATCGGGGACTATATCCTTAGTAGTTAACATGGCTCAGTTTTCGTATATATTACATTTCGACGTATTGTATCTTCTTCGTGAAGGAATCAAACAAATGCGCAAGGTGTTAAATTACGTTAGCTCCATTTTCACTGTTCCGCATTTTTTTACTAGCGATAAGTCTCTCACGTCAGTACTGGGATAATGTGGCAGAATACCGTTTAATGAAGCAGTAAGGTTATCAGATTGCGATGCAAAGACTAAAAAAGAGAACTTAAAGAAACTTAAAAATATTGTACAGAAAAAACGTAATTCTGAAACTAAAACGAGTAGTGGTGAACCTCTTGTCTTTTGATCAAGAAGTCTCTTCGGTTTTTAGCAAAGAGCTGAATATCGTAACTACACCTAAGAGAATTCCCGTTGATAAAATTTTCAGTGCTCCAAAAAATCCTTGTCTGTTTTTTCTGAAGGTTCAGGTCGAAGAAGTAAGACATGAGGCAAACAGATTTCTCCGGAATACAAAACCGCCCAAAAGCAAAATATCGGCGCAGAGCGGGAAAGCTTTTAATCAACTCAAGAGAAACGAAGTCTCGTAATCACTAAGTGGGTAAGAGAAATGTTACACTTCTTGTGGACTCTGTGTAATACCCTAAGACGATGGATAACTGTTGGTTAATCGTGTATAGCCCAAGTTAAGAAATCACTCGAGAACTGAATCTGTTACCGGACTCCGAAATGAATGCTCTGTTAGCAAGTGTCTAATGCCCTGAACAATTGTGCCACCAAGCATATAATGGTCTTCTAAAAAATATACAAAGAAAAGTGCCCACTAAAACCTATAGTGAAATGAATTAACTCTCCAACTTACTTTTTTGAAAGTGATTTGTCGAGGATATCTAGTTGAAAAAGGATATACTTTCGTGAAAGCTTCTAAATATTTTGCGCAAGTTGAACCTATCCTGGAATGACGTTGCTGTACGTTTCGACGTGATATCTTTATCCCAGTAGCAGATACTTCGGATATCTTAGTGGAGGAAGTTGCTTCTGATTGTGTTACCCTATAGAATAATGTCTTCGATCGAGATGCTTTAAACACAAACGAAGATTCTTCGAACACTCTGGAGGCGTTGCTGTGAGATTACCTTTGTCGTCTACACCACCTGACATTGTTATGTTACATTCTGAACAATAGGTGCCACTAAACCCTTTAGGTTGGCTGCTGCATGTCTACAGCCTATTTGTTATAGTGTCACACAATACAGAAGAGCCGCAATATATTCCACATTTTCATTACTGAGATTTATCCCAGAATCAAAACCGCCTAAAACATAGAGTGAGATCGAGCTCCTATTCGTAGGAATGTTGGTTTATAGAAGAACCGCCAGTACTCTAAAACTCACAGCGTGCAGAAATCCTACCAAAAAATAAGTTCTTAACTGTACTACACACCACCACCTAGCCCAGATGAAAGCAGTGCTCGACACTCTGTCTTCAACAACATTCACAATAACAGTTTCGAATTGGGGTTGAATTTCTTAAAGAAGACTATGAAGGCCAATTGCTATGATGATTTATCGACAGACAGTTGTACTTCCCAAGAAGTGTCGAATTATCGACCTTGCTAGATCTAGTTCGAGCCGTAGTTTTTCGGTTTTTCGGCGGTTTTCAGAGGCACAAACTGAGCAGCTGGTCTGTATAATCGATATCTGAATGCTAAAGAGAGAGAGCAGAGGCCACACGTAGATACTGCACGTAGAGGGGGAGCAGAGGGCGCACGTAGATACTACTCGACTGTGATATATCACCGTGCTTGAACTGGCAAGTCATCAGCGGGGAACGACGCAGTGTCAATCTGGGAGATCGGCGGATTTAATAACCAGTGAAGTGACGTTTTTGTCACGTGACTGAACATGCTTCCGGATATAACTTAAGTTTATTTGAATTGTATTCAGTACAGGAAGAATCTAACGGTCAGGGAAGTAATACTCTTTCTCTACTGCAGCTAACGATTCTTAATCTGATAAACGGTGTTCATGCCTTGTCCACGGCCGGCCGCGGTGGTATAGCGGTTCTGGGCGCGCAGCCCGGAACCGCGCGACTGCTACGGTCGCAAGTTCGAATCCTGCCTCGGGCATGGATGTGTGTGATGTCCTTAGGTTAGTTAGGTTTAAGTAGTTCTAAGTTCTAGGGGACTGATGACCACAGATGTTAAGTCCCATAGTGCTCAGAGCCATTTTGAACCTTGTCCACGTCAGGTCAGAGAGAAATAGTAAGTTGTCTGAAGTTCTGAGAAACATACCTGTTAGATCGGTGGGTAGTGCTTAGGAAGTTAATTACTTTCAATTATGCGGTTTAAGTTACATGTTGAGTATATGTTATATGCTTTTGAAATGGGTAAATACTCTTTCTAACGACAAGGAAAGATTTATAAATTTTCTGCCGTATTAATATCGTTAGTAACACATAGTTTCAAAGTGCTTAGAGCATAGTTGTTCAAAGCTCATTACGATTTGCAAAAGCCTAGTAAGACAGTCAGTATATAAGGTTTTTATTTTATTAAGTTGTAATTTTTATTAACTGGTGCCCGGGTTCCCGGGTTCGATTCCCGGTGGGGTTAGGGATTTTCTCTGCCTCGTGATGGCTGGGTGTTGCGTGCTGTCCTTAGGTTAGTTAGGTTTAAGTAGTTCTAAGTTCTAGGGGACTGATGACCATAGATGTTAAGTCCCATAGTGCTCAGAGCCATTTGAATCATTTTTATTAACTGGTGCTCTGCATATAATTAAAAAAAGCATTTACTTGTGAAGACAACATTCCGAGAATTAATCTTTTTGCTAAGAACTGAGTAACGAGTTGAACACAGTGCAACTGGACAGCAATGTTAAGTTCTTATTTGGGCTACAGACGTCAAAGAAATATTTTAAAACTTTCTGTTGACTTTCAGTAAGCTCCAAAGCGTTTCACTTGTCTCGATCTGCATCCTGTCATTGTTCAACTTGAAACTAAATATCACTAACCCTTTGACTGCTGTTGACGAGTTCACTCGTCATGCTGCGTGCAGCTCCCTGGGTGCTAATGACGAGTATAGTCGCGGCCACTGGGTTTCCCCTGACGCTGTTGACGAGTTAAGTCGCACCCGCTTCCCGGCCCCTGAGCGCTGATGACGAGTATGGGCGAGGTGCTACCTGATTGTTGATGACGAGATAACTCGGACAGCGGACTTCCCGTCCCATGTCTCAGTAGCCTTTCGCAGTTCTGGCCGCTAGCTTGGCTGTTGTGAGCCTAGGCTTTGCACTAAAGTTCAGTGTTCATCGGAATTTTCACCAGTGTGTTTCGCGTCCTGTATTTTACAAGGAATATGGCGGGACGTCGTGGTTGCACTGAGGAAGAAATCGTGGAGATTCTTGCGAAGAGTGACAGTGAGGGTGAACTACTTGATATTGACGAATGTGATGGCTCTTCCACAGAGTCCAAAAGCTCTATTCATAAACCGTCCACTTCAGCAGGGGTGTCAAAGCAGTCTCATGTTTCAACAAGAGATGTTAGTTGTTCTGAATCTGAAGAATCAGAAACTGATAGTGAATCGCCTACGAATAAAGCACGTCTTAGTGATATATTCGACTGGAAAGGAAATGACTTTAAGCCAGTTAATCACGCATTTATTGATACACTGTCGGGACATGTGTGTCAAATAGGGAATGACTCAAGTATTCTGTCAGTTGTCATGTTATTCTTTACACAAGAACTGATGAAATATGTAGCTGACGAAACGAATCGATTTTATTTATTCACCAAGGAGAATACGCCAGAATCAGTGCATTCTCGAATCTCAAAGTGTAAAGATACTGGATATGAAGAAATTTATTGTTTCATAGCTGTTTGTCTTGTGATGCCTCGCGTGAAAAAACTGAAAATTAGCGAATACTGGACCAGAGATGTTCTTCTAAATACGCCAATTTTTAGTGAACTCATGTCAAGAGACCGCTTTTGTTACTTATGAGAATGTTACATTTCAGTGACAACTCTGCCAATACTGGAGGAGACAGATTATTCAAAATTAGGAACATCGTCAATAAAGTTCGTACAGCTTTCCGTTGTGCATTTAATCCACATCAGAAACTCTGCATTGATGAGAGTTTGTTATTATTCAAAGGACGCTTATCTTTCAGACAATTCATTCCATCGAAACAGAGTAGATTCGGTATAAAAACATTTGTGTTATGTGATTGTAAGACTGGCTACGTCTTGGATTTCATTGTTTATACTGGGGCATCAACAGAAACTGAGTTACACAATTTGGGTAAAACTGGTGACATATGGCTACACTTACGAAGCCCCATTTAGAACGTGGACATACCCTCTACGCCGATAACAGGCACTAAGCGCAGACTTGTTTGCCTGGCTTCACAGTCATGGGACGAACGCATGTGATACTATCCGTAAGTACAGACGCAACATACCGAAACTTCAGAAGGAACTGGAACGTGGAGATATTCAATTTATGTGTACTGATACAATGCTTGCTATAAAGTGGTGTGACAAAATGGAAGTGTGGATGTTGACCACCTGTAACACCACAGAAATGGTTGACACAGGAAACATTGACAGGAATACTGGAGAAAAAATTAAGAAACCACAAAACATTGTAGACTATAACTTGAATATGGGAGCAGTTGACCATTCTGATATGCTGCTTAGCTCTGTCGGATGTATACGGAAAACAATGAAGTTCGTTTTTCACGTTCTACATCTGTGTGTTTTAAATGCTCATGTCCTGCACAGATCACTAACAGGTCGGAAAATGACGATAGCAGAGTTTCATCTGTCACTCGTAAAGGAACTTACAGAAACGTATGCGTTAGAGTGCAGAAAAGCTGGCAGAGGAAGGTGTTCTGATGATAATCCTCTAAGATTTGTGGGAAGGCATTTTCCAGACATTATAACAAGTGAGAAATCCAAGAAAAGTGCGCTAACGCGTAGATGCATTGTTTGCTGGAAACCAAAAGTAGGTCGAGAAAGCAGGTACGAATGTAAAACTCGCAAGGTACCATTGTGTGTCGTACACTGTTTTGAAAAATACCACACAAAACAGAATTACTATTTGCAGCATAGATCGAATACAATAATGCTATTAGAAAAAAACTTCGAAAACGAAAAAGTAATTATAAAAAGGGAAAAACAAAATAAAAATGTTTTTAACTTCGCCAGTGCCGGTCCAAAGCCCGGATCAAGAAGAAGGATGGGAAACATATTCACAAAGTGTAAAAGTAACGCCTATATTTACAGTTCATGACTTTCAATTTTCTCTATACGTGAATTTAATGTGCTAACAAAAAGAGAGAGATTTCACAGGTTTCAAATGTTGGAAAATGTGTTGAATATTTATGTGCAACAATCACAAGTATTGTACAAATTTCGTCATAGAAACAAAATTACGCATAATCGGGTAATTACAAAGCGCAACAAAAATTCGGGCAATTCAGCGATACAAACAGTAGTTGTTGTTGTTGTGGTCTTCAGTCCTGAGACTGGTTTGATGCAGCTCTCCATGCTACTCTATCCTGTGCAAGCTTTTTCATCTCCCAGTACCTACTGCAACCTACATCCTTCTGAATCTGCTTAGTGTATTCATCTCTTGGTCTCCCTCTACGATTTTTACCCTCCACGCTGCCCTCCAATACTAAATTGGTGATCCCTTGATGCCTCAGAACATGTCCTACCAACCGATCCCTTCTTCTGGTCAAGTTGTGCCACAAACTTCTCTTCTCCCCAATCCTATTCAATACTTCCTCATTAGTTATGTGATCTACCCATCTAATCTTCAGCATTCTTCTGTAGCACCACATTTCGAAAGCTTCTATTCTCTTCTTGTCCAAACTATTTATCGTCCATGTTTCACTTCCATACATGGCTACAACTCATACAAATACTTTCAGAAATGACTTCCTGACACTTAAATCAATACTGGATGCTAACAAATTTCTCTTCTTCAGAAACGCTTTCCTTGCCATTGCCAGCCTACATTTTATATCCTCTCTACTTCGACCATCATCAGTTACTTTGCTCCCCAAATAGCAAAACTCCTTTACTACTTTAAATGCCTCATTTCCTAATCTAATTCCCTCAGCATCACCCGACTTAATTAGACTACATTCCATTATCCTTGTTTTGCTTTCGTTGATGTTCATCTTATATCCTCCTTTCAAGACACTGTCCATTCCATTCAACTGCTCTTCCAAGTCCTTTGCTGTCTCTGACAGAATTACAATGTCATCGGCGAAACTCAAAGTTTTTATTTCTTCTCCATGGATTTTAATACCTACTCCGAATTTTTCTTTTGTTTCCTTTACTGCTTGCTCAATATACAGATTGAACAACATCGGGGTGAGGCTACAACCCTGTCTTACTCCCTTCCCAACCACTGCTTCCCTTATATGTCCCTCGACTCTTATAACTGCCATCTGGTTTCTGTGCAAATTGTAAATAGCCTTTCGCTCCCTGTATTTTACCCCTGCCAACTTTAGAAATTGAAAGACAGTATTCCAGTCAACATTGTCAAAAGCTTTCTCTAAGTCTACAAATGCTAGAAACGTAGGTTTGCCTTTCCTTAATCTTTCTTCTACGATAAGTCGTAAGGTCAGTATTGCCTCACGTGTTCCAGTGTTTCTACGGAATCCAAACTGATCTTCCCCGAGGTTGGCTTCTACTAGTTTTTCCATTCGTCTGTAAAGAATTCGTGTTAGTATTTTGCAGCTGTGACTTATTAAACTGATAGTTCGGTAATTTTCACATCTGTCAACACCTGCTTTCTTTGGGATTGGAATTATTATATTCTTCTTGAAGTCTGAGGGTACTTCGCCTGTTTCATACATCGTGCTCACCAGATGGAAGAGTTTTGTCAGGACCGGCTTTCCCACGGCCGTCAGTAGTTCCAATGGAATATTGTCTACTCCGGGGGCCTTGTTTCGACTCAGGTCTTTCAGTGCTCTGTCAAACTCTTCACGCAGTATCATATCTCCCATTTCATCTTCATCTACATCCTCTTCCATTTCCATAATATTGTCCTCAAGTACATCGCCCTTGTATAGACCCTCTATATACTCCTTCCATCTTTCTGCTTTCCCTTCTTTGCTTAGAACTGGGTTTCCATCTGAACTCTTGATATTCATGCAAGTCGTTCTCTTATCTTCAAAGGTCTCTTTAATTTTCCTGTAGGCGGTATCTATCCTACCCCTAGTGAGATAGGCCTCTACATCCTTACATTTGTCCTCTAGCCATCCCTGCTTAGCCATTTTGCACTTCCTGTCGATCTCATTTTTGAGACGTTTGTATTCCTTTTTGCCTGTTTCACTTACTGCATTTTTATATTTTCTCCTTTCATCAATTAAATTCAATATTTCTTATGTTACCCAAGGATTTCTACTAGCCCTCGTCTTTTTACCTACTTGATCCTCTGCTGCCTTCACTACTTCATCCCTCAAAGCTACCCATTCTTCTTCTACTGTATTTATTTCCCCCATTCCTGTCAATTGTTCCCTTATGCTCTCTCTGAATCTCTGTACAACCTCTGGTTCTTTTAGTTTATCCAGGTCCCATCTCCTTAAATTCCCACCTTTTTGCAGTTTCTTTAGTTTTAATCTACAGGTCATAACCAATAGATTGTGGTCAGAGTCCACATCTGCCCCTGGAAATGTCTTACAATTTAAAACCTGGTTCCTAAATCTCTGTCTTACCATTATGTAATCTATCTGATACCTTTTAGTATCTCCAGGGTTCTTCCACGTATACAACCTTCTTTCATGATTCTTAAACCAAGTGTTAGTTATGATTATGTTGTGCTCTGTGCAAAATTCTACCAGGCGGCTTCCTCTTTCATTTCTTAGCCCCAATCCATATTCACCTACTATGTTTCCTTCTCTCCCTTTTCCTACACTCGAATTCCAGTCACCCATGACTATTAAATTTTCGTCTCCCTTCACAATCTGAATAATTTCTTTTATTTCATCATACATTTCTTCAATTTCTTCGTCATCTGCAGAGCTAGTTAGCATATAAACTTGTACTACTGTAGTAGGTGTGGGCTTTGTGTCTATCTTGGCCACAATAATGCGTTCACTATGCTGTTTTGTAGTAGCTTACCCGCATTCCTATTTTCCTATTCATTATTAAACCAACTCCTGCATTACCCCTATTTGATTTTGTGTTTATAACCCTGTAGTCACCTGACCAGAAGTCTTGTTCCTCCTGCCACCGAACTTCACTAAGTCCCACTATATCTAACTTCAACCTATCCATTTCCCTTTTTAAATTTTCTAACCTACCTGCCCGATTAAGGGATCTGACATTCCACGCTCCGATCCGTAGAACGCCAGTTTTCTTTCTCCTGATAACGACATCCTCTTGAGTAGTCCCCGCCCGGAGATCCGAATGGGGGACTATTTTACCTCCGGAATACTTTACCCATGAGGACGCCATTATCATTTAACCATACAGTAAAGCTGCATGCCCTCGGGAAAAATTACGGCTGTAGTTTCCCCTTGCTTTCAGCCGTTCGCAGTACCAGCACAGCAAGGCCGCTTTGGTTATTGTTACAAGGCCAGATCAGTCAATCATCCAGACTGTTGCCCTTGCAACTACTGAAAAGGCTGCTGCCCCTCTTCAGGAACCACACGTTTGTCTGGCCTCTCAACAGATACCCCTCCGTTGTGGTTGCACCTACGGTACGGCTATCTGTATCGCTGAGGCACGCAAGCCTCCCCACCAGCGGCAAGGTCCATGTGAAATTCCTTATCACACCAGACTACGAATTTAACGACGTGAAGTAAAATTGTTCTTATCGTTGCTCACAGTAAGTTCCGATGTTGTAGTGCGATATGAAAGATGATCTGTATGTCGCTTTCTGCAATAAACGACGTAATACGATGTTCTGAACAACAAAAATAACGTACAGTAATCTATAATCTATGGCTTATTTTATTCATTCTTGAGTTAGTACGGTGAGGAACGCATAGATAAATGCACACATTATAAACGGGTATCCAAGAAAGAGCAATAAACTGTTGATGTAAAGCTACCGAATCACGTCGGTTTCGGCATAATCTACAAAAATAGTGCAAGAAAACTACAAGCAAGATATCATTCTTGGTGACGGAAAATAGTTTTACCAGACAGTTTTATTCTGTAGTAATTCACCTGCAGGGGAACTATGTAGTGAGAGGATTTACGAGTATTCTGTATCGGCCTTGAGAGGACACAATATTTCGCGTGGAGTCGCAGTCACTGAAGAAATATTCAGCACAGGGCGGGTGGGGCAGCGAGGGGCGCCCCGCCCCAGGCGGCAGCTCGAGGGTCAGCCACATTAGCGCAGGTGTACGGATGACAGTGCAGGCCGCGGCGCCTCAGCGTGCCAAGCGGATCGTGCGCCTCCAGCAGTCAAAAGGGCTAATTGTACTAATAGGCAGGACAAAGGCCCATCTTTCCAATCTTTTAGGTTACTGCTCGTTTCTATGAGTGCTGACTGCGTGAGGAGATTTCTTCGGAAAAATTATGTACAAGCCACATTTTTCAAGCAATACAAAGTAAAAGAGTTTGTCCCGCACAGTACGGTCGCACCTGTTTACCTCAACACTGCGGGAGTGTATGACGCGACGTGTGACTGTCGTAAAGGATACAGGGTGACTTTGCTGAATGAGAAGAAACAGCAGGAAACAGACCCCAGAGGATAAGGAGCTAGACAGGATATGTGGACGTACTGAGGGAAATACGTTCCATGAGATGTACATTCGCATGAAGGTGGAGGTAAAACATTCATCAATACGTAGCAGCACTAGGTTCTAATAAATTTGCTACAAGTAATAGGAGCCGTACATAAGGACCAGCGGGTCCGAAAAAACCGCTGAGACAGGAAAGACCGAATGAAAATGGGGAGGCGGCCACGAAAGCCCCATTGATGCAGTTGTGCAAGAATACAGTGTCTCCAAGTAGTATTATATGCCTTGCTGATATCAAAGAAGATACCGATACAGTGATGCTGACGGAGGAAAGCCTGCTGAATAGCCGCCTCGAGGAGTGTCAGGTTGTCGACTGTGGACCGAAATTTTCGGAATCCACACTGAAAGCGGCTAAGGAGCTGCCTGGTCTCTAGCAGCCAGACCAGACGACGGTTAACCATTCGTTCCAGGGTCTTTCCGACACAGCTTGTCAAGGCAATACTACGATAACTACTGGGACATGTGCGGTCCTTGCCTGGTTTGAGGAGAGGGATGAGGATTGCCTCCCTCCACGAGGTGGGGAAAACTCCCGTCCGCCATATGAGATTAAAACATTCGAGGAGGATTTCCTTTGACGCCGCTGGCAGATGGCGAAGCATGGAGTACCGGATGCGGTCGTAACCTGGTGCGGTGTCAGAAGCCGCAGTAAGTGCCGATTCAAGTTCCCACATGGAGAAAGGGGAGTTGTAGGCCTCAGAATTGTTCGACCGAAAGTCCAGCTTCGCTCGTTCGACAGTCGCACGGTAGCGACGAAATGCTGGATCCTGGGTTGCAGTGGCAGTACTTTGTGCAAAATGCTCTGCCAGCGTCTGAGCAATGGCTCTGGGTGTTGTTTGGAGGCATCCCTGGTTCAGGACTGCAGCTATTGGTAGACGGCTGCGTTTACCGGAAATCCTCCGGATGGCTTCCCATACTTTTGTGGAACAAGTGGAACGGTTGATGGAGTCCAGGAACTCCTGCCATGACCTTTTCTTGCTCTCTTTAATGACACGGCGTGCCCTGGCTCTCGCGATGCGAAAGGCGGTAAGATTGACTGCTGTTGGGCGGCATTTAAATCGGCGAAGAGCCGCACGCCTGTCCCGGATGGCTGAACGGCACTCCTCCGTCCACCAAGGCACAAGGCGCCGCTTAGGAGGGCCAGAAGACTGTGGCATGGACAGGTCAGCAGCATGATGGATCACAAGTGTGATGTGATCCACCCATTCCTGTACGCTGTTGTGGCGTTCAAAGACAGCCAATCGAGTGAACAGAGGCCAGTTAGCCCTGCCAACCATCCACGATGGCGGCCTCTGCTCCAGCAATACACCATCCAGGAGATGAATGAGGATGGGGAAGTGATCGCTGGAATGAAGGCGTTACCCTCTTTGCCATAGCCATAAACAGTATAACGTCTACAGTGAGGAGTCCAGTACAGTGCTCCTTGTTTGTGGACGACTTTGCTGTTTTCTGTTCCTCCTCCAGTGTTGCAACCGTGAGCCGTCAGTTGCAGCTAACAGTGCGGCGGTTAGAGGAGTGGGCTGCAAAGACAGGTTTTCGGTTTTCTGCCGATAAGTGTGTTTGTGTTCCTTTTAATCGTTCTCGTCGTCTTTTTACTTTGCCTGCCTTGCATATGGGGGATGCTGTCCTACATTTTAGAGACGCAGTGCGGTTTCTGGGACTAATTTTTGACTCCAGGTTGTCATGGCTGCCACACCTACGTGACTTGAAAGCCAGATCCCTGAAGGCACTCAACATCCTCAAGTGCCTCAGCCACAGGTCTTGGGGCGCGGACAGGGCGCGTCTCCTTCAGTTTTATCGGGCTTTTGTGCGTTCGCGGCTGGACTATGGGTGCACAGTATATGGGTCAGCGAGGCCGTCTTATTTGCGGATCCTTGACACTGTCCACCATGCTGGGATTCGACTGGCCACGGGTGCTTATCGGACCAGTCCCATACCAAGTCTCTGTGCTGAGGCTGGCGAACCGCCACTTACCATCCGGCGGCAGCTCCTTCTGGTGCGCCAGGCTTGTAAGTTTCTTGCGGCTCCCAGCTCGCCTGCTCACCGCCTTGTTGCCCATCCACCTCTGGAACGCCTTTTTTCCCGCCGTCCCCGGGCTACGTTGCCGTTTGGGATCCGTGTGCAACGTGTTCTAGAGTCGCTTGGTGTGGAGTCTGTACAACCCCAAATCCAGGGTTTTAACCACCTGCCACCCTGGTTACTGAAGAGGCCCAGAGTGATTTTAGATTTATTGCAGTACAAGAGGGGTTGCACTCCTGCCACCGTTTTTCATGCAGCATTTTCTGCTGTTTTATCTGAGCACCACGACTATGTAGCGGTTTTTACGGATGGGTCGAAACAAGGGGATTCCGTTGGCTGCTCCGTTGTTTTTCCGGATCGTGTCCTTAAGGTCCGACTGCCTCCGCCTTTCACGGTCTTTGATGCAGAATTGTCTGCGATCTTGCGGGCGCTGGAGGAGATGAGACATTCTTCCTCTCCTAAATTTCTTGTCTGTTCCGATTCCCTCAGTGCCCTTCAATCATTGCACCATTTGTATCCGGCAGTTACAGTAGTCCAGACCATCCAGGATGCCCTCCTCCGACTACAGCGACTGGGGAAGGTTGTAGCTTTCTGCTGGGTTCCGGGGCATGTTGGCATTGCTGGGAATGAAGGGGCAGATCTCGCAGCCAAGGAAGCGTGTCTTGATCCACACGTATCTCAGTGTGCTATCCCCTTGCACGCACTCACCTTGCTGTTGAGCTCACGGGTCATGCGTCGGTGGGAGGATGAGTGGCTGGAAGTGACTGACAATAAGCTCCGTATAGTCAAGCCCACAACGCGTGTGTGGTGTACTTCCTTTCAGCCCCATCGACGGGACGAGGTTCTCCTCACTCGGCTTCGAATAGGCCACAGCCCTATGACGCATGGCTTCCTGCTCCGGCGGGAGGACCCTCCACTGTGTGGTGCTTGCGGCGTCCAGGTCACTGTGCGCCACGTTTTATTGGATTGCGTTTTATTTTCTGACCAGCGGGCCGCGGCTGCCTTGCCAGCGGACCTGCCAACTCTTTTAGGCAACACTCGGACGAATGTGGTTAAAGTTTTAAAGTTCTGTGCCATGTCGAATGTTTTTACAAAGATTTTAGGGAGGGGATTTTAACTTGTTTCCTGTGTGACAAGCTCGCCCATATTTTATGTAAGTGGCCAGACACTGACGGTTTCCTATGTCATTCTTGTCGCTATGTTATCCCTTACCTTAGGTTTTACCTTCTCAGGTCGTATTTTCCCTCTTTTCCTGCTTTGAGTGTGTTTTTCAGTTTTATTAGGTCTCTCCACATTCGTTCCTTTTACTGTGTGTCAGGGCGCTGATGACCTCGATGTTGAGCGCCCATAAACCCCAACACACACACACACACACATAAGGACCAGATATAAAACCACACAAGAAGACTGAAGGTAACACACAAAGTGTTCAAAATTCATCTTCTACTGGAAGTTAACAGGTTCCAGTACTGATGGTCGCTTCATCGTTCGTCTTCGACAATGTTCAGTTAACCGGAAACATCAGAAAATTTTCAAGATTTCTGCCATAGTGGTCCAATGTCGATTGAACAATGGGAAACCGAAGAGGAATATGACGCGGCATAACTACCCAGAAGGTTTTACTCTTCGTTGCGTGTCCTACTGAGGCTACAAACAACGAATTTACATTAAGGAACTTCGTTTTCAGCAAATCGGAACATTTTTCTGTCCTAGAGAATAAGCAGATTAACGTAATGATTTGTCAACACTATAATCGTGTTTAATGGGATCGAATTCTATGTAAACATAGATTGATGTTTACAAACTTTCACTTCGTTCGACACCAAAAGTCTCACTGTCTTGATGTAATGACAACATTTTCGCCAAGTGACTGAGTATGTTACGTTTCTCAACTTATTCCAGCTAACTGTAATAGCATGATATATAACACACGAAAGAACAAATAAGTGAAATTTATAAACTCAGATAATATTTAACTTACTTAAAACGCTTTAGCTCTCTTCACTCTAAAACGGAACAAACAATATGTCAAATATTCCTCTATTAATATACCATATTGTTTCGAAAACACTTGAAAACGGCTGCCTCCTGAAAACAAACCTGAATTTCAGATCAGATAGACTCGATTGCTGAAACATTTCCCTTCATAGATATCTCATAACAGCTTTGACAATCTTAGTGGATGTATTAACCTATTACCTACAAATATTAGTTGGTCGACATAAGTATTTTGGAGTTTGGAAGCAACATAGGCATTTAAGAGATCCGTTGAATATCACATCTAAGTCATATGCTCTACATAGTGTCTACAATATAAAACAAGATCGTTGTCACCAATGAGCAATCAATAGCTAATGTTCGCTTTATAAATAGTGTGCGGCATGAATTGCTGCAGATGCCAAGAAATTGTAATCTGGTTTGACCTCCTCTGCTGTAATTTCAGTTTCAGATTGATTAAGTACGTCAGCAGGTTTGTGTTGTGTAGGATGACTAAAACTGGAGATAGACCTCAATGATTTAAACGCGTTTGGAGAAATTCAGCTGCTGGGTATACTTTTATCTCAAAGAATAGGATGGTCGTGTAGTGGAGTTTCGCTTGTCAGATTTTTTTCAATTATGGCTGAAATTCTCATTTCACCCGTTGTCCACGGGCAGCATCTTACAATATTAATCAAGTTGCACTGGATTTTACGTTCGATAAACAAGAAAAGGAAATAAAGTCAGAATATCCGTTCAGGCAAATACAAATATAAACAGCAGCAGAAAATAGAGTAAGGGGTCCTGGATTCGTTATGAATAGGATGAAACAAGGACGAAAACAATTATTTTAGAACCTGTAGGGAAAGAGGGTATTCCAGGCCAAAAGGAGGAAACTAGTGTCAAATATAAGACATGATATGAGGAAGAAATTTATGAAAATTTGCATCTGGAACACAGCATTGCATGGTAGTGTATCACCGACAGAAGGAAATTCGGGAACGAAGAGAATGGAGGCATCTGAAATGTTGGGCTATAGAAGGATGTTGAAAACGAGTTGGACCGAAGAGATAATAAATAAAGAGTTCCCCGTTGAATCGGCAAGAACATTGACAAGAGTAACAGACAGGTTGATGGGACATACATTAAGGCACTGATGAGTACATTCCACAGTACTTGAGGCCTGTACTGAGGGTGAAAGATGTTTAGGGAAAAAAAGAGATTGGAATAACTCTAACGACTAATTGAAGACATAGGGATCAAGTGCTGCTTGGAGATGAAGTCATTAACAAAAGGGAAGAGGCCCGGTGCAACGAATCAGAAGCCGGACTGATGGCTCAAAAAACAAAAAATGTCCCCCCCACCCCCCAATGCCGTTCGATGAAGCAGTAGGTGAAATCATATTAATCATGGAATGGAAACACACAGCAACAGAACGTACCAGCGTGACTTGAAACACTTTGTTACAGGAAATGTTCAAAATGTCCTCCGTTAGCGAGGATACATGCATCCACCCTCCGTCGCATGGAATCCCTGATGCGATGATGCAGCCCTGGAGAATGGCTTGTTGTATCACAGCCGCCCACAATACGAGCACGAAGAGTCTCTACATTTGGTACCGGGGTTGCGTAGACAAGAGCCTTCAAATGCCCCCATAAATGAAAGTCAAGAGGGTTGAGGTCAGGAGAGCGTGGAGGCCATGGAATTGGTCCGCCTCTACCAATCCATCGGTCACCGAATCTGTTGTTGAGAAGCGTACGAACACTTCGACTGAAATGTGCAGGAGCTCCATCGTGCATGAACCACATGTTGTGCCGTACTTGTAAAGGCACATGTTCTAGCAGCACAGGTAGAGTATCCAGTATGATATCATGGCGGTGAATCGAGCAAGTACAGTACATACTGACGAAACTAAAATGAGCTCTAACATAGAAATTAAGCGTTTCCGGACACATGTCCACATCACATCTTATATTTATTTGTGTGTGAGGAATGTTTCCTGAAAGTTTGGGCGTACCTTACTGTAACACCCTGTATTTAATATGGTGCACTGGTTTAAGTACGTATTTAAAATAAAAGCGAAAACGAGCAAATAAGGCACATTAATTTTGCAACAACGTGAACAACAAGACACCTGTTCGATTTGCTTATATAAGTGAAATACAACACAGAAAACGTGAGGTCAGTAAATGTAAAATAATTGATTGTAAAATTTTCGTATTTGGTCTTACTTTTCGGTTCAGTTTTAACTTCTTTCACGAGGAAGGTTGTCGTCTTTGTTATAAACCCATCTCGAATGTTGTAGATTAGTTTCGATTACTTTTACATTTCATCCCCTAAGCAGCACATATCCATAAGCCTCTAGCCCCTTGTTACAAGTGGTGAAAATAATGTCGTAGGGTATATAATATCTTTGCCGGCCGAAGTGGCCGTGCGGTTAAAGGCGCTGCAGTCTGGAACCGCAAGACCGCTACGGTCGCAGGTTCGAATCCTGCCTCAGGCATGGATGTTTGTGATGTCCTTAGATTAGTTAGGTTTAATAGTTCTAAGTTCTAAGGGACTAATGACCTCAGCAGTTGAGTCCCATAATGCTCAGAGCCATATAATATCTTTGGCAGTCCGGGAATACTCGTCCGGACCGACCTAAAGGGGAATAAGTACAGCTACTTGTACGAAAGGCAGCCGTTTCCGATTATTTTTAAATTTCACATCGTTGTAGCTCCTGCCCCACACTTAGAGGTTAATACTCCTACAGAAATTTACCAATTCTAGTAAAGGCCATGGAGTTTTAGTTTGGTTAAAATATCACTTAAGATTTCCAGAGTTCCCGATTTATTCTTCGCTCCAAATCCGTTCTAGTTTTATTCTTCACTCCAAATCCGTTCCTATGCGTCTTCGTGATGTCCTAAATTATGTTTAAGATAATGAGTGAACTAATAAATCAAGCAAAAACTCCAGCGAGTGTGTATTTTGACGATCTACGGAAGCAGCAAGAAAATGGGATATGGTTCAATTGGTTCAAATGGCTCTGAGCACTACGTGACTTAACTTCTGAGGTCATCAGTCCACTAGAACTTAGAACTACTTAAACCTAACTAACCTAAGGACATCACACACATTCATGCCCGAGGCAGGGTTTGAACCTGCGAGCGTAGCGGTCGTGCGGTTCCAGACTGTAGCACCTAGAACCGCTCGACCACTCCGGCCGGCAAAACGGGATATGTATTAGGCCTAATGAAGGCTGTTGTCGACAAGCTGCAAATACCTGAGGTCTATGAAAACAGTAGCAACTGTATAATAGAAAAGGTTTTCGTGACGGGGCGTCCTATGAAAACACGCCAGAAAGATCACGAAACGCTAAACTTGAGCACTTGTTCACCACTTTCAGAATCAGACGCTATAATAACAGAACGGCACGTAGTATAATGGCAACAAGAAGTATAAAAAAGGAGAGGAGATCGAATAAATGCACACAGC
This sequence comes from Schistocerca serialis cubense, assembly GCF_023864345.2. Lineage (NCBI taxonomy): Eukaryota > Metazoa > Arthropoda > Insecta > Orthoptera > Acrididae > Schistocerca > Schistocerca serialis. The sequence goes on from NC_064641.1 coordinate 806,716,343, forward strand.
CCTCGTACTATACGCGCAGTTATTCAGTGCGGATAGTTCTCCACCGAGAGAGCGGTAAGTCGATCCACAAAAGCAGCAACGAGGTCAAAAAAAGTAGTAGCCCCACGAGAGATATTTTCGATAGCTGCACTTGCCTGGAGTATAACATGTCAGTTGCGAGTGTGGAATAGGGCAAAATGGTGAGATATGGCGTTCTATTAGCACTTGCCAAACATAACACGGCTCTGACAAGTCATCGATGGCGGAAGATCACAATGCAACTAATCCGTGTTCCTGGAACCTAGAAGCAATGCAAGAAACAGGCACGAAGCTGTCAAGGAGTCTAACAACATGAAACCCAAAGATGATGCCGTCTCACTTTGTTTTGCTGCGAACAGTAATCTGGCTGCGTACCAACAACGGCAAACATGGCAGCCAAGGGCAGCTAACATATGAAAGCGGGAACAAAGTGATGTGTCGCTCACACCGACACAGGGAAAACAGTGATCAAAGTTTACAAGACTTTATTGATCAACAAGGAAACGTCTGCTTCGATGATAATGACAAAGTGATAATTAGGATGTCTCAAAGATATGAAGAATTGACAGTACTGTGCTTCCAGTGTCTGACGATGTAATACAATTAGGATCTTCATAAACAAATACAATTGTATGGAAACTACTCTAAGACCGATGAAGCTGTCCTGAATAACACCATCATAGGAACAGGAAAGTCTTCCTGAATCAATAAGTAAAACAACGACGAATGTTGGATACAGCTTCGTTGGTCCCTACGATGGACTTCTAGAGCGTCCTAAGACTAGGGGTGAATAGCTCCCCCCCGGAGGCTAGGACAGGCTCTCAATGCAGCTCTGGCGCCGATCTTTATAGAGGTCGGCGGCGGAATACTGGCGGCACTATTTTCCGGCCAATGGTGTCGTCGGTGACTTCGACTTTGTGAGTTCGTGACGCTGTGGCGTGCAGGGGCATTGTAGGCTACCCGCGTACCCGAGGTGCCAGAAAGGTTGTCGATCGCTTTTGGGAAGATCTCCGGAATGGTACAAGTACCTGTATTACGTTGCTGTACAGTATTTCCCCTCAATAGGCCATGTCAGCCAATACAAATTCAAACAGAAACTTTGACAATAAGGGATATCAACGCCTGGTTCCTTGGTCACGCCGTGCAGTCAGAAAAGAAGAACTGACTGGCTTTCTTGACAAACAGGTTCTATAAGCTGTATGAAATTATACTACGCATGATCTGAATTTTGCACTGTCCAGCAGCAAATACTCCATCGTGATTAAGACCAATTGTAACAGTGGGGAAAACGCGGTTTATAAAACAAGATTAAAAGACTGTCACACCCTCAAATAAAATTTACTGAAGATGGCTAGAGAGGCAGTAGCTTACATTCGCAAAAGATTAGGGGAACGTTCAAACGAGTACATTTACGGGACTAAATATCTTTATAGTCGCTTCAGAGCGCACACATGTCTCCTCTTTCCTCTCAACTTTTCTCTCTCTCCCTCCCTCTCTCCCTCCTAATACGTGTGTGTTTGTGTGTAATTTTAGTTTTTTCGTTACAGACAAGGTTTAAGTGACGTTTACAGTTTCCGTTCTGCTTATCTGTGTTCAACTTTTTGAACTTATTCTCTTAACGTATCTTCAAAAAACCGGAGCGCTTTCACATATTTGGCACTGGATACCAAGTGCATATGTCCACTGACATGGTTTACAGCTGTTATTCCTAATACTTCTAAAATCTTGATGTAAATCACCACAAAGCTGCCGTGCTCTGCGCTACACGATGTCATGCTAGTGGATTTGCCTTCGCATTATCTGTAGTTTATGTAAGAGCATTCAATCCTCAATCATCATATTTCCCTCTACTTACAGTCTAAATGCAACTCTCAACAGGAATAAGACTAATTGCTGTCCACTGCTATCACAATGATACCTTCTGACGCTTTTACTGCTTACTTTAGGGCCTCCAAGAGTGCTGCTAACTCTACTTTCATTATTCGCACTAATAATAGAAAATCGTGTCATCCAAATTACAAATTTATTGCATCCATATTAGTGCTTCTGATGTGTCGATGAGTTGATTCATCGCAACTGTTTATTGTAACCTGTGAAAGTATAGAACATTACTATCCTAGTTAAAATGCTTCCAAATCATGTGACCCGCTTAATATTGCCATTTACGTGTAAGGAGGAAAGTCTTCCTGTTTTGACTCGTGTTTCTCATTCTCATTTTAATTGTTCATCGTGTTTTAGTATGACCGATGATATCGATTAATTTGTTTTTTCTTCGAGGAATCACTAAGGATGTTTACGTTGTAATATTCGTACATTAACTCCATGCGCCGGCCGGAGTGGCCGAGCGGTTCTAGGCGCTACAGTCTGGAACCGCGCGACGGCTACGGTCGCAGGTTCGAATCCTGCCTCGGGCATGGATGTGTGTGATGTCCTTAGGTTAGTTAGGTTTAAGTAGTTCTAAGTTCTAGGGGACTGATGACCTCCGAAGTTTAGTCCCATAGTGCTCAGAGCCATTTGAATAACTCCATGCCGCTGTACAGCGTCAACTCTGGAGAGTGAAACCATGTTGCCAGAGTTGCGGGATCTGTAAAGATCGGTAATTAAATGTATTTTCCTTGAAAATTAGAACGTTTCTGCACAGTCTTTAACTATCTGATATTTACATTGTATTGATGTCTCAACCCTTTTGAACGTAACATCACATTTGTCACAAACGACCACTTCGCCACCTGCAACTAACTCCCTGCTGGAAGACTACGTATTTCTTCGCTTCGTAAATAGTACTGTGGGACTAGAGTTCTATGAAGAGTTCATCTACTTTACCTATGATTATTCCAATATTTTCATGAAATAGGCTTCCTGAACCATTGGATCCGTATCCCTACTTATTTAACTTCCAGCAGTATGGGTACCTTCCTCAAGCAGGGGTAGTTCCTTTCGAACTAAAGACATTCTAATCCTTGTACACGTTATCACAGAAATTAGAAATTTACCTCAAGTCCACCCACTATACTGTCATAAATAATTTTTAAGTCAAACATCCCTTCCTAACACTATTCCCTAAGGGCTATGCCCAATAGAAACCGATGGATACTCTCAGCTTACCCATCGAAATGTGTGCCTTGTCAGCAGTTATTAGCACTTTTCAAGTCCCATATCAACTCGCTTCACTGCACTGTCAAGACGGAGTTGACGGTAACGCCGGAACAGCTGTGCAAACCGAATATTAATGGTCGGAGTTTGAGGAGCAATGCTGTCCAAGTCATCGCTTCTATCATAAACCCATTCCCCACCAAGACTGCTCCCAGCCCCTCCCACAGTAACCATCTGATCCTCTTTACTAAAGTCTTTACAAAACACTCGACTTCGTCTGTCATCTTACGATGCCCTGCACTTGGTTTATTTTCAATTTTTCCATCTGACCAAGGATTCGTAATTTGTTTGATGCCTATTGCAATGAGCTATTCCTACAACTACAGGAAGCTCCTGTCCACTGTACTCTCACCAGGGGATCAACGTATTCTCAGCATTGAACGTTGAATTGAAAAATACAATGACTTTACTGTCAGTTCCCGCCTTGAGTATTTCTAATTGCTTAAAGATTGCAATAAATCTCTGTTATCGTTATTGAAATAGGGTCACTCTTACTTCTCTCGAAATCTACACAGCGGCTAATTCGGAAAGTATGAGTCCCGCTCCCTTCCGCTCAGTTTACTAAAATAGTACTTTGTACTTATGAAGCCTACAAAAATATAGTTTTTTCAGTGCATATTCTGTCATTAAAATAATTTTTAGTGCATTGAAATCCGATACGATTATCATTTATTGTAATTTTATTGACACAAAATTGTTAATTCGGTAAAAATGTTGTGTATGGATATCATTTACACTGATGATGGCGTTTTTCCTATCTTTAGGTACAAACCGAGGGAGATGGAGCATGTTAGTATGAGTACATTGGATTCGAATTCGGGCGGACACAGTTGAAATATAGGTGCGGATATCCATTCTTAGGGCGTCTGTGATTTGCCTAACTCGCTCCAGGCAAAAGACGGACTGGTTTCATTTAAATGGCACGAACGATTTCCTTCCCCGCCTTTGTATCTTTCCGAGCTTGTGCTCTGCCTCTAATGACCTCGCAGTCGACGGGCGTTAAACGTTCACTTTCCTTCCATTTTTGGGTAAGAAAAATTGTGATACTTCCTTTGTTGCCTTTCGCGTTTCTCCACAGGTGAATGCATTCACTGTGCTTAAAACGTTCCATGTCATGTACGACCTACAAAATCTACATGAGATGTTATTTCTGTCGTTGTGTAGTATATAGGGCAGCAGGCTGCTGTGCCTTTTTCTGTCTTTAAACAGGTTGTTTATACAGATGAAAGTCATCTTCGAGTTAGAAAGGGCACAGAAAACCATTAGATGGAATTCCTCAGCAAATGTAAACGTGCTGGCTAACGAACAGTGGGATGTGTGATGTGCCAGACATACGAGAAACTATTTGTAGATTCCTATTTTGCTATACTTCTGGGGGTATGTTAGCTCCTTTGATATTTAACTGCTGACGTCTCAGTAGCAGTTAGTAAATGGAGTGGTAACATGCCAAATTTATTAGTCATCAATCGAATTCCCAACAAGGAAAAAGATACTAAATTTGAACCGGACCTCATGAGACGATTGGAATAATCCGTTCCCCTCTTGTTGTATTATATATGAGTGGTTATATTTCAACTTTATCTTTCAGTAGCTTCACTGATTGAATGATTTACTTCGTAAAAGTATTTACGATACTTGTCTATCTGACATTTCACCAACGTCATTAACTAAGCACCTCCTCAATACTAAGGCCTGCGCTGTTTTATCTGCGCTTCACGCAACACAGTGAGCAGATACGCGGCCTCTTTTAAACATGTCGGATGCACAAAATGCGTTAATCATCTTTAACATTTCTAAACAAGTAAATAAATAACAGATACCAAGCTAATGGATGAAAAACTGTAATAAAATTTGACACATAAATACGTAACCTCACTCGGAAAACCGTAAACAATTATCAGAGTATCGAGGTTCGCTCCATTATTTCATATTTTTATACCGTCAGATGTCGTTGGGGATTATTTTTCACCTGAACGTGTGTTAATATGCTACAACAACTTTCCCGCTGTTGATCGTATTTAATTTCTCCCGACAGATAATATTGCGCATGTCCTCGGGCACATGGATTTATATTTTTCGGGCTGTCCTCTCGACGCTCTTAACTTTGATGCTAAGCGAAGGTTATCTCTTTCTGATCCCCAGCATAAGCAGTGAACAGTACTCATTAATGTTCACTGGGATGTTTAATGTCGAAATTTTTCTTAGGGTTCCGCAGCATCATTGAAACCGGAGATACTGTGGTTCGTTGATTGCTAGACGTACAGTTTATACACATCTAGTTAAAAGAAACAAGTGAGCGTTAGTTATCTACAACAAGCTACTGAAAGAAACTAGGACACAATAACTTATGACAAAAAGCTACACAGCGACACATAGCGTTTACCTCTCTAGTGTTCGTCAGTTTAATGAAACTGTACATTTTGAGCGCATTGATGTAACTTCCTACAAATATGGCGTCAGAATTTGTGGAAGGCTGATATAGTTACAGCGGCAACAACGGGCAACTGTGCTATGTTGGTGAACTCACTCACTATCTGATATACTATGTATGCGTGCAGAATATCATCTGTGCTGTAAGCGCATTGGTTGTATCTTTCCGAATTTCTTTGTAGTTTTTAATGTCCTTCTCATGCTTCCAAGTTAGCCGAATAGAAGTAGCAGCCACAGGAGACTTTATTTGAACCTTAACACTATCTCCGTTAACGATTTTGATGTGTGGGGTGTACATAAAGTCCGGTAACGCTTTCAATTATTTATTGCACAAGAACCAAATGTTGTACAGATATCATACATATGTCATTTTGAAGAGATAACCTGAAAGTTTGTTTTCATGTATGCCGCCACAACGTAATTTGGTAATTTGACAATAGTAAGTGCTAGTCGCAAACATGGTGAGTTCAGTTGCGGAGCAAGCTATTTCATGAAAAGGCTTCCCCGGTCACCAGATCTCACTCCATGTGACTTATTTCTGTGGGGACACATTAAAGATCTGGTGTATGTACCGCCTCTACCACGAGCTCCGGGAGAGAATACGGGAAGCGACTGCCACAGTCGAAGATGCCATGCTGGGACGGGTACGGCAAGAATTCGATTACCGTTTTGACGTCTGCCGGGTCACTCATGGTTCGCATATTGAATGTTTATAAAAAACTTCCAGAGTTTCTCTTCAAAATGCAATACGTATGACATTTGTACAATGTTTAGTCCTTGAGCAATAAATAATTGAAAGTGTTCCCGGACTTTATGTACACCCTGTATCTTCAATGTTCGTACCATTCCAGTTTCTTCAGTGCCTGAGATTGAGACTAATTATTGCAAAAAGAGGGACAGCCCCATTCCATATTAAATGTGATAGCTGAACCAGAAGATGGCTGAATGTGTATGCCACCATTACAGTGCACTAACTGCACCCTCCTATAAACTACAAATTTTTCCCAATTTTAACAAATTTCATAAATCTTAAGGTACTAAAGAAATAAAAGATAAAGCAAATGTATGATGTCTGCATAAAACTGCATATCCATGGGCATCCGTGAAATCAAAATTTGCTGCTGGTTAAATCTGAGCATCTCGTGGCTCCACCTGATGCAATATATGCACTGTAACACGAAAGAAACGACGCACCACTACGGAGATATTTAAATGGGCAGAAATCGGTAGATTTGATGTAACGTACACATAAACAAATAATCACAATTTCAGGAAAATTGGATGACATATTCAATATAAAGAGCTTCACAAATGTAGCAAGCAGCTATTCAGCTTGGCATTGATTGGTAGATATCCTGGATGTCCTCCAGAGAGACATCGTGGCAGATAATATCCAATTGGCGTGTTTGATCGTTTAAGTCCGAGATGGTTGGAGGGACCTTGCATAATCCTCCAAACGTTCTCAATTGGGGAGGGAACTACGGCACTTCTGGCCAAGGTAGGGTTTGGCAAGAATAAAGACAAGAAGTAGAAACTCTCGTCGTGTGTGGACGAGCATTATCTTCCTGAAATGTAAGCCCAGGTTGACTTGCCATGAAGGACAACAAAACGGGGAGTAGAATATCGTCGACCTATGCCTGTGGTGTAAGGATGCTTTGCTGGTCATCTCTGCTCTATTCGAAGCGAGACTCACCACTGAAGGAAATTTTGCTCCAGTCAGCGATATGTGTTTGTTTGTTTTCCGTGGATCTTGTCCTAGTTAATATCTGTATATTTAACACTACGTCGAAGAGAAATAGAGGGCATTTCAGGTGACAGCATAGACTGTACGTAACACTACGTTAATCAGTGAACAAGTTATGGCAGATGACGGTAGGAGTGGACAATGGCCCAACGAAGCACAGTACCTGAAACGACGTCGTGTCCACGTTTGAAAAGATGTGCTAACAAAACAAACGGGGTTCCATTTAAAAAAACGTAGGTTTGTGTAAAAAAAGCATACTTCTGTGCATTTTTGTATGGTTTGTACAGGGTGTTTCAAAATTGACCGGTATATTTGAAACAGCAATAAAAACTAAACGAGCAGCAATAGAAATACACCGTTTGTTGCAATATGCTTGGGACAACAGTACATTTTCAGGCGGACAAACTTTCGAAATTACAGTAGTTACAATTTTCAACAACAGATGGCGTTGCAAGTGATGTGAAGGATATAGAAGACAACGCAGTCTGTGGGTGCGCCATTCTGTACGTCATCTTTTTGCTGTAAGCGTGTGCTGTTCACAACGTGCAAGTGTGCTGTAGACAACATGGTTTATTCCTTAGAACAGAGGATTTTTCTGGTGTTGGAATTCCACCGCCTAGAACACAGTGTTGTTGCAACAAGACGAAGTTTTCTACGGAGGTTTAATGTAACCAAAGGACCGAAAAGCGATACAATAAAGGATCTGTTTGAAAAATTTCAACAGACTGGGAACGTGACGGATGAACGTGCTGGAAAGGTAGGGCGACCGCATGCGGCAACCACAGAGGGCAACGCGCAGCTAGTGCAGCAGGTGATCCAACGGCGGCCTCGGGTTTCCGTTCGCCGTGTTGCAGCTGCGGACCAAATGACGCCAACGTCCACGTATCGTCTCATGCGCCAGAGTTTACACCTCTATCCATACAAAATTCAAACGCGGCAACCCCTCAGCGCCGCTACCATTGCTGCACGAGAGACATTCGCTAACGATATAGTGCACAGGATTGATGACGGCGATATGCATGTGGGCAGCATTTGGTTTACTGACGAAGCTTATTTTTACCTGGACGGCTTCGTCAATAAACAGAACTGACGCATATGGGGAACCGAAAAGCCCCATGTTGCAGTCCCATCGTCCCTGCATCCTCAAAAAGTACTGGTCTGGGCCGCCATTTCTTCCAAAGGAATCATTGGCCCATTTTTCAGATCCGAAACGATTACTGCATCACGCTATCTGGACATTCTTCGTGAATTTGTGGCGGTACAAACTGCCTTAGACGACACTGCGAACACCTCGTGGTTTATGCAAGATGTTGCCCAGCCACATTGCACGGCCGACGTCTTTAATTTCCTGAATGAATATTTCGATGATCGTGTGATTGCTTTGGGCTATCCGAAACATACAGGAGGCGGCGTGGATTGGCCTCCCTATTCGCCAGACATGAACCCCTGTGACTTCTTTCTGTGGGGACACTTGAAAGACCAGGTGTACCGCCAGAATCCAGAAACAATTGAACAGCTGAAGCAGTACATCTCATCTGCATGTGAAGCCATTCCGCAAGACACGTTGTCAAGGGTTTCGGGTAATTTCATTCAGAGACTACGCCATATTATTGCTACACATGGTGGATATGTGGAAAATATCGTACTATAGAGTTTCCCAGACCGCAGCGCCATCTGTTGTTGAAAATTGTAACTACTGTAATTTCGAAAGTTTGTCTGCCTGAAAATGTACTGTTGTCCCAAGCATATTGCAACAAACGGTGTATTTCTATCGCTGCTCGTTTAGTTTTTATTGCCGTTTCAAATATACCGGTCATTTTTGAAACACTCCGTATTAACCAATTACACTAGCCCCCCTCCTCACGTTCGGTCTGTGGAATTAATTCGTCAGTGTTTGATGTGGCTTACGAAATATATCCAGCGGTAATGTTAGGTGACTCACCCTATATATCCCGAATATGCCTAATCGTGTCTGGGGAGTTTGGTGGCCAGAGGCAGTGATTAAACTCAGTAGTGTGTTTCTGGAATCACGCTGTAGTAATTCATGAGGTTTGGGGTATCGAATTGTTCTGCTGGAATTGACACAGTCCGTCGAAATGTACAGTGGAAATGGATGGATGCAGGCGATCAGATAGGATGCTTACGTATGTGTCACATGTCAGTGTCGTATCTGCACGTATCAGGGGACCCATATCACTCCAACTGCAGCGATGTCGTACATTTGATGTTTTACCGGATTCCCGATATTCTGGGTACACTCGTGAAACGGTCGCACGGGAAAATCCCCACTTCATCGCTACTTCGGAGATGCTATGTCCCATCGCTCGAGCATCGACTGTAACACCGTTCAGACTCACTTAAATCTAGATAAACTGCCATTGTAGTAGCAGTAACCGATCTGACAACTGCGCCAGACAATCTTTGTCTCATATAGGCGTTGCCGACCGCAGCGCCGTATTCTGCCTGTTTACGTAACTCTGTATTTGAATATGCTTGCCTATACCATTTTCTTTGGCACTTCAACGCAAAACACAAAGACTCTGCACTTTATCTAAAAAAGAGAATGCATAGTGAAATACCCTTAGCAGGTCTGGCTATTAGAAGACCAATAGCATATAAAGACCATGTCAATGTGAAGAATGATGTTAAGAAAATCGTAACCGACAGACTCTCGAAGAAAAATGCTATAAATGTCGCAAGAATCTGTCCTTCAGGAATGAAACTAATGACAGAGGGGAATCTTATACGTTTATACCAGTCCTGTAATTCATGAAAACAACTTTAGACCAATAATAGATTACATAGAAGCAAATAAGTAGTGAGTCTTCACATTTTAACACTATCTGCTCCCGAACTGAAGGCAAAAATGTTTTAGAACATGGTACCATTAAAGACGGTTCTTCGCCACGCCCATCACAGTGATTCACACGCCACAGATATAGCCATACCCAGGCGTAGTTACGCAGTTGACTTAAAGGTTATTGGAGACTTTATTTCTCCACTCTGTAAGTGCCACTGTTACGTCATCATGAAGAAGAATTAGCGCCATTTACGAGAAGTGCGCCGTTCCAGTGGGACTTCCACCGCTTTTAATGTCGCGACCCGAATAACGACGAGGATAAAGCCTTTTGTTTGCCCGACAGCTGCCATAAACTTCACTGCTGGATGAAAGGCCCCGAGGATTACGAGAATGCTTTGTGTTCGGAGCGCTTTCTGAAAGACATCTAGGAGATTTTCCTCATTAGAATCAAGATTACCATACGTTTTTTGTACTAATTAAACACTACTTACTGTTCTCTGTATTCAACATCCTCGGTCGTTTTTGGTAGTGTACATCCTACAGATACTTGAAACCAAAAGCACTTCTTTGAAGGACATGCTTCCTTTAGCCGATCTACAGCGCAAGTGTTTTAATATCTCTTTGTAATTCCGCCTTGATTCATTGAAGAATACCCTGGTCACTGCCCTTTGTTTCTATTTGTTTCCTTTCTCCCCTGTAATTTATAGTTCTCACTTTAATCGTTACTATTTTACCCGAAAATTTTTAGTATAGATAGATCGTCTGTATATTAATAAATATATGTAATGGTTAACAGAGCTGGCATTCCTAAGTATTCATTTTTCCAATTTTCTATTAGAAACGAAACATACGTAATCCTGCAGCAAAACTATCCTGGACAATTTCTTAACGCTGGCCGCTTCGTCTTCGCCTGTCTACAACGCGGTTTTGTAAATTTCTCTATGCTCTATAGACGCCTATAGTTCTCACCAACTATCGTTTGCTTTTCGCAGTTGAAAGCTGTCAAAATAACAGCAGTGTCTCAGGAATTTCCTTAAGCTCACTCGAGTTTAGTGTATGTTAGTAAAAAAGAATAAATGTTTCAAAACTTGGCGCATGATGAGTCATTTTTCATATATCTCATTGTTTATGACATCATATCTCTTGAAATATGTGTCGTACGACGATATTTTCCTGTAGGTACATCTATCGGCGTATGTGATTACTGTCTGCAAAATATGTTGCATAGAACTAGTAGCAAAGAAGTAACAAATGTAAACTTCATGCATAATGCGGTAATTCTTCACGTATCTCAGTGTCTACGATGTTATATATCCTGATACATGTGTCACACAGTGATTTAATTTATAGGTATATTCAGTGGCATATGTGGATACTGTCTACAAAATCTCTTGCGAATAGCATTAGTAGCAAAGAAGCAGTAAATTTTAACGTTATGCAGAAGGCAGCTGTTTTTGGCTTATCTCGGTGAATACGTCATATCCGTGATCTGTGTGCGGCACCACGGTATAATTTTCCGAGTGCATTTAGCTATATATGTGCGTACTGCCTGCGAAATTAATTACGCATAGAGTTTGTAGCACAGAACTAATAAATTTGAACATCATACATAATGTGACAGTTTTTGACGAATGTCCATAATATGTCTATGACACGTTGGTGGTTCTTATCCCTATAGCTCCGGTTGTCTGATAGTAAGGGATACTTCTACTAAGTTTGGTTGGAATTAGTCCAGCGGGTTAGGAGAAAATGTGTAACATACATACACACATAACCACATTCCTAAACCCATTTTATGATATGGATGGACTTGTGTATTTCTCTATCACGAATCCCAAGATACAGATTACAATGGTCTTCTGCAAAAATTGTCCTATTAGAATTAGTTGACTTCCAATTAGTGAGTTAATTTTTGGAGATAATAATTCATTTTCTAAAACACAAATTAGTGGAACGTATTTTTAAGGGACACACCGCCATTCGAATGTATTGTCATTTATTTAATTATTTAATTACGATCCAGGTTCTGGCCTTTTGTTCCATGTTGAAGCTATTGAGCTTATGTCATTAACATATACTGCACCACACAACTTGGAGCTTGATGTCCTGCAATATATGTTTATGACGTAAACTCAATCACTTGAAAATGGCATAAAATGCCGAAATAATTATATAAACAACAATACAGTCAAATGACGGTGTGTTCATTTAAAAATTATTGTATGACTGTTGCTCAGCAACATCAAAATCTGTTTAGTGGAGCGTAATATTCGGTCCGAAGATATTAACTAATATCTGAACATGTCTGGTCCTCTTTCACAGCATATTCATTCCCTCTGACTGGTAATTAAGTGTATAATTTAATCGTGTTCTAAGTTTCAAATGTCAGTCGTTACCTAATAACCTCTTAGAAAGCGAAGAACAGAGACTTGTTATTTATCATTTAGAAGTTTACTAGTAACTGACTGTACTTCATTATCGACGCCAGTGTTAGAGCCATTGAAATCCAACTTTCTATTAGACACGAGGACCTCTGAAAAAAAATGAGAAGTTGCAATGTTTGAACGTAATCACGGCTGTATCAGCATGTGTTAGATTTTTATGTAACAGAAACGATTTCGCATATCACTTTTCACACTTAGAGGTTCCTTTCTCTGATGCCTAGGTTCAAGGATTCAGACGATAATTGTGAGCATAATGTTAAACCCTCGCTTATACAGTTTGCTCAGACTAACCTTCCGGTTGTCAGATACATTATGGGTGTATATTACAAAAATTTAAACGTCAGTCCATTCCAAAATTTATGCATGTGTGTGTTACGATGTTAACGAAGCCAGCTATAACAAATTATGACACAAAGACGCACTATAGAAGTATGTGATGAAAAGTTTATGAGACAGAAATTAAGAATGGGAGCAAGACACACTACTCTGTGATGAAGCCCGCCCGGCTAGCCGCGCAGTCCAACGCGCTGCTTCCCTAGTGGGAAGCTGTGCTGGTCCCCCGCACGTATCCGCCCGGTGGATTAGTGTCAAAGTCCGGAGTGCCGGCCAGCCTGTGGATGGTTTTTCAGGCGGTTTGTCATCTACCTCGGCGAATGCGGGCTGGTTCCCCGTATTCTGCCTCAGTTACACTCTGTCGGTGAATGCTGCTCAAACACCGTTTCCTTTCCACGTACGCGTACATCATAATTATTCTACCAACCACGCAAACATTTTGGGCTACACTCATGTGGTATGAGATGTTCCCGGGGGGGGGGGTGGGGGGGGGTGGGGGGGGGGGGGGAGTCCACAGGGGACCGAACCACACAGTTCGGGTGTGGGTCGGGGCGGCTTGGATGGACTGCTGTGGCCTGTTACGGGGTTGTAAACCACTGAGGGCTATGGTGGGATCAAGCCTCTCCGTTGTTTCTAGGTCCCCAGCTTAATACATAAATCCACACTTAATTCAACTAATTTCAATAAATTATTAACAGAATTTATTGGTTTTATTAGAAGCAAGTGCTGTTCCTGTTCGAACAGTGCATGCAGACACTAATCCACAACAAACTCTGTTCGATCACATTAAGAATATGTAAAACAGTGCATAAGATCTGAAAATTACCAATATTTTCTATTCTTAATAAATACAAAATCGGTGATATGTGGAAAGGAGAGAGAAGGAAAATACGAGGGCAGTTCAATAAGTAATGCAACACATTTTTTTTCTGAAACAGGGGTTGTTTTATTCAGTTACACAACACTATTTTTCAACGTAATCTCCATTCAATGCTACGGCCTTACGCCACCTTGAAATGAGGGCCTGTATGCCTGCACGGTACCATTCCACTGGTCGATGTCGGAGCCAACGTCGTACTGCATCAATAACTTCTTCATTATCCGCGTAGTGCCTCCCACGGATTGCGTCCTTCATTGGGCCAAACATATGGAAATCCGACGGTGCGAGATCGGGGCTGTAGGGTGCATGAGGAAGAACAGTCCACTGAAGTTTTGTGAGCTTCTCTCGGGTGCGAAGACTTGTGTGAGGTCTTGCGTTGTCATGAAGAAGGAGAAATTCGTTCAGAGTTTTGTGCCTACGAACACGCTGAAGTCGTTTCTTCAATTTCTGAAGAGTAGCACAATACACTTCAGAGTTGATCGTTTGACCATGGGGAAGGACATCGAACAGAATAACCCCTTCAGCGTCCCAGAAGACTGTAACCATGACTTTACTGGCTGAGGGTATGGCTTTAAACTTTTTCTTGGTAGGGGAGTGGGTGTGGCGCCACTCCATTGATTGCCGTTTTGTTTCAGGTTCGAAGTGATGAACCCATGTTTCATCGCCTGTAACAATCTTTGACATGAAATTGTCACCCTCAGACACATGATGAGCAAGCAATTCCGCACAGATGGTTCTCCTTTGCTCTTTATGATGTTCGGTTAGACAAGGAGGGACCCAGTGGGAACAAACCTTTGAATATCCCAACTGGTGAACAATTGTGACAGCACTACCAACAGAGATGTCAAGTTGAGCACTGAGTTGTTTGATGGTGATCCGTCGATCATCTCGAACGAGTGTGATCGCACGCTCCGCCATTGCAGGAGTCACAGCTGTGCACGGCCGGCCCGCACGCGGGAGATCAGACAGTCTTGCTTGACCTTGCGGCGATGATGACACACGCTTTGCCCAACGACTCACTGTGCTTTTGTCCACTGCCAGATCACCGTAGACATTCTGCAAGCGCCTATGAATATCTGAGATGCCCTGGTCTTCCGCCAAAAGAAACTCGATCACTGCCCGTTGTTTGCAACGCACATCCGTTACCGACGAAATTTTAACAGCTCCGTGCAGCGCTGCCACCTGTCGGAAGTCAATGAAACTATACGAGACGGAGCGGGAATGTTTAAAAATATTCCACAAGAAATTTCCGGTTTTTTCAACCAAAATTGGCCGAGAAAAAAAATGTGTTGCATTACTTATTGAACTGCCCTCGTATGTTGATGGATTCTTTCCTGATGCTGGGCAGAGATTTTTCATATTTAAGGGTGAAAATAAAACAGTTTAATTCGTCAACATTTGTTTAGCTTCGACAAAACCTGCTCGTGTGCGGGAAAACAAACTTTGTAAAGTACATTCTATACATTTAACTCGCACAGAATGTTTGGTGGCAGCAGTCGAGAGCACACCAAATAGAGTGATGTTGAAACTTCCCCTTTGAATGTAAAGACTGCCTGTGCTGGTAAAACTTCCACATTACTTGATTTTCAAACTACAAAGTGAAACTGAACGTACAGAGACTGTTTTTTCTTTATTTATTCTCAACATTTCTAGACTTACACACAATATTTTCGCGCAAAGCAATCTGACTTTTAATAATCCCTACAAATTGATATCCCTGACTAACAATAACCTATACCCTTCATGATTACTTACCGCACAAAAATCTTCGTTACTCGAACTATTGCAATACAGCGAGTGCCAATACTGCCAGTGAAATAAGAGATTCTAACTACTGTAGGCAATAACTACTGATAGGCATATAGTTAGCAAATGAAAGATTTTGATAGAGAACAAGCAATGTATTTACCTTAATAGCGTTCAAAAGTCTTTATATATATATATATATATATATATATATATATATATATATGTGACATCCAGTTTAACAAATTTATTTTACTGACGAACACACGTCAAGATCGCCTGCTCATATTAACATTTCTCAGAACTCTGGCATCTCTCTCCCCATATCCACCACTGCTGGCGTCTCACCTCCAACTGCCCAACGCTACGGGCTGTTCATATCCAACTGCCCAACACTACAGGGCGCATAACTTCCAACAACGAGTCCAACCAGCGACAGACTGCACACAGCGCAGTCATCGATTTTAATACAGAGCGCTCTGTATCGTTACGAACATAAAACCTAAACAGCCTACTTAAAATGTGTCCAGTACTAGTGACGAGAGCACAATTTAAACTGTGTACGAAATATATATTTCAATAATAACATCAATTACATTCCAAATTCTATTACGATGCGCCCATGGGTATGTAATTATTAACAGTGCTCACTTCGGCAGAGCCATCACTGGAGCAAATTAAGTATCATAAACTTTTCTGGTTCCATTTAGAGCAGTAATCATGCTTTTGCCTTTCTGTAGCATCATCTGTTAGATTGACTCCTGAGTGCCGTATCGCTGCTGGTAGAGAATCATCTGGTAAATTTATCAAGTGAGAAAAAGATTCCATGAATGAAAAATAACTATCTTCCTATGAAATGAGTCTACATTGAAACAAATAAAAGATTACTTTCTGGTAACAACGAAAAAGCATATTTAAGTGCGTCTTAATTCTCAGGGCACATACCACTGGAGGATATCTTAACTGTACATTAAATTAGCTTTTGGACACTAAATGTAATTTCATGATACGTCACAAATGTTTGGGTGACTGCTGAGTACTTTAGAAACGTGTGAGTTCCTCTCCATTATACACAGCTAATGGCAACAATTTTTAATTCCTTCTGTGTCGCCGTCTCTGATGTCCGTAGCATTTGGGATACCATCTGCCTTTCTATTGCAATTGGTCAGAAGTTTGGGGTTATTCCTCCAATGATGGAAGCTGTGGCCACTCACTGAAATTTCTTTCCACTCAGTCTGTCAGCCGTTACATTTCTCATTCACCGTTAGATTTGACTTTGGAATGCCACTGTCCGCAGTCGTTACGTTTTCGGAAAGTGGTGGGATGCACCCATCGATTGCAGTTTAACACTGTAGGATCCATGAAGAGGTCGTCCGCAAAAGAGGTGGAAGTGACCGTGACCGTAGAAGAAGCAGATCTGACAGCCAGCGTTTAGAATGCTCGAGACAGAGGTAAATGAGCAAATAATTGTTATCAATTTCAGTGATGTTGCAATTCTATTTAGCAGTCATTTGTAGACTGGATGTGTTGATCATCTTGTTATGTTTTGTTTAGGTATTTGTATACTTTTCTCTTCTGCCATGGAACTAAATGGTCTGTTTATGTGCAATAAATGATAACGATGACAACGACGATGACGATGATGACGATGACGATGACCATGACGATGTTGATGATCTGTATAGCAGACCAAGCAGCAGGCTGACTTTTATAGCTGCACCACAGCGACTT